>NC_135536.1:73047911-75547911 GCF_045843805.1 Urocitellus parryii | reverse complement strand
GATCTATAATGGTGTTATTAAAAAAAAGAAAAGAAAAGAAAAAAAGTTGCAGTGTGACTGACATGTTAAAAGCCCTAGACTCCTTTGGGAGTAATGGGTGGTAGTTTCTTCAAGAAGGGGAAGTTGGTGCCTAACGTGGGAGCCCTGGGAGAATTGGGATGGTCAAATAAAGGAGGCATGGATTGTTCTTATGTCAGGATTCCATGTATATATTTGATCTTTGTTGAATCAGATTTTACTTTTATAATTTGGAATTTATTTTCTTAGTATTTTTAATGTTAAATGAAGATATTATGAATATATGTAATATAGATACTAGCGTCTAGTAGATGCTTAAATGATTTTTTAAAAAGGCATGCTATCATTTGTAAATTCTTAGTTAATGTAATCATTCCATAGTATAGATGATAAAACAACCACCCCACCCCTCTTTTAAGCATTTACTGTTATTTAACGTATAAATTACTTTCTGGGTCAGGAATTTTTGATATTTACCTTTGTTGAAGTTATTACTTTGTCTTCTAAATGCCGATTCCTTGTGTTTTTTTTTTTTTTTTAAATTAAGAAAATGCTGAAGTGAAATTTAAAGATTTTCTTCTGTCATTGAAGACTATGATGTTTTCTGAAGATGAGGCCCTTTGTGTTGTAGACTTGCTGAAAGAAAAGTCTGGTGTGTTACAGGATGCTTTAAAGAAGGTAAGTGTGTTTTTATGGGCACATTTATGAGCAGTAATTTGAAGTTCACTCAGCAATACTTCATCCAGAGCAATTAATTATTTTCTACTTCCATTCTTTTTTTTTTTTCATCCACATTTTTTTTTTGTGGTCATGGCGATTGAACCAAGGGCCTGTGCATATGAGGCAAGCACTCTATAAATTGAGCTGTATCCTCTGCCCCTCTACTTCCATTCTTAATACCTTAAGCCACATGGTCACATCTAAAACTTTTGGAATATCTTCAGAAATTATTTCATAGATTCATGTTAATCAGTCCACTTATTTAGTAGTATCATCTGATGCTTTGACAAAAAGTCAGTTGCTTAAAATAAGTAAGGTGATTTTAATGGCTTTAAAGTCCTTTGGCACTTGTCTAAGCTTTGCAGTGCTTTGCTCTGTCTAGACGTATTAAAGTTAGGGTTAAATGATTTTTTGACAGCATGTATGGAGGGTTTTTGTGATTGAAGAATGCATTCAAAGAAATCTAGGGGCTTTTGTTATTTGCAGTATGCATGTTTGTGTGTAGGTAATATTTCCCTTCAAAAATAAGTTATTTGCATTGTAGAATTACTGCTATGGCTGATAATTAAAACCTTATGGAGTTAACATTATTTTTTACAGGTTACACTTATCATAATATTATGTGTAGTATGTCATACTGGTAAAAGTTTTCAAGTGTTAACATACATGAGATAAGATGATATAGTGTCTGGTATTCAATTAGATGATTGACTAAACTCTCTCTGTTCTGAAAACATGTGTTCACACACATGTACACCTTCCCTGCCAGTTTACCTGCTTTAAAACCTTGGTTTAATTTTTTTCTTAAAATAAGGGCCACATTTCTTAAAATGTAATCTGAGTCATCACCTCTCTCCTGATTACCTACAGTAGTATACAAATGATGTTTCTGTTTTTCCTTTTAGCTCTCTATTTTTCCCATATAACTGCAAGGTAACCTTTAAGAGGTAAATCAGGTTACTTACTGCTGTAAAAACCCTTTGGTGCTTTTCTCTTTGCCCTTAGAGCATAGTCCTACTTACTTAACTACTTTTCTCTGAAGCCTCATCTAATGACATTTTCCCTGTCCCCTCACTGCTCAGTCCATTTTATCTACACAAGGTCTTTTTTGCTTCTTCTAGCATACCACATTTTTTGTTTATTCTGTCTTTCCCCCTTCCCCAGTTTCTTCTCGTGCTTAATTCCTCTTTCAAGTCTCCACCTTAATATCATTTTCTCATATAAGCATAACCAGTCTTTGCAGTGTAAATTGTTCTCTCTGTTCTTTGCTCTGATAACTATCTGGATGTTTTTTGTCATAGCTTTAGCAGTCTGTTCATTCTTTCAAGTATCTATTAACAGTGCTTTTTGTAAGTCTCTGGCAATTACAGTGTAGCATGCTGGTTAGACCGTCTGCATGTAGTGATAGCAATGGTTCAGAGTAAGCAGGGTTTGAGGGCAGTCAGTAAATGTGGTAACTCTAGGTGACTTTGATTACAAAAGCCAGATTTTTTTTTTTTAATGAAGAACTTTCTTGATATTCTTGACTGAAGAATTTGTTCTTTGATATACTGTATTATAATAATTGGTAAGTACCTATCTGAAGAGTTCTTAGTTATTTCTGGGGATTGGGAAAAGCTTTTAGCAGTAGAAAGCTTCCGGGTTAAGTTATTACATTATTCCCTAGCTGTTTAAAATTAAAAACAGTGCTTTAAGAGTTTCTCTTTTGATTAATGATGTTGCTTGTGACTTATGGGCCTAAGAGTAGTTATTTTATTGTCTGAGACAGCTTTGAACTCTAAAGATTGAATGATAAATCAGTCTACCCTTGATTTATATTTTTGGTAGGTCTAGAAAGAAGTTTGTGAAAGTCAGCATTTAATATAGGGAAGGTGTTTTGAAGTGTTCACATTATCTCTTCTTCTTTGGAGCTGTTTGTCCTTAGATTAAAATCTTGCTTGGTTTCTTAGAAGGTGGTTTTGTTCTCTACTGTTCTCTGCTCTTATAGGCCTTCTATATTTGAGAAAGTCTAGGTAAGTTTAATTTCTCCCTTTTCCTATCATGGAAGCTAAGTTGGGTCAGAATTTTTAAGATTTCAGAGTCCTAGAGGTAAATGGATCTTTACACGTAATTGAGAGCAGTTCAGAGCAAAGGGAATGGTAAGGCATAGAACAGACGGAAGTTAGAGGACTTGCAGTGATGAATGCAGAGGCCAGGCATATAACAGATGGAAGTTAGATGTCTTGCAGTGATGAATGTAGGGTTGATGACTGTTTTCTTATTTGGGTAATGGAATACATGTGGCAACAGTGGCGTTTGTGAGTAGTTTATAGAGGAAGAGAGAGTTAAGGATTGTGGAATTTTAGAAAGTTGTTAGGCATTCCGTGTGCCATTTAGGTGGACACAATTATTTCATAACTAAGTATCTATTTTTCTGAAGTTGAAGAAAGATTTCAGTGGGAGTGATTTGAAACAATTCACTACTACTAGTTGTACACATGGATGGCGGAAGTGATGAAAGCTGAAGAAGGAACCCTGAGAAACACTGGTGTTTAAAGGGCAAGGGAAGTCACAACAAAGAATACTGAAGAGGAGGAGTGGGAGAAACACTTCTGAGATGGTAGAATCTCAGAAGCTTAGGGAGAATAAGAGAGTTCAGGGTGAGAGTGACAAGCTTTAGAGAAACCAAAGAAGATAAAGATTGAAAAACTGGGTTTGATATCCTTAGGGAAAGTGTTTTCATCTTAGTATTAGACTATGTAACTGACAAATGAATGGGAAAGATGACAGTGTGTCTACTCTTAGTAGCCTTAGATGAGAAGGGAAAAGCAGAGTAAAAACTAGATAGAAGGGTTGCAGAATTGGAGAGAAGATAATATTTATGTGTGACATGTGTCCTTGTGTTTATGTTGCAGTACACTTAAATGTTACATGTACAGTGTAGGTTAAGATCCTGGGCTATGGAGTCAAGTTTTGTTGAATTCAAATCTGAACTCTGTCACTTTGGACTTTATGATTTTGGATAAGTTAATGCCTCTATTTCCTCATCTCTAAAATGGTAATGATAATCAGGCTTTTGGAATTAAATGAGGTAATGCACATTAGGTGCTTGTTTCTAGCATATAGTAACTGCCCAAAAATTGTTAATGTGATTACTAGTAAGAAAAATTTGATTATTATTTTCAGCATTGATATTTAATTATACTTGCTTCAATTATATGAATTTTTAACTTTAAACTATTAACAGAGATTTGGCCCCATGCTGTATAACAGAAGGTACTTCTGTATACTAATTTTTCCCTAAAATTCTCTTGTCTTTCCTTCTCAATTTTTGTTAATTATTATAGCATTTCCATTTGTTGGATACTTAATAATGTTTAACATCTACTCTGTGATTATAATTTCCATGCTTTTTTTAGTCTTAATTCTGTAGATAAATGATAGCTAAAAATACCAGTTATTTTGTTTTTTTTTTTTTTTTTATTGGTCGTTCATAACATCAGTTATTTTGTTATACCTTCTTTATTCTTCTCTAGATTGGCTAAAATTGTTTTTTCTGGAGTTTCTTTAAAAAGGACTCATGGCAACTGCATATCCAAAATTTTATCAAGTTAAGATGCTTCTTTGTTGTCTTTGTGTTTGAATGATAGTTTGGGTGGGGGTATAACATTCCTGGATTTCACTCTTTTGAAAATTTTTAATGGATTTGTTATTTTACTGTTTTCTATATTCATATTTCCAGGTATAGATCTGAGGCTGCCCTGAATTTTGGGATCTTTTCATGTATTTTTGTCAAACTGCACTTGTAAAATAAAAACATTCTTTGGGTAATAAACAACATTTGTTTATTGGAGTTCCTCACTGCTGTGCTGTATAAACATCAGAGGAATCAGTAATTTTACTATAATATGTATTGGCATGGACCCATCTGTCATTTTTCTCTCTAGTCCAGCTTACCTTTCCAGTCATTAAATTCAAGCCAGCCGTTATTACTAGGAAGATTTCTATGTTACTGAAATAATTGAAATCATTTGTGTCAGTTAAGCATATGGTCTCCTTTGCTTGTTTTAGTCCTTTAAAAAAATAAAACACCATATTATCTTTGACCATTAATATTTTCAATGGAATGTCCATTTCTGTTTGTTTTAATTTAATGATTGCTTGGATGTTGTTACTTCCACTGTAAGTTTTACCAGCTTTGTTCCATCTCATTTTGTGATTTTATTCTTTTCTCTGAGCTCCTTTTTGTGAGCTCTGCTCACTAGTACTCCTTTTCCAAGAGAGATGCTCTCCTTGGATCTTCTCTCTGTTGGATATTGATAGTTGTGAACAGTAAAAACAAGTTGGTGTTCTCCTTTGAGCTGTATGTACAAATAAGTCCCGCTTTCTTCCTAGACACAGACTTTGGGTCTTACTGTAGAGTCACTTTCCATTCTTCCTCACTGGCTGTCATTGAATGTAAATCCTTAGTAAAGTTTGTGTAATTTCTTCTTCATTTTTCCTTCTTGAGACTACCTTATAAGAAAGTTCCTGCCTTGAAACTTTTCGCTTGTTTCTCATGTCAAATGCCTGATTATTGTTTTTAACCTTTCTGGATATGCCTGTTAAATTGAGAGAACTAGGTACCTCAGTAGCCTTGGGCGTATTTAGACTGGGTTGTTAAGCATCTGTGTTTGACCTTCACTATTTTTGTCAGTCTTTCCTGGTATTATGTTTTGAGATTACAGATGACTGTTTCTTTGGTAGTAGATAGCATTTTGTTTTCCTAATCTCTTTTGATCTTCTAGAAAGAAAATGATGGGATATTGCTATTTTTGACTCAAGGTTTAAAACTAGAAGCTCTGTAATTCTTTGTAAAAATTTGTTTCTTCATTGGTACATACCTGCTGAAATATTGAGGATATATAATGTTACGGTGACTTTTCTGAATTTTATTTCACTGACCACTTATATATATATGTAATATATAGAGCTCTTTGTTGGCTGAAGAACACTTGATATCACATACTTCATTTTCACATACTTCATCAGTCCATGTTCACTATTACTCATTTTGTATTGATTTCTCAATTGTAGTCAAGTAAAGGAGAATTGGCTGCACTTCTGCATCAGCTCCAGGAAAAGGACAAGTTGCTTGCTGCTATAAAAGAAGATGCTGCTGCTACAAAGGATCGGTGTAAGCAGTTAACCCAGGTGAAGACATTCTTATGTTCAAGGGATGTACTTCTTGAATCAGAAGCAATGGAAGTTTTAAAAATTGTCTATACTTCCTGATTTAATTATTTGTGTAATAAATGTATCGCCCCCCCCCCCCCCAATCTTCTTTTAGAGTTTTGGAAAAGAGGTGTCTTTACTCTTTTATGATATAACCTATAGTTGAATTATTAATTTAAAATAACAGTATTGGATATTCTAATTTTAGAATAGCAGCAGTATTCTGTTCAGAAGAATGGGAATTTGTTTTAATTTGATCTGACCTAGGTCTATTCTCTGTAAAGGCAAGAAACTTGATCTTTATAAAAATCCAATTTGTGGGGGTAAATATGAAGCTTTTATATAGGTGATTTACTTATGGAGGTGGTTGTGATAAATTTCTATAATTTTTAATCATGTTCTTCAAATTTTAATCTGAGAGGAAAAAGAAAGCAAAACAAACCTTTAAAATTAAATGTAGACTGAGAACAGAATTTAAACTCTAGAGAAAAGTAGATCCTTATCCTTCTGAAGTGCTTGTATCTCCTTCGGTTACTAAATGCAAAAGAGTAAATGAGCTTGTTTATGACCCTGTTAACCTAGCTACTTGACAACATCAAAGGAAAGAATGGCCTTATTTGAATGTAAATCCTTAATGTGATTTTTGAAGTAAATAAAAACATGGGTGGAAACACCTGCTTAAACACCAATTTTATAAACAGTGAAATCACCTTTTTAAAATTTGATTTGGAAGGATGATAAAATTCCTGACTCCTATTTCACATTTCTGTTCTACCATATAGACATGCCCTTCTTTCCTCCTCTGGGAGAGAGACTTCTTTTTTAACTGTTGTAGAGCTTGCTTCCCCCCCCCCCCCCAATTTGGCCTTTTCCTGTATCCTAAAAGAGAACTGGTACTTGCAAATAACTATTTTTCCTTATTATCAGATTAGAGTGCAGGAATTATTTTAGATTCATGGTCTTTAAACTTGTTTTCTTTTTGTTATAGTCTTATAATTCCTTTTTAACAATTTCTTTTTTGATTTATTCTAGGAAATGATGACAGAGAAAGAAAGAAGCAACGTAGTTATAGCAAGGATGAAAGATCGGATTGGAACATTAGAAAAGGAACATAATGTATTTCAGAACAAAATGCATGTCAGTTATCAAGAGACTCAACAGATGCAGATGAAGGTATAGTTTCATTCTTTGAAAATAAGATGAGGAGCTGGAGTTGTGACTCAGTAATAGAGCACTTGCCTGGCATATGTGAGGCCCTGGATTTGATCCTCAGCACTGCATATAAATAAGTAAATGAAAAGATCCATTTATAACAACAACAACAGAAGTCTAAAAAAAAACAAAACGAATGAGGTGAATTGTATGCATTCATTTATTTAGCAAGTTTTTAAGTGCCTTCTATATAAATATGTTGGGCCATCTACGTACAGTGGTTAAACCCACTCCTTGTCCTTAATTTTCTGAGTGGGATTGAGAAAGGGAGGCTGGAAAAGTAAGCAAATAAATTCACCATGACTAGAGGTAAGCATTATGTACTTTGGAGTAATGGAGATGGGAAGTACGAAAGAGGACTGACAGGGTAAGGTTGTTATGTGTGAATCCAGAGTTCCATTACCTGCCAACCCCCAATTCCTGAGGATTGAACTTGGGGCCCTGTGAATGCTAGGCAAAGATTCTACCACTGAGCTATATCCTTAACCCTGTGTTGAATGTTTTGAATCAGTAGGCATCAAAACTGAAACAGGAGTTTTGAGATGTGACTAGATTCCTCACTTGGCCAGTTTCCTTCTGTGTTCTTCTCTTGCAAATTTGAAGAATAAAATCCACAGACAATCATGGAAAGAAAGTAAATGGAGCAGTACTTATTTGAGTAAGAAGAAAGAACTCCCGCCATGGAGGAGGGGGTCTGATAGCAGAAAACCCCATTTTGGGGTGCTAGCATTTATGTAGACTGGGTAGACTATGGAGCAGAATCTATGCTAAACAGGCATTGCAAACAGCCCCCAAATCATTGATCAAAATCTATGTAAAACAAGCATTGAAAATAGCATCAAGACCTTTGAGTATTAATCCTTCCTATTCTTTCTAGGTTTACCGTCACCTCCCATTTTCCCACCTTTGTTTCCACCTCAGGGACAAAGGAGTTGTTCCTACGTGAGCCTCAAGGTCTGTTACACTTGAAATAGGTCTTGATAGCACCCATTAATATTTCTATGGGTTAGATATGGTTTCTGCATTTGAACAAGACCTCAGTTGGGGCCAATCATTTCTGATTGCTGACCATTGACTATTCTTATTCTATAGGAGAGTGAAGAAATGAGCACTAGGTACAAGAATTACTGGGTGATATTCTTTGTTCCCATCTCTAGTGGGCTCAGTGGGTCTATTTTGGGGCAGAGAATTGAGCTTTTTCAATGAGTGCACTCCAGGGTTTCTAATGCAGATTGTCTAGCCCTAACACTTTGTGAGAAATGTAGTAAGAGTTGTAATTGGGAATCAGGGTTGCAATGAAGAAGCAGAGATCTAAAGATATTAGGCAGGGACACCATCTAAAAGGGCCTCATGTGTCTGAAAGCTGGGGAGCCAGTGGAGGAGTTTAAGCAAGCCAGCAGTATGATCTGTCAGTATTTCTAACATGACTTGGGCAGCATCATGCAGAATAGAACAAGAGGTAGTTAGAAAACTTTTCCTGAAACTCAAGTCAGTGAAAACAAGGCCTGAAATCAGATGTTGACAGTGAGGAGATGAGTTTGAGTAAAACAGAAGTTTGTTAGATGGGGTTTAGTGTTGGAGTGGAGGAGAGAGAGGATAATGAATGATGACTCCCAAAGTTCTGGCATAGGTGACCTTTTGTCTCTGTGTTAATCCATACTCTTTGACCTATCTTTTGTCATTTTTCATGAAAGTTTAGTTTTTACCATGTTTTATTTTCCATATATCATTCATTAGCCTGATTCTAGTTAGGTCTTGATGAGTGAATTATTCTGTCTTCTACTCTCACCCAACTTACTGATAGACATTGAAGAGCATGACTTGGCTATGCTTGTGAGGTGCTTAGTTGAATGCTCTGAGCCAGTGACTTTCTGAAATTGTTATTTCCATTTGCTGAGGCTTCAATTCAGAGGGTCTATCTGTTATTAGGAACTGCTTCAGAAAATACTCTAAGTCTGAATTCTAAAGAGAGCTTTATTTACCTGGCCAAGGACTGTCACCTACCCATAGGAGACTGAAGCTCTGTGGGAGAACAGCAATTTCCTGGCCTGTGTCATGGCAATTTAAGGACAAAAACCATAGCTTAGGGGCTTTTCTCAGTGTTATGCAAGTAAGCCAATCACAGAAACTAAAAAAAGCAGTTAGCTTAACTGCATCTCAGGTCCTAACAAGTGTTAGACAACCATATTGTGAGTTTCAGCTGGTGGGGTGAGTTGGATAATCTATTTCAAAGTTATGTAGACCCATAAATGTACTCAAACCCAGGATGTAGTCCACCACGGCCACCACCATATCCTGAGTTGGGTACATTCTGTGGGTACAAAGTACAGAAAAAACAATTTTTTTTTAAAAAAAGAAAGCTTTTGTTTCTGTTTCTCAGAAATGGGTCATGCAACAGTTTATATTATTTTTTTTTATGGAAGGCAGCAAAATGGAGTCTTAGGCCTGTCACAGATCTTGCTTTATAATTGTCTTATGTCACTTAACAAAATCTTATATCTATAATTTATATTTGTTACTAATCTATAATCTATAACTTACACTCTTACTGATTTTATTGATTATTTTACACCACAACATATTCATCCCAGATTTAATATGTCTGAAGTCAAATTCTTGTTTATCGATCAGGTTGGTTTTGTTTTCCAGTTTAAAGCATTATTTTCTTTATATTTGAATCCTTTGGCTTCTTTTTTCCAGTCTACAAAATTGTCTGAGTCTTTTTTCTTTAATATTTATTTTTTAGTTGTAGTTGGACACAATATCTTTATTTTATTTATTTATTTTTATGTGGTGCTGAGGACCGAACCCAGGGCCTCACACATGCTAGGCAAGCGCTCTACTGCTGAGCCAGAACCCCAGCCCAATTGTCTGAATCTTAAAGAGACTTTATTTGTGGTACTCTTGTTTTATAAGAACTAAAATCAGCATTCTATAGTGATGTAGATGTACTGGTGTTTATAGCTGTGTAACTCAAAATAGCAAAGTTATGGAACCAGCCCAGGTGCTGGTAAACAGATGAATGGATGAAGAGAATGTGGTTTATATACACAATGGAGTTTTAATCAAGCATAAAGAAGAATGACATAATGGCATTTGCTGGTAAATGGATAGAAGTGGAGAAGATCACACTATGTGAAATAAGCCAGACTCACTATGTCAAGGGCCAAATATTCTCTCTCATTTGTGGAAGCTAGAACAAAATAAGGAGAGGAGGGGAAAAAAAAAGAGGGTCGGGTAAGGGAATCAAATGTGAAAGCAATTGAGGGGGAGGATGGAGGGATGGGAAAAGTGAGGAATGGTGGAATGAAATTGACGAAACTCTCTATATATATAAATAAATGAATAAATGACAGTGAATTTTGCTTATACATATATCTATAAAGCACTAATATTAAAAAAATAAATAGAAGGACGACCAGTAGAGCAAGACAATGGAGAAGGGAAGGGAAAGGGGAAGTACTTCGGACTGAAGTGGAACAAATTATATACAGTGCTTGTATGATTATGTCAGAATGAACTCCAGTAATATGTATAACTATAATAGGCTAATTAAAAAATATTCTTCACTGCTGTCAAAGTTAAAACTGTTTCCCACCAAAATGTCACTGAAAACAAAAATGAGTGAGACTATTGTGAGATTGTTATTGTCTACTGTGTCTAGCTTTTATTTGGTCTACTCTTTTAACTTCCTGTTCCCCATCAGTGAGGTTATCAAAGAACTAATTTTCCTAACCTTAGGTGATCTTTTCTTAATTCCTATTTACTATTTGTTTGAAAGTTAACCAGATATTTGAAGCAGTGTCTTTTATTGAAGGTCTAAGATGTGTAAGCGGTTCATCATTTTTTACTTAATTACTTCTAGAGGTCAGGATATAGATTCCATATAGATTCTGAAATATATAAATACATACATTAGTTTCTTTTAACCGAATTACTAATAAAATTATCAGCAACTATTTTAATTAAAGAATATTTTCACACTAAATTAAGACATTCTTATGGGAATATTTGAGTCAATGTTCTTTATCTCCTTACTCTAAAATTCTGAAATTGAAAAATTAGATACCAGAAAAAAGGTACAGTAATGGTTGCCATGGAGAGGGATTAATGAGGAGTTATTGGTTAAAGGGCATAGAGCTTTGTTTTAAAAGAGTTACAAAGATGAGTGGTAGTGATGGTTGCCTGATAGAATGGATATATTTAATACCATTGAACTTTGCATTTGAAATGGTTAAGATATAGTACATTTTATATTTACCACAATAAAAATAAGTAGGGATCAGAATATTTTAGCAAGTAGATTTTTGTGTTATCTATTCAATTATGGCTCAGTTTGTAACAATATTTTTGAATATTCCGGTTTTAAACTTTAGGTTATTAAATACTTAAAAAATATAGCAAATGTAAAATTGACATATTCTAAGAGAGGGCAGGCTTATTTCTATATGAATCCGTTGGGTAGGAAAGAATTTTTAAGTCAGTTATTAGTTTTGAACTATGTTTTATTTTGTATTTCAAATATATTAACTAACAACTGCTTGTATTCTTAAATACTATAGCAGCTTCTGCTTTGCATATATCAGTAAGAAATAATAGTTTTTCCTTTAAATATGTTCATTTGAAAAGAATGATTTCGATTTCATTATTGATACATTTTATATTATCATCACAATAGAATATCTTTAAAAAGGAAGCTCTTTTGATGTTTTAAAAAAAATCTTAATATGTTTAAAATAATTAGTTTCAGCAAGTTCGTGAGCAGATGGAAGCAGAGATAGCACACTTGAAGCAGGAAAATGGTATACTGAGAGATGCTGTTAGCAACACTACAAACCAACTGGAAAGCAAGTATGTTTCCAAAGGTTTATTTTTAATTAAGTGGTGGAGTGTTTTCTTGGATTGTCAAAAATGTGTGTTTGATAGTAATCAGTTAGACTTTTGTTTTTTACATTTGCTTCTAAAACTGTGTTACTTTTTAAAAAACAATAATTCTGCTGTTTGAAGAACTTCAGCTATGTATAAACTTTATGTATTAGATATAGCATAATATGCATTTATATATATCATGTAAATATATTAATTAAAGTTGTATGTATGATAATTACTATCATCAGTGGAATAGCTTACAAATTTATGAATTTGTTTTAAATTATCTATTCCATAATACAGTAGTTCTTAAATTTTATTATTCTGAATAGCATCTGGCATGCTAATGAAAAAAGCATATTCTTGAGTTCTACCTCCAAAAGATTTTGATCCAGTGACCCTAAGGTGGAGCTAAAGAATGTGTATGTGAAGGCATATTCTTTATGATAGGATATAGTTGGTTCCAGAGCCATTCTAGCACAAAATCTAGTAGTATGTTTGCACAGATAAGTACTCTGATTGGTTGTTTTTTTGGTACCAGGGATTGAACTCAGGGGCACTCAACCACTGAGCCACACCCCCAGACCTATTTTGTATTGTATTTAGAGACAGGGTTTCACTGAGTTGCTAAGTGGCTGAGGCTGGCTTTGAACTTGCAATCCTCCTATCTCAGCCTCCTGAGCCTCTGGGATTACAGGTGTGTGCCACCATGCCTGGCCAACTGGTTGGTTTTAATAGATTTTCAGAAGACCCGTTTGAGGTGACATTGTCTACTCATGCTCATGAGTTTGTGATTATCCATTTCTCATAATACTTTATAGTGATTTTAGAGTTTGTGTAATTGTTGTTACAAATATTTAGCTATTCTAATCAACCAAATTTCATTGTAAGTAGTTACTTGTGTTCCTTGTCATTTGTTTACAAGTAGACTTACTAGTTCAGTAAAACTAATGTAAAATATGTTGTATATTCTTCATGAGTTTATAATAATGAAAGATTCCTAATCCAGTTACTGTTTTCAGGCAGTCTGCAGAACTCAATAAATTGCGCCAGGATTATGCTAGGTTGGTGAATGAGCTGGCTGAGAAGACAGGAAAGCTACAGCAAGAGGAAGTCCAAAAGAAGAATGCAGAGCAAGCAGTTACTCAGTTGAAGGTGATTGATTACCGATTTTATTTATCATTTCATGAATAGTGTGAGTATTTGTTGACCTAAATATGTATATAGGTTTGAAAAATATAGTTTGAGCCTTTATGGGACACATTGTCTATGTGTTCTGCCTGTACAGAAGCATGTGCCTTCATGAAAGAATTGAATATAGGCTTGAATTTGAAACTAAAGACTGAAGATATAAAAAAGGAAATGAGCTAATTCAGAAGTATTAAAAAGTAAAAATTTATTTTATATTTGGAGTTTAGGGTCTAGATGTGTAAGGAAAAATCAAGTAGTTAAAATTATCTCTAACAGTACTTTTATTTTCTGTTACTTGAATTTCATCAGTAAGTCCAATAAAACCTGTTTTTCTTCCAGCATTGGAATAGATGGTGGTTTTTTTTTTGTTTTGTTTTGAGCAGAAGATGAAATACTGCTCCAATGGCTTATACCTGAGCTTTCATGTACAGAAATTATGTACTGTGTCTTCAGACATCAGAATGACACTTGGTATCGTGAGGTGCTTTTACTGTGAAGAGATGGCTGGGGTAGCTCAGGTTGACTGAGGAAGTGGCAGATTCATTTCTCATTTGCACTCCAGAGCCTATACCCATTGAGTGGAAAGATGAGACTTGTCTATTCCTCCTCTTATCGAGAGAAGGGATTTGTTGAAAGTATAGTTCAGTTTGTGCATGTTCAGTGTAATCTACTCTATTAGACAGATTCTCACCTAGATCAGTGACACAATCATACCTTGAGATCATTTCCAGAGTAGTAGGGGTTTCATAGATTTTGAGAATAGTAATTGAGTGTAGAAAATAGTATAACTTGTTTTTCTTGAAATTTTCTTGGAACTTGCATGAGGTGGATATAAATGTCTTTTTATTTAAGACTGGTTTTGCTGGGAGATTTGCTTCAGGCATTTATAGATATGGAAATCTGTTCTCTACAGTTATGGATAAATAGATAAATGACATTAGTGATTATTGTCATAATTGGAGTTTTGTACAATAAATATTATATCTCAAAATATGAATTTTAGGGTTTCACTGAAATTTAACAATGAATATACCATCTTTTGGGAAGCTTATCAGCTGAAGAAAGATTAATGGAAAGTAGGTCATAGCTAAGTGGATCAGATATGTTCATAGTAGTAGTTATCTTGGTCCAACAGTACAAATATTGAGTTTCTGAAATAACCTTCACTCTTAATCCTCTATATTGGAGGATAGGATGTCTGTGGCTGATAAGTACAGTATGACAGCCGTTTACTTATCTGCCTACTTTGTTCAAATGTTGTTAAAATGTAGTAAACAGTTTTGAGATACAACACTAAAGGTAGAAGATGCTTTTTTTTTTTTGTATTTTTAAAGTTGAATTCTTTTGTTGATGGTGATTTTTTTTCCTTTGTCTATTCTGAAATATCAAGGTTCAACTACAAGAAGCTGAGAGAAGGTGGGAAGAAGTTCAAAGCTACATCAGGAAGAGAACAGCAGAACATGAGGCAGCCCAGCAAGGTAAGGGGAAGGAACGAGGCATACATGTGAACTGAGTATATAATTTTGGGTAAATTTCCTTTGTTCTCCATCTGTGAAGAAAGTATAATTTGGCATTTTGGTTATGGCTCAAAAAGTAGTGTTTGCCCTTTCAGATTGTCTTTATTTCTTTGACATATGTTAGGGTTTTTAAAAATAAGCACCCTCCTAGCTTTGCCAAAACATTAAATTGTAGGCAAAATTATTGAACATAATAGGGTAATGGGAGCATAGCTGCTGGGTTGTTTTCTGAAGTTCTCATTGATTAACTCTTCATTTTATTTTTATTGCTAAGAAAAGGCTTATTTCCTATGTTGTAAAGAGAAAAACAGCAAGAGCGCTACTGTTGCAGTTAGTGCTGTCTACTTAGTAAAGGCTAACTTTTACTATTTCTTTATTCATAATTTGATGAATCCATCTGGGAGATAGTAGAGCTTATACTATGTGTGTTATTTGTCTCCATTACTCCTTTCTCCCATGGAGGAGGGAGCTAGCTAGAATATAAGTTCCAAACAATAGTATAGATAGAACGTTATGTCATAAGACCTTTGTGTGATACTCCATATTTCTAAACAAACATAATATTGATACTCATTCTTCCCATTTATCTCTCATTGTCTTGATGTGGTTATGTATACTTTTTGATGAAAGCAGTATTCATTGTTTATATCATTATCACTGTATCATGAAATGTTAAGCCAAGATGCATGTTAAAATGTGATTCTTGAGCTAGGTGCAGTGGTGCATACCTATCATCCTAGTGACTTTGGAGGTTGAGGCTAAAGGTTTGCAAGTTTGGGGCCAGCCTCAGCTAATTAGGGAGACCTCACTAAGGTCTCTTAGTGAGACCCTGTCTCAAAATAAAAAGGACTAGGGATTCAGCTCAGTGGTAAAGCACTGCTGGGTTCCGTTCCCAGTACCAAAACAATCAAACCTGTGCTTGTTTTCTTGAACATTATTTCCTGGAGCTAATTATTGCTTTGTTTTCACCTGCTTAATCTTTTCATTGTTTAAAAATTTACCTTCATTTATAGTTAAGTTTTCTGTAACCCTGTCTTGCTATCTGCTGCCTTTCAATAGGATTAGATAGTATACAGAGAGTCTTACCGGTTTTTCCTGGTGACATTCCTCCTGGAGTCTTCAATCTTTCTATTCTAGTACTTGTTGATTTCTTGGTTGCCTCCACAGATGTCTTCCTGAGACTTGGTTTTGTCTTTCTACCCTTCTTTCTGGATCCTATGTCATTGACATCTTTCTTGCTATTGTTCTTTAGTAAATCTTTGAAAGCTCTGTGAGAATCCCTTGAATTATGGAGGTCCTGTGTATCTGAAAATGTTTTTATTATCTACCTTCATACTTGATTGATGGTTTGACTGGTTATCAAGTTTTAGGTTGGTAAATATTGCCTCCACAGAATTTTGAAGGCATTAATTCAATGATTTAACTTTTGTTGTTGATATGAAGAAATATGCTCTTTTGAGATCTAATCCTAAAAGTGACTATTACACATTTAATATCCATGAGTTCTCTTTTGAGTTGTATTGTTCTTTTTATAGAAGTGGCATCTTGCCTTTCTTAAAACAGTTGCGCGCACATGCACACACACACACCTCCCACCCCACACAAACTCACATGTGCATTTTCCTTTCCTTGTATTATCTTTATATATATGATGGTTTCCTCTCTCCCCATTTTGGACTCATTTATAGTATAGGGCAGGGAGGCAGCTCTCAGGATACTTGGCATCTCCTGTCATTATCCTCTCTTGGTTCTGGAGCACTTGCCCTTCTGCCAAGTTATGATCACATTTTGCCTTCACTTTGTTTAAAGAGAAGCAGAGGACTTTGCTTTTCAACAAGTTTTCTTTGATTTTCAACAAGTTCACCCTAAGCAGTGTGGCACCTGCAGGAGTATTATGAGGGGAAATGGGAGGGATTTGAGAAAGTTTTTTAGGGAAAATAGTGCCTATACTAAACATGAACTAGGCAAAGGAAGAGACCTTCATGAGATGTAATGTTTTATTACAGATTTACAGAGTAAATTTGTGGCCAAAGAAAATGAAGTACAGAGTTTGCATAGTAAGCTTACAGATACGTTGGTATCAAAACAACAGTTGGAGCAAAGACTGATGCAGTTAATGGAATCAGAACAAAAAAGGGTAAACAAAGAAGAGTCTCTACAAATGCAAGTTCAGGTATCTGTTTTTACTTTTAAAAAAAAAAGGATATGTGTGTTTAGACAAGAAATCAAGGAAGATAATACATCGATATAATTCTGAAGGGGTGGTGGATATAACTTAATCTTTGAGTGCATATGTTGTGTCAAAGATTTGCTCATCCTACAAGTCTTAGGTTACTTGTAGTAGATAAGGAATAGAAAACATCCTTAAGTTCTATCTTACAAATTAACTCAGGATAGTATGTCTAATCCTTGTTTTAAATATGAAGAATCTAAGTATGCCTTTTTAAAGATGAACAGAGAACCTGTAAAAATCATTGTATTCATTTATGTTGGGATATTTATTAATAGCACACTTTTTCCTTTCTGTTTGCTATTTATGAAAGGATATTTTGGAGCAGAATGAGGCTTTGAAAGCTCAAATTCAACAGTTCCATTCCCAGATGGCAGCCCAGGTAATGATGTATTATTTTTGCTTATGGCTTTCTTGTGGCTTCCTACCCATTTTAGCAATCATCTGAGCATGTTTTGAGGGCTGAGCACTGGATTAATAGTTGGGAGACTCCTCAGTGAGTCAACAAATGGTGATACTGAGTGCCAAACACTGATGATTACATACATTAAGAAGTCCAAATTCAAATTGGAAAGAAGGGGGTTAAAGAGCTCTTACCATATGGGGAAAATATGCCCTCAGTCCAATCACAAAATAGGAAGAATTGGCTAAATGGTTTTTAGTAGAGTTGCTTATGTGTAAAAGGTCTTCACAAAATACTAATCATGAAAAACCTTGTATTCCCATTGGAAGTATCAGTGTGTTAACCATAACTCTGAGATTATATTTCAAAAGAATCAGTTTAAGGGCTGTAGCTAAGCTCAGTGGCTTAGCACTTGCCTGGCATGTGTGAGACACTGGGTTTGATCCATAGCACTATGTAAAAATAAATAATAAAGTAAAGGCATTCTGTCCATCTTACAAGAACCCCCCCCCTCAAAAAAAAAAGTTTAAAATTGATATTTCAGTTTAGTGATAAACTTATTAAACTTTTAAGAAATGATATTGTTGAGACCTGTTTTTCTTTGGTAACATTGTTTTATTGACATAACTGATTGGTAGGTAGACTTCATAGTATATATGATATGACAGAAAAAAAAGTGAAAATTCCTAAGTGCTTATTTATGTAATATACACACTGGTAATTACAATTTCAGTTGAACTTTAAAAGTATTAGGATTTTATAGCCCAAAGTACTAGCTTTTAAATCTTATCTTTTTCTATTTAAAAAAAATGTTTTTTATATTAAAAACTTGTTTTAATATAAAACTTCCAAAACTTGGAGCAAATAAACATTTTTTCCCCCTGAATTCTTTATTGGTAGAAATCATAAACAATAATCAATTGGGCAAGAGATATTTAATATAGGAAAGAGAATGTGGTTATGTATGTATGTGACTTATCAAACTCAAATGGAATTGAGATCTTTATCAGTTGAGAGGTAGATATAGAAAATTTATCAGGGATTAAATATAGAAAGCTATAGAGCAGAGACAATCAATCTGCTCAGTTATCATGATCATGAAGTGGCTCATTAAAAGTTAATGCTAAGAAAAGAACCACAGGATAAAAAATGGCCCCTGTGGCAGTTTTTCTTATGTATTTGTTGTTTGTCAATTATGTAGTTCCAGGCCTGTCAGTTTGCTTTATTCTAAATGTCTTATGTAAGTCCCTAATACTGGCTGATCAAACTTGCTTTCAGAATGATAGCTACTCTTAATATTGAGTACTTAATGTGGTCCAGATATTTCTTTAACAACTTTGTATACATTAATTTCCCACAGTTTTTTAAACTGTGTTGTGATTATTTTACAGCTTTTAAACTTTCTCTTAAGTGCTTTTATGTTGACGATGTTTTTTCTTTCTTAGACCTCCGCTTCAGTTCTAGCAGAAGAATTACATAAAGTGTAAGCCTGCCTTTCTGCACTTCTCTTATAATTGTATATTTATCACTAACTGTTACTTGTTAGATATGGCACTTATGATTAACATTACACTTTGACCTGTTTGGAAAATACTCTGAACTGGATTTAGAGCAACTTTTGCCCTTGTTTTCTTTTCCCAACTTAAGTTTGTGTTGGGTGGCTAAACATTGTACTGATTTTATAGGTTCATCATTAAAAGAGTTGGGGAAACTTTCCTTCATTTGGTATGTGTTGGAAATTATGTGGAAGAAGTAATTGTGTTGAGAGAGTGGTGGAAGAAAACTAGGAAGTAATTGTAGCTACTCTGGGTGTACCTATTGGTAGAATACACAAAACAAAGTTCAGTATTATTTTGTTCTGTATAATTTTACATAGACATGGATCAGTTGGTTTCAGTAGACCTAGAATCTGGTTTGACATTGCTAGACTTACGTGCTAAAAACTACTTAATTTTTTGACCTTTAATTTTAAAATAGGGGTATGTATTTTAAGGAGTTATAGTAATACATGAGACAGTTATTAGTAAACTGAAAAGGAATTATAGAAATAGAAGGTATAATTATATGGGAAAATAAGTATGACCCTTTTTGAAAAGCTTTTCATCCTCTGATTTGTGATGTGACTTCTAAATATTTATTAATGTACAAATGTGTTTTCTCTTAAAGGATTGCAGAAAAGGATAAGCAGATAAAACAGACTGAAGACTCTTTAGCAAATGAACATGATCATTTAGCAAGTAAAGAGGAGGAACTTAAGGTACAATAATTCTTATAAATGATTGCAATATTTTGCAGAACTCTAAATTAAATTACCCTGATTCTTCTCAGTATGAATTTATATGAAATATGGAAAATATTCTCCACTTCTTTTGAAAAGTAATCCCTTTTTAAACTATAAAATACTCTTTAGTTCTCTAAGAGAAAAAATTCAAATGGCTTTTCTCACATGATATAATTCACAGCAAGTTGGGAAATATGCTAACAGCTATTGATGTTTTTTCTTTCTGATTTAGGATACTTATAATTTGAGACCTTTGCTTAATTCTTAAATAGAATAGATATCTTCAAGCCATAAATTTAATTATATTAAATATATTTAATATGGTATTCTTTTTTTTTTTCTTTAGGATATACAGAATATGAATTTCTTATTAAAAGCTGAAGTACAGAAATTACAGGCCCTGGCAAATGAGCAGGTAGACCTTTTTTGCTTTTGAACATTTATCTCAAATTTTTGTCTATTATTTTCATTGGTACTGTGAACTTAGGTTTTATTTGTGTAAATAATTAATGGTTGTGTTTGGCTGTGTGATGTGTTTGTGAAAGCCTCCTCTTCACAACCTACCTAGATGTTACTATCATGTTGAAATTAATGTTAGATCTGATGACTTGATCATATCTGAGATATTATAGTAGTGAGTTTTAGCTACCTTGTTTTAGCCTTTTTCCATTTAAAGAGGACAACTCCTTTGTTAGGGTAAAGATAGATCAGGGAGAAATAAAAAATATTGGACTGTAAAACATATTATAGAAATGTGTGATATTGCCATTACTTTACATTAAATATAGAAAATAAAACTTAAGTAGTTTTGAGTGTTTCCTGAGAAATAAAATTCTTATTTTATTCCAAACACAGGCTGCTGCAGCACATGAATTAGAGAAGATTCAAAAAAGGTGATTAAGTTGTTGTTGTATGTATTCATACATTAATGTTGAAGTATAGTTGTTGTAAAAAATGTTACTACTTAACAACTGATAGTTGTGTACATAGGTCATGTAAATTTTTGAATGTGAAGTGTTTTTAATTGATGCTTTTTTCCTATAGTGTTCATATTAAGGATGATAAAATACGATTGCTGGAAGAGCAGCTACAGTGTGAAATTTCAAACAAAATTGAAGAATTTAAGGTGTGTGATTAAACTTTTACACTGTTTTCTTAGAATAGCCTTGTGTAATTTTCAGTTGTAGTGAATCTAGAAATACTACTTTTTATATGAACTTGCTCTCTACAGAATTTTTTTTCTACAGTATTTCTATAGTTTATTTCTTCTTTATGGAACTAAATTATATCATAGATTATATCATTATATCATAGATTTTTTTTTAAAATTTGTGCTAGATTCCGTCTTATCTATTTTTGTAATGAATTTTTGAGATTTATTTTGCCCCAATCTTTCCTGGGCAGTTTTCAGCAGGTGTTTTATATTTGTTCTATCTATCTCCACTGTTGCTGTAGTGCTAGTTTTTGGTCATGGCCAATCCATTTGAGTATCTGATTGCTAGGCTATAATCAGTGAGATCTGAATTTTTACATCAGCATGCAGTTCATCTGTCTCTTTGTGAGTACTTAAGAGTATATATAATATGAGTGTGATTGTTAAAAAAAGATTGAAATGATTCCTTTGTTACTTTTTTTCCTTGAAAAACTTGGTAAATTGAGATTCTTTGTTCCAGATTCTAAATGACCAAAACAAAGCATTACAATTAGAAGTTCAGAAACTACAGACTCTTCTTTCTGAACAGGTAAGACTTTTCATGAATTATAAGGTAGAATTATTCAAAACATAATAAGATCTGATTCTTCTTAGTTAGTAACCAGCTCACTAGTTGAGAAATTTTGCTTAAACTTGTTTTTTAGTTGCATTTCTATTTATCTTGTGTTTATCATGTTTCTAAATTAAACTTTTTCTTCTGTGAGATGAAGCTAATGCTAATCTACTCATAAATTTTATATAAAAATAGAGAAAAAGTCCTGTCTTACAGTTTTGGAGCCTCAACTTTTTCTTCTAGGCAGCATGGTTCATTGAAAAGAGAACGGATGTGAAACCTATTACCATCGCTTAAAAGCGGAGTAATATTGGTCAAGTTGCTTAGTTTTTCAGATACCTCTTGTTCCAAGTCTTTCACACTAAGATCACGCTTACATCATAAATTTGTTAATTTTAAAATGCTTAGTCTAATGCTTTGCATGTGGCGGGTATCTAAACCTTTATTCCTTTCTATTAGAATATTTATTTTTTCATCTCTTTCCCACCCCCAGAAACCATCACTCTTCTTTCTATATTTATAGCAAGCCATGAAAACTATAGCAACTTTGCAGGGCCTGGTTATATATGTCTAATCCCAGTGGCTGAGGCAGGAGGATTCTAAATCAAGGCCAGCCTGGGCAATTTAGAGAGACACTGACTGAAAATAAATATAAAGGGCTGGGAATGTACCTCAGTGGTAGAGTGCCCCTGGATTCAGTTCCCAGTCCTGCAAAAACCAACAAAAGGAAAAATGAACAACAACAACAACAACAAAAAAAAAAAACATAGCAGTTTTGAATAAACACTGTTCTATAAACTAGGGCTCAATGTTGTCTGTTCTCTGGCTTTTCATATTTTTCTCTCATGTAACTAACTCTTTAAAATTAGGGTTTTTTAAAGAAAATTTTGATATTTAATATCAAAAGTTAGACGACAGGGGGCTGGAGATGTGGCTTAAGTGGTAGCGTGCTCACCTGGCATGTGTGTGGCCTGGGTTCGATCCTCAGCACCACATACAAACAAAGATGTTGTGTCCGCCGAAAAATAACTAAAAAATAAATATTAAAATTCTCTTTCTCAAAAGACGACACAATAGAATAGAAACTTTGCATAAGTTTTTGGAATGGACTTTTATTAGAAGCTGAAATTTAAGCTACTGTAAATGATAGCTCTACTTTTGGCAGATGCATGTGTCCTTTTCTATTTTAAAATCCACATTTATGCAAGTATTGAATTGACGTAAGTAGCTGTGCCACTGGAATTATTTTTAACATGTTTGCTTGTCGAATAATTCACGTATTCCCCTCTCTTTGTATATTCTTTATTTCTTTTATATGCTTGATCCTTGCAAACTAGAAGTAACAGAGGAAAAAATGTTTAAGGAGCATTTAAATTTAGTTTAAGTGTTATTTTAAGTCTCTTATTTCCCTTTGTTGTGGTATAGCTTAGGAAAGATATAATACTCTGTCAATTTGTAAGACTTCCCCTCACCCATTACCATCTCTGAAATCTGGGTATATCCTGTAGTCTCTGATTACAGTTTGGAACTATTTTTAATTTGTAGTATAAAATACCAGCTAAAAGATGCAACATTAGTGGTTCAGATTAGACAAAATATGATTTGTAACGTTTTGGGGTGTTAATTCTTACCTAGAATAGCAGAATTTAGTTTCTCTCTATTATCTGAGATTTTTGTGATATCTACTTCAACTTATAAACTTTTAGACTTTCTAAAATTAACTTTATAGAGGTGAAACAAATGCTTCAAAACTTCTGAACCTCACCTAGAATTCCGGTATTCTAATTATCCAAATGCTGGCAACTCTTACCTGTGTTTAAATAGGTAAATCTTCAAAAAACAGTAAATATCTATCATTACTAAAACTAGTGTTTTCCATCATCAGATAAGATTGAAATCATAAGCCTTAAATTTTCCTTTTCTTTTAGGGGAATTACCATTCTGATATAAAATTTCATATCATTTGTGGAAATTAAATTTTATAGTTGCACTTTTTTGATTTATTTAAAAGAATTATTGATGAGACAAAATCTTTTTGTGATGCCAATTTAAGATCTCTGGTACTAGTTTATGATCTGATATTGTTTTTTCTAGTTTTTCATTTCTACCTTTCTTTAACCCCTTCCTACCCATTAGTCAGAATTCCAAGTGACAGTTGAAAGATGAACAGTTTGGTTATGTAAAAAATTTCAGTCTTCTTGCCACATGGATTTTTATCCTAGAGTTAAAGATTGTGCTTATTAAAGAAGAAACCAATAATGGTGCCAAGTTGTTGTTTCCTCAGGTGTAGGAAGAAGAAAGACAACAGGTACCAGGTAAGGTAACCTGTTCATATAGGAAAGAAAAGAAGGCTTCATTTGGTATAGGCCTGCAAATGGTTAGTAATGCAGATCAATCAGTTATTAATCTCATTTACTCAGAACAAAGTAATTTGGAGGGGGATACATCCTTGTGTTATCTTTTTTCCCCCTCATTTGCAGTACTGGGATTGAACTCAGGGCCTTAAACATTTGATGCAAGTGCTCTTTGAGCTACATCATTCCCCATTCCTCACCTCACCCCCATCTTTTTGAGACAAAGTATCTTTAGGCTGCTCATGCTGTCCACTCACATGACAATCCTCCTGCCTCAGCCTTTTAAGTAGCCCAAGTTTCAGGCGTGTATCCTGACTTGTGTAGGACCAGTCTAACTTTTAAAATTCTTTTTAAAATTCTTATTCCAATGAATTTTTAAGATTAAGTGGTCAAAAATATTAAGTGAAAAGTATGAGAATTTTTTTTCTTTTCCTGAATGCCTAGTTGTATTGAATTGCAGAAGAGTTCCTTATTGTATAAGATACAGATTTGAAAATCTTCTAGGGAGGAAATAATAGGATTGAATTAGATCAAAATAGTATGAAGTCAAGTAGAAATGTTGGATAGCTGCTAAGCTCTGTTTTATACAATGGAATATTGATGAGCTGAAGACCAGGAGTACTTATGAAGTTATATCTTCATTAAAGGAAATTGAATTCATCAAATATTTATTTAATAGTTGAATATATATGCTAGGTTCTTATCTCCATGGTAAGGCTATGGAGATGAATGAGAATTAATTCTTGTCCTCAGAATATGGCTGAATGTGTAGGCAGAGGCATAAACCAGTAAGTATGATGAATAAAATTCCTTAACTGTGTGTCCAGGTTTAGGGGAAGGGATAATGCATTCTGTTTGAAGGAGGGTTGGAGAGGTAATCCATGGGACAATTAAACCTGATTTTGAAAAATGGCCATGAATTTGCCGAACTTCCAGGCTGGGGGAACACTGTTCAAAGCCATCGCAGCATGTAGCAAAATTGGCATATTTAGAGCATATTGGTATATTGCAGAAGGACAAGGTATGGGGAATAGAGGAAGATTTGCTGGGGCGTAATTTTGAAAGACTATTCTCTGTGTAAGATTCACAAATGTGATTTTGTACTGTGATTTGTACCAAAGGGTGCTTGCGAGGATGAATGAGTCCTTAGTCAAACATTTTAGGAAGATTACTCTAGGTAATCTTCCTAAACTCTAGGTGTTTGGATTTATGAGAGGGAGAAGCAGAGAGGACTAAAAGTACAATACAACCAAATAATTAAGGTATAGGTAATTTGGACTTCATAGTGTAGTCTTTTTGTGAGATGGCATTCATAAAAAATAAAAGTAAACAAAATGCATCTTTGTGGAAGATTGTAAACTTACTACTGCATGATTTTTAAAAAAATCTAATTTAATTGACATTTCCTGTCTCCTTTTTAAGGGTGGGACAGTTTTTTTCTTAGTACATTCTTTCTTCTTGTGCCCTGCACAAATCAATCCATATAAACAGGGATAAGAATGAGGATCTTGTGATATTTGAAATGAGTAAAGGTTTAGACCTAAACTTACTCATTAAAGAGAAGGGGTTGATTTTAGAAATATATAAGAAGTGAAACCTTAGGACTTGGATTTGGCAATGGAAAAATTATTTTTATTTGTGAGAAATGGTTGTAATAAGATTGGTAAAAAGTAAGAACTACCAAGATTTTAGAAAAGTAGATGGGGAGAAAGAGTGAGTTACAAAGGTTGAAGGATCTGTCAGACAATGAAGAGAATGTTTATGTTGCTTCTGTAGTTGATGAGCTTTTTTAAAGCATTCTCTATTTTTGGTCTAACTAGTGTTTACATAATATTTACATATTAAAAATCCATTGAGCTGTAAACAGGTTGTGTTCACTTGCTGATAAGTATTATAACTTATTGTGTGGGGGGGAATCTTTGTCAAAAAAAAAAAAAAAGAAAGAAAACCTTTCTTTGACTTGTAATGCTTTAGAGGCTTGGATTTTTTATATTTGAAGAATTTAATTAATATAAGGGAAGTGAAGCGGATTTTCCCTGAACCTCAAGGTTATCCTTCATAGTAATAAAAAATTATTCATAAGTTACTAGTTTATTTTGCCAGCCCCATATACTTCTTATATGTGTCCTTTGTGTAGATAACCTCTCTTTTGTCATCTTGTGTCTTTTGAATTTAAAAATTATAATAGCAGTTTTCAAATAATGGTCATTTCCTTAAATTTTGGATGTGTTTAGAATTCTAAATAATTTCCACAGAGTTCTGTTTCTAATCTAGTTTTATTTCATGCAAACTTGGTAGAATTAAACTTTTCGGTGATTTTTATTTTCAGCCTAATAAAGATGTTGTGGAACAAATGGAAAAATGGTAAGAGTTTAAATTTGTCCTTTTTGAAAAAAAATTTTCAGCTACTCATTTCTACCAAATTTGTGATAACAGGATTATTAATGACACTAATCTATGTTCTTAAAATTCTCTTTGTCCTTTGTGGTAGAAGGGAGTGTGATATACTATTGCTTATTTGAGATTTTATAATATGGTCTATGTCAGTGTCGTGGTGATTGACCTTTTAGACTGGTATATAAAGACTACAGTGCTTGAGCACAGTTTCCTTAATGGTAATGAAGAAGTACCCTAAAACCAAGAAGTACCCTAAATCCAAGAACAGTTTCTTGAGGGTGGAGATCCTCAAGAAGCCGTTCTTGGATTAAAGTTTGTAAGGAGTGATGGACAGAGGGGTTGATTCATGTAAAATATTTAGGAATGATATTATTTACCTTAAGAATAGTTTATAATAAGTTTTTAATTTATAATTGCAGCATTCAAGAAAAAGATGAAAAGTTAAAGACTGTAGAAGAATTACTTGAAACTGGACTTATTCAGGTGGCCACTAAAGAGGAGGAACTGAATGTAAAGCATTTTGTAGATTTGTTTTCCTTGTGCTTACTCCGTGAACACGAAGGAGTTTCACTATAATTGTAAAAGGTTTTCTCATAGCTCTTAAACTTAATATTAGTTAATGACATTTTGTAAATTTATAACTTTAATTTTAAGTGATTTTTGAGAAATAGAAAAATGCATAGTTGATTGTAGCATTCACTACCTTAAAGAGGTTAATACTGTTGCTGTAGTTGGTAGTATATGCTTCTCTACTTGCACCCATGTCCAAATTATAAACAAATGATTACTAGCAGACTTCATAAGTCTCTGGAATAGTATTGGAGCTCTATGTTGTTATTGTTATCAATAACTGTTATCATCAGTCTTAACTAACTTGATAAGGATGCAGTTGCTGGGTAAAGTAAAATAAAAGGTATATTTGAATTTAGAGAGGATCATGTCAAAATTGACAAGTGGGTATAGTATACTCTGTTTTTGAATTTGTGGAAATATAAATAGATACAGTTCTGGGACAATTGAATTAAAAAACCCATTTCACTAAAAGAAGTTACAAAATTGTAGACATATGCAACAAGTGGGATTTTGGGACTTTACAGAGAGGAAAAGCAGCAGCTAAAGGAAAATGAGAAGTGAGTGTATTTTGAAGCTGTCTAATTCTTCAGAAGATAAAAGTATGTTGTACTTATGTGTCTTTGAAAAAGGCAATAAGAACAGAAAATTCATCTCTGACGAAAGAAGTTCAAGACTTAAAGGCTAAGCAAAATGATCAGGTAATGCATATAGTAGATGCTACAACTGTTCTTTTTTAAACAGTGGAAATTTACATAAAAACATATCAAGTTTGTTTCTCTTCCAAGGTGGAATTTATCAAGTATAGTTTTTAAATCAATGAATGACTATTTATTTGATTATCAGTAATATTGCTATAGTTTGTTGAATTTATAGCATGCCAGTCACTATTAAAGTCATTGCAGTTTTGAGTATACAAATAAAAATTGAATATAAATAATGTATAAAAGAGGCTACTAAAATTTAGACAGTTTCCTAGTTGTATTTTTTTCTTTGTCTAGTTAGAATGACTGAATGATTTAAACCTTTAATGATTTTTCTTTTGGCCTACACTTACAAGTAATTTTAAAAGTCTTTACTTTTAGTATGTTGTTATTTTCATCATTATGACATTTGAAACATCTAGAAAGAATTCCTGGGTTTACTTTTCCCATTTGGTATAGTGGAAAATTTAAGGATAAATTGTACTTTTCTACTTCTGATGCATTAATAGAACAATATACTAAATAAGATATTTTCCTATTTCTAGGTTTCTTTTGCATCTTTAGTTGAAGAACTTAAGAAAGTGTAAGTGATAACCTTACTTCAACTTGGTCTTTGTTTTTTGGCCTATTTTCTTAGTACTCACAAATCTAGTTTTACTTTTTGGAGAGACACCTGATGTATGTTAGTTAACTTATACTACAAATTTTTTCATTAATGTACTAAGGAAAGTCATTCTTTCCCAAGTGTAATTTTAAAAAAAGTTTTCATAATTGATTAGATTTATTTTATATGCCGTCAAACTGCTAATTTTTTGTCTTTCAAAAACCAGGTAATATTATAAGACATTTATGTCCTTGCATGTATCCTCTTCTTAAGGTGTCTGTAAAGTTTGGTGTAATTGTGTACAAGTTCTGCCAGAGCTCCAAAATCCTGGAAAATTCCATTGTTGAGAGGAACTTGCTTATCTCTAATGTTCTTCTTGGTTCAGATCTTATATTCCTTATGAACTGTTGAAGCACATTACCAAATTCTTGTCTGCATAGGCTTTAATGATCTGGTAGTTACTAATTCTATTTTATGAGTAGGTTTAAGTCCCTCCCCTCACTTTTTTTTCTCCCTGCAAAGATAGGTTGCTGTTTTACTTAACATAGGAGTTGAAAAGCCTTTTCATGATCAGTGTTGTTTTTGTGTCTTAGTTGGTGGATTCTGGTGATTTCTATCCAAACTAATACTGTGTATGTTTATTAAGGATCCATGAGAAAGATGGAAAGATCAAGTCTGTGGAAGAGCTTCTGGAAGCTGAAGTTCTCAAAGTTGCTAATAAGGAGAAAACTGTTCAGGTATTGGAAGAGATTTAGAAAACAGCGTGTTTGGTTTTCTGTTTATCAACTTTAGTTAACATCATTTAATTTCATGTGTTTGTCTGTACATTGCATTTATGTCAATTTGTGTGTTCCATTGTCCAATCTTGTCTGTTTTGTCATTGTCAAGGATTTGAAACAGGAAATAGAGACTCTAAAAGAAGAAATAGGAAATATCCAGCTTGAAAAGGCTCAACAGGTAAAAATCTAAGAGCCATAGCATGACAGATTTATAGTGTATATGATATTTATGAGCTACTTTTTTTTTCTTTTTAACTCAGGAAAAAAACCTTCTAGTAGTATGCTTAAGTATGTTGGGTTATATGCTTTTTGGGGGGGTCTGATTTGAGAAAGTGTCTGATATTATAATCGATATATCTTTTGGAATTTCCATCAAAGGTCTTTTTCTGGAAAGTTTTTCTTTTTCTTTTCTTTTTTTTTTTTTTGGATTAGTGTTTCATTTGTTTACAACTTAAAAATAAAATGCAAAACACTTTGGTAAATCTTTCATTACCAAAACCTCCCATTTATAAAAACTAGCCAACTAACCAACTACATGGAACAGAATTTTTTTGGTAGAATACATATATTGCTCAGACTTCTGCCTGTAGAACAAAACACAAATTTTACTGGGACATTCTAGAAGTGGATGGGATTATTGGAAATAGATGGAGTTTATCGAATTTAATGTGATAAGGCTTCATTGAATAAAGATGGTGAAATTGCATCAAGAGATGATTTATTCATTGAAAAGATTCATTCAATAATATCTCTGAGTTCCTCCCACTTGTAAAAAGATCATACTTCTAAAATATAGATTGAGGATTCAGGAGAGGCTCCTTTGAGGAAATGAAGTCAAGATCTGAAGGGACTGTGAGAATGGGAATAAAAGGTAGTATTAGAAGATGTATGGGGCTGGGGATGTGGCTCAAGCAGTAGCGCGCTCGCCTGGTGTGCGTGCGGCCCAGGTTCGATCCTCAGCACCATATACAAACAAAAATGTTGTGTCCGCCGAAAACTGAAAAGTAAATATTAAAAAATTCTCTCTTAAAAAAACAAAAAAAAGTATGATTTAAAAAAAAAAAAGTAAACGTAATGAAAGGATAATATAGAATACTGTTGAAGAGTTACCTTTTAAAACTGGGCTGGAGAAAAGCTCTGATACTAATTATAAGGAGGTATGTGGAGAGTTAGTTAATACTCTAATTTTCACAATTATAGAAATATCATATTTAGACTTACCATTTTTAACCATCTCCTTTGTCTTCCCCCCCCCCCTCCCTGTTCTATTTTTAGTTTAACTTTTATTGTCATTGGAGTCAAGGGAAGGTGAAATTAAAACACATCTTGTTTTGGCATGAAAAATTCAGCTGGGATCTTTGTAATTTGAAGTGTATGAATTATAAATATGTCATAAAGCTTATTGGTATTGTTGAATGGATTATAAATTACTTTTTTTCTCCTTATATTTCAGTTATCTATCACTTCTCAAGTTCAGGAGCTTCAGAAGTTGTAAGTACTCTTTTGTCTTTTATTCCTACAAATCTCTTTTTCCACAAGTTAAATGTAATGAAAGTCATGGCTTCTTTTTATTTGCTTCAAATAATATTTTTTAGAAAATATCAAAAATTACTTTACAGGCCCTTAAAGTCTTCAGTCTTTCATTACGCCTTAATCTCTTATTAAGTTTTTTGGGGGGAAGAAAAAAAGATGGGAAATCTTATTTTATCTTGACTTATAGTCTGAGTATGACTTAAGCTGAGATATTGCTCTTTGACTATTTAATAGCCACCTGAAACTGAATATATATTGTTGAAGTGACTTTCCCGCTTCAACCATCTAATTTATTTTTTATTGGGATGTTATAATTACACATAGCTGTGGGATTCATTGTGCCATATTTGTATTTATAAACAACATAATTTGATCAGTCTCATTCCCCAGTACTTTGTCATTTCCCTCTCCTCCTTTCTCAGCTGTCTAAATCGAACAGGGTCATATAGAAGAGTATGAGTTGAACTTCTCATTCCTCTGGCTGTACATGGGCTGAGTCACACCAGTAGTGTAATCATACATGTGTGTAGGGTAATAATGCCTATCTTATTCCTCCGTCTTTCCCATCCCCACCCCTCATTCCCCTATACACAATCTAAAGTTACTTCATCCCCCCCCCCACCCCCGTTATGAATTAGCATCCGCTTATCAAAGAAAACATTTGGCCTTTGGTTTGGGGGTTTTGCTTAGCATGATATTCTGCAGCTCCATTCATTTCCTTGCAAATGCTATACTTTCATTCTTCTTTAAGGCTTAGTAATATTTCATTGTGTATATGTACCACATTTTCTTTTTTTAAAATTTTAATTTGTTATATATGATAGCAGAATGCATTACAATTCATACTACACATATAGAGCACAATTTTTCATATCTCTAGTTGTATGCAAATTAGAGTCACTCCATTCGTGTCTTTATACATGTACTTAGGGTAATGATATCCATCTCATCCCATCGTCTTTCATGTCCCCTCCCTCTTCTTCCCTCCCCTGTACCACATTTTCTTTATACATTCATCTGTTTCAGGGCATCTAGGTTGGTTTCATAGTTTAGCTATTGTGAATTGGAGCTACCCTATTTTATATTCAGTATCTGCATATTCATTGATTAGAATTTTCTTTAATCAGTCCTATACTTCTTAATTGGATTATGCCTTCAAAATCTTAATGTGCCTTTGTACGTTAACATAAGTTTTAGTTTATTTTAGTCACTTTCTTTCTGTGAATACTACCTGAAATATGATTTTTCAGTCTAAAGTATTTTTGCTTTTAATGGTCATGTTCATTTATAGTTCTTACTAATTTATTGTCAGATTAAAAGGAAAGGAGGAACAGGTGAATACCATGAAGGTTCTTATAGAAGAGAAGGAGAAAGATCTAGCCAATAGAGAGAAATGGTTACAGGTGAGACTTTACAAACAAAAGTTAAAAAATACCTTTTTTTTATATTTGAATATCAGTTCACATCTATTCTTTTTAAGGATCTGCAAGAAGAAAACAAATCTTTGAAGACTTATATGCAGGAAGCAGCACAACGTAACTTGCAGGAGGTATAGTATAGACAAAGTACCAACTTGTTACATAGCAATGAGAAATCTTTATTGTATTTGGAAGTAAAGAAGTTAAAGTGTTCTTAGTTTCTTTACCAGGAAAATAATGTTTTCCATTGTTATTATTAAAATATCTTAACTTGTATTCCAGTCAAGTCATATTTAACAGCTTTATTTTTCAGCCTAAGCTCATAAGCGTTTCCTTCTTCCTTTTTCAACTGCACAGCAGGCTCATTTTTAACTGTGTTTAGTTTGTATATTAATCTGTAGTCTTTGAAAAATAAATAATAAAAGTTAAATTTGATCAAGAAAAAACTCTTTGTTTTACAAAAGCGCTAGTCTTAAATTTACCACATAATTATGTTTTTATTTTACTGGTCTGTGATTCTGTATTTTTATTGTAATACCTGGTTTATTTTGATGTTGGTGTTAAAAAATGTGAATCTGTTTCTTAGGCGTATTCTACATCACAATTTGAAGAGCTTGAAATTGTGTAAGTATACATTTAGCCAGCTTCCCTTAGTCCCTGCTGTATTTTTTTTATTAATGCATTATAGTTGTACATAATGGTTGGATTTGTTCTTATGTATCTGTACATGCACACAATATAGCAGTATAATTTGGCCAAATTATTCCCTAGTATTTCCCCTTTCCCCCTCCTACTCCTGTACCCTTTACTTATCTCCCTTCTATTTTCATGAGATTCCTCACCCCTCCTACCTTTCTTCACCTTTCACCCTCTCTAGCTTCCACACGAGTAAATATGATCCTTGATCTTCTGAGTGTGCCTTGTTTTGCTTGACATAATGGTCTCTAGTTTCATCCATTTTCCTGCAGATGACATAATTTCATTTTTTATGACTGAATAAAACTTCATGTACACACACACACACACACACACACACACACACACACACTACATTTTCTTCATTCATTTATCCATTGATGGACACCACACAGGTTAGTTCCATAGTTTTAACTATTGTGAAATGTGCTGCTTTAAACATGATTATGCATGTCTCGGCTATTGTATGATGACTCATTCTTCAGATTAAATACCAAGGAGTGGTATAGCTGGGTCATATGGTGGGTCCATTCCTATCTTTTGAGGAGCCTTCATGCTGATTTCCACAGTGACTATACTAGTTTACAGTTCCACCAATAATTTAAAAGTTTTCATTTTTATCCACATGACTGCCATTTTAACTGGGGTTAGATGAAATCTCAGTCTAGTTTTGAGTTGCATTTCTCTTTTGCTAATAATGCTAAATGTTTTTTCATATATTTGTTGGCCATTGTATTTCTTCTTTTGAGAAGTGTCTGTTTAATTCATTTGCTCATTATTAATTGGGTCATTTGCTTTTTTGGTGTCAAGTTCTTTGAATTCTTTATAGATTCTGGACATTAATCCTTAGTCAGAAGAGTAGCTAGCAAAGATTTTCTCCCATTCTGTAGACTCTCTCTCTTCACATTCTTTGTTTCCTTTGCTGAACAGAAAAATTTTAATTTGATGCCATTCCTTTTATTTCTCTTTGACATTATTTAGGGGTCCTATTGAGAAACTTGTTGCCTGTGCCTATAGGTTGGAGTGTTGGCTTTTTTCTTCTAGGAGTTGCATAGTTTCTGGTCAAATTCCTAGTTCTTAAATCCATTTTGAGTTGATATCTGGTTCTTTTATTCTTCCAAATAAGTTTTAGGAGTTTTTTCTAGTTCTGTGGAGAATGTCATTGGTATTTTGATGGGGATTGCTTTGTATATTGCTTTTGGTAATATGTTCATTGTAACAATATTAACACTGCCTGTCCATGATCACAGGAGGTCTTTCCATCTTCTTGTATCATTGTCTTTTTATTTCTTCAGTGTTCTATACTTTTATTATAGAGGTCTTTCACTTCCTCAGTTAGATTTATTCCTAGGTATTTTATTTTTCTTGAGGCTATTGTTAATGGGATTGTTTTCCTGATTTCTTTCTCAGTAGATTCATGTTGGTATATACAAAACTATTGGTTTTTGTATGTTTATTTTGTAACCTGCTGCTTTGCTGCATTTGTTTCTTAGCTTTGTGGTCTTTTGGTGGAGCTTTTTGGGTCTTCTAGGTACAAATAGGATCATATCTTTTGCAAACAGTAATAATTGACTTCTTTCCTTTTTTTTTTTTTAATTTCTTATTTCCCTCTCTGGCCTATTTGCTCTGGCTAGAATTTCTAGAACTGTATTAAACAGGAGTGGTGAGAGTGGACATCCTTGTCTTGTTCCAAATTTTAAAGATTATGTTTTTATTTTTTTTCCTCATTCACTCTGATGTTGGCTTTGGGTTCTATGTTTATAACCTTTATAATGTTGAGATAGGTTCCTTTTATTCCTAGTTTCTTCAGTGGTGTATTTTTTAAATCACAAATGGGTGCTGAGTTTTGTTAAAGGCTTTCTCTGCATCTGTTAAGATGACTAAGTGATTTTTGTCCTTAATCCTATTAATGTGATGAATTACATTTATTGATTTGTGTATGTTAGACCATCCTTGCTTTCCTGGGATAAAATGGATTTGGTCATGATTTACAATCTTCTTATCATATTGTTGAATACAATATTTGCTAATATTAAGTATTTTTGCATCTAAGTTCATCAGGGATATTGATCTATAGTTTTCTTTCCTTGGTGTGTCCTTATCTGGTGTTGATATGAGTATGATACCTGCCTTCTAGAATGAATTTTGAAGTATTCCATAACTTTCTATTTCATGGAATAATTTGAGGACCATTGGCATTAGTTCTTCTGTGTAAAAGTCTAAGAATTTAAGAATTTAGCTGAGAATCCTGGGTTTTTCTTTGTTAAAAGGCTTTTTCTTACTGCTTCTTTCTCATTGCTAGTTATTGATCTGTTCAGGTTTTCAATCCTCTTGATTGAATTTGGACAGATTGTATGTGTCTAGAAATATATCCATTTCTTCTAGGTTTCCAATTTATTGGAGTATTAGTTTTCAAAATAGTCTCGAATGATCCTCTGGATTTCTGTGATATCTCTGGTGATTTCTATATTTTCATTAATTTGGGTCTTCTGTCTTTCTTTTGGTTAGTTTGTCAAAAGGCTTATCAATCTTGTTTATTTTTTCAAAGAGCCATTTCTTTCATTGGTCCTTTGTATCGGTTTTTTTTATTCAAAATTTCATTGATTTTTTTGGCTTTGATCTCAATTATTTCCTTCTACTGGTTTTGAGGTTGGTTTGTTTTTCTTTTTCAAAGGCTTTGAGATGCATTATTAGGTTGTTTATTGGGCTCTTTTCTGATTTTCTTATGTAGCATTCATAGCTATAAACTTTCCTCTTAGAACTGCCCTCATAGTATCCCTGAGGTTCTGATGTGTTTTATCACTATTCTGATTTGATTCTAAGAATTTTTAAATTTCTCCTCTGATTTCTTGTATTATCCCATTCACCATTCAAATGTGTATTGTTCAGTTCCCATGTTTTTATATAGCTTCTGTAGGATTTTTTTTTTTGTTTTTTGGTGTTAATTTCTAATTTCATCCCAATATGGTTTGATAAGATCCAAGGAATTTTTTTCAGTTGTTTTGTATTTGCTAAGAATTGCTTTGTGGTCTAAAATATGTTATTTTTTAGAGAATATTCATGAGGTGCTGAGAACAAAGTGTATTTAGCTGTTGTTGGATGAAGTATTCTATAGATGTCTGTTAAGTCAATTTGATTTGAAATATTTTTCAGGTTCAAAGAGTCTACTGAGTTTGTCTGGACGACCTATCTAATGGTGAGAGAGATGTGTTGAAATCACCCAGTATTATTGAACTGGGGTCTGTTTGAGGCTTTAATTTGAGTAGTGTCTCTTATGAAATTAGGTATATTAACATTTGGGTCATAAGTATTTACTATTGTTATATCTTCTTGTTGGATTGTTCCCTTTACCAGTATGTCTATTTGGGGCTCTGAATGCCTCTTGTATCTGGATATCAATCTCATTTTGAAGTTTGGAAAATTTCTCTGAAGAGGTTATCATTTCTGTTAGCCTGTACCTCACAGCCTTCTTCAATTCCAATGAATCTTAAATTTGAACTCTTAATATTCAGAGTTCTTGTATATTCTGATCATGGTTACTTATCTTCCTTTCTTTAAAACTGTCTGAATGTTCAAGGCTGGCCACTTTGTCTTCCAGATGCAATTCTATTCTCAGCATGGTTACTATATTAGACTTGATTGGGTCTTTCATTTGTATATTGGTTCTTAACCTATATTGACTTTCTTAATTTATTCTGTTTTTGAAATTCATTGATCATTTTTATAATCATTCTGTTGAATTCTTATCTGATAATTTCCTTCACTTGAATATCTTTGGAATCAGTTGCTCATGAATTATGAACTTTAGGAAGCTTCATTTTTTTTCAAAGGAATTTCTCATTCCTGTGTTGGGTTTTATGCATCTCTCAGGATGGATTTCTCTTTCACTCTTATGTGGGTCTTTTTAGAGCACAGCCTTCTCTTGTGAGAGTGTCCTTAAGTGAACTAGATTGAGACCCCCTCCTGAGTGTGATATCCACAGCCTTTGTGTTAATTCTGTTTTTGTTGTAGGTGTGGCTGTCTGTGATCCGGACCTGAAGGCACACTCTTAGCCCTTCCTATTTGGGGCCTTGTCTTAAGTTTTTGTCCCTTCTATTCTTCGTATTCAAGTATAGCTGAAGTTTGAGTATTGTTAATTTGTCTGTGGAGCAAGGTGTACCATCTTTTGGCTGAGTTTAGTTCTGCAGCAGAGTCTCTACCCTGTGAACTTGTAGTGACCCAGTAGATTCCTGGGACTTCACAAAAAAGGGGGAAATAATAGCAACACTTTATGCAAATAATATACAGCATTCAAATAAATACCAGGTGCCTACTGTAACCTTTACAACACTAATTATCACAAATACAGAAATGGTGGAGTCTGCAGTTGACAACAGCAAACACAATACATAACTGTAAACTAGATATGGCATTAAAACAAACAGCAAGTGTCAACTGTGGCATCCACAGCAGTAATAATTACAACATGAATGGTAGGGACAGGAGTTATATAAAACAAATAGTTCTAAAAGATGATAAAAATACAGTTCATTAAGAGAAAAGATTATGTGATAGGAAGTAGAAGAAAGTTTAGAATGTTTTACCATCTCCATAGCCAGGCCACAGGGTCTGTATCCTGATCTCCAAGCTCCCAAGGGCCCACAGACAAATAATTATCTAGAGCTGAGGGGCTCTGGGCCTCCCCAAGGTTGAGCAGCCAGAGAGCAAGGTTTCCTGGTCAAAGGGATGCCTGAGGTACCATCAACAGCATAGCTGCCATGGTCTTTTGGATAATGTGACTGATGAACCCTGGCTTTCTAGCTCCTACTTGGTGTGATGTAGAATATGAATATACTGGGTAATTAATTAATAAAAGGGATATGTGCTGGTGAAAAAAAATGTGAACAAATAGAAAGCAACAAATGATGGTTATAAAGAAGGAAAAAATATGAACACAAAAGGAGGGAGAAAAAATAGGAGAATTCAGCTATTAGAAGAAGAAAGGAGAAAAAGGAATAAGAAAAAGAAACAAAAACAAAACAAAAAAATAAAAACCCCAAACTTTAGAAGATAAGGCAAGGAAAAGTAACTGTTAAAAACATACTAAAAATGAGAAAAAAATAAATATGCATATATGTATGTCCACAGCTTAAAATTAGTATTTGAGGAATAACACTTTTAATTAGAAAATAATTATAGTCATAATATTGGTAAAATAGAACTTGTCATATGTGTTATTCTGTGCTGAATAGTAAAAATATTGACTGCAGTCAGTATAGGAGGTGTCAGATTTTGTAGATGCTCATCCTGAAACCAATTTTATATACTGTGAAATCTGTTTTCTTAAGCTAAATGAGGCTGCACTGGTGAGGAATGGTATCAGGACCTTAGCTTTTTGGTTCTCTCTAGAGTCACTTCAAAGGGATTTTTCTTTAATGTGGTACCCAGCAATATTTATCAGTGTTTGTTTTTAAGAAGTTTCCTCTTGAAAGTAGTCTTTGAAATTAAGATAATGTGAATATTTATTAAGTCATTTATGAATACAAGGAAGATGACTTCTTGACAACAAGATGGCTCATTTGTGCAACTAATTTATCTCTTGGGCATTATATAACTGTCAAGGTGTTTTTCTCATCTTCTAAGAGAAAGCTTAGGACACTTGTGGCATCTTTGTAGTTGGTATATAAATTATGAAAGTGTATATTTTAGGTTTATTTTTGCCTTACCTTTTACTTGTATTTTATTTTTAAATTAATAGACTTTATGGGGGCATATTTAGGTTTACAGAAAAATGAGAGAAATTAGGTATACAGAAAATATGAAAAAGAAAAACAAACGAGAGTTCCCATATCCCCCTTTCATTTCCCCTGTTATTAACATTTTTCATTAGTAATACATATATTTAAAGCAGTTTATAGCCAATAGCAATACGTTTTTTTAAACTGAACATCAGGTTTTTGTTGGAATTCACTCTGTAGATTTTAACAGACATATAATGACAGTATATTCATTATAGTATCATACAGAATAGTTTTGCTGACCTAAAAATCTTCTGTACTTCACCTGTTCATTTATCCATCCTCCTTTCATTTATTCCCCCCTCCTATCCCCCTCACCCTGAATTCTGGCAACCATGGATCATCTTACTATCTCCATAGTTATGCTTTTTCCAGAATGTCATAGTTGGAACCATATAATATGTAACTTTTTCAGATTGGTTTCTTTCACTTTAGCAATATGTACTTAAGGTTTGTCTTTTCATTCTTTTATCCCACATTTATTATGTGTGCGACTGTATTTTTCATATTGACCTATAAGCATCTTGATATTCTTTTTGGATTTAAATGGAATAAAAATAGTGTTCCATTCAGCAAATACCTGAGAACCTTCAGATACTGGAGATACTGAGTTCCTGCTTGGATAAGATGGATAAACCAAACATTTAGCAGTATAGTTGGGTGCTGGGGCACACACCTATAATCCCAGCTACTTAGGAGTTGGAGGCAAGAAGATATGCAAATTCAAACCCAGCCTCGGTAACTTAGACCCTGTCTCAAAATAAAAGATAAAAGGCCTGGGACTGTACCTCAGTGGTAGAGCGCCCCTGGTTTTAATCCCCAGTGGCTTGCTTGCTCCTCACAAAAAAGGTCGTACGTGTTGCTTGGATGACAAAGTCAGGTGGAATTCACTTGGGCTAGATTGACTAAGACTATAAGGGTGTACCTGACTAAATTATATGTAACACCTTTTTTAGCACATTAGTTGGGTATATTGTAACTTCCAGGGCCAGTGAATTATGGCTAACATTCTTGGGAGCAATACTCATTTCTTTTTAAGTGATACATTTTCTAACAGTTTCATGAAATACAGTTTTGCACATACCTTTTGTTTTTCGAGTTTTCTCTAGATAAAATCATAAAATGTTATATACAAAATAAGCTGTAACAATTTTAGGATGTTCTTAATTTTGAGTAGAATGATGTGGAAATACTTTCTTTTGAACAAATTCAAAAGTTTGTAGTATGAAGAGAAAAAGATTGTAGGCATTGTTTATGCTATCATTTTTCTTAGGGGTAATATTGGAGTCTGGCTTTCCTTTTCAGTGCACACTAGTAAGATAAGTTGTTTGTAAAAATTCTAGGTTGAAAGAGAAGGAAAATGAAATGAAGAGAATAGAAGCTGTGCTAAAAGAGAGGGAGAGCGATCTTTCTAGCAAAACAAAGCTGCTACAGGTGAATATGATAACTTAAAATTAATTATTGGGTGAGTTATTATCTTTGCGTATTTTTAAAATGCTTTTGCTGCTACGAAAAGGGACGAGAATGCCGAGCAAGCCTTCCTAAACAAATATTGTGTCTCATTCCTTAGAGATAACTACTGTCATTTTTGGTTAATATCTTTTGAGAAATCACCAATACATAAAATATATAAATGTATATTTACTTGTATTACTTATATAGTTTTATTTGTTTTGTTTTCTTCCCTAATTACCAATGTTTTTGAGGTCTCTCCAGGGAAGTACATTTCTGGCTTTAACTTTGAATAGCCTTTTGTATTATTTATATAATCAATCCCAGTTGGTGGACTCCTAGACTGTTCAGTGTTGTTTTTTGTGTTACAAACAATTCTGTAGTGAATACATTTTGAATAATTTTGCTCCTGTCTCTGTGTTATAAATTTCTGGGTCAAAGGTTTATGCAGATGTTTTATTTTGAAAGAGCTTAAATAGGAAGTCAGTATCTCCTCACCTTCATGTAGTTAATGTTTAGGTACTTACAGAACAGTGATTTGAAGTCATTACATGTTTGTATATGTCTTCAGTGTCTTGAACTAGTTTTGCTCACATTTCATACTGTAAGGGTTGGTTCTGTCACATGCCTCTCCCTCCCAGGTAAGCTTATTTTAAATTTTGTTAGGTAATGTTAAATTGCCTTCCAAAAATGTTCCTACTAATTTAGTCTTGCTAATAGAGGCCCACTTCCCAGTGTTCCAACACTGACAAAAGATGATAACATTTGATATCATTCTTGAAAGCTGATAAGATTGTTTTAAATTTGTGTTTGATTGTGAGAGAAGTTAAGCATTCTTCATGTGTTAAATTGATTTGTAATTAAATTTTTTAAATTTTTTTCTATACTTTTTCTTCTGGAATGACTTACTATTCTTACTAATTTATTATATGCTTTTTACATAATAATGGAAATTGGCCTTTTCTTTTTTGTAGTTGTAGATGAATAGCATGCCTTTATTTTATTTGCTTATTTTTATGTGGTGCCTCATACATGTGAGGCAAGCCTGGAAATAAGCCTTTTGTTATTATTAGTAAGATACTTTTTATATAATAACCTGGAAATTAGCTTTTGTTATTATGAGTTGATTTGTTTGCCCGAGTTTTTCTTTTGACTTTTTTGTGTATGTGTGTGTTTTCCCCTCTCTTTTGGAAGTTTAATACTTTATCAAGAAAGGCTAGGTCCATTATTAAATAATCCATCTTTTCTGAAGTGGTTTTGCTCCCCAGGGCACATTTAGCAATATCTGGAGATAAAACTTTGGTTGTCAAAGCTGGAAGAAAGGTGTTATTGCATCTATTAGATGAAGGCTATGAATTGCCAAATGTTCTACTATATATAGGGCAACCTCCTACATCAAAGAAACATCCAGTCCAAAATGCCACTAGTGCTAATTGAGAAACCTATTTCTACTAATGTGAAATGTCACTCCATACTGAATTCCTATAAATATTTGGGCCTATTCTGTCTTCTATTTTGTTTCATGAAGATGTGTCACTGCCAGACTAGTACTAAGTATAATTACTGTAATTACATATTTAAGGCCTATTACATCCTTTTAAGATTGTTACTATTTTGCAATTTTTCTGGATTGTATGATGTACTTCAAAAACTTATGGAAAATAAAAGTCTCTGTTGGGTATTCATGTCTTATTTTTGTTGAAATAGGAGGTACAAGATGAAAACAAATTGTTTCAATCCCAGATTGAGCAGCTTAAGCAACAAAATTACCAACAGGTAGGTATTATTAAATGTCCTGCCTTTTGCCTTTGTGGTAAAAATTATACAACCAACAAAATTATAATATATAAAAATATAATAAATATATATTGTAAAAATTATACAATAATTAGTCTTGCAGTTTTTTACATTTTCATTGAGATTAAAGAGTTCTATTATTTATACAAACATTTATCAAATTTCCTGTAAGACAAAGCAATTTGCTATGCCATAGCCAAGATAAAATAATCTACAATATATAAAAATATACCCAAATAATATTATTATCTGAATTTAGCTTTTTTTTTTTTTTATATCTGTCTGTATTCTGATCCTCTAGATTGCTTTTCTCATGAAGTTACTTAAAATCTTACAGAGGTCATTTTAAACATGTCTATGCTATTGTTGCTTTCTAAAAAAAAAAATCAATAATTGGAGAAAAACAAGTATGTTGTAAGTAATGGTGTATCTACCATTATTTAAAATATATATTCAAGGTGGTAACTCTGCTTGATAAAAATAAAATTTAAAAATTTTAAATGGCATATTCCCCACAATTTTATTTACAAATGTATGGATACAATATTATTTATTTTGAAAGGCAAAGAATTAGAATCCTGAGCTGAGATTGTGGCTCAGTGGTAGAGTGCTTGCCTAGCAAGGCTCTGGGTTTGATCCTCAGCACCACATATAAATAAATAAATGAAGGTTATTAAAAAAAAAAAAAGGAAGTAGAATCCTGGTTGACAAGAAGTTTGTAATATTTAGGTTGGGAGATTGAAGTCATCAAGGAATAAATATGTGAAGGCTGTGTGCATATTATGTAAAAGTGAACTTTTTGTTACATATTAGGAAAATTTCCAAACTTTCCTTTTGATTTCATTTTCATTTAAGGGTTTTTTAAAGTTACTTTTGAAAAATTAAAATTTTTACATAGTGAAATATGGATTATAAAGTATGGAAATTCAAGCTATTTCTATTACTGGAGTCCTAGGCAGGAAGACTGGCTCCAGGGATCCAAATAAATAAAATGTGGCTAGTTGCCCACAAAACAGAAAAAGTAATGGTGAAAATCAGGAAAGGAACTTAAATCTTGGTGGGACACCAGGAAGTAAAAGGGAAATCAGTGTTTCTAGCCTTGTCTTTGGGGGTACTGGCATGAACTTACAGATTATATAGACAAGAGGAACCAGAAATATGCATAGTTTAGCAATCTTGGTCAGATTGTGGCCTGGTTTTTTATTATTTCAGAATTGGTCAGGATGGCATTGTTGGGATGATGAAAAAGTTATTGTTGCCTGGGGAGTAGTTTTGACTCATTACATGATGTTTATCGATTATACCTCTTGTACCTGGAATCCAAGGTGATTTAGAACAAAACATCAGATATAAACTGGAGACAGAGATGTCAAGTTTTTCCTTTTGCAAGCCCAAGTGAAAAGTCAGTGTTTTTAGTTAAATATTACCTCAGTGCTTTGCCCATAGGAACTTAATAAGTATTTGTTAAATGAAGAGTTTAAGTATATAGTGACAATGAAAATTAGAGTTAGTACTCAGTACATCTTACAAATTTGTACATGATTTTATTAAAATCACAAAGTTAAGGTGCTAACACGGGGGAACAATGGTATTTTCTCTTTTGGTATTGTCTTAATTTATATGTGAGAAGATTTTTTTTTTTCTTCTAGAAAGTTTTGTTTTGAAATAACATTTAATTCTTTTTAAATAGGTATCTTCTTTCCCCCCTCATGAGGAATTATTGAAAGTGTAAGTAATAAGTTTGATTCATAGTTTGGGAAGTGATAACATTTTATGTGCTAAAGAGTTCTCAGAAATAATTTAATGGGACTGCAAATGATCACCTATTTTTTACAGTTCTGTTTACATATCTTGAACTGCTCATCAGAGGAGTTTAGCTGTGTCTTTGGCTGGTGGATGCTCCTTCTAATTGTATTTAGATTTCTTTGAGTATCTTGCTAAGGGAGATATTTTTTTTTCTCTTTTTTTAGGCATTAGGAAAATATCCAATCAAACTACACTTTAACAACTTTACTAGATCACCTTTAGTTACCTCAGTTTTCCTACTGAGTCTTCTTTATTCTAGATCTCATTGTGCAATATAATGGTTCACATTTTGGGTTAACTCTTGGATTTTAAAGAAAATTTATAATCTTTCCACTTGCTCTCTTTTAAGTAGAACTTTAAAAAAAAAACTGAAAGTTCTTTTTGACCTATAACTTTTGCTAGGAGGCTACATTTGAGGTCATTTCAGATAAGTTATAGCATGTGTCAAGTGTTAAATCTCAGCCACATTAAGAATATTAATAGGTGATATTGGTAATCTAAATGGTTAGATTTAATCTAAATAATAATTTTCCTTTTGGCTTCTTTATAAAGTTGGTCACTTATTTGGTTAGAATTATTTACTATTTTTTAGTCTTGATCCTGGATCTGTAAAGATTTTCTATTAAAGGGTCTAATAATGAATATTTTAGATTTTGGGATCTACGTAGGTCTTTGTTTCATACTATTTTTATTTTTCAACCTTTAAAAACAAAACAGGAGACTAGGCATGATGGTGCTTTTCTGTAGTTCCAGCTACTTGGGAGGCTGAGGTGGGTGGATTACTGGAGGCCGTGAGTCTGAGACTATAGCCTGAGCAATATATACTTAAAATAAGTTTATGCATGTAAATTTATTTTAAGTTCAAAATGTTGTATGAGCAACATAGTGAGACCTTATCTTTAAAAAAAAAAAAAAAAGTTAAAACAGCGCTTATTTCAAGGCCATACTAAAACAGACTCTGGGCATGGCACCCCTTATTTAGAGCCCCATTCTTAAGAAGGAGCTATCTGTAATTTAACTCAAGCCACTCTTAACTATGAATCTTTGCCATGGCTTTCTGCATTTATGGGAAATAATTAGTTCATTGGATAGGACCATGGGGGAAAAAATAAATAAATCCTAAGATGTGAAAATGGCAAAATTACTCCTTGCTCATTTTAATATCATGCTTTTATTGTGGTTTAGTTACTTAAAGCCATAACTGTTTCATTGCCTTCTGCGGAAAAAAAAAAAAAATTAATGTAGGGGACTGCCTTTGTATCAGTTTTCACTCTTCTGAAAATAGCTGATCGAGGTAAAAAAAGGAAAATAACTGTGATGACAGTGGTTCATGTATTCATGAACTATTTCTTAATAGTTGTTTTCTTTTTAGAACAAACCTCAGCATTTCATATGTGTAAACTTCTTTGAAAAATCATTTCTGAAATTAAGAATTCGTATGATGGACTTTCTGTGGTAAATAGTAGCTAAGTTAATACAGTTTTCAGAACATCTATTTTGTGATAACAAATATTCATACATAGGTATCTAAATTACATTATTGTTTACCTAATATCGAAGTTGTGTTACTGTTCATCTAAAATCACTGTTTGCCTAAAATATGTACTAATATTCTGGTTTAGAATTTCAGACAGAGAGAAGGAAATAACTGGTCTCCAGAATGAGTTAGATTCTTTGAAAGATGCTGTTGAACACCAAAGGAAGAAAAATAATGTAAGTAAATCTAAATAAAAATAAAACTTCTTTTTATTCAACATTGAAAAGTTGCTTCAGAAATATTTTTCTTAATCTTTGTAAGAAAGTACTATTGCTTTCTATGTTTTAACTTTTTTGATAAGAGGTGCATGATTAGAGTAATCATTTTATTGAGGAGTAGATTTTTTTAATAGGTAAAAGACAATTTTTACACATAGAAATATTTTAACTATTAAAGCTTTGGATTTTTTAACTAAAAATGTAATTGACTTTTTATTGAACTTTTATTTGGAAAAATAATCTTTCAAACTCAGTATTTTAAAATCAAAGATATTTACTCCTATTTAGATCAGGCTAGCCTTTTTATAGACTAAAAGTAATGCCAGTATTGATCAATAATTAAGTTTTCAGAGCCTTCTGGAGCTTTCCTTTCCTTTTTTTTTTTTTTTAACTTGAGATGCAGTGCGTGTTTTGGTAATTAAGTTTGTTAGAAGCCCTAGAACCTGAATGCATTTATACTAAAATGGGAGGGAACAGTTCTTTAGGAGCTCTTAGTCTGGTATTCTTTCTGAACAGACAAATAGTGAATTTAGGTGAATGTCATACATTTTCTCTTACCAGAAGGTGATCCCTATAAATAGAGTCCAAAAATTCTTGCTCTAGGATGCATTTTTGTACATAAAAATATGATTAATGAGACCAAATTATTATTGAAATCTAAGGAGATGTTGATAATAAATATATATGTTATCTAGTATAAGTTAAACTTTTAAAAATTTGGGTCAAATTGTTAATTTAACAAGTTGGCATTTTCCTGCACCCCTGAGTTTGTCAAAATTAGGTACATGAGTTGCCCTTCGTATGTCATGTAACATTACTAACAGCATTGCTTAGCAACAGAACTTGAGGTGAACTTGCCAATATCCTGCTAACATTTTAACTGTGTTTTATTGGGATTTTGAGATAAGGAGGGCATGGTAATGCCAGTTTAATACAGGAGCAGCAGCAATGGCAACGGCACCGGAGGCCTTGAAGCGTGGAAAGAGCCAGGACACTGGAGGCCGGCAGAGTGCAGCGTCAGTCCATTCTAGTTCTGCCACTTCATTTACTTTGTATTGGTGGCCAGATTTCCTAACATTCAGTTATGGTTCCCTCTCTATAAAATGGGAATAAATATTATAAATTGTTGTAAGCATTAGCGAGAATTTGTGATATGCCAAATACAGTATTTGGCACCTAAGTATTCAATACATGGTGAATATTGGCTTTTTACTTTTGGGTTATATTTAGATTTCTGATTCTGAAGTAAGACTGAAAGTTAGCAGATTGTCTTTACTTATATTTGCTATTGAAATGCTGTTAAAATCAAGATCTTTTGGAGCTCAGTTTTTCGATGACCTTTGTTTCTCCTGTATGAGAACATGTTTTACAGTTTTCCAGCTGCCTATTTGCCTCACACAACTAGTTTGTACAGTTTGTGTTAGGTTGGTTTTGTGGCATACACATTTGACCATGCCATGAAAGAAAGGGAACACAGTAAATTACTGTGTCATTTTTAGGTATACTAGAAATATGTTAACTTTATTAAAACATTAAAGGAAAAAATGTGCTACAGTGGAAAGTCCCATGATAATATTGGGCCCTTTTAAAAATCACATGAAAAGCTTTTTGCAATACTTGTGTATTTGCTCTGTCCTTAATCTTCTAATGTTCAGTGTACCCGAAATCATACTTGTGATCTTGGTTTGTGTGTTTACTTTTGAATGCTTTCTTCTTTTTCACGTGTGCACAGTAATTACTTTTAAAGCTGGCATATTCAGTGTGTGTACTAAGGAAGGCGGGCATCTTTATTTTCTCATTCAAACTTCTAAACATTGCTTTTTATTTTTTTGCTAATATACATACTTTCCCATTGAAATGATTTTGCAGTAACCAGCATTTAAATGCAGTGCAAAATACTGATGAAGTGAAACGCAAAAATTTTTTAATAATGGATAAACTGAAATCATTCTTTCTAAAAATGATTAGGACCTTCGGGAGAAAAACTGGGAAGCAATGGAAGCATTGGCATCAACTGAAAAAATGCTGCAGGACAAAGTGAACAAGACTTCCAAGGTTGTAATGCTAACTCTTAGAAACAATCCACTGAACAGAGAAAATCTGCAGCTTGTCTTAAAATCAGACTAAAGCATTTAATTTTACTGCAATTTAAATATAAAATCTTACCATCCACATTTATCATTTCTTGTCATTTCTGCTTTTTTCGTATACTCCTTGAGGCTTTAGTTTTGGGCATGCTTATTTGTTGGGATGATCTCTGTTGGAGCTTTTGCTGAAGAGTCTCAGAAGGCCTGTGCTAGGCACATAGGTTTTTTTCAGAAAGTGTGCCTGTTGGGGGTAGTTAAGAGAACTTCAGTGAAAACCCCAAACCAAAGAAATCTGTTTTAGCAGACACATACCTAACATGTATCTGTGATGCACAGCAAACAAGATTTTGGGGGAAGGAGGCTACACCAGGAAGAAGTAATGATAAGTCTTAAGAAATATAGGAAAGATATCAGTTCTGAGTATGTTATTGAAGATGGTTCTTTAGGAGAAGGGGACTTAAACTTTTTACATTTTGAGGCAGGTGGATAGTAATGACACATGAGTCATGTTTAAAATGGAATATTAGTATCAAGCATTAATTATTTTGACCAGAGTTTGGAAAGTACTCCTGAAACACATAATCCTCATTGTCTTCAGAACAATGAAGGACATTCTCCTTGAGCTTAACTTGTTTATTGGGTGTGAAGATTTGTAATGAATTATAACGAAGGAGTAGTTTTTAAAGATTGAGAGAATTGAATCAATGTGGAACAGGAGTATTGAATTTTGTAGATGGGTTATTGAAAGAACCCATATAATTTAATTCAGCATTCTTAAAGTGGTTTATGTGCCAAGGTAATCTGCTGAATTTTAAATACAAATCTTAAGACATTTGAAGGGTTTTCTTAGCAGAATATAGTTTTACATTTCCCTTATTTGTTATTTACTTATATGCCTGTTGACTTGATTGTAATTTTTACTAAAACTTAAATTTGAAATAGTTGAGTAGGTATTAGGAGTGGAGAAATTTAGGCCACAGAGTAGAAAAATCTAGAATAGTCAAGGCATTATTGTTTAATTGTGAATGGTTGCAGTTGTATAGTCACAGTTCTGCCTGTTTCTGTACTTTTGTTTTTCACTGTTAAGAGCTACCCTTTACCATTTATTTTGCTAGTAATACTGGATGTCTAGAAAGTGCTGATCTTGCCATTCCTGTAAGAAGCTACCTGCCACCTTCGAGAGCATGTTTGCATATTATGTTTCTAAAAGAGAGCTAGATTTTGTGTGCATGATGGCTTTTTGCACAGCTAATGATCTACAGAGAATAAAATTCAGTCTTCTCCATTTTAACAAAATTTAGACAGTCCTTAAATAGCATAGGTGTCAAGTGATATTGATTGACCCAGCCACAAATTGTATTGCAAGAAGTAACCATGTAACACATTTCAGTGATTTAGGTATTAGAAATAAGTAACAGTCAATTTACCAAATTTCCAGGACTATTTTTAAAGTAAAAAATACTTTTGAGGAGCTACTATAAATGACAGGTTTACATAAGATATATACATACATACACACACACACATACATACATATATGTACCACTTAAAGATGGTAAGGAAATTATAATGCAATATCCAACATTAGATCTTTTCCTGGTGTTGAAGTGGAATAATGGATTATAATCAAACCATTATGTCAAATGAAAACTTTTTAGCTAAAATTGTTAATACAGAATAAAAGTAACTTCTTGTTGGGGTGTGTGGTTCAATGGTAAAGCTTCCTAGGCTTGCCCTGGAAGTGTGATAACCCTGGGTTTGATGCTCATCCCTGAGGGTTGGGGGTGGGCAATAAAAGTAACTTCTCATCTTTGTAGCCCTTGTTAGAAGTTAGACACTACTGCCCTGGTCAGAGACCCTGAAGGCTTAGGCAGGAGGATTTCAAGTTCCATCCAGCCGTAGCAACTTAGAAAGACCTTATCTCCAAACAAAAAGAATTGGGGATGTAGATGAGTGGTAGAATGCTTCTAGGTTTCCATCTTGCTACCACACAAAATAAAACAAAAAGAAGTTAAACATTCACTTTAGTTCTTTTTTTTTTAAATAAGTTTTCAAAAAGCTTCTGTTCCACAGTCTTTTCCTAACTAATTTTCTTTAAAGATTGCCTGTGATAATCACTGATCAAATAGTAAAAATTACCTCAAAATTGGGCAGGGCATATAGTCAGTTGGTAGACTGCTTGCCTTGCATGCACAAGGCCCGGGGTCGATCTCCAGCACCACACACAAACACCCTCAAAATAGCCTCTGAAGTTGTTGTTGTTGTTGTTGAATGACTACACCTTATTTTATGCTGGTGGGTGTATTTCTGCAATTTAGTGAACTTTGTTGAATTATTGAAAATGCCCCAGTAAAACAACTATTTGAAAATACTGCCAAAAGTCCTTAATAAAGTAATAGCAATATGATGAAATCTCTAGCTTTTTGTTATACAGATTTAGATTTTCATGTAATTAGATTTTCTTAAATTGAAATGTGTGTACCTTAAGTCAGTAATTGATTTCAAAGATCCATCTTAAATGATTAGAGAAAGATATAATTAAGATGTTGCTAGCATGTTTGCTTTCTTATCATTTGTTGAAACTCAGGAGTGTTGTTTTGTGATGATTTTCTTGGCTTGGTATAGATGTACATTTTTATAGTTTGTTTTTCCTTTTAAGGAGATAGTTTGATTATTAGATTTTGGGGGACAGGTGTGATCAAATAATCACCCTAATTTTGACAAACAATGGTTTTGAGTTTATTATCCATTGAAGTTGGATTTAGAATCAGCAACTTTAGATTTATACATTTGTAATACTTTAAATTTACAGCTGATGGAGTCCATGTACAAGTGTCAGAATTAGTCTTCTTTATGCTCAGCATTAGTGAAATAATGTCATTAGTTTTTCCTTGTTCTCTTCTTTTTCCCATTTTTTTCCACCCATGAATTTTTGGTGGTTCTTTTGTTTAGCATAAATAGCTTCACCTGACATTGAAGATGGAAATATGAAATTTCCCATTTTATTTTTAATTAATTACCATGGCATTATAGTCCTATGATTGATGGGTTTTTTTTTAATCGAGATTTGGTAGCTAGTAAATGTCATTTATGTTGCCCAGATACGTATTTCTTGGTAAGGTAGTTTATAAAGTTTTAACTCTACAGAAGTTTCCGCCCTGCCCCCCTTCTTTCTGGTTGGGGTGTGTGTGTGTGTGTGTGTGTGTGTGTGTGTGTGTGTGTGTGTTTGGAATTGTTCCTGGAAAGGCAAATCATTTGATTTCTAATGCCAAGGAAAATGACCATATTATCAGATATTGTTTTGGCTTGATTAATATAAAACATTATTTGCTACTTAGGATGCTTTAGAGATTTTGCAGATTTTTTCTAATTTTGAAAGCATTTTAATATTTTAAAATGAAAAATCCTGACATTTGCCAGTATTAAAGTAATTTTTGTTTTACATTGACTTTTTCCTCCTTTAGTGCTTAAAAGACCATAGTTTTTTCTCTTCTTTTAAAAAATTGTTATTTTCTAAGTTTGATTTGGTCTGTTTTCTGCTTTAGGAAAGACAGCAACATGTAGAAGCTGTTGAGTTGAAGGCTAAAGAGGTTCTCAAAAAATTATTTCCAAAAGTGTCTGTCCCTTCTAATTTGGTAAGAATAATTTATTACTTTTTTAACATGACATTATTCAAGAAAGTTGAATGCACAGTATTTGCTGTCAACACTTGGTTTTGATAGTGTGTCGATACCTTAATCTGTCCCTTCATTAATCCAGGGTGCTTTTGAGTAGTTATAAAAGATACCTTGTTTCACAACTCATGTATATATTCATCTGAAACTTTTGTTGTATTCTATAAAATTTAGAGAATTATAAACATATCTGGGAAAGAATTGTTTCTGAATGGTCAATAAAACCAATAATATTCTTAATGGTTTTGCTCAAAGTAGAACTTAATTTTAAGTGATTACTTCTTAGTTGTAGCAACATTTTATTTCTTTGTGTACTCAATACTATGAACCCAACCTCTACATTGTAAAACTCAAGATTTTGGTCATCTTATTAACTTCTTCAAGCAAAAATCTTAAAGATAATAGAAACAACTTGATTTATGTAAGGATGTACATGTTTTAAGTAGGAAAGAAAAGTTAATTTGGTTCAGAAAATTACACAGAAAGTATTTGAGAGTGGAGAAGTCCAGTGAATATGCACGTGTTTCTTAAAGTGGTGGGGTACATCTTTTTTATTTTAATGGAAAATAGTTTATGTGTTCAGAAGAAGAGATACTGGAATAGTGAGCCCAATATCCTTCTTGAGCAATTATCAATATATGCCATGTATCAATATAAACAGTCTTGTTTTACCTCCCATCTTGCACTGCATGGGTTATTTTGAAGGCATTCAAACAACAGTGTTTCTTTCCAAAAAAAAGAATTCCTTTAAATATAGTATTACATTAAGAAATATATTCTTCATTTTGTATATTTAGTCATTGCTTGCATTTCTCCAGTTGTGATATAAAATTGTTTCAATTAAATAAACTGATGAAATATCTAGCCCTGGGTAAATACACTGTCAATTCAAGTGCTATTATTACATTGAATCTACAAGGAGGGCTTACAGTGAATATATTTTATAATTTTCTTTTGTGGCCATATTTATTTTTGTTTCTACTTTATTAATGGAAATACAATTTAAAGATTTATTTATTTGGCAGTATTAACCAAGAGAATTAATGACTGGTAGTTGCTGTTTTTCAAAGATTGTGAAAGACTACCAACAGCAAAAATTTTCTTCTAAATGTGGCATATTCATTTTGATTTCTTTTAAATTTTGGTGCTGAGGATTGAATCCAAGGCCTTGCATGTGCTAGGCAAATGCTCTACCACTGAGCTACATACCCAGCCTTTTTTGTTTTGAGACATTGCCCAGACTGGCCTTGAAATGTATGATCCTCTTGCCTCAGTCTCCCGACTATCTAGGATTACAGGCATGTGCCACTGTGCCCAGCACAATTTCATTTTTTTTCCAGTTTTGATTAGTGTACTATAGTTATACATAATATCAGGGTTTATTTTGACATATTCATAGATGCATATAACATAATTTGGTCCATTTCAGAGAATTCATTGTTAATAGTAGTAACCCCTTGACAATAACCAAATGACTAAAAATTTATAAATCACCAATAAAACATGGAAGATATTCTTTGGCTTTTGTTCATGTAAATACTTATGCATATTGTCTGTATCTGAAAAATACATTAAACTAAACATTAATAGACTTTTATACATTAGATTTTTTTTTTTAATTTGCTGTTGCTGTTTTGCTGAGCAGATTAACATGGAGAGATTAAACTATATGACCTTGGTGAGGGAGATTTATAAATGTTAAGTGATTAAATCAGTTTTTCATCTAATTTTAAATCTCAATATTTGAAGCTGTTAAGTAGAAGTTAAATCATATACTTGGAGTTGTGGTTCAAATTTATAATGTGAAAATGTCATTCTTTTATAAAATGGAAAAGCTATGTAAACAATGTGATGTTGAAGGTATTGTACTATGGGGTGATCTCAGCATCTTATTTTTATTCTTATTTGATTGTTGATAGACCATCTCAAATTCAGCCACAGAAGTAAAATGCTTTATAAGAGTTAACAGAAACATAGTGTTCCTTTTTGAGTTAAACTAAAGACTTAAGAGATGTATAAGAAGAAATTTTGATTTGTAATATTGAACAAATACTCTTTTCATCAGAGTTTAAAATTCACAAAGGAAGCTTGAAAGATTTAGAATAATTTACTCTGAAATTTAGAATAATGTCTAAAACTAGAATATGTGTTATTCATGTCAGTTAACCTCCCACACCTCAATGTCTTTATAGTTTAATCTCTCCATGGGGATCTACTTATCAAAACAGCAATAGGAAGCAATAAAGTATTTATTTCATGTATAAAAGCCTTTTTAAAGCCAATGATTTTATTAAATTATGCTAATAACAAAGAAGCTTATTTCTTGATGTTTCAAGATAAATATTTTCTTATCCTTCATATCTTACAAGTTGAGGTTTTTGTTGGATTTGAGGAATTGTTTGCACATGCATGTCATTTCTCATTATGACTTTAAAAATAATTTATAATATACAGTTTTTAATTTGATGTAGCATTTTCAGGAACCCCTAAATGCTATCAAAGAATTTGAAATCCTCTGGGCAAAACTTAACTTACAGTTTTTAATTCAGGGTACTTAGTTTTTAAGCACTGTTGTATTTGAAAAGAAGTTTTTAAAAATTAATTATTCTAGATTTCCAGTGATTTAAAGATTGAGTTAATTGGTCCTGGTGCTTGTAAGTGGTGGAAGCCAGGTTTGAGCCTTGGTCTTCTATCTTTGAGTTCAGAATTGAGTTGCAAATATTGTTTGTCAGGATAAATAGGAATTTTATTTTGATGGTGGTGCATAGGTATATTTTTAGTGTTACATTGCCTCTTTAATATTTCTAATGAGATGTTATCTGTGAAGTTTTCTTTTATATTTGTCTACTTTAGTTACTTTAAATGTTTGATTTATTTCTTTTAGATTTTTTTTGGAAATCGATGACTTTGTCTTTTTCCCCCTACAGAATTACAGTGAATGGTTGTGTGGATTTGAACAGAAGGCCAAAGAATGTATAGCTGGAACTTCAGGTTCAGAGGAGGTTAAGGTTGGTACAAAAAGTGAATTGTCCAAATTTAAACATGGAAAAAGGAGTAAATCAGAACTTGTTTTCATAAACTCTGGAAAGATATAAAAGATGTATTTTTAGTAGGATCATGATTTTTTGAGGAAAGTATAAGAAGGTGATTTCATTTTGTATAGAGTTTAGTGAAAATACTATTAAGTTTTCCTTACATCTGATTATGTACAAAGCTAAAGTCCTCCCTTTCTCTAACTGTGTCATAATCATTTCTAAAACAATATGTGATTATCTCTTTCTTTTTAGTTTGAGTTTAAAAAGTAATGATCAGTTGAGGTAGGTAGGTTGAGTCTTCATGGTTTTCTGCAGTGCCTCCATATGTTCCACTAGTAGTATTAAAAACCTGAATTGGAGTTTATCTTTGACCACTGAAAGTGAGGGAATTTAATATTAATATTTCTCTTGAATCTCAAGTGGCATGAATAAAATTCCTTTTCCTGTCTGTAAGATGAACATTGTAGCCTTTACATGTGTGTCTACTTTGATTTTACCATCTGACTAAAAAGCAATAAACTCATTGACCATAAAATTATGTAATCTATTTTGAGTGAGTGGACTTCAAAAGTTTTACTAGTAAACACTGAATGACCAAAAAGTCATTGAACTTCATTGCTGCTTGGAAGGTTGAAATTTAGTACTTCACTGTGAACAGTCTGAAACCGTTTATTGTAATGTAACATTAAATACTAAAACAAATTTGAAGAACAAATCTTGTAAAATTAGAATTTTTTAAAAAAATTTCATTCTTTGCAGGTTCTAGAGCACAAGTTGAAAGAAGCTGATGAAATGCACACGCTTTTACAGCTGGAGTGTGAAAAATATAAATCTGTCCTTGCAGAAACAGTACGAAATGACTTTTAAATCATTAACTTATTCATTTATAGCCTAAATAGTTTAACATGAATTTTTCCAAACAACTGTACCTTTGTCTGTAGGAAGGAATTTTACAGAAGCTTCAGAGAAGTGTGGAGCAAGAAGAAAATAAATGGAAAGTTAAGGTTGATGAATCACAAAAGACTATTAAGCAGGTATTGAAAATAGAAAAACGTAAGCATTAGTTTGAGAGTGTGTGGTCTAGACTAGCAGCAGCAGCAGCATCACCTAGGAATATGTGAGAAGTGCATGGTCTTTGCCCTTCCCCAAACTTTGGAATCTGAAATGTGTAGGAGTGGCAGCAGTTTAATCTAATGAGCCCTCTGGGTTTCTGAGGCCCACTCATGTTTCAAAGTCACTTGTAGAGTATGACTGAAGGGTGATAAAATAGAATGTAAAATGCTTTGGAAGTTACTCTGTGATACCATATGGTGAAGAGTTTTGGGTTCAAAACTAGTTTTAAAACATTAATATTAATCCATGATATATAATATTCAAGAAAAGATTAATAATTCATTTTTATGTTCATGGGACCTCAGTGTTATTGTGTAGTCCTAATTCTTATGTTTTAAATTCTTTAAAAACTCAGTATGACTTTAAATGAGACACATTTCAAAACCTCTGTAATGTCTTTTAAATGATTCAGAATTGTACAAGGTATAAGATGTGTATCCTTGGTGGTTTGCTTGGTCTTATAATTGTTTCACATTTCAGATGCAGTCATCATTTACATCTTCAGAGCAAGAGCTAGAGCGATTAAGAAGAGAAAACAAAGATATTGAAAATGTATGTTGATTATTTGACTTGTAACTTATAAACTAATATTTGACATGGATTGTCCAAAGATCTGTATTTTTAAAATTTTTTTCTTAAATACTTTTTTAGTTGTAGATGAACACAATATTTTTTTATATTCATTTGTTTTTATGTGGTGCTGAGGATCGAACCTAGTGCCTCACACATGTGATATAAGCACTCTGCCACTGATCTACAGAGCCAGCCCCAAAGATCTGTGTTTCAAGATAATTTTTATCTAAAAATGATCAAGTTATGTTCTTAATATCTCAGGCAGTGTTTGAGTTGATATAATTTCATATTCCTAAAAGTCCTAACTTTTCATTGTGGAGAAACGTCATAAAAGGAAATCTTTAGTGTGTTAACTTTTCCTTCTTTGTTTATTGCTAGCTGAGGAGAGAACGAGAACATTTGGAAATGGAACTAGAGAAGGCAGAAATTGAACGATCTACCTATGTTACAGAAGTCAGAGAGGTACTTTAAATAGAATTTTTTCATCCTTGCTTCTCAATTCAAATTAAGCTTATAACAGAGTGATAAAATATTTCAGTATGAGTTTTTTGTGGAAGAGCTTCCGAGTAGTATACAAAACATGGGATATCATAAGGAGATCAATCTTAAACTCTAAACTTCATTGCAGCTGAAAGATCTGTTGACTGAATTGCAGAAAAAACTTGATGATTCATATTCTGAAGCAGTAAGACAGAATGAAGAGCTAAATTTGGTAAGAAGCTTGTTCTCCACTGGGTATCAAGGAGGCTCTGAAAACACTTGTATTGACATGTGGAGAAACCATCCAAACTTATTCTTTGCTAACCATCTTTAGCTTGGCATTTTTTGTAAGTTTAAGATAATCTTTATAATCTGATGATTCTTCTTTCTTAGCTCCTAACAATGGCATGTTTGGCTTCCAGCTCTTTTTCAAAGTTTCCTTCATTTTATAAAGCCTCATTTCTCCAACCACAATATTTTCAGTGAATAAAGAAACGAAAGTTTGACTGAGTTTTGAAGATTCTCTTCTTATTTTTTTAATATTATTTTTATTTGTAGTTGAACACAACACCTTTATTTATTTATTTATATTTATTTTTATGTAGTGCTGAGGATCAAACCCAAGGCCTCACACATGCTAGGCGAGTGCTGTACTGCTGAGCCACAACCCCAGCCCGAAGATTCTCTTCTTTAACTACAATAGTTAATTGAACGTCTTATTTTCTAATCTGGGAGAAGATACATGCTCTTTATTCAAGGACAGAAACCTAGTTTCTTGTTTTAACTAGTCTTTCTATAAACTACAAATAACAAAACATTATAAAATTCCTTATCAACAAATTACTTAACACATAGTAGTCCACACAATATAGGTTTACAGATGACTACAATTAGCTAAATGTCTTAAAACATATAGTTACCTGCATTCCCATTTTTCAGTTTCTAGAAATTTATACTTGTTATTGACAGGCTTAGTTTTTATATGAAGTTGGCCATCTTACTTTGTTTCAAACAATAATCATTCTATTTTCCTGTGACTTAAAAGTTGTTACAGTATGGAGTTAGATTTTTTTTTAAAGTACCTGAACATATTTTAGGAAGATTTCAGTAAGTTTCTCATCAGTACTACTATATAAACCAAGTTAAAACTTCTTAATTCATTTGTGATTATTCTTCTATGTTATGACAGTGATTTATGAGAATCAGTTTTTTGAGCTGGGCTATATGAGAAATTATTTCTCAAAACACACACATCCCTTTTTTTTAAATAAAATATCTTTTATTTACCCATGCTTTATTTTAATTGAACTCATTCCCACTGCTGTGTAAGACTGGATCTGTTCATATGTTTTATCAGGATTATGATATGCCACAGTTGTAAGTCTTTACCCCATAATAATGTTTTTTTTTTTTTATTATCACTTCTAATTAGCTGTAAAGTGATTTTTGCCTTTTAACTTTAGTGCTCAGTGGCTGATTCAGCCTCTATCTTGTAACGAGGATTACAGCTACATCTCCATTTAGCCTGGTGTTCTCTTTTGTAATATTTTTTTTGCCCCTTTACAGTTCTGTCAAAAAACCATTTCACGTGGTACTTGCTTTCATTTTTTTCCCCCTTATGCTTGAGTTTGAAATCTTATTTTAGTCTTGGTTTGCTCAGGTTAACTATTGCCACATTTTAAGATAGAATAATTTTTGTTTGCCTGTACATACTTTGTGTTCTTGGACCAAAAGATTAATCTCTCTGACATAAGTATTAAACACAAAGTTTAGTAAAGAAGCAAACACTACTTTGGTATTTAAGTTGTACCCCAAATACAATTTCCAAATGGAATGCTCTCCCCACCTGCCCAGTAATTCTCCCTCCAATTTTAAATGACAGTATCTTATATTTTTCCCTTTTTAAGTCTCCAGAACTGTTTGGACAGTTATGCCTATGGGTGCAAGACAAAAACAGTTAACTTGATTAAGTTTAAAAAGAAAGTTATTGTTGGGCAGCATAGTTCATTCCCCTCATATTTTATTCAAATAGTTGTCAGGGAAGAGGCATTCTATATTGGCACTAGAGTTTTATAGATTTTTATAACTCGAAAAGTTGGTTATTAAGAAGTATGATCTTGCATTGCTTTTTTTAGTCAAGTCTTTACTGGATGATCAACATTTAAGTTCTTCATTTTACTGGATTTGTAATCTTCTATTCAATGTCTTTAAAAATATCATACAATTGACTCTTTAATTGAACTATGTAGATTAAGAAAGCCTTTAAAAATTAATTGGTAACATTTTTATTTGCCTTTTAATTTGGAATGATTTCAATAACTTTGAATAGTGACTCCTTTAAAAGGCGCTTTACAGGAATTTGATTTGTTTTTTGCATTTGTAGTTTTCTATTTCAAACTTTAGTTCATTTCTATAGTTTTTCTTACGTGTAGCTCTACAGATGGAAACCTCCACTGCTTAGCTTTTCTGTACATCTGGTGTAGCATATTGGCTAATCCACTGTGCATAATAACTGTTAGTGATCCTGTTCTTTCATACTCTTTCTAAAGTCCTAGCGGTATCGGTATAATCAAAGAAGCGTGCAAATTAAGTTAATTGTGGTGTTCCTTTATTTTTATTTTTTTTACAGTTGAAGACCCAGTTAAATGAAACAGTCATAAAACTTAAAACTGAACAAAGTGAAAGACAGAAGGTAGCTGGTGATTTACATAAGGTAAGGCTGCTTGACATGGAGACACAATATTGTGAGCCTGTGTTGTGCCTTGTATCTTAAGAAAACACAGTTAATTTTGGAGTTTTTCTTTTGTATCCTTATAAATTGAAGCTGGCTCTTTTTATAGTTTTGACTTATTTTCCATTATTTTTAATTCAGCTCATTTCATCACATTTTATAATTATAAAACAGTAAAAATTTAAATTTAATTATATAATCAGATTACATCCATATTTTTAAAATTGGGACTTCACATATGTAGTCATTTACAAAGTATACATCTATTGATCTTTATGGGTAAAACTGAAAGATGTCTATATTTCTGTTGTTTCAGAAATTGCTTTCATTTATTTCTTTGTACAAATACATATTTCTTAATCTCATAATAAATGGATGATTTTTTAGGGTTGCATATTTTATTATTTTTATTAGATTTACCGTTTATTTGTATTTCTGGTGTGTGTGTGTGTGTGTGTGTGTGTGTGTGTGTGTGTGTGTATACTGAGGGCTGAACCCAGGAGTGCTTTACAACACTCAACTACCTCCCTACATCTGCACCCCTTTTTAATTTTGAGATCAGGCTATGTTAAGTTGCTGTCTGGCCTCAAATTGGGGATCCTCCTGCCTCAGTCTCCTAAGTTACTGGTTTATAGGCTTGTGCCACAGCGTCCATCATGAGACACTTTTAGTAGTAAAGTTCATATGTGCTTTAAAACTGTGGTAGTGTTTATGGGAGATACAGTCATTAACAAAGCAAGTATGTCACTTTCTTGGAACTGCAACATCAAGGGGTATGCACATCTTTAACTCCCACCCTTCCAGAATTGGGGTTTGAACCAGGGATGTTCTACCACTAAGCTATATCTCCAGACTTCTTACTTTTTTATTTTGAGATGGGGGTCTCCCTAAATTGCTAAGGCAATTTAAATTTGTGATCATTTTGCCTCAACCTCTTAAGTCATGGTGTGCTCTGCCACACTCAGCTTAAATTTTGATAGTTACTATAAATTGATACCCCCCAATCCTATAGTGATTTATATTCCTCCCTGCAAGTTCTTGTTGCCTTATACCCTCACCAGTATTATATACTGTCAAACTAGTCTAATAGATTTTTTATAAATATTTTATTTTTAAAAATATTACCTTTTAAAGTAGGAAAGGAGTATTTTTGATGGTTCTATATGCTTATAGCTTGTAATTATTGTTATGTAAAAGTTTAGGAATCCAGAATTGCTTCACATTATTTTAATGTAGGAAAAAAAATGTGAATTTAGAGAGTTTTAAAGTACAAACCTTGATACGTGGTATACTGTCAGGGTTGAGCTGTGAATTTTTTTGATGTGTTCTAATTTTTGACCCCTGAATCAAAATAAAAAATATGCAGTTTTAATCTAGCAGCATAGTTTCTTAGAAAGTACTTTAAAGATATTAAACAGATGCTCAAAGATTTGGATAGGCCATGTTATGTATGATGGCTAAAATGGCAATGATAGGTTTATCAGTTACCTGTCTTGATTTACACAATAGATAATGTATTTCTGTGCAACACTCAATTGAAAATGCATATATATGTTGACTGAAAAATGTTAATAAAACACTTTGTAAAACAGAAAAGTAAAACAGCATGTATGTTAAAATCCATTTATATTAAAATTTCTGCCAGTTTCCTGTAAGCACAGATTATGCACAGAGAGGGATCTAGATTAGGAGTCAGAATATTGTAGGATGTGTGGGCCATATGTGGTTTCTCTCAGATGTTCTCTGTTTCTTTTTAAAAAATATTTAAAGATTTAAAACATTTTCAGATGTGAGCTGTACAAAAAGTCGACTAGAATTGACTGACCCCAAATCTGATTCTAACCTAAGTATCGATCATCTTTCTTTCTATTTTTAATTTCTTCATACAGTTTCTGGATTTGAACTTTTTGAAACAGTGAGCATGTGTTCTTATAATCTGGTGGGGGAATGTAGCTATTTTCATTTTGATGCCAAAATTCTACATTGTCTTGAGAGGAGTGGTTTTTTGTTTTTTGTTTTTTTGGTGGTATCCAGGATTGAACTCAGGGACACTCCCCCCCCCCCCCCCCCCCCGGGCCACATCCCCAGCTCTGTTTTGTATTTTAGGTAGAGACAGGGTCTCACTGAGTTGCTTAGCACCTTGTCATTGCTGAGGCAGGCTTTGAACTCTTGATCCTCCTGTCTGAACCTCCTGAGCCCCTGGGATCACAGGCATGTGTCACTGCCCCTGGCTTGAGAAGAGGTTTAATGTTGTATAAAGTATGTAACAGAATCACTCATTTTGTATAAATTTATTTATTGGCTACTATATTGCTTTCCTTGCAGGCTCAACAGTCACTGGATCTTATCCAGTCCAAAATAGTAAAAGCTGCTGGAGACACTATTGTTATAGAGAATAGTGAAGTTTCCTCAGAAACGGTACATATTTTCTTTAACCCAAAATCTCTGTGCTAATATCTTGTAAACTATGTGGAGATTAAATATTTGCAAGATCTGTCTCTGACCAGAAAACTATTTTCATCAGATATTTTGTGTTGTTCTTTGTGTTGTTATTTTGATTACAGAACTGAGGATTGAACCCCAGGTTTTGTGCATGCTAGGCAAGTGCTCTACTACTACTTTGCTTTTAGTTAAAAGTCTTTTCTTCAAAGTATCACCTCTCAAATGCACTGATTTGATTGATGTTTGTTTTTACTGTTGCCTAGTGACATATTATGTTAATTTTCATGGTTTGAGTGGAGAAAAAGAATGGTATAATGCTTATGGGTAAAGCCTCTGGAGTTCGACTGCTTGTGAATCCTGGCCTTGTGACTTCATACCTTCATGTGTAATTTTGGGCATATTGTTTCATTACTCTGTGCTTTAGTTGCCCATCTAAAAAAGGCAATGTAAATAATACCCTGTAATAATAACTCTATCTTGTAAGGTTGTTGAAGGAATAAACGGGTTAATACTTAATATATCTAAGATAGTGAGTAGCAATGCCTGGCATCCAATAAGAATTCAATATATGTTAACTGTGACTTGTTCGACTCTGCTCTTTTTTTTTTCCTGAAAGAAAAAAATGGATTTATTTCTGATATTCATAGATTACAGATTTCTTCGTAGGTGGCTAAGTGAGAACATATTTTGCAGCATAGGTTTTTTTTTTTTTTTTTTGCCAAATAGTTGGCACTAATAGGTAGCAACCAACTTTTCTCTATGTGTTTTTTGCTGTTGCTGATTTTCATGTATGTTTTCAGATTTTCATGTTTGTATTTGAAACAACAATACAATATTTTCTGATTTTGGTTGTACATTCCTTTTCCTTGTGTTGGAGTTCATCACTTATATCTTCTTTTCAGGAGTCTTCTGAAAAGGAGAAAATGTTTATAAGTCTAAATCAGACTCTCACACAGTTACAGCAGTTGCTACAGTCAGCAAACCAACAGCTCACAAAGGAGAAATAACACTACCAGGCCTTGGGTAAGGAGAATTGAAGTTCCACTGTCTATTTAAGGATAACAGACATAGTGAAGGGAGGGTGATGTGTATTTACCACAAATAAAGGAAACTCATCATTTCACTAAAGGGAATATTCATTCTTTATCTGTCTTGGAAGTTTCAGATTACAGCCTGTTTTTTTTCTTGGAGTTTTGTTTCCCTCTTGTGTATATTTTAAAGGTCTTTCATCTTGGAGGGGGAGAAATTTTTTATTTTTTGCCTACTTTGACCTTTTTTCAAACTCTGTTGTCACTTGGCTATCAGGGTATGGGCATTGCCATAATGCTTATAACTGCTTCATTAATTTCTTATGATCTTAGTTCATATGAACTATTTGGGTGATATTTTCTTATTTCCCCTCTGTTTATGACTTGGTAAAATGAAGTGACCATAACATTTTTATTGACGTAAGATTGCTGATCTGAGAATCAAGTCATTACAATTAATTTTTACATGAAAAAAGAACACACAAAATTGATTATGCCTAAGGTATGTATTAGACTTCCATTCTTTTTTGTAGTTGGGCACAATACCTTTATTTATTTTTATGTGGTGCTGAGGATCAGACCCAGGGCCTCATCGTACATGCTAGGCGAGCGCTCTACCACTGAGTCATAACCCCAGCCCTACTTCCATTCTTTTTTTTTTTTATTAGTTATTGGTGGATCTTTATTCATTTATTTGTTTATATGTAGTGCTGAGAATCAAACCCAGTGCCTCACACATGCCAGGCAAGCACACTACCATTGAGCCACCACCCCAGCCCCTAGACTTCCATTCTTTAGGTTGGAAGCTGTTTTACTGAAGTTGGTCTTGGGGGTAATCTAAGAAATCTATTTTTTAACACCTGAAGTGAGAATTTTAATTGAGGATAAATAAATCCAAATGAGCTTTTATTGTCTATATTACCTTAGAAAGCTCCAGTTGATTAGCACTTAAAAATGACTTGTGTTCTAGCTGGTGAGTATACAGGTTTTGTTCTTGTTATTTGGATTTTATTGCTTTATAAATGATTCAGGTCACACTGCCTAGGGTAGAGTATTCACATATGAACTAAGTATCCTTCTTTTGAGGCGGGCATACTGTTCCACTTTTAAAGACTTCTCATCCTAGGACCAAACTGAGCATATGTTGTCTTTAAAATGCTAATTCAAGTCAGTTAACTCTCAGAAGACTTTCCTCATTCTTTAACCTATCAGCAAAAGTAATGACTCTTCTTTCCATCTTTCATCCTTGTAAAATGACCTCTTCAGTTTCTTGAAGTCACCCTTCTGCTGCATTCTCCTGTTTTCAAATTGTGAAACAACCTGGCTTCATGGGAAACTCTTCTGTCTCACCTTCCCATGACTGCTACCTTACTCTCTCTTTATGGTCCCTTTGTTCAGTATTGAAAACATGCTCAGCGTTTTATTTTAATCACATTTTTCCTTCTAGTCAGCACCCTAATTTTTCACTTCACCTTTAACAAGGGATTCTTAAAATAAGAAACTCTCCTCGCAGTATATGTGCAACTTCTTTCCTTGCTGTTAGTTCTTATATCTGTTCTAGAATGGCTTCTCCTAGTCCAGTCCAAAGAAACCACTTTTGCTAGCATTGTTAGTAATATCCTAAACCTGGATCTAATATTAATATAGAGCCCTTCTTTGCATTTAATAATACCAAAAGTTTATTAAATATGCTCAACGTTCTAAAGATAGCCAACAGGCCTTTGTGTTGTAAGGGAAGGGTTTTATTTGAGGAGCGCTTTTATAAGATTGTCTTTTATCCCATGCCTTTAGACCTTATTATTTATTTGAGGCGGGGATAGTTGTAAATTTCAATCTCTCCTTTCCGTGCTACTTACTTGCTTTAGGTTTATGTTCTCTTGAATAGGGCTAATAAAAATGGTTCCCAATGTTGTTCTCTTAAATAGTTTCTAATAGGACTTGGCTTACATTATTAATTTTTTTACCTGAAAACTTTTGAATCCTGACAATTGTCTTTTTTGGAGGGGTGGGTACTGGGGATTGAATTCAAGGGCATTTGACCACTGAGCCACATCCCCAGCCCTATTTTGTATTTTATTTAGAGACAGGGTCTCACTGAGTTGCTTAGCGCCTCACTTTTTCAGAGGCTGGCTTTGAACTTGCAATCCTCCTACCTCAACCTCCTGAGCTGCTGGGATTACATGTGTGTCACTGGCTTGTCTTTTATTTTGATTATCATTAGTGTGTATTTCTTTGAGCCTACTTGAAAGGACTGAGCTAGATCAAATGGAATTTGTATACAATGAATGTATTCAGATTGCCTTTCGTTGCTTTGTTTTAAAATGAATTTCTTTCTGATCTTTTACAGAGTGAAGTGACTGGGAAACCATTCGTTTGAGGATAACAGAAGGCATTGTATTATATTTTGCCAAATTAAAGCCTTATTTATGTTTTCACCCTTTCTACTTTGTCAGAAACACTGAACAGAGTTTTGTCTTTTCTAATCCTTGTTAGACTACTGATTTAAAGAAAAACATTTAAAAAAAAGCCAACTCTGTAGACACCTTCAGAGTTTAGTTTTATAATAAAAACTGTTTGAATAATTAGACCTTTACATTCCTGAAGATGAAATAAACATGTAATCTTTTACCTTATTTTGCTCAATTAAATTGTTCAGAAGATCAAAGTGATAAAGACAATGTAAAATTTAACATTTTAATACTGATGTTGTACACTGTTTTACTTAACATTTTGGGGAGTAACTGCCTCTGACATCAACTCAAGAAAACACTTTTTTGTTGCTAATGTAATCAGTTTTTGTAATGGCAGTCAGCAAATAAAGGGTTGCTTATTATTCAAACTTGACTTATTCTAATTTTCATTGAGCTTTAACAGATTGCATTAGCACTACAGATCAACATAATATAGAACACAATAATTAATTGTAATCATGGAACAAGATAAGATAGGTCTTGTTCCTGTGACCTTTCTAATTGGAGCTCTGGGTCCTCTCTGCTCTGCTATCAGCTGTGGCCCAGCATAGTGGGGGCTACAGAAAGGATGGGGCAGGCATTTAGGGTTTCAGACTTAGTATTTCACTTCTGATAGAGAAGATCTAGTTTATTTTTATTATTAACTTTTTAATTTCCCTTTTTAGGCAGTATATTATATAGTTTATGTGTTACCTTTTTTACGGAAAGTTTTTTTTCATTATTGGATGAAAATGCTGCTCTCTTCAGATGTTAATAACCATTGAGAAATACCTCATTTAGAATTGAAGTGTCTCTTAGGCTATATTATGGCATCATTGCTATTTATTCAACATAACAGCCACACTTCTACCATAGGGTCTTTGCATTTTTCTGTTTCTCTCTTTAAAACTTTTTTCTTTTTTATCATCTTTGGTTTGCTCCTTTACCATTTTGAAATCTGCTTAAATGCCACTTTTATTCATGAGGTCTTTGCTGACTAACCTATATTCCCCCCTACCCTCCCTATTCTGCTTTATTTTTATCTATGATATCTGTAGTCTTATAATATATACTTGGTTCCTCCTTATTCCTCTGTGAGGGCCAGACTTGGTTTCTTTGGCTCTGTGCTGTATTTTTTTTTGTTTTGTTTTGTTTTTAGTATTTATTTTTTAGTTGTAGTTGGACACAATACCTTTATTTATTTATTTTTATGTGGTGCTGAGGATTGAACCCAGGGCCTTGCACATGCTAGGCGAGCACTCTACCGATGAACCACAACCCCAGCCCCTCTGTGCTGTATTTCTAGCCCTAAGAAAGTGCTAACACTTAATTGTGCTCAAATGTTAAATGAATGGATGAAATTCATTTTTTTGATTTGAGGATTAACTGAAATAGGGCCTGGTAACTTTTCTCTTCTTAGCACACATACCAAATAACATTTCTAAAGTAGGCAGAGATGAACTGAAGAGGCTGTTCATGGCCAGTGCTTAGCCCTTGGCTGAGTGCTTGCAGCACACCACTGGGAAATTGATCTGCAGGCCAGATAGTAAGTACATCATCAGCCTCTGTGTTTTCTTTTATCATTGCCAATAAAGGTGCTCATGCTTCTGCTATCTGAAACAAACAGCTCTTGCTGTCTACTGTACAACCTCTTCTTATTTTGTTTTCCCTTCAGAATTAAGCTTTCAGAAGAATTGGATAATTGTATTATTTTTCAATCTGTTTTGAATTTTTTTAAAACTTAAAGGGACACTGGAGTCACTATCTAATCTCCTGAATTCTGACCCCTCCCTCAACATCACAACATCACAAGTCATGCATCTTTTGGCTGTGAAGTAGCAGGAAGTTCACAACATTATCTACTCCAATTTGGGACAGCTGTAATTTTTAATGGTTCTTTTTTGAAATTATATTAATACTTTCATCAGTCTGTCCTGTTTCTTCACTCCGGAATTACATAGGAAAAGCTTGCCATACTCCCACTCAGTGATTGTTCAGGTATACAAAGGTAGTGCTGTCCATTCCTCTTCGACTTAAATATTCCTAGTGCTTTAGTTTGAGTGAATTATGAAAGACCATACTAGACACTTTATCTGTCTCCAACTGTCTGCCTTTTCTTACTGTCTTATAAGGAGTATGGTTGGGATCAGACTAATTGATAACCCCTAAAGAAAATGGAGAGAGAGGGGCTGGGGCTATATCTCAGTGGTAGAACACCTGCCTCACATTTGTGAGGCCCTGAGTTCAATCCTCAGCACCACATAGAAATAAATTAGGATTAAAAAATCTGAGATTCTAAGTCACCTCCTAGAATTACCTTAACATTTTGAAAATGGAAAGATAGCCATACCTGTAAGGCAGGCTGTACCCTTTGGTTTGTTATGGCAAAACTAGTCAGTTTTTTTGGAGGTCATTGATGCTGTGTTGTAAAGCATCCAAGCCTGAGCTGCCTTGAGATGATGTATTCCAACAGCAAGAAGTTATGGGGTATACAGCTGCAGGCCATAACTGTGCTTCCTACAGAATTTAAGCTAGGGCCAGATTTTCCCCATGTCTTATATCCTGGAACAGTGATTACATAAGGGCACTGCCACTTGTGGAATCTCCCTGCATGTATGGGAGAAGCCAAGACCACCAGAACCTGCAGTAGCAACCTCAGTTAAGGGATGTTTGTACTTGACTCCATTCATCATATGGGTCCCTAGAGAAGCGATGATAATGGAGGATTAACATGATTCCTTGATGTTACCTATCTGAACTGAGTGGGACTGGACTAATAACCCGGTGGACTGAGTTATTAGACTGAAGTTACAGGTAGCTATGGGATCTCTTCAGGGTGTGTATAAGAGGCACAGGAGGCTCCACAGAACAATGTTGAAACCACAATTGCAAAAAGAGACCAAGTTTAGGCTGTTATCCAAACTGGTTGGTAGATTATTCTCATTCACTTAGTTTTTGTAATTTATGTTTTCCTAGAAAAATCAAGCCATTTCATATTCATTGGCAAAGTTCTATTATATAACAGCCACCATCACTTATGCAACATGCCAGACATTTTATAAAGTATTTAACATTAGTGCTTTTCAGTATCACCAGGTTATATTGGGACAGAGGAAGGGTGTTACATCATCCTCTTCATTTTACATCTATGGAAACTTAGTATAATTTCCCAGGGTTTTAAGCTACTAAGTAGAGAATGCAGGATCCTAATCTTCAACCTAAGCAATCTGGTTCGATTGCCTTTTGTAGATAACATGTATGTGTGTGTACACACATATATACACTATACATATGTGTGTGTAATAGAATATTGAATATAATTTAAGTTACTAGAGTACCTTTAAAATTAAGTATACAGAAAAATTTTCATATACATTTCTGATGTTAATGTACCTTTTCTTATTTTCTCTTGATTGTACTTTCTAAGGAATTATCTACCTTGGTTGTTCTCAAAAGTCTAGTCTCTAGTCCACTGGGCATCCCCTAGACCATTTCTAGGGATTTGCAAGGTCAAAATTATTTTCATAAGACATTATTTGCCTTTTCACTGTATTGACATCTGCATTGATGGCCCCTCAGCAAATATCAAACCAATGGCTCTGAAATGTGCTAGTAGCTATTGTATTTTCATGACCCCTCAGTCCCGGTAAAAATAGTATCAGTCACTGAAGAATGCATTTTCTGTTGAAATCCATAGCAATAAGAATGTGATTTTGTCTGTGTGTATGATGAAATATGTCAGTATTTGGAAGATCTGTAAAATTCAGTTAACCAATATTTTCCAAATAACTAAAGCTCAGTTTCACAAAGTCATACAGGAATAAAAGACTCCTGCAAAGAGTCAATACACCATTGAATTTCAGTGTAACACTGCATAAAGTTCACTGATAAGTTTCACACTCCAAACTGGTTAATCTTCAAGAAACTGCTATTTGTGGGCCATTGTTTTGGTCAGCTTTTTCTCTTCTGCGACTAAAAGACTCAACCAGAACAACTGTAGAGAAGGAAAGGTTTATTTGAGGGCTCACAGTTTCAGAGGTCTTAGTCCATAGAAGGCCGGCTCCATTTTCCTCAGGCAGGCCTTGAGGTGAGGCTGAATATCATGGTGGAAGAACATTGCAGCAGAGGGAAGCAACTCACATGGTGATCAGAAAAAAGGGAGACGGGTCTCCACTTTTCCATATACAAAATATATGCCCCATAGTCACACCCACTTCTTTCAGCCACACCCCACCTGCCTTCAATTACCACCCAGTTAATCCCATTAGGAATAAATTAACTGATTGGGTTAAGGCTATAACCCAATCATTTTTTTCCCAAACCTTGCATTGTCTCACGTGAGCTTTTGGGGGACACCTCACTTCCAAACCATAACAGCCATAGTAGTGCAGGTCTATAATTTCAGCTATTCTGGAGGTTGAGGCAGGAGGATTGCAAGTTTGAGGACAGCATGGGCAGCTGAGACTGTCTCAAAATATTAAAAAGTTAAATATAGCTCAGCAATAGAGCACTTGCCTACCATGTGTAAGGCCCTTGGCAGGGAGGGAGTGTGGGGTGGGTGGGGGAGAAGCCACTTGTTGAATTTGGCTGTGAAATCAAAGGATATCCATAATCATCTGAAATGGATTCCCTTATTCCAAGGACATAAACTGTGTGAGGCTAGATTTTCTAATTCTCATTTTTTTTTCAACCAAAACAACATATCAGGTTGAATGTAGAAGCAGTTGTCTTTTAATAAGCCAGATATTAAAGAGACTTGTAAATTTGTAAAACAATATCACCCATCTCACTGGATCTTTTTGTTTAGGAAAATGAAGTCATCTTGTTATATTAAAATAAATGAACATTTTAAATTTTCCTGGTTTTAATTTCTAGTACATTGAATATTGATAGAAATGTCAAATAAAAAACTTAAAAGTCTAAAGTAGCCTGGCACAGTGGTGCACACCTGTAATCCCAGTGACTCCAGAGGCTGAGGCAAGAAGATCACAAGTTCAAAGCCAGCCTCAGCAAATTGGTGAGACCCTGTCTCAAAATTTAAAAATACAAAGTAAAAAGGGCTGGGGATGTGACTCAGCGGTTAAGCACCCTGGGTTCAGTCCCCAGTACCAAAAAATAAATTGTTAATAAAGTCTAAAGTAGTACTAAGACCAAAAATTTAAGAGCCCCTGGTCTGGCTTCCTCCCCGCCTTCCCCCCCCCCCCCGCCCAATAGATGTAATTATTGGGTAACATGTCAGCACTTTTGTTTGGATGTATTTTGTTTTATAATAAATTTATGTTTTCGAAATTTATTCTTTTGTTCTGCTTTTTGCTAACCTGTCTGTAAAATTTATTTTCAATTCTTATTTCTAATACACTTTTTAAAATTTCTTTTAGTTGTAATTGGACACAATACCCTTATTTATTTGTTTTTATGTGGTGCTGAGGATTGAACCCAGGTCCTTGCACATGCCAGGCAAGCACTGTACCACTGAGCCACAACTCCAGGCCCTGTTTCTAATACATTTTATGCTGTATGTATTTCTTTGGACTTTTTTGTGTCTTTGTATTTTTTAAAAATAATGACTATTTCAAGCATATAGAAAAGTACAGAAAAATAAGACAAAACAATATGTACCCTCTTTATCAAATATTAACATTTTGTCATATTTACTTGAGTTTTTGTTTTTTATTTTTTAATAAAAATAGGTATAGTTGAAACATCTTATACCTTTCCCTGACACCAGTTTGAAACCTCCCTCTTCAGATGCACCTGCTGCACTCAGGTTGAGGTTTAACATTTACTCTTTGTTGTACAGTTAAATACCTATGCATGGACCCATAGACAACATAAATTTGTAAATATTTCAAAAATTTGCCTCATTTTCTCATTATTAGCTTTAAAAATTATGCATATAGATTTTATTTGTTCATTTTATACTATGAATATGCCATAATTTATTCATAAATTCTTCTGCAGAGTCAGCAGTTTATAAAAATTTTATGTAACTTTCTTTTTGGTTTCCTTTAAGCTCAGAGTTTTGTGGATGTGTTTTATGGTTTTCATATGCATAGATTTTCCTAGGATTGTTTGCTGATGTTGCATTTGGTCAGTGAACATGACCTGAATGACATCAATTTCCTGGATTTGTGTTGACTTCAGATAAAAGAGCAATTATCAACCAAAAAAGAAGGGGAGGGGCAGGCTTGGTTTTAAGTAAAAGAAGCAAGAAAGCAAAGCTTTGGTAGGAAGGGATTTTACTATCTGAAGTAGTTTGCGTTTTTAATTACTATACCAGGCTGGTTATTATTATTTACAGTTAGAAAATGAGAAAGGAGTTAAAGGATATCTTCTGGTGGTCTTAGAAACATGGGAAACAAGAACAGGTGGAGAAAGGTTGTATTTACATTTAATTTCTGCGTTGTCTCTTGCTGTTACTTTGAAGAATCTGAGAGAAGTTTGTGAGTTAAGAGTAAGTTCTGCCTGAGCTATTCAATACAAAGTTCTTGGGATTTCATTCAATGCCAAGTACAAAGTTCCTGAATACAGTATTCATTTCACAATATAAAATGGGGTGTTGATTTAATCAACAGACTAAAGTTGTAGGAAATGGAAATTTGCTTACTTAACTCATATGAATTGTGTTGATAAATCATATAGGTTCTTCGGACACATGCATTTACTCCTTGCCAGCTGTGCAAGTAAAAATGTGGCCCTACTATTCTAACCCACATGTGATGAGTTTTCTTCAGCGATCCCTTTGTTGCCAACTATATAGTCAATATTTTCAAGATGTTTTGAACAGTTTAAAAGAATGTATATTTTCTACTTGTTAATTTAAATTTGTTAATTGATGCATTCCCAGTTCTCAAGCTGTATTTTTGGTTTAGGAAGTCTAGGATGGGGCTCAGGATTTTCCACTTTGAACATATTTTCCCAGTGATGCTGATGCTGCTGGTCTGGAGACCACACTTTAAAAATCATGCATTATGTTTTTCAATTGCTTTTCTTCTTTAAAATGATTTTTTTTGCATTTTCTTGTGAAATGAATCCTTCCTATTTCCAAGCATTGCTAAATGCTTACTAATTATTTTTATATCATTTCTATAAATTCTATGAATTTAGGGAGTGAAGGAGTACAGCATGTGCTCAACCTACTATGAATATTGAATGCTCCCAAAACAAACCTAAAAAAGATAAAATGCTAATTGGTTTTCATGATGTTTCATTTTGTTTTTTCCCCTCCTCCTCCACCTCCCTCCCTTTCCCCTTTTCTTTCTTGGTACTGGGAATTGAACCAAAGGTGCTTTACCACTGAACTACATCCTCAAACTCTTATTTTTCATTTTGAAACAGGGTCTCACTAAGTTGCCGAGGCCAGTCTTGAACTTTTCATCTTCCTGCCTCAGCCTCTAGAGTTGTTGGAATTATAGATGTGAGCCACCACACCCAGTTTGGTGTTTCTTGATATTTCCTCTTTATGCTACTCCAAGGGTGTATTTATTTATTTACTAATTTTATTTGGGACTGGGGATTCAACCACTGAGCTGCATCCCCAGTCCTTTTATATTTTGAGACAGGATCTCTCTAAGTAACTAAAAAGTTTAACACAATATAAAACTCACTGTTTTCGGGCACTAGATGATAGACCACAGGGCTGTGGTGATTGAGAGAAGACAAGATGAGGTCTCCCACTGCCTAGAACCTCTGCCTGGAAGGGATGTCCAAAATATGATGTAGAGAAGGGGACATTAAATAGCAATGCAGTTCTACTGAGTTGAAGAGACAGAGATCAGGGCTTGGGATAGCCAAAGCAGCAAAGGTCTGGGAAGAAGAATACTCAAGAGGAGGGAGCTTTATGGAATACCAGAAATATGAATGGGAATCCCTTAAGTCCTTGGCTGAGTACAAATCTGCTTGTGCACTTTAGTGAAACCCCACAAAGTAGCTGAAACAACTTCCAGAGAAAGAAAAAAAAATATTGCTCATGAACAATTCAACCAGTTACAAAACAATTTTGCTTATGAACAAATGATTTAATAACTTTGAATTGGTTCCTTAGGGCCTGTTCAACCTCATGTAAAAAATTAAGCCTATCCTACTCCTGCAGAAAAAAAAATAAGCATGTGATTCTGAGCCAGGAGAGAGAACATCAGAATACACATCACTATCCTGAATACCTCTTCCACTTCCTCCTCTGTGAGCCTTTATTTCTAATGATGGTAGTAGAATTCCAGCAGCAGTCTCTTGACCTTGGCAAATCATAGGCTTTCCTGGACTCTTCTAATCTTAGTATGAAACCAAGACAAAGCCAGGCTGTATCTTGTTACAGATGATGTGAAGTGTGGGGAGTTAGCTGGCAGCAGGACTGATGACCAAGGTTCTCTGTCCCACTCCCCTTAGCCCTGAGGGTTTGTCAAGTGCTGACCACAGGCTTAAGAGGGGACAATGTCTGATCATGCAATTCATCCCAACGAAAATATTAGAAGCATGGATAATTGCCAGGAAAAAGTCAATGAATTGTGCATTCTTGCCCTTGGCAAAATCATGTGCCAAACATAACTTTGAATTATTGGAATGAGTTACAATGTGGGATCATTTGTCTTTATGCTGGAAAAGAAACGAATCGCAAATTCAGTTACTACCATGATAAGTACAGCCATATTCTTTCCTTTTACCTGAACTGTTCTGTCCTAAGCTTAGATGACCCTGACCATGATAGAGCAAATAGGCATATGTTAGTGATATTCAGGTTTCCTGCAATTTCAACAATAGCTAGACCTGAGGAGTGCATGAGGGCAGAGTTTTAAAAACTTCATTAAACACAGAGAAGAATGAATTTGCAATTCATAGGAGTTTAGATTTGATGTCTCTACTTCCTTGAGAGTATATTTTTGATTAATTCAGTTTGTTCCCTGACCTGTCTGATAAGTGATAGAGTGCCAGGGATCCCAACTGCAGCAGGACCAGGGAGATCCAGGCCAACTGATTCGCGCGGCCTGCCCTGCGGCTACAGAAGGCGTGGCGCCTCAGTGAAGCCATTAATTAGCAAGCAGGGAGGTTAGGGACTGCCATTAGGTGGAATCCCGCCAGCCAAGCCCACACGGACCCTTGGGCCGAGCTGGGATCTCAGAAGGGGAAGGAAGCGGTACAGTCCCATCCCCCACAGCGGACACTCCACCGAGGCAGTCAGCGGCCACCATCTGGTAAAGCTGAAGGATACACCGCCTCTCTCCTTCAGAGTGCAACATCAAAACAGGTTGGTGTCATTCAGCTCACCCCCCAGACAGCGGGAATTCGCATAAAATCTCTCCTAGGCTTGCCGGGAGAGGGAGTATCAAGCTGAGCCTCCATAAAGACTAGGGGGAAACTAGAGACACCTGACCTCCAACCCCTCCTCCCAGAAGCGGCCAAAACGAAACCTGGCTAGCCAGCGCTGGGGGAGGGGCAAGCAGAAAAAATCAAAGTGATAGAGTGCCAGGGATCCCAACAGCCTGCAGCAGGACCGGGAGATCCAGGCCAACTGATTCGCGCGGCCTGCCCTGTGGCTACAGAAGGCGTGGCGCCTCAGTGAAGCCATTAATTAGCAAGCAGGGAGGTTAGGGACTGCCATTAGGTGGAATCCCGCCAGCCAAGCCCACACGGACCCTTGGGCCGAGCACGGGATCTCAGAAGGGGAAGGAAGCGGTACAGTCCCATCCCATCCCCCACACCGGACACTCCATCCAGGCAGTCAGCGGCCACCATCCGGGAAAGCTGAAGGATACACCACCACTCTCCAACAGCTTGCAACATCAAAACAGCCAGCAGCAGGACCCCGGAGATCCAGGCCAACTGATTCGCGCGGCCTGCCCCGCAGCTACAGAAGGCGTGGCGCCTCAGAGAAGCCATTAATTAGCAAGCAGGGAGGTTAGGGACTGCCATTAGGTGGAATCCCGCCAGCCAAGCCCACCACCCATGCCTGGAACAGGCCCAGCGACCTGCCAGCATGGTTGTCACGACACCCCAATTGGAATAGGGACAGAGCAGAGCCGCCTTCCACTCCCGGAACAGGCCCAGAGAGACGCCAGCGTGGTAGACACGTCACCCCAATTGGAGTAGGGGCACAGCCGCCGCCCGCACCTGCAAGGGAGACTTTTCAACTATACAAGAGCAACATAAATAAATAGGGGGTAAATTTCAAAAACACAACAGTTGCACCAAGCAGAAAGAAACGCGAGCAGTATGAAAAGACAAGGAAAGAAAGGACCACAAGCAATGCAGGTCAACTCAACTTTAGAAGAGGTAATAGCTGCAACAGATGGAATATCAGATAAAGAGTTCAGGATATGTATGCTTCAGATGATCTGGAGTCTCAAGGAAGACATGAGACAGCAAAATCAGACAATGAAAGATCACATTGACAAACAAATCCAGGAAGTAAAAGATCAATTTCACAGGGAGATAGAGGTAATAAAAAACAAACAAATAGAAATTCTAGAAATGCAGGAAACAATAAACCAACTTAAAAACTCAATTGAGAATACTACCAGCAGAGTAGATCACTTAGAAGAGAGAACATCAGACAATGAAGACAAAGTATTTCAACTGGAAAAGAACATAGACAGCTCAGCAAGTCTGCTAAGAAACCATGAGCAGAACATCCAAGAATTATGGGACAATATCAAAAGACCAAATTTAAGAGTCATTGGGATACAGGAAGGCACAGAGCTCCATTCCAAAGGAATAAACAGTCTATTCAGTGAAATAATACGAGAAAACTTCCCAGAATTGAAGAATGAGACAGAATCCCAAATCCTAGAAGCCTACAGGACGCCGAATGTGCAAAATCATAAGAGATCCACACCTAGACACATTATAATGAAGATGTCCAACATGCAGAATAAGGAGACAATTTTAAAAGCTGCAAGAGAAAGAAAGCAGATTACATTTAGGGGTAAACCAATCAGGATAACAGCTGATCTCTCAACACAGACTCTGAAAGCTAGAAGATCCTGGAATAACATATTTCAAACACTGAAAGACAATGGGCTCCAACCAAGAATCTTGTATCCGGCGAAATTAAGCTTCAGGTTACAAGATGAAATTAAAACCTTCCACGATAAACAAAAGTTAAAAGAATTCGCAGCTAGAAAACCATCTCTTCAAAAAATCCTTGGCAAAATATTACAGGAAGAGGAAATGGAAAATAACATTGAAAACCAACAATGGGAGGTAGGACAGTAAAGGGGGGAAAGTAGTCAAAGAGGATAACAAATCAGGTTTAGTAACATCAATAAACAAATATGGATAGAAGAACAAACCATATCTCAATAATAACCCTAAATGTTAATGGCTTAAACTCACCAATTAAGAGACACAGGCTAGTAGAATGGATCAAAAAACAAGACCCAACAATATGCTGTCTACAGGAGACGCATTTGATAGGAAAAGATATACATAGACTGAAGGTGAAAGGTTGGGAAAAATCATATCACTCATATGGACCGCAGAAACAAGCAGGAGTGTCCATACTCATATCTAATAAAATAGATTTCAAGCCAAAGCTAATCAAAAGGGATATAGAAGGACACTTCATACTGCTCAAGGGAACCATACACCAACAAGACATAACAATCATAAATATATATGCCCCAAATAATGGTGCAGCTGTGTTCATCAAGCAAACTCTTCTCAAGTTCAAGAGTCTAATAGACCACCATACAATAATCATGGGAGACTTCAACACACCTCTCTCACCACTGGACAGATCTTCCAAACAAAAGTTAAATAAGGAATCTATAGAACTCAATAACACAATTAACAACCTAGACTTAATTGACATATATAGACTATACCACCCAACATCAAGTAGCTACACTTTTTTCTCAGCAGCACATGGAACCTTCTCAAAAATAGACCATATACTATGTCACATGGCAACTCTTAGACAATACAAAGGGGTAGATATAATACCATGCATCTTATCTGATCATAATGGAATGAAACTGAAAATCAATGATAAAAGAAGTAAGGAAAAATCAAGCACCACCTGGAGAATGAACAATAGGTTGCTGAGTGATCAATGGGTTTTAGAAGACATCAAGGAGGAAATTAAAAAATTCCTAGAGTTAAATGAAAACACAGACACAACATATCGGAATCTATGGGACACATTGAAAGCAGTTCTAAGAGGAAAATTCATTGCTTGGAGTTCATTCCTCAAAAAAAGAAAAAACCAACAAATAAATGATCTCATACTTCATCTCAAAATCCTAGAAAAAGAAGAGCAAAACAACAGCAAAAGAAGTAGAAGGCAAGAAATAATTAAAATCAGAGCTGAAATTAATGAAATTGAAACAAAAGAAACAATTGAAAAAATTGACAAAACTAAAAGCTGGTTCTTTGAAAAAATAAATAAAATTGACAGACCCTTAGCCATGCTAACGAAGAGAAGAAGAGAGAGAACCCAAATTACTAGCATACGGGATGAAAAAGGCAATATCACAACAGACACTTCAGAAATACAGAAGATAATCAGAAATTACTTTGAATCCTTATACTCCAATAAAATAGAAGATAGTGAAGGCATAGATAAATTCCTTGAGTCCTATGATCTGCCTAGATTGAGCCAGGAGGATATAGACAACCTAAACAGACCAATAACAATAGAGGAAATAGAAGAAACCATCAAAAGACTACCAACTAAGAAAAGCCCAGGACCGGATGGGTATACAGCAGAGTTTTACAAAACCTTTAAAGAGGAACTAACACCAATACTTTTCAAGCTATTTCAGGAAATAGAAAAAGAGGGAGAACTTCCAAATTCATTCTACGAGGCCAACATCACCCTGATTCCGAAACCAGACAAAGACACATCAAAGAAGGAAAACTACAGACCAATATCTCTAATGAACCTTGACGCAAAAATCCTCAATAAAATTCTGGCGAATCGGATTCAAATACATATCAAAAAAATTATACATCATGATCAAGTAGGATTCATCCCTGGTATGCAAGGTTGGTTTAATATACGGAAATCAATAAATGTTATTCACCACATCAATAGACTTAAAAATAAGAACCATATGATCATCTCAATAGATGCAGAAAAAGCATTCGACAAAGTACAGCATCCCTTTATGTTCAAAATGCTAGAAAAATTAGGGATAACAGGATCATACCTCAACATTGTAAAAGCAATCTATGATAAGCCACAGGCCAGCATCATTCTGAATGGAGAAAAATTGAAGGCATTCCCTCTAAGATCTGGTACAAGACAGGGATGCCCTCTCTCACCACTTCTGTTCAACATAGTCCTCGAAACACTGGCCAGAGCAATTAGACAGACGAAAGAAATTAAAGGCATAAAAATAGGAAAAGAAGAACTTAAATTATCACTATTTGCAGATGATATGATTCTATACCTAGCAGACCCAAAAGGGTCTACAAAGAAGCTATTAGAACTAATAAATGAATTCAGCAAAGTGGCAGGATATAAGATCAACACGCATAAATCAAAGGCATTCCTATATATCAGCGACAAATCCTCTGAAACAGAAATGAGGACAACTACTCCATTCACAATATCCCCCCAAAAAATAAAATACTTGGGAATCAACCTAACAAAAGAGGTGAAAGATTTATACAAGGAAAATTACAGAACCCTAAAGAAAGATATAGAAGAAGACCTTAGAAGATGGAAAAATATACCCTGCTCATGGATAGGCAGAACCAACATCATCAAGATGGTGATATTACCAAAAGTTCTCTATAAGTTTAATGCAATGCCAATCAAAATCCCAGCAGCATTTCTTGTAGAAATCCATAAAAGAATCATGAAATTCATATGGAATAATAAAAGACCCAGAATAGCAAAAACAATGCTAAGCAGGAAGTGTGAATCAGGCGGTATAGCAATACCAGACTTCAAACTATACTACAGAGCAATAGTAACTAAAACAGCATGGTACTGGTACCCAAACAGGCGGGTGGACCAATGGTACAGAATAGAGGACACAGTAACCAACCCACAAAACTACAACTATCTTATATTTGATAAAGGGTCTAAAAGCATGCAATGGAGGAAGGATAGCATCTTCAACAAATGGTGCTGGGAAAACTGGAAATCCATTTGCATCAAAATGAAGCTGAATCCCTATCTCTCGCCATGCACAAAAGTTAACTCAAAATGGATCAAGGAGCTTGACATTAAACCAGAGACACGGCATCTGATAGAAGAAAAAGTAGGGTATGATCTACACGCTGTGGGATCGGGCTCCAAATTCCTCAATAGGACACCCATAGCGCAAAAGTTAACAACTAGAATCAACAAATGGGACTTACTCAAACTTAAAAGTTTTTTCTCAGCAAAAGAAACAATAAGAGAGATAAACAGGGAGCCTACATCCTGGGAACAAATCTTTACTCCACACACTTCAGATAGAGCCCTAATAACCAGAATATACAAAGAACTCAAAAAATTAGACAATAAGATAATAAATAACCCAATCAATAAATGGGCCAAGGACCTGAACAGACACTTCTCAGAGGAGGACATACAATTAATCAATAAGTACATGAAAAAATGCTCACCATCGCTAGCAGTCAGAGAAATGCAAATCAAAACTACCCTAAGATACCATCTCACCCCAGTAAGATTGGCAGCCATTAGAAAGTCAAACAACAATAAGTGCTGGAGAGGATGCCGGGAAAAGGGCACTCTTGTTCCTTGCTGGTGGGACTGCAAATTGGTGCAGCCAATTTGGAAAGCAGTTTGGAGATTTCTTGGAAAGCTGGGAATGGAACCACCATTTGACCCAGCTATTCCCCTTCTCGGTCTATTCCCCAAAGACCTAATAAGAGCATGCTACAGGGACACTGCTACATCGATGTTCATAGCAGCACAATTCACGATAGCAAGATTGTGGAATCAGCCTAGATGCCCTTCAATAGATGAATGGATAAAAAAAATGTGGCATTTATACACAATGGAGTATTACTCTGCATTAAGAAATGACAAAATCATGGAATTTGGAGGGAAATGGAATGCATTAGAGCAGATTATGCTAAGTGAAGCTAGTCAATCTTGAAAAAATAAATACCAAATGACCCCTTTGATATAAGGGGAGTAAACAAGGACAGGGTAGGGACGAAAGTTTGAGAAGAAGATTTACATTAAACAGGGATGAGAGGTGGGAGGGAAAGGGAGTGAGAAGGGAAACCACATGGAAATGGAAGGCGATCCTCAGGGTTATACAAAATGACATATAAGAGGAAAGGAGGGGTAAGACAAGATAATACAAATGGAAGAAATGATTTACAGTAGAAGGGGTAGAGAGAGAAAAGGGGAGGGGAGGGGAGGGGAGGGGGGATAGTAGAGAATAGGACAGACAGCAGAATGCATCAGACACTAGAAAGGCAATTTGTCAATCAATGGAAGGGTAACTGATGTGATACAGCAATCTGTATACGGGGTAAAATTGGGAGTTCATAACCCACTTGAATCAAACTGTGAAATATGATGTATTAAGAACTATGTAATGTTTTGAACGACCAACAATAAAAAATAAATAAATAAATAAATTTTAAAAAAAAGATCATATTTTACACGCCTTCATCTTTATGGAGGTGGCTGAGGGATTCAAGGTTGAGGCATTCCAAATGAAACCTGGGAGGGAACTCACCAGTTGTTGAATTATAAAGTGAGAGATGGGAGTTGGCATGAGGCTGTTTTGTATACCAGGTCCAAAAGAAAATGATTCATTTCTCAGTGGTTATAGATTGAGGGGTGACCTAACTGGGCCCTGGTGGACAGTAAGCTGAATGAGATAAAAGTGTATTTGATGTCTTAGACATTTTAAATGTTGAAGAGAAATCTTTGGCAGTTTGTAGTGAATTTTTAGGTGTTAAACATAAGCCTGGCCTTTGGCTCTCCCCAGGACCCAGTCTACACAGGACAAGGGGCTTGCAGGCTCAGCTGGGGGTGGATGCTTGTGTTTGTCATGAGCCATGGCTGGACACTGTAACTATCTTCTAGAATTTTTCTGGAAATCAAGGACAGTAAAATCACCAGCCTTCATATACTGTCATCCTTGGTCGCCACCCCAAATTTAAGGCCCCTCTGTGTCAGTCTCATTGCTTGTTAGCTCCTCACCTGACTTTTATTGTCTGCTCTAAAACAGAGCTGGGGCCTTTTGATGTTTCTCCTTTTTGCTGGTGCACTATTAAGTTTCCTCAGTCGAATGTGTTGGAGGGACATGGCAGGGGCAGCTTCTCTTTCTTGTTCTGATGTTTTCCATCTACTTGCTCCCATGGTACAGCTGCCAATAGTGTATGTGGAGGTACACATGGTGCTGCTTGCCCCTGTAAAGGTCAGCAGCCCCAAGCGAAGATCCTCCAGAGCTTTGTAGGCACCCTCATGGTCAACTTCCTCACCTTGTTCTGCCAGCCTAAAGGTGTTTCCTAGTTTCCAGTGCAGTAGGCAGAGTAGTGGCCCCAAAATGTTCATGTCGTAGTCTCCAGAACCTGTAACTGTGTTATGATACATGGAGGAAGTAAGGTTTCAGATGGACTTAAGGTAACAAATTATTCTGGATTATCTAGGTAGGCCCAAATATAATTATAAGAGTCCTTTAAATGTGGAAGAGAAAAGCAGAAAATTCGGTCAGTTGATGAGAAATGTTAATGGAAGTGCTTTTGGAGTGTTGTGATGTGAAGACTCAACCCACCATTGCTGATTTTGAAGATAGAAGTGGGCCCACAGTAGCTGAAGATATAGCAGCCATCTTGTGACCATGAAGCAGTTACCAAACAAAAATTGCAGAATAGGCCTTAAAACTTGATCCCACCCCTGTAACCTCATCTCGAGACTTCTGGGTATATAAAACAAAAACAACAACAACAAAAACCTCTAAAACCAAATACCATTGATCTTGTTTAAACCACTATAATGATTTGCAGTGAAAATCATTCCTGGTGTATTATACCAGGAAGAATCTAGCAGTCATTCCTTTGAGTTCCCATCTCGTGTGAAGCCCAGTTTTCCAGTCCATTGTCATCAAATGATTATTACTTTTGGTTTGCCTGTCTGACTTTCCCAATTCTGCAAGCTCCTTGGAGTCAAGGACCATTTTAACCAATTTGATGACCTTGAAATCTACTACCATGGCTGGCACATAATAGTAACTTAGTAATACTCTGTTGAATAAGCGAGTGCCTGGTTCAGTGTGGGCAGGTAGAGGATGATGAGGAGGGGGAGGCATTAGTGGCAGTGAGACTAGTGAAGAGGCTGTAGCAAATGAGAATCTAGGCAAGAGGCAGTGAGAGGCTGTTCCACAGCAGGACCAGCTCTTATGAGACAAAGGGACAGATTCAGAAGGGATGGCACCTGGTAAGGGGTAGGTAAAAGGATGAAGGAACAGAAGGATCCAAGATACGTGGTAGGTTTGGGCATCCACTAGCTGTGGTGTGTGGCGAGCTTTTGGAACATGTCAGTGGCCCTGACATGTTGAAACTTGATCCCACCCCTGAGAAATGTGAAATGTGAAAAGTAGGAATGGCAGTGATATACACTTCATGGGCTTTTTGTGGGAAGTAAATAACTTAGCATGTGAAAATTGGTCATGGTAGTGTCTGGCATAGAGCAGGTATTCAATATGTTATCAGTTCTCATGATCACCATCAATACTGGGGCAGGAAAGCTGGAATGTGGGGAGGCTATTGAGAGAGGAGGGTGAGATGAGCAGAAGGGGAGCCCAGGAGGAAGGAAGTAGGACAGTCAGATTGCTAGTAGAGTGAATTCAGGATGTGCACCTCCTTCCATCCCTGGAAAGAAAGATTTCATTTAAAGTGGGACTGAAGGTCATTTAATGAGCTCAAGAGAAATGGGGATTAGAGACAGCCTGCTTTTAGTCAAGACTTGTGTCTACTAGTTATACTACTTTGATTATTGTTTTAAACATGCCCCAGGGGGTTGGGGTATGAAAAGAAGAGTTAGGATGCTCATTTTTATTGTGAATAGTTGGAAGCTATTCTGGGGCACAGAAGGAGTCTCAGGAGGTTTGTTCCTAACAGATTTCTACAACAGTTAATGAAGTCTAACAGCAAGAATAATGGAAGAGGCACAAAGGAGAGTCATCAGCCTGCAGGTGGTGGAGGATGCTGCCTGACTAGCAGGTGAAAAGGGGAGCAGAGACCCTCTCACACTGCTGCAAGCAGGGTCCTTGCATAAGGTGACACGGGGACAATGATAAACACTCCCTCTTATTGGGGGAGGGTCAAGTGTTTTGCACATGCAACTTTCATCCCCAAAAGTTCTCTTAAGAAGGAGATATTCTTCTGCTCACTTTAAGGATGAGAAAACTTGAGAATTGATGAGATTAAGTGACATTTCCACCAACCAGGAGGAGGTAGAACTAGGAATTCTGGCTATTTCCAGAATTGGCCATGTTCTTACCAGGGTACAGACCATGACACTACTGCTCTGAACATTTCATTTGGGGAGAGTTTGGGTCTGCATTACGGGAGGTGTTTTTCAGCTCATACTCAGTCTGAACATGTACTTACCACCAGGAAGAGCATCGTAAAAGTCTTCATTATGCCTATCACAGGCTGAAGATGGAGGAGCCAAAAGGACACAGCTATAGCTCAGGGCGCGGGGCGGGGGGAACTTCACACTGCATGTGATGGCTACTTTTATGTCAATTTAACTGGGCCCTGGGGTGCCCAGATATTTGGGGTGCTCAAACATTATACTAGATGTTTCTGTGAGGTTGTTTCAGGACATGATTAACATTTAATCTGCTAGATTTAGTCAAGCAGATTGCCCTTCCTAATGTGGTGGGCCCCATCCAGTCAGTTGAAGACCCCATAGAACCAAAAGGCTGATCTCTCATGAGCAAGAAGGAATTCCTTCTACTTGGCTGCTTTCAAACAGGGACACTGGCTTTTTCTGGCCTCAAGACTTGAACAGAAACATTAACCCTTCCTCAGTCTCTAGCTTGCAGATTCACCCTGCAGACCTTGGGACTGTCAGCCTCCTTTATCACATAAGCCAACACACACACACATACACACACACACACACACACACACACACACACACACACACCTGAGACTATTGGGTCTAATTCTCTGGGGATCCCTGATAACTATGCTATAATGCCTTCTGTGTCCATGCCAACAATGATTGGTCAAGAGCTTTCTCCTTCAAAATGCAATGGATGGAGACCATATTTACAGCAATCTGTGGGCTTGGAGCAGATATTAGTTATTCCTTGCATTTAGTATTATGGACTGTAATTCAAGGAAAGGGACCAGTCAAGGTAGCCAGCATTCCATGTGCAGTGCAATTGACATGGTCTTGTATCAAACACAGGCACTAGCACCAGACTGCCATCCCAGCCCCTGTAAAAACTCCATGGATCACACTAATGTTTGTACCAGGCTGGATGCTCTGCCCTCCCCCAGCACAGTGGAGAGGGAAAGGGGAGAGTGTGTATCATACAGAACATAATTGGCATGAGATGCAAACCCAAAGCAAAAGAGAACCTTAAAGCTGTTCATAATTCCTAGCAAGGAGAGTTTGGAAATTACCAACTGAGTTCACCCCTCCATAGATTATATTTATCTTTTGTTGCATATAATTACGAATGGATGGTATTAATAATAAGGGTGAACCTTAATTGAATGATTGCTATGTTCTAGCTGCCAGGCTGAGTACTTGAAGTGTGTCATTTAATTTAACCTTCACACTAAATTAAGTTACTTCTCATGTAATCCCATTCTATGAATGAAAAAACTGAGGTTCAGAGAGACTCATTGACTTGCCCGTGGTCTCACAGCTACAGAGTGGTCCAAGCAAGGTTTTACTAGGCAGTGTGACAGTAAAGCCTGTGCTTCCCAGGGTTAATGTGGTTATTCTCATCTGGTTCTTTAGGCCGGTTTCATAAAGTTAAAAAGCCTCTTCAGGTCCCTGAAAGGGGTGGCCTACAACTGACAAATGTAGTCAAGATTTGTGTGTCCAGACTGCCTGATCAGGTGCACAGCTTGTTTATTAATTGCAGCCGTAGCCAAGCTTGTCTCCCGACTGGGTGTGCCATCTTCTTAGATGACAGTTCCCACTAACAGTAACATTTGCTGCCACTCAGGATATCAGCATTAGATATCCTGTAAGTGTCCACGCTTTGATTCTAAATCCTTGTTCTGCCCCTCAAACTGTGTGGCAATGGCAAAGTGTCCCGGCCTTTGCATCTGTCTAGTAGGGATTCTAGCACTATCTCATAGTCACTGTGAGGAATGAAGGAGGTGCTCAATGAGTGTTCATCTCCCTGAGAAAGAGCTGTCATCTCTCGGGCCTGTTTCTTTATTATCATCACCTAACTCTTGGAGGCATCTTAGAGTTTTTCTAATACTCAAGCACAGAACCCTGCAGTTCAACTGAACAAATATTTGTTGAGTATAAATGTGTCAAGGATAAATGGGATGCTAAACAAGATGCAGTAGGCCTGGGGGTTCCCGAGTGTTCCCAGCTCCTCGGGTGGGATTTGCACAGTGGGTCCTTGATTTGTTCCTGTTCCATCCTTGGTGTAGACTTGCAGGGCAGACCAGAAGCTCTGAAGGAACTGAGAGCTGGATGGATTTTCCCATTAGGCCTTGACAACCTATTTAACCTCACTGCAGAGATGCATCTAACAGTCTTTCTGGGTGGCTGGTGACTCATATCCTAGAGCATGAGTTTTGGAAAGAATCCTCCTAGTGATTAATAAAAAGAATTCCAGTCTTCTGCAACTTGAGGTGATGAGGGTGGCATTTTCTTCAGCACTAGGAAGGAGGTATTCAGATAAAGAGGTTTCTGGGATTCCTGATTATCTTTTCCACCTTTCCTTTTGTTTATTATCTCAGAAGACCCCAAAGGGACATGGAAGACTCTTGACTCCTCCAGGAAGAAGAGATAAGCCAGCACCTGTTCTGAGGGCTGCCTGGGTGACTTCTGGTTATGTCAAAGGTGTTTGCTCAAGAACAAGCTGTTTGCTCTTCATCCTGACATCTGCTAAGTCCAGGTGCTTGAGCTATTTTTGGTAGCTGACTTCAGGAATTACTTCCCATCCTCCCTAAGCCTATAATTGCTCTGAACCTCTGTGTGTGTGTGCATGTGTGTGTGTGTGCATGTGTGCTTCATAAGTCGTGTGCTGCAAAAGCTTGCTCAGTGATAATAAACTTGATTTGAAGTCTTAAAGCACTCCCTGCCTGATTGTCTGCCCTTTCTTATGTCTGCCTGCTCTTCTTTAACCACCAGAGGATAAAGTCTTTGAGGAAGTCAATTGCTTTGAGGAAAGCCTGGTCTGAACGTGCCCTTCTGGTTGTTCTTGGCTCTCTGGGTGCCCCAGGGTGACTGGCGGACTCTCACAGGATCTGAAGAAGCATCAGGAAAAAGCAGCCTGTGTTTTTGCACTTCTTGTAATGCCAATGTTCTTCTTCTTTTGAAATGAACTGTAAGAAAGGTCAGAAGCCAGACCCAGAAGAGAAAAATAACTGGAAAATAAGGAAAACTGAGCAAGAGACCAAAGATTTAAGTAGTTATAGCAACACATTTTCTTTTTTCAGTTAGATACAAGAAAGAATTGCCTCCCCGCAGGATAAGAAACCATAAATGGGGCTGAATTCTAAGGAAGAAAGATGTCATTCAGGGCAGCAGCAGCAGTAGCAGCAACCACACAATGTCTTAGAAGGTCTGACCTCACAGCAAATACATCCTCACTTAGGTGTTATCACATCTGTAGGACATATGCAGCCTCAGCCTCCTTGTACCTGCTGGAAATGAAGGCTCAGAGTTTAAGCTGCTGACTGGAAATCACCAAGGTGTCCAGCAGTGCCAAGCTTCAAGTCCAGAGTTCCATGGCTTCCCTGGGAACTCTGGAACCCTGGGTTGTTCTGTTCTCCTGTTGTGATTAATAGGCTCTGGAGCATTGTCAAAATTATATGATTTGGGGGTAGAATATATGCTGCTTATTTTCCAGAGTTGTCTAGATACTTGGGGTTTCCTGTGTGGAAGCTCTGCACTTCGAGCAACATGCAAGACAGTACAAGTCTAAGCCACGTCAGTCTTCTTACCATCCTCTTCATTGTCACCGGGTCACTGAATTTTTCCAGCTCTGGAGATGGATCCTTGGGGTATCTCACATATCCTGTCACTAGAGGGAGGCAGTGGACAATGCAAGTAAGCAAACTTGGTCTTGGAAGGAAAGTATATTTTTCTTGTAAATCATGCTTAGTGATTTAAGATGGATAAGCAAAGGTTTGTATTGGGGACTGGCTACTGTAGCCATCAGGGCTTTTGAACAGTAGCTATGGCCCCCCAAATGAGCACAACAAACTAAGGGCCACACATGAACTCTCTCCCTTGACTCTGCCTTCTATCCCTGCACCTGTAGCTATTTCTGTTTTTGCTGAAGTGCAGTTTCCCCTTCGTTCTCCCCTTTTCATTTCATGGGTCATCTGAGCTAGTGCCAGGAGGGATTTTCTGCACCCCCATGCCATGAGAGCTGCTGCCTAGGGCACCTTCACATCCCTTGCTCAGTCACAGCCACCTGTTTGTCTTCTGTGTATGCAGACCACTCTGGCTATTTCTAAGGCTTTTTTTATCCTAATTTTGAGAAAAGAGATTTGTTCTCTTTGCATTCTTCTAAAATTCCACATCTACCTTAGAATATCTTCTTCCATGGAGAAAGAATGCAGGCCAGGATTTCCCACCCAGTGAATATCAACTCATTAGTGAATAGTTAGTAGTTAGTTGGCCTCAAGTTCCTACAGACCCCTCTGAAACTTTGAGGGCTAATAAAAACCACCATGTTCACCTCCCAGGTAAAGACTCTAGCTGGTTGTCCTGGAGAAGCCACATAGTCCATTTCTCCCCCACTCAAGCATTCCTGGAGTTAGTCCAAAGGCAGTCAGGTGTATCAGCTCTCTGTGTGCTGGCTGCTCTTTCCCACCAGGTGCAAGGGATTCTCCAGCTCAAGGGGATTCTTCCGTAGCTTCCCTGGGAAGCTACATGGGCTCTGCCTTAGTCTGTTTTGGTTGCCTTAACAAAGTGCCACAGACTGGGCAGTTTACAAACCATCTAAACTTATTTCTAGTAGTTCTGGATGCCAGACGTCCTAGACCAGGGTACCCACATGGTCAGGTTGGGGTGAGGGCCAACCTGGGCTACAAATGGCCCACTGTTTATATCCCTGAATACGGATATCTTAGCTCCCTTCTATACATGGTGGAGGAGTGAGACAGCTCTTTGAGTCCCTTTTACAAGGACACTAATCCCATTCAGGAGGACTCAACTATCATGACCTAATGACCTCCCCAAATCAACACTACCATGTCACATGGGGGGTAGAATCTTAACACATGAATCCCGGGAGACACAGATCCTTAGTCTGTAACAGGCTCCACTGCACAGGAAGGATGGTTCTCTTTGTCTTTATGTTCCCTCTGGTAAAAGTGGCCCAGTGTTGCTTGAGCCTTCCTGAGCTGTGGGGCTCACCTTCCTCTCAGTTGCCTCCCTCACCTTCAGGGCTGATTGGAGGTGGATTCACATCACATGATGGTCCAAACACTTTCATCTTGAGAATCTCTGCTCTGCTATAACAACCAAAGACCAAACAGCTGTGCTTGATTCCCTTTGCCTTAGGTTGAGTCCTACTATCCTTTAGCCCTCTGAAAATGGACTGTGTGCTAGGCATATCTAAATATTTTAAAGTCCATCAGGAGACACACAGCAAGTTCTTCCCAGGACACACTCTGTGCATGTAGATCACCGTCAGCCTTGTCCCATGTCTCCTGAACATGTCTGAGCCCCAGGGGTGGACAGTGGAAAATTCTGGCTGAGATGAGATCTGTTTTAGTTGAAAAGAATTGTCATTGTCCCTATATCTTTCTCTCGCTCTGTCCTTCATGGTTCTTCTTTCTTCTTCTGTACTTCCCTCAATCTCTTTCTTTCATTCTAAATACTACCATGTGCTCAGAACTGACGGCACACCAAAAGGTCCCAGGGTTTTCTTAAAGGGTCTCTCCCAGCCAAATGTGGGGCAACCTGATCATCAAAATTAACAGGAACCATATTATAGTTAGGATGTAAGTTGTCCCCCAAAAACTCATGTGTGAGACAATGCAAGAAGGTTCAGAGAAGAAACAATTGGGTTGTGAGAACCTTAACCCAATTAGTGAATTAATCACCTGTTGGGATTAATTGAGTGGTAACTGAAAGCAGGTAAGGTGTGGCTGGAGGAGGTGGGTCTCTGGGGGCGTGGCTTTGGGGTGTAACTTTTGTATCTGGCAAATGGAGCCTTTCTCTCTCTGCTTTCTGATCATCATGTGGGCTGCTTCCCTCTGTCACATTCTTCTGTCATGATGCCCTCCCTGCCTCACCTTGAGCCCCTAGGAATGAAGCCTGCCGTCTATGGATTGAGACCTCTGAAACCATGAGCCCTCAAATGAACTTTTCCTCCCCTAAAATTGTTCAGTTTGGGTCTTTTAGTCACAGCAGTGAAAAACCTGACTAAAATAAATAGTTATGGCTAATAACTCATTGCATTAAATAAGAACATATCAGGCTACATTTATACTAAATACAAGGGGAATGGGAAAAGAGAAGGCCCTTCTTTGTAGAAGAAAGCCAATCAAAAAACACGGAGGAATGATAGAATTACAAAGCAGAATTTCAACCACCATAGTAATAATTCTGGCAAGAATTTTTTAAAAGAATTTTTAATAGGTACTGTGCAACCACTGGGTGAAAAGTTGGGGAAGAGAATATTTGCAGGTTCAAAGTATCTTCCCATAGATTACTTTCTTATTGCAAAGGAAAAAGTAACTTTTTGTGGTAGAAAAAATCTGGCAGATGTCACCTTAACTAAGTGATCAAACTTAACATAAGTAATAGATCAATCGACACCAATCATCTGGTGTGATTTATGAGGACACAACACCTCCTATATAAACTTTCTGCCCAAACTGCTGAATACAGATCTAATCAAGAAGAAACAAATAAGTTGAAATTAAGGGACATAATGAAAAACAACTGATCTGGATTCTTTTATTTTTCTTCTTCAGTACTGGGGATTGAACCCAGGGGTACTCTATCACTGAGCTACACCTCCAAATCTTTTTAATTTTTATTTGGAGACAGGTTCTAATTGTTCACTAACTTCAAATTTGTGATCCTCCTGACTCAGCCTCCTGAGTAGCTGGGATTACAGGTGTGCACCACCTCACCTGGCTGACCTGGGTTCTTTAAAAAGTTAATATCAATCGAGGCATGGTGGCACACACCTGAAATCTCAGCAGCTCGGAAGGCTGAGGCAGGAGAATTGTGAGTTCAAAGCCAGCCTCAGCAAAAGCAAGGTGCTAAGCAACTCAGGGAGACCCTATCTCTAAATAAAATACAAAATAGGACTGGGAATGTGGCTCAGTGGTTGAGTGCCCTTGAGTTCAATCCCTGGCACCTTCCCCTGCCAAAAAAAAGTCAATATCATAAACTACAAAAAATTTGAACTATCCCAGATTAAAAGAGATTAGAAAGATATTCAACCAAAGGCAGTGTGATCCTTGATCAGCTGGTAAATACTGGGGGGAAAGTATTAGGACAGTTGAGGACATTTGAATGTGGACTACAATAGTGGTATATAAATGTTAAAATCATAATTTAGTTAATAAGAAAAATATTAAAGTGAAATAAAATATTATTCATTATTTATGTCACAGAACAACGTCTGTGTTGTTCTAAGCTTCTCCATGTGTTATGGCGTGGTAAATAGTCCAGGGTCCTTACTCCTTGTCTGATGTTCTTTCAGTTTATTTCCTTGACTTCTCTGTTAAAGTAACTCAGAAAGAAATGAAGAAAAATAGTCAAGAAATGGCAGTTGGAAGGCACCATAATGTTTCCCTTTGGGACAATTGTGGAAGACCTACAGACCTGGATGGCAAGGGCCATTTCTGTTTTGACTGGCAGGAGCCTATATGGCACTGGTTTGGGTTAAGTCATTTGTACTTCCTTTGGGTTCTGAAAGTTTGCTTATTTGAAAAGTGTGGAATTTCCTTTCTTTGCTCATTCTACCTCTGTGCCCAGAGCAGGAGCCCAGATCCAGGGGGCTCCATAATGGTTTATGAAGATTGTGTTGCACTTTGGGCTACGCCACAGGCAGAGAGGCCTGTGGTCCTTTGCCAAGAGGAGAAAAATTGTTACTGACTTTAAATTATTCTTAGTATTCAAGTTCCAACAGTCAATAGACCTGAAGGAGTATAACTGATTTCATAAATAACAGAATTGGAAAGAATAATTATGTAAGAAAGTTTTTTTTTCTTCTGCCAAATGCAAACCTTTTCTTGGCTTTGGAGTTTTTTTTTTGTTGTTGTTGTTGTTTTGGTTTGGTTTTGAGTTAGGAGAGTAGATAAATTGAATTTGATATCAGGAGTATTTCAGAGAAAGTATCACTCTATCAGAGCCAAGCCCCGGGTTTGAGAGGATGTTGACAGAGCCTCTAGAAAAGTCTGGGTGACCCCTGAGCATAGGAACCTGGGCTTGCCTACCTGTGGTGTAGTTCAAGGACAACATGGCTTCTCAGAGCTCTGCATGGGAAGCCTGGCCCAAGAAATGAAGTCACAGCTGACAGTGGGACAACCAGAGGGCTCTGAGGCAGCCTCATGCAGCCCTGGCATCCCTCTCAGCACAAAGGTCCCTGCACCTCATGGAGGGGGCAGGGTGAGGCTGAGAGAGGCTGGCAGTGGGCATGGGGAGGGCAAATGTGCATGTACTTTTATTTAAATTTAACAAGATTAAATTCCCTAGTAGTGCAGAATGGGGGCTCAGATTCAGAAATTAATTGCATCTATGTAGAATCAATGTTACACTTTGACAGTCTGAACCTGAAAGTTGAATGGCTATGGCATGAACAAATGAGCAGGCATTGTTCTGGTGTTACCCACAGCAGATAGTACATGGCAACCCTGGGATTGTTTTGGATTACACAATGTCTCAGGACATTGGTCCCTGTGAGACCGGCCCTTTATTTTAGCCTGGTTCTCCTGGTTCCCCTGGGATTCCTGACACAGACAAAGGCTGTGGTGGATCCTCCTACCCTTTCCAGTTCAGTCTGCACCTGCTACCCTGAGCTGCAAGATGATGGTGGTGATGGTGAGACCCTGGGGTCACAGGGACCTGAGAATGCCCACAGGGAAAGCCAAACACAGTACTTAAGAAACTGGAGGTGCTCTTCCATCCCGGATGTCAGAAGCACCTGCGGTACATTTTCTTTCAGTCTCAAAAACCCTGAATAGCCTTCCTGGAGGAGCCGCAGTGAGCGTGGAGCATCCAGGGGTAAGAGGCACTGACTGCAGCTGCAAGCTCGCTCCCCCCTCCCCTGCACTTTGCAGGATTTCTTTAGAGTACAAAAGGCTGTGCTGGAAGGCTCCCCGCTTGGAAAAGTCACCAGCTGAGCTGTGGGGGCCCTTTGGAAGTTATAAAGAAATCACACAGGTGAATGTGACCTTTGAAGACACAAGGAGGTTACCTGGAAGTCTGTAGCTTTAGGAGTCTTAGGAAGACTGCAATTCAGTCTGTATCCTGTGGTTTTGAGTTTAAAATCCTAAATAATAATCCATCCATTACCTGAAAGAGTATCTGTTCCAGGAAATAGAATGTACCATTTGAGGGAGGAAAAGGGGTTGGGAGGGTGCCCCCTTCATTTCCAGAAGTTTTATCTGAATGGCTTAAGGATGGTAAGGATGGGGAACTGGCTTTTAGGGGTTTCAGTGGTCAGATGACTGCTTTATTTTTAGGGACTTTTACTCCCTCTACTCCTTGGTACTCTGCTGCCCTCAGTGCATGCCCCACATGGTGACAGGTCGGTCCTGCCTGGCTGACCTCATCTCTTAAAGGAGGGGGCAGCCCTCTCCAATGACACAAAAGAGAGTGTCAGGCTCCTATCCTAGAGAGGGTGTTGGCTATGGACACAGGCCAGCAGCCAGCTCATGTGGAAAAATGGGAATGGACATGGGGCTGGTGGAAAGCATGAGGGGAAATGGGGTAAGATTTATCTCATTATAAAGGACATACCCATGACATGCAAGTACAATAGAGCAGGACAAATAGAACAATATGTAGGGATAAGAAGAGCAAGTGCAGATGCAGTTTACCTCCCAAATTTTGGGCAATTAGGACAAAAAAAATCATGTATAATAATGGTCAAAGTTATTTTATGTGTTAATAAGAAAAGCTAATTTCTCATGTTATGTAGGCAAAAGGCACTGTGTAGGCACTTCACAGGAATGGTTTTATTTCATCCTCACAAGAGCTCTGTGAGGAGGTACTGACTTACACCCATTTTCCATATGAGAGGACAGGGAGAGATTCAGTGGTAAGTGGGGACTTGGTTATAACAACTGACTTCACATCCCAAAACTTTAAACCCTCAACCTAATGCCATACTGCCTCAGTATAGGGAAAAGTGAATGCACAGCTCATTTTGCCCTCAGCCTCAAGTCAAAATCTAGACAGGAGTCCTCCAGTGGACCAGCAAACCAACCCTGATTCCCTTCAGTCCACCTGTACATGCAGAGTGGATAGCCCGTCTCAGGGAGCATGAGGAATCTCTATTTCAGCAGGTTACTTAGAGAGGCAGAGGGGCAGGGAATACTTGCTATCTAACCTTCATATTTTGCTAATCCTAGTAATGGGTCCAGAATTAAAGACAGTTATGTTGAAAAACTAGGTGCAAGGGGGAAATGGTTTCCTTTAACCAGATATTGTGTCATTTTATCTGATGCATCTCAGGTGCCCTCCTTCTCTTGACCTCTCCTGCCTCCAAGAGTCAAGGCTTATGCCACTGTCGCTGCTGCAATAATGCATGATTTTGGCAAGGCTATGATGTGGGGCTGATGCCCAGTCTCTCTCTCCTTCTAGCACTTCTGGGCATGAATGAGCATCAAGCGATAGGGTGTGGGAATCTGACTTCCTCATGGGCAATCAGCAATTTGATGCAACTCAGAAATTGGTCAATGAGACTCAAGATGGGTAGAAAAATCCCCTCTCCATTCTTGTCTTTGATGGACAGTCTGGTGGTACATTATGTTCCTTTGTGTGGCTTGGCTAGAGGTGACCTGTGTGGCTAAGCAGGTACATTTGTCAAGAAATAGCTGCATCTCATTGAAATTTGTTGGGAAGCTGCAGATAGCATTATAAGGCATCAAACTGCAATGACTCCCCAATCCTTCCCTGAGTTTCTTTCCTTTTTCCTTCCTTTCAGTGCACTTAGCTCTTAGTCCTTTCGAGGAATTCAGACTGGGAGTCATTGAACATGGGTGTTAGAGTTCAAAATGAATTTGCTTCTGAACTTTTCCTCTAGGTTACTGTCCTATACCATTCAGTTTTAAGGTAAAATTTCTTTGTCTATGGACCTGACTGTCCAAGAAGCAGTGGTTCTAACATGGAAGGTGTATACTCTGCTCATGGGGCCTGCTTACCACTCTCTATGACAAGTTTGATGGGGCTGGGTAATCCAGAACCAAAGGAGCATGATTTTGGCTACCATCTTTCTTTTCTTACCCTATCCTGCCTTGATGGCCCCATCTTTTCTCTTTTGTCTGTGCACTAGTAGGCATGCCCTCAGCCTTCACATATTATTGTACTGAGATGATCCAAATTCCTCTGGCCGAGCCTTATGTCTCTATTTCCTTATAAGCTAAATGGTGACTCAGTCCCCCAGGACTGCAAATCTCTGTTGTAAATTGGTGGTATTAGAAAGTTATGGCCATAACTTTCCATTCTAATCACTCTGAATGAGTTCCCTTGCTCTGATGTAGCTGCCAAATTCCTGTGGGACTTTTTCACAGATGAATTCCAGACAGCTGAGCATCTTCTCAACAAACAGAGAAATAAGATCTGGAACCTCACTAGATTAAGACAATGGTAAGATAATGCCCCCTCCTTAGCTAGTCACTTGGTCATCAGTTGATCCCTGGTGATAGAAAACTCTCACTGTGAAAAGCCATGGCATCTCTAGAGGCATATATTTCAGTCCCTTTCCATTGGCTCAGATACAACAATGACATAACCCAAGATTTCATGAGCTCATGAATCTCTAAAAACTCAATGTAAATCTTTAGGGTTTAAAAAATGTCCCTGCGTTCTTCTTCTGTGGCCACCACAGTAAAAATACCAGAGGCAAGCCATCCCATAGAGAAGTGTTGAATCTCTCTATTCTAAACCTAACCATGAGGGGTGGCCTTGGTAATATCAGTTTGAAAGAAGTGGCTTTATTTGGGCTTCAGAGTCCCTTAGACTGGGTTACAATGGTGGAAAGATGTAAAAACATCTTTGAGGGTCATAACATGCAACCTATCAGTACAGAATCTACCTTAATATCTTCAGGTAGACAGCTCTGAGGCAGAGAAATACATTGAGGGGCCATGGCCTCTGGAGCTGACATTGGAGCTTCGGCTGGAGCCATGCTTAGGGGAAAAGGCACCTAAGCTGATCCTCCCTGGGGATCTTCCAAGAAGCTCCATTTTAGCATATGATGTCTTGGGGCCACAGCTTCAGAACAGTGATCATCCTGCCCACTCCGAAAGGAGCTCATCAGTAGAATAGCAGGAGTGATCAAAGGTAGGCATCCTGGTAGGTGGAAGGTAGGGGGATGTCCGGGATGCCCAAAGTAGAAGTATTAGTTTCTGCATGGAAGGGCTGCTCTGGCTCAGGAGCCAGAAGCAGGCAGAGAGTTCTGAGACCCCGTTTTCTAAAAATTGTGTCTCTTTCTCCATCCACTGTCAACTCAGCTCCCATTACCTTCCCTGGCTTATGTCACTCCTTATCCTTGTCTGGTCTCTGGAAGACAGGATAGATTTGGAGACCTTATAGACAAAAGAACCCCAACTCAAGAGCATCTAGAATCAACAGCATTACTTTAGATTCTTCATCCTTTTGGGAAGAGCTTCCTGCTTTTCCATCATGGATACCAATTTCTTGCTTCAAAGGATGAACATCAGAAAAGCATAGGTCCATTTCCTTTCAGACTGGCAAGGGCTGTGTTGTTGCAGGGACAACCAGCATGAAAACAGACTGATGCATTTGGAGTCAAAGGCTTCTTGCTAAAGGATTCTTTGGGGATCACAGGCTTGTAAACAGAGATGTGTTCTCAGTGTTCTCTTGGTCATATATTTGGTGCCAGAGTGTCTGCTCTTTCGTCAGGATCTCTGTACAGAATTGACTCCTGACTACTCAGCCTGGGCTCTAGTTTTTGTCCCTTTCTCTGTAGGGCAATGAGTCAACAGGGTATATGGCCACAGGCATCCTGAATGCAGACGTTGCCTGTACTCAGCTTCAGTCTCCCTAACTTTCAGTCTGCATGGACCTTTTAATAGCTGGGCTGGATTCTTAATATAGAGAAGGCTGAGTAAATGCCCATGAAGCATGGTCATACGACAGCATTTTCACGGTGTGGTATTTCTGAAGTTTTTCTTTCTTGTTTCGTTGTTTGTGGCTGTTTTGTTTTGTTTGGGGTGGGTTACATGTGTAAGGACATTGTCAAGCTGTTGAGGCACCAAAGATTGCTGGAATGCTGAGGGATAACTAATATTCAGTGTCAAGAAAATACCTTACTCTGGAAGGGCATTTCCAAGGCCCACTAAATATAAATCTTATTTTTCTAATAATCTGGGTACCTCCTAGAACAGTGGTTGTCTGCTCAAGTGAAAAACCATAGCCTTGTTGTATTTAAGTCATGGTGAGGAAGTCCTGGTTGTAGAGGTGGGTTAGATGCTCCACCCTTTCTTCTTTGATCCTTTCCCTTGTGGTCCACAAGCTCCTCCATGAATTCTGACATTTTGCAGAAAAGTGGAAAACTATGCTAGCTGGAAATGTGGTAGCTACTGTCCAGATCATGATATTGTTTAAACTACATACATGTCACTTGTTTGACAAAAACATGTTTAGAGATCAGAGGAACATGTGCTACAGCCTCTGTATAAAGCATCTGATGGTCAGTGTTAGTTCCTGCCTGGAGGGAAGTAACAACTTATTCCACTATAATGGCCATAATCTGCATGGTGGTGGTGCCAGGTACCATTTCCACCATGACCTCTGTGACCTAGCTCAGACAAAACACAAAAGTGTGAGGAAGACTTCTTGGGAGCTATAAGTGTGCTCAGAGCTCCAGCAGAAGAGGTTCTTCCGTTATTTTCTGAATCAAGGCTCCTTGACAGTCCAAGAAGTCTCCCTTTTGGTTACCTTGATCCTTTGTTGGTCTATTCCAGTTGACTTGAAGGACATTGATAGCAAATTGATAACTATCAAATAATTGTGCATATGAGCTTGGATTTACATCCACCTCCCCCATGAATTCTGGGTACCCGTATGTTTCTGATCTCCATTGCTAATGAATCCCGTGGACCACTCTCCAGCAGTGCTGGCTCTGTGTCTTTCTCTACAAGCACTACTAAGGAGCTGTGGATAGTGGGTGGAATACGTGTGTGATCTGAAGGTTGTTGACTGACAAAAATCCTACGTATGGTTTATTGTGGTTTGAGAATATCCTCCAAAGGTTAATGGACTGGCGGCGTAGACCCTAATGTGGCAATGTGAAAAGCATTTAAAATCTGAGGCTCATATGAGTGCATGAATGATTTGACTCTGCTACATGTGCAGCCAGAGAAAGAAGTTGTGCTCCATTTGTGTACAGGGAGTTGAAATGCATTCTGCTGTCACTTACAACTAATTAGAACAAGTTCCAAAAAATCCTAAAAAACAAAACAAAAAAAACAAAAAAAGAAAAAGGTGAGTCTTGGTAGAAGATGATTTGTTTATTGCAGAAGCCACCCTCAGAAGGGATTAGTAGTGGTCTCATGGGATGCATTAGTTTTAGTGAGAGGATTTGTTGTGAAAGAGCAAGAGTAGACCCTCCCAGGGATCCTGGCTTCCTGTTTCAACATGTGGTCTCTTCCTCTTGTGCAGGCTTTCAACATAATTCCATCTGCCATGATATGATGCAGTCAAGGGAGCCCTCACAAAGGGCCAAACAGAGGCAGATGCCTGATTTTGGACTTTCATCCTCCAAAACTGAGCTAAATAGATTTATTTTCTTCATAAAGTATTCAGTCTCAGGTATTTTGTCATAGCAACAGAAAATGGATGATACACTAACCTACCCTGATCAACTGCTATTACCTTTACAGCCTCTATTCAGCAATGTGATCACGGAAATTGTTAGCTGCAATCCATTTTGTCATGTGAAAGTCAAAAGAACGAGAGCTTGGAAATGGCTTATGAGCTTAGTATCAAAATCATATCCTGTCAATTCCAAATATTTCTGAGAAATCAGGAAGGGGAATCCAGTAAGTTCTGTTAATTTATGGCTGAGTGATTGTTGATTGGTTGTGCATTTAGAACACACAGTATTACATGAAATGCTCTTTTCAGCTGGAGAGAGATTTGTTTTGTCTGACAGAATTTTAGTTGTGATATCTTGGGGTTAATATAAGCCACTTGGCCCTACCTGAAAGTTCATATGGAATTTTTTTTTAAATTTATTTTTTGGTAGGGTGTACTAGGGATTGAACTCAGAGGCACTCGACCACTGAGCCATATCCCTAGCCCTATTTTGCATTTTATTTAGAGACAGGGTCTCACTGAGTTACTTAGCACACTGTTGTTGCTGAGGTAGACTTTGAACTCGCCACACTCCTGCCTCAGCCTTCCAAGGCACTGGGATTACAGGTGTGTGCTGCCGAGCCTGGCTCACCTGAAATTTAAAAATTTCCCTTAAGTATGTATTAGAATAATAATTACTAAATCCTCTCTCTAATTTATTGTTCCCATAACACTTAGAGTACCTGTCAGGCCCAAGGGAGTCCATTGCTTCATCTGTGGGGTCTCCTTCCATAAAACTCTATTCCAAACTGTCTTCCCTGGTGTATAATAAAGCAGCGGTGCAGTGAGGCTCAACATGCAGAATCTGAACATCTTGTGTTAAGGGTCCACCAAGTTGAACTAATGAATTTCACTTATGAAGGAGGTGTCATTGACTACCATTTTCAATTAGTGTAGTGAATTTGTCAGTCACTCATTCAGTAAATAGCCAATCAAATTCCTTATGTTAGAATCTTCCCTGTTCTTCTGATCTTTCTTTACATGCTGAAGGACTTGATTGTTTGGTGCTAGGGAAATGCTGAGTGTCACCATGGACAAGAATACAACAGTATGTTTGAATGAACCTACACGTTTTAGCATAGTCTTTTTAACCATAGAGAAATGGTGTCAGCCCCCATCCTCTTTTTCTGGTAAGTAGGATTTCAAAACAATGACTATACATCAGATCCGTAATGCTAAGAACAGGGGATCCAAAATAAAAGCCTGGGTCAAGTCCTGATTCTGCCACTCACTGTATAGGAGAACTAAGCAAGATTCTATACCTCATGGTGCTCTGATTCTCTGACCTGAAAATGGAATAATAATGTTACCTACTTTCAGAGTTAGTGTAAGGATTAAATGACTTGATCCTTGGAAAGTATAGGGAGCCTCCTACATATGTGGCACAGGCTAGGTTTTCAGTAAGTGTTGGCCGTTATTACAGTTATCGTAATTGTAAGCCATTACCTCATCTTTTCGATTTTCCTTTGTTAACACAGAGAATGTAGAGACACATTGTATAGAGTAATCACTGCATATAGAAAATGACAAAAAACTCTTAAATTGCCTGATCCTTGTCTGAAAGCTTGCTGCCCAAGGTGCTATCCTGAGATGCAACATAGGGTCCTTTCTTCTCCCCGACATGGGCAAAAGGAAGGGCCTAGCAGTGACATGGAGCATTGTCATAGGTGTTGTGGGATGCAAAGTTGGGTGTGTTCTACCTTCTTGACTGTGGAACAATTTTGTGTTAATTCTTCAATCACTTTCAGATGGCATTCTCCAGGCACCAAATGGAACTGTTAGAAACTACAGTATGTGGCACACTGAGAGCTCGAGGCATGTACTTGTACTGTGCCTGAATACACATGTTCAAGAATTTTTGTGTATGATGTGGTACCAGTGAGAAAAAAAATGTAGGCCCACTGGGCTTCATGGAAGTCTTGTCTTTTAACGTGGCAATAAGTCAAAATCCTATTGTTTAAAGCATGTGTTAGGGTCTCTGTATTTATCAACTCATTTATTCTTCAGAGCAACGTGATGAGGAAGTGGTATCGTTCCCATTTTATAAGTAAGAATCTGAGCCTCCAGGAGTTTTAGTGAGCTCTTCAAGTTCACATGGTTGGTGAGAAGCAGAGAAGGCATTGAAAGCAAGACCTATGGTCAACATAGGCTGTGTGGCAGTTTCCGGTGCTATTTCCAGGTCAGAACATTTCCTTGAGGATATAAAATTCTTCAGAGCACTCTTTGCCCCCCTGAAGTGGCTTCCGGATCGGCCTTCATCCTTGACTGGTAATGATGAGTAGGAGGCCCAGCCAGCCTGAGGTGGATCTGTGGTGTGGATCCTGAAAGAAACCTTTGTGGTTTTCAGTTATTAGGATTTTGGAGTCTTTGTTATTGTGGTCTAACCTGGATCCTGAACCTCAACTCTTAATGCTCTTTAGACAGATTAAATGCCTGGTACACAGTAGCACTCAAATATTTTTTGAAATAGGAAGAAAAATCCAAAATCCAGGAGAGCAAAGTGTTGGGTTCTAAATTCTCTTCTCTTTGTTATCAATTTGGTAAAATACACCCCCCCACCCCGGAAATGATGTTTAAGGAGGGGTTGTCCTTTAACCAAATAAATACTATGAAACCCAGTGTCTTAGTTTTCACATCTCTTTAAAGGGCTTTTCTCCCCAATTTCTTTAGGTTCAATATCTTTGTGGCCAAGGATGAATCTTGGCTGGGATGTGGTTTGGGACTGAGCAAGCGGATTGAATTTATTTCTGGCGGAGCCCATTCCTATCTGTCACCCAATTATCATCAATAAATATTTAAATATGAGCCAGCAGCCCCCAAATGGAGCCCTGGGTATTAGGCCTTTGCGAGTCCCAGCTGATCGTTATTAATTCAATGAATGTAATTGTAAATTGGCTAAGCACACACAGTGGAAGTGATTACAAGCGTTCTTGTCAGCGTGGGCTCACTCCATTGAAAGATGTTTTAGATTTGCTTTTGCTCCATTCCAAGAAAGTATGAGATGCAATTTGCTTTAAACTAAATACTCCTTTAGTTTTTGGCCCAAATATTAAACAAGAATAAGACAGGTTGGAAGAGTATCTCTGGAACACATTGTTCTGAACCACTTGGAGGTTTGTAGGGTCACTCTTTGAACTAATGTGAATTGGCAGGCAAAATGCTTTCCACTGAGATGAATTATGTGCTCAGGGTTACCTGGTATTTTTTTTTTTTTATCTGAGTTAGAGAAGTCGGAGTAGATAAAAATGAAATGACCCATTATCAAATAATCAATGAAAAAGCTACACTTCTACAAGGTTTCTGGATCAATATACACGTTACTTTTGAGGTAGATGAATTATTCTTGTGTAGTTCCGAGCAGAACAAAGCCAGAATCCTCAAATGCACTGTGTGCAAAAGCAGAGAAAGAGGTCATTAGCCCACCAGCGACAACAAAAAGAGGGTACTTTGTGTAGCAGCCTTGCCAAAACAGTGCCAAAGGGAACCAGTTTGGTAAACACTGATCCAAGGCACAAGCCACTTAAGGCTACGGGGCTGGTGTAGATGAAGTTCTGGGGAAAGGGGATGTTCATACCCCAAGGGCAGGAGCATGAATCAGCAAAGACTTTCTGAAAGGCAAATTTCATAGTACCCATCAGAATTTAAATTGCTGTGCTCTTTGACCTAGCAATCCAATTCTAACAATTTATCCTACAAATGCAGTTATACTTTATAATGTACAATGATGTTTGCACAAGGATGTTTCTTGTTTGTGATGGTCAAACCATAAATGCAACTTGAAAATGTCCATCAGAAGGGGAATGGTTCAGAAAATTATAATATATCAATACTGTTGAATATTATCAATCACTAAAAATAAGGAGGTAGGCATATATGTGTTAAAATATGACCTTGGGTTGTTATTCAATCTCTCACTGCTTATTCCATTTGTAAATCAGGGATAGAAATAACATTTAATATGTTTTGTTGAATGACAGACTAAATGAATGGATATGTTATTGTATGTGTGCGTAACTATAATTTTTTATTTTGGAAAGACTAAATTTTAGACAAGTAACCAAGAAACACACTAGATAGAGCTAAACTTAGAATCCTAACTCTCATGGGAGCTGGGGAGATGGAGGAAGAGGAAAAGTAGCCTTTTTTTGGGGGTACAGCACTATGTCAGACTCTCTGCTATCTCTTTTACATAATCATCTCACTAAATTCCCCCAGATGATCTGAAGTAGGTATATTATGGTTTGGGTATGAAGCATCTCCCACTCCTGTGTTAAAGGCTTGGTCCCCAGTGCAGCAGTGTCCAGAGGTGGGGAGCTAGGGAAGGGATTGCATCACAAAGAGCTTCTGACTTCATCAGTGGACTAATCCATTGATGGACTCATATTTGATGGCCTTATTAGAAGGGGGTGGAAACTATAGGTGGTTTGCCAGGTTGGAGGAAGTAGGCCAATGGGGACATGCCTTGGAAGGATACATATTGTCCCCAATCTCTTCCTCACTCTCTCTTTCTGCTTCCTGGCTGTCATGAGGTGAGCAGCTTTCCTCTGCCATACCCTCCCGCCATGATGTTCTGCTTCTCAGCTTCAAAGGAATGGAGCTACCAACCATGAACTGAAATCTCTAAAATCTTGAGCCAAAATAAATCTTTCCTTCTCTAAGTTGTTTATCTCAGGTATTTTGTCCTGGCAATGAAAAACTGACTTAATAGAAAGGTATTTCTAGCCCCATTTTATAGATGAGAATAATAAAGTTTTGAGAAACATAATCAAGATCGTACAATTGTAAGCAGCAGAAGTAGACTTCTAATCTAGGTCTAATGTCAAAGCCCAGGCTTCCCACCACTTACTTCCATGCTGAAACCATGTCTTCTTCATTCTTGAATATTTGATGCATTGAGAGCTCACAGTCTGAATCCACAGTACTTGTTACATTTAATTAAACATTTGCTAAAAAAACTATTGAGGACACTGACATAGATTACCACTTTATTTGGTTTTTTAATACATGGGAATAATTATTACTATATTTTCTTTAGTGTTTAAGGGGTTTTTTTTCCTCATATTTATTTTATCCTACTTGTGTCTACAAACATAGGCTAAGTTCTACTGCAGTGAAAAATAGCTCCAAGATCTCAGTGAAATACTACTTTGTTACATGTATTTCATGTTACATGTTCAGACTACTGCTTCTCTCCTGTTTCATGGGAGAGAAGAAAAATGCAGGAAATCTGCAGTGGCTCTTAAAGCTTCTGCAAAAAGTAGCACATGTTACTTCCACTTCTGTTTCATTGACCACACTGGGCCAGATGGTCAAACACAATGGGGTGGGAAGAGCTTAACCTTCCATAGGGAGTGTCTTTGTAGACAGAGCCCAGTAAAAAGAAACTGGTAAGAGAGGCAGTGACTATTTTGAGCTATAATGCAATATGTCTCGCTCCGTTACTACGAAAGAGTAAACTCCTTAGAATACACACTGTATTTTTCTATTACTGTTTAGCTTACTATATAGAATGGAACTCTTATTTTTCTAATTCACCGGTGCTTTCTTCTCTAGATAATACACTTAATTTTCCTTTTACGGCAGTTCATCTTATGAAAAATCAGCAGATCTCAGAGTGTATTGGGGGAATCCCAGTGTTCCCTGGGACATTCTCTGTGGAAATGTAAGGTCAAAACTCTCTTAATAATAACACTAAGACACTATTTACCTGTTTCACTCCAGTTCTCCCCCGAGTATGCAATGGGATTATCTAGAGTCTGCATTTCGTGGGATATCAGCACAGGTAGTACAGAAGCCAATAGGAGAGCCCAACAATCTTCTAGGAAGCCAGGCACAAAGGAGATATACAAAAATGTAAAAATTCTACTTTTCTCACTAGTGTTTTTGTTTTGGAATAATGTGTTGTTGTTGTTGTTTTTTATAACAAAAATGTTAACATGTAAGAGTTTTTTAAAATTTAAAATTTAAATGTTTTATTTTTTGCAGTGTTGGCGATTGAACCCAGGGCCTTGTACATGCTAGGGAAGTACTCTGCCACTGAGCTACATCACCAGTCTGTTTTTTAAAAAGATAAGATTAACAAATACATATCTTTTTAAACAGAATTTTTAAAAAACTTTATTTATTTATTCATTTATTTTTATGTGGTGCTGAGGATTGAACCCAGGGCCTCACTTGTGCTAGGCAAACACTCTACAACTGAGTCACAATCCCACATATGCATATTTATTTTTTCATTTCTAATATGGCAAGTATTAATTCTTATACTGTTCCACAAAGACTGTTTCAGGTCACTTATAATCTTTCAAAAATATGAAGGGTTTCTGAGAACACAGTGTTTGAGAACTTACATTGTAAAGTGGTTGTGACCACCCTGCCTGTGTCAATGAGAATGTTGGTTGGAAGGATCATTAAATACAGTTGAAGTTTCCTTAGCTATACCAAAGAGAGCATGGAGTCCAATGGGTTCTTATAAATGCTGTTATTTTTCATGATCATCCCCAGTGTTCCGTACCTTGTATTTCCTAAAGGGGAGAGATGATTAGTTTATTAAAGAAGATTGGTTGCATGAATTATTTCCAGCCTTGCAGAAGTTCACAGTTTGATGTTGCATCAGTATTGAATAAGAAAGATGGTGGTTGTAGCCCCCAAAAGAAAAATTCTGCTTTCTAATAAGAGGTACTAGTAATTTAATGTTGTCTTGGAACTTTGCTATCATGTCTCACTAGCTCCAACACAGAAGAGATGAGAACAAGCCACTTATTTACACAGAGGAACAATAATGAGAAGCACTTTGAACAGAGCCTGTGTTCAAGATCTATAGTGCTTTTCACTTAGAAACGAAGGAAGCCTCCTTTCACATTGTCCAAGTGCAGCTAGTTTTTATCTTCTCACTGCTCTTGTCTTCATGCTATGCCAGTTCCCACCTCCCCAAATAGGTATCACCCAATAAAAGCATTGGAAGGATTTGAATGTATGGACACAGTAATTTACTCTGTTGCAGACTTCTTTTCTCTATTTTGCATCACTGGGGATCAAACCCAGGGCTGGTGCATGCTGGGCAAGTGGTCTGCCACTGAGCTATATCCCTAGTCCCTGTTGCAGCCTTCTTTTCAAGTAACTTTGCATGGGACAATTCTGAAGGAGCACTTGGAGGTTGATTGTGATGTGTGTATACATGTGTATGTGTACATTGGAATTTAAGTCTAGGGAAGTCTTTGCTTCTTGTGAGAAGCCATCAGTGCTGTTCACCAAGCAGAGAGCTGTCTAGTGTGCTGCATTTTGTATTCTGCCTTCCCTACCAGGAAGCTCAGTGCTCCCATGATATTTAATTTCAGGGATTTTTATTGCTAGTTACTTCCATTTTGGATGCAGGCACAGGATGTCATTAATAAATGAACAGCAATATCCCAGTCAGATAGAAGACAGACTTTAAACATAGGTAGTGGTGGTAGCTATCGCATTTGAAGGGCCCAGGGAGTGCACAAATTGCTTCCCGAGCGTAGTGTTTTAGTCAGCTTTTTTGCTGCTATGACCAAAAGACCTGACAATAATAATTTTAAGGAGGAAAAGTTTATTTGGGACTCAAGGTTTCAAAGGTCTCAGTGGATAGACAGCTGGCTCTATTTCTTATGGCTCCAGGTGAGGCTGAACACCATGGTGGAGGGGTGTGGTGGAAGAAAGCAGTGGGGAACATTGCATTAGGAAGCAGAGACAGACTGCACTTGCCAGAGCAAAATATATACCACAAAGGCATGCCCCCAATGACCCACCTCCTCCAGCCAGACCCTACCTGCCTTCAGTTACCACTCAGTTAATCCCTATTAGGGAATTAATTCATTGATTGGGTTAAGGCTCTCATAACCCAATCATTCCACCTCAAAACCTTCTTGCATTGTCTCACATGTGAGCTTTTGGGAGACACCTCATAGCTAAACCATAACACATACTAGGTATCTGCCACTATTCGCTGAAATACCCTCTGTCAGTGTCATATCTATCTGGTAAGATTATTTTGTCTTCAGAAAGGTGGTATGTCACAAAGCAAACGTGCTGCTGGGGTGGGACTTGCATCAACCCATTGGTCCTTACCAAGGCCCTGGTAGGGCTGTGTTTATCTACCTGCCTGGACAGACTGAGATTTTAGTCCTGAGGGCTAAACTCTTATGTTGGGGACATCTGACATCCCAGGGAAACATGGATAAACTGGTATTGGGGCATATGGGCTAAAGGAAGGTTGGGCAAACAGCGTGGAGAGATAATGAAATCAACATTCTTCATTTCATTGTTGTACCAATTTTGAGGCTATGATAGGTGTAGGCAGAAGAGGAGAATCTGGAGGAGGAAGATTTGGTAATTTAAGACTTATAAGTTTCATGTTGGTTCCGTAGAGGTATCTACTAGAACAATAGCCGACACTTGTAGAGAACTTTGTGTTTGCTAAAACTTGTATTTGTCATCTTGTCTAACTTCATAAACACCACAATATCGCTAGATAATAGCAGGGACAGGGGACAACTTTCCTTCTTTCTAATTTTAGAAGAAATATTTATATAGTAATTCACCCTTAAGGTGTTAAACTGGCTCTTCTGAGATCTTCATGTTTATCTATTTTTCTTTCCTCTCTAAATATTACTTTATAGATATAACCACATATTCCTATACCCATATCATACTATTTCATTAAGAGTCTTTATGAGGGATGAGTATTAAATTTTATTGACTTCCTTTTTAAGCCTCTATTTATGTGATCACATGGCTTTTGGCCTATTAATGTGGGGATTTATATGAACAGATTTCTCGATATTGAATTATTTTATATTTTTGGAATAATACATGCCTAATATATTTGTCTTTTAATGTATTGATAAATTCTCTTTCTTAAAAGTCAATGGTATGAGCTTGGGATGTGGCTCAAGAGGTAATGTGCTCGTCTGGCATGCGCGGGGTGCTAGGTTAGATCCTCAGCACCACATAAAAAATAAAAAGTAAAGATGTGTCCACCGAAAACTGAAAAATAAATATTAAAAAATTCTTTCTCTCTATCTCTCTCTCTCTCTTTAAAAAAAAATCAGTGGTATTCAGATATTCTAAAATGGATTGGAAAGCTTTACTTCTTTCTCTATGCTCTGGAACAGAAAACTAACAATATTGGAATTGTTAGTACCTTGAAAATTTAAAAGAATTCATCCATAGATCTATCTAGACCAGGAGCTTTTTTCCTGAGGGCACAATTTGCAACTTTTATAATTTATGCCAAAGGTACTGATCATTTTTTTCTCTACTACTTGTTTGAATTTTGATAAAATATTTTCCTAGAAAAATTTTCACTTTATGCAGACCTTTAAATTTATTATCACTGAACTATATATTATATTCTTTTATTATTGTTTTTATACAGCTAATTTTAATTCTGCATAATATGATTCATATAACCAATTTTACATTTGACTAGGAGTCTTAAGTAGCTGTTGACTGATAAGTGAAATCAGATTTTTCTCCTTAAGCTCTACTTCCAGCTCTGCAGTATGTAATCTTGTTGAGAAGAGTCTGGTCTTTGGCTTCAAATCTTGGCTCTGCTACTTCATATCTTGGGTCCTTGTAGACATAAATTAGTCTCTCTATACCTTGGATTTCTTTTCTGGAGAGTGGGGGTGATGATAGCAATTCCTGTCTCAACCAGGGTTTAGTATAAGAAATAGAAACTCCGAAAAAGCAATCATGAAATTCATTTGGAAAAATAAGAGACACAGAATAGTCAAAGCAATACTTCGAAAGAAGAGTGAATCAGGAGGCATCACAATACCAGCCCTTAAACTATATTACAAAGCTATAGTAATAAAAACGGCATGCTTTTGGCATCAAAATAGATATGTATACCAATGGTTTAGAATAGATGACACAGAGACAAACCCACATAAATACAGTTATCTCATACTAGAAAAAGGCGCCAAAACATACATTGAAGAAAAGATAGCCTTTTCAACAAATGGTACTGGGAGAATTGGAAATCCATATGCAGCAAAATGAAACTAAACCCCTATCTCTCATCATGCACAAAACTCAACTCAAAGTGGATCAAGGACCTAGAAATTATACCAGAGACCCTGTACCTAATAGAGGAAAAAGTAGGCCCAAATCTTCATCTTGTCAGATTAGGCTCCAACTTCTTCAACAAGACTCCTAAAGCACAAGAAATAAAATCAAGAATTAATAAATGGGATGGATTCAAATTTAAAAGCTTCTTCTTAGAAAAAGAAACAATCAATGAAGTGAAAAGAGAGCTCCATTTTGGGAGCAAATTTTTGCCACATGCATGTCAGATAGGGCACTAATCTCCAGGATACATCAAGAACTCAAAAAACTTAAACTAGCTAAGGAGCTTAACAGACACTTCTCAGAAGAAGATAAATAATCGATCAACAAATATATTTTAAAAATGTTCAACATCTCTAGTAATTAGAGTAATGCAAATCAAAACTATTCTAAGATTTTATCTCATCCCAGTCAGAATGGCAGTTATCAAGAATACAAATAACAATAAATGTTGGCAAGGATGTGGGGGAAAAGGCACACTTATACATTGCTGGTGGGACTGCAGATTGGTGCAACCACTCTGGAAAACAGTATTGAGATTCCTTAGAAAACCTGGAATGGAACCACAATTTGACCCAGCTATCCCACTCCTCAGACTATACCCAAAGGATTTAAAATCAGCATACTATAGTAATGCAGCCACTTCAATGTTTATAGCAGCTCTTCTCACAATAGCTAAACTGTGGAAGCAATCTAGATGCCTTCAATAGATGAATGGATAAAGAAACTGTGGTATATATACACAATGGAATATTACTCAGCATTAAAAGAGAATAAAATTATGGCATTTGAGGCAAATGGATGGAATTAGAGAATATCATGCTAAGCAAAGTAAGCCAATCCCCCAAAACCAAAGGCAAAATGTTCTTTCTGATTAGTGAATGCTGATCCATAATGGGTAGGGGCCATGGGAAAAATGGAGGAACTTTGATTGGGCAAAGAAGAGGGAAGGGTGCAGCTGGGTTAAGGGGGGAGGAAAGATGGTGGAATGAGATGGACATCATTACCCTAGGTACATGTGTGACTGCCCATATGGTGTGACGCTACATCATGTACAATCAGAGAAATGAAAAGCCATGCTGCAGTGTGTACAATGACTCTAAATTCAACCTGCTGTAATATATACCTAATTAAAATAAATAAATAAATTACAAAAATCTCTTAGGAAGAACTGCTCCTGATATAAATAGTAAGTTTTGTAGAATAAGGAATATTCAGGAGAGAAACTCAGAATGGTGGTGGGGGGGCAGTGTTTGGGAGGGTGGAGGAGAATTGTTTGTCAATTGTTAAGTGTTTATTATTAAAGTTAAGTGATATCTATACATCTATATTTATATCTACATCTCTATCTATCTATATCTCAAAACCCTTCTAGGTGTGTTATCAGAAAGGGATTTAATATAGGGATTAATGTTCTTGTGCAATCGCTGGAAGGGCTGGAGGAGTAATCACTGGTGCAGACCTCCTGAAATGACTCCCCCGCACAGAACTGACCAACCAGGGGAGCTATTGCCTCTGCAGCCACCACCAGGGAAATTGTTGGGATTAAGAAGCACAACTGAAATATCATGTTGCCACAACTTCTGCTTCTTCTCCAGGAAGCTGGAGAAGATTGCAGTTCTGCTGCAGAAAAACCTGAGTTACCCCATCCTCACTTGCTAGAACAGAACTTCCAAAAGGGTCAAGAAGCCTCAATTCCACCTTCTTGAACTCATTTAAAATTTTTTTGTTTTAATTAGTTATACATGACAGTAGAATGCATTTATGCACTATAAGCAGGACATAACAATTATAAATATTTATGCCCCAAACAACGGAGCATCTATGTACATCAAACAAACCCTTTTCAATTTCAAGAGTCAAATAGACCACAGTACAATAAATATTGGATGACACACCTCTGTCACTACTGGACAGATCTTCCAAACAAAAACTAAATAAGGAAACTATAGAACTAAATAATACAACCAATAATTTAGACTTAACAGACATATTGAGAATATTTCATCCTTCAATGAGCAAATATACTTTCTTCTCAGCAGCACATGGCTCCTTCTCTAAAGTAGACCATATCTTTGCCACAAAGCAATTCTTAGTAGATACAAACAAACAGAGATAATACCCTGAATTCTATCAGACCACGTGGAATGAAATTAGAAATCAACAATAAAATAAAAAATAACAAATGGAGACTAAATAATACACAATTGAATGATGAATGCATAGATAGTAGAAGAAATCAAGGATGAAATAAAAAATTCTTAGAGGTAAATGAGAACACTGATTTGACATATCAAAATCTCTGGGACACTATAAAGACAGTACTAAGAGGCAAGTCTATTGCTTTGAGTACATTCATTAAAAGAATGAATGTTGGAGCTGGGGTTGTGGCTCTGTGGTAGAATGATCACCTTGCATGCATGAGGCACCGAGTTCAATCCTCAGCAACACATAAAAATAAAGACTGTATCCACCTAAAACTAAAAAAAAATAAATATTAAAAAAAGAATAAAATTCAACAAATAAATGACCTAACACTACATCTCAAAGGCCTAGAAAAAGAAGAACAAATCAACACCAAAAGCAATAGAAGACAAGATATAGTTAAAATCAGAACTGAAATTAGTAAAATAAAAACAAAAGGAAACAATTGAAAAAATTGACAAAACAAAAAGTTCTTTCTTTGAAAAAATAAATAATATAGATAACCCTCTGGCCATGCTAACGAAGAGAAAAAGAAAACTCAAATTATTAAAATACAAGATGAAGAAGGAAATATCACAACAGACATGTATGAAATACAGAAGATAATTAGAAACTATTTTGAAAATTTGTACTCTAATAAAAGAGAAAATATTGGAGACATTGACAAATTTTTAGAGACATATGACCCACCCAAACTGAATGAGGAGGTTACACATGCTTTCAACAGATCAATTTCAAGAAATGAAATAGAAAACACCATCAAAAGCCTATCAACCAAGAAAAGCCCAGGACCAGATGGATTCCCAGCCGAGTTCTACAAAACCTTCAAAGAAGAATTAACATCAATACTCCTCAAAGTATTCCTTGAAATAAAAAAGGAGGGAACCCTTCCAAACTCATTATATGTGGCTAATATCACAATGATGCTGAAACCAGACAAAGACACATCAAAGAAAGAAAACTTCGGACCACTATCCCTGATGAACATAGATGCAAAAATTCTCAATAAAATTCTGGCAAATCACATACTAAAATCATATTAAAAAGATCGTGCACCATGATCAACTGGGAGTCATCCCAGTGATGCAGGGTTGGTCCAAATATGGAAATCAATAAATGTAATTCATCACATCAATAGACTTAAAGACAAGGATCATATGATTATCTCGATAAATGCTGAAAAAGCATTTGATAAAATATAGCACCTCTTCATGTTCAAAACATTAGAAAAATTAGGAATAGTAGGATCATACCTCAATATGGTAAAAGCTAAGCCCAAGGCCACCATCATTCTAAATGGAGAAAAATTGAAATCATTCCCACTAAAAGCTGGAACAAGACAAGGATGTTCTCTTTCACCACTTCTATTCAACATCATCCTTGAAACTCTAGCCAGAGCAACTAAACAAAAGAAAGAAATTAAAGGAATACAAATAACTAAAGAAGAACTCAAACTATTACTATTAGCTTATGACATGATTCTATATCTAGAAGATCCAAAAAATTCCAACAGAAAACTTTTAGAACTAATCAATGAATTCAGCAGTGTAGCAGGATATAAAATCAGTGGCCATAAATTAAACACATTCCTATACATCAGCGATGAATCCACTGAAAGAGAAATTAGGAAAACTACTCCATTCACAATAGCCTCAAAAAGCAAAACAATAAAACAAAAACCCTGGGAATCAACCCAACAAAAGAGATGAAAGTCCTCTACAATGAAAACTACAGAACACTAAAGAAAGAAATTGAAGAAAACCTCAGAAGATGGAAAGATCTCCCATGCTTCTGGATAGGCAGAATTAATATTGTCAAAATGGCCATACTACCCAAAGTGCTATACAGATTTATTGCAATTCCTATTAAAATCCCAATGACATTCTTCATAGAAATAGAAAAAGCAGTCATGAAATTTATTTGAACTCATTCTTATATAATTATGAACTTGACAGCTGTGACTGGTGAAACCCAACTTCTCTGCAAAATCTGGGTTCCAAAGGCATCTGCAAAACACAGCTTTCAGGTCTCCAGTGGGAAGGTTGTGCAAGTCAATCCACAGTATCTACTGCAATATGCTTCAGGAGATTGTTGCAGAGATCAAATGCAGTCATTCATGTGAGTGAGTGATATAGAGTACAATGTAACAAATGTGATTTATTGTTTACAAAGAGAAAATCATGTGACAGAGACTGTTTTTATTTATCAGGTATGGAAATATTAATAATTTCGTTGCTGTCTTCAAAATATTCCCAGTATAAATTGGTAGTAACTATGGAAGAAATAATTATGTCTTGACAATAAAAGTGTGCTGGTGAATCAGGGGACAGGGTAAGTGGGTTGGCAGTCCGTGTTCATTCTCTTATTTATTTATAAAATAGATTTACTGACATGTCTGAGATGGGCCAGGCCCAGTGCTCAGTGCTAGGATGTAGAAGTGTTGACCCTGCTCTGAGCTGCATGTGGTTGGGGACAGGAAGGGATGTGAGGAGAAGTTGGAAGGGAAGGCCTCACAGAAGAGGGAACATTTGGGCTGGATCTTTTAGGATGAAAGGAAAACTTCTCTGATGTAATATCTATCAGCATAGATCATACTATGCAAAACACAGTCCCAAGAGGATCAACACTGCATTCTATGAAGTGAAAATGAAGCAAGAGGTTAAGGATCACACAGCCACAAGATAAGCTCTGAGAAGTCTGGGAACATGTTTTTCTCCCCCAGCAATGAACCTGATACTGGGTCTATAGTAAATGTGCAAAGAAAATTGGGAAGAAAACTTGATGAAGCAATAAGCAAGTGGTCTAGAAGGAACTGAATTATCTCAATTCTCAGATTTATGGTTTTATTAGCATATACCTACCTCATTTCCATGAAGATAAATTTTCCTCATGAGAATTACGGAAAGTGTTTTTGTTCAGAGGTAGGGTTGCAGGGTGCATGCAGTATTTGGGACATACTTACACTAAAAAATTATTACTTGTATATCTGAAATTCAAATCTAACTGGGTACCCTATATTTTGATTTGCTAAATCTGGCACCCCTTTTGCCAGGGGACTAAAACAGAAACTTTTCTACTTCTTAATGTTATTTGTTAATAACCTGTAGACTTGTATTTTACTTTCCAATATATCACAGGGCCAATCCTTTTAAGTGGATCTGAGAAAATAAACCGATTATGGACAACTTAAGTTTCTTTCAGGGAAAGCTTTTGTGTAAACAGGCAGGTGACAAGGCCTGTAGCTCAGGCCCTACCACATGTAAGGGAGGGCCCGGTGAATTCTTCTCTTCAGGGTGGCCTGTTATAACTCACCAGTGGAGATGCTCAGACACAGACCAAGATGCATTTGAAGGAACAGGGAATATAAAGTAAGAAATGAGGCAGTATGCACTCCACAAAGGAGGACACTTGCTGTTACACACCCCAAGCCAGGCCCATTCATCCAAAAGGTAATATTTACAACCACGAAACTTCTGGAGCTTAGACCAGTGAATTCTTCATTTTGTGCAGTGTAGACCTGGATATAGATGACAAATTGTACTGCTCTTGAAAGCCCTCCTGTTCTGCATCCATCCTTGTCCCACCCCACTGAGACCTCACACAAACCATCCATTGTTACTTTGCTAAGAGGATCCTGACCTTAAGACAATTAAACAATTAAAAAAGGTCAGTAAGATGAAAAAATGCTCACCATCTCTAGCAGTCAGAGAAATGCAAATCAAAACCACCCTAAGATACCATCTCACTCCAGTAAGATTGGCAGCCACTATGAAGTCAAACAACAACAAGTGCTGGCGAGGATGTGGAGAAAAGGGTACTCTTTTACATTGCTGGTGGGACTGCAAATTGGTGCGGCCAATTTGGAAAGCAGTTTGGAGATTCCTGGGAAAGCTGGGAATGGAACCACCATTTGACCCTGCTATTGCCCTTCTCGGACTATTCCCTGAAGACCTTAAAAGAGCATGCTACAGGGATGCTGCCACATCGATGTTCATAGCAGCACAATTCACAATAGCTAGACTGTGGAACCAACCCAGATGCCCTTCAATAGATGAATGGATAAAAAAAAATGTGGCATCTATACACAATGGAGTACTATGCAGCAATAAAAAATGACAAAATCATAGAATTTGCAGGGAAATGGATGGCACTAGAGCAGATTATGCTTAGTGAAGCTAGTCAATCCCTAAAAAACAAATACCAAATGTCTTCTTTGATATAATGAGAGCAACTATGAACAGAGCAGGGAGGAAGAGCAGGAAGAAAAGATTAACATTAAACAGAGACATGAGATGGGAGGGAAAGGGAGAGAAAAAGGAAATTGCATGGAAATGAAGGGAGACCCTCATTGCTATACAATATTACATATAAGAGGTTGTGAGGGGAATGGGAAAATTAACAAGGAGAGAAATGAATTACAATAGATGGGGTAGAGAGAGAAGATGGGAGGGGAGGGGAGGGGGGATAGTAGGGGATAGGAAAGGTAGCAGAATACAACAATTACTAATTGGGCATTATGTAAAATTGTGGATGTGTAACCGACGTGATTCTGCAATCTGCATTTGGGGTAAAATTGGGAGTTCATAACCCACTTCAATCTAATGTATGAAATATGATATGTCATGAGCTTTGTAATGTTGTGAACAACCAATAAAAAAAATAATAAAAAAAAATAAAAAAAAAAGGTCAGTAAGAGAAAAAAAAAATCCTCCTCTTCCTTCTCTTCGTTATTTAGGCTGTGCACTTAGCTCTCATCCTCAGCTTGGGTGGGAATTCGACATGTTTTTGTAAACCCAAAAGTCAAACCTCGTGTGCCTTTGGGTAGCTTTTTGCATTGCATTCTTTTGCACAGGTGATTTCTGATGATGCGTTAAGGTGATTCTGCTTCTGCAGAAAAGGGCAATTACTTGCTTAAAGTATTGATTAACTGTACTTTCATTCATTGGTTTGCTCATTTTACAAACATTAAAAAGTACATATGATTTTTTCCAGGAACCATGTGCCAAGCACAGGGGAAGCAGAGATAAATAAGGTACAATCCATGTGTTTAAGGAGTCATCAGGTTAAGCAAATATTTGCAATTAATTGTGAAAAGTCAATAGCAGTAACAGTACAGAGATGCTGCAAAGGAGAGGGGGTGCAGGGATCAACTCCACCTATGGGAGGTAGGTGAGAGAAGAGCTGCACAGAGAAAATTATGAGCTGAATCCTGAGAATAAATAGCCTTTTTTTCTGAGTGTAGAGCGGGAGGGTGGGAACAGCATGAAAGGGCAGGTAAAATTTGTTGTTCAGTTAGAGGCCTCCCTAGGCTAAGATGATCCATTGGGATCTAGAAAGAAAATAGGATAATTTCCTTTTTTTTAGTTAAAAATAAACTTTACTAATATTCAGCATATAACTTAGAGTTGGTCACATATAATTTATCAATAAAACAGTCCTTGACTTTTGATGGTTTTATTTACAATATTTGGACTTTATAATGGTACAAAAGTGGTATGTGTTCAACAGAAATGGTACTTCAGATTTTGAATATGTGCAGGACCATATTCTCTGATGATGCTGGGCAGTGGCAATGAGCTGCAGCTCCTAGTTGGCCCCATGATCTCCAGGGGATACAACGAACACACTCCAGTGTACTCTGTTGATAAGCTCTGGTGTTTGGTAGATTAAGAATATGAAAGTGCAACATAAGTCATATAAGGGGCATTTGCATACTGTACCTGTTTGGCAGATTGCATGCTCAAAAATGCTTTACCAAAAGGGGGCACTCATGATCAACCTAATTGACAGCCACTGGTGGAGTGGCAGAACTAGGGGTTCACTTCATGGCTCCCAGCTTAGGCTGCAACAGACCCAACAGGAGTTGAGATAATTATGTTGCTTTAGGGTATCTCAAGGTATGGTCCATGGATATAGAATCTAGAATTCTTATTTTAAAATAAGCAAAGTTCCTGGCCTATCCCAGATTGAGGTAGGGTAGAAGAAATTAAAAAAAAAATAGGTAGAAAGAAGACAAAAGAAAGGAAGAGAAACTACCATTTTAATTTAGAGTTCCATAGACTTTTCTAGGCCTGTCATTCCCTGAGTTAGTTCTTCTCGCAGGACTATTACTCCCAAATTTCTGGGAATTTATAAATCTGAAATTCACCCAATTATGAAAATCACCTTGTGCACTGTTAATTTGCCCATATAACAAATAGATTAAGATATATATTATATTATATATAAGAATATATGTATATATTCTTATATTCTATCTTATAGGATATAAGAATCTTATAATTTAGGAAACTTTTCAATATTATCTACCAGATCAGATAATGGAGACCATGTTGAGGATCCTGACCAGACTGCCATAGACTGTCTTGTGATCCCAGACTGATGTCATTTCTATATATCTTCCCATGTTCGCCCCTCGCCAAATTTCCTTTAAAGATGAGCTGGGAACTCACTCTTGAGATGAACTGCATTATTTCTTGAATGTGCATTCTTTGGTTTCCTGAATAATCTCTGTGCCTCTACGGGCACATGCTGCAATTCTTTTCTGTCACATCTAGGACCCTACTTATCCTGAGTTCTTCCCTTCTCTGAGAATTCCTTGGGACCTTTTCTTCTCCGGCAATGAGACCCATAAAATCAGCATCTTTCAGGAAATGGATCCAGGCATGTGTGATGTTTACTTTCAGTCTATTTGGGCTGCTGTAACCAAATATTATAGACTGGGTGGCTTTAAACAACAGACATTTGTTTTCTCTAGTTCTGGAGGCTGGAAGTCTAATGTCAAGGTTCCTGTAGGGTCTGGTTCCTGGCGAGGGCTGTCCTCCTGGCTGGCAGATGCCCATCCTCTCACTATGTCCTTGAATGTCCAGGAGCGAGAGCTCTGCTGTATCTCTCACTTCTCACAGGGCCTCTCTTCTTTCAGATATGGATTCCATCCTTAAAGCCTCATCTAACTGAAGTCATCTCCTTAAAGGCCCTATCTCTTAGTCAAAAAAATTTTTTTTACAGTGATGGAGACGGAATTCAGGGCCTCTTACATGCTAAGCAAGTTGTTCTACCATTGAACTCTATCAGAAAAGATTATTAATTGGATCTTTTATAATTTCTTGTGTGAAATCTTTGAAATTCTGTGTGCTTTATTTGACACTTATAGCATGTGCCAGCTTGAACTAGCCAGATTTCCAGCACTTGTGACCATGGAGGCCACCGGCTGCTGTGTGGGACAGGCAATGCTAGACTCTTTCAGCCCTCAGCTCACAGCCTGAACAGGCAAAGCAGACAAGGTGTGTTGTATAACGTGCTGTACAATTAGCATCATTTCTAAGAAAAGCTTTATGCTTATGATTAGTCCTGAAATGTTTTGTTACTATGACTCTCCTCCTACCAGCAGCTTCTGAAGTCAAGTTCAAGCAACCGAGAGAAGTTGACGGCTCATTCTCACAGTTGAAGAAATTGTCCCCATTCACTGTTCTGTTTACCATTTACATAAGAAATCACAGGCTGCCAGAGCTGGCTGACGACTGAGCCATGCTGACTTGATGATAGCTTCCTCTTCAATTAAAACTGAGCTGCATTTGATCTATCACCCTCAGCTGTCACTTCTCACCTCCACAGAACCTTTCCTGAGACCACAATAAATGTCACTTCAAAGGTTCAGAACTGGATTTCAACTGCCAGGAACATATTAATCCTAAAACAGGCTCCCTCAAAACTGCATTTGCTATCAGTTTTGGGGATGGAGAGAGGATATGGAGAACGTTCCTTGAATTTTATACAATGAAGAAAGCATTAGTCTAAACAGGAGTTTAACTTTATCCATACTTCATACAACCAAACTTGGGATCCTCTGGAGCCTTAAGTCTGCTGTTGGTTCTGGGCATCTCAGGACATATTAGAGCCCAGAGCTTAGTTACTTTGGAGATGAAACATTCTTGTCTTGTTAGAGGAATTTGGACTATTTGGTCTTGTGGGGAGGGCACTGGAGGTCACTCTCATATATTTGAGGGCTTTCTGGAAAAGGAAATAGACGCATTCTATTACAAGGGCCCCAAAAGAGCAGAACCAGCAAACATCTTTAGCTCAATATAAAGAAGACTTTAAAAATGAGATTGTGATATCATTAATAAGACACAGAAATAAGATAGTATTTCCCTAAGGAAATATTTATTTATTTTATTAATTTTGGTATTGGGGATTGAACTCAGGTGTGCTCTACCACTGAGTACATCCCCAGTTCTTTTTTACTTTTTAAAATTTGAGACAGGGTCTTTCTAGGTTGCTGAAGGTCTCGCTAAGTTGCTGAGACTCGTTTTGAATTTGCAATCCTCCTGCCTCAGCCTCCCGAGTTGCTAGGATTACAGGTGTGCACCACTGTGCCTGCTCCTAAGGAAATATGATATACCTACTTTAGGCTTAGCACAGTCACTTGTTTTATTTAATCAAATAAATGTTCCTATAAGATAAGGGGCTGGAGTTGTGGCCCAGTGGTAGAGCGCTCGCCTCGCATGTGTGAGACCTTGGGTTCAATCCTCAGCACCACATAAAAATAAATAAACAAAATAAAGATATTGTGTCCATGTATAAGTAAAAAAAATATTTTAAAAATGTTCCTTATAAGATAAGCGTTATTATCTTACTTTTGTAGATGATGAAATTAAAGCTCAAAGAGATTCAGCACTTTCAGAATAGGTCCCAGCCCCGAGGACTGTTGCAGTAGAGGGCCCAGGGCTATCTGCATGAACAGAGAATGCATTGCTCACAAGCTAATAATTATGCTCTTTAATTGTGCTTGCTTTATGATAAAATGGTGGGGTTTTGGGGAATTTTTGGATCAAAAGTGTTCTAGCTTGATCAATGGATTAATTCATTGAGGGATTTGTAGCTGAATGGACCACTGGGAGGTAGTAGAAATTCTAGGAGGTGGGACCAAGGTGAGGAGAGTGGGTCTGTGAAGGTGTACCCTTGAGGTCTAGATCTTGTCCCTGACCTCTATCTATCTACTCTCTCTTTCTCTTTCCCTCATTGCTGGCTGCCATGAGATAAGGAGCTTTGTTCCAACACACAATGCCACACACAGGCCCAGAATCAATGGATGTAAGTGACCATGGACTAACACCTTTGAATCTGTGAAGCAAAATAAGTCTTTCCTCCTTTAAGTTGTTTTTCTCAAAAGCTGGCTAACACAAAGATAAATTCTTTTTCCTCCCTTCAGATGGGAAGCTTCTGCTGCAAAAGCCTGCCCCACCTCGTCCCCAGTTGGTTTGTGGTATCTGCCATCCACATCCCTTGAAGGTGGCACCTGAAGTCTTCTCAGTAGCCCAAGGGCTCTGGAAAGTTCAGTTTTAAAACAGTGAGCTAGAGTTCATGCTTTAGCTATATTGCAAATACATGACTATATACCTGGTTAATTGCTTATCATTATTTTTTAAAAAATTGATAATAAGAACAATAATAATGATCGTTGGGTACTACGCCAAGTTCTTTGCATATTTTATCTTCATTTAATCCCCACAACAGCCCTACAATGAAGGTATTATTATTTCCACATTATAAAATGAAGACACTAAGGTTTTGAGAGCTCAATAACATGCCCAAAGTTGTACAGAAAGAAGGTGAAATTTGATCCTGATTTTTCTTGTTGCAAATTCTACTGTTTCCAAGTAGAAGTGAATCTTTCGTCTGGGCAGTTGCTACCTGTAGCTATTGCTTCTATTTTCCTGAGTATTTTCACATTCAATTGCTATGCATCTAGGAAAGGAAAGAAAACATTCAGGACAGTTTGAATGGTGCTAAGATTGGTGGGGAAAGGAAGCAGCAAGAATTATCTTTTCCTAACCTAGTTTATTAACAATTAGCCTAGTTCATTGTATTTCCTGTTCACATTTGGCGGAGGGGGGGGGATAATAAAAAACCTACTTAAACAATAAAGGGAACATTTCATAATAATAGTCCTCTGCTACCTTTGAAGAAGCTAACTTGCTAGAAAGCACTTTCAAAGTTCCCCATTCCATCCTCATTTCATTGGATATTTGGAATGCAGAGATCTGAGTTTCATTTCTAGGAAACCACAGGCTCAGGTTAAATCCTTTGCATCTATCCTCCCTGATGCAGATTCAAAAATAAGAGTCTTCTGGGTTGGTGTTTGTGGTGATTGATTGTCTGAAGCCTTTCTATGGTTTGGATCTAGAATGTCCCCCAAAGCTCATGTGTTGAAAGTTTTTTTCCCAAAGTTGCTGTGTTCAGAGGTAAGGATTTGGGGAAGTGATTGGATCCTAAGGGCTCTGATCTCATCAACAGGTTAATCCATTGATGAACTCTTAATTTTTTGGCGTCATTAGGAGGTGGTGGAAACTGTAGTCAGAGGAAGTGGGTCATGTGAGCATGCCCTGGAAGGGTTTGTCTTGTCACCAGCCCCGTACTGGTGTGTGCTCTCTCTCCCTCTCTCTCTCTGCTTCTTGGTTGCTATGAGGTGAAAGCTCAGCTCCACCACAGCCTCTCCACCATGATGTTCTGCCTCACAGGCCCACAGCAATGGAGCTGACTGACCATGAATTGGAGCCTCTGAAACTGTGAACCAAAATAAATCTTTCCTCCTTTGAGTTGTTTTTCTCCAATATTTTGTCTCAGGGATGGAAAGCTGACTAATAACAATTTACACCATAGCTGCATCCTCTATGTAGAAGTAGATGGAGTGTGGGGGTTGTAGGGCCAAGCTTTTTGGTTTAAAGACAGTACTGGATTCAAGTGACATAAGGCAGAAGACTATGAAATTTATCTGCTATAGGACACGGGCTAATAGGAGTGGAAATTCTCCCTGGAAAGGAAATTATTATCCCAAAGCATTATTCCCCTCCTGTTGTATATTTGATTCTTGGTAGGTGGTAGATCATAGGATCAACCTCAAACATGATCCTCCTTAATACTTTTAGAAAGCCACTTACAAGGTGATGATCTGAGGAATGCTTATCACAAGGCACATGGAAATTTGAGTGCAAAAAGAGATATGAAAGAAAGGTTGATGCAATACCTCAAGACCACTTAGTTTCTCACTGACTCCCCATACATATTCAAGTGTTTCATTTGGACACCTGAATGATGAGGGCCCAAATTCTAATCTCCAGACAAAGGAGTGTTCCATGTTTCCATCAGCTTCAGCCTCCTGTGGAGGCTTATCTCAGAAAATTCTAGCTTTGTTTAGTGTGTGTTTTTAGGATATGTGTGAACTCAGCGCTTGCCCTTAATCTTCCTCTACCAGGCTGGATGGTGACTTCTTGCAAGATAACAAATTGAGCTGCTCAAGGAAATCTCCTTGTCCTACCTCAAATCTGAATATATCAGATAAAGTATATTGAAAAAATTGATTACTTAGATGAGTTTTCAAGTAACAAATCTCTAAGTGACAAAAGTAAAGAGAAGGAATACCTAGCAGGGAGAGAAAAGAAAGAGGAGGAGGGGGGGGATGAGGACAAGGGGGAGGGGGAAGGGGAGGAGAAGGGGGAGGGGGAAGGGGAGGAGAAGGGGGAGGGGGAAGGGGAGGAGAAGAAGAAGGAGGAGGAGGGGAAGAAGAAGGAGGAGAAGAAGAAGGAAAAACAACCATGTAACCCAGAACCAGATGATTTGGGATTAGAATTTTTATGCTCATATGAGATCAGGAATTGAGGTCACAAGCTTAATAGGTAGAGGTAAACTGGAAATAAGCTTGCAAAAACAAACAAAAACTTAGGAGTTGGAAAAGAATTGTCTCCACTATAAATGGTCCATTAACATTTCATTTCAACATGGCATGAAAGGGAAATGGGACAGGAATCAAAATACTGAATCCTTATATTATCTAATTGGTGTGGAAAACCCAAGTAAGATCATCCCTAAAGCTTCCCCAAACAATATCTTTACACACAGTACACATATAGACACTCATGAGAATCTTCCTACTAACGATGAGCTCACAGACAAAAACTACAATGCACTGGAGTCAGCAGAAGCCATAAAAAAAAATGGTAGATCGTACTCTGAAGGAATCCTAGATGAGGGAGTGATGTGAAAAGAATGTAAAAGTAAGTATGTTTAAAAAAATCAAATAAATAAAGGGAAAAATTAGAATCCATATGGAAAAGAACAGGCAGATTTGAAAAAGAAAAAGAAATAACAGAAACAATTATTAAAATAAAATCAGTGGGCTGGGTTAAATAATGAGTTAGACCAGGGATCAACAGCTTATGATCTCTGGAGCTGCTGCCCATTTTTGTAAATAAAGTTTTATTGGAACACAGCCATATTCATTCATTAATGTTTTGTTTTAGGATGCTGTTGAGTTATAACATGGAGTTGGATGATTGCTGCAGAGACTGTGTGGTCCAGAAACTTAAGTATTTATTTTCTGGTTCTTACAAAAACATTTGACAAAGGGCTGGGGATGTGGCTCAAGCGGTAGCGCGCTTGCCTGGCATGCGGGCGGCCCGGGTTCGATCCTCAGCACCACATACAAACAAAAACATTTGACAACCCATGGTCTAGACTGAACTTAAGAGAAAATTAGCGTTTTGGAAGATAGAACTAGATCACCCAGGATACAGCACCAAAAGACAGACAAATGGAATTTGAGATGGAGAGATTAAGACATGAAGTACAAAATGAGAAGCATCATGTGCCCATGTTGCCAGTATCTGCATCCCCCCCCCCTTCTGCCAGGGCACACTTCTAGACCACATAAATAGGCTGGTTATGGTTAGGTGGCCTGTTGATTGTGTTCTGGCCAGTGGGATGTGGGCAGGAACGAGTTCCAGTTTGTCTTAAAGATCTTTCTTACAATCTCCCACATACACTTTTGGATTTCAGCGAGACCAAAACTCCCTTCTCTCTGTTGACCTGCATCCAACTGTGATATGAACTATAAAGAAACCACTTTTAAACCACTGACATCTTGAGGTTGTTTCTTATGGCAGTCAGCCACCCTGTCTGGTACATTTTTGATAGAATTGCAGAAACAACCAGTACTTTTCAAACTTTAATGTGCATATGGTCCACTTGGGCATCTTACTGAAATGCTGCCTCTGATGCTGAAGGCCTGGGAAGGTGCCAGACACAGTGCATTTCTAACAAGTTCTTGGACAGTGAAGATGCTCAGATCCCTAGGCCATACTTTGAGTAGCGAAGATATGGAGAACAAGGGAAAGCCAACGTTCAGAGAGGATTGCAGACGAAGTTCCCAGAGTCTTAATATGCCAGAGACTACTCTGTTTTCTTCTGTGTTCATATTTCCCAAGTGAATGGATACTTACCTTGGAATATTAGGGAAACTGGTGAGTACATTTCAGCAGATGGAGGACTTTGGCTCATTTTTATCTCTCTGCAAGCCACTGTGGCCATCTTGGTCACTCATGTTTGCACATAAACAGGAGTGCTTCAGGGAGCCCCATGCCCATGTTTATTTTTTGGATCTTTTCCATATTTTATAATTGTTTCTCAAAGAGGCCTGTCTGAGCATGACACATCATCTCGCCCTTCCTGTCCACTCCATTTCAGGCCCACATTTAGGGACTCAGGCTCGCTGACTCTGTGGCCCTTGAACAAGAGAATGTCTAAAAGCTTAGGTCTGTCTTGGTGTGTGCTGACCCTGAGGCTCTGCCTGGACTGACATGGATTTTGAATGGGACAGAGCTGCATTAGCTTGTAGGGGATGCCCTGAAACCGAGGAGGCCCACTGCTGCCCCAGTCAACAATGCTGCACCTACTGGTGCTCTTCCCCAAATGTGGTGGTAGGGCCATGATGCCGAGAGAGCCCAGCTTCCATGAGTAGGCTTGATGCCCCAGGCAGGAGATCCAATGTTAAGTGTCGGTTGCTGTATACGTTGGCTTGGAAAAGAGACAACTTGCATATCTCGTACTTTGGAACTTGAATTTCACAAACGAGAGATGCATGAAAACAATCTGTACAGAGTTGTAAATGGTTTTATTTAAAGTACTACTTCCCATTCTCATGAATGATAATATGTTCCATTGGCAAAGTCTCCATTCTCATCTCTATATACATCTGAAAGTTCTTGGTAGCCTGTTCAATTTGTATGTTCAAAATAAATCATCTTTGCTGAAATATAACTTGCAATGTCCATGACTGAATATGTTAATTCAGTTCTAAAACAGATATTGGTTTTTCTTTTGTTCTATCAGAAGAATGTATGACGGCTCAGGCTGGCTTTGATCAGTGAAATGCATTGGAATTAGAGCTACCTCCGATCTCTTGGGGCAGGAGGTGGAACATGAAATATCTGTATGTGGTATAAATATATAAAAATATTAATGGGTGATATCATTGAAAAATTATACCATAGGCATTATTTTAAGAACTTTATGGGTTTTAACTCATTTGCTTCTCATACAATCTCACATAATGTATATATTGCTATCATCTCTACCTTGCAGAAAAGAAACCTAAGGAATGAATTTTCATACTTTGCTCAAGTTGCATAAGTGGTAAATGTTAGCGTTAGGCAGTCTAGCTCAGCTGACCCTCAGATTAGCACAGTGGCTAATCTGTCTCTTGGTATGAAACTGTGTAAATTTTCTCCTTCCTTACCAGAAACCAAGCGCACCAGGAAGGCCCTACTGGACTTGCGTTGTCCACTCTGGCAGCCACATGTGGCCCTTGAGCACTTGAAATGTGATCAAACCAAATTGAGGTATGCTATCAGAGTAAAATACATACTGTGTTTTGAAGACTTAGTTTGAGAAAATGAATATCAAAAGTCTTATTTTTTTTGTAATTACAGTATTTCATATTAAGTGTTGAAATGATATTTTTAGATATAAGCTGTCCCGGACTTAAAGTGATTCAACTTTACAACTTTGCAAAAGGAATATGCATTCAGTAGAAACTGTACTTGGAATTTTGAATTTGGACCTTTTCCTGGACTGGTGATACATGGTGTGATCCTCTCTTTTAATGCTGGGCCACAGCTGTGAGACACAGCACACAGTCAGCCCTGTGATCACCAGGGGAAATGACCAACACTCTGCTGTGTGCTGTTGTTTGGTAGTTTGAAGAGAGTCAATGCATTTTTTTTGAAGGGGGGTACCAGGGATTGAACTCAGAGGCCCTCGACCACTGAGCCACATGCCCAGTCCTGTTTTGTGTTTTATTTAGAGACAGGGTCTCACAGAGTTGCTTAGCACCTCACTTTTTCTGAGGCTGGCTTGGAACTCGTGATCCTCCTGCCTCAGCCTCCTGAGCTGCTGGGATTACAGGCATGTGCCACCACACCTGGTAAAAGGTTGGGTTTTTTTTTTGTTTGTTTGTTTTTAATCTTATTATTAGTAGGGTTTTTTTTTTTTTTTTTTTTGTCTTTTTTGGAACTGGGGGTCAAATTCGAGGCAAATTTTGCAAATGCGAGGCAAACACTTTGCCGCTGAGCTACCTCCCAGCCCAAGTCAACATATTTTTTTTTTTTTGTTTGAACTCAGAGCCAATCAACCATTGAGTCACATCCCCAGCCCTTGTTTTTGTATTTTATTTAGAGACAGGATTTCACTGAGTTGCTTAGGGCCTTGCTAAATTGCTGAGGCTAGCTTTGGACTCCTGATCCTCCTGCCTCAGCCTCCTGAGCTGCTAGGATTACAGACATGTGCCACCGTGCCTGGGCTCAATGCATTTTTTTTTTTTTTGAGTTGTTGATGGACCTGTATTTTATTTGATTATTTATATGTGGTGCTGGGAATCAAACACAGTGCCTCACACGTACAAGGTAAGTGCTCTATAGCTGAGCTACAACTCTAGCCCTCAATGCATTTTTGACTTAACAAAATTTTCAGTTTACAATGAGTTTGTTGGATGTAACCATATCATAAGCTGGGGAGCATCTCTACGAAGGAACAAATAAAATGCATCTTTACAATTAATTCCACTCCTTTCTTTTCACTTTTTTAAAAAAACTGACTTCTGAAAAATTTAAAGTTCCGTTTATGGCTTCCGTTTATTTCTGTTGGATGTGCTGACCAAGTTTGTTCATTCACTTCTTCACTCACTCGTTGCACGTCCCGGACCCAGTGGTGCCAATAGTGGCAAGATGGGAGGGTACCGTAGCTAAGGAGGCAGATGTGGCTCCTGTTCTCAGGTAGCTCAACATTCTAGAAAGGCTTGTAGGAACAGGCCAGAAGGAATAATTATGTAAGTTGTTAATTAATTGCCATCATTATTCAGTGTTAAAAGGGAGAAGGAATAGCTAGGAGAGATTACACTGAAGACACCTAACCCTTGGGGGCGATTCAGTAAATATTCATTCAATAAATATTTATTGAGTGAATGAATGAATCTGGGGGATTGGAGGGGGCTTTTCTCAGGAAATTGCTTCTGAACACTCAGGAGAGAGGTGAGACACTGGGAGCTTGTGCTGGGATCACAGGCCCCGCCCGCTGTGGGTGGCTGCTGTCCCCTTTAGATCTCAGGCAAACAGTCATGCCCAAGAGTTTTGTGGGGTGAGCAAAGGCATGAAGGGGCTTCCTTGGAATGCAGAGGGATGGTCCTCAGGCACTGGGCGCATCTGAGGGGATGGGCTGGAGGGGCCACCTTTCCAGCCCTCTCCAGCATCATGCAGCACCCAAAACCCCAGCCTCGAGCCCGAGTTTCTCCCACGTGGAGGCTGCCCATTGCTTCCTCTCCCTTCCCTCCTCGCCCCTGCCAGGTTTGCCTCCGTAGCATTTCCCTGTACTGGCACCTTCCATTCCACAGAGTTTTATTTTGTGGTTGTTTCTGACCAGTGTAAATGAGATATCCAGCAGGGAGAGTGACTTTTAAATCTTTTGTGACCTTAAAGTACAAAATGTTCCCAATTTCTTCCCTTGAGCAGTTTCCATTTCAGGGGCGAGTTACAATAGAGTGCTTATTCTTGTCCATAATAATGTAGCAACTTGGAGAGGCGGTGAGGGAGGTTCCCTCACTGGGTGGCAGGAGTGTGCTGCCTGCTACTAGTCGCAAGTGGGAGGGAGCTGAGAGCAGGAACCAGTCTAGGGACAGAGGGCAGCTTTGGGTTGCATGGGAAGAGTGTTGGGCCCCTGCCCTTGGATCCCTGTGAAGACCCTAGGGCATTGATGGTTGTGTCTCCTTTGGTTCTTATAGATCTGATTCTAAGTTGCCAAGTCACCCAGTGAGCCAGAATATAATAAAACCACCCTAACCCAGCAGGGATGATCTTTCTGGGTTCTGAGTTTGTGCATCTCACCTGGATCTTATGTTGTACTTAAATACAAAGTGGTCCATCCCAGGGTGTTTTAGTCAGCTTTTTCACAACTGTGACTGAAGGATTTGACATGAACAACCGTAGTAGAAGATTTTATTTGAGGGCTCATGGTTTCAGAGGTCTTAGTCTAGAGAAGGCCGACTCCATTCCTCAGGGCTTAAAGTGAAGAAGAACATCATGGCGGAAGAGTGTGGCCAAGGGAAGCAGCTCACATCATGGAGATCAAGAAGCACGGAGAGAGAGACAGAGACTCCAGATAGAAAATATATACTCTATAGCCACATCCCCAATTAACCACTTCTTCCAGCCACACCCCTAGCCTTCACTCAGATAACCCCATCAAGAATAAATTCACTGATTGGATTAAAACTCTCAAGATCCGATCATTTCTCCTCTGAACCTTCTTGCATTGTCTCACATGGTGAGCTTTTGGGGGACACCTCACATCCAAACCATAATACTAAGGTGAGCAACTATGTCAGTAGGGAAATTAGACACCATGCCCTGAACATATTGGGCACCTAACCAAATATTTGTTAGGTCAAAGAATAAAAATTTTCAGTAAGGAATGCCTTTTTTTTTTTTTTTTTTGGTTAATTTGTTGCTGTGTACTGCTTAGGTGTCCACAGTAGCCAGCAAAGCATTGTAATGAGATTTTGATAAACATTGTGTGACTTTGGTTTAAGATTGTCTAAAATCCCTACTTGGGCTAGTTGTCCCTGCCATCTCTTCCTGCTCTAGGATTCTGTGACTCTTTGAAGTACAGCTGAGCAGCGATATGGTCTGACTTGGAGGAGCTTATATTCAAGGGTTTGTGTCTACCCCGTGGTGCCATTGTTTCTTTGCAGCAGGATGACTCACTGTCACTGTTGACATTTAGGGCTGAATAATTCACTGTGGCAGGCACCATCCTGGGCCTATGCAGCATCCCTAGCCTCTCCGCACTAGATGCCAGTGGTACCTCTGTCTTCCTACACGGGGTGAAAAGCAAAGATGCTTTTAGATGTTGCCCAACATCTCTAAGGGTGAGGGGGGATAATTTCTGTATGAGAACTGTTGATCTACAGGAATAAAGGGAGACGGCAGGCAGTGCCGATGACGTGAAAAAGTCCATTGTGCCAAGGCAGTCTCTACTGGCATATATCACATGACATGCAGTTTTTGAGGGTTTATCTTCCTGAAGCACTTTATTTAGCACACATTAAAGTTGCAGATTTCTCTTAGTGCTCACTGATGGGGTAGGGACACAGCGGGAGGAGGCTTCTGAGGCACCATGTGGCTCTGGAGATGGCTAACGGAATAAGGGTGACATCTGGCCTACTGCATTGTCCTCTGGCATGCTTCTTTCTTCTGTTCCTTAGGGCAGAGGATCTAGATCCTGCTTCATGTCCACTAAAACCACCTGGGGGAGCTTACATGGATCACGTGCCTGGCTTCCCTGCAGGAATCCCACTTAGTAGCTGGGCATCTGTAGTTTTCTAAAGCTTCTCAGGTGATTTGACTGTGCAGCTGAGGCCATGAGACCCCTGGTGGGCAAGGAGCTTGGTTTTGCCATGGGATCTACCCAGCTTTAGCTTCAGCTGGGTTTCCTTGTTGATGAAACTGGTGTAATAGTAGCTCCCCCAAAGCTACGGGGACAAGTAAAGGAGTCATTTCCAGAGAGGGCCTGTCGTGATCCACAAATCCCCTGGTCTTCTGGGCTTCCTTGTGTTGTCCACATCCTTCTGCCTCTCTCTTTCTGGCTCTCTTTTCCTTTTGGCTCCCAGCCAGTTCCTAGGGTACTCTAAGGTGTCCCCGGGAGGTCCCTGTGAGATCCTTTGACTCCCAAGGCACCTGGAAAGAAAACAGTCCTGCAAGTTTTTGAGGCACTGGGGCTGAGACAGGGGCTCAGAGGGGTCTCCTGGCATGTTCCTAGAGATTATCAGAAGGGACCAGCAGGGAGCATGCCCTGCCAGGATCTGCTTTTTTTTTTTTTTTTTTGAGTGGGGGTGAGGATGGGGATGAGGTTGGCCATTGGGACAGATCTTGGATACTTAGTAAGCCTGGGTTACTTGGGTCAGCTGAAGGTGACATGAAAGGGAGAGGTCCTATTCATTCTCTCACGTGTATCCTTTGAAGTTCTTTTCTTCTTAAAGGGCCCCCTGCCCGAGGTAGGCCCCTCAGAATTAGAACAATGGCTTGGTGATGTTTAACTAGGGAGTGATAAATAGCTTTGAAAAGAGTGCTGCTGTGTGGGGGCTACTGACCAGAGATAAGGTTTAACCCGGGGTGAGTGGTTCCTGTGAACATTTGGCCTGTGCCTAAGTTGTAACACTTCCCCACCCCCTGCATCACCCGCCACCACCACTTTATCAAGCAGAGATGAGTAGTCAAGGATGTATTAGCTTGCAGTGGAGTGGTCTTATAAACAAGTACAAATGTTATGTCCCCAGTTCATGCTCTTTCTTTGGAATGTAGTGTTTGTAAAACGTGTACAATGACTGTGTTTCCTTAGTTTACCAGAAATAGGGCAGGTGATTATAGCCAGAAATTACTGGTAAATTCATTCATCCTACCTAAGAAACACATTATGAACATTTCATTAGACCAATGATTTGCAACTGGTGGTGATTTGGCAATGCCTAGAGACATTAAATTTTTTTGTAAGTTGTAGATGGACACAATATCTTTATTTCATTTATTTATTTGTATGCAGTGCTGAGGATTGAACCCAGGGCCCCACACTTACTAGGCAAGCCCTCTACCACTGAGCTACAATCCCAGCCCTGAGAGACATTTTTCAATTGTGATAGATAGGGGAGACTAGTGTAGAGACCCAGGGTGCTGCTAAACATCCTGAAATGCACAGGACAGCCTCCCCCCCCAACACACACAAAAAAATATCACCCAGTCTAAAATGTCAACAGTGTTGAGGTTAGATAAAGGCATGTCCAATACTGGCTCTGGGACGTGAAGTTCAAGTGGCTCAGTCTGACGGAATCTCGGCTCTCATCTCTGAAACAGCTAGCTTAGCTTGGTGATGTTCACAGTTAGATCTAAGCACATTGTGCCCAAATGATGATGATAACTGCATTCAGACCTCTATTTCATTAGCAACTACTTTGCCGAGTCCAGACTGAGTTCCTTAGGGACATTGCCTTATTGGATTTTCACAGAAAGTGAAAAGGTGATAAAAATGAAGGAGTGGTGATTTGGACAAGTGAAATTGCCTGACTAATGCCACACAGGCGGTGAGCACAGGAATTGGGATCTGTACCCTGGTCTCCACCTCCACAGTCTGGATCACTTATTCTTAAGATCACCAAGGGCAAGGCAGTGGCTGAGCATCTGGATTCTTTCATTCAGGTTTGGGACAGAATTTGTTCAAGACTTGGTTTTTCCAAGTTTTCTTCAGGTAATCCGCTGTTGAATTAAGTCCTCACTGCGGTAAGTTTTTAATCCCACTTTGATTCATTTCTTATGCATAGTGATTTTGGCCAGAACCCTTTCAGAAGTCACATTGATAAGTCCCTTTATTTCACACAAGGGCAGGAGAACTTGCCTGGGTTTCTCAAGTTGTAGGCTGTCTAAGGAAAGTAAATGGTAGTTCCTGGGCTTTCTCTGGATACTTTCAAGTGTTCCTTATCAGCTGGGGTGACATCATTCTTTTCCACATTGGCTGTGAGGAGATCAAAGCTCAGGGACCCTCCAGGCCACCCATGTGTGGAGTCTGGGAATATGTCTATCACTCACATGACTGGCTTGACTCCGAGGTCCTTCTGGGCAGCTCTGGAGAGATCTCCTGGGACACTGGGCAGCCAGGCTGGATATAATTGTGTATTGTTTAATGGTGGAGACACATCTGAGGAATGTGCTATTAGGGTTTTTTGTTGGGTGAACATCATAGAGTGCACATACACAAACCTAGATGGTGTGGTCTACTACACACCTAGGCCATGTGGGATTTTATATATATATGTAAGAGTCTATTACTCTTAGGATTATGCTGAACAAAACAACATTGAGATGAAATCAAGCACCAGGGAAAGATGTTCACTGAGGGTCAAATTTCACTTGTGATAGCACCTGGTAAGTTTGGATGGGTCCTTTTCTGCCCTGATCATGGGCTGTATAGGCTGCTTTGGGGCAGACTAAACATGTTAGCAAGGCCTCAGTCCTTAGCAATGGACAGAGGTATGGGGGGCAGTGTCCAGACAAGGAATTGTTTTCTGATGTGGTATTTACTTAAAAGTCTCTTGGCAAAGTGGGAATTTGGATTACATGAGGAACAGTAAGTAGTATAAAATCCATTCTTTAAAGCCTGGCTGGGAGCAGGCCCCAGGCAAAACTGTGTGTCTGTGAAGTTTGCTTCTAGTTCTACTAGGTCCTTGCGTCTGCCCTTCTTTACTTATTCTTCCATCAATTTCCTCAGCTCCACAGCCTGCTTTCCCCTTTACAGAATTTCCTTCTATAGTGAAGTAAAAATGACTATTGAGACTGTTACTTATACTTCCAGTAATTTCTCCTTTTGAGGACAAGTAGCCTTAAACCAAAGAAGGAGTTGCAATTGTACAATAGAAATAACAGTGCATCACATAAAAATAGCATTTATGCAGTAACTTCTATGTACCTGGAGGCCATGGTTGATATTGCTGCTTCCTTACTCAGCAACCATCCCAGACCAACTCCTTCTCCCTGGCAGAGCCCTGATGTCCCAGTTGACTCCAGGCCTTGCTGTTTTCTAGGATGGGTGACCATATTCCAGTGCTCTGGGGTGCTTGCTGCCTTGGTCTAATCCAATCATGCGCCTGGATTCCTGTTGCCAAGGATTGGTGCAGGCCTGGAAATGCAATGCCAACTGCCAATGTGACAGGAGAGGGCTCTGGGAAAGACTCTCTCCTTGACAAAGATGGTCTCTCAGGGGAGCATCTGCCTCCTGCTCTCCTGCTAGCTGTGGCCTGAGATGGTGCTGCTTGGTGCTTCTTGCATCCCTTGAGAGAGACCCGTTGAAGGAGGCAAGACAGAATGATGGAGAGTATCTGGGTCTTGGACAACATTTAAAACCCCTGCTTGATAGCCTTGGAACTTGGTGTTCTGTGAAATAATAAATTATGTATGTATATCATTTATGTGTATAATTTTACACATACATGATTTTTAATGATACCTTTAGTTGGGTCTTCTGTTATTTAGAGTCAATCATCTCACTTCATCATACAACTTTATACTGAGGCAATGGAGCTCCGAGGACTTAAGTTAACTTTCCCCCAGTCACACAGGCAGTGGGTGGGGCCCAGGCTCAGTACCTGCCTTCAGTGTGCCTGATTCTCAACCACCAAGGTCAAAAATCTAACTCTTGCCTCTGTGATCTTAAGTATTCCCTTAGCCTTGCTGGAACTCAATGTTTCTCATCTGAGGATAAAAAGACTGGATGGCCTCAAATGCCTTTTCCAACTTGAAGCTTTTAGGAATAAAATTCTGACTCTAAAATTGTTGGTTCCCTATGGGGACCAAGCACAGGCACCAGGGTGCAAAAATGGAAAGAATGGAGGTTTGCATTTGTGATTCCTTAGATGCAGATAAGCTAATCCGCCTCTGGATAACAGAAGTTGAAACAAATTTGTTGTAACTTATCAGATGGACCTGGAGTGGCCTCTAAGGCAGTCACTGCCATCCCCAGGGCTGCCTGCTGGATTTTGCAGCTGGCACCTGTGCTACCACCTTGCCAGGCACTGGAGGCCTTACTGGTAGCCTTAGATTATATTCTAGAATGTTCTCAATTCTTCACTTGTGCCTGGTGAAAATCTCAGTTGAAAGTGTTTAGGTCGTATGGACTTAAGTTGTAGGCCCTGGTTGTCACATCAGGGAAATCAAGTGTCTGAGGTTGGCTTCTCCCAGAACCAGCACTGGAACAAGAGTTCAATTATGGGTAGTGTGTCTGAGAGGTCATTCAAGAAAACACTGGTCAGGGAGTGGGGAAGTCAGACTGGGAAGGGAATGAAGCAACAAGGAGTTTGTTATTGAACAAATTACCCTGTGAGCAACCAGGGCTTAGTCCTCTTGGAGAATTCTGGAAGACAATGTAGGCCATGTCCGTCAGAAGAGAAAAGGAGCAGATTATTTATCCATCAAGCCTCCACAGTCACTGATTGACAGCTGCTGGCTGGGGAGGTGAGGCGACATCCCCGGCTTGTCCTGCATTTTGCATGAGCACAGTGGGCTGTGTGGGCCAAAGAAAGTTCTCTGGTGATGGGTCACAGGAGCTGGCAGTTGGAAGTCTGCACAAGCACCTGGCACTTGCCCTTCTCACCAGAATTCACACAATGGAGGGAGTATGCTCAGAAGCCAGGCAGCCTGTGGCCAACAGCTATCACAGGGCCTGGGAAGTCGTGTCAAGAAGGAGATCACACTGTGTAGGGGTCCCACACACACCTGGGTCCCTCAGGTGTCTCCAGTGACTGAGGCCTGTCCTACTTACTAGATGTGTATGTCTGACACACACACATCTGCATATGTATCTGGGACCATATGGGAGCATCTTTGACCTTTTTTTTTAATATTTATGTTTTAGTTTTCAGTGGACACAACATCTTTATTTTATTTTTATGTGGTGCTGAGGATCGAACCCAGTGTCCCCCGCATGCCAGGCGAGCGTGCTACTGCTTGAGCCATATCCCCAGCCCATCTTTGATCTTCTTTACTCCCTTCCCTCTTACCAATTCTTTATAATGCTAGACACATAGCAGTCATTAATAAATACCATAATTAGAAGCATAGGTAGGTTGGTGGGAAACTAGAATCATCAATATTTGGAAGAACCCTGTAAGTCATGTAGAACACAAACTTTTCCACCTTGAAACCCTTTCTGCAGCATCCTCTTTGTGACTCATGGTCATAGTTGTTGCCCAAAGACTCCCAGGGGACAATGCAGCATCATGGTGAGAAGGGGGATTCCGCAGTAGACTTCTGGAATTGTCTCTGAGAGATTTATTCTATGTATGGCCTTGGGTAAAGGTTCCCAGCCTGAGTTTTCTTATCTACAAAATGAAGATAATGGCACTTTCTTCTTATATAGGGATCTAAGGATTAAATAGGGAAATAAATATCAACATATGGAAAACATAAAAGTAAGTATATACCCAAATAACATATACGTATATATCTCTACATATATTTATATCAGATTCAGATATATTTATACACACACACATATTTTTAGTTGTCGATGGATCTTTATTTTTTATTTATTTATATGTGGTGCTCAGAATTGAACCCAGTACCTCACACAAGTTAGGCAAGTGTTCCACCTTTGAGCTATGACCCTAGCCCTACAGATATGGATATTTAACACAGAGTAAGCAAACAGCAAATAACAAATACTGTCAGGGTGGCTAGTAGTAGTTAGAAAGTGAGTCCATCTTCCTGAGTGTGGATTTCTTCATTTGGGAATAGCTGCTATTGGTAGTGCGTGCTTGAATACATCAAGCCCTGGTCTTTTGTCCTCTATCTTCCACACAGAGAATCAATATTGAAACAAAAATCTAAATTCCACTCTCTCAACCGAAGAATCTTAAAACATGTGTTGATCTTGTTTTGCCTTCTGAAACTGTAAAGGATATATATATATATATATATATATATATATTTTTTTTTTTTTTTTCCTTTATATCATTTGCCTTCAAATAAGAGATGTGAGTTATTGCCTCTAGGTCACTGTTCCCCAAACTGTCTTCGGAAAATGCTGCTCTCCACAAGACAGAAAATCATGATACCCATTTGTGCATGAAGGGCTCTGGAAAGTTCTGCAATAAACGATTCCCAAACTCATTTGCACACGGAACTATTTTCTCCTGTGACATCTATTATTCACATCCCTGCCATTCCCTGCCATCTATTCTGACTTGTTTGCCTTCTTTCCAACAAGCTTCTTGGTATTGACCACAAAGACGACAGGCACAGGAAATAAGTCTTTTAATCAACTTTTGTTTCTTAGCTGGAAAACATTTTTCTCTCACCTTTTTCTTTGTTCTTCTCAGGAGGACATTTTTCACTGTCTGCACATCTGCACAGCTGAAAAGGCAAGGAAAGCCACAGGAGAGCCCCTGCTGTCTCTGGCCCCTCCTGCTCCAGGCTGCTAACCCTCGCAGCCAGAGATCTGAGAGCCCCGCGAGGTGGGAGCCCAGCCCCTCTCCCCACCGCCCTCAAAGAGGGGTTTTCTCACTGCTGTGGGCATGAAGAATCATCACCCCACCAAGAGGGCACATTTTCACCAGAACCTTCTCATCTTCAACCTCTTCCTCATGCTCCTAAAAACCAGCGCTGGAGGAGAATATGTGCTCCGTTCCTTCAATGAGTCACTGAGCTCCTCACAAAAGCTGGAGGTTGGGGGAAAAAAAAAAAAAAAGGTGACTTCCATGATCTGAACAGCAGTGGCTCCTCCTCATTGTTTCTGCCTTGAACATGCACAGGTGCTCTCTGGAAGCCAGGATCTCAGTGCTGGAAGGGAACCTGGACATCATCAAGCCCACATTTTGCTTTTTACAAGTGAATTAGCTGTATCCCAGAGAGGTTAAGTGTTTTGACCCAAGTCACACAGCAGGGATAGCTTCTTCCCACTGCTCTTTTCCTTGCTTTCTTCTCTCTCTCTCTCTCTCTCTCTCTCTCTCTCTCTCTGTGTGTTTGGGGGTTATGAGGATGTGGGGAGCCTATGGCTTCACAAATCTGATTTTTTTTAACCTTTCCCTACTTGCAGCCAAGAAATGTACTGCTGTGCTTAAGATCTCTTTCATCATTCAGTAAATATTTATTAAGTGCTTACTGGGTGTCAGGCGTTGTGCCAGGGTAGGCTTCCACTGTGTTAAAAAACATGACTTATTTCCCTCTGAAGCTGGTAGAATGAGGTCCTTGGCTTAGCTGGAAATGTATAAAAAATACCATTTTATATTTTTGGGCATGAGATACGTTAGCTCCACCGCCAAAGAACCCCTTTTGCTCTTTCCAGTCCCTTGGTCTTTCTTGAACCAAGTCAGTCCCTGACTGAGACCTTGGACTTGAAACTTCATGGCAGTATCCTGCAGCGTCTTTGTGTATCTATTTCCTTGCAGGGAACAAGGGGCAGTCCCCTTCCTTGAGGGTTAGGATGCCAACCCCCATCTCCAGATTGCAAGGGGTAGAATGAGGAGTGGGGAAGGGAATGGAAGGAGCATGCTCTCGCCTGTAATGCCTGCTCCTCTAGCTGATCCATTTGTAAGGTATTAAAGCTCAAGTTCCAGGAACAGTGACCAAGTTCCTGTCCTATGCCAGTCACAGCTGTAGGCACTTGGATATATCAGTGAACAAAACAGGTGAAGATCCCTGTCTCACATGTGATCTGGCCGGCTCACCTGTAACTCTGTCACTGTAAGGGGGTTCAAGGACGCCTCTCCAGAGGCAGAGGAGACCTCTCTTCAGACCTTCCAGACTCTTGACAGGTCACAGAAGAAACTTAAGGACATGTCAGAGTTTAGCAAAGAGAAAGAATTTTATTAGAAAGTAAAAGGTTAACATGAGCATTTTCAGGGAAGAATGTGGACTGGATAGAGAGTGAGAAGCACTCTCTGAGGTCTTGGGCTCTTCTTTCAAAAAAAAAAAAAACTTGGTGGGTGTTGGGCATGGAAAGGTACATGAAGGTGATATCAGTCTGGGGGTCCCAAGATGGCCTTTGATGGATTGGTTCTTCTCAGGATCGGCAAGCCCACATCTCCTCTAGCTGATCAATTTTTAACATTTGGAATAAACTTATAGGATTTTTCAAATATTGTATTTTCCTTTGCTTAAACTATTTAAAATACACGTGTTGGTACATTGCATAAGGTAATTTTTATAAATGAGTGAATTTCCAGGAACTTTAAGATGATGAATGAAGATTTATTTTTTTTCTCAGAATTTTGGGAGTGACAGTCCTGGGGGAGAAATGACTGGGTAGTGACAGGCCTGGAAAGAACACTGGCTTGGAGGGGTAAAGGAACTTTAGGACAAAACTCTCAGGCTCAAGTTATAGTCTCTTTTTCCTCCCTTGTCCTTTTTACCTAATTATTTTTTGTTATTTTTCTATCCTGCCTCAATCTAGAGAAAGAATGAGACACAGGACTGGCCCTGAGGCTGTTCACCAGGAGCAAGGAAGAGACAGGAGCACTTCCTCGGGAAATAAACTTTACCCACCCCCAGGTTTGGGGCCCTAACTTCCCTTGTATCCACTTGTTCTTTGTGACTGAGAACTCTGATCTTCATCAGGAGGCTGGGGGAGGCCCAGACTCAACCCCATCATTCCACCTGCATAGAAGGTGGGCCTCCTTGGCAACTGAGGTCCAACTTATTTCTGCCATAAGTTGGAGAGGAATCTAGAAGGATGCCCCTGTAACATTCTAGAACTCAGAGACAGCAGAGTCCAGTATTCCCCTGCCAAATGCAGTGAGGAGATTGCAGAAGCTGTTTCATTAGAAGCAAGGTTTATATCTGGGTGCAGTGGTACTCGCCTGTAATCCCAGTGGCTCAGGGGCAGGGGGCTGAGGCAGAAGGACTGCAACTTCAAAGCTAGCCTCAGCAATTTAGTGAATTCCTAAGCAACTCAGCAAGACCCTGTCTCCAAATAAAATGCATATGGCTCAGTGGTTGAGTGCCCCTGGGTTCAATCCCTAGTACTAAATACAATTAAAAAAAAAAAAAAAAAAAGGAATCAGCAAGGTTTTCAAAGTGTGTCTTTCTGGACCAGCATCCTTAGCATCAAGCAATGTGCTCGTCATATGTTGTTGGCCCCCCCAACTGAAAACAACAAACGTGTTCTATCTCACTGTGTCTATGGGCCAGAAGGGAGTCCAGCCACCAGCAGGGGCTAGGTCCTCTTCTGAAGGCTTGCCTTAGTTGAGTGAATCCATTTCCAATTAACTCCTGTGCTTGCTGTTGGCCTCAGCTTCTTACCACATCAGCCTCTTCCTATGGCTGTTTCATAACATGGCAGCTGGCCTGGTCTGGAGCAAGTGATCCAACACCTAATGGGCCTACATCTGGAATTGACATCCATCACTTCTGCCATATTCTACATGTTAGAAACACATCAGTAAGTCCAGTCTATACTCAGGGGAGGGTATTCCATCAATGTGTGAATACCAAGAGTGAGGATGATTGCATGCCATCTTAGGGGTGCCTACTGTACCTGGGAACTTGTTTGACATGCAGATTTTGGGGCTCCATTTCAGACCTACTGAATCTGAAACTCTCGGAAGCCTGAATGCATGCTTGGACAATTCTGATGATTCTTAAGTTTGACAACATCGTCTTAGAGTAGGGGATCAGTGAACTTCATTTTAGGCATTATGGGCCTTTCTATCTCAACTACTCGATTCTGCCATGTAGTGGGAAAGTCTTATAGACAAGATGTGAGTGGATATGGCCGTGTTCCAACCACTTTATTTATAGCAATGGTGGATAAGGCCCCACAGGCTGTAGTTTTATGTGATCAGATTTGGGAAGCATCACCTCCATGTTTCTTTCTTTATCAGGCAAAGTTCTTTTCTTTTTTTTTCTTCCAGGTGAGTCTGATATCATACTACTTCCTGGCTTCTGAGTGGTTATCAAGACTCAGCATAAAGGGTTGTATATACGGTTGAGCTTTCTGATGCTATTTTTTGGTGGCTCCCAATAAAACATGAGTTCTTTGAGATAGGCTAAGAACATGGACTTTGGAGTCAGACAGATGTGAGCTTGAAAGCTGGTTCTAACAGTGTTGAGAGCATGCTAAGTTATTCAGCCTCTCTGTGCTGAGGCACAGAGAGGATGAGATAAGTAAAGCACATACTCCACACTGTTATGATAAGGTGTTGTTCTAATTACCAATTATTGTATGACACATCACGCCAAATTTAGTGGCTTAAAGTAGCAACAGCTGGGCAGGTCTTCTGCTCCATTGGTACCATCTGGGGCTGCAATTATTTGCAGGCTGGACGGAGCTGCATCCAAAATGGTTTCCTCTGTCCCCCATGTGACTGCTAGTGCTACTGGCTGTAGGATGGAAGCTCATCTGGTTTTGGCTCTGGAGCATCTCGGTTCTCTTCTGCATGGCCTCACCATACGCCTGGGTGTTTCACAGCATAGCATGGTGGCTGCTTTCTAAGAGGGAACATTCCAAGTGCATAGAAGCCTTGGGGACTTCACAGCATCACTTTGGAGGCAAATCACAGGATCAGCTCAGATTCCAGAGAGGAGTGGCAAAAATAAGTAAGCAAGTAAGTAAGTAAATAAATAAAATTGCAGCCATCTTTAAGTCTCTGTAGGAGTAAATGACATTAATCATAAGAAGGGCTTGGCATGGGGCCTGGACTGTGACAGACATTGAGTCTTGAGGACTTGGGTAGGAACCAGAAGCTCTCCTGCCCACTCTGTGCCCTACACATGAGTCTTATTGCTTGTCCATGAACTGTGTTTCTCCAGGGCCTGCTGGATGTGCTGCAAGGTCTCAAGAAGGATTCCTCTTCTCTCTGTGCTCTTCAACCACTTATTCAGTTTCTTACATTGGTTCTCACAGCTCTTTAGTTTCCCAGGAGCTTTGCAGGCCTAGTGTCCCTCAGTGAGTTTTATAAGAAAAGACAGGAGGGTCTAGTAGGATGCTCTGAGGCGATCTGATTGGCTCAAGGTCTTGCCCTCCTCTGGGTTGATGGGAAATGGATCTTAGCTACAGACAAAGGCCCAGCCTGTGGGCAGACACCGGGTCAAAGAGACCTTCAAAGAGAGAAAATGCCTTCTCATTGTCATTCTCCTTAAGGGAGACCTCTGTGAAATCCGCCCTTTGTTAGGGGCCAGGGGAGTGGAGCCACAGAGCCGTGCTGATTATTTACATCCTATTAAACACAACTTTTTGAGGAAAAGCAGCCCCCCAACTTCACAGCCTAAGAAGGTTAGGGCTCTATTTGGTAAGTTGATTTCAACTGGATGTGAAGGCTGATCCCAAGCTGGAATAGAGTAATAGTTGCAAAGAAAGAAGCCAGATAGGAAATGTGAGTTAAGTGGCCGGGTGTGAAGCAGCAGGGACTGGTGAGGCCAGGGAAAATGGAGAGTGAGGACTCCATTCAAGGGGCTGGTAAGTGAAATGTGTCTTCCCTTGGGGCCACAGAAGCCATTGTTGATAGGCTTTCACATTTTACAGAAAAGTTTGAAATACAGGCTTTCACTGAAATGTCCTGTTGGCCCAAAGTTGGGAGCTAATTTAAAATGTTAATATTGCTATTCTGTCCCATTTTCAGCATCCACCCAGACACACCTACACACACCCTAGTGGGCACAGTGGCCCTGACTGGTGACCCCACACAACTGGCCAGCAACGCAGGAGGGCACTGCAACTCTTCCTGAGTGGCAAGGACTCTGTCACCTAGGAGGTAGGACGAGAGCAGGGAGCCGGAGGGTTCTGACGGAATGCTTTGGGGCATAACTGAACGTTGATCCTTACTTAATCACGGAAAAGATGGTGTGGCCCTGTGTGAGTGCTGATATCTGAGGTGCCCCGAAGTGAGGAACCGAGAGCCTTGAGCTTCCTAGGAAAGAGCAGGCTGGAGTCGGTGTCTTCTCTGCCTGCTGTTTGTGGGCTGGAGGTGCTCTTCTTGTCTAGAAGAGGAGGAGTCCCTGAGATCCCTCTGGGGACTCACCAGAAGTCCTGAAGAACGCCCCCAGGGGACCTGAGTCAGCCCTGAGCATCTGTGCTCCATCCAGAGTCCCCTGGCAAAGCTGGGAGGGCGCAGTGACTCAGGCATAAGGAGGTATTTAGAGATTCCAGGATAGACAAACACTGAGACAATGGAACAAAACTCAGAGTTTTTTTTTTTTTTTTAAATTTTTAAATCTGGAGTTTCCAAAAGGAAAAATTAAGTGCTTTCTTCTGATCTCCTCTCCAATCAACCCTGATCAGAGGGGGTGGGCCGAGGAGCCAACCCTCTGGATCCTTTTCCATCCTGTGATTTCTTCTCAGGCCCAGCAAACAAAGGCCTCCCAATTTACTCACTTGCAAGATGATTTACCAGCTGTCTCTTCCCCCAGGAGGTAAACAGGCAATAAAATAAATGAAATTCCTATTCTTTATGACTCGACCTCCATAAATCATCACTCACCCTGGGTGAGCATTTATCTCTAAAGCTTCCCCAAATATTTAAAATGCTATTTTCCTTTATTTTGAGTGAAATGTAAGAAATAAGCAGAGAAGCCAATGATAATGTGTTTTAGTGCCAGGACAAGTCTGCCAGCAAGAACTGTTGAATTTCAGAAAATGGGAGAGTTAGAGGGTGTGTGTGTCTGTGTGTGTGTGTCTGTGTGTGTGTGTATGTGTGTGTGTGTATGTGTGTGTGTGTATGTGTGTGTATATGTGTGTGTGTGTATGTGTGTGTGTATGTGTGTGTGTATGTGTGTGTGTGTGTGTGTGTGTGTGTATGTGTGTGTGTGTGAGGTGGGGGGCAGGGGAAGGGAGTTGGGGAGAGTGAGGATTCTTAAAGGGGGTCTTGGACTCTTCTATTCTGTTCCAAACTCTTCCTAGGATTAGACTCACATTTGGGACGTTAGGTCCTCACAGGGCTTTGACAGAGAAGATCATATGGAATATTATTTGGCACATTTGATTACTTGTGAACCCTATCTTGAACTAAAAGCTTATTGTGCCCAAATAGGGGGTGTTTCTGTGGTGCCAGGAAGGGGGGTGCTTTTCCGTCACCATGACAACAAGCATTTGCATTAAGAGCAGGCTCCTCAGGCCACATTACAGTCACGTGGCCTGGAGGGACCCCTTTGAAGCCCTTGTAATCTTTTCCTAAGAACAATTGTTAACATCTGAACATGATCATTAACCATGTTCTGTAACAGATAATTATCCTCTGTAGTTAGCATTTTCTACCCCTGCGAAATTCAAGGAGTGAAAGATCTACTTGAGCTTTCCTTTGCCTAACCAAGTACAATAAAGCCATTTGGCTTCTCATGGAAATCTGGGAAAGTTTACATTTTGTGCAAAAATATTGTGTTGATCCTGACATCATGTGTACCTGTCATCATGCGATTTGGGCTGTTTTTTGACCCCGTCTTTGCATATCTATAGCAGGCAACTTCTCCAATTTTCTAGTCTCCTTTCTGTCTCATTCTCCTCTTTCCCCCAGTAATATCTGCATACTTATTACACTTCTAGTGCTAATTGGTGCTTTGGATTTATGGCACTTGCTGGAACATACAGACTGAATTTTGTTTGGAAGAGTTTTCCTGTGAATTTCTCTTTACTACCTGATAGCATTCCTTAAGACTCCTAAGGTTTGTGCCTTGACCCAGGGAATTCATGTTTCTCTTTTGGCCTTAGTTTGCCCAGGAAAATCTTTCTTGCCCAGGGCAGAGTCTTCTCTTCCAAATTTTTAAACCCTATTAAATATTTGAGGGATGCAGTCAATATTTCAGGGGAGTTAGGTGAAATGAATGTTAAGAGTGTTGTACAAAAAAGAGAAATAGAAACAAGAAAACTCCAAATCCCAAGCTGTAAGAGAAATTGATCTTACTAATATCTTTCCAAGGATATTGCACTTTTTTTATTTTGCAAGTAGGATGCAGAATTATTTTGATGATTAAAGGGTGCTTATGTGTTTTCAATGTTACCTGGCTGGAGGAGCTGGAGTCTACAGGTGAAGCACCTGAGTGGTTAACCGGAGCTGTCTCTTATTGGATAGGTAGGGGTGGGTATGTGAGGAAGAAGAAATGTGGATCACACTTCTACCCCTTGTCTTGGTCATTTTTTTTTTTTGCCAATAAAATTTGACCAAAATGAGCTCCTAGAGCTATAGGGGAACCATGTTTTCTGAACTCTAAATCGGGATCCACAGCAAAGCCATCCACCATCCTTGTGTTGGTGATGGAATCGAGTTTCCTAACCCATGCAACTGGAGGAAGAAGTCAAGGCTCTATTGAGAAGAGAAAAAGGCTCAGGAGAGGAGGCAAAGGTGAGCTTGCTGACTGAGGGGTCTGGAGGTGTGGGGTATTCCACCCTGAATACATACATAGAGATACATTATATACCTTTATTATTACATTATGTATTATAAAAAAGATGTATAATGTATATGTCCAATATATGTGTTGTGTGTGTACATAAATAAAAGTAAATAAATAAATAAATAAATAAACGAATATATATATATATATATATATATATATATATATATATATATATTTATTTATTTATGAGCTGCTCAGGCCTTCAAACAGCAGCTGGCTAGGCCACTTCTATCTTCTCAATTTGCCTGCGGCTCCAGCTTCCTGGTTCCTACAGCATCATAGTTTTGTCCACCCTTCCCCCAAAAGCACAGAAAATGGGGCCAATCCCCTATTTGTGCTGCACTGCAGGCAAAGCTTCTATCATAATGAGGTCCCTTGTGACGTAGAAACCAATAAACTTCTACCACAAATACCCAATAGCGAAGCAAATTATACAGGTCTCTGAGTTGAGCATTGTTTTATTTAATATATTCATACCTTATCCACAGTAGGTATAAAATCCTCACTTGTATGGGAAAAACTTACTGGGTTCTGACAGTTTTTGTGTGTGCATATGTGTGTGGTAACTTTAACATTACATTGAGCAAAGGCCTTTGAGGATAAGGTGCTGAAAGTGGGTGCAGAGACCTCATCTGGTCATATTTACGTTATTTACAAAGACCTAACGCAGAGGAAATTCTTGATGCATAGAATATAATTTCCCCAAATGGAAAGTGGCCAAGGTGCTGGAGTTTAGACGGCCTATTCTTACACACAGTGGGGTATTTCAAGACCCTCCCTTGTCGTAACCAATTGGACATGATTTTCAGGGATGCATGACAATGTGCCAGGGCAGGAAGACAGCAGCTGGCTGTTTGGCTGATCCATTGTTCTTCATTAATTTGACTTTTTTTTGGTCACAGCCCTGGTGGGGATGAGCTCATTTGGAGTCTCTCTGCCTGCCACATGTCAGTTCAGGAATATTCCAAAGCAATGTAGCATTTGTTATGTGATGTGGATTCCAGGCCAAATGATGGGATCCAATCAATGTGGATAATCTTTTACTCTATGGCAAAATTAATAAACAATTACTGTGACTCCAGCCAGTCAGGAGGCAGCTTATTCACAATAGTGCAGTGCCTCCGGGACAAACTGAACTGGTCTGGTCCTGGATTCGCCTCGGCCAAACAATAGTTCTGTTAGATACACCAATCAGTATGTGGGGGTCCATAGGGGCGCTGCCACAGCTCTGCACTGATACCCATCAGATAAGCTGATTAAATCTGCATTAATCACAGGGCCCAGTGAAAGTGCTGTCAGTGCCCTTGAATATTGTCAGGAGGATCAATTGCCTCAGCTTGGAAAAATAAATGCATTTTCTATCACTGGTGGAAGCTATCACCTGGTTATAATATCCTTGTACATTGGTATAATCTTTCAATTAATTAGCACTGAGAATACATTCTACCCCATGACCTCATGTATATTCTATTCAGGGAAGACGTAGCAAGAGAGATTTTTTCTATTTCTTATAGAAAGTAATGTGCAAACTCCTTTGATGGCCTACAGGACTGACATTATTGACTTCTGTCCCCTGCCTGGTCATTCTCTGCTCCTCTTTCTTCATGTGCTCTGCTTCCCAGACGATGGCCTTCTTTTCTGTCCTAGGACTTTTTGTTTAATTGCCTCTGCCTGGAATGCTTTGCCCTCCAGATGTGTGCATGACTGCCTCTTTCTTGTCACATCTCAGCTTAAATGCTACCTCCCCATGGAGTCTTCTCTGATTAGCATCCATATTGCATCATCCTGGCTTATTTCCTCCATTGTGCTTTTGCCATCGGCAATCTCTTGTTGGACAAGCTATTTGTCTCTAATGTAGCTCCACCAGATTCACCGCTGGATCCCCAGCCACTGGTGTTGAGTCTGGTAAAAACGTGGTGCTTAAAAGACCCTATTGAATGAATGAATTTCTTTTGCTCTTTATTTATTTGGCCAAGCCAGTAGTAGTAGGGTTCAGAGGAAGAACATGTCACTAGAGGACTTAGACACTCCTAGTCTGCCTCTAATTTATAGGTTGGCCTTGGGCAAGTCACTCAATGTGACTGGGCTAATGACCACATTAGGTCTCCTCAGCTCTAAGAAAATATTTCCAAATACTTTTAGTTGAGAGTAAAGCAAGTTGGGTAATGAGTATTTTGTCTTGATCATTAGTTTTAATCTTGAAGAGGATAGGAGTAAGCTATAAAAGTTTGTGCCAGGGTGAGATGGGAAGGAGCCACCTATGAAGATATTGGCATGAAAATCATTGCATAACTTCCATAGTCTGTTCAGCAGATATCCAGCCAGTGTTCCCATCTGGGAGACCAGTTCTGTCTTTGGTGACCTGTGTTCTAATGAATTCAATAAAATGAAATTAGGTCACTAATAAATGAAAAAAAAATTGAACAGTCATTATAGAATACTTTTTGCATAGATTCCCTAAGGTCCAGTTCCTCTCACAAGAGCTTGTGAAGGGAGCTCAGGAAAAGCTATAGGATAAGCTGAGGAGAAGTTGGTAGAAGGTCTCCATGCTCTGCCCCACTGGGGCCCAGGGCTGCTCTTTTCCTGTGTGGATGAACCTCTTCATGTTCAGGAAGCCTAGGAAGCAGGTTCAGGAGGTGAGGTGGCTTTATCGTTCCTAGCTTTAAAAAGCACTGCACCTTCATATGTTTTGCAGGACCAGCAGTTTGAAAGGCAGCAAGGGGCAGAGTGCTTGTGTGGAAGTGGAGATACGACTCCCAAGGGTGAGGGCTCAATGCTGTCTTTTGAGAAGCACACAAAAATGAGGCTGTTAACTAAAACCAGAACAGGAAAATCAACCGCACATAAATTCTTCAGTGAAAATAAGATGTGATTTTCAATAGGAATTTTGGAGCAGTAGTTTTGTTTCAAAAGATAAAAGTTGTACTGATGCAATTTTCTGATATTGTTGCTTGTTTCTTACACATCAGCCCTCCAACCTACCCTGCCACATTACACACACTGAATGGAATGGTTTTTATTTCCCTTCTGAGGCAGAAAACATGAAAATGCAACTTTTCAGAGAAGCTTTCTGTTGAAGACTCACTACTGCCAGTGAAGAATTTTCCTGTGTTCTACATGAAAAATAATCATCTTATGTCTAATCAGCCTGTGTTCTCTGAGAAATGATTTTACTGGAGGGAAAACACATTTTTATTGAAAACCATTTGGGTTTTTTAAAATAGATTATTTTATATGGATGTACTAGGTTTTCAACTATGATAAGCCGAACACTTAAAGCAGGTCATTGTTCTTGTCACGACCACCTAGAAAACTTGAATAAAGTACAAAGGAAAAGTTTGTTTGAAAGCATCAGAGAGATCCAAACCTTTTAGGACTTGAAGGGCCAAATTCTGGAAAGAAGGAAGTTCATTGAAATAAGTGCATTTTTTTTTTCAGATGCTACTTAACTCCTTGGGAATGGGACAAGACGCGGAGCATTTGGGCACAGGGTTGACTTCTAAGAGTCAGAAAAAATTGTCCAGCTTTAAACAATTCTATGAAGCCAGAGGGGCAGAAATTAGGATCCAGGTGTGTAGGGCAGTCAGGATTAAGTGTCCAAGATCCTAGAGAAAAGAGGATCAGATGCTGCCCTGATTTTCTCTTCAAGGCGTTTACTCATTTAAAATCTGTAGGGTAATGGGGAGAAAAAGCAATCATAAAGCTGATGAATGGAATCACAGGCAGTGCTGGGAGACAAAAATTTGAGTTCAGGGTCCATCAAGGAGGAGGAACTATAAGAAAAATCATAGATTCTCGATAGGGGTGCTTGGGAGGGCTAAACTTCAGGAGTGAAACAGAAATATAGTGAGCTGGAAAAAAAAAATCCCAAGCATGATTAGATCTTGATTGGGTTGAGGTGATGTGCTGCTACAGTGCTCTGCAGAGAATAGGGTGACCTTCTTTAGAGAGAGATAATGAACAGTACTCTAAGTTTTCATGTACAGTATTCATCATTCAATGAAAATTATCAATTATATTAAGAGGAAAACATAGACTTTAGAAAAACAGACCAAAAAATGACACAGATATTGGAATGATCAAACATTTACTTTAAAATAACTGTGATTAATTATTCAAGAAAATAGAAGAAATTCACTGAGAATAAGAATTTATATTTAAAAAATCAAATAGAAAATCTGGAAATTAAAAAAAAAAATCCCATTGCAACTGAAATTAAGAACCAAGTAGATAGGTTAGGGTTGTGGCTCAGAGGTAGAGCACTTGCCTTGCACATTCGAGGCCCTGGGTTTGAACCTCAGAACTACATAAATAAATAAATAAATAAATAAATAAATAAATGTATTGTGCCTGACTACAATTAAAAAATAAATATACTAAAAAAAAAAAGTAGATGGGTTTAATAGCTACTAAGACTCAAGTAAGGGGAGGATGATGAGCTGTATAATAGGTGAGTAGAAATAGCCATACGGAAATGTGAAGGGAAAAAAGATATAAAATATGCAAAAGAGTATAAGGAATGTGGAACATGGTGAATAGGTATAATATTTGAGTTTAAATTCCACAAGAGGAGAGAGAGAACAGGGAAGAAGAATATTTGAAGATATAGATAACTAAAACCTATTAAAAGCATTAGGTTTTAAGATGCAAAAACTTAGTATGAATCCAAAGCAAGATAAATAAAATGAAAACCATAACTAGATACATTATAATAAAACCAATAAAAGCCATAGACAAAACAAAACTACAAAATCCTTAAAGGTAAAAGACAGACATATACTTTACCTTTCAAGGGGCAACTATAAGATAGACAGCTAACTTCTCAGCAGAAACAATGTGCTCCAGAAAGCAATGGCATGATGTCTATAATGTGCTGAAAGAAAAAAAATCGCCAAGCTAGAATTTCACATTAAAAAAATCATTCCAAAGTTTAGGGCATAAAAAAGAAATTTCAGACAATAATAAAGTTCTAAACAATATATCCAAACCAGAAATCCAGATAACAAAATTTTAAAAAATGGGCAAAATGCATGAACAGGTATTTCACATAATATATATATATATATATATATATATATATATATATATATATATATATATATATATATAGTGCAGTTTTAAAATAAAACTCTTCTAAGTTCGAAAGCATAGTTTCATAATTTATTAAAACTTTTGGGTGGATGAAATAATAATCAATGCTATTCCAGGCTTAAATATCAAATCCAGGAAGATAGAACTTTATTTTTTTCATTTTGCAGAATACATTCTATCACATGTACTTTACTAGGAGGAAACAGAAGCAAAGAGGTAAGTGACTTGCCTAAATTCATTAAGGTGGAGGCATTAGGAGGATTCACATTTTTAGATCATTTATCCCTTTGACACTTCTACTATTACTGGGAAGGAAGATGCAGACTTTGACATTGGTCCTCTGTTTTCATACAACCTACATTTTAATGCTATGAGATAGACAATAAACAAACGATGAGCATTTTGAAGAAGAATGGAGCAGGTCAGAGGATAGAATGGTATAAAATTACTTGTTTAGGTAAACTGATTTGGGCTTGATTTAGTCAATTTTTTTTTCTGCTGTGACTGAAAAACATGACAAGAACAATTTTAGAGGAGGAAAATTTGAGGGCCTCATGGTTTCAAAGGTCTCAGTCTACCACCGAGTCAACCCATTCAAGTAGATGAATGCACTGATTAGGTTAAGGCTCTCATAAACCAATCATTTCACCTCTAAACTTTCTTGCATTGTCTCCCACATGAATTTTGGGGGAACATCTAATATCTAAACCATAACAGGGCCTCTTCAGGAGGTGGCATGTGAACAGAGCCCTAAATGAAGTGAGGGAGCCAGCCATATAAATATTTGGGAGAAGAACATTCCAGGCTCCAAGAAAAAAAAATGTGACTGGTACAGAAGGAGTGAAGGTAAGAGTGAGGGTGGGGACTTCAAGGTTTACTCTCAGTGTTTTCATTCATTGGAGGATTTCAAGCAAGAAGAAATGGAAATCAGTCTAAGTTTTAAAAATAATTATTCTGCCTGCTGTGCAGAGAATAAATGGGGCTAAGGGTGAATTCAGAGACACCACCACTTAAGAGTGTTAACATTATTCCAGGAGAGAATTGATAGTGGCTTAGACTAGAATGAAAGCAGTGAATTAGTGAGAAATGATTGTATTTGGAATGTATATTTAAAATATAGTCAATAAGATGGAAATATAAGCTAGTATAGTCATTATGAAAACCTAAATGGAGATTCTTTTAAAAACTAAAAAAAAAAAAAAAATAGAATTTCCATTTGATCTCAGTATGTTTTCCAAGGATTTAAAATCAGTGTGTTGAAGAAATGTCTGCCCTCCTGTGTTCACTGCAACATCATTCACAATTGATAAGTTTTGAAATCAACCATAATTATGGATGTGTGTATAAAGAAAATGTGGTATGCATACACAATGGAATACTGTGCAGCCTTTAAAAAGAATAAAATCCTGTCATTCATGGCAACACGAATGAACCTGGAGGACATTTTGTTAAGTGAAATAAGCCAAACACAGAAAGACAATACTGCATGATCTCTTATATATGGATTCTAAGACAATACCAAACTCATAAGAGCCAAGAGGAGAATGGTGGTTTTACCAGATGCTGGAGGATGAGGGGAATGGGAGATGTTGGTCAATGGACACAAAGTCTTAGGAGAAATAAATTTTTTTGAAATCTATTGCATGGCATGATGACTATGGTTAATAAATACATATTCCAAAACTGCTAAGAGGAAATTTTAGATGTTCTTACTGCAATAGCATTTGAGGTGATGGATGTGCTAATGAGTTTGACTTAATCATTCCACATTGATACCTACATCATAACATCACTTTGTATTTCATAAATTCGTGCACAGAGAAGTTATCAATTTTCAGTTAAAAAAAACCAAAAATAAAACAAATAAGATTTATTTGTGGGTTATTTGTGTGAGATGAAGGAAGAAAGGAATCTAGGATAATTCCACAATCCTTAGGAGATGGAAGATGGAGGAAACTTTGGCCTCAGCAGTGCCTCAGGAGACACACAGCTGGAGGATAAGCCCAGCAGAGGTGTGCTGCAGAGTGGGCCAGGAAAGCCTCCTGCCTCCCTCTATCTGACAGTTTGTCTTTTTCGGCTTTGTCCGATTCTACCTTCATGATTTAGTGGGTTTTGTTTGTGCTTTTGTTCTCTTCTAGGAATTGTCACTGCTTGATCCTGGTCCATAGATCTTCAGACAAGATCCAGGTTTTGCTCCTGAGCTGACCCCAATATGGGACTCCCTGGTCTCCAGGCCTGGGATCTGGGCCTTTGCCCTGAGCTACCTGAAATCACCCGCAAAGGCACCGCTGAGATCTAGCTGCCAGGGACACAGGGACACAGCTGCAGGGAAGACACCATCCTTTCCTCATTGGAACTGTGGGATGATGTGACCAAGAGTGGCCCCAGCTATTCTGAAGGCACTCAAATTGTCTGTGGTTGAAGCTGGTCAAGGTTCACCCTGGAGCTGGGAGTAGGGTGGGATTCCTGCCCCCCCCCCCATGTATAGGGTGGAAGTCATTTTTTTTTCCCCCTGAGGCAGCATTTTACTGTTGAGGGCCACAGCCTTGTTGGGATGACGCCTGGCATTTTTGGCAGAACTGGGTGACGCCAGCAAGTCATTGAGATGATAATGGTTATGTTAAGCTGTGTATATTAGACCCCTGCTGTCCACCTGGGCCTGCTACTTTGGAGTTCTCACAGGGATTCCGAGAGAGCACTGGTTGGGGAGGTGCAGAAGGAGGGATTTCCGGTTGGTGGTTCCTGGAGGAGCCACGAGGCATGTGGGAGAGTTCCCGGGGAGCATGTGGGGAGTGTGCTGGTGGAGTTCAGAAATAAAGTTTGTTCCTGCTTGAGTGGTTCCTGATTTGTGCCCAGCCAGACTGCGCATTTTACAGCACAAACTTTATAAGGAACAGGGGAACACATTTTTCCATATTGTATTCAGTCCAACAGAGCTCAGACTCTGGGGCTCTTGCTCATACACTTCTGTGGAGACTTCAAGCTTTGCCACTTAGCACATTCTCCAGGGTTCTGGTTACCTGATGAGCATCGAAGGTGTTCAAAGAGACATTCTTCTCTTGCAAAAATGGGTAGAGGGCCCAGAGCTTGGGCTGCACATCAGAGCCTTCCCGGATTAGAATGGGCAGATTGGGATTGGCCTTCTTCAGTTCCACAAAGCGTTTCTCCATGAAGTCCCTGATGTCCTGGCTGCAGGGCGAGCGCTGGCATAAGTGGATGTGAATCTCACGCAGGCCCAACTTTGCCCCCGCTGCTGCTCGACCGGCTGCGGCCGCTGCCATCCTAGCTAGTACTCAAGCTCCCAGTCTCAGGCCTTCCAGCTAAGTTCTCCAGTCGGACCCAATAGCGGACACACAGCCTACGCCATTGATTGGATGATGCAAGGAGGCGGGGTAAGCTTTAGCCAGTGCCAAGAAAGCATTGTAGACTGCAGGAAGTGAAAATTTGAATGAAAAATTCAACTTTTCTTTCCAAGAGATTAGGGAAATATACAGTGACTGGTCTAATCAGAAAATATCCACCTCATGAGGGGAGAGAGGCAGCATGCTTGTGAGGCAGGTGGAGAGAAAAGGAGGCACTCTGGGGCATCTGTGATCCACGAACAATGGACCTATCCTAGGATAACTTTTGGGAGGTCATGACGTAGATGGTCTATTCTGAGCTCATTTAGAGACAGACATCACTGAGGACTTGTACTTAAGTTGAACCACATCCTTCCTTTAGGCATTGTAAGGAAACCACAATGTATGTGACCAAGTCAGAGCTAGTCCTCCTCCCACGGAACAGAAACTTTTCAAAAATAATGCTCATGTTGACCCTTTCCCAAGGATCTTAGAAACCAGTGACTCCTCTCTCAGACCTAAGGCAGTCAGTACTAACTTTTGCTTTAGATCATAGTTCAGAGATGGGAATTGGGGTGGTCTCACCCAATGCCACATCAGGGGTCATGCAATGTGGGAGCTGAAAGAGATCTTGTAGGCTATCCAATCATCCTTTGATTAGGGGGAGAGAAAAGAGTTCAGATACAAAATGGCACATACTTTTGAAGACTTGTTTAACTTCTCTGTGTATACTATATGGCTATTTGTGCTCACAATTTGCTATTTCTTTTGGGTCCATGTCTGAATGAAGGGAAATTAGACCCTATGGTATACAGTTGTCTTTGCATTATCAGTGGGGGATTGGGTCCAGGTCCCTCAGAAGATACCAAAGTCCATGGATGCTCAACTCTCTTACATAAAATGACCTAGTATTTGCATATAACCTGCACACATCCTCCCATACACTTTGAATCACCCCCAGATTACTTATACATAATACAATATACATAGTTGTTATATCACATTGTTTAGGGAATAATGACAAAGGAAAAAGTCTGCACATGTTCTGTAACATGTTCTGTAACAACCACTATACCTAACTCCATAGTAAGTGATCAAGAGGCAAGGTGAGCCAGACTCAAACAGGAAGCGCTGGACAAGGACTGAGGCACTCTGAAGTGGCAGGAATCTACAGCTGGGGGTGCCTGCACATCTCTTCACTGGTGTGAATTCAGCATAGTGCTCGGCATGCAGCCGATTCAAGTTGTACTTCCTGGAATTTTCTTTCTTTTTTTTTTTTAATTTTCAAACTGTAGTTGGTTAAATCCACAGATGTGGAACTTGCAGATACAGAAAACCGACTGTTCGTTCTTTGTTCCTGTCAGTCAGTCATTAATGAGAATCGATGCTCATAGACTATCTAATCCAAAGTCAGAATTGTTCTCAACTGAGAAGACAGCAGAGGACAGGACAGACATGGAGCTTGCCATCAGGATCTAGAGGGAAGAGATGGAGAAATCTCCAGTAAATAGTCCACTTATTTAGAAATGAGAAGTATTATGAAGGGTAGTATAAACCAGTGAAAAATGGTAAGCTATTTTAGGAGAAGATGTTAAAAGCTTCAGGAGGACTGGCCTTCAGCCTATGCCCCAGCAGACTAGACTAACCCGAACAGAACCACTTAGTCTAAGTGCCACATAATGAAATTGAACTTCAAAATGGGCCTGTTTCTGGTCAACCTAAGTCAGTGTAATAACATTAGGCAGGGATTTGGGATGCCCAAATGGCAGAGGCAGGGTATATGAAGGATTCTACTGGAGACGAGACAGGGAGAAGGGTCCTGTCCCTGTTTCTGATAAGTCCCATTCCCATGACAATTCCTGCCCCTGAGGACTTATCACCATGACAAGCCCTGCCACAGTTTGGTATTTTAAAATGACCAATGGGGGTAAATTGGACAGTATTCTAATTAGGTTTTCTAAAGTAACCAATGGGGGGGCAGAGAATTGGAGATATTCTAATCAGGTTTTATAAGGTAACCAATGGGAGCAAAGGAGGGAAGGTCTTCAATCAGGTCTGTGTAGGGAAGAGAACACCTCACAGCTCAGCATGGAAGACACTAATTTCCAGACATTGGAGCCTTGAACCTCTCTCTCTTGCTCAGCCCACTCTGCTCCACCTTACAGGGTGTTACTTCAACCTTCACCTTCAATAAATCTGTCCTTTGCCTATTACTTCTGTGTGTTTTGCTCAATTCTTTGTTTGGGACAGCAAGGACTTGGACTCCCATTAGATACTGTGATGGTAACAATAAGTAGTCACCTCTGTTTTAATCCTATGATAAAAGGAACTCTGAAGTGGCCAATCTTCTTTATCTGTTTGCTTCCTTCTGCCCTTTTCTGTCCATAAGACCAGGATCCTCTGCTTGGCTTATTAAAGCTAGAATGAAGTGTGCCCCCAATGTAGAATCACAAATAAAACCTGATAGATCTTTAAATTTGTTGCAGTTTAGCTTTTGACAAAGGTCAAGGAAGAGTTCTTAGAAGAGCAGAGTCATTCAAAGAATTAACCCAAGATAATCTGAGAAATTTTCAACAGGGCTTGTGGCCCCTGAACACCACTCCAGCCTAGACATTTGAGATGATCTCAGTACTGTGTCTGATGTCCCTCAAGGTTAAGGGTGTCCTAGGTTGCTGGACATTTCGGCAACTTTGCATGACCAATTAAGGGAGACCATAACCAAGCATAGCATGAGCTCTAGGCGAGGGTTTTCCAGGATGCCGAGGGTTTTCCAGGATGCCAAGTTGTCCCCTGCACAGTGTTAGAGCTCATGATTCCCAGGGACTCCAAGGAACACAACTGTATGTGGTTCCTTCAATCAAGACCAAGTTTTGCTCTAATGTGATTCTCCCCCTTTAGCTGATCACATGAGTAGTCTGCATAAGGAGCTGGCTTGTCCCAGAGATGGGAGCAGAGAAGGCAGGGTTGAAGAACAGAGTGGATTCTGCTCAGTCTTTCCACACACCAGTAAGGCTCCACACTGGTGGTCTGGAGGAAGGAAGCACTGGGACGTCCAAGTTTTGTGAACTCTAGCCCTGTATGTTTCCAAACAGAATCATCATTGCAGAACTTGGACTCCAAAGGCCTTAAGGGGCCCTTAACTACTCTTTGTTCCAGGAAAGTTCACGCTATTGACAAAACTTTCAACATCATGAACAACTCGGGAACTGAGGGTGCCATCAGCACCACCCTCCGAACCCCAACCTGGTGATAACACATATTTAATCACGTGCTCTTGGCCCTCCCAGCTTTGCTTTCCCCAACTCTATGCTTTCTGAGAACAGAATCTGTGATTCACTTAAGCTGTCCAGCACCCCTAGAGCAGCTGCCTCACATGCAGTTGGTGCTCAGTGACTGTTTGTTCTGTGGACCTGGCAGTTCTCAGAGGTGATGTGATCATGAGTCAGAGCTGCTTCAGCTGGGGCCCCCCAGACAGGCTTGGCTCTGGGTCCTACAGCAGAACGGTCCTGGCTCTGGGAGTTGGGAACCACCTGGAAGCTCCCAGCTGGGGCAGATGAGAACCCAGGATGAGAATCAGAATGAAGCTGGACTGGAAACAGAATGCCCTCAGAGCTTGCATCCCAGCAAGACCTCCCAGGCCTTGGCCTGAGCCTGAGTGGGAGACAGGGATGGGCATCCTGGGACCCCTCTTCCCACTCAGTGGCAGTCCTCTGAGCACCTCACCATCTCTGCCTGTCCACCCTACAGGACTGTATTCTAGAACTTGTGTTCAAAGTGGAACGCTGCTTTTTTTTTTTTTTTTTTTTGCCTTTAAATCTCAAGGAAAGTCATTCTAAATCATGAACGTACTTATTGACCCTTCCCAAATGGAAGGCAAAGTGCCCGTCGTCCACAATTTTAATCTAAGTCAATTTCTTTCCTAGCATGAAAAACAAACAAAAATAACTTCTCAGGAAGGTGACTGCCAGAGGGGACTGTGAAGGGCTCTGGGGTCACTTTCAGTGTTCAGTAGTTGATCCTTGGCAAAGGTAAATGGTACACGCTTTGCTGGCCTCTGAGCAGACTGGGCACAGGTGGACCAGGCTCTGACAGAACACTCTCACAAGGCTGAGGGTTAGGGTTCAGGCAAGTGCTTAGTGAGAAGGGGGGGGGGGTGTGCTGGCATGGGGTGTGTGACCACGTTTGGCCAGGCCCCGCTGTTTGGGAAGAATTACAGGGCAATTAAAAGACTTTTTGAAAGTTGGTAATATTGTCAATTCCTTTGCCATTTCATGTGAACAGGAGGATTAATTAGTGTTGGCTTTATAGAGTTATATCTAAATGCACACGTCTCGGGTTAGATATTTCTTTTTACTAGATTAGTCAGATTTGTTCCCGGCTGTGAAGGCCACCTCTGGGGAATTCAATTGTGTCTGCCTCTAGTTTGCCGGAATGTGTTATCCGAAGCTGACACTGGACCATTTGCAGAGACACTGGTTCTGTACTGACCTCATTAAAAAAATAATAAAAAAAAAATGGGTAAGAATTTAGAATACAGAGGCAGATGCGGTCACAGAGTTTCTTTTGTTTTTATCAGTTTCTGCAAATGACTTTTTAAAAAAGCATATTTTCCCAATTGCATTCTTTGTTTTTACACTTTGTAGAAGAGAAGGAGACAGAATTCTCTGTAGTAGGGGCATCTTTTAATGAAGCTCAGAATAGCCCTCCAGAGCTATTATCCAGACCTTTGCAATGTGCAAATCTGAGCCTAAGAGGTTTCCAATTCTCCCTCTCTCAATTAAGCCATAATTAGTAGAATAGTTTTTCTTTGGTGACCTTGGAAATGCAAGATATTACAGAAATAAATGCATTCATGATTCTCTCTTATTGCTTATGGTAATGAAGGTAGTTTGTCTTAATCAGTTCTTAGCACTGGGCCTGGGACAGTCAGTGTTTGTTGAATGAATAAATATTTGGGTTGGTCCTTGGGCCATCATCTGGAGCAGGGGTTCTCAGCTGAGTGTGTACAAGGTTTACCAAGATGGATTGTTAACAGTTATTCCAGGTTCTGGTCTCCAAAGTAATTATTCAGTAGTTCATAGAAAGGACTCAGGAATCTATGTTTCTAAGAGATGACCAGATGGATTTGGGTGCACCTGTCCTTTGGACCTACACACTGGGGAGAAAAACTGCTCTGGGAAATATAGCATTTCAGAAATTAGGAGAAAAACTTTCTAGAAACCATTTAGACTCCTTCCCATTTCCATCCGTGCCCAAAGCCCTCTTTGAGGATCCCCCATGACAACCCCTGCTCCTGCACAGTTGCTCTGGCACGGTCTCCAGATGCCATTCCCTAGGCCTTTATGTCCTGATTACTGTGGAGTCTGCTGTGCTCCAGACCAGGTTCTTGTTCGTCCTCTGAAACCACACAAGAGCAGCAAGACTGGAGCAGGTCCTGTGGGCTTGCTCTGGAATTGTACACATTTACTAAGTGTCCTTGCTCACATTAGTCTGGCTTAGGTGACTTTCCAGGCCCCTGGTACTGAGTGTTTGACACAAGACACTATGTGAGGTTAGACACATGGGCTTAGGTGTAAAGGTCATATATTTAACCTTAGCATGGCACAGGGCACATAACATAGGCTCCATGCACTGCAGATGCTTTACCCCAGTGGGTTATAAATTTGAGGGCTGAGACTTTAGTCATATATGTGAAGTGCCACATGTCAACACTTCAGTTGATGATGGACTACATATATGACAGTGATCCCACAAGATTTTTATGGACCTGAAAAATTTCTATCACCTAGTGACTTAGCTGTCACAACATGGCACATGCATTACTTAGGTGCTTGTGGTGATGCTGCTGGTGTACACTAATCTATTGCACTGCCAGTCATATAAATGTATAGCCCATATGATTATGCATCATTCTTAATTCTTGATAATACGCTACCATGTTACTTGGCTTATGAATAGACTATATTGTTATTTTAGTGGGCTTCTCTTTATTAAAAAACAACGTACTGATAAACAGTATGCATGGCATGCTGATAGCAGCCTCAAAACTCTTGGGTTTACCCTGACTCCTGTTTAATGAAGTAACTGGGCACAAGGGCTTTTTAAGTAGACGTGGTCAGTAGCACATAGCAGGAAAACGTCATCTTTAGACTCAGAAGCTGAAGATGCTCAGGACACTGCCACTGCAGGAGCCTGGAAGGCATTTTGCTGCCAGCAGATTGTGTTGAGTCTGCATTAAAGAAGAATTGCACTTTCTCTAATGGCATAAATGTGTGCACCGTGAGCAGGAGCAGAAGCAGCAAAGCAATAAAAATGTTGCCACCGAAGAATACATCGTAAGTCTAACTAGGCACGGCTGCAGACAGAGACGGAGAAGTCCAGTTTTGCCAGCTCTGATTCACCTGCTGCATGGGGCAGGGGGTGGTGCAACCTGAAGAGCAGCCACAAGGATGTCATTTCAAGCCCGTGGGAAACATGACTTCAAGGCGTGATGGGGCAGCTGCCTTCTGCAAATCACCCCTCAGCGTGAGAGGGGCTTAGTTCTGCAGGACAGCACTCTGATTTGGTGATTCTTGAATTCTTCTGGCCTTTTATCAAAATCATAAGTTGGTCATCACAGTTCCCAGGGTCCATCCACCTGACATGGCTGTATACTCTCTTTCTTCCTCTTTTATCCAGGAAAAAAATTCCTTCTCAGAAGTTTTCTGTTGCAAGCCATCCATGGGCTGTGTGTGTGAGTTATGTGCATTTGAGCACATGAGGTGGCCGGTCTGGCGTTGTATGCTGATAGGACTATGTGACGCAAGTGTGCCTTTCCTCTCACTCTGCCTGTGATCCCACACAGCACCTGAGATGGGTGTGACTTGCCAAGATGTTGATCAATCTACTGACCATAAGACTCCATCTTTCAAAACCCTATCCCTTGACTTATTTGGCTGGAATATTCTATCGAATGTCTTTTTCCCAATAGATAGAGGGGTTCCAGGTGTGCTCTCTCTCTTGTTCCTTCCAGTGCTATCTAGCATGGAGCTGACCCTTGGGGGTCACAGAGCGGTCTCACCCACGAAACTCATTTTCATGTGTTGCTTGGTTTCTTTGCCATTTTCTTAGTTATTACTGCAGCCAGCTCCTTTAAGCCCAGCTCATCTCATCAGCCTGGCCAGCTGGTGACAAGTTTTCCAAAAGATTTCCCTGAGTTCTCTTTGGCCAGACAAAATACAAGCTTGCCTCTTGCCCATGCCTGGCCAGTGCTGCTCTGGTTGCTATTTTGGTTCACACCAGCCATAGTTCACATAGCTTTTAAATGGACGTATTGGATGGCCCAGCATGGGTAATTGGCCAGGGGAGGTATGCTAGCAGGGAACCAATCAAGCTCTTCCAGCTCTGAGCTTAATAAGCCAATCAGAAGTGCATAATTTCAATCTTTTATTTATGTAATTAAGAAGACAGGTCCAATCTTGTGGTTTGACACATGTTGGGGGAGAGGAAGCATCTCGGGCAGGGGTCTGCTTGTGGTTGGCCATTGCTAGGGGAAAGGGCAAGGGTAACTAAGGAAAGCCTGCTGTGGTTGCAGCTGTGAGGAACAGAAGCAGGTGTTTTCTTTAACTCAAGAGAAGGCATCACGGTTGATGCTGGCAGGAGACCCACTGTCTCCTTGCAGGTTGGCATGACATCCCTCTCCCCTCGTGCCTTTCTCCAAGTCCTTTATCCTGGCTGCCTACGGGAGACCTATCTTCCTGCCTCAGGAGTACCTGCCCCACGAGGTGGATGACTGTGTGGACCCTTCCATGACAATCTCAGCTATTGTACTCTCTTGCTTGCATTTACATTTGATCCGGTCTTGAGAGAACTAGTGTTCTTTAAATGTTAGAGAATAACAACAACAACAACAACAACAATAATGCTGAAAAAGAACTAGAAACTTCAGAGAACATAAAAAATTAAAAATACCCTCACAATCGTTATCCTCACCATCAGCCCATCCATTTGTGCTTCCTTGCTCTAATAGCAGTAGAAAACCACACCCTCTCAACCGGCAAATGGTACCGAAGGCCTCAGCCAGAAACCCAAGGAGCAATAACACCACGCAGCGGCTAAACTCCACCCTCATGAGAATCGTTAAGTAACTCTAATCATTTATGAAATTTAGTCTAGTGGAGTCATAAAATTGATTTTTTCAAACATTTGTATTCATTATTTAAACACTTGTTCTCAGACTTGGCCATGGAAAGAACACATAGAAAAGTCGTTTTTTTTTTTTTCCTTTCAGACATTTTGGGACTATGTATATGTCAAAATTTATAAATATTTAACATACCTTTTAGAGCTATAAATGCTGTGATGTAACATTCTTCTCTTAAAGTCACTGGATCTATGTACTCGGACTTTTAGTTTTATTGGAAAGCTCACTTCTAAGAAGATAAGAATCTATTTTCTAGGTAAACACTTGAAAACGTCATTAAGAGGCATCAAATAAAGATGACTAGGAATCTGGAGATAGGATTGTTGTTAATTTATTATGACCATTTCCTGGTGTTGCTGCTGTTCTGTGCAGCTCTCTAATGGGGAGCTTACGACCTTCAGGGAGGTTGCCAACCCAAGGAGGCACTGACCCCTGGAACGCGTTGACCCAGGTAAGGGAAAGTGGGTGGTGGGCCGGGGAGTGGGCTTTGTTGAGTGGTGAGCTCTTCATATGGGAAGAGGCCCAATCCAGGGGGTGCTGCCCCCTTCTATCATGAACTGAGAAGCGTCGCAAGCTGCTGGGCTCTGGTCCATCCTGTGTGTGGGCTTTCTCCAGTGACATTACCCAAATGAGACCTCTGTCTGGCAGAGCTGTCCTAAGTGACTGACATATCTAGGGCCACGCTTGTCTTTGGCTGCGTCATGGGAAAAAGGGCTCATCCAGTGGCTCAGAAAGGGTCTGGGTTTCAGAAAAAAAAAAAAAAAAAGAATCTGTTTTTCTCAAGCCTTTTCTCTTTCTCAGGTTTTTTCCCAAGGGAAGACGAGCTCACATCTGTTCTTCATGGGGGAATCCACTCCCAGGGGCCCAGCAGCCCTGCCCTGGGGTCAAGAGAAGTGTCCCCAGTTGCTTTCTTTGTTCCTGCTTTACTCACACCTCCATCATCTGCCCTATCAGACATACAAATGGAAGTGATTCTGTAACTCATTTTGGGGTGACATTCATATAGAATATCATTAGCCATTTTAAGTTTACCATCCAGCGGCATTTATACAATCACAGTGCTGCGCAGTCATCGTCCATCTAGTTTCAGAACATTTTCATCACCCCACATAGAATCCCCCTACCAATTAAACTGTCATTCTCTTCTCCCAGCCTTCCAAGTTCTTGGCAACCATTCATCTGATTTCTGTCTCTCTGAGTCTACCTATTCTGGATACTCCATGTAGATGGAATCATATAACATAGGGTCTTTTATTTATGTCTTCTAACGCCATATTTTTTTCACAGCTTATCCATATTGTAGCATGTGACAGTATTTCATTCCTTTTCATGGCTGAATAATCATCCATTATATGGATATACCACATTGATTTTATCCATTCATTCCTTGATGAACATTTAAGTTGTTTCATTATTTTGCTATGCTATAGTTTTTTTTGTTGTTGTTTTTTACAAAGACTTTCACCTCTATTTACTTTCTTTGTTGTGCAGAGAACCCTAGGCTGAAATCACTGGCCATCGACTTGGGCAAGATGTGCAATGTATGGACTGTGGGGCTCTGGGCTTCAATTGCTTCAGGAAATTTTTACCTGTCCCTGTGGTAAAGGATTTCTATCAGTCACATCCTTAGATCTAACAGCCTTTGTTCCAAGGGCCTCCTTCTTTCTCTCAGTAGCACTTGCACGTCCATGGGATGAGTCAGTCTCAACTTCAGTGTGACAATGTGCCTCTCTTGTGAGTTGTCCTTCCTGTCCCAAAGCTTGCCCTCTGCTTCTTCTTGTGGCTCTCTAATTGTTCCATGGTCTCTTTGAGCCCAGAGCTAGGATTCGGAGTTATAAGCCTGGCAATGTGGCTGGCTCTCTTTGGTGTTTAAGTTTTTCTCCCTTGAAAGTGGAACCCATGGAAATGTTAAGCTGCCTTGTGGTTTTATAAATGCCAAGTGCTAAAAACAATTAAGTGTAAAATGAAATGCCTAGGTGAGGGTGATTTCATAAAGCCTTAGCTGTTGGGCTCCCCAGGTTCACCAACTGCTCCCCACCTGGACTCTGGGCCAGCATTCCTGCTTGGGGTCCTGTTGACTCCACAGCCATCCCAGGTCAGTCTTACTTTCTGTAATGTCACCAGGGCCCCACTGGTGAGGTTACAGTCCCCCCAAGGCCTTTCCCCATGCCTCCAGGCCTGGGGCTACCTGTGTTTTGCCCGTCAGGCGGGCAGTTTAGCATCACCCAGAAGTGACCCCACATATTTGTAAAGCCACAGTCTGCTGACATGATTAAGTGATAACTCTTTCAATGTGTGGAGTGTTTTTTTTTTTTTTTTTAACCACGAAGCCCAGAGGAACCCCACGACATATGGGGAAAGCACTTCTAGCTGCAGAGCCTCTTGGGGGGCCTGCCATCCTCTCTGGCTGCTCACCATTGGTGGCCCCTCGAGTTTGTGGCATTGTGAGAGTTGGAGGATGATATCACAGAGGAAAAGGTCTTAGTTCCATTCTGGCTGAAAGAAAAAGTGGTCCTTTCCCGCCCCACCAAAATACGCCTAATGAGTTAGAAACAAAAACCTATAAAGTTTTCCTGTCACCCCGAGGCTCCCGTCACCTGTTTGTTCAGGCTTTTCCTGAAGCTGTGTGACCGACACATGGAGCGAAACGAGATGGAAGGTCCTCTCCGATGGGAACAGGGAATGTCTGAACTGTTTTAGGACAACACCCATCAGCTCCGACCTGTGGAAAGGGAGGAATGTTTTCATCCCAAGGCTTTGCACAACTTTATGAGAAAAGGAACCAGGGAAACTTTCCAACTCCCAAATCTCACTTCAGGCACAAGACCAAACATGGTATTATTTCTCCAACCCCCCCACCCCACCCCCCACCCACCCCTTCTCTATCAGCACTGCCCCAAATTGCTCAGAAGCAAAACCAAGCAGAAGTTCTTCCCCACCACCTCCCTGCACGTCATCATCAGGGAAGCTTCCAGAAAGAACACCAGGGCCAGCTTCAAGAATTCCAGGGCAACATGCTTCATGAGGCCTTCCGGCTTGTGACCTGCCGTGGAAGGAATTTGGGCTTTGTGCCCACAGGCTGATGTCAAAGAGGTCAAGGAGTATTGAAAACAGGGTGGGGGACTCTGTCAATAAATAGGAGGAAATAAGATTTGGGGCTGCTTTGCAGCCTGTTGAAACATGGAGTTCTATCTTAGGAAATCCTGCACCCACATGGGCTCACCCTGGGTCCCAGGGGTTCCCCCCCCCCGCCCCTTTCCCAGCTCTCTCCCACCACATGCCTATTTTCCGTGGATAACTGGGCCAGTGTTGCTCACTGAGCTCATACATTCATGGTCTATTCTGGACAAAAAGCAAACAATAAGAAATGTTTCTCTGAGACATAAGATCTGAGGGCCTTAGACCTGGCATGAAAGGTGGCAAGGGTGTGGGGGAGGGACCCAGCTCCCAGCCAGCTCCACCCTCCCCTGCTCCAGGCTGGGCACACCCTCCCAGTCCATGTGATTTGCCTTCCCTGGGATCTTGTGAACCTGCGAGTGGTCACCGTCATTTTCTGGACAAGGGAACAGTCTCAGGAAAGTGAAGTTTATGTGTTTTGTTTCCTGCTGCTCTTGAAGGATCTGAGGTATTTAACAAAAGTGTTTATGACTCAAAAGGAAAATAATCAGAACTTGATGGGGAGAGGTAGAGCAAAGGCAGAACATGGTAGGAACAATCAGCCACCCAGTAATGCTCACCAGATGGCTGAGTCTAGAGGTGGTCCTGAATTTGGCTCAAGTTTCCCCAGAAGCCCAAACAGAAGGAACACAATCTGCAGCTAGAAAAATGAAGCACATTAAATAGGAAGTAGAGGATCTAGAATTTGAACCCAGGTTTTCCTGAGGCCAAAGCTCATTCATTCCTTCTTTCATTCATGAGGTGGGGTGTGTGCTGCGGTGGAATGGAGGCTATGGCCCAAGGCTGAAATGAGAATCTAAGCACCACATCCTGCCACATGGTGAAGAGAGCCACAAACGTCTGCCAGGATTTGAGCCAGATGCTCCATGCTGGGCTTATCAAGAAGCCACAATGTGGGGTTCACCACTTACTGCCCCCCCAGGGTCCCTCCTGGCCTACGTGGGAAGAGGTAGGCTGGAGGGAGTCTTCTTAGCACTCAGACTGTCTGTGTTTGGTGGGGGGCTGGGTTCACACCATGAGGGAGGGGATGCTTTCCCTTCTTCGCTGACACACGCAAAGACTGGGGTTCTGTCCAAAGGGAAACTAGCTGGCCGGAGGTTTCCTGAACCGCAGAACCCACAGCCTCACCCAGCGCTGTCTCCAAAATTCATCACAATGAGGAATGTCTTGGACAGGCCAATGTGGGCCCCCTGAAAAAAGGTGGGGGAACATGGACATAAAGACTGGTGTCCACAGTGAGCCCACTGGAATTGCTGATACCAGGAAGACTTGAATGACATTGTAGGGCAGTGTCCCTGGCAAGAGGAGGGGATAGCTCCTGCCCTATCTTGTTTCCCACAGCCCTTAGAGGGTACAAAAGTGCTTCCCAAACACGTCTTCCTCTTTATTCATTCTTAGAAGAGTGACTTGGGTAGATTAACCCCAAAACCAAAACCTTAGCTTAGAGATTTTGAAAAAATTGTTAAACTGAAATTCACTAAGTCTTCAGTTTTGTTATCTATAAAATGGGCACAGGACTGACTACCACCCCCTTGTAACGGTTTGGATCTTAAATGTTCTGCAAGTCTCCTGTGTTAAAGGCTTGACCCCCAGCTGATGGGGCTTTAGGAGGCGGGGCCTAGTGGAAGCAAGTTAGGTCATTGGGGGACATGCCTTTAAGGGGATATTGGGACTCCAGCCCCTTCCTCTCTCTCCTTTTGCCTCCTGGCCATTATGGTGTGGGCAGCTTTGCTCTTCCACGTTCTTCCGCCATGACATGCTGCTTCACCATAGGCCCCAAAGCAGCAGGGCCAAGTGACTATGGACTGAAACCTCTGAGACAATGAGCCAAAATAAATGTTTCCCCCTTTAAGTTGTTCACCTCAGGTATTTTGTCACAGCAACGGAAAGTTGACTAGCTCCCCCACCCCTACCCCAAAATTTTGTGAGGTTTTGGCAACATTTTTCATCATTTTTGTTGTTGTTGTTGTATATTTTCTCTGAGTCTGTTTTGTCCTGAGGAATATCCAGGATATACTGTTCTTGGGAATTGTAGCCCTCTTTCTTCAGGTCTATGGCATTGGAATTTTCCAGAGGATTAAAAATCACATTCCTGAGCCCACTGAAGGTGCTTCTGATTCAGGATGCTCAGAGGAGAGTGCAATTGAAGTCAGAGACATTGGGAGCTCCCCAGATGACTCTGCCTTGTAGCCCGTGGTGAGTACTTCTGCCTCAGGTTACACTTGAAAATCCTGATTTTTGAGGCCTCTTGTGTTTTCATTGTTCAAATAGCTCTCCTCTGGTTCTGTAAAACGCGTGAGATTCCCAGAAGGTTCTCAGCTTTGCCTGAAAGGCAGAGCTAGTTCAAAAGGTGGGTGCAGAGAACCATGATTAGCTGCTAGCACGTCCTCTCAGATGGCTTCACTGGATCACCAACCTCACAGGTCTCTGAAGGAACGGGGCTCAGCACAGAGGACAAGTCCTACAACCTAGGGAGACCAGAACACAGCCCTGGGGAGCCAGGGCCCTGCCAGAACCTTCCAGAAGGAAGAGGCAGGAATGGAAGAGGCAATCACTCTCCTTCATCTAATAAGCATTTGCATATTAACATGTTTTCACTTTGAAATAATTTTAGCCTTACAAAAAAAAGTTGTAAAAAATAGTACAAAGATTTCCATATACATTTCACTCAACTTCTTCAAATATTAACCTCTTCAAAACCAGCGCAATGATCCAAACCAGGAAATTAACATTGATATGAAACAATTAATCTCTAGCTTAGTTTTGTAGAATTAAGTTAGAATTTAATTTCAAATGAAATCATTCAAATTTATCCAATTATCCCATGAATGGCCCAGGATCCAATCCAGGATGCTATATTATATTTAGTTGCCACATTTCTTTAATATCCTACAACCCAGCTTTTTTGAAGAATGTCTACAAGTTTAGGTATGTCTGATGTGTCCTCATCATTAAATGCAAGTTATTCATTCTTGATAAGAATATCACAAGAAATGATGGTTTTCCTATCTATATTAGTTCATTTTCTGTTGCTATAAGAAAATACCTGAGACTGAGCCCTTTATAAGTAAAAGAGGCTGAATAGCTTATGATTTTGGAGACTGAAAGTCCAAGATTGGGTAACCCCATAGATTTGGCCTCTGGTGAGAGACTCATGTCTGCATCAAATCATGGTAGATATTCTCATGGCGGGACAGTGTGCAAGAAGGGAGGGATCACATGGTGAAATAGGGAGCCAGAGAGGAAAAAAAAAAGTACTTCTCTCTCAATGACTAACCATGGTCCCAGGAGAACTATGTCCATTCCTTTCCAGGGTGTTATGCACAGTGACCTGATAACTTCCCACAAGGCCCTGCATCTTAAATGTTCACCACCTCTCACATCACCACACTGGGAAACAAGGTTCCAACACAGGAGCCCTTAGAGTCAAAACATTTAAACCAGGGCTCCTTCTCAGGGCATCGTTATAGGTGGTACTGTTTGCATTTTTTGGACAAAGCACCTTAGAAAAACATACACCCATTTTGACAAGGAACAAACTTAGCAATAACAGAGAGGTGAAGCTGCATCCTAAGCCTGGCTTTCTCTGCTCTCCTGCCCTCTCTTTAACCCGAGTGATCAGCCTTTCCTTCCAAATGCTGCCTCAGTAAGCTTGTCCCCCCCCCGCCCGCCCCCCCAGGATGTGAGGACTTCTCCTAGGTGGGCTGTACTTCTCTCTGGAAGTCTCTCATGAAAATAGGTTCACAAAGTAATACAAATGAGGTTACCACCTGTAGTTAAGCACAATTTTCTTTGGGAAGAAAAACTGGATATCATAAAAAAGAACTGAATGTGATGAAAGAAACTAAGACATTTATATTTCTGTGAGGTTTTCCAGCAAGAAAAATATTAAATAAACTGCCGAAAAGGTAGTTGCTGATATAAAATCAGCTCATGTTTCAAGTGGGTAGGAGTGAGCTACTTCCAAGTAGTGTAAGGAGAGAGGAGGCCAAGGAGGATTTTGAGAATGAGGGCCAGGACAGTTTTTGCCTATGCCGCTGGTTGTCACATAACTTTAGTATAAACTGCACTGCTTGACAAAATCCAAAATGTGCTTGTCTTACATGCACAGCTCTTTTGCCTTGCTTGGGTCATTTTGGAACAAATTAAGAGCTTTGACATAGGAAAAGTACTCAGAGGATCAAAGATGGACTTGGTTTGGTGCTGTTGGCTGAGAGGGAGAAGAAGGTAGTCAGGGGAGTCCTTTATTCTTAGACTTTAATGCCAAGGATGTTATCCTTGAAGAAAAATCATATTTGCTCCATTTTAAAGACTAAAACCAAAGAAAATGACAAAATAAAGAGGAAAAGGAAGTGAACAATTCCTGAATCAAACACTTGTAGCATTTTGACATCTCTTAGGATCTCTTTTAATCCAAATACCCACATGGAAGTTTGCCATCTTACGATAAGAATATGAAAGTCCCCAGGGATAACCATTCCAATAGCTTGGTGTATGTCCTACCTGGTTTTCCCCCACTGTCTTGGAACTCACCACTTCATGTATCTTACTCTCAATACCCATCTAACTAGTGTTGGTGGGGACACTGTTTTTTTTTTTTTTTTTTTGCATTCAAAGTTGCTTTTCCTTGGAATGTGGGGTTCAACATGCTCATGGATCACCAACCTCTTAAGAATTTCTCTTGATTCCTGACTTGGTCACTCATTTGGGGGCATTCATCTCCACTGACAGTGCCCTCTGCTCACCTCCCACGTCCCTGTACATCCTTGCCTCTCCTTGAGCTGCTCCTTCCTGTTTTCAGATCCCTGTCTGCCTTCCTGGCTAGTCTCCCTGTGGTTCCTTCTCTGCATTCTAGCTTGGATTTTTCCTTTCCAGGGTGGGTTTTCTCTCAACTGGACGGCACACCTCCTATAACTTCAGCTCTCACATGGATCCCTCATTGGGATTCTTGTTGTACTAGTCTCCCAGGGAAGCTATAACAAAGTGCCAGTATCTGGGTGGCTTACAACAACAGAAATTTATTCTCCCACAGTTCTGGAGGCTGAATGTCCAAGTTGAAGGTGAAGATAGCCCCTGTGCTCTCTGAAGGTCCTAGGGGAAGGTTGTGTTCTAGCTTCTCATGGTTGGCCCCAATCCTCAGCACTCTGGGGTTGTGGGTGAGTCACTTCAGTCTCTGTCCACCTCTGCCGAGGTTCTATCTTTTTGATTCTTCACCTGGCATTCTCCTCTTCTCTCTATGTACCTGTGTCTGAATTTCCCTTTTCTGGTGGGAATATCAGTTATTGGATTAATCCTGTGTGACCTCACCTTAATTTGCTTCATTGCATTTGTAAAAAACAAACAAAAACAAAACAAAAAAAACCTACCTCAAAAGAAGGTCATATTTGGGGGTCCCAGGTAAGCAAAAAAAAAAAAAAAAAAAAAGAAAGAAAGAAAAAGAAATCATCCTTGGTGGTGGGGGGCCCTATTCAACCCAGAACACTTCTTCAATTCTGTATAACTACTTTCCTTTTAGACATTTCTTTACCAGATTATGCACTGGTATCTTCATCTCAACCCGTCAAAAAATGAGTTTATTGCTCTACCAGTCTTCTAAGCAGAAGCTGCTGCTTTTGCGGGGATTAATGGAATCACTTTCCTTCCAGTAACTCAGGCTAGAAATGTCAGCATCATCTCTTCTTCCCGACCACCAACTTCCTGGCCCGTTGACTGCTACATCAGCCATGTTCACACCTGGGCCTCCCTGTTCACTGCACAGCACTGTCTCAGGGCAGAGCTTTGACTCAGGAGCCTGGAGGGGCCAGAGAGACAATGCAAATAATTACAATGGGGTCTCTGACATGATAGGAAGGGATGGGAACTCTGGCTGAGAAGCTAGTCTCATCTAACTACTCAATCAAATTCAGTTCCACAGCTTCCTCCATTTTGCCACAGAGGCTCTCAGATTTCCCGTATATAACCCATATTCAACCTCCCTTGGTTTCCAGTCTGGACTCAAGTGATAGCTCATTGCATCCATGACAGCGAAAAAGTCCTAAAATACAGACCGGAATCTGCTATTCCCTCCTAATCATGCAAGGGCTTTCATTATCACAGTAGTGGCTGGCCTCCAGAATGGGGCCCTTATAGTAGGCCTTGCGGAGAGGGAGATGGGGGGCAAAGTCTGGAACTGTGTATATTTGGATATTAAAAGAAACAGAAGGTAAGCTTTACTCACATTTGTTATGTGCATCGGCCTGTTTGTGAGGCAGTCCTTGTCTCCTGGAGTTCTAGATAGACTGAGGAGGAGCCACAGCTTCACTGTTCACAGTGGAATTCTAATTAGTGTTAACTAAATAAACTCTAGAATAATGGATGTTTCAGGGTCTGGAGGAGATATGAGTGATGAGGCACAAGTAGAAAGAAACCAAGTGAAAGCTTCTGCTAGACCTGGTTCAAGCCCCAGGTCAGCCGCTTTATGAGGTCACAGCAATGCCAACCACAGGAGCCCTGGTGAGGAGTTGGCTAAACAACTTCAAAGTTATGAAGAAGACTCCCTGAAATTAAATTTTCAAGACAATTTTGTTGGGTAAATGTATGCTGTGCTTTGAGGACATGCTTCTGACAGTATGAAGCCATTACAGTCAGCAAGACATTGACATATTATAATCTTGACCTTATCAATTTTTATAGTTTTATGTCTTCTATAAGGTACATACCATAACACAAAATAGTAGAACAGGAGCAGGTATATAATTTTTAAGTAAATGCACATATCCATATTAGGGTATGTACTCAGGGATTTTTTTTTTTTTTTTTTTTTTTTGGTACGGGGGATTGAACTCAGGGGCACTTAACCACTGACCCAGCCTTTCTTTGTATTTTATTTAGAGACAAGTTCTCACTGAGTTGCTAAGTGCCTTGCTAAGTTACTGAGGCTGGCTTTGAACTCTCAATCCTCCTGCCTCAGCCTCCCAAGTCACTGGGATTACAAGCATCTGGCTCAGGGCTGTTTTCATGAATGGAATGCATGATCAAAAGTTTGGAGATGGTCTGATGGTCAGTTTCACCTCCCTTAGCTCTGCATGCAAGGTCTTCCATTATACCCCCATGCTTCTTTTCAACCTTGTTTCCACTGTATAGCTCTCTGCTGGCCAGACCTATGTCCCATGCACCCTGCTGTGATGCCTGTGTCCCTCCAAAAGCAAGTATTGGAAACAATCCCCAATGCAACAGTTTTGGGAGGTAGGGCCCAAAGGAGAGGTGATTTGGTGGTGAAGATGGAGTGCATGAAAGAAGCTGTCATCACAGGAGTGAGCTTACTATTAAAGAAGTGGTTTCACTGGAAAAGGGAGAATGTGGTCTTGTGTGTTCTCTTTCAATCTCTTGTTGCCCTTCTGTCATGTGGTGATGTGGGCTCTTTCCAGGTACTGTCCACCTGATCTTGCATTTCCTAGCCTCTGTATCTGTGAGGAATATATTTCTGTTCATTATCAGCTACCCAGTCTGTGGCATTCTGTTATAGTACAGCAAAACAGACCGGGACCTACCCATTTAAATACTTTGTTCCTAAGCTCTGCATGTTTTCTCTGTCAGAGCTCATTCTCATTGCCCACTGCTACACTTTGGATGTTGAATGTCCCCCAATGGCCCATGAATTAAAGGCTTGGTCCTCAGGGTGGCACTACAGGGAGGAGGTAGACTCTTGTGGAGGTAGGGTCTCAGCAGAGGTCCTTATGTCATTGGGGGTGTGCCCTGGAAGGGAACTGTGAGACCCTGGTCACTTCCTCTTCCTTTTGCTTCCTGGCATGAGGTGAGTAGTTTGCTCCACCACGGGTTCCCTGTCGGAGCAATCCAGCCTGCCCAGCAGAGGCCCAAGGCAGTGGGATCCACTCATTCTTGGACTGAAACTTCCAAAACTGAGAACCAAAATAAAGCTTTTCTCTTTATAAGTCAATTTTCTCAGAGATTTTGTTATAGTACAAGAAGATGCCTAATGGTTTCAGGCAGCTTTGCATTGTTGTGACCAAAATGCCTGACGAGAACAACTTAGAGGAAGGAGAGTTTATTAGGGACTTATGGTTTCAGAGGTCTGCCCATAGACAGCCGAGTCCATTGCTCAAGGCCCAAGGAGAGGCAGAGCATCATGGCAGAAGAGAATGGCAGAGAAAAGCATCTCATCTTATGGTGGCCAGGAAGCAGGTGGGGAGTGGCCACAGGGAAGATGCACCCTTCCAGGGCACACCTCCAGTCACTCACCTCCTTCAGCCATGCCCTTCTGGCCTACAGTTACAACCCAGTCAGTCCATTCAAACTGGGATGAAATGATTATGTCATAGCTCTTATAATAGGACCAGTTCACCACCGAGCATTGCTGCATTAACTCAGGAGTCTTTGAGAGATGCCTCCTATCCAAATCATAGCACCAACACGTCCACACACCTTCTGCAACTTTTCCCTTCTCCCCGACTCTTATGGTGAGGTCGCATGCCATCTCTCTGAGTCTGTCTTGCTTCTCAGCCATCTCAGCGGACCCCTCTGTTCTTGCTCACACAGTGTCCTACAGCCCTGTGGAGCGTCTCACCATAGCTGGAGTTGGTTGCTCAACGTGCATGTTTTGACCTTGCTGTGGGTGACTGTTCCTCATTCTCTGTCACTCCACTTCCCTATTCCAACGAGGCATTTAATATCCCTTCCATGACTTTTTGTAGAATTTGTTACTTACAGGTTCTCAAATGAATGACCTTTGATGTTTGAGCAAAGTCTACATTTTCTGTGCAAAGCGGGGGGGGGGGTCATTAGTAATCGAGGAAATGATAAAATCCAGCAGTCTGACACTGAGTCTTATCTAGGACCTCTTTCTTTTCCTCCCCAGAATTGCTTATTAGGGGAGTGCTTATAGTGATTGAACATGGCAATCTCATATGGAACGATGAGATAAAAATAGAAGATTTTCCATTCATTCTCTCTGTGTTTAATATTTATTTATTTATTTATTTATTTTACAAAATCCAGGTTTTAAAAGTAATCTCGCCCTACTTGCCAACATCATTAGCCACATCCCTTTGGCTAGGAGAGCATTTTTATTCCTTTCTTCAGTTCTCTATAATTTATGTTTTATCCACTGTTAACATTTCTTTTTTTGGCAAAGGAAAGCCTTTTTTTAAAAAAAAAAAAACTGGATATGAATAAATTGCAAATGTTAAATGTAAATTAAATGAGCTTTTGTAGTCACTATAGCTCACATTTGTACTCACCTCAGAAATGGCTACGGAGGTGACTGACAGGTGACAAGAAACTGCCAGCTTGTGGCTTTCTTGTTTGTCAGTTTCATTAGCTCTCAGTATTGCCTTAAATGACCTTCGTTGTGTATACCTGGGCTGCACATAAGAACCAGACAAAGAAGTGATTTCAACCATCCCTCTCTTGTAGTATACTCAAGCACAGATAAGAATATGCATGCATACCATGTGTAAAAATGATAAAAAGATAGCGAGTTTTGGCTAAGTGATGGGACAAAAGTAGGCTCTTGGCTCCAGTTGGAAGGAGTTTGAATTGGTATAACTTTTCTGAAAGACAATTTGGAAAATGTATTAAACACCCATAAAATGTGCATGTTCTTTGATCTAACAGTTCCATTCCTTGCAATACATTTTAAATATATAGTTTTGGAGAGAGATTTAGCTACAAGAAAGTTAATTTCAACTTTGTTTATAATAGTGATGAAAACTTGAAAACCACTTATATGTGCAGTAATAGGAAGTTAGGAAAATAAATGATAGTTTGCCCATACCAGGGAATACTTAGTGACCAGTACAGATTGCATCATAAAGAATTTTTAATGATGCAATATGTTGTTAAGTGAATCAAACAGGCTACAAGCATGTTCAGCTTGGTTGCAATTTATTATTAAAAAAAACCAAATATGTGCAACTTTGATTTTCTAGCTTCCTCTAGCTGCAAAGAGGCTACCCTTGTTTTTGATATTTGCATCTTGTGACTCTGGCTCCCATCTAGTATGACTGAAAAATGTTCTTTTTTCTTTAAGACTGCCCTCCTGTCTCTCTTCACCTTAGCCTTGTTTCATTCTTTTGCATGCCACCTCTTGTCCTGGGAAGCCAGCTTCTACAGACTAATATTTCTCGCCTCATAAAGTTTTGCAGAAATGTAAACAATTGGTTCCCTGAACTCCCCAAACACAGGTAAAGTTGAGCTGTGATGCTTAATTCAACTTTCCCGAGTGGCAGGGTATAATTTATGGGGATTGAAAGCCCAAGAAAGGAAAACTTAAAATTGGATACTAAATGTCTGCTGCCAGAAAACCTATACTTGGGTCAGTGTCACCTGCTGAATCCTCTGCTCGCTGGTTCTTGTCTTTTCCTTCAGCTCCATGCCACTGTGCAAGAACAAACTTATTACCTCTTTGTAGGACTGTCCTTAAACCATCTCCTCTCACAAGAGTCTTTCCACCAATCCTGCTGAGATCTCAAAGAGGGGAAAACAACTTTCCTAAAAAGAAACATAATTTGTAGAAATTAATCCCACCTACACTGAGGATAATAGCATTTACATTATTATGTAGAGTGACTGAACTAATGTCTTAAACTTCCCCAATTCAGAGCAGGATCTTAGGTCCACTTGACCAAAGTCCCTTAAAGACATCCCTTCTTCTCCACTCCACCTGCTCCCCAAAACCAAGGGACAAGTTGACCCAAAAAGAAATACCAGCTCTCATTCTGAAATGCAAGAACCGATCCTAACAGTGAAAGGAAATATTGTACTTTTGTCATAGGCTTTTGTTTTTTACTGAAATTGTCAACAACAACAAAAAGGGAATTCAGTGCCAACTAAAATCCTTTTTTCTATGTATATGTGGGTATAGAAAACTCCTTGAAGAGATAGACCCTAAAACATAAACAGCAATGCTCGCCAGGTAAAGAGCATTGTTATGGTTTGGATGTGAGGTGTCCCTCAAAAGCTCTTGTGTAAGACAATGCAAGAAGGTTCAGAGGAGAAATGATTGGGTTATGAGATCCTTAACCTGATCAGTGAATCAATCATATGATGGGATTAATTGAGTGGTAACTGAAGGCAGGTGGGGTGTGGCTAGAGGAGGTGGGGCATAGGGGGTGTGGCTTTGGGGTATATATTTGTATCTGGCAAGTGGAGATCTCTCTCTCTCTCTCTGCTTCCTGGTTATTGTGTGAGCTGCTTCCCTCTGCCTCACTCTTCCACCATGTTGTTCACCCTCACCTGGAGCCCTGAGGAATGGAGCCAGCTGTCTATGGACTGAGACCTCTGAAACCGTGAGCTCCCAAATAAACTTTTCCTCCTCTACAGTTGTGTTGGTCGGGTTCTTTAGTCACAGCAGAAAAAAATCTGACTAATACAGGCATATTTCTTAGCTGCTTAAGACAACAAACACCATTTCACAGTTTCAGTGGGTCAGGAATCCCTGGGGATGGCTCTTTAGGCATCCTCTACTGGGATCTCTCCAGTTCCCAAGGCTGCAGTTGAGATGGAGGCTGGTGTTAGTGAGCTCAAGGCTCAGCTGGGGAGGGAAGTGCTTTCACACTTACTCAGGTGGCTGTTAAGTGGACTCAAGTGTTGGCTGTTGGCTGTTGGCAACTGGCAAGAGACTCTAGTCATCGCGCTGTGTGGGTCTCTCAATAAGGTTATTTCTGATATGGTAGCTTGTTTTTTTTTATTTGTGTGTGTGTGTGTGTGTGTGTGTGTAAAGAGAGAGAGGGAGAGAAGAGAGAAGAGAGAGGAGAGATAGCAGAGTCTTCTTGTAGCCTAATGTTTTAGGTCTCCTTTAGATTCATTCCCAGTTTGATGATTTGCTAGGAGGATTCATATATCCCAGAATATGATCATATTCATGGCTATGATTTATAACTGCAGAGGGATAAAGCAAAGTTAGCAGAGGTAAAATGTGTAGGAGGTGAAGCCCAGAGAAAACCAGGCATAAGACTGCAAAAGTCCCCTCCCAGAAAAGACTTAATCCCCCTAGCAGTGAGTGGTAACATGAGTGAAATGTGTGGTCTACTCGACTGACTCATTGAAGACTCAATTCCCAGGGTTTTTATTGCAGGCTGCCCACATCAGCACCTTCTTTATAGCACATACCAAAATTCCAGACTTCCAGAAGGAAGGTGGGTGCCTCATTGTAACCACGGTGTTTGCACAAACAGTTTAGGCCCAGGAGACCCTCCTTATCAGGGAATGATGGGAAGTTTTCTTTATAAAATTCAAGTTCCAAGTGACAGCCAAGGAACAACCACCTAAGTAGGCCTTTCTAAGGACAGCAGTCTTAGACCTGTTATGTCAACTCTCTGCCAACCTAATCTTGGAAGCCACACCCATAGCTTCCAAGTGAGCTGGCCCTCAGCCAGGGGAAGACAGGACACAAGGTCATGCAGAAAGGGAAGCATCCCCGGGGCTGTCTTAGAGACTGTCCATCACACCGATTCTACTTTTTCTCACTAATATTCTTTATTTTTCTCTCTGGTGATATGTAGTACTTTTATCATAAGAATATGCTATTAACAAACCATGATTAATTACATACACAGCATTAGTGGAAGAAAATTAGGATTACGCAGGTACCACCCACACTCAAAAAGTGTGGATTTTTCTGGCATGTTAACACTTGTTGGTGTCTTTGAGATGGTGAATTTAGCTGGGAGGAAAGGTTGGAATGTTTCTAGTTATAAGAATAAATATTGGGTTAAAAAAAAAAGTTTATCGGCAGTAGGGGAGCTGAAGTCGGCAATGATTTGTTTGTGAAATGGCTGGATGTGGAGGCCAGAGGGAACCTCACCAGACTCCAGGAAGCTTCAGACCAAGAACAGTATTATACCTTGAAACGCTTGGCAAGAACCCCACAGATCACTGTTAGCTGCAGGCCACCATGGCATGCTGAGTGGGGGCAGGATGAGGGGCCGGTGGAGGGTGGAACAGAGCACTTCTCTCTTTGGTTGGAGGTAATGCAGGGGAGAGATGAGATTGGGGAGGGAAGGAGAAGGAAGTTTTCTTTCCTCTCAGCTCAGGATTTCAGAGAGGAAGGGAGCTGAGGTGGGAAAGGAAGACAGAGAGTCCCTGAATTCTGGGACTGTCATTAAGCTTTAGAAGTGGGCAAAGGCAGGGGGCCCTGGGGACTCCTGCTGTTAGGCATTATAAATAGAGGGGCAAGGGTGCTCAATGAGTTCTGTAGACCTGTTCTCTAGAATCTATGATTCCCAAATCTGCCTTTCTCACCCACAGTCATTAAAAACTTCTGAAGGTTTTATTTTATCTTTATTTCTCTCTGTTTCTCTCTGCCTTAATGTAAGCTCTACCAGGGTAGAGATTTTTGACTGTTTTGAATAAAAGACCCTCAATAAATGTAAAACTGAATTTAAAAATTCGTTATGCCAGCATCTCACATTCCTTTCCTGGCTTCTGTTGCTCACTGGTATTTAACTAAAACTGCATATATTTACCTTTCGACTTAGTAGATTTCATCTGTAGGACTCCATGAACTTTAAAACAGATTTGTCAATATTATGCTAAGTGAAAGAAGCCAGATGCAAAAGGCCACATATTGTATGATTCTATTTATACGAAATGTCCAGAACAGGCAAATCCATACAGACAGAAAAATTAGTGGCTGCCAGGAATGGCAGGGAGGAGGAAACACGGACTGATGGGTTTCTTTTGAGGGGTAATAAAATCTTCCCACTTTTGTAGTTATGTCAATTTCCAAGTTGTCATTTTGGGGTGGCATGTCCTAAACTCTGATACCACAAAATTGTATACTTTAAAACAGCAAGTTTTATGATACAACCTCAACAAAGTTGTTATTGAAAAAATTTGGTATTGATTTCCTTTGAGGGAGGGGCAGCTGATTCTTTTTACTGAAGTTTCACAGATAAATAAAATAGGGCTTGTTGGCTCTGTGGCAAATAGCATGGACACTGGAGTCAGGCATGCCCAGGTTTGTCTCTAGAATTCTTACCAGCACGTGACCTTAGGCAAGTTATTGTCTCCCTGGGCCTTTGGACCTGGCCTCCTTGGATCTAAATACCTAAGGCAGAGGGCCATGTGGAAGGTCAACTGCACTGAGCCATGTACAATGCTTACCACCGCGCTTGACAGGCTGCCAATGAGCATAGTCTTTTTCTTTCCTCCTCCTATCCAAGGAGACCTGAAATGTCCCTGGGTCAGTGCAAAATGAAGTACTAGAATCTTACTACAAAGATAGGATCCATTTTCTGGCTTCCAAACTAATGCACCATTTTTTTTTTTTCTACAGCATTTCAGCCTTGTTGTGGCCATTATTTGGCACAGAAAGTCATTTGCTAGTTGGTCTTCTTTCTCCACATCCAGATCAAGGCCCAGCAACTGTCAGTGATTATACCTAGGGTCTACCACTGCTTTGGAAATTGGTGCTGTGGCCCTGTCAAGACAGCCAGACAGAACTCAGTCGTGGCTTGTGATTCGACAGGCAGTTCTGCAGTCCTCCCTCCCTTTCACAGCAATGTGATGGTAAATGCTTACAAAACAATTCTATGGTACAAACAAACAACCTGATTTGTACTTATGCCAATTTCCATGGTGTAAATACTTTCACCATGGCTGACTTCAAGCTGCCAGTGTAGTCCCACTGAATATCACCGAATGAGGAGTTGAGAAGAGATACACACAGTCCGTTATCTCAAAAAACCACAGTTCTCTTAAAACATGCAAATGGGTCCCAGCATTGACTGCCTTTGTGGAGTAATTAAGCCATGTCTGCCCAGCAGAACTTGTAGGCAGCTTCCAAACAATTCTGCTTAGAATGAAGGAATTTTCCCACATGAATTTTCACAGTGTGACACCTCTGATGGTTTTTCTGCCTCCTGAGAACTCAGCACATGATTATAAGCTTGGGGCTAGAGTTGGAAATCTGTACAAACTTTTATTAGAGATTGGGAAAAGATCCCCAACTAAGCCTGCCTTGGAGATGTGTGTTTCCACTGTATGTGAACAGCACGTTCAGGCCATTTGGAAAGCATCAGATACTTTTAATTGTAACCTGGAGGACCTGAGTGCATGCATATTTGACAGAACCAGAATCACACAACCAATGTCTAAGGATGCTAAGGTGGAAAGCAAAGGTGTTTGCTGAGTTGGCAGCCTTACAAACAGAAGCCATGCAAACCCAAACTAATGAAGCCCTCAGTCTTGCAGAGGGCTGACCCACCTCCTTTTGGGTGGCAGATTATAGATGGAACACATTCATGGAATCCAAAGCAAATATTGATCAAGGTGAGTATGGAAATAATCTCCAAAGCTGGGGTTGTTCAGAGGGAATTGAAAGATGGGCTGTGGGGAATGAAGGGGTCTGTCGTTTAGCACAAGAACAGTATACTGGGCTCATACTCTTCTGGCAGAGGGCAGGGATCAGTTAGAGCAAACCAAGTGCTCTACCAAATTCCAGTGACTTCATACAGTGTGTTTCTTCTCCTCATGGCTCACAGATGCAGGAGTTTCTTCAGGTTAGAAGAAACTCCTCTTCTGGGCTAGCTCTATTTCAAGTAGTCATTCAGAGATCCGAGTTGACTAAGTTAGACTCTGCTCACTTCAGCTTGTGGATCCCATTATTTCCCTACCTCTGACATATAGACAGAAAATGGAAAAGCAAAGAGAAGCCATGTCTGCTTTACAACCACATCCATTTTACTCACAGTCCTTTATGGCCCCCCTTTTGTGAGAGGAGAATTCTCTGTATTGTTCTGATACTGGAAATTCATTCTTTCCCCCCTTATTTTTATTGGTGGGTTATAATTATTCATAATGGTGAGATTCACTGTTACATATTTGTTACATGCACATGTCCAAGAAATATAACAATACAATTTAATTTCATTCCATAGTATTTCCCGTATCTCTCCCCCAGGTCCCTTTCCTGCACTTTACTGGTCTTTCTTTGATTTTCATAAGATTTCCCTTTCCTACTTTTCCTTTTTAAGAGGAGCAACTTGCCATGTGGGTGAGCATTAATTGAAGACCTTATGCATTTATTGCAAGTTCTGTGACTCTTAGATTGTTGAGTAGTCCCTGGCTGATAGCCACTTCCTAAGAACAATTCTATATGATGGAGAGGAAAAGATAGGAACAATTTTGTGGTCAAAATTGTGGTGCTAACCAAGAGTGTGCTTTTATTAAGAGAATCTTTTTTTTTTTTTTTGAATGAGGTAACTTTTTTTTATAGCTTTGTTTTATTCATTTATTTTTTTTTTGTTGTTGTTGTTATTTTTTTGTGGTGCTGAGGATTGAACCCAGGGCCTCACACATGCAGGGAAAACACTCTATCACTGAGCTACATCCCCAGCCCTGTTAAGAGAATCTTTACTTGAATAAGTTGGGCAAGTTAGCATTTTATCTCATGTTTCCTTCAGGGCAAATTTTATGTTAGTCAATAAAATGTGGTACTGTGTTAAGGCACTAGGTCTCCACAAAATGCATAGGATCTCTCTTCCCCTGCTGGACAGTTCTTGAGGGCATAGCCTCTTAGCTCTGGGGGAGCTAGCTGTTCACTGAAGGTCCCTTGTCCTGCCTTTCATAACAACTTCTCTGATTCTCAGTCCCTAGCCTCTTGTTAAATCCAACAATTTACTAATTCACTGCCCTGGGGATTTTTAATTGAAGCCTGTATGAAAAGCAGTTAAGATCTTCAGCAATTATTGGGGCAAAGTATACTCTTACTAACACCAACTAAAGCCACTTGCTAAGAATGCTAATCTCATCCATCTTTTATTCATGCTCAGAAATTTCTAGATTTATTTCCTTAGATTCAAGCCTGGAAGACAATGCACAGTAGATGAATACATTATTGACAGCTGACTTTTTGGCCAGGGTGACATCTGCACCTCAGTGCTTTGTACATGTAGTGGGACAGTGACCCACTTCATTTGTTCTCATGCTACAATTTAAAGCAGTCAGTTTAGCAGGTGGCATCAGTGTAGACTTCAGATGTATCATTAGGTAAGGTCGTGGTGCTGATGGCAACAGATGATGAGGAGAAGAGTGGTGGCTGTGGTTCACCTGCATGACACCATGAACTTTTAGTTGTCTTCTGTATTCTGACGTGAAGACTGGAAACCTCACACACTCAGGTTCTTTTGATGTTCCAAAAGCCTTTTGGTGAGTTTTGATATATGTGCCTCAAGACAAAATCTTTCAGACATAGCAAAATGGAGCATGGATTAGCGCTTCCAACTATTTCCATGTGTTATGGGCCAGGTTCTGTGGGCAATGAGCAAACAGACTCCATTTTACCCTGAGACTCCATATCAAGTAAGAAATGCTTCTCCCATGGGAAAACCTCACCTCTGTACCCATTAATAGTTACCTAGCATAACATACTTGGCAACACAAAATAGCAATTCTTATACAATGTAAAATTGTTCTCTTTGCTTTCCATTTTTCCTAGGCAATGTACCTTGTCAGAGATTGATTGTCTAGACGTTAGTAACCATTCTCTAACTTGTACTCAACTAAGGTCATTTTGACCCACTTCCCTTCTACTTGCTTGCTGCTATGCCAACCTGGAAAGTCCTGTGGGAAATACCAATGTACCCATTGCATTGTCTCACTAACTGTCCAATTCAGCTCCTGTGCCTGCTTGCTTGCAGCTATATCACCCCAGATATGGTTTTTGCCTTTAAATATCTTAAAATGCTCAAGCTTGGGGCTGTTCCTTGCAGAGACTGTTATGGGTCTTGTGGGGAGCTGTCAGTGGCCAGCTAAATAATCTTCAATTTGGACAAAACTGGGACTTGGTGTGTTTTCTGAGCGACCTGTCCCACAACACAGGCAGCTCAGTGAGTGAGTGAGTAAGTGTGAAATATATTGAAAATTTGTGCATCAAAAATCCCTTCTCTGCATCTCACTCTCTATTGTCCTTCTATGACTTTTTTTCCTTTCATTGTTGACCTTGATATTTTACCATGGTAATCTTGGTGGGGAAAAATGACCTTCAGATAAACCAGATCCCAGACATTGAACTTTTCTAAACTTAGACCCACCAGAGGTGTCTAGTTGCTGGGATGGGGTTATATGTTGGAGTTAGTCTTCTGCTACCTGGTAGGGGTAAGAAATGGATGTCTTCCACAAGGGTCTAGAAATGTGGATTTTCCTACAAGGATCTGAAGTAGCCTGATTTTATGAGCTCTTCACTGATCAAATGCATTTCCTGCCCCAATCAGGATGATAAAAATCCAGATTCTTATGCAAAGACATAAGATCAAAATATTCAGTCATGTTTATATTTATCTTCTCTGAGTGATAATTAGTCTATCTGTTAGTATTTCCTTTACTAGAAAAGTTTAATGTTGAAAAATTCCAGAGCTTGCCCAGGATGGCAAATAGATATCATTTCATATGTGAGCTCTAATTGATTGGTCGTGCCTGTCTAGAGAGTTAAGCAGAGAAGAAATCTGATACTGCATCTACTTTCAGTATGAAACACTAGCACAATTGGTTAGTAATGTCTGCCATGGGCACAGGAGTCAGGAACAGTGACCTGTTTACCACAGCTATTTCATTCAACCACAAAATATCATGTGCCTACCATATGCAAAGCACTAATTGGGGGCAAGAGTACAGTTAGTTGCTGAGGCCCTATTCTAGGTATAGACCAGTGTTCTAAGAGATGACTCTATTTGCTAGCTTTATGGACTGAGAAATTTACAGGTTTGGCAAGAGCAAATAATTCATCCTAAGCCACAAAATTAGTAAGAGAGTCAACCAAGCACAGGACCCTTGTCTTCCTACTGGTCTACTTGTGACCCTCTCACCATCACCTAGAGGAGCTATTTATAAGTAAATTTTATTAAGAAGTTTTAGTTGCTGGGAAACCTTGACCTGTTCCCATCTGTTTGGTCAAGAGATGACTCCCAACTTAGGCTGCAGCCCAGGAGGAAGGTGACCTTCCTTCTTTCTTGGAGCCTGCCAGGCAAAATCATCCTCTGTTTTAAAAACTGCAACTGAGGCAGCAATGCCTGTGGAAAATTCTTCTTTGTAGGAGAAAAAAAATAAATGTGGCATTGAGTTGAAGCAGGATATTATCTAAAGCCCCTATAGGGGTTACAGAGTGCCTGAGATGGGTGGAACTCCATGGATCAAAGTATCAAATGATAGGCGGGTGAATTTTTCCATGGATGAATTCCAGGAAAAATTTCCCTGATACTTTTGTTGTCAAAGTCAGCCTGTTCCCACCCAGGGCTTTAAAGTAGGCATGTCTAGACGGGAGGTGGAGAGGCACTTGGAGGAGAGATTATTTTTTCTTGCTAGTACCCAGTTTATTCCAGCAGCTCCTGAGCTTACTTTTCCCAGTTGGGGAGAGGGTGTGGGTCTCCCCACAGTGCCGTGTATCTAAGCTGAACTTCAAAGCACTGCAAGGAGGCTGTTCTATCTCTTTTCCTGGCCTCCTCCCACTGCCCAGAGCCTTTACTCAGAGCTTTGAGGGCCCTAGATTAGGATTCCAGGGAGGACAGAGCTCAGGCCACTAGTAGGGAAGCCTTTGTTTTATGTCCAGGAAACTTTCATTCAAAGAAATCACAGAGAAGCCAATTTACATAACCATGTCAATTTAACAATTGTTGAAAGTATTTCTAGGAAGTTAAGAATAAATCTGAAATAGATGTTCCAAACTACCTCTATCCATGGAACGTTGTTCTGGGAAGCTCATTACCCGTCATTAGAGGTAGCAGGAGTTGTTGGGAATGCTGAAAGCCCCTCAGACAACTTTGAATATCACTGATAGACAGCTCCCTCGCAGGCGCAAGGGCTTCCTGGGCTCTCTGCCTGAGAACATTCTCTGGCAGCTCTTCCTGGGGGCAGGCTCAAAGGGCTGGGGAGTTAACCCCAGGAGCAATGCTCAGTTCTAAGGGACAGGAGTTGGTGGAAAATATTATAGCTTACCTCCTCAATATTATAGCTTACCTCCCTCCCCATACAACGATCAGTTCTAAGGTGTGTCCACATGATCTCCAAGAGAGCCACCAGTGGGACTGAGCTCCAGCTCTGTGAAGCAGGATGCTTCTCTTTTATGTCCCATTCATTGGCTGGTTTCCCTTTCCTATTGTTAGTCAGTTTTCCTTCACTATGGTAAAATACCTGAGATAATTAATGTATAAGAGAAGAGGGTTAGATAATTAGAAATTATTTTGAAAATTTATACTCCAATAAAATGAAAATCTTGATGACACCAACAAATTTTTAGAAACATATGACCTACTCAAACTGAATCAGGAGGACATACGCAATTTAAACAGATAAATTTCAAGCAAGGAAACAGAAGACATCATCAAAAGCCTACCAACCAAGAAAAGCCCAGGACCAAATGGATACACAGCTGAGTTCTGTAAGACCTTCAAAGAAGAACTAATACCAATACTCCTCAAATTATTCCATGAAATAGAAGAGGAGGGAACCCTTCCAAACTCATTCTATGAGGCTAGCATCCCCCTGAGACCAAAACCAAATAAAGACCCAACAAGGAAAGAAAACTTCAGATTGATATCCCTGATGAACATAGATGCAAAGAATCTCAGTAAAATTCTGGAAAATTGCATAGAAAAATATATTAAAAAGAAGATAGTACAACACAATCAAGTGGGATTCATCCCAGGGATGCAAGTTTGGTTCAACATAGGGAAATCAATAAATGTAATAATCACATCAGTAGACTTAAGAGAAGAATCATATGATTACCTAAATGGATGCTGAAAAAGCATTTGATAAAATATAGCTCCTCTATGTTCAAAACACTAGAAAAAGTAGAAAAAGTAGGCCCATACCTCAATAATGTAAAAGCTATCTATGCTAAGCCCAAGGCCAACATCATTCTAAACGAAAACATTCTAATTGGAAGCATCCCCTTTAAAAACTGGAACAAGACAAGGATACCCTCTTTCACCACTTTTATTTAACATAGTCCTTGAAATTCTAGCCAGAGTAATCAGAGAGACAAAAGAAATTAAAGGAATAAGCATAGGAAAAGAACTCAAACTATCGCTATTTGCTGATGACATGATTCTAAATATAGATAATCCAAAAAATTCCACCAGAAGACTTTTAGAACTAATGAATGAATTCAGCAAAGTATCAAGGTATAAAATCAATACCTATAAAGCAAATGCATTTTTATACATAAGTGATGAATCCACTGAAAAAGAAATTAAGAAAACTACCTCATTCAAAATAGCCTCAAAAAATATAAAATAATTGGAAATGATCTAACAAAAGAGGTGAAATTCTTCTAAATGAAAACTATAGAACAATAAAGAAGGAAATTGAAGAAGACCTTAGAAGATGAAAATATTTCTTATGCTCTTAGATAGGAAGAATTAATATTGTCAAAATGGCCATACTACCAAAAATACAGATTTAATGCAATTCCTATTAAAATCCCAATGACATTCTTCATAGAACTAGAAAAAGCAATCATAAAATTCATTTGGAAAAATAAGAGACCCAGAATAGCCAAAGCAATCCTTAACCAGAAGAGTGAAGCAGGAGGCATCACAATACCAGACCTTAAACTCTGCTACAGAGCAATAGTAACAAAAACAGCATGGTATCAGCACCAAAACAGAAATGTAGACCAATGATACAGAATAGAAGACACAGAGTCCAACCGACATAAATACAGTTACCTCATACTAGACAAAGGCACCAAAAACATACATTGGAGAAAAGATAGCCTCTTCAACAAATGGTGCTGGGAAAACTGGAAATCCATATCTAGCAAAATGAAATTAAACCTCTATCTCTCACCATGCATAAAACTCAACTCAAAATGGATCAAGGACCTAGGAATTAGACCAGAGTCTCTGAACCTAATAGAAGAAAAAGTAGGCACAAATCTTCATCATGTCAAATTAGGCCCTGACTCCCTTAATAAGATTCCTAAAGTGCAAGAAATAAAATCAGGAATCAAAGGGTGGATTCAAACTAAAAAGCTTCTTCTCAGCAAAATAAACAATCAGTGATGTGAATAGAGAGCCTACATTTTTTGGGAACAAATGTTTACCACATGCACATCAGATAGAGCACTAATCTCTAAGATATATAAAGAACTCAAAAATCTTAACCCCCCCAAAAAAACAAATAACCCAATCAATAAGTGGGCTAAGGAGCTAAACAGACACTTCTCAGAAGAAGATATACAATTGATCAACAAATATATGAAAATATGTTCATCATCACTAGCAATTAGAGAAATGCAAATCAAAACTACTCTAAGATTTCATCTCACTCAAGTCAGATTGGCAGGTATTAAGAATACAAACAACAATAAGTGTTGGCGAGGATGTGGGGGAAAAGTCACACTCATACATTGCTGGTGGAACTGCAAATTGGTGCAGCCAATATGGAAAGCAGTATGGAAAATCTTTGGAAAACTGGGAATGGAACCCACCATTTGACCCAGCTATCCTACTCTTTGGTCTATACCCAAAGCACTTAAAAACAGCATACTACAGGGACACAGCCACATTAACATGGCTAAAATGTAGAACCAACCTAGATGCATTTTAGTAGATGAATCGGTAAAGAAACTGTGGTATATATACACAATAGAATATTATTCAGCATTAAAAGAGAATAAAATCATGACATTTGCAGGTAATTGGATGGAGGTAAAGAATATAATGCTAAGTGAGTTAGCCAATCCCAAAAAACCAAATGCAAAATGTTTTCTCTGATTTAAGGACGCTGATTCAAAATGTGGTTGAGGGGATGGTGCATGGGAGAATCAGATGAACTCTTGATAGGGCAAAGGGGAGGGAGGGTAATGGAGAGGGCATGGGGGTAGGAGAGATGATGGAATGAGAAGGACATCATTACCCTAAGTTCATGTATAAAGACACAAATGGTATGACTCTACTTTGTGTACAATCAGAGACATGAAAATTTGTGCTTTGTATATGTGTGATATAAATTGTAATGCATTCTGCTGTCATATATAACAAATTAAAATTTAAAAAGTCAATAAATGGGATGGATTCATATTAAAAAGCTTCTTATCAACAAAGAAAACCATCACTGAGGTGAAGAGAGAGCCTATAATGTGGAAGCAAATTTTTACCACATGCACATCAGATGGAGCACTAATCTCCAGGATATATAAAGAACACACAAAAAAGTTAATACCAAAAGAACAAACAACCCAATCAATAAATGGGCTAATGAGTAAACAGACACTTCTCAGAAAAAGATATACAATCGATCAACAAATATTTTTAAAATGTTCAACATCTCTAGCAATAAGACAAATGCAAATCAAAACTACTCTAAGATTTCATCTCACTCCAGTCAGAATGGCAGTTATCAAGAATACAGTAATAGTAAGTGTTGGTGTGGATGTGGGGAAAAAGGTACACTTATACATTGCTGGTGGGACTGCAAATTGGTGCAACCACTTTGGAAAGCAATATGGAGAATCCTCAGAAAATTTAGAATGGAGCCACCATTTGACCCAGCTATTCTGCCCCTCAGTCTATACCCAAAGGACTTAAAATCAGCACACTATAGTGATAAAGCCACCTCAATGTTTATAGCAGCTGAATTCACAATAGCTAAACTGTGGATGCCCATAAATAGACAAATGGGGAAACTGTGGTGTATATACATAATGGAATATTACTCAGCTTTAAAAGAGAATAAAATTATGGCATTTTTGGGTAAAAAATGGAGTTGGAGAATATTATGCTAAGCAAAGTGTGCCAATTCCAAAAAAATTAAAGGTCTAATATTTTCTTTGATTAGTGGATGATGATCCATGATGGGGCCGTGGGAAGAATGGAGGCACTTTGGATTGGGCAAAGGGGAGTGTGGAGAAGGATCATGGGAGTAGGAAAGATGGTGGAATCGGAGGGATTGTACCATTTGTGCATGTCTACACCATGTACAACCAAAAAATTGAAATTTTGTGCTCCATTTGTGGACAATGAATTGAAATGCATTTTGCTGTTATGCACAACTAAGTAGAACAAATTTTAAAAATTAAAAAAGACAAGAGGGTTATTTTGACTCATAGGGGTTCCAGTTTGCAATTGGTGGACCCTGCACAGGGCAGCATATCATGGCAGGAATGCATGGCTGAGCAAAATGACTCACCTGATGTCCAGAAAGCAAAAAAGAGGAGAATGAGAGAAAGGGGCTGGTGTCTCCCAACACTTTCAAAGGAGTGCACGCTTCCAATGACCTCAAGCTCTCCTACTAGACCTTTTAAGGATCTCACTTTCCAAAGCCCCAAGCTGGGATGAAACCCAAAATCTGGTCTCAGAGCTAGTTTGTGGGGAAACCTCTGTCTGCTCCTGCTGGATCTGCAGTATCCGGAAGAAAGAGGAAGTTGTAGGACAGCACTGGAGACCAAAGGGTGCCGAGGTGGAGCTGATGGCATGGCCTCCTCTCTCCTCCTAGCTGGAGGGTGTGACCTCTCCAGGTGGGAAGCACAACATCGTGAACAAAGTAGGCATCGCAACCTGATGGAGATATCAGGTTCACCCAGAGAAATGCAATCATCACTAAGCACAGCCCCTGCCTTGGCAGGAGTGAAGGGCAAGAGCTTGGTCTCAGGGGCCACTCTTAGGATCCTCATCTGTTCCCTGAAACACCAGGTGGCATCTGGACCCAAAGCAGCTTCTGGTCTTGATGGCAGGTTAAATGCTGCTGGCTGGTTTGGGAAGGCAAGCAGCTTGCCATGGCTTCTCTTTGAGGAGAGGGGTGTGGGCAGAGGGAGGGTATAATGAAGCGATAATCTTGGTCTCAAGGGGTAGCTGGTCCCTTTTCCTTGTGAAAGCAGTGTTCCGCTTCCCTTTTAGTAGCCATGTAAACCATCTCCTAGGAAATGAATGGCCTATCCCAAGACACATGGCTTCATTTGCCTGGGGTGGGCCATGGACAGTGCTGCTGGCTGGCACCCACCCTGGATTGTGGTTGCAGACCAAAGCAGGCTGACTTTCTCCCCTTCTTCCTGTATCTGAGGTTGAATATGACTTATCAGATGTCTTTGTCTGACATGATTTTGGGTGCCCCAGTGGGAGGGCACTGTCATTTGTCCCCCAGTCCTGGGTTGGAGTCCTAAACTGCTGTGTCTGTAGAGCATTTTGATCTTTGACCCCTGCTGCTTGGTGACAAGTATGGGGGTCAGGCTCAGTAGGGTGGTGTTGGTAGGGACAGGAGGAGAAAGGAAATGGGGAAGGAAACAACCCTTTTGAAAATAATAGTTGTTATTTGAGAAAGAAAGTATCAATTTTCTGGTCTTTTCCATCAGCTTTCATCCCTTTTCCATTCCCCCCCTCCACCCCCACCAGTCCTTCCCCATGCTCTGGGCTCCTCTCCCTTCTCTCAGGGCCCTTCTAGGCTGGGAAACTAGTTAGTGTTGGAAATGCCCAAGAGCAAATGGGCTAACAGGTTGTCAGGGACAATAGCTAATGCTTTCGGGTGCCTGCTCCATGCCAGGTGCTTGCTAAAGGTTGTATGGAATTGCTTTTGTCTAATCCTCTCAACAATCCCAGGAATTAAGCATTATAATTATTTCTATCTTTAAGATAAGAAACCTAGGCACAGAGAAGTTAAGTAACTTTCCCAAGATCACACAACAAGTAAGGAATGGAGTCAATATGTTCTCACAAATATTTGTTCAGCATCTACTAAGTGCCAGGCATTTAAGCTAGGTGAACAAGACAGGCTCCCCCTCTAGCACATGATTACATAACCCCCCCCTCCACAAAATAACCCATAAACAAACAAACCCTCTACTAGTGATTAGTGCCATGCAGAGGATTCAAATGGACCCATGTGGTGAAGCCACTGGGTGGTTACTTGAACCTGAGAGAGCTGAGCAGGAAGGCTTCTCAGGGGAGGTGACATTTAAGCTGCAAGGTTCAGACAAGGAGCCAGCCTCTAAAGATGATGGGGAGGGGAATTTCCCAAACAGCTGGTGCGGACAAAGCCATCTTTTGAGAAGAGGGGAGTAACTCTGTGAGAGGAGGCTGGGGCAGGAGGGGCCCTTCCAGGGTCTTCAGTTAATACTCTTCATTTAATTAGGGTCTTTCAAACTGAAAGGGGCCTCATAGCTCTCCTGTAGAAATTAGGAAGAGAGGGACCTTTTCACATTTTAATGTCAGCTTTATGGATAGGGTTTGTGGTTAATAATGTGATGGGGGCGCCCAGCAGGGGTGCTGGTGCATACCCCACCTGCTCCCTGATCTCTCTGACCTCATGCAGGAAGCCAGGCAGTGTACAGGATGGGATCCATCGAGAGGTGGTGGGAGGGCATTGTATCAGACTTGTGCCACCTCCACGCCTGGCAGGACAGGGCCCATGCAGCTCTGGGCTTGGTGCCAGTTCCTCTCATTGAAAAACAGTAGGACTGATTGCAGTGATGTTTTGCAAAGGAAACAAGGGAAAGAACGTGACGTGGGCAGAGATTACAGCTCACGATATTTCAGGCCCAGGCTAGTTCCAGTAGCAAAGGTTCAAATTCCTCCCTGAGACTGCTTCCAGGAAACCCCAGGGTGTGAAACTATAGTGCCAGATGTCCTAGTAAAAGGAAAACCTCCCAGAACAAATAATAACAATAACAGAAGGGCAAATTAATCCTGTAGGTGGGAGAGAGAGAGAGAGAAAGAGAGCATGCTCCAAGACTGCACCTTGCAAGCATAGGGTGGCCCTGCACAGACTCCATATGCTACATGTCCTGTTTCTTTTCATCCTGAACCCTTCTCCGCCCTGTGATTCATGGGACAAGCCCCTCTGAACTGCCAGGTGCTGGTCACAAAGAGGCAAGCAGCTGAGGAAGGGGGTTCACAGCCTCCCACCAGCAACACATTCCACACACTATTCCTGATGGGTTGTGGACTTATTGCCCAGGCACAGCTTACTATGGGTTGAGAACTGACTCTGAAGGTGGAGATGTGTGGTACATAGGCCAACAACCCCCGGGGTGCTTGCATAGTACACTTGTCCCAAAAGAGACAGAGGTGTGACAAGTGCTTTGAAGAACAAATACCTGAGAAAAAGGAGAGATGTGTGTGTGTGTTGGGGGCCGGGGGCGGGGGCTCTGAGGAGCTGTTAACCAAACATTATCTACCTCGGCTACTTTAAAAGCATTTCTAGAAAATGTCAAGTTCACATCAATCCCCTTGGGAGTCTGCATTTTCCTTTTTGCTTAAGTCTTAATGGTTTCTAATAAAACTATTACAATTTGGGCAGGGTTACAATTTTGATGGCATGGGCTCTTCTAGAACTCCACAAATTTGGTGATGGAAAGACATCTAAGGGGGGGGGGTCACAGATTTGTATGGGGACAAGTAGGGCCTCCATGCACAGGTTTCTTTTCTTTTTTTCTTTTTTTTTTTTTTTTGAGAGAGAGAGAGAGAGAGAGAGAGAGAATTTTTAATATTTATTTTTTAGTTCTCGGCGGACATAACATCTTTGTACGTGGTTCTGAGGATCGAACCCAGGTCGCACGCATGCCAGGCAACTGCACTACCGCTTGAGCCACATCCCCAGCCCCGCACAGGTTTCTTTTAATTGGAATTTTTCTCAGAGTATTTGATGTGACCTGCATTATGAATCTCCTAAAGGTACTTGTGGTGAATAGAATTCCCTAAATATACATGACTACTATGGTTTGAATGATCGTGTCCCCTGTAAAATCCATGCAGAAACTTAATTCCCAATGCAACATTTTTAAGAAATATGGCTTGGGAAAGTCATTAGATCTTGAGGGCTCTCTCCTCATGAGTTGGATTAGCATTCTATTTTTTTCTTTTTTTAAAAAAATTACTTGTTCTTTTGAGGTATATACATGACAATAGAGTGCATTTTGACATATTCTACATACATGAAGTATAACTTATTCTAATTATGACTTTTGTGGGTAATTGGATTAGTATTCTTTTAAAAGAGTTTGAGGTTGAAGGGAGTGACCATTTTGCCTTTCTACTTTGAGGACACAAAAGATGCAGCAACAAGGTGCCATCTTGGAAAAAGAGAGACTGGGTCCTCACCAGGCACTGATCTTGCACTTGCCTTAAGACCTAGATTCTTCAGCTTTTAGAACTATGAAAAACACATTTCTGTTATTTACAAATTACTCAGTAGTATTTTGATATTGCAGCAGAAACAGAATAATACAATGATTATAAAGGCATTTTGGAGGACTAGTGTTCTGGGAACACTTATCACACTGTTTTATTTATTGTTTAACCTTTATTTATTTATTTGTTTATTTATTTATTTATGTGGTGCTGAGGATTGAACCCATTGCCTCACTCATGCTAGGCCAGCACTCTGCCACTGAGCCACAACCCCAGCCCCTAGAACACAGTTTTATATTATTGATACTTCCTTCATTGATTCAGCACAAATTTCAACCAACCATCTTGATTTCCTAGTAGTGCCTTCTTGGTGGTGGAAAATTCAGTATGATTTCATGAAAGTAATCTGGAATACTTGAGGGTACACAAATCTTTTGGTACCTAAGAAGGAATCTCTCTGAGCCAGGCGTGGGGGCACACGCCTATAATCTCAGCAGCTCTGGAGGCTGAGACAAGAGGATCTTGAGTTCAAGTCAGCCTCAGCAAACAGTGTGGCACTCAGTAACTCAGCAAGTTGAGTAAGTAAAAAATACAAAATAGGACTGGGAATGTGGCTCCGTGGTCAAGTTCCTCTGAGTTCAATCCTTGGTACCAAAAAAAAAAAAGAAGAAGAAGAAGAAGAAGAAGAAGAAGAAGAAGAAGAAGAAGAAGAAGAAGAAGAAGAAGAAGAAGAAGAAGAAGAAGAAGGAATCTCCCTGGATAGAGCTTGGGGTTTAATGCACTAGACAGGATCTCTGTCATAGGATCTTTCAACAATAGAAATGGTCCTTTGCAAACTGTGAAGGTTTGGATCAGAAATGTCTCCAGAGTCTCATGTGTCCAGAGGTGGGGTTTTTAGGACACAACTGGATTATGAGGGCTACATCAGTGGATTCATCTTTTGATGACTGAGTGGATTACTGGAGGGGATTGGAGGGGGTGGGTCACTGGGAGAGTACCCTGGAAGTTTCTCTCCTCTCCACCTATTCATCTCCATGTCCCCATTTCCCAGATGCCATGATCTGAGCAGCTTTCCTCTGCCCTACTCTTCTGCCATGATGTTCTGCCCTCACCTCAGGCCCAGAACAATGGAGTTGGATGACCATGGAGAGAAGCCTCTGAAACTGTCAGTCAAAACCAATCTTTCCTCCTCTAAGTTGCTTTAGGTATTTTTGTCACAGTAACGAAAAGCTGACTAGCATAGGAACTGAGAGATTTGAGTGATATCATTCAAAAAAGAGAAATAGGAAGAGATAGCAAAATAAATGATTTGTTATGAAAACATAAACACACACACACACACACACACACACACATATATTTCTAAACTTTCTGTCAATAGGGAATCAACCAGACAATATCTGATGATTTCTTTCACATGAATCTTCCAAATATGGAGAAATGTCTCTGACCACTTCACCTCCATCAAACTAACGAAGAAACAAAAAAGGATGTTCTATGCTCTTCTCCTTCTTTCTCATGTATTTTACTAGAATTACTCTAGGATTGAGAGAGGTTCATGAAAGGCTGGACAATTTCTAACCAAACTCATGGACCACAGCTCTCCTCGAGCCCTGAACACATAGAACTTTGAGAGTAGAAAAATCCTGGATGCCAGGTAGATGCTGGCTTCATTCATATAACTCTCTGCTCCCTGGGTCATAGGTAGTTAGGAGGCCAGCCTGGACTCCAGGAAAGAGTGAAATTTGAAAAGACAATCTGCAGAAAGCTACTGCACCTGGAAGACACTGCAGAAGAATCGTTCTTAAGGCCTCTGAGGGCTGAGCAGCTGAGACAAGCCTCCAACTCAACCATGCTTGGACAACCTTTGTGTGGTTCTTCTCAATTCAGAGGGAATTGCTTGTTATTTTGTTTAGCTCATTCAACTCTGTGATTCATGCAAACTGGAAGCATTCTAACCCAGAAAAATGACGAAAAATATAGCAGCTATCTCTATTTTTTTTTGCTCAAACATTCATTTTGGCTTGTTCTTTTAGGACTCTGGAACTAGCCCAAAAATTTAAAGGACATCACAGAATCATAATGATCATGACACACCATTGAGAGGTATTTCTGCTTTTGTGTTTGGAGAAGGGAAGATTTCTTACACTGATTGGAAAAGAAGATGAATTCAAATGCAAATCCTTTTGCCTACATGTGGGATTAGAGGAGGTGTACATTATAACAATTTGAATACCCATTTAAATTCAACCATATTTGTCTTCCAAGATTTTTACTCACATCTACTTTCTGTGTGTTTGCCATCCAGATAATGAAGAATTTGGGGAGATTTAAAAGTAATTTCTCTTTTTATACCCTGAGTTAGGCCCATGGAAAAAGTTCTACAGATTGAGAATGGCCATATATTTTGGTTTCCCCAGGTAGTCCTGGTTAATGCTTGTTGATTGATTGGTGATTGTTCATTTTTTTTAGCTCTCCATTTCACTCTGCTAAGTGTCCTGTTTGGATGATACATCATGTGATCTCCTTACTCATGAGTGGGAGAAGTGAGAGGTGGGAGAAATGTCACAGTTGGCAAATCTCTGACTATAAATGGATGCTTCTCAAAGAAATTATAGGCTCTCAGCTGTATGTATAACAGGCATATGAAAGAGTGTAATTAAGGACATAATAAAGACAAGCCTCCAACTCAACCTTTTGGGTTGCAGACAACCCAAAAGGAATGGTGTGAGTCTTGGGACATCTGAATGGAAACAACTTCCAAGTGATGTGAGCAGGATGCAGAGAGAATTGGAGGTGGTAGCAATGCGAATGAGAAGCTATGGCTGCATCAGAGGCTGCATTGTAGCAAATCTCATGATCAAGTTTCTTTCGATTCCTAGTGTTTTATTGCCCAACAAATCTTACATGTAGGGATAACAAAGGGCAAAAGCCCAAGAGACAGGAAGCAGTTGGCTCTGTAGGGCTACAGTGTCATTATCGGACATCTGTTTTCTACTCTTCCTGATTTGAACCTGAAAGTCTTCCCCCGTTCCCTCATTGCTATTTGCAGGAAGCTGTGCTCTGACCACGGCTCCATCTCTCCCAGTCTTACTTGTCTTTGTTATAAAAGTTGTTATGCTAGTTAAAAATTCATGGTTTCATGGTCCCAAACTCACCCTTTGCCCTTCCATATCTGCTATGCCACATTTGGGGGAATTTCTTTATTATTCATTTCTCCTTTACAACAAGCACTGTTAAACTCTATTGTTAGAGTGTGCCAAAAGTGTTAGAGTCTGTAAACAAGTCAAGATGGCGCTTGGCATTTTGCAGAGGGAGTGGTTTGTGAAGTCACACCAGCGATTCCTTATTGGTTGACTGCTGTATCTAGTTGATGTTAATTAAGATAAGCTGTGTGTAATGTATATATACCCCTCTGGTCCTAAAATAAACGGCTCCCACTCCTGCTGTATCAATGCACACAAGTTGCTCGTCCCCCCCCCCCCCCCCCGTTATTTTGCTGCAGCTGGACTGCGGCAGATGGTGGCCTATACAGGGAGCCCCAGGACACTTGGGGGTAAGTTGACCAAAAAAAAGCTGCCCATCCGTCCCTAGATAGGACGGAAGCAAATCTGCTCATCCCTAGGCAGATAGGGCGAGAGGAAAAATGGCCATTTTGAGAAAATGGAGAGGATTGATACAGTATGTTTGTGTCTTGTTTTGTCTTGAAATGTTGTATTGTCTTTGTGACAAAATAATGGAAGGGGTGTTAAGTAAATTACTAAGAGAAGAAGGCACCCCAATGGAACCAAGAGCAGTTAGGGCATGTATTGATAAAAGCCCAGGAACTCTAGTCAGAAAGAAAAAGAAAGTTCAGAAGAAGAAGGATTATCAGGAAAAAAGTTGTAGCAAAAGGCTATTACTGAATACTTTTTGTTACAGAAGGGTGTGTGAATCTGCTCGGCGGCTGCCATGTGTGCAAGAAGCCGGTCATGGCGCAGCAAGGACTTCCCAAGTGGCAGCAGCCGGCTCTTCCCCGCCGCTCTTGCTCCCTGTGCCTGGTGGCAGTTTGAGTCTGGGACACTCCCTGTCTGGGGCTACCTGAGGACGCTGCAGCCAAGGATCATTAAAGGTTCTGACCCAGTGATTGTCAAGAGTCTGGGTTCTGTTTCTGTGTTTCCATGGGAAGAACAGCAGCTGATCTGGATTTCAGAGAGACTAGCTAAAGTGATTTCTACAGACCAAAAAGATCCTTACATCTGCGATAATGGTTCTCCCACACCTGGAGGCTAATGAGTAATGAGCACCATTAAGGCCTATTTCAAATGTAAAAAACCTTGAGATAATGTACTAAATTGTTGGGAAGGTTGTTTTCTTAGCGCCTGCTGGAATACTACAGGATTTTCTTTAACATCATTGCTGGAGTTCCTGCCTTCGTCCCAGTGCTGGTAAAGACGAAGGTGGAAGAATTTCCAGTGTTGCTGAGAAACGGACGAGACTTCAGATCAAGCTAACTGCCTGCAGAACTTACCTGGACTGTGATTTAAGCTAGCTGCCTGCAGAACTTACCTGGACTGTGAGGTCCAGTCCAGGACCTATTGAGACACTGCTTTACCTGGACTGAGACAACAAACTGTAATCTACAACAAATTGTAATCAGTATCTTTGCTAATGGTGTCATTGCTGGTATAATTTTTCCAAGGGCTTCTTGCATGGAGCCATCAATTGGCTTGGTATTGTGGCATTTTTGTATCCTCCCCTTCTGCTTGTAGCAGATTATTTATGGTGTTTGTGTAAAAACCACTATGGTTGTTATTTAAATTAAACAAAAGGGGGAAATGTTAGGGTCTGTAAACAAGTCAAGATGGCGCCTGGCATTTTGCAGAGGGAGTGGTTTGTGAAGTCACACCAGCGAGCCATTAAGTGTGGAGATTCCTTATTGGTTGACTGCTGTATCTAGTTGATGTTAATTAAGATAAGCTGTGTGGAATGTATATATACCCCTCTGGTCCTACAATAAACGGCTCCCACTCCTGCTGTATCAATCTACACAAGTTGCTCGTCCTCCCCCCCCCCCCCAGTTATTTTGCTGCAGCTGGACTGTGGCAAAAAGGACACTGCAGGACAAAGTCTTCTGGCTGGTTTCTGCTGCTGCTGCTTGTTGATGGTCAGGTGGGTATAAGGACATCTAGTGGTGGGGGCTTTTCCCTTAGCCGTGAGCGCAGAATCCTGACAACCTTGTGACCAGACTCTCCCTAGTGATCACCTTCCTACAGCCTTCACCTTCTGGACACCATGCACTCCAGGCCTCCTGGGCCCAGTGATGCCCCAACTCCCCTGTCCTACTGACTATCCTGCCTGCTCTCTCAGGGTTACTTCTGCTGGCCTGATGACTGTGACCAGCTCTGGTGGAGGTAACCCAGCAAATCACTCTGCCACCCAATGAACTGACACTCTACACTTTTATGTAGAGTGTGGTCTTTTTATGGTCTGAACCTGGGCCTCTTCCATGCTCACCCTTTTTTGGTACTCTCCCTCAGCCATAGGATACCCCTTCAGAGTTCTCATGATATTTTATAGTCATTCTCCTGTCATGGCTTAATAATTCTTCATGGTAAACATTTCACCTTTGAGGATTTATTAAGAATTTATTGTTAGAACCAAAAAATTTGTTAAAATTTAAATGTGTAATATATACTCATGTTGAAAACTTCAAACAGTATAGGATGTAAATTGAAAATTGAAAGTTTTCTTTCCTCTCTCCTCAGTTTTGTTTTAAAATCATTTCTACTTTTTGACCATAAAAATCATTAATAGTGTCTAATGCACTCTTCCTATAAACTTTCTGTACATACATAAGCATACACACAAAACCTTTAGCTTAAAAAACATGGTTATTCTCTAAACACACTTTTGAATCCTTTTTTTCCAGTTAATATAAATTGGCTATCTTTCCCTATCAACATGTCACATTTTTAAGACTTTATTCATTCACTGTTATTTTTATTTCTTAAGAAATACAAGTATATAGTTATTTTTAACTATCAGATATCATAGAGGCATTAAAAGAAAGGGAGAAGTTTCCTGAAGAACCACTAACTCCTTTTAATCATTTGGATACCACCATAGAGTCAAGCACAGCATAACAACATTTCAGTCAATGATGGACTGAATATACCCTGGTAGTCCTATCCAATTATGTCACCCGGTGACATCATAGCTGTCATAGTATACTCTATGATGACCACATGATGACAAAATAGCCTAACAATGCACTTCTCAGAACAAATCCCTCCCCCGCCCATTGAGCAATGCATAACTGTAATTTTAAAAATACATACATTTACACACACACACATACACATTTATTTCTTCAGTCAACAACTTTAGGCAGTACTTATTAGCTCCCTATTGAGTAAAGTGAGGAAATTTACAAGATCCAGCGTTATTCAATTTCCACTACTTTTGCCCTTTCTGGGTTTTGGGGGTCATTATATGACTTTAACATTGTCAAGATGTATGTGGTGAGCTCTGTTGCATTATTACAATCAAGCTTTCTGCTTTGTCTGTAGGTAGATTCTAAAGTAGAAAAGCAGCAAATAACTTGTAATATAATTATGTCATTAAAATTCCACATAGAACCAACTTGTAAAAATACAGCTTTAATGAAGGAAATGTTATACTGTGCCACAAAAAGAAGAGAATGTCTCAAGCCAAGTGTATTATTTTTTCTTACATTGTGATAATTACTTACTTTTTCACAGTTTAGTTTGTACTGTATCTGCAGTGATTTTTTGGAATAGGCTTAATCTTTTCCCCTGGAGTTTTAAATCATTTTTTTTCTTTTTTCTTCTTGACTGAAGAAACTTGACGTTAGAGCTTCCAGGTTCTCAATCAAAAATGGAACCCTCTTGTTCTTGAAGACCTTCACAGAGCCTTCTGACCTTTTGTTTTAATTTGGATCTATTGTTTTCTAAGTTGAAAGCATCCTAAGTTTTCTTTTCACTGGGTTCTTATAGTTCATTTCCCCCCCAAGGAAACATTTATCACTCTTTTATATTCTTTTGTTGTTGTTGTTTAACTCAAGGCTACTGTCGAATTGTTACTGGACATGGTATGTGGTGACATTCTCTGCATTGCTAGATTTCTGAAAATAGCTTTATTTTGCCTACCTGACAAATATTTGCCTGAATCCAAAAGTCTAGTGTGTCAGCCTCGATCCAATCAGGAAACAGAAACCACACAGTCATTTGAACAGAAGCAGTAATATAGAGAATTATTATTGCTAACCGAGAATGAGGAATTGTCCAGCAATAAGTAAAGAGAATTCTAAAGACTATAGGAAAGCACATATAAGGAGCAGCTCTACCTCTGCTATGAGATGGAGTAGCATCCTGGAAGAGCCCCTCTCTCCTTCCTTCTAGCCAGAGGTCCAGGGCTTGCTGGAGAGAGCAGAGCCATGGCTCACTGAATGCAGAAAAGTTGCTGTAGCGCCTGCCAGTTGGAAATCCACCTTCTAAGGTGCTTCAGAAAGCTGCCACGGGAAGTGTCTCATCAGAGGCACTGTGCCACAAAACTGTTCAGAGGATGATTCCAGGGGAACCTGGGGCCACTGGGTGCTCTGCCAGCCTTGCACAACAAAACATGGGTGCTGGAAAGCTACTTATTCTGCAGAAGCTTGGTGCAGAGGAGACCGGCCTGTGCAGCTAGAGTACTGGGAGGAAGCGAAACAGGAAGCACCCTGACCTACCCCCATGATGTCTTCCTAGCGCCCTCTGCTGGCAATGCTCCAGGCAGGAAATACTTTTAAAGGGCCCAGATCCATTTTCACAGAGCAAGCAAAAAGGGAGAATTTGAAGCCAAGCGGTAACAATAACTCAGTAACTAGTACATCTGGGTTTAAAAGCATGTTCTTAAGACTGTTGAAGGATTTGCTCTGTTATCTTCTGATAGTGGTAAAGATGAGAAGTCTAATGTCATCCTATATTCCTTCATGGGTAGATTAATATAAAGTTAAAAAAATTGATATATCTTTAGAGGTTTAAAATTTCATTAGAGCTCTGTGTGTCTAGATGTCAATTCCTTATTTCAATTTCATCTGCTAGAGATTGTGTGAGTGCTTTCCACCTAAAATTCTTCCATTTGCTTATTTATTATTTTCTCAGGTCAATTTCTGAATTCTCTTGTGAACTCCCACTAAGCAGATGTTTGACCTCTTGCTTTGGTCTTCTCTCTCTTTTCAATTTTGTTTTCAAACTTTCTCTTTGTGCTCTGGTTGGAAGCTCTGTGAAATTCCCTTGGCTTTATATTTACAGATCACCAGTTTGGCCTCAGCCACATCTATGTTAACTTCACTCCTCTGTTGAGTAGTTTTGTTTTGACAATCTCATTTTAAATATCCATTTACTCTTTTTCCCCCCATGGTTCATTTTCATAATAGCATTTTTATTTTATAAAAGCAATATTTTCTTGAATCTTTCTGAGGATACCAACTTAAAATTTTTTCCATTTTATTCCTTGAATTCCCTGTTTTCTGAAGGGTTCAGTTGTTTTTTCTGTCTATTTGATCCTTCCATTTCACATTTATGATTTTCCTTAAAAAGAAAAAAAAAACCTATGTTCTTCAAGATTCCTTTTACTTATTAATGAAGGACTTGTAATGATTGATGTTGGGAGTCGATGTGTGCTTACTCTGTAGTTGTTAGGAAAGTTTTTCCAACAGATCCTTAAATGGGATGGTGGGCTATAGACTTTGTGCTACCAACTTACCCACTGTGTCCCTTGGCTGCAAGAGTACAAATTGAATCCTCCAAGAGGACTGGCAAGTGGTGGCCACGCCAACCCTTTGTTGGAGATGAACTTAGCATCTTGAAATCCTTCAATCGAACTGCAAAGTTTTATATTACCAATGTGCAGGAGGGATTTCTGAGTTGATTAACTGTTTATCACACACCTACTTTTAAAAATGTTATATCTACAGACTGGGGATATAGTTCAGTTGATAAGAGTGCTTGCCTCATATGCACAAGGCCCTGGGTTCAATCCCCAGCACCACAAAACAAAAACAACAACTAAATAGTTATATAGTGTTTAGTATCCCATTTTGGAAAGCCATGTCCTATCAAATCTTGTTTCAAATCAGTTGAAATCTTTCATTTTATTTTTATGTGGGATATATCTTTGAACATTTATGAATATATCATCTATATATGATAATGTTATGGTTTGTATTTAAGTCATCCCCCAAAGGCCATGTGCTAGTGGCTTGGTCTCTAGCCTGTGACCCTATTGGGAGATTATGGAAACTTCAGGAGGTAGGACCTAATTGAAAGAGGTTGATCATGAGGGTGGGCCTTTGAATGGTGTATTTTGTATTTTGTCCCTGGGCACACACACTCTCTCTCTGCTTTCCAATCACCATGAAGTAAGCAGTTTTGGACCATAGAAACAGGGTCAAATGATTATGAAATGAAACCTCTTCAACTGTTAGCTAAAATATATCTTTCCTTCCTTAAGTTGATTTTCTCAGGTATTTTGTCACAGTGATGAAAAACTGACAGATAAATTTCTAAAACCGTGTCAAAGGGCGTTCAGTCTTAACCCTGAGGCTCTCTGGCTTGGCCTGTGGAAGTGGTTGTGTTAACTCAATTATTAGCCATCTCAGGGCTTTTAAACAAATGTAGTCATTGTCTTATCCCCTACGTACACTTCCTTAGGTGACTGCCCAGAATCAACTATTGGCAGGGGGACATGGGTCTCATGCTGTCATTAGCTTCATCTTTGATTTGCTGTGTGACACTAAGAAATAATTGTAACTGCTCCTGTTGGCCAAGGGTCTTATTGGCCAGGTGCTATAACAATGCATGTTTCTAATTACTTTTCACAACTGTGGAGCAGAAAGAGACTGAAATTATGAACAAGGTTAAATGTCTTTTCTTGTGTTTGGCAGTATTTCCTTTTTTCTCTTCAATTCTTTTATTCACTCAAAATTGGTTTGTTGGCTTTATGCATACTGATTCATAAGAGCTCAAGTTTGGTCTATCATATAAATTGCAAATAATTTTTCATGGTTGCTATTTGATTTTTTTTCTTTTCTTTCTTTCTTTCTTTTTTTTTTTTTTTTACTTTATTCATGTTCTTTTTCACCCAGCAGAAAATATCAATTTTTATTGAGGTAAATCCATCAACTATTCCTTTACGGGCTTGGAGTTTTATGTCATGGCTATAAAGTCCTTCTTAACTCCACCATCAGCCTCAGGATGATTAGGGGAAAAGTACCCATGATTTCTTCTAGTACATTTACGGCTCCTTTTAAAAATGTTTAATGCTTTACCCATCTGGAATGGGAGTAATGTATACAAATCTAACCTATTTTTCTTCCAGATGGTTGGCCAGCTGCTCCAGCATCATTTAATCATTAATATGTCTTATCTTCATCCATTAGAAATGTCACTTCTATCATATTAAACTCAAATGTGAATTTGGTGTTATGTTTATACCACTTATTCTATTTCATTGATGTTTCTGTCAATTCATCATATCAGACCCTTTTTTTATTGCTGTAGCTTTATTATCAATTTAAAATATGGTCAAACTCTATTCTTTTTGCTTCTGAGAGTTTCATGGTTTGTCTCTTATGTTTATTTTTTAAATAGATGCTTTTATTTAAAATGAACAAATTCCAATAAAATTTTTGTTAGAATTTTTATTTGATAGCTTGGAATTTACACATTTAATTAGAGGCTATTCCTTACTTGGCTAAAGATGCTTTCTTCTTATCTCTTGGTATCCCTTCATTCTTTGATCACCCCCAATTGTCACATCTATGACTTTTGAGATTAAACAGATTGCTGGGGATAATTCTGTTGGGACAATAAGTGCAGATCAGGCCTACCCTGGGCAAACCCAGATGGTTCCCTAGTCAACAGCCCCTTTTCCTTTTTAAAAAATATTTTATTTTAGTTGTAGTTGGACACAATACCTTTATTTTATTTTTATGTGGTGCTGAGGATTGAACCCAGGGCCTCGCACAGGCTAGATGAGCGCTCTACTGCTGAGCCACAACCCCAGTTCCCAGCCCCTTTTCAATTTACAACTTTTCACCTTTGTGATCTATGGTATCAAGTATGACCTCTGTGTTAATGATTCCAGAATGTGCATACTACTTCTCTCTTGAGCTCCTGATACATATTTCCAAACTCTGTGCCAAATATCTCACCACATGGCCCACTGTCTCCTCAAAATCAAGCTGGATTCAGCTTTTCTTCAAAATGGATTCTTCTTTTCTCATCTCCTGGTCAAGTTAGCCATTCAGTTTTGTTTTTGTTTTGTTTTGTTTTCCTAAATGATGTGACCATTTATTCATAACATTTGATACATAAATTTGTGATGGAAATAAAATTTGCTATAGCACCTACTATGTTCTAAGATTCATATAATACATGTAAAATGTGTCTGTTCACTGTGGTCACATAATGAACGTAGGATAGTGTTATCTCCATTAGTTCACCTATGTGTTGCTTATCCATGGGCTAAGCACAGAATAATGCTGAAGTAAACCTTAGAATAGAAGAATCTGATCTCACCTGACAAATTTAATCAAAGAAATACCAGTAAACCTTCAGTGTATAATATATAGAGATTCCATGAAGGGGTGTGGGCAGATAAACCGTATGAATATATATTGATTGGATAGGTAGATAGATAATAGAGACAGGTGATTTTGGTGAAATGGAATTATACTGAAGTAGGAGATGATTCTGTATTGCCACATTTACATTTTATCAGTTTAGCATGTTAAGAGTATATTGGACAGAGAGAGGCACATCCCCGAGTTTGAGTTTCAGTTCTGCTACTTATTCATCATATGTCCATGTGCAAGTTATTTAATCTCTGAGCCTCAGTCTATTTCATCAGCTAAAAATATTAACCTACCAGAGATGATGAATTCTTTATATACACTTTCCTGGGCTATGATGCCCAGTTATTTGGTCAAACACCAGTTTAGATGTTAGCCATCCAGTTTGGAGAGCTGGATATCTTGCTATGATCTGGAATCCATCCCTCTCTCTCCTTAGGTATTGTTGGTTTCCAACCCTTCCATTTCTTATCCTGAGATAGCTTCTGAATTCCATCCCATGACTTATCATTAGTTATTGTCTTTAATAGAAGCTGGCTTATCTCTTTTCTGGATTATTACAACAACAGCATCTCTCTGGTCATCCAGCCTCCAATCTCCTATTGGGGTGATGATGTAAACCTGAAATGCTTCATTCGTCTGTTTAAGTATTCCTGCTGCTTCCATCACACCAAATTCTTGTTATAGCGTGCAAGCTCATGACAATCTGATTCCAGCCTCTGATTTAGTTCTCACTTCAGAACTCACTCCAACTGCACCGAAAGTCATATCGTTGCCCAAATACTTCCACTACTCCATCTCCACACAAGCTGAGCTCTCTAAAATGCCCTTCCTGGTCTTCTGTACCAAAACATCGCTCCCCCCCAATGCTAAGGAAAAGCCTTGCCTGGCTCATAAATCCTTCCCAGATTCTCCCAGGCAGGGAACCCTTCTTGGGTGGTCCTGCAGCTCCTATTCCTACCTACCTCCTCCCACTCCTCCACCACCATGACCTCCCTCTCCTTGAATCTCCTTTATGTGCCCACTGGCTGCTCTGTAAGGGCATGGAATGACTTCCCCAGAGCCTGGGAATTATCAGGTGCTTGATAAAATTTTATTGAACGATCCTATGAATGATAATGTGGTTGGTTTGTGGTTCTATAGGAGGACCTACATTATCCAGGTATCATTGTAGGCCCTTTAGAGATGTTACTGGAGCTGGGTCCTGGGGTTCAGAAATGACAGAAACTAGATGTGGAGGAATTCAAACAGAGGTGAGGTTTTATTGAGGCTTCTGCTCAGAGGGAAGGGAGAGGTGGTGTGGACCAAGAGTGTGTCAGCCTGGCTCTCCAAACAGGAAAGGGGCCAGTTTTGCTCCTGTGTAGGGGCTGCAGGGGTGGGTCAGAGCTCTGGAATCTTCATGGGTTTGGGGCCTGTTTTCAAAAATGTTTTCTTTTGTGTGCCTCTGCTCTGGCCTTGGGGAATGAGCAGGCAGCACAGAGCCCAGGAATGGCTGCGCTGCTCCCCTTGGTGCCACTGCCTGGGCACACATTCTTGCCTCTTGAGGACAAGTTGCTGCAGTGGACTGTTAATAATGGACAGGCTACGAGTTAAGGTCCTGGGGGTGTGTTAGTCCTTTTTCACTGCGGCCTGTCTCACCCCACCCCCCACTGAGATTGCCCACTGCCTTGAACTTAAGAGGTGCTGTTTTTATGGGGGCCCCTGTCTCAGTGTTATCTCCTTTAAACTTCAAAACAGCTCTAGCAGAGTAAGTTTTTCTCTCCCAATTTTACTATAGAGGAAGCTCAGGTTGAATGAGGTTGAATAGCTCTTTTTATGAGCCATAGGTAGGAAATGGGATCGGGACCTGTTATAGGGACTCCCAAATCAGCCACAGAATCCATAGTCTTTTCTCCCTTTCTATCTCTCTCAGATTTACCTTCCCTACTGATCTCTTTGTCCCATTCCTCACCTCCCTTCTCTCTCCCCATTGTTATCTCTTTACCCAGTGGCTGGTTCTGGGCTGCCCTTCACTAGGAGCCACAAACCCCTGAAGAGTCACCTGTTACTGCTCTCCAATGTGAGAATGAATTCATGTACGGAGTAAATTGGCTTCTTGGCACCACTAAGAGGGGACCCCTGCCTTCCTCCCAAAGAACGTGAGCATTTCACAGTGGCTCCTGGAGAACCACTCATGTTTTGTTCAGCACAAAGCAGGTGGGGTGAATTTGTGGGAACTGGGGTGAAAGAAAGGCCACATAGGAGTTGTGGCTCCCGTGTCTAGAGGTGGAGGAGGCTCAGGCCACAGCATCAGGGGCTGCCTGCCTGGCTTTTGGGCAGAGAGTTTCAGTTCCCCATCTTATTTAAAGTTCGTTCCACAAAAAAAATACATGCTTATTGTAGCAAACTTAGAAAATTCAGCAATCACAAGGAAAAACACCCATAATTCTGCTATGATATATAAACTTAAAAATAATTTTTATGCATTCTCTTTCCTCTTTCAGCTTTATAAACAAGAAACTGCTCTGAATAAACTTTGATAGGTATACGTCATGTTTAACGAGCACTCCCCCCTCCGCATGATGCTGTGTGTGTTCACAGAAGTCATATGAACGCTCCAGATGTTTTGATGTGGCTTCCTGTGGTTTGGAAATGACTCACCGGGGAAGAGTGTGGAGGCAAATGGGCACCAAAATTAAATGACTGTCCTGAGACCACCTCAGGAATCTCTGCCATTTGACTTAGACATTATAGATTAAGACAAGAAGGAACCTGGGCAGTGACCTTACTGGCCAGGGTCACTTCTGTAAAATGAAAGGTGAGTTCTCTTACTCAGGGTGGCTGAGGCTGAAACTGGCAAGTCGGGCCCGGAACCCAGGATTCTTGTTTCTTTGGAGCTTTTTCTGCTCTTCTTAGAGGAGCATGAAGAACTTGGAAAAATTTCACTTACTACAATAGTACAGAGATTGGGGAGTAAGAGCTTTGAGGAAAGATAAAAGCAAGAATTATTTAGACTGGAAAAGGACAACGTGTGACGGACCATGATCATCCAAGATGGTGAGTTTGAGTTCAGTTTAAAGTTACTCTACTTAAAGTGAGCCCTTGGGAATTCCAACCTAGGATAAACAGGAATTGGGTAGAAGAATTATTTTCTTATTATTGGCAAGTGGCTTATAATGAGTTACAGCTGATAGTCACAATAGATGACTATCATGTGTCAGGTAGGTGGCTTAAAGAAGACCTTCAAGGTAAATAATGATATCCCCATGATTTTAGAAGGAGTCACAGAAGTGTAGAGACCTCCTGTAGCTTGTCCAAGGACACATAGCCATGACTGGCTACTGCTAAGGTGACTGCTTCGTGCTCTGTCCCATGGGGCCCACTGAAATATCTCTCAACACCATTCATTTGGAGAAAGAAAGGAGAGCCCATTTATCCATTGGCTTATTTCCAGAGTGATCAAGTGCTGTTTCATGGGCATCGCATCCTCAGAGTGGGCTTCTGTGGGGGCCAAGTTCTAGAGTGGGAAGTGAGAAGCTTGTGGCGCTATCAGGTCAGGCCTGCATGAACTTGCCCAAACCTACCTGCAACTGGTTGCGGCAGCTGTGGATGAATAAAAGGGGAGGCAGAGAAGATTGGGAGTTGTGTTTAAAAAGTATCCTATGTGTTTGGACTAGAAGGCTCCCCTGGCTGGTTCCAGTAAAATGCCCGGTGTGGCGGAGACTCTTCTATTTCTAGAGACCTTTCTGAAATATCTTGCCCCAAAGCTCATACTCTCTCCATTCTGGCTCAGACCATGGGTGGCCATGGTTGTTTCCAACAGGAGCTCTGGAAATGACCCCCTAAAGTGTGGTGCTTTGCCCTGCTGTACTCAAGAAGCAGCACCAAGGTCCCTCTGACCGCCTCCCTTCCCCTCATCACCCTGACTTCTTTCCCTCCAGAAATCCACGGAGGGGCTTTCCCTGAAGTTCCCTTATCTACCTAATGACAGGATCTGCCAAAGAGGAGTGCTGTGTCTTCAATCTTCCTCCTCAAATGTCATCAACCAAGAAGATTAAACTTGGATCTGAGAGGAAGAGACTGAAAATCAAGCATCACACCTAGAAACATTATCCCAGACACTGTCTGTTCTCTAGGCTCATTCATTTCACTAAAAACCACTCACCACCCCTTGAAATGGCCCACAGCTTCCTTTCTTTTCTCTCTCCTATAAAGAGGGCATTTAAGCTTCAATTGGTTTTCCCTCCTTTGAATTTTATATTTTGTATGGGATGAATGTATGCACATGAATAAATATGTATGCTTTTTCTTTTATTAGTCCCTTGCAAGTTTATTTCAGCAGACTCAAATATTGAACCTTGAGAGAGAGAGAGAGAGAGAGAGAGAGAGAGAGAGAGAGAGAGAGTGAGTTTGAACTGCTCCAAAGGGTCCTGTACCACCTCTAGACCCATCACTGTGTCTACGGAGGCATGTTTTATCAAATGACAGATATTCTCACTTAAATCATGTTTAAAACTTAGTAAAAGATACAGTTCTCAGAAGACAAAACAGTAGGTGTCTATTATGATAGTAAATAATAGTACAATGATAATGCACTTTTGGAACCTCTTTGATCCAAAGGCTAAAAATCATTTTCAATTTTATTTCATGCTCAGTCTTCATAGGAGTTCATTGAGGTAACTAAGTAGAAGATATTTTCAGAGAGAGAAAAAATAAACTGGCACCCTTTTGGAAACAAGACTCTGAAATATGTGTGGGGTCTCCCTTATCTCTTCACTAAGTGCACAGAGGAAAATTGTGCCTTGAGTGTTGCTTCCAGAAGTCTGGGCAAAATTGGTCTTGTTTGAGCCTAATTGGAAAGGAATGTCACAAAGACTTAAGAATAGTTTTAATGACTATATTTTACAATCCTCTTCCAAGATAGATTCAATTCAGTGTTGCTGAGTGGATACAAAGTTGAATGATACTCAAAAGAATCTTTCCACTAAATGGATTGAGACAATACAGCAGATTGATGTGGGCTTATTCCAGAGCACCCCTGCCCAGGGGTCAACTGGCAAGGCCTGCCTGTCTGCATGTCTGAGCTTCCGCTCCCGGCCACCCTTGTGCATTATACTCTGAGTTGTTTGGGAGTGGATGGGGTGGAACGGGTTATTCAAAATCCTCTGGCTTGTTTTAACCGGACCTTTATTCTCACTCTTTATTCTGGTTGATTTTGCTGAATAAACCAAGGGAAGCAGATGGATTATAATGAAAGGCTGTGATTAAGATAGATCCACAAATCTGAACTCAGGGGCACTTGACCACTGAGCTACATCCCCAGTCCTATTTTTTGTATTTTATTTAGAGACAGGGTCTCACTAAGTTGCTTAGTGCCTCGCTTTTGCTGAGGCTGGCTTTGAACTTGCGATCCTCCTGCCTCAGCCTCCTGAGCTGCTGGAATTACAGAAACCTAGTTTTTAAATTCAGGTTTACATTTCCATGCCAAATCTTTTGTAGATTTTTTTTCCCTCTTTCTTTGTAAAATCAGCTCAGAAGGGACAGCTGCACTCCATTTGGTGTTTGGGGACGATTCACACCATTTCCTCAAATAAAAAGTACATTTGCTTCCAGTTGTATTTTCTGTTTTTTCTCCTTCCTCTTTTTCCTTTCCTCTGGAGGCCATTAACTTCTGACTTGGGTAAATGTTGGAGAACTCACTCAGTTGAGATGTGCTGGGGCTGTTCCCTCCCTTTATCTCAGCATTTGCTTCTTGATTCCTTGTTTTGCAATTATGCATCTCTGTCTTCCAGGATTTTCCTGCCCTAGTCAGGCCTGACCCAAGAAATTGTCCTGCAAAACAGAAACTACAGGGTACATTCTTGATTCACTTTTGGTACTGGGGTGTGAAGGTGGAAGACAGAGGCTTCACATTAGAATAAAGAAATATTAAGAGAAGGATAGGTGGGAGAAATCCTGGGACACTGGAGGTGCTTTGTGGCATTTTTCCCAAAAAGAAGAGTGAGAATCAGCGCGTTGGAGCCAGCTACAGCTGGAGTTCAGTGGTGTCATTGTGGTTGCTTGACTTGGCCATGGTGAAAGTATTTATACCATGGAAACTGACACACATTACAGGCCTTTCTGGTGAGCTGGTTGCTAAACACCTGCCTGTGAATCACAGCTGTTTGTGTGGGGTGTTTGCTTTCTTACAGTTTGGAGGCTTGGGTTGCAAGGTCTTTGCAATAGATTTTACACAAAAGACCCGTTTGTTCCATTTCCCCTCCCCATATCACATTCCACTGGATGAGGCCTAGAAGGTGTAGGTGTCTGGAGGAGAGGGCGTGGATCCAAGTTGTTCTGGAACTATATTGCCCACATGGCAGCATGGTTCATGCTCCCACCTCCTCTTCTTTGTTCAAAAGCCACCATCTCACTGAGACCACTCCTGACCGCCCATTTCTCTCTGTAACATGCTGGTCATCCCTGCCATGGCACTTCCTGCCCTCCCACCCTCTGCTCCATTTTCACTTTCCACGTCCCCTCTCATTTTCTAACACCAGACACACTTGTTTATGGTATTTATTGTGTGCCTCTCCTAGAAGGTAAGTTTCTTAACCTCAGAAGTCTTTGCTTATTTGCTCACTGACATATCCTAAGTGCCTAGAACATGGTCTAGCACAGAGCAGGTCCTGAATAAATGCATGTTGAAAGAATTGAATGAATGGTCCTATCTCTACATAAGTCAGAATTGTAATTTAAGCAAAAGGTATAGAATGATAATTCTAGTTTTTTTTAATCTGCAAAATAATTATATACTTTATTGTGTGTGTGTGTGTGTGTGTGTGTGTGTGTGTGTATTTTTAACTAGGCTCAAATGGAATAATACACAGGAGTACTGTCAAAGTACAAAACACTTAATCAAAAAAGAATTTGTATTCAATGAAATCATAATTTTTCATTAAAAAAATTGACCACTCCAACTCATTTTTCCTTCCAGGAATTACCTTCAGAGAAGAGGAAAGAGAAAAGGTTGTGAGGTAGGGAGGGAAGAAGGGAGGGAGGGAGGGAGGGAAGAAAGGAGGTCGGTTAGCTATGATGTGGAAAGAAAGGGAAAATAAAAGAATAACAAAAAACAGAACAAGCTATCTCAGCCTAAGTCTACTTTTGTTAATGTACCATTAATTTATTACCATTTATTAAAATGAGGGTTGAAATTGTCCCTCAGGCTTGGCTAATGGCATGATATTGCCGTTGTTCCCTGGGAATAAAATGCAACTCTTTTAAAGTCAAGGGATTCTTGTAGCATTAGGAAAAAAAATCAGTTGTTAACCAGTATTTGGAAAATGAGATTCAGCTTACACAAGAGGAAACCATTGGCTTCCAAAGAGATAATTCTGTGCTCAGAGGCCTACTGACTGTGGATTTTGTGTATTCATGAAATACCTGTGGCATGAAACAGTCAGTTATAGTGCGGTTTCATAGAGAAAACTATAAAAGAAATTGCCAAGGAGAACCAACCTCCATCCATCCATCTGTATTAGTTAAGAGCACAGACTGGGACTAGGATTTCTGGGTGTGAATTTTACCTACATTATTTAAAAGTCGTATGATCTTGGGCATGTCCCTAACTTCTTCATGCACGTTAGTCCTCTATAAAATTGGAATAATACCAGTTTCTACCTCATATGGTTGGTCTGTGGATTACATGAAATCCTGACATATAATAAAGACTATGTAAATGTTAGCTATTTTTCATCTAACAAATATTTGTAGAAACCCCACTACCGACTTGTAAGATAAGGGAAAAAACAGTGTTTTTCCTACTCTCACACACCACTCAACATAACACTGATAACAGATGTATGATGTTTTCCTCAAACACTTTCTCAAACAGATACTAGTTAGGTGTCCTCTAATTCAATTCAAATATGACACTATGTACCTGGAGGAGGCTCAGATCCCACATACAAAGAACTTAGTCCCACAATTGCTCCTTTTAGATGCCAAATACACATGGTAGGTGATCAACTACATTCTGACCCTCTGACTGTAAATCTGGATTCCCATAACCTTCTCCTCTGGCTCAGAGGATGATTCAGAAAACTCAGGGGAATACTATTCTTATATCTACCCATTTATTACAAAGGTTGTTTTAAAGTATTCAGATGAACAGCCAGATGGATGAGATGCATGGGGAAAATCATGTGGGAAGAAGTGTGGAGCTTTCATGTTTTCTCGGGTGTGCCACCCTTCAGGTACTTCTACATGTTCAACTATCCACAATGCCCCCTGAACTCAGTCCATTTTTTTAGGGGGGGGGCTCCATTGTGTAGGATGATAGATTACATCATTGGCCATTGGTGATCAGCTCAACTTTTAGCCTCTTTCCCTTACCTGGAGGTTGGGTGGTGGGGGTAAAATTTTCAATCGTATCTTGGTCTTTCTTGTGATCAGCTGCCCTTTTAAAAGTATCCAGGAACCTTCACCCAACACCCATGTCATGTGAAAGATACTGTTAATCTAAGAACTTAAAGAGTTTTAGAAACTGGGAACAAAGACAATTATTTAATAATTTAATGCATAAAAATATGTATAGTTTAAAATTACAATCTTACAGATCTAGGCACACTTTTCCTTGTCATCAAATATTTATCTACAAGAATAATTTTAATGTTGCATACTATTTTATACACACACACACACACACACACATACATTCTCAATTTCAGTTTTCATCAGAATCACCTGGAGGGTTCATTAAAGCAGATTGCTGAGGAAGAAGATGGCGGCCGGCGAGGAAGCAGCGACTCCAACGTCTCCACTTTAACGGGATAAGAAAGACCCACCTGGACAGCTGCAGCCTACATACGGAGGAACTCCTAGCATAATTCCCTTTAGAGGAGAGCAGCCGTGATCTGGTAGGTTTATTGGAAGTGACAGTTTGTCCCAGAGAAGTGGATCTTGGGTGGCCACTCGGGCACAGAGGTCTAGTCCGCAGACATTAGCCACTCCGGCAAGGGGCTCCCCCGGGAGGCCTAGCTCTCGCTTTGCAAGCAGCCACCCCACCTATCCGGTTCCTAACCACGCGGCCACAGATAACCGGCTCCACAGGTGGCAACGCGGCGGGTGCAGAAGTCAAGTCCCGGAGCCAGCAATCGCTTTTGCAAGCGGCGGTTACCCTGAGCGGCTTGGGCCGCCCCGCCCGAACCCGCAGTGGGCCTCTGCCATCCGGGCTCCCCCGGAAGGCATAGTGCTCGCTCTGGGAGCAGCTGTTTCTCCATCCCGGTCCCTAACCACGCGGCCACAGCTAACCGGCTCCACAGGTGGCAACGCGGCGGGTGCTGAAGTCAAGTCCCGGAGCCAGCAATTGCTTTTGCAATCGGCGTTCACCCTGAGCGGCTTGGGCCGCCCCGCCCGAACCCGCAGTGGGCCTCCGCCATCCGGGCTCTCCCGGAAGGCATAGCGCTCACTCTGGGAGCAGCTGCTTCTCCCTCCGGGTCCCTAACCACAGGGCCACAGCTAACCGGCTCCACAGGTGGCACCGCGGCGGGTGCAGAAGTCAAGTCCCGGAGCCAGCAACCGCTTTTGCAAGCGGCGGTCACCCTGAGCGGCTTGGGCCGCCCCGCCCGAACCCGTAGTAGACCGCCGCCAATTTCCAGCAAAATCGAGGGGCTCCAGACAGATTTCCATCGTGCAAAGTTCGACTGCGGGAGCTCCTTTTCTCCGCACGGAGGGGCGCATAGCCTGATAGGCAATCGCCCTGCGGCTGGGGAGCTACAAGGTGCCGGAGTGGGGGGAGCAAAGATACCTGCGGCCCACTGGAAAGACAGGCCAGGGGGTAAATTTCAAAAACACAACAGTTGCACCAAGCAGAAAGAAACGCGAGCAGTATGAAAAGACAAGGAAAGAAAGGACTACAAGCTATGCAGGTCAACTCAACATTAGAAGAGGTAATAGCTGCAACTGATGGAATGTCAGATAAAGAGTTCAGGATATACATGCTTCAGATTATCTGGAGTCTCAAGGAAGACATGAGACAGCAAAATCAGACAATGAAAGATCACATTGACAAACAAATCCAGGAAGTAAAAGATCAATTTCACAGGGAGATAGAGGTAATAAAAAACAAACAAATAGAAATCCTAGAAATGCAGGAAACAATAAACCAACTTAAAAACTCAATTGAGAATACTACCAGCAGAGTAGATCACTTAGAAGAGAGAACATCAGACAATGAAGACAAAGTATTTCAACTGGAAAAGAACATAGACAGCTCAGCAAGTCTGCTAAGAAACCATGAGCAGAACATCCAAGAAATATGGGACAATATCAAAAGACCAAATTTAAGAGTCATTGGGATACAAGAAGGCACAGAGCTCCAAACCAAAGGAATAAACAGTCTATTCAGTGAAATAATACGAGAAAACTTCCCAGAATTGAAGAATGAGACAGAATCCCAAATCCTAGAAGCCTACAGGACGCCGAATATGCAAAATCACAAGAGATCCACACCTAGACACATTATAATGAAGATGTCCAACATACAGAATAAGGAGAGAATTTTAAAAGCTGCAAGAGAAAGAAAGCAGATTACATTTAGTGGTAAACCAATCAGGATAACAGCTGATCTCTCGACACAGACTCTGAAAGCTAGAAGATCCTGGAATAACATATTTCAAACACTGAAAGAAAATGGGTTCCAACCAAGAATCGTGTATCTGGCGAAATTAAGCTTCAGGATAGAAGATGAAATTAAAACCTTCCACGATAAACAAAAGTTAAAAGAATTCGCAGCTAGAAAACCATCTCTTCAAAAAATCCTTGGCAAAACATTACAGGAAGAGGAAATGGAAAATAACATTGAAAACCAACATTGGGAGGTAGGACAGTAAAGGGGGGAAAGTAGTCAAAGAGGATAACAAATCAGGTTTAGTAACATCAATAAATAAATATGGCTAGAAGAACAAACCATATCTCAATAATAACCCTAAATGTTAATGGCTTAAACTCACCAATCAAGAGACACAGGCTAGCAGAATGGATCACAAAACAAGACCCAACAATATGCTGCCTACAGGAGACGCATCTGATAGGAAAAGATATTCATAGACTGAAGGTGAAAGGTTGGGAAAAATCATACCACTCATATGGACTGCGGAAACAAGCAGGAGTGGCCATACTCATATCTAATAAAATAGATTTCAAACCAAAGTTAATCAAAAGGGATAAAGAAGGACACGTCATACTGCTCAAGGGAACCATACACCAACAAGACATAACAATCATAAATATATATGCCCCAAATAATGGTGCAGCTGTGTTCATCAAGCAAACTCTTCTCAAGTTTAAGACTCTAATAGACCACCATACAATAATCATGGGAGACTTCAACACACCTCTCTCACCACTGGACAGATCTTCCAAACAAAAGTTAAATAAGGAAACTATAGAACTCAATAACACAATTAACAATCTAGACTTAATTGACATATATAGACTATACCACCCAACATCAAGTAGTTACACTTTTTTCTCAGCAGCACATGGAACCTTCTCAAAAATAGACCATATATTATGTCACAGGGCAACTCTTAGACAATATAAAGGGGTAGAGATAACACCATGCATCTTATCTGATCACAATGGAATGAAACTGAAATTCAATGATAAAAGTAGGAAGGAAAAATCAAGCATCACTTGGAGAATGAACAATAGGTTGCTGAATGATCAATGGGTTTTAGAAGACATCAAGGAGGAAATTAAAAACTTCCTAGAGTTAAATGAAAACACAGACACAACATATCGGAACCTATGGGACACATTGAAAGCAGTTCTAAGAGGAAAATTCATTGCTTGGAGTTCATTCCTCAAAAAAAGAAAAAAACCAACAAATAAATGATCTCATACTTCATCTCAAAATCCTAGAAAAAGAAGAGCAAAACAACAGCAAAAGAATTAGAAGGCAAGAAATTATTAAAATCAGAGCTGAAATTAATGAAATTGAAACAAAAGAAACAATTGAAAAAATTGACAAAACTAAAAGTTGGTTCTTTGAAAAAATAAATAAAATTGACAGACCCTTGGCCATGCTAACAAAGAGAAGAAGAGAGAGTACCCAAATTACTAGCATACGGGATGAAAAAGGCAATATCACAACAGACACTTCAGAAATACAGAAGATAATCAGAAATTATTTTGAATCCTTATACTCCAATAAAATAGAAGATAGTGAAGGCATAGATAAATTCCTTAAGTCTTATGAACTGCCCAGATTGAGTCAGGAGGATATAGACAACCTAAACAGACCAATAACAATAGAGGAAATAGAAGAAACCATCAAAAGATTACCAACTAAGAAAAGCCCAGGACCGGACGGGTATACAGCAGAGTTTTACAAAACCTTTAAAGAGGAACTAACACCAATACTTTTCAAGCTATTTCAGGAAATAGAAAAAGAGGGAGAACTTCCAAATTCATTCTACGAGGCCAACATCACCCTGATTCCGAAACCAGACAAAGACACCTCAAAGAAAGAAAACTACAGACCAATATCTCTAATGAACCTTGATGCAAAAATCCTCAATAAAATTCTGGCGAATCGGATTCAAATACATATCAAAAAAATTATACACCATGATCAAGTAGGATTCATCCCTGGTATGCAAGGTTGGTTCAATATACGGAAATCAATAAATGTTATCCACCACATCAATAGACTGAAAAATAAGAACCATATGATCATCTCGATAGATGCAGAAAAAGCATTCGACAAAGTACAGCATCCCTTTATGTTCAAAACTCTAGAAAAATTAGGGATAACGGGATCATACCTCAACATTGTAAAAGCAATCTATGATAAGCCACAGGCCAGCATCATTCTGAATGGAGAAAAACTGAAGGCATTCCCTCTAAGATCTGGTACAAGACAGGGATGCCCTCTCTCACCACTTCTGTTCAACATAGTCCTCGAAACACTAGCCAGAGCAATTAGGCAGACGAAAGAAATTAAAGGCATAAAAATAGGAAAAGAAGATCTTAAATTATCACTATTTGCAGATGATATGATTCTATACCTAGCAGATCCAAAAGGGTCTACAAAGATGCTATTAGAGCTAATAAATGAATTCAGCAAAGTGGCAGGATATAAGATCAACACGCATAAATCTAAGGCATTCCTGTATATCAGCGACAAATCCTCTGAAACGGAAATGAGGACAACTACTCCATTCACAATATCTCCCAAAAAAATAAAATACTTGGGAATCAACCTAACAAAAGAGGTGAAAGATTTATACAATGAAAATTACAGAACCCTAAAGAAAGACATAGAAGAAGACCTTAGAAGATGGAAAAATATACCCTGCTCATGGATAGGCAGAACTAACATCATCAAAATGGCGATATTACCAAAAATCCTATATAAGTTCAATGCAATGCCAATCAAAATCCCAACAGCATATCTTGTAGAAATTGATAAAAGAATCATGAAATTCATATGGAATAATAAAAGACCCAGAATAGCAAAAACAATACTAAGCAGGAAGTGTGAATCAGGTGGTATAGCGATACCAGACTTCAAACTATACTACAGAGCAATAGTAACAAAAACAGCATGGTACTGGTACCAAAACAGGCGGGTGGACCAATGGTACAGAATAGAGGACACAGTAACCAATCCACAAAACTACAACTATCTTATTTTTGATAAAGGGGCTAAAAGCATGCAATGGAGGAAGGATAGCATCTTCAACAAATGGTGCTGGGAAAACTGGAAATCCATTTGCATCAAAATGAATCTGAATCCATATCTCTCGCCGTGCACAAAAGTTAACTCAAAATGGATCAAGGAGCTTGATATTAAATCAGAGACACGGCATCTGATAGAAGAAAAAGTTGGTTATGATCTACACGTTGTGGGCTCCAAATTCCTCAATAGGACACCCATAGCGCTAGAGTTAACAAATAGAATCAACAAATGGGACTTACTCAAACTAAAAAGTTTTTTCTCAGCAAAAGAAACAATAAGAGAGATAAACAGGGAGCCTACATCCTGGGAACAAATCTTTACTCCACACACTTCAGATAGAGCCCTAATAACCAGAATATACAAAGAACTCAAAAAATTAGACAATAAGATAACAAATAACCCAATCAATAAATGGGCCAAGGACCTGAACAGACACTTCTCAGAGGAGGACATACAATCAATCAACAAGTACATGAAAAAATGCTCACCATCGCTAGCAGTCAGAGAAATGCAAATCAAAACTACCCTAAGATACCATCTCACTCCAGTAAGATTGGCAGCCATTAGGAAGTCAAACAACAATAAGTGCTGGAGAGGATGCGGGGAAAAGGGCACTCTTGTTCATTGCTGGTGGGACTGCAAATTGGTGCAGCCAATCTGGAAAGCAGTATGGAGATTTCTCGGAAAGCTGGGAATGGAACCACCATTTGACCCAGCTATTCCCCTTCTCGGTCTATTCCCTAAAGCCCTAACAAGAGCATGCTACAGGGACACTGCTACATCGATGTTCATAGCAGCTCAATTCACGATAGCAAGACTGTGGAACCAGCCTAGATGCCCTTCAATAGATGAATGGATAAAAAAAATGTGGCATTTATATACTATGGAGTATTATTCTGCATTAAAAAATGACAAAATCATAGAATTTGGAGGGAAATGGATGGCATTAGAGCAGATTATGCTAAGTGAAGCTAGTCAATATTTAAAAAACAAATACCAAATGACTCCTTTGATATAAGGGGAGTAAACAAGGACAGGGTAGGGACGAAGAGCTTGAGAAGAAGATTTACATTAAACAGGGATGAGAGGTGGGAGGGAAAGGGAGTGAGAAGGGAAATTGCATGGAAATGGAAGGCGATCCTCAGGGTTATACAAAATATCATATAAGAGGAAAGGAGGGGTAAGACAAGTTAATACAAATGGAAGAAATGATTTACAGTAGAAGGGGTAGAGAGAGAAAAGGGGAGGGGAGGGGAAGGGAGGGGAGGGGGGATAGTAGACAATAGGACAGACAGCAGAATACATCAGACACTAGAAAGGCAATATGTCAATCAATGGAAGGGAAACTGATGTGATACAGCAATCTGTATACGGGGTAAAAGCGGGAGTTCATAATCCACTTGAATCAAACCGTGTAATATGATGTATTAAGAACTATGTAATGTTATGAACGACCAATAAAAAAAAAAAAAAAAAAGCAGATTGCTGGGTGCCGCAGTCTGGCTGGGCACAAAATCATGAGCCACTCAAGCAGGAACAAACTTTATTTTTGAAACTGCCACCAATGCCTCTTACGCTGGGGGGGGGGGGGGGAGCTGCCGACTGACACATGCTGCGTTCTCCCGGACCCCAACAGAAAGTCCCTCCTCCGGAATTCCCTCCTACCGAACTCCCCCAACCAATGGGAACTCTCCAGGAGTCCCTTAGCGGGCGGAGGTGGACAGCAGGGGTCTAATATCCATAAGAATGCAGATCTTAACATAATCATATCATCTCAATGGCTTGCTGGCATCACCTTTCAACAAAAAATGCCATGCATCATTACTACTTGGCTATGGCTCTTAGCAGCTGGGGGCTTCTGATTGGGTAGGACATTTTCATTGTTACATTTCATTCTGAGAATTTACACTGTTAGTTCTCTGATTCCTGAAAGTCATGTCCTGAGATGCTTTCCTCTGCCATGCCCTTCTGCCATGATGTTCTGTCTCACCTTGGGCCCAGAGTAATGGAGTCATCTGTCTATGAACTGAGACCTCTGAAACTATGAGCCCCAAATAAACTTTCCCTCTACTTAGTTGTTGTTCTTGTGAGGTATTTTGGTCACAGTGATGAAAAAGCTGACTAAACAAATTGATACGGAGAAGTTAGGTAGTTGCTGTGACTAACCTGACCATGTGGTCAGAAGCCTTTGGAACTGGTTTGTGGGGGTGGAATTTTGAAAAGCTTAGAGATGCAAGCTGAAAAAGCTTTAGAATATTGTAAGTGGGACTTAATGAGCAATTCTGGTGGGAGCTTAGAAGACCAAAATGCTGATAGGACTACAGACAGTAAAGATTGGGCTCATGAGGCTTCAGAGTAGAAAGAGGACTCTACTGGAAGTTGGACTAGAGGTCATTCATGTTACATTCTGGTAAAGAAGTTTACATTTTTCTGATGTCCTAAGATTTTTTTTCTTTTTCTTTTTCTTTTTTTTTTGGTGAGGCTTGAGAAGGAAATGGCAAGATAGTAGAGTATCCAACAGGTAGCATGGATTTGCTGGCAGGTTTTAGCCAATTTTACTGTGGTAATCAGGAAGAGAAAGAGCAAAAATATTTGAGAAACTTGGAGTTTGGCCAGAAAAAGTACAAGTGAAATTGAGGCTAAGGATTGTGGTTTCTAAAGATATTATAGTCACTAAAGAGATGTTAAGTACTTTCAATAGAGATAGTAGGAAAGATGGTTTGAGAAATTTTTACTTTTAAAAGTAAAGATTTCTTTAAAAAGAACCCTATGAGGGATCCCTGTATGCACAGGGTGTCCTAAGAAGTTTCATCATCATGCTCAGCTGCCCAGGCACTGAGAGGCTGCAGCAGCCATGGTCGCTGGAGATCGTGGCAGACATTGAAGTCAACCCCATGATGCTGGTTCTACAGGAATGCAGGATGCTGGAGTTAAGGGGTCATGCATGCCTCCACCAATATTTCAAAGGAAAACTTTGGAGGCCAGGAAAAGTGTAGCAGGTCAGATTCCCTGTTGGCTTCCTCTGTGAGAGAGATGTATGAAGATGTGGAAAGGAAGCCAAAGCTTCTATGGAGATCCCTGAGATTAAAAGAAGCCAGTAATGTGGGACATCTGTGGAGGAAATCTGCAGGAATTGGGCAGAAACAAAGAGAGAGTCCATATGGGCTGCAACCAGCAAGATCACATGGTGGAGCTGCACAAAACCATTGGAAACAACATTATGATGCCATGTGTCTCAGGTGCTAGATGTGGAGATATAGAGCTTGTTTGCCCAGTTGGATTTAAGTATTTCTTTGGTCCCATCCCTTCTTTCTAGGCCTCTATTTCTTTCTCCCTTTTGGAATAGAAATATTTACTTGGTGTCATTGTATATTTGATGTATGTAACTTGCTTTTGATCTTTATAAGGGAAGTCATCTATGGGTTTGCCTTGAGTCTCAGATAAGATTTTGGATTTGACCTTTTGGGCAATGCTGGAACTATTAAGACTAAAGGGAGTCTTGGAAATGGATGAAATGTATTTTTCACTGTGAGATGGGCATAAACTTTTGGGCACCAGAATGTTATGGTGATGTCCCCCAAAAGCTCACATGTGAGACAATGCAAGAATTGTTCTGTTGATATGGATTAACTGGGTGGTAACTATAGGCATGTAGGAAGTGGCTGGAGAAGGTAGGTCCCTGAAAACATGCTTTTTGGCATTTATATTTTGTCCTTGGTGAGTGGAACTCTCTCTCTGCTGCTTGATGGCCATGTCCTGAACTGCTTTTCTCCTGTCATACCCTTCTGGCGATAATGTTCTACCTCACCTAGGGCCCAGGACAATGGGGTTGGCTATTCATGGACTGAGACCTCTGAAACCATGAGCCCCAAATAAACTTTCTCTTTTCTATTGTTCTAATCAGGCCTGGTTATAGCAATGAAAAAGCTGACTAAAACACAAGTGATTTCAAGGATATGCAGCAAAAGGAATTCTCATATATTGCAAGTGAGAATATAAACTTATACAACTACTTTCAAAATGTTTTTTAGTATCTGTTAATGCTAAGTACATATATAGTCTATGACCTGAAATTCTTGGGTATATATATATATATATATATATATATATACACACACACACACACACACACAGAAAACAACATTTTTGTTTTGAAAACCTATATGTGAATATTCATAGATGCTTTATTCATAATAGCTTCAAACAGGAAAAAACCCAAACATTCATTAATGTTAGAATAAATGTTGTGGTATAGATATAAGACATAATGTTATGGTTCAGATATGACATGCCCCCCCCCCCAAAAAAAAGCTTCTGAGTTAATACAGGAGGTAAAAAGATTAGATGATGAGAGTTGTAACCTAATCAGTGGATTAATCCAGTTGATGGATTGATAATTTGAAAGGACTATTATACTGGTTGGTAACTGTAGGCAGCTATGGTGTGGCTGGAGGAGGTGGGTCATTGGGGATGTGTCCTTGGGGATTATATCTTGTCCCCTAGCTCCTCCCTCTCTGCTTTCTGGCTGCCATGAGCAATTTTCCTCCATTGCTGTCCTTCCACCATTTTGCTCTGCCTCACCTCAAGCCTAAAGCAATGGAGCCAGTCAACCATGGACTAAAACCTCTGAAACCACGAGCCAAAATAAATCTTTCCTTTTCTAAGCTGGTCTTGCCAGGTATTTTGGTCATAGCAACATTAAGCTGACTAACACACATATTATACAGCAACAAGAAAAGACAACTTACTAATATATGAAACATGGAAAAATCTCACATAATGATGAACAGAAAATGCTAAAGATTACATATATTTATATATGTAATGTATATATAAATATATGTATATGTATTTATATATGCATATTTATAAAACTTAATAACAGATAAAACTTGTTTAAGGTAGTAAAACTCAGAAGAGGGGTAATTTTGGGGTGATTATTGATGGCAAAAGAGACACTTCTTGGATATTGGACATATCATATCTTTATTCTGAGTGGTGTTTACCTGGAAGTAAAAATAGGTACATTGGAAATGTACAATTTTCTCCCTGTAGTATATATCTATTATACCTCAATAAAGTAAACAACAACAAATAATAATAATAATAATAATTATTATTAGTGTTATTAACAAGTTCTCAGGTGCTGTTGATATTGTCGGGGACCATTATGGTTTGGATTTGGATGTCCCCCAAAGTCCATGTACTCAGAGGTGGGGCTTTTAGGCAACGATGGGAACATTAGGGCTCTGACTTCATCAGTGGGTTGGTGCTGGCTTAGTTGATGGCTTAATTCATGGGTGGCTTAATGAGCTACTAGAAGTTGGGAACTTGTTGGAGAAAGTAGGTCTCTAGGGGTGTGCACTGGAGGGATGACATTTTTTTCTGGTTCCTTCCTTTTGTTAGATAGTCAACCATGAATGAGTGAGGAGGTACAGGCAGTGAAGGGTGACTGAAATACACAGGGAGACAGAAGGGACAGATAAGCACCTGGAAGATGGAGGCTTGGTATGTTAAAAATTTCCCCAGTCAGAGTAACATTCCCTTTAGAAAGACTGCTATTTCAAGACCGTGTCACAACCTAACAGGAGGCCTGGTCCTGCCCTTATCACTGAAACTATCCCAACCCCCAATCAGCTCTGCTACTAAAACATGAAGACTCATAGAGAAAGCTTGCTGAGGGCTATTTAAACTGTAACAAATGGATGAAGGGGGAAGGAAATTGAGGCAAAAACAGGACTCAGTTTCCTTAAAATCTTCAACTTCATGAGCTCTACACCATCCTCTCTTGGAGGTGGTCCATGCAGTTCCTTAACAGTCAGTCAAAAGTCAAAGGGTGGAACTGAGTAGGACTCTCTGGAAACTTTCCTGGACTCCAATAAAGCCAGAGGTCTTACCATCCTTCTCTTTGAGAGGACCTACTGTCTCCCTTGAGAGTGTCCCCGTTTCCTTTTTCTTTCCTGTCTAATAAGCTCCTGCTTGCTGGTGCATACCTGTAATCTCAGTGACTTGGGGGGCTAAAGCAGGAGGATTGCAAGTCTAAGGCTAGCCTCAGAGTCTTAGTAAGGCCCTAAGCAACTGAGTGAGACACTGTCTCGAAAAAATATAAAGGGCTGGGGATGTGGCTCGGTGGTAAAGTGCCTGTGGGTTCAATCCCTGGTACCAAACAAAAACAAAACAACAAACAAACAAACAAACAAAAAAACCCAAACATCAGATAACATGTCTGAAAGCTTTCTGGCATAATTCAAGAATTGGAGTAAAGATGGGCCTTTGTAGCTGCCTGAGCTCCACAGCAGGCTTCTGCCCTGTGCCCCTCTCTCTGCCTCTCTGCTTCTGTGAGCTGAGCAGCTCTCCCCTGCGTGCCCTCCCACTATGATGTTCTGCCTCTCTCCAGGCCCAGAGCAACGGAGCAAGTTTCCGTCAATCATGGACCAAAACTTCTGAAATCATGAGCCAAAATAAATCTTTCCCCTCTAAGTTTTTCTTGCTGGGTATTTGATGACAAAAAGCTGGCTAACACAGGGTCCACACCTTGAAAACTACCCTCTTAGTATATTTAACTAAGTTAGTATTTTTGGATATTGAGATGGTTTCTAAGGGATAACTCTGCTTCGACCCTTTGGCTTCAGGAAACTTCTGGGCAATCAGAGTTCTCATCAGTTTCTGATAAATAAGTGTGAGTTAGTTTCTCAGACAAATGAGGAAAATGAATCACATTGTCCTGAGATCCCTGTATCCCATGCTTCTGTAGTATCGCTTTAGACTCTCTCAGCCTCATCCGTATCTTCTGGCCACAGCTGTGAGGGTTACTTTCAGGGAGAGCTCAGAACAGCTTCACACACGTGCAATTCCTCACCTCAGGCCCTTGCTCCTACACCTCCCTACTTCCACCCTAGAGCCTCAGCTTGGACCTCCTCAGGTATGTGCTAGGCTCTCACACTGCGCCATTCAGAGGAACTCATCTCCTGGCGGTCGGTCACACTTTCCAATATTCAGTTCTCTAAAAGAGAGCCTTGGTCTCAGTCTCTGCTTTGTGGGTAACTGGGTTGGACAGTCCTGCTCAGTGCAAAATTTAATGCCACGACCACATGCCTCTGTAAGTTGATTGCTTGGTGGGAGAAATGCATAAAGCAGGTGTTCTTCAATTGGGACAGGTGAATCAGACTTCAGGAGGTCTGGGAACTCTCTAAAATGGTACACAAAACTGTGTTGAGTGTGTGCATTTCCCCCCTCCCCTGGAAGAGTCTCCTGCATCACATCTGAGCATCAAAGTAAACAACCAACAGTATATAGAGAAAACAGAAGAAAGGAGAGGAAAATTTTTAAGATCTAGAGCCACGTTTGAGAGGGTAGTAGAAGAAACTAAATTATATCTTCCTAAAATATAAAGGATTATCAAATGGAAGAAAATCAAAACTTGAAGGAGCTTTGTCTTCTCTAGGATTACCTAAGAACAAGACAGAAATTTACAAAACAAAAGCCCGTTCTACCTTTGTGTCCCTGTTTACCTCCCAGGGGCTGGATGTGAATTCTGCTTTGGTATTTATCTGCTCAGAGGAGGCACTTGCAAGCAGAATTTCCCCCATTAATTTACCTTCCCACAGCTTTCCTACCTTTGAAGCCTGGGACTGCTTTTCTTCTTTGTTTTGTCACTTCTCTAAGTTTTATTGTCATTGTCATGTCATTGTCATTGTTATTGTCATTGTAAGGCAGGCTCCTAAGCTGTGGCTTTGACTTTTCCCCAGTGAGATGTACAGACACACATCAGACCTGCTTATTTTTCTCTTGTTAATCTGTCATTTGTTAGAGGCATCTGTCTCAGATGGTCACCTGAACTTGTGAGGGCTGAGGAAAAATTGTATTTTCTCCCCATCAATAGATAGAGATAGGACACCACATGTTGACTTCTGGGGAGCCGGCAGGGTGGGGTGGGGTGATGGCACCAGAGAGAGAAGCTTGGAAGGAAAAGCAGGCATGTGTAGGGGCAGAAAGGTGTGATACCTTTCCTCACTTATCATAAGCATCATTCCTGATACTCCTGTATCAAAAGATAGTCTAACAAGAGAAAAGCATGACAAATTTGTTTAATAAACTTTTATGTGACACTAGAACCTTCAAAAATGCTGACCCAAAAACCCAAAGAAAACTGTCTTTTTCCCCGCCAGCAATACTGAAGATTGAACCCAGGAGCACTCTATCATTGGGCTCTATCCCCAGATCTTCTTATTTTTCATTTTGAGGCAGGGTCTTGCTAAGTTGCTGAGGCTGGCCTCAAACTTGCAATTCTCATGCCTCTGCCTCCTAAGTCACTGTGATTACAGGTGTGCACCACCCCAGCTGAGAAAAACTGTCTATTTTTAAGCTTAGGTTGGATGAAGTTAAAAGTATGGACAGTGGTGTGGAAATGTGCTTTACAGAATGTGTCATTGAATAGTAATAGGCTGAAGGGGAAACCCAGCAAGGCCCATCTGTTCAGCTCCCCTTGGGCCTGTCTGTATAGCATTCCTTCCTCCTAGGTTGGTGCTTGGACCCCTAGGGAATGAAGGACTCAAGGGAGAAGGGTGGGAAGTGACCTTTCTAGGTTTTGTGGATTTGGCAGGAAAGCAGTCTAGTTTCTATGACCTGTCTTGGAAGAATTCTGCTTCCTATATAACTTGCTTCAGGAAGAAGGAGGGGTGAGAATAGGAGGTCAGAAAGACTTTGCTTCTGAGGTCCTTACAATATCCTTCAGTTCAAAGTTCTCAACACTGCTGTACTCTGGGCTGTCCCTTTCTGAGCCCAACAAACAGATGGAAACTGTTTCTCCAATGTTCACCTGGACCTGTGTCAACAGCTGATTTTCACCCCAGGTCTCTCCCAGTGCTCAGACAGCCCACACTGCACATCTGCATGAGAATTTTTTCATCTGCAATTGAGGTCTCAATTTCCTATTTGCCAAAGAAGATGGTCAGCATTGGTGATTTCCTAAAGAATTTCCAACAAGAAAATACGGGTATCATCTGGTCCATGTCCCTGTGGACTGACTTCTAGGGGCTGTTCCTTTAGGATGATCTAGTGTTTCATTGTCCTGCCAGTAGTAGAATGGAAAGAACAGAAAGAGTTTTCCTGAGAGCCCAACCCAGAACTCAGCTTGGGGCCCAGTCAAGCCCTCACTAGAACAAAGTCACGCTGGAATAAAATCGCACTGGAATAAAAACTAAGTTAATTGAATTGTGGGGGAGGAGTGTGCCTTAGAGCTGAGGAGGACTAGAGTCAAAATCTAATTTACATACTGATAAGAGTTGAAAAATGATGCCTTCTACTGAACAAAATGCCTGCAACTGGTCTGGCTTGATATTAGCATAAACGTGTTCATCATATTGGCACACAGTTAGAAGCATGGGTAAACTTGCTTCTGAACCCTTTGAAACATGAGGCTCTCTCTGCGGCAGTTTCTGAGTAATAGGATAGGTCTGAAAGCAGAAACCAAAGTCTGATCAGAGGCCAGCGTTCGAGCCTGTCCTATTGGCTTATTTTCATTTGGTTGGTGAGAGCCCTGAGGAATGAGGAGGGGAACCCCCAACATCCAGGAAGTGGCAGCTGGTAACGTCCTTGGCAGGAAGATATCAGTGTGTAAGGACCGAGTTTCTTCCTCCTCCCCCTGAGAAGCAAAGGCTCAGCAGCCCCAAGCTGGCCAGACCTCTATAGCATCACAGGACTGTTCAGAAACTAGAGCTGTTTTCATAATGCTACCTGGAGCTTTGATTGACTTCTGCCTATAACCAAAATTGTCAAGTTGGCTTGGTCTCTTTGGTCTTCCTGCTTTTTTACCCCCATCCTCTGTTAAGGGAATGAGGTCATGATTAGGGGAATGTGTGTGTGTGTGTGTGTGTTTTGTCTCTGACTTTGTACATGACCATTAACAGTAGCATAATTTGTAGTATCCCAAAGCACATATAACTCAAATGCCTATCATCAAATTAATAGATAAAAAATTGTGCTACATCCATACAATGGAATATTATTCAGTCATAAAAAGAAATGAGGTACTGATTTGCACTACAATGTGGATAAACCATTACACTAAGTAAAAGAAGCTAGACACAAAAGACCACATATTTGATGATTCCATCTGTATAAAATATCTAAAGTAGTTAAATCCATGTAGACAGAAATCAGATTGGTAGTTGCCAGGGGCTTTGGGGAAGGGGAGGGAAATGTGAGTAATTGTTTAATATGTACAGTTTTCCTTTTTGAGTTATGAAAAGGTTTTGGAAATTAATACATGTACATTTACAGCATTGTGAATATATAAAATGGCAATGTATAGTAAAATTTAAAATGGTCAATTTTATGTTATGGATTAGAAGGGACAGGGTTCAAGGCTTGACAATTGTTCATTATGATATCATGGATGATGGTGATGGCTATGAAGATAGAAAAGAATGGATGGATCTGAGAGATAGATATTTGGAAGTAATTATAAGGAACTACACCTGCTAGAGTAATGACTGACCCTCATCACAGTAGCCCCAATATGGTATCAGAATAAAGAGAAATGGAAGGAATTCTTTCTGGAATGTTCTGAAAATTTTTCTGGAATGTTCCATTGAAATTCCTTCCTTTAATGCCTAGAACCCTTGATTTTATATGTGTATTATAATATAATATGTTCTACATCAGCTGTTGTGCTGCTTTGCCATTGAAGAATTCTAGGCTTCCTATGGGAGAAAACATCTGGAGTTTGTGTGTTGGTCACATTTTATCATCACATCATGGATGCCTCCTTGGAGAAGAGGACTGGCTTTACCAGCAAAACAGCAATACGGGCCCAGCCCTGGACGGGTATACCACACACACCACATCACTTCACACACACCTGGGGGTTAACAGCGGAGGCTTTGATGTGAAGTTGGTACAGAGATGTCAATACGCTGTTGAGACCAGAGGGAAAAATCTATGAGGCATTTTCCCTCAATACTCTGAAGAAAGTGCAAATAAAGGGAAAATCGTTCAAACTGACCACAGGCAATTAGACCAGGTGAATTCCCTGCCTTCCTCATCCACATATTGAGCTTCTTTTGATTATATATAGAGAATATATAATATTCTACTATATATGTATATATACTCACACACTCCAATATATATATATATATATATATATATATTGGAATATATTCCACAGTAGGAGAAGTTTGTCTTGAGTATCTTTTCCTTTTATTGTGAAAATAGTCAGATTAATGGGGAACAGTCTAGCAGTGCCCATTAGTCTGAATGCATCACATCTGAAATTGTTGTTGGAAAGTCTTCTTCCCCCTCCCTGTCTTATCATCTTTCTCTATATAAAAGAATATCTTTTTTTTTCCAAACAAGGAAGGTCCCAGTGAGTATTTATCACGAATTAATCTCCTTCCTGGGAGATATAAGGCCCTCCAATTGGGCCTTGCTGCCGATACCATCCTGAGTGTACTGTTATCTTCTAATGGGCATACTTGCCACCATGATTGCTTAGTAGTTTTTTTTTTTTTTTTTTTTTTTGCATTACTTAGGACAAAGGCTGTCCTAGGCCTAGATGAAGACAGTGCAATGGTTCTCTGGGAAGAACTAGCATCCTGGAACAGGAGGACACTCCTGAACTGCAGTGTCTAATGGAGAAGGCATCTCAGACCTTGGGGCTGCTCCGCCTGTAAAGCACTTAGCGACTGGCGTTCCCCAGTGCTCCGGCCATGTCTGGGGTGCATGGAAATGTGAGTAAGTATTAGGGTGCTCCTAACACCCTTACACGTATTTCCTAAAACAGTGAGAGGTCTGGTAAGGGGTTACACCATGAAACACACCAGAAACCATCACTGAGACCCAAATGTATTGAAGAGGGGAAAAAGATAAAAGAGGGATTTTTCTTTTAAGTACAACTTTGGAAAATTTTGGAGAAAATCTATATTTTTTTCTTTCTTTTAATTGTTGTCAGTATCCAAGTTATGCACAAATAAATCATAGTTATAAAAATTTCAGTTGTACAGATGGAGCTAATTATTTGCATCCACTACCCACATAGAGATCATCCTCCGCCTCCTTCCACCTCCTCCCTCATCTAACCCCAAAATCTCCACTAAGAATAGAATTCTGAAGGAAAAATTAAATTGTTTGTACATTACCCATGCACTGAAGCAATTCAAGCCTGGTTTGAACTTATCACAAGCTGAATATTTCTTCAGAAATCTTCATGTTATTCCACTTTAGGAACCCCTGGCTTTATGCTGGCATAGAATTTTTATAAGACCCTGAAGCTTTTTAACAGGACAACAATGTTATGAAAAAAATCCAAAGACCTGGAGAGACTGTAGAAGTGATTACAGTTTAAATGGAGAAAGCAGTCCAACTCTTGGAACAAAAAGAGAGCAATAATAGAATCATAGCTGTGAGAACTAGAGCAAGTTATTGGGGTCATCCGGTCTGACTCCCTCATTGTACAGATGAGGAAACTGAGGTCTTTCCAAGAAGAGTCCTTCTCTGCCGCAGTCTGGCTGGGCACAATTCAGGAGCCACTTGTCAAAAGAAACGAACTTTATTTTTAGAACCACACAGGCCAAACAAAACAGCTCCTCAGGAAAAACCCTCAGAGCCCAACTGCCACCACCGGCTTCCACACACCTCTCACACAAACACACAAGCCTCTCCCACTCCCACAATCCTCCTGCTCTTGAGGCCAATTGGCTGGGTCGTGTGGGTGGAGCCAAATTCCCCCAATGAGCAGCTCTGTGGTTTGAAAGGGCAGGGAAACAGCTCAATGAGCATCTCCAATGAGCATCACCGCAGAGGAGCCAATCAGCTAGATGTTGCTGGGGCCACTGTGAGCCAATCATCAGCCGGCAGCTGGAAGTTTGCTGGGGCCCCTTCGGCTGTGGCTCTCAACAGTTCTCAGCACTGACACTCCTGCCATATATTTAATGTCCCTGATATTTAAAGTGGTGACTTCTGTGAATCAAATTAAATATTCTCTTACCTTTGAATGGATCCAGCTTGGTCATCCCATCATCTTCAACAGATTCTGTTAATGTATCCAACAAATATTCCTGAGCACCTGTGTCTGTCAGCCTTGGGATGTGGGGACCAAGATCTCTACACTTAAGCAGCCCTTCAGGCACATAAGTGATTATATGATATTTTGGTTCATAACAAAAGCAAAAACAAATGCAGTCTTGTTTTATGTAAATATTCTTCTTTTTTTTTCCTCTAATTTTCTTATCCCTCCTTTCTATTGTTTGTATTACCCTTTAGGACCTGTTTCCAGACCACTCTATGATTTCTCATCTCTTAACATCTTTTTATGCTTATAGTGAAGGTGACAAAATTTGAGAAATTGACTATTGTTTGAATCACAATAGGCTAGTGTTACACTGGAGTAACAAACAACTCCAAATCTCTGTGGTTTTATATAACAAGAGGTATTTCTCATTTACACTACACCTGCCATAGAGGTCAACAGGAGACCTCTGTGGTTGTCAGTCAGTGGGGTCCAGGCTGACAGAGGCTCTATTTTGACATGCACTACCATGATCGATGCCACAGGAATTGAACTCACAGGAGGTGAGTTCTAATAATTAAATGTTTTCACCAGGAAATGGCACTTATCACCTCTACTTACATGTCATTGTCCAAAATAAGACCTATGGCCAAAGCCCAGAAGCTGATAGGTGGTGATGGTGATGGTGGAGAAGTGACATCTTTTCTGTGGATGGAAAGAGGGGCACCTGAATATTATTGAACATGTAAGTGATTGCCTTAGTCATACAATTTTTAATAGTGCCTGCTAGTATTTCAAGTATGTTCATCTTACTTTTTCAAATTATAAGATTCTTGATGGTAAGGGACTGTCTTTCTTGTTTTGTAAAACCATAGTGTCCACAACAAGAGGGCACAGAGCCAGCACTTAATACATTTTTATCTGATGTTTTGATTTGAGGTTTTGTGAAATCTGCTTTCATTAAACTTAGTTTTTGCTTTCTTCAGATTCTGGACTTAACAACCAGGAGCGTTAGGGACATCTGACATTTAGATTGGTCTGTTCTTTGCTAGCAGAGCTGAGTGAGGAGGTTCCAGTCAGGAAAGTTGGGCTCACTCAGGGCTTTTCCAATTCTCAGACCTGTCTGATGTCCCCAGGGATCATCAGTCATTTACCACCATTCCCAAATACAGTCAGCTTATCACAAAATGGGCAAGGTGACAACTCACATTTATCAAGTACCAGGAGTGTGCACACAGATGACCTTTTGCATTCCTTCTGAGAGCCTTTAAAGTTTCCTTTAGGGAAGACGGTGATAAAACAGTGCCTCTTCCTTCAATCTTGTGGAAATCCTCCTGGACTCAGGCCAGCAAGTACTGGGTGCATAGCTTTAGGAAGCTTATGTACCTTGGGCTCTTGAGTCCCATCCACTTAGGCCTGTTCCCACTACCCCATTCCTGAACAGTCCCTTCTCTTTCTGTGAGGTCTCCAAAACTGTGGGCACTTCAGACAAATGAATGGTTCCGTCTCTTTTCAAATTGATTCTTCAAGATTTTGTTCAACATTTATTTTAAGGGAAGAATGCTGAAGTGGAATTCCTGATAGAAGCACTCAACTCTCCTCTGTGGCCCTGTGAAAATCAGCTCTGGCCCTGTAACAGTTGCCAACATAATACCGTGTAACAAACCATTCCGTTAGTGGCTTAAAGCAATAGTCACTTATTGTTTCCTAGTCTGTAAGCTAGGAAATAAAGGGAAAATCATAAGCTGGGCTGCTCTTCTGATCTGTCCAGGCCAGCTTACTCAAGCATCTGTTCAGTGGGTGGAGTCAGATGGAGGCTGTCTGATCTGGGATGATCCCAGCTGGTGCTATTCCACACATGGGTCTGTGTGTGGCCATTTCCACACATCCTTCTGTGGGTTCATTTTGAAGCTAGACTGTATATGGTCTTGTGACAATCAGAGAAATAAGAAAAAAGCAGAAAGGCTTAAATATTATTTCTATGACTATTTTAAAATATGTTTGTTTATCATTTTTAATTGACATAATAATTGTACATGCCAAAGGGATACAATGTGATATTTTTATACACATTGCAATGTGTAATGACCAAAGCAGGGAAACTCATCCAACATATCCACCATCTCAAACATTTGTCATTTCTTTGTGTTGGGAACATTCAAAATTCTTCTAGTTCTTTTGAAATTTATGATAAATTATTGTTAGCTATAGTCATCTTGCTAGAACTTTCTCCTCTCATCTCACTGTATTTTTTTGTACCTGATCACTAGCCTCTCTCCATTCTTTCCTACTCCCTGCCCTTCCCAGTCTCTGGTAACCACCATTTTATTTTTTACGCCTATGACATCACCTTATTTAGCTTCCGCATATGAGGGGAAACATGCAGCATTTATCTTTCTGTGCCTGGCCTATTTCATGTAATGTAACTTTATATCTTTTCATGTGTCTGATTTGCTACTGTTCCATTGATCAAAGGAAGTCACGTGACCTGGCCCAGAGTCTGAGTGGACAGGGCCTGTAAAGTTATATCACAAACAGCAGACAGATGGAAAGGCTGTTAATTGGGGCTGTCAATGCGTTTGATCTACCACAGGCTCCAAACATGAGTATCTCACATCAAAAAACCAAAGTGTTATGATGATCAGAACCTACTATCTCAGAAATCAGTTTATTGTGGAAAGACATGTAGGTTCTACTACTGCATGTTTGGGAAATTGCCAGAATTTCTGTTGGAGATTGGGTACCAGCTGGGAAATATAGAACTCAGTGCAGGGAATGGGACCATTGGACATTTCTTTCATTTAGGTTCGAGGCTCTAGCTGCTCTGAATTAATAGAGCACGCTTGTTGAATGATGATGACTCTCTGACTGACTTAGACATTATCATTATCTAGTATTGGTGATGCATTTGCAGATAGATGGAAAATCATGCCTTTCCTCTTGCTAGGACTTGAATTTAGAAGGGAAGGGCAGGCCGTGCAAGTTTTCCATATTATAGCTTTAGCCCCTGAGGAAAAGCCATCCGTTTTAGAGAGCTGATAATGTCCTGTTGGAATTCAAGGAGCCACTAAAATGATGTCATGCAAACAGTTTTTTTTTTTATCAAAGGCCACAGAAACCAATTTTTACACTGTGCTTTTCTGACCCTACCTTTCTAACTGCAAGAGATAAATGATAAATATTATTAAAATATCACACAGCTCCAGAGGGAACTCTTCAGAGTTGCATTTATATCATGCTATAAACCTTCTTTTTAATTTGGCAGGAAGAGTTTTTTTTTTAATAGGTTTTGAAGCCTATGAAGAAATGTCTTGTTTAAAGTAAGTTCCTTATCTCATCTGAACTGGGTCCTGCCTGACAGTTAGGTGTGCCACATTAACTGCATCTTACATGTAGTACCAGGGGCAACCAGGCTATTGCTTAACAAGGTTGCATAATAGCTAATTGCATTTTGGGCAATTGGTTTGTCACTGTGATGGTACCAAGTAACGGTTTCAAAAATGAAGCAATGAGGCCAATTCTGAGTCACTTATGAGCCTGAAAATCATAAAATAGCCTGCTCCCCAGGAATATGATGTTCCCAAGGATTTGAGCTTGTACTATAGTGTATGCTGTCCACTGCTAGACTTGATTGAAATCTGTGCCTAGAATGTATTATGGATCCTTGGTGTCAATCATCAATTGTCATAATCCTCAAATGCACTTGCTCAGTCTTTTTCCATATTCTGTGTCAATAACCTGTGGAGACAAGCTTAGATATGAGGAAGGCAATGTTTAACCTTCCTAATTAATAGCTTTGGATGAAAGACCATCTCCAAGGTGCTCAGAGGAAGAGAATCTAAGGGATTTACACATCGCTTTTTTGAGATGCTTTGCGTGCTGGTGTATAATTTGCCAGTACATAAAGGAAGTGAATGCTCAGAATATAATATTCAGAGCTTGTCTATTTATGTTTGTATTTATTAAGTTCTTTGTAAATCTCAATTTAGCAGATGTCTTCTGACTCAAAATAAAGCTCTTCATGAGGGAGTCAGTGTGGCTGTACAACAAAAGTCACATTATCATTTGAGTACAAATATTTGCAAAATAGAACAAACTAGAAAATTGAGGGGAAAAAGTATCGCCTGGAATTTGTGACTCAGGAAATTCTCATGTGCATGACATATTGTAAAATCTTTGTTCAATTCTTGGTTCAAAGGCTCTTTCTCCTCCTCCTTTCTTGGATCTTGGCACTAATACAACTTGTGTCATATGTGTGTACGTGTGTGCCCCCTCATGCCTCACTCCATGCTTTCTGTAATAGAATATGTTCCTAGAGGCTGTTACATAATGAGTGTGTTGCATCTCGTTTTCCAAGATCCAAAATGTACATGGAAAAGTCACTGGTCCATAGGTGAGCTTTCTCTCTTCATGCCCATAACAGCCTGCTCCTCTCTGTTGTGGGGCAGGTAGCTCAGAAAACACATCAAGTCCCAGTTTTGTCCAAATTGAAGAGTTTTTATTAGCCAACCGTCCAGTGACTGTTCCCCATAGGACCCATAACTGTCTCTGCAAGGAACAGCCCTGAGCTTGAGCATTGTAGGACATTTAGAGGCAAAACCCACAAAAACCACATCCGGATTGGCGTAGCTGCAAGCAAGCAGGTACAGAGCTGAATTGGGCAGTTAGCTAGACAATGCAATGGGTACATTGGCATTTCCCACAGGTCCTTCCATGTTGGCATAGCAGCAAGTAAGCAGAAGGAAAGTGGGTCAAAATGACCCTAGTGGCAGAATCATATTGGTCAGAAAAAATGAGAAATTATATCCCATCTATGTATGATATATCAAAGTGCATAAATACATTCTACTGTCATGTATAACTAATTAAAACAACAACAACAAAAACCTTACCAAAGGATGTAATAGAAAATTTTAATAAGGGGAAATACTGGGGAAGAATATTGGCCAAATTGTATTGTTATATTGTGTGTACATGTCTATATATGTAACAACAAATCCCACCATTCTGTTCTACTATAACACATCGATAAAAAATGTGGGGAAAAAAATGACCCTAGTTGAGTACAAGTTAGAGAATGATTACTAACGTCTAGACAATCAATCTCTGACAAGATGCATTGCCCAAGAAAAATGGAAACCAAAGAGAACAATTTCACATTGTATAAGAATGACTATTTAGTGTTGCCAAGTATGTTATGCTAGGTAACTATTAATAGGTACAGAGGTGGAGCTTTCCCAAGGGAGAAGCATTTCTTACATAATATGGAGTCTCAGGGTTAAATGGAGTCTGTGTGGTCATTGCCCATAAAGCCTGGCCCATAACACTCTCCTGTGCCAAAGTGCTTGATCTTGAGACAAGCTCCTATGCTTGTGTTTGAATCTCTGGTTTCCATTTCCTTCATTTCTTCTAAACTTGCCACTAAGTGCCTTTCTGTTGCTGTGTATGTGGTGTTTGGATTATCTTGGTTCTTCTTTAGTCCAATATATGACATGCAAATCTATGTTAGCTTCCCGTTCTGTAAACTGTGACTTCTTGTGTCACCTCTGCATTCATCCAAGGTTTGAGAGATCCTGGCTTCTTCAGAAGGTGAATTTGGGTAGAGAGTGACACCAAGATGGCATTTGCTAATTTCTCCAGGGCTTCAGCCTTACAAAGCTAGTTAAGTCCCTCCAAAATAAAAGTCCCTTGCTAATCCACTGTGTGCCTCTGCCAAGGAAAGGATCCAAATAATTCTCAACCTGATGCATGTTTTTGGTCTTTGTTACCTCTTGAGCTAAGAATTTCCTAAGTTTACTACCTGCTGAGTAAAGTAATATTTTTACTCTCTCTAAGATATCAGCCTTCAAGTTTTGGCTCTAGAATTCTGGGGCTCTGGACCCTGATCACTTGTCTAGATTTGTAAGTGTATGTGAGTTTGCTTCATTGCTTTCTTCAATCTTTCGAGTTTCCAGATTTGAGAATCCTACTTGTTATCATTATTTGACAATGTTCTTCATGGGTACAGATATCCTGGGAAGGCAGGGGCCTGGCCAACAATCCTTTCTGCATGGTGTTCAGAAAATAGCTGACTTATTCTTAGTTACCATCAGCAGGAAATGCCCCTGGTTGCGGTTTGTTACCATCATTCACTGACTTCTCCCAAATAAGCCCATCATGGCTCATGTCCACTTTTCCTACCCAGTTATGTCCCCCGCCCTTGGGTACATGGTCCACACATCATATTGTAGCATTATTTTTTTGTACTGCGGGTTAACAGAGGGATTCACATCTTATGAATCATCCCAGTAGAGATGGGAAGTAGATATTTGCTTATTAAGTTCTGGAACTCACAGGAGAGCTCACAGGCAAAAATATAAAGTTGAATTCATCAGCATTGGATGGTTTTAAAGCCATAGGAATGGATAAAATCCCTTAAGGAGATAATGTCAAGGGGCAAGAGGAGAATGTTGGTTTAACTCAACTCCACAAAGAGCTTCAATTGTAGGCAGCTGATGTTCTGCTCATCACCTAATCATCATTCAAGTCTTCTCTTGTACTTATTGATTAAAAAAATGTTTTAATCTCCTATGAAGTCTTGATTCTTTAGTGCAATTGGGGGTTTCTTTCTTAGTAATTATAATTTAATTGAAAATGTTGTCCAGAAAGTCTTTTTCTCTCCCCAGGAATAAGGGAGACCGTCTTTCCAAAGCTTCTGTCCATCTCACTCTCTCCTATCTCCCTTTACAACCACCACTGTCTCTTTCCTCACTTGGTCCACAGGTCACCAGCATATCAGAATTAAGGAAGCAATAAAGCGCTAGTTGGCAAATATTTCTCAGGACCATGGTCAGCAGCACACGCCTCCTGGTTTTCACTTCTCCCCTAAGTTTTAGTCATTGGTATACAGATGGTTCTCAACTTAATGATGGCTCAACTATAATTTTTTGGCTTTACAATGGTGTGAAAATGACACCCATTCAATAGAAACCATACCTAGGATTTTAAGTTTTGATCTTTTCCTGGGCTAGTGACATGTGGTACAATACTCTTCCGCCACAGTTCCAGGTCAGCCACAACGTCACCATTAAACAACCCGTATGCTACAATGTAGAGTTGCCACACCCTGATGCTGTAGCAGCCCCATCACCCAGCAATTAATTTTAGTTCAATGCTTCATGCAATCTTCAGATCCAGCTGCATATTTTAATTGTGAGTACCCACACAATGATTCTGTTTTCCACCTTAATTGCACAGTATAGTAATTACATAAGCTATGCAGAACTTTATTACAAAATCAGCTTGTTGGATGATGTTGCCGAACTGTAGACTAATAATAATTTAAGTGTTCTGAGCATATTCAAGATAGGCTAGGCTAAATTATAGGATGTTGGATAGGTTAGGTTTATCAAATGCATTTTTGACTTCAGATATTTTTAACTTATATTGTGTTTAATCAGGATGAAATTCCACTGAGTCAAGGAGCATCAGTACTTTGAAGTTCCATCTTCAGCTCTGGTCTCATTCATTGTTTTTTGCCTCTCTAGGGCAAACAAACAGTGTCTGTGTGAAGGAATTGCTTCTCAAAGTTTTCTTTCTTGTTCTTATCCCATTACTCCTCTTCTTTCACCTGCATCAAAAATCCAAGGAAGTTTGGACATGAGTTACCCTCATACACTAAAATGTCGAGTGAAATTGGGAAAAAATATATTTAAGAGCACAAATATAAGGGCATAATAAGTTATGATTTATATAAGAGAAAGTGGCTCCTTTGTACTTCCCAGGAAGTCTTATGTTTGTGTGAGAGAAATTGACAAAGACTCCTGGAGAGGGATACCCATTGAGAGGTTGCCAGGGAGGGGAAACACTTTGGGGCATCATTTTCAAGTAAGTGCATTTACCAAGAAAGGACCACAACCCAACCACAAATGGACCATGACAAACAACCCCAAGGAGAGTTGAGAAAACCACTCCAGAAGATCTGTGGTGGGTTCTGCAGACTGGAAGTTTTTCATGGCCCTACCCAGTTAGTGATGGAGCCTGATGTCAGCCTGAGGGCCGTAGAAACTCACAGGATGTCTGGAGTGTGAGTAGCAAGGTACCTCAGAGGACAATGATAACTTCACCTCTGAATCCAGTGGGTTATGACCAGCTGCTTTCAGGATTGCCCTAAAGCAGGATGCAATCTTAGGTTCCATGTTTGTGTTGTCAGAGATACTGACCCTTTTTAGTGATTGATTCATAATTGTCTCCATGGCATCATGGATGTGCCTCTGGAGGCATTCTCATGAGATTAGAGAAATTTCTTGATGACTCTAAGAGATGAGATGAGGTTTATGGATTAAAAGATTTGATTGCATGAGAGCTTTTCTGCTCTCTTCCTACACCCTAAATTAGAAGATGTTTTGGCTATTTCCAAAACACTGTCACTGTGTGAGTTTTTTAATGAGGTATGTCTATTTTTTCTCCCCCCCAAAGTGACTATAAATTTACCTAGTAAAAACATATTCTTATTAGAACGTAACTGAAACTGAGGTGAAGGATAAAGGACATCTCTGGAGTCAGCAGAATTGCTCAGGGGGCTTAAACTCCTTGTGAATATTCACTGTCTGCTTCCTGTAGCCCTGGATCCTTGCACTCTGTGCTCTCAGTTTATGCTAGTTCCTGCCTGCTGCACCCTGCTCAGCTGTGGATATTGAGGTTTTGTTTGCAGGTTTAGTCCCACCCAGTAATTGAGCATTGCTGGGTCTGAGTTAGCTTTGCATTTTGCTTTCTATGAGTACAAATGTCTACTGGTAGGTGATGCTTGGATTTAGTCTGCAACCTGAAGGGATAATCCTTTAGGTATCTAAAGGACACTGGGTATTTGAAACTTGCATCCTCGTTTTGAGTTTGTGCACCATAGAGGCCTCAGCATTCCTCCCAGCCAAGCCAATCAATATGCCATCACCTACTTGGAATAGTACATTCTTACTGTCTTAAGTCTTCCTGAATTGCTATTGGGTTCATTGGTTGAATATGCAATGAGCTCCATGGTCTCCTCTCAACTTTCATGAACAATGTCAGGTCAGGAGAATAGAACTCTGGCAGCACTATAGTACTAATAACACTAATTAGTTTGCACAAAACAATATATGGTGGGGTAGAAGCAATTACAGATTTTCTTCATTGTGGCTCCCCTGCTTTCCCAATTCCCTTTGTCAGTACTCTGGGCTTACCAGACCAGCTGTCCTTGGGATAGCATCATAGCAGAGGAGCCATAGGACTGAAAGAGATAGGCCTCTCTAGGCTGGGCTTCATATAGTCTTTAATCTGGGGAGTCATACTGTAGGCACCACATTCTAATTGTTATTTTACAAGGATTAACTATGTGCATGGGGCTATCTGCTTTGTCTTCCCCCACTATCAAAGATTATCTGCTTCCTTCTCTAGAACTCTGATACTACCTTCACATTTACTCTCTCCTGCACATCACTTTTCCTCCTCTTGGCTAGGAATTTCCATCAACATATAAATATGTTCTACAGTTTCCCCTGTTGAAAACCTTTCCTTTGACCACACTTATCTGCTCCCCTGAATAGCAGAACTTTTGAATAGTGTTAACTATACTCATTGCCTCGCAATGCACTTCAACTCCAGTCACCTCCACTAAAATAGTTTTCTGCCCACTAAAACCATTCCCCTTAAGGGGATCACTGTTATCTTGCAAGTTGCTGTTCTCTGGTGCATCCAATTTGACCTCAGGATAGCACCAACCACTCCAGTTGATGGCCGGACGACCATTCCCTCTATTTACCAAAGCTTCCATCTCTTGGCTTCTGCAAATACTGAAATCTCTTGACTTTCCTCCAAGATCACTGATGGTTCTTTCTCAGCCTATTTTCTGGCTATTCTTTCTCTACCAAATCTGTTGGCAGATCTTGAAGTTTGATCCGGAGCGCTTTTCCTTTCCCACCTGGGCTCTTCCCTAAGGTTTTAACATAAAATTCACTGATTTAAGTCTCAAGCCTTTCCCTTGGGTTTCTTACCCACACATAGGGTTACCTATCATTCCTTCCCATGCGAATGTCAAAGGACTTTCAAACTAACATGTTCAAAACGGAGGGGTTTCTTTCTTTTACAAACCCAGTCCTCCTTCAGTATTAAATTGATCAATAAACAGCACAACCGAACTCTGGCTCAAGCTGATGTGCAGGTGACATGCTTGATGTCCCCCTCTCCTTCAGTGCTCTCCACTTTTAATCCACCAGCAACTCTTGTCAATTCTACCTACAAAATACACTTAAAATCTGTCTTCTCCCCATCTCCACCTGTATCCCCTAGGTCTGAGCCATCCGTCCATATCTCTTCCTTGAATTTTTACTGTTGTCCCCTCGCTGATGTCCTTGTGTCCACTCCTGGTCCTTTCAACTCATTCTCTCAATGTCAATCAGAGTGACTTTTATCATATACTATAAATATGTCATGTCTCTGCTTTGAATCTTCAATAACTTCCTATTCTTGCTGGAACAAAATTTGAACTCGATCTTGACCTAGAAGGTCATGCCTGATTTGGCTGCTGCGTGGAAGTGGGTGTCATTCCGCTCTCACTCACTGCTCCCTAACCACACTGGCCTTTCTGTTCTCAAGCACACCAAACCCTCTCCTGCCTTCAGGCATTTTTCACTCCACATTTCTGAATCCATTCTTTCTTCTTCACGTGGCCATCTCCTTCTCATCCATCAGGTCTCAGCTCAATTACTACCTTGCTGGAGGACCTTTTCCAATCACTCCCTTTAAGGTGGCCTCCGCACAGTTACCCTCTATCACCACACCTGGTTCTTCCTTCTGAATGCTCTTTTAATCTGTAGATGCTTTATTTATTTAGCTATTTACATGACTATTTATTGTCCCTTCCCCTGTGTTGGATTATAAGCTCTATGAGCAGGGACCTTACGGGGTACATAGTTGTCACACTGCAAGTATTTGTTGCATAAGTGAATGAATGAGTGAATGTCTTCATCATCACAATAATGAAATGATACATCAATTTGCTTTTATTTTGCACAAAGGTTTTTCTTCCACACCTGTTATTGATTTCCCCAATAAGAAAAAGCAAAGGATTAAGTGTCCAAGTATTTCATTCTGCATAAAGCTAGAAAGCACTATATTCAGAAAAAAGTTGGCAAACATAGGTTCTCAAGTTCAATTAAATTCTGGTTTGGTAAATGTACTAATGGAGACAATGGGCTCTAGTTGATATCTGAACAGGGAGTGTCTGACCATTTGTATTATAGATGTCTGTAAATAAAGAGGGAGTTCTTAGAGAATAGACATCGCAAATAAAATTTAGTAGATTGAGGAAGACTGACTCTTTTAGCCAATCTGGCTCAGACTCTTTTTATGAAGAATATTGATCTTAAAATCCAATTTGATTTGGCCAGTCATACTGTCAAGGAGTAGGCTTTTAAACATCTCTAGACAGTCAATCTTACTAATGATGAATTTGACATATGCTAAAAAATTATCTAAGTAAATAAATACCAAGTAAATATTGTGATCTATTTCCTAACGCTAGGCCTATAAATATAACTTATTCAAATTCATGTCTACATTATCTTTTTGTATCCGATTCTGCATTTTGATTCTGGATACTTATAGCATTCTCATTGTAATAAAATTGTTTAAAAGAGATTTGGTCAAACTGGAAATACCAATTTAGCATTGCTTCTGTTTTTTTAAAATTAATATAGGTGAAAATTGACTCCATAGTTTGTATAGTTCTATGAATTTTAACACTTATGAAAATTCACGTTATCACCCTGCAATTGAGGACTAGAGGAACTGCATCACCAAAAACACTCAGTTTTCAGCCATACCCTTCCTCCACTTCAACCCCATCAACCACTGATCTGATTTCCATCACTGCCACTGATCTGATCTCCATCACTGCAGCCTGTGTTTTGGAGAATGTTAGATGACTGCAATGAGACAGAACATAACCATACTTTCATTTAGCATAATGCCTTGGAATTCATTCAGTGGTTCACATGTGACAATACTTTGTTCCTTCTTATTGCAAAGCAGTATTCAGTTTCTCTATTTGTTTCATTTATTGTGGGGAAGTTGAGTTGTTTCTAATTTTAGGTGATTATTAATAGGGTCAACATTAACATTTGTGTAGGGATTTTTGAGTGAATGCCCTAGGACTGGGACTGCTGGATCATTTGGTAAATGTGTAAGAAACTGCCACAGTATTTCTCAGAAAAGCTATGCCATTTTGAATCCTTACAGCAAAGGATGAGAGCTTCAGCTGATCCACATCTTTGCCAGCACTCTGAATTGGCAGTATTTTTAATTTTAATCATTCAAACATGTGTGTAGTGATAGCTATTTATAGTCTTAATTTGCATTTCTGTGAGAGTTAAGGAGGTTGAACATTTCTTCATTTGATAGCCATATATTCTCGTCATTGAAATATCTGCTTAAGTTTTTTACCCATTTAAAAATTGGATTCTTTGTTTTCTTACTGTTGAGTTTTGAGAGTTCTTTATATAGTCTTGAAAATGTTTTTTCCAAGTCTGCAGCTTATTTTTTTCTCCCAACAGTATCTTTCACAGAGCAAAAGGTAATGATTTTTATGAAGTTCAATTTATTATTTTTTTCTTTTATGTATTGTGCATTTGGATCATGTCTAAGAATATTTTTGCCTAACCACATATAGCAAATGTTTTCTCCTAAAAGCTTTAGAGGTTTATTTTTACATTTGAACCTATATATGTTATGAATTAATTATTGCATAAATTAAGAAGTCAAGGTTGAGGTTCATATTTTTGTATAAGGATGTTCAAATGCTTCAACACAAATTTCTAAAAAGACTACGCTTTCTCCATTGAATTTCTAGAAAAAAAATCATTTGACTATATTTGTTCAGACTTATTTTGAACCTTCTATTGTGTTCCATTGATCTATGTGTCTATTCTTTCATCAGTACTGCATTCTGTTGATTACTGTAGGTTTTAGTAAGTCTTAAATTTGATAATGTGGTTCTTCTAACTTTATTCTTATTTTTAAAAAATTGTTTCAGCTATACCAGTTGCTTTGCTTTTCTATGTAAATTGGGAAATTAGCTTTTCTATTAAAAAATCTTATTGGGACTTTGATAAAAATAATATAAAATCTCTAGATCAATTTGGGTAGAATCAACACTTTCAATATATAAAATGTTGTATTAGTCCATTCAGACTTTACACATAAATACATAGACTGAATGGTTTAAGTAACAGCTATTTATTTTTTCACAGTTCTGGAAACTGTGTCCAAGATCAAGGTGCCATGCCAGGAGGGTGATTATCTGGTGAGAACTCTCCCCTTGGGTTGCAGATGGCTGCTTTCTCATTGAGTGCTTATACAACCTCACAAGACAGAAATCCAGAGGGTATTGTCTGCTGTCTCCTCTTACAAGGACACTAATTCTTTTGGATCAGGGCTCCACACTCATGACATTATTTAATTTTAATTACTTCCTTTGGGGACCCCACTTATATATGCAGCCAGTCTGGTGGTTGGGCCTTCATCATATGAAATCTGGGGACCTACAAATGTTCAGTTCTGGACACGTGGCATATTTCTTTTTCTATTTAGGTTTTCTTCCTTACTCTCTTTCACTAGAGCATTGTCTTCAGCATATAGTTCCTGTACATACTTTGCTAGATTCATACCAAAAATTTGACTTCTGGAGATACGATAAATGATGCTATATTTTTAAATTTTGGCTTTCAATGTTCACTGTGGTGTATAGAAGTACAAGTGACTTTTGTGAGGTAAACTTGCATCCTGAGGCCTTGCTAAAGTCACTAATCAGACTAATGCTAGGGACTTTAGCAACTAATCTGATATTTTCTTTTCTGTTGAGAGTTCACCAGTAAAGTTATTTTCAGAAGGTGTTTAATTATTAATCCAATTTATTTGGTAGTTATAGAACTATTCAGATTATCTATTTCATCATGGGTTACTTTTGTCCGTTTGTATTTTTTGAGGAATTTGTTTATTTCTTTTCAGTTTTCAAATACATGTGTATAGAGTTATTTGAGGTCTTATTAGCCTTTTGATGTCTATGTGGTCTGTAGCCCATTCTTTATTCTTTATTGGGGGGAGGGTACCGGGGATTGAACTCAGGGGCACTCACCACTGAGCCACATCCCCAACCCTATTTTGTATTTTATTTAGAGACAGGGTCTCACTGAGTTGCTTAGTACCTCGCTATTGCTGGGGCTGGCTTTGAATTCATGATCCTCCTGCCTCAGGCTCCAGAGCCACTGGGATTATAGGTATGCCATCATGCCTGGCTCCACCTTTATTCCTGATATTGCTCATTTGTTCAATTCTTTTTTGTCAGTTTTGCTATAGGTGTACCAATTTATTGATCTTTTCAAAGAAGGAGCTATTTGTGTTAATAATTTTTGTTATTATTTTTGTTTTCAGTTTACTGGATAACTGATCATTATTATTTCCTTTCTGCTTGCTTTGGATTTCTTTTTGTATTTTTATTCTAGTTATTTAAGGTCCAACCTTAGATTGTCTATTTGAAAACTTTCTTTTCTTCTACTATAAACAGTTAATGTTCTAAATTCTCTCTAACCCTGCTTTAAAGGCATTCTCCCAATTTTTAGGTGTTTATTTTAATTTTCTTTTAGTTAAAATTAAAAAAAAATCTCTTGAGAATTTTGCTTTGAACCTTGTATTAGTTAGAAGTATATTGTTTAGTTGCCAGGTGTTTGGAGTTTTTTTCTATTATCTTTCTTTACCAATTTCTGTTTTAATTCTGTCATGGCCAAAGACCATACAGTGCATAATTTCCATTCTTTTAATGCTGTTAAGGTTTACTTTATGTACAGGAAATGATGAATGTCCCATGCTCACTGGGAAAGAACTTGTGTTCTGCCATTGTTGGAGGGAAGTGTTTTCCATCTGTCAATTAGAACCAGTTGATTAGTGGTGGTGTTCAGTGCTTCTGTCTTTGATGATTTTCCACCTACTAATTTTATCTACTACCTAGAAAGGAGTGTTGAGGTCTCCAAACATAATTGTGGCTTTTTCTATTTCTTCTTTCCATTCTGCCAACTCTTTTTTCAAGGGTTTTGTTAACTGTGTCCATGAAGGAATGTATGCCTTCCTGGTGAATTGATCCTCTCTTATCAATATATAACATTCCTCCTTATCTCTGGTAATTACTTGCTTCATATGATGTTATACAGTCACCTCATAAGGTTTATTGTTTTTCATCATTTTGCTTTCAACCTACCTATATCATGTTTGAAGTGAGTTTCTTATAAACAGCATGTAGTTTGGGGTAATTTTGCTTTTTTATTCTAATAATCTCTGGTTTTAATTGGCACGTTTAGATCATTTACAACTAATGTACCCATTGGCATATTTGGGTTTAGGACCACCATATCATAATTGGGTTTTTTGTTTGTTTGTTTGTTCTCAATATTTTTTGTTCCTATTGTTCTTTTCCTGCCTCTTGTGGATTATATGAATCTTTAGTATTAAGCTTGTTTTTGACAATGGTAGTGTTGGTGGCATGTTTTGAAATCTTGTCTTAGTAAATATTGTTCATCAATGTTTAAAGAGTTTCTACTCCTTTCATTTAATAATGGTGATGACGATGATGATGATGATGATAGCAGTATCAGCTATGATATAGCAAGTACTTGAAATATACTCTTTATATAGAATTTGTAATCATTAAAACAATGCTATCAGGTTAAGATTTTTTTTTCATTTTATAGTTAAATAAAATTGAGTCTTAACAGACTTAAATAGCTTATTCAAGGTCACCTTAATGGTAATGAGGGGAATTAGGAGGCCGATCTCCATCTGGCTTCAAGGCCTATGTTCTTCCCATGACAACTTTAATGAACTTTGCATATGCAATTCAAGATACTAAACTTTACTAATTGTCATAGCTCGGTTTCTGAAATTACCTGACTGTTAAAATGATCACATTTTGTAGCATAGCCATCCAATTTTCCTCAGATTTATATCTCATGTGGGAAAGGATTTTTCCTCCCGTGATCAGGAAAGTCATATCGCATAACACTTTACTTATGATTCCCTGATTCCCTAGCTTTAGGTAATACCACACTGCTGGTTTGGAACTGCTATAGACAGTTAAGTTATACTTATTTGGTGATTCACCCTTTCTTTTGATTCAAATGGTTTGCTCCAGTGTCTCTTGAGCCTCATTGTTAAATTGGGATTGTATATTGATGCAATGGTCTATTGTCTCAGGTTTTATTGGATCATAAACCTCCATAAAGAGCATATGGTATATATTTGCTTTAGATGCTGTTCAGTCCTAGGACTCTGTCAGTGGTGTTTTATAGTGTCTGCTGTATTTATCAGGTAAACAGTGTTACCGAGAGTCACCCACTTGCTGTTTATGCTGTGTATTTAACCTCCAGGAGGGACCACTGAGATGCTGCAGCTATACACCTTGTAAATTCTGCATTTCCAAGGAACCTTGAGTTATGTAGTTCAGACAATCTATTAAGTCACTTAGATGTCATGCATCACTTTTGCTAGTGGTAATCAGAAGACGGTCTGTTTATCATATGGCATGTATTTGGATATGATGATCTGAATGTGTTCTGCCCTATTTAAAAAGAATGCTTTAAATATTAACAGGGAGAAAAAAACTAGCAATTGTTGAGTGTATATAGAGTTACTTTACATGTTTCACCTTCAATATTCATCTCAATGAGTTAAAAAGTATTTTTAACATATTATTTCACAGATACTAAAATTCATGCCCGGGCACATTAAGTAAGTCAGGCAAAGCCACACAGGTACTGACATCCAGTTCAAAATCCATCAGCACTTGTAGCAGAGTGTCTGCTCTGCCATCCTTTCCCCGTGGTGATTGTCATCAACACCTGTCTCTAGAGAAATTCCACCTTTTCCATTTATTCAGCACTTAGCTCATGGTTTTTCTTCTATTCCAGAAGAGTAATAACCAGTAAGGCAAAACAGTGTAATGATCAATAGCATGGATTTCGGAGCTGGGTTCAAACTCCTGCTGTGCCCTTTATCAACTGTACTACTTTGGGCAGATTATGAAATTTCTTTGTGCCTCAATTTCCTCATTAGGTATGGGGGAATAATCATTGTACTTACCTCGAAGGGCTGTTGTGAAAATTTAACGAGTTACTTTGTGAAGCTCTTAGAATAGTGTCTGACACATCACAGGAACCATACACACATGCTTGTCAAATAGGTAACATTTATTTGCCATTTATTATGTACCTAGTGGTTTGGTAAGCACTATAGATGTGATAGAAGATATAAGGAAGGTACTATTATTATCTCCATTTTATGAATGAATGAAGACAGCAGGTTTAGAAAGGAAAACCAATCTAGGCTCATCCCAGGGGCAAGTTCATTGTAGAAAGCCAAAAAGATTATAAAATAGTAGAATAAAAGTCACTCACAAATATACCACCTGGACATTATTATTACTAACATTTGGATTATTCCCTCATTCTATACATATCATGATATACTATTGAAATTATACTAAATGCATGGTTTTCTATTTTCATTTTATCCCTTAATGGTATGCTAAGGTTTCACATCTTAACATGCTGCCGATTTTTTTGTTAGGATTATCTTTAATGGTTGCAGAATATTCCATCACTCGGATATGATTTGTATCTAAAGCGCCTTTGATATTGATTTAAGTTTGTTTTCAGCCTTCTGCTCTAGTAAATAGTATTGCAGTGAACATCTTTGGCTACATTTTGAATTTTTCCCTCAGGATGTGTTTTTAGGATTTGAATTACTGTGCCAAATAATCAAACATTTTTAGGTCTTAAAGAGATAAATTGGCTAACATTTTCAAAGGAATTTACAAAAAGAAATCATAAAATATGGAAGAAAAACTAGAAAGAAAACAACCAGCTCCTAAGATATAGGTTGTTTCTTAGACTTTTCATCTTAGGATAATTGTAGATTCACATATGTTAGTTAAAAAAATAATACCGAGAGACCCTGTTGCCCTTCACTCCATTTCTGCAGTAGTAATGCCTTGAAATCATAAGACAGGGCCACAGCCAGTACATCTCGATGCTGCAATCAAGAGGCAGAACATTCCTGTCTCATCACTGTCATGGCTATAGATCTGCCCCAGACCCTATCTCTGATCCTAGTCAACCACTAATCCATTCTCGATTTCTATAATTTTGTCCTTTCAAGAATGTTATAGAAAATAAATCATAAAGTACACAACTCTTTAGGAATTTCTTACTCAGTAAAATTTATTGGAGATTCATCCAAGTTGCTGTGTGTATCAGTAGCTTGGTCTTTTTATTGCTGAGTGATATTCCATGATATATATGTTCACCCATTGATAGACATCTGGGTTGGGCCCAATTTTTGGCTACAGTGAGTAAATCTATAGTGTGCACAGGTTTCAATTTGTGCAACCTTGGCTCTCCCATTTTTACACAAACATATCAGCCTTCAAAGAAGCATCTCAGCTCAGCTCCACCGTGCCCACTTCCCTGGAGCATTATCAAAGGTACTTTTGGTCCCTCCAAGTTTTGCATGGGATCCTGGGAGACAATGCTTGCTTCTTTTTCAAGGCTGGTCCTGTATGCCACTCACATACCATCTTGGGGGCAAATAGCAAACCAGTTGACACATCTTCAAGGTATGACCTCAGTGATCACTCTCCATGGCTGCTTGCGACCTCCTCTGCTCCAGCTCCTCATTGAAGGTAGGTTATAATCACAAGCTGTGCTCAGCTCTCAACTTGGACATCACTGGCCTTGGCTGGTTCCTCAAGGTGGGGAGGGGAGCTGTTTCTTGCCACCAGCATTCACCACCTGCATCTCTTTCAACATCCTCTGCAGGACATCTCTCCCCAGCTGGTTCAGTCGCATTTCCCTTGGGCATCTCCTTTATGCTGGGACTGGGGCTTGCTCTACACACGACAGGGAGCATTCTGCATGTATAAGGAGTGGCAATGCTTCACCAGATCTTGTGTAGGCCTCTCCTTACCAAAGGCAGCAACCCCTTAAGGCCAAAGAGCATTACTCTTTATATCCTTCAAAGACCAAACAGAGGAGTCTTTATATAGCATGTCAGTATTTATCAAATGAATGATTGAGGAAATGACGGATTTCTTGAAAGCATCAGGGGACAGTTGCACTAACACAGATTCCTTTTCGTCCCAGGGATCAGCCTTCTGCTGGAGAGTTGGCCCGCAATCCTACAATCCTCCTTGGCTGCTGATTTTCCAACCATGGCTTTACACCTGTTTTGTTTTACAATATTTATTGGGAAAGCATTTTAACTGCTTATTATAGTCAGATATCATCCTTGACAAGCCATTTTCCTTGAATTATCCCAGTGAGAAATATTTCTAAAGGCATCCAATGAAATCATCCAGATGCTTCCCATGGCCAGCTGGACGGGACAGCCATGTTCAGTTCCCCGGGCTTGAAAACAGAGCGGTTTGTGTTTTTAGTCCTAATGCAAGAAGCAAAGCTGCTGCTGATTCTCACACTAATAAATGGAGCTTTAACAATTTGTACCAAATAAAAGTAACAGGAGAATTTACAACTGTGTTTTCAGTAAAGTAAATGACATAATAGTGCCTAGCACATAGTAAGCCACCAGTAAATAGAAACTATTATGATGCTGGACACTATGTCCAACAATTGTTGAAGAATAACACCAAACAAAGACAAGGGCTGATAGGGAAAAAATATTTTCAAGAATGAGTAGAAAATAAGGTCACATAAATAATTACTTCAATTAGGAATAAGGAAAATAATGCTGAAAAAAGAAAACCACTTTAAAAAATTAGAAGGATGAACATAGAGGACTTAGGAGAATTGACAGGAAGCTAAACAGGCAGTGGGCATTTCGTAGCATGTGTTTAAAAACACCAAATTCCACGCTTATGCATTCACTGTGGAAAATTTCATGCACTTAATCAAATCACATTGTCTCAAACTGCAGTTCCAAAATCTTTGACATACACCAAAGCAGAGCCTCCAACAATGTTGTAAGCGGAAAATTGTGATTACATCCTTCCATAATTATTTCAGTGACTTTTGGGTAAATGCAGAAATCCCCATTGAAATCTGAAGTTATGACACATGTACTACACAGCTCTGAGATTCTATGCTGTCTGTGAAAGACCACCTGTGATGTTGTCAAGATGTCTAAACTCATAGGACAGTTGCAGGGAGATTGTCATTAATTCTACCATCAGGATCCTTTTATTAAAATACTTTTTCTTGGCTTCATAATTCTATTACTTTGCTGTTATTAAGTATGACAGCATTTATCTTGACCAACCTTAAACTAAATTATCAGGTTTGGTTTTAGTAATGCCTTTGCAAAGTACTTCTTTATTAATATCAATTTCAGATGTGCCTGTTTTCCATAACTTGAGTTTATAAGCCTGGAAATAGAATTTTAGAGCACGATGACTCTTGATGATTATCTTTTATTCCTGGGTGAATAGAACACTGATTTTTATACAGCTAGTGAGCAAGAACAGGGTGATCTCCGGAGAGGCAAATGCAACATGATCTTTACCGACCAGCCACTGTGGGTCCTCAGCTGGGAGAGGTATTGATGGAGTTTTATTAGCACAAGATTGAAGGATGTTCAAAATGAACAAGGTTAACCACAGCACAGAATTTCCAACTGGGACTGTTTTAAAGGTGGTAGCTATGAGATAGGGCCAGCTGACACTGTGGGGGAATAGATATCACATAGGCTGCAGCTCGGATGAATGAAAACCATGAAAGACAATGAACTTTGATTTTTGCCCCAAGTCAAAGAGCAGCTTGGCTAGTGAGCCATCCAGAAAAATGGGGTAGTACTTTAGTCTAGCAAAAAAAAAAAAAAAAAAAAAGCTAGAAAGAAATGTTTTACTTAGAAGGAGACCTCTGAGATAGTATAAGGGATTTTTTAATAAATAGATTCTGAGCAGAGCTAGTTGTAATAAAGCAAGCAAATAAGCAAAATTTCCTAGGTAATATATTCATAGTACAAGGAAAATCCTAATTTCCCTTCCAAATGTATTGGCTAATGAACACCAATGTTTACATTTTTAACTCACAGAAAAGTGTCAGTAATTATCACTTTTTTAAAACAGAAAAATAAACAATGACAGCAAAAATTCAGAAAAAAAGATGTTTTTTTTTCCAGAAGTGGGCATAAAAACAATATATTTTTATGAAAGTAAAAGACATTTGTATTTTATCTCAGTGGACTGAAATTAACAGAAACATACCCTCTGGAACCTGGCCTATCATAGCAACCTATTATTTAGCACACACACCTTCCTTCCTGCAGATTCTGAAGCAGAGCTTAAAGGGGGCTGCTAATTAACACTTAGGGAAAAAACAATTTATGGTATATTTTATTTTTCACTGCTATGAAACTGGTTTAAAATAATGAGGCTCATGAAAGGATATGACCTGGACTGTAAATTGTACTTATTATGAGAGTTGTTTGATAAATCATGAAGGGAAGATTCTCACCTCTTAATAAGTGTAAGACATTGCAATACCAGAGCGAGACATGAAAGGGGTGTGGCGGGTCTCCTGGAAATGTGGGATCTCCTTCTTTCTCTGCAAGTATCAGAAAATTATGTGTCTGAGTGCCTGGTCTCCTTTACGTCTCCTGCTCTTGGCTATTCAATCTGCCATCTGAGAGAGTGAAGCTGTCCGTTAGGGTAGGAAGTGAACCTGTTTAAAGAGCCTATCTGGATTCCAACATTCAATAGGGACTCTGTACAGTGGGAACATGGTAGACAGGAAGACTCTAAGGATGGGGAATTCTGGAGCCCACACAGGATGAGAAGGCAGAGAATGGGACATCTTAGTCCCCTAAGGGATTAGTAAGCCCATCTATGGAGTTCTCTACTGCACACAGGCACTGACCTTGAGAGGTCATGGGCCAAGGAAGTAGCTGTCATCACAACCTCAAGGACCTGTGAGTGGGCTGATAGCCCAGTGAATGAGCAGGGGCTTGGGAATAGGTTACAAAGGATGCAGAAAGAGACTTTTGAGACCAGGGTCTACTGACTGAGACCAAGGAAGGCCTGTCCCTTGAATGGGGTAACTGGGAAGCCACCAGGGGCTTTTAAAATGTCTGTCTTTAACAATGTTCCCAGGGTACGATAGAAGATGTCAATGGTATAGTTTCCTTTCAAGTGTGTCACCTTGGGCAGCCCTGACATTGGTTGAGTGGATTGAAAAGCCCACACCTTTCTAGCAATGGCCCTCACCATAGTGGTATACATTGGTTCTTTCATGGGTGGGATTTGCTTACTGCCTGAACAAAAGCAAGACTTCCAGTTGCATATCACATGAGCATCCTTTGTTCAAAAAGCAGATAAGACTTACCAATACATTGGAAGGTCCAGCAAGGATCCAGGGGACCAGGCTGTGGAGATGCATCTGAGGACTTCTCTCCCCTGTTAACATAATATCTTAATGTCACCTCAGCCATAGCTTCCTAGGAGGAAGGAGAGATAGATGAATGTGACAGGTTAATCCTAAATAGGAATATTATCCTCAGGGGAACAGTTCACATTATGGAATTGTACTGAGATTATGGAATGGACTAAATTTTGTTTTCTCCACTAATTGGTGAGTAGATCCATTCATGACTCATAATAAAGCCCTATTTTTTTTGTCTGTATGAGAGTGCTTAAGTAATGCATGACTCTACAAGTTATATGATGAAAAATATTATGCATCTACTTAAAATAATTATTTAAGTCTATATTTAATAATTTAGAAAGCTGCCATAACACAGGAGAATGCAAAAAGCAGGTCAAAAAACTTTAAGTGTACTTTAATTCTATTTCTGTAAAATTATGTGTGTGCATTTAAGATGTAAGCATTAAAACAAGTCTGAAAAGGAGTTCACCAAAATGTTAACATGGAACATCTCTGGGTAATATTGGGTGACCTTTATCTTCTTCTTTCTTTCTATTTTCTCCTTCCAACTATTCTGGATTGCCTTAATATGTTTCTACCATGAGGATGTTTTATTTTTGTAGATTTTTTTTTTTTATTTTTAAAAGCAAACAGAAACACTTTAGTAACTTGGGAAGTGGGGCCATTATTTGCCAAATTCTCTCCAGATTATTCTTTCATGTGGATAGGAAGCTAAGATACTTTTGAGAGATGGATGACCTAGCTGAGAAGTTTCTCTACAAGCAGTTTTTATCTCTTGCTGAGATGCCAACTGATAACTTCCCATAGCCAAGCATGACATGTGACCTATCACTTCCTCATACAAAGAAACTCTTTCTTGTATCTGCATTATTGTGGCAAATACTCTAGAGAGTCCTAAGACACTGGCTCTTTCCAGATAGTAGTAACTGAATTGTTAGGAGATAACTCATGAAAATTGAGAATACTTTTTTTAAAAAATACAGGGTAAAGGCTAAGTCATCAAAGGAGGAGGTGAGAATTTGAAGAATATGGCTCTTTGGGTAAGGAATGACCCTGGGTTGGGTTTAATTTGCTTCCTTGCTCATTCACATTTATTATCAGGAATTTGGAGGTCAGCATCAGAGTATAACCTTTCCAATGAATATTGCATACCAAGCTGTCAGCACCTGGTGTTTCAGAGTGCCTTCTTGGACCTGGTGGTATAGCACGAAGACCTAATCAAAAGCAGAGTAGATTAAGACTGTGGAAGCATCATCCTCTCTCTCTCTCAGCTTGGGTAGCTGAAATCACATTTATTTACTGACAAGGAAACATTGTGTACTTTGTCCAGCTTGCCATGGCTATCCTGGTTTAAAATTATAGGATATTGGGAGGAAATTGTTTTTTAATCTAAAATGTGTTTATGAGTTCCTAAATTTGGTTTAGCATTTTATGATTGGATTTTCTAGAACAGCCAGGTAGATTCTGAGTTCTGACACTATGCTGGGCATATTGAGAAGTGAGAACAAATGTGTGCTTCTGGTAGTTCAGACCCAGGTTCTGGTTTGTTCTCCACCCCTAATCCGTCCACTCTCCTCTTTGCTGCCTTGTGTCAGCTGTGCCAGGCTCCAGCCCCAGAGGCCTCCTTGCTATTCCTCAAACACACCAGGCCTGCTCAGCTGCAAGGCATTTGCCTTTTGCTTTCCTCTGCTGAGATCTTCTCAGCCAGAACATCACTTGGCAGAGTGGGCTTTTCTGTAAAGACAAGCCCTACCCAGTTATTCCTACACCCTTCACCCTGCTTCATTTTACATATAGTACCTGTCCCCACCTGATATCTTGCACATTTGTTTATTGTTTGTCTACCCTCATGATAGCATCATCTTCATGAAAATACTCTTACCTGTTTTGCTCACTACAGCATCTCCATCACGTAGAACAGCAGCTGGCAGACAATAGATAACCAGTATGTTTTTGTTAAAATAAATGAACGGTAAAGTCCCATTTACCCAATCTATATGATCCTGAGCAATTGTATATACATCACTTCTTATAAGTGCACTAGGAGAAAGCTGTTGTCTAAATGAATCCTACCTTTTGCCCTTGACCTTTGGTTTAGACCCAAGTTTTAGAATTAGATTTTCCTTCCAGTCGACCCACCTGTATGTGGTTTGGGGTATGGAAGAACATTCCAAGGGTCATGTGGACTCATTTGGGTTTTGGTACAGATGGCATCATGATCAGAATGGTCACTACATCTGGGTCCATTTTGGGGTTCCTATGAAAATCAATAGAACTGAAGGACCAGGAAGAAAACTCTAGTTGAAAGAAGGAATGATATTAATATGCATAGCCTGTGTGGCCCCTGTCTCCTGCTTTTTCGGGGCTTAATCCTTTAGTTGGTGGATCTTGGAGAGGTCTTGGGGCTTCAGGGCAGCTGAGACAGCATGATAGAACACTCAGTGCCTTGGGTAGAAGGTCAACCCCATGGGAGGCGTTTACAGATGGCTCAGATCATGTGCAGGTGAATTGCACAGGTGTTGAGGCCAGGCATCCAAGCTTGGTCCTAAGGCCTCCTGGCACAAGCTGAGAGCACCTAGCACCTATCTGCACTTGGTGGGTGCTCAGTGTGGATCAATGTGCTCATGATCTAAGGGAACTTGGTGAGAAAACCTAACTTGAAAGTGCTTTTTTTGTGTGAAGAGTTGCTTTAATCACAAGCACACCTGGGGATTTCTCACAGTCGCAGCATGCAAGGTCCAGTTCTTCCTTTGAATCACCAGAAGAGAGTAAGAATAAGGTCCTGTTTCTGTCGAGCTAGAATTGTTCATAATTTGGGTGGTCCCTTTGAGAGAAAAAACAGAAAATGAGGCACAAGGTCTAGAAAGCGGCCTGGGCACACAAGAAGCCCAGAAGTTTATGTCTCAGTGGTTTGATGGTGAATCCGCTTCAGGGTCTGAGTGTGCCATACATCTTCTGGGATTCAGGAGTATGGGGGACTCCTGGAGTGGGCTCATGGAGAGTCTGTTGGCATGGAAGATGGGCACTCCCTTGGAATGTTCCTGTCCTAACGAAGGGTTGGGTCTACTAATAAGGATACCCCAGTTAACAGAGTACCTATTCTGAGAAGAGATTCAGGACTTGTTTTGCAAAGCCAGTTTCTTGCAAGCTCTGAAAGATATTGTAGCCCAGAGCAGCACTCCCAGGTACCCAGAGGCAAAGTCTAGAAGAGAAAGGAGAGGTGTCTTCCCACAAAGTGGGCTTCAATGCCCGGAGAATGCCAGTGTCACCCAAAGGTGCCACCCATCATTAAAGTGTCTTCCTGCCATCCCATAGGCAGCAATGGTGGCTGACAGACTTCAGTAATAACAGTAGTTTGCTCTTTGAGGGCACATACATGCTGGGTAACTTTATATACATCCTCTCTAATTCTTACAGGAACCCTGCAAAGTAAATATCATTAACCCCATTTTCGAGGTGTAATAGGAGGGCAGATTTGCTCACACACTCAGATGCACAAAGACAATGCAGACTCTTTATTTTCTCTAGCTGACTTTAACCTCATTTGAGTTTCTGCCCCGCCAAGTAGCACAAAACTGAATTTTGCCAATTAACAACGTCTCAATCTCTTATGGCTGATAGCCTCTTTGCTGTTTAAATAATCAAGGGCTTCTAAGTTAAATCTCCTATTAGGGCTGTTTTATTACTTTAATTTTTTTAAATTAAATTTATTCTTAACTGGTCCATGAAAAAATAAAAATTGTACCTATCAGTGGGGTAATGTAATGTTTCCATACATGTATACAATAGGTAATGCTTAAATAAAGTTGAACACATCTACCTCCCCAAACATTTATCATTTCTTTATGGCAAAAGCTTTCAAAATTCTTTTTTTTTTTTTAGTTTTTTTTTAAATGCGTGGTATATAACTGTCATCTATAGTCACCCTATTATGCAATAGTACACCCAGAACTTCTTGCTCTGATGGAGCTCTCATTTCCTTGCTGATTCTACTCCCTTGTATCACTTCCCCCTTCTTGCCCAAAGATGGTTTGGGGGTATTCAGGGCTTTCTGGGAGTCCATAGTTGGGGGATGGGACTTGGGGACACTCATTGATCTGCCAGAGGTAGCTGCTCTTGTCTACTCCCATGGACTGGGAAGACAGGTAAGGTTAATGAACCCATTTGGTCTTCTGGGGGTGGCCTGTGCCTGCTGTTGCTGGGGTCTGGTCATCTGTCCTATGCAAGGTCATCATGCAGTACCTTCGTGTCTCTCCAGTGGGACACGTGGAAATGCCTAAGCCCCCACGTATCATATGTAGGCCATGAGGAGCCCAGAGAGCAGCCTTGGTGTGGCAGCCACTCACTGGCCACCTCTGTCTCTCCTGGCTATGATCCTTGGGTCTGGAAAGGGCTTCTACTCCCTCCCTGTGTAGTCCTCTCCCCCTTGGCCTGGGGAGCTCTGGGATAGAGCCCAGTGGTCCCCCAGCTCTCTCTGTGGGATCCTCCACTGCTGTGGCAGGCTATGGCCCCCTCTCAAGTTGGCATCAGATGCTTCTCATTTAAATTAAATTCTTGCCACAGATATAATTACTGGCGTCTCATCGATATTGACATTTTGGAATAAAATTGTTATATCATTCTTTTAAATCTATCCAGTGGGGTCTAAATACCACAGTGATTTAATACCCAAGGTTCAGAAAATGCACGAACAAGCTCCTTTTTGAGGTCTCACAATGTTTCCTTTTCTCCTTGAAATTGCATTTCCATTTCGATTCTCCCTAGAACTTGATCCTAATGTGATATATTTTTATGCTTGAAAGTCTTTTATGAATCACCCTATCATTCTTCTCCTCAACAAAAATGTGTATATGAATTGGAAATTTAAATTTCTTTTGTCACCACAGCACTCTCTTAGCAAATTTATCATTATGGATTAAGTTCTCATTACCATTATTTTTGGTACACAGTTGGTTAAAGTTATATATGCATGTGTACCCATTATCTATTTTTATGGTTAATTATTAAACAGAAATACTTGTACTAGAAATATGAAATTTTCTTTTAAAAAATGAATGAGAGGGTTTATGGCAATTTGAGTGAACTTTGTAGACGTCAATATTTGAAAGTGCCCTGTCTGCTGTTTGGAGGCGTTTGCACCTTAGGAAAAAGCATCTTGGAAAGAGTGATGGGGGGTACCTTCCTCCAAAGAGTCAGGCAGGGACAATCACAGAGGGTGAGATAGGAATTCCATGCAGAAGAACAGCACACTGATTCCCTTACCACTGTCTGGATGCAGGTACACCTTGGGAAAAAGGAAGTTTCTGGACATTTGAAGACATTTGCAAAAAACGTCCTCAATCTCGTCTTAGAACAGGTCTTCTGATATCTGGTGTATCCTTATTAGTAAAACCCTATCCCCCTGGCTTGCCATATATTAAAAAGTAAAATAGCCCCGCAGATCCCACTTTCTCCTCTGGAACAATAAATCTCACCTAAATGCTCAGGCTTAGAGAACAGCAAGAAAATACAAATAAAATCACTGCTTTCAAACAGCAATGTATTCTCTGGAGGTGAAGAAACAAAGGTGTGGAGATGCTAAAATAGCTTGCCCAACTATTCAGCCAGTGGTGGCAGAGCAAGAATCTGAATTCAGGTCTGGAAACCTTCCCCTGTTCAGGACTGTGGATGGCTGCTTCAGAATCAACCCTCTTTTAAAAATGATGTAAAATTCCCTGGAGCCCCATTTGGTGGGTCTGGAGTTAGGGCCTGAACATTTCCCTCTTTGCCAGCTCCCCAGATGATTCTGCAGCTGGGTCGGGTGGGATCACGGAGCACACCTGGGGCCTGCATTTCTCCTGAGCCGGGGAACACCTCTCTCCCAGAATCCGCTTTCCAGACCTGAGTGAGAGGAACTTGGCAGGGGATGGAGGAATTAGGCGGTTTCCCAACAGTGGGTGGTTGCGAAGCTAGAGAGGCAACTTCTTGGTTTGCTCTTGGTTTATTGTCACCTTTGGGATGGCCCTGTGGTGAAGCCCAAGAAACCCTTCAATACAGGGTTATTAAGAATGAGCAGCAAGCTGCCAGGGGCCAGGTCTTTCTGATCTCCTATGACAGTCTTAGTGGCTTGTGAAAGTCAGCATAGGGCATATTTAAGGTTTTAGGGAGACTGGTTGCTATCTGTCTCCATTGTGGGACCTGGCCTGTCACAAACCCATTTCCTTGATGAATTCAGCCTGAAGACCTCCTCAGTGAGGACTTCCTGGCCAGATAGCCTTTCCATCAGGCACTCTTTGAGCCCCTTCCCACACTGGGTGTCCTCTGTGACAGTTGTGATTTGATAGTCCTTGAGACTACTTCCCTACCTGGTAGGGCCGGTAGTGAGTGAGGGTGGGTTAAATTGTAGACTAACAATTTTAATTTTTTTTTTCTTCTGGGGCAGAAAGACCTTGAGGAAAATCAGGTATCAAAATCCGGCTTCCTGTCTGCATTCTGCTCCGAGCTGGGCTTTGGAGAACAGATTGAACGCTCACCTCTTTCTAGCAAGAAGTTACTGAAAACAGCTTTTATATCCAGCAGGGCCAGAGGCTGAGTATTACAGTGGAGGGAGAGACAGTAGACCTATTTATCACCATGTTGTCACTTGAAGGGAAAACAAGCTTTATTTCTGCTTCCATGAGACTCAGGTAGATGCCAATTGAGTTACTAAATTTCTATCTGAAAAAATGGTGCCCAATGCTAGAGTCTTCGGGGAATGACCATAATGGGAAACAGTGGCAGACTGATAAATACTGGGCTACAGTCCTTGCTGGGCCTGCTGCTGACTCCAATGCTGATATTGAATACTTGTTTACTTGTCTTTTTCTAGAGATGGTCCCTGGACCTGGGAGTACAAGGGATCCTCTGACAATAGTTCAAGCCTTCTGCTAGGTCAGTACTGCCACCCACTAATGAGGCCGCGTTCTGTAGCCCTGCTCCCTCCTGCCTCATCAGCTCAGCCTCTCTTTGCCAATTCTGGCAACTAACTCCTGAGATATCCTGTTAGGGGATTTTTTTCCCCCCTCTTAAAACACACTCACTCTCCACCTCATAAAGGTTGCAGGAAGGTACGCTAATGGTCTGGCAGACATTGACCCAGTGAGACGAATTTTCCATTGTGAAAGCTACTCCTCAATTTAGTCCTAAATTGAGGCACAGAATCCCTTACCTGACTTCCTGAAAGTTGCTAAGATATGACATAGAAATAGTAGATGAGGAGTCCAGGGGATTTGGTACTGGGATCTCATTAAGGGCACTGAAATTTATGGTATATCAAAAAATTTTTGTGGGACCTGGAAGGAGAATCATAGGGAGATTCAAGGTTTGGACAGTCAAAGGTATGATTTCCTTAAGAGCATGAAGCTCTGGGTTTAATGAACAGTTCTAGGCATACAGAAAATATTCTTTTTCCTCAATGGGAAAGAGAGAGCATATACTTAAGGATTTATGCTTGCCTTCACTTTAAACTCTTTTGCCTAAATATATCTGGTCACAGAGAATAATCACTTTCCCTAACATCATGGGGAACTGAAAACGTCACTGCTAATGCCGTCCATCCCTCCAGGTGAACAGCTGTTACCATTGTCTTCCAGATGACTAACTTAAAGGAGAGTTTTCTTGATTTCTTTGTACCACTGGGAAGTGCTACAGTTATACATTCATTCAGCAAACTATGAACAAAACAGACAGGGGCTGGATGACAGCTGAGCAAGAAGGGGGTTGGGGTGAGTGGGGAGGCAACTGCACAGGCTGGTGGCTTGGAACGGAATCATGGTACTGCCAGGGGTGTGGTGAGCAGTACGCATCTGTGGTACACATCTACCACAGAACAATTAATTTGAAGAAACAATTAATAGAATTCAGTAAACTGCAAATGGAAGCCTGATGCCCCACTCTACAACAAAAGAGACTCCAGCAAAGGATGATGTCCTATGTTTGATGAGGTCATCAAACATAGACAACCCTAGTGGAAGATACCATTAATAACAGCGACACATGGTAAAATACCTAAGAGCGAATTCAATGAGAAATGTGGGAAAACTGTATGAAGAACATAGAAATACTTCTGAGGGCAGAAAAGAAAGGCTGAAATAAGTGAAAACACATGGACTCAATATTATTATTAATTAAGAAGCTTTGACATTTAAAAAATGTCAATTCTCCCTAGATTATATATATATAATTTACATATATTATATATAAGTTATATATTACAATATCTCTATATAATAAAATTATATATGTTACAATTATATATTACAAAGAAGAGTAGAGCAGAAACAGATTTTGTTTTCCTTTTGCACTTCTGACCATTCTCTCTCCCTTTCTTCCTTCCTTTGTCCCTTCCTTCCCTCCTTCTCTCTCTCACTCTCTTTCTTTCACTTTGTAAATCCTTCAACTATTGGTTTTCTCAAGTGATTCATCCTCTGTCTCTTTCTCTCCCGAATTATTTCTTTCACATCTATGGCTTCACTTATAAATTAGGTAACTGCTAAAGCCCTGTAGACAGCCCAGGCCTATCTACTGGGCCCACCGAACACTGGGCCTCCCACCTGCAAGATCCTTAGGCATTTGAATCTCAACACGTTAAAAACCACCCTCCTCCTTTCTCAGCCGATTCCCACTACCTCACTATCCACTTCCACTAACTTGTCCTGCTCCTCTATTTCTCTTCTTTGGCCACTGGACCAGCAGCCTGCTTGGCACCCCCTTCTTCTCCCATGGCATTTCTTTTCCCATTATGTTTTACGGATCCTCTAGTTTATACAGTTCTTGTCCCATCCTCTGCTCCTCATCTCCCCCTCCACTCACACAGTTTATTTAGGTCTTTGTTTTTTCCCACCTAGGTAGAAAGATGTCTTCCAACAGAGGGTCTCAGTCCTGACCCCTTCCAATTTACCCTCCCTGTTGTTCCCAGAATGATCTTATTCTCCCCTCTAAAGGTGGTGGAAGTGAATACCCATCACTTCCTTAGAATAAAGTTCTTGGCATGGCATCTTAAACCTTCATAATCCAGCTCCTGCTAACAACCATGGTGTCATCCCATGTCACCCTGGATGGAGGTCATTCCCTTACTTCCCTTGATACCCGATCCATGACCTTTCCTGTGCTACCTGCCCTGGAGTCCAATGGCTGCCTCCTTCCTCCTCTTCACCTGATGTGTGTACACTTTAGATTCATCCAGAGCCTCCCTTCTCTTGGAAACCTTCCCTGAGCCCACAGGCTGCTTTAGGTACCCCCTTGTCTCTGTGTCTTTATTTGGTCAGCAGCTTGTACCCTAAGCTGCCCCAGTTCATTGTCTGCCTCAACTAGGTGACAAGTGTCTTAAAAACAGGAACTCTTTCTTGTTTTCTTTTGCATACTCAGCACCAAACACCAGCTGCACTGTTAGCCATCCACAAATTTTGTTGAATGAGTGAACAAACTAGTTTTTATGCACTTTTCAGGGAAGATCTATGAGAAAAAAAATCTATAAACTATGGTTTCATCTTGTTTCGCTTTGACAAAGCATATTATTTATTAATACCCCCTCCAACCAATTACAGTGAAAATACAGAAAGCCTTGACTGACTCTGAGTCCCAGCTGTGAAGGATAACACTGAAATACACACACACTCATTAACTAGTACCTCCTTAATTTTGGAATAGCACCCTATTAAACAAATGATTTACATTTACTGGAAGAGAGTAAACAGCACTCTAATTCATGAATATTAAACAGCATCTGTATGTCATTTGAATAAGGGAATTACTATCCTGGGAAAGTTAGGAGGGGAAAAACAAAGAGAAAAACAAGAAAACGATAAAAGGGAAGAATTAGGGAGTGCTCAAAGGTTAGTTTGTCTTACTTGCCACCAGAATATAACCATCACGGGGGCAGGAGCACTGTCTATCCTCGCTCTGCATTCCCAATGCCAAGTGTATTGCTTAGCCCATAATGTATGATGAGGGAAGAAAGGAAAGTATAAAGAGAAGGAGGCGGGGTGATACGGAAGCGGCAACAGACACATTTCTAAACTTGCAGGTGCAGCTTGCTCTTCCAGGAGATGAGCACTGATGGGTGTGCCAGCTATTGTCTCTGGCCACTCGGCTCCATCCCTGGCTTTGTTTGCTCATCTCTCTTGCTCAAGAGCACGAACCCCATAGACTACATTTCTCAGAAGTTTCAGCTGGTTGGCTTGCTAGTATCAGCCAGTGGGAGGTATTGGTGGGAGACTGAATTGTGGGAGAGAGAAAGTGTTCTGTTGTTGTTTTCCAGCTTTGGGCAGGAGTTGCAGCCATGGAATCCCTCGGTGACAGCTGCCAGGGCACAGGGAACACGAGCCATGGATATCGTTTTTCCCTTTGCTCTGCTAGGGCCTCTTTAGAGTTACTTAGCTTCAAGCAATTTTACATTTGGGTTTTTTGTGCCCTCGGATCCCTACAGAATCCTTTGAACCAGTTACCTGTGTTAAATCCCCTCTGAAATATCTGGAATATTTTTTTAGGCATAGGTTAGTATATAGACATTGACCATTATACCCCGAATAATGAATAAATAAATGAGTAAATCAGGATGTCCATGTTTGGTTAAAAGTACACAAATCTTTTTTCAACTATAAAATTGTTATTTGAAATTAAATACTCCATCGAGAGGTATATTCAGTATAATCTTCCTTCGTAGTAGATGTGTGAAAATCAGAAGAATGCAGTGGTAAGAAAACACAGAGGGATAAAAGCAGACTCAGAAGACCCCTGGACCCACTAGCCAGCTCTCTGCCTTTGGTGACTTGTATCCACTCTCTTGCCTCAGTTTCACTTTCTATAATCAAAAGGGTTAGATTAGATCAACTCTCAGCGTCTAAAGCTAAAGTTTTAAGGGTTTATACCTTTGAGTAAAGTCTTTCTTGAACATCTGGGGAAGAAATTTCCTATATATAAAGTGAACCTGGGCTTGGCCAGAGCTTCCAACTAGCTTGAACCTGATATGCCCATCTGGAGGCAGTGCCCAGTTATCACGTCCTGAACACCATTCCTTCTAGTTATTTGTCTTTGCTGTGTGCACAGGAATGATTTCAAAAGCTGTGGATGCCAAGTCATTTGCCGTGGCAGTGACCTCTAAGGACCCTTCACATTATACTCACAAATGCAATAAAGCAAGTTCACATAAGGTGCATCTGATGAAATTAATAGCCCTATAACAAATAGAAGGATAGTGCCAGGAATCTGTCACATTGTTAAATACAGAAGACCATTTCTAGGCATTGCAAGCCTGATTTCCCCTGCTAAGTTTGCTCTACTATATTATCTTTGATTTACATCCCTTAATGTGGTCCCCGATCACCATATATATTTTGTTAATATTAATGTATTTATGCATCTTGAAATTGCCTAATTAATCCCTTGCTTTCCCAATGAGTTATGTAAGTTGGTGGATTTATATGATAAATATTATAATGAAGAAAACATAACAATGGAGCATAAAATAGTAACTTAATTTACCATAGTCATAGCAAAGGAGTTTAGCCATGATTTCCCCTCTGAAATTAACTAATATTTCTTATTGCTTTTCCTAATTAAAACTTATCCCTTTCCTACATCCTCAGGGTACCATTTTTATTCCTGAAAATATTTAGGAGCTACTATGTATCAAGTCACTATGCTGACTGCTCTGGAGGATACTAAACTAAACAATGAACATAGCTTCCTTGACTGGTATTTTTTAATCTAGGACAGGGTCTCTCAATTTCAGCATTATTGACATCGAGGGTCACATAATTCTTTGCTGTGAGGACTGATTCTGCACTGATTCTGAGGACTGATGCTTAGTAACACCCTTGACTTCTACTTACTAAAGGCCTGTGGCATCTCTTTCCAGTTGCAATAACCAAAAATGTCTCTAGACATTGTCAAATGTCCCTTGGGAAGACAAAATGGTCACCCCCCTTCTTATGAGAACTGCTGTACTAGTAGAAGTGATACGCTTCCAGATAGTTCTGCAAGGACTGTTTTGGTAAACCTCTGTCTACTCAGCCCTTAGGATGGTACCTGGCACACAGAGGATCCTAAGTAATACCTATTGAATGTTGAATGGATACACATGAATAATGATAATGACAAATGGGCCATTTCTATTCTAGAGAATAGAAAACACCCCCCCACACACACCTGCACACACATAAGCACATTATTTGATTTTTAGAACATGAAAATGCAGTCTTCTGAAAAAGAATTCTAATTATTAAAAGTGGTCATCTACATTGGTTCCAATTCTACAATTCTATTCCTGACGTTTGGTTTGGATTTTTGGTGCTTGTAGGTATAGTAACAACAGTAAGATAAATAACATCAACCAAACCTGCCACTCATAACCCCAACTGCCTTTTAAGGAAAGTAGTTGCTGAGGGGAGTGGGTACCCGCCTTCTACTGAGCAAGAATCATTCTGTACACGTGAGTTTGAGAAGAGGTACCCCAGAGAAGCAGAATTTCTCTGCATAAGAATGAGATTGTTAGCCCAATCCCGGAGAGAGGAAGTTTGGGATGGGAGAGAGTGGAAGCAAACATGATAGGAGTGAAAGGAGGTGGTTGCAACAGGGGAAAGAGAGAGCCTATGAGAAACTGGACAACAGGGCACCCCTTTCTGATGTTTTATCTTTGAGGCAGAATGCAATGTTTCTTCTCTGTGATCCTCAGATCTTAGTTCTGCTCCAGGCAATGGTGCTGAATGCCTTTCAAAGGGTTGTTAGGAGGATCAAATAAGATCAAAACCTAGGTGCTTTGAGTATCGTGTGATATACAGTCTACACACAATAAGTCTTTGTTGTTAATAATAATAATTGCTATTTGAACTTGTTATTTGGGAGTTTAGAAGAAAACATAACAATGGAGCCTAAGAAAACATAACAATGGAGCATAAAATAATAACTTAATTTTAGGCCATGATTTCCCCTCTGAAATGAACTAATATTTCTTATTGCTTTTCCTAATGAGAGTGGATTCTCATTTGGGTCAATTCCAGAGTGGCAATCAAGGGACAAGATGCAAAGTAAAAAATTATTGCTGCAGAAGCCAGAAGCTGGAGGTCAAGGACACAGTAGAAGTGTAAGCCTTTGGGGATCTGAGGAATTTCTTACAGAGGGCTTCTGTTTTGATAAGAGGATGTAATTCATCTTATCGAAATCTTAAGTGACTTTGAAATCCCAGCTAACACCCAAGTCACAGAGCCAAATGGCAACCTACATTTATGTGCCTCTAGTGATTACAAATGGAGGGCAAAAATCTTCTCATGTGCCATGACTGAAACGGCACCTGCAGTGACCCTGGGATCTCTCAGAGCAGAGCCTGACATTAAAGTGAAGGTCCTAGCTGCTCATTTAAATTTTACAGTTAGTTTTGTAATATGAAGCATCATAATGAAAACCAATAGCAAATTTATGAACTGGAATTTCACAAATTGTGTAGAAATTGTTGCTATGGTTTTTATAGCTTTCAAAAATGAATGAAGCTCCAGGAGGAACCCACTCAGACATACTCAGTACTTCTGAAGGTCTGTTAGATGTAGAAGATGGTGGTCTGATTAGCCTCAAGGTCGTGGCTGATGGCCAAAGTTCACCAGGATTTTGTGTAGTTATTTAAATACTATCCCAGGAGGAGGTGACTCTAGGGAATACATAACACCATCAGCAGCTGTTGTGCAGATTTAAACTGCAATTGGGTTTTAAGAAATTGGTTTTTGAGAGACAAACTCTTCAGTGTTGCCTCCTGTCTCAACTGCCTGAATGTGGTCATCACAATACTTTGGTCCTACAGTAAGTTTGGTGTCTTAGAAGGAAGACTAACTGATTATCCATATTTATTTTCTTAAGGCCATAAAGGCATGAATGAAGTCATCCTGGGATCATGATTTGGAGTCAGCCTGTGTTTGAGGGCTAGCTGTGCCACTTAGTTGGCAAATTTGGACTGTCCCATAAATCTCCACACAGAGGCTTCTCCTTTCTAAAGTTTTGTAGTCTCTTCTCAAATGCTCATATTTATGGGAAAGTGTCATATCTATCCATCATCTGTTCATCTATCACCTGTATCTTGCTTTGTTATATTGCTATCTTTTTCTGCTTACTAAATAATTTTCCAAAAGCAATTTCTGGATGAGCAGGGTAAGTAAAAGAAGTGACTGAGACCAGGCAACCCTCTTCAGAGTATTTCTGCCCTCACCCTGGATGGTGTAGATCTCCTGTTTTTATGCACAGGCTCCAGTCTCCGTTTTGAAGTCATGTCCTGGCAGTGGGAGACCCTGGTGCAGCCATCTCAGCAGTATGGGCTTCTTACTCCAGGCAAGAGCCTGTACGTGTCAGCCTGGGCCAGCTCATCCTGGATGGATCCCCGATCTGTCCTGGAACATGCCCACAGTGGCAGGTTCAAGTTCCAGGCATTCGTCGGAATGAACTCATAGGGCTCCAAGATGGATGGGTGCTTGTGCTAGAGCAGTGAAATCTGATAGTTGGCAGCCTCTTTGCAGAATGGGTCTCAGAAATTCTGCTTAAGCTAGGCGACTAAGCTCTGGTTGTTCCCAGCTTCATGCTAGCTTGTGTGCCCTGGGTGGCCTGCATAGCAGTCATACATTTGTACATTCCACACGTATTAAGTCCCCTCTGTGTGCCAGGCACCCTGAACCATGGAACACAGACAGCTGCCAGAGACCTCTCTAATCATCCCTGCTCCGTTGTTGTAGCTCATCTGGAGTCCCCAACTCTCTAACCCTGCCAGGGCTTACCTGGTACTTACTCTGTGGGAGCAAACTGGCAGGGACCCCCTGAGGCTTACTGTGAGTTGGCCAAAGGGTTATAGTTCCTGCTCCTGACTGGAGCAACAAGGCCTGCAGAACCATGTTCTTCTCCTGCCTCCTGACTAAAGGACCACGTAAGGTCAGAGAGGGAGTAAAAGAAAAAAAAATTCTCTTCATTGGGATTGGGGACAGTCTCCCCTGAGCTCAGGCAGAGATCTTTATGGATCTGGCTCAGTGGACTGAGTAGAGGTTTGGATATCAGAGGTCAGGACCTGAGAGTTTGCAAGGAGGAGGATGAAATAAATCCAAAGAGGTGGATTAACAGTGCTAGAGAACTGATCCCAGGCCAGGAAGTAACAGAGGCAGAGTCATGGGTGGGATAAGGTCCAGGAAGTGTGGAGGGAGGGCCTAAGACAAACTCTTCATGGAATGGCCTAGGTCTTTCCCTCTGTATTTGTATTTCCTGTACCAAGCACAGCACTTAATGTAAATATTAAGTAATTTGAATTAAGTTCTATAGAGATTCCTTAAAATGGACTGTCTTTTGGTTATACTGTGTCTGAATTCAGCTGAGAGTGACAAACCACCACCAGCCAATACACGAAGGCTGGAGAACACAGTGGTTACCCGCTGTGGCCCACCATGCAGGTATTAAGTAATCCACACTGGTTCCCCACTGCAGCCCTTAAAGAATTCCTCCTGGTAGACAAGATAACCTCCAAGTAGATGAGAAAACTGAACCTTGGAGAAATTATTTCCCTAAGTTTACATGGCTATGAAGTATGGGAACCCTGCATGATTTAATTTTCAAAGCCCAAGTCTATGCTTCAAACTACTCCCAAGAGCACCTTTGGAACAGAGTCCAGACCTCTGCCAGCTAAGTGCTCCTGTCATTGGGCTGAACATGGAAAGCAATCAGTATGTTTTTGAAGAATGAATGAATGAGTGAGTGTCTACAAGAGGATTGGAGTTGCAACTCTGTTACAAATATGTTTTTGAAGAGTTTTGACTTTCACATGCTTGGGATAGATGGAGTCTGTTTTCAAGATCTTATCATTAAAAGGCAAAGGTTACATTTTCAATTTCTTTGATGTCCTACATTTGCTATTGAATATAGTCACTGCATTAATACCCATTAATGCTCCTATTACTTGAAGTCTTCCCACCAGGTCTCCAAAAGACAACCCACATTGGGTCAAATCTAGAGGAAGTTTTGAGAACTGGTTCAGCTACTGGAGGAATACTTGAGACTTTTTCTTCCTTTTTCTGAGCCATCTTTATTGCCTCACAGAACTGAAAGATTACAAGGTCATTTCTAGCTGTTTCTGGGACTTTATTGCTGCTCCCTTTCGAAAGCAATTTAAAACCTGTCTATTCAGACACACGTTTTCTACAAACAAAAGTGTATTTGCTATATATAGAAAAAAAATGCTACCAGAGGACGAATTTGGCAGCTTTGTTGGTTACCCATTGTAATGAGCCTTATTACATAATTAAAAGAATTTCTTTCTTAACTGCATTTCACTACCAATTAACATTTTACACATTCGCAATGGACACTTTAGGTTGAACCAGAGAAATAATTATGTCATTTCTATGCAAAGAGCAGCTTATGAATTATTAATTAATATTAAATCTGTTGACTAAAGGCTAATTCATAAGTAAACATATTACAACTCACCATGGATTGCTCTCTAGAAGCCTTCCCTTGTAATTTCTATGGTTCCTTGTCCCTTGCTAAATATCCAAGACTAAAGAAAGACAGAAGCTGGACTCACAAATTCCAAGGAATAAAAGAAAGAAATCCATTTCAAACTCTGTCTGAATTTTTAACTACAATTAAGGTTTTTTTGTTTTTGTTTTTTTTTCATTCTAGTTACTTTTAAAGTGGTAAAGCAGAGAGGATTTGAGAAGGCTAAGGAAAGCAAGCTGACCTCCCTTCCTCTGCTTTTATTTGCTTTCTTTTTCCTTTTTGCCAGTGCTGGGCATGGAACCCAGGGCCTCATGCATGCTAGTCAAGTGCTCCTACCACTGGGGCCCCTGCATCACCAGACCCTTTATATTTTCTTAAACTCCAGAATGGAGAATTATACTTTATAGTGCACAAGCAGCTGTGCTTCCTGCGGCTACCCCAAGTTGTAGTGAGCTGAGGAGTGGAGGCCCACGTGGTAATTGGGGCAGCCCTCCCAGGAGCATCACTGCCACCCCTGCCAGTCCTCTTTTGAGGAAGACTGAGCTTTGGAAGGGAAGCTGTCATCTTAGGTGCCTTGGGCCTTTTCTGCTGCTGGCTCCTTTTGGGTCTACCTTGTATGCTTGGTGCTGGCTGTCCCCATGAAGTCTGTGAATGCTGCTCATTCCACACCAGGCATGGCACAAATGTGGCCACCCTCCTCCCCACCTGTCAGCTGGTAAGCTCAGGAGGTTCCCTTCTTTAATTGCATTGTATTTTTGGCACAAACTATTTCAGGTTTCTGGTTTTCATCACTTCTTCTCCAGGCTGTCTGCCTTGGAGTTGGCATTCGTATTTTAAGGCACTTGCTAATATTTGTAGATTATTCCTCATTTCTGCCAGTTATTTCTATGGAAGGCTTTATAAATTCTTCAATATAAGTTCTATAAATCCATGCCTGATTATTTTGCTCATTTGCCTTGTATTAACTTTGATCTGTGCCTTGACCTGGTAGCTCTTTCTCTAACCTGAGTTTCCTGTTATATATCCATGTTCTGGGTCAGTGTGTGTGTGTGTGTGTGTGTGTGTGTGTGTGCGTGTGTGTGTACGCGCACACACACATGCTTTGCTTTCTTTAGTGGGAAGAATTACTTTTTGCTATTTGGAGGCTCCATGTTGAGAATAATTGGTGGTAGAGTTACATTCTAATCACTGTTTCACAAGTTCACACACACACACACACACACTACATGAATGCTACCATTTTCAGCAATATTAACATAATATTATGCTTTGTATTTGTATGTTTTTGGTATCTATAAACTCTTCTAAACTCTTTTTATCTTCTTCTTCTTCTTCTTCTTTTTTTTTTTTTTTTTTTTGGTACTGGGGACTGAACCCAAGAGTTCTTTATCACTGAACCACACCCCCAGCCCTTTTTGGTATTTTATTTTGAGACAAGGTCTTGCTAAGTCTTAGGGCCTCACTAAATTACAGAGGTTGGCTTTGAATTTGTGATCCTCCTGACTCAGCCTCCTGAGCTTCTGGGATTACAGGTGTGTGCCACCATGCCCAGCTCATTTTACCTTAATTCCCATGTAGGAGCAGGAAGTATGTTTATTTTGATTTTATCCCAAGGTAACGATGTCATTGGAAGGATAAGGGACTTGCCCATTGTCCTATGGATGGTTACTCTTGAAGGTAGGAGCAGACCCTGTCCTTAACTTCTACTTCATTGTTCTCCTCAATACATATAATCCCATAATCCATCAACCTAGCCACAGACTTTCTGGTAAAAGGGAACATGTGCAAAAGCCCAGTGACTACACTTAGGTTGTAGATCTACCAATACTTCTCCACTCTTGTTATTTTATTCTTTTTTTAAGATAAAGACTTTTGTTTTTAATGACTTCTTATGACTCATTAAAGTGAAAACATCCCTACAACTAATAAGATATCATATTACCAGAGTCATTTACCTGGAGTGGTTGAGTTTAATGGCTTTCTTTCCCAGAGCAGGTATACATTAAAAACACAGGGGCCGGGATTGTGGCTCAGTGGTAGAGTGCTTGCCTTGCATGCGTGGGACACTGGTTTTGATCCTCAGCACCACATAAATAAAAAATAAAACAAAGGTATTGTGTCCATCTACAACTGAAAATTTTAAAAAAGGGTTTTTTTGTTTTGTTTTGTTTTTAGTGTATTCCTAGCTCCCGATGCTGAGGGTCAAGGCATTATTAAAACTGAAATCCCAGCTTTGGCATGAAGAAATCAGACCAACCTGGCCTTCTGCCCAGGAAGTGATGCTGTCCATTGTCCCTGTCTGGATTTAGTGTGCCTGATCAAGTTCCTGAAGTAACAGGACTCTTCATTCAAGAGCAATTCCTAACTCTCTGGACATCCTGATTGAGCATGCCATTTTCCCACAAATCCTGGCTTTTACCTGTGCTGCTTCCTTCCCTTCCTTTCATTCCTTCCCTATCTAGGAATTATCCTAGACCTTAAAATGGCTCAGTCCAAACACTTGAATGAAATTTAACAGTTTCAACAAGGGAAGGCTTTATCGAAAGGCCTTTCTTCCAACAGATATGGAGATCAGATATGGCCATATACTCTTAGTTTCCATTGGATGGAAGGAAGGAAGGAAGGAAGGAAGGAGGGAAAAGGGTACACTACTTCCCTTAGATGCCTCCAAAATGATACCCAAATCTCAGTCCTTGTCCCCAGTGCTAATCCAAGTAACAAGGACAAAGTTTTGAGGAAAAGGAAAAAGAAGTTTTGTTGATTTGTTATGAAATAGGCAGAGAAGCAGACTAATGTCTCAAAAGCCACTGTCCCCCTTATGGGGGGGGGGGGACAAAAGGCTTTCAAAGGAAAACTCAGAGATTAGGCTCTGAGTGTGTCGGTCAGAAGATATGATTCATGCCAGATGGTGACCTTGAGAGAGAGTCACTGCTCAGACCTGCTGGTTTCAATTCTAGGCCTGGATTCCTTCATTCTTGTGGTCAGTGAGCTGAAGGATGTCATAACCTGGCCCAGGACAAGAAGAATGTTAATCTTTCATCCCCCATAGTTAAGGAGGGGGAGAAGAGAGAAGGAAGTAAACAAGAGGGGGAGACATGCAAGGTTTATACTCAAAGCAAGGAGTGCATCTCTGTTACAAAAGCATCAAAGTTCTACACACAAAGTACCTGGAAATAAATAGGTGTCCTATAATTATTTATCTATTGATTGAATGAATGAACCCCAAGTCCACAAATTCCTGCTCCTCCTGTCCTCTGCTGTCTTTTCCTCTGCCGTGGCACCCCCCGTACTGACCTGCTTTCCTGGTGCACTTCTCTGCCAGCCTCTGGGATCCTCCCAATCACACCCGATCCCTAGAAAGGCCATCCGATCCAGAGGTCCTGAACAGAGTTTCTTCAGCTTTCTGTCACCTCTCCTTGCTTAGAATTGTCCCTTGACAATGGGGTTGGTGTTTAGGCTCTGACCAAAGCCCAGCAGTTAGGACTCAGAGAAAACTCTTCTTTTACCCAGACCTGTACTGTGCCTGAAAGGTGTCACAGAGAAGGAAGTCAACAGGAATCGGTGGGAATAAGCCTCCAAGATTTGTCATGTAAGATGGGAAGAAAAATCTAAGCTCTTCTAAAACAGAGCCCAGTGATCCTCCCAGACTCAGCAACAGAACCAAACCCAGTGAGAATTCTCCCTGGTGCTGTTTCAAACAGAAGCTCTCTCGGCTTCTGTTTCAGACATGTGATCTTCGGTTTCAGGTGCACACGTACATGTTCTCCTTCTTTGTGGCCGTGGCAGAGATTGCTAGCTGTTTGCCAAACTCAGTTCCTCTCCTTGTATGTGACCAGACATGTCATTGGACTGCGCTTCCCAGTCTCCTTTGTAATTCATTAGGGAGGTGACTAATGGACAATGGATTGAGTGGAGGTGATAGGGCCACTTCCAGGCCGTGGAGGCATACAACCATCTTTCTTTTCTGAGTCTTCCCTAGTGGCAAAGAGATATAAACCTCTATATTCTGGAGCCACTAAAAGTTCACTGGATCTTGTTAATGACTCAGTTCTCCCTAATTTGCTCCTCACCTGGGCCACAATTGCCTTGATTAGCTGTAGCTGTATGAGTGGTCAGGTCCACACCTGGATGTGACTCAGAGCTGCAGAAGCACCTCAAGGGAGCACCAGGTAATGCAGTGGAAGGTGAGAAGAAGGTGGATCAGGCTAAGCTTTGGTTTGAATGCGCTTTGAATCACAGACAGGGAGGAAGATGCTTTAGAATAATTCATATGAAGTCAGTGCTGGAGACCGATCCTGAAAAAATTCAGTGACTTCAGGAATATTTGATATTGTCAATCACGGAAATGTTCCAAGTCATTAGGGGACTCTCATTACTTAGGGTTTCAGGCTGGGGTGACTCTGCCAAAACGATTTCCGTAGTCACTTTTCTCTTTGCCTTTCCCACTCGTGGGGGACGCAGGGGGGACACAGAGAAGAAAGCATGGTAGAGTCAGCTTTTTTAGCTCTGTTACCAAAAGACCTGACAAGAACAATTTTAGAGAAGGAAAAGTTTATTTGGCACTCCTGGTTTTAGAGGTCGCAGTCCACAGATGGCTGATTCCCTTGCTCTAGGCCTGAAGTGAGGCAACATCATGGTGGAAGGGTGTGCAGAAGGAAAAGTAGCTCAGGACACAGTAATCTGGAAGCAGACAGAGAGCTCTGCTCACCAAGGACAAAGTATAAACCACAGAGGCACGCCCCAGTGACCTACCTCCTCCAGTCGTACCCTACCTGCCCACAGTTATCACCCAGTTAATCCCTATCAGCTAATTAATGCACTAACTCAAGCTCTCATAACCCATTAATTTTAACTCTGAACATTCTTGCATGAACAGTTGGTTCATATCTCATAGATAAACCAAAACAAAGAGGTACAGCGTGGTTACAGCCTCCACTCCCTGGAAGTGGCCCCCATAACTTTCACTCAAATCCCATCATCCATTAGTCACGTCTCTAACTAATTGCCAAGGAGATTGGCAAATGTCATCCAGTTACATGTCCTGTCACATAAGAAGAGGAACAGGGTTTGGCAAACAACTAGCAATCTCTGCCACGAGGAAGGAGAACACCCACATGTGCACATGAAACTACAGATCATGTTTCAAACATAAACCCTGGAAGTAAAATAATAATAAAACAAAAAATAAAATAATCCCTGTTACAAAAGCATCAAAATTCTTCACACAATATACACCAATTCTCAGTAGAAAGAAAAACACCAATTCTCAGTAGCAGCAGTCTGTGGAAGAGATTAATTTCCAAACACTCTACAAATGTATTTCTCTGTGATTATGGTGGTAAAGAATAGAGTTATCAGAGGCAATTTGAGGTGTGGGCACCAGTCTTCAATGTACCCATTCATCTATTGGTTCATTCAATTAGTTCTTTTACCAATAATGGGAACAAGAAAGCAGTATGTTGAAGCCAGAATGCAAATGAGTTTGGCTGGAGTGCAGAGCCCAGGGTAGGTATGTAACACAAGCAATAAACTCGTGAGTCTGATGGAGTAGGAAAAACAGATAAAAGATCACACCCCACTATGGAAGTCTGAGATTCTGTAAAAGACAAGAGGAACGTTCTGTCTGATTGAGCTAGAAGTTGTGTACAGAATAATAGCATGAAGAGATCAGAGAAATCTGGACAAGATTGAAGGCAATTGCCAAAAAAAAAACCCAAAACAAAACATTAGAGGTAAAGCAATGAGTCCTGGATTAAGAATAGGACTGCAGAAATAAAAAGGAAGATATCAATAGCAGGGAAAATGAGCAGGACATGGTGACTGATCTGATGTGAAAGGTGAAGAAGAATGAATTTCTGAGTCTAGAGTCCTTAGTATGATTGGTGGATAAAGAAATTGGGAGAGGAGTAATATGAAGAACAGTGCTTATATTTTCCTATTCAAACAGGGATGCCCCATGCATAACTGGAGACACAAAACTCAACAGGAGATGAGAAATTCGAATTAGAAATTGGAGGCATGGGAGAGATGTACATTTGAGCAATGTTGATTTTGGTCCTGAGTAGTACATCAAGACCCATTGGTCCAGAGACAGAAAAGAATGATTGTCTTAGGACAGAGCCAGGTATGGTACCTACATCAGTGCATCGGTGATATTTTCATTTTTGTTGAGATAGCACCAAGTTGCCATCACACAGGGAATCTTGACTCCTGGAAACTGCAAAAAGCATAAACAGCACAGATTCCCATTTTATTTTTCTTGTCTCTGTCACATGCGGACACACTTTTTTTTTTTTTAAATTTAATTGAGCATCCTCATTTTTCTAAATTCTATGAGAAAGCTTCAAGGAAGATAAGGCACAGGGAAGTGAAGTCATTTGCTTTCAGTCACACGGGTTAATGGCTATAGTAGTAATATAACTGGGGAGCATATCCATTAGGACAGTATTCCCTGAGTCTGAGAATCAATAATCTTCAGTTTCAGTAAAGCTAAAGTATGGTGCTTCTAGACAGAAGCATGCCTCTGGATTTCTTGGCATCGTAAAAGTTATTTTAATATTGAAATTTTATCCCTATCGATGAGAGTCATGCTTTGTATATACTATTGAGTGCTTGAATCCTGAAAGCGTGCCCCCCAGGAGCCTTTGATGCTGTTGGATTTGGCTATTTTAGTCTCTGGTCAAGCTTGCATTCATTTCATCTCCAAAATCTAATGATCTAATCTAATAAAATTATAAAAGATTCTAAACTGCTCAGCACTTAATCAGCTTAGTCCAGGAGAATTAAATCAAAGCCCTAGGTGTGCACACTTCATCGCCCAGATGAAATCTCACCCTGGGAGACAATCTTATTATTTGGTTACTTATTATTTGGAAGACTGAAAGGTTGGAAGGGGATTGCATGACTTTTAAAAGATATGCCAAGAACCTCACAGGATGTATATAGTCCCTGTCCAGTGTGGGCTATGGAACTGGGGTCACACGGGTGAATTTGGGGTGACATGAAATGACCACACAGACACAAAATACCTTTTTCTGGGTGTCAGGTCTGCTTCTCTTCCTCCAGCCACAAGCTCCCACAAAAGCGGGGCAAGAGAAAAACGTGGGAGGTTGGCGAGGTTTAGAGGGAGCACATTCTGAGGCTCGGCATTTATTTTGGGGGGAGCTAATCCATGAAACACTCTATCCAAAAAAGGGCAAAGAGTAGGGTTACAACAAACAGGTGAGTGTAATTCAACCCCATCCGGTGACGGGTGACACCCACTCCCAGAGCTGCTATCTGAGCAAAGGTAAAGTCCATTTGCATTGCAATGGGTACAATACCAGTCCAGTACCTCTTTACCCAGGACTTAAAGGTGTGTGCAAAGCTTCTTTTCAGGGTGGCTGGACAGATGGAGGCAGCTTGGTGGATTTTTCTGAGGAAGCATCAGGTAAGGAGTAGGAGTTGGGGCAATAGACAAATCTGAGATCTGATTCGATGCCACCGCTCATTAGTAATGTGACTTAGGGAATTACTGAGCCTCAGATCCACCATCAATTGAATTGAGTTGGGATAATAGAACTAACATTGTAGAATCATTGTGAGGATTAATGGAGATTATACACATACGAACATCCTGGCAACGTGGGCAAATTTATACCCGTGTGTATGTCCTGCCATGTGTGTGTTTACTCCAGAAATTATCTGTCATAAAAGTGCAGCTGTCATTAGTATGTCACTAATTATTGTATATATTAAAACATTGTATGCATTTATTATAATTAGCTATGTGATATTAGTACATTATTTACATTATTATAACATTATGTGTAGGCCCAAAGAATGGGGAAGAGGCTCCTGAGCCCAGTGTACAGACCCATTTTCTCTACTTGTGTCATCGACAGCCTTGAGGAAGTGAGAGAGAAATGCAGGATTTATGTGTCCTTTTCTTGAAGAGGTTCAGTGTATAAGAACAGCTGTGGTGATGGTTGTGAAGGGCAAAACCACAGAACGTAATCCTGAGAAGATTCTAAGGGACTGCCTACGACCTGCTTCACTCCACTGTGGAACAGAGCATGCCTGGAAGTAGACTGGAAGCATCTCAGTAGGGTGAGAGCCCTGGAGATTAAATTGTGCCTTGCAGTGGTGTGAGGAAAGCTGATTATCATCAGCTTTGGGGACAGAGGAGTTACTCATTTCTTTTTGACAAAAAGCAGACCTCTCAACTGAATTTTCTATAAATATGAAATCTGTTAATAAGCAGAGAGGCCTCCTCAGGAAGATATAAATCCATCTATTCATTCATTGAATTGAACATTTGAACATTGATACTCTGCCCCGTGCCAGGCACTGGAGATGTAGATAGAGATGAGATGCATTGTCCTCTGGGCCCTCCGGAGCCTCATGGGATGGGGAGCCACTGGGTCGTAGATGGAAAGTACTAGATGAGAGGGCTCCTGAGCTCCCATGAGTGTCAGCCCACCCAGCCCTGGAAGGCTGGTGAGTCATGTTGACTGGCATGTCATTGTTTCTTAGAAGTCCCCTAAGACCATTTCACCACTCACAGCATTCTTTTTTTAACTTTAGAATCCAATTGTAGGCTTTTGGCCCAGGAGCTATTTTAAACTTTTAACAGTGGATGATGTTGTGACTAAACACTGCCAAAGTAACAACTGGTATTATGGGGATATTTATAAAAGTGCTTTGTCCTTTCCAAAGGGAGAACTGTTCAGCATTGAAAAAAGAAGTGGTAGTGGTCCCAAGCACTATTCTCTGTGCGTCTGCCAATCAATCCCGGAAATTCTTGATTATGTCTACAGGCATTCCTAATAATATATAGCTTCTGCAACTGATCTCCTCTCTCCAGTGCTTAGTTTAGTGCCTAGACACAGTTCTTCAGTGCAGGAGGCAGATCCTTTAAGGCTGCCGTCCATGTGAATGGCGTCCTCTAGGGTTGTGCACAACCACACGCCAGTCCTTAATTGTGGCAGTTTCAAATTGCAAAAGAAAAATTTCTTTCCTCTTCCAATGTGGCTTATACCTTTGAATATTTCCAATTACATGGAACTTCTTACAATCTTTTTTCTCTTTGGGGTCTGTGTATGCGGAGCTGGGCCTGTTGGATTTACATCTGTTGTCAGTATCTGGGACCTTGGGCAAACACTCCTCCTGTTTTGATCTTCATCTATAACATAGGATAGTGATGGCTAACCCCCAGTGAACTCTCAACACATGTCAGGCATCATTCAGGTTTTTTTTTTTTTTTTTTTTTTTTGTACCTGGAATTGAACCCAGGGTTCTTAACCACTGAGCCACATCCCTATCCCTTTTTATTGTGAGACAGGATTTTGCTAAGTTGCTTAGGGCCTTGCTAAGTCACTGAGGCTGGCTTTGAACTTGCCATCTTCCTGTCTCAACCTCCTGAATTGCTGGGATTATAGGTGAGCACCACTATTTGGGTGCTTTTTATGTATTTCCTAATTTAATTAAAACACTTTAGTAAGGTGGTGGTGTTATTGTTTTTTCTTTAGAAATGACGACTAAGTCTTAATCTTTAGAATCAAGATCTATCTAAGTTCACCCAGCAATTAATTGTAAGGGCAAAGACTTGAGCCCAATTTCCTTTGACTCAGACATCCATGAACCTTGCTACACCATGAGCTAGTCACTTGAATTTATGGTATGATCCCCATTCAAAATTGATTTCTCACGAATTTAACAAATTGTCATTCTGGCTTGTCATTGTTGTTAGGTTGCTATTGCTTATATGTAAATTTGTTTTGAGTGGTCTGGTTTGTTTAGTGAACAGATAGCCACATCTCCTCCTAGTACCACCTGTGACTTAGTATACCCTGCAAAATTAAATAGTTTGAATAAAATTTTAATTTTATTTAGACCTTGCACTTTTATTTAATACTAATCAGTGTTTCTCTGGATTTTTTTCTGTACTGTGTGGCAGAGTCAGCATGAATTTCATTAACTTCAAATGCTACACCCCTGTCTGAGTTATTTGTATATGCCAGCAAAAGCAATTACTGAACCCTTTTACAACCCAATTTTGAATGCATTTATCCAGTTGGATGGAAAGCTAGTAATAGCGACTGGGGTTTTTTAAATGACAGATCAAAATTAATCTAATTAGCTATCTGGGCTGCTTTCCCATGAACAGGTGTTATGAAATAGTCAAGTCCCTGTCTTCCCCCCAGAAAAAAAGACAAAGTGCAGCAATCTTGGGCCCCAGTGTAGACCTGCAAAGAATCCCCTGCAGGATACTGAATGCCCCAGGGATGATGCAGGATCCAGGAGCCAAGACCAGCACAGTATACTGACTAAATTGTGATGATTTTGTGTCTTACTTTCACTTTTTAACTTAATTTTTAGTAACTTTTTTCTGATTATGAAAGTAATACATATTTGTTATTCCCACTTTTGAAAAATAAAAGCACAAAGAAGAAAAAATGTACTCCTAAAGCCAATCTACAAAGATAAATGCTATTTACATTTTGATACATTTTTCTAATGTGTGTGTTTGTGTGTGTACACACATTTTAAGAAATAGTGCACAGTGGATATATAATCTACATGTTGTTTCATGACTCCATGACTTTCTTATTGCTGCCATAAAACATTCACTCAAACTTAGTGCCTCGAAACCACACATGTTTTTTTATCTGACAGTTCTTTAAGTGAGAAGATATAAGTCTTGCAGGGCTAAAGTCAAGGTGTTGGCAGGGCATTCCTTTAGAAAGTGCAAGGGGACTTTCTTGCTGTTCCAGTTCATTAGCATGATCTTACTTTCCTAGTGGTCACAGGCCCAGGGTTCTCATTTCTTACTGTCTGCACACTGAAGGATACCTCCAGTTTCTAGAGCTGCCCACATTCTTCTGCTTGAGGTCACCGACCCCATCTTCAAAGCCATAAATTGTGGATATTGTCCATTTCCAGCATCTCTGTCACTGAAGCTGGGAAGATTTCCCTGTTTTAGGGACTCATGTGATTGGATTGAGCCCACTGGCTTAATCTAGGCTATCATCTCCATTTTTAAGTCCATAATCGCAACCACATCTGTAAAGATCCTTTTGTCATTTAATAAAATCACAGGGGCCAGAATAAGGACATGGGTGTTCATTGTGGGAAGAGGGCATTATTCTTTCCAGTTTCCAAAATAACTCTGTGAGCGTTCATCAGTTGAAATGGTTCTTAACTATTAGTATGCATAAGATGCACCTAAGGGGCTGCAGATTTGAGGTGGGGCTGAGGACTCTTCATTTATGCTCCTCCCATCATTCTGCAGCAGGGGTTCCATGAATTGCACTTAGAAAGATGCTTAGGACATGAACCATCCTTATAGAATATGTATTTTAGTGAATGCATGGCATACATGTGTCATTTTTTTCTTTTATAAGTCTTTTTGTAATTATACATTTGTGCCACCCATAATTATTTCCTTACCACACTGTCCTTTAAATGCAAAAACTTCCATGTTGATGAGCAACCCATTGCTTGAGTGTGCAGTGTTTTATTTCTACAGTGGAGGTTTTTGTTTTTGCTCATTTACTGAAGTGTCGAGGAGTCCTTGTGCCTCTGTCCTTTCAGACCTTAAGGGGCTGACAGTGTTATTGATCACCTGCCTGTCGCTGTGACGGGCAATGTCCCTCTCCTGCAGCCTGTTTGACCATTGCATTTCCATTGCTGAAAGCTGTGCTGATCACTGGGGATGGCAGAGGATACATTTTGCCAAGTTTATAACTCATTCAAACCTCCTGGGTTCCGTGTTTCCACCTGAACTGGAAACTTTTGATGTTCAAGTTAATTTGCTCTTAAAGTAAAAACATTCTGTTTCTAAGGGAAAAAAAAAGTGCAGAGAAAAGCCTTACAAATGGCTTCCAAAGGTGTCTAAGACTGTGGCACACAACATTAATGACATAAATAGAAGGAACAGTGACAGCAACATCTTCTATAAATTGCTTAGTTCTAAAACTGGAAAAGTATTTGGCAAAAAAGAGTTCACATTTTTTTTATACTTGAGGTTGGAAAAATAATTGTAAACTATGCAAGGAAAATAATCTGACCATGCACACATGTCCAGGAATGTAAGTTTGCCAGACTCTGTTATTCACCTTTCCTAAGAGATCATTTATACATCTTTTTAAAAGATGTGGGAATTTCCATCACAAAAATCTGTTGTTTGTTTAATTTTGTTTTATCCCAGAAAAATCTGGTTATGATGAAATCTTGTAAAATTAAACTAATGTGATTTTTTTGGAAAGTAAAAAAAGAAAATCTTTGTAATTTATATTGAAATACCTTGTGTGGTTTCTGTATTCTGCTATGAATTGATATTTTAATTTCTAAGACAGAAATTTATAGCACAAGATGCAAATAACCTGGACCATTGACATTTTATGAAGAAACTGTTTACAGACGCCATCAGTGGTCAGCTACCATGAAATTAGTAACTGGCATGAGATACAGAGGACAAATGCCGCTGAAGAGTGACTTCAAATGACAGGTTCAGAGCGACAGAGAGCACAGAAGATTTCCTAGTCTCAGCAAATGTTGAAAAGAAAATGCTAGAAACTGATAATTAATGTTTAAAGTAAACTGAATCTCCCCTCCTTCATTGTAAAGAAATTACTCTGGGGCTGCCTTTGCCCAAGGAGAAGCTGATTCTAATCTTGTATGTGGGTGTGGTGAAATAAACAAGAGCAAGTCTGGGTGGAAGAACTTTCTCTGACAGATGAGCTCCTGACAGTCCTTCTAGCACTTTAAAAATGTATTTAAAACAAGCTCTTAAATTTAATAATAAACACTTTAACTTTCCTCTGCCCTTTGGAGACACTAAATGAAAGGGCAGAGTTTCTAGACTTTGGAGAGAGAGAGAGAGAGAGAGAGAGAGAGAGAGAGAGAGAGAGAGAGAGAGAGAGAGAGAGAATATATGCTAGAGAACTCCAAGTGAAACAGAACAATGACTCATTAAAAATGCAGTCACAACTCCGCCAGCACATTGGGAGCCAAAGGAACTCTTATTGCCAGTGAGAAAGGGAACCGGGCTGGCCTCTTTGGAAAATAGTTTGGTAGTTTCTTATAAAGTTGAAAATACACTTATCATGTGACCCAGCAATACCACTCCTGGGCATCTGCAAGAGAAATGAAAATGTGTTAAAAGATTTGTACATGAATATTCATAGCAACTTGATTCATAACAGTCAAAACTGGAAACAGCCCCAAAAGTTCATCAATAGGTGAATGGATTTTTAAAATGTGGTGTATCTGCATAATGGAACACTGCTCAGCAATAGGAAGAAAATGGACGGTTGCTGCATGCAGAAGCATAAACATTCTGTTGAGCAAGAGGCCAGACATAAAAGATTCCATACAGTGTGTTTCCATTTAAACGAAACTCTAGGAAAGACTATTCTCATCCATAATAGATGCGATAGTGCTTGTGTGGGGCTGGAAGTAGGGGTAGGATTGCCTGGTAAGGGACACCAGGGAGCCTGTTAGGATGATGGAAATTTTCCACATTTTGATTTAGGTGGTAGTTACCTGAGTGTAGACATTTATCGAAACCTGCCAAACTGCCCATCAATGTGTCTATTCCATTGTATGCAAATCGTGCCTCAAAAAAATATAGTTCTAGGAACCGCCAAAACAATGATGGCATGGTTTAGAACCACTTCACTACATTGTGCTTAATTTATTGCAAGAAATGAAAATACTTCAGAGTGGTTTTAAGAAGAGCTAATACAAGACTAACCACTGTGTCATTGTTGAGCAAGTTGTTAGATACTTAAAATCCCCGCAAGAGAATTCCCTCCATTTTAAAGGTGAAACAGACTCACAGAGAGACACACACACACAACCTGAGATGTTCAGGGAGACAGTGCAAGCGAGAAACACCTTGCCCTTATTTCTAGATTTTAATCAGTGGTTTCATTGAGCCAACATCTGTTGGTTCTTCCAGGTCCAAGGTATACGGGGATGAAAACATGGTCCCCATCAAGAGCTAACAGCCTAGTAAAAGACTCAGTGATCTTAACAGGGATCACAGCACAGTGGGACTAGTTACCAATTTGCATAACAATAATAACTACTGTTTAGCAGGTGCTTACCCTATGGCAGGCACGGAGCTCTGTGACTGAAGTACTACCTCATTTAATCTTCCAAAAGAGGATGGGCACTGTGAGCTGTCCATTTTACAGCAGACACAATTGTGGGTTGGAAGTATTAAGTCACCTACCCAAGACTATGCTGTGAATGAATGGTGAATGGCAGTGTTGAAGTCAGCCCATGACCATCCTGCTGTAGCCCAAAGCATGTGTAATAATGAAAAATCTACTGGTTGTCCAACATGCCTAAAGTCCCCTCAAATTTCAAGCCAACCAAAGAAGTACAGGCTACTTCCTAAATAGATAGAACTGCCATTGTTACCTTCATCCTGACTTGCCTGTCTTTCTGCACAATAGGCTGAGCTCCCTGCAAGTCCTGACGCTGACACTCTGCCACCCAGGGGGCTGCAGAGCTGAATAATGTTCTTGGATTTGTGTCTCTCATCTTGTCACTGATTAGTCCTAACTCTTCCTGGCAAGACTCCTGCAGGGCTATTTCAGGAAACAAAAATTCATTACACACATTCTTATTGATTTTCCCTCTCCTTTGCTTATTACTGAAATGCTTTTCCCTCCCTCTCTTGAAGAAACAGGGCTGCAATTACTGGAAGCTTTGCTCACCCCAGCAGCCTGCCCTAGGACTGGGGGGCTTTGGTGAGGCTCCTGGGAGTAGGGCGGGCTGCATCTCTCTACTCCATCCTCACGGAGGGGAGCAAAGTGGTTGATTGCCTCATTGTAATGTGGCTCCTGGGTGTGCAACTTGGGACTATCTCATTAGATAAACACCACAACTGTTTCTAATGCTGGGCTGTGTTTACTGGTTTCCTCTACCTCTATCCCTAGTGGAGAAAGGAGTGGCAATGCTTCAATGAATGTCCCAGTAAACCAAGCCAGTTTGGGATGCTAGCTTGGGAATATTTGATGTACCTACAGGGCCTAAAGAAAAAGAAAAAAAAACTAGCTTCAGTGAACAAATTAAAATTTAGCAAAAAATATGGTTATTGCCTGACTCCGATAGGCTGGGTTCTGGAGACATATGTCAACAAGATAGCTATGGTCTGTGCTCTCATGGACTTGTAGTCCAGTGAGGGATATAAACAACAATAATGAGGTAAAAATGCAAACTAATAAAATAATTACAAGTTGTAATAGGTGCCATGTCAATAGTTGGTTGCCAAGACAGAGAAAAAGAACCAGGTATTGTGCGTATGTCAGATATCACGTGCAATATCCCTAATCTGCCAAAAAGAAAGTCCATGGCATGGGTATTCTCCCTGAGTTTAGAGATGTTAACTAGCTTGTTCCAGGTCACCTGGTAGAGCTGGATGCCAGGTTGGTTTAGTCTGACTCCAAGGCCAGAGCTCTTTCCACTCTGCTGTATTCAAAGGGACATGGAATACAATGCCCCTCGCCCCCAAGGCCATTGAGCGGTGTGGCTGAGTTTCCAGGGACAGTCAGCTCTTGGTGTAGTCCACCATCCTATCTGTGGGGTCCTGTCTGCCAGAAGAAGGGAGATGTCCAGTCCTCACAAGTCCATGGTGGGCTGGATGTAGTCTGCTCCTGGGGAAGGCTGTTAGCTCATGACCCTCGCAGGTCTTGGTTCTGAATGGGTGAGAGTGTCTGGGGGCATCTTTGGGTGGAGCTGATCTCTCTGCTCTGGGGGCTGCTGCTCTTCTAGACCCAGCACTAGGTACCTTCTAGGCTTTGGCACAGCCTGTCCCTCACTCTGCCAAGCCTGCCTCATATTTATTCATAGGTATTTGCATTTCTGTTCACACCTCCCTCTCATGTTGGTGGCTCTAGCTCCTTCCCTCACATGGCAGTGCAAATGAGCGGAAGCCACTTTCCCCTGCGACAGAGCAGTCAGGGCACAGGCACACATAGGGGCTTCTCCGAGGGCAATAGTTCCAGGCTCTGGGGTTTCCAAGGCATAGCCTGAGAGGAGGAAGAAAGGCCTAGGGGCTGGGACAGGTGTCCACGGGCAGGTGTGAACCCATCTTGTTAATGTAACACACTCTGGGAGGGTGCTGGGAAATTTGTCTGTGGAAGGAAGAGAGTGAGGACAAGTGTCTACAAGTGGGCACCAGGACGTAGACTTGGGGGTCCTGCTAGTCCTTCCATCAAGGTTGCTCCATAATGACAGATGACTCATGGCGCTGGCTCTCTCTGTATGACACATACACAGATCCACACAGTAGCACTTCACAGAATACAGGTGAGCAAAGCAAACAAAACCAAATTCTGGATCGCCTGTGGCAAAATAATTCCCATATCAAGCCCAGGCCAGAAAATCATACCTGGCTATTTCTGCATAGGCCTGGTCACTGTGATGTTTTTAGTATTTTTATGTTTAATCCCAGCCAGTTCTGAACAAGCACCCCACTGGACCCCACTTCCCCTCAGGGGGAACCTAAGACCCCTGGTCTTTTTGACATCAGGACATTGGGAGTATGGTGGAGGGCTAGGGTGTGGTCTGTGCCTTGGCTGGTGTCCACCTGGGTGCAAATCCTTCTGTCTGGTCATTGGTGACTGGTTTATGTCCCATCAGCAAACCTGAGATACTCTCAGTCTTCATTTGGTTGTGGTCAATAGATTCTCAAAAGTCCTTGACTATTTAAAATTATTATAATTTTGGATCTTTGGAAGATAAATGTGAACTCATAGATCTATTAACTGTCTAGTCCCTGATTTTGGAAACATTTCCCCTTATCCTTAACCTGGATACTCCTGCCTATTCCTCAGGCTTCTGCTAAAGTTTTATTTTTCCCTCAGTCTAAAGTAGATGGCTGGACCCCTCTGAGAACTATGTACCTTCTTTTCATAGTATTCATTAACACTCATGGGCACACAGACATGTGCTTCTGTGCTTAGTCTCTCTCTCTCTCTCTCTCTCTCTCTCTCTCTCTCTCTCTCTCTCTCTCTCTCTTTCTCTCTCCACTTTCTCCAACCCCTTCCATGGACAAGCCCATCAGGCAGGGATTTGGGATCTTCCTCTGAATTGTCAGCTCCTTGACAAATGCTTGGTAGGTAGAAGTCACACATACACAAAGGATGATCTCATACAACTTGAGGCCCAGTAAGTCCAAGTGACCTGCTCAAGTTTCCATGACCAATCAGCAGACAGCCATCTCTAACATAACTCTTTCTGATAATGCCAAACTGAATGAGGCTGCTTTTATCAGGGAGTTAAAGATCTGCCTAATTCTTCTTAGATTCCAAAGACCTGTTTTTAACTAAGAAACACCAGAGTGTAGGACTGGATGTGAATGGAGGTGCCCAATAAAAAGTGACTTTACTTTGGGCTGCTTAGAATTATGTTCGTGCCATAACTGAGCCCCCAAGAAATCCTAAGGAAATCTTTGACATGCAGCCTGCTGTGTTCATGTCAGAGAGCCAAGAGAAACAGGAGGACAGGGCAAAATTTCTCTCCATTGACCTTGGGGGGAAACCTTGGGCTGATTCCAGGAGCGAGGTCCCCTGAGTCTCTGCTTATGGAATTTATTGTCTGGACCCAGGGGAATATGGTGTGGCAGTGTGGAAGGGTAAAAATTTAACCAGTGGTAAAAATTCAATCTCTGGCTCTTATCTGTCTATCATTCATGTGTTGGGATTTGATGGAGATGTGTGTGGTGATCTAGATAAGTCAGGAATGGAAGAAAGGAACAGGATTTCTTCACTAAATGAGGTTTCTTCCCTTTCCCAAGCTTGGGCCTGACTGTGAATGGATCCAGTTTCCTAGTGAGCTGGACAAGGCTGTGATGGGGATTTGCTTAATGCTCATTGGGTCTTTGGGCCTATAATCTGACCCTGCAGGCTGTGGAGCCTGAGCATGTGGGCTCTGAATTTAGGCCTGAAGAAAAACAATTAGCCACCAAGATCAGGAATAATTAGCTACCAGGGCATTTGAACTTTATCACGCCACACAGATGGCCTTCAACTCAATATTCATTTCCTGTGTTTTGCTGATGTCACAGTCCCCATCCAACTAGGTCACAATAACATTGAGTGTGGAAAGGGCTGATGTTCAGTTTATCACACTCACTGAAAGGCTACACCTGCGGGTATTATTAGAAATTACATAATATTCAGTTAACTTCCAGTTATTGGTTATTACAGTCAACTCCTAATTATTTCATGTGTATGTAGAGATCATACATAATAGATACCTGAATACAGTAACTTGATACACATTGGCTTAAATTCTTTCCCTTAAGGAAACCTGGAAGAAAGCAGCCCAGGGCTCATATGGCAGGTCCATGAAGTCCTTAGAGACCCAGCTTCTTTATCTTTAGCACATGCTTTTTATCCCCAAGGGAAGAAGGCTGCAGAAGCTCTAGACATCATGTCTATATTCCAGGCAGCAGGAAGGAGGGGAAGGACAAAGGGCTCTTTTCCCAGCAGTGTCAGACGTCTTTAAGTCTCTTTGAACACTCTTCTAGGAAGTCCTATATGGTATTGTCAATTGCATCTCACTGACCAGAACTCAGTGATACAGCTACAACGAACTCAAGGCAGGTTGGGAAATGCCTTCCAGCCACGGGCTGGACCCAATAAGATCAAAGTTCTACCATGAGGAAAACAGAGGAGAGCAGATATTGGGAGGCAGCTAACCATGACTGCCACGTTCAGTTTGGATAACTCGGAGCTCTTTGTTTTCCTTTCTTCTTGATACTGGGAGTGTTCAAGGACAAAGAAAATACAGAGAACTAAAAGTTAAAGTCTATTTTGATATTTGCTATCAGGTCTGCTTTTTTTAAAAGAAATTGCTGGAAAAGAGATCAGAATCAGTCTCTATCTGTAGTGGAATACAGACTTTTCTGTGTATTCCTGATACATATTTTCTTTCCTACCCATAGGTCAGGAGGAGGTAGATGTCAAGTTTGGCTGCGGACATACAGAAGAGAGGCTTGATGGCAGGTAGATATGTAGCTCCAAAGCTGGAGCAAGAGGTAAGGGCTGAATACACCAACTTGGGGGTCCAGGTCAGATGGGAGTGAATCCCCTAGAAAGTGATGAAAAATGAGGAGATGGGGTCCCCAAAGACCAAAAGGAACTCAGGCCTGTTCCTCCCTATTGTTTATTTCCCCCTCGTACAATGTCTCTGGCTATGCATCCCCACTGGAGAGTTTCTATGACAACCATGGAGAAACTGTCTACATGTGCTTTGAACTTCCCAGAAATCAGGCACTTGGCCAGCACAAATGGGTTGGTATGAACTTCTGGCCAAACTTCAAGAGGTTCTCAGAGAGCACATGTTATTTTCCTTGAAGTACCCATTCCTTCCATGAGTACTTTCATCTCTAATCCCCAAGCTTCACACATCAACAGATTTACTTGTCAGTGTCCCAAAGAAGGACAGTCTTGACTTTTAAGAGAGAAGATCTAATTAGAACAACTGGTTTTATTTTGGTACAAACCAGGATTCCAGCATGCTCAGAGTGATACATTCTGAAAGCTTTTCTTCGTGCTCCTACTTCATCAAACCTGCTAGGATCTTGCATGAAAGAGGCAGCTTCTTGGATGAGGTGAGGCCTCCCTCCATACCCATGGCCTCCTCTATGTTCCTACTCCTGGGTGCTGGGCGCTCTCTCTCTTTCTCTCTCTCTCCTGAACTGGAGCTCCATCTTGCAATCTGTTTGTTTCAACATCAACTTCTTCCTCTAGACTGTAAACTTTTGGACAAGAGGAGCCAATCTTATTTAAATTTGGTATCTTTAGCATTCAGAACAGTGCCAGGCACTTACCAGGTCCTCATTAAATATTTTTTTTTTGGATAATTAATGAAAAAATAAAAGAAAACCTTCAAATAAGATGATTACTGCCAAAACTAAAAACACTTTTATTAACAGGACAAGACTGAGGGTGAGTCTATGTTCAAATGTGGGCTGGGTTGATGTGATATTTTATTGCTTTGACTTCTGACATACTAGTTTTGTGCAGAATGAAAGGTAAGGGTCCTAAAACTTGCTCCCTCCCCCTACACACATGGTCGAGGGAAGGGAGAGGAAAGAATAGACCACAGATTTCTAAAATCTTGTGTGTGTAAAAACACCGTGCTGTGCTTCATCTGCTGTTGATCTTACAGGTGCAGAAAGGAAAAACAGAAAGGCATGAGACCAACAGTAAAGTGATTTGGGGGAAAAGGCTAAATAAATTTTTTTTTTTTTCTTGGAGGGAAAATGAGATCCATTTGTCCGTGACTGTAGAATCTATAAGGTGGTGGGAAGAGGCAGGAGGTTGCTGAAACTGACTTTGACACCACTGCTCCTACATCCCCATCTCTTGGGTTCACCTCCTGTGAACTCTGCCTCTAGATCTGTGTGAAAGGGTCTTGGTGAGTCTCACCACCTTGTCAACACAGTGCTTCATTCTCTTCAGATACCATCTCGGCCATCTGTGCCTGTCTTGAGAGCAGTACTCAGGCCAACTCTCTGGAGTTCTGTCACTTTCCCTTTGGTGATGTCTCTTCATGTCATCATTACAGGAGCTTGCTTGGACATCACCAGAATCTACTTTATCTCATTAATCCTTAATAAGATGAACAGCTTCCAGGTGTGGTGGAACAGGCTCATAATCCTAGAGGTCGGGGAGGCTGAGGCAGGGGGATAGCAAGTTTAAGGTCATCCTAGGCAATTTAGCAGGATATGGTCTCAAATAAAATATAAAAAAAAGTCTAGGGATGTGGCTCAGTGGTAGATACCCATGGGTTAAATCACCAGTACCAATTTTAAAATAAATTAAATATTAAAAGCTGTGTCCTTAAAGGCCTGGGGATGGAGAGTATGGTAAAAGTCTTCACTGCTGGCCTCTTACCTCCTGGGGATCTTCCCATAGCAGTGAACCTGTTGGACTGAGAGAATTTTCAGTGCAGGAAGCAGACCCTACACTTTACCCTACCTTTGATTTGGCCATTTGATAATTGGGTCCTGGTGAGAACTTAGCTCTCTCAAAAGGAAGATATTAACCCTTGTGACCAGAAATGGGTTATACCTGGGGTTGACCAGTGCCCTCAACCCCATGACAATATTTGTCAATGTGCAGTTGGGGTTCAACTGGCATCATTACTACAATTCAGTAGTAATGGCTACACCCCGAACTTAATCAGGATCTCCAAAGGCAAGGGTAGAATTTCTACACAGGAGAGGCTTCGGATCCATGATCTATTTGGTAAAGGGGCCAGAAGTCTTGTATTGAAACTGTTTAGGTAGCAAATTCACTGTTGACTCAGACTATTTATAACTGAACAAAGGCTACAAACAGCAAATAATCAAATGTCCATCGATAGGTGAGTGAATAAGCAATTTGTGGTACAGTTATCCCTCAGTATCCATGTGGGATTGGTTCCAAGATCCTTCTTGGATACCAAAAGCTGCAGATGCCCAAGTCCCTCATGTAAAACGGCATAGTGTTTGCACACAAACTACGCACATCCTCCATTATTCATTAATGTCTTGATCACATATAATACTGATGCAAAGCAGGTGCTGTGTAAATAGCTATGCTGTATTGTTTAGGGAATAATGATACACACAAAAAACAAGTCTGTACATGTTCAGTATAGTCACAACCATCACAGGCCAAACCTACATAACACATGAGAGCAACAATGCAACATTCTGGGGGAATAGTTTTGATGCTCCATTGGTTGAATCCACGGTCGTAGAACCCACCAACACTGAAGGCCAATTGCACATCCTGACAATAGATGACAATTTGGTAATAGAAGGGGATAAACTAGTGATACATTCAAAAACATGAATACATTTCGTAGACCATATGCTGAGCAGAAAGAAGCCAGACAACAAAAGACTAAATGCTGTTTGATTGCATTCATAAAATAACCTAATTTTCAGTGACAGAAAGGAGATCAGTGGTTGCTTGTGTCTGAGATCAGGGGTGAATATGAACTGAGAGAAGGCATGGAGGAGAATGGGAAAGTGATGGGAACATTTATGTTTGGAAATTATTGTGGTTGTGGCTACACTGGTAGATCAAATGGTCAAAACGTATCAAAATGTGTTTTAAAATTGGTGTATTTTATTGTACATACATTTATATCTTAATAATGTTGATTTTTACAGAGAGAAAAAGCTGTCTAAAAATTCATACTTTACGGAAGAATGATATTTTCATTGTCCGTATCATATCAAAATGTTATTCTCTTTAGCAAATCCAGGGTGCCTTATGTGGAGATTATGGGGTGTGATCTAAAGCCCCTCCCAAGACCAGTAAAAGAGAGGAAGGGAAGGTAGGGGAGGGCGGAGGGAAGGAAAGAGGCAGTACTGATTGAAATGGAGCAAATTCTATTCCATGCATGTATGAACATGTCAAAATGAACTCTGTTATTATGTATAACTGTAATGCACGAATGAAACATTTTAAAACCGTTATGAATAGCATCACTGCGGTTTGGAACTGAAATCCAGGGTTCTAGACTTTCACATGCCCCTAGGTGATTCTGCAGTTTGAGCTCCTAAACTAAAGTGACCCACTTTCCTGAGGATTTTTGAACTGCCTTTGAGTGTCTGCTGAGCTTTTGATGTTACCTAGAATCAACAAGACCGGGGGCTAAAATAACAGTCAGTACTTTATTAAATCCATCAATTTTTAGTTATAAGGCCTCATTAAAAACTAGCCACACCATATTTTTGGCTTGTTTGTATACAGTAATCTTACCTTGCTAATTGTGAAGTATTAATTGCTTTGTTCATGCAGCCCATGGGTTCCTGGATGCTTTAACAAACAAATGTCCTCCCAGCCAGTCACTGTTATAGGAATTAGTGTTCTATATTGCTTGATACCTTTTCCTGCACTGTCCCTAGAGTTCCCTTTTGGGAGGAAAAGTTTGTTGGTATCATAATGTATTAGCTTTATTTTTACTATAACAAGACACTTGAGAAAATCAATTTATAAAGAAGAAAGGTTTATTGTAGTTCAAAATTTGGGAGGTTTCAGTCTGTGCACAGTTGGTCTCATTGCTTTTGGGCCTGTTGTTTGGCAGAAATTAGGGTAACAGTGTGTGGCACAGGAAGCAAAAGAAAGAGTAAGAGACCAAGGTCCTAGAATCCCCTTTGAGATTATGCCCCTAGTAACCCCAAGCCTTTTGCACATGAACTTTGGGGGACATTCTAGATCCTAAGTATAACACATAGTAATCAGTCTGACATTAACTGAGCACTCATTGTGAGCACTTGGCAGTCATCATCTCATTTAATCCTTCTACTATCTAAATTAATAGTCGACAAAGAGGAATCTGAGGTTGAGGAAGATTAAAGGACTTTGCAGGATGTTCATAGCTGCCTGAGTACCAAAGCTGGACTTCAGCCCAGGCTCCACTTAGAACTGGCAGTGGACCTCAGCCTCAGAATCACTTGTGGGGATTTTAAAATGTCAGATGCCTTGGTTCTACCCAGAACAATTAGATCAGAATCTCTCGGAGATGTGACCCAAGTATCATTATTTTTTAAAGCTCCCCAGTGATTCTAATTTGCCTCTAAGCCTGAGTATCATGATCCAAATTCTGGGCCATTATTCATGATGTTTCAATGAAAGGTGGAAGCACCAGGCTCACCCTGGGATGAACTGAGAGACTTGCTGCTCTTGGGCTTATATACTGATTATGGGCCCAGTCCTTTACATCCTGTGATTTAACATTGTCTTACAGGTACAGATATTCGGGGACACTGTTAGAGAATAGAGTATCCCAGCATCAAATGGGTGGATTCAAAGGATGTCTCCTTTCCCCCTTTCTCAAATGTTTGCTAAGTAGCTATTATGCATCAGGTCCTGGTGATGCAAAGTAACAAGCCCTGATATACTTGCCAGGAGCACATGGTCTTATGGGGAACGAGACCTACCAGTGAACAACTGGAAAACTGTTAGGTGCCCTGACTGGGGGAAGGAGACTTGGCCAAGGATCCAGCAAAGGCTCCTGAAGCAGACGGTGTCTGAGTGACTGGATGGGGAGGGATCACAGGATGAAGAGAGAGAGCACTGCAGGCCAGAGGCCCTGCGAGCAGACACACAGGATATGAGGCAGCAGGAGCCCGAGGGGAACTATCTGCTTCTGGGTGGCTGAAACAACACGTGTGGCGAGGATGGAGGCAGATAAGGGCAGAGCAGGAAGACGGATGGATGGCCTTGAAAGCACATCAAGGAGACTGGACTTTGTCCTGCCAAAGGCAGGAAGTCACTGAAATGGCTTAAACAGGAGAGCAATGTGATCAAAAACCAAGATTTAGTGTGATGATGGGGAAGAGAAACCCAGGGAGGAAATGAAGGAGGGAAAGGGCAGAAAACATGCCTTCCAACTTTCTATTCTGTATTCCACTGGAACCTAATATCCCAGTGAGTGTGGCCAAGGAGCAGAGCTGTTACCCTGACCAGCTTATTGAACAGACCCATAAAGACCAATTTGACAGTAGCCGGTAATGACAAGCTCTGCTCTTCCTTGGCCAGGCAATTTTCTTCTATTTGGAGAAAGAAAAGGCTTGTCAGCAGGGCTTTTGGTACCCAGAAGAGGACGATTGGGAAGTGATGGTACCCTCTGAAACCACAAATTCCTGTGCCTGTTCCTGGGAGAGCATTCATGACTTTCACTAAGTTTTCAATGGCATCCAGAATCCACACACTGGGATCTTAAAGATTAAAACCCAAATATTCTAGATTTAGGTAGTCTATTCTTTGGGGTGGGGGAAAAACCCGATGAAATTTCATAGGTTTTTTTTTTTTAAAAAATGAGGAAATTTTAGGTACCAGTATCCCATCAGTGCCAACATTAAGTGTATGCATCAACTTATACAGATTCACCCCAAGTGTAAAAGCACTGGTGGGACATTTTTCAAGGCCAGGTGTATAAGCCTGACTCTTGACCCTATGGCGTTAGAATTGGAGAAGACATGCTGGCCCGGACAAAGGGATGGTACCACTCAGGGAATTCCTGTTAGGGGCACCAGCTGTCAAGGTGATGGATTTTGCATGTACAAAAGCCAAGGGCTAAGACCTCTGCTGGCTCTGAGGCCCAGGTGGCAGGTTAAGAAGAGGCCCAAATAACCACCTACGCTAAGCTTTTGTTTTTACCGCTGCATATACACACAAGTAAACATGTGCTTCCCACCTTGCCATGATTTATGGTGACAGTTCCTTGGTAAAGCAGGTGGGTAGGAAAGGTATCCCAGCAGGAAACGTCTGTCCCAGCTGCTTCATCACTAGCTAGTCTGTGTTAATGAATTTCACCCCATGCCATTGCTAAAGCTGCTCTCACCTTCTGAGGCAGCCACGTGACAGAGGTCAATGCATTCATGGTGAGATGGGTGCGGGTGGGGGTGGTATCCCAAGTGTGTGTGTGTTTTTAATTGGAGTCAGGCAGATATTTATTAAGAGGCGATTGTGCGGGTCAGCTTTGCACCACTATAACAAAATACATGAGATAATTAACTTGTGAAGAGTAAAGTTTTATTTACCCCATGGTTTTAGAGGTTCCAGTTCCGAGGTCAGGTGGGCCCATTGCATTGGTCCTCTGGGAAGGATGCTAGGTGACAATGACAGAGAACGTGTGACAAAGCAAACTGTTCATATCATCTTCTAGGAATTAAAGAAAGACAGGAAGGGATGAGATCCCACAATCCCCTTTAAGGGTAGGTGCCCCCAATGACCTAAGGACCTTCCACAGGGCCCCACTTCCTAAAGGTTTCACCACTTGGTACCACATTGCATACCAAGGCTTTATCATTATCCTTGCCCTAGCAGCGAAGGTATCCACTAAGTAGTGTAGTTTGTTTGGGCCTTTACAATGACCATAATTTTTTTTTTTAAAGAGAGAGAGAGAGAGAGAGAGAGAGAGAGAATTTTTTAATATTTATTTTTCAGTTTTTGATGGACACAACATCTTTATTTTATTTCTATGTGGTGCTGAGGATTGAACCCAGCACCCCGTGTATGCCAGGTGAGTGCATTACTGCTTGAACCACATCCCCAGCCCAATGACCACAAATTTATTGCCAGTGATGTGAGCTTCATATGGGCTCTGTTTGCTTCCTTAGAAAAAGGAAGATACTTCACAAACACAAAAATGTCTTTACTGCTTAATACTTCCATTAGATTCCCCCATCCTTTTTGAGCCACAGAATCTTAGGGTCTACATCCAAAGCTTACAAGAAAATCCTTACGTACTCCTCTCCTACAGTATCAGGGGAACAGAATCAACAGGGAACAGAATCAACGTATCTCTTTATCTATCTATCTATCTATCTATCTATCGAGAGAAAGAGAGAGAGAGAGAGAGAGAGAGACAGAGACAGAGACAGAGATTTGAGGTAGTGGCTTATATGATCGTTTGAGAAGCACCACATTTTCTATCTATACACTGGAGGCCCAGGAAAGTCTGTACTGAAGTTCTAGTCCAAATCCATCCTACACTGGATGTAGACCCTAAGATTCTGTGGCTCAAAAAGAATGGTCTGAGGATAGGATGGCTGATGAGGTAAGCCCTGGTCTGAGTTTGAAGGCCTGAGAACTGGCAATGCCAATGTCCAAAAGCAAAAAGGTGATGTCCCAGCTCAAGCAAAGAGGAAATCCGCCCTTCCTTTGCTTTTTTGTTCTTTTTAGGACCTCAATGAATTAGTTAATGCCATCTGGTCTGGTGAGGGTGGGTCTTCTTAAATCAGTCTGTGATTTGAACACTTCTGGAAATTCTCTCAGATAGATACACCCAATGTTTGACCAGTTACCTGGGCAGCCCTTATCACAGGAAAGTTGGTGTATAAAATTAACCATCCATCCCATCTTCATTCAGGAAAACTCTGCCTTTATCTGTTTCACATATTGGATTTCCACAAAATTTCATCAGATTGAAGGGTCCACAAGAAACCTACAAGACCATTAAAAATGAAACATGCAAACTATTTTTACAGACACAAAATCTGAAAAAGAGTGGGCTAACCCAGGATCTAGCTAGGAAGTCCATCTCTGAGTGACTGAAACAGTGCCAGAAAACTCAGGTTTCCACACTCAAGTCCTCATGTAACTGGGAAACCATAAGCTGATTTTATTCCCTTTGCAATGGAGAGCAGCTCACATCGGGGAGTCTGAAAACAACCCTTCCTGACTGCACTTCTGTAAGTATTTTTACTCTGTGCATGTGCAGTTTCAATCAGTGGAAAGTGGCAGAAATTCAGGAACTGAATGTACATGTCAAATTACTGTTTACCAGGTCAGAGTGATTTACCATTGAAAATGTAATACAGATATTTTGCCACTGAAAATGTAATACTTTAATATGATTCTCAAGAAGATGTCTGATTTAGAAAAGGCCAGAAGAAAATTGAAGAGAGAAGAGAACTATGGAAAAGTGAGAACCATTTAACCGAGTTCTTTCCAGAATTTAAACTCTGCTTTGGCTGTTGGGGGGGAAAAAAAGAGGATTAGTATATGTATCTATTCTGTCCCACCCCCTTTGTTTTTGTTTACAGTTCTATAAATAGATTTTTCAGTTCTGACCTACAATTAGTAAGTTGGAAAGACATTCAAACACTACTCATTTGAAAGGACATCAGATTATTTGTCTGCCCAAATGGCCCCTATCTAGGCCAGGCTCTGCCTAGGAAATAAAGACACTCTCACAATTAGGTCTCAAATCCCATTCCAAGCCTTTCCCACCATTATTTCCCTCATGGATAGGCAGCTAGAGCCGTGGATACTACCTGTTTCCCTGGACCTTTGGTATGCATTCACTTAGCCCACTCTTCCCATGTTCCATTCACTTTATCAGGAAAACTCACTTTCTCCTCTTACTCGTCGGAAACCCTCCAAATTACACTTCAAAACCCAGCTCCAATTCAGTCTCTTAGACTTGTACCATGAATATTTTATGGTGACAAAACCAGGGGTACCAAAATGAAACTTTATTTTCCCAGAATTGAACTTAATTTCCATTTTCGCAAGGAGAAGAACCATGAGGGTCTTGTTTCTACACTATTACCAATACCTAGCAGAGTTCCTGGCACAACAATTGCTAATAGATATTTGTTGAATTAAAAAAAAAATCACCTCTACCATGAAGTCCTCCATAGTATTCTCAGCCATTGACCTCTTCTTATCATCTTCTTTATGCTGCAATATGAATCTTTGAGTTTTTCCCTTCCTGAACTATGAACTCATTGAGGTTAGGGACCATGTTCTATTTTGTCCTTATATCCTGGTATATATTATGGGGTGAGGCATATCATAGGTGCTCTAAAATTGTATTTTCTGACATAACAATGCAGTCAAATTTTTCAAGAGTTCTGAAAGACCATCACACAACCTATTCTGAAGGCTTTTGTCTGGGAACCAAAATAAAAGTATCCAGATTGGTCACTAGTTGCCAGGAGCTAGTTCATTGGTATTTGGCAGCACACAAGCAACTCTATCAATTTCCTTGTTCATAATAAAGTTGTATCCCACGAGGTCAGAAACCCTTGGATGTATCACCAAACACAGAACAGAGGGAAAAAGAGCCTGTGATCATCAGCCACCTTTAATTTTGGAAAACACATGGAGGCCTACTGAGATTAAACTGATCAATCCCCAAATAGTCCCCAGCTTATAATAAATTTCATACTTAAAAAGGAAAAGGAATAAATGAATATTTTGGGGCTATTGCTATCATGAAATAGGACTGATATTTTCATTTTCTTCTCTTTTTCTCCTTTTCTTTTTTTAACCTTTCTCTTCTTGTTGCTTCTAAGATTGACCTTTAAAACAATACATTCACTCATGAATATTTTTATGGGTAGGAATAAAAATAGTTTGTTTTGAGAAGAGCTCCTCTGAACTGGAGAAACCAAGTGGAGGTACTACTGTAATGGAGAACAATAGATATTTAAATTCAGTTCTCCAGGTGATCAACTCTATAATTTTATAAGAATATAAAATTCCGAGCTTTCATTCTAAGATAAAAAAAAAATGAAATACCAGATGATATAGGTTCTTCAGGCTCAAATCTACTTGCTAGCCTTCTAGTGGATCATATTAGATAATTTGTAGATCTGGCAGCTATAAGAGACCCCAAACTATGGTGGCTTAAAGAAATGGGAATTTCTCTCTCCTCTCACAGTTCAGTTTTAAACAGCCCAGGACGGGCTTGGCAGTTCCTCTGTGTCTAGCACCCAGGCTTCTCGAGTCTCGCTGCTCTGCCATTCCTAGGTGTCCCTCTTCCACACTTCTGTGTTCCAGCCAGTGGAGGCCAGAATGGGCAAATGGAGTCCCTGTCCCTTCTCTTTTTTTCAGCAGTGCCTGGCAAATGAGCATTTGGGGTTGGCCAGAATTTAACCACATGGCTGTTTTGCTAGTTAAAAACAAGGTACTTTATCACTACAGAAGCAGCATGGACCTTAGGGGACCGTTTCTGTCATGTTGTCAATTCACGAAGTTTTCTCTCTCTCTCTCTCTCTCTCTCTCTCTCTCTCTCTCTCTCTCTCTCTCTCTCTCATTAAGGAGAAGATTCTACATTGGCATCATCTGTGGACATCTTAGTTGCTGAACGTTGTCTTGATTGATTTGATCATGTTCCTTAAGGGTAGTATTATTAAAATATTCAAATCCAAGAGTCTGACTGTCCATTGGAATTTTATGCTCAAATAAAATACAGAATTTAAGCAACATGGCTATCAAGGAAAGACTGTTCTTTGAAATTGAGGTAGAGAAATTTCCTTTCCAGCGCTAAGGGTTGCTAAAAGAACCCTTTATATGCTGCTTCTATAGTAATAAAGTACTTTGTTTTTAACTAGCATACAGCCATGTGGTTAATATTCTTCCATAGTGGAACTCCTGTGTTTTCTTCACTTTTCAATAGTGCGAGCTGCAAATTCCTAGAGTAGGCTCACCATTGCTTCCTTCTCCACCTGGCATTTAAAATTACCTTATTATTTTAGAAGTTCTTTCATATCACTTCATGTTTATTCTCTGGTATTTTCCCCCAGTCCTTCTCCCTGGCTGTAGTCTCAAGCTTTCTTATACTCTTTTTAGAAAAAAAATATGCTGCCCAGTAGACTACACAGAGGTGACCTGATCCTCTCTTGCCTGTCTGCAAAACCTTCTGCCTGGACTCACAACGATGCCTATAATTTCTCCCATGAGGCTGGCTCCTTGGGATAGGTTCGTTTCCTTTGCTTATCCCTCCAGGGAGAATAACATCTGAGGAAACACTAACACACCAGGGTGGATTATGTTTTTAAACTAGTGCACAGAGCAGAATTTAAAGAAAGGAGAGAGATCCATTCTGATGAAGAACTGGGAGTGGCAGTTCTTAGAAGCACATCTAAGTGGGGAGTGGGTGCCTGGGACAGGAGCGATTGCCCCATAATCTCTATTACCGCCCCTGCCTCACAATCCCCCTGTTCTTCAATATGGTCAACTGTTATTTCCCCAGAGGGATGCTGCACACAAATCAAAGCAAATAACAACAACAATAATAAATATTTAGAAGGTATTAAAGCCATTAAAAAAAATGGCTTCAAGCTCCTACTCATTTCCTGGAGCATGTGAGCTCCTTCTATGTGGAAATTCTGGAACTGGCCTTGGTGAGAAAATACCCAGTGGGAAAAGGCAGCTATGAGGAGAGGAAACAGAGGGCCAGGGTGCCCATGGCAAATTTCTTTTCCTTTCATGATGTGCCTTTGGCATTATATAAACTCTGATGCAAAGGACATAGTGCCTCTCATAGTTTTTTTTTTTCTCCCAGTGGAAGAAAGGATAATTAATAATAATTACCTTTTCAGGTAATAATATCTAAGTAATAATATAGTAATAATATCGATAACAGTAATAATATCTAAGCTATACTGAGGGCTACGTGCTGGGCACACTGCTTCTATATAGAGTCTCCACTGATCCTCACAGCAAATCTTTAAGTTCTGTTTCACAGATGATAAAGCTGAGGCCCTCAAAGGTGAAGTAATATTTCTAAGGCCAGAAAGCTACTGAGTGACAGGATGGGAATTCAAAAATCATACCTGATTCAGAAGCCCATAAGCATCAGATGGAGGCTATAGACCTTCCCTCCCAGCATTCAGCTTTAGGGAGTTTAAAATTTCTGTCCATAGGCACTGGGACAATCTTGTCATCTGCTGCCACCATCTCCACAGGTTAAAGAATACCTGCTTTACTCCACATCTTTATAGGAATATCCCTCTCCACTTTTCTGGGTAACGTGAAGCCCAATTTCTCTATGCCCCTTCTCACTGTAGAGAGAGAAAAGCCCTAGATGTGGATTCCAAGCTGGAGGCAGGGGAGGAAGGCTATTTGATGGGATCTGCCTGCCTGAGATTGCTCCTAGAGTCATCAGTCTGTCTGGGGTCTTGAGCAGCTCTGAGGCTTATAACCGTGTGTGTGTGTGTGTGTGTGTGTGTGTGTGTGTGTGTGTGTGTGTGTTGGGGAGCTATGTCATGTCCTGTCATGTCCCTGGGGACTGTAGCCAGCCACTAGGATATCTTGCCTCTGACCTGGAAATGCAAAACAGATCAGAGGGCAAAGTTCACACTGGTGACAGCAGCTGTTTTCTTGCAAAGACTGAAAATCCCCTGCCATGGATCCCAATTAACCCAGCCTGGACTGCACCCAGTTGGCCTTTTTATGAACAGTTGGGGGTCTTTGGGAGTCTATACCACTCTTCACTGCCCCTGCTGTTTAGGGAATCATTTATGTATTTCATAAATAAACAAATGATTGGCTTTCTCAAACTTGGTTGTGATCCTCCCCACCCCCATGGTCTCTGCCTTTTTTTTGGCAAAATCTTCATGACATTTTGGTATTTCAAGGAATCTTCAGAGTCCAAGATGGCTTCTCTTCATGATAGGACGACTCTGTGCACAGCTGTCACAACAGTCCTCTAGGAACAAAGCATCCCTGACCCCAGTCACACTTCCTCTCAGTGAGGGTCAGAGTGAAGAGACCTGCGCATGGAAGTTGTGGGAGCTAGTCAAGAGGGGCTGCCCAGCTGCCTGGAATATGCATCACAGCTGAGAGAGAAAGGAGGCCTGGGGTGGGGGGCAGAGCAGGGTGGGGCAGGGCAGGTGGCAGTGAGGCCCCAAGAGGCAAATTACCAACCAGAGTGAGCTGGTATCTCAGAAGAAAGTTCATACAAGGAGGTCAGCAGGCGCGGTGTTGAGCAGGTTTTGCTCTGTCTGGTAGGAATCGGTGATCTATCTCCACACGAAGGTTTTAGTTTTCCTTCTGGGTCCTAGAGTGAAGGGCTTCTGGCTCCTGACAATAATACCGTGGGGTTGGGAATAGAATAATGGAAGCATTAGAGCTTTTAGAGAAATTAATTTTGACTTTTAAGAGAGAGGATAGGCCTTAGAGTGCCTTGTGAAGGATGATAAAAAGAACTTAATTAAGCCTTCCAGAGGAACCGGATTCAGAAAGGAAAAGAGAGCTGAGCCTACAAGAGCAGCCCCAGGGAGCTGAAGCAGGCAGTTTAAGGTACAGTCCCAAAGCAGGTGAAGACGACAGTGACAGGCCGGCCTCCAGTGGTGAGCCTTCACCTAAGCTCTTCCTAGCCAAAGGTTAAAGGTAGAAAGTGATCTTGGCTGCAACTGTGAAATGATGGGTAGCCAATTTGCACCCAAGGAATTAATTATTTATCCTGCAATTAGAAAATGTTGCTCCTAATTCTCATTTGTTCTCTTTTTGTGTTTTTCAATGAGAAGGTTGATCAAAGAATCACTTCATACTAATATTTTCCCTATTCTTACTTCATATAATAAATGCTTACTAAGTCAGTCAAACACTAAACAATAAATAAAGTCATAATTTTTACAGACTTTTAAATATATGAATGTCTAGGTAGAATCTGGTAGTTTTCCTACTGACATTTTTCTTATTAGTTCACTTTTTATGAAATATGTTACATGTGCAATGGAGAATATATAATGCTTATATAGACTTTAAAGACTGATAATAACATTAGCCTGTGTACTAACCCAGTATAAAACATTAAAGGTAAATCTAAAGCTGCTGTGAATTCCTCCCAAGCTCTCTTTCCTCCTCTTGATGAAGATGTATTCATTCTGCTCAATTTTGAATTTCTCATTCTCTTGATTTCTTCCTAGTTTTTATCCCTTTTTTTGCCACATTTGTATGCATCCCTTAAGATATATCATGTAGATTTTTATTTTTATATAACTGGAATAAAAGTGCATATATTCCCCTCTGTGTCCTGTTTTATTCTACACTATGTTGACAAAGCACTCATTCCTTTTTATTCTAGCACAGTTTTTCATTGTACGAATCTTCCAAATCTACTGATTTCTTTCCTTAAAGATGGGCATTTGGGGTGTTACAGATTTAGGCTATTGTACTGCTACAAACATTCTTGCTTTTATCTTTTCTGTCACAGGGATATCCCAACTGTATTCCAGACAGAAGAAAGGAGGAGAGTGAAGGAGAACATGCCCACTCCCTTCTGGAATCCCAAGCATATGTCATTTCTGCTTATGTTGAATTGCAAAAATGTAGATCATGCTTACCTTCAAAGAAGGCTGAGAATGTAACTCCTTACTCAGAATGGCCATGTAAATAAACAGGTAAAAACTCAAAAAAGAGAATAGTAATCGTGGATCAATTAGCTGTTTCTACCATAGTATCCCATGTATGTTAGGGAAAAAAATGTGAGAAAAGAATGTAATTATTGGGTGCCAGGTTCTATTTTTTTTAAAAGAGAGAGAGAGAGAGAGAGAGAGAGAGAGAGAGAGAGAGAGAGAGAGAGAGAATTTTTAATATTCATTTTTCAGTTCTTGGCGGACACAACATCTTTGTTTGTCTGTGGTGCTGAGGATCGAACCCAGGCCGCACGCATGCCAGGCGAGCGCGCTACCACTTGAGCCACATCCCCAGCCCACCAGCTTCTATTCTATGTCCATTAGAACAAGTTTTAACAGTGCAGTTTAAATCTTCATGGTTTGGGTCCATACATTATTGAGAAAGGTGCAATGACATTTTCACTAAGATGGAGAATTTATATTTCTCTTTATAATTCTATCAGTTTTTAATTTGCATACTTTGAGGTTAACTGATTAGGAACATGCATGATTTCAATTGCTCTATTTTCCTGCCAAGTTGGACATTTATTCATATACAATGACCCTATGGTTTTGCCTTAAAAACTGTTTCGTCTACTATAAATCCAGCTATACCACATTTTGTTACAACTCATCTTTCTTCATTTTAAATTTTAAACCTTAATGTGTTTTAGTTTTGTGTGTTTTGACATAGCTCAGTTTGGCCCCAAATCTAACCATCTTTTTCTTTTAAATTTGGGAAAGTAACTCCATCTACATTGGTTGAGTTCACTGATATATTTGGATTCATTTCTACCATATTATTTTATGCTGTGTATTTATTCCAGCTTTTTCTGTGGATCTCTCATATTTTATCTCCCCTTATTACCTTATTTTAGATTTTCAAGGCTATAGTCTACTTAATTTTTTTCCTTCTTACTCTATTTCTATTTCTAAGTGTTTGTCCCAGAAATTTTAACCTATCAATTCAATAAAATCCTAAATTAATCACCATTTTCTGCCTTCTCTAGGAAAAAAAAATGTGAGAACTTTAACTTCTAACTTACATGTACTTATGCTATTTTCCTATGTATTTTGTTCTATTTTTAAGTTTGCAAATTGACATTATTCTTGTTATTTTAAACAACAGAAATCTAAATTGATAGTAATTTGTTTTTAGTCTTTTGAATATCTTATGTTATCTTCTGTTATCTTTGTTACAGTTGAGAAGTTAGGTGTCAAGTCAAGTCAATTTGACAATTGTTTTTGTAAATAATTCATCTTTTCTCTTTAGTAGATTGAAATATTTCATGGAGGGGCTAGATGTAGTGCAGCATGCCTAAAATCTCAGTGGCTCAGGAGGCTGAAGCAGGAGTATCTTGATTTTAAAGCCAGTCTCAGCAAATTAGCAAGGCCCTAAGCAACTCAGCGAGACCCTGACTCTAAATAAAGTATAAAAATGGGCTGGGGATGTGGCTCAGTAGTTCATGAGTTCAATCCCTGGTACTAATAAAAAAAAATTTTTTTTTCACAGAATATTGAGGATGTAGCTCAGTGGTACATTACCCCTGGGTTTAATTTCCAGTAAACACACACACACACACACACACACACACACACACAGATACACACACACACAATAAATAAATATTTTACAGTAAATAAGATCTTCTTTTTAACTTTGGTGTTTTGAATTTTAACATCAAATCTAGGTATTTTTATTTCATCCTCTTTTGATTTATTCTACTTTAGATTCACTGGATTTCTTGAATGTGTAATTTATTATCTTTTATCAATTCTAGAAAATGCTCATCTTTTACTTCTTTGAACATCACCTTTTCCCCATTCTCCCTGTCATCTCTTTCAGGAAATTTGGTTAAACATTCTTAATTTATCCTTCATTTGTCTTATCCTCATATTGTCTCCAAATTTTTTATTTCTTTGTCTCACTGGACTAATTTTTGTGTAATTTTTTAAAAATTTATATTCCAATTAATAAACTCTCTCTTCAGCTGTGTCTAAAGTGGTGTTGAATCATACATCAAATTTCTAATGTTAGTGCTTTTTGGGTTTCTAGCAGCTGTGTTTTCAAAAAAATTGCCTAATCAAATATAATTTTTGTTCTTTGGTATTTAAAAAAAATTCTTCTCTTCATATGTAAGCATTTTTAATGTATTTGCTTTGAATTTCATATCTTATTATTTCTCTGTCTGCAACCTTTTTATGTCTGTTTTCATTATTTCTGGGTTTATTATGAAGACTCTAGCTCACATTGGCTTGTTCCAGTATGTGTTTTGTGATTTTTGTTGTTGTGAGCTCACTGGAACTTTATTTTTGGGAATTGTATGAAGCTTAGATTTAAAATTAATTCCTTCTGAGAGGATTTGGTCTACTCAAAGTTTTGGGAAGCTATATAAATTAGATAATTTGAATCTAAATTTTCAGCTTTAGAGTTTTTGAAGTTAGGGCAAATTCTTAATTCATAAAGTATTTTCATGGGGTGGGGATTCTTAAGGGATTTTTTTTTTTTACTTCTCTCCTAATAGTCAGGGCTAAAGTAAGTAGTAATCCTCTGTTTTCCTCTGAAAGATGGATTTTTACCCTAGTTTACCTCTATGGGTCTGGTGTTTTGGTGTTCTGGCTTTATTGGATAGAGAAGAATAAGCTCCAATCCAATGTCCCACTCTGCTTAGACCCCAGGATTTTCTCCTGCCAACATCTTTGGTCCATTAAAACTCAAGTTCTAGTACATTGGGAATGAACAGGATGTTCCTGATGAGTGCTTTGGTGTGCTGTTACCTCTCAGATTTGTGTGTTCTCGTTGCTTTGCATTTCTGAGAATTTCTCTTACATGTTTTAGCAGATTCAATCATGCTTTTAAAAAGAAGTTTTCTTGTATTTTTATCATATATTTTTAGGTGTTCTGTATTGGGCAACATGTCTACCATTTTGCTGAGCAAAATGGTCCAATCACCACCACAAAAAAGAAAGAAAGAAAGAAAGAAAGAAAGAAAGAAAGAAAGAAACTGGATTCAGTTTACAACTACATGAGCTTGGAAGTGAATCATTACCTGGTGGAGACTTAAATGAGACCCTTGCCCTGGTCAACACCTGGATTATATAGATAACTTCATGAGAGACCTTGAAGTAGACTCCTGACTGATGAAAACTATGCTCAGACTCCTGACTCATAGAAACTGAGAGACAATAAGTGTGTATTGCTTTAAGTTGCTCAGTTTGTGTAATTTATTACACAGCAAGAGATAACTAAATTGGTAATGACTATCTTAGAAATATTGTGGCTCTGAGCTTGGGCTCAGCAAGAGAGAGTAGAGATCACTGGTGGTGTGTGCTGCAATAAAGAACAAAGGAGGCAAAGCTTGTGCCCATTACTTGTCAACCCCTGGCCTAAAATATCAGAGGTATATTCAGGGAGATCTGTTTCCCTTCCAAGAAGTCCAGATCACTAGTAATCTAGCAGTCCCATGTGTGACCCACAGGAAACGACTCGTTAGCTAGAATTTCTTCAACTTCCTTAGGTAAAAGGAATGAACCAGTAGGGACCCCGCTTGGATGCCATTATCTGTAACTGATTCTCAGCCGATATCATGTTGGCAGATTTGGATTAATTGGTAACTGCAATGAAAGCTGAATGTAGTTAATTGTATAATTCAGAACCATTTGATGTTAATTCAGCTATATTGGAGAATGGTAAAGAATGATGCACAAAAATAAAATAATTTGAAATAAAGACTCTGGGATTTTATTTATATTTAAGCTGCGTCTAATATTCACATTGAGGAAACTGTTGACTCACCATTGCTAACATTGAAAGAAAATGGATCATGAAAATGGATCTCTGTGCATGAAACACAATGATTTCAAAAAGGCTGGTGCATTTGACCTTAAAGATAAGAGGGGCTCTCTCTTACTGTTTCTCTTTTTGTGGCAGATGGCAGAAAGGGAGGGAGGGAGGGAGGGAGGGAGGGAGAGAGAGAGAGAGAGAGAGAGAGAGAGAGACCCTAAAAGTATACCTAGTAGATATTTCTAGATTCATATCCTCTCTACTCAGAAGGCAGTGGCTTACCAGTTAGTCATAGTGAACTCAGCTATGGTTATCCAGCTGAAAAGTGGTTCAAGAAAATAAGCCTACCAAGTCTTCTTTAGTGACTTCTTACCAGTGACTGTTACTAATAGAAATAGGGAGAAAAAAAGTTATTTTGCTATTCACACGCCACTCCACCAGCACACGTCTGACAACAGATGTGGGTTTTCCCCCTAACACACCAGCAGCCCTCCAGAGGACGCCAGCTGGGTCTCCTCCAATTCAATTTGATTCTGACACTACCTGGACATCACATCAGATCCCACTGGCTAAGGGCTCTGTGCCACGAGACCATCTCCTGCTTCAGATGCCAATGGAAAATCTCACGTTTTGACCTGTGCTTCTGAATGACTACCCATAAATAAAGGTTCTCATGACTCTCCTCTGGGGTTTGATTAATTTGCTGAAGCAGCTTTTAGAACTCAGGAAACACTTTCCTTAAAAATTACCACTCATTATAAAGGAGATGAGAAAAGATGCAAACAAACAGCCAGATGGATGAGAAGCAGAGAGCGGGGCACGTGGGAAGGGGAGTGGAGCTTCCATGCCCCCTGTGGTTGCCACCCTGCAGGCGTCTCCATGTGTCCAGTTTTCTGAGCTCTGTCCTTTGGGTTTATGGAAGCTTCATTATGTAGGCATGATTGATTATACCACTGGCCACTGATGATCTTCAGCTTCTCTTCTTCCCTAAAGGTTAGGGGTTAGGGTTAGGGATGAATGTCCTAACTCTCTAATGATGCTTTGATCTTTCTGGGGACCAGCTGTCATCCTGAAGCTATGTAGGGACTCTTCCTGTCCCCAGCAACCAAGCATCTTGTTAGCATACAAAAAGGCACTCACCCCCTCAAGGTACTGGGGGTTGAACCCAGAGGTGCTCTACCACTGAGCTACCTTTCCAGCCCTTTTCATTTTTTATTCTGAGAGGGATTTTGCTAAGTCACCCAGGCTAGCTCAAACTTGTGATCCTTGTGCCTCAGTTTTCCAAGTTGCAGGGATTACAGGTATTTGCCAACATGACTGGCTGAAAGATACTCTTTCACACTCGGCAAATTTCAAAGATTTCAGGAACTGTGCACCCGCACACTGGACAACCACCAAATATATATGGTCAGATTCTGCAGGCACGAACTCAATGAATTGTGAATGGAAAATGTCTAGGAAAAAAATCCCAGAAAGTTCTAAAATGCAATATTTGAACAAGCTATGCTAAATCTAAGAGATATGTCAGTGTACCTTGCTCTAGGCTCCTGTGATTTCACAAATCTTCAGTGTCTCTCCAGCACTAGTTGAACATTGCTCAGCTCACGTCTCATTTGTGTACCAGGTGTAGTCACATGGCAATAAACAATGGGGACACATTTTAAGAAATCTGTTGTTAGGCAAATTTTCCCCTGTGGAAACACCATAGAGTGTATTCACACAGACCTACGAGGTACAGTTCACTGCACACCCAGGCTACGTGGTACCACCTATTATTGTTCCTCTGCCACAAACCTGTATTGTGGGTTAGTGTTCCGAGTACTGTAGGCAGTTGTCACACAATGGTGATTATTTTTATATCTAAACAAAGAAAAGCTACAGTAAAAATAAGGCATAAAGATTTAAAATACGATACACTTGTACAGGGCACTTACCATGTGTGTAGCGGGCAGGACTGGAAGTGGCTCTGGGTGAGTGAGGGAAGGTGGAGGCTGTGCACCCCTGCAGACTGTAACCCCTGTAGGCTATGCTATATTTATAAAGACAGGTTTTCTTTCTTCAACTGTAAACTAGCATTAGCAGACTATAACTTTTTTACTTATTGAATTTTTTAAAAAATCTCAAACATTTTGACTCTTACACTAACACCTAGCTTAAAACCCAAAAAGATTATACAGCTATACAGAAACATTGTTATTTTCTTATTTTATAAGCCCTTTCTTTTTCCAAAGTTTTCTGTGATTTTTTTCTTTTGTTTTTTCTTTCTCTTTATTTTCTTTCTTTTCATTTTCCATTTTAAAAACCAAGTCATGTAGCTGGTAATGGTGGAGCTGGATTAGGAAACCATGTTGATCCGACCACAAAGCCTGAGGATTTTTTCATTCACTCATGGTGTCTCCCAGAAATTAACCTAAAAATCCACTTCCAAATACTTTCATTTCTCTGTTTCCTGCTGGCACATCAACACAGCTAGTGGGGGAAAGACCAGCACTGCCCTGCTCTGCTGTTGAACTACATCAGGGCAGAAAATTTCCCTTTTCTACTTCTTTCCCTTTAGTACTGGGACCTATTGTGACAGGTGGGGGAGGTTACAGCCTGGAGCATCAATTCCAGAGATCCTGAGGCAGCCAGGCTTGCTTTATGCTCTTTGTTCCTTGCTTTTGCATAAAAACACCAAAAACTTGCCTGAAATATTCATCGTCCTGGAGTCTTGCTGAGAAAAGAGGACTGGTCACTTGGGTGATTACCTGACTCAGGCTGGCGCTATAACTGTAATAAATGTGGAAAGGAACCTTGTTCCAAATCTCTAGCATCAAAGGGATGAGTGCTGTTTCAGTCAGCTTTTTCACTGCTGAAACTGAAGGACCTGAGCAGAACAGCGGAAGAGGAGGAAAAGTTTGTTTGAGGGCTCACAGTTCCAGAAGTCTCAACCCATACACAGAAGGCTCCATTCCTTGGGACCTGAGGTGAAGCAGAACCTCATAGAAGAAGAGTATGGTGGAGGGAAGAAGCTCATAATGATGATCAGACAGCAGAGAGAGGGAGAGGGAGGGAGGGAGGGAGGGAGATAAAGAGAGAGAGAGACAGAAAGAGAGAGAGAGAGAGACTTGCCAAATACAGATATATACCCCAAAGGCACACCTCCCTGCTCCACCTCTTCCAACTCTACCCCACCTGCCTTCCATTACCATCAGGTGATCAATTCACTGATTGGGTTAAGACTCTCAAAACCCAATCATTTCTCCTCTAAACCTTCTTGCATCGTCTCACACCTGAGCTTTTGGGGGACACTCCACATCCAAACCATAACAAGCACTTACTCATTATTGATTCCTCTATTCAATGACTATTGAGTATTTATTCAGTGTAAGAAACTGTGTTAGGTGCTCAGAAGAACAGAGATGTGCAGAACTGGGACGATGGGAGTGGTGGCCTGGGCTCAGGGGGAACATTGTGCCATGGAAGTCAGTTGTCTTCCAGTAAAGAACCAAGTGAGCCATGTGAGGAAGAGTATTGGGCAAGAAAGGCCTCAAAGTCTTGGGGTGCCTGAGTCACACTCATGGGCCAAGGTCCTGCTGCTGGGGTTAGGGTCAGAGAAGACACTTACCAGCCGAGAGGCAGCACGTGAAGGAGAAGAAGCTGTAATCCAGTTTCCACCATCCTGTCGTAGGACACTGGATCCAGCCCCTCACCCATCTGGTCTTTAGGTCAGTGTCCTTGGTGCTAATCTGTACCGCCCTTCCCTTCTGTCTGGCAGAAAGCACAAACCCGGGGCCCACCCCAGGGCCTTTTGTCTGCTGGCCCAGCCTTTGTGCCTGCTTCCCCGGGCAGGGCTGTGCCGAGCCCATGGACATGGCTGAACGTTGGCTCTCTGAAAAGCAGCTGACGCTGCACAGCACATGGGGCTTGCTCATTCCCTTCCACGTCACGTCAAGTCAGAGTATGTATTCAGAAAAGTTCAGAGGAGTTTCATGGCATGCCCAGGAGTGCTTGGAGATGGCCGCAGAGAGCCAGGGGCTGCTTGCTGCGTCTGGCTGCCAGCTGCCAGCTGCAGAGCCTGGGGTTCCACATCTGGGCTGGGTTTCCTGAGCTTGGCTGTGAGCCCCTGGGCAGAAAATCATCTTTGCGCCTAAGAGGGGTTGTACACACACAGTGGACCATTGTCTGGGGAGTCAGCAGGAGGGAGCAAGGCCAGCTTCCCGGGAGAGTGCCAGCAAGCAGGCACAAAGAGGACTGGCCCACCAGCAAGGAAAGCTTTGAGAATCAGAGGGTTCAGGGACCAGGAAAGGAACCTTGAATCCTTTCCCACTTGCAACTGCAATTCCACAACTAATTAAAAAAAAATATTTTATTAGTGTATTATACTTACTAGTGGGGGTTCATTTTATCCTAATCATGGATACATATGACATAGTTATATATGATATAGTTTGCTCTTTCTCAATTCCCACTACTTCCTCTTTCTCTCCCCTTTCTTTACTCCACTGGTCTTCCTCTCTCTATTTATTGTTTTTTTTTAATTGATGCATTATAGGTACATAGGAATTCCTTGTGATGTATTCACACATGCATGTAGCACAAATCGGTCAGTTTCATCCGACAGTTGCTCCTCTTACCAGCCTCTGCTCCCTTCCACTGGATCCCCTTGCTCTACTCCATGGTGCTTCTCTTTATTTTCATGATACTGCCCCTCTCCATTTGTTCTCGTGCTTCTCTCTAGCTTCTCAACTGAGAATAGAATTTGGCCCTTGGCTGAGTCTGGCTTAGTTTACTTAGCATAATGTTCTCAGGGTTACATCCATTTACTAGCAAATGACGTGATTTAATTCTTCTTTATGGCTGTGTAAAACCCCATGGTGTACATAGACCATGTTTCCTTTACCCATTTGTTAACAGGCATCTAGGTTGGTTCCACGTTAGTTTGGAACCCCTAATACATGTCAGACCTTTTTCAGGGCACACAGCAGACATATCAGTAAACAAAACAGACCACGCTTCCTGACTTTTTGGAGTTTATATTCTATAGGATGAATAAATGATAAGCAATAAACACAATAAATATAAAACATTTTTCAATATGTCAAAGACGAGAGCTGAGTGAGAGGGGCCATCATAGGGAGGGGTAATAAGTTGTGGTAGTTTTCTTAACTCATTTTTATTTACTTTATTTAATTTTCTTCTATAACAAATACCCCCCAGTCAGAAGTATTCTAAAAGCTTAAGCTCTTAAGAGAAGGACTTTAGGATGGGCAGGGTACAATGCACACACTTTGCATGGCACGATCAGAATTTTTGAGAAATGTCACAGGATCACACCATGGTCGAGGCTTATCTCCAAAAATAAAAACACCTTTACTTAGGCTTGGTTCACCACTGCCTGGAAAGTGTGGGCCTTATCCACTGCACCAAACTCACCCCCAGGAACAATAGGGGGTGTGTGGGGGGTGTTTGTGTTGGGGTTTTTGTGTAAAGCAAGTTAACATGTCAATTTAGGCTGTTTGAAGACATATTCTCAAATTTTCTTCACTCTGCTGGCTTTTCAGAGTCAGAGAGACTCTCTCTCTTGTGGACTGTAGGAATCCAAACATGGAGCCAACCGTTTGATTTTTTTTCATGTGAGAAAGGGAGACAAAGGTTTGTAACTGACAATTATGAAAGCTTACGTTAAGGATCAAGCATTTATGTTCCCCCCAAATTCGTGTGTTGAAGCCCTAACTCCTAATATGGTAGTATTTGGCGGTGGGGCCTGTGGGAGGTTATTATGTTTAGACGAGGTGATGAGGGGTGTAGGGTCCCCTGATGGGATTAGGTCCTTATAAGAGGAAAAGAAACTAGAGCTTGCTTTCTCTCTACCCTATGAGCACATAAGAAGAAGGTGGTCCCCTGCAAGCCAGGAAGAAAGCCCTCACCAAAAAGGAAATCTGTCAGCCTCGTTCTTGAACTTTAAGCCTTCAGAACCTTGATAAATAAATGTGTGTTGTTTAGGCCATCCAGTCTATGGTATTTTGTTATAGCAACTGGTGCTAAGTAGCTTTCCCACTCATTGGCCTATACCTAAAGGACTTAAAAATCCAGCATACTACAGTGAAACAGCCACATCAATGTTTATAGCAGCTCAATTCAAAATACCTAAGCTATGGAACCAATCTAGGTGCCCTACTACAGATGAATGGATAAAGAATAGGTGGTATATATACATACACAATGGAATATTACTCAGCCATAAAGAAGAGTGAAACCATGACATTTGCCAGTAAAGGGATGGAACTGGAGAATATCATGCTAAGTGAAATAAGCCAGTCTCAAAAACATCAAAGGCTGAGTGTTCTCTCTGATATGTGGATGCTAACCCACAATAAGGAAGAGTAGGGATTAGACAAAGGGGAATGAAGGGATAGGAGGAGATAGTGGAATAGGAAAGACAGTAGAATGAATCCGACATAACTTTCTGTGTTTGTATATGAATACACGACTAGTGTAACTCCACATTGTATCCATCCACAAAAAGAGGATCCTAGTTAGAATAAGCTATATTCCATGTATGTATAATATGTCAAAATACTACTGTTATGTATATCTAAAAAGAACAACAACAACAACAAAAAGACATGTTCAAAGAGAAGGATCAAGAGTAGAAAAATAAGAAATTATATCCCATCTGATTCAAATGTATGATATGTCAAAGTCATTGTACTGTCATGTGTAACTAATTAAAACAAATAAAAAAATTTTTAAAAAGAATAAAAAAAGAGTAGATATTTCTCAAACAGAAAGAAGAGTAAACACAAAACTGTAAGGTAAAGCAGAAGGTCTCCTTGGGTTGATGCCATGGCCTGGGGCAGTGGGAGTCTGTGAGTGAATGTGAAAGAGCATGAATCAAAGAAGTTCTGGCTGCAGAAGAGGAAGAGGCGAGAATGCAGGAGGTCAGGAAAGCTCCAGGCCTTTCCATAATGGCTCCCGCAGAAAGGAAAGTTCAGCAGGAAACAGTGGGAGGGTAATATCAGAAATCCACACCCCAGGCGCTCTGGAGACCAGCAAGTGGAAAAGCCTTCACAGTTGAACAGACCCAGAAGCTCTGGGAGGATTTCCACACAGCTAGGAAAGAACCCAGGCCCCCTTTACAAATTAACTGCAGCCCCTAGTCTTTAAGTGTTAGCCAGGAGGATGCTGTCAATCAGGTCTTGGAGCTTGTCTGCCTGAGACCTTTGGTGTGAACCCAGGTGCTGCTCTAATGTCTGGTTAACATGTGCATATGTTTAGTTTTCTAATAGGGAACTAGATTTTTGATTGATAAGAAGGGAAAGCTCCAGGTCCTAAATGTCCAGGGACTCACACAGCAAGTCCCATTTTCTGGTGCAGGGATTCCAATGGCAGGTCATTATTCCTAGGGGATCAGACAGCGAATAGCCTCAGCAGCAAGGTGCTGGTGCTGGTGGTGAGGCATCTTGTTGGTGTGCATCCTGGACAGATGGGCAGTCAGGCAGGAATTTGTACAGAGAATGATGTGTTTTTACTTGTGGTGTAGAACAGAGAATGCGGAGAGTGGAGTCAGCCCCATTTGGCTGCAAATCCAGATGCCGTCATTCCCTGGCATTTTTCACACCCATTTTACTGTTTTCTTGTTGACAATATTTCAGACAACACTGAACAGTACAAAGTTGAGCATGAAGGTCCACTAAATCCTTGCACACTTACATACCGGTCCCCAAGACAAAAACATTGTTAAATGTGGTGTTAATCAATCTTTTTCTATGGCATTTCTAATAACCAATCTAGCTGTCAATATAGATTACATTGATGCATATAGTTTTGAGGTTTTTTTTACACACAATTGAAATTATACCATCTTATGGCCTGAAACTCTCTTTGCTTGCTATATCAATAATTATTTCTATGACTGTACATATAGATATATCTTCTTTTAAAAGCTGCTTCTTTTTTTCTTTCCAATCTGAGTACAGCTCATAATGTTTTTGATAAGCTCACTACCAATGGTTATGTTAATATTTCCATTTTTTTCTTTTGCTATTAAAAACTATGCTGCAAGAACCTTCTATATCTATATATGGGTGCACTTGGTTGAGCATTTCCACAAGATAAACTCCTAGAAGTGGAATTGCTATGTTGATGGGTAGGCATACTTGAAAGGATGATTATATTGCCAAATTTCTCTAGAGGAAAGTGGGACCAATTTGTGTTCCCACAAATAAAGAATGGGCAGCCTTTCCCTGCTCCTTTGCCTGTGTTTTTATTGTCATTATTCACATCTCGGGAAGGATGCTTAACCAAGCATTTAATATGCTTGCTGGACATGAACACTGCGCATATTCTTTACTGTTCTTGTCTCAAGAACTTCCTGTAACACCAGCGCTCTATAGCACAGCTTCAGATCCACAACAACCCAGAATATTCTGCCTCAGTCAAAGCCAAAGGCCATTCTGTTCACATGATGGATGCCTTTACATAGTTTTACACCCTAATTGTATGCCAGGGAAAATGTGGGCAAAATATAAAATATATATATATATATATTTGTTTTTTTTTCTTATCTACCTTCAAGCCTGATAGCTCTCATGGAAATGTTTTATTTTTCTGGTTTGGCTCCATCTGTGACCAGCATAGCCAAGAACCTTTATAAGACTTAGCATTCATATTTTGTATTTTTCTTGGCCCATACTGAGAGCAAACTGATCAGAGGCTAGAACTTGCTAACTTGGGTCTCTCTGAGTTGCCCTTGGGAATGAGGAAAGGATTGGAGGAAAAGTTAAGTGTCTTCCCCCAAGTCCTTACCCATAGTGATTACAAAGAGGCTAAACAGACCCCCTCCCACGTTCAATAGATAAAGTGGAGCCCAGTGCCCCTCGCTCATCTCCTTTTCAACTACAGCAGCCTTCCTTTATCTGATATGTATTAGGTTTATAATCAAGATTCATTGTTTTGGAAAACGTTCCAAAGGCTTACATTAAAAAAAGAAAAAAAAAAAAAAAGACTGATGGAAAATAGAAAAGAATTCTGCTTCTAGCTTTGGTCCCTGGTTCAGTTCTAGGTCTATCTTAGGTCTGGTCTGACATGATATTGGACTCTGTAAGTGATCTTTGGTGCTCTCCAGTAACTGGCTGTCAACCTGCCTCTCCTATGGCATGCCTCTCATATCCACTTTGGTGAGCCTGACTGCCGTGTTCCTAGGTATCTGGAGGGCCCGCCCTCTCTGCTCTCCCACCCAGCACCCTACTCTCCATATTTTGCCCTCCACCCACAGCATGTCATCGAGTCACATATTTAAAATGCATCTTGGCTATCAATGGTACCATTAACTCTTTCTTTCTCTCTTTGGATCCTAGTCTGTGTCTCCCATAGCTCTGTGGGTCTCAGGTCCTGCATCTTCCTGGAACATTTTTTTTTTTAAAATTTCAGTCACATTGAGGTTATTAATGTATTTGTCAGTTCATATAGATTTAGGGCTGGAGGGACTTGGGGATTACATGTGTCCGGGATAATTCTATATAAGCCACAGTGGACACGTTGAACTCTTTTCACACTTCATGTATCAACAGGGGACTTTGACACCCTCTTTCAGATTACATTGGTTTTGTAACCAGCATTCCATGAGTTCAAGCTGTACTCTTAATCTTGCTCGCTTATCACTTCTCCCAACTTTTGTGACTTCACTTAAATAGATCTTTTTTAGATTAATTGCAACTAATTTGTTGACCAACTGTCTGGGTTCTGCATTCCTTCTTACTGAATTTTCCTGGAATTCCTTCCATACTTTGGTCTGACTCTCTGGCCATAACAGATGAATAACACTTGGCATGCTCATAGGATCCCTACTCCAGCTGCCCCCTGACTTCTACATCCTCCAGATGTGTGGACATTTTTTTGGATTCTCACATGAGCCTAGCTCCCTCTAGATTCAGGTCTTCATGTGTACTGGTTCTTCTATCTAGAAAAATTTCTATGCCTTCTTCACTAGCCTAAGCCCTTCCCACCATTCCTTTCTCAACCTCAACATCACTTACTTGGGAAAGTTATCCTTGCTGAGACTAAGTTCTCCTTATTTCTCCTTCCTACCATCTACCTTCAGGATGGTCTTCAGTGATTCTTGACTGAAAACTGAACTCCAGAGCATTTAAAATATTTATTAACATAAATGTTTATTTTGAGTCTGACTCCTTAGCAGAGGAACAAGGGTGAGAAATTGTGTAATTACTATTTGTCAGACAATGTGGAGGATCCCTACATTGCTACCTCCTTTATTATTACAGACTTTCAAGGTAGGTATATAGAGAGGAAATTGAGTTTCTGAAAGGCTAAAAACTTATCCTTGGCCTCACCAGCAGTGAAGGAAGAGGAAGGACCCATATTAAGATCTGTCTGACCCTGCTCTCTCCATGATGCCATAATCCCTCAATCTTGCAATTCATTTATTCCTTCAATAAACACTTAATGATTGTTATATGTTAGGCCAGTGCTAGACACGAACATTACTAAGATGAATTATATGCACTTGACATCTTAGGAACTTACTATTCTTAGAGAAAAGAGAAACAATCAATAACCATACCATCATTCATTCATTTATTCATTCATTCATTCAAAAAGTAGTTATTCAGAGTCAGTATATGTCCGGCTTGGGCATACAATGGGAAGTCAGACAGGTGTGCTGCCTGTCCTCATAGAACTTTAGTCTAGTGGCAGAGATGGTTTCACAGAAGTAATCCATAATCATGAAAGGGCTCTGTAGCCAGAGCACTTGATGCTTCATGATATGGGGAGAATGATATGGGGATCTTCCCCCATCAGGTATGTTGGGGAGAGAAAGAAACACGGACCTAGTAACAGGTGTAGTTGATGGAAGAGGGTTTGAGGCACAGATTGCAGTAAGCACAAATGTTGGTAGCAGAAGAGAATGTTGCAAACTCAAGAAACAAAGCCAGTGTTCTGTGAAGGGAACAAGCATGATAAGGCTGGACCAGTGGGTGGTGGCTGGATTATTACTCCCTCTATGTCTTTTTCCTAAGAGTGATGGGAAGCCTTCGAAGCCATTTAAGCTGAAGGCTGACATGATCAGATCTGTTTTGAAAGAATCATTCTGATAATGGTGAACGAATATTCAAGAGGGAGTGAACCAAGCCTAGGGGTGCAGGGAGAGCAATGAAGAGGCTGCCCCTCGTCCAGGCAAGAGAAGAGATTAGCTTGTATCAAGCTGGTGATTACCAGGGCAATGAGGAGGGAGATGGGAAAATTCTAAGGTGATACTCTCAAGGGGGTATGGTGATGGACAAGCAGATGTCCATGATAATTCCTGATTTTTCTGGGTTGAATACTTTTATGAAAAATGGGAGCATTCCCTGAGTTAAGGAATGCTGAAAGAAGATGAATTTTGAGGAAGAAATATCATGAGTTTACTTTTGGATCTGTAGGATTGGAGGTGACTTTAAGATATCCCAATGGACATGTCAAGTGGGCTATTTGGTAAGTACGCTGGAGCTCAGACAAGGGGTATGAATCAGTGGTAAAACGTACAAAGTACATTCTGTCCTCAAAATCCTTGAGGAACTGGTTCCAAAAACCCTGTGGATAGCAAATTCCTTGGATGCTCAAGTTCATTATGTAAAATGGCATAGTATTTGCATATAACCTACCACATCCTCCTGTATACTCTAAAAATCATTTTTAGATTACTTAAAATACTTTATATAAGGTAAATGCTATGTAAATATTATACTTTACTGTTTAGGGAATAAGAAAAAGTCTGTACTGAACATGTAGACTAAATATTTTTAGATGTGTGCTTGACTAAATTCAGGAATTCAAAATCTGTGGATACAGGGGGTCAACTGTACTGAAAAATAGGCCTGTACAGCTGCTATGAGAGGAGATCTTAGACAGTATGCATGATTAGCGTATGGAAGGGGATTTTTTTAACCTTTATTTTATTTCTTTGTTTGTTTATTTATTTATTTATTTATATGTATTGTTGGGAATGAAACCCAGTGCTTCACACATGCCAGGCAAGTGCTCTACCACTGAGCCTAAACCTCACCCTCAAAAGGGGATTTTTATCCTTTGTAATAATGTTAACTTACAATGATACATTGTGCTCCCATTTATCTATCCCTTTCAGATCTGTTATATAAATTGAGCCACATGGCACTTCACTGAGAATTACTATCCACATTTTACATTTGGAGAAAACTGTTGCTCAGACTCTTAAGTGTGAGAAAACAGACTGGATACCCCTTATTCTCCAATTCACCGATTCTTTCTTCTAATTTCTCTGTCATACCCAGATGGATACAACTGTATCTGAATCAATATGCTATAATGCTTAACAAAATCTTATCCAAAGAATGCCAGGGTTATCAGAGAGCATCTGCCTTTGTGTGTGGAACTACTGTGTTCTCTTAATGTTGCAATGGCTTCTCTGTGCTACGAAGACTTTCCCATAGGGAAAAGGACACAGCAGACATTCGTGAGATTTATGTCTCCCCAATTTTTCCAACACCTTACACTAGATTTTCCCATAGTCTTAACTTGTTCTTACCCTCTTTGTGTTTTCTGATCCAGTCAAACCTGGGAAATGTCATGACAATGTAAACCCTTGCATGAGTCTAAAGATGTCAGAGAGGAGGGGTGGTCTTTATTTTGTCAGAAAGTCTTTGACTATCTCCAAGAAGCAATAACTCTCAAGTGATACTGACTCTAAAAAGATTTCTTTTTTTAAAATAGAAGTTTCTATTTACACTGGCTTACATGAAAGAAAATAAGTATAGAAACCAATAGAAGCCAGTCCTCTCTCCTTATAGAAGCGAAGGGATCATGACCATAGCTGATCTGCTTCATTCTCTCCTCAATGATCTCCTCTGTAATATTCTTTCTTTATAACTCAGGCTGTTTCTGCTCAGAGAGATGAACTGACTTCCCTGTGGTCGCAGAACTGGCTAATCACAGTACTAGAGCAAAGTTCACAACTGCAAAATCTTGGATCATTGACCTAGTGATCCATAGAAACAATCGGATCAAGAGAAAGGTCCTTGGGAGGCTCCCTGATAGGGGTCAGTTTTCAGTTGTGGGTTGATGTGTGTAATTGACAGGATGGCGAAAGAACAAAGGGGCTCTGAGGATGACTGAGGCCAAGGTCAGTGGCAAGACCCAGCAGAGTGTGGACACAGGACAGCAAGCTGCTTGGCTTTGTGGAAGAGAAGCTGAAATGAGGATATGGCTCAGCTGAACATATGCACATATGTGTATCCTTTAGAGAGGCATCCACAGGGACATTTGGCCACAAATATGAATATTACACATCAGTGTCTATAATTCCTGTGGTTTCAGATGGTTGATTAAAGCAGTCATTATTCTGGAGTGGGGTGAATATTGATTAACTGAAAACATGTTTTTATTCCTTTTTATCTATATGAACACTCACCAATGAAAATGGCCCATGAATGAACTTAAGGTTTAATTTAGATAACACTGCTCTCCTGGGACCTGCTATGAAGGTCATTTTACCAAGTCCACCAAGTAGTAGCCAATATGTGTGACCAAAGAAACTAGGGATGGTGCCAAAGTTCTTCTGCTCTTATCAAACTTCTGATGCTCCTATCAGAACATAAGATACCAGTGACATTGCCACATTCTTATAATGTTTGACCAAGAAGATACTGGAGTCTCCCACTCTTACCGACACCAAAATTCCATTGACCTTGCCTAAGCAAGCCTAGGAAACTTCCACCTGCCCTGTGAAATATAAAGAGAAGTCTATTCATGAATACTACTTCTAGACTCCCCATAGGAATCTACTGTTTCTCACAGTACTTACAAAGTGCCCTGTAGTGTAAGAATTCAAGACAAAATAAAACAAGAACAAACACCAAAGAATAATGACAACAAGCTTAAGTACTATACCATCAGTTTTATAAGATAGTTACTTTGGTCAAGATGTGGTTTGTCCTCTCCAAAACTCATTGTGAAATTTGGTCTCTAATGAAATGGCATTAAGAGACAGTAGGGCATCCTAGAGGAAATTAGGTCATTAAGAGGAATTAATGTCTTTCTCATGGGACTGGATTTATTCCCTAGGGAATGAGAGTGAATTCTCACTCCCCTGGCCTAGATTAGTAATTGTGGGGTGGGTAGTCTAAAAGGAAGTCTGCATCTCATGTTTTGATTCTCCTGCAATGTTGCCCTTTGAATTTTGATGTTGCAACCAGCACAAGGTTTTGACAGATGCAGCCACTTGGTTGGGATGGTAGCCTTCGGAACCATGAGCTAAACAAATGTCTATTCTTTATAAATGACCTAATCTAATGTGTTCCATAACAGTAATGCAAAAATAGACGAAGACACTAGTTATAGGGTAGATGCATATTTACTTATGGAATATTTATGGGAATAAACTAGACTTGTCAGAGTCTGCTTGTTTGCCCTACTTATTTAACAAAACACATTATATTTCCAAGGCTATAATCAGTACAAAAAGAATTCTAAAATCTCTATATGTTCATTGAAAGTGAGTATAGAGGTGATTAACATAGAGAAAAGCTATTACACTTTAAATTCTTGTGCTTCTGGAGCCATAATTAACTAAAAGTTATAAGATAACTACACGGTGATTCTTGAAATTAAAATACCTCTCTGCTCATTTTGAATTAACACCATGTATATTTTATAAACCTTCCACTGCACATAACAAGCACATATTTGAAAAGACTTCTGCTTCCAGTATGTTGGAGTAAATTTCAATCTAACAGCCTAACTCTCTACCAGAAAATAACTATAAAGTCTGGACAAAACTATTTTTAAGAGACTAAGAGCTCTGAAAAGTACAGAAAACCAGAAAGAGACTCAAAACTTGGAAGAAGTGCCTGCCAACGACCAGCAACAGACAGTGCAGGTGAATCAAGGTGTTGACAGGAAGGGTTATCCCTTCATTAGGAAGCCTGTGCCTCTCTGGTGAGGGCAATCAGGTCAAGGAATCTGGGGTAACCAGGACCACCAGAGAGAGATGGAGGAATCCCAGGAAGGGGAAACCAGAGAAGGGAATGTCAAATTCTCTGCATAAACTGTGCCTAGGACTCAGTTGACTGATGACCCATGTCAGATTCACCACTAGGGCAGGAAAGTCTGCATTGCATTGTGAGTCTAAGTTGCCTTCTAAAAGGGGGAAAAACACTCTTTAGAGGAACATAACAGAATTGAAAGTCTCCACAATATAGTATGCACGTATCAATGACATAATCCAAAATTACTTAATTTATGAAGAAACAGGGAAATGTGGCCCATTCCTTGAGGAAAGGACAATCAGCCTATGTCAATGTCAACTCCAAGATAATGTAGACATTGACATTGTCAGAAAAGAACATTAAAACAGATTTTATAATTATGCTCAATCAAGTAAAAGAAAATACACCTTATTTATTTACTTGATTATTCTTATATTTAAGGACACCGTGTGATGTTTTGATATACATATAGATAGTGAAATTATTACTACAGTCAAGCAAGTTAACATATCTGTCATGTTATATTATACAATGTTTATTTGGTCTTCACCCAGTTTCCTGGCACACAACTCCTAAAATTCTGGAGTTTATGGAGAGATGAGAGTATCTTTCATAAGCAACTAAATTTTCCGGTAGAGGAGGCCTCTAGAGAATTTCAGGAAGGGGGCTGCTCACTAGAAAGACCAAGGCAGGATCAGAGTGACTAGAGGATTGGAATTTTTCAGTTTCATCCCCCGACCTCCAGGGAGGAAAGAGAGGCCAAAGGTCAGGTTGATCATCAATGGCCAATGATTTAATCAATCATACCTATGTAATGAAGCCTCCATAAAAACTCAAAAGGAGTGGGTTTTGTGGGCTTCTGGATGATTGAATACATGGAGGTTGCTGGAGAGTGGGACTCCCAGAGAGAACAAGGAAGCTCCACACCCTTTTCCCCATCCCTTGCCATATGCACTTCTTCATTCTGGCTGTCTGGGTGTGCCCTTTGTAATATAATTCATAATAAACCAGCAAATGTAAGTAAAGTGTTCCTCTCATGCAGCTCAAATGGATTAAAGACCTAAACATGAAATTATAAAACTCCTAGAAGAAAATGCAGGAGAAAAGCTCCTTAATATCCACGTTAGCAAGGATTTTTGTTGCTGTTGTTGATATCCCAGCAAACACACAAGCAATAAAAGCAAAAATAAATAAGTGCAACTATGTCAGACTACAATATGCTTTTAATAAGTGAAAACATAGGTCACATCAGTTGAGAAGTAGAAAATTTTAATAGTGTTCCTTAAGGGTTAGGGAAAGGGGGAAGTTGCGCATAAACCAGAATGTATAATAGTGGTGTGTCAGGCATGTGCCTGCCATCTGTCAAGGATGTCTGAGTGAGAAAGAGATGGAAACTGTCATATTAAACAGAAGGGAATTGCTGAATGTTTTATTTGATTGGTTTTTTTGTTTTTAGGAGGAGATTGTTACATTCAGGGGTGTGACTTGAAAAATTATTGAAGGATTTATAGGCAATTGAAGAAGAAATAGATTGTAGGCAGAGTATTGTTATTATATAAAGCACCATAAATTTGGTAAGAAAAATAGAAAAATATCAAAGGACAAACCATAAGACATGGACATGCAATTCATAGAAGAAAAATTATAATTAATTTTTAATTAAAAAAAACTATATGCAAAAGGCCATGTTACAATTATTCAAGGAAATACAAACTGAAATAATAGTTCTTCTTGCTAATTAAATTAGCAAAATTTTGATAATATTTAGTTCCAATTGAGGAAATAGAAAAACAGTGTATTCATATATTGTATACAAAATAGTTTAGATGATTTTAAAATAAATCATAAAACAGTTTAATTGATTTGGAAAGTACTTGGCAATATGTATTAAGAGCTATAAAAATATTTACATCATTAAATCTAATAATAAACCAATTTTGAATATTTAGGAAACAACCTCAAACATTAAAAATCTGCATAAATGAAGTTGCTCATTAATAAATATCATTAAAAAATTTAAAGTAATGTTGAGAAAAATACAAAATAATAGAGAAATTGTTAAGAAAATTATGATGCACTTACAAAATGGAAAACTGTGCAGTCATTAAAATCTTATTCCTCTGAAGACTATGGAGTAAAATTAAACATAAATGAACTAAGTAGTTGATAATAGTACATGTACGCTACAATAATAATTCTCTAAAATGCATTTGAGCCGGGTGTGGTGATGCATCCCTATAATCCCAGTGGCTCAGGAGGCTGAGATAGGAGAATCATGAGTTCAAAGCCAGCCTCAGCAATGGCGAGGTGCTAAGCAACTCAGTGAGACCGTGTCTCTAAATAAAATACAAGATAGGGCTGGGGCTGGGGCTCAGTGATCGAGTGCCCCTGAGTTCAATCCCCGGTACAATAATAATAATTTTTAAAAAAGCATTTGAAAAGTAAGACAAAATAAATGAGTAATTGTGAGAGGGAGACAGTGTTCTGAGTAATTTCCCCCTCTAGTTTTAAGCCATATGTTGTGAATGAAAATATAATTTTAAAGCAGCCTAGGCAGAGGTTTTCTAAGGCCTGCAGAACTGAGAAAAGCATAAATTGAAAAAAGGAGGTTAAGTGAATAGTACTTGGCCCCGTGGTCATGTGTAGGCTGTGGGTGAGGGAGGTATGGGATGTACTCAGCAACTTCACACTTCAGTGGCTGGGAGAAGACAAATCTGACATCACCAAGCCCAGAGGGAAGGACATGGACATAAGCACATGCTCAGTAGGAAGGACTGGTTGGACTTCTCAAGACAGTAAACTACCAGAAAAACAGGAAAAGTCAGAGAGGTAAGAAGTGAGGCTCATGTTCATGGAAGTGAGCTGTACAATTCCTGGAACGGAATGAGGTTCCCAAAGAAGACTGGAGAGAAAGAGGCTGAAGACAGAATTGAGGGGAACACCTCTGTTGGGGGTAAAGTAATAACAAGGAGGGATAAGAACAAAGTTCACAAAACTTGGAGTTAAAAATCCAAGCCCCAGCTTCATCACTCAGACAACTACAGTAGCTGGTCACATTGGTGGTCCCTAAGGCACCATGCTTCTGGACCCTTGAACCTGAGACAAGCCTGGGATTTGCTCTCAGTGGTAGACTGCAGTGACAGTGACATGGTGTCATTTCTGGATTTAAGCCCTAAGAAGACATTTCTCTTTGGGGAGCTCTGAGCCATTATCTAAGAACCCCATTGCTCTGCTCAAGAGCCCTAAGGAAAGGGAAAGGCCCTGAGACTCCATGGAGAGAGAGACCCAGCCACCCCAGTGTCACAGCTGAGCCCTGCCTTTTAGTGTGTCCCCAGTCAGATGCCAGACGTGCGAGTGAGCCATCTAAGACATTCCAGCTCCAGCCACCATCTGATGCAGCTTCTTGACAAATCCCAAGTGAGGCCAGCCAAAGAACTGACCAGCTGAGCCCCAGTCTACTCACATAAGGGTCTGATAAATTGGTGGTCATTTCAAATCAGTATTTGGTGTGGATTTTATGTAGCGTTAGGTAGCTGAATTCACCCTACCCTTAGCTTCCTTGCCTAGAAAACTGAGTAGTAATTATGATCCTTATCATCAGCTTGCCAGGGTGGTAAAATAGACCTGCCTGGTCAGCTCCCATAATTACATAAGCAGTTCCTTCCAATATTTTCTTAATATATTATCTCCTAGTATTTCTTTCTCTAGTTGAGTCTTCACTGATACAGAAGAGATGGGCAAGGGAGAAAAATTGTAATGTTTTACCTTTCCTGTTCATGTTGTGATTTTGAAACTTCTTTCACACAGGTGAAAAGATGGACCTCATTCAGGCTTGAGATGGAAGGAATAAAGGATGGATAGATGGGCATATGAAGAGGTAAGTGAAAGACTGAATGATTAAGTAAATGGTTCCTTATGGTAAAATTCTCCCTAAAATAAGAAGAAAAATTCTTAAAATAAGAAGAAAAATTCATGTGAGTGACGTCAATGCCAAAAGGCACTTTTGAAATCTAGAATTCTTGGAAATATGAAATATTTGTTTTCTATTTTAACCATCAACATCGAGTGAAAACATTTCCAGCTGGTGTTTTATCAGGTCACCTACAACTGTTCTGTGTATTCAACTGTCCAAGATATGAAGACCAGAGTGGTGGATCTGATTCAGGACTTGAGGTGGAATTAAAAACAGGAATCCTTTCTACTTCTCTCCCTTGTTCCTCTCCCTCTTCAATGGCAGGAGAGTGAAATAGAACTTGGTTTTGTTCATCAAATGTTTCCTGAGTGACTCCTGTGAGGAGGCGCATCTGACAGGTAATAAAACAACTTGAAATAGCTTGTAGAAAAGGTGGAAATTGCTCCCAGTGAACCTTGATTTCATCCTTTCCTCTCGAAGAGTTTTTAAAGCTTTTGAATTTCTGATTTAAAACTGTGTACCACATCTCTCAAAATAGAGATGTGTGGCTTGCATCCGCGGGTACATCTGATCAGAGGCAGCAACAAACATGAGAGAAGATCCCACATTGTGTGTGGACTTCCTGTCCCAGAGCCTCTTGCCACATGGGCCATCCTCTGGGACGATGTAGGATAGCTGACCTAGAGGAAGATGAGAGGGAGCCCTACTTTGGCCTGATATCTACCTGCTGCTGGTGTTCTGATTTATCTGAGTATGACCAGACTCCTGCAGGGTCATATGGAGGAAGACTCTGTAAGAGATAAGGGAGCCCCTTGGAGAGAAGTTAACCTAAAGGAAGGAGCCGGGCATGCCTTGTAGACCCAGTCACAGAGCCATCACCATCAGAGAGGATAGTGACTCTAACGACTGCATTGTCTCCTGCTGGGTTCTGATACGCCATAAGCAGAGAGCAAATAGTCGATAAGAACTGAAAGAGCTGTTGTGCTAAAAACTGTAAATATTGGAATATCAGACAGCAGGGCTTTTATAAGAATGACTGAACTGAAGGAGAGAATTCCACCTTGCTTTGCCGTAAACCTCCAAATGGCCATGACATCATGGTGGGCCAGGGTGCTGGGTGGTGCAGAGAGGTCCCAGATCTGGGCAGAGAATGTGCAGAGCCCTGCAGGAGGGATTTTTTTTCTGAACACACAGAAGTCATTTGTGGGGGCTTTCAGAAGTGCCTGGTGGCTTCACACCTGAGGCATTGCTCTGACTACCACCCCAGGCCTGTACACACACTGGTCAGAGAAGATAGATCACATGAGGATTCAGAGGACCCACAGCTTCCCTCTGGGGATGGATTCTTCTGGTGGGCAAAGCTTAGAGTACCCACCAAGGATTAGAAGCATCACATTTCCATGATAATTTCCATTATAATTCTTTTGCTCAAATATTTTGTTCATCCTGATCTCCTAATTGTTTGTAGGTATGGTCCCATTAAGGGCCAGCCTGCTTGTGTGTCCTTCTTCCTCTCAGCTTGTCTTTTTGACCAAGAAAGTGGAAACATAGCCACTTCTACTTTCTTCTGCTATTGGGTTGAATTTATTCAGGTGACCTTCAATGTCCCTCCTGGCACTATCTTTTATCTTCCCAGTGAGGACCTCTTGCCTGCTGCTGGTCTATAGGCATCAGGAAACTGGGCTGAGTTACAGTCAGGGTTAGAATATGGCTCTGTCTGCTCTTAAATAGCCATTGAGCAAATTGTACAGACCCAATTTGAAGTTCTCAAAACCCTGTGTGAACAGCAGTGGAGTCTTTCCCTGTTTCTGTTGGGTCTGAAACTTCTTTATTTTTAACAGGAAAGGAGATTGTGTGCCTCTTGGGAACTTCTCCTGATGCACAGCCAAAATGTAATATTTTGTTCAGACCTTTCTTAGAGATGAAGAAATGACTAGCTTATGAATTCTAGAAAATGCACATTTGATTTCTTTTTTCAATCATTTTTTTTTGAGGCTTATTGTTCCTGGATATGTACCATTAGACAGAAGTGATGGGATCAATAAAACTTGGAATTGTCTAACAAGAGAACTGTTTCTTTTCTATTGTATTTTAATAATAGAGTACACTGGGTAGCACCTGGGTCTATGAAAGCGAGTAAATCAATAATGCTCATGTGGCCTGGGTAATACTATACCTTGGTATGAAGTGAGTGGTATCTACCTGTGGGTGGTGAGGGAGGGAAAGAGGGTTACTGTCACTGTGCTGGGGAATGTCTTATGCCTCTCAGGTTGACACCTAAGAGGAAGCATCATTCCTCTCCTTGTTCCAACATGTTCTCCTCTTGTGCATAAGAAATTATTTGAAGATGGCAACAAATTTCCCATATGACCTTTACAGCTGCTGATTTAGAATGATTTTTGGCTGCTTACTGAAAAAAAAAAAAAAAGATTGCAGAGATGAATTGTCAGGACATTGGCTCCTCTTCCTATCAGCTTTGGGAACATTCTGTACTTGATGTATGTGAGTGTGTTATTGAAGAAATGCAATGTAGATGTGCTTTAGATAAAAAAAAAATGCTTTGTTGACTCCCAAAGCTCAGGGCTTTGCTCACTGGTCAGAATGGTTGGAAGACTGGCCCCCCAACTCTCAATCTCTGGAAGGTCTCCCTGCGTCAGTAAAAACTGAGACAGATTTTATCTGAGAATGACTTTCCATGATAAAGTAAAAAATGTTTCCCATGAAGGGTAAGGGTTGCAGAAATAGTGCAAGTGTGTATTTGAAGACCTCCTGAAGAAAACCTTTAGTAACTCTTGCCTCTTGGAGCTTGTAGGGTTTGGGTGTTCTGCTTGTCAAATTTCCATTACTATATAAAAAAAAATGCCTGAGATGGTCAACTGATAAGGAGGAAAGGTTTATTTTGACTCCTAGTTTTAGAGGTTTCAGTTCATGGTCAGTTGGCACTATTGTTTTTGGCCTGTGTTGAGGCAGCACACATCATGGCAAGTATTCATTGCTGGGGAAGCTACTCGCCTCGTGGCGTTGTGAAAGAAAAAGAAAAAGGACTAGCAGGGGGCAGGGTCCCAATATCTCCTTCAAGGCATGACCTCAATGACCTGACTTCCTTCCACTTGGTTCCACCTCTTAATGGTCCTATCACCTCCCAGTAGTTCAGGTTGGCCACCAAGAGCTTCACATAGGGGCTTTTGGGGGACACTTATCTAAACCACAGCAGAGGCTCCCATCTGTCCAAGGACTGCTGTGCATGGGTTCTAGGGCACCAGGGCAGTGTGGAAAGAAGTTATTTCAAGATGAAGGCTTCAGGTTATTGTAGATAGTAGGAGAGTGGGGTGGTCGGGTTATGATGACCAGAAGCTACTGAATTCCAATTGTCCTCATGACATCTTTCTAATAGAATTGAGTGGCTTTGAATCTAAAAACACACTGTATACTCTGCTATTGAAGGACTGTGGTGACCTCTCATCTCATATAGAAAAAGAGTTGTCACTAATGGGTATTTTCTCAAAAGTGAATTTAAAAAAAAGATACTTGTAGGGTGAAAAATAATAGCCACCAGTCTGGTTAAAAAAAAAAAAACCCTGACCTGACACTGACCTTGGCTTACAGATAAATAAGAAATTTTGCCTTTTTAGTGGAAACTATAAGTTTAGCCACCTCTGTGACTCATACTTACATGAAAATGTTAAATTTGAGCTAATAAACAGTGATGCCTTTTATTACTATTTTATGGAGAAGAATTTGGCCACCAGGAAACATGTTGGCTAATCTACTTTGGCCAAGTTCTCCTTGGAGATGGTGATTAAATAGAAGGAATGGGTGGAAAATTAGTATACACACATAGCTATTTAGAAATGGGGGCAAAATGTTAATGTGGTGACCTTTAAATCTTCATTTTTCTTTATTTCTCTGAATGCTAATTAATGGACACATGCAGCACCAGGAGGAATTTGCATCCAAGTCCATCTCCCTGCTAAGTGGCATTGCAAAAATTTCTGGAGCTTAGTTTCAGAGAAGAGCTGGCCTGAACTTCCTGAGGCTCCTATTTCTGCCACTGCATTGTGGTTTTTCTCCTGAGAGCAAATCTTGCCACTGTCCAGCAGCTTATTAGCATGGCTGTACAGCTTCCGCAGTTAGCAAGGTAATTAGTTTCAGAGATAAGTGGAGATTGGGGAGGTTCAAGGAACGGCATGTTTATTGAGTGCTGTCCCCTGGACAACAGGGACACTGCCTGCTTGTTAAAGAGGCCTGAATTTATTGCCTGCCCAGAGCTCCAGGACCCTAGGAAGAAGCAATGTGGTAATTGAAGCAAAGGGCAAAGGTAAATTTGTAATTCAGGCAATGACCTTTAGAGTAATGCCAAGGGAGATTTTCTGGAAAATACTGCCTTCATGCAGGGAGGGCCATAGACTAAAAGTTCATGCTGAGTTTGGGTTGGGAATTCCTATCCTTTTGGAGGAAGAAGGAACAGCTCAGATTAAATTAAAATAAATTGGAGCTGTTAGGGAGAAAACTCTGGGGTTGATTTTTATAAGGAGAACTTTCTATCAGGCATATCTTTTCCAGAATGAATTGCAAGGGAATACAATCTTTATCAGGGGTTGGTTAAATGTCTATACTTCTATTTTCAGTTTCCTCATCTGCAAAATGGGCATAAACTATATTACAAGATTATTATGAGGATTCAGTAAATTACTATTATAAAATACATTGTAAAGTCCATACAAGTGTTTGGCATTATCATCATCATCATCATCATCATCATCATCATCACTTACCTGAGATTGAAAAAATGACCTTAAGATTACTCCAGTTCTTGGATCTCACAACACAGTGGTTTAGTGGTAAGAGTACTTTACATCCCAGAGATTCAAGGGGAGAGTTTTTTTTAAAGGCATAACTGTTCTTTTGAGACCTCTGGATATCATTAGAATAGTGGTTATCTTTCTGTCTGATTTTCTTGACCCACTACAAGCACTATGCATGTATCACTTATTTATATTCTCCTTTGTTCCTCAAAGATTTTAGGTGACATATTTAAAATATCTTTGAATATGTTTTAAAACATGTGATGAACCAAATTCTTGTGTTTTTCTTTTCTTTTTTTTTTGAAGTTTTGCTTTCAAAGAAATATTTTAAATCGTCATTAAGTATATTTATAAATTGTGGTGACTAAATCTAATATTTCAGAAAGCTATCTCTAGTATCAAAGACTACCCATCCGGACAAACCAGCCCCCTTCTCTGTTGACTGACTCTTCTATGCCACCCATTCATCTTTTTCTGGAGCCACTAGGAAGTGCCACCAGCCGAGCAGCACTAGAGGCTGACAACTCACTCCTGTTCAGGTGTAGAAGAGAGGAAGGGAATTGTGCCTTGGACCAGCTGATTTTACCTCTCAGTCAGTGGCCAGTATCTCTGCCAACTCCTGCCAAAGATGATATTCTGAAATCCTTAGGGCCCCACTTGGCTTTAGTCCCTTGGTCCCTTCCTGGTGTCTAAAGTTTATTGCTCTAAAAAAGATTCTAGGGGCTGGGGTTGTGGGTCAGCGGTAGAATGCGTGTGAGGCACTGGGTTTGATACTCAGCACCACATTAAAAAAAAAAAGGAAAGAAAATTTATTTTAAAAAAAAGGATTCTAACTTTCTCAATTTGACAAAGGGTATATATATATATATATATATATATATATATATATATATATACACACACACAATTAACATTATAATAAATAATGAATGAATGAATTCTTTCCCCACAGGTCAAGAATGAGACAAAGATGTGCACTGTCACCACTACTATTCTAAATCATACAGTAGATTCTCTTTTAAATTTTTTTTCTAATTAGTTATACATGACAGCAGAATGCATTTCGTTTCATTGTACACAAATAAAGCACTACTTTTCATTTCTCTGGTTGTACACAATGCAGAGTCGCACCATTTGTGTAATCATACATGTACTTAAGGTAATGATGTCTGTCTCATTCCACCATCTTATCTACCCCCATGTCCTCTACCCTCCCCCCTTCCCTTTGCCCTCCAAAATTCCTCCATGCCTCCTCCCCACTTATGGATCAGCGTCCACTTATCAGAGAGAACATTTGGCCTTTGGTTTTTTGTTTTGGGGGGATTACTTCACTTAGCATGATATTCTCCAATTCCATCCATTTACCTACAAATGCTATAATTTTATTCCTTTTTAATGCTGAGTAATGTTCAATTGTGTATATACACCACAGTTTCTTTATCCATTCATCTATTAAAGGGCATTTAGGTTGGTTCCACAATTTAACTATTGTGGATTGAGCTGCTATAAACTTTGATATGGTTGTGTCACTATAGTATGCTGATTTTAAGGTTCTTGTTGGTGAAATTAAAAAGAAAATTAAAGCCAAATGAGTTGGAAAGGAAAAAGTAAAACTGTCTTTTTTCACAGACAGTCATAATCCTATTGATAGAACATCCTCAAATCTACTAAACAACTGCTAGAACTAATAAAAGAGTTTAGGAAGTTCACAGGATTTGAACTTAATATACAATTGATTCTGTTTTATATACCTTTAATGAAATATCTTAAAATGAAATTAAAGAAAGAATTCCATTCAAAATAGCATCAGGAATGTAAGGATAAATGTTACCAAAATATTCAAAGTCTCCATAATAGAGTATTTTCAGAAGATAATATAAAATTGCTTGATGTGCAAAGTATAACCCAGCCTCAAAGAAAAAGACAAAATCAATGGAAACCCACCCAAGAAGAGCTATACATTGTCATTCTCAGACAAAAAGTTGTATTAGTTTTGCCCAATGAGGTTGTGAAAACAAGTTTTATAAGAAAGGAGATCAAAAAACTCAGCAAAGAAAGAGGAAAAAAATTAAATCAAATGAAAATCTTAGAACTGAATATTACAATATCTAAAACAAACAAAAAATGTGTTGGGTGGCTTAATAGTAAAGAAAAGTTAATGAACTTGAAGATAGGGAAAAAAGACCAAAAGAATGAACAGAGTTTCAAGAATATGGACAATAACGAAGGATTTAATATATGTGTAATTGAAGTCCCAGAAAGAAAAAAAAGAAAAGAAAAAGGGAAAGAAATCCTGTTTGAAGATTAGCCAAAAAGTCTTCAAAACTGGTGAAAGACATAATTTGCAGATTCAAGAAACCCAGTGATCCCAAATAGGATATAGAGCAAGAAAATTAAGCTTAGATGAATCTTAGTCAAATAGTTGAAATCCGAATATAAGCAGGAAATCTTGACAGCAGCCAGGGTAAACTGACACATTACAAAAGAGAAACATTGATTTCCATAACTAAAGAGCTCTCTCTAAAAACACTACAAGTCAGAAAACAACAAACAACATCTTTAGCATGCTTAAAGAAAAAAAGAAAAAAACTTACCAACTCATAATTTTACATTTAGTGAAAATACTCTTTAAAAAAGAATGAATGTAAACTGAAGATATTTTCAATGAAAGAAACTAGAAGAATTTATCATGAGTGATCCTGCACTGTAAGAAATTCTAAAGTTCTTCTAGATAAAAGGAAGTTATGGGGCTGGGATTGTAGCGCAGTAGTAAAGTGCTTGCCTAGCCTGTGTGAGGTACTGGGTTCCATCCTCAGCACCACATATCAATCAATCAATCAATGGTAAAAAAATATATATATTTTTTTAAAAAAGGGAAGTTATATTGGAGGAAAATTTGAATCTTCAGGAAGGCATGGAGAACACTTAGAATAGTAGAAATATGGATAGATTTTAAAGACTTTCTGCTTAATTAAAAAAAAATAGAACTATTTAAAGCAAAATTTATAACATTTCCAGTAGGATTTATAATATATGAAGGTGGGATTCATGTACTAATTATAAAATAAAGAGATAAAATATAGAATAAACAAAAGAGATTGAAGAGTAGTGGGATAAGCAGAACTACACAGTTGCAAGGTATCTGCATTTTATGGAAAATGGTATAATGCCATAGCAATCGGCTTGGGGTGAGTCATGTTTGGTGGTTGTTCAAAGAAATACTTTCATTGCCCACTGCCTGTGTTTGGTGGTAATCATGGCCTTATAGTCTGAAAGATAAGTATGTGTCATCACTACAGCAAACGTTAACAAATAATGCAAAGAGAGATATCTAGAACATTGGTACATTAATTCAAGTAGAATTCTAAAGTATATTAAAGTAAATAAAAAGGAATCAGAAAAGAGAGAGCAAAAGAACAGAAAACAGAAGGGGCAAACAGGAAACATATTAAAATGGTAAACCTAAATCCAAACATAAATAGATGTGTTAAATATTACTGAATTAAACATTTCCATTTAAAGGTAGAGGTTTCAATAGAGATTTTGCAGAGCAAGACCCAGTGATATGCTATCTATGAAGGTTACATCTTAAAAATAAAAAGAGGGGAGGTTGAGGGTAAATGACGAGAAAATGAGTATACTAGGAAATATAAGAAGGCAGAAGGTACTGCATTAATACCAGAAAAATATGTAAAAATGAGAAAAGGGTCAGGTCATCAGGAAAGCATTGTGATCATAAATGTGCATATGCCAAATATCAAAACTTCAAAATTTGGGAAGCAAAAATGGACAGAAGTAACTGGATAAATGTCAGCATTATAGTATCAGGTAATTATGGTTTTGGATCCCATGATTCCAATTTAGGTTAGAAAGCATTTGTTAATGTTGACTATGTATTAACTTTAGGTCATATGAAATAATATGACAAGAGCCATATCTTTAGTGAGCTACAATCTTACTATGACATAAAATGTGTGCTTAAAATACAGAGGGAGAATAGGGGAATTTTAGAGGTAAGAAGAGGAGACTCTGTATTCTGTTCCCTTAGTAATGATATATGAGATTAAATAGACACTTTCATGAAGGTAACAGCTGTTACCAGCAGAATACAAGGGAGAAGAGTACAGATCTAGAACTCAGACCCTGGGCCAGTACTAAAGTGGAACATGATGGATATTGACTGTTGACTTCTTAGTTTGCACTGGTTAATCCTAATGGAATTCTAGATTATTTTGTCAGATATCATTGAAACAAGCCCCAGACTCAGAATGAGATTCGATTAGTGAGTATAGTCTTATTGTCAGTGCCATAGTAATCAGCTTGGGGTGAGTCATGTTTGGTGGTAGAGATGCTTTCATTGTCTACTGCATGAAAGGAATTGTGTGGTTCCAAATGTTGCTAGGAGCACTTTGCTTTAGAGGAAACCTACTAATACATTTAAAGTACATTAACAGATCTTCGTCCAAATTAAGTGCTTAACACATGTTATCTGTTGACAAGATTTGAATGTGTGTGTCCCTTCAAAATTCACAACCTGGTACTTATACCCCAAAATGATGGCATTAAGAGACAAGGTCACTGGGAGGTGATTAAGCCATAGGGATGGGACCCTCATGAATGGGATTGGTGAAAGGGTTGGAAGAATGTGTTCTTCCCTTTGTCTCTTTTGCCCTTTTGCTCCTTCTGCTATGTGAGGACATAACACTCCTCCCATTTGTCCTTCTACCATGTGTAGACACAGTAGCAAGAACAACTCTTACCAGACACTGGGTCTGCTGGTACCTTGATCTTGGACTTTTAAGCATTCAGAACTGAGAGAAATAAATTTATATTGTTTACAAATTATCCAGTTTAATGTATTTTGTTATAGCAGCCTGAATAAACTAATACATCTGTTTATTGTTTTTGTTGTTGTTGTGTCCTAAAATTTTATTAGAAAGCAGAGAGATTTTTTAAAGTCCCAATATTTTGGTGACATGATTAAGCCTAACAGTCAAAGTAATCCTGAAGTCTTTCCAAAGACTCTTAACTTTGCATTAAATTCCTTTGTAGTTTAGGCCAGTTAGTGTTAGTTTTCTTGATTTTTTTTCCTTAAGGGTTCCTGATTGGTACTCCAAGTCAGTGTGATTTAACTCTAAGTGAAGGGCAGTTTTAAAGGGATGATCCTGCATATCTGTGTGGTGATTGAATTTATGTCTCATATAATTGTGTGTACAAAGTGAAGTTATCGACTCTACAGGACAGGTGATTCTTCCCAACTTCCAACATCCTTTATCTTTTGCTAATTGATATTGTATTAGGCACCTAGCCAAATTCTCTGGCTCTGGGCTTGTCCTGTCTTTTCTAATCAATCCTTCACACAGCTGCCCAGAGTTATCTTTAGAATACTAATCGGATTATTTACACATGCACAGGTGTGTACACAGTAACGTACGTGCATGTGAGCACGTGTGCACACACATACATCTATGAAGCATCTGCTTAAAATCTTTCTTTGGCTTTTGATTTTCTACTAGGTTTCATTCAGACTAGCATGGTCGGCGCAGTCTGTAAGACTCTCTTTTTAGTTTCACCTCCCAGGACCCTCTTTAAACAACTTGATGCTCATTGTATCCTCATACATGATGCTCTTGCATGTCTTCAAGACTTTGTATGTGTTTTTCCTTATGCCTGCAAGATCTCTCTCCTGCTTCCTGTATGAGGGAACTCTGTTCATCTTTGAAGAACTTCAACTTATTTAAATATCACTTAGCTAAGATATATTTCTTGATACTCCCTGGAAAAACCACTAAAATATTTATGATTTATGACCAGAATTTGACTTTACACAATTGTGGGAGCAAGTTACATGGTTAGGTAGCCTATAGGAGGTTGTTGTGTCTGCCTTTAGGGAAAGCAATTGGGAAGGGAAGATAGGAAAGAAGGACAGATTTGGATCTGAATGGAGCTTATAAAGATGAATGGGAACCTGAATTGTCTTTTTCCATCTCTACCCTTGAAACTTTGATGATGTAAGTGTTGCATAAGAGAAGCTGATGCACTTTGTCATGATTCCTGATATGCGCCTGGCCCAGGAGTCAGAGGAGCTGAAGGAGGATCCAGTTGGAGCTGGAGTCAATGTGGATCTGATGTACCCACCACCACCATCACCAGGAGAGCCAGCAGATAAGCAACCAGATTTATGATTTACCACACACCCCTCGACATGCTTCAACCCTCTGGTGTAAGTAACCCTCTGAAATAGCTGAATATGGCTATTTCACTTCTGCCTTTAACTTTCTCATAAAATAGTTCTTGAGGCCCATATTAACCTAGAACTGTGCAGAGAAGAAAATTTTCAGAAGCACATATGCAGCTTAGCTGAGCTAAGCTATGTCCCCATGTCTCTCTTTTTATAAGAGGAATAGTTTTTTGCAGGTACATTTCCTCTTTTGAGCAAGGAATGTGTCTCATTTATATTTATATTTGTATATCTGTATCTGCATGCAGTAGGTATTTAATCAATGTTCAGTAAAACAATGAATTTACAAACATACTCTTACAAAATAGCAACATAACACTAAGCTAAATGCTTGTTTCATTAATATTATTTCTTCTGTGCATTTCTTAATGGTTGAAAAGCTAGCATTTGGCACTTGTTTGTACAACCATATGAATATCATTCTGGAAAAGAGATTTCTTAACATATATTCAAGGATTGAATTTCAGAGGAGAATAAACCTATTTCATTGATGGATTTTGGTCGAGTGCAGCCTCTAAGGATGGCAGAATAAAGCATTCCTTTTAGAATGTATTGCAAAGCCTTCCAAAGAAGTGGCAAAGGTTAATTATTTTAAGCATTTGGAACTTGGCAACAAATAGGGTGGAACAAACATACTGACTAGACATATGCTATAGAATATTCCATAAAGATCTCTGTCTGTAGTGGTTTATAGAAAGCTGAACATATGGCAGGCTTTGTTTGGTTTTTTCTCTAGAATCATCTGTCAGGACATGAGCTACCACCTAATTACATACTCACACTCTACTCCACATTTTCCATTTTTGGTCTGATTTCTCAGAGCCTTCAACCACTCATATTTTAAAAAATTAATTTTATCTGACCTACAAAAGAGTTGTGGGTGTTTCTGAGAGACACTTTGAAAAAGCAAGGGAGGGCTGGGGGTGCAGATCAGCGGTAGAGTGCTTGCCTGGCATACAGGAGCCCCTGAATTTGATCCTCAGCACTGCCAAAAAAAAGTAAAAGTAAAATAAAAAAGAGCAAAGAATTCAGATTCTTAGACTCAACATGTCAAGGGAAACGTGTCTAAGAAAGGTAATGATTTACCTTCCTACAAAGGAGTAAGGGGCTCATAGAGAGTGGTAAAAACTATTATGGTCAAATGTATTTGTGTTCTTAAGCACCTACTATGCATGTTATAAGAGGAATAGTTTTTTTGCAGGTACATTTCCTCTTTTGAGCAAGGAATGTGTCTCATGTGTCTCAGGAGACAGAGCTGAATGAATGGTCCAGAGTAACAAATGCCCCTCAACATAGCCATGTTCCGCTAAGTATAGCCCCCTGGTAGCTTTTAAGGATGAGGTGAGAAACAATTCCAAAGTAAAGGTCTCTCCTTTGGTTCATATATGCAAATGATACACAATTTTATAGATTTTCATTTTTACCTACAACTAACAGCACTGTCTAGTAGTCTATAAGATGAATTATCAAGACTTGCTGAAATTTGGTATTCATAAATTAACACATTAGGAGAGCTGACTAAAGCATAATTCAGGTATTCTATTCAAATGGCTTAATTATTTGGAAAAGCTCCTACTGGGCATGTGACCCTATGGATCATTAGAACTCTTAAAATTTTTGAGAAAGAATGCATCCTTATCAGGGCAGAATGAGTTTTGCTTTGGATGGTTATGACTTTTTATTGCTATTCTTCTAGTATTAATCATCTTCCTTCTGTTAAAAGTTTGTGGTATGTGTGTGTGTGTGTGTGTGTGTGTGTGTGTGTGTGTGTGAGAGAGAGAGAGAGAGAGAGAGAGAGAGAGAGAGAGAGAGAGAGAGAGAGACTACATAGTTAGCTTTTGGACTTCCATTTAAATTTTCTCCAATTCTTGTGATCAGTAATCATTTATTTCTTTCTCCATTGAAAAGTGGGGAATAGGTAGTGTTAACAGCTTTTTTTTTTTTTTTAAGAGTAAGAAGGCCTGCTCAATTAATTGCTGATGTAGAGACTACAACTTTGCAGAAAAATCAGAGGATAGACAGCCAGCGACTCAGCCCTGTCAGGGGTTAGTTTATTTTCATGGTCATCATCATCTGTAGTTGATGCTTTTTCCATCTAATAATTATTTTTAAGACCAACATAGGTAATAAAAATCATTTCCCCAGTGAGGCAGCATTTAGCATCTGCACTCATGTTCCCAGAAGCAGGGAATGGACTGGCCCTCAGCATCTTGTCTCACACCAGGAGACAGAGCTGAATGAATGTCCAGAGTAACAGATGCTCTGTCACACCTTGCTGCTTAAATATTTTATAACTTGTAAGCTCTATTAAAGGAAGTGATGTCAAGAGTATTTAGTGGAGATAGCTTCTAGCAACCGCTTTTTATGAAGAAAGATGGCACCCATCATTAAACTGATGATGGAATGAGAGAAGATATTACCTTGCTGAAGATGGGCTTATTATCTCAGCCTCTGGAATGGCTGGCTTGACAGAAAAGGTTGGGCAAAAGAGGTCGGGAGGATTTACAGGCACGACTCCGCCAAAATGTTTGCAGATGTAAGTAGGGAGACATTGGTGGAGAAATGGTCTGTGACTAGTTTTTATTTTGGTAAATACCAGTCTTAACCAAATCTAAAGAAGAGAACGCTCAGAGAACACACTCTCTCTCTCCAGCCTATGCACCTGGTGTTGGGAAGAGTGTCTTCACACTTCTCAATCACATTTCCAGGACCACACAGCATGACTTGTGCTGAGGGGGTGCAGGACTGGCCTATCCATTAACATGGGAGGCATGCTGCACAGGACCTACCTATAGACTTTTAGGGACCTATGAGAAAGATTTTTATTTATTTTAAAATCAGAAGAAGAGAAGTTGAAATTTTAGACCAAACAAAATGCTTCCACATATAATATTAATGGATTCATCTTTATACCAAAGCAGTTGTTAAATATAATTTTTAATTACTTTTTATGAAGGAAGGGGTTTATAGAGACAGATGTGCTGGGGGCCCCATCAATGATACAATGTAATCCTAAGTGGATTCTTCATAAATGCTTGTTGATTGGTTGGAAATAATGTTTGGAGGCTTCAGCATGTGTCTCTATGACAATTTAGCCCTGTGCATGCTGGCATGACCTGCAGGAAGGCTCATGTAGCAGGAAAAGAGCACGGGACAGAAAGTCAGGGAATCTGGGCTTCAGTCTGATCTCTGTCACATCCATTTTTGTAACATGGGAGAGTTACCTTGGGTTCCAGATTCTATTTCCTTACCCCTAAAAAGAAGGATTTGAAATCAGTTTCTAAGATTTTTTTTTTCTTCAATATAGAAATTCTATTCTAATGTTGACCAGATAGCAAGGGGCTAAAGTTCATTTACAAAGAATTTTAGGCAAATTTGTTTATTTGCTACTTCTTGAGCTCATAATAGGCACTCGGTAAAAGTTGTTGCATAAAGGACTTTGATGGTAGTGAGTACCTGCAAAAATTCCTGTTCTCTCAATTTCAAAACACAGGGTAGACATTTAACTATCTAGTAAGATGGTTAAGACAATTGAGCTGTGTGTTCTCCAGGGGACCTTTCCAAGCCGGTGGTTCCTTTTTGTTGAGAAGAGTGTAATCCTTGTTTTCTGGCTGAGTTTAAAGATGTCTGTAAACTGATACCATGTCATTAGATTCAAAGTTAAATCATCAATAGGATTGATTGTTCAAGAGTTATCCCACTCCTCAGTCTATACCCAGGGGACTTAAAGTTCATCTTGGCCTCCTGAAATGACAATGTCCAAGGTGGGATTGTTCCTGCTTAGCTCACTCCTCCTTTGCCGACAAAGTACTAGTGAGCCTCAAATCTGAAGGTTCTGGTGAATCTTTTGCTACTGTGAGTTGTGGTCTGGGCAGAGCCTAAGATCAGCTGATTCCCTAGCTTCTTTATTCAGAACCCCAAAAGGAAAACAGATGAGAGAAGCTGCTCTAATCCCAACAGTTCCCTAAACCATCTTTGCTACCCACTGAGAACATAGCAGAGCAGTGATCACCAGTAGAAGCTCAGTGCCTTAGTTTGTTTTGTGCTGCTATAACACAATACCTGAGAATGGGTAATTTAATAAGAACAAAATTTGTTTCCTTATAGTTCTGGAGATGGGGATGTTCAAGATCAAGATGCTGGCATCTGAGGGCCTTCTTACTGCATCAACATGAGGCAGAAGGGCAAAGAGATGTCAAGACAGGTTAAAGGGGCCAAACTTATCCTTTTATACAGAACCCAGATCCACAATAATGAACTTACTCCTGTAGAACTGTGTCAAACCATTCATGAGGCACAGCCCTGATGGCCTAATCATCTCTTAAAGGTCCCACCTCTTAGTACTGCTACAGTGACAATTACATTTCAATGTGAGTTTGTGAAGGAACAGATACTCAAACCCTAGCACCCAGCTAGGGAATGGGAGAAAAATCTTTGCCACTGTACCTCAGAGCATTAATCTCCAGGATACATAAAGAACTCAAAAAACTTAACACCAAAAAAACAAATAATCCAATCAATAAATGGGCAAAGGAATTGAACAGGTACTACACAGAAGAAGAAATATGATCAGTCAACAAATATATGAAAAAAATGTTCAACATTTTTAGCAATTTGAGAAATGAAAATTAAAACTACAACGAAATTGCATCTCACTCCTGTCAGAATGGCAATTATCAGGAATACAAGTAACAATAAATGTTGGTGAGGATGTGGGGGGAAAAGGCATACTCAAACTTGCTTGTAGGACTACAAATTAGTGCAACCACTCTGGAAAGAAGTATGGAGATTCCTCAGAAAACTTGGAATGGAACCACCATTTGACCCAGTTATCCCACTCCTCCTGGGACTTAAAATCAGCAGACTACAGTGACACAGGCACATCTGTGTTTATAGCAGCTCAATTCACAATAGCTAAACTGTGGAACCAACCTAGATGCTATTGAATGGATGAATGGATAAAGAAAATGTGGTATATATACACTAGAGTATTACTCGGCCATAAAGAGAGATGAAATTATGGAATTTGATGGCAAATGGGTGGAACCAGAGACTATCATGCTAAGTGAAATAAGCTAATCCCCCAAATCCAAAGGCCCAATGTTCTCTCTGATATGTGGATGCTACTCACAATAAGAGGTGGGGCTAGGGAAGAATAGAAGTACTTTGGAAAAGACAAAAGGGAATGAAGAGAAGGGAGGGGGAATGGGAATAGGGAAGATAATGGAGCGAATCAGACATTACTTTCCTGTGTTCATATATGAATACACAGCCAATGTAATTCCACGTCACGTACAACCAAAAGAATGAGAAGTTGTACTCAATGCATACAGAATATGTCAAAGTACATTCTATTGTCATGTATAACTAAAAAGGGCAAATTAATTTTTTTTTTAAAAAACCCTAGCACTCAGATACCTTTCCTACCAGTTTGTGAAAGAACCCTAAACATAGTGTGAGTTTTAAGCTATATTAATTAAAGCAGCATTGATGATATTATGTGGTGGGTGAGAAAGATATAGATTTTGTTTTCTGAGACCATGAAAACTCCACGAAAAACATTGACTAGGAGAGAAAGCTGTTGGGAATTATTTCATTGAAATATTATTCTAATGTTGCCTTAGAAGAAAGTAGCCGTATGAAAACTGTGGATCTGCAGAAAATAGAACGCAAAGGGCCATGGCCCATGTGGGCTCAGTCCCTGGGTAGACTGGGACCTCAGAGAAATGAAGCTAGAATTGGGGTGGCCTGGGGCAGAAGCCAGATTCTAAGTTTATTCTCCTCCTTCAGGGTTGCCTGATTGTTTCAGCAAAACTCACATTAAACTCCAGCTATGAAAGCTACCATCAGAGGAATCTGGGCCACATATTAACTTCTGTAACATGCTCAAGGAGAACAGAGCAAGTTTTTGTTTGTTTGTTTGTTTGTTTGTTTCCAGTTTGTACAGCGTGGGCAAAGCTGAGGTTCAAAGCTCAGTGTGCGAAACTCCTGTCCACTCACTCTTAATAATGTCTCTGACTTTCTTGCCTTCTGGTTTGGGGTCACATCTGTTTTGACAAAAGCAAATATAGATGGAGGATGATCCACTGGGGGAGGGAGCTGCCTGGTTCCAAACCCCTATAGTTTGATTGCTACCCAGGGAAGAGTCAGAAAATACTGAAAGTACTTTCTTCTCAATCTCAAGGATGTTTTACCTGAAAAAAAAAAAAAAAAACACACATCCTATATTTTCAGTACATTGGCAAGGAAAACTCATAAATGAAAATGTCTCTGCTTTTCTTTCATGACCATAATTCCTATTTTTATTTATTTATTTTAATATTTATTTTTTTTTAGTTGTAGTTGGACACAATACCTTTATTTTAATGTGGTGCTGAGGATCTAGCCCAAGGCCTGGAATGTGCTAGGCAAGAACTCTACCGCTGAGCCACCACCTCAGCCACCCCCCCACCCCCGTTTTTATTTTGAGCTTTGTTTTTCCAACACTTCTTAATGTGATATAATATAAACCAATGCTTTTATGCAATCATAAGTTCCCACATGTTTTTAATTATGTGATTGATCCTGAGAAATGTAAAGCCAAATTGGATATTAATGACAAGAATCTGAACTCTTTCATCCTCCAATGCAGATGTTTTCAAATCACTCCCCATTGCTGAGTCTTTGTCTCTTTAAACATCCAATTTTACATATGTTGCTGTTCCTTTTAAGTCCTGATTAGACAGGGTGGTATTCTGACTTCTGTGATTGTGTTCAGTCAATATTTTTTTTGCTGTTTTCTAATTCATTATCTTCCATTCCTCATAAGATTCTTTAGACAATGGGCACTTTAGCTTTTTACCAATGATTTCTGTTACAATCTGATCAAAGCAAGGGCCTTGTTTACTGTTTGTGAGCATCCTACAGATTTGCAGACAGCAAAGCAGTGGGAAGCCAGGCATCCGATATAATGGGAAATGAAACGGACCAGAGGATGAAATATCACAGCCCTAATAACAACAGCAGACATACCAGAAATTTGCATTACAATTGAGAAAGCCAAATGGATATATCTGGAAAAAAAATTTCTAATAGACGAACATTTTGTTCTTATTGCTGGGATCTGGTTCTCCATTCCTCCCTGATGCTTAGAGAATGGTAATAGTGAGAACAGAAAGGGGCCAGAATGCATGGATCAAGGGCCAGATACTACCCCAGGCACTTTATTTATCGTAGGTCATCTATTCTCATGATTATTTGTCATGTATTTTTATTACATTTCCCAGATAAAGAGAGTTTCAGAGATTTTAACTCACTTATTTAAAGTCACACAATTAATAAGTGAAAGATCTAGATGCTCAAGTCAATTTCATTCTGAAACCTATTCTCCCCCCCCCCCCGCCCCCGCCTTTGCAGACTTTAGGAGAGAAATGGTCTGGAAAAATTTGCACATTCATTTATTAATGAATGTATTGACTTTCTGGATAATTTTATCAACAATTAATGTTATTGTATCTTATTATAAATTGTATTTTGTGTATAGTGATATACAAATAACAATTATTGTTTATTATTACACAGATAGTTGCTATTTATCACTAAGCACTAAGGTGAGAGTTGGGGTCAATCAGGCCTGAGTCCTGTCATTAATGAAATGTCCATAGCTCCAGGACCAATGGGACACAGATATAAATACCTGCAATCTAAGACAGGGGATATGATCTGGGAGGTTTGAGTATGGAAAGCTTCCTGGAAAGAAAAGCCTGGGAGGAGATGGTAACTTTGGGGGGTTTTTTTGTTTTGTTTTGTTTTGTTTTTTGGTGCTTGAGATTGAAGCCAGGGCCTCACATATGCTAAGCATGCACTTTACCACTAGGCTACACTCCCAGCCCCGAGAAGGTGACTTTTGAGAGGAACTTTGCAATATGGGTTGGATTTGAACTTGTGAAAATGAGAAGGCAGGCATTCCAGATAAGTACAATGGTTTGAGAAATAGAAAAGGAAATCAGACTTTAGTGATTACCACATGGTGCCCAGAAAGTTGCACGTTATCTCATTATCTCATTTAATTCTTAAAAGAACTCTATTGGTTTAGTTCGTCCTGTGAGCACATCAGACTCAAAATGTTCAGGCTGCACTTGTCACTTCCTTCTGTCTCATCCTGCACCAGCTCCCTCACAGCTTGTGTGTTTGCCTTGGTAAAGGGCATTGCTCTCCCTTCTGTTGCCCAAGCCTGATCCCGCACGATTCTTGACTCCTCCTACTCTGCCCCTCAGCTAACTTCAGCCCTGTTGATTCCAACCTGTAGACATCTCTGGAGTCCACTCAGTCTCCTGGACCTTGGCTGCATTGCGTTGGTCCTGCCACACCGTTGCTCATGCACTGTGACCACCTCCCACCAGCTGGTCTCCTTGCCTGTGGTCTTGGCCCTCCCAACCTCTCCTCAGCCAATTCATTCTCCACCCAGCAGCCAGAGTGTTCACAGTAGGATGCAGATTGGCTTACACTCTTCCTGATTAAAGCCTTGTGATTGTCCTTCATTTTCCTTAGAATAAAATCCAAATTTTTGAATGAACTTCAAGGACCTTCATGACCTCCCTTCTGTTTTTCTCCCTGGGGACCACTGAAGACCATTCTCCCATTGTACCTCCATCCTCCAGTCACTGGGAAGCCTTTCAGCTCCCACTCTGCACCTCCCTTCTGACTGCCCTCCACTCATTGGCTGGCAGTAAGGCTGAGCTCCTTATTCTCTGTCCCACTAGAACCCAGAGGGTGAGATCCAGAGTAATAAGAACTATGTCTACTTGTTCACCAATAAATATCTTTTAAATGGATGCATTGATTTTATAAAACTAAGAATGAGAAAGCTTTGTTTGCTTTGTTCCAGCTTTGTGGAACAGCTGGTTAATGGTAGAATTAGAGATGTGAACTAAATCCTGTGTACCTAGATCTAATGCTTTCCACACAGTGTCATGGTATCTTTGGTAGATGGGCAAGTGTGAAGCACTCAGGCATTGCTTTTGGCTGGATCAGAGCAATGCTCATGGAGGGAACCAGCAGACAAGGGGGAAAGGAAGGCTTTAGTCTTATGCACATGGCATTATACCTCAGGTTAAGGAATCCAAATTATCTGCTGAAGAGAGTGGGGAATCATGGATGGTTTGGGGGTACAAAAGCAAGCAACAGGAGAGATTAAGTTTCCTTATGTCTTTCATAAGTGAAAATGAGAGCAGACTAACACAAGAAGAATTGGGGGCTTTACAAAGACCTATTTGAAAATGTCATTTTTTCCCACTTAATGTTTGTTAAAGGGGTAATAGAGCTCGGTGGCTACTTCTGGAAGACTCTTGAGTAGACCTTTTTGAGGAGCCATTCTCTGCAAGTGGTGTGGAAAATGTGAACAAAGCTTTTCAGCTACTGGGAAATTACAGACCTGTGAGAGGAGGTGAGAGAAGCCACTGATTGGAGCCCTTGGAAGTTTCCTGGTGATAAACTGGGGCAGGGCACAGGAAAGGTGGGAGGTGCTGCTATTGATGGGAGTTCCCTACTAGGAACAGCTGCCAAAGCTACTGGCGACCCGGTGAGAAGAGCAGCTGGAAACCAGCTGCGTAGCAGGGAGCCTGCTGGGGAGGGCGGGCTGTGCTGGCCTAAGGCTGACCTGCCCCGAGGGAGAGGAGAGCTGTGCTAACTGCTGGGTACCCAGAGGCCAACTGGAGATAAGTGTTTCCATGTAAATAATAATGAGAACTATTATTGGTATTATTATCATTATGTGGACCAAAGAAAGGGAAAGACACAGTCCAGAAAATCTGTTTAGGGAAATGTACTTAGAAGAGGACTGCCTGTAGGAACAGCTCCTGGGACCCAGGGAGTTTTGTAGAGGGTTATGGGAGTAAACTTGGGTCTTGGGTCATCTGAGTAAGTAATTGCCTTTGGACCATGTTTGGAAAAGGGCATTGTGGAATGTGTAAGGATAGAAGCTGTTCTGGGAACCCTGGTGGTCTGGTTTGAGCTCTGGACTTGAGAGAAATACTTGCAGGTTTTCTATAAGCTTTTCTCATCTTCAATTGGTATTAGGAACTGCATGCAAACTTAGGCCCAGTTTCAGGCACAGGAGATTAATTTGCTCCTCTTGCATTCCTGAATGCAATAATACATTCTGGAAATACCCAGCAAATTGACTGAGACCCCCTAAATTGTTTTCCCTATGGCTCAGCTCCAGGTTGTAGCACAAAATTAAGCAGGTGAGGTGGAAATGCACAGGCATAGGAGTCAAACACTCTGAATTCTATTTCCGGCTCATCTAAGAATAAACTGACATGAATGATGTCTCTGACTGACCGGTTTTCCAGATGGAACCAAGGTTTTTTTCTTAGGATTTCAGCAATGAGTGTGACTCATCTAACAGGTCCTTTCAAGCAAAAGCTGCACATATAATTATGACCAAACTCTCCCACACAATTTTTTAAAAAATTAAGTTTAAACACATTATCAAGGAGAAAATGTATATGGTTGCCACAGGCTAGATTTTCCTAAGTTACTTATGAAAGACCATATCAATGGAGCTGATTTAAAATGATCTCCATTAGAGAGTGTCTCAGACCAACATGGGCTTAAAATGATTACTTCTTTCAGTCAAATTGAACTTCTTTGCAAATACAACTGAGGAAATAGTCCTTTAATTTGGTTCCAGTTTAAATTATTTAATGAATCCCCTTTCTCAGTTAATTGGACATTAGGTTTAAGAATGAATGAAAGTGCTTCGAGTGCCACATAATAGCTACACAGTGTCTGCGGCAAAGAGCGAAACCAGCTGACATTCTTGAAGAGATGGATCAGTGGTCTGCTCTCAACCTCAGGCCTGGGAAAACCATTAACCAAACAACTTGAGTTTTATTTTTAATTTGATACACTGTGTTTAATGCAAAATGTATGGGCATTTCGCTAGGCGACTTGCTCAATTATGGGGAATGGCTGTAATCCCAGTGGGTTTATCTTGCAGGCTTGTGTGGCTGCTGTTATTTCCTGGTGGGTGTCTAAGGGAGGCAGGAGAATGCAGAGAATCTGGGGAAATTAAGCCTTATGAAGCAGTCCTTTGATTAGATTCAAACAGGCTTCTTTATCCTGTGTGTATTAGGCTCCAGCGTGCCCCAGGGAGGCTGTGATTTAGGCTGTGGGTGACATGCCAAATCAGTCCTTGCCTGCGTGGTGTTTGCTGGGTCATTGCAAAAATCCAGGAAACAGGATTCAAGACCTCTGCCTGGAGCTAATGAAGTTATAGAAATGCCACCCCAAGAAAGTGGGAGATCACAGGAGTTCTGACGGAATTCATGTCTCTGTGCTCACCTGACCACTTTCCTTCCTGCAGTCTCTTCTCTTAGCCAGAGAACACCTTGAATGTCTACTATGGCCAAAGCACATGGCCTGGAAAAACTCACTTTTGGTTGACAATAATTCTAGGGTTTCCTTCAGATAATCAAAGCACAAATTAAAAATTATGATTCTTAAGATATGTAAAAAGTTCAGTGGGAACAGGAAAGACAGACACACTCAACATTGGGGACAACTCACTGCAGATAAATATATCATGTGCCTGCTGTTAGGTACCAATGATGGGTTTCTGACTGCGTGGAGTTTCCAGTCTAGTGGACCAGGAAGGGGTTGGAGAAAGTTTTTGGATCTGGATTTTGAGAGATGAGTTGGGTCCCATTAAGCAAAGAAGAAAGAGAGAAGAGATAAGCAAACAAGAGGACAAAAAATAGTGAGGAAACTTCAGGAAACAAGGCAAGACAAGTCATCCCTTTGAGACCTTCTTTGAAGGCTTCCATATGCAATACCGTTGGGTTTGTTTTTATTCTGTAGGAACTGGAAGTCAACGAGAGATTTAAACAGGCAATAGTTTCAGCACATCCATAATCTAAAACAATTATTCCAGCAGGTCAGAGAAAGGAAAAATCTAGATGCTGTAGTCAGTGGATGAGAACATTCAAGAAAGTGGTATTTAGCTGCTTTGAATTGCCCCCAGAAAGGTCAAGAAGGGCAACTACTGAAAAGAGGTCACTGAGTTTGGCAGATGGGAAGTCAGCGGGGACCTGGTCTATAATAGTGCTTTGCAGAGAAGCAGACCAGGCTCTAATTGTCCACAGCACAGTAGCTTTTTTGTGGTTGTCCTTCAGTCCAGTGAGTGTGGTTTGCTGTGTACAGAAGAAACCCCAGGAGAACAGGCGTCTGATGGCTTCTTCATGATGTCAGTGACCACTTGAGAGTTGTATTATGATGTGTGGTTGTGTTGGTGTGAGGTTTGTCCTTTCACTGTGAGGACCCAGGAAAACTCTGAGGCAGCCTTTGCCCATCTTAGGATTCCTTTCCCCAATATGGGCTGCTAGTTTTCTTAAGTTTGTAGAGAATACAGTCATCCCTCTGTATCTACAGGAGATTGATTGCAAGACCCATTAGCACCATGAATGCCAATATCTTTCATGCTTGATTCCCTTATATAAAATGGTGTAATATTTGCAGATAGCCTGTGTGAATCCTTCTATGTACTTTAAATCATGTTTAGACTACTCGCAATACTTAATACAACGTGTATGTTATGCAAATGGTTGTTAACTAAGTCATGACAAAGGAGAAAATCTGTACATATTTAATACAGACACAGTTCCACTCCCCCTCCCCAATATTTTCAATCTGAGGTTGGTTGAATCCACCGATGGGGAACCCATGGATATAGAGGGCTGACTATATCCTGATTTTAGAGTTTTCAGAAGCAATATACAGCAGGAAAGCATTACTGTCATTCCATGTCCTCAATTATAATTCTGTTCTAGTATAAGGCCCCTCTAACACCCTCCCTGAGTTCTAAGGGGGCAGGGTGGAGCTCTGAAGTACTGTGATAAATCTGCGATACTCCATTGGAAAGTCTGCAAAGGTGGAGTCAGACCCCAGGGACCCTGTCCAGTCAGAGACGGCCAGTTCTGTTTCCCCACCCAATGATAGAGCCAGCCTGTTTTTATGACATGGTAACCCAGCCAGCCCTTTGCTATAATCAATGTTTCCATTCTCTCCCAAAATAAACATGTTGCTGGTCATATGCAAACAGGGAAATGAAAGTTTTTCCATCTCTAGGTACAATGCTGTATATTTTCGAAAACACAGAATTTACCGAAGGAATTTAATCTAATCCCTGCTTACTCTGTCTGGGGCATTAGACCTTAGAAGGTAATTTTTTTTTTCTTCTTTTCGATTTAGTTAAATTCCCTCCCACTTCACCCCACTCCTTTCTGGCTTTGTTCAGAATTATCAAGCAGAATGACTTGAGGAGAATAGGACCTTATTGTATCACATTTCAGGAATGAGCAATGAGGAAACAGGAGCCAAGCCTGAAATGAAAATGTCCTTGTAAATGACCGAGCACAGAAAGGAGTAAAAAAAAAAAATAGGAGTTAAACACACAACTGTTACTGCACCAGAAAATTGTCTGCCCTCTTTGAACAAACTGTTGAGTGCTATTTTGCATGTATATCAGATTTTTAACATAAATGCCATTTTCCGTGCTCAATGAAATGTAGTTTCACAACTGCTTTGAAGATAGCCCTTCATTTTTTTTTTTGTACTGATAGAAATAAACAAACTACGACTCCTCAACATCTCAGGCATTTTACCTGTTTGATATAAGCAGTTCTTGTTTGGTCTGAGTGGTGAGTAATTTTATTTCAGTAATAAATGACCAAGAGTTGTGGGATTTCTTGATCAAAGTTTACTTCTCATGCACTGGGGGGTCAGAGGCAGCAGCCAAGCTGTTTCTGTACCCACAGGGCTAAATTAGCATCATTATCACTTCAGTAAAGCTTAGATATAACTGTGTCCTCTGCTCAAGAAGCCAATTACATATCTGCTGGATGGTGTATTAAGTGACACCATTTAATTAAAGCCTAATCTCTCTCTGAATGAACAATATTTTAAATTATTGTACATTATTTTATTCCGTGGCTGCACACCTCTTCTGTCCATTTTTAAGAGCAGGAAAGCCTCATTTGGCACCCCAACAACCTGAAAGAATAGTGGCCATTTTGTGTCGTGTTTGGTGCCTGGATCCCAGAAGCAGTCAGCCCAGGACACACGTCAGTTCATGAGCTCTTTGAGGTTTAAAAAACTTCAGATTCGCTTCTCAAGCCTCCCAGCAGTGAAGGGTCCTATTCTGTGATTGCCAGTGGTTCCCTCCAAGGACTGGGGGATAATGGAGACCTCTAAAAAGAATATGTTTAGAGGAATAAAGCCATTAAAGAAATACAATTCCCATGCCAGGAGCCGAGCCATGTAACTGACAGGATAGCAATTCATTTTGAATGAATATCTCATAAGGGAATGCAAGAATTAAAATGAACTTGACAGTGAACTCCAGAGATAACCTGTAATAGAAAGAAAAATTTACTTGTTAGAAGGAAAAACGAGTTTAAAAAAAAAAAAAAGATGTAGCTATTAAAACAAAGGTGGGGGGACGCGGATCCAAACATAAACAGACCCTCATTCCCTGTAGTCATTTAAATGAGGCACAGAGAAATATTGGCACACATTTAGGTAGCAGAGAACAGTCGTCACTAGCCAAATATCAACAATAGGTCGCTTCTGTAGCTTTAGAATATCAAAGATTATTGTGCGTGGGTTGAGTGTGTTTATCTGTCTACTGGGCCATCATAAGATCCCAGGGAAGGGAAATAGCGTGATGCTCCCCACATATTGTAGGATCATCCTCCAGAACCCAGACTGTGGGTGGAGAGGTTGGAACTCAACCCTGAGACCCAGCACCAGGCCTGGCTCACAGCCAGTTCCCTGCCAGTTTGTCTCGGTTTCCTGAAACCATAATCTGGATGTGTGAAATTAAAGCTCCAAAGTCAAGCTGATCTATTTCTTTTGGCCAGTCCTTGGCAAGTGTGGCCTGCTTGAGTCTAGATTCAGATCTGAGGAATGACGATGGTCAGCGGTCGCTGTGAAGATGAGCAGACCGCAGGGTGAGCTCACCCATAGGTCCCACTCAGTGTATTTATGCAACTTTGTGGATTTTGTTCCCTTAGGGTTATATTTTTTGAAGACAATTCTTAGTTTTATGTAAGTTTTCACCTCCTACACATCTTGGTGGTGGATATACAATGCCCCAAGTTTGTTATTGGGGCTATAAATCAGTCCAATATAACACTGGATTACAAATCAATCCAGTATAACAGCTGAGGTTGAAGGTATAAGTTTTAGAGTCCCTCATTCATTCAGCCATTTAACAGATATGTATGGATTCATGATAGTCAAGATAGAAAGAAGAGATCTTTCTCAGAACACTCAGATTTCCAGCCCACTTTTGCTAACTGTATAGCATTAAAGATGTTACTTAACTTCCTCCTTTGTAGTGTGGGGTTCATGATATATATCTCACAGGATTGCTTGAGAAAGTCCTTTCAGCATCTTTCATATAATAATTACTCAAAAAACAATATACACATTATGATTAATGCCTTCCATAAGTAGGTGCCAATTATCATCCAAAGACATAGTTTTGACTCAGAGGCTGGATACATATAAAGATATAATTCAACTAAAAGCAATATTAATGAACAAGCAAAAGCTAAATGCCAGCTCAGGTGGGACAAGCACACCTAAACATACACATACATAGACAGTCACAAATATAATTTTTCAAATTAATGCATACTTACTGTCAAGGATGCTTCATAATTGGAAATGGCAGTGGGATCACTCTCTGTACTGGCAGAGTCTCTGGGATCAGGCCTGAAATTATTAGATGTAGTCATCAGGTTGAGTTACTTACACAAAGCCAGTTATTCGCCATCTGCCATTTGGAGACGTGCCCTTAGGCCCTGCTTGGAAAGCAGCCCATTGCTATGCAGTAGGGGGAAATGTTTCTGTCCAAATAACTTATCTCTCAGTTTCAAATTCTAATGTGAGAAAAGACTGCAAATAGATGCTCTGTCTTAATGGTAAAAAAGGACAATGGGCACCCATTGTTCTACTTTGGGGCAGAAACAAAGGATAGGACTTGCATTTTCAGGATTTTAAGATAGAGAGCTAAAGAATAAAATACTTAGGAAATTTTAACTGGACTCAAAGATAAATTTGGTAGAAATTATTCAGAGTGGGAGGAATTCCTATATCTCCACCCCAAGACAGGGGTCAGTAGGCAGTGGAGAGAATGCGGAGACTGAAAATTATCAGTGTTAAAATGATATGTGAAGCTGGGCGTGGTGGTGCACGCCTGTAATCCCCACAGCTTGAGAGGCTGAGGCTGGAGGATAGCGAGTTCAAAGTCAGCCTCAGCAATTAGTGAGGATATAAACAACCTAGTGAACCTCCGTGTCAAAATAAAAAATAAAAAGGACTGGGGTCTTGGCCCAGTAGTCAAGTGATTTGGATTTTATCCTGGGTACCAAAAAAAAAAAAAAAAAAAAAAAGGATATGTGAAGCAGGTGGTGCACAAATCATATTTACTGTGATCTAGTTGGAAGAATATAGATGCCAGTAGGTAGAGGTCTGGTGAACCCATGGGAGACTGAGGCAAACTCAGGGCCAGGCAACTCATAAAACAATATCATTTCCAGGCAGTGATAGAACCTGCAACGATTGATCAGAAAAGCTCATATTGTTATAGCATGTGTAAGAGAAGCCCATGTGGACTCTACGCTTAGGAATCGAATTCCTCAACAAGATTCCTAAAGCACAAGAAGTAAAATCAAGAATCAAAAAATGGGATGGCATCAACTTCACAGCAAAGGAAACAATGAAGAGTGTGATGAGAGAGCCTACAGAATGGGAGAAAATCTTTGCCACTGTACCTAGAACATTAATCTCCAGGATACATAAAGAACTCAAAAAACTTAACACCAAAAAAACAAATAACCCAATTAATAAGTGGGTGAAGGAACTGAACAGGCACTTCACAGAATAAGAAATACAAGCAGTCAACAAGTATATGAAAAAATGTTCAACGTTTCTAGCAATTGGAGAAATTCAAATCTCAAAACTACATTGAGATTTCACTCCTGTCAGAATGGCAATTATCAAGAATACAAGTAACAATAAATGTTGGTGAAGACATGGGGTAAAAGCTGCACACATACTTTGCTGGTGGTACTGAAAGTTGGTGCAACCACTCTGGAAATCAGTATGGAGATTCCTCAAAAATCTTGGAATGGAACCACCATTTGACCTAGTTACACTACTCTTTGGCATATATCCAAAGGACTTAAACATCCATGTTTATAGCAGCTTAATTCACAAATAGCTAAGCTATGGAATCAGCCTAGATGCCCTTCAACAGATGAATGAATAAAGAAAATGTGGTATATGTACATAATGAAGTATTAGTCATAAAGAAGAAGGGAATTATGGCATTTGCCAGTAAATGGATGCAACTGGAGACTATTATGCTAAGTGAAATAAGTCAATCCCCCAAAACCAAAGGCCCAATGTTCTCTTTGATATGCAGATGCTGACTCACAATAAGCAGGTGGGGGGCATGTAGGGGTGAATAGAAGTTCACCCGATTAGACAAAGGGGAATGAAGGGAAGGGAGAGGAGATGGGAGTAGGAAAGACAGTAGAATGAATTGGACATCACTTTCCTATGTTCTCATATGAATGCAGGACCAGTGTAACTCCACATCATCTACAACCACAAGAATGGGAAGTTATACTCTATGTAAGTATGGTACGTCAAAATATATCCTGTACAAGCTACTCGTTGTTCTTCTTGATCTTCCCACAGACTTCTGCTGTGTCTGAGCCCTGGGAGAGTGTTGCACACATGCTTACCGATCCACTAGTTGCCTGGTGAAGGGATATGGTTATGGTCACAAGCGAATGTAGGGAAGGTCGAGGCTACCTGGATGGTGAAATTTGGAGGTTTTTGTAAAAATCCAGCAGTCAAAGAGGAATAAGCAGAAATGAGATGATGGAAGACTGGAGCAGGATGGAACTCACATCGGGACATTTATTGGTTTTGCTGTATGAGGGGCCATCCCTCTCTACTCATAAGTGCACCTCCTTTCCCCCTCATTCCCAGCAGAGTGAGCCTGTGATGTGTGCCAGTGAATCACCATAGTCCCCATCCTGTTCTAGTGATCAGTTCAAATGAGGACCCATGTCACCCTCATTTGGGCTAGTGAGACTTGGGCCCAGGTCTCAGCCTCTCGGGGGAAGCTTTCTCTCTTGGGCTCCTGGGATAGGAGGTAGAGTAGAGCTGTCAAAAGTCTTCTTGTCACCATGAAGTCAGAGCCTGCAGAGAGGGGCATGGAGCTGGGGGTTGCAGAGAAATGTGGTCCCTAGATCCAGCCATGATCGAAACCAATCTAGCTCAGGTTTTTGCTTTTTCCATTTCTGCTTAAGCCAGCTCAGGTCGAATCTCCTATTCCTTATAAGTGAAAGAGATTTAAGAAGTAAGTATAGAGTCCAGTGATTTTTAAACCAGTCTCACAACAGAGTCCTCGACCTCCTTGAAACTTTTCCTTCCAGAGTGAGCCCCAAAACGGGTTGAGCCCCCATCTGCTCTTTGAATTTCCAGTCTCCATACTTCAACATGTTAGGTGTTTGGATTTGAACTTAAGATTCTTCAACTAAAACATTTTTTTTCCCCAAGTGCTACTTTATTCCAACCCTTTAAACAGCCATCAGGGAACTTGAGGTCAGAGGCCGATGCTGACTTTCTCAACATGACACACACAGATCGTAGCAAAGGGAGGGTTAAAACCAAGGCCTCAAAGTCCTCAGGCCCCTACTCTTCCTTCTTAAAGACATAGACAAACATTAAGGCGGAACAAAACGTATATTGATGGCCAATAGTTTATGGAGCACTGAGTCAGACACATTCTAAAGGCTTCATGTATATTGTCCTATTTAAGTCTCTCCAGAGCTATATGACATGGACATCATTATCACCATGATTTTAAAGGATCTGAGACCTAGAGAGGTTAAATGAGCCTTTGATTATGTAGCAAGGAAAGGCCAGTGGTGAGATTCTTCCCTAAAGCAAGTTTGTTGAGCACTTCCAAAGCCTATCTGAGTAAGTGAAAGGTCATTGCCCTGTTCTGTGAGCTGCAGGCCCACCTGAGTCCGCCTGTAGCTGCAGGAGAGTTCCCAGCACACCCAGAGCCTCCCTCCTCAAACACAGGAGGCTCCATGAGGGCACTGGTGTAACCTGGAGGTCATGACCCTGGGGCAACCCTCCACCAGTGGGGGGCAGGAAAGGTAGATAATGTCCAGTCTCCATGCTTCAGCGAGGTGATTCTGAGGTGTCAGGGGAATTGAGCCTCCAGGACCCACAGTAATAGCCCCCTTGTTATTGCACCCATATTGTCTTTTACTCTTCTCTCTCTCACATTCTCACTTCCTCAGTTTGACTCCCAGGATTCACCATTTAAATCAATGACTTTTGCCCAAGTCTTTGTCTCAGGCCCTCTTTCTCTCCCTGTCTCTCTCTCTCTCTCTCTCTCTCTCTCTCTCTCTCTCTCTCTCTCTGTTGGTTTTTTGCTTGTTTCGTTTTTTGTTTTAGAGTGGGGATTGAACCCAGGGACACTTAACCACTGAGCCACATCCCCAGCTCCTTTTATATTTTATTCTGAGTCAGAGTCTTGCTAAATTGCTTAGGACCTCATTAAGTGGCTGACACTGGCTTTGAACTTGTGATCTTCCTGCCTCAGCCTCTGGAGCCACTGGGATTACAGGCACGTGCTACCACACTCAGCCTGGGGTCCTCTTTTGAGAGGGACCTAGACTACAACAGTAGTTTAGATGGGGACATATTCATATCATCTGCAGCTCCAGCATGGTCCATCTAGAAGGGAAGCACTATAGGAGTCTGCCTTGACGCTTATAGAAGGGAAAGGACAAAACAGAAAGAGGAAAGGGTTCAGATAAAGATGCCCATTTCCAATGGTCAGAGATGCAAGTGAAGTTCTAAGTGCATTCTCTAAAATGCCACTTGCAATACCTAGAGCAGCAGCTTCGGGCACTGGGAGACCTGTCCCTGGAGGGCTAAAGGGAGGTGGGCATCCCCAACAAAGGTGGAGGAGGGCTGAGAAAATGCAGAAGGATAATTCCTTTTTTTTTTTTTTTTTTTTGCCCCGAGGTGTGATTCAGTCCTTCATTTTGAACATTCACTTAGAGAAAAGCTGGAGTTCTTTGTTACACAATATTTTCAAAGGCTTTGATAAAGAGAAGCAATCCAAGCCCCTCTTTGTGTTCCTAAAGAGCGGACATCTTTTCGAAGCTGCAAAAATTAAATAAATAAAAGAAAAAACCCTGGTTTAATCAATTTTTATCTTCACGGGACAGATACATGGTTTTGTTGGCTTCTCAGGCACTTTAAAGGCAGAGCCCTACCATTTGAGGATTTCAACATCCCATTTTATTTAATTTGGTTTTATCTAATGCCTGTTGGAACTAAAAATAATGGGTAGCATACATTTGTTTTTCAAAAAATTGAGGTTAATTTGCTTGAGACAATTTTGGAGAAAACATTTTATGTCTCTTAGAAAACCTTGAGATAATATCATCCATCCCTGTGTGCATGCCAATTAAGGTGGAGGATGGGTGCTCTGGAATCCGGAGAAAGACCCCTGCCTAGCTTATTTGGAGTTCTAGGGAAGGAACTGTTCAGCAAGTGTAAGTGAAGACTCAGGACATGTTCGAGTGGCTTGCTGAGTCGATTTCACACAGATGATCCTCATCAGATATTTAACTGGAAAAGAAAGATATCAGGGAAAGTTTACAATTAATATTAAGAACAATTAAAAGTTTATGAGAGACATACAAGAGAAAGCATTCTCTTCAACTTGAATTTGCTGCTTGAGGATGTGTGTGTATGTGTGTGTGTGTGTGTGTGTGTGTGTGTGTGTGTGTGTGTATGTTAGTTAATGTGTGTATGTAGAATTCAGTTCTGAGTGAAGACCTGGCTGTCTTGTATCAGCTTACTAGACTCTCTTTTAGTTTTCAGTTTCTGAAGTCTAGTTAATTCCCTCAATACTAGGTTTCTCAGTTTGCCAAGACTGACTCCAAATACCTGTTCTGCCTCAGGAATTATTCTCTAGGTCAACTCAATTTGCTTCTCTGACACCCAGTTTTTTAGATGAGATAATACTATGTTTTAGCCCTAGACATCGTGGAATCAAAGACCAGGTAAGGAGTAGGGTTATTTGAGAAACAAAAGCTGGAGTAGCACAGGTAAAGGGGAGGAGGACAGTGTGGTTGGGAAGGTGAGGAAAAAGGGTTACACCATGTATGCCACTGATTCACAACAAAACCACCAACAGGGACTTCACTGGAGAGTTAATAATAAGAAAGCACACCTCAGAGTCATGCATGGGGTGCAGAGAAGAGAGGGACTTATTTGTTTCGTTCCCTTCTATCTCATGTCTCCCATTGGTCAAGATTGACCTCACTGGCAAATAACCCCACCCAAATTTCCAGGTCACATCATCCAGCCCTTTGGTGAATACTCAAGAATCCAAACTCGGTAGTCTGCAGTGTGGCACTTTAACCCTGTGTAGAAGCAGCAGAGAAGTCAGAGATGACATGGCTCTGCATGGGCGATGTGAGAGCCAGGCAGACAGAGGAGTTCCCTGGACTCCCACCAGCCAGGACCCTGTACAAGGGTGCCACAGAGGTGCGTGACGCAGTACAGCCTGAGGGATATATTTTGAAAGAAGTGGATGGTCCATGGAACTGAGAAATCACACAAAGTTTCTGTCCAATAAGACTGAGATCTACTCTATCGGAATTTTGCCAGAATTGAACTTCAGCCCAATGCCTGGTGTGACAGAGAGCACCTGGACTTCAGTTCACTATTGGCTTGTTAACTGTGCAAACATAGGCAAGATACTTGCTTTAAACATCAAAAATCTCACTTTAAAAGAAAAGATGATAATTGTACTTATTTCATAGAATTTTATTTTATTTTTTTATTTTATTTTATTTTTTGGTGGTGCTAGGGATTGAACCCAGGGCCTTGTGCAGGCAAGGCAAGCACTCTACCAGCTGAGCTATATCCCCAGCCCTCTATTTCATTGAATTATTGGGAAGATTACATGAGACACTAGAGTACTTAGCACAGTATCTCTTGGGTGGCAAGTGGTCAGTAGACTTTAATCGTGATGTTGATGGCAATGCTGCTGCTAATAATAATAAAGATGAAAATAACGAATCAACAGTGCTTACATGTAAAGTTCTTTAATGTCAATTTTATATAACTCCTTACAAGAAAATCACTGGTCTCTGGTGTTTTCTATTTGGTTTCCTATTGCATTCTTGTCATCGTTGAATTATATTAAACTTGATTTCAGTTCTTCTCAAAACCTTGGTTGCTGGAAATTTACCCAGTGGCTGAACATGATAGAGAAACTGCTATAAGAATACCACTACACAGACTATCAGACAGTGGGATCTCTTAATAAATCCTGAGCCTGGTCTGAAGTTTAATGACTTCGAAGGCAGCCATAACTGGCCAGTCAACCAGAGACACATCAAATTTATTAATAAGATGTTGTGGAGTTCCTTATCTATCTATGCATCACTGGATACCCTAGCAACAGAATTCATCTCGGGACTGTCCATAAACATTTTGTGGTTTCTGTAATACTTCCTGAGCATAGAAGGATTTGTGTCCTCAACTATAGGTAAGCTAGCTCATGTTCATCACTCATGAAATGACTTTAAAGAAAAAGTAATTTATTAAATATACTTGACCTTAGATATCTATGTGTTTTCTTGGGAGAAACTATGAAACAAGTCATTAAATAAACAACCTGAATGTGTATCCTGAATTTATCACAGTTGTAGGACAGATCCCATCAAGCCAGATGTCAGTGTGATCCACATACCTGTAAAAGTCAAACCTGATTGGGAACAGGGGGTACAGAGAAGGTGCAAAAGTCCAGGTACTTCCAGCGAGGATTTTCACAAAACGGTTCCCTCAAACTGTCATAGTCCCTCCCCCTCCATATGCACACCTCTGCCACTGAGCCCCCTTCACCCAGCTCTAGTGCCCTGATTCAAGACCCAGAAATAGGTAATTGCAGACCCCTGAGTTTCTTCCAAAAATTCCCTTATTTGCCTGGACCAAGGAGTGCAATTCTGTATTGAAAGAAATAATTTTCTCAGCAGGCTTCCATAGCTACATCTAAGACAGTCCTAGAGATTGACTAAGACCATGGATTTAAGCTCACTCAAATATGAGTTTGAATCCTGTTCTCACAGCTACTATTTTATGACACTAGATAAGCTACTGAGTCTCTCTGCTCCTCAGTTTATTTCTAAAACAGAGTTGATAATAAAAAAGAAGATAATGGTTACCCTTTATTAAATACTTACAATGCCCCCTTCCCAACTGAACTAAATAAATCCTTCACCTTTATTCTTTCCTTTTTGGAGATTTCCTTGACAACTCTTGGAGGCATATGATGTCACAATGAACAATGCCCTGCTACTGTCATGCCCACTACATATGCCACCACTACTGTCACTGCAGAAAAGACTTTTCATTCCCAGCTCCCTCTCATGCCCATGACTAATATTCTCTCCTGCTTTTTAAAGTATATTTTTTAGTTGTAGATGAACACAATATCTTTATTTATTTATTTTAATGTGGTTCTGAGGATCAAATTCAGTGCCTCACATGTGCGAGGCAAGTACTCTGCCACTGAGCCACAGCTACAGCCCCTCTCCTGCTTTTTGAGGCATTAACACATCTCCTTTTTGGTTCTAGGGCCAGATATACCTGAGATACACCGATAGAGGGGATACTTTGTTCCCTTGTTCATTTTTCTGAGAATTATGTAATACATGTAAATTTTTCTTGCATTATTTAGGGATGTTGATCTGCTCTACTCTGGATTTACTTCAAGAAAGGATCCAGATCAAGAATCGTTCTACGGCATTTACAGCATTAAGTTCCTCTAAAACAGAACTCAATTTTAAACAGCATAAACAAAAATAAAAGCAACAATTGCAAAAATGATCTTCCCAGTAATCCTGTAAAAAATCTCCTCTGACTTAGGCATTGTATTTACTCTGACATTGTGGGGGGTGGTGTAATGCAAGCTGTTCCTTATGCAGCAATTACTTGGCAACATGAGCTCTACGTTATTAGTGGTCTGTTCTATTGATGCAGGAGCCTGAGGAGCAGCAGCCCTGATCAAGACAAGCAGTCAGCCTCCAGGAAGGTGAAATCTCTACCACGACGAGATTTTATGTTCACTTCTACCCTTGGCTGTGATTTATTAGTAGTGTCTGGATGGTAACTTGATTTAACCCATAATGCATTGCTTTCCAAATTACAGCATGCTAAACATCTAGTAAGCTATTTCAGACAATTAAACAGGCTTAAACAACCCTGGAGTGCTAGTTACTGACACGAAGAAGCAGTTTATCATAGGTAGTGTCACGCTCTGTATTACACTCTTCGTTCTTGAGCCCACCCTGAGAAACATCACAGACCCAGGGTTACTCATCCCCTTTAAAAGTGGCATATTTATTTTAGTTAAAAATGGTAACTTCCTACAGCCTAACTATTAGTAGAGACTTAAATAAAAAAAGAAAAAGAAAAGGAAAACTCAGGAACAGTTTGCCGGTGAGAATGTGCAATGTTTAGCTCTTAATTTCCATAGAGAAGTGAGTAGAGATGTCAATAAACTCCAGAAACCCTGCATTGCGTTGGACTACAGCCTAGACTGCAGTATGGCTCAGCTCACTTTGGGGAGATTTGGCTTTGGGCTGTAATCTGAAGGTGGCCTCTGCCGAGGTCCTGAGTATAAAGCCCACTCTAAAGCAGGGGATTGGCCTGTGTGAACTTTTGACATTCCTTCTAGTCACCAAAGTCTCTTCTGAGAGAGCTTGTCACCACCACTCCTTTCAAAAAGCCATGGCCTGTGGAGGGAGACCTGGAGCAGCTGTGGTCAGCCAACTCAGCAGATGGCAGTGAGGTGACTGCAGACCCAGTGCCACCCAGTCATCTCTGGGGCCTGTCTACAGGCGCCGGGACCCACCTACAGAGATTTCCGTTGAGCAGTTTTGTTATGGGGCCCTGATCCTTTATATTTTTGCCAAGTTTACTGAGGTATAATTTACATACTCACTTGGTATTCACGGGGATCGACTTTAAATACAAAGTTTGAGCAGTTTTTGTTTGTTTGTTTGCTTGTTTGTTTGTATGGTACAGAACTTAAACTCAAGGGCACACTAAGCTACCTCTACAGCCCTTTTTATATTTATTTTGAGACAGGGTCTCATTATATCACTGAGGCTGGCCTTGAACTTATGATCCTCCTGACTCAGCCTCCACAGTAGCTGGGATCACAGGCATGTATCACCATGCCCAGCAGTTTTAACAAAGTTTGAGCAGTTTTGACAAAGGATTTGTCCCTATAAACACTACTACAATCCAGGTATAATGCATTGTCAGCACCCCCAAAGTTTCTATGTGTCCTTTGCATTCAGTGTTCTCCCATCCCATTCCCCGCACCAGGCATCCATTGGTTTGCAGTCCCTCTAATTAGTTCCCATTAAAATTTTTCATCAACAGGGACTCAAGACTGAATCCCACCAGGAGCTTTGAGCCTGCCCCTGCTGTTCCATCCTGTGCTCACCCTTGACATATACTATATGATATATTTGATACACACACACACACACACACACACACACACATCCTATTTTTTGAGCATAATTTTTTGAGATTCGCCTGTTTCATTGTGTACATCGTTGGTTCATTCTTTCTATTTGTAACAAGTATTCCTCTGTGTGGCTATATCCCAATTTCTCTATCCATTCACTTTTTGATGGACATTTGGGTTGTTTCAGAATTTTAGCCATTAAGAATGAAGCTGCTATGAGTAATCTATGTAAAATGTCTTTGTGTGGGATTTCTGGGTCACCTTGTTCCCTTGTTCACCTAAGTATATATTTACATTAGGAGAAACTGTCAGATTGTTTTCCAAAACAGTTTCACCCTTTTTTTTAAGAGTCTTTCCAGCACTGTTTGAAAGTCCCATTGACTCCATATCCTCATCAATACTCAGTATTGACAGTTAAAGTTTTAGTCACCCTAGTTGGATACCTGTTCAGGTGGACCCCAAATTATGATGGCGCAACTTGGGATTCTTTGACCGGATGATGGGGTGAAGACGATGCACATTCAGTAGAAAACACACTTCCAAATTTGAATTGTGACGTTTTCTTAGGTTGTCACTGTGCCATTCAATCCCCTTGTGATGCTGGACAGCAGCCCCCAGTCAGCCTGGCAGTTATGAGAGAAACTAGTGGTCCTCAGCAGCTCACTGTGTCACTGAGCTAGGATGTTCAGCAGGTTAGGTGTAGTAAATCACTCTCCACCTGTGGTATTTCAGCTTATGATGGGTTAGGGTGTAATCCATTATTAGTCTAGTAGGAGCACCTCTGTTTGTAATAAGCTCTTGAACGATCCCAATGCACACTAGCCCAGGTCTGTAAAATCATTGGCTTATTTATGGCAGCCTAAAAGAAACTCAAGCTCTGAATAGCACTCTGAGCTCTGAGCCTGCCCCTGCGATTTTACCCTGTGTTCACTCTGGATAACCAGGGTCTTCCAGAATCAGTCCTTCTGGTATCTGGACAGCCAGGCTTTCCACTGCTCTGCTGCTGTTGTCCACTGCCTCTGTGAGAACCATTCCCATGAGCCACCCTCCCATCTGTGGATCCATACCTGGTCACCCCAGGCCAGAGCTGCATTGAATGAGCAGATGATGGGGGAGGGGAGAGGGACCAGCAAGGACAAAGTCTCAGGGTTACGAACTCACCTGGCCTATTGGGAAGCCAGAGTAGTTAAGGGTCCCTTGAGTGCGGTACTGAAAGGAGAACTTGGATAGAGACGGCTGAAAATCCAGATCACATGGGGTCTTTAATGCCATGTTCCACGCTTTGGGCGTTTTTCTAGGAGAGACTGAGATGTGGGGCACGGATGGCTGTCTTCTGTGTATCAGAAAGATTACCCTAGTGTCTGCAAGGAAAATGAATTAGAGAGGAGGAAAAGAGAGAAGAAAATTAGCTAGAAGACCAATGCTGCAGTCCAGATATATCCCAGGTCTTAGCCCATATCCGACTCACTACAGGTACATCGTAATAATTTTTAAATAAAGGGGTGAAAAAAATGTTTTTTTTTGGGGGGTCACTTCTGGCTTCACTGTGTTTCTTCCCCTCATGCCCCACCAAAGGTGGTAAAATAAATTGGTCTGGGGGCAGGAGGTGACCCTGGTCCCTGATCAGGTCTAAAGACCATCCTGCTGTGAACCTGCTCTGACAATCTCCTTGCTTATTCCTTCACTCACCAGTCTTTGAACATTTATTATAAGTCAGGTATAAACTGGAATTGAGCAAAAACCATCTCAGCCCTCAGGGCCCTATGTTCTTTCCCATCTTCGTGAAGCCTCAGTCTGGGGGTCTGCAAACTTTCTCTACAAAAAGCCAGGTAGTAAATGTTTTGGGCTTTGATAGCCACTTTGGTCTTTTGTAGCTACTCAGCTCTGCCACTGTAGCCCCACAAGCTCCCAAGCTATCCTAGACGACTAAACAAATGGGCCTGGCCATGCTTCAGTAGCCCTGCATTTATGAGCACAGAAATCTGAATTGCATGTGAGTTTTCATGTGCCACTGTTATCAGAGTCCTAGGCCAGAAGGACCTGACTTCAGGAAGTCCCAACAAATCATGTTCCACCACTCACCCCAGAAACCACATGGAAAAAATAAAGGGTGAGAGGCAGGAAAGAAATATGTTTATTCAATATAACTTCATCAGGAAGACAAGGGGGAGTAAGTGTCCTCGGGCCTGTCTTGGGGTAGGGTACTGATGGGAACTTTGAGGTTCCGTAGAAAGGGGGGACAAAGGCAGGGGTTGGGAGTTTGCACAGCTGGGAGCTTTGCATAACTGTCAAAGCAGGTGATCTTAATCAGTCCATGGTTTGGTTGATCATTATCTCAGGGCTGATTCTGCCAAACCCCAAGGATCAGGGGAGTCATTGTTTAAGGGGGCAATTCAACTCCCCTAGTGACAAGATTTTTCCTGCCTTGTGGGGCTACCTTGGTTCCCATCATGCGGCAGTTGCTCTGTCTGGGGGTCTGGGTGGCAATCTCATGCAGTAGAGTGATCGGCCTAAAAGGCTCACTGTTGTTTGGTTGTAGCTTTGGTTCCTTGTTGTAAGACATTTATCCATCAGACCTAGTGCTCCTGGAATCCAAGGTGATGCAGGACAGCATGACCCAGACAGCAAGGAGATAGAGGCAAAATGGAGGGAGGGATGCTGATCCTTTATTGGGTTCAAGTGAAGAGTCAGTGCTTTTAACAAATGCAGCCTCTACTTCATTACACACTGAATATTCTCCTCCTCCTCATTCTCCTTTGTTTCTTTTCTTTTCTTTCCTTTTTTTTTTTCAAATGTTTCTTCAATCGTTTAAACATATAAAAAGTAGTCTTAGCTCCAGGATTGTACAAAATCAGGTAAGGGCAGGATTCGGTTTGTGGGCCACGGTTTGCCCACCATCTTAGGTTTCTTCTTATAGCATTGATTATGGTCACTATTGCCAAGAAATATTCCCCTACTTGCATCCCTGTTTTACACCCCCACATACACTAACCCCAGTTCTCAATATTGCTGATGAAATATTCTTTCTATAATGTAAACACAATCCGTGGTGTCCCCAAGCTGTGCTATGGAGTCAATTTCAGCTCCCTAGGTCTGGCCACTTCTGTTCCTCACAGCTCTCTGTTTTCCCTTCTAGCCTCCTCTGTTGCCCCTTCTCAGCCTCAAACCCTTGCTCCAATCTTTCTGAACACTTTACAGCTGCTTTCTCAAGCTTTCTCTAGTCGGCATTCCTGGGTCTGCTGGGCTTTTATTTTTTTTAAAGCATCTTATTTTTATTTACTTATTTTTAATATACATGGTAATTGTGTTTGTGGAGTATAATGTGATGTACGGATCTATACATACATAGTAGGCAGATTTGATCAAGCTAATTAGCTTAAAAATTACCTCAACAATTTTTTTTTTTTGGTAAGAATTCTAAAAATCTCTTCTTTCAGCAATTTTGAAATATACAATCCACTGTCATTAACTGGACATCATGCAGAGCCAGAGATCATTAAAACTTATTCTTCCAGTCTGAGACTTTGTACCCTTCCATCAACATCTCCCTTTTCCCAATCCCTTTCCTGCCTTCCCAGCTCCTGGTAACCACCTTTCTATTCTCTGTTTCTATGTGATCCATTTTTTTTTCAGATTCCACGTATAAGAGAGAGATCAGATCATATTTATCTTTTTTTTGTGCCTGGCATATTTCACTTAGCAAAATATCCTCCAAGTCCATTCATGCTATAGTGAATGGCAGAATCTTCATTTCTTTTAAAGCACTTCAGGATTATTCACAATAGTCAAGATATGAAGCAACCCAAGTATCCATCAACTGATGAATAGATGAGGAAGATATGATAAAATACCTGAAGAAACACTATTCAGCCTTAATCTGTTTTTTTTTTTTTTTGTCTCATTAACTCCTGTTTGTTTTTAAGGTTCAACCTACATCTTCCTCAGGTCACCTAAAACTTCTCACACCAGACAGAATTTGGGCATTCCTTATCTGGGGTCCCGGCACTCAATGACCCTTGGGAAATAGTAAGCACCTTGAGGGTCATATCCTGTCCTTTTTCAAGCCCTCAATTCAGGGTCAAGCACATAGTAGATGCTCTGTAGATGTTTTAATGAATTCTCAAACATCAAGACCCATTTGTATGTAATATATAAAAATGTAAACATTATACATTGACGCCTTTGTTATTTTCCTCTTCTTTGTTCTAAGTGTTATTGCTATGATTACACTTGAAGGTTTAAGGGAGGACATAGAATCTATATTTTAGTATAAATCTTCCCCTTTCCTTTTAAATGCATAAAAGAACCTTCTGTAGCTCCGGAGTTCTCCATTGGAGCCTCCTGGTGCTAATAATGGTGGCTTTTCCTCAGAGCAAATCTAATCAACTGATGAGAAATCACAGAGGCCTTATGATGTCTTCCTTTGACAGATGAGGAAACTGCATCCACAAAAGGACCAATAAGTAGACTTCAGGACACTTGGCTAGTAAATAGTAAAAAACAATAACAACAAAACACACAACAGGATCTGGAACCTAAGTCTTGTTATTACTAGCATCCTAATTTTTGAGTCAGTTTGAAAACTAAAATGCTGTGCTCTGAATGTGAGTTTGCACTTTCTGAGTGTGGAGATGCAGGGTGAGTGGGGGTGTAAGGGTGTGCCTAGGAGGCTGGGCAGTGGGGCCTTTTGTTCTTCACATCCTCTGAATAGGATTCCTTGTTGGCTGGTACCCATAGCCTTTTCTTGCTCTTTTAGCCAATCAGTCATTCCCTTAAAACAGTGATGCTCATTATAGCTGGCACACAAATGGTCGAGAGCTAGGCAACTCCAATTATTTAACTCAGCATGTGAAAACATTTAATCAGAGCTCACAGGACTGAGGGGCAGTATGAGAGAGAAATGGGCACCCTGTCTGGCCCCCAGAATGAACTCTTTTCAGGAGAGAAGAGAGCTTATATTATTTATTGTGGCAGGAAGAAGATATACTGTAGTATATAAATGAGAAAAGAACTAGATGATAAAATTTTAGGGACTAACATTCCCTTTGAGCTCTGTTCTGATTTTTTCAGTTTAATCATAGAACAATTATTTAATTATTGCATAACACCATTTTCCCAACATAATATAGAACTCCCCCCCCTTTTTTTTGTACTTTTATGACAGTGCCATGGGACCTAGGGTGTGCCATCTGTGTCATCTTGCATTCAACTGTAAGGTCGCAGTTTCTGAAATACCAAAAGGACTGCATTTAAAATTGGTTTTAGGGGCTGAGGCTGTAGCTCAGTGGTGGAGCATTTGCTTCGTATGTGGAAGGCCTGGGATTCACTGTTGAGCCACACACACACTCACACACACAAAAAAAAGTACTTTTAACCCCGGGATGAATACAATGGTAGCAATTCCTTGGATATATTTTTAAGTGCTCATAAGTCAGAAGCACACATTTTTAAAGTAATTTTGTGTTCACCACCAGTTGCCTTTTTATTTTAATGGTATAGGCAGCCTTTTGTTAAATATGAGAGTGTAGGAGGTGGAGCATTGGCTGGGAAATGTAATAATTGGAAAACACATTGAAGTCTGATCCCAGAGAGAGATGCTACAGATGGCGACCATCCTCCTCCATATCATTTCCAGTTTGGAAAGGAGCCTTCTGGGGCTAAGCATGCATGGGAACAGGAGGACACAGAGGGACAGACAACTCTTGCCAACCAGTCATGCTTTGGAACAAGCGTGCACACAGGCCTGCGCTCCCTTTCTGTCTCTCCTGAAGTGCTGCTGTAACGTGTGACATTGCTTGGAAAGCACTTGCTCTGTTTGTCCTCCAGAATCTTTCATGTGCTTTTCTGAGAAAAAAAACAAATTAACACTCTCCTCCTGATGGACAGAATCTCAAGACATGAAAGTACAATCATGGGAAATAGGACGCAACTTATAAATGGCCACGTGGACATATGCTTTTCTGAAAACCTAAGAGTCGTAGGCTAAACTCTAATACCACCGTTCAATAAATTTAACTTTGCATTTTTTTTCTTTCCATTCATATTGTCCCTTAGAATTGTTTTTAAATTTGGAAAGCTGTGTACTAGCCACAGATTGCATGGAAAGCTGAAGTCAATAGTATGCAGCGTGGACTGTGAGCATTATAGGTGTTATCGGGAATTCGACACATGTTTAAGGTTCATGCAGCCTTCGTGAAGCTTAGACCCTGTATGAGATCTCATAAGTGGACTTGATGCGGATTTTAATATGCACTGTCACTCCCATTTTCTTTAAGTTGAGCTCTCTACGGTTCAGTGACAGTGGAGAAAAGTGGAGTCACTCGCCCTGGGCAAAATGTCATAGTCCCATGATGCATAGAGAGAAGGAGCTGGAAGAAAGGAGGACCAACAGGAGGCCCAGGGTAAATGGTGAGCTGGCCTGTGCTAATTATGGCAATGTGACTGGTCAAACAGAATCACACAATCATGATGTCACTCTTGAAATTTTTTCTTTCTGCCTTCTCTCTCTTTTTTTTATTAGATTTCTATTTCTTTTCTTTTTTTTTTTTCACCCAGAAACAAAAATACATATTCAAAAGACAGGTCTTTAAAACTCGAACCAAGAAACGTCCTTCCCAATAGAAACATACCGAACCACCATTTGACTTGGGGCCTGATGAAGTCAAGAAATGATCTTTTTAAATATTCTGATCAGAGGCTTGGAAAACAGAAAATGTAAAACTTCAGCTCAGAAGAGTGTGATTAACTCGGAGCGGATGTGCTGGTTCTAGCCACGTAATTTTAGGCATTCTAATTGGCAGTTTAAAAATAGCAGCCACAGCCTTCTCCTCTGCACAGTTATTCTCTTTGTTTCACTCAGGACTTTGCATTGTATTTAGGGAGACTTCAGGTTGCAGGGGCTGCCAGGGCACTATGAGATTTCCCTTACCATCTTCCCCGTGGGCCAGACTCCACCCTGAAACCCTGCAGGGTTATACAAACCTGTGTTTTCTTAGGAATACATCCAACCTCCAACTCATGGACATATTCCCCTTCCTTCTCTAATCACTAGGTGCTTATGGGACAAGCTTATATTATGCTATTCAATTAACTCTGTTTCTGGGTGCCTTAAGCTTCTGGCTGAACTGCATCATTTACTTACCAGGTAATAACGAGAGTGCGGGACGTCATCAGGAAAAAAGAAGATACTGATTTTAAATAACCATGCACTTACCAAACTCTTTCTGTATTCTTCGGAGGACAGGTCTAGAGGCAGAAACAAGTGTTCGTTTCTCTTTGCTGCTATTTCAATTAGCAGCAAGATAATGCATCAGCAAAGGGACTCACAACAGAGCTACAGTTTTCCCTTTTGCATCTCCAAGGAGCCCTAAGAGTTCTATGTGGTGAGGCCTAAAGTCCCTCATTTTTACCTAATTGCAGTCTCTGAAGTTTCTTTCTGAAAGACTCTTGCAGCTTCACTAAAAAGGGGTGAGATACAATACAAAAATGGCTTGAGGTACAGAAGCTGCTCACAGCAACACAGGAACTGCTTCCCCAAGCAAAGGGTTCACTGGGGCCCATGCTGAGGGGTTCTCCATTGGCACCTGCGTTCCCTGTGGGACCTTGTTAATCATCCCCGCTTTGAGTTTTATTTACATGGAATTTTTCACTTCCTAACCAATGAGGCCACAAACACATAAACTATATTAAGCCCATCAATCGCAGACTGCCAAGTCCCTGGACTATCAGCTCTAACCTGCAGTGAGTAATAAATTGCCCTGTCCGTTTGCATGGGGAGCCTTCTGTGTGGGGAGAATGCTGTTCTTCCTGCTCCCCTCCCCAAGGGGACCTGTAGCCACTGCTCTCTCATGAATCTTAAATCCTCTTAGGCAGCATTTTGAAAAACAGGAATGAAGCAAAGTTGTTTTCTCCTGGCTGTCTGGGAGCAGAAGGGTGGAGCCTGTTGATAGGATTCTTATCTTTCATCCCAGGCTCTTAGAAAGGCAGGAATGTTAATGGAGGCTTGCAGCCCTCTCCCTAGGACCTTGTCTCCTCCAAGCCCTTTCCTGTGGAGCCAGCAAGGAGAGTAAAGACCCACACGGCAAAAGGCCAGGGGAGACAGGTTGAGAAAGCAGCCTCAGTGCCCAGGAGGGATTTCCAGGGAGCCTGTTCTCTCCAAGTCACCACCCAGCCCTTAAGCATGTCTGTCAGTCATCCGTGGGACCTGACAAGTGCCCATGGGAAAGTGAGATGATCTGAACTGGAGGAGGCCCTGCTACCTTTTCCAAGCACGAGGGTCAGTTAAGAACACATGCTAATGGTTCTCAGTGGGACGAGGCTGTGTGTGGCAGAAATGGCTTGGGATTGTTATTGAAGTCACTTGTAAGGATACTGGTCCATTTTCCTTTTATAATACATAGCCGGTTAGGGTCTGGGACATCTAAGGCCCTGCATCCACAAGGCTTAAAAAAAGTTTGGCCACACCCACACCCATGGTCCCTGGGTTCCTTGTTTAATCACACAGTATGGGGTTCCCTTTGTGCTTTGAAAAGAAGCCTGTTTAACCTTTTCATTCCATTCTTCTCATTCTTTATGACTTGCTAACCAGCCTTTCTGCAGATCTACAGACCTCAGAGAGTGGGTCGTCTTCCCTTGATTTTATTTTATTTTTTCATATTTGTATTTCTTCAAAATTCATGGATGACATTTTTGGAGCAGTTTTAGGTTGACATGGAAAAGAATGGCAAGTAGAGTCTCCACATGGTCTCTCCCCACCCCCACTAGTTTCCCTAATGATTAGCACCCTTTACCTTATATTAATATTATAAAAGCCAGACAAGGAGAACTATTGTTATAACCAAAGATTTTCACCTCCATTATCTCATTTAATGGAGACTGTTCAGGAAATAAGTTACATGATTGTGGACACGCATGTCCTTAATTATGGAGATCCCCAGCATCTCCACCCCACTGCAGTTCTCAGGCACCTAATCTGTGCTCAGGATGGACTCATTCAAGGACAGGTGCTCAAAGTGAGTTCCTCAATACCCAGATTGTTTTCCCAGAAACTGGATTATTTCCTATGGCTACCATAACGACTTGCTCTAGATGCAGAGGCTTCACACAGCACAAATTTATGATCTTTTAGTTCTGAAAGTCAGAAGTGTGAACTGTGTCTCACTGTGTCATTAGGACTGGATCCTTCTGAAAGCTCTAGGGGAGAATGTGTTTCCTTGACTTTTTATCTCTAGAGGCTGCCTGCATTCCTTGGCTCTAGGTCCCTTCATTATCCTCAAAGCCAACAATGGTGGCTGACTCTTTCTCACATCACATTTCTCTGGCTCTTCTTCTGCCTTCCTCTCCCATTTATAAGGACTTCTGTAATTAAATAAAACTCAGGTGCCTAAAAACGGGTACTCTTCTCATTTCAAGGCCAGCTGATTAGTGATCTTCATTTCCTCTCTGGGTTTAATCTCCTCCTCGCCTAGTGAGGGAACATAATCTGGGTTTCTGGGAATTAGGATGTGGACATCTTTGGAAGCCATTGTTCTGCCAACCACATGGTGCATTCTCCTGGAGCAGCGAATGCCAACCTTATCCTGGCCCAGGAGTAATCAGAGACAAAGCCCAGCCTCTTCATTCAGTTCAGCTGTCCCTTCCTCCACAAAGCCCTCTGTCTTTGCTGATCATTGAAGAAGACAGTGGACATGTGTGGCTTCTGAGCATTTGAAATGTGACTAATCTAAGTATAATGTACATACCAGATTTCAAAGGCTTAGTATGAATATATAAAATACCTTATTAAAGTTTTTTTAAAATCTTGATGACATGTTGAAATGAAATATTTTGGAATATTGGGTCAAGTATATTATGAAATTAATCTCACTTGTTCTTTGATTCCTTTCAATGTGGCTACTAGAAATTCTAAAATAGTAAATGTACCCTGTGATGTGCTTTTGTTTGGTCAGTGCTTTCTACAGTAGCTCTGGGATGAGCCCAGAGCCTCTTCTCCCGAGGCTCTGTGTCCCTGCCTCTAACACTTACACTCTAATTATCAGTTTGCATGTCGACCTTCCCCACCGTGTGGTGAATTCTTGGGGGACAGATGTTATGTGTTATTAACCACTGCATCTCTACTAGAAATGGATGATAAACTGACTCTAGGAAAGAAGCAAGGATAGACAGGGGGAACTGCAGACTGCCTCAGAGTCTTCTGCACACAACCCACCAAGGACTTGGTGGTGAGATGGATTGTGCTGATCCTGTCTCACTGACTATAGTGGATTTTACTTTTTAAATGTGGTACCAGGAATTAAACCTAGGAGCATTTAGCCACTAAGCAACATACCCACTCCTTTTTTTATATTTTCTTTAGAGACAGGGTCTCATTGATCATTTAGGGCCTTGCTAAATTGTGAGGCTGCCTTTGAACTCACAAACCTCCTGCCTCAGTCTCCTGAACTGCTGGGATTATAGATGTGCACCACCACGCCCAGCTGACTGTAGTGGCTTTACACTTCAAGATTATTATAGCCCAAACAGAGGAATCAAACCAAAGTGTATGAGTTAGAAATCACAATTTTAAAAACAAAAACTTATTTTGGTCCGTGATTCCAAAGTAAGAAAGGAGAAGGAGTCAATACAGGCCACTGATGGAGTTTCTCAAGTGACCAATAAATTGTTGACTTCTTAGCACGTAACATTGGGGTCACTTTGCGTGGGTCTGTCCCGGAGGCCTACCAACCCTGGCACACTCACACTTGCAATCTCTCTGGTTCATCTCAGACTGTTAAAAAGTCGAGGTCACCCTGCAAGGCGAGGTCTATAAATTTCCAACTCCCAGCCTAAATGTGCAGAAAGTGCTATAGTGTCTCCAGCCAGATTTCACCGCCACAGGAGGTGAGGGAATCAAAGGCAGGGATTGGTCTTTAAAGGGCCTGACAAAATTTATGACTCAATTTAAAACCACTTGTAGTTTATCAAAGCAAGGGAAATGGAATCTCCGGCTCCAGGGCAGGAGCGGATTATCTGTGAGCGTGGAAGAGGAGCCTGTCCTTCTATCCAGTCTTCCATGCCAGCAGAGTCTTTCCCCAAATTTCACACATTGAGCAGTTTAATCATTTCATGCACTAATTAAACAAAATTTATGAATGACTAATTGGAGAGTCCATGAGCCTTCTGGTACAGCTCAGTGACAACCTGGAGGAGGAGAAATGCAGAGCCTGGGGGGAGGGGCAGAGTCCAAGGCTTTGGGTTTAGTCTCAGCCTTGATCATTTTTCTGAATGATCTTTGCCAAGGCAACCGTATTCTTCATGTAACAGATGAAGAGAGTGAAATAAATGGTCCCTCATCAGATAGTCACTAGTTCTTTGCTAGTAGAACTAGAACTTTGGAGTCAAATCTGTGAGTCACATGAACAAGTCCATTGAAGCACATTGGTAAGTTTCTGTTCATTTATCATAGGCTCTGAAACATAAGTGTACCTAACAAGAATTGCATAGTTTCAATTCAGTTGTCCCTTATAGCTGCTAGGAATAAGGGCCTGACTGAAGTGTCTTGAACACAAAGAACCAATTTCTATTATATATTAGGAAGGCTGACTTCAGTTCAATAGCACAAAGATATCAGAGCTGAGGTCTTTGATTTGCCTGAGTTTTTCCTCATTGTCTCAAGATGGCTGCTGGAGCTCCAAGCGTTACTGGACACCAGAATGAGCAGAAGGGAAAACAGGGCTTTATTGGAAATCCCCACCAGTGACTTCTGATTTCATCACATCTGGCACAACTAAGGGTATAGGAGGCTGAAAATTTTAAGTCATATTTTCCCTCAGGCTAGGTACTTTTTTGGCTCTAAAAACACAGAAAGAAGAAGAGGAAGATGGAGAGTAGGTGAGCAACTGGAAGGTTTTTTTCAGTTCACAACCAGCAATTCAGCAGTGTGGGAAGACAGGAAGCCAGTCTTGAGGTTCCTGTAACTAAACTTATATGAGGTCTGATCAGACTTTTCTATCTACTTGTATTACTTTTCTCTCTCCTTTGAATGTTTACATAAAAAGTTATTTTGCTCTCCTTAAGTTCCCCAGAATTGTCGTTCTTATTTGCTCAGTGACCTGCAAGGAACTTGGCCCATAGCAGGTTCTAAAAACCATGCTATTAAATTGAATTATTGGATGAATGTGACTAAACTGGGTGCTTGGGAATAGAAATATTTGCATACATATGTACATATCATATATACTGATAAAACAAATCATTAATAGTCTCAATTGTTCCAGGTAAAGAAAACAGTTCCCAGGGAAGTACGTCTCCTTTAACATCTCTGCAAGTTATATGACCCTGCAGGAAGTTGCTTGAATGATGGAATAAACCCAAGCTTCTTGCTCATCCTTCTATGTCCCTCTGGAGCTTCTCTCGTTTTGTAAAACTTCTCTCTCTCTCCTTTGTCTAAAACGACAAGACTCCTGTCATTCACAACAGCACCTGCCATGCACCATGCAGGTCAGGGTGAAGATTCTACTGCTGATCTCTTATCCTCACTATAAATCAGAATCACTAGAAGAATTTAAAAATACCAATTCCCAAGACTCTGCCCTGGCAACTTGGATCCAACAAGTCAGAGATGGTGTTTCAGGGTCTGTGATTTTATAAAGTGATCCAGGTAACTCTGATGTGCAGCCATGTACAGATGTCCCTGAGGCAGTCCTCTCTTCTTTGTCCCAGGTCATGTCTTTCCTGTGGAGCATTTACCATCACCATAGGGGCTGGCTCACCTGCACTAACCTGCCCGGGTGAAGGCCATCTTTTCCCTTAATGTTCCCATCTGCGGCGGACGGCAAGTGCCTGGGAGGTGCTTTGTAACTGTTTGTGACAGTGTTAGAATAAATTGAATGGGTAATTATTCACCTCCGCAGACTCCACGCCATGCTGAGAACACTAGCACAAAGTAGCTCATCTCACCTAACAAGCAACTTGTCTTACTTTAGAACTCAGGGACAGAATACACTCTGGAAATGACCACAAAGGCATTTCTAATGCACTTGGTGGTAAGTCACCCTGAGGAGTCTTGAACAGAAGTTACCTTTTTTATAAACAACATATTTACAAATGATTCTGGTGCCAGTTACCTAGAAAGTTGAACTGAAATAATTCATATAAAGTGCTTGCTCAGCACAGTGCCAGTAGTCAGATGATTGTTCAATAAATGTTAGATGATGATGATAATGACAACTATAATTACAAGAGTAACTGCTGCTCATCAGAAGAAACTTAGAACATAAAGCGTAAAGAAGAAACCCAGTCTTTACCCTTAATCTTATCCACAGAAGCAATAGCTTTGAGACATGATTTCTTCTAGTTTTCCCCCCAGGCATCTATATTAACAAGAATTTTTAAAATATATGAAGTATATATTGAAAGTATGAATGTTGTATTTTTAAATGTTTTACTAAATCATTTTGAGATATGTTGACTGTTTTAGATATATTTATAAGAAATATAGGATTAAATTTAATATTTTATATTTCATACAATACATATATTATATATACATTTATATAACATATAGAATACATGCATGCACAATATGAATATTATAAAATGCATGCATACATAATTTATACTAAGTGTATCTATATTATATGTATTACAGATACATATATGGATATTTCATATATAGTACATATGCATAAATATTAATATACACATTACTGTATGCATGTCTATATGTATATTAGAGATAAGCATATCCAGCTTTGTGTTAAGCAGCATTATTCCCACCCCGCCATGGCTCCTTGTTTCCCACTGTTTCCCCAGCTTCCCTGGTCTGGCGACCTTTGTCTACCAGTCTGTGTACCTCTGTCTGGAGAGCCATCCTCTGCTCACACAAGGCCAGCCAGGGTGGCAAAGCCAAATCAGTCTAACCAGGATGATAATGGTTATGACAAGGAGCCTGAGTAGTCTTTCCCTGCTTGAGGGTCTCTGCTGAACTCTTGGTCACTTTATGTTGCTAATGAAGGGGACTCTACTCTCAAGCTGTGACCATGTTTACTCAGTCCTCCCTTTCTGCCAGTCAGAAAGATGACATGTGGACATCCCTCTTGGTTGCCACACGTTAAGCTTCATCTCACAATGGGCACTTGGTCTATAGTTATCCTGGACATTTGAAAGTGACATTGCTATTTCCTACAAGCTAAGTGAATCGTTTCTAGCCAAAGGTAAAAATTTGCATTTCAATGATCAGCAAGTTTGAGTACATTTTAAAAACTGGCCAGAGACGCTCAGCTCCCGTATACAGGTTTTGTTAATGAATTTGGCAGAGAGGAGTTGCATTCCTAGGCAAAGTATGAGAACAAAAAGGACCTGTTTTCCTATGTAATGAATTGCTGAGAAATTATTCAAAATGTGACTTAAAAAGCTTCTAGCCAGTGAGCTCAATTCTGTGAGCTGTGAATTAGATAAAGGGCTTTTATGAACCCACAGAGGGAGACCCTCTAAGGATTTATGTGGGTGAGGAGAGAATGTCTCTCCGGGGCCACCACCCCCTCCCAAGGACTGGTGCATGATGCAGAGGCCCAGAGACACTGCATACCAATGCCAAGACCAACTGAAGCTGCAGTGAGGCGGGCGTTCCGGCTCCACACTTGCCCCAGACTCTCGGCTGCAGTTCACACCAGAGCACAGAGAACTGCACCTGCCCTGTGCCAGGAGCCAGAATGGTCAAGAGGACAAGCAAAGCCTCCTCCACAGCCCCATCACCATCTTAATGTCTCTGTCCTGTTTCCCAGTAGTAATTCAGATCAGGAGATATGAACCTCCCACGACACTGAGACTTAGAGCTCTTGTGTGTACAGGGAGGAGTATTTAGAGAGGATTCCATGAAAATGAAACCCCACACAATGGGAATCCCCCTTACAAACAGAGCTCTAAGAGTGAAAGAGGAGTGCCAGCCAAGACTGTATCAGGCAACAATGACAGAACCTTATAGAACCTTATGATGTCCTTTATCCACGCTTAAGGATAAGGGCATTCCTGGGCACACAAAACTATTCAATGCATTGACTCCCCTCTTCCCACCTAAATGTTTTCTAGTACAATGGACACAAACTCTGTTTTTGCCCCCACAGGGGAACCTTGACTTCCTTCATTTTGCTTACCTATCAGGACTCCTGCCTGCCCTGAGCCAGGAACACCTCAGATTGACTCTGCCTCATGCCACTGCCCACTCCGGCTGTGTGTGCCCTTGGACTGCCAGCTTGGAGCTCTGGCCTGGCTCCCATGAGCCACTTGGGCATGAGGACAACCTGGATATGACATCTGTCGGCCCAATGGCGGCCAAGATAGTCTGGCAACACCTATGTCGTCTGATGCTAGAGCGTTCCAAAAACTATCTAGCAATCTTTGTGACTAGTGGCCATGGAAGCCACAAAGGATTTCCTCTATTACCTGCGTTTACACATTGTTTGAGAAGAGAATAGCAAATAAGGGGCAAGAGGGTTTTCTTATATTGGGAGCCAGAAAAATATAATGGGCAAGAGTGTCCTATAGTATTGTGCCAGACCCTACCAGAATAAAAACTAAACAAACAAACAAACAAACAAAAAACACCAAAATTCCTTCTTAGACAGTCACTGGATTTGGAAATGTCATCATTCTAGGGGTGAAAATTTTCATGTTTTTACTTCCAAAGCTATCTTCCTGAATTTCTAGAAAGCACAGACCTAAGAACCCACATCACTTCTTGTGAGCTAGGATAGATCGATATGGACAACAGTTTTGGTGGGCCCTGGAGGCAGGGCCTGGAAGGTGTTTGGCTTAGCTGGTTAGAGCCCTGCAGCAAGCTAAGTTTGAACTTCCAGATGGCCCAGCCAGCTTCTTTTCATCTGTGGCTCCACTTGTCACCCCTGGTTTTATGTATGGTCACATTAGAATAGATGAATGTATGTTTCCTCCTTTAATCCAGTACATCTGCATTGAGTACAATACCCAGAATTTTAGTAGGTGTTTCAAGATATAAAAATTAGTGTCAGTTTATAAACTGGTTGAAGATTGCTTCAAATTTATCATTTTCTTTTTCCTCTTCTTTCTAAGGTTCTCACAGTTTATCTGGGGGCTCCCAGTTTCAGAGGTCTCGGTCCATAGATGGCAGGCTCCATTCCATGGGGGTCAGTATGAGAAAGAACATCATGGTGGAAGAGTGTGGTAGAGGGAAGCAGCTCACATCATGATCAGGATGGAGAGAGAGAGAGAGAGAGAGAGAGAGAGAGAGAGAGAGAGAGAGAGAGACTCCACTTATCAGATACAAAATATATACCTCAAAGGCACGCCCCAAATGACCCACCTCCTCCATCCACACCTTATCGGCCTTCAGTTAGCACTCAGTTAATCAGGGGATTAACTCACTGATTGGGTTAAGGCTCTCATAACTCCATCATTTTTCCCTCTAAACCTTCTTACATTGTCTCACACATGAGCTTTTGGGGAACACCTCACATCCAAACCATCACATTTCTCTTATTTAAAATAAAAAGATTTATAATAAATAACTGCCTTGTCTTTAAGATAATAGGAAATTAGCCAAGGACTTAATGGAATTGTGAGGGAGACAGGGGTTAGCCGTTAATATACTCATAAATGGAGAAGATTCTTGCTGAAAGTAATACACGAGGCAAGCTTACAGCAACCGACCAGGTTTGGCTTTTAAAAGTATTTCTTCTCTCAGAGGGAGTGTGACATTTGCAAATTAAAGATTTACTATAGAAGCCCAGATAGTTATGACATGAAAACTACAGTTTTCAAAAATACTGGCTGAAGTCATTGAAAATCCCTGCATGATCAAGCAAAGTTTAGGGAAACCCAACTGTTTTTCAAGCATTTGGAACTGAAGTGGAATGAATTAAATGACAAATCTCTCTGCCCTTCCACTTTGTCATGAAAATATTGAGTGCCTTATCAAATGAACGCATCATGATGCATAATTTATTTTAGGACGGGGATAATTTGCAGGCACTATCAGTTGGCAGCATAGAACAGAAAAAGTAGAAGTCCTAGTATTTGGAATAGGACAAGAGCTTATATCTATCCCCAAGGGAAGTCTGAAAGCAGCTAGGACCAGAGCTGTTCTGGGTACTGTACTGAGTCCTTAGAGACCCAGGACCCTCAAAGCTGTCTTCTCTGCCCTCCCTGGGGTCCTGGGTTGACCTCTTGTACTTCAGCCTGCCAATCCCTGCTCCAGGTAGCTAGGTGCATATAGGGGCCAAGAGCACGTCCCTCCCTTTACAGAGACTTCCCAGAAGCCATATGAAACTCTGTGACCTAAACATAGTTACAAGGTCATCCCACTACTTTATGATCCAGTGAACATAGTCTGCCAACTGGAGAGTAGTAAAGATCAGGAAAGAATAATATTAGGAGAAAGGGCAGGGCTAGGGATGTAGTTCAGGGGTACAGCACTTGCCTTGTATGTGTGATGCCCTGGGTGCCATCCCACCAGCAGTGGGGAAAAAGGAAAATAATAGGAAAAGGAGAAAAGGGCTGAATGGATGTTTGGAGAAAACTAGCAGTCCCCATTTGTGTGTGAGTGTGTGTGTGTGTAAAACAGAGGGAGAGAATGAATGGATGAATGAATGAATGAATGAGAGAATGGCAGCGAAATTCAGGGATCCTGAATCTTCCAAAGCTGAAAGATATCAGTGCTTCCTGAGCTAGATGTGTCTGAGAGGAAGCTATGGAATTGTTCATGACGGTGGATATTTAATTCTTACTTCTTTGTAAAACTTTGTGTTCTGGCTTCCTCTGCTTTGTCTTTCATAAAAATCAAGCCGAGAAAATGCACATGAGACATTTCCATTACCCTTGGCTTTTTATTCATTGCATCAGGTAGGCTGTTCATATGTTTGCTGATAATGGCTACAAGTCAAGATTTTAATGATAAAAGTAAAATATGATATAGCATTTTTCTCTCTTCCCATGCATCTTTTCAAGTTCACTCTTCTTTGAAAAATGAAAACAAAACAATCATAGCTCTTAGACTCAATAAAATTTCATTTGGTTGAAACATTTGGATGATGGCAGAAAGGGGAATAATTCAGTTTGAAGGAGATAGACTTAAATAAAGCTCTTTCTCAATCATTGTCTGTCAACATCCCACCACCACCACCTCCCCACTTCTCTGCAGGTTTCCAGCATCTAAAGGGCCCTTTACAGGAGGGAAAACTCTTCATACACATAGAATCACAAGGGGGTTTTAATGCACAGCTGTTTGGTTGACTGGTGAGAAAGTGAGTTGCTTGGTGAGATAAGAAGGATTAAAGAATTTATAGAGACCTCCATCAAGATGTCACAATGTGTTCATACTTTGATGTCCTGTGTGCAAAACATGTAGCAAAAATGGGTTTCTTAACATGCCATATAAAATTGTCCATATTTGACATCACACTCGCCATTTCATGGGATTCAGTCTAGAAATAAAGAGAAAAAGGAAGAAAGCACAAAATGATGTATCTAGGATCACGGCTCTTGGGCTCACAGTGACATATGGGAGTCTACTTCTGGTGGGATCATGAGGACTCCACATGCTCCATGCAGGATCCTTCAAGCTGTTACTTGAATGAGTGAACCTGCCCTCATCCTAAAAGGAGTCTGAATAAAGCCACTTTCGACTGTTGCCCGAGGCAGTGGCTCTTGGTAAGCTATAGGTCAAGGGAGCTAGAGAGACTCAGACTCAATCTCCCGAACAAAGACACTGGCTGGGTAGGTAGATCTGCATCTTGCCAACATCATCTCAGAAAAAAACTGGACTACGGTTATATGACCAAATCTGGGCACTAAATAATGACATCCATAAAACCACTGCACAGAGAAAATTGAGAAAGAAAGGAAAACAAATGAAAATTGAACTGCAAACCCAAATTCCAAAAGATGTAAAGCAGTTGAATGCTAACATAGGCAGTCAACTTTTTAGTCTTTAGCATGGATTTATTCAAGAGGAAATGAATTTTTTTTTGTCAAAAACTTTAAAACGTGAATAAAAGAAAACAAGGATAAACTGAATAAGACTGGGAAAAGTATAACAGGAAATTTTCAAAATTTAAACATAGTGGAAATAAAAATGTAATAGATACAGTTTAAGCAAGATTAGAGTGAATTAAGAGACAGCAGATGAACTAAAAGTCTCCAACATATATCTAACAGAAGTTCTAGAAGAAGAGATGGGAAAGAGTGATAAAGTTATTCTTTCTTCAGATGAGAGAGAATAATTTGACTTCTAGTTAAAAATGCATTTACTACTACTTCTTGCCAAGACTTTACTAGCACGACAGTAAAATAATAAAAAGGACACAAATCTATAAATTTGTAGATAAGAGACAAAAATAAATATGAAACTTCAGAAGATGGAAAGTAAATGAAAAAATTATAGCAGATTTGGCAGATGGGAGCTTAAAGCCAATCCAGAAAGAAAGAAGTCAACAATAACCAACTACATTCACACCATAGGATACAAGAATGACTCAAACCTGCCTTAAAAAAAACTTCATAAATCTAACAAGATACCTAGATACTCTTTCTTACCAGATACATCCAGGTGATTGCTCCCTCTCACTCCCTGGGAGAAGATTGGAGTTTTGCTTTTTGAAGAAGTGGACTGAGGGACTGTGGACTCAGGGAAAACAGGACAGATGAACAAATTTGAGTGCAATTCCAAATACTAAAGAAATACATTTCTATATAGAAAGGACCACCAAATTCTACCCTTTCAAATGGAAAAGACCCATACTAATGTATGTCATTTTGGAATTTCTGGACTCTGAAGATTAAGTAGAGAGCCTGATATATTTCAATTACTGTTTCTAAGAATTAAAGCATAAAGTATCAAAAATAAAAAGTGGAGGGGGCTGGGAGTGTGTGTGGCTCAGTGATAGAACAGTTGTCCAGCATATGCATGGCCCTAGATTTGATCCACAGCACTACACACACACAAAAAAAAAAAAAAAAAAAAAAAATTCAAACTGCTCAACAGCTCTCCAGTCTAGAATTTTATACCCATCTGCCACAGTTCAGTTGCAGACCCATGTGTGAAATGCTTGGTCCCTAAGATTGTGTTATTGGGAGGTGGTGGAATCTTTAAGAGTTGGACCCTAGAGGGAGATTCTCAGGCCACTGGAGGCATGACTTTGAAGGGGATTGTGGGACTTCAACCCCTTCCTCTTCCTCTTCCTTTTTTGCTTCCTGGACATAAGGTAAGCACTCTAGGCCATTGTTGTCTGGTGCCCCCCACCAAAGGCCTAAAATCAAGGGATCCAAACATTCATGGACTGGAACTTCTAAAACAATGAATCAAAATAAAACTTTTCTCTTTATAAGTTGATTTTCTCAGGTATTTTGTTATAGTAACAGAAAGCTGACTGACACATCATTCAAACTATTATTCAAGGGTCAACTCTGTGCTAAGTATAGTATCAACATTTTAGTGAACAAATTGAATGAGAGTATGTTCAGAATTAGAGAACTAAAACATGAAAGGAGGGGAGGGGAGTTGCTTACAGAACAGAGCTATGGTCTTTAAACACTTCTATTCACATAACACTTAAAATAATTTTTAAAAACTATGAAACCTTTTGTGTATTTTTAGATTGACATCTGAAAATTTTTAACATAAGTTAAATTGTTACAAAGGATATAATTTCCAACTTATTGTACCTTTTGGCATTTAAAAATAGAACTTTTACATTGCCCTTTAAAAATTATCTGAAGAAATCTAAATATCATAGTAATCTCATACATGTTATCCATTTTAAAATGGATGTGTTATAGCTGAGAAAAAATTCTATTGCTTCAAAGGCTATATAAAGATAATATCAAAATAGAAAACTCTATAAGCTCAGCTTTAAAAATTGAAAATTTCTACATCATTCTTTCTTCCACTCCAATTCCCCCCACAGAAGTTTACCTTCATGTAGTGTTTTTACTTAAAAATCTTACATTTATTCTTTGATTACTCTTTGTAACAAAAAGAATCATATACTGTACCCAGATATATAAATAAATTTAATTTTAAAAATTTCCTGTGACCAAGTCTTTGAATCATAAAATTTCTTCTGGGTTAATTATCACTACAAATATTAGAAATATTAAGTTAATAAAAACAACAAGAATGTGTTACAAAATTTGATAATTATTAAATGTAATATGAATAGGGCATTTAAAATTTTTAACTTTTTCTCACATGCATCAATAGAGGGTATAATTGGTACTAAAAAAGTTATGGTTCATCAACAATTCTATTTCCAATTTTGTTTCAATTGATATAGACTGAAAAACCATATTTAGCACAGCACAGCCATTATCTTTACAGACTGTAGCACCAATCAACTTGAATTCAAATCCCAACTCTGTCACTTACTACCTGTATTCATTAGTCAAAACCATAATTACGTACCTGAGGTAAGCTACTTAGGAAGAAAAAAGTTTTATTTAGCTCACAGTTTTGGAGGCTGAAGAACATGGTGCTGGCATGGGTTTGGTTCTGGTGAGGGCCCTTTCAGCATCATCACATCATGGCAGATGGCAAAGGTGGGAGCACAGGTGGGAACAAGTGACTGTGTCTTGATACAAGAAGCTAGAGAGAGGCTGGATGGGGTCGGGCTGAGGCTTTAACTAATGATCCCCTTGAAGAACCAATGAGGGTTCTCTGAGGAATAACTTGACTTTCAAGAGCATGTCCCCAATAGACCTAAGGACCTCTCACCTTGTCATGTTAGGGACCAAGCCTCTAATGCCTGAACTGTTGGAGGACAAATCACATCCAAACCAGAGGACTATCTCCATAACTTCGGACAAGTAGTTATCCTCTCTGGGCTTCCTTTATCATGTGTAAAATAAAGACAACATACAATTTACCTTATAAGTTTCTTTTGAATATTGATTAAGTGAGTTAATTCGTGTTAAATGCTTAAACCTTAAGTTTCACATAAGCATTTAAGCAAAATGCTAAATAAGTAGATGAAATAGTTTTGCTATAGTAGCATTCCCCAGTTGTACTCATTCTCTGAGGTATATGCAAAGAGAGAGAGAGAGAGAGAGAGAGAGAGAGAGAGAGAGAGAGAGAGAGACCAAAGAAATCACATGATGATCTATTATCCAAAATTATTAGAGGAAACTAGATTAAACTTCATTTTTGTTTAACATGTGCGGAAGAGCCCGTTATTCATGTTCCTGACAGAGACTCTCTTTGAGGTGTAGGACCCCAAAGCACTCCTGAACTGGAGCCACCTCACTTGAGAAGGGAATTGTTACCAAGTTGAGTCATTTACTTTCTCAGAACCTGCACTAATGTCTTTAACTTTCCTTTGTCTGGTGACCCAGAGATCTGTATACCCGTGGAGCATCCTAGTGCATTTATAAATGGAGCAGCAATAATGACTTGTGTGCTGGAAGGCAAGGTCACAAGAAGATCAGTTACAAGGTAGGGTGTTCCTGGAAGTAAGGATCTTCAGACTGGCTCCCACAGAACTTGCCTTGTCCTTGGCCATGGTTGGAACTCCCTAGCCATGCTGCCCATTTGGAGGTCCACTGATGACATTCCAGCTTCAGGAATAGAAGCAGCAGACTGGGGTCCAGTTCAGTATACCCCAAAGGAGGTATCTAGAGCAACCTAGTTTATTAAGTGACCTGGAAAGTTTAGATGCCAACTGTTTTGTACAATTTGGTCTTTAGTTTGAAGTAGAGGGGCTGAGACACAAAGCCATTCTCCAGAACCAGAAAGAGATCTAGTTCCAAGGATCACCAAGACTTAACTCCCAAGATAAATACCACCATAGACCTCACTATTGCCTGTTAATGAATGGGACTTGTGACTCTTTTTCTTACCTGGAGAAAATTAGCTTTTGTTTCTTAGTTAAAAACATGGAGATTTGTCTGCTGTTTGCTAGGACTGGGGGCTTCGGGGACATGGCCGAGTCTTTGGCTCACAATAGTGTGCCCCTAGCAGCAGTGAACATGGCCAGGCAGAGCCTGATGTGAACCACACTGTCCAGGTAAGCCACTCTGTGTTTCCAGGACCACCTCCTAATGCCAGAGAGGGAATTTCCCTCTGTACTGGAGCATTCATCAGCCTGAACCAAAGGATGTTTGGTTAAATCCAATTGGAATCACCCCACACAATTTAAGTCAGAGATGTGTCTGGCTTTCCCTGTGCCTGTTGATACCAAATTCTCATATACACCAACCTCCACTGCATTGCTTGGAATGAGATTTTTTTTAGCTATACACACACACACACATTTTAAACTCACAAGTGAATTCTAGTCAAATGGTTATTTTAAAAATTACCAGTTATTTTAAAAATTCCACATCACCGCTGGCTGGAAAATGCTTCTTTGTTTTCATGAGATGTGTGTGGGTGAGCTATTGCCATGAGGTGCCCGTTCAGACTATGATTACCCCAATAACACATCTGACCTTCTAGCCTCACACACTGACACATCAAATACCAATTAAATGTCACCTGGTAGAAGCTGCTCTCAGATTATTATATTTTGTTGTCCCCCCGCCACACACACACACACTTTTTGGCAGGGCTATGATGCCCATTGTGCTTATTTACATGCACAGAGATTCAAGAAATGTGTTGAAATTCTATGTAGTTGTAAGAGGCTTCTCTAGGCCCCAGATGATTTACACAACTTTACAAAGGTGTCCTGTAACCAAAAGCCAGAATTTAGAGAAGTTATAGGACGTTCCCATTGACAGAAAGAATGAGAAAGTGTCAAAGAAAAGGCAAAAAGTCACACTCTGAAAAACCAGAGGAGATTATTTGTAGAAACAGCCTCAGACAACGAGGACTGGCAAAATTATTTTCCAACATTTGATGGCCTAGTATCACCCAGGGAACTTTCCATCTGATTAAAAATAATTACTGCTGGCATTAAATCCAATTGGAATCACCCCACACAATTTATCTTCTATTTCATGCTGCTACCATATGCCCGACATTGTGGAGCAGAAACATTCTCTTTCATTCTGATAAATAGTACTTTGTAAATATTTAGAGACGGGAGCGCTGGATCGCTGAACAATTCTGACAGGGAACATGTGCAGAAGAGCCCGTTATTCATGTTCCCTGACAGAGACTCTCTTTGAGGTGTAGGACCCCAAAGCACTCCTGAAGCTGTGAATTCCTTTCCCAAAAGTCTTGTTGAGAATCAGCAGCAATTGCAGGAACACGGTTGGGCTCTCCAGCATGAGCTGAGCTTTCCAAAAGAGCACATGTACTTTGGAGTGAGACGTTTTGCTGTCTGGCTAGTGCTGTGTTTGTTGAGAAACTGCTCTATTTAGTAAACAGGCTTTTCCTGGAACACTTGATCCAAGAAAGAAGCCATACCTAATGTGACTTTATTTGGAGAAAACAAATTCAATGCTCTTTGGGGATTTCTTTTTGTGTGTGTGGGAGAAGGAGCACTCAAACATGGAGCCACATCCCCAGCCCTATTTTGTATTTTATTTAGAGACAGGGTCTCACTGAGTTGCTTAGCACTTTGCTTTTGCTAAGGCTGGCTTTGAACTTGGGATCCTCCTGCATCAGCCTCCTGAGCCACTGGGATTACCAGCGTATACAGCACGCCTGGCTCTTTGGGGGATTTCTATGGAGGAAAGTTTTTTCCCTTAAGAGAAAGGAAAGTTCTTCTCCACTCTTTAAGAGGGAGCTGCTTAGTGGAATCCTGGTCATTCTCTCTCTCTCTGTGTGGCACTGGGACATGGGGTACTGACTGTGGGTGGCCCACTCTTGCTCTCTCTGGGACTCTCAGGCCTCAGACTCGCCTCTTCGTTGCTCTATTCTTGCTTCCTTGCAGCAAACTGTCTTCCTCACCCCCTGCACTGGGTGGCCATCCCTTCTCCAGTATTTCACTTGGGCTCCAATCAGAGAAAGCAGTAAGAAGTCCCAGGCCAGACTCCACTCAGTGGGCTCTCCAGCCAGTATCTGTAGTAGCAAGTTTAATAGTTTCATATTTGTGGTCTCAGTCCCTGGTGAGAATATTTTGGTGGCTGGAATTCTAGGACCTTTAGAGTTTGTCTGATTCACATGTTGGACTCTCGTCTGACTCTTCTGGGGACTAGAACATGGCTATGATGCCCATTGTGTTTATTTGTTTGTGGGTGTGTGCCCCTCAAAATTGGAACCTTTAGGGAAAGATAAAAAAAAATAGTCATTGCCATATTCAAGTAGCATTGGATTCATGTTGGAAATTTCTGCTCATGGTATTTATGGGCATTTTACAATTCCCCTCCACCCTGCAAATGAGGAAATTTTTCCCATCAGTGATTCCAATGTGATCATTCGAGATGCTTTAAGAAGTGTAGAGAAAAATCATTATCTATTTCTAGAAAAAAATAAATGGACTTTTTAAAAGTTGCATCCCATTTGTCCATGGGGATCTTCATGGGGGGATCCTGACCCCATTCTGAAGTCTTTAGCTCTAACCTTAGCAGTGAGGGAGACCAAGGCTGAACATCTCAGGACATTAATTTACCTCTTACCTGCTCATTGTTAAAAGTCATTTATGCATCTTGAATATATCTCAATATATGTCAAGTGTAATTGATCAAGGTGAAAGAGTTTTTTCCACTCAGCAAAGCCAGGAATGGTAGCTCTTCGACACAGAAAACGAATTCTATGAAACTAATGTCAATGGCCACTAGAAACAAAGAGAAAGAGGAAGAAATGGGAGAAAAATGTAAGGCCAGGCGCCACTACATTGTTATCACAGTGCCTAGAAAAGATGTTCTAAGGAATTAGAGAGGCTGCTCTCCTTTTTCTTCTGAAACTGTGGACCAGAGCCCAGACAAGCAATCAGGAAGAGGGAGCAGGAGATTAAAAGGGAACTATTAGCAAAGTTTTGAGAAACAGGAGGGGAAAATATGTGTCAGCATATATTTTCTTCTGATTAAACATGCACAGATAAAATTAAATACCAGGGCTTTTCTAAATAGTCACCAATTTTTATAGCTAAATAGTAGACTTAATGATACTTTAAAATAGCATTTCTATAGAATATGGGTTCACAGTTCTTTATCCTTTACCAAATAAAAAATACGTAGAAAATTTTGAGTTTTATAGGTTATGCACCCAGCTGAGTCGAGTTTAACACTTCCTTTATGGAAAGAATGGATGATTTGGAAAGAGCAGTTTCAGCATTTTTCACCAAATAGTGAGAAGGAAAAGTTTTTTTCACTTTGGTAAAAAGAATACACGCATGAGGACTGCAGCCAAATTTGTTGAAGCCTGAACAATTCGTTTCTGAAGTGTGTAGCATTTTCTGGTTTTTCACCACGGTGGACTATGAGATGGAGGAATACAGTCTGAGAAGCCCAAAATCTCCTGATTTTTTTTGAAGAATATTGAAAAGTATGTTGTGGGCCATGAAAGAGGAGGAGCCTTTTCTCCCATTGCTGAGGCTTGAAGAGAACAACTCAAGGAATGAAGCATTGACACACAGTGATAAATTGAACCCACAGCTCCATCTTACATTAGCTTGGTGACATGTTAAGATATATGGGAAGGGGCTGGGGTTGTGGCTCAAGTGGTAGAGTACTCACCTAACACGCGTAAGACACTGGGTTTGATCCTCAGCACCATATAAAAATAAAAGATATTGTGGCCACCTAAAACTAAAAATAAAAAAATATTTTAAAAAAAATAAGTATTGGAGACACTTTAAAAACAGGTATGGATAGTTCCTGGCTAGAGCTTCAGGGCCAACTTAAAGGTACCATTATTAACATGTGCCTTTAGTGCTTTCAAGAAGTCACTGGCACCTAACGTGTCCTGTCTCCTGGAAATGTGATTTTTGCACATGCCATCGCAATGTGGCCCTCCCCTCCTTTCTACCCTTCTCCATCTCATTCAGTCTGCAAGGATTCTATTAACTCATATGTGCTGAAATTTCTTGACATACCCAGGTAGTTGTTATTTCTATGTCAGCCTGTGAGACTTAGTATTTATATTGCCATGAATTTAGCTGTATTGAATTTATGAATTTTATTGTATTACTATACTGGGGTGACATAAACTATCATTGAGTAATGATTCCATCCCAGTACTAGGATACTATCACTTTATTTTTGTGAATCAAATTTAAAGAGTCAGTACCTGCACTGGACATGATGGAAAACAGCAGTTAGTTCTTATTGGGATTCCTCACTCCACATGCCCCATCATATAAGGGCCCCCATGGTTGAGGCATGGGCTAGTCTTCTGTCCTCACTGGGTACTGCTGAGGGGCTCCTTGTCTGTGCTGACCTTGTCTTTGATAAAAGTAAGTTCTGCTTTCCATGCCACCGGGGATCTGAGAGTCTCCAAAATGGCTGTGGTGTCTTCTCTAAGGACATTACTCTGCCATTTTCCTCTTAGGTCTGGCAAACCTTATAGGGTACTTACTATAATTATTAAGTCTCAAAAACCTTAGAATCTGAAAAGCTCAACCTTAGCCTACCCTTAAGGAATCTTCAGCTCCCTGGTTCCCTATATCATTTCCAACTCTACCACTCCAAACATTTCCCAGTAAACACCTTTCCTTTGGAGAATCCAAGGGACTATCTTTCAATGACTCTTTGGAAGTACATCCTGAGCATGGTGTAGAAGAAGGATTAATAATGCCCAACAGGTTTTTTTTTTTCTTATTTACCCAATTATATTCTCATTTAGCACTCATCCATATAGAACTTTATAGTCTTACCTTTCCAAGTTCTGCCCAAGCAGATCATAGACATAGAGTATACATCAGAAGTCTTGATGTCCCTACAGAGCCAACAAACAGATGATCTATTTTTATTGAAAGACAGAGAAGAGCTAGGGGCACGGGGGTGGGGGGAGACATTGCTGTTGTTTATCCTGCCATTATACCTTTCTTCTCTTTGCTAAAACTATCAATAAAATCAAGTTTCTTGTAGGGTCTTCCGTGTATGTGTGTGTGGTGCTGGTGATTGAATCCAGGGCCTTGAGCATGCTAGCAGTACTCTACCACTGAGCTTTGCCCCAGCACCTTTTTGAAAGGACAAGAAGACTCATTTGTAACTTCTAAATTCTACTTATTTTTTAGACTTGGCTTAAATATCATCCCTTCCATGAAGCTTTACCTGACTTCTCTAAAAGGAGCATTCTTTCTTTTCTGTAATACTCCCAATATCTTGCTTTTCATTCTTTTGCTCAGCTGTAGATATTGAAGAAGCAAGAGTGAAATGACTCAAAGCACAGATTCTGGGGTTAAACTACTTGAGTCCAAAATTTGGCTATGGATTTTCCTTAGGTTTGTGACTTTGAGCAGGCAGCCTCTCTTGGAAAATCATGATTCCATAGTACCAACCTCATAAGAATTATGTGAGTTTATACATAGAAGGCACTTGGAACAGAGGAGGTATTCAGTATGTCTTAGCTGTGAACATATGCTGATGTGACTAATGCTATTTTAGTGTTAATTTAGACATCCCTGATCACAGTAGTGAGATGACAATAACCTGGAGTGGAAGGACAAGAGAAAAATAAAATTTTCAAAGAAAGAAAATTTTAAGAATTTTCACTAAGAAAAATAAAATTTTCAAATAAATCACTAGAAAACTCAACTGATAATGTGTTGCCTAAATAAGGCCCTTTGAGAAGAAAGGGCTTTTATAGAAGAAAATTCTTTTGTGAGCATATCAATTTTTTTTTTCAAAGAGTGCTTCTGAAGTGCCTGAGTGTTGAAAACAATTTGCTCCCTCCAGTACCTGTGAGATTTAATCTGCTTTAAACAGTGTATACGGGGTCTATACACAGTGTTTTACAAAACCAAATAAATGAGTGTGGTTCTCCTTTTAATAAAAGAAGACACCATATGATTTTCAATAAGTCCAGCAAGGCTCCATGGCTCATACCTATAATTCCAGCTGCTCAGGAGGCTGAGGCAGGCAGGAGGATCACAAGTTCATATCTATCAGCCTCAGCAACTTAGTGAGGCCCTAAACAACTCAGCAAGACCCTGTCTCTAAACAAAATACTAAAAAGGCCCAGGGATATGGGTCATTGTTTAAGCACCCCGGGTTCAATCCTTGGTACTAAATACATAAATAAATAAAATAAGTCCAGTTACATGATATCTAAAGGATGACAAATACTAATTTGGTCCAAATCAATGGAGTTTTTCAACTTTGTAATATTTCTGGGAGCTGATTGATGCCTATAAAAATTGGCCTTTAAAAGAGTAACAGAGCTGTGACTTAGTCTGAAGCAAATTTTATAGAAACAAATTTTGAGATGGAGATTTGTTTGCTGGCAGTGTATTGGGGCGAGTTCTCAAAAACATACCTGTGAGGAAATAAAGAAAGCAAGATTGGGCAGAGGGAGAGGGGGTCTCTTTTGATCCCACAGAGAGCTCGGGAGCTTTAATAGCCCTCCCAAGTCATTTTATTGAGGGAAGGGTCCAACCACCACTATGCTGCCCGCCCACACACACACTGACCAACCAGGGAAGGAGGGGCATAACATTGGGCAAAGTAGCTTCCTTCAGCTATTGGCAATTCCTTTTAGTAGCTGACACTGTAGGAAGTTGGGGGGAATGAGTATCTAGATTCTAAACCCAGGATCTAGGTGCCACACCATAGCATCCATAACACTAAAGGGTCAATAATTCATATGACTTGACTCTAACATTCTTATCTATGAAGCAGGTGACATAGACCCTCCTAGTGGATCCTGTGTTTAAAACACAGGTGTTTTATGTGTAAATTGGAGATGCTACATGAACAGTGGCCAGGTTAGAAGAAAAGAATCATCTGCATCTGTGTTAAATTGAATACCCACAGACAGACCCTTATCAAGGCTTACTTATACTGCTTTAAGGAACAAGTTACCAACCCCTTGTGACTTTTTCCCTAGGACCAAAAGAATACCTCATCCATCCCTTGCCTAGTGAATTTATCTTGATTCTCCTTGGGAAAGTAAGGGCGGAGTGGGGATAGGAGTCCATCTGAGAATTATGTGCACAATGAAACTCACAGGATTTTTCCTCCTCGCTATCAAATCTATACTGAAAAATGAGAAAATAGAAGAATTCTGCACATCTTTTGCACATCTAACTCCTTTAAGAAGTCATAACTCAGAGTATTTGTTTTAAATCTGATTAAAATCCAGGAGTAAACAATACATATTAATTGATCCATGCATTTGGGTGAATAATAAATTTGAGTCCCTAGATTGATTTTTCTGAGCAAGCCAATAAAGTGAGTAAACCTTGCATTATTTATCATGGATCATCCTGTGCAATGTTTAAGTCAACAGAACTGGTGTGCTTTCTGCTTCTCCTCCAGGAAAGCAGCAGGCTTATTTGGGAAATATCATATTTTTATACAGCATCAGATTTTTACTCTTTGTCTTTCAAATTTAATAGCAAGGCCATCCGGAGCTTTCTACCTTCTTTCCTGTCAGGTAGGTGAAAATGTATACAAGGAGAGATAGTCCATCTGTAACCTTAGAAAGAAAACAATAGACCAAAATGAAACCAAGTGTATTTTTACCAATCAGATGAGTCATTTCCCCCAAGAGGTTAATTATCATTAATGACTTTAATTAAGGAGTCATGTGAAGTATTTATCTTAGAAAATGTGGATCCATGTGGGTTTGCACTATCGGATTTTAGCTCTCTGCTGTGATAGCACTCTTTCAAAACACTATTAATGTTAAGTCTCTTTGGTGCTATAAGCTAAGGCTGTGTAACTTGAGGGCATATTTTACAGTGACATTGGCCAGGTTTCGCCTGGCATTTAACTAACTACGGAGCCAGAATTATTCTTGCTCATTTGAGGCTTCCAACTTGGAATTTGTAAGATAAATGAGTCAGTTGCATCTATTCTGTAGCAATTAACTGGTAATTGGGGCATTTAATCAGAAAACCGACTTGAAGGACATTTGCCTGATTAGATGCTGTTGGCTTGAAAAAAAAAAAACACTCCTAGTTCATCTCATTCATAGACTGGATTCACACCCTAAGTCCAGATCACACCCAGATCTAGCTTGTCAATTAACATTTTATAAATAAATGGGTACTTAAGAAAATGGCTACTTATGGAAAATTAATAGTTTAAGGAGCAAATCTTCTGCAAAATACTCAGGTCAATAATAGTCTATTTTAAAATTGTTTATCTTCTTGGTGCAAGGAAGTTACTTGTAGGGATATAAACAAGAATGACATAGTTGTTGAATTCAAGAAGCCTAGACGACCTATGTTTTATTTCAACCAGAGTATAAATCAAGGTAAATAATTGCCTCAATTTCCTCTCTGAAAACCAGATGACTATCCAACTTCGTAATCTACACAGTGAAGACAACCTATAAGCAACACTTTGTGGTTTATTAGCAAAAGTCAGTAGTTTAAGTCTGGCTGTGTATTAGAGTCACCTGGAATGTTTTCACAACATGATTCCCGGATAACACCTGATATGGTTTGGATGTGGGTTGAGTGTGACGTCGGGGATTCATGTGTTGGAGGCTTGGTCCTCATTGTGGTGATGTTGGAAGGTAGCAGAACCTTTAAAAGGTGGAGCTTAATGCAAGCTAATCAGGTCATTAAGGATTGCTGCACTTGGAAAGGATTAGTGTAGTTCTCATGGGACTCAAGTTAGTTCCCATAGGAAGGATTGTTATAAAAGAGCAAAACTGTCCCTCTGTCTTCCCTGGCTTCCTTTCTTGCCACACATTTGCTCTTGTAGACATTCCTGACACAGTGATGTCATCTGCCATGAGGTCCCCATCAGCTGAGGTGACGCTGAACCTCTAAAACTATAGGTAAACTAAATAATCCTCTTTTCTTTACATATTACCCAGCCACAGATATTTGTTATAGCAATGGAAAATGGACAATACAAATCTGTTAAACCAGAATATCTGGGCATGGGACCTTTACATCAATTTTTAAAAAGTAAGTTTGATGACTTCAGTGTGTTAAGAAACACTGATATAAACCCCGCACAGTGTGCACACCTATAATCCCAGGAGCTTGAGAGGCTGAGACTGGAAGATCACGAGTTCAAACCAGCCTCAGCAACATGGAGACACTAAGCAACTCAGTGAGACCCTGTCTCTAAATAAAATACAAAATAGGGCTGGGGATGAAGCTTGGTGATTGAGTGCCCCTGAGTTCAATCCCCGGTACCACTCCCCCCTCAAAAAAAAAAAAAAAAGAAATGCTGATATAAGCAAATAAACTCTTATTTAGCTTTAAAGGTGTAGATATAAAATTGTGGTAGGAGTTGGTAGATCCCAGCAGTCTGAGAGCCATAGGAAACCATAGGAGTGGATACAAAGGGGGTGGCATGGAGGTTGGGGGTATAGGAATCAGGAACTCATCCTCTGGCCATCCGAGTCTGGCCCTGCTGTTGCCTCTCCCCTCATGAAGGTGACCTCACTTGCCAGCAGAAACTGCTGGAAGAGGATGGATAGCCTCTGCTTCATATCCACCTTCCAAATCCCAAACAAGTATCACTCGAAGGCTTTGCACCTCTGTAGAGTGAGAAGACAAAAGCAGGGTGAAATGTGGGTTGAGCTGGACAACCTAAGTATTCTTCATTGTCCCCAACATAATGGCAGGGCAAGAGTTTAATCAATCAACCAGATTATTTGATCGGTTTTCATTTGTGCCTTCCTTTAAGGCTTCCACCCAACCCACATTAAGTTTGGTGTCCCCAGGGTTCTATCCTAAGCCTGTGATGTTTTGTGCCTAACAGGCTAGGAGCCCTTCTGAGGAAATTATCCTTATCTCCTGGTCTTAACCACTATCTAAATGATGTCAGTCAAATCCATATCTGTAGCTAACACCTCTCCATGGACTTTAATTTTATATATTTAATTGTCAGCTCCACAGCCCCACTTAGTCCATGTAGTGCCTCAGATCTACTTGTCTGATGATTCCTGTTGCTATGAATGTCACCTTCGTCCACCCAGGTACCTGCTACATTCCTAGACTGTAGGTTGTCTCCTTGATTTGCCTCATCTCCCATATTTAGTCTCTAAAAACTTTCCAAGCTTTCTCCTGTTTTAGTTTTTGTCACTGTGACCAAAAGATCTGACAAGGACAATTTAGAGGAGTAAAAGTTTATTTTAGCTCATGGTTTCAGAAACTCAGTCCATGGTTGCCTAACTCCATAGCTCTGGGCCCGAGGTGAGGCAGAACTTCATGGCAGAGGAAAGCAACTCAGGACATGGTGGCCCCGAAGCAGAGAGACAAAGAGCTCGGCTCACCTGGGACAAAATATAAACCCTAAAGTCATATCCCCAGTGACCCACCTCCTTTAGCCACACCTAACCTGCCTATAGTTACTGCCCAGTTAATCCCTATCAGAAAATTAATCCACAGATTCTGTTATACCTCTCATAATCTAATCCTTTCATCTGTAAATATTCTTGCATTGTCTCATCCATGAGCTTTTGGGGGACCCCTCATATCTAAATCATCACACCTCCTGAATCTCTCTCATTCATCCTGTCTTCTCCAGCCCTATTACCACTTGTTTTAGTTTAAGCCCACATTGTCTCTCCCTTGGATTCCTGCAACTGCTACCTGGTTGATTGCCCTAGCTTCAGTCTTCGACTCCTCGAATCTGTCCTCCATACGGTTGACAATGATTGCATTAAAAACATGATCATATCAGCTACCCCTCAGACCTCAGCTATACCTTCATCACCTATTGCAACGACATTAAACTCAGGCTGCACATTAAAATCTATGAGTCTATTATGAGACATAGCTTGGCAGCTTTTAAAACTATGTATGCCTGACTTAACTTTTCTTCTAGTATGTGCGGGGTTTCTGGCCTAATGCCTAGATCCTTGATCCACTTTGAGCTGAGTTTTATGCAGGGTGAGAGATAGGGATTAAATTTCATTCTACTACATATGGTTTTCCAAGCACCATTTGTTGAAGAAGCTATCTTTTTTTTTCAATGTATGTTATTGGCGCCTTTGCTAGTATGAGGTAATTTCATTTTTGTTGATTTATCTCTGTGTCTTCTATTCTGTTCCATTGGTATTCTTGCCTGTTTTGATCCCAATACCATGTTGTTTTTTTAACTATAGCTCTATAGTATAATTTTATGTTTGGTATTGTGATGTCTCCTGCTTTGCTTATCTTGTTAAAGATTGTGTTGGCTTTTCTGGGGCCTCTTATTTTTCCAAATGAATTTCATGACTGTTTTTTCTATTTTTGTGAAGAATGTCATTGGGATTTTGATGGGAATTGCATTGAATCCGTGTAGCACTTTTAGCTGTTTGACCATTTGGCAATATTAATTCTGCCTATCTGAGAACATGAGAGTTCTTTCCATCTTCTGTGGTCTTCCTCGGTTTCTCAATTTCTTTCTTTAGTGTTCCGTATTTCTCATCATAGAGGTCTTTCACTTCTTTTGTTAGATTGATTTCCAAGTTGATTTTTTTTTTTTGAGGCTATTGTGAATGGGATGGTTTTCCTAATCTTTCTGCTGATTCATCATTGGAATATAGAAACACAATTGATTTATGAGTGTTAATTTTGTATCCTACTATCCGAATGAATTCATTTATGAGTTCTAGAAGTTTTCTGGTGGAGTGTTTTAGGTCTTCTAAATATACAATCATGACATTGGTAACCAGAGCTGGTTTTATCTCTTCTTTAATAAGTCTTCTAAAGTGCAAGAAGTAAAATCAAGAATCAATAAATGAGATGGCATCAAACAAAAAAAAAAGCTTCTTCACAGCAAAGGAAAATGAAGAGAGAGCCTACAGAATGGGAGAAAGTCTTTGCCACCTGCACCTCAGATAGGGCATTAGTTTCCAGGATATATAAAGAACTCAAAAAACTTAATACCGAAAACAAAGCAAATAACCCAATCAATAAATGGGCAAAGGAACTGAAAATGGCAACAGTCAAGAATACAAGTAACAATCAATATTGGCAAGGATGTAGGGAAAGATGTACACTCATCCATTGCTGGTGGGACTGTAAGATGGTGCAACCACTCTGGAAAGCAGTATGGAGATTCCTTAGAAAATGTGGAATGGAACCACCATTTGACCCAGTTATCCCAATCTTTAGCTTATATCCAAGAAACTTAAAGTCAGCATACTACAGTGATGCAGCCACATCAATGTTTATAGCAGCTCAATTCATAATGGCTAAGTTATGGAACAAAATGAGGTGCCCTTTAGCAGATGAACATATGTTGAAAATGTGGTATATGTACACAATATTACTCAGCCATAAAGAGGAATGACTTTATGATATTTGCCATCAAATGGATGAATCTGTAGACAATCATGCCAAGTGAAGTAAGCCAGTCCCCCCAAAAAGCAAAGGTCAAATGTTTTCTCTGATATGTGGAAGCTAACCCACAATAAGAGGAGGAGTGATGGGAAGAATAGAAGTGCAGTAGATTAGACAATAGGGCGTGGAGGGAAGGGAGGGAGTATAGGTAAAGGAAAGACCATGGAATAAATCTGATAAAATTTTCTCATGAACATACATGAAAACAACACAGTGAATCCCACTATCATGTACACCCATTAGAATGGGACTCTAACTAGAATAAATATGTCCCCAGCTTGTATAATTATATCAAATGGATTCTGCTGTCATGTATAACTAAAAAGAACCAATGAATACATTTTTTAAAAAAACTATGCCTGAGTACCACTTGAGACCAATCAAATCAGAATCTGGAGAGAGAGTTTGGGAATCAATATGTATTTCCTTAACTTCCTAATTATGTATGTAGTTAGAGCACATTAGATCACATTCTGCTTGGTTACCTATTGCTAAAAAACAAAAATTCATTGATCAACAACTTAATAGTGTAAAACAGCCACCATTTTATTTTATCTCTTAGTCTTGTGGATCATGAATTCATGCAGGTTTTGCCTGGGCAGTTCTGCTCTAAATCAACTGAGATCACTTGCTGATATTTAAATAGTATAGGATCCATGTTGGCATCACTGAAGTCAGAACAGGTGGTCTCCACTGAAACCACAGTGTCTTCACGTGGTCTCTTTAGCACAGCAATCTCAGATTATCTGGTCTTGTTACATGGCCTTGCTGCACCGATCAAGGTCGATAAACCAGCTGTAGTACAGGCATCATTACCTGGAAGCTTGTTAGAAAATGCAAAATCCTTGGCCCCACCCCAGACCTTCTGGATCAGAATCAACATTTTATAAGATCCCCGAGTGTTTCAAGTGCCCACTAAAGTTGGAGAACTACTGACCTACAGGCCAAAATCTGATTTCCTTATGAGACTTGATGTCTTCTTTTATCTGGCACTTGCTACACCTCACCAGCTTAAATACTCTTCATCTTCTGGACTTTGAGCTGTAAGAACATTCAACAGCTTTTAGTTCCTTTCACTTTGAGCTCCATGCTTTCACACATTGTCTTCTCTTCCTGTGTTAGATACTGACAAAGACCCAACAATAGAAACCAACAGAAATGTAACACAAAGAAAATAAAACAGAAAACATAAACAGTGTGAGCTGTGAGGCAACATTAGGTGACCCAAGAGGCAAGACATGAGAGTCAAGGATGGAGAGATCCCTGCTACCTGGACACCCAGTGCACAGCTCTGCTCCGCCATATGTTCCCCATTGTGCTGTAAGTTTACAAAATAAATCATAGGATTATAGATTATTTTTAAAAAGAAAAAGGAGAGAAGAAGGAGGACTGAAATATATATATATATATATATATATATATATATATATATATATAAAACAATCAAAATTTCCCCCCAAAGTTTGCAAAGTATAATTCTATAGTTTCAAGAAGTTTAATAAACCACAACCACACACTGAAATATGAATAATACTACACTAAAGACATCATAATCAGATTGCCTAAAACTAGCCATAAAGAGGGAAATCTTTAATGCAGCTACAGCAAAATAGAGAAATTATTTTCAGAAAAACAAAATCACAGCACACCGAAATCACCAGAAACAGTGACAGTCAGGAAACAAGAAGGCTGTATCTTTGAAGTCTTGCAGGTAAAAGTTAAAAGGACAACAACAAAACAAGAACAACAAAAGTCAAATCCAGAATTCTATAACCAGCAAAATTATCTTTCTGAAGCAAAGATTTTTCAGACATACAAAAACTAGAAAAATTTGTCACTGACAAACCCTTCATTTCTAGAAATGTTATTGGAAGTCCTTCCAGCAGAAGAAAACTATTACCAGATGGAAATCTGAATCTATACAAAGGCACGAGGCACCTTCTTGCCAACAAATACTTTCTTATTTTTAATCATTTAAAAAGACAACTTTCCATCTAAAAGCAAAACAGTAACCATGTACTGTGAGGTTTATAATATCCGTAGAAGTGGATCATATGAGCACCATACATGAAGACCTGGAGGAGGGAAAATTAAGATCATGATGTTAGGTTCTTATACTGTATGTGAAGTGGTATAATATCACTTATGGGAGATTGTGATTAAGTAAAGATAAATAATATAACCCCTAAAACAATTTTTAAAATAAAACAAAAAAAATTGTAACTAAGGCTGGGCATGATCCCAGGGGCTTGGGGGGCTGAGTGAGTCAAGAGGATCACAGGTTTAAAGTCAGCCTTAGCATGGCTGTAAGCAACCTAGAGAGACCCTGTCTCAAAATAAAAAATGAAAAGGGCTGAGGATGTGGCTCAGTGGTTAAGTGCCCCGAGTTCAATACCTGGAACCAACAAATAAATAAATAAATAAAATAGTAAATATATTAAGTAATTTTATACACACACACACACATACACATACACACACACACACACATACACACACACACACACATACACACACACACTAAGGAGTCCAATAAGATCACATTTCACTTCCAGAACTCTAAAATGACCTTAATCACATTAAGAGATTTAGTTGGGCGCAGAGCCCCTGCAACAATGATGAGTGAGACTCAGCGTGTGATCCCACATGCCACTCCCTTTCATGGCTACAATGGATAATGTCAGGCCAAGCTGGGAATCTGCAGCCCAGGTCCTTGCAAGTCCACAGAGCTGCCCCTCCCGTTCCTCTAGCCACCTGTGGAGGTAGGAATTCACCCCTCCCATTGTTGGGAGACTGGAATGATGCTATTGTACCCTGAGGCCAGAGATCTTGTCACCACTCTGGCAAAGAAAAAAGAATGCTCTTCTGTATTTAGCCCAGGTAGAGAGAAGGGTAAAGAGGACAAAGAGTTGTCAGTAAGGTTTACTGAGTCCCGAAGTGCTACAGTGCCTAATATAGAGCTTGTTCTATTTCACACAACTATGCACTGTTTCTACAATGACAAACTCTGTCCCCTAGGCTAGGTCAGGAAGATTCTGCTGTCCGCTGTTGGACCATTTCTGGAATCACCTCTCCATTCCAGCTCTCTGGGCCCTCCTTCTAGCTCCCTGGGATAACATCTCTCTAAAGACTCAGTTGTTCTTCTGGCTCCTATTGAGGCCAACCCAGTCCATCAGAGATGGCTGTTTGGATGTGATTCCCAGTAGTGGACAGGATTTGAGTCCTTTGTTTTCTCCTGGAGTCTTCAGCCCCCATGTAAATTAGCGGACAGGGAAGGAAATGTCAAGGGGAGGAGCAGAGTCGAAATCTACTTACCAGAGTCCCGGAGGGCTCCGTTCCTGCCTGATGGAAACTCTGCACTGTCAGCATGTTACCTTTATTTTTCCTTCACGAGCTTCCATTTGATTATCACATGCACTCTGTGAGCTGGATATTATCCAGGTACTTCAATCGAGGCTCAATGAATTATAAGTGAAGTAGTAGTTTTAGAGAAAACAGAAATTAGTTGGAGAAGGTAAGATGGGCCAAGCTTTGAAAGAGAAAGATTTAGAAAGTATCTGTGACAAGTGGCATTTGGAATGCTCAGTCTTTGGACAAGGTCAATAGCGTTCGCAAAGAATTCAAAGACAGAATGAGCATGATGAGCTGGGGAGGGAGTGAGGAGACAGCCCCCTGGGACAGAGCTCCTGCTGGGAAAAGGCTGGGGTGGGTGCAGTGGGCTGTCTCCAGGGGTATTCATAGTCAGGCAGGAGAGGTGAGGTAGGTTATTGAGCAAGGACAGAAATGCCTGCCTAGTATAAAAATGACATGGGGTTTTTAACAGGGTCAAGAGTTTGAGAGGAGAGAAGAAACTTGGGTCAGAAATTGCTATAGAACGAGAATGACCTGATGTGAGGTGAAGACATACAAAAAAAAAAATGACAATTAAAAGAGGACCGTTGAAAAGGAGAGCCATTTGGGGAGGAAAGACAAATTCTCTTTGGGACATGTTGAACTTGAGATGACGGGAGAGTTTGAACTCAAAAAAAAAAAAAAGATACATTTTTAAAGAAACACATCTATTAATTATAAGGTTGGAGTTCAACTCTTGAGAATAGAAAGTGAAGATTGAGTTCCCTCATTATAAAACAACTCTGCAATGTCTGGCATTTCCCACAGATGGACATGGAAAAGTGGTCTTGGGAGTTATAAATAAAAAGAAAGTCAACAAGAAAATATTCTGAACTGGATGATGGATGACCAGAGGACAAAAGTGTTAGTGCGGAGGGCAGCAGTGTATTCATTTCTTCTTCAGTCAAATCAATCAGAATCAGAAGTGTGCACCCAATGGAAGAGAAGAGAACAAGTTTCTGAGCTCTCCAGGGCTTTGGGTATTATTTTAGTAAAAGACATAGTTTAGTTATAAATCTTAAAATGTCGATGGGAAACTTGGACCAGAAGTTTGAATTGATTCTATAATGTGAAGAAGAAAAGTGCTGCTCTAATCACAACAGTGTCCTGGAAAACCCTTTGACCCACTGAACATCTTGTAGGTCTTAGTCATGCAAGTCTATTCCGTGAGCATTAGCAATTCCAATGGATATATGTTCAGTGGAGAGGAATAGGAGAGTGGGGTTTAGAGGCGGCGGGGATCACTTAATATGCAGGGGAGGGAGGAATAGAAAATGAAATTTGCCAGAAGCATCTCTGCAGAGAGGTCAGTGTGATATCTTCGTGGAAGAAAGGCAAGCTGGATGGTCTAATGTTCAAAATTGCTAAGATCTTAGGTTAAAAACACTTCTTCTTTGAAAGAATAAAAAAAAATTCTAAGATAACTTAAATAAAACACAAACCATGAAGAAAAAAGTTTGATAAATTTGATTTCATTGAAATTTAAAACTTTTGCTCTTCAAAATACAACATTTAAGGGAATGAACAGGGAAATCACAGAAAGGGAGAAAATGTTTGCAAAACATGTATCCAGTAGGGAACTTTTATCCAACATATATAAAGAGCTCTTATAATTAATTAGCAGGAAGATAAACAACACAGTAAAAATGGGTTAGAGATTTGAACACTTACCAAAAAGAGAAATATGAATGGCAAATAAACTCATGAAGAGTACAACTAACTATTCTTAAAGGGAATGCCCATTAAAATCACAACTAGGTACCATTACATGATTCCTAAAACAGCTAATTAAAAAAGACTGCCAGTGATAAGTGTTGGCACAGGTATAGAGGAATTAGCATTCTCATACATTGCTGGTGGAATTCTCAAATGGTACAATGGTTTTGAAAAAGAATATGACAGTCTTATGAAATTAATTGTACCTACATGTGACTTAACAGTTACCAATCTTGCCTATTTTTTCAAGAGAAAAATATCTACACGCAGACTTTTAAATAAGTGTCTATAGCAGACTTAGCAACAATCAGCTGACCACTCAAAATATTCAGATGTCCACTGACACAGGAATAGACATTTAACAGTATACTTATACAATGGAATACTACTCAGAGGGGGGAAATAATACCTAGATATTGATACAGGTATTCACCATCTAACAAAACAAAACAGACACAAAAGAATACATACAGTATGAGTGTATTCATATGAAATTCTAAAGTAGGCAAAACTAGTCTATAAAGACAGAAATCGGATGAGTCATTGTCTGGGGCTAGGGTTGTGGTGGGAATGACCAATGGGCTCAGAGCTGTTTTTGGTATGATGGAAGTGTTCTAGAGCTTAATTATAGTGGTGGTTACAGAATAACTACATTTGTAAAACCTCATTTAGCTGTGCTCTAGAAAGTATGCATTGAAATATAAATGATGATACCTCAATGAAGTTGATTTTTAAAATATTTTCTTACCCCCCAATAGTCAATAGAATATCTCCCATTGTACAAAGAATTGCACAAGTGTTTGTTGAAATTAAAACACTTCACATCAGGTTTAACATGGTGTGAAATAAAATAACATATTTGCCTCAGTGAGAACAACCAAAAATCCAATTATTTGAGCAAAGACACACTCCTTGAGGCAGTGACAAAAATGCAAACATGAACTTGAACTCTCCCATTCCCACCATCACTTCCCAGAATATGACAGAAGTCTCAGGGTCGGGGAGATTTGGACCTCTGTAAGATTGAGAATCTCACAGGAGGAGGATGTGAACCCCACTTGTCTAGATCTCAGCTCCCATGCAGGTGATGTTAAGAAAGACCTTCACCCAGACCATTCTGAGATGGTTTGCTGAGTTTGGATCAGTATTTGAAAGCTTTGTATCAGAGATTAAAGGATTTTTAAAAATAAATTCTCAGTGCCTGTTATTCTGTGATGAGATTCCAGTGATGATGTGAATTAAGTCCAGCCATTAAATTCTTTCATTTCTTCTCTTTGCAAATACTTGCAAAGTCAATCTTCTATCTCTTCCCCATTCCTCCATTTTTCCACCCTCCTCCTCTCTTCTATCTTTGCTGTGCTTCTTTCTTTTTTTAAAATTTTTTTTAGTGTTGACGGACCTTTATTTTCTTCATTTATTTATATGCAGTGCTGAGAATTGAACCCAGTGCCTCACACATGTGAGGCAAGCACTCTACCACTGAGCCACAACCCCAGCCCCTTCTTTCTTATTTTCTGTTTCTCTATTCTTTATCTATCTTTACTGACTTAAACATTATCTTAAGCAAAGCACTTCTGCCCCTCATCATGGGACCATTAATCATGCAAGAATAAAAAAATTATTGATTCTATAATATTAGGCATTATTTTTGTTTAACCCCCAATCACCTAAACACACACACACACACACACACACACACACACACACACACATATGGCTATGTAGACTTCAGACGATTTGTTTAAAGGGTAAAGTTCATGAGGGTGGATTGGATCCAGACTATTGAATTATCACCTAAAAATAAATAATAAAAAAACTGACCAAAAGGTCTAGCTCATTTATGAATGAGAGCTTTTTATCACTTCACACAAAACACAGCTGTCCTCATATTGTCCTCCTGTTGCTACTTCAAGTCTGTAGCATTTCATAGTAAATAACCAGCAAGTGATGCTACACCAAGTTTTTGCAAAGAGCTAAGCAAATTTACTGACAAGAGTGGCAAAGACGATAAGTGTTATTTTTGTGTTTCTTTTGTTGGGTTGGTTTTTTAAGTCCGAACTTGGTAAAACTAAAAACACATAATCAGTTTTGAGACAGACATTAAAATCTTCTGCACTTCCCTGGAGAGAACAAAAATAGAAAGCTTCCAGAGCGAGAAATAACTGTGGTTATGTAGAAAGCTTCAACTCTCCGTTTTCTCTCTCCATCCATCCAAGGGCTCCAAGAGCAGCTTACAATTAGGGAGAGAGAGAAAAAAAAAAAACCTTTGAGAACTTGTTCTAAAAGGGGTTATTTTGGGGAAAGTGTAATTGAAAAAAAAAAAAAAAAAGCCATGGCCAGTTGGTTTAGAATTTGCTCATGTAAAATGCATGCCTTCCACAACGTACAAAGGATTCTTGTTATAAACCTCCCTGGTATCACTGAGGAGACTTGGTCTACTGGCAAATTTATCAAGGGATTTCTCAGCTTAAGTACTATTTGCCTGTGAAATCTTTTGCAGATGGTAAAATTATTTTAGTTCACTCTGATGTCCTCCCAATGTGTTAAGAAAGAAAGAAAGAGAGACAAAGAAAGAGAAAAGAATTAGACCTATAATTTGTTAATGCTAGAATCTAGTTAGACACATCATCCAGATAATTTGCAAAAAGTCATAGTATCTAGTTGATGTCAGCAAACCTCATTTAAAAATAGAAATAAAGAAATATGTCCCAAATAATTGATGTTTTCTGGCAGCAAACAGAAAACTAAAAAAAAAAAAAAAAAGAAAGAAAGAAAAGGAGGAGGAGGAGGAGGAGAAGAAAGAGGAGGAGGAGAAGAAGGAGAATAAAGAAGTTGGGTGAATAAACAAGGAGAGAAATGAATTACAGTAGATGGGGTAGAGAGAGAAGATGTGAGGGGAGGGGAGGGGGGATAGTAGGGGATAGGAAAGGTAGCAGAATACAACAGTCACTAATATGGCATTATGTAAAATTGTGGATCTGTAACCGACGTGATTCTGCAATCTGCATTTGGGGTAAAATTGGGAGTTCATAACCCACTTCAATCTAATGTATGAAATATGATATGTCAAGAGCTTTGTAATGTTGTGAACAACCAATAAAAAAAAAAGTCAAAAAAAAAGAAGTTGGGTGGAAGGAAGGAAGGAAGGAGGAAGGGAAGAAAGTCAGTAGGAAAAAAGGAAGGAAGCTTCATTTTACTTCAGGAGGAGAATTTTTTTTACTAGAGAATGAAATCCATTCATCTTCTACTAAAAGTGTCAGTTTTCAGCACATGGATCACCGCTCCTGAGTAAGATGCCAACTGTGTGTCATACATGCTTTTGACAAGAAAAGGTTCTACTTTAAAACCTCAGGTTGGCGTCATATCACCAGAAAGTCAACCAACCACGAGAGCTAAGGGGTGGCATTTGTATTAATGACTCCTGATGAACCCTGGAGGGAGAGGTGAGCTCTCTAGCCCACAATACTGAATCACGTTAAGGAAAGCAGTGGACCCGAATTCTCACCGGGGACCCGAGGACCACAGCTTACACAGGGTGAAATGCTGGAAGACAGCGTGTCTTGAACATGCAACCTGAGTACTCTTCCCATTTTGGCACTGGCTCCTGGAGGGTAGGACACACATCTTTGCCCATGCAGTGGATCATAATCATAACTGGGGTTCAAAGGAGAAAACAGAGGAGCCTTCACTTTGAGAGATTAGATAATGTGACAAAGTCAGAAAAAAAGAAAGAGCAGAATTTTAACTCCAGTTATGTGATCACAGGTTTCACCTCCCATGGTGTATGGGCGAAGGTACATCATGAGGAATACTATTGACTATTTCCAATTTTCAGAGGTTTTTTTTCCCTATGGTCCATTAATCCCCAAACGGCAGTGCAAAGAAAAGGCAAAAATGTCTCTGTAGATTTATACAAAGAAATAAATAAAGGCCTTCCTCCCCAATACCAGCAGCTTGTCACTGAAGCCCTGAAAAGCAATGTGAAGATGGGGTGGGAGGCGTAGGTGGAAGGAGCAGAAATGGGACAAAGGACATGCTAGATACAGGCTGCATTTTTCTGTTTACCTGGGGATTTCTGGTTCGTACTTATCTTGGCAACTCTTCTGTGCTTCTTTTAATGCAGAAAGGAAACTGTGTCACAGAGAGCTGAAGAGAACTCTGAAGTTCTTGGGAATAGCCAAGAGATTGCAGTCAACTGGAAGAAGATGAAAAGGGTCACTATTTACGGTCCTCTCTGACTCCCTATGGCTAGCATTCCAGCCCAGAGACAGAGGAGCACACCAACATGTTGGAAGATGAACCATTGAAAAATGGTTCTAAAAGAAACATCTTCTCTTTTTTGCTTCAGTGTTCAGGACTCCCCCAAAGGGAGCACATGGACTGTCCACCATTAGATATTCACACAAGTAAACAGACTGTTATAACGGATGGCAAAACACAAAGCACATTGCTATCAAACATAAGGACTAAATGCACTGACATCAGAAACCACTTAGGAAGGGAAGCCTGAGAGGGAAGCAGCTGGAGGGACCCCATTCTGATGTTCCTGGGAGAGGAATTCAGATGGTCAGCCTTTTGTGGGTCTTTACCTAACACTGTTTCTAGACCCCAATCCCCATCCCCCATCCCATTTCCATTTCCCTCCTCAACTTTCACACTTCAATGAAGAGACCCATGTGTTTTAACAGTTCCCTGAAACCTTACATGCCCACCCTTATCGACTTGCCTTTTTATTAATCATGTTAATCTAATCATTTTAATAATCCAAGTCTGCCTCACTTATTTAATAAATATCAGCAAAGATTTGTTACATAGATGTGTTTGGTGAGAGTTTCTGCAAACTAGAGTAGCCAGGGCCCTGCCCTTGAACCAAAATCAAGACTTCTTTCAAGAGGCCAACTTTTGGCAAGAAATGCCCTGTTAATGCGGAACCAAACATGTTCTTCCCCAGTAATAGAGCAAAATAAAATAAAAATTGGGGGAAAAATGTGCAATTGATTTAACTATGGATTCAAGTATTATTCAGTAGTTCAGAGCATATTTTTTCATAGGCCTTCTTTGTTCTAATTTTTTTTTCTGCAAGGTTTGGGTAAATATAAGAAACCCTAATAGGAAAAGTGGGATTAACTGAGGGCTTTGCGCTAATTCCTTTTTGTGCTTCCTGCTCAGGTCTTGAACTGGTAACAGAGTGTGGGTGGCCTGAAAACCACAGTATAAGCTAAGCCTGTGTTTTACAAATCAGATTGATGAGTATCTACCAGCAGTTTCAAAAAATGGTGGGGGGGGGGGAAGAAAGGAATACAATATCAGCATTTGTCACATATAGAAGAGTTAACCTCTTTTCATTGGATGTTTGCTTCCGTTGTATGTGTTGGTTCTTAATTTTGATATTTCTATGGATCTCATAAAAAAATTGAAAGCTAATGACCAAAGAGACAGCAGAAAAAATAGTGGTTTCTGTTAGATGAAGAAAGTTGTATTCAGGATGCTAAAAAATCAAGAGAAGGAGTTTGGTTTTGTGTAGAATCTATTGTACATTCTTAAATGGAGAAATGATATGATAAAGGTGAAGTTTTTTTTAAGAGTTTTGCATGGGTGGCATGTGTGATAGCTTGTTGGGGGTAGGGCCAGATAGGGAAACTGGAATATTTTTGAAGTTTCTTGAAAGAGAAGCTGATTCTTGCTTGATCATGAAAAGAAGTTTTCATATGAATTACTGCATCACTCATGGAGATGCTGGGAAAGTTAGAGAACCAGGTTCAGTAAGTCAGAAGAAATGAAGGGTGCTATAGAGCAAGAGCCATGGTGGAAATGACTCCTATAAAGCTTGTCTGGAGAGGATTCCCAGAGCAGAGCTGCTGAGTACTGGACACCGGAGCTGACCTGATGTGGTAGAACCCCCTTGAGTCACCCTAAAGACATAGACAGGCATTGCTGGCACTACTGCAAATCCTGCCCCTGTGCACCACTAAGCCTACACTTAGTGTCCAGGGTGAGTGCTTCTGATTAGCCAAGTCCAGGTGTGCATCTGAGCTCCAGCAGCAAGAGAATCTGCTCTTTTTGACTTCTCCAGCATGGAGGAGTCTCTGCTTCCCATCAAGATTCACACACTGGAGAATTCTCTTAACACAGGAAAAGGACTCAGTTGATAATGGACCTGCTTCAGTAGTGTGCCAGCTGAGGTGGTAAGGGTTTGGAGCAGGATGGTAACAAAGAAAAAGAAGCTGAAAGAACCAAGCGGAGAGATTGGGGAAGGAAGAAACCAGAGTTGGTGATGGACTGTGTATAGATGATTAGCAATGGGAAATGGAAAGAGCCAACTCCAGGCTTCTGTCCTGAAGCTGATAAGAGAAGTTGGTACTGCTGACAGTTACAAGAACTGAGAGAAGAGGAAACCAAAAAAAGATCATGAAGTCATATTTAGTGGGGACAGATGGCCTAATTGTCTTTTGAGTTAGTGGTCATGGTAAATGTAGCTCCTTCAGCTAATCCCAATCTTTGAGATCATCCATAAAGACCAATTGCACATCATTGTCTTGAGTGGCTCTTCTGTATAGTGTCACTGGAGGTCTGACCTTCTTGTGGGTTCAGGACTTCCCAAATCAGTGTTCCCATGTAGCCTGTAACCTGCACCCTACACCGTTTTGATATCTATTTTTACATGCATTTTGAAGACTCAAGTTAGGAAAAAAAACTTTTTAAAAAATGCTTTATTTCTTTTAAAACTCTAACATATAACACCCACAAGAATGTCAATTTCCATTGAGATTTGACAAATGAAAAGACCCAAGAATGTGTGTATAGTGCAGAAACAGAGGCACAGATATGCACTGGATGAGAAATCTACATAGCCCTTCACCACCCATGCTTTCCCTTGCCAAGATGAGGTGATGTTCTCTACCTGTCATACCTCCAATGCCTTTTGTTGTCCCCACTTGGGATTAGGACTAGAACCCTAACCCATTGATCTATCATGATGGTGGGTAAACTTATTTATTTTGCATCTTAATCCTGACTACAACTTCTCACTACTCCTAACTTTGCAATTAAAAAAATGTAGTGGGTTGGGCTGTTAAGAGCAGATGAAAAGACCAGACCAGAGAGGGGTTCGAGTTAGTTTTCAGCGGTTCACATCTATAAGAATGGACTTGAAAACCACTAACAGTCCTGAGTATGACTTCCCTGGTATCCCCTTTCCTAACTATTCTTTCCCACATCTTTCCATATGCAAAGCCCATCTTATGTGTTTCAAATTTCCTTGCTTTTAAGATGAAAGCAAGATATTACAGACAAATTAGTAATCCTAAAGCTCCTATTTCCCATCTGGCATCAGGATCTCTGTGTTTCCCAAGTTTTCTTACTTACCTTGTATCACAGAAAAAGAAAATGAGAATGTAGAAATAAGGGATTGCGTTTTAATGGGAGTTGGGTGAATGTCAACAAACTGGGAAACTCAAGAATGTTTTCCTGTTCTGGAATAAGATAAAATAAGACCAAAAAACCAATGCTTTGATATGTTTAAAATGAAGCCAAATAAATTATTTTTATAATTTTAAAGATCATGATAAACCAGGACTTCAGACTCCAGTTTTCCCTTCCTCAACAAGTGCTAGGCAAGGGCAAGTGCAATTGCTCTACCACCCCGGTCCAGGAATATATCCTTTTGGTTTGTTTGTATGTTCTAGCATCATGCATAGGGCTCAATAATTGTTTCCTAGTTTATTAATTAATCATGAGTCAGGGCCCAGGTTTCAGTTATAACCTTGATTCTAACTAGCTCTGGGGCCTGAAAAGATTTGTTTTCTTGTGGATCTTGATTCCTTCATCTCTAAAGATTTGGGGCTGGCTAATACCTCTGAACTTCCACTCCAGATTTCATGGTCCTGAAATGGTATGTGAAAAAGTGTTTGTGGGTGAATCATGTAATATTAAAGTTTGCCTTTAAGAAAATTTCTAGAGTAAATCCTCAATGACAGGTGAAGGTAAGACTCCTCCTCACTAGCTCAAACATCAGGACAAGAAACCTGATTAATTTGAGCTGGGGGAGGATGCTTATTTTAAGATGTTGGAAGGTTTTATGAATTCCTTAGGTTATCAGTTCTGAAGAAATTCAAACTTAGACAAATCTATGAGAACAGGGTGCGGGATAGGAGAAGCATCCGTTAAAAAGAAATAACAAAAACTGCCACAGGGACAACTCATGGGAAAATAAAAAAGGAAATATTTCTGTCGACAGATATGTACATGTATTTTGCCTTGCCTGGGTGGATAGTGGATCTTTTTGAAAGCAAATTGTTGTATGCTCAAATATTTTGTAAATGCAGGTTTTTATCTAATGGGATTCTGAAAACCATGCCCAACCATATTTTGATCTTTCTGCATACTTCTTCACATCAAATTCTGCATTCTACAACCTGAAAGCCAGTTTTTAGAAAGATGCCCTGGTTAAAGAGAGAGAGGTTGAGCTCCACCTGGGCCCCTGAACTGGATGCATTTCCACCTTAGATAAGGACCAGAAGGAAATATCCTGTGCTGATATTTGAAACACAGATAGAAGGTGTTTGACAATTTTTCCAGTGTCTTTCATAAAACATCTGAAAGAGCAAATACCACCCGACCATCTCTGAACAATATCTCATTTTGCTTTAGGACATTGATCATATTCTGTTCCTTCCTCTGCTCTGCTTTCATCTCATGGGGGTTTTCATTAAAAACTGATCTGAGGAGCAGAAGCCATGTCAATGTTATGAATGGGGACGAGCTTCTGATACCATCTCTTATCAGGCTGGGAGGGAGATGGCAGCTGAACTGGCATGCTGAGTAAAAAACAAACAGGAGCCTAGCATCTACCCTGGGGAAGCAGCAGGGAGAGTTTGACTGCTGAAAGCTGGTGTGGGTCAGTGCTTCTTGGGTTCGACAGCTCAGTCTTATAAGCCAGTGCCAGTTAGAGGAATGAGAGAGAACATGAGGCTCATGGGGGCTCCTGCCCACAAGAATCAATGCCATTTACCCAGGGAAGGAGCGTGGAGCCAGCCCAGAGCACACTGCTCCAGGCAGCCTCTCAGCATGACCTGGGGCATGCAGAGCTGCTTCATAGCAGTAACTCTCAAAGCCAAAGATTCCCACCCAAGATGCTCAAAGCCAGCCATTTCCTGGCCCCCAACTCTAATATCCTTCCTCTCCTCTCCAGTAGGATTCAAATGAAGAGGTAGCAACAGGCCAATCCACCCAAACAATTAATAACCAATATTTGTTAAGTGGCTCTGAACCTAGCAATGTGCTAAGCGCTCTCTATACACTACCTCTTAAATTGGTATAGCAGCTATGATGGAGAAACTATTTTCTAGCTAAGAAAACTGAAGCACAGAGTAAATAACTCACTCAAGGCCTCCTTGAACCCAGGACATGAGATTTCAAAATCCACACCTTAACTACAAGGATCAAATAACTCTAAGAGGTACCTGACACAATGAGTATTAACAGATGGATTAGCAGGCATGTGGCCTTGATCAGTATTTTTTAAAATATATTTTTATTTATATTTTATTTTATCTTTAATTTTTTTGACAGGGTCTCACTAAGTTGCTCAGAGACTCAAAAGTTGCTAAAACTGGCTTTGAACTTAGATTTAATCTGGTTTAATGGTAGGTGGAAGATTAGTTGCAATAGACCCTGTCTTTACATAATTTATATTACCATATTTTATTACAAAGACTCTGCTTTTAATATTAGAGATAATTAACACGTTGAAAACATGTAAAGAAATCGTTTGTTCAGGATCAAAGTTCAATTAGATTTATGAATAAAATAAGGTTTATAAGATCTCTGCCACAAGAAAACCTTTGTTTTTTTATGACTGATATTTCAGGGCTTATCCATCAGGGAAGGAGAAGTCCAGAGATTTGGGTGTAATTTTGAAAGATCTGCAGTCAGGGAGTCAAAGAGATCTGAGCCTTAGACTGTTCTGCCGCCTAAGACTTGGAACAAAGCTTTTAGAACTGAAGTTCCAGTTTCTCATCTGAAAATGGAGGTGATTAGATCAGTGTCACTCTGGAGGCTGCTAAGAAAAGAACTTGCCTGTTCTAGGGACAGGGGATGTAGAGCACTTGCATGGCACGTATGAGGTCCTGCATTTGATCTCCAGTGACCCCCACCACCACCAAAACAAGAGCTCTAATTTGTAGTATTTGCCACTTTCTCTGGTGTAAACACTACTACCATGACTGATATCAAGCTCCAATCTGATGCCACTGAATGCAGGGTGGAAAAGAAATGTGTGGTTAACTCTGGCTGACCATCATAAACTGCTCACAGTGCCGTATAGATAAATCCATCAGATTGACTGTCTCTGTGATTGACATACACGAGCAGTCAGAAAGCTCAGGATGGAAAAAGGATAACAAAGGCGAGGGTAGGATGAAAACAGGAAAGAAAGATGGGAGATGCTATCTAATCAGTTGTCACTCATTCAATAGATGTTCACAAATAGCTCTTTTTTATAAGTTTCCTGGACACTGTGTAGTTGGGGGTAGGATAGCGGCCCTATTAAGATGGGAGCAGAATATAACCCTTTTCTGCAATTAATTGGTTTGCAATCAAGTTTTGCCCAGAGCTGACTACTGAATCCTGGCCAGTGCTCACAGTGATGGAAGGTGATCCTTTCTCAGGTTTTTACACGGAGGAAATGAATCCGTTGAAACAATAGGGAGACCTTGTGGATAGGGTTACTGTGCGTTTGGTTGTCTTGCTATTAACATCTAAGAGAAAGGAGCAGAAATCCATATTACCATTTCAAGAAGAGAAGGAAAAGCAAGATGTCCCAGATGTATTCCACCACTCACACCGAAGCAATTAGCTACCGTACTGCAATTGATTCTTTGGGCCCACTACCCTTGTTTTGGGGGTGGGGAATAGAGAGTAAAACAAAGAAACCAATTCAGGCCAACTGTTAAAACTAATTTGAAAAGAAGCTTGATCCAAAATTCCTGTTTTGCTTCAGTGGAAGAATTAGATGATATAGTGATAGCAAATTGCAATATCTACTGCTTGATATCTATTTTGAGGCAATCCCAGTTCAGCTGCCTGACATATTTATTTATTCATTCATTTCTGCATCAAGTATTTATTGAGGGTCTTCTAAGTGCCAGTCCCTGCAGTAGGTACTAGAGATACAACAGAGAATAAGAGAGCTATAATGACTCTCCTTATTAAAATCAACTGGAGGAACAAAAAACCAAAAATTTAAAAAAAATTAAATCTACTGAAGGAATTCAGGAAATAAAAAGTTGTCAAATCAATGGTAACCAACTGTGTAGGTACCATTGAGCCTCCTAATCAACAAATCTGAATTCTGAAATACATTGAAATACGTTGAAAGGAAAACCTTTTTGAGTGCTGACCTGACATGATGCCCAAAAAGTTTCCAATTTCAGAGCATTTCAGATTTTGGATCTGGGAGTTTGGGGGTAAGGTGTTCTACTGGTGAAGTCTATGCAAACATTCCAAAATCTGGAAAACTCAAGAATAGGAAACACCCTGGGCCTAGTCGATAAGGGATATTCAACCTCTACTAGGAAGAAAACAAACAAGAAACTATGATAAGGGAAAACATTGGTAATCTCATTTTAGGCTACTCAGGAAAGTCCTGAATAGAGTGCATTCCAAGTAGGCATGAAAGATGGGGGACCAGTCAATCAAGTTATAGAATGAGAGAGAAGGGGGAACTTAAGGGTAGATTGAAGAGCCTTTAAGGCAAAGAAAATAATACCTGCAAGGACCTAATGCAGGAAGGAGTTTAGTGTACTCAAAAGCTAAAAATAAGACTAGACAAATCTACAAAGACAAAGCACATTAGTGGTTGCCTTGGGCTAGGGAAGTTGGGGGGATATGAGAAGTGTTGGCTAATGGGTACAGGATTAGTGGGTGAACTGTATGGTATTTGAATTACAACTCAACACAACTATTTTTTTCTTTAATTTTTTAAGTATCTTAATATCGGGGGGCTGAATAATCAAGGATGGGGAGAGAGAATAAGATGAAGTTGGAAATTCTCAAGCAGGCCTATGAGCCCTTGGCAACAAAGTCAAATTTTATTCTAGCTTCAAGAGAAGCCATCCCATTGGTACTGTGAGGATTTGGGGTGGAATGGAGTGGGAAGGCAAGAATGGAAAGAGAGATAATAGTTAGGAAAACATCACCATAACCTATGTGAGATGTGATGACTAGATGACTAAACCAGATGGCAGAAGTGGGTATGAAACAGAGAAAGGGATTCAAAATTCATTTTGAAGGGCATCCCTGATGGGAATTGATGAAGAATAAATGTAGGAGGTGAAGCTACAACAGAGAGCAAGCTTTCTCATGATCTTCCCCCACAGCAGCTTCTAGATTCTGAAGAAGGAAACACAGATCACAAGAGCCCCTGTGGTCATTCTGGCCCAGGGCAGCCCTTAAAAACTGTATTCAGGGGCTGAGACTGGAATAGGGGTGATGTCCTGCTGACACCTCCACTGAACCCCCTTCCCTCTCTCCCAGAGGCCCCCTTCTTCTCCATCTGGATTTGTTGCAAGACCCACAGATCCCAACAGCCCTTGCTGTGTCTTGCAAACTGTGGAGGATCCCTCCACTTTACATAAGTTGTGTTAGGAAAAGATGTTAACTGGGCAAAGGGAAGAGGAGGGAGAGCCCAGTAAACAGAAGGCTGGATTTTTTCTCACTTCCTTGGGAACCTGTCCACTCGCGGCTCATCATCTGCACTGCAATCTCATTTGGCAGGAAGCGAAGTGTGGGCTGGATTGGCCTCCTCAGAACAACTAACTTGTTTGACTCCAAAGAATACTGAGACACTAAGCCCCGGGCCTTTGGCAATCTCTCCCTGTGTGTACACGGTGGATGTTGTCCACTCACTGACCCCAGGAACAGAGAGCCTTCACGGAACAGCCTGGACCCAACCGCAGCCCCTCTGAGTCCCTTTCTCCATCCGAGTGGCTGAAGAGTCCTGGTATCCATATGGCTTTTAGGCCCAAAATATGTATTTCCTCTTCCCTGTTCACACCTCCATCCCGTCTTTCCCACCTGCCTCTTGAAGCAGAATGTGGAGCATTCAAAAAGTAGTTGTAAAGCGTGGACTGCAGAAGCCAACAGAATCCAACTTGCTGGGTTATCTTGACCAAGGCACTAAAGTTTTCTGAGCTTCCATGTTACATACTTCACCAAGGGCTACCAAACAACAAGAGCAAAAACGTGGGTACATACGAATAAAGTAGGTCGAAACACCAAACTGTTTCCTTGACTCATTCAACAAATATCGACAGACACCTATTTTAAGTGGGTCTTGCAGGTGATGGGGATATGGTGGTGAACAAAGCACATGAAACCCTGCACTATGGAGCTTATGTTCTTTTCTACAACTTTGAAAACTTTGTGATACAGCATGTATATGAAAAAGGACACAGATACTAAGCATACGGCTTGATGAGTTTTCGCACACATGCATATACCAACGAAAACATCAACCAGACAAAGAAATAGAACATTCTCCAAGTATCAGGGTTTCTTTTTTTTTAATGCTTCTTCCCACTTAACGCCACTCCCACCCCACATCTGCTTCCACCAGAGGTAAACACTGTTCTGAATTCAATGACCATAGACTTGTTTGCCTCTTGAATTCATGTAGATGAAATTCATGCCCTTTTGACTCGCTCTTTTGTATTTGACTTCTTTCACTAAAGAAAAATGTTTGTGAAAGTTATTCATATTGTTGCATGGATTACTAGCTTTTTTCTTTTATATTGCTGTATGATATTTCTTTTTCTTTATTTTATTTTATTTTTTCAGTCCTGGGGATTAAACCCAGGACCTTGTACATTCTAGGCAAGGGCTCTACTACTGAGTTACATCCCTAACCCATATTGCTGTATAATATTTCATTGAATGAATATATTATCATTTATCTGTTCTAAAATGAATATGGACATTTATATATATATATCTTTTGACGCACTTAGGCATTCACTTCTCTCATACATACCCTTAAGTGTCAAATTCTTATTATATGCGTAAATTTTGGTCAACTTAGAACACACCGACAGTTTTCCAAAGTGGTTGTAACAATTTATAGACTTATCAGCAATATTTGAGATTGCAGTTGCCAGTGGAAAAAGGGACAGGATGTAAATTTAATAAGTTATACAGCATGTTAGAAGGTGATAAATGCTATAGAAAAATAAAACGGGGAAAGACAGGCTTAACTTCAAATGGTATGCTCATTGATGTATACCTGTTTTATCTTTTTCTAATGATTTTATACTTGGCATATTTGGAGTTGATTTGGTCATTATTTAAATCAAGAAATATTTATTGAGCACTTACTATGTACTCAGCATTGCATTAGTGCCGCAGTCTGGCTGGGCACAAAATCACGAGCCACTCAAGCAGGAACAAACTTTATTTTTGAAACTGCCACCAATGCCCCTTATGCTCCCGGGGGAAAAAAAAAACTGCCTATGGACACACACGGTGTTCTCCCGGACCCCAACAGGAAGTCCCTCCTCCGGAATTCCCTCCTACCACACTTCCCCAACCAATGGGAACTCTCCAGGAGTCCCTTAGCAGGCGGAGGTGGACAGCAGGGGTCTAATATCAATAAGAATGCAGATCTTAACATAATCATATCATCTCAATGGCTTGCTGGCGTCACCTTTCAACCAAAAATACTACTTGGCTATGGCTCTTAGCACATTAGGGGATATGAGAGTGTAAAGCAAAGCCCACAATTTGAGGGAGTTTGCGGTGTGGGTGGTAGTTACATGGAGCATAAGGATCTAATCAGAGGGAGCAGTGCTGTCCTGTCAGAGTGATGGGAGCTTTTCAAGGGAGAGAAAAGTGCCAATCCTACTAGCAAGGAAGGGGACTCCAGAAGAGAGACAGAATCATGTGCCATGATGTGCCTTTATTGTTTTCTCACTTTCCTCCTATTTTAGATCCTCTTCATTTGGTGTGTGTGTGTGCTCAGAAAGGCCTCTGGATATCTTCGTGAGACTGTAACCTGACCTTACTGAAAGGCAGTGAACCATAGGTTCCTCCAGATGCCAGTCATGTTGGGTGCATTTGTCCTTTCAATAGACACAGCTCCAGACTTGGGCCGGGTATTCTTCTAGATCAAAAGATAGAGCTGCATTCAAACAATCTTGGCCCTCAAGAAGTTGATGGTCCAGCAGGAGAGAAAAAATAGACATACAAATGACGAAAAGAAATGAGAAAAAAAAATGTCATAAGCGAGGTGTTAGTAAAGCATTTCAGGCATTTGGAAGAGAAAAAGATGTGGAGAAATCAAGTCACCAGAATTCCATGTCAACAACACACATGTTCCCTCTCATTCTCTTTCCTTCTCCCTCTCTCACAGGCGCTTGTGCGCACACACACACACACACACACACACCAGAATTAGACATTTCTGCAGCCAGGAGCAGAAACCACACTTGTCTGAATGGCTGCATCTTTTCTCCTTTGAACCTTTTTCTATCACACTCTGAGAACTAATTCTGTAAATGCTGCTTATTAAAAAACAAACAAAAAACCCTCTACCTTATGATCCCAGCCATCCCATAGTGGAGATCTAGAATCCCCAAAGCAGCCTGAGGAGTCCAACCTTTGAGCTCAGAGTAGTACCTGCTGGTTGAGAAGTGCGGCCTGTGGAAAGGAAGAAAGAGGAGAGAGAATGCAGGAGAAGAAAGGAGGTGTGATGAGGGAAGAGAGGAAATCCTGAAGAAGAGGGCTTCAGACACTTGCCCCCTCATCTCCAGGCACCTCAAGATTTTATCTGACTGTTTCTTTCATTGAATATGAGGCTGGTGATTGAGAAAAAGCCATGTGGATGGTGGTTATGGGACTGCCTGTCTTTTGTCCTTCCTCTGCTCTGCTTCTGAGAACAGGAGTGAGACAGCTGGAGCTCCAGACCCCATCTTGGGCTGTGAGGTTAAGACCACATGCTGGAGATGGCAGAGTTGGAGACGGAGCTAGAAGAAGCTGTCAAGGCAGCAGAGCTGTCAAATCAGCCCTGGATTTTCTTCCTCCACAGAAATACAGTCCTCACTTGTGTAAGACACCATTATTTTGGTTGTCTGTTATTCACAGTTAAACATAATCCTAATGGATACAGAATTGTTTCTGATACAGAATCATTTTCTTGACAAATTAAAATTTACAGACCAATTACCAGATGATTACTATTACACATGATGAGAGCTGCTATGATCTTTCTTCCAATTATATTTTAAATCACACAAGTAATTTCATACATTCAAACAATGTGAAAAAAATTATAGTAAAGACTGACAATTACTCTTTAAAATTCTCCTCCCCCTCCTCCCCTACCCTATTCCATTCTCAACCTCCAAAGCAAGCATCCAAAGTAAGTGCAAGGATCATCTCTTAGGTCCCTCTCTAGACGTTTACAAACACATCATGGCTCTGATGAACTTCTGTTTTAAAAAATGGGATCCTTCCCAGGGACTTGGGAGGCTGAGGCAGGAGGATTGCAAGTTCAAAGCCAGCAACAGCGAGGTGCTAAGCAACTCAGTGAGACCCTGTCTCTAAATAAAATACCAAATAGGGCTGGGGATGTGGCTCAGTGGTAGAGTGCTCCTGAGTTCAATCTCCAGTACCTCCCCCCAAAATATGATTCTAACATGCATATTATTCTGCAGTGTTTACCATTTAATGGTGAAATATGACTTCTGTCAAGGCTGAGATATTCTTTTCACCCCTTTGAAGTACTTCATACGTATGGATGAATGATAACTAATCAATTACACTTTAACATGGTTTACAACTTTCATATCATAAAAAATGCTTCAATCAACAACCCTGTGCTTGTGAATGAGATTTTAGTAGGATGGATTTCTAGAAGTGGATTTGCAAGGTTTTGACCTTCTGAAGTGGCCTTCAACTTTCTTAAAGGATTGAAAGCCATGTGGCAGGTTTTTTGTTTTGTTTTGTTTTGTTTTGCCTCCCAATAGCAGCTGCAAGATGATAGAGCTAAAGAATGAGACAGGGCTAATGGGAAGGTCAAGCATCCTGCTCACCCTCTAGCCATAGGAAGCAGAAAATGGAGAGATTCTATAAACGGAGGGAGGCCTATGAGTCTAGTGAAGGGACAGAGCCTGTGGTCACATCTGAGCTTGTGACCAGCTGGATACCCCCTAACCCAAAGTATCTGCTTCACCCAGCTTCGTGCATGGTTCTTTGTGGCTGGTGCAGCGCCAGGCTGGATTCAGGAACGGAAAAGACCTTCCCAGGGACAGTTATGCAGTTCTGCCATTTGTTCACATTCCCCTCACCATATCTGATTTTAACATCTGCTGCGTGATGTTCATCCTAAGAGTGCCCCACTGTTCTGGGATCAGTGCACAGCATCACATCAGCTCACCATTTCCCAAGAGTAATAAGTGAAACCAGCCTGCGGCACATTTTGAGTGGGAGACTGGATCTATAAAGGCCAACTATTTCGGGAAGGAGGCCAGAGGCTTCCTAACCAAACAAGCACAAATTTCGTTTTCTTTTGCAGCCAACCATTTCCTTTCATTCCCAATCTATTTACAGATCCCCTGGAATAGGTCAAATCCGTCTCAGCATACCGCTGCTCAGCAGAATTATTGACCAGACTTGGGGCCTTCAAACTCTGGACCAGAAGTTCTTGACCTTTCTTTGGGCCATGGATCCATTTGGCAGTCTGCTGTAGCCCATGAATTCCTTCCCAGAATGATGTTTTTAAGCAGTTGATGTAAAATACATGGAGCTACAAATGAAATGAGTCATCCAAACACGCAGTTAGTAAAAATGTTGAAGAATAAGTGTGTGATAGAGTATGCAGTCTTTCTATTTAACATTAAATAGTAATATTCCACAGCAGGAGGAGCGCCTGGCATCGTTCTGAAGAAGTGACAAGTGTGAACAATGTTTGAAGATGTCTGCAATAACCCACAAATGATATGGATACATCTCTGAAGACTAAGGACCACAAACACAAGGATCCTACTAATGCCACTGTGGTCTGTTGCTACCCACATAAAGCAAACAAAATTTGAGTCTGAAGTTCATGAAAAGAAAGATGCAACTTTTCTCCACCCTCGTTCACAGACCCCGAACTCTAGTTGAAGAACCCTCCTGTTCTCTTCCCTGCCAGCCCTCTCACCCTGGTGTCCCACAGGCAACTCCCAATCAAAGTGGAATGAATTCATCCTCTTCTGCTGCTTCTCCACTCCCCATAAACAGAGACACCCCACCATTACCCAAGCCTCAGACCTGGTTCTGACCTGGGGCTGCCTTCTCCCTTCTCTTCTAGGTCATCCTTCTCCTTGTTCTTCCCCCTATGAGTCTCCTCCCCATACTGCTAACTACCTCCATTTGGTGTCACCCAGGTGGGCTCTTGTACTAGCCTTCTGCCCCTCTAGTCTGTCCTCCTCATGGCTATGGGAACAATTGTTCCAAAACAGCAATACGTTTACAGCTTCAGTGTTTAAACCCTTCCATGGCTACAAGATGGAGCCCAGCAGGCCTTCTGAGGTCTTCTCCTTAGTTTCCTCACCACATTGTACATACTTCATTAAAAGCTCCTGTAATATTTTATTTGGCTTATATATAATATTTTATTTGGCCCTTGTCACATTTATGTGCCTATCCCTCAATGATCCCCTTACCAACACTCCATGTCCCAATCAGAAGGAAAGGTTTCCACTCCTCCTGCATCCCAAGAGACCTGACCCTGTTCCACTCCACTCTCTCTCATCTTGACTCATCCGGCAAGACTTCCACAAACCCTTTTTTTATCAGCCTGCATCCCTGCCCCTGTCTTTCATAAGTGGCAGTGGACACACTCACACACACACACACATACACACACACACACACACACACACACACACACACACACACATGCACACGAAGCTGGTTGACCATTTTCTCCTTAGTCTCCTCACCACATAGCAAATACTTCATTAAAAGCCCCTGTAATATTTTATCTGGCTTATACTTCTATGTGACAATCCTTTTCTAGTAGACACTGAGAGTTCCTCCAGGACTACGTTTCTGCTTTTGTTTGATTTCCTTTTGATTCTCTAAAATCCAACACAGTATTTAGCACATTGAATATGCTTAATAAACGCACGAGCATTTTTAAAAGATAAACAACCAAATAAAGACTACGATTATTCATGTACATTAATAAGAAGAAAGAAATGCACCCGCAACTTCCAGCATTTAAATAAAATGTCAATCACGGCAGCAAATCACAGAAAAGAGTGGTGTGGAGTTAAACATGCAGAAACACAGAGCACACGGAGTATAAGCTAAGAGGGATTTTCCAGCTGTATCAGTCAATCCTCTTTTCTGTATCAGAAAGAGGCACTCCTCCATCCTCTATCTCTTTTATTACTCTTTTATTCTTCCAACCCTCTATTAAGCATGCTCCAGGAAGAGCTCCAGGAGAGAACTAAGGCATAAAGGAGGCCTGTATGTATTCTACTTTGTGTCTCAAGTCTGATAAAAAGAATCCTGAACTCACAGGGCATGATAGTGCACACCTCTAATTCCAGTGACAAGGAAGGCTGAGGCAGGAGAATTGCAAGTTCAAAGCCAGCCTCAACAACCATGAGGCGCTAAGCAACTCAGTGAGACCCTGTCTCTAAATAAAATACAAAAAAAAGGGGGGGCTGGGGATGTGGCTCAGTGGTTGAGTGTCCCTGAGTTCAATCGCCAGCATCCCCTTATCCCCAAATAAGAGAATCCTGAACTCCATCCTTGGGATAGCTGCTGACCTGCTATGAAGCAAGTCCTGGGAACAATAGGCATTGCTGACCCCAAGAACTTGTTTTCTTGTCAGTATTTGGGAATTCCAATTTCTATGTAAAATAAATTCCAGATTTGGAGATTTAAGGAGGTCAGTCCTGTATTTCCAACAGAACAAAAAAAAGTTTTTTTGGGGGGGCTTTCTAATTTATCAGGTCTATGTTTTCTCTTTTCTGGGACCAAATGTCTGACATTCTTATTTTAACTCTGATCCCTTTCCTTAGTTCAATATATCTCTTCGTAAATAGTTGTTGCTCCCCATCCACTGTATTAATTTGCAAGCAGCCACTAGACAGTTATTTACTGGTGCCATGGAATCTCTACCCAATTGGTGTGTAGCAGGGATAACTTCTGTTTTCCAGAATTCTTCTAAATGAAAAATGAAATTTGACCTTTCTTCTTATTCTAGTTCCATGCTTGGTTTTGTATTATTCCTATGGGCTAATAAAGACATTGATGAGTTTTTATGTTCACAATTTGAGGATTGCTCTCTTTGGAAAGATTATTGCGTTAGCATCCTATCTCTGTGTGCCTGTGGCCAGCAGAACTCCTTAGGCACTTAACTGTATGAGAAGTAGTTGGGCAGAAACAAGGGCCTCTAGTTAACTTACCAGCACCTTCAGCTTTCTCGTTAGGAAGACCCTCATTATCACTGACTTGAGAATTGCAGCTAGGCACAAGACAAATGGGATAGTGCCACAGTCATTCATCAAATGAAGGGAGAGTGTGACCTCTGCCATCCATTGGCTGAGATGAAAAGCTTTGGCATTAGCACAGTTAAAATGGTGTTGTACATGCCTGTACCCATCCGTTCAAGTCCAGAGTAAGGACATGGCTAGGGGTCATTTGGCTGAGCTTTCAGCTCCTGCACAGAGAGAAGTTTTATATGATCCAGTCTCTAATTCCAAAAGTCCAAAGCCTTTCATTTTTTTCTGTCTTTTGAGAGACTTTTAAGAACAGAAGAGATCTTTTGCTAGATGTTTTTGGGTACATAGGCATTTAGTGGCAGCTTTTTAGAGAAAAACAAAAAACAACTCTCCCACCAAAGAGCTATCTTTAGCAAGGTCTCCCCTTTTTCTTATTTTGGAAGCATGAAGTGCACATTTCTTTGGCTAATTAGTATTTCAAAAGCAAACCCAGACACAAGGCAAGGAATCCAGAAAGTTTTTAATTTGTAGAAATGTTTTAGTTTTGATATAGCCCATGCAATTTAAATACATGCTTTATCAGAGACAAGGAGGTTGGGAAATGAAGGTCTCCTGAGCTCGTGGGTGAACAGCCTTCAGAGGGCCTAGTATCGGCAAATAGTTTTGTATGCTAAGGATGCAGACTCAGCGGGTGGGGGTCCAGGAATGGGTCCCCTCTACTCAACTTCCTGTACCTTCACATAAATCTACTTAATCCCCTGTCAGTCCCTCTACTACTCTAACCCTTAAAAATGGATGATTGCCTTTCAGGTAAAACTCGGGCAAATTAAAGTAAGAGTACCACCTGGGCCAGGGTGTTGGATCCTCTAAAGGTAGCAAGAAGGGTTGCTGAGCCATTAGCTGAGGCTCCGTGGGGCAAAGCCACCGCCACAGCCCTGTTTCAGGAACTGGGTTCTAGGATTCACAGATGAGCCCAAAGAGCTGTGCCCACAGATGCCAAGCCAAAGGAATAAGGGAGAGGACATTCCAGGCCACTAACCCCAGATTTTGGAGATATAAAGCTTACATCAGAGCCCACAGAGTATGAGCTAAGATGGATTTTCCAGCTGTACCAGTCACGGGCATTCATGAGTTGACATCAGTCCTCTTTTCTGTATCAGAAAGAAGCACTCCTCCATCCTCTATTCCACAGATAAGCCTCCGTCAACGTGCTGGATTCCACACCCCTTCCCTACGCCATTGTTATGGTTTGGGTAAGTATTTCCCCAAGGTTAAAGGCATGCTCCCCAGTGGGTGCTAATGGGAGGTGCCCTAGACCTTCCAGAGGGGCGGGGCTAGAGGGAAGTTCTTAGGTCACTGGGGACAGGCTACCAAAGGAGATCTTGGGACTCTTCATTTGTCCTTTCTCTTGTCCTTGCTTTCTGACTCATGATGTAAGTTCCTCTGCCACATATTCCTGCCATGATGTGTTGCTCTTGCCATAGGCCCCAAAGGATGGGGTCACTCAGTCGTAAACTGGAAACTCCAGAGCCATGATTCAAAAGAAATCTCCTCTTTTTATAAATTAACTGCCCCGGATATTTTTTTTTAATAGTGACAGGAATTTGGCTAATTTAATATCACTGTGTTCTAATTGTTCTGTCTCTGGTATCTTCAATCTTTCTCTCGCCACTGAATCTTTTTTTTTTTTTTCTTTCCCAAGAACTGAGGGTTGAACTCAGGGTCTTGCATATACCAGGAAAGCTCTCTAACACTGAGTCACATCCCCAGCCTGTTCCACGGAAGGTTTCATAACATCCCATAAACTTGTACTAATTTTTCCCACCTGAGGGAAAAAAAAATCTTTCTCAAAGCTGGCTCCTCTCTTCTGTGACAGAGAGAGATGAAAGAGGAGGAGAAGGGGAGAGAGAGAGAGGTAGAGGAGAAAGAGAAGAGGAGGAAATCCTTCAGGTTTAAAAAAAAGAAGAGGAAGGAGAAGTATATTTTATATATATATATATATATGTATATATATATATATTTTTTTTTTTAATTGAGAAAATGTTAAGTAGTGAAAAAATAGCCACACATCTTGTGCTTAGGTTTCTGACTCTTCTCCAGTCTCTCATCCTTCTCTCCATGTATGGGCTCTTCTCCAGCAGATTCTCTGCACAGCAAGATAGTTTACCATGGGCATACCACAAAGTTTGCTATCCAGAGTGAGAGAAAGGACACGTATTCTCTGATATCTATATCAAAATCTCTGGGAACACATTCATTGTCCTGCATGAGTTTATGCCCACATTGGGTGTTCATAAACAGATTCTCTTCTTGGTGGAGAGGAAGGGGGCTGATTCATAGTGTCTGCCAATTTCTGTGGTACAAATATCCCCATCATAACAATTTTAAGATACCAGTGTGAGGTTCTTTGTTAACTACAAGGAGCCCACTCCAGCACATCACTGATCCAATCATTGTAGTCAGGATGAGATAGATACTCTTTCCAACTTAGGGCAAAGGACCTAGTACAGTTTGTACAGGACAGCATGAACAACTACTTCAGCGGATTTACATGGAGTAGGGAAAGATGGATGGCCAAAGGATAGATGAAGAACTAGGACCAGAAAAAATGGAATGAAGCCCTGGCATTGAAAAAACAGTACATGCCCATTTGGCTTAGGTTTTGCTGTTGTTGTTGTTGTTGTTGTTGTTTGTTTGTTATCCTTTCTTCTTCCCAGTATGTGTGTTTTTTCTGTGTGATCCCATCCATCTCCATGACATCTACACTCATGAAATAATGATGTCCAACGTCTTTATCTTCCACCTTGGCTTGGCTTCTGATCTCCAGTCTCATATATCACCTGTCAATTAGATATCGACCTCTGGATGCTCCACAACCACAAACTGTATTTTCATAACTGAATTCATTCTCTCTCCACACAAGCATATTGACTTAGAAACACCAAATCATCTCTGATCATTTGACTCTCCTTCATCCCCACGATCCCTCCCCCAACACACACCACTCAAGTCCTGTGGGTTTGTGCCTCTACAATATCTTTCAGATGTATCCCTTTTATCTCCCTTCCAGGGCCACTACCCTAATTCAAATACACAGTGACCACTGGCTGACACTCTTACAGTCACCTCCTACTTGGTTTCTAAGCCTCCTCCTATCTTGCAAACTCAAACATAGCTTTTCTGTGGGTGTGATTGCACCCTGTCCTAGGGTCAAATCCCTGTAGGGTTGGTGCCTAGGAAACAGTCCAGACTGTTTAGCATTGGTGCACTTGCACTTGGCCTTTGACTGTCTGGATCCATCTCCATCCCCTGATCATACCAGCATTCCCAGGCTACTGGCTTTCACATGTGCTGTTCTTTTCTGCCTGGGATTCCTCCCCCACCCTCTATCCTGATGCATAAACTCTTTCTTATCTTTCAGAGCTCAAAGTGAGTGTGAATTTCCCCTCCCTATCCATCTCAACTCCAGAACTATCTATGCTCCAGTTGTTTGTGGTCTAAACCTTAATAATAAACCTATACTGTATCAGGATTAACCATTTATTAATAAATATTTTTGAATGAATGAATTCCAGGTATATAGTGGATGAGAATGGCAGATGATTATATTCACCAAGTTCTTCAGTATTGGTCTTTATTTCAAGGATCCAAATTCCTGTTCTCCCTTAGAAACAGTTAAAGATTTGTTTCTGTGTTAACAACAACAATAATAACAATAATAAGTCCTCTAGACAAAGTCTTGGCATTCATCAGGAAACAATTAGTTGAAAGATGCTGACAGTTCAAGGATAGCTCATTTCCTTTATTTAAAAAAAATCTGAGCATTTCATATCCAAATGAATACATTTTTCTATTATTTCATTTATAATTAAATATATTTTACTATTAAAAATTATTTTTGAGACTTTACCTTCTGCTGCATCTTTCTGTTAAAAGGCAAAGTGCTGTGTGATTTAACAACAAAACCTATTCAGAGTGAAGCTGGGATCTAAGGCATTTTCTTCTCTCGGTATGACTCAACAACTCAGTGTGCAGGAGAATTAACTCTTACATCTCTTACTTTGCCAAAAGACAAATTTAAACACAAGAAAAGTCAAGTTTGACTTGAAGGAAAAGAACTGGATCAATGAGTTCCCATTCCTCACTCTAGTCTCTAGGATACCCTTGCCTTCTTAAGGAGAAGTAAATAACTTCAAGTGGGAAATTAAATAAACAGAACTGATTACTAAATAAGTACGGATTTTGTTATGATGTAAATGGTAAATGGTAGGACTAAAGCAGAAAGCTAAAACACAGTCTAATCAAAAAGGGGGGACTGTGGAATGAACACTAAATCCAACTGCAGTGGTTTCAAAATCTCCTCTGCCATTTGCAAGTTCTAGAGGACAATATAGTTTTAAAGTTTAGTGTCATCCTTGTTATAATAATTCTCATAATTTCTTGATATCAACAATAACATTTGAGTGTCTACAACATGCAAATGAAGATTATTAATAGGCCTTGACTAAATTATCAAACATTTGACCCTAGATTGAAGCCACTGTGGCCCAATCCTATCCACCAGGATAGATAGAGGTCTGTGGCAGAAATAGGAAATACATGGGATTTAGCTGTTTTTTCCTTTCTCCTGCATTCAAGGTCAACGATAACAGAGTCATAGCACTCACTACTGTGATCTGCATGCCAGTCTTCAAATCTTCAGTATAACATTGTTGGTGGCAATCATCACTAAGTGACCACGGTAGATCCACATTTTAGTCAGGAACTCATCAGAGAAGAGTAGATGATACACTCAAAATGGTCATTTTAGGGCTGTCTGATACAGAGACTATTGTTAACCTTTACCACTCCTGGGCCTGAAGGAACAAGTGGTTGTAAGAATTCAGAAGGAGTGGTTGTATGGAGAGAACATTTAAAGGAAGTCTTCAGTGGAATGAAACAGGAGAGCTTTTGCAACTGGGCAAGGGGGAAGATGGGAACACAAACACCCAGACTTTGTTCTTCTACTACATCCAGTCTCCGGACAGCGTGTTCCAGTAAAAAGCCTAGTTGGTACAGTCTGTCTGGGTCAGCTCCCTATTGCATGGAGCACACTGGAGAGTAGGTCTGGATGCAAAATGTAGGAAATCTGATTGCTACCAGGTTGAAGTATGCTGCCATTTGTAGTTTACCTCATTGTACTGTCTTCACATGTGAGTGCAAAGGCCAAAAGACACATGGTGGCTGTGGATGCTAGGACACCATGGATTTATCATGTCTTCATTTTCCCAGTAGTAAGGCAAGAGTGAGCCTGCAGACCTCTCCAATGGGTGATGCAATTCTCCAAGTTTAGCATTCTAAACCCACTGGATTTTTGGCAAGAGAGTATCAGCCGATGTTGTTAGAGAGATGTGATAGACTATTTTGTTTCTAACACGTCTCAAGCAGAGCACCCAAGAAAAATTTCCTCCTTCTTCTCATCTGTCTGCAGTTTCTCTTGTTTCTCTGCAGTCATCTGTCAGAGTTACGATCTCCCCATCTGAGCCCCTAACCGGCAAAAGGGTGAGGTTTCCAGAGAGCTTATTCATACCCAGTCTCTGTCTTTTTGAATGAAACCCGATATCTTGATTCCAAGTTTCTTGTGATCGCCCAAATATGTCTTGGAGGTCTCAGCCCCATGGTGTTACTTTGTTGGTTTCTTTTCTGTTGTGGAAAATGTTTGTGTTCCAGTTTTTAGAAACAAAAGATTTTTAAACTGTCCTTGGGACATTCTAGGAAGGAATGGAGAAAGTTTTGTCCAAGCAGGGTTTGCATTAGCACCTGGCCTGTATTTAAATGCTCCCAACAGAAGAACAGCTGTGGGAGCTCAGTGTGGTTAACCATAATATTTACTGTTAATGCAAAGAAAAATGGGGAAAGAAAGGGAAATATTTGGTAAAAATGAATTTACTATATATCGCTGTCTCTCCCTTTTGGAATGAGGGAACCAAAGAGGGTACCAAGACAAAGAGATGCAAATATGTATTCTATATACAATCTATCACTATTTTTCAACTGATCATTTCAATACTCATTCAGTATTTTCAGTCAGGGTGGTCAGTGTGTCTTATTTATAGTGTTTCATCAGGAAAATGAAAAGAGTATTTCATGGCATATTTTCTAGTTGTATTTAAAGATGTTTGTCTCATTTTCATATTTAAAGACGACTTATGAAAAAATCTCTCTCCTTCTGACACTTTGTGTCTGAAGATCTTCCAAATTTTTTATAAATAATAAGCTTCAGAATATCCTTGTTAGAAACATGATTTTATTCTCCCTGAGCTGGGGAAAGTAGAGAAATAAAGGCCCAAAGCCATGGGACAGAAAGAATGGGAATTCCTCTCTCTTCTGTCTCCTCTGCCCCTGTGCTTTCCCATTTCCCTAAGCTCTCCTTGGCCTTACCTTTTGCTCTGTCTCAATCTTCTCCTAGGGTCCCATCAACCCCATGTCCTAGCCACTTGGGTGCTTTATTCCTTTGATTTTTCCCTCTAACATTTTTATTTCTTGCCTTCCCTGAGCCATCCTATATCTGGGAGTCAAGTTCCTAAGTGGTTGGGTAAACCAAATATCCGCTCACCACCCCCTTGTCCTTCCTCTGCTCTACTCATTCCATTCAAATTGATTCACCTACCATGGAAAACACAGCATGGAGGTAAAAAGGTGCCTAAAATATGGTGCCTGCCTATGGTGCTTAGAGTCCAATGACAGAGCCCCAACAGCTCAACGTTATAATACACACAATAAAAAATACAGAAATGGGTAGCTGAATAGTGATGGGTTTCCCAAAGAAGAGCTGATTCTAACCAAGGGTGGATGTTTCTAGAAGATTTTGTGAACGAAATGGTTGGCAACGGACCTCCACCCGAGGAGGCTGAGCAGGGAGACCTCCAGCCAATCAGAAGACCCACGGCCTAAGCTAGACATGTGGCTGCTCACCCAGGGACGAGGGAGGACTGTGAGAGTGACCAGATCATGGAGGCAAAGAACACACAGGGAAAAGAAAGGTGAACAGCAGAGGCCAAGAGACTGGCTATATTTGAGGAAAAATAGAGGAACAGTCCCATGAGGGGGCTCAGAGAATAACTGTCAGAGATTAGAATAAACTAGGAGTTCAGTGGCAGGAAAACTTAAGAGATGAAATTCCAAAAGAGGGAGTAGGTAATAATAGTTATGAATAGAATGACAACTAACTTTAATGAACTTTTTACTATGTTCCAGTTATTATTCTAAAGCACTTAACAAAGCTAAGTAGCAGAACTAGACTCGGACCAGACTTGACCAATGCTGACACGCTTTACTCTGCAGATGCTAAACAGAATGGAAACCTCCACCATGTATTTTCCTAGGGTAGTCACAGGAATCCACTGGAGGAATCGCAAGTGAAAGATTTCAGTGATTGGAATAAGTGACAATAAAAGGTAGTAAAGGTATTAACTTTAGTGTCTTCTCCAAAATGTTAGCAGCAAATCTTAAGAAATAGGGCAGTGACTTAAGGAGATAAGAAGATACTTTCTAAAATGGGAACTACTTAGACATTAGATTGATTATGAGCTTGAAAATTTGAGAGAGATTCCTATTGAGAAGGTAAGAGAGAGTGGGATCAAGAAGACAATAGAAAGATTATCTTGGAAGATGAGGGACCTGGCTCATGGCCTCTGAGATAAGAAAAGGAGAACAGGATAAGTATTAAGCAAATCAGACGCAAAGTGTGGCAGAGTGGGAGGGAGTTCACCAAGGTCATCTCCACCTTCCCACCAAAGGTTGCTAATAAAAGGACTGGGAACTCTGAAAATAGAAGATGGCATGATCCTGTAGGTCACAGGCTTGGAAAAGTAGACCTGTACAAATTAGTAAATCTCAGAAGTATGTCTGGGACACAGAATTCAGAGTAGAGAAACAACATTTCATGAATGGAAACTGGTTTTGAAAGTAAACCATCCCCCCATAAAGCAGATTCACATTCCAGTTGGGTGCCTAGACTTCTACTTTTACTCATTTTTTTGGTTAGAAAACAGTAGACCAAATAGTTGGGACATCTGTATAACAGAGAGACTGCTGATAAATTAAAAGTCACCTTGGCAGAAAGCAGTGTTCTGAATGCCCATTGTATAACAAAAAGATCTTTGTAGCAAAAACCCCACAGAACAAGGACTTGAGGTAGGAGCTCCTGCGTTATCCAAAGAGGTGAGGGCCAGGTCAGGAAAATCCTTCACTTACGACACTCCATCTGCCCCTTCTGGTTGATCATAGAGCAAAGTATAGTGAAAAGAGCGTGGCCGTTGGTCTCTGAGAGCCCAGGGTTCAAGTCTATGGCCTCAGTTGCACTAGTGTGCAGCTTTTAACATGTTACTTAATCTTTCTGACACTTATTCATAAAATGGAGATCATAATACCTCCCATCCAGAACTGTCAGAATTAGTGCTCGGTGGCACACACCTGCAATCCCAGAGGTTCAGGAGGCTGAGGCAGGAAGATGGAGAGTTGAAAGTGAGACACTTAGCAACTCAGTGAGACCCTGTCTCTAAATAAAATATTAAAAAGGGCTGGGGATTTAGTTCAGTGGTAAAGCACCTCTGGGTTCAATCCTCAGTACCAAAAAAAAAAAAAAAAAAAGAATTATTGCAATAAACCTCTTTCCTTTAGCTACCTGACCTGCCTGGGCACCATGAAAAACCTCTGATTCTAAGTTGTGGAAAAGAGTTAAAAAGTCATGAAAGCAGAGCCCTACCTTGTGTCTCACAATGTTCCTGCCCCTGGCCCAGCCTCTACCTTCTCTCCTATCACTATCATGCCTTGGCCTTATCCCTGTCCATGGCCAGAGTGACCTGGGCGATATTAGTTCTGTCCTTCCTACCTACCCAAGAATGTTTGCCCTCGTACTTCTCCCCATCTCTCTCCTGCATCTTCAAGTTTTCTCTCTGCAGGATCCTCCTGATCAGCTTACAAACATGCTGATAGTTTTGCCCCCCTTTGTCTTCTAGTTAGACCCCATTTTCCTCCTTCCTTTTAGAAGGAAACCCTTTGAAAGAGACATCTGTTCTTGTGACCTCCAGTTGCTTCTCTCTCTTTCTCTCTCTCTCCTTCCTCTGCACTGACCAAGTTTACCAATGATCTGCTATATTGCTAATTTATTTTTCAGACTTCATCTTGGTTGACATACAGGCAGCATTTGACAAAGTGGAATATTTTCCTCCTTAAAACACTTTCTTGTCTTGGTTTCCAGACTTTCCTGATGTTTCTCCCTGGATTCTGGTCAGTGACTTCACCCCTCCAACCTCTATATATTGAACTTCCTCAGGGTAATCTATGAATGTTTCACTCTTCTAATTACATTTTCTCTCTTGGTAAATGTTATGATCGTTTGGTTTTAAGACTAGCTCTGGGATGATGATGCCCACAATTGTATCTTTATTCTGGACATTTCCCTTAAACTTATAGAAACCATCTGCCCACTTGACATCGCCAATTGCTTACCTAATTGGCAACTTAAACTTAACATGTCCAAGATGAGGCCCCTAGGAAAATCCCCCAACCAACTTTTCCTGCAGTCACTGATTGATGGCTATTTCATTCTTCCAGTTATTTCATTCAAAAGATCTTAAGAGCACTCTGATTCTTTCCTTTCTCTCTCTCCCTCCCTGTATGTGCTCTGTCATCAGATGCTGTTGGATCTACTTCCATAATATATACAGCATTTACATTCTTCACCTTCCTGCCACCATCCTGGTCCAATTCTCTATCATCTGTCATTACTGTGGCCATCTCACTAGTCTCTATGCTTCTCGACTCTTGGACCCAAGCAGTTTCTTCTCAATCTAGCAACCAGAGCTGTCCTGTTAAAACATAAAGTCTGATCATGACATTCATCTCATTCAGAAGAAAAATCAAGTCCACACAATGATGCCCTCTTATCTCTTGACCCCCTTGTCTCATTGATTTCCCCTCAATCATCTCAGTTCTTCATATGTACACAGGGCCTTTGCATTTGCTTTTCCCTCTGCCCAGATTCCTCTTCTCCCAGATTCTCTTATGGCCAGATCCCTCACTACCTTAGTTACACCAATATAACCACTTCAGAAAATCTTGTCCTACTATTCTGCTCCATTTCTTACATTTCCATAATACTTAACACCATTTAACTATATGTATTACTGACATTGTTTATTGTCTTCCCCAATAAAATGTGTGTCCTACAGGGTTGGTTGTTCACAACTTTATTCCAGCACCCTACTACAGCTCTTGGCACACGGTATTTGTTGAAAAATTGAATCAATTTTTATCAATTGAATGCATTTGAGCAGCCAAAGAGATGGTCATCACCTGTTTAAAAAGCTATTTAGAGGGAAAGGGGGCAGAAATCTAATGATCTAGAGTGTTCACACATACAAAGAACCTGGGAAAGGTATCACTCAGTGGGAATTTGGTGAAATGATGGGTGTCTCTTAGTTGCATGCTGATGGCAGTACTCCAGCCAAAGAGCTTCCCGTTGCCAGTAGAGAAACAACTCTCTCATGCTAAGAGTAAGACTAAGGTGGTCCCAATACCCAGACAGTAGAATTGCTCCTCAATGATTTTTAACATTGAAAGCGTGGGATAATGTTCCGGGGCAGTGAGGGAAGGGGGAGTGTTATGGTCTTGGTTATGATTATGGTTATAGATGGGAACATTTGTTCCGTCAAGCTTGTGGCCCAGTCACATTTAAAGGTCTCAGAAACCTGAACTGAACTAGATTTAATGTTCCTTTTGTGTGAGTGAAACATGACTAACGTGGCCACTTTTGTTCTGCAGATGGAAGCTGTACTTCCAGAAGCTGGGTATGAGCTTTATGGATAATCAACATGAAGTAGTGCCTGAACTTGCAAAGAAATGCCAAAAACTTTCTCCCCCAAATATTAATTAAATGACTAAATATGTGATGTTGGAGAAATTGCTTGATCTTTTGGAACTATAATATCCACATCTGTAATGTAATAGAGTACCCCACTATTTTGCCCTTATAATTTTTTGATATGACATTAATTAACTCTTTTATTGTAAAATAATAATCTTTGTTCTACATATTTCTTATTTTGCTTATGAGCAAATATGTTCTAATAAGTTATGGTATAGTAAGCTCTTGGTTAACAAAAACATTTTGCCCATACAAAGCATTTATTATTATCATTCTGCCCTAGTTTTGTAAGATAGCTTAGAATGTTACTGTTCCTAAAATATTATAAAACTCTGATGAAAAACAAATTTTACTATCCCAGTATATAAACACACTTGGATAATTTTCATTGAATATTTTAAAAAGTAAGCTAGCAACCATGATTTTTGGGCTGTTTGTCGCAGATAACATATCAAATCAGCCCATTCAAAAACTTGAAAAAAACTGAAGAGTCCAGGGAATATCAGCTTTGGGTGTGGCTTGATCAGGCTTCAATGATGTGACCAGAAATTTATTACTCTTTTTGTAGATCTGCTTCCTCCCTATCAGAGCTATTCTCAGGTATTCTATAATCATAAGATGTCTTCCAGAAGCTCCAAGACTATCACCTTCCAAGTTTGAATATAACAGGGATTATCAAAGCCGTTGTCACTTCAATCTTAGCAAACATCTAGCAATTCACATTGCAAACCTACTGAACCAATTTCTGTGACCAAGAGAAAAACAATATTTTCACTGAGTATATGCTGTATGCTAAAGCAGGGGCAGAGGAACCCCATCCCCCAGACCAGGAGTGAGGCAGGAGCGAATCCCTCAACAAAAATTGTTTCATTGAGAGAGAAGGCAGGACATAAGCATGTTTCCTAAGAAAAACAGAGGCATCAGCTCCTGCCATTACTGCTGTATAATTTCTCCAGCTGCCAAGAAAGCAGCACATCCTTTCTACTGTGCAAACAAGCAAGCTGCTGGGAGACCATATTAACTTTTGTTAATAGAAAGCTTTGAGTTTGCAGAGTACAGCCAAATCTCCCTCAAGAGCTGGTGCAGTCAGCTGTGTTTATCTTGTCCTTGTTTTCGGGCAATGCTGGCTGGAACAGATCAGCCTTGCCATGATAACCATGAGAAGTGCCGTGTCGTGCCCAGGCTCTGGTACAGACATTTTCTGGGGCGCCACAGTGAAGCATCACTCATGCACAGTTCAGGGAGGAGAACTCGGCGTAAGCTCCAAGAGCAAATTAAACACAACTTTGTGGGTTTCGTGGTTAGCTGCCAATGAGAAGACTGATCTCTGAGTTAATAGTTCATGACAGGATGACTCCAGAGTTCTTGGCAGGAAGCAGTGTTCCCAATACTAACCCTCCTTATGGCGAGCAAGACACATATGCTAAGTCGTCCATATTTACTGGTGGTATTTGCATAAAGGATCAGCTCTATTATTTTATTCAATGCCAAAATTTCCCAAGATGAACAAGATGGTGGATCTTCAGCATGAATATGGTGATGTGGGACTGATGCCTTTAGAAAAACCCTGTAAACAGTGTAACCATGGGGGATGTGCCATCAACGTGACAGGTTTTCACGTAAGATTACACTCTCCCATGAATATGAATTTCCCTCTGTGGCATGTGAGGACTGAATCTTATAATGTAAGCTCTGCTACAAGGAGATTTGGTTAAGCTGTCAAACTGTTAAATAAATGGTCTCACAATTTGTTTATACCTCTACTGAGCACAACATTTCAATAAAGAAGAGAAATTTTAACTGCCTGAAGGGAGATGGGAAAGAGATTACAGGATCTATGTTGGTGGCTGAACTTCATCTCATTTCAAGGACTTTATTTTTCTAAGCATTGAGGACAAAACATAGGAAAGTTGCTTCTCAAGATTCTAAGGGAACCCCCCCACACACACACATCTGCTAAAATAACTAAGTGAGCCCCTGGTAGCCAACACAGGGTCTCTCCTACAATAATTTGCATTGGTCAGTGGTGGCCAAAATAAATTTACCTTCTAACACTAAATTAGTCCCTGTGAAAGCAAGATTAAAGAACAGAAATACTAACCTAATCTTTGGGGTTCACATTATTTTTCTTGCAAAGAGTTTTCCCGCCTAAATATTTTGGGCTTTGGGGTTTATGTGCTTGCTAAATTTTGTCCCAGAAAATTTGTCATCAGGCAACAATTACAGAAAAGTTTGTTTAACAACGAAGCGCTAAAAACCTCCACTCCAGCTAATTCTTATGTTCCCAACTGTCAGAACCAGCTGCTCTCTACAAGGATCACGTCTCTGGCTAGGTCTAAACTCTTGTATACAAAACGGTGGGGAGAGATTGACAGGAGCATGCCAGTAGAGGCCTTCATCTGTTTGTAACAGGATTGGCAAACATTTCCAAAGTGAGCTTTCCCTTGAAAAGTGCTAGGCAGACAATCATTTGCATTTACATTTATCAAAGGTAGGTGGGCAAGTTTCATGGTTAAATGGGAGCAGATTGTCCTACCTAAGCCACCTACTAGCTGTATGACCTTAGACAAGTCATGAAATCTCTCTGATTTCCAGTTTTATCTCTAACAAGAGGACAATAGTAGCATCTAATGCAGTATCATCTTAATCATTAAATAAGGTAATGAGCATAAAGTTCTTAGCATGGTTTCAGGCTCATAATGAATAGTGGATAACTATTAACTGTTGGTATCTGATTTAAATATTTGCTTTTGTTCCTATTAAGTGAAAACTCTAAAGGCAGAAAAATCTATAATAATGTTAGAAAATGCTTGTCTCCATGTTTTCAGAGACACAGATAACCAATCTGTTTGACTCAAAAATATAAAATTTTAGAAGCCCAAGCTTTTAATTCCAAGACCTAATTAGATGTGGCAAGGGATTTTTAATTTGGGGGATAGCATAAGGTTTATTCAAGGATTACCTGGTGGAATAATTACTTTTACTTTGAATATGCTGTTTCAGAAAAAGCTACTGAAAATTGTCAGACAGGCTGTGAAGATAAAATACAAATTTCCCAAATGATGTGTCTCTCTGTCTGTCTCTCTCTCTCTCTCTCTCTCTCTCTCTCTCTCTCTCTCTCTCTCTCACACACACACACACACACACACACACACCATCTGAAGCAGAACTGAATTTTCTCTCAGACTAGAACAGCCACCTCTTTGTGTTACTGCTGAATTTGCAGGAATGTTTTCATTCATGATAGTACATTTGAAAAGGGGATTAAAAATGTAAAGTTTTGTCTTTGTGAATTTGACAGAGTTAGTCATATCCTGGGGGATGCCTGGGCCTCTGGCCTTGAGGAGACCCCAAAGACCAGTTTCTACTTACTGATCATCCATCAGTGCCTGGGCAGATGGTGCTGACGGGGAGGGAGAGGACACAGCAGGCCCTGCAGCCTCACTCTGGCACCTGGCGGAGGGTTACCCAGACCTCCTCCTTGCAAGCTGTATAAAAGAAGAGAAAATGCAAATTCCAAATCGACACACTCTGGAAAACCATCACACAGGCACAGATGTGTGTACTGATTTTAAGAGAAAAACATCCTGCACATTTCCTTTCTATGAGAAAGAAAAGAAATATTAAGTAAGGAAAATAGGTGATGAGACTAAAAAGATTTTTTTATTTCCTTGGTCAATGACCTTTGAGAAATTGGAATTTCCTTTGGAGGAGTAAAAGTGGAAAACAAGGGAAACCTCAGGTCGCCTTCTGGCTTCCTTTGTTACCCCACTCGTCGGTCGCCCCTGCTAGGGTAGCCACACTGCGGACGATTTATAGGCCACAGTTGTTGAGCCATGGTCTCAGGTGGCGCTTTGCAGGTCACCGAGGCTTTGGCCTGCAAATGGAATGAGAAGGCCATTTAACAGTGTGGTGCAGTGCTAATTAGTGGCAAATTTGGCCAGTTTCTGCACGTAAGGAAGCTTGAGTTGACTCTGGCCCCATCTGCTCTGAAAATGATGATAACTGGCTTTTATACAAAGGCTTGTCTTTCTCGGGGAATTCCTCCTCGTTCTTTCACAGGAAAATGATCTATAAAGATTTTTATTTGCACCATTGCAGTTATTGGTTGTTTAGCAAAATTATGGATGCTTCTGTGTGTGATGGTTGTCAAGGGTCTGGTTCAAAAGCCCTGCAAATCTGGGGAGGAGTTCTCCTTTTCTTTTGTTAAGCGAATTCACCCACAAACTCTGAATTCTGCAGAAAACCTTCTAGAAAACTCAGTCTGACCTTAGCTCTGCAGGGTGACGTCGCATCCCTTTTTTCCATCTGCCTCTGTTCATCTTTTACTGCTAAACAGAAGCAATGGCTCCAGAAGTTGGTTTACTGGAGGTTAATTTTTCTTGGAGAAAATGTCAGATCTGCCCTCTTCCTACTGTGATTTCCCAATTGGGCAACTCATTTCTTCTTGTTTCAACTCACTTCTTCTGGGCAAGAATTACTGACTTTGTCCTATCCTAATCATATTTACTTAGGCCAAAAACCAGAAACAAAGTAAATAATAACAAATGCACACCCACACATACACACAAACCACCAAAAATAGTGTGTGGCTTTTCTCAGATCCCATGGATTCCAAAAAATAAGTAAGGAGGCAAATATACAGACCCTTTTTAATTTTTCTTTCTTTCTAAAGGTCTGAGCAGAGACATGTCCCCTCCCTTTTTGTTGTGTCAATCTTTTCCTGGATTTTCTAGGAGCTTTCATGCATAACTCTCATTAGCTGGATGCTCCAAATAACTCCCAGCAACTCATTTTCAGCAGTGTCTTTTTTTTTTTAAATCAGAAAGAATGCAAAAGTCTTTGTACCACTTGCAGCAGATAGACATTTCTCTGTTAATTAAGTCATTATGATCTTATTGCCATGAGAGGGATTTGGCCTGTATATCCACCTACTCTGTAGCCCCGAATAATGAAAACTCTGCAAGACCCTTTGCTGATGGGTGTACCTTTGAGTTTACAGAGATTAATGATTTTTAAATTGACTCCACAGACCACTAGTAATGAAATTGACCATATCCAATTTTGAAAGCCCTAAGACCTCAAGAGAAACTGCAAATTAACAGTGAGAAGGTAGCATGTCCCTAGTGACGTGAAGCCCAAGCTGATATTGGTCCGCTGAAGTGTTGAAGAATTGGGCAGGTTAGGTTAGAATTGCTGCATTAGGTTAAAGATCAACCTGGATATGAAACGTGTGGGCAGCCTTAGGCCTGGTAGATTTGCAATTCCTAAAGAACTGAAGTAGTGACAGGATATTATCCTGGTGCCCTAATGGCATGAGACACAATTAAAAAGGAAGTAGCTTGGGCTAATATCTTGCTTCTGTTAAAGTAGCAACTATAGGAGAAAAAACAGGAGCTGATATTTTTTGAAATATGTTATGCTTCAGACACAAGCATTTAATATGCATTATTTCTTTAGTTCATTATTAGTTCTCGCAAGAACCCAAGTGGGACACACTTTCACTATTGTCCCATTGTGCAATTGCAGAAAATAAAACCTAGGGAGGCTAAATGACCCATTTGGCATAATCAATAGTCAGGTAGTGGATCTGACAGTGGAGCCTCCATCTGATTCCACAGTGAAAGAACTTGGTCTTTCACTGCCTCTCTGTAGACCCTGCTGTGATGGTTCATAGAATCACAAGAAAGGCAAAGGTGGAACCAACGAGGCCCTTACAGCCCAGGCTTTCATCATCTCGAAGTCTTTTAAGGAACATCTTCAGCTTCTTGTGAAACTTTCTCTTTGTTTAACAATCAGCTTAAATTCCTCAGACTGCCCTTTCAAAGTATTTATTTATTTATTTATTTGGGTACCAGGCATTGAACCCAGGGGTGCTTAACCACTGAGCCACATCCCCCAGCCCTTTTAATGTTTTATTTTTGAGACTGGATTTCACTAAGTTGCACAGGGGTCTCACTAAGTTGCAGGCATTGGCTTTGAACTGACAATCCTCCTGCCTCAGTCTTCCAAGCGCTGCTAGGATTATAGGTGTGCACCACCACACCTGGCTCTTTCAAACTCTTGGCTGTCACTTCCCCTTTGTGCAATTAGAAGATTGTAATCAATCAATATGATCCTCTTCTTTCCTCAAAGGAAATAGAAGCAAAGACAAGTATTATGGTCCCCACACCACCTTAGTTACGTCTCCAGATTCCCATCAAGCCCTTGGTGAGTACCATCAAATTGTAAGTTTAGACACCCTGCTGCCTGACATACAGAAACTGCAATACTCAAATACCTATACCCATAAGCCAAGTGACTGAATGCTAGGGTGCAAGTCACCAAGAAGGAATCCATGCATGTGCCATTTCACTGTTCTCCAGCAAATCAATTTCCTTCTTCAAATATTGCAACATGGCATTTGAAATTCAGCTGAGGAAAGATTTGTTCTCATGCCCCTGACTCCCACCCCCGAAGGGCAGGTTTTCTTGATTGTTGAAGGGTAAAGGAAAGTGTGATGTTAAAGGTTGACTTTTATGAGATCTAAACTCTGTACTCACCTGTTTTTCTTCTCTTACCCTCTCCACTGCCCAATCCATTTAGCATTTCTCAATGATTTTATTCTCAGCAATACCACTTTTAAATTGAACGTGTGCTTTACAGTAACAAAAGCTAAAAAGTAGTGTGTGTTCTGGATTGATTTTCAATTTCTTTTCAAGGAAAACCAAGAAAGCTTGTCCTGAAAGAAAGCCAATCAGAAAGAAAGTGTTCTCCCTATTTCTCTCTCAATACTCAGGGCTTGGTTTCCTTTCTTATTTTTTTCTTCTTTGAGTCTTAGTACAGATTTTGGGCTAGCCTCAGTCTCAGTCTTCCCCAGTCTCCAAGCAATTCCTATTTATGTGATAGAATATTAGAAAAATAAGAGGAGTTTGTCATCTCCAACACTAGAAAAAAAATATGCCATGTCACTTTGCAGTTCTTCCTACTCCATCTTTCTCCCCGACTCCATTAAGCTTCAGGGCATCGAGGATACTCAGGACCAAGTATTTGCTCTAAATGAAGCTCCCTCAAGTCTGGCAGTCATAAAATGGGACACATAAATGACTTCCTTTGTCTTTATATGACTGCTTTATCAGTTTAAGAAGGCAAATGAAGCACAGGTTTGCATTTCTATCTCATACAAAATGGCAAAAAAAAAATAGTATTTTTTTTTTGATAGCCACGTCATAGTTTATCTAAATTTGAGTATGTGAGACATAAGAACCCAGAGTTAGGTTCTCTGGCTGATTTCTATAGCAACTGGAGTATAGTGTTATCTACAGGGGAACTGCTCAATATGTATGTGCCAACTTCAGCACCTCTCAGCCTTACACGGATGCTGGAAGGCTTCAGCAACACCAAAGAGATGGAGATGAGAATGACGGGCACAAAATAAAAAAAAAGGAATGGGCTAATATCTTAACTGCCTGCCTGGAGCCTCGTACATTATGAGATTGTGGGCTGATGGCAGCTTCTGATTTCTATGGGAAATTAAAGGGAAGTCCCAATGAATCCACCAGAAAGAAAATGTCTCTGAAAGATTGAACGATAGAACTGGAAAGCAAAATTGAACTATTGAACATTAGAGGACTGGGAACTGTGACCCAAATATGGTGATATCATTTCATTTAAAAATATGCTTAAGCACAGAAGACCAGGATGGCATTAACAGCAGAGCTGAAGTGTTTATTCATAAATCAGAGAAAGGCCAGGATGGGGAATGATTTGAGCCTTGAGAAAGGAACATGGAAGAGAAAGCCAAAAATCTGCAAAGGTTTCTGCTTGTACGTTCAGCACTACTTCCTGCAGCCTGGCCTGCTTCCCGCCTTCTCTCTGAAGTCAGCAATGAGATGAAAGCTGGAACGTACGACCGCCAGCTCAGGGAGGGAAAAGGAATAAGGGGAATATTTTTTTTTTTTTACCAGTTAAATACACATTTGGGACCTGAGGCTCCTCTTTAAAAGTAAAATCAACAGTGATGATTTCATAGGGGAAACAATGAAATGGAAAGGCACGGAATTAACTGTTTGAGTCTTAGCTCTGCGACAGGGTCAGGTTACTGGACCTTTCCAAACATCAGGTGATTTATCTGTCAAGGTGAGAATAGATATCTACTTTTGTCCTTCTGAGGGGGAGTTGTATGAATAATGTATGAAAAAGTCACTGTTTAATAGGTCCCCTAGAATTGAGGTGGTCGGGGTTGCTGGGTGTATTCGTTTCCTAGGGTTGTCATAACAAATTATCACACATCAAGTGGATTTGAACGACATGAATTTATTCTTTCATGGTTCTGAAGGCCAGAAGTCCAAATCAAGATATTGACAGAAGCATGCTTCCTCTGAAGGCTCCAGAGGAGGATCTTTCCTTGCCTCTTCCAGCTTCGGATGGCTCCAATAAAACCTTAGCTTGTGACTATTTGACAGTCTATATTCTAGATAATAACGAATGTGCCATGAACATTCAGTTATGTTGTAAGCACTGTTCCAGGTTCTGATGACATTTTATTTCTTTACCTCTCACAAGAATCTTGCCAGGTAGGAATACCATTGCCTCCACAGTGAAGAAACTGATTATCAGAGAACTTAAATAGCTTGCCCAAAGTTGTAGAGCTAGTAGGTATAAGATCAAGGAATCAAATCCAGGTATCTCTAACCGCAAAGCCTATGCTGTTAGCCACAGTCCTAGAGGTTTACTAAGTTCCTTGCACAGGAGAGGGAAATGGAGGGAATCAGGCAAAGAGCAGCTTCTTACAAGAAAGAAGGGCTCAAGGTCCTAAGTATCAAGACACATGACTCGAACAGTCTGTCACTGCCTAGAACTCTTGCCTCTCATGCCTTCCTCTGTCAACAGCCTCTCTCAAACACTCATTGGACATAATGGATTGCCTGTCCAAAAGAAGATGGTGGAATCTAATGATATGGTAGGTTTTCAGGTCAACTTTTACTAGAACTTCTGCTTTGAAATCAGGGAATCCTGAAAACACCCACAAACACCCCCCACACACACACACACACACACAACAGATGGTTGTTCTCAGAAAAGTTTCCTTTAAGAAATAGGATTCTCAGGCCTTATTTAACACAAAACTAGTGCTGTCTCTGGGTGTCCTATGTATCTAGCCACAACTTTTCCACTTTTAGAAATGTAAGAGAGGCCTCTCCATAGTGACAGCATGATGAGAGTGGCACAGTTCACAGAGATTCAAATGCATATAGAAATGTTAATTGATAGAGACCCTTTCACCATGTTAGCAAGTTGCAGGGGATAATTCTATGTAGGAGACCACTGGTTATTTAAAATGCTCAGCAATAATTGAATACAGCTGTTGGAATATTGCTAAATGATTTCTATTTCAGAGTTAGGAAACACCAGAGAGACTTTCATTGCTCCAGTTACCAAAAATGATTTTTTTTCCCTTGGGAACTCTAATTCTAGAAAAATAATTGTACACGTGTTGGAGGAAGAAAACCATGCAAGCCTTTTTGACATGTAATATATAAACACCCAGTTCAGGCCTGGCCCATCAACTCATAAAACAAACATATAATTTAAAACGTCTACTTTTCAAGTTACTCCCATGAATAATTATGAAAAAAGTCTGTATTTTATGTTTAAAAGGTTTTTTTTATGTTAACTACAAAAAAAAAGTTGATAATAATGGTCATTTCTCCTTGAAAGAAAGTATTCTAGTTACTATTATGGCATAATTAACTATCCCAACTGTTCTTATTTAATACCATAACCAGTTTAATATGCTCAGAGACTCTGCAGGTCAGGGATTTGGATAGGACACTGAAGGGATGTGTTGTTTCTGCTCCACGGAGGCTGTGCAGATGAGGGTGGCTGAGTGGCTGGCAGTCCATATCACTCTCAGGTCTGGCACAAGCACTCAGGTGACTTGCATAGTAGGACTGCAGACCAAAGCACCTCTATGTGGCTTCTCCCTGTGACTTGACTTCCTCACAAGCATGGCAGCCTCTGAACTCCCAATGCAGCTGTTCCCGTGGCCAAGGTAGAAGAGGAATGACCTGCCATCTCCCATGGCATCACTTTCACTGCATTCCATTGGCCAGGCAGTCAAAGGTTCCCCAGACTCCGGAGAGGGGGACACCACCTGTTGATGAAGACATGACAGTTCTTATTACAGAAGAAGCACATGAGGTGAAAATTACTGTTGCAGTTGTCTTTGGAAAAAAATGCAATCTTCCATAAGAAGGGATAAAAAAAAAGTGAAAATAGTTCAAAATGGACATTATTATCCAAGAAGGAGTTGATGGAGGGAAAAATGTAAATGGATTAATCTCCTAGTGGGGCATATGTTATACCTGTTTCAGGTAATACTGACAGTAATGATAGTTACTAAATTTTACAGTGTTCACTGTGTGCCAGACAATGTTCCAAGTGGTTAACTTACATTAATTCAGTTCATCCCCAGTGGAAATGGATATAAAGATGTTCAGTGACCAACCAAAGTTTTACAGAAAGCAGTAAGGCTAGGCTGTGAGTCCAGGTAATTCATCTCCGTAAGTTAAGTGCTTTAATTACTCTGCCATAGTGCTTCTGCAATCTAAGGGAAGAAACAGGAATAGTATAAGGAAAAGCAAACTCTAAAGTGGCTTTTATTTCAAGGTCCTACTTGGGAAGGAAGATGATCTTTACTGATGTTCACCACAGGCCAAGGATTGTGCTCTGTACACTACAACTCTTCCTTCTCACTATATCCCTAATGAGGTAGGTATTATTACTGCCACATTATAGAAAGGAGAACTGAGGTTCAGAGGCATTAAGTGACTTGCCCCAAAGTCACAAAGATGACAAATGGTAGTCATGAGTTTCAAAGACAAATCCATCTGACTTTACCTGTTTTTCCATCTTTCTCCAGCTACAGGGTACCTTCTCCCTGGGGTTTTTGTGTCAGGGTCTATGTGAATCCTGAGTTAATTCACAGTGGAGTCTTTTGCTTCTTGATAGCATGACCTTTGATAATACTTGATAGCTGAGCATCCAAAATCCCTTGGTTTGATTATGAAGCTTTGGGAACTAATATTGCAACATTTGTGTTTGTCTTTACAAATTCCTGTTGGACACGAACTATGACTTTTATCTTAGGTAATAAGCCTGAATTCTGGAAGGATACTCTTTTCTCTTTCTAAGAATATATCTTATTGACTACCTGACATTTTCAAGAATTTATCTTTTGCCCTAGCAAACCATTAAGTAAGCAGAAACTCCTCTGAAGAGGTCTTTATTTTACTTGGGCTTCAGTTTTAATTTGATAGGCACTCAACCATAACATCATGATTATGAAGCACTTAGAACTGTGCATCTACAAGATGCTTTCTATATATATATAGAGTGCTTCACCCTCTAAAGTCTTTAATTTCAACTGTGCTCATGTCATGTTTTTAACCCATTTTGAGAAAGATCCTTGAGCTGCCATGGAAAAAAGAGGCAATTGTATTTGGGAATTTAAAGATATTTGTATATTTTACTTTTTTTTTTCATTAATGTGACTGACAGATTCAGCTCTAGTGTCATAGTTCTCTTTCAACTTCCTTCCTGTGCCAATTACTGAGGTTTTAACTTGCTCATGACCTGTGGATTCAGAGGGCTGAACCCCCTTGCCCTTTTTCTTTGACAACCAAAATGGTTTCTATCATTATGAAGACTAAGCAAACTTTCCTAGACTCTGTCCACAAATTGAGGGTTTTCAATTATTAATATTCTTTCCAAGTTATAATGGCATTATTTGCAGTCACAGCTATTCCTAATGGGGCAGAATTTAACTAATGATGGGAGATCAGGGAGAGTCACAAAGGTCTTAACAGCTGCAGAATCTACCAACACAGTAGTCAGGCATCAATACAAACAGGAAGCTAGGGAGTGAGTGATCTCTCTTATCAGAATATAAAAGCTATTTGGATGTGTTTACCTTAGTTCACTTTCTGGAACAAAAGCTCTTTGACAAAGAGTAAAGCCTTTTTCATCTTAGAGTATGTTCAATGCCTAGGACATAGTTTTTAGTAAATGTCTGTTGACTTGTTCAGAATTGTCTCAGAAACTTGTTCACAAGCACTTTGTTTTACTTGGAATCTATTGTCAGAGAAGTTCAAGGAAGAAAGGATTGAATTTTTCATGTGTGATTCAAACCTCCCAACTTTCCAGTTCAGTGCTTTTTGTTTTAAATCATCCTTAGCATTCAGGGAGCTAAAATGTATTATACAATAGCTGTGATGTACTCATTGTCCTCCTGAAAAACTTTAGTTATAACTCATCTAATCTCCTTGAGGGCTCCAGAGCTATTCACAGTACCTGGCTCATGTAATGGACACTCAATATAATTTGCTGAGTGATTACAATGACTGAAACATCCATCTCATTGGGAAAAGCTTTGCTATCAAGGCCCATTTCAGTGGCAGAAGCTGCTCATTGAGTCCTATTCTGGATGAAACTGCTGTACTTTGCAAATACTTATGATATGCATGCTTCCTTGCTTGCCTTCAGTTTTTCTTCAGAGAATACTGCAAGGGGTTGGAGGCTAGCCTTTTGATCTTTTAAGGCCTGCTAAATGTAGTTTTTAATCCTGGATTAAAAATATGCACACAAGAAAAGAATTATCTTAATCTCATTACAGCACAAAGAAAAAACTCAAACTAGTAAAGAAGAATCTATGTTAGGGTTTGGAATCCTAAGACTAACATATAGCTAGGATTTATGGGAACTCAAACATATTGGAGCAGATAATTTATCTTGGTCCTTCTCACTATAGAGTCTTCAATCTCTTTGCAAGTGGCCTCCATTTTCCCTTGGGAAAAAAGTTTATTTATTTTTGTTTGTTTGTTTGTTTTTAGGGGCTGCTTCCCTGTACCTTCAGCTACATTTAACTTTGGGGTGCTCTAAAGCCAATTCTAATACAGATTGAGTATGTTATCCGAAATACTTGAGAAATGTTTTGGGTTTGAGCTTTAAAAAAAAAAATTACACATCTATATAATGAAATGGCTTGAAGAGGGAACCCAAGTGTAAGTATGATATTCACTTATATTTTATATACAACTTATAAATACAAGCTGAATGCAATTTTAGGAAATATTTTTAATAATTTTGTGCATGAAACAAAGTTTTATAGTGGGAGACTTTCTACGTGGCCTCACGTTGGCATTCAAAATTTCAGACTTTGGAGCATTTCAAATTTTGGATTTTTGAATTGGGGAGGCTCAACTTGTATGAATCCTATTCACTGATTTATTCAATCTCTATGTTTCAACTTCCATATTTTCTGGGAGTTAGGATTCGAATGACTCAATTGACTTACAGGTCCACTTTTGGTCTAATTACCAATGGGACAAGTTAAACCTTTTTCAGGCAGGGTTCTTAGCAGGAAAAGTTTTCAATTAAAGAGTGTTGGCAAGAGGAAATGATGGACAAATCTTCAAAAATTACCATATAAATCTATCTTTGCTAGAAGGTGATTTTGAGTAGATTAATCATCATGAAAACATTTAAAATAAAAATAATGAAAATTAGTTTCAATCTTTGTACCTAATACTACCTCATTTTTATTGCTAAACTACCTCTTTATCTATGAATCTCCTAGTTCTCTCTCCAAAATTATCTTTAGAGGATAATTTTGTGAACCTTGACCTGAACGTCTTATATTAGAAGCCAAACAATAAGGATAAATCCTTTGAACATTTCTTGTTGCTTCTGGTAGCTTCACTTGTAATGACTATTTGCCCTAAATTAAAGTGAGGTTGGGGAAAGTAGAAATCAAACTCCAGGGAAAAGATCTGAAAAACTGGGAATACTTTTGAAGCTTAAGAAGATGAAAGAGATTGTAAGTAGCCTCAACCTTTCTTTGATAATTTACTCATGTAGAAATCTGCTTTCTTCAAAACAATGCATAAATTTATTGAAAAATGAACTTTGAAAAGTATGGGTAATCTTATATCTTAACAATTTAAATAAAGTTGGCTATAAATGAATGGCAATTGAATTTTAAAAAAACTTTAATGGTCTTGATTTAATTTAATGTTTAAAACTGATAATGTAAATACCCTATTACCAAGATTTTGCTTCAGTTGTACCCCAAATTTACCAAGCTTGACGTGTTTGCAGCTCCTAGCGAGATGAGCTCTATTGAGAGAATGAGAGCGCATGTGCGAGGGGACAAGGGGACACAGTCGGCAGCCGTGTTTCCATGCTCGACTCTTCCTCACCCCACTGATGATTGGACAAGGAGAGAGAGCCCAGCCCAAGGCCAGCCTATTAAAAAAAAAAAAAGAGCCAATCAGATTCTCTCTCTCTCAAAAATGTGAATAAATGACAACAGAAGGAATCAATCAGATTCTATCTGTCAAAAATGTGAATAAATGACAACAGAAGGAGTCTAGGAAATATTATTAAGAGCAAAAGATATGTAGAGATTTGATTTCCATTGGGCTATGCAAAAGCCAAACAGAGAAGAAAAAATGAATCAACAGAGGAAGCCCACCTAGAAAGAGAGAAAAACAACACCTTAGTGATGTAATCTCTTTTAAGAGATGGACAGCCCACTGGTCCCTAGAGCAGCCCTCGTTCATGTTTTAATGCAGGTGGAGACTTGCAGCAAAACCTCTGTTTTCTACAACTATCTTGAGTATCTCTGTCCCTTATAAGTCAAAAGACCTAACTTCAACACCATCTTATCCAGGGCTCATTATGAAGCTAGGGGCTGCCAGCTTGCATTAGGCAATGGAATTCGATAATTTGACATTTAGGAAACTGACATGGATCCTCCCAATAATGAAATTTGAGCAAATTTGGAGTTAGCAGAGATGAAAATATTTGCGTATTGGCTTGCTTTCTTGGGTCAAGTTTGTCTCTCTCCCTCCCGAGTACTAGTGTAGGCAAGTCTAGCTGTGGTCTAGGGCCTCATCAACAGAGAACACACACCCTATCAGAAGGAGGGCCAACCTGTGTCACTTGGAGGTCCATTCCAGTCCAGGGTCTATTGAGAATTATTTGGGGGATAATTTGGGGGGCATTTCCTCTCTCTGAACAAGGAGGGTGATTCCTCAGCAAGGCCAGGAACTCTGGTCCTCAGTGAATTGGAAGGGCAAAGTTGAAGAAAGATTTTTAGTCACCTTGCATATAGTAGAGTCAACTTTAGTACCTGGGCTGGAGGTCATCTGGGGGTGAAGCTGTGACAGTAAGGAGAGTGAATGACTTTCACACTCTGTGTGTGTGTGTGTGTGTGTGCATGTGCACACACATATGTGTGTTGCTGAGGCAGCAGAATAATGAGCAGAGATGGAGCTTTGAATCATGCCTTTCTTAGGAGAGGGATGGCTGCTGGTGAGCTCAGGGAGAGTGTTGGATGCTTAATCTGGCCTCAGGAACTTGAAATTCACTGGAGGGCTGACCAGCACAGACTATGATTCCCCCTTACAGTGCCTTCAAACCAACATCAGTGGCTCTGTGATTTTTGTTGCTTTGGAGCAGGGAGATACAGTAAGTTGGTTTAACAATCCTTCCTGCTAGTGTATTATGATAAAAACTGATTACCATTGTAAACATATAAAAGAACATGCAGAAAATATTGCCAATAGGTATCAAGTAAAAATACAAAAAGTTTTTAAGAAGTGCTATAGCATATTGTTACAAAATGCATGAATTCTGGAACCAGACATGTTGGGCCTAATGCTGAGTACTATCAACTTATTAACTGTGTAACTTTTAGCAGGACACTTAAACTCTCTATGCCTCAATTTCTTTTTCTCTGTAATGGGGGCAATAATAACAATAGCCAATACTGCATTCAGTTATTGTAAGGATACATGTAATTTTTGTGTGAGATATGTACATGGCTGGTACATAATAAATATTCAGAGCTGGGCTGGTGGCACATGCCTGTAATCCCAGTGGCTCAGGAGACTGAGGCAGGAGGATTTTGAAATCAAAGCCAGCTTCACCAACAAGGCCCTAAGCAACTCAGTGAGAACCTGTCTCTAAATAAAAATTTTTTAAAAGGGCTGGGGATGTGGCTTAGTTGTTAAGTGGCCCCTGGGTTCAATTTCTCGTACTAAATAAATAAATAAATATAAATATTCGGTGTTAGAGATGTTATTATTTGCTGCACTTCAAGAACGAGGTATAGAGCTGGGTACAGTGTAATCCCAGTGGCTCAGGAGCCTGAGGCAGGAGGATCCTGAGTTCAAAGCCAGCCTCAGCAAAAGTGAGGCACCAAGCAACTCAGTGAGACCCTGTCTCTAAATAAAATACAAAATGGGGATGTGGTTCAGTGGTCGAGTGCCCCTGAGTTCAATCCCTGGTATCTGAATGCGGTATAGAGATATACTTGTTGAAGGTCATGTGTTGGTCCCCTGCAAGGTTAGGAGGAATTTAAATCCTGTTTGACACTGGTTCTTTTTTTTAAGACACTACTATAAAAACCAAGCTTTGCATGTGTCTTGAAGGAAACGCAATGTGACCAACACTTTATCCTCAGTTCCAGATGAGAAAACTAAGAGAATGAAAAGTGAGATGTGTCTCTCTGATGTGTCTATTTCCGTGTCGCTGTGCGGTTCTGACTTTGTTGGTGTTCTCTGCAGTAACATGTTACTGTCTCAGTAACATGCAGCCCTGGAATCCTTTGCCCCACCCCACCCATCCTCCAGGCAGCACGTAACATACACATGCTCTAGAAGTTCCAGTTAAATAATCCCAGGGCTCAGCACAGGGACCTGGCACATAGTGGATACTCGAGGAGTCTTCATTTGACATGAACGAATGTCAAATTTGCTCTTGCCTCAGAAGGCTTCCACATGACCCTTCTTCTTCAAAGTCAACCTTTCTTCCTATGTTTCAGTTCTTTTGGTGGCTAGCCCTTCACCACTCTTTACTTACTTCAGTGAATGAGTTTTCTCTGGCCATGTTCTTCTTACCTATCTTTACCCTTCACATAGTACTAAACATAACTCCTATGCTTTGACAGTCCAATATCCATACTTCAGTTTTCTGCTTTCTTTCCATTGGAATTATAGTTGGAGCGGACAACTTAGAGGTGTTTCCCCAGTCACATATGGTCTTCTCTAAAAATTGCTCTTATGGTAGCCATGTTTGAACTGCATGACCATGACGCTTAACCCTAGCTGATGGGACCAGGAATGACCACTTGGGCCATGCTAGGCCAATCAAATTCTCTCCTCCTAGAATCTGGAATAGGATATGAGAGGAACTAAGCAGTCTCTCTTCATCACAGGAGATAAGGTCATGTAACCCTGGAAATATAAGGTGAGACAGCCATCCTCTGTCAGGTAAGTGGAGAAACAGAGAAAGGTGACTGAAAAGAGACAAGAGAAAAAGAAAAAGAAAAAGAAAGAAAATTCATGCAGTCACTCTCAGAGGAAGACAGAAATTAGCTGCCTTCGTTGCTGGTCAGATTTTTCATTTTCTGATTCCATCCCCGAGGAGGCCCAACGGCGCTTCTGCCCTTGTTTTCTGTAAACTATCTACATAACCTCGTTATAAATTCTATGTTTATTTTTTTCTCTTTTTAAATTTATTCTTCTTAAATGTATATGACAGTAGAGTGTATTTTGACATATTATACACACATGGAGTATAACTTATTCTAATTAGGATCCCATTCTTGTAGTTGTACATGATGTGGAGTTTTCTATGTCTTTATTTAAGATTGGCTAAATAGGTAGTTTTCTGATATTAGTCACCAAAGACCCTTAAAAAAGATTATAGTAAGTAGAAGGATAATGTAACTTATCTTGTTCTTCTGTTACTGGGTTATATATCACCCTAAAAGTTTGCATATAGAAAAACAGTTCTGAGACTAGGGGTGTAGCTCAGTGGTAGAGCATGCACAAGACTCTGGGTTCAACCCTCAACACTGAGAAAGAAGAGGGAGAAGAAGAGAAATTATTCTGTAGATCAACAAATAGTGCTGAGATCAGCAGGATTCTGATGGTCTTACCAGGGAAATTTCATACAGTTGCTGGCATCTGACTGTTGTAGAGGGCTGCACTTGCATGACTGGTGTTGATATTGGCTGTTGTCTGGGGGCCTCAGTTTGTTTTTGTGGATGCTCATCCTTCAGTAAGCTAGGTCAAACTTCCTCTCATGCTAGTGGAAGCACTCCAAGAGCAAGCCTAGTATGCAAGTTCTTCAAAACAGTAGCTACTGATCACAAGCGGCTATCAATCACTTGCAATGCAGCTACTATAACTAAACTACTGAATTTTTAATTTTATTTAAATATAATTTTTTCATTTAACTGGATTCATGGGGATAATGGCAACTGTATTAGTGAGACTAAATAGTTCTATTTAAAAGCAGAAATTGACAGAATGGTAGACAATACTATTGCTGCATACAATAGACATACTTTTATACAAAGACAAGTTGAAAGTAAATGAATGGAGAAAATTACAGTGTGCAAACAGAAGCATTTGAAGACTTGGGCAAGTACTTTAATATCAAATAAGATACAAAACAAAAGTGTTCCAAATTCAGTGCCCTTTATAGCATATCAAAACAGACCCCTTATAATGATAAACAGGACAATCCATCAGGAAAATATAATTCAAAGGTATATGCACCCGAAAACAGAATACATGAAGAAAAATGTCAACATTAAAGGGACAACCCTACAATTTCAGTAATAATTATAGTAGATTTTAACAATACTCTTTCAGTAGTTGAGAACTAGACAAATATTAATATAAACAACAGTATCAAAACTATTGAGCTTGATGTGGTGGCCCATGATTATAATCTCAGAAACTCAGAAGGCTGAAGCAGGAGGATCTTGAGTTCGAAGCCAGCCTCAGCAATTTAACGAGACTCTCAGCAATTTAGCAACACTCTGTCTCCAAATAAAAAATAAAAATTGCTAGGGATGTAGGTCAGTGGTAAATCCCCCCTGGTAGCTTTCTGATACTAGTCACCAAAAACCTTTTAAAAAAGACTATAGTGAATAGAAGGATAATGTAACTTATCTTATTTCTTCCTACTACCAAAAAAAAAAAAACTTAATTGACTACTACATCTAGTAATTTCAGAATATACATTCTTTCAAAGTACACAATACATTCTCCAAATAGAACATGTGAAGAGCAATAAAATAAGAACAATAAGTCTCAATATACTTAAAAGAACAAAATAATAGAAAGTGCTTTCTCAAACTACTACAACATTAAATTAGACATTGGTAAATACATATTAAGGAAACCCTGAATATTTGAAAAATAAAAATTTTAATTATTTATTATAAATAATTCATGGCTCAGACAAAAATATCATAACAAAGTTGACATGAGAAGAAATACAAAATCCCAGTAGTTCTATGTCAAACAATAAATAAATTTGTTATCAAAAACAAACTTAATCCCAAAGACAAGTATATACCCAGATGACTTTATCAGTGATTTTCATCAGATACTTTGGAACAAAATAGCACCAATTCTACACCAACTTAAAAAAAAATAGATGTGGGATCACTGTATAATCTGTTTAATGCAATCATCTAACCTAATAAAAAGTCTGATAGAGACATTCCTGAAACAAAATTACAGACCAATTTCTCATTAATATAGTTGAAAAGATATGTAACAAAATATCAGCAGATTACATTCAATTGTATATAAAAACAATAATATAACCAAATGGGACTTATTGCGTACAATCAAATTTAATTTAACATTTGGAAAAATCAACCAGTATAGCTAGTATAAAATAAAAAAAGAAAAAACCATAAAATCATCTCAATAGATGCAGAAAAGGCAGTTGATAAAATTCAATGCTGTACTTTAAAAACAAAAAAACTCCTCCAAAATTAGGAATAATAGGGAATTTATTAAAACTGATAATGGGCACCTAACAGAAACTTCAGCTAACATTATATTTGATGATGAAAGGTCCAACTTTTTTCTCTTGAGGTCATGAACAAGGTAAAGATGCCTGCTTTCATCACTTCAACAGTACATTTTCTTGATGTCATTGCCATTTCAATCAGTCAAGGAAAAGAAATAAAAGACATAAAGATTAGAAAGGAAGAAGTAAAGTTGTCCCAATGGTAGATGATATTGTTTACACAGAAAAATTCAGAGACTCTATAAAACAACCATTAGAACTGATAAGAAAGTGTAACAAGTTCAAGAGACACTATGTAATATTTTTTAAAACAAATTTCATTCTCATATATTAACAAATTTCAGAAAATCTTATTAACAGTTGTGCTGAAAAGACCCTTATAGTGCCTGGGATTTTTTTTTAAATCTAACTAACAGAAGATAGTGCTCAAATGAAAACATTGCTGAAGAAATAAATCTCAAGAAATAGAAAAAGAATCATGTCTGTAGATTGCAAATTGAACTATACAGGTTTAACAGGATACCAACCAATATTTCAACAGGATATTTTGTAGAAATTAACAAGGTAATTCTAAAATGTATATAGAATACAAAAGATATAAAATAAATCAAAGTAATTTTTATCTGGAAAACTTTTCCTATCTAATTTTATGACTTACTCTTTAGTTAATCAAGACAGCTTAGAATTGGCAAAAAACAGACATATAGGTCAATGGAAAAATAGTCCAAATAAGGACTCATACATACAGGAGCAATTCATTTTTGGACAAAAATGGTATGTAAATGGAGAAGGAGGGGAAGCCTTTTCAACAAAATATTTCATATCAACTAGATATGTGAATGGGAGGAACATTAACCCTTACCTCATACCAAATAAAAAATTAACTTGTCATGGATTGGAGACATAAATATGAAAGTTGAAATTGTTATACCTCGAGAAGGACATCAAGGAGAAAATATTTGTGACCTTCAGATATTCAAAATGTTCTTATCTTTCTTCCTGTAAATAATCACATGCAACTAAAAGAAACCAAATGATACTTTTAACATTCTGGCTGGAAACTTCCTTGGCTAGATGCACAAGTTCATTAGGTACATTTTTTGTTTGTTTGTTTTTAATCTTCCAAGTTTCCTTGGCAATGTTTTTGTGAAGTGTTGCTGCCCCTGCATGATGCTGTTTTGTCCTTTCTTCCATCCTCCAAGAGTACTTTCCTCACTGCTATTCTAGCCTCCACTAAGAGCCTCCTCCCAACAGCCTCTTCCTTCTGTCCTCCTAGCCTTTGTCTTCAGTCCAGTTCCAAAGCCATGAGCTTTAAACGTTTATTTTGGCAGCACCCCACTTACAGATATCAATATCTTATCTCACTCTTGAATTTGGAACTTCATGGCTCACCCTTTTGGAAAACTGTTACCTTATAAAGAAGCCCAGTAAGTGCCCTTGAGGCTGAACCATCTTGTGGAAAGAGAGAACACACTGAGAGAAAAAAAAGTCCCACCAGTGAGCTCTTCTAGCCAATACAGCTGAGGCTCTGGACATATGAGTGGCATCTGGGACATCCAGTACCCAGTTGACCAGCACTTGACTGTAAATGCAAGAGTGAGCATCCACAAAGGATGGGAGCAGATCAACCAACCAGCTGAGCTTGGTCCACATTTCTGACTCAGTCTCTCATGAAGAAATAAATGGATTTTGTTTTAATTTGGAGAGTTTTGTTCTGCAGTAATAAATAATTGATATAGTCATTATCCTCAAAAGTTGCTTAATGAAATCTGTGAATAAAAATTTACTTACAGCATATTTCAACTTAATATCCATATGATTTTATTGTGAAAAGATTTTTGCAAGAACTTTCTCTGCTGAATATGATCTATACTACAAAACATATGGTAGGTCTGTGATAAGCACAGAAAGATTGTGAATTTTAAAATGCCTAGAAGAGGAGAGAGAGGGGGCAAGTTTTGAGTTTTTAAGTTTGAGTTTTTAATTTTTTTTTTTAAAACTGGCTTTTAGCATTTGTTTTTCTGGATGCAGAAGAGGATAGAGCTAATAAAATGTTTAACATTTAATAAAATGCTCATCATTTCATAAAAGAAATAGATTGGCTCTTTTCTTTCAGAAATGAATCTCTCTTAAGTCTTGGAGCTCAATTAAGAGATTTCCCCTTCCTTGTTGCATATTTGTAACTTGCTTTTTGTCAACAGCAAATTTTTCTGGCATATTGACTTCAGCCAATCATGACACAAGAATAGAACATAGGAGGGGAAAATCTCCTCAGACAATTGACTAGTGGCCAAGTGAGAAGAAAGGCTAATAGGAATTAAAATTTTCCAGCAAGTGAATGTTTTGTGAATTGACAGTTTTGATTTTGTGGATGTTAAAGTGTTTAATTTTCCCATTATTGTGGTTAAGCTTCAATCTTGGCTTAAGTACTTTCAAAAAGCATGAAAATGTCATTTTGTCTTAATTTATCTTAAGGGAGTAGTTATACTCCCTTATCTGGTGCTCATTCCTACTTTAATGATTGATCATAGGGGTCAGTTCCATCTGTGCTGAGCTGCGTGTGTCAATGTGCCCTTGGATTTTTTTTTTTTTAATGTGAACTGGCACATGGGAATGGAGATTAGGTCACTCTGCTTGGTATGTTGATTTTGCAGCTAAACACACCCACTGGCTTCACATGTGCATAGAAGTGGTTGAATTGAAAAGATTATAGAAATGTAAGAATAAAATGATTGGATACAGCATAATTTAAGGTCAAATGGATGTTTATTAGCTAGGTGGAGATGACTGATGTATTGGATCGAAATTTTAGCTCTAGTTTCCTGATATAAGTTGATCTCTCAGTACTTCCTCATTATACTATTGTATTTTACCTTACATATTAGAAAGTATTCTCATTTGGGTTCATTACTTTCTTTGATTCTGGAACATTTTCACAACTAGCAGGAAAGCTACAAGATTGTGTGGATTCTGCCAGCCAGAGAAAATTAAATTATTTCAAAATGTAAATGACCTCAAAAATATAAGCCCTTGGGACTCCTGGATAACAGCTGTCTTATTTGCAGCTGTATTGTTGATGTAACTATCCCTGTGCCTCCAACATCATAGACACTGAATAAATATGTATTAAGTTTGCTTATTATTATAGGGCTACTCATTATCAGTACAAGAAATTTTCAACACATATTTACTAAAATGTTATTGTTTAATAGTCCCACATATTCTTTCCCATAATGTTGTTCCTATAATTTTATTAAACAACAATAATAATATACACTTTTAACACTTTGCAGTTCAAAAATTACCATCACATGCATTATCTTATTTGATTTCCTCTAAAACCTAGTGAGCTATATAGGCAAAACCTAGTGAGCTATATTACTACTATTTCACAGATGGGATAACTGAGGCAGGCATAAGGAGATTAAGTGATTAGAACTGAGTCTCTGACTCCGAAGCCAAGCCTCTCTTCCCTTTATTAGGGTGCCTTTCTCAGTGGTGAAGATAAGGAAAGCTTCTCTCAGTACCAACTCACTGTTACAAGTTTGTTTCCTTATTGGTGGTAATTTTGGCCTTGGGCTAAGAACATAAGAATGAATTCCTTTATTAAAGATAGATTATTATGTAGCTTCTAAAATGTGTATCCTGATTTCAGCAGAAGCATTTTATGGTTTTTCATGATATCTATGTAGGTAAAATTGTTAAATGATTTTTTTTTAGTGTTTAAATAACTATACACAACCCTTCAGTGATTTCTAATACAAAAGGGAAACAAACTGAGTTGATACATCATTACCCTGAAGGCTCTGTCTGGTCTGGCTCCTACCCACTTCTCCAACTTTAGCCTATATTTCTTTCCTGCTCATTCAGTGAACTTCAGCACCATGAATTTCTTTCTTTATAAAATATATGCCAAGCTTGTTCCAGTCTCAGGGCATTTGTACTGGCTGTGCTTTCTGTATGGAATGTCTGTAGTCCATCAGATCTTGCACAAGTAACTCTGTTGTATCATTTTCTCATCTGCTCAAAGGCATCCTTGGAAAAACCTTCTCAGTCTCCTTGTTGAGTGCAAAATGCTAGGAACATAACAGTGTGCTTCCATGTCTGTATCTTTTCTTAAATGTTCATTATACAAACATATACACATACATGGAGAATATTGCTGGAAAAATACACAGGAAAGAAAGAACAGTGGTTTTACTACGGAGGAGAACCATAGGATGAAAGTAAGAATAGGTATTTTTACTCTTTTGTCTTATTTGAATTGCTTATCATCTTATGCACTAGCTACTGAGATGACTAAAACATCTTTAAAAGAATAAAGAGTCTGAGACTCAAAAATTGGAAATAGAAGAATAAATATTTAATATTTCACTTAGATTCAATAATTCAACTGTGTAAGATCTAGTAAGATAGATCATGTTTAAAAGCTATTCATTTGACAAAAAATTAAACTAATATTTATAACCACTTCACTGTGTTGAATGTATCAGCACCAGCAGCACACATGTTCTTTTCAAGTGCACACAGAACTATCTCTAGGAGAGATCACATGTTTAGGTCACAAAACAAATTTTAACAAAAATTTTTAAATATATATATATATATATATATATATATATATATATATATATAATTTTTTTTTGTACCAGGGATTGAACTCAGGAGCACTCAACCACTGAGCCACATCCCTATCCCTATTTTATTTAGAGACAGGATCTCACTGAGTTGCTTAGCACCTGCCTCACTTTTGCTGAGGCTGGCTTTGGACTCGTGATCCTCCTGCTCAGTCTCCAGAGCCGCTGGGATTATAGGCATGTGCCACCACGCCTGGCTACAAATTTATAATTTAAAATAATGCTAAATATCTTCCCCAAACACAATGGGGTCACACTAAAAATCAACAGCAGAAGGAAAGTTGGAAAATTCACAAATAAACATGTATTAAACAACACACCCTTGAACAACCAAGAGGTCAAGAAGAAACCAAAAGAGAAATTAGAAAATATTTTGGGACAAATAAAACTGAAAACACAACATATAAGACTTATCGTATACAGCAAAAGCAGCACTAGGAATGAAGTTTATAGCAGTAAAAACCTACATTAAAAATAAGGTTCTTAGATAAGCAACCTGACTCTAAATCTCATGGAACTAAAAAAAGAGGAATGAACCCAAAGTTAGCAGGAAGAAGGAAATAATGAAATTGGAGCAGAACTTAATGAAATAGAGACTACTAAAAAGTGGGGGGAAATAAAACAGAGTTAGTTATTGAAAAAAATCAATAAATTGATAGCTAAAGTTTTTCTAAGGAAAAAAAAAAGAGGATTCAAATAAAATCAGAAATGAAAGAGGAGACATTACAACTGGTGCCATAGAAATGAAAAGGGTTGTAAGAGCCTACTATGAATACCTGAACACCGACTATTTCACAATCTTATGGTTTAGATGTGGTATCCCCTGAAAGCTCACATGTGAGACAATACAAGAAGGTTTGGAGGAGAAATGATTGGTTAAAACCTTATCCTAAATAGTGAATGAATCCCTAATGGAATCAAGTGAGTGGTAACTGGAGGCAGGTGGGGTATGGCTTGAGGATGTGGTTCTTTCCCCCAAAGAACCATGGCTATGGGAGATATATACTATCTCTCTTTCTTGTGCACTCTCTCTCTCTCTTCCTCTCTCTCTCTCTCTCTCTCTCTCTCTCTCTCTCTCTCTCTCTCACCATAATGAGCCCCAAGGAATGAAGTCTGCTGTCTATGAATTGAGATCTCTGACACCATAACCCCTAAACTTTTCCTCCTCTACAATTGAGCTCATCAGGTTTTGTAGTTACAGTACAAAAAAAGCTGACTAAAGCAAATGACCTAGAAGAAATAGCCAAATTTCTAGAAACATATAACTTCTACCATGACTGAGTCATAAGGAAATAGAAACTCTGAACAGACGTACAACTAAAGTAAGGCGACTGAATAATCCAAAACCTCCCAACAAAGAAAAATCCACCATCAGAGGGCTTTACTGGTGAATTTTACCAAATAATTTATGAACCAATGCCAACCCTTTCCAAAAAATTTAAGAGGAAAAAATACTTCCAAACTCATTTTATGAGAACAGCTTTACCCTGATAGCAGAGCAAGAAAAACATATAAGAAAAAAACAAACAAACAGACAAACTATAGGCCAATATCCCTGGTGTATATACATGAAAAAATTCTCAACAAAATACTAGCAAACTGAATTCAATAGTACATTAAAAGAATCATACATCATGATCAAGTAGGAATTACGTATGAGATGCAAGGTTTTTTCAACATATAAAAATATTGTTACAGAATTATGTTACAGAATACAATACAAAAATCATATGATCATCTCAATATATGCAAAAAATATGAAAAAAGTCAACACCCTTTCATGATGAAAACATTCAACAATGCCCCTCCCCCAGTGCCTGCAAGGTAGGCGAACCTGCAACCCACGGGCAGGTCAGGCCCAGCAACCTGCCGAGTGACAGAGCTGCCACACGCGCCTGCGACCCACCAGCAGGACAGGTCCAGCGGCCTGCTGAGGGTCAGGCCCGTCCCCTCCCCCAGTGCCTGCAAGGTAGGCGGGACTGTGACCACCGGCAGATCAGGCCCAGCGGCCTGCCGAGGGGCGGAGCCGCCCCCTCCCCCAGCACCTGCAAGGTAGGCAAACCTGCGACCCACAGGCAGGTCAGGCCCAGCAACCTAAGGAATGACGGAGCTGCCACACGTGCCTGCAGGGAATGCGGACCTGGGACCCACAAGCAGGACAGGTCCAGTGGCCTGCTGAGGGGCAGGCCCGCCCCCTCCCCCAGTGCTGCAAGGTAGGCGGGACTGTGACCACCGGCAGATCAGGCCCGCGGCCTGGTGAGGGGTGGAGCCGCCTCCTCCCCCCGCGCCTGCAAGGTAGGCTGACCTGCGACCCACCGGAAGGTTAGGCCCAGCAACCTGCGGAGTGACAGAGGTGCCCCTCGCGCCTGCTGGGTAGGCGGACCTTCGACCGACCAGCAGAGCAGACCTAGGGCCCGACAGCGTGGTAGACGGATCACACCAATTGGAGGAGGATCACAGCCACTACCTGCCCTGCAAGGGAGATTTTTCAACTATACAAGAGCAACATACATAAATAGAGGGAAAATTTCAAAAACACAACAGTTTCACCAAGCAGAAAGAAACAAGCAGTATGAAAAGACAAGGAAAGAAAGGACCACAGGCAATGCAGGTCAACTCAACTTTAGAAGAGGTAATAGCTGCAACAGATGGAATGTCAGATAGAGAGCTCAGGACATACATGCTTCAGATGATCTGGAGTCTCAAGGAAGACATGAAACAGCAAAATCAGACAATGAAAGATCACATTGACAAGGAACTACATAAACAAATCCAGGAAGTAAAAGATCAATTTCACAGGGAGATAGAGGTAATAAAAAACAAACAAATAGAAATACTAGAAATGCAGGAAACAATAAACCAACTTAAAAACTCAATTGAGAATACTACCAGCAGAGTGGAACACTTAGAAGATAGAATATCAGACAATGAAGACAGAGTATTTCAACTTGAAAAGAACATAGACAGCTCAGCAAGTCTGCTAAGAAACCATGAGCAGAACACCCAAGAACTATGGGATAATATCAAAAGACCAAACTTAAGAGTCATTGGGATACAGGAAGGCACAGAGCTCCAAACCAAAGGAATAAACAATCTATTCAGTGAAATAATACGAGAAAACTTCCCAGACTTGAAGAATGAGACAGAATCCCAAATCCTAGAAGCCTACAGGACGCCGAATGTGCAAAATCATAAGAGATCCACACCTAGACACATTATAATGAAGATGTCCAACATACAGAATAAGGAGAGAATTTTAAAAGCTACAAGAGAAAGGAAGCAGATTACATTTAGGGGTAAACCAATCAGGATAACAGCTGATCTCTCAACACAGACTCTAAAAGCTAGAAGATCCTGGAATAACATACTTCAAACGCTAAAAGAAAATGGGTTCCAACCAAGAATCGTGTATCCGGCGAAATTAAGCTTCAGGATGGAAGATGAAATTAAAACATTCCACGATAAACAAAAGTTAAAAGAATTTACAGCTAGAAAACCATCTCTTCAAAAAATCCTTGGCAAAACACTACAGGAAGAGGAAATGCAAAACAACAATGAAAACCAACAGTGGGAGGTAGGACAGTAAAGGGGGGAAAATAATCAAAGAGGAAAACAAATCAGGTTTAGTAGCATTAATAAACAAATATGGCGGGAAGAACAAACCATATCTCAATAATAACCCTAAATGTTAACAGCTTAAACTCACCAATTAAGAGACACAGGCTAGTTGAATGGATCACAAAACAAGACCCAACAATATGGTGCCTACAGGAGATGCATCTGATAGGAAAAGATATACATAGACTGAAGGTGAAAGGTTGGGAAAAATCATATCACTCATATGGACTGCGGTAACAAGCAGGAGTGTCCATACTCATATCAAATAAAATAGATTTCAAGCCAAAGTTAATCATAAGGGATAAAGAGGGACACTACATACTGCTCAAGGGAACCATACACCAACAAGACAAAACAATCATAAATATATATGCTCCAAACAACGGTGCTGCTATGTTCATCAAGCAAACTCTTCTCAAGTTCAAGAGTCTAATAGACCACCATACAATAATCATGGGAGACTTCAACACACCTCTCTCACCACTGGACAGATCTTCCAAACAAAAGTTGAATAAGGAAACTATAGAACTCAATAACACAATTAACAACCTAGACTTAATTGACATATATAGAATATACCACCCAACATCAAGCAGCTACACTTTTTTCTCAGCAGCACATGGATCCTTCTCAAAAATAGATCATATATTATGTCATAGGGCAACTCTTAGACAATATAAAGGAGTAGAGATAATACCATGCATCTAATCTGATCATAATGGAATGAAACTGAAAATCAACGATAAAAGAAGGAAGGAAAAATCATGCATCACTTGGAGAATGAACAATAGGTTACTGAATGATCAATGGGTTTTAGAAGACATCAAGGAGGAAATTAAAAAATTCTTAGAGTTAAATGAAAACACAGACACAACATATCGGAATCTATGGGACACATTGAAAGCAGTTCTAAGAGGAAAATTCATTGCTTGGAGTTCATTCCTTAAAAAAAGAAAAAACCAACAAATAAATGATCTCATACTTCATCTGAAAATCCTAGAAAAAGAAGAGCAAAACAACAGCAAAAGAAGTAGAAGGCAAGAAATAATTAAAATCAGAGCTGAAATTAATGAAATCGAAACAAAAGAAACAATTGAAAAAATTGACAAAACTAAAAGTTGGTTCTTTGAAAAAATAAATAAAATTGACAGACCCTTAGCCATGCTAGCGAAGAGAAGAAGAGAGAGAACTCAAATTACTAGCATACGGGATGAAAAAGGCAAGATCACAACAGACACTTCAGAAATACAGAAGATAATCAGAAATTATTTTGAATCCTTATACTCCAATAAAATAGAAGATAGTGAAGGCATCGATAAATTTCTTAAGTCATATAATCTGCCCAGATTGAGTCAGGAGGATATAGACAACCTAAATAGACCAATATCAATTGAGGAAATAGAAGAAACCATCAAAAGATTACCATCTAAGAAAAGCCCAGGACTGGATGGGTATACAGCAGAGTTTTACAAAACCTTTAAAGAGGAACTAATACCAATACTTTTCAAGCTATTTCAGGAAATAGAAAAAGAGGGAGAACTTCCAAATTCATTCTACGAGGCCAACATCACCCTGATTCCGAAACCAGACAAAGACACTTCAAAGAAAGAAAACTACAGACCAATATCTCTAATGAACCTAGATGCAAAAATCCTCAATAAAATTCTGGCGAATCGGATACAAAAACATATCAAAAAAATTGTGCACCATGATCAAGTAGGATTCATCCCTGGTATGCAAGGCTGGTTCAATATACGGAAATCAATAAATGTTATTCACCACATCAATAGACTTAAAAATAAGAACCATATGATCATCTCGATAGATGCGGAAAAAGCATTCGACAAAGTACAGCATCCCTTTATGTTCAAAACTCTCGAAAAACTAGGGATAACAGGAACATACCTCAACATTGTAAAAGCAATTTATGCTAAGCCTCAGGCTAGCATCATTCTGAATGGAGAAAAATTGAAGGCATTCCCTCTAAAATCTGGAACAAGACAGGGATGCCCTCTCTCACCACTTCTGTTCAACATAGTTCTCGAAACACTGGCCAGAGCAATTAGACAGACGAAAGAAATTAAAGGCATGAAAATAGGAAAAGAAGAACTTAAATTATCACTATTTGCAGATGACATGATTCTATACCTAGCAGACCCAAAAGGGTCTACAAAGAAACTGTTAGAGCTAATAAATGAATTCAGCAAAGTGGCAGGTTATAAAATCAACACGCATAAATCAAAGGCATTCCTGTATATCAGCGACAAATCCTCTGAAATGGAAACGAGGACAACCACTCCGTTCACAATATCCTCAAAAAGAATAAAATACTTGGGAATCAACCTAACAAAAGAGGTGAAAGACTTATACAAGGAAAACTACAGAACCCTAAAAAGAGAAATTGAAGAAGACCTTAGAAGATGGAAAAATATACCCTGTTCATGGATAGGCAGAACTAACATCATCAAAATGGTGATATTACCAAAAGTTCTCTATAGGTTTAATGCAATGCCAATCAAAATCCCAATGGCATTTCTTGTAGAAATAGAGAAAGCAATCATGAAATTCATATGGAAGAATAAAAGACCCAGAATAGCAAAAACAATACTAAGCAGGAAGTGTGAATCAGGTGGTATAGCAATTCCAGATTTCAAACTATACTACAGAGCAATAGTAACAAAAACAGCATAGTACTGGTACCAAAACAGGCGGGTGGACCAATGGTACAGAATAGAGGACACAGAAACCAACCCACAAAACTACAACTTTCTTATATTTGATAAAGGGGCTAAAAGCATGCAATGGAGGAAGGATAGCATCTTCAACAAATGGTGCTGGGAAAACTGGAAATCCATATGCAACAAAATGAAACTGAATCCCTTTCTCTCGCCATGCACAAAAGTTAACTCAAAATGGATCAAGGAGCTTGATATCAAATCAGAGACACGGCATCTGATAGAAGAAAAAGTTGGCTACGACCTACATGCTGTGGGGTCGGGCTCCAAATTCCTCAATAGGACATCCATAGCACAAGAATTAACATCTAGAATCAACAAATGGGACTTACTCAAACTAAAAAGTTTTTTCTCAGCAAAAGAAACAATAAGAGAGGTAAATAGGGAGCCTACATCATGGGAACAAATCTTTACTCCTCACACTTCAGATAGAGCCCTAATATCCAGAGTATATAAAGAACTCAGAAAATTAGACAATAAGATAACAAATAACCCAATCAACAAATGGGCCAAGGACTTGAACAGACACTTCTCAGAGGAGGACATACAATCAATCAACAAGTACATGAAAAAATACTCACCATCTCTAGCAGTCAGAGAAATGCAAATCAAAACCACCCTAAGATACCATCTCACTCCAGTAAGATTGGCAGCCATTATGAAGTCAAACAACAATAAGTGCTGGCGAGGATGTGGGGAAAAGGGTACACTTGTACATTGTTGGTGGGACTGCAAATTGGTGTAGCCAATTTGGAAAGCAGTATGGAGATTTCTTGGAAAGCTGGAAATGGAACCACCATTTGACCCAGCTTTTCCCCTTCTCGGACTATTCCCTAAAGACCTAAAAAGAGCATGCTACAGGGACACTGCTACATGGATGTTCATAGCAGCACAATTCACAATAGCAAGACTGTGGAACCAACCTAGATGCCCTTCAATAGACGAATGTATAAAAAATGTGGCATTTATACACAATGGAGTATTACTCTCCATTAAAAAATGACAAAACCATAGAATTTGGTGGGAAATGGATGGCATTAGAGCAGATTATGCTAAGCGAAGCTAGCCAAGCCCTAAAAAACAAATGCCAAATGTCTTCTTTGATATGAGGAGAGTAACTAAGAACAGACTAGGGAAGAAGAGCACGAGAAGAAGACCAACATTAAACAAGGATGAGAGGTGGGAGGGAAAGGGAGAGAGAAGGGCAATTGCATGGAAATTGAAGGAGACCCTCAGGGTTATACAAAATTACATACAAGAGGAAGTGAGGGGAAAGGGAAAAGTAATACAAGGGGGAGGAATGAATTACAGTTGTGGGGGTAGAGAGAGAAGAGGGGAGGGGAGGGGAGGGGAAGGGGGATAGTAGAGGATAGGAAAGGCAGCAGAATACAACAGACATGAGTATATGAATATGTAAATCAATGGATGTATAACTGATGTGATTCTGCAAGCTGTATATGGGGTAAAATGGGAGTTCATAACCCACTTGAATCAAAATGTGAAATATGATATATCAAGAACTATGTAATGTTTTGAACAACCAATAATAAAAAAAATAAATAACAAAAAAAAAGAAAACATTCAACAAACTTGGAATATGAGGAAACCATCTGAAGCTATAAATAAGAAAATAGTAAATGGAAAGTAGTAAAATTATCTCTGTTCATGGATGACATAACCTTACACATAGCAAATATTAAGGATGCCACAACAGCTAATAAATTAATTCAGTAAAGTAAAAAACCTTAGGAATAAACTTAATCAAAGAGACAAAAGACTTGTACACTAAAAATTATGAAGTCACTGAATAAAATTATAGAACCAAACGATATCTCATATTCACGGATTGGAGGATTTAACTTTGTTAAAATGTCTGTATTACCGAAGACACAGATTCAGTGAAATGCCTATCAAAATATCAATGATCGCTAAATAGAAAATAACAATGCAAAAATTGATATGGAACCACAAAGGACCCTGAATAGCCCAATCCGTTTTGAGAAACAAGAACAAATCTTGAGGTCTCATACTTCCTGGTCTCAAAACATATTCAAAACAATATGGTACAGGCATAAAGATTGACACATAGACCAATGAAACAGAAAAAGAGCCCAGAAGTAAACCCATGTGTTATGGTTAGATATGGTATGTGTCCCCCAAAGGTGCATGTGTTGGAAGCTCAGTCTCCACTCAGAGGTGATAGAATCTTCGAGCGGGAAGGCTAACAGGATCCTCAGAATAGATTAATGCTATTCTTTCAGAGAAAGTCCTCATGGGGTGGTCTGTTATAAAAAGAGCAAGATTGATTTTTCACTACTTTCTGACTTCCTATCTCATCATATGATCTTTCCCTCTTGCACATGTTTACACTATTGTAATGTCATCTCACCAGGACTAAGGAGAAGCTGGTGTCAAGCTCCGGGATCTCCAGAACTGAACGATAAACCTCTTTTCTTCACAAATTATCCAGTTCATGTATTTTGATACAGAGATGGAAAACAGACAAATACATAATGTGGACCATATGTATTTGGTCAACTAATTTTTGACAAGGGTGCTAAGAATACACTCTAGGGAAAGGATAGTCTCTTCAACAAATGGTGTTTGAAAAACTGGATATAGAAATTCAAAGGAATGAAACTGGACTTCTTATCTTACACCATTTAAAAAAATCAACTCAAAAAGGATTAAAGACTTGAAAGATCTCAAACTGTAAAATTCTCAGAAGGAAAAAGTGGGAAATTTTCATAGCATTCATCTTGCCAATGATTTCCTGGATTATGACACCAAAAGTACAGGCAACAAAAGCAATAATAGGCAAGTGAAACTCTATCTAACTAAAAAACTTCTGGGAGAAAATTTTTGCATCTATATATCTGGAAGGGGTTAATTTCCAAAATATATAAGAAACCTCTACAATTCAATAGAAACAAACTCCACCAAAACCCCTCCCCAAAAACCTGATTGAAAAATAGGCAAAGGACTTAATACATATTTCTTTGAGGAAGAATATAGAAAATAGATATATAAAAAGATGCTCAATATCTTTAATCATCAGGGAAATACATACAAAAACACAGTGAGGTGAAGCCTGGCATGGGGTGCATGCCTGAAATCACAGCGGCTTGGGAGGATGAATCAGGCAGATGGCAGGTTTTGGACCAGCCTCAGAAACTTAGTGAGACCCTGTCTCAAAAAAAGAAAAAAAGGAGTCTGGGGATGTAGGTTAGTGGTAAATTGCTCTTGGGTTAAGTCTCCAGTATCACTGCCCCCCACCAAAAATCCACAATGAGCTATCACCTCAAATCTGTTCAGATAGCCTTATAAAATAAAACATAACAGATAATAAATTTTGTTGAGGATGTGGAAAATTTGGAACCCTTGTACACTGCTTGTGAAAATGTAACATGGTGTATCTGCTATGGAAAACAGTATAGAGTTTCCTCAAAAAATTAAAAATGTAACTGCCATATGAGCCAGAAACCTCACTTTTAATCCAAAAATAATTGAAATCAAGATCTCAAAGAGATATGTGTACTCCCATATTCATTGCAGCATTATTTTCAAAAGCCATCCTAAATGTACATCAAAGATGAATGGATAAAGAAAATGTGGTATATACATACTATGGAATACTATTCAGCCATGAGAAGGAGGAAATCCTTTCATATGCTTCAACATGAACGTGGAGGCCATGTGCTCTGTAAAATAACCTAGCCCCAGAAGGACAAACACTGTGTGATTCACTTATACGAGGTATTTAAAATAATCAAACTCATCAAAGTAGAAAGTGGAATAGTGGTTGCCAGGGGCTAGAGGGAGGGAGAAAAGGAGAATTGCTGTTCAAAGGGTATAAAGATTCAGTCATGCAAGATGAAAAAATTCTAGAATCTGCCACAGACTATGGTGTTGATAATTAACAAAACTGTAGTGTACACTTAAAAATCTATTAAGAGGGTAGGTCTCAGATTCTGTATTTTCTTTACCACAATAAAAATAGTGAATGCCCTGCACAATAATAATCACAGAAATGCAAATAAAAAATTATCACCTGTCAAATTAGTAAGAATTTTAAAATGGTGGTGAGAGTTCCCTGAGGCAGGTTCTCATTTAGTGCTAGTTACAGGATAAATTGGCAGGCACAACTGTTTTGAAAAACACTTTGGAAGTACACATCAAAAGGTCTTAAAAATGTTTATACCCTTTGATGTAAAAATTTTACTTGTAGAAATCTGCTTTTAAGAAATAACAGCAGATATAAATACGTTTATTATTTATAATAGCAAAATTTAAAACTCCTCCAAATGTCCCATAAAAGGAGCAAGGTTAATAAATGTTGATAATTACTATTTTAAAAGTTTATGAGGTTTTAGTGACATCAGAAAACTTTTTACAGCATAACACTAAGTGGAAAAAGCTAGGATAACAAACTTCATAAGAGATATTTACACATAGTATTATCACCACGTTGTCAAAGAAAGAGAAAAAGATGTAGAAAATACACAGAAATGAAAAAAAGGAGGGGTTATTTTTGAGTAAGGAGGTTATGGATGGTTTAAGACAAGGGTTTTAAAAAAATCCTTTTCCCATGTTTCCCAAACTTTTGACAAAGAACTTATATTACTCTTTCAATCAGGAAACAAACAAAAAGACAGAAAAATCTTTTTGTTTGTTTCCTGATTGAAAGAGTAATATAAGGTTCCACAGAAAAATATATTATATCCTGATCAAATCTATATTTTTCAAACTGTATTTACTCTTTACTCTTTGCAAACATAAATATAGGAGATAAAATGTACAGTGACCAAAAATTAAACTCTTCATGCTAGAAATACTTGGAGGTATTTTACTGATTTTACTTAAGATTTGGTTAAAATAAACAAACTTTCCCACTAAATCTTTTAATTCTAAAGCAAAAGAGGTAGGCATATCAGGAGAGAAAGCAAAAGAGAGCATTACATTGTTTGTATAGTAAACATATGGCTTCTGGTAGCCCAAGGAAATATCATTGGGTCCCCTCTGTGGGATACCGTGTGCATCCTCTTCAGGAGAGTGGTCTGCAGGGACATTAATGGCATGACCAACAGGAAGAGTAGGGAAGGGTCTGTCCTGGCAGCAAGGACAGCCAAACCCACCATGGCTTTCAGTGGATTGGCAGATGGCACATCCAGATTGTCCCACCAGCCTGGAGCTACTAACTAAAACAATTACATTCAAGAGAGGATAAATTCATGCTACAATCAGATTCCTAATATTAGCTGGGATGGTGGGGGTCATGTTTCAATTGGTTTGGGTTGTGAGCAGATAATGAATAAGGGATGGGCCAAGAGAAGTGCAAGCTGGCTTCTTTAGGGACATAAGCCATCAACTCTGAGAACATCAAGTTTACTGCCATGGCCCCAGTCCTCCTATTTGATGCCACTTGAGAAGTGTTCTTTTACTTTTACTCATATGTTTCCTTGAAATCAGTGAAAGTCAATTTGGAGATTTTGGGTACAACTTAGAAACTTGACATGGTTTACTGGTGGGCCTATGAGATATTTAAAGGTGTGTGTACTATGGTTGGTGGGGGAAGCTTAAATGTGTTGCTGGAAGTTCAAAATTGAGAAATTTTGGCATAATCAGGATTTGGGATTTTTAAACAAGATTAAATCTATCAAGGGTAATCTGTCATTGTCACAGACCACCAGTATACCACAGTCTTCACTCAGTTCATTATCTCATTTGGATTTTCATGCATGGAGTCTGTATGTATTCCTAAACCCTGATCAATAGGCTTGCTCTTACCAGTAGGAAGCTTTCAGCGTAAAGAGAGACTTGACAGAACAGATCTACTCATAAGCTCTGAGCTGCCTCTGATAAAAAGCTTCCATTGAGAGAAAAATTCATTCAAAGCAACACTACCTGTAAGTAACTCTGATAAAGACAAACCTGATGAAGCACTATAAAAATGCTCAAAGACTCTCTGGGGGATAAGAAAAATGCCCCTCTGGAAGTCATGGGTGCCCTATGCAGGTAGTTAGAATGGACAGGGCTTTCGAGGAAGATCGGGACAGACGGTGGGATGCTCACAGTTTAGTATTTGGAACTTAGTAGGAGGTTAATAAATATTTGTTTCCATCTTCCTAACAGCAGATGCAGAGCACAGCAAGGAAGAAATGGAGCCAGAACAGTGTAATGCAATGCACAAAAGCACAGCATGCCAAGAGAGAAGGAGGTAATTGTAGCCTAGAGATCAGTAGATGCACTAGAATAGACCTCTAGTAGTTAGGATGACAGCTCCAGGTATTGTAGTGATGGGGACTGCAAAACTGCAGCACGATTCTGACAGATCTTTGACAGTTATACATCTACATGGTAAGTTGGAGCATAGGATAGATGAAAACAAGAAGAAATCAAGCAGAAATTTAGGTAGAAATCACACCAACACTGATGTGAGGAGAAAGAACTCAACCCTTCAGTGAATGATGGTTTGTTAAAATCATAACAAACTCTTTATAACATAAAAATATAAAAAGTATGTAAAATATGCAGGATAGCCATATTCAGTTTAGGTACAGGATTCCAGTAATTAGTGGAGATAAGTTAACTGTTTAAATAAAATTTATTTTTGCCTCATTGATGGTGCAGCTTGTGTCACTTTGGAATGATTTATTCCTAAAGCCTCAATTTAAAAAAATCAGTTACTAACTGAAATAAAACAATCAAAAGCTTCATTGTTACTACAGTAATAACCTGTCAGAGAATGTTACAGGAAGGGTGTTGAACAGCAGAATGGAAGGTTACAGATGCAATTATTTCTTCTCTAGGTCATAGCCAATCAGTCGCTGTTTACACACAGGGTAGCTTCTGCACTATTTATTTCTTTAAATATTTAACAGTTTTCTAGAGGCAGCGACTGACAATAGTCTATAGAGTTTCTAGCATGTTATGAGTGTTTAATAAATGTTAAAATATTTAATAAAATTCCGTATGATGAAAAACAGCAGTCAGTAAAACTGTTATAGCCTACAATATTTTAATGCCATAGTAGTAACTATTTAAAAATATAAAAAGCAAACAGTGCATTGACTAAACCATAATAAAAAGGAATATTTATAGTCACCAAAAAAAAAAATCCACCTAGGTAATTTCCTCCTAAATTCCTTAGGGAATCGTAGGAATTTTGCATACAAAATGGATTAAAAAAAAAAAAAAACTTCTTTGGAAACGAGGTGCGTGTGTGCGACACTTCCAGAAGTAAGCCGGGTCGCAGTGACACGCAGAAAGCTAGTGCTCTGACACAGCAAGGAAGTTCTTTATTTCCTTCTAATCCTGGGAAAACGTCCGCTAGGCTTGGGAATCGTGACTACACGGTTCCCGCATCTTTGCCGCAGCCCTCAGCCGCTGAAGTCCCCAGTGGCGAGGGCTGAGGACCCCGCTTTCTAACTTTAGAGAAGGAAGTAAGGAGAAAAACAGAGCTGCTCCTTTAAGAACTCCCCTTCCCTTTTACTCTATGTTTACATAACACGGGGCCAGTCCCGGGCCGCCCGTGGGGGCGGGGAGGGGGCGCGGGCGGCCCCACGCGCTGGGGGCGGGGTCGGAGGGCGGGGGGGGGTGGCGCTCGCGAGGGCGGGGCCCCCCCCACCTGCCCGCGCCGGCGGGGCGGCTCCGCGCTCTGGCCCCCGCCCACCCCGCCTCTCGCGCTCGCTCCCTCCCTCCCGCGGGGCTTCGGCGGCGGCGGCTGCAGTGGCGGCGACGCTAGGCGCTCGGCACGGGCAGGTCCCCCTGCTGCCCGGTCCCATTTGTTGCCGGGTCTGGTTCGGGGCGGCTGCGGCGCGCGGAGCTCCGGGGAGCCAGGCGGGCAAACGCGCAGCCACGACGGAGCAGCCGCGGGACTGGCCGCCCCGCGCCCCCTTCGCCGCGGTGCCCTTCCCCGGCGCGCTCACCCCCTTCTCGGGATGGGATTGTAGCGGCGGCGCGGACTCGGCGGGGATCGCGGCGGAGGCGGCGGCGGCGGCGGCCGAGAGGGGCTCCATGTTTTCCCCGGGCCAGGAGGAGCCCAGCGCCCCCAATAAGGAGCCGGTGAAATACGGGGAGCTGGTGGTACTGGGGTGAGTCCGGGCAGAGGGCGGGCGGCGAGCGTCCCCGAGTGGGGCCGCGGGGTGGCTCGGGCGCTCTCTGGGGACCGCTGAGGCGGCGGGAGCGGCTCGCCAGAGGCCGGGATGCTCCGGTCCGCGCGCGCGGGACGCTGCGGCGGGCGCCAGGATGTGCGGCGCGCGCGGAAGCGACTCGGGCGACCCCGCGGGGCACTGCGTGGCGCTCCGGGACCCAGTCCTCGGCGGTTCCGCGGGGGCCGGGGCTTGACTTCTCGCGCTGTGGCTGCCCTCTCGGGGGCCGGGGAGGGTGAGCAGGAGCTCGGGCACCTCGTGGAGTCGCTTCCCGAAGCTGGGGAGCCAGCCGCCGCGGCCCCTGGGGGTTCTTAGTCTCCCGAGGACTGTGGGCCCCGAGCACCCGTCTTCGGAACCCCGAGTGCGGGCTGTGGGCTCGCGCCGCAGCGGACAGTGGGGCTACGTTTTGCATATTGTTATGGTGACCGCCGCGGGTGGTGAACTGTCTGTGACCCAGGCTGGCAGGCTAGCCCTGGCTTCTCAGAGCAGGGAGGGGACGAGCAGGGACGCTGCCATGAGGGGCCTGGACACCGGGCGCGGGACCGCACTCCTCCAGCCCTCGGCCCGGGGCCTCGGCCTCGTGGATGCCCTCCTGGCGGCTGGGCAGCGGCAGGGAGCGAGCCAGCCGCCTCTGCTCCCTCTCCACCGGTGAAAACCACATTTTGAAGATAGTAATTATCTACAATCGTTAAACGGCAGCAATTAGAGACTTCATCTACTTCCTGATTTTCCTTGTGACATTTCTATTGTTTACCCTTAATAAACCAAGAGAGAGGCTTCGCGGGATTAAAGCAGGATAAAGTGGGCAGTGAAAGGGGAGTGGAAGGGGGAGGAGAAAAGTGTAGGAAACTCGGGAGAAGGAGCAGCTTGGCTTTAATGTTGGAGGAGAAAGGATTATTTTTCCCTTTGGATGTGCTGCTCCTGGGAACCCGCGCTTTTGTCTTCCTCTGTTGAAAGACTTGTATTCAGTGCACCGTGAGTGCTGATAGGTGGGTTTAGCACACATGTGAGGAGTCCTAGCTATGGAAAGACTTATGGGACTTGGAGAAACGTGACTTGATAACTTGAAGTAAATGCCAACTTAGAGATAATTTTAAAGAGAAGCTCCCAGACACAGCTGCCTACTCTTCCTTACTTTGTTGCTAGAGTAGTAAATGGGATAGTGCTGGAAATCCCATTACTTGTCTTGAAACTGTCTGCAGCTAAGCGTTTTTCACACCTGCATAGTAATTGTACTTAAAAAGACAGATATCAGGGTTCTCTAGACAGAAGGAGGAGTGACAGAGAAAAAGCCACAGTTTGGTCTGTCTTATGTAACTTCAACCCAACCTAATTTTGTGAAGTTTGGATTTGTTTGTGTGGCTGGCTTCAAAGTATGTTTAACACTGTGAACTTGACATGGTAGATTAACTTATGCCAGAACTTTATTTCATTATTTCCTTTTGAGGCAATCATTGTTGAGATGTTTCAGAACAGCAGTGAGTGGGCCTGGAGGAGATTTTGTGTTCATAGTTGGAAGTGAAGGGCATTCCAAAGCCAGCAAAAGGATTTATATTCTGGATTGTCCTGGTGTCATAGGCTTATTCCAAAGTAGGCTATGTAAATCCATTGCAGTTGCATATGAACTGCCTTTTACTAATGCTTTCCAGGAGACATTAAGTCTGACATTGCTGCTGCTTACCTGACAGTTGGGGTCAGACAGGCAGAAGTTATTTGTGCACCTATTTGTGCCAGCTCTGTTTAGGCATTGAGGATCCAGCAGTGAACCAGGAACTTTCAGTTTACTGTGGAGTGACAGGCATAAACAGGAAAAAAAAAAAGTGAATAAATTAATAAATGACAACTTCAGGTGTTGCCAAATTCTCAACAGAAAATTGATTAAAGAGTGACTGCTGGGTTTTGCTTTCTTAAGCTAAGTCAGGGAAAGTCTGAGAAAGTAAAGTGTGAGTAAAAGATGCTAGTTGGTTTTTATATAACTTGAATTGACTTTTTTTGAGAGTAGGTTTCTGACTCTAGCAATATTAAACTTTACAGAACAGGTAAAATAGTGAATAAGTGGGTATTTTAAAGAGGCCCTTATTGAATTATATCCTAATCTCAGGACTTGAGACAGTGTCTTCCCTTTTAAAACAACAATAACATTCAAAGAACAATCACTATCACCATTGCATGTCTGATCTTCTAGGATATATATATATATATGTATATATATATATATATATATATATATATATGGTCTATTAGATTTTCTTACTTGTTATTTTTGAGGTTAAAAAATGCTCGGTGTTTTATATTGATGGAATTCTTTGCTTATACAGTATATTGTTTTTTGTTTGCATTTTCTGAAAGTTGTTGTGACTGTCCCTCTATGCTGTCTTCTGAATTTCATAGTAAAATCTTACCAGGAAATTCTAGAGGTCAGGCTGAAAGGTTGATAGATATCTGTATCTTTATACAATATTCTGCATCTTTTCATGTGTTACAATATTAATCAACCCTATGTAGTTAGGATTTTATTGGGGTTCTAACTTTTTGACAGATTAGTAAAATTTAAATTTTTTCATAATTCCAACCAGTTAATGTATCACAGCCACACTTTTTTTTTTGTTGTGCCCACTAATTAATTGAATGTGCAGGAAAATGTCTACTCATTGGGTCTTTCTTGCTCTTAATTTTAAAATTGACTAACATTTTAAGGTTTGGGAAGTGGCTTAGGATTTGAGAGGCAGTTGAGTTGGGTGGGAACAGCACACATTCACAATTAGGGAACCTGATTCAAGTCCTACATTCTTGTCAAGTGGCTTTGTGATTTTGACTTACTTCCTCTCTGTTTTTTTTAGCAATAACAAAATATGATTGGATTAGGTTTTCATCAAAAACCCTTGGTCTGTACTCTGGAATTTTGTCATTGGCTCAAATGTAGAAAATGTATAGTTAAGTTACATTGTCCAAGTTGCTTGACATTTGTTGATTTTATGTATTAAAGTGATGGTACTAGAATTCGAATAGGCACACATCCTGCATCTGTAGCAGAAAGGCTAATGCTGTGTTTGTTTTTTATGAAGTAGACATATATAAAATAGGCTTAAAAAAGTAATATTACACATATACTTGATTTCTTGGTGGTAGGTTATGCATGAGAACATTCAAATTGGGTAAAACTTGCTGTCTCAAATTTAAGAAAGGCAAAGATGGTTTGAAGTCAAGCTAAATAGATTGAAATTCAAGCATAAGGAGGAGATAATCTAATGGTAGAATTTAGGACTGGAATGGGCCTAAGAGGTGTTGGTATATATTCAGCCCTCTTATTATTCACAAACTGGGGATTTAGAAAGAAGGAGATTTTTTTTGAGTTCCTACTTCTTACTGGCTGAGCTGGGTCACTGTATATACTGTTTCCCAGTGCTGTCAGCCCCTCAAAGTACCCTTTTTGGATTCAATTTGAAGCATGCAGCTCTCTTGCTGACTAATGGCCCATCATGGTTTTTGGAAAAATAATGCTTGGTTCCCCTCACCTCACAGTTGAATGGATAATACATTTTGTAATACATTTTCATTAGATGCTTCACAAAATATATCTCAACCAAGGGTTCCTAACTGAGGGTCCACAGATGGAATTCAGGGAATCTACACATGTGAATAGGAGAAAAACACATCTTTATTTTCACTGTATTCATTAATTCAGACATTGTATTCAGATGTATGTAGCAGTTTGCTTTATTATCAGCATATGAGACAAAAAGGTCTACTGCTAGACTTGTCATTTAATGCCTCAACATAGAAGTACATGTATGATTTTTTACAATTTAAAACTACTTGAATAACTCAGTATAACTGATTTCTTTGGTATTCTATTTTATACATTGAAAAAACCCATTTGTCTGAGCAGAGTTGAATAGGCTTCATCAGACTACCAAAGAGATCCTTGGCACAAAAGAGCTTAAGATCCTTTACAAATGAAGTTTATAAATATTACTGAAAAAATGAAGTTAAGTATCTTAATGGAAATATTAAGCACTACTAAAGAGGGGAACTACCTTCCTTGTTTCCTTTGGATAGTGCAGTTGCCTGTTAAATAAAACAAAAAGGACTATTGCTTGAAGAAGTTATGTGTATTTCTTTTTAAAAGGTGGTCCCCAATTTTTATATTTGTTTCTGTTGTTCCATAGGGACTTCGCCTTGATTCTGCCTCCCTTTGGTCATAATAAGGAACCTTAAAATGTATCCTGACACTTCTTATTTTCTGGTCCTCCACTCTAATTTGGGCACATAGACTTCAAACACGAGTATCTTTTATAGACTTAAAAGCCTTTGAACTGTTTTTTTTTTTTTTAATAAAACAGAATCTTTGTTGTCACTTAGCATGTGGGGGTGATCTGAAGAGTTCAGATCTGTTTGTGTGGACATAGTGTCTCATTCTGTAGGCTATTAAGGGTTATGATGTTACTGACTTTAGGTTGCTATATTTTTCTTTACTAACTTTAGCCTTGTTTGGAATATGTTGCTCTCTGTGTGACTTTGTGGCTTCTGGTCTGACTTTCTCAGATTAATTTGTTTCTTTAACACAACAAGGCTGGAATTTTTATTAGGACTTTTCACTTTGGGTCATATTTCATCATGTGATCATTTGGGGATGCTTTTTATAAACAAATAAAAGCAGCTTGATTCAAGTTCTAACAACTTGACCAGACATTTTACCTGAAAGATAAAATGCAGACACAGAAGACCATAACAGAATAAAACATAGTAATTGCTGTATTGGGGGGATACTGATGTTTTGGACCTGGAGCCATGGTTCTGTGACTGCTGTGCAGGGGTGGCAGTGTGGCCTCCCTGAAAAGAGCATGTGAGGCTGTAGTTGGCTTTTGAATGGAGACAACAGCAACTGGTGGACCTCATTGGTATGGGAGAAAAATAACTGTGAGAAGGAATTTCTAACATCTTTGAGTTAATTAAAGGTTTCTCCTGGAGTGTGCAGTAATCTGCTTTACAAAAATAAAAGTGAAGGTTTGAATGATTCAGTTATTAGTTCTTACTGAGCTTATTGTCACCATCTTCTGGAAAATAAAATAATAAGAGCAGAAAGTGCTTCATATTTCTTAGCATTGTCTAAACCAGCTGTTCTCAACCACGTCTCAGCCACCTCATGATCAGTCTTGAGGTAGGTAGCTAGTAATTTATGATATGTAATAAAGTATGGATCTTTCAAATGATTCAGGGATGTTTTAGTAATGGCATTTTTACCTGTATGCATTCTGATGTTTTCTCAAGTGGGAGAGAAGGGGTGAGTCACAGTAGGCAAGCCAGAAATTTATTCATTCAACATATATTCACTGGGTGTCTTCTAGGTTCGGGGAATACAGCTGGGACAAGGCAGACGGATTCACTGCTCTGGTGAATTGCTAGATGTTCTTGTCATAACCTTTAAGTGAGCAACTGCTGATGTATAGTGTGTATGTATTACCCAAATATTCAGTATAAATAAATGTTTGTCAGGTTTGGCACTAAGGGATACACAGACAGGCATGGTTACAGCCACTGTGGAATTTACAGCCTAGTTGGGGAGAGCGAAAGGCTGTGATCCTGGTATATCAGTAGGCTCACATAACCTCTGCCTGAATGCAAAGGGGGTGGCCCACATGCAGTTTCATGGGCAAGAGAGCTCTAGAAAGAGTATGCTAAGACCTATGGGCAAGCTGCTGCGTGTAGCTCCTTTAAAAAGCAGGGAGGAGCCCTGAATGTTAGAAAAGAGTTGTTGAATAAAATAATGGGAAAGATGAGATGGAGGTAGGTGAGGAGGGGCTTAAAAACTATTGGAAGGGTTTTGAACTTCATTCTAAGGGTGTGGGAGACTATCATAAGGTTTTCAGAAGTGAGGGGTGCAGGCAAAGCCTTCAACCAAGAGGACACAGTGGAGATGGAGGGAGGAACTGGGGCTGGAGCCTACCAAGGCAAAGAATGGAGTGTGAGCCAGAGGCGGCTATCTGGCTTCCAGGTCCTACTGCCTGTCCCTCTTGAGACTGAGTTGCCTCTCTTGTCCCATGTTTTGTGTGGTTTACCAGAAAGTGCTGGCTGGGTATCAGTCCTGTTCTCTGATCCTGATGCTGGGTTACAGGCACCTTTCCTGCCTGCCTTCATTTATCTCACCTTTATTGGGAGAGATGGCAAGCCAGCAGGTAGATAGAAAGTGGAATTTCAGAGAGTGCTGTGAAAAAAATACAGCAAGATAGGGAGAAGGAAAGCTGATGGGAAGGGCTGAGGGGACTAGCAGGGTAAAGTGGTATTGATAAGGTTGCGGTGCTTTTAAATAGAATAATCAGGAAAAGTTTTCCCAAGGAAATAATCCTGTGTCTTTTGGGAGTCTCTGTCTTTTTCAGTGTTCATTTACATTTTTTTTTTTTTTTTGGTTCAGCCACTTAGAGGGGGTTCTGCTCTTACAGCCAAAAGATACTGAATATTCCATTAGTTAAGAAGCAAAATGCATAAACAGTTTACAAAGGGAATATAGAAGAACAAACAGATCTAAGGACAGATACTTAGTGTTCCTCCACATAGACATGGTTCAGTGCATAGTGCCACCTGCCACCAGCCCAGAGTGATAGTTACATTCCACCAGAGTTCATTGAAACTGTTTTCCCTTGGAGTTTGCCCTTGGGGTCAGGGATGCCTGCCTGACTCCACCCTCTGTGGATTGTGGGCACACCTTTCTGGCACACAGTGAGCATTCATGGATGTCTTGAGGAAATGGATTTTTAGGGACACGCCCCAGCACCCTGCTTGACACAGGTGACACCAGGGTTTAATAGATGTTTCTTAATTTGGAAGGAACACTGCTTCTGTAGTACAGTTGCGGTTCTATGAACAATCCTGCCAGCCTATAGGGCTCACGTTAAAGATTCCCCAAGATACTAAGCTACTTTACTGACATCATCTATTCCAATTTCAACTTCTGTTTGTTTTTCTTTTCATGAGTTACCTAACAGTCATTTTGTCACCTGCAGAAAGTTCTGCCTTGAAGGGAAGTGGGCCATCTGTTATAATTCCACCAGCTGCTGTGAACTGCATTGCAGTGCCATGGTGGCACTGAAAGGCTGTGGCCATTAATGCCTGTTAATGATGGCTGGAGATACTGTGGCATACAAGACTCTTAGATGACAAACCTAATAAATATGCATCAGGGGTATTTTCAGCATTGGGTTTAAGTCTCGATTGAGGTTTTCTTTGCAGCCATCCACATAATGCTTCTCACTCTCAAACACTTAACTCTGCTTTTCTGCTCATTCAGAATCTGTTTTTAGGATAAGAAATCATTATTTCAAGCTTTGTACTTCCATTCTAATTAGTACCAGTTTAACAGAATCCAACCACAGCAGGCGGTTGTATGTTTATTTTTTAGACTATTGGTAGGAAACGGGGGTTTACTATTGCCAAGTGCTTCTGAGGAGCCTGGGCAGCTCTTCCTCCCTCCTCATTTGTACCTGCTTCTCCCGCTTCCTGCTCCTCATTTGTAGAACCCTCTCATTGTAATGAGAACTTGTGATAGGTGTGCAATTAAATTTTCCTGAGGCACTTGATTGATTACTTTGAGTAAAGGTCATTTCTGCACAAGGACCATAGACACAAAGGAATATATGTTTTCACACCAGATCCCAGAAAATTATGCAGACTAGATCCTTATACTTCTCAAGATAGTTTTTCACACATTCAAACTATTTTCACTTGGTAAGCATTCAGTTGTTTGACCCTTCAAGCCATCTGTGAAAGAATTGTAATAAAGGCTGAGTTACTAAGGTGGAGATTACCCAATTTTTCTATTTGGTGTTGTAGATGGTTGGAGATCATATAGGCAATTCAGGTTTTTTACTTCATCTCATGTTTTTTCCAGCCAGTGAGAGTTCCTCCTATCCCTGTGTATGCGTTCCAGACCTCCCATCAGAAGAATCCTCTCTTTGAAACAGGTCTGGTTCTGCAATTGCATTGATCCCTCCACTTGGCACAAGTGATGCTGTGTGGCTTCTGGGTGTTGCCTTAAGGGATGTTATAGCCTGTCTTTGCCTTCCATATCCATAATAAAATACCACTTGCTGGGGGCTTCAACAACAGAAACTAATTTTCTCACAGTTCTGGAGAGTGCATTTCAAGATTAAGGTGTCAGCAGGCACCTAAGACCTCTGCCCTTGGCTCACAGACAACCACTTTCTCACTGTGTCCTTACATGGCCTTTTCACTGTGCACGAGTATCTGGTGCCTCTTATAACACTAGTCATACTGGATTAGGACCTTCCCATGTTACCTCATTTTAACTTTGGTTTTCTGAGAGTTAATACTTCATAAGAATTTTAAGGGGTTATAGTTCAGACCAAAATGTTCTATTAGTGGGCAGCTGACTTATCACAAAAGTCTGACTATCTTGCTGAAGGTAGTTGCTCTGGCAGATGAGAGATTATAAAAGGGGAGGAGAAGTTCTTCCATCCCACAGCCATTCCAGCCATCTCAGCTGAGGCAGCAGACCTGTGATTGAAACCATCATGGGTCCTTTGGTCCATCAAGCTTCGAATCCATATCATACAGAACAAAGATGAGCTCTTTCCACCACCCTCTACCCAAATGAAAGCATCATGAGCAGATAAGCAGCAGTTGTTTTAAAACACTTGTTTACAGGAGATTTGTTATGTTGTAGTAGACAAAACACCAGAATACTATGTATGCAAATGTTCCTGTGGTCAGATTTGACAACTCTAACATGAAATAAATTCACTCATTTCTTATTGAATTTTTTTTGCTTCTTTCAGATTATTAATTACTTTAATATGCACATTTTTAGCCTTTTGGGTGAGTTATTCCAAATATGTACTGTGTGGTTTGAAAGTCTTGGCTGTCATAAGCATTTGTGGAGTGATTTTTATCACATGCAAGTCACCTGCAGGTTTCCGTGCATTCCCCCTCCATAATCAGTACAGTCTCCCACAATTCACTGAGCAGTTGAATAGCCCAGCAGAGCCGAGAACCATGATTCTGGGAGACTCCCACATAAGCAGCTTTCACCCAGGACAGCTAAGTGCATGACACAGATTTTCAGGCTATTAAAGGTCACCTGACATAAAATAATAGAACTAGCAGAGATTTGAGTAGGGGAAGTAATCTATATCAGCATTCTGCAGGTATAGGGTGCCAAGTAGACCAAAGACTGTTTTAATACTGCAGTCAGGTGGTTAAATGACAGGATGAAAAGCTCATTTATATTGGTTGTACCTGTCTGTGACTGTAGGCAGTAAGAATGTAGGATAGATCCTGAAGTACTTCACACGTCTCATGCTTGAAATGGAGAACAGTTTTGTGTCAGTTAAGAAATAAGCAAAGGCAGAAGGTTGCTCTGGTGCTCCCAGTTTTGGGTGGGCCAGTATACTCTGTTCACAGAAGAGGCCAGGTGTCCTAGCATTGCTGCTGCCAGCCATCTGCACAGCACCATGGGTGGAAGGACCTGCAGGCTTGGGAGCCACCACCTCCTTCCAAACTGGACATGTCACCATAGAAAGAAAAGGGACTCCTCTTGTAGTTAGCTGATGAGACAAATATAACTTCTAAACCTTTCCAATGGGGGAATTTTTCATTTTTAATCAGAGAGAGTGAGAAATGCAAAATCCAGACTTTGCCTTTAAAATCGATCAACTATGTGTTAAACTTCCAGGGATGGAGTTGTAACTCAGTGGTAGGGCAATTGCCTCACAAATGTGAGGCACTGAGTTCCGTCTTGGCACCACATGAAAACAAATAAAGGCACCAAGTCCATATACAACTAAAAATTAAAAATAAAAAATTTTAAAAATGATAAATTAAACTTCCAAATCACATATTTTGAAAGTTTGAAGCTTTTATAATCTTTTAGATTTTAAAACAACTATGGTAAGACTTTTGGGACTATATATAAAATTTTGTCTGTTGTGAATGGGTATGTCTAATTAAAAATGAAATCCACTATACATCCAGAAATTGAGCAGTCTAAACATGTTCACCAAACATGAGCCACTCGGTTTGTGCTAGGTGATGCTGTTGCTGCTTCATAATGATGATTAGGGGACCAGGGGTGCCAGAACTCACATGTTATATGAGGAAATGTGGAACAATAAATTGTGGCTGGAACAGAGGAAGGATGGTTGGAGGGAGCCAGTATTCTGGGAGCACGGTGTGCCAGGTTGTGTTAGGTGTTTTATGTTGTTGTTCCAGGAACTGTTTTTTGTTATGTGGGCAGTGAGGCTCAAGCTTAGTGACTTGTCCAAGTTCATTCCACTTGTGGGTGGCAGAGCCTGGTTGAAAGGTAGTCTGTGTGACTCTGAAGCTGATTCCTTCTACCAGGGGAAGGTGGGAGGCATGTATATTGCTGGGAGATTGGAAAGGATTTCCCAGGGCAGCAGGCTTTGAGCAGAATTTTGAAGGGTGACCTGGATTTTTATAAAACAGAGTTATGAAGGCCAAGGGCTTTTGGAACATGAGGAATTTTGCTGGAGGTTGAAATTGGGAAGGAGATGAAGTTGGAAAGTTAGGTTGGAGTAGGATCAGGGTGTCAGCAAATTCTTGTGCTCTTTGTGCAGACCATCATTTTGGTCTAGGGCAGGTTCTTTCCTCTGTTGCAGGTCTCCACTGCCTTCGGTCTCTATTGCTGAGCTGTTATAGCAGTAGTGTGGGACATGTGGGCCTGCTGTCTCACCCCCAGACCAGTCCTCTGATGATATAACGGAGAAGATTTCTCGTTTTTGCCATTTGCTTGCCGTGGCCGTGTACTCTGCTCAACCTCTGCCTTATCTTGTGGTGTGCCACTCCTTTTGAATTGAAGTGAAGCTTCCTGAGTTTAAAATCGTCATTAGAGAGGAAGTATTAGGATCTGAGCTTTTTAATTTATTTTCCTACTGAAATGAGGGAATTCCAGTTAGAGTTGCTCCTTAGTGGCCTGATTCTGCTTCCTTTTGGAGGTGCTTAGAGGGCTGGCTCACACAGGTCATGATGATGGCATCTGTCCTTCCTTGAGAGCTTTCTCTCAGCCAGGTCCTGTGCAGAGTGTTGACTTCTCTGTACTATAAGGGAAATGGATGCCATCACTTTTATCACTTCAAGTGAGGAAACTGAGTCATGGTGCCTGAGAAACCTGTCCAGATCCCTGGACTGCCATATGACTAAGCTCTGATTTGAACTTAGGCCTTTCTGACTCCAACACAGTGGTTCTTAGATCCTGCCTTTACTGTATGGGTTCAGGAACAGTTTTGCACTATTTTACTTACCATTTTTTTAGCCAAATACTTGCATCCTGGGTATTCTCATTAAACACATGACACAAAGCTTCCCACCTTTAATGAAGTTACTGGCAAGGTTACAAAAAAGGTTTTTTTCTTATATTCACAGCCGAGATTAACTTTTTGGGAAAAAAGTTTGCTTTTTTGATTGTGTTTTTGTATTGTATGTTTAAACATTATTAAATATATGATTTCCAGGAAATAAAAACTAATCCTCATAATATCTGCCTTCTTATTTTTCTGAATGTTATTACAGTTGAATTAATACTTCAAGGAAGACCTGCCTTGGTCATGTAGAGGAATTCAAAGTTTATTCCCCTAGTTTCCAAGATGATTTATTGAGTTATTCTTCCCCGACAGAACAGCTCTGTGATTGCACAGTATGGCACAGCCCTTGAAGTCTTGCCTTTGTCTTTGTTGGTGGTGATAACTTAGGAATTTCAATTTGACCCATAGCTTGGAGAAAGAGCTGTGAGGGTTTTCCCTCTCCAGTAAAGCCTGGGATCTGCCTGGAGACTAATGCTACTACATATGGAGTTTTCTCTTTCTGTTTCTTGATCTTCCTGTTAGTATTGATTAAGGGGAAAGAACTTCACAGCTTCTGTCTCCTTGCTCACAGTACTTTGTACAAGTTGTTCCAGTAATGGTACTCATTCAGCTAATCTGAAAAGTACAGGCCAACAACAGTCCAGGAAAACTGTCTTTTATTTGCTTACACTGAGTGTTAACTTGCATCAGATGAGAACTTCAAGGCTTTCATGAAACTCAGTTGATGTAGACCCTTCTGAAAACTGGCATAGCTTTATGTTTTACAGTTTTAACCTTCCTGTGATGGCAGTGAAATCTTTTCAGTGACGTATGTTGGGAGCTGCATATGACCCAGGGTTTCTGAAAAACATTCTTAGCAAACAGGCATCCCAAGATATCAGATGGTGAAATACCAGAGGACAAATACAGCATCTTGATAATCAATATTAGATGTTATATGGGGAAAAAGCAGAGACCTGAAGCACTGCAGGGAAGTAATTCAATCAGCAGATTCTGATAATGTAATAAACTACACAGGGTGAAACTTGAGTGGTTTACACACACCAGAATGCCCTTCAATTGAATTATTGTCTCATAATAGTTGTCTGCTCATGTACTACTATTTTAAATATTAAAAGGCAATGCAAGTCACTTTTCCCCCTCAGATGAAAAAGAAGACACAAATCTTCATCACTTTAATAATTTATATGCCACCTCCATGACTGTCAGAGCTCATGTTTTGGATTTATTAGTTGGAAATCCTGTTTGGGAGAGCAGAGCATGCAGACTCTGTATTGTGTTATTTGTAAAGCTGCTCTTCCATTGTGCAGGTGCCCTGGAGAGTTGCTTCTCTCTTGGTGAGGAGGACTGAGTGGAGGGCCCTTCCCTCACTGGGTTTTCTGGCTCATGTACAGTTTGCAGCTAGGAGGCAGGCATAAAGAACCTCCTGGGGCAGTCATGGCTTGAGAGGCATACTAAAAGCCTGTGTGGCTGCCACAGGCTAGGTGCTCCATTGCAGTCCTGGAGGAGGTGATGGAGGCAGGGAGGCTGAGACTTTGAGAGATTAGTGTGAGGATGCACATGACTAATGGATTTTGAAGTTCAGGAATTTGAGTCTGGATCTCAAATTCTAAAGTTCATGCATATTCTGCTTCTCAAAACTGGAGATACATCTTAAGCTTGTAAAAGGGCTTTCTGAGACTGGACACACTGCATTCTGAGGCCATGTCGTTATCAGTGATAACTTTTGAAAATTTATTTATTTATTTTAATTAGGTATATATAACAGCAGAGTGCATTTTGATTAATCATACACAATTTCAGCACAACTTTTTATTTCAGTGGTTGTTACATGATATAGAATGATACCACACATGCAGTCATACCTATACCTAGGGTAATGATGTCCATCTCATTCTGCCATCTTTTTTGCTCCCATGTACCCTCCCCACCCTCTCTCCCTTTTGCAGTAATAACTTTTGATAATGACCAGAAAGGTATAATTCTTCAGGTCTGGCATTAAGTACAAGAGTTGTGATTTTAACTAGAAATGCTGGTGTAGTCCCCACTGGACCAGGATGAAGTGGGCTGCAGTATAAGCTGACAGCCCTGTGGAGCCCCACCTCCCCTTTTGATGGCTCTGCCTGTTTACATTTCCCTTTCTTTTCTTGCCTGAGGCCCAGGAAAGGGTCAGAGGATGCCTGCCCCTCTTTTTCCTGTTACCTCCACTCACATCCAATTCGGACAATAGAGCTCAGCTCCCTTGGGAGAAGAGCTTTCTGTAGCCCTTTAACTCAGTCTAAGTGAATCTTTCTCTGATCTAATTGGGTATTTTTATCCATTTGAACAGGATCATGATAATAACACAAATCACATCCTCTTCCATTGGGTTTGTAAAAATTTTTTATCCCAGTTTCTTCTAGGTTAAACTAGTTTCAGTTATATATCATGAATTCTTATAACTTTTAGACGTTAACATTAATTCTTAACACTAATTATATAGCGTTCCTTCACTGAAAAATTTGTAAATGAATTTTTTTAAAGGTAGAACATTTGAATTCAGGTAATATGGTATTAATTTAAAAAGCTGTATGCTGAAAGCATATATAAAGAATATTAAAAAAAATTTGGAAGAGGGAAGAAAAAATCACCCATGTTGCTAATATTCTTTTCTTTGTTTTCTTACACTTACCTCCATTTATGATCCATATATGTCAATATTTTTATATACTTCATGTTATACATGGTGTATGTGGTTATTTTTAAAGTATTAGCTAATTGACCTTCATTTTTAGGAGAATATGATTACTAAAAAAAAAAAAATTAAATAGCCAAATATATTTTTCTTGATCAAAGCAGGTATGTGTTAATTGGTTATTTAACACAAATTCTGCTCTTTTGGAGGGGCATCAGGATTTGCTCTGTGATTTTAAAGGTCTTTATCTGTTCTAACAATGTATGGAAGGAGGAGAAACAGACTGATCTCTGTCTTGCTTGAGGTCCCCAAGTAGAGCAGCCTGTATGTGAAGGGCATGGCTCCTGAAAATGTCTCCTAGGTGCTGAGAGGAAAGGACACTTTTGAGACAGTAAATTCTCTCCATGTGTTGTCCAGAATAACTTATTTTTTGTCCTTGGAGCTTTCCCCTGGACCTCTGTGATGTGTCTGTATAACTTTATTCCTTCTTTTTTCTGCATCTTCTGTGCTTTTTGCACATATAGTTTCCTCTGCCTGCCTGCAGTTCAGTTCTTTCTTTCGAGTTTTGCTCACCTGGTTATGTAATTCAGGTGTCACCTCCAGCAAGCTGCCCTGGTTCTCCTCTGTTTTCCTCCATCCAGAACCAGGGATTTGTAGTGTCATTCTGTGCCCTGGAAATGTCTCCTCCTTATTGGGCTCCTTCAGGGCAGGGCCTGGGGCTTGCTCAGTGGCTCTCCTTCTCAGCACTTGGTGTAGTACCTAGCATTGGATGGATGGAGAGAAGGATGAAAAGATGTTCTCCTGAAGGAGGAACATTCTACTGGGATGGTGTTTTCCCCTTTCCTTTGCTTCCTGCTCCATTTTAAAAGAATTCATTGTTAGTTCTAAAATAGGTATTTGGTTTATTTGTATTTGTTTAATAAACTTCTTTGTATTTTTGTATCTTTGTTTATTTGTATTTGTTTAATAAATATTCTGTTTGTGTCTTCCAAGGTAAGCTAGATTATCAATTTTTTCAGCACACAAACATAATGGGTGTTCATTTATGATTGGCTGACCCTGAAATGAGGTGGTAATGACTTTAAAATTTTCCCTTTAACTTTTTTTTGAAACTTTTTGTAGTTATAGATGGACAGAATGGCCCTATTTTGTGTTTATTTTTATGTAGTGCCAAGGATTGAACCTAGTGCCTCTCACATGCTAGACAAGTGATCTGCCACTATGCTACAGTCCCAGCCCCTTTCTTTAAACTTTTAAGAAAGACAAGGGTTAAAAGCGGGTGAATACAGGATATGACTGGAAGCTGACAATAATTTAAGCTTTTGACTTAAAATGGGCTTCCTTACTGTGTAGTATTAAAAATCTCTCCAGAAAAAATCAACAAACCCAGTCACATTTGACAGTGATAAATCTTTATTTTTATTCAAAATTTGTTGCTCTGAAAAAAAAGTTAGTTGCTGTGGTTTCTTATCTTTTCACTCAAAAGTCACAGATAAATATTTTTTCCATTATTTTTTCTTGATATTTATCACAGCCGCTTTTGGGTCTGTGTGCTGGCTGGGCTTATTTGTGTGTGCTTTCACTCTGCATCATCTACATTTCAACTTCTCTCCTTTGATTCTTAAGAGAACTCTATGCTTGCAGGGCATATGTGATGTTTGCTGTTCATCCAGTTTCCAGGTATTCCTTTTTAATATCCTTACAGACACACTTGCTGTTGGTTGACCCCCTCTCCCCCATAATACTGTGTTGAGTGCCACTTGTTATATATTTGCAGCAAGACAGCTGGGGTACTCTGAAAGCCAACTTGAGTTTATGTTTCTCCCTTTTTTTTCCCTTTCTTTTAAAAAACATCTTAAACATTTTAAAATGTGAAATTATTATATAAAACTTAAAAATTTTGTGATTTTATTCTTTGACTCTAAGAAAATGTTTTTATCAGACAACCTTTCCTTAATTCCCTGTCTTAAATTTTTAAAAAAACAAATCCATAAAAACATATACAAAAAAGAAAAAAACCCTCATTATCATGAGGAACCAGAGATCTGGTCATTAAACTATTTGTTTTTGCTAGAGAGGGTTATGTGTAGCAGGGAAATATAAAGCATCTTTCCTTCTGATTTTCCTTTTTTTGTCCCCCTTCTCCCCAGTGCAGTCTCCTACCCATCCTCTACTTTGTAGAATTCTCAAATGAATATTCATCTCCTTTCTCCACTCCCACTCCAGTTCTTATAAGCAACATAATATACAAAGAAATGTCTAAAATTTAGATTATTCATGGGATTTATAAGAAATAAAAAGAGAATGTGATTTTTTAAAAAAAATTACATATACATTGGAGAGCAGCATAATAGCATAAATTATTGTGAATTAAGGTCTTCATTCCTAGTGGTGTCGGCAGCCCTGAAGCTGTATTCTAAGTATAAAACAGACACAGACACAAACCAGCCTCTGTGAGCACGTGCACTGCCTCATGACGTGCCAGCAAGAAGAAGGGAGATGGTCTGCTGCTCAGTGTGTGTACAGATCTTTGGGAGAAAACTGCAGTCCAAATGATTTGTGAACTGTGGTTTTGTAAAGTGGCTTAATGAATTTGTTCATTTGGTTTGATTGGATTATAAGAGACTGTCTTACAGTGTGGATCTGGCTGATTATTTTTGCCTTGTAGATTTTCTTTCTGGGATATTATGGGCACATGCTCAATAAAAAATGACCCAGAAATTGCAGATATTTTCTCAAACTGAGAAATAATGCTCAGGGGTGGTTGCCCAGAGACTTGGTGGAATATTGGTGGCCAATGAGTCAATTTATTGCTGATGATCTCTCTAAAGTGAGATTTCTCTAAGAGCTGACATTTTTTGGCTTTTTGTTATAAATGTATTAGCTACATATGATGACTATTATTAAATTGAAAACAGCCTTTATTTTTCTGATAGAATATATTTCAAAATCTGAAACACTTATTTTCCTGGACTAAAAATAACTGGAATAAAAAAAAAAAAACAAGGCAAGAGTATAATATGCTGAATATATTGCTCACTATGAAAACTGAACAGTCAATAGCATCAGTGTTTCGTAGTAAAGACATCCAGTTAGTTAGAAAATGCTACAGGAATGGCCTGCTTGTGGACTACTGAGGTTCACGTTAACTGATGATTTAGCAGAAATTTCTGTAGAGGATTATTATTATTTTTTAAATTGGTGCTTCTCTTTTTCAGATACAACATTTGGAGTCTACTTGAGACTTTCTTTGGTACATGGGGCTTGTCTCATTGACCTTTCTGCACATTAGGGATCTTTGAATAACTTTGGAAATTTAAAAAACAGAAAACTGGAACTCAAGAGAATCCTCTGAAGGTCCCTTTCAAACATTTCATTCTACAAATAAAGTTAAAAAGTAAAAGTTAAATGTTTATTATAAATTTGATCTCAGTAAGGGCAGAATGTGTGGAGGGCATTTCTGTCACCCAAGGGTGTCATTGGTTCACTCATGTTCTTCACAGTTGAGTTTTTCACTGTCTCTGAGGGGGTGTTGAGTCCACAGTGTCTTTGATCATGCCCTTAGATAGTGTGGCAACAAAATAAACATGTTTGTTTACTCCTTTTGTGGAGCATACAATTTAGAAGCATCATTGTTAACTTCTAGATTGTATTTTTAACCTTTTGAACTGGCAGTTTCTTGGAATGTGTTGAGCTTTTGAAAATGAAATTAAATCAAAGTTTCAAGTAAGAACTGGGACCAGAAAGCAAAGCTGTAGATTTCATATGTGATCTACCATTCTCTAGAATTGTTCAGTCAGAGGGATGCCTTTTGTTTAAATAAGAAGAAAAATAATAACTGACTACTTTGGCCTGATGACCTTGGTAATTATTAGCTCCTCTGATGTAATTTATTAGTGTAATTTATTGAGTGCCAGGGGTTTCAACTGATGTATGAAGCACAGATTTATATGGGACTCCTGCCAGGGTCTCACTCTGAAGTCAAATACGGATCTTTCTTTTCTTTCTCTCTTCCTTCTCTTTCCCTCCTCTTCTTCCTCTAACTTTCTCTTCTCCGCATTGTAGATGTGCATGCTGACTGACATCATTTCTTTCTGGTAGATCTTGTTGGTTTGCCTTTTGCAACTTCTAGGAGTCTTACATGGAGAGAACTTTACAATGCAAAATTTGTTTTCCAGCTCCCCCTTTGAAAAACCCCTTCACACTTCTTTGCTTTCTGAATAGAGGTGGAAGTATTTTGCCTGACTGGCGTGTGGTCCCACATGAAAGGTTTGTTTGGGCATTTAGCAAAACAGTGATTTTTTTTTTTTTTTAACCTTCCCAGTAGAGACTTATTTTCATTTACTTACACCATAGGAGGTGACAATATCAAGTTTACAAGAAAGAGTAGAAAATAAGTTTATAATACCTTTCAGAAAGTGTTTTATATCTTATATTAACATAAGAATCCCATGTAATTTGTTTCCTTAGAAGGGAGATACCATTGAATGTGCATAGTAAGAGGATTTTCTCCCATGAAATTTGAGAAATTGCTTTCTTAGTCACTGATATAAGCAACAGAGGAGAAAGAGCTTTTTGGATCTTGTGACATATAATTGCTCTGTGTCTGGATTAAGAAGCGGAGTAAGAAAAGGCAAACCCAAACTACCTAGAGCTTAGCAGGTCATTGGATCCTGTTTCATTGCTAGGACTCTTCTAGGTCCCTTGTAGGGTGTCCTGGCTCTGGTTCCTTGTTACCTCCAGAATATTGCTGACCTGAGAGAGTCTTAGGTTTGATTCTTCTGCAGGTAAGGCTTGTGTGTATACAGAGGAACAGTTTAGGAAAGGTGGGTTTGTGCATGCCTTCTCCCACTTTGGGATATTTAGCAGTACAGTTAGTACATGATAAATGATCATTCAACATTCATGTGTGGGGTTCTGACTTTGTCATCCATTTTTTAAAAAGCAAGATTGTGATCCAATTTAAGGCTGTTGGTTTGATTGAAGATATTAAACTGTTCTGAGTTTGTTTAAGTTGCTGATGTGCTGTAGTGAGTAAAAAATAGATGATCTTTGCAGAGGAGTTCAGAAACTGTATGGTTTGGAGCTAGTGTTCCACAGTCTCATGTGTAGAAGGTTGATTTCTAGTCTCCAAAGCTGTAATGTGCAAAGGTGGAGCATTTAGGAAATGATTGGATGAGAGGGCTTTAACCTCAACAGGAGGGATTAATTGATTTGATAGATTAGCAGTTTGGATGGACTACTGATGGTGCGAACTGTAGACAGGTGGGACATGGTTGGAGGAAGTTGGTCACTGGGGGGCATGCCCTTGGGAACTACACCTTATCCCTGGCCCTTTTGCTTCCACCCTATGAGCTGAGCAGCTTTCTTCTGCCACGCCCTTCCTTGTTTCTGCCTTGGAGTCAGCCAGCCGTGGACTGAAACCTCTGAAATTGTGAGCCAAAATGAATGTTTCCTCCTTTAAGTTGTTTATGTCACATATTTTTGTCACAACAATGAGAGGCTAACACAGAAACACTTACATTAATGCTTGGGTCATTCTCACAGAAAAGTTATTTGATTCTGAATATTAGTTCTGAATATTTCCTCTTGAAATGGGACAACAAACACACCTTCTTGGGCTTCCTTCCTTGCTGGATGTCACTTTTTTACCTGTAGAGTTACCTGGACTCTAAGAGGTATTTTCTGGGCGGACTTGGGGGCTGCCTTGCTGGAGGCATCCACTGGAGGAGGCTGCTTCATGAGCTCTCAGAGGTCAGAGATGAGAATCCGCCAGGCCCTGTGCCCTGCCTCATGCTGACCCCCTCCTGCGCCATCTCACACTGACTCCCTCCTCTGTTATGTGCTCACCAGAGCATTACAGTGCTCAGAAAATTGCTTTCTCCAAGAACTGGCTGTTTTTGTGTAAGGTAGTCATTTTTCATGAGGAGGTAAAAGTAACTTCAGGAATATTCTTTGAAAATTGCAGATGTAGTTAGCAAAAATTGCAGTCTCAAAACATAGTATATTTTTACATAGATTTTGACACGGAGCATAATACATTTGGAGTTATGGCCTTATTGTGGGATTAGAAAAGGCATTTTTTTTTTTTTTTAGGATTTAAGCATTTCCTGGATTCAGAATTTTCTGGCAGCTTTTAAATATAAGTACAGATGTCACTATGGTTCTTTTTGTCTTTCAAAAACTAGAAATTATCATTAATTTTCTATAATGCCTATCTTAGCAAAACACTAGGGTGGCAGCTGCTGAACAGGGGTGTTACATAATAAGGAATTTGCTCAATTTGAATTTGTCAAGTTCAGACTTTAGAAATTCTGTAAAATGTCCTCTTTGGCACATTTTTAAAAAAATCAGGTTTTACTATTAAAGATACGGGAAAAATGATAGCATATTCATTTTTTAAAGATTTGATTCACCAAACTAATCTTAGCATTTATTCCATTTCTCCCTGTAAATGATTTGTGACATCACTGAAAGAGCAGATTGTTTTTAATCTATTGTCGATCAGGTCTGTGCATTCACCCAATTTCTTTGAAATGTCAATAGTGGGATTGTGGAGATCTTTAGTTCATGTTGAAACAATTCTTTCTCATGTGTTGTTGGTGAGTTTGTTTTCTCAGATGTCTTTTCACAGCCTAGCTTTGCTTCTTCCCTGCTGACATAATTGATGAGCATGTGGGGAAGTGGTGGGAAAGAAGTAGGGTTACATGTGATTCAAGCTGGTCCAGCTGACAGGGACAGGGATATGGAGGGATTTTCAGAATGTGGCAGCACATTTAGAGGGACAACTGGGTAGAGGTGGAACCATTGGATAATCCTTAATTATCTAACCTAGTGCCTTGCCTCTGGGATACCCCAACTGATAGGGTATTAAGTAGAATGGGGAAGGTGCTGACCGGGACTGGGAGGGAAAGGAAGGAAGGAAAGAAAGACAAATGGGCCAGGGAAGGGGGGGAGAACTGGCAAAGGATGTGACAGGAGGAAGTCTGGGTCTGCTGAACAGAGTGGGGTTTTAAAATACTGGGATTTATTTGTATTTGGTAGTTTCATGATTTAATTGTCTTAGACTAATTATGAAGCTATATGAAAACTGACCAGTATGTATTTTGTAGGCAATTGCTTATTTCTAAGTAGAGTTCACCCTGTGATTTCTTGGTTAGAACCATTGAAGTTCACTTCTTACAGAACCTCACTCCCTGACTCTTCCCTGCTGTTGCTTCTTTTATCATTGTTTACCTTTCCTTTTCTATCTTCTTCTTTGAGTACATTTTTGTTTTGGTTTATTTTTAAAATCTTTGATTTATTTGAGTCAAGTATCTGAGAGTTGTTTTTTTTTTTTTTTTTTTAAATGCTGCCTTTAATGCTTGAGCTTGCCACCCCCATCCCCTGCAGAGTTGCAAAAAATTTTTTTAGAGTTAATTTTCTAAAAATATGATGCTGGTACCCCATGAGACCCCACTAGCACAACTGAGAAACAGAAAAGCTGGGGCCAGCCAGAAGTCCTGAAAATAGACCTGTCACAAACCACTCCCATGCTGCAAGGTTCTATTTGGTAAAATCTGGCTCCATTCTTTAAAAAGGGTGGTGCAAACCAACTTCTTTACCAAAAGGAAAAGGTGGGATTTTGATAGTTGAGCCTGGCCCTTGGCAAGGCATTTAATTGCTGCTAAAATTGGCCTTTATCAGAAATGAATAATTGTTGAGAATGGGTCTTTCCTCCTTTATGTATCTGAAAGGAAATGAACATGCAATTCAGTTGATTATGGCTAAATCATGCATTGTGCCTTAAATCTGTTTAATTAAAAACTGAGTGCCTTAGTTGAGTGTTCTTGAGTCTGAAAGATCTGTACTTTTACAGAACTGATGCATCCCTCTCATTAATATTTTTAGGACTTGTAAAGAACATTTAAATAACAATCTACTTTCTTCAAAACAAACTCCTACCCATTTGTAGTTATTCATTTAAAATGAGTTAAACAGTATCAATGTTTGCATTAAATGAAACTCATTTGAACATATTTGTTAATTGCAAATTAGTTTTTCAAAAGTAGAGCAATAGTAACCACAGCTATAATATATCCTTAAGTTTGTTTTTTTTTTTTTTTGCCTTTATAGTGTTATCTAAAAAAAAAAATACTAACTTTAAGCAAACCTTTGAAAATGACTCCTTGGAAAAGAAGTTTCTTTTGAAAGTTTCTTAGTAAAGACCATTAGATTAAGGAGTTCTGTGCAGATGCAGCACAGCCAATAGAATCACTAACTACCCATGAGGGTAGTTACAGGATAGTTTACAATGAAGATGTTTAACATTCTCCAGACATTAATCTGTCTGTAGTGTGTATTGTTGAGAGTGCAGTTAGCCTCTGTTTATGAATAGCAGTAGGAAAAGACAATGTTGAAGACTTAAATTTATTTATTTAGAATACAATTTATTTGTTTTATTAAAAATTTTCCTATATGGAGATGCAGGATGGCCTTAGAAATTTGCTCTTTGGCTCATTAAACTTATCTTTAGTTTTTAACTTTATGTTGAGGACCTGATATTGTTTTCATTTTGAAATTCTGATTTAACTACAAGAAGGGAAAAATTGATGATGTAAGAGCTAGCCCTGATGAGATCAGTTGAACAGGTAGAGATTGACTTGGTATCACAGGAGCTTTCTAGCACATTCAGAGGCCCAAGAGGAATGGCTGAGTGTTTTAGTCAGCTTTTTCATCACTGTGACCAAAAGACTTGACAAGAACAACATAGAGGAGGAAAAATTTATTTACGGTTCCCAGTTTCAGAGGTCTCAGACATAGTTGATAGAGTCCATAGCTCTGGGCTCTGAAGATGAATATGAAAAGAAGAGCTTGGAAAAAGAAAGTAAGCTCTGGACATAACAATCAGAAAGCAGAGAGAGAGAAAGAGAGCTCTGCTCACGAGGGACAAAGATAATACTGGGACATGCTCCCCAAATTTGTGGAGCTCACATTTCAATGAGAAAGAGAGACAGTGACCTATCTCCTTCAATTACTGGAGACCTGCCTATATTTACAACCCAGTTAATCCATATCAGTGGATTAATCCACTGATTAGGACCCACTTCATTAATGTAATCATTTCATCTCTGAAAATTCTTACATTATCTCACCCATGAACTTTTGGGGGACACCCCATATCTAAGCCATAACACCAAAAGAATGGGGCAGATGTGTTGAGCTGGCAGCTTTGCTGGCCAGAGCATGTGGATGTTGACAATGCAGCTGAGCATTGATTTGTAGCCTCTGTTCCTTGACACTTTATTATTTAGTTATCCTCTTAACCAAGGAGAACTTGAGTGCAGTAATGTACAACTGGAGTTTGGGCTAGTTGGTTTGGAACTTCAAAGGCTGTTGGCAAGTCTTGGGCCAGCAAGTGGGCAGTCACATAGTTCTGAGCTGTTTCCTAGTAAGTCTGAGCTTCCCATGGGTGAGATGAAAGTATAACTTGTTTTAATTGACTTAAGACAGAGGAATCATTTGATTTACAATGAAGATGATTAACATTCTCCAGACATTAATCTGTCTGTAGTGTTTATTGTTGGGGAAAATTAAGTGGAGGAAGAAGTGTTGTGAGACTAGTGTCTTTTGTGGTGCCAATGTGCCCCTGTTGGCTGCCTCAGAAACAATCAGAGGACTGGCAAAGGCTCATGAATGGCAGATAAGCAAACCAGCATCTGCTCCTCTGTGTCTGCTATCATCTTTCTAAGGCAGAATTTGCCTCATAGTTTTTGGGAGCTGATTTGTGTCATGGACCATATTCCTGTATTTGAACTATTGCATTACAAGGAAAATGCTTTGTAGTGTTGTACAAAGGCATTGGCAAAGCTTAAACAAATGCAGTGTGTGTTGCGTCGAGTCATGCAGTACAATGTCAGCACAGTTCTGATTGTTTCCAGTTCTAGAGGGTTCTTTCATGAGTGCTGATCTCTTAGTTTACTGTGGCTTGAACCTGCCCATCCTTCCGTAGTGGCCTTTACTGTGGATTCATGAGCAGACCTTCAGATATTATGCTAGTCTCTATTTTGCCCCCAAATTTTTTGCTTACTCTTTAAAGTTTAAATGAACTCAACTTTTCATCAGATAATTAGGCAACAGATATATCACTCATTTATAAATCTGTGGGCCTTTCTGCATTCTGAATGATATTATTTCTAATAGGGTCTTGGTCTACTGCACAATCTGAGGGCAGCTTTCAAGAAGAAGCTTCCACCTACCATTGTACTCTCACTTGCTAGTAATTGTCTTGGGATATCTCACTGTTGATAAATTTTCAGTATTAGGAGTTTAAGGCTTTGAAGTGATAATTTTCTCAACTAACTCTGACCTTCTTAGCTAAGAGGTATTAGACTTTAGAAACTTCCAGAGTGTATTTCATATAAAGTCATTTATTTCCAAATATGAAAATGAAATAATTTTCTGTTTTATCAGGCTCTTGAATACTATTATTAGAGAAAAAGGGCTATAATAGAAAATCTCAAAGTTACTAGAAATCTATAGTTACAGCAACGGCAAATTGGGAGATCTCCATTTTTTTATACAAATAATTATCTTTCCTTAAATAAGCTTTAACTTGTTCATTGTTGAAGATGTGCGAAATACAAAATTATATGAAGAGACAGACCATAAGTCAACCAGAACCCAGCTCTTGGAGGAGGCAACTACTATACTGGAAGGGTTCTTCTGGCCAGAATGGGTTTCTTCCTGCTCCCCTGCCTTGCTGTACTACGGGGCAGCTTGGAGACCCTTTCAGAAAGTTGAATCAGATCTGGACATTTGCCTGCTTAGCTAGTCGGGACTCCTAAGACCCTAGTGACCTGACATGTATTGTGTGTTCTCTTGCTGGCCTTTCAGTCTATCACAGCATACTGTGTCCTTAATAGACCATATCTTAGTTTGTGAGGTTTTTTTTTTTTTCCTTACTTTTTGTCTCTCTTTCTCATCGAAATGTGAGCTCCACAAATTTGGGGAGCATGTCCCAGTATTATCTTTGGCAAATATCTATAATATTGTAGGGGCATAGTAGGAGTTTATTAATTACAATGAATGAATAAATGACTCCTTCAAGCCCTTCTCTTTGTAGACACATGTTCACATAATTACATATACATTTGTCCTTTATAAAATTCTCAATTTTCTACTATAGTCTTATTAACTTGGCATATTACAACTGACCATCCCACCTATTAATCTGCAAAATGTGGTTACAGAATTATTAATATTTATGGATATGATTGTAAAATTTTATAAAAGTTTGAAGAGTTGTAAAGGTTACAAACTTGTTAGAATCTTAGTTGTCTTCCCTATTTATGATTGTTTACTGTTTCTTTTCCTCACTGGGCTCCTATCCCTCTTTTCATCTATCCCCAGCACTTAACTAAGTGCCTGCAGTGGCTACCTGTTGAGAGAACAAATTGAAGAAGGCTATCTGTTCTAATATTTCCTTAGTACCAACTTTCTCCTTTGCTAATGTTTCCATTAAGAGAGAAGAATGAAGTGGAAGAACCAATTTATAAAGAGGTTAGAAAGAGACCAAAATGTGAATTTAGGTTAAATCCTGGATCTCAGGTAAATGTTTTATAAATGTTCTCTTCACTTTGGGTTAGTATTGAAAGAGTTCACTGCCTGTTTATCCATCCCTTCTTCAAGTTCTGCTTGTTTAGTGTTTATGCCTAACTCTCAGAGTTTTAAAGCTTCAAAGTAGGTTAGTTAGGCCAGTATTAGGTAGTAGCATTTCACATTTTTGTTGTTTTGGAATAGGAACATAATGCAGACTCATTTATTCAACCATGTTTTATGAGGGCTTTTCTTACACCATGCATTTGGGCTATAGAGAGGAAAAGATACAGCTTCTGCTATTGAGGGTTCTGTATTGTAGTATACTGCCTCTCTAATTTTGAATAATAAGTGGCTCTGTTTCAAAGGGGGAAAAAGTATCTGAAATCCCTAGTATTGACACAGATTACTTTTGTTATAATGTTACTTAGATATGCAGAAAACTAGTAACTAGAAATAAACACCATATGCTTATATTTCTTTTACAACTATAAACAAAAGCCAATGCATAATGAAATCTAAAACTATAGTCATTGAAATCCAAATTTATCATATTAATTTAATGTGACAGGTGATGTTGTTTTGCTAAAATAAAAGCACCGTTTGCAATACAGAATGCTGTGCTGACTGTTCAGGCAGGGTTTTTAAGTTTGGTCTCCTCTGCTGCCAGAGGCTGCCACAGGTTTCCCACATCTGTCTTGGAACTGCTGAAGTCTTGGTTCTTGGAGAATGTACTGTGGTTTCATGTGGCCTCCTGTAACCCCAAATGCATCATATGTCCAGTAGGTCTGTTTCTGTTGTTTTCTTGTTAGTGCTGGACACTGAAAGTGGTAAGTTTGCCTCTCCTCTATTCAAAATGCATTACAAACTGGGATGTTGAAAAGAAAATTAAAAATGCTTCTTGACATATTGTGGGCCCCTAGGAACATGTCCATGAATCTGTCTTGGAGAAATATTGGTTCAGTAAAGAGAGGGAGAGGGACACATAGGATACCACATTATGTGCTCATTGCTTGTATCAGAGTGTACAGCTGCCATGTGGTGGTAGGAGAAGGTGTTAGATTTTATGTTGAAACCCTGAGGCAAGAGAGGAGTTTATGTGGTTGACAGGCAGGGGAGGGTATTTTACACAGAACTATTGGTCTGTGCAAGTTATGGGCCCAGAGACTTGGATATTCAATTCAGTACTGTTTGAGTATCCTACAAAAGGAGAACTTTTGAAGTTGAAGAGAGCATTCTCACACAATCTGCATATAATGTTCTTAGATTTACATGCTGACAGATGAATTTTGCTTCTGTTAGAACATTATAAGATTGAAGTCTTTATTTTTTGAGGTATGATTTATATGCCACACAGTTTATCCAGTGTACAGTTTAGTGGCTTAGTAAATTTACATATCATTTATAAATTCACCACATCGAGGTACAGAATACTTTCAGTGAAGTTCCTCAGTGCCTCTTCCTCCCAGTTTGTAGTTAACTCCCATTCCTAGCCCAGCTCTAGGCAACCACTGATGTGTTTCTTTAGTTTTTGCCTTTTTTTTTTTTTTTAGCAATTTCATATAAATTAGGATCATATATTAGGTAACCTTTTGTGTCAGGCTACTTTCATTTAACATAATGTTTTCAGTGTTCAGCCATGTCATAGCATATATCTTTGTTCCTTTTTATGACCAAATTATATTCCATTACATGGATATACTGCATTTGATGTATTGACCAATTGATGGACCCTGGAGTATTTCTAGTTTTTAGCTGTTATGAAATAATACTTTTATGGACTTTACTTGTGAGTCTTTGTGTGGCTATGTTTCAGATTTTCTTTGGTAGGTACTCAATAGTAGAATTGCTGGGTCTTTTGGGTGTCTGCTAAACTTTTTAAGAAACTGACAAATGGTTTTCCAAAAAAGCTCTTGCATCTTGCTGAGTGTATAGTCTTATTGGCAGCAAGCCATAATGTTGTCATTTGCAGTTAGGATGAATGGCCACATGTGTATTTGGGGTGGAGGAAAGAAGATGTGAAAGTTACTGTGGTGGGTTGGGTTCATTCTTTGTTTCCTACTTGGTATTTTAAATTTCTATACCAGTACCAAAAAGCATGGAATGGTGTTCTGAGGATATTACTTTCTTCGTTCTGAAGTTTAATGTTAATAATAATTCCTTTTATCTTTATGAGCTCTGGTTTTATGGGAACTATTTGTTAGCCACTGAATTCTGATAAAATTCTTCTGACCCCCCATAACTGTCTTGTGATGGAATTTTCTGGCCCTAGCTTTTAGAAAGTTAGAGGAAAGCCATGAAGAGTGAAAGAGAAATAGCAAGTATTTTGAAATATGTGGTTTGGGTGTGTATCAAAAAGGGAAACTAGGTTACTGTTACATTATTACCCATGTGGTATTTTGACCACAACATTATTGGTGTGACAAATGATCTTGGAATCAGATTTAGGACAAGTCTGAATGTTCTGTGTGTAAGTGGCTTAGGAACGGACAGGTTTAGGATGGTGTTGTGGTATTGTTTGGTGGAAGTACAGACTACTTCATACCTTTGGTCACATGTGAAGTTCAGCACCAAGATCGTTATTTCTCCCCCGTAAATCTGCCTCCTTCATTCTCAGTTCCCTCCGGGCAATTGGAACGATTCTCTGTGCCAGCCAGAAACTGGAGGTCAGCCTGGATCCTTCTTTCACCTCTCACAGCATGTGTGTGCATCATCGAGTTTTTAAAGTTTTCTTTCTTGCAGTCTGACTTCTCCTTCCTATCCTGGCTGTGGCTGTAAGTCTCCTAATTCCTTTTCATCTTTTCTCTATTCCAATGTATCCTTCACTGTGCTGTTGGCGAGATCTATCTATCAACAACGAAAAACAATTTATATGACCTTGTTAGGATTTATGGAAAAGTGTGTGTGTGTGTGTGTGTGTGTGGGGGGGTGTTTTCTATGGGATAAAGTGTAAACATTTCATGATGTAAAAGGGCTTCATGGTGATGGCATGCTGTCCTCATCCTCCTGCATCCGTAGTACAGTCTGCAGCCTCATGAAATGCTTGGTTCTCCTTAGTTGTTCCCTGCTCTCTCATTTTCAGGTATTTGGGAATCCTGCTCTGGTTGTCTGGGAAACCTGCTCTTCCCCCACCTTTGTCTGCGGTGAGCATGTAAGTTCATGCTTCCAAGACAGTGTACCTCACCTACCTGAAATCTTCTCAGACTTCACCTGGGTTCTTTTTCTTCCTGGGTTCCCATGGTACTTTCCCAAACTTTTCTACTCAATTTTGTCCCTGAGTAGTGCCTTTTCTCTGTTTCCCTGCTGGACATACACTCTTTGGTAGCAAGTACTTCTTCTATATAAAAGAAGTGCGACCCTGGCATCTAGTGCAGTGCTTTACCAAGTGTGCACTTAATATGGACTTGCAGATGAAGTGGGAAGAGGAGTCAGAGCTAAAGGGAAGTGGGAGCTGCAGATACTTGTGAAAAATGAGAAGCAGTCTGTGAACATCAGAGGAAGTGTGTGAGGTCACTGTCTTCCAGGAGATGGAGACCCAAGCCATACACTGATTGAGAGAGCTTCATAAGAGATACCACTTTCTTAGATGACTTGTTTCAGCAACCAGAAGAACTCATGCCTGGAAAACAGACTGATACTTTACCAAAATCCTTTATATCAGGGTTTAAGCCTTAGTATATATGGATCCTTCTGTGAAAGCAGAGCAAACACTTGAATCGGACTTGTTATAAAATTGAAACAAGAGTTGTAAAGTTAGATGCCTAAGTGTGTGTGAACCTACTAGATGAGATTTAAAGCACATGTCTGTGCTGATTGAAAAGTGAGCGCTTTGCAGCAGTGTGCTTTTCCTGCTGAACTTTTCATAGTTCTGCTGTGTGTATTCTGGCTAGGTAATCTGCATACTGCAGTTCACTCTGTCCTTTTTTTTATTTCTACAACTTGCCAAGTGTAATCATGCGTGGAATTATGCTTTATAAAGCAAGAATGCCTGCCTGAGGAAGCAGGGGAGTCCAAGAAGAAACATTGTTGGGGAAGAGTATAGGGATATTTTCTCCATTTTAGTCACATAGTTCAGTTTCCTTGGAGATTGGAGCCCACCTTGTACTTTAGGGTTTTTCTGAACCACATTGCAGCAGTGATGGCTTTTTATCATTCTCCTAGCTTAGTTTGTATCTAGCCTTCAGGACTCATGTCACCTCTGTTTGTTTCTGTATTATTTTCATTCTGCAGCAACTATGAATAAGATGTTGAGATCTCTACTTGAAATATTGTATACTTTGTATTTTTGTTCTTGTCTAAGAGCTCAAGTCTTTCATGGAATAATGCAAATATTTTGTGTTTTACTCTTGATATTTTAAAAAGACATTTAACATCTTCCTTTCCATGATTGGAACATGCATTTTTCCTGCCTCCTTCCTTTTTTGGTGCTGGTGAGAGTCTCAACAGGTCCTGCTTTCCTGTGATTTTTTTAATGCTGGCCTCAGCTGCATTGTGACAAGATTGATGACTTTTCTAGAACTCTGTGGCATTGCCAATATTGTCATTAAGAGGAAATTTGAATAGCATAATCCTCGCTGATTGCACTTGCCTTCCTTCTTAAGGCAGAGGTGATAATAATCGAAGAAAAGTGTTTTGATAGCTTCAAAAGCAGAATATTTTAAGGAAGAAATATTGTAGGGATTAAGTCCCTGGCAAAAAGCACAGTGTAACTTTAAAGTGTGGCTGGTGGTTAACATTAAGATCTACTGTTAACTGCCAGCAAACCAACATGAAGGAAACCATTTCCCACATAGAAGCCAAAATAAAGAAATTCATTGAAGCAGATTTTGAAAATGAAGATGTATTTCACAGAATGCACAGTGTGTTGATTGATCCAATGTAATCTCATTATTGATTCCATTATCTGTTACCATTATGATTATAACTATCATTATTTTATCATTTTTAAGTGCTTTCAGTAGTCAATTTAAGATAAGCATTTTTTTTTTAGATTAGCCTAATTTCTAACACAGTAGAATATTTATGAGGGAATTTTAAGAGTATGTAACAATGTTTAAACATCTGATTACACATATTTGGAGGTTTTATAGCACTTGGAAAATACTTACAACCTTTTATTTTTAAGATTCTAAATATTTGAAGGATCAGCTTATATTAAAATAGCAAACTCATTTTTGATTGTTAAAAAGACTTGATACAAACACCAGGAAAATTACAACAAAGAAAGCAAATTGAACTTAACCCAAGGAAGACCCTTTCCACAGACTTGGGCCCCACCATGAACTGGCCTTCCCTGTGACTGTGTTCTAGTAGGAATGGCTGGTCCATCCTCTGTCTCAGAGCTAGCAGAGTGGATACATGGTAGCACTGGAGTGGCTGGACCATGTGCCCCACAGTTCCTTCAACCCTAGATCCTGAGAAACCTGATAACCTGATATCAGTTTATAGATAAGGTTGAAGTCTATTCAGATTGAGTGATTTTGCCTTTAAAATATAAGAACTTAAGGAAATGAGAGGTTCAGTCACCTCTGGTGATTTTGTAGCTATTGTTATGGTTTAGATATGGTGTCCTCCATGTTTGAAGCTGGAATTTAGAAAGAAAAAGTTAAAAATGAGATTTCAGGTTAAGTCGGCACCACCTTCCAGTATTCTGACAATGTTATCTGCTCCCCTCACCTGCAGTACCCTGTGTAGCCTCTTTGAAGCATCTTTGGTAGTTGTAGGAGCAACTGTAGGAGTTCAAAGCCTCATAGCCTTTGCCTGTGCAGTTCCTTCAGTTTCTACTTCCCTGTCACCTGGTGATTATTTTGTTTACTTGCATCTAGCACGTTGCACTAGGGTCATCTCCTCTTTTGACCCTTGTTTATCTTTTCTGCATGCTTACTGGTTGTCCTTAATGGCCCCAGGTGCTCTGACCTTGGTGCTCCTTTAGTATTGTACATAGAGCTATTTGAGAAAATTACTTTGTATTTTAAGTGTTGTACATTTCTCAAGGGGCTGAACTTTCTGAATAGGTTTCATGACCTTGTTGGTACCTCAGCCATTCAAATATACCTGTTCAGCTACGACTTGAAGTGAGAGTGTTGGGTTTTTATTCCAGCTCTGCCACTTCTTACCTCTATGATGGTGAACATCATCTAACCTGTGCCTCAGTTTCTCATCTGTTAGATGAGGATATTAACAGGTTTGTTATGAAGACTACGTCTAAGTTGAATATAAAATTTTATTAAGAAACAAATTATTAGTAGAGTTAAAGAAGGGAAAGAAAGTTTGGAGCCAAACAAAATGAGATTAAGCTTCTTTTAATAGATATGCCCCAAAGTTACTGAAAATGTATTAGGGTTCTCTAAAGGAACAGTACCAATAGAATATACATACACATTATAACTGTTATAGTCAGCTTTTTCACTGCTGCAACTAAAAGACCTGACCAGCACAATTGTAGTAGGAGGAAAGTTTATTTGAGGGATCATGGGTTTAGAGGTCTTAGTCCATAGAAGGTCAGCTCCATCCCTCCAGGCTCCAGGTAAAGCAGAATGTCATGGCAGAAGAGTGTGACACAGGGAAGCAGCTCACATGATGATCAGAAAGCATAGAGAGACTCCATTCTCCAGTTAACAAAATAAATAACCCATAGCCAGGCCCCCAGTGCTCTACCTCCTCCATCCACACCCCACCTGCCTCTAGTCACCATCCAGGTAATCCCATCAAGGATCAATTCACTGATGAGGTTAAGGCTATCGCCATTCATTTCTCATCCAAACCTTCTTGCATTGTCTCACACATGAGCTTTTGGGGAACACTATATGTAAAACATAACAATAGCTACAAGAGGGGATTTATTATGTTGGCTCATACAATCAGAGGGTGGATGGTTCCACTGTGGCTGTCTGAGAGCCAGGAAAACTAGTAGCTGTTCAGTCCAGGAAACTGGAGCCTCAGGACAAAAGGGACCAATGGTGGAGTCCCAGTCCAAGGCTGAGTTCTTGAAAGCCCCCTGGAGAGCTGTTCCTGTGAGTCCATGCAGGCTGAGGAGGCTAGAGGGGATGTTTCTTCTGTGTGTCATCTGGATGCCCCAGCATGCTGGTTGATGCCTCCCACATTTAGGGTGGGTTTTAATCCTTTGGTTTGCTGTCCCGAATGCCAGTTGTCTCAGGAAATATGCTCACAGGCACACCCAGAGGGTTCTTTACTTATTTCATAGCAATCTCTCAATCCAGTCAAGTTAACAAATCAAGATGGATCCTCACAAGTAATATAGGTGGAATTTCTTCTGTATGAATTAGTCCAAAGTTTAGCAGTCCGCGGCTGCTGGCATCTAGAGGATCATTCAGATATTCTGCTTCCTTTAGTGTTGTTACTTTCAGGAATTTAGTCTCACATAGTAGAAGCTGTCAGGTCGCCAGTCTGTTCCAGCCTGCAGGGCAAAGAAAAACCAGAGGAAGTGGTTTCAACCTTAAATAGAAGAACCAGAAATTTGAAGTGTCACTTATGGTCACATTATCCCACATAGTCACATGACCACACCTAATAGCAAGGGAAATGAAGGGCGTTTCTTTCAGATGGGCTGGTTAAACCTGGGACTTGGGAAAATTTCTTAACCTCTATGCCTGTTTTCTTTTAGAATTGGGAGCCAGTAGGAGTACCTGCCTCATAATGTTATGGTAAGGATTACATTGTTAATACACATGAAGCACCATGGTAGTAGGATGGTAAGGCGGGTGAATTTCAGGGCCTGAAACAAGGAAGCATTAGATAAACATTAGTGATTTTGATTATTGTTTTACTTAAAGGAACAAGGGAGAATGAGCATTAGGGGACAATGAACAATGTCTCCATGGGAGAAAAACTAGAGGCTGGTGGCCACAGGCTTATAATTACTGTTGGTCCCAGGAACTTTTTGTTTCCTCCTAAGTCTGCCTTGCTGTTAGGTCTTATGTAGGCCTCCCGTGGGTCCATAAGAAAAAGGTTTATCTGTCGTTTATGGTTTTGACCTCTCAATTTTCATTTCTATTTCTTCTCTCATTGTAGCTTGCCATTAATATAATAAGGAAGTAAATGAAAAGAAACTTGCTATTTGTAACTATATTAATTTATAATTATAATTTTAATTCTTCCTTATGTGTAAAAAGATGGCTATAAAGTTAAGTTTTATATATTGAAACCTTTTTTTTGGGGGGGGGGTAATGGGGATTAAGCCCAGAGGTATTTTTACTGCTGAGCCATCCTCAACCCTTTTCATTTTATTTTATTTAATTTTGAGACAGAGTCTCACTAGGGCCTAGCTAAGTTGCTCAGGCTGGCCTTGAACTTGTGATCCTTATGCCTTAGTCTCCTGAGTCACTGGGATTACAGGCATGTGCCACCCTGCCCAGCTTTGAAACCCATTTCAAATTGCTATCAATGACAGAATGTGTATTAGTAGGCAGTATGCAGTATAGTTGTTTCTAACTGCTGCTCTCTCTTTAAAGCAACATCCCATGCCTTTGTAGTAACATGGTGGACTTCATAGTATATATACACACCTTCCTGACAGTCCCTAACTTCACTGTTGAGAGCACTGTTCTAGGAATGCATCATGGTAGTAGGATAGTAAGGCGGGTGAATTTGGTGTCTTCCACTTGGTGGTTGGTAGAGTATATTAGCATTTGTGTATGTTTTTAAAAAGCTGTGAAAAAGAGATGATAGAAGAAAAGTCTGTTGAATTTTGTTTAGTTCATTCCACACGCCCATTTGAAAATGAACATGTTTTGGCTTGCTGATTTGTTTTTGAGGTGCACCAATGGGACCCTTCTAGGAAGCATGCTTTTTCTGTGTGCTGGTTTTGGCAGTGTGAGCAGTCTTGATCCATCTTAAGATATTGTTCATACCACACTGCATACTCTGAGTTGCCTGCACTTTCTGCCCTTGTCGTTAGAGTTTTAGTACATAGAAAGCCCATACTCTGTTCATCTAGAGAGGGCATCAGGAAGGTGGTCACTCAGGAGAAAGATGGCAGTTTGAGGTTACCAATTTCAAATGATGAGCATTTTGTTCTAATTTTAGGAACTAATTGGGAAGCACACTTTTTAAATTTAAAAATTTTTTAAAGTATATCTTTAGACCCTAGAAAACAACTTGGTACTCAATGGCAAATTACTGAGTTAAAAATTTGACTAAGATTCTATATGATAGAATGAAACATATTCACATCAAGCATTATCTGTGGTAGAGGCTGAACATTGGGGAGTTTATTTGTTTATTTGAAAAAGAAAGTATGAGAACAATAGGTGTGCAGAGTTGTTTTTGTTTTTTGTAGAATAACCATTTTTCCAATGATGTGGTATGTTTAAAATGGACAGCATCACTGTCCCTCATGCTCTGCTTGTGTGCCAGAGGTGATCCCTGTGTAAATGCTGTTAGTGAATGTGGCCACTTAACCACATGTAGAATGTAGCATGTAGAATGTGGCATGCTACAGTGTGGAAGTTGAAATTTTCTTCTCATTCTAAGGGTTGATTGTATTTCTGGGTTTTCTTTCAAATCTCAGCTGAGTAATACTTAGAAATTTAAACAGGACACCTTATTTAACAAAATGCACATTTTAAAAAATGTACTAATTTAAAGAAATATACTGAATATAAACATTTAGAAAATCTGGAAAAATATACATCAAGTAGAGTCACAATTCTTTCTCAACCACAGCTAGTATTTGGCATGTTTATTTCTGTTTGTCCTATGCACATTAAACATTTTCAGCATATTAAAGATACCATATACATCTTGTATTCTTGGGTTTTCATAATCCCTTTTCATTACTATTAAGAATTTATGGTATATATTTTGCCATGTAGAATTATACAGTCTAATTAATCTGTCGGGGGTTTTTTGCCACCCCCCCACCTGTGGGAGAAGCAGGAAAGCATGCCCCACCACCCTCCCTCCCTGGCCTGAGGACAATCAGATGCTTCAGGGAGATGAGAGTGGAAGCAGGATCTCGTTTATTGAGGAAGTACACACAGCTTACATACTGCACAGGAGCCAATCAGGATAAAGGTCAGAGGGGAAGCGAGTTCACGTGTACATCCATCCCATAGTACATAAGGGAAGGCATGAGCTGTTCAAGAGGGCGGAAGAGTCCTGGACCTGTCCTGGAGGTGGTCCGCCTTTTCCGTCACCACCCGCAGCACCGCTTCCTGACTAATGCCAGGGGCCATCCCAGCCACATGTGCGGCCCCAAGACTGGGAAGCGGGCAGCAAGTCATGCCCTACAATTAATCCATTATTATTGAGCATTTTTGTTATTTGCTATATTTTTCCATTACAAATAATGACATAATTAACACCTTTGTGCCCAAAACTTGGTTTTCATTTCAAAATTATGTCTTAGATATCCCTCAAATTAGAATTACTGGGTCAAATACATGAATACTTTTAGAAGGGTGTTGATGTGTGTTTCTAAAATATTTTGTGGAGAGATTCTGTCAATTAACATTCTCTCTAGTTGTATAGTAGAGCACTGTGTCATTTGAGCAGAATTTGGTAATTCGATGGACAAATAATGCATTTTTGTTATTCCTGACGAGATTACACTTTAAAAAAAATATGTCCACTAGTCATTGTTTTTTTTTTTTTTCTTTTTTTCCTTTTCTTTTCTTTTTGGTACTGGGTATTGAACTCAGGAGCACTGAGCCATATCCTAGCCCTACTTGTATTTTATTTAGAGACAGGGTCTCACCAAGTTGCTTAGCTCCTTGCTGTTTCTGAGGCTGGTTTTTTTTTTTTTTTTTTTACATTCACAAGACATAATTTATTTATTTATTTTTTTAAATTGTTGGTCGTTCAAAACATTACATAGTTCTTAATACATCATATTTCACCGTTTGATTCAAGTGGGTTATGAACTCCCAATTTTACCCCATATACAGCCCTTCAATAGATGAATGGATAAAAAATGTGGCATTTATACACAATGGAGTATTACTCTGCATTAAAAAATGACAAAATCATAGAATTTGGAGGGAAATGGATGGCATTAGAGCAGATTATTCTAAGTGAAGCTAGTCAATGTTTAAAAAACAAAACCCAAATGACTCCTTTGATTTAAGGGGAGTAAACAAGGACAGGGTAGGGACGAAGAGCTTGAGGAGAAGATTTACATTAAACAGGGATGAGAGGTGGGAGGGAAAGGGAGTGAGAACTGAGGCTGGTTTTGAACTTCCTATCTTCCTGCCTCAGCCTCCTGAGCCTCTGGGATTTCAGGCATGTGCCACTGCACCTGGCTAGTCATTGCAATTTTTTCTTTTCCTCTGCTAATTGTTCTTTGAACATTTTTCTATTGTGTATCTATGGGGATTCTGTGTTTTCTCATCCTTTATTTGTAAAAAAATATACCTATTAAAGATAGTATTTTTTATATTATTGCCAATATTTTTTCTAGCTTTGTTGAATATATAGTTTTATAACATCTGATACAGAAATTTCATAATTTTTACATGTTCAGGTGCACCAATTCTTGATTTTGTGTTTAGAACATTACATCTGATTTAAGAGTCACATAATCAACTTTGTTTTCTTTAATTCTTTAATTGTGTTTATATTCATCTTGAGTATTTTAGAAAGTATTGTGTGGTGATGTAAGATGCAGCTATGAGTAGTGGTTTTTTTTTTTTTTTCTTTCTAGGAGCTTCAGTTTCCTCAGCAAAGTTGATTGAATTACCCAAATTTATTTCTCACTGAATGGTGGTCCTTTCTTCATTGCATTACTTATTCTAGAGTCTATTTCTGAAGTATATCTTCTGTTTCATTGGCTAGTGATTTTTCTTCTCAAATAATACATTGTTGTAATTATTGTGACAGTAACACTAATTTTGTACCTTCTTCATAGTTAATACTTTTGCTGTCTTATCCTTGAATAATTATGTGAAAGAAGTATTCTTTTAGTCTCTTAAAAACATTAATCTGGACAGGTACAAAATTTTATCAAAAGCCTTTTTGGTATCTGTAATAAGTATGAATTTGGAAGTTGTTTATCAAGTGGATTTTTATGTGTGACTCACACTTTGTTAGTAACTTACATTGTAAATTCCAAAGTATATCCTTAGAGGAAAATACTTTGGCCCCAAACAAAATATATTTTTTGATGCCAGAATATTTCATTTCCGTCAAAAGGTAGGAGAACATTTTCTTAATTACCAGTCAGAGAAAAAACATCTTCAAGCAGAGAGATGGAGTTTGAGAATGTCTTCCAGCCCTGCCATTTTTCCAAGGAACTCGTTTACAAGTATAGTGTCCAAAGACTGTCAAATTCTAGAAATCTTTTTTTTTTTTTAATATATATATTTTTTTTTAGTTTTCGGCGGACACAACATCTTTGTTGGTATGTGGTGCTGGGGATCGAACCCAGGCCGCACGCATGCCAGGCGAGCGCGCTACCGCTTGAGCCACATCCCCAGCCCTAAATTCTAGAAATATTAAGGATAAAATTGAATTAGCATTCAGGGTCACTCTGCTGATTGGCTCTGTGGCCTCAAAGATGCCTCATCACTTGACCTGCTTGAAGGTGGATGCATGTAGATAGATAGTAGGCCTAGATAGTAGGCCTTTTGTTGAAGATGAAAATGTTGTAGCTGTCAACTGTCCAGGGAGGTAGCCATTGGCCATGTGGCTCTTGAGCACTTAAAGTGTAGCTAGTATGACAAACTGAATTTTAAATTTTATTTGATTGTAACTAATTAAGATTGAAATAGCTACATATGGCTTTTGAAAAATATAGATCTATTAGTAAATCTCCAAGGTCATATACAATTCTTAACTGTGCCTGTGAACACTGGGAAGATTTTCTAAGAATCTTCTTGTATTTTAAGAATTTGTAAATTGGAAGATTTTGGGGAAAATCTCTTGAATTGGTAATATGCATAATCTATTCAGATTATGTGCAAGGTTGTTGACTCCTAGTAACCACATAAATATATTATTTGTGATAATTGATAATTAATTCTATATTTATTTTCATGGTGAACATGAAAGGTTTTTTTTTTCTACTTTTTGTTGTTGTTGCAGTCATTGGGTTAGTGCTTCAAATGAAAATTAACTTCTAGGTAGTATGCTTCTATAGCACTAAAGAGTTGGTTGTGGAAAATGCCATTTACTACGAGAGGCTCAAAGCACTTTTATGTAGTTAACATTCTTCAGCTGCTACTTTGCAATTACAAAATGCAGCTTTAAAGAGTGCTTCCATTTCTTGAAATAAACTTGATTTTGTATATATTTTTATTTCTAATATTTTCTAATCTCATGGTTCTGCTATTAGTTAATTGTAAATGTTTTGGAAGTAGAAAAATCTTCTTTAGAAACATGAAAGGGAGTGAATCCATGGAGCATCAACATGCTTTGTGTAAAACCATGAATGGCTTTATGCTTCATAGCTCATTAAAAATATTTATTTGGTATAAAGTAACTTTCCCCCGAATTCTGCCATGGATAATTGAACAAAGCTAAAATATCTTGTAACAAATTGCCTTGAGAATTTATTTTTACATATAGTAAGCAATTATCTATTTCTTTAGTAAATAATTAGGGCATTGCCCAGTAATGTTCAGAGTTGAATTTTTTTGCTCTGAATTGTCTGTATTTCTAGCAATTTCTAAAAATTGTTTGTGCATACATTAAAAGTTTAAAGTAAATAGACATTAGTATTATTATTTTAAGAGTAGCAAGAGGGGCATGCCTTGAAAATTTTAAAAAGGAAATTGGAAGTAATTATTTTAATAGTTTGGATTAGGATACAGAGATTTTAATGCTAGTTTAAATTTCTGGCCTACTACTTACCTTCACACTTTTTGGTTTGGGGGAGTAATGAGTTTTCTTGATACCATTAAGTTTCTTTATTTGAAATATCTGTAGCTTAATACATGTTAGATGATGAAGCCAATGCTAATTTAGGCAGCTTTTGAGATGCTCATTTTTAGAGGTTTCTTACTATAGTAGAAGTTGTATATAAACGAATTTAAAAGAATCAGTGTTTTGCTAGATAATTACTGTCTTAATTCTTTTGTCTAAATTTGATATTTAGAGATTAAGAACTTTGTAGACACATTATTTGTCTTATTTGAGGAAATGCAGATTTTAATGGACAGATTTCAATAATGATTTATTGAAAAGAAAGATAAAATACATACAATTTTGTATTGCCATCCTTTTTCTGTTTAAACAAGTATGCATTTTTATTTTTTGTAATATTGGGAATTGAACCCACACATTCTGGGCAAGTGCTTTACTATTGATCTATATCCCCAGTGCTTTTTAAAAAATATTTTTACTTTGAGACAGGTTTTCACTAAACTGCCCAGGCTGGCTTCAAACTTTTGATCCTCTTGCTTCAGCCTCATGAGTAGTTGAGATTAAAGGTGCATACCGCCTGACAAAAATTATACAATTGCAAAATCTTATTTTTATAACTAATTTTAAAAGGGATGCATTTGAAATTAACTCCAATTTTAGATTTCTTCCGATTCTTTAGATTTCAAAAGCTATGTAAGATTATGTTTATTTAGCCCCGAATATTTAGGTATAAGGGAGTTACTTAAGTTAATTCGCCTTTGAGATGCACAGCATCAGTTAATTATTGCCGTATGCTCTATATAATCAATCATCCCAAATCTTAGTGACTTAAAAACAACAATTATTCTCATGTGTCTGGGGCAGTTGAGGAGACTGCTCTGGGCTATGGTGAAGTGGCTGTCCTCCACACTGCATTTCTGTGGTTTGGTGCTCCTCCAGGTTTCTCTCATTCTCCTTGGCATGTCAGGCTGGCTGGACAGGTTCTCTTATGGCCATGGCAGATGTGTTGGAGCATAATTTCAACTATTCAGCACATTTCAAGCCCTGTGACCTCACTTTTATTAGTATCTCATCTATGGACCATAGCAAGTCACATGACCTAATCCAAAGTCCTGAACAAGGAAGTGATAATGATAAATCTACCTAATATGTGAGTTGTACAAGTCTTACACTATCAAATCCATTTCTAATTATGCCTCATTTTTTTCTTTTGGTGTGATATTTTCTCTTCATGAAATCAAAAATTACTGCAAGCTGAGCATGGCAGTACATGCCTGTAATCCCAACAGCTTGGGTGGAGGATCGCAAGTTCAAAGCCAGCCTCAGCAACTTAGTGTGGCACTAAGCAACTCAGTGAGATCCTGTCTCTAAATAAAATACAGAAAGGGACTGGGAATGTGGCTCAGTGGTTGAGTGTCCCTGAGTTCAATCCACAGTACCTCCCCCCAAAATTACTGCAAGATAGTACTTAAAAAGTAATTTTTATTCATATCATACTCTTTGACATAAAAAATGTAATATTATATTAATACAGACTTAATTGGAGATATTTTGGATTGTTGGAGCCAAAGGTAGTATAAAAGTAATAGTCTTGAAGTAGTCTTGAACAGTGACATAAATAGCCTTCCCCATTCCTGGCAATTTGCCTGTCTTTAGGTGTTCATTGAAAACTATTTGCTGTTGGCTCTCCAGCAATGCTCAAAAATCAAAGATTCAATTCATTAAAACACACACACACACACACACACACACACACACACACGTACATCAGTGACAGTCCCATTGTGAAATGAAAAAAGGAGGAGGAAGACTTCAAAAAAGCAAATAGCTCAATATAAGATGATATTACTCTTTTCATAGACTGTTAATTTGTTATTTTAGGTACACTGGATTTGCTTTGCATACTTTTTATTTTTGGTGGCCTGATTAGAAGAAGTGGGGAAGTTTGACCTTCAAAAATCAATAGGAATTGAATAAAAGCAGGAAAGAACAGTGTGTTTGCCCTGGGATCAGTGTATGTGTGGTGCTGATGAGGCTGGGGTCAGGGGTTGAGGCTTCTCATGAGCTGGTTAGCTTTGCCCTCAAATCCCACCACCATACCATGCCAGAATCCAAATTAGAGAAGGTTACGCCTTTGTAGTTTATGGGGAAGGAAACTGAGACTCTCAGAAGCTAAGGGACTCATGTGAAGTCACATAGGAATTAAAGGTAGTACCAGGCTACAGGCTTTTCCCCCCTCACATCAAGCTTTTTGACACAAAGAGCTGTTGAGTAAACCCAGGAAGAGCACATGAAAGTCCAGTACTATATCTTTGATATCAAAAACTTTTTAAAGGCTAGCCTTAGGAAATATTTTGGCATAAGGAAACTAGAAAACTTCAAGATAAAAAAAAAGACTACCTATAGTAAACAGGCATTTCTCATTTGTCATGAAGATATGGGAGTCTTCTGTACAATGTGATTGCAATATACATCCAAGATGAACTTTACTCTTTTTAGGTAGGATGCAGGTATTTTAGTTGGCTAGGAATACCTTCTGTATCTATATTGAGAGAGATTTGGGAATCTCTTTAAACACTGTATTTGTAACTTTGAGGAATCAAAGGCCCATCTTAATTAAGATTAGGTACCTTCACATCCCTAGCTTAAGACAAGACCCGGGGCTAGATTTCCTTTCTCCATTCTTCCTGCACTGATGTAGTCACCATTATTATTGAGTCATTCTCTGCTTCAGGGTTCCAGGTAGAGGCAAAGGGGGATATGAAAGAAACAGGGAGCTGCTCAGAGAGCACCCAGTTCAGAGGTGGAAGGTAAGTGGAAGATTAGTTTCTGTTGTCACACAGGTCTGGTTTAGAAGACTTTTATTAAGGTGCCATGGACTGGAATCACATGTGTAGGATATGTCAGTAAATACATCTTCAAAGACACCAGGGCAGTATCCTAATTCAAAATGCACTGTTCAGGGTCTGTGGTATAGCCTAGGGGTAAAGCAGTGCATGTGTGAGAGGTTTTATTGCCAGAACCAAAAGGCAAAACATAATAAAACCTAAAAACAAAACTTGCTGTTCTGATTTCTCTTTTATTTTTTTTTTCCTATTGTATTTTCTAAACCATTTCCATCATCATTTACCAGTGTTGGTTGTATCTGTCACCTTGGCTGCCTTCCCACATGGCTGAATTCATCAGAAGACACGGTGTCTTTGTGTCTCCTTAGCCCTCAGCCTGACACACCCCATGCACTCTGACTGATCCATTTTGAAAGAATATATGTATCTTTTTTCCCCCCCATGTTCAGAAGGTTGTAAGTGGCTCCTTGGAGCAAAGACCATTTCCAAACAGAAATGGGGACTTGAGAATCTTCCATGTAATGCCAAGGCCAGGAAGATTTTCTGAATGAATTGATGTTTACAAAGATGTAATAGGTTATCTCCAAAGGGGATAGGCTGTTATGTTGCTGACATAATTAGTTCTTTGGCTAGAAATCAAAGTCTGCCTTTTATTTTATGAGACTCCATTGTGAGGCATTTCTTAGGCACATAGAAGTTAACGTTGTATCCCTGGGCTTTATAGTTCATGGGGGCAGGGAAAGTCCAGGTAAATGATAGATTAAATAATGAGGGAATTGAAACTATAATTATGTAAAACCAGTGTTAGGTATTTATTAGTTTATGTGCATTTTCTTACTGTTGCATTTGTACAGAAATGGGAGTTAGTGTGAGCTGCCTTAAGACAGGTGCCACATCAGCAGACTCTGTGCCCTGCCTTTAAGTCTCTTGCTTCTAGAGTCACATCCTGTTTATCTGGAATGTATAGTCTCCTTTGGGTACAGTCGTTGCCTGTGATTTATTGGTGTAAGTGATAGAGATGTTGTTTCTGAGGGAGGGCAGAGCCTTCAGTCTATAATGAAAAGCCTGGCTGCTTCTGGAACAGGCTCATTGGATGCTGATGACACCTCCACTGCTGGAGCCCATGGCTGTTCTATTCCACATGGATGCTGCTGTAGGAGCTCAAGCTAGTTAAGATCACATGGAATGTCTCAGATGTGGCCAAGAGTCCTGGCATTCCTTCTCTTGCTGCTGTTCCCTGTAGGAAAATCTTTCTGGCAAATGCATTTTTGGTGGCAGGCATCTTTTCAAGACTATATCTTTGCATCATATGCCATGAATTGCAGTGTCAGTGTTGTCTTCTAGAAAAAAGTATGAAATTTGGTGTTCCACCAGACTGAATATGGCTTTGGGTCTGTCTGGCCTTTCCTAGCTGTGTCTGTGTGTTTCAGCATTCTGAATCTTTTACATGTCTACCAGGAGCAATACCCCTTAAATAGTGTTTCTTGACCCACAGCAAATGTTATTCTTCACATTAATATGTTAACTCTAGATTGTTGATCAATAATAATTCTGTATTACTTGGTGAGGTGTTTTCATTATTCTTTGCAGGTTCCAAATATTTCTACTATTAAAATCATTTGTTCTCCACATTTGAAGAGTTAAGTTTTCCTCACACCTTTACTAAATAAATGGATATTTTAAAAAGTCTTCAGAATTAAAAAAAGAAAATTGAATCTTGAAAGTACCCCCACATACCCCCAGCTGCTCACTAGCTATGTCAGCAGCTCATAGAGATTTTATTTCTACAAATTTATTGACTAAAAGCTTGCCAGACCAGGGAACATTCTGACCTCCTTTTGTAGAACAATAATTTTTTGCCTTTGTAAGCAGAATTTCAACTTTACACCTGGACCATACTCTACAGAAGATGGTCCTTCTGTCTGCAGATGGTCTGGAGATTTCATTGCCTAGTGTGTAACCCCCTGCATTGGCCAGGTACCTTACTTTCTTGGAATCAGGAGGCAGATGGGCCAGGTGGGGAGGTAAGGAGGACAGAGGGGAAGATGGTCATCCGGAGTAGGTGACTTGGCTTCAAACAGATCAGGGACTAATGCAGAGGCTGTGGAGCTGGGGAAGTGAAAGTGTGCTGAGGATTTGGGGCTTGTTGTTCCAGGGATCTATTAGTGCATAATCAACTACCCCCAAACTTAGTTGTTTAAAGCAGCCACCATTTTATTTATTTCACAGTTCTAGTCAGGAATTTGGGCAGTTCTCTCATTTGACGTCATCCAAGGTCACTTGGTAGTAGTCAGGATGGACTTATATGGGGAGGCCATGGTGGCCTCAACCCATTGCACACCAGGATCAACTGGGACTGCAATTGAAGTGCCTTTGTGTATCTTTCCTAGCATGCCACTCCCAGGGTAGTTGAGTTTCTTATGAGGCAGCTCAGAGTCCTAAGAGAAGGACTAAGAGAGAAGCAATAGGGCCTTTCCACATCTGGTTGTAGAAGTTTAAGACCACTGCTTCCTCTGTATCTTGCTGGTAAGCAAGTCACAAGTCATGAAGGTCAGTACATATTTAGAAACAGCACATATTTAGAAAGAGGAGAATTTGATTCCATCAATTGGCAGGAGTACTGAGGAATTTGTGGCCCCCTTTCAGCTGCCACATGGTGTTCCTTGACGGAAGATTCACTACAAGAGACTTTAGGAAGTGACGGAGGGATGCTGGTGTATGTGATCAAATGTACTTTTCACATTTGGTGGCCAAGATCAGAAGACTGTGGGCTGAGGAGTAGGCAGGGTCTGAGAGTGGGATAGCAGGCAAGGATTACTTTTTCAGGATTCTTTGTTGTGTGTGGAAGATGGGAATGAACCTGGAGGCTCAGAGGAAGGCCTGGGTTTGGAGGGCTTGTGTGCTTGACTTTGTTTCATTTGAAGATGGGTGAGGTCACCAGTGGCTCATTGTTGCAGATTGTGGGTGTGCATTTTCATTCTCATGGATGACTGCTGAACCGATGAACCCTTGAGGAAATTCTGTCTGGTCTTTGGTGATATAACTTTCTTCTGGTCCTAGTCCTTCTGCCTGTGTTCAAGAAAGGGTTGTTTCTTTTAATGGTTGTATTTTCTTTCTTTTTTTTTTTTTTTAGAGAGAAGGAGAGAGAGAGATACTAGAATTTTTTTTAATATTTATTTTTAGTTTTTGGTGGACACAACATCTTTGTTTGTATGTGGTGCTGAGGATCGAACCCGGGCTGCACGCATGCCAGGCGAGCGCGCTACCGCTTGAGCCACATCCCCAGCCCTAATGGTTGTATTTTCTAAGTATTGTCTCAGTCTTGTTGCTTCCTTATTCTGTGCCCTTTCTTTGAAGTCCCATTTATTCCTGTGATCTTAACAGACACACATGATGAAGGCCCCCAGATCTTATTATTATATGTAAGTATAATGTAATATTTGAAAGTAAACAAACAAACTGTTTTTTCTGTCACAGTTTTGGAGACCATGAGTCTGAATCAGGGTGTTAGAAGGGCTATGCTACTACCTCTGAAAGTTCTAAGGGAGAATCCTATTTCAGCCTTTGGTGGATCCAGGTACTCCTTGACTTGTGGTTGCATAACTCTAGTCTCTGCCTCCATTTTCACATGGTCACTCCTTTGTCTCTTGTGTCTCTTAGAAGACATTTGCTGTTGGATTTATGGCCTACCAGTAATCCAGGGTGATTTCATCTAGAGACCCTTAATTACGTCTACAAAGACTTTTTCTAAAAGGTCATATTCACAAGTTTCAGAACATGGTCATATCATTTTGAGGGCTAGCATTTCCACTACCACATGCTCCCTCTGGCTATGATGGTTCTCCCAGCTGATCATCTTGCCTCTAACCTGGGTGTATCCTCAAATATATTCATCATGTGATCCATTTGCTTACATCTTACCAGACTTCCCATTCCCTTTGGGGGAATAAGTCCTTTATCCTGGAGAACCTGGCTTCTGTCTGCCTTTCCCATCCTTTACCATTGATTCTTATGCTCTTAAACTTCAGCTCATGGCATTGAACTGCCTTCATCCTCCCTGCCTTATGCAGGCACTAGCCTCACACAAGTTCAGAGTTCTGATTAGATTCAGCAGCAGCTTCCCATGAAGCCTTCCCTAAGACCTCTCCTCTGTGCACTGTGCTGCTAGTGCCTCGTGTTCTGCGTGTTTTTTTTTTTTTTTTTTTTAATAACATTTGTTTTTGTGCCTTTCTCTCTGGGCAGAGAGCTCTGTGAAGGCAGGAAAGCTGATATTCATCATTGTAGCTCTAGTACTCGGTATTATAAATATTGAATAAATGGTGCTGTAGCTTAACCTAATTAGCTGCTCATCTCATCTTGATTCTGGTTTTGCCACCAGTTCTTTAAGTTTTCCGTAAGATTTTTCACCTAACATTATCTAGACATGTAAGTAAGTAGGCAACCTATAAGTAGACTGACTTTTTTATTTCTTTAACATGCAATACTTGTGCACTTCTGTGTAAGTAATTTAAATTATAATGTTTCTGCATGCATTAAGGTTGACATTTCTGGACCCTCCCTCACTTTATGTTAGATATGGTTTTGGAGTTGTTAATAGCAGAAACAAACTTGAGTTAGCTGAAATTAAAAGGAAATTTATGAACAAGGGTCAGAGTACAACTGGGCTAATGGATTCTTTCTATCTCTTTTTGCTTCTTTTCTGTATTCATCTGCTTCATTCTTCCATTTATCTGCTTTTTCAGCCAAATACAGGTTGGGACATGCCCATGGCCCCCATGTTTACAGAGACAAGCAGCCACCCACAGAGGCTGGCTTGGTTAGTTGTTTCTCTTCCCAGTTTTGTGTTTTCCAGGATGAGGATGTCATTGGCCAGCTTGGGCCTTATGACACCTCTGGCCAGTCAGCTGCAGGGTGGTAGAGAGGATGCTGGCAGGGCTGTCTCTTCCAAATGTGGTGCTGGAGCTCACCCTTGGGAATTAAGGGCTGGATTCCAGAGAAGGAAGTGCTATTGTGAGAAAATAGCCTAAAAAGAGCTGGACCAGAAGTGTGGTTGAGAGAAGGATGCAGCAAGGGCTGGGTTAAAACCAGGGGCACAGGAAACACTGCCAGATCTTGTCTTAATTTTCCGTAGACCACAGTAGTGAAAATGTTTTTCAATTGTTTACTGTCTTGGCTTCATTTGGTTTGCATGTGTTTCCTTTAACACAGAATGTTCATCATGAATAAAGTGGTGTGAAAATATCTTAAAACAAAGTGGGTTTATGATGTTTGTTTACTTATGGATATTCCATAGTAGTGATCACAAATATGTTTGAGAAAGTAATGTACATTTTTCTGACTTGCCTGAAAAGGAGAGTAATAAGACTTGAAACAAAATATCATTTATTCTAAAGACATTTTTATATAGCTGACATTCCTTTTGATGGGAATGGAAACAGATTACAAACACAGTGGGAATAACTTCTGGTGATAATGTAAAACCATTGTCAGACTGCAGATACTGACTCAATTCTTAAAACACCCCAAATTCCTTTGTTCCAAAATCTGTGGTTCCCAGTGGCCTCATATCCCCAGTTCTCTACTGATGCCCATCTCCTCTTCTGGGTAGAGCTGGAGAAGTGGAGAGAGCCCAGAGATCTGCTGGACAGGACCCTTAGGCCAGAAACAAGCTACCAGAACCACTGTACCCTGAGTTTGGTATTCTGAGGGAGCTTTGGAGCAGCCATATTTATCTATGTGCATTTTAAATGATTCCTTTCCCTTTTCTTTTCTTGAAAGGAACTTCTGCCAGTGTAGGCAGAGAATGAATAGTAATGTTAGTGTGGCCATAGGGGACAGTGGTCCAAATAGTCAGGGACAAGTTAATTCAAAGTTAGAATATGAAGTCAAAAATTTAACGAACTGCAACCTTGCCTTTCTTTTAAACTCTCATATTAGCAAAATATATAAGAAATCTGTTTAAGGCTATTATGTGTTTTCCTGGTGACTTTGTGAATTTTTGACAGTTTATGGACTATAAAATTCAATGCATAATTTGTATGTTATTTTTTGCTAACCTAGCATTGTAGGGTTCAATGAGAAATGTGAGTGAATGTATTCAGAACTTTAAAGAAAGAAGGTAGCTATATTTGGTCTCCTTACAAATAAAAATCTTATAGACAACATTAACATGATTTGAGAATGAGGTGTGAGGTTTAATTAGTATGCTATTTTCTAACTAGTTCATTTAAAAATATTTCTTAAGTTTCTCTGGGGTCCATTAGAATGGTGCTAGTTGAATTGAGCCTGTTCTTAATATGGCCTCTGCAGAATCTGCTTATTTATACTCTGTTTCAAAAAAGATTTGAAGAGTGACTCCATAGAATAGGAAATCTATAATTACTTGTACATCTCTCTTAAATTAAGTTTCTGGAAGTGATTTGAATTTCATTACAGTTAAAGTCTGTTTTGTAACCCTTTCCTTTTGTGAGTGGTTTGGTGGGCAGTTCTTTAATCCTGTCTTTTCCATTATTTCATCTAACTTTCATGCCTAAAACTTTAAAAATCCATAAATAATTGAAGTATCTCATCTCTGTTCTTAGGTACAATGGTGCTTTACCTAATGGTGACAGAGGAAGGAGGAAAAGCAGATTTGCTCTCTATAAGCGGCTGAAGGCTAATGGTGTTAAACCTAGCACAGTCCATGTGATATCCACACCTCAGGCTTCCAAGGTAGGTGACTTTGGCCTATTTGGGAGGACCTTGCAAACGGTGATTTATGATTATTCCTTATTAGCTGCTTTCTTTCCTTTACTCCTGTTCTTGCATAGGACATTTTCTCAACCATCTAAGGCAGGATATATGTTGGGAGGGGCTGTGCTATGTGCTATAGAATATTTAGCAGCATCCCCAGCTTCAACCCACTAGATGCCAGTGGCACTGTCCTCTCCCAACCCTTAAGTTGTTCAAAACCAAAACAACTTGACATTGTAGGATGTCTTCTGACAAGGGGTTAGTAGGTAAAATCTGCCCTATTTTGAACCTCTGCTTTATGATGAAAAGTAATTACTGTTTTATCAAGTTAGAATTGCTGTGACTGATTGTATATTGTGTGCATGCACAAATATGTAACAACAGTGTGTACAACTAATGCTCCAATAAAAAATGTGGGGGAGGGAGGAATAATAGCTGAAAGATATATAATTTTTTATTCTAAAGAGTTTTTGTATTGAATCTTGGTATAAACTGCAAAGATTTGTAATTTTCGTTATATTAATTGGATATATTTTGTGTTTTCACATATTCTCCATGAGCATGTAATTAAATTTGTGTGATTATCGGAAAGATAGGAAGAAGACAGACCTAAGTGATATAAGTCCACTGTACTTATTTGAAATTAATAAAATGCTATATTTTAAAAAAGGATTATTTAATTTGCTTCCTGATATACAGCTGGGGAAAAATAGGAGCTTTCATTTTGATTGATATATTTTATATATTAGACTTAAGAAAGTTTTTTTTTCAATAAGATGAATTATTTGAGGTATATAAAGTTTCGTTTTGTAGAAAATAATTATATGTATCTGTAGTATTTTATATGGGACTACTAGCTGTACATGTTTATCTTCATGGGTTTTGGTCACTTGGAATAAATCAGACTTGATTCCCATCTTACTGAAAACCTGTATTGAGGGAGAAATGATGGCTTCTTGGAAGCAGGCTGGTGTTTAGATGGTGATAATAGTATGGATCACCTTTATGGGTGCTTTTATTTTAAAAAAGCCCTTATTGTTCCTGAAGCAGAGCTATGGAAAGAGTTTGTTAGAATGTACCAGTTAAGATTGTCTTGTACTAATGAGGGAATGACTAGATAAAAAATATCAAGCTCCAGAGAAACAGAGGAGAAGAGTTTAATGTGGGCAAGTTTTCACCAGGGAAAGAGAAATAAAATAAATATTTTAGGGAAGAAAGAACATTTTATAAGGAAAACAAAGGAAATCCAGCTTTACAAAGATTCTGAAAAAAGAAGTCAAATAGCAACAAAATCTTGGAAGGTCAAGAACTAGAAGAAACATTTTATGTAAACAACAAAAATATTTGGTGTAGAAGAAAACCAAGACAAATGTTTTAAAGCATGGTTTTGAGTGTCAAAACTGTACTGATACTATAGAGGTGGTACTTACAATTTTGCATATTTGTTGACATTCATCTGTGTCTGTACCTTGTTATTGGCTTTTTAAAAAAAAGTCTTAGGTCTGTAATAGAATGGCTGACATTTAAAAAGTTAGGAAAATAATTGTTTTTCAGTGAAATATTAAAATTTACTACTATAGGGATATCAGTGGTTTTTATCATTCCCTACCTCCCACATTTCCCATTTTAGCTGAAGTTTCACCTGTATATCTAGATTTTACTTGAAGTTACTTAGATTATACATCTTTTTGTCTTAAGTTTGTGTTTAAACATATTACCCACAGTACTAAGAGTAGGTCACATCAGGTTTTGGTCTTTACCTTTCTTATGTTGTAATCTGGGGAAAATGTATTCTAAGGGTCTTAGATTACTCATTTATTAAATAAGGAGATTGCCTACAGGCAGAAACAATGTTGAAACAGATAATACACTTTGGTTATAAGCAACAGAAATTCTGAACTTAAATAAAAAGCAAAGATGGGGAAATTCTTACGGGATAGAATAGGAAGAGCTCTCAGAATCAAGGAAAAGTTGGGTAATTGGGTTTCATTAAGAGGAGAAATGGAGTATCAACAAGAGTTCACTTGGATATTCTTTTCATGGGCAGTGACTTGATTTTAGTCACCTTCTGTCTCCTCAGTTTTCTGAGAGAGAGAATCTGATAGACTGCACTTGGGTCACCCAGTGTGGTAAAGGGAGATGGCAGACCAGGCCATCTCCCTTGTGAGTTGACTTCCCAGTGCTGTCCTAACCTCATTCATCTTCGTGCCTCTACTTTGAGGTCCTTGTACTTAGTAAGTACTGAATAATGGTTCGGACAAGGAATAGGTACTGAATCTATTTTCTTCTTCCCTACATGAATTTCTGATCTCAATCACAAATCCTTTCACTTTCTCTGGTCCCTGCCAAACTGGCATCCCTCAGCAGCTTGGCCCTACCACTCCTCCTGCTAGGTTTGCTCTCTTGGCCCCTTTCACTTTGAAGCCCCATTCAGATGTAAACACAGCCTCTTGCATATTTAACTTGATCTGATTGTATTTACTATGCACTTCTTATTTCCATTTCTTCTAGTTCATAGAACTAGCAACGATTCTATTTTGCTACTCCATTCCAGTCTCTTCTTGTTGAGACTATTAATCTAAGCTATCTTTCCCCCCAGATTTGTGGACCTTGCTGACCTATAGCTCGCCTCTGTGTATTTTGGTGCCCCAGTGCAGCCCTGTGTCTTTCTCCCGGACCCTGTAGCTTCTCAGATTCATTGTACTTTAACTCTTTCAATTTCAGAAGCTGTCACTTCTGCTCCACTTTTCCACTCATACAGTACACTTTACAGCCAGTTATCACTTGGAAGTGAACATAATATTCTATTCATTCTACTTGTGCATAAACACTTTCTTATCTACTCTCATTACACATTCCATTCTTCAGTCTGTTCCTATTTGCTATGGTTATTGGTCTACTTGGCTTCTCCAGTTATATGTTAATTTACCCCAGTTTCTCTTTCTTTGGTGCTTTTTGGGCTCCAGGTACCTGAGTACCTGGCTCCAGGCTCTGTCCAGACTCTGCTGGACTGTTTTGTTTGTCCTGCTTGTTGCTTACACCATGTCCCATGAGAATGCCAGTCCCATGGCAAAAAGTATTTCACCTGAAATGACAGTAGTTTGCATGTCCTAGCACTTTTGATTCTTTAGTATTGGAAATAAAAGGTGTGTCTTTGATTAGGGCTGTGAAAGTGAAATCTAGAAGGGTGGGTATGTCAGGACTTGAGCACTGTGCCTTTTGTCTGTGTTGTTTCTTTCTTTGCTCCATAATGTAGGGCTGAACAAGGATGGATACTCCTTTGATGATTGGAGAAGCAGCTGGGAAACAGGACCTCTTAGTCTCCTATGCATGCCAATGTCCAAGCAAAAGCAGATTAGGGTGGCAAACATGTGCCGCTGTTGTGTAATCTCTGTTTGTATAATCTTTATTTGCGCACATAATTGCTCTTGGAATAATACAGGTATTTTTCTGATTATTTTGATTTTTTTTTAAAAAAAATCAAATGTCCTGTTTTATTTCTGGCTGTTCTGTTACATAGGCACAGGGCCTTTAGTAATTTATTCACCCACTCATTTACTCAACAAATATTTATCCAGCACCTTCCATGACTAGGCATTATGCCAAGTACTGGATAGACTGCAGTGAACAAACACATCAGTATGGAGCTAATCATCCAGTGAGTAGGAAACAATAAAGAATCATGTGAATACACACAAAACTGCACATTGTGAAAAGAGCTGTGAGGAAAGAGGGTTCAGAATGGAGACTGGATAGACAAGGAAGGATGTCTGAGCAAGTGGCGTATGAACTGGAGGGAAAAGGGATTGACCAGGACAGCAGAGGGATTCAGGCTACTGTGGGCCTGACTGTAGAAGATTTGAGTTTTTTCCCAAAGGGAAACATTGAAGAGTGTTAAGCAGGAGGAGTGACATGCTATGAGTCGATTTATATATGCCCATTTACTTTTTATTATATAGGGCAACTATTTTGCTATTATTACTAGTGAATAGTGAGTGTGACAGTTGTGGTTGTGGTGATGATGATGATGCCTGTGCCTGATAGGGGAATGTTTTGCTAGCAGCATGGTTGAAATTTAGCTATGGAAAACTCTCTTCCATATGTTTTTTTTGGTGTGTGCTTTTTAAGATATATATGACAGTACAGTGTATTTTGACATATTATATGTACAAAGTATAACGTACTCTAATTAGGATCCCATTCTTGTGGTTGTACATGATATGGAGCTTCATCGGTGGTGTAATCATATATGAACATAGGAAAGTCATGTCCAATTCATTGTACTGTCTTTCCTGTTCCTGTCCCCACTTCCTTCCCTTCATTCCCCTAATCCACTGAACTTCTAATTCTAATCCACTGAACTTCTACCCCTCTCCCCTGTTGTATGTTAGCATCTGCATATCAGAGAGAACATTCAACCTTTGGTGTTTTGGAGAAAACTCTTTATCATGATTTTCCCTTCCTAGATGATGCTTTAATGAAATATCCCTTTTAAAGGTATTTTTGCCTTCAAAAAATAATTGAAAATAATTTTATTCCAGTTAGCATATTTCATAAAGGAAAATATCAGTGGTCTTTAAGTGATAGTTTAGTGAAAGATTAGTACTACTTAATATGATTGCCATGACCAGGCTGAATCCTGTGTCTTACTACTCTTTGTGTTGCTACAATATAGTACCTGGTACTAGGTACTTTATAAAGAAATTTATTTGGCTCACTATTCTGGTGGCTGGAAGGTTCACATAGTATGGCACCTGCATCCTAGTTGTATCACAACATGGCAGAGAAGCAAAAAGGGAACCAGCCAAGATACAAGATACAAGCAGGGAAGCAGAGAAGGGCAAGGCTTGTTTTTTTGATAACAGGCGGCTCCCATGGTCACTAACCCAGTCTTCAAGACCTCATCTACTCTGTGAAACCAGCATTAACCTCTGCCCCAGGTGGTACCCCCATGACCTCCTAATACCATTCTGCTAGGTCCCTCCTCTTAGAGATCCACATCTCTTAACATTGCCAGACTGGGCACCAAATGTTCAGCACATGAACCTCTGGGGACAATCCACATCCAAACCATAGCAGCCTATTTGAGCTAGTATGTCTCTATTGATTAGTAAAATATTGAAATTCTTCTGCGTCAATGAATATTAATAATAGTAACCGCAGAAAGTGGTAAAACTAATACAATTTTCAATGTGAACTCATTACTCCAAGCTAATTTTGCAGGATGTAGAGAGGTCCACTTCTGAAGCCCTCATTGTCTCTGCAGTCTGTATGTATCTTGGTGCAGTGGATGGTGTAGCTCCACTGCATATTCAAATGAGGCTGGAGCCTTCTATGATTTAGGACAGTCATCAGTTTATCAATATTCTCAGACTTTCTAATTACTACTCCTTTTAAAGAATTTGGTTTTAGGGAAAGATAGTTGTAACACATACAACAAAGTTCTTAAATCTTTTCTTTTTTTTTTTTTGGCAGTGCTGGGGATTGAACCCAGGGTCTGTGCATGCAAGGCAAGCACTCTAACAACTGAGCTGTGTTCCCAGCCTCTAGAATTTGGGTTTTTAAATAGTTGTTATTTTGGTTTCTTTCATAGTTCTTTTGTTGTAATTCTTGGGTAAGTAATTTTGGTATTTGTTATTTTTAAGTTCAGTACATAATTTGATGAAGTAAATTATACTTTAAAAAATTAATTTAATGAAGTATTTTATTATAAAAGGGCAATGTTTGGATAAGGTTTATCCTTTTAGATATCATAAATATGAATATTATGAATCTGTAAGAGAATAAAAATAATAAAAAAATAAGAGAAGAAAAAAGAAAAATTAGGTAATTAATTTAATAATAGTAATTACAGCCCATAATATCTTTTGATGCCATGCAGAATACAAACCTAAAAATAAATCATTTGTATTTCCAGAATGAGAAACAACTAGATTATTTCAATAAAAAAATAAGCAGTATGGAGATTCCTTGGAAAGCTGGGAATGGAACCACCATTTGACCCAGTTATTCCCCTTCTCAGACTATACCCAAAGACCTAAAAAGAGCATACTACAGGGATTCAGCTACATCAATGTTTATAGAAGCACAATTCACAATAGCTAGACTATGGAACCAACCTAGATGCCCTTCAATAGATGAATGGATAAAAAAGTAGCATTTGTACACAATGGAATATTACTCTGCACTAAAAAATAACAAAATCATGGCATTTGCAGGGAAATGGATGGCATTAGAGCAGATTATGCTAAGTGAAGTTAGCCAATCCCTAAAAAACAAATGCCGAATGTCTTCTTTGATATAAGAGGGGCGACTCAAAACAAAGCAGGGAGGAAGAGCATGAGAAGAAGATTACCATTAAACAGGGATGAGAGGTGGGAAGGAATGGGAGAGAGAAAGGAAACTCCACGGAAGATGGAAAGAGACCCTCATTGTTATACAATGGTGTGAGGGGGAAGAAAAAAAAGAGATAGAGAAATGTGTTACAGTAGATGGGGTAGAGAGAGGTGATGGGAGGGGAGGGGGGATAGGAAGGGCAGCAGAATACAACAGACTGTAGTATGGCAGTAAGTATAAACGTGACTGTATAACCAATGTGATCCTGCAATCTGTACACGTTGGAAAAAATAAGAATTCATACCCCATTTGAATCAAATGTATGATATGTCAAGATCATTGTAATGTTTTGAGCAACTAATAAAAAAGAAGAAATAAAAAAATATATAGAAATTGGTTTCCAAGATATTGGAATAACAACTTTCAAAAATTTTTTAACAATGAATATTGATAAAGCAAAGGCAAAAACATTCAGGAACTATCAATATAATATGCTGTGAGTTAAAAATAATTTTCTGACTTAGAGTATATATTAGGACTTCAGTTTTATAGGACTGTATCATGTCAGTTTAAATTTATGGTCCTGATTGTAGCAAAACATCTATCTACTGAGATGAAAAAGCACTATCTAGAAGATTTATGTATCAGGGCAATAAAATTTAGACATCATTGACAAAGCTCCAAACATTTTACCTAGACATAGTTGAATAATTTACTTAAAATTCAATATTTAAGACTTTGAAGATAGTATGATGGTTTTTGTTGATTCCATGGAGCTAAAAGGAACATCTGAAATATATTAAGCTTTATTGTCATATTCAAAAGAAATCGTTTCAATGAGAAATATTTACATGAAAACCTTATGAATTTTGTACAGATGGTACAAGTATAGTGCTGGGGAGAAGAATTGTTTCAGCTGAAGTTCTAGGAAAACCTTTGGATGTTTTTGTTTGATTATGTCTTATTTGTCATTTTGTTGTCTCTGAATGATTGAAAGTTAAACCAAGTAAACCACTTACCATTTTTTTCTTGAAAATTTTTGTTACCTTACAGTAAATAATTACTAGAGAATTAATTAACATTTTTAAAATTTGAAATTTCAGTAATGAAGTATTTGAGCATGTGGTACTACATATAAATTCAGTTTAGAAATTGTGTGGACTTAAATATGTGAGATAGCAGTTGGACAATTAAACATTTTAGAGATTTGGCTTTATCACATGATATTCTAACCAATATCAAGATTTTCCTTGGTTTTAAGAGAATGAAAAATTTCAGTTATTAACATGGACAGATTAGTTGACAAATAATTGTGGCAGGACATATAAACCAAATACAGATTCAATTCTCTCTCCCCCGTCCCCACCCCTTATTATGGGTTAGCTTCCACATATCAGCAAAAATTTTGACTTTTGGTTAGCTATATAATTATATCAAAATGGATTTTACTGTCATATATATTTAAAAAGAATCAATGTAAAATACAGGAAACCATGATAAACAATCAGAATATTGGAGAAAAACAAATTTAAAATAAAACAAGAGTAATTCCAGGAGAAAGTCTATCAAGTCATCCAACAATTATATGAATATGTGCTTATTTGGTGACATTTATGAAGAAAACAATTAATTTTAATAACATACTTTTAATTTATTGATTCTTACAACTTGGCCAGTTGATGTTTTCAAAGCACCATAGGTTGAAACTGATTTTCATGGCATAGGTGATAACAGAAATGGAAAATATAAAAACCTCAAGCAGGAAAGCTTGATTCTAGCACTCAACATATTAATTATCAGTGCAATTATCTGCATTACTGATATTCAATAATAATTATAATTTTTACTTGATGCACGTATTAGTTGGAAAAATCATTTAATTTGTGTTGTCCTTAAAGCACAATTTTATTAATGACTTGTTTTTAACATGTCAGTGTGGGAGAATACTTATATTTATATTTATAATTATGCTTTAATTCAAACTTATTTTAATTATGAACCCGATTTAGATACTTGCTTTTTTTTTTCTTTTTTTGGGTGGAAGAAGAGTCTTTTGCTATAACCCTTGCTTTTCAAAAACAACATTAAAGTCGGAAGGAGCTTTTATTCAGACCATCTTCTTGAGAGGAACTTAAAAAAGCCCTGAAGAGCCCGCACTAAGCTGGCTGTGTTGCCAAGGACCCAGCAATGTTGGTCAGTGTTGGTTTTGTGTGTCCTCTCCACTGCTGCAGGTAGTAGGTGGAAATGCTCTGAAGGGTGGAACCAAAGCTGGTTCTGTTTCTCTTTCCCTCTTTCTCCCACTTCCTAGGAGTGTGACTTGAGAAACCCATAAACTAGGATTGCGGTAATGATAAAGTTAATTAATGTGGCACTTGTCAGTAAAAATCAAAGTTGCTTTATAGACTTATGGGATAGTAGTACTGTTTGTGAAATCAGGTGCTCTGCAGAGAGCCTTTTCTACAAAAAAAGAACGATGATGGTGGCTTGAATTTAAGTAGCTGGTTTGTTTATAGCGGTGGTTATGATAGCATGTAGTGGAAAGTACAGTGAAATAGAATTCTGTACAGTGGAAAGGAAGTCACAAAGGAGGGTCATGGAGGTATCATTAGCTCACTTGGAATTGTTAGTCCTCTCTTTTGTTCTCTTTTGATATTAAAGTGCATGGTGGTCCTTATCTTTTCAAGAAAGTACTGTGAGCCTCTTGAAGTACTAGTTATGGATGACTGATTCATACGAGTGCTTACATACAAGCTCTTGATTGGTTGCATCCATGTTCCAGAGGAGGTGGAATGAGTGGCTTCAGGAACTTTTGGTTTTGTCCAACTCGGGTTAGAGTTAATGGAGGGCTTAGTGAAGCCAGTTCAGGTGCACTCAGATGGGCAGCTCATTTGTGCTTCTCTCTTTGCTTATTCTGCTGCCACATAGTCCCTGTAGGCTTACCCAGTCTTCTGCTCTGTATTCCCCAGGTGGCCATGTTTTTCCTCAGCTGCATACCTTTGCTGGTGATGTTCTCATTGCTTAGGATGTGCTCCAGCCTCATATAGAAACCTATACTGCCACCACCCTTTATAACACAGCCCATATGTCCTTTTCTTCCAGAAAGTCTCTCACTCCCAGCCTGAGGCAGTGTATGTCTTCTTTTTTGAAGCTCTAGAACATGTTTTGTGTGTCCTCTCCATTGCTCTGATGTTGGGTTAGAAATGTTAGCTGCCTTATCTTGTTATCCTGGACAGCAAGCTCCTTGAAGGCAGCAGTCTTGCATTTCTGCACTTTGGCTGCCTGGCACAGTTGGTTGACCTGCCTTCAGAATGTGCTGGACAGCAGGTGGTCCTAGTAGTAATAGCTAAGTGGCTTAAGATAAACACTTGGAACATATCATATGCAACTGATTAATGTTAAATAATGTTATTAGTGATGGTTTCTCTGAATTATCTGTTATAAGAAATGATGAATAGGCTCAGGATATAATGAGACATAGCATGAATACTTGCTTATTTGCTATCAGTTATACAAAAAACCTTTCTAGCTAAAATACACTAATAGATTAAACCTTAAAACTGCATCTTCATGACTTGAATATAGGCTTCCTTTGTAATTTCACAAGTTAAATTTATTGTTTTCTTTAGATCACAGCAATGAAGCTTTAATAATGAATAGTTTCTGAATTATTGAGCCCACTGACTTTGAAAGTCAGCATTTCCTCACTGGAGAATGTACTTACCATTTAGAACATTTTGATAAGGCATTCTTATTTGAAAATACATCTGGCTAAATCGGTTTAGTTCCTCATGCATTCTTCAGCTTGCCAGCATTAGTTTCATTCCTTGTGTTTTGAACAAAGGAGTAGTTCTGTATTTTTTTTCAATGTAGATTTAAGCCTTTGTTTCATACGAATAGTTGGGTTTAAAATTTTTTTCTTAAGTTGTTTTGTAGTGCCTCGTTGAAGTTGTTGACTTGAATATCAGCAGTCTTTTCCCCAGCATTTAAAAAAAATCATTTTTGTTATTTTCTCCTGCAATCTAGTATCATAAATCCAAGAATGTCATATTTTAAAACTTCTAAATAGGATTGATGTTATTAAATTAAAAAGTTTTTGCCCAGCAAAGGAAATAAGAATGTGAAGAGAGAACTATAGAATGGAAGAAAATCTTTGCTGTCTTTTATGACAGGATTAATAATCAGAGTACATAAAGAACTCAAATCTTAACACCAAGAAAAACAAATAACCCAGTTAATTAATGAGCAAGTGAATTAAATAGACATTTCTCAAAAGAAGAAATAAAGATGGCCAACCAATATATGAAAAATGTTCAACATCATTTAGCAGTTAGAGAAATATAAATCAAAACAAAACTGAGATTTCATTTTCCTGTAGTCAAAATGGCAGCTATCAAGAATACAAACAATAATACTTGCTGGAAAGGATGTGGAGAACAAGAAACACCTTTTAAACTGTTGGTGGGATTGTAAATTACTACAACCATGTGGAAATCACTATGGAGGTTCATCAAAAGACTAGGCATGGGACCACTATATGACCCAGCTATTCCTTTTTTTTAAATATCATCTGTTATTTTTTAAAAAATTTTAAATGCTTTTATTTTTAAAATACATGACAGCGGAATGCATCACAATTCTTATTACACATATAGAATACAATTTTTCATATCTCTGTATATAAAATATGTTCACACCAATTCATGTCTTCATACATATGCTTTGGATAATGATGTCCATCACATTCCACCATCATTGCTAACCCCATGCCCCCTCCCTTTCCCTCCCACCCCTCTGCCCTCTATAGAGTTCATCTATTTCTCACATGCTCCCTCTCTCTACCCCACTATGAGTCAGTCACCTTATATCAGAGAAGACATTCGCCATTTGTCTTTTGGGGATTGGCTAACTTCACTTAGCATTATCTTCTCCAACTGCATCCATTTACCTGCAAATGCCATAATTTTATTCTCTTTTATTGCTGAGTAATATTTCTTTGTCTATATATGCCACATTTTTAATCCATTCATCTACTGAAGGGCATCTGGGTTGGTTCTACAGTTTAGCTATTGTGAATTGTGCTGTTATAAACATTGATGTGGCTGTGTTCCTAATGCTGTTTTTAAGTCCTTTGGGTATAGTCCGAGGAAAAGGATAGCTGGGTCAAATGGTGGTTCCATTCCAAGTTTTCCAAGGAATCTCCATACTGCTTTCCATATTGGTTGCACCAATTGATAGTTCCACCAGCAATGTATGAGTTTCCTTTTCCCCCACATTCTCACCAACATTTATTATTGTTTGTCTTCATAATAGCTGCCATTCTGACTGGAGTAAGATGGTATCTTAGAGTTGTTTCGATTTGCATTTCTGTAATTGCTAGTGAAGATGAACATTTTTTCATGTATTTGTTGATTGATTGTATATCCTCTTCTGAGAAGTGTCTGTTGAGGTCCTTGGTCCATTTATTTATTGGGTTATTTGTTTTTTTGGTGCTTAGCTTTTTGAGTTCTTTATATACCTTTGAGATTAGTGCTCTAACGGATGTGTGAGGGGTAAAAATTTGCTCCCAAGATGTAGGCTCTCTGTTCACCTCACAGATTGTTTATTTTGCTGAGAAGAAACTTTTTAGTTTGAGTCCATCCCATTTATTGATCCTTGGTTTTAATTCTTGTGCTGTAGGAGTCTTATTAAGGAAGTTGGGACCTAATCCCACATGATGAAGATTAGGGCCTCTCTCGTTGAAGGAAGAAATATTCTTTATATGTCAGTAAGTCTAAGTTATTGATTGTATTATTGAGTTCTGTAGTTTCTTTGTTGAGCTTTTGTTTGGAAGATCTAGTGATGAAAGAGGTGTGTTAAAGTCACCCCAAATTATTGTGTTGTGGTCTATTTGACTCTTGAACTTGTGAAGAGTTTGTTTGATGAATGTAGATGCTCCATTGTTTGCGGCATAGATATTTATAATTGTTATGTCTTGTTGGTGTATGGTTCCCTTGAGCAGTATGTAGTGTCCTTCTTTATCCTTTTTGATTGACTTTAGTTTGATGTCTGTTTTATTTGATATGAGGATGGAAATCCTTGCTTGCTTCCACAGTCCATGTGAGTGGCATGATTTTTCCTAACCTTCACCTTTAGTCTTTTTTCTATGAGATGAGTCTCTTGGAGGCAGCATATTGTTGGATCTTTTTTTTAATCCAATCTGTTAGTTTATATCTCTTGATTGGTGAGTTTAGGCCATTAACATTCAGGTTATTATTGAGACATGATTTGCATCCCCAGCCATTTTTGTTTAGTTTTGGTATTTCATGTGACTTGGTTTCTCCTCTGATTTCCTTTAGTGTAATCCCTTCCTCTACTGATTTTTATCATTGTTTTTCATTTCCTCTTCTTGGAATATTTTTCTGAGGATGTTCTGTAGTGCAGGCTTTCTAATTGTAAATTCCTTTAACTTTTGTTTATCATGGAAGGTTTTTATTTCATCATCAAATCTAAAGCTTCGTTTTGTAATGAACATAGATGCAAAAATTCTCAATAAAATTCTGGCAAATCGAATATAAAAACATATCAAAAAGATCATACACCATGATCAAGTAGGATTCATCCCAGGTACGCAAGGTGGTTCAACATGAGGAAATAAATAAACGTAATTCATCACATCAATATACTCAAAGATAAGAGTCATATTTTCATCTCAATAGACGCAGAAAAAGCATTTGACGAAATACAGCACCCCTTCATGTTCAAAACACTAGAAAAACTAGGGATAACAGGAACATATCACAACATGACCCAGCATTTCTATTCCTTGGTATTTATTGTAAAGAAGTAAAGTCAGCATACTATAGTGATACATGCTTACCAGTGTTTATAGCATCACAATCTGCAATAGCCAAACTATGAAACTAGCTTAGTTTTCCATTAGCAAATGAAAAGATAAAGAAAATATGGTATATAAACCCAATGGAGTTTTACTTAGCCATGAGTGAAAGTTGTGTCATTTTTAAGCAAATGGATGGAACTTGAGAACATTATGCTAAGCAAAATAAGCCAAATGCAGAAAGTCAAGGGTAGTATGTTTTCTCTTATGCACAGGAGATAAAGAGTAAAAAGGAAAAGAAAGTTATGTGTGGGGTCTCGTGAAAATTAAAGAGAGATCAGTGGAGTAGAGGAAAAGGCTCAAGGGGTGGAAGATGAGGCGTGATATTGGCCAAATTATGTTTACATTGTGTGCATGTGTGAATATGTAACAACAAATCCCATTGTTATGTACAACTATATTACACCTGTAAAAAATAGAGGAAAATGTTCCAGCAAAAAAGTAAAACAAATAAATGAATAAAAAACATTGATATTTAGGTCTCATAAGCTAGGTAGAACTTTGTTTTTGGAAAACAGGTCTTATTTAGTATTTTTAATTTTTTCTTATTTATTTGGAGGTGCTGGAGGAGTCAAACCCACGGCCTCTTAATATGCTACACTGAGCTACATATACAATGCTAATATTTTTTTATTTTAAGACTTTGTTTAAAATACAAATTCTAAAGTGTGGAGTTTGATGAATCTTCATAAAGTGAACATGCACATATATATACAGTTCTCTGACCAAGAATCTGCGCATAAGTAAGAAGACCCTCTTACTCCCACTCCTATTGCTGCCCCTGCCTCCCAAGCAGTAACCAGGTATCCATCATCCTGCTTAACACCAAAGATTGTTTTTTTTCTTGCTTTATATAAATGGACTCATAGTACATACTATTCTGTTTATGACTTCTTTTACAAAGCATATTTTTGAGCGAAATACCCCATTGCTATTTAATATTCTACTGTGTGAATACTCATTTTAACACTTAATGTGCTTTAAAGTTTTGATGGCATTAAAACTTCAGTTAAGTTTTTGTAAATTATTAAATATATTCTAAAAAGTTATTTTACTCTAGGGTATGAATTCAGAATAAATATAATTCAATACTAGGTGCCAACATTCACATTTGTAGGTTGCAGCAGTTTAAAATCTATTGTTTGTTGTACAGGTGAAGACTGTATCCTCACTTAGAAAATTGGCTGGCCTGCTAAAACAGTGATGATTTTACAGATTTTACAGAATTAAATATTTGGGAAAGAACTAGAATTTTATGCTAACCTTTGAATTTTATGGTATATTTTCTTTTCTGAAAAAAATATAGCTAATACAATAATAAATGTTGGAGAGGGGACCTGCATATCAAATTTTCCTTAGGTTTTTACATTTGTGAGATAAGGAGGTAGCCTGACAGGGGAGACAGGAATGACATAGACTTTGATGTCAGGTGAACCTGATTGGAGTCTTGTCTCTGCTCTTTTGTTAGCATGAGACCTGAACACAGCCTTTGAGTACAGTTGTAGCCTTTTCAAAGTTGCTCATGAGAATTAGACAGGATAGATAATATACACAGCTCCTGTCTGGGGAATTAGTAACTGTTCTTTTAGTTACCGTGCAAAGATATTCCAAAGATATGATGAAATCATATGATCTTTTGAAAGCCACTCTCTACTAAATACCAACATAAACATAATCAATGCATTGAGAAGACTTCAGACTATTCCCTTTCTAAGTATATAAATTCTCATTCTCGTTGCCTATGTAGCTCATTTTCAATATTTAAATATAAGCAAATCCTTAATATTTGCTCCCTTGGTTGAGCGCAAAAAAAAAAAAAATCTTTGAAACTTTATTCTAAAAGGTGAGTGGCAGTCCCCAGAGGTCACTTCCACGTGAATTGCTATCTTCTAGGGTTTAGTCCCCCTTCCTTTCATGAGGCTTGGCAAATCTCAGTTCCCAGCAGATTATAAGATCTTGTAGGCAGGTGCCTTGAGGGGACTTTCACATAACGGATGGAATGAACAATAGCCATATATGATTTAGAATCTCTTGCTTTTCCCTCAATTGACAAAAAAATTTTTTTAAGTGCAAAGGAGTTTATTAACTTAGGACCAGAGTCAGAAGTAAGCTGTTCTCAGCAAACACGTTTCTAGCGTACCAGACGTTGAATTACTTGAAATATTTTTGTTTTCTTTGTGAAAATTAATCATTGCCTGACATCCACATGAATTCCTCACATGTGAAGGGAGAGTGAAGTGTGGGTGGTTGGTAGCAATAATGAGTCACGGGAGGAGGGGTCAGAGGGTTTGGACAACAAAGGTCATAATTCTGCTGTGAATGTGCTGACAGATTATCTAGCTGCAAGGGCCGGGAGGGGTCCTTGCCCGCAGGGTATTGCTAGTACCCACAGAGAACTGCCCTCTGGCCTTGCCTGCTTTCTGTGCTGTGAGATTGGACAGGGTCACTGTAAAATTGTTTGGAGCTGCTAGAGCTGCTATGGCACCATCATCTTAGCTTGCCAATCCAAACTGCAGTTTGAGAACCTTTCCACTTGAACCATGATACAGAACTAGTTTCTTAAGTTTAATGCTAGTTACTACATTTGTTTTTGTTTTATTGATGTTTAACAGTGTTTTTGTTTAGTAGAAATGTACATTTGTTTGTTTTTCAAAAATGAATAAAAATTTTCAGCAGCGATTTACTGAACTTTTCCCCACTAGTCTTTTATTATACTGATGCATTTCTAGTGTGTGTTCCTTATTGTTCGCTAAACTGAATCATGCTGAATGGTGGTAAGGAAGACTTGGGGAAAGTTTAGGAATATTATTTCTAATTCTCAGCCTCAGCAAATGTTGACAGGTTGGGCTGGATACCATTGTGACAACCAAAAGTATCTCCAGAATTTACTGAATGACCCCTTTAGACTCTTAAGCTCTGATTAAGTGTGGAATCTGGTTAATATTTCAGGCCGTGGAGTTAGAATCCCTGTTTGAAATCCCAGTTCTTCATTGACCAAGTGACAAACACTCTGACCCTCAGTTTTCTCATCTCTCATTGGGGAAAATAATATTACTAAACTGTTAGGTTGGAATAACTGGTTTAGTTCTTATTCACGAATAACGGTAGCTCCTGGTGCATTGTCAGTGCTCAGTTAATGTTAACCATGATTATTATTATTACTACTTACAAGAATACCAAGTATCATAATTAGATCTTTCCTTCTTACTTTTTCACCATGTCACAGAGTGGAAACCTGTGGGGAAATCAGAAGTAAGAAAATTTCTTAGCAAATTCATCTTCATTTTAAAAAGCTGCATCCCCATTCCTTTGGTAGGCAGTGTGGCAGAGTGAATGGATATCAGGCTCATCTGACAAGTTCCTTTTCTCTGAGTAATTCAGTGCTGCTTAGCAGAAACCATTGCTTTAAATCAGGCTTTGAGGAGATAAAGGGGGATTCTTTACAATTGACTTCCATATGGGGTTAATCTGACTTTGGCCTGAATTAAGAATCATTGGTCTCAGTTCTGTGAGCCGCTGCCTTCCCAGGGTTGGCAGCACATTTCAAGACCTGTGTTCCTAGCCCAGAACAGGGTAGTGAGAAGCCTGTGGGTGGGAAAAGGAGCTGGAAGGAATGTTGATTTTCTCTATTGCTCAGTCAGTGGAAGCTGCCTCCTCCCTGAATTCAATCCATTATCTGATTTGACAAGGATGAATTCATTTTGCCAAAGACTTGATTGTGACAGTGATTGCTAATTTCATAGAGTGAAAAGAGAAGGATTGGAGGGAGGAGAAAGAGCAGCAAAGATTATGTGGAGAGAAGAGAGTTTTCCTAAAGTTCAAGGATGGAAAAGGAAGAGGAGAAACTGCAAATAAATATCAGTCATACAAACCAAAGAAGACTTTAAATAGTTTAAATTAGCAAAACATCTCCGGTGATACATGCAACTGAATTATACTCTCTAGTTTGAAGGTTCAAAAAATCCATAAGAGTTCACCCCAAATAGGTTAATGACATGTATTCTTTTAAAATTTTATCAATCTTCTGACCTTTTTTTTTGTTAAATAATTAAAATTTTCAGTAAGCTTTTAAAGGTAACTTTTGACTCACACAGCCACCTTTTTTTTTTTTCAATATAAAGAAGTGCAGTCATTCCTTGCAATCCATGGGGGATTTGGCCTAGGCCCCCCTGCCCTCTGCAACCACAGGTACCAAAATCCAGGATGCTCTTATATAAAATCCAAGATGTCCCTTATATAAGATGGCATAATATTTGCATAGAACCTATACACATCCTCCTGTATACTTTAAATCATCTCGTAGATCAGTTCTAATACCTAATGCAATGTGAAAGCTTTGTAAATAGTTGCTATACTATAGACTACAACAGGCCATTTCTGTACATCATTTATGTGGATTCAAGGTAGTGCTTGAAAATTAAAGTTTTGCTTTTTGGAAACTTCTGAAAAAAATTTTTTTCAAATGTTTTTTCCATTGATGGTTGGTTGAGTATATGAACCAACCATTGGTTGGTTGAGTGGTTGGTTTCACAGATATGGAAGACATACTGTATATAATTTGCTCCTGGTTCAGACTACATTTTTAGAGTGTAACCTAAGGAAGCTTCTTATTCTCCTGCTTATGTTTCCTAGTGTGAATACTAATGTCTAGAATTTCATAGGCACTTTCTAAGATTGCTCTCTGGCTTGAGCTTCAGGCTCTTATTTCTGTTAATTGTTTTTTTTTTAATGTCTGGAGTCTTCACTTGGTTTGATAAGTTGATAAAAATCTTTTAACCACCTTTTTGTTTTTCAAGTAGTAATGGTTTCTAAGCTTTGTGAACCAATATGTGGCACTAAGCTGAATGTGAGGCATTGACCTTGAGCAACACAGTGAACTTACCACTGTCGTAGCAGTGTTCTCAGTGTGTCTCTGCCCCTCTTCCTGCTAGAACAAGTACCTGTCCCTGACCTCAGCATCTTTGGTCTTTGGTCACTTTTCATCCTGCTTCATAGGCTACATGGGAAACGTGGTAGCATGCTTACAGTTTTCTCTATCTCCACACCTAAGACCCACCCCATCAGGAAGTCTCCAGACCCTATCACAGTCTCAGGCCTCAGCATTTGAAATGGTAGTTCAAGGATGAATGGATGGTGGAAACCCTAACAATTTTCCCTTTGCCCCGGGCCATAGTTTATTCATGCCTATCAGGGGTGACTCTTAAGTGCTAAGTATGCTTCTAAGATGACATGGAACTCTTTCCTTCACACTCTTGTATGTCTTGCCCAGCTGAAAACCTTGACTAATTCTCTGGTGTGTACAAGATAGGGCCCCAAGTCCAGGGAATGGCACACAGTCTATACCTGAGTGGTCTCATCCCTTTCTGACCTCCTTTTTCCATCATTGTGCCTTTTTTGCTGCTTCAGAATTCAGTCAGTGGGGAATTGTTAGAGCTTATTAGTACATTTAAGATCTACACTTTATGGAGATGAAAATAAGGACTGAGTGTTGTCCCTGTTATTAGAATTCAAGAACCAGCTGTGTGGAATTAAAATACCCCATTCCTCACTTTGCAGTGATGACCCTAATGAAAGCAGCAGAATTCACTTTCCACTGATGGGAATTCAGTCTAAAACTATAAACTGGATGTTCATTTTTTTTTTTTTTTATTGGTCGTTCATAACATTACATAGTTCTTAATACATCATATTACACGGTTTGATTCAAGTGGATTATGAACTCCCGCTTTTACCCCGTATACAAATTGCTGTATCACATCAGTTACCCTTCCATTGATTGACATATTGCCTTTCTAGTGTCTGATTTAATGCTTTTAATTGACACAGCTTTCTGCAGCTTTTGGTAAGATGTTTTTAGGCATTTGCAGATGGAAGGATACATGCCAGCCATAGGTCAATATGTCTAGAAAATGAACAGTGTATCTTTGGTGTTCCTTGTAACCATCCCTGTAAAAGAGGAGCCCCTGCCCACATTCCCAGGGCTCAGTCTTTGCACTATTTGCTTGTAATGTTGTTTCTTTATATTTGCTTCTTCCATTTTTCAGTTTCCTCGTTTCTGGTGGGGATGTGGACATGGAGAGACAAACACTGAAAGTCCCTGGGGAGAGGTGTGTTTCTTGGCCCCCTCCAATTTTTCTTATTTACCTTTGTTGCTCGATGCCATCATCCCTTCGCCTTTACAATGTGTGTGAGGCTGAGGCAGTTTTCCAGAGCACCTGTTCACCACAGCAGTTCTGAAGCTAGCTGGGCATTGTAGTGGCCATAAAACAGGTCGCTGTGTGGAAGGCTGATAAGCCGCCAGCTAAAGGCCTTAGAGGCACAGAGATGTTTTCACTCACCAAAACTGGTGCTAACAAAACAGGTAGGGTTAGCTGTCCTCCAAATGTCAGCACCTCCCATATTAAAATCCCCCATTCACCTCTCAGAAGAAACTCTCCTCCCTTTGTTGTTTCATTTATGCTACAAGGTGTCTTAGGTTTGGGGAAATTCTATGGAGACCTTTTGGTTTTTAAAATGTGGTTCAGATGTCAGAAAGCCTGATCTGTCCAGTAGGCAGTTGGGAACCCCATTCTCATGGGCCCAGCATGTGGCTCTCAGGAGTTGGGATGGCCTCCTCACAGGAGCCACCCTGTCCACTATTCCCAGTTGGAGGAGTAGGACCTTTGATAAATTCCAAAATGTCAACTTGTGATTCCTGGGGGTGGGTGACTCTGATGGGGGAAGTGTTTATTCCCCTTAACAGATAAAGCAGTAGAGGACAGAAATGCTTAAAATGCCATGATTGATTTTCAAGTACAATTTCTAGGATTGCCAAGGTGACATTATGTAAATAGGATTAATATCAAGTGAATTTAAAGGTTAAGAGAGAATGAGGAAATTCCTTATAAATGATTTCCTTCTTAAAACAACTGTTTCCTTTCAAAGTATGTTTTTGTTGTTTTTTTTTCTTTGTATGTGTATGTGTTTTCTTGTGTGCAGGTGGTAAATCCTGTGTTTTAATTTCTGAAGAAGCTGCTTCTAAATCTGTGTTTCCTGAGCAGTGTGAGCAATAGAAAAGTTTTAGTTCTTGATATCCTGACATCTGGCCTTGGTGGTAGTTCTGTCACCACCTGTGTTGGTCATTTTTCCTTCAGGAAAGGTGGATCCTCTGCTGCAGACACACTTTTCATTTTTATTTAAAAAAATTTTCATTTTAATTTTTGCAAATCTGATGGTTAAGATTGGAATCTGTTGATCTCCTGGCATTTATTATTATTTGTCTGCATTTGAACTACATTATTTGACGACTTTTCTGTTTTAATTTGTAGGATCTCTGTTACATGTGTTGCTGTGTTTTGTCTTTTAACTTTATGACTTATGATTCCATATTTGAAGATTTTTTTAACCTCAATGCAGTAAAACACATTTTTATTGATTTTATATGATTTATTTTCTGTTTTGATAAAGAAATACTCATTGATCCAAAAGGTTATCCTATTTTTAAAATACATTTATGGTTTTAATTTATGTATTTAGATTTTTCTTCACTTAATTTTTGTTGTTGTTTATTTAATATTGGTTGAGCATTCCCTGTGTGCCAGACCCTGGGCTCAGCATAATTAAAACAAACATAGTCCCTGAACTAGAAGTTATAATTGCAGAAGCAGGCAGTAAAGAAAGCAAGTAAATATATACTCATTTGTGCTTGGTTCTCTCAGGAAACAAGTAGTGGAGAATCCTGAGAGGACCAAGGACACAAATTATGCTGAGTTATGAAGGGGTACACAAAATTTTGCCTTGCAAAGAGAAAGGGGCAGAAGTATAGCTGACACCATACTCCAAGACCCTGAGACTGACCTGAGGGCTGGAGACTTGGAGCCTGGGATGAGGCAGGGGTCCAGAAGTAACAAACCCTTCAAGTCTTGGTAAGGGGCCTTGATGTTAATCTAAGGGCAGCCGGAAGCTGTTGGTGGTTACAGGGAGATGTGTGAAAAAGATGATATTCTGGCTTTAATATGGAAAGTAAAGATGGAAACTGAGACCAGTTAGGCTATTGGAGGGATTAGACCAGATAAGGTGGCTTAGAGTAGTATGATGGTTAATTTTATGTGTTAATTTGGTCAGGCCTTGGTGCCCAGGTATGTGGTCAGCCATTATTCTGAATGTTTCTGTGAAGGTGTTTTTGGATGCATTTAATGTTTAGATCTCTGGACTTAAAGCAGATTGCCCCTTGCAGTGTGGCTGGGTTTCATCCAATCAGCTGGAGACCTGAATAGACCTCCCTTGAGCAACAGGGATTCTGAAGCAAACAACCTTAACACTCAATCATCCTCAGTGTCATTGGCTCTGAGGGACTCCAGCCTTCCTGCCTACCCATGCTGCAGATTTTGACTTGCCAAACTCCATAATCATGGGAGCCGATTCCTTAAAATAAATCTGTCTATATATTCATGCAGCCTATTGGTATATTTCTCTGAAGAACCCTGACTAATATGACAAGAGTGGTAGCATGGAAAAAGAGAGGTCAACATGTTTTTGAGGAAGAAGCAACAGGACTCTCTCAGAGGAAGAATTTGCTGTAATTAATGAATGGCGATGTCATTCACTAAGTGAAAGTAAAGGAGTCAGTTTAGGGAGAAATTTAAGAGTTTGGTTTGGGCCAGTTTAGTTTGGAGTGCCCATGCAATATGAGTGGAAGAGTCAAGGATGCAATTGGATATGTGATTATGAAACAGGGTTCCCCTGTACTGTTTCCTGGAGGAGCCATGTGCCTCAGCCCTTCATTGAACAGTCCATCATTTCTTCACTGACTTTGCATGCCTCGGTTCCCATATGTTGAACTTCCACCCACTGCTTGGATCCTTCTCTGGCCCTTGATCATGTTCCCCAAACTCTTCACCTTTTGTGGTGCTGGCACACTGGTTTGCTGACACACTGCTTTGCTATTGGGCACAGCAGTTTCCCCCAGATGCACAAGCAGTAGTTTCTCCACACCTGCCACCTAGGTGAGGCTGCATGGTAAGATCTAAGTTCATCCTCAGTGTCATTAGCTATTGCAGTATTGTTCTTTAGAATGTGTGTAGCAGTTCACAGTTCTACCAGTAATATTTCTACTTCTTCACATTCTCAGAAATGTGGAGATGTTATCAGATTTCATAGTCGTGTTTTGAGAAGAGATTTTGTTGATCTCCGTCTTTCTGGGAATCCGAAGTCTTTAATTTTTATGCAGTCAGGTAAATTTGTCTCACTACCACCACTTCTGTGGCTTGGGCTTCTGCATCTTGTTTAAATAATCCTTCTCTACATTCATGTCATAGAGATCATTTCTGATATTGTCTCTTAATGTTTTTTAAAAAAACATTAAAAACATTTAAAAACTTTAGTTTTTCTTTTTGTAGGTAGGACTTTGAACCATCTACAGTTTATTTTGTGTAGGTAGTTAGCTTCATAAAGATTCAGTGTTTTATCATGTAGATAAGCAACTTTTTCGAATTTTCTCTCATTAACTGGTAATAACTTTTTCATCATGTGCAAAATTCCCACAAAAACATGCGGAGACCCACATGTTTAACTCTGGATTCTCAGTCTGTTTATCTCTGAACCAACACCTCACTATTGTAATTACTACATCTTTATGAGGAATCCTCATATCTGGTCAGTGCAGTCCCACCCACCTTGCTCTTGAGGAATTTCTTGACTACTATTGACTCTTTTTCTCTATGTGAACTCTGGGATTAAATTGCCAGATCTCAGCAAAAAGCATGTTCCAGTTTTGATGGGAATCGCATGTAATTTGTAGATTAATTTGGAGGAAAACTATATAGTATAGAATCTTTCTATTTATTAACTTGATCTGTAGGTCATCTTTTATGATTTTTAATAAGGCTTTACACCATAGATATCTTCTATATATTTTAAAAGATTCAGATAACTCATGGTTATGATTGCAATCAAAGTGTTTCTGTTAAGTTGTTATGTTTTATAGTTTTTTGTTGTTGGTAACAAGAAGTGCTGTTGATTTTTATATATCCAAGGATAAAGTTAGTGATTCTTGTTTTCTGGCTATTTTTGTAAATTTGGTTACTTTCTGTTTTGTTGGAAAATCTTTGCATTTACTGTTATAATAAAAAACTTCTTTTAATTATTCATGTCTATAATCACATTACTTTTTCTGTTCCTAATATTGTATATTCTTTTCCCTTTAACTTTTTTCTTTTTCTTTCTTTTTGCTTAGATAACTTTTTACTCATTTCAGAAGGGCAAATTTTGACTTCACTTTTTTCTACTATTACTTATTTTCTTAGAGTTTATTAGTTTTAGCTCAGATTTCTTCCCACTCATCTTACAATAATTCTCTAAACAAAAATAATTTTATTACAGTCTTATGTAATCCAAAAGTTTCTGGGTTGCTGCCCAAAGTCTTTATCATGAGAGGGATCACATGATGCTTCTGAGTCATCTTGAGCGACTGTCCTGGATGTCTCCACATACCCATGTTTGGGAACTGAATGCAGCAGTGCATCCTGATGGCTGTTTATTCTGTTCTGTTTGTGTTTATACAGGAAACATTTTAGCTGGGTCATTTCTCTTCACATGTTGCTGCTGAGACAGAGTTCAGTTAAAGAACAAAGAACTATGTGATTGAAAGTGTACCACTAATCACAGATGGTAGATTCCCAAATGTAATTTTAAAAACTGTTCTTTATTATTAGGAATATTAAAATGGAAGAATATGTTTAAAATAACACATTAATTAAGTCCACCCAATGCTTCATGGTTCTTTCTGTTGATTTCTCAGAGTGTGAGTACAGTGAACCAAAGTTTATAACTAGCAAGTCAGAGTGAAATGCTCCTTATAATTATGTTTAATGGCCAGTTTCGCATAAGTTATGGTTTAAATATGTCCCCCAAAAGCTGATGTGTTAGTCAATGCAAAAATTTTCAGAGGTGAAATGATTGGGTTATTAGAGTATTAACCTAATCAGTGTCTTAATTCACTGTAGACAGGTAGGGTGTGACTGGAGAAGGTCAGTTACTGGCGGCATGTTTGGGGGGTTTATATTTTGTCCCTAGTGAGTGGAGGTCTCTCTGCTTCTTTCCTAAATTTCCTAAATTGCTTTCCTCTGCCATGGCCTTCCTCCATGATGTTCTGCCTCACCTTAGGCTTAGAGGTATAGAGTTGGTTGATTATGGTATGAACCTGTGAAACTATAAGCCAAAATAAAATTGTCCTCCTCCATGTTCTCAGATCTTTTGGTCACAGCAGTGAAAAAGCTGACTAAAACAGCATATTCATCCAGATTTAAATATAAACCCTACTTGTTATATAGACAGGTAAAAGTTGTTTTGGAAATTAAATTATAAGAACATTACGATAGACCAAGGAGGTATTTCTTCAGTGTTTACATGTAAGTTTCACTTAGCTTGCCAGGATTTCAGGGATTTAATCAAGTTGTACTACAGGTTCTGTTTAGGGGCATGCCATATACACAGGTGATGCTTGAGAGATCTTTGCTGGCTTGATGTTGATTGAGTGTACCTGAAAAAAGTTTTCTAGGTCACTAGAGAAAGTTCTCTATCTTACAGAGTGATAGTATCAGGTGTGTTCATCTGGTAGCCAGCATGTCTGTATCAAGCTTAGGTTTTCGGGAACTCTATAGTCTGAATGATTAGTAAAGAATGCTACCAAACAAAGGGATGAGTTAGAGCCACAATTCAAGGCCTTAAAATGTTTCTAGTCTTAGTGATCTGTGTCATATTGCATTTTCCAGATATTTGTTGTTGTTGTTGTTATTTGTGGAAAACAGGATGTGACTCCACTGACTTTTTTTGTACTACTCTCACCCATACTGCCCCAATAATAATGAGAACTATCATTGAGCGCTACTCCTGCCAGGTATTGTGCCAAGAGGTTTTCACGTATTTCTTTATTTTTTCTCACAACAGTCTGAAGTAGGGATTTTATCATTGCTATTTTCCCAGTGAGGAATCTGAGTTGATTCAGTTACTCCTCAAGGTCACACAGCTGGGGAGAAGTGGAGGGGAGACTCAAGTCTGAGTCTTTTTGGCCCAAGCCTGTTTTCATAACTGCCACAGTCTTCTGTTTCCATGTAGGTAATGAAAGTATTCCCCAGATGGGAAGTTATGCTTTTAGAAGGAAAGAAATCTTATTAAAAGGTGGTAAAGTTATCAGTAGAACCACCATTTAACCAAAGATACATACTCTTGTATTGAAATACTGAATTTTTTATTTTTGGACTGCTAATGCTTTTAAGCTGCTGGTCTACAGTTTAGGCAAAGATTATTCTTATTTGAGTAAATGAATTCCTGATTCAGGTGTCTCCTTATTAAATTTACTTTCAGACTAGTTTTTGATATTATAGTAGGACTTAGCAGAAGAAGTCTGGCATCTTTGTTAATTACCTTACCTTTGTGTTTCAAGCAAATATGTTTAGCTCATGGGTTTTGTGTACTAAAAGCTATTAGTGATCATTATTCAGTGAAACTGTCTAAAGATTTCACAAGCCATTTGGATTTCATAGGTCTTCTTTTTTACATCAAAAGCCAGGCACAGTCATCTTTAATATTAAAATACTTTTGATCTAGGCATAAAACACTAATTAAAATAACATTAAAATTGGTCTTTAAATGTGAACCCTAAGAAGAGCACTGGCCTGTGAATTTGAAAGCCTGGAACTTGCTCCCTGCTATGATGTGGTTCTAGATAAATGATGTACCCTCTCCAAGAACACCGTAAAGTGCAACTGTAAATAAGTCCCATTTCCCTGCAGTTCTTCACATTCCATTATTCTATCAAAGGATGATTCTGAGTTTGCTGGTTGTTTTTCCATGAGAGCATTATTAGGAGAAATGTAGAAGATAGAAAGATTAACTAGAAACTGGGACATAGTATTTTGTTTTTCATAAAGTAGGCCTGTAAGCCACCTTTCACTTATTATAATTGTTTTCCCAGAGTCTTGAACAACAATAGTACCCATAGTGACAGTTATCCAGGAACGATGTATGTATTTTTAAAAGTATAGCAGTAGTACTCTTAAGTGTTGTTTCTGTGAAGAAAGAAAAAGTATTGCCTGTATAATTTGGTTGAATTGTGTTGTCAAAGTAGCCATTCTGTTCTCTTAGGCTTTCATCTACTTGATTTCAGAATAAGGTGAAGTGCTGCATTTCAGAGTAAGGTGAGGTGCTAAACTTTTGCTTTAGTGGGTGGCTCAGTTGTACTTGGTTTACAGAGATACAGGAAGGATTACTTAACCAAGAATTCAGCTCCCTATTTACAAAAATTTCATCCATGGTCAATCAGTATACATTCATTCTTCTACAGAGGTTAAGTCCTTATGGTTCAAGTCATTTTAAAGTTAAAAGAGGCTTCTTAACCACAGTTATTAATATTAATAGCTCACCATGACTACAGAAGTACATTGAACACTTCCGTGTGCTAGAATACCATTCTAGCACTTAACATGTGCAAGCTTGTTAATTCTCACAACCCAATGAGATTATTCCACATGATAAATAAAGAAACTCAGGTAGAGAGATGCATGAGATAACCTGACAGTGTCATACCTGGTAGTTTCCTGCCTGTGAGGTTACATGCCAGGTCTCCAGAGCTCATAGCCTAACCAGAGTTAAGATTATTCAACTGGACCATATAAGATGTTTTTTAACAAATAAATATGACTTTATACCTCTTGTCCCACAGAAGTATAAATCTCTCTTTAGCACAGTCTAACTTATCAGTGATCTGTCAGTTCTCCTCTTCTCTTTGGAAACAGCCCTTCTGCAGCCGTGCATTCCTGATCTGCTCGCAGTCAGCATCCTGCTCATTAGAGGCTCTCCTAATCACCTGATGGCACTTGGATGTCTGTTCACATGGAAGGCCAGCTGAATGAATCCTGGGTACAGGGCTCCTGCAGTCTGGGCTTAGTTGCACTGTGACTGAGTAGGAACAAGACTGTGTATTTTGGGGAATGCGCCTCCTGATGTGCTGCAATGTGAAGTACACAGTATCATCTGCAAAATGTTGTTAATAGTATCTTTAACCTGAATTGAATTCTTATGATACAGCTAGACAAATAACAGACCAGGCAGCATTTTACAAGTCTCCTGGCCTGAGCTCTTCAAAAATGTCCATCATGGAAGACCAAAGTGCTAAATAAAAATAAAAGGTAGAGCAGCTGTTCTTCATTAAAGGAGATTGAACCAAAGGCTCTGTGCAAGCATTTCTTGAATCGTAGGTTTTTAAAAACTATGCTACCACAGTGCATTTTTAAAATGATTGAGAAAGTTGGAATATGGAATAAATTATAAATTATTGTATGAAGGGTTAATTTCTTAGGTGTGATAATGTTATTATGATTATGTAGGAAACTGCTGCAACTTATGCTAAAATAGTTAAGCCAAAAAAAAGAAATCATGTTTATGCACATGTATCTTTTTTTCTTTGAGTGTACACATGCATGTGCATATATAAAATATAGGTGCATTGTTTGCATATGGATGTCTTCTGCATTTGTGAACATTCTGGGAAGTATTTATTATGAAAACATTATTGTTTATTTTTCAGAATTAAAAAATGAAGGACAAAGCAGTGATTCAAAATGCAGTGCACTTAAACCATGATGTTTGTGAGGCCATTTACTAACTTTATAGTTTATTAAACAAAGATTTATGAAGTACTTGCTAAGGGTGCCCAGGTGCCTGACCAAGGTTGAGGCCTAGTCAGCCTCAAAGCCCAGTGTTAAGTGTATATAAGTTATTATGGCGTCTGTTTTGGAAAGGGATCATGGCTGTATATAACAGTGGCTCTCACCCTACTTATAGACAGTGACTTTTCAGTTCAATATCCTAAAAGAAGGAGTTAACTGTGCCAAATGGGGAGTTGTACTGGAGGATGGAGGAGAAGCTCTGTATGAGAAGAAAATGAACAATTCCTACACCCAGAAACGGTCAGATAGAGAGCAGAACAGGAAATAATGCTGAACTCCCAGAAGGACTTGTCAATCCAGGCATCAGGCAGGCACTGGAAGGCTTTCAACAGGAGACTGAACCATGGTGTTTACTTTCCATTTTAGAACAGTTGGTATTCTAAAAGTTGATGAATACCTAAAGGTACATTAGAATTGTTGTCCAGACAAGGTGATGTGATGCTATAGATTGGGTTGGTGAAATGAAAATAGAGAACAGCAAACAACTTAAAGTGATATTCACATAGTGGGTTAATCTGGGTGCTTAGCTCAGTCTTCAGGCTGGTTGAATGTCGTGGATAAAAGCAAGAATGCTAGGATGACTGTAAACTTCTGTTTTGAGGAAGGGAAGGTACACTGTGAGTCTTGGGGGAGGCCCAGGGTCTTTTAGTTTTGGGCAGCAGAGGGTGAAAGGAGTTGGTTTCAGTTTGAGATTGCTGAATTTGAAGTGTTGTGAGACCTACAAGTGCTGGAATTCAGAAGGCTCTAATATATATGGGTCTGGAGCCCAGAAGTGAGGTTTGGGTAGAATTAGGGAGTTTCTGGCATGCAGGTGATATTTGGAGAAAGAGGGAATGAGCTCCTCTGGAAGAGCATTTAAACAGTTTAGAAGAGAAGACTGTTGTAGTTGAGGGCCTGATGGAGAAGGAGGTGTCTGCTAGGTAGACCCCAGAGGGCAAGGAGAGAACTTGGGGTGTAAAGGCAGCAGATTGGAGCTGCAAGAGGCCAAGCAGGACAGGACTGAGGGAGCCCGCTAGCTTCACCCACATGAGGAGACATGGAGTACTGGGTGATGCTGGTACAATTGGACTGAGCAAACTGCAAGCAGATGGGGAAGTGGAGGCAGAGCACAGGGAAGCCATGTATCTGAATAGATGAGGATGTGATTGGTGGGGAAGCAGAGTCAAGGAAGAATGTACTTATAAATATGTTTTAATATGGAGAGTCTTGAGCATCCTTCAACATGAAAGGTGTGGGCCTGTGGAGATAGGGAGGTTGAAAAAGAGGAGGCAATAAACTGGGCAGGATCCTAGAGAAGATGGGAGGAGTGGCTGGAGTTTGGTCAGAACTGGCCTGAGGAAGCATAAAATTTTCTCCTGTTGGAACAGGAGGGCAGAGGAAAGCTTGGGTGCGTAGGTGAAGGCATTGACTCAATAGGATGTGAAAATGAATATTTACAAGCAAAACCATTCTGTGATTTTGAAACTAAATAAAATTTGCTCCTTCAGATAGTATTCATGTGGAGCCATGATATGATATATACTCTTGCCAAACATAGCATGGCTCCCAGGGGGTGCTACAAGGCCCTTTGGTGGCTTTGCAGGACCCCTGTGCCCAGAGGAACTTCCTATTGCACATACCTGGACGCCACATTTTGGGGTTAGAAAGTAGTTTGGAAAAGGAAGAGGGTAATTAATTAAATGCACTTGGACTAAAAAGTTGTTCAAAGTATTATGGGTGTTTAAAGAATAAATGGAAAGTTGGGTTTTTTTCCCCTGTGAACTAATCAGTAACCATTATTTTGATGCAAGAAAAGATCACAGATAACCAACCAAACAGCAGTCAGCTTTCCAGTGATGCTTCCCAGCAGGAAGAATGGCAGAAATTCACAAGTATACTGTTGTTTGAAAAGGTTGAGTACTGAAGTGAAACACTTCATTTACTAGGGTATTTGCAGTAGGAGAGTGACCTAATTAGAACAAATGGTAACCTCAGGAACTTTCTCATCTCCTGATTATGGGGTCAGTGCCTCTGATTATTTGCCTTTATTTGACCAAACAGATTAGCTGTGACTTATTTTTAGATTTAATTCCAAAGTTATATTGGAATATATGTGTAGGCCCTACTGAAATCCCAGCTACTTGGGAGGCCCACCCAGGAAGATGGCAAGTTTGAGGCCAGTCTGGGCAAAATTTAGATCCAAGGCTGTCTCAAAAAATTTAAATGAAAGGCTGGGGATACAACTTAGTGGTAGAGCATTCCTGGGTACAGTCATCAGTACGGGGCTGGGGAGTGTAGAAAATCTTGAAAAGGGGTTTGTGTATCATCCTTCCATTTCCCTTTTAAGGAAAAAAGTTATTCTAAGTTGATGAAAGTGTTTCTTCTACCTTTTCTCACCTACAAAGTTTCCTTTGCCAAATGGATCATGCTTCGTAAGGCCTTCCTTCAAGTTTAACTTCACTGTTTAGAAAGTTGTCATTTCAGAATGCAGTAAATGACTCTTAATGTGCTAGTCTGGGTGTGACATTTTTGCTTCTAATTTTCCACAGAGTGCCACTTTGTTTTGCTAATAGTTCTCCATACCTAGAAAACACAGTGTTTCCCCTTCAGATGTTTTAAAATAACATAAAAACCCTGGACTTTTTCACCAGTCCTTGCAGTAGTCTGTGACTTTTCTCTTTCTTCCTTGAACATTTCCTTTGTTTCCTGCTGTTGGGTGTTCTATCAATCTAATAACAATTTCCCTCTCAGCGTATAGCTCTCATGCACTGGCTGTTAACCTTTGATATGGAACTCTGTCAAGTGTTCTCTGAATTACAAGATCACTGCCACTCCTTTTATTAAACTTGTTGGTATTAACCTCAGGGGGATTTGCTGCATGTTATGTGAGAATGACTTGCTTTTCCTGAAAGCGGGTTGGCTGTACCTCATCCAAATGTGCTCAAAAAGTTATCAAATAAGGCCCTTAGTTTTCAGTGATTACATGGCTATTGAATTGTAAGTCTTCAGTGAAATCCTGGGGAGACAGAAATTAATAACACAAATTACTACCCAAGAGCAGAGTGAGCCCAGAGTCTTAAGATTCATGAATCGCATCATTTCTCATTGCCCTTAGACACATGCTCAGATTATTAGATCCTAATAAATAATATGCTTTACACATTGCCAACAAGGCCAGTAGAGCAAAAAATTACTATTCTCTGTATAAATCCTAACATTCTTGTAATTGTCATCACATCAGAATCAGAACAACTTCCCTATGGACTGCTTGCTGACTGTGTCCCAGTCACTGTGCTAAGAAGTTATGTTGTTTATCTGAATTAATTGCTTCAGCAGATATTTTTGAGTACCTACTTGTATCAGGTACTGTGGTGGGTACTGGGGGTATTATGCTCACTACCCTCAAGGGATTGTAACTTGATAGGAGATTCCAGAAAAAAAAATTAGAAGTACCACTAGAAGATGATATTTCAGGGATATATTAGGAACAGAAAACTGGGTGGAGTTCAGCACCAGCTACAGCTAAAAGAATAGGAACTATCAAAAGACAGTTTTCTATGTGACCAAAAAGTAGGGAGACCTGCATTGGCAGGGACCTTTAGTATGGAGCAGCAGTACTGACCAGGAGTGGACCTTGGTGCCTTCAGGTATCCTGGGATCCTGGCTACTGTGTCTTTACTCTGGATTGACCCTTGGACCTTTGCCCAAATGACAGGCACATGGGAAGTTGCCAGGCATTCAGACTGGGACTCAAAAGGAAAATATAAAATTCTAATCATTGTTAGGTATATAGGCAATAAAAGCCAGATTCTTCTTTCATGGGGCAAGATGGCATTGGTGCCTAAATTCAAAGTACTGTGTTATCAAGGTGCCTCAGCCAGCTTTATAGAGAGAGCTTTAACATTTAGGAGTCAGCCTGATCTTTCTTGCATGCTTGCCAGGATGGATGCAGGTGCCACTGGGAAAGGGAGTGTCTCCTGGCTCCTACTTAAGCCCACTCACCACTGCAGACAAGTGTTATGGAAGTTCCTGGGAGGGCACCTGACCTCATCTCAGGGAAGTGGAGAGGGCTTTGCAGAGGAGATGACATTCAAGACCTGAAAAATAAGTCAAGGTTGGGTAGAAGGGGAAGAAAGAGGGAAGCAATTGTTCAAATAGGCACAGCAAAGTTTGCTCCAAGAATTAAAGGTATCTCCATTTGCTTGGGAAGTGTAGGAGAAGGAGGGCTGTTAGCTTTCTGTCATATTTTACTTTCTCCCTGTGTTGGCATTTGCACTAATGGTTCAGAAGCAATGGTGGGTAAAACTGCTGGCACTTTAGCGTGAATCCATGTAGTGGCTCCAAGCTATAGTCATTTTGTTCTTCGTTGCCACAAAATACCTGCAGTTTTAAAAAATGCAATTTTACTTGTTGAAGCAGTAAATATTATTTTTCTTAAACTTCTACCCTTAAATACAACTCTTTATTTTTTGCATGATGAAGTGAGACGTGCGTACACAGAACTTCTGTCATGTAACAGAGCATGAGAGTTATCTCTTAAGAAAAGTACTTTTACAGTTGTTTGACTTGCAGGCTGCACTGGCCACTTTCATAAAACACCATTTTTACCTGAAAGAATGATAAATAAATAAGGTTATTCATACTTGGATATTTGGCAACCAGTTTCGAAAGAGAAACTATGCAGGACTTTTGTTGGCTTTGTTATAATCAAGCTTTCAAGCAAAAATTAGGATGTTGACTTGAATCTGCTACCCAGAACTTGACAGTTTCCAGTAATTAAAATTCTTCTGATGAGGTTGGTGGTGATATTAATAAATATGAGTTTTTCATATATATAATGAAATATGCCATCATTTGGAAAATCTATATAACTCTTTGAATTATTTTCCCAAATGACCAATGCATGATGATATAGAATCATACATAGTTAAAAGATCCATTCAGTGTAAAATTTAGACCAGTGGATTTTGATACAACAAGGTAAGAAACTCTCATCGCTATAGTTTCAGATTTCACATTATAGCTATCTTTTAAGAAAGGACTGGTTGTCAACTTTTAGGGCATTATCACAGAAGTATTTATAATTATCTGAAAAGGCTATTAAAATTTTCCCTTTTCCAGCTGCCTATCTATGGAAGGCTAGGTTTGCTTCATATACTTCATCCAAACTGTTATATATCACAACAGGTTCAGTGAAGAAGCAGATGTGAGAATCCAGCCACACACAGACATTAAGGAGATTTGCAAAAATGTAAAACAATGTCACTCTTGCCATTCAATTATTTTTTCATGTTGGAAATACAAAATTGTTTTTCATAAACTATTTTGTGATAATATGTAGTGTTTACTATTGTTATCCAGTGAATTGATGAATATTTTAAGTTTTTTTATTAGTTGCACACGACAATGCAATGATCTTGACATGTCATACATTTGAATCAAATGGGTATAATTTCTCATTTTTCTGAGTGTACAGGTTGCAGAATCACATTGGTTAATTTATAATATGGCAAATGCCTCTATAGATACAATACATGAACAAAAGCTTTTGGGGATTTTTTAGTAGTTTTTAGAGAATGTAAAGAAGTCTTGAAAACCCTCAAAACTATAAAAAAAGAGAACCAATGATCTGAATATTTAAAACTGAAAAAGATTTAATTCAGGGAATTAGATGCTTACCAAATCATTGACGATCTGGAGGAGCAAAGATCAGGGAGGATCCTCAGTAACTCTTAGGTTTACCACTAGTTCAAGGAAGTGAGACATCAATACTGAAGGGGAGTCAGGAGCTATAGGAAGTTCTCAATGACTTATACCAGATGAAGGGAGATGAGGAGGGGAAGCAGAAGAATGAAAAGCCTACTCAAATCCTGGATTGGATTCATATGGGCATAACGGGAAATTTGATTCAAGCTGTAAAATAGACATTATTACATTAATGTTAAATTTTTCTGAAGTGTGTAATGGTACTGTGATTATGCAAGTGACCTTGTTCTTAGAAACAATCTAACGTATTTAAGAGTGAAATACCACATTTTAAATTGACCAAAAAGAAAAGATACATATGTAGAAAGAGCGGATGTCGTAAAATGTTCACAATGGATAAATCTAGTTGAAAGATGGTTTGGTTTTTTTTGTAGTTTTGAGGTTTTTCAAGATAAAATGTTGGGGAAAAGTATAATGCCAGCATAAAATAAATCAGTCAAAGGTTTAGAAAATAAAAGGGAAACTATCTCTTAGAATGTAGAACAGAAAAACAAAGTAAGGAAATTAAGAAGGAAAATTAAAAATTAAAGGATCAATCTAGGAAGTCTAGCATTTAGTTAGTACAAACTTATAGCAAAATGGGAAGAAAAGAGTTAATAAAGAATAATAGAATAAAATATCTCAGAACCAATTAAATGAATCTCCAGATTTAACACTCACACTAAGAGCCCAACAGAGAAACTGAAGAAAAGAGCCACATCAAGGCATATAATTGGGAAATTCAGAATACCAGAGATAAGGAGTCCTAATAGCCTCCAGAGAGAAACTCATCACATATAAAGGGCCAGGAATTAGAAAGTCTTCTCAACAGCAACACTGTGAAGCAGTGTTTTCAAAATTGTGAATAAAAATTATTCCCAGCCTAAGATTCTGTTGCTTGCCAAATTTCCAGTCAAGTATGAGGATAGAATGAAGATATTCTTCAAATATGAGATGTGAAAATGTAACTGCTCTGTACCCTGTCTCATGAAGTTACTAGAAGGTAGACTGTCTAAATGAGGGAAGAGGGAATGCATGGGATCCAGGAAACATTCTACACAAGGGAGAAACAAAGGATGTCCTGGGATGACAAGGGAATCCCAGGATAGTAGCCTGGGAGCAGACCTAGAGGACAGTCTATCCAGGTTAAAGCATGAGACTCAAGTTTTTTTTGGAAGTGGGAATATCAAAAACAAAAACAAAAACACAACCAATAGATTATCTAATGCATATAACTATATTGACAGAGATTTGTACTTTTATAGGAGAGTTGGGGTTCATTAGTCATTGATAACAAATAAGCAAATCAAAAGTAAAACTACAGGTAAAAGAAAAAGTTGAGGAAGGGAAACTTTGTCATAGTTCACTGCAGGGTTTGGCTTTGAACAATGTTAGTGTGGTCACAATAATATAAAAATTAATATTGATTTAACTAAAAATTGTAGTATAACCCTTTTGGAAGAATAAAAAGAAATATGTGCATATATATATATATATATATGAGAGAGAGGGGTGTATCAGGAATAAGAACAAAAGATATCATGTGGTTACTGTCTGAATTTGAAAAATATGCTGTTTAGAATTATAAAAGTAATTAACCAAACAGCCCCAAGAGTTGAAAGTGGATATCTTGGGAAGGGGAAATCAGTGTTAAAGAAGAGTCCAGGTCTTCTATGTTTAATTTCAATACTTGGACAATGATTTGATTTTTTGACTATGTATTTCTTGAATAAAAACTTTAAAAAATAAGATGAAAAATGCTAGAGACCAGTAAGGAGGGCTTAATGAACTGTGAAAGCAAATATTGTAGAATTTTAGCAAGTAAAAGAATTGAGATAGGAGCTTCTGATCATAATGGTTACAATTTAAGATTTTCTTCATAAAGAAGTGTGTGCAAAATGGCATGCCTGTAATCTCAACAACTTGAGAGACTGAGGCATGAGGATCACAAGTTGAGGCCAGCCTCAGCAATTTATCAAGACCCTGTCTCAAAATAAAAATAATAATAGCTCACTTGCCTAGTGTAAGTGAAGCTCTGGGTTCAGACCCCAGTATTTCAAAAACAAAAAGTGATGAGTCCTAGAGAATGGCCTTAGGAATTGCTGAATAGAATGAACATCTTTGCACTTAGTGAAACAAGTGTGGTGAAGCCATTTACAATAATGGTAGGTAGGGTTTGGGGTGCCAAGCAGACAACACCTGGGTCAGAGTCTTCAGTCTTGAGCTCTCTGGTAAGTAAATAGAGGGGGTAGGAGTTAGCTATTCTGCATGATCTGTGAATGTCTTGAGTTCTCCCTCCACATAAAGGAAAAATGAACCCCTTTCTCTCTAATTAAAAATGCCTATTGAATAACTGGTACTGTGGCTTTTGGCATTGGGAACTGCTCATGGCCTTGGGTCTTAAGTAGCTCTCAAGAGAGTTTGGGCATGACCCACACTTTCTGAGTATATTATGTGTGGAATTTATAAGAGGTTCCAAAGCGATTGTAGCCTACTCATCATTCTTGATCTTGAATATATCTGGCTGAGAAGACACAGTAAGGATAGATACAATCTCAGGACCTTGGGCGTTTGCTTTATCCACTCTGCCCATTATTTTCCTCCTTTAAGGTAATGGAGAAGGCAGCGCTCATCCAGCGCTCTTCAGTTACTCTGAGTATGACAGCTATGCGGCAGGCATTGCTGACTGGCTGGCAGGCCCCGGCCATTTGAAGGTCATCATGGGGTCATGAGGAGATTGATTTTTTTTCTGGCTGGTGGACATACTCCTGAGTTGAGATGTCACAGTTTTGTTTTGACCTGTCACCTCCAAGTCGCCTGCCCTGGAGTTACCACCTCTTACCTCCCCCTACTCCACAAGCTGAGTTAAATGCTCAAATGGTTCTTACTGTGCTCTTCTTATATTTTATTGTATGTTATTTTCAGATGTATTTTCCAACTTTGTTAAGATAAAGAATTTACTCTGTTGACATCTGTATCTTCAGTCTTTAATTATAGTTCTTGGTAACAGGTAAGAAATTAAAAATTGGGGGTATAATAAAGATGGGTGAATATAAATTAGATAGGCATGTGACCTTTATCAGTTTTAGAGAAATTTTGTTATAAAGGTATTAAACATGTGTTATTTTTGTATTTTTGTTATTTTCGGCTAGATTGCCAGATGGCTGAATTGCAAGTTGGAGGTTCGTTTTAGAGTACTATTATATAGGCTCTTTAATTTTTTTTTTTTTTTTTTTTTTTGGTAATTGAGCTAAGATTGAGTTAAGTTTCCTTTTTGAGAGGTAAGCAATCCACATGACCAAGACTTAAAACCCACATAAATGCATGCATGTTGGTTTTCCCCAGGAACAGGAGTATAATGTTGTAGGCACTGAAATCAAAGGTCTGATATTAAATAGCTGTCTGGGAGCTCTGTTTAGTCTGCAGCCGCTTACAGAGAGCCTGTTACATAGGAGCTGGGGTGGAGTTCAGTGGTAGAGCATTTACCTAGCATTCGAGAGCCCTGAGTTCAATTAGAGCACCATAAAAGTTTTAAGAAGAGCCTTTTTTTAAATTGATTTTTATTTTTTAAATACACTACAGCGGAATGCATTACAATTCTTATTACACATATAGAGCACAGTTTTTCATATCTTTATATAAAAGTATGTTCACACCAATTCATGTCTTTATACATGTATTTTTTTTGCATTACAATTCTTATTACACATATATACCACAGTTTTTCATTATCTCTGTTTGTGTATAGAGTATGTTGATACCTAATTCATGTCTTCGTACATATACTTTGGATAATGATGTCCATCACATTCCACCATCCTTGCTAAGAGCCTTTATATGCTAGGAATAGCCCTGCATAAACACCCTTTGGGGCAGAATACATCAGAACACCCACTGGGGTAGATATCACCAAAGAGCCAGAAGGAAGAAACAGCCAAGGTGGAAATGGGACAGAGACATTGTTTTCTTACTACATTAGTATATGTCCAAAGCTAGTTTGTTCCCTGTGTTTAGAGCCAGCAGTACAAACCACTCTCCCACTGTTTGGTCCTGAACAGAACTGATTTTTCATGTTCTACCCTACATTGCTTTTCTTTTCATATATCCTAGGCTGTACTTTTATCATTTTTTTAAAAAACACAATTTCCCCATGAACTATCCTGCCAGGCCCAACTTCCAGATCACCAAGTTTTAGAGCTCCTTCAGGGGAGATGAGAAAGGGTGATGGACAGAGACTTTCTGAGGACTACTGAAGCTCCTTGATGCTGTCCTAATGTTGTTCTTTAGAGGAGTGAGGTTCTAACTTTGAAATATTTGGTCACAAACCCACAGATGGCAGCCCCACTGCTGAGCTTATGTAACAAGTATCTGTACCAGTCCTAGAGAGCATCAAGACTCTTCGAAGCTCCTCATTCTTCCTTTTAATAATTCCTCATTTGCCTCCTAGATGCTGGTTCAGGACAGAGACAGTCTGGGCATGTACCCAGACACTGAGCACATACCTGCCCCATAGGACAGAGAGTATGAGCCACAGGAGGTATGAGCCACAGCTAAAGATTGTTCAAGCTGAGGTTCTTGGCCAGCTGCAGCTGGGGGATGGGGAGAGAGGCAGGGACAAGTCAAGTGGGAGTTCTTGTTCTACACCTGCTGTGTGTGTTCATTCTGAGTGTCCTGGCTCTGAAGTAGATGGCAGGAGCTTTTAGACCTTGGATCGTTGCCCTTTGCTCTCATTGACTCTAGCTCTTCTTAAGAATTATTCCTGAAACTGAAAAGTGACTGCAAGCAGGCTGCCTGGAGTATCAAATTGTAAAGAACATAAATTCTGGGTGGGAGACAACTTCCTCACCTCTCCAGGAAGTAGAAAACCCCTGGATAATGATAGCTTTTCTCCTCCACCAAGTGTGAATAAAGTTATCATTATGGATTACATTTATTTCTGTTTTGTATTTTACCATTTGGGCTCAGGCACATTTTACAAGTAGAGGATGAAGAGGATCCAGAATGGAATTAACTTTTTGGAAGCCTAGGGATAAGAGCATTTCATAGGCAGGGCTAAACTTAAGACGGGAAGCAGGAGACAAGCCCATGGGGTAGTTTAGGGCAGTTACCAGAGGGGGGGGGTCAATGCCAGATTACAGAGAACAAAATGAAAAAAGAGCAAAGATTGAAGGAATGTGAGGACTATTATTCCTAAGAAGCTTGGTGTTTTGATGATAAAGGGAAGAATTTTGGTGATGGCAGTGTGTTTTTAGGATGGAGGGAGCACAGATGTGCTGAGGTGAAGTTGGTAAACCTGTGGTAGAGAGAGGAATTGAAGTAACAGGAGAGGGGCTCAGAGTGAGCAGCATTGATCATGAGTAGGAAGATGCCAGAAAGGAGCATAGGTTTATTTATTTTGTTGGCTTTCTATCAGTTTTCTGAATGACAAGTATGTACCTTGTATGTGTTAATTTTTAAAGTCTCATTTATAAAGCTTGTCCTAATGTCACTGATATAATTCCCCAAAACTCACAGATCTCAAGCTGGGTCCCACAGGGAAATATACTGTTAAGTTAATTGTGATGCAGGGCTAGAAAATGTATCTTGTTTTCCCATCTTGAAGGGATGGGAGTCTGCAACTTTGAGGGAAGGAGGGTGGTTGGAGAGGGTGGGGAGAGAACCCGAAGGTGATGAACCCTATGCTGTGACTTTTACAGGTACCATGATGCATTTGGGACAGGAAATGATGCTCTTCTTTCTCTTGATCCAGTTTTGGATGTTGGTGGTATTCTCCAGTTGGATTAGTTTGGTTTGGGGAATATTGTTTTACAGTATCTACAAATGATATGATCATACGCATGTGCCATTGCTCTGGTATACTATCCTTACTTTTAGTTTTTCTTCCTCTCCTAGACTTTACCCTGAGCAAGACCATGGGGAGAATTCTATCAAGTGGTTTCTTTATTCTCTTGGTAGGAAGAGGGTGTGGGACCTGTTTGTCCCACAGAGAACTAAGCTACTTCTCAATGACAGGGGCAGCCCTGAAAGGGACTGGAGAACATAAGCAGCTCAAGGACCTCCAGAATTTAAACAATAGATACTCTTCCATTTTGGGTGGAATATTAAATGTTCATTTAATATTCATGCATAAGATATACATTGTACAGCACAAAAGAAGCATTTTGAAGTTCTGTGACTAGTAGGGAAAGGAGACACGTGCCTTGAATGCCACAGGGAGGTGTTCTTTTAGACTTCTGGGGCAAGATGCCAGGGAGAGAAAGTCTACGAGAGCTCTTTCCCTCCGGATGAGGAGGTGACTGTGTGGGTTTGTGCTATCCAGATCATCCTGTTTTTTTTTTGTTTGTTTGTTTGTTTTGTATTTTAACTTAGAGATGCTGGACATTTTAGCAACTGTTTCACTTAAGCCTGTGTTTTTGAATTAATGGACATAATTGCTTAGTAATTTGAGAATAGATTTCAGTAATTAATATTAGTGTTTTACCTAGCTTCAAGATGCTGACATATGTCATTCATGAATCACACAATTGTAATTATGTGCATAACATTCTCACTTGGTGATGTAGATGACAGTGAGACAGCTCTTTATCAGTCTTGACACCCAGTCCTTGGGATTACTTTCTGTTCTATCTTTAGAAGTATATTTCTCTCTAGGAAACACTACATCTTACAGGCTAAGTCCTGTTCATGAGCACAAGGGGCTTTGGGGAGAAGGTGTTTAAAAGTGGATGCCCTTTTGTACTGTTGCTAGCAAAATACAGCTCATTGTAAAACTAGCTGAAGGGAAATGTGGCTGATTGTATTGTAGGCAAACGTACTTTGGAGTTCTTTTCATGTGCTTTTCAGTTTCCTCAGTAGGCAAGTAGAAGGAAATAATCCTTATTTTCTAGCTTTATGGCTTATTTCTAGCTTTGTAGAAACATCATTAGTTCATGAATCAAGTCTAAAAAGGTGTCCAGAAATAAAATAACTTCAGTCAGTAGTTGAAATTTTGTATTTGATGTTAAACTGTAATAATTTTTCAATTGAACTCTACATTTTGGTAGCAAAACACATGAATTAAGGAGCATGTTATTTTCAAAATTAACTAAGTCTTAAGAAAAAAATCCAAGTCTTGCAATAAATTTGCAGATAAATTTTTAATTAAACTCACTGTTGCTTAATGATGCCTGTCCAGTTTTGTCACTATCACCAGTGGTATAGAATTTAGGTACTTAATGCCTGTGGTCATCAGTAGGTAACCTAAAACGCATAGTGTGACCACAAAATAATGACACTGTTGGGGCTTATAAAAATTGTGAAGTTTTATGTTGTCACATATCACATTATGATGTGTGAAGTTTTATTTATTACATTGTAGCTATGGCTGTAATTTTATTTTTATGTGGGAATGTGTGCCAGTACTGCTCAGGAATTTGCTTAGTCTGGCTTATATTTTGCAGAGATGTCATTTCTGGGCTTTCAAGGTAGCAATTAATTTTGCTTCATTCTTTAATCAACATTATAGAAAGGCAAAACTAAAAGCCATATGATGATGCATTTTCTTTTTATGTGACTATGAAATGATTAATCTTTATTTGGTTTAGATTTCACTGTTAAGTGTATGAGTTCTTGAGTGGGGGTAGGGTGGAGCTCGTCAAGGTCATTTGCACTTGTGGGGTTGTAGCATTATTTGTTAAGGCTCTTTGCTGTTTCATTTTCTACTTTCTAAGCCAATTGTGGAGTTCCACTATGCCCAGTCTTATTCTCTAGCATCATTTCCCAGTTCATAATAAAAGCGTATTAAACTACTTGTTCAGCAGAGTGTAGGCTAGTATTGTTGAGTGTTCAGGCTGCACTGTTATTTTGTAAAATACACATACACCTTCCCAACAAATCATAAGCTATTTTGTGCTGCAAACATAGTCTCTCCTAAAAGCAGATATTTCACATAATTCACATCATTTTTGTCAAATTACAATTCTTAGTTGTAGTGACTGAGTTTTATACATTTGATGATAGTTTTTCTATGTACACTGGTAGGTGGTTTGTTATATACCAGTTGTAATTGTATTCATTATAACGTAATTCATTGGCAAGAAAGGAACAAAACTCTGTAGTCAGAGGCTGTGTTTGGAGCTCCATTGCTATCAAGAGTCATGTCATCAGGGCTCAGTTTTCTGGCTCCTGAAAAAGCTAATTCAGTTTCTTCACTTACCCAGCAGAAAATTGGCTCTTTGCCAGGAGCTGTTGACAGTTATTGCTTCTCTTTAGGCTGATTAGCATGCAAGGTTACAGTGTCTTTAAGAATAATTTTGCTTCCCTATATAATAATTTAAGAATTTAATCATTTCCAAACATGTTCTAAATTATTCAGCCCTTTGTCAGCATCTCAATTCAGATCTAGAAGTTTTTTTCATTTTTCATTTTTTTTTTTAAGTTCCTCTTGGTTGTAGTGTGTTAAATACATTAAGGAAAGTGTTTCCAAATAGGTTGTTGTTTCTAACAATAGAGTTTCTTACATTTCTTTGGTGTATTATAGTTATATATACACATCTCCTTTGAGGGTGATGACAGTCCTCTGAGTTAGAAACATCAGTGACGTGTCCCCCCTTCTGTTGACAGAGGGTGGACTGGGTCATAGAGCATAAGAGATTTGTCCAGAGTCATGTAGCTCCCCAAGTATTGCAGGGGGTCTGCAGGCCAGAGCTTCTTCCCTTCACCTTCAAGCAGGCCCACCCAGGCTTTCCATCTTTGTAGAGAGAAATTGGCATTGGAATCAGCTAGAAAAAGGAAAGAATGAAAATGTCCTGTTGCATATCACAAGGTGTTGCAATGACAGTTGACCTCACAGATGAGATGGGTTAGTTATGCTGTTATGGTAGGAGGAGGGCTCCTCTGAGGCCGGCACCTTGTTTGGCCAGGGGTCCACCCTCTGTCACTTTCTGTGGCGCTCTCTGGCGGCTGGGGAAGGCTCACTGCATCAGGAAGTCTTTCACATGTGCCACATTAGAGGTTTGTATTAGACAAATGTTCAAGACCCTTTTTTTCTGCTCTATCCTGGAAATTTAATTACAAAGAAAGACAAAAAAGCCAATGATACAAAAAGGCAATTGATTTATCATTTTCTAATCTCTGGGTTTTTAATGTATTGACAGGCACTCCGTTCATGTTCTCTGGGTCATTTTTCTCTCAATTTTGGTCTAATGTGGCATCATTCTTTTTGTTAGACTTGCCTTTTCCTCTGCCTGCTCCTTACCAGTGTCATCCTACCCATATCTCTTCTCTTTTATTTATCAAACATCTTTTTTGTATTCAAAAACTCCTGCTCAGCTAATAAGAGCTACTTTTTATGAAGCATCATTCCCTAGTTAAGCACCCTGCCGAGTACTTTTCAGACAGGATCTCATGCAGTTCCTCCAAGCATCTTCTCAGCTGGGTGTGCTAACATCCCAACTCATATGAAAGGAAATCAAGGTATGATGAAGAAACCTGATCAATGTTACAACCCGGATTTGAACCATGTCTGACTCCACAGGCAGTGATTTAACAAATGAACAGACTCGTTGTCTTCTTCCTTGGCCAGATTACATAGCCATGCTTTGCCATTATTTTCTGGAACATCTCCTTTCAGAGAATGTAATCTTAGGAGTTTTTTGTTTGTTTTGTTGTTGTTGCTCCCAGCTTCTGCACTTTTCCTGGAAGTAGTCTGATGTTTATAATATAAGCCAAGAGTTGCATTTTCTTCTATGTATACCTATATAGTCCTAGAGTAGATAAATGGTTCCAGGTGGATCTCCTGGTAATAAAAATGATTGGTGCTGAAGCTAACATTTGCTGCTTCTTTAATTGTTGTCTTTTTAAAAATATTTATTATTTAGTTTTAGTTGGACACAATGTCTTTATTTTTATATGGTGCTGAGAATCCAACCCAGTGCCTCACACATGCTAGGTGAGCGTGCTACCACTTGAGCCACATCCCCAGCCCTTGTTGTCTGTTTTGACACAGCTAAATACTGTATAGCCAATGGTGTAGTCAAAAGTATACATGTTAATATTTTGTGCCACATTTTAAGATTAATTTCTTGCTGCCTACTCTTATACCTCCCAAAATATTTCCTTTATTTCCCCCAAGAGATGACAATGGAAATTTTATTCCTCTTTATCTTTGTGGGCAATACCTTAAGAAAATCATACCTTTTGTCTTAAGACCTTTGTGTGTTTGCACAAAACATGGAGAGAGAGAGAGAGAGAGATCGAGACAAGATTAATTTTGCCCAGATTATACTGCTAAGAAAATTCTGTGTGTGTGGTGCACACTCTGGTTTATAGACACAGAAAAGTTGGTCAAAGCTAAATATGTTGGGAGTTTAGTTCTCAAAGATGGTTGAAAACTTAGCCATGGGATGGATGTTGGGCACACCAGAACTTCAAGTAGTGTTCCCGTGCTGCTTTTGTCTAGGTTTTAAAAGATGCCTAGTCCTTTCACTTTCATGGGCCTGACAAGATCAATGCCTTGTGTTTTCCCTTCACCCCTCTTTTTCTAATAGTAAGCAGAGTTGTTGGAAGTGAACACATTCAAGTAAAAGCCATTATAGGGTATTCTTGTCTCTTCATTCTGTATAAATTTTTTAAAATTAATATTAATTTACCTAAAGCTAAAGCTTGTCCTCAAATCTGAGCACTCCAGTTGTCTTTCACTGACCAGGTCCCCTCCTTCTTACCATCCTGTCTTCTCCGGGTGATGGCCAGAGGCTTTGTTTGACCCCAAACACTCAGCTTTCATAGGCCCATCTCTGTCTCCAGCATCCTCTGCTTCCATCTGGAGAGGATCTGACAGTGTCTGCAAGAAGTCAGCTATGGCTTTGGAGCTACAGTCACTCCTAAAAGGCCTCCTTAGTCCCACCCAGGACACACTTGTTCTTGTTAATAGTCCATTCTAAACTGACTGGTAATTCCCTCCCATTTCTGTCATCAACTTAAAAGCTGAAAATTTTGATGGGGAAATGATACGTTTCTTGGTTAACTGAAAAGTGGCATGACACACATTCCTTCTAGTTGGCTCCAGACATTTGTTTACTTTCACATTTATAATTTGCCCTGATGCACAAAGGACTTGAGGCCACTGCCATCCTTACAGAGAAACCCCTGTTACATCTTTAATGGATACGGCCTCCTTAAAGAAGCTCAGGATTGAAAAAAAAACTCCTGCAACAGAACAGGTAATTTAAGTATTCTGCTAACACTTTTTATTGCTTTATTAATGCTTGCCATGGGAGTCATTGGAAGCAGTGCAGGTGAACAGGAAGCTAACAGCAGACACCAAGAATTGTGCTGTCTCACAGATGTGTGTCTTATCTGCAGACTGCAGACACTGAGCTCCAGCTTGTTCCTCACTTCTCTCTTTAAAAGGCTCTGAACAAGAGGCGCACAGCAAACGTGTCCCTGCTGTTGATGCCTGTGACAGAGTACCATCACCAGCACTAGGGGACTGCAGTGGGCCATGCCATGGGAATAACTGTTTAACTCTCTGCAGCTTTAAAATCAGATTGATTTCATTTGGGCAAAGGCACATCAGCAGGGGTGTATTTTACTGTTTGACACACAGATGACAATCTAGCTGGAAGCTAGTATTTTGGAAGAAAATACTGAAAAGAAAATGATGGTTATGAGACAACATAGTTATAAGACACAGCGTGTATCTATATTTTTCTTCTGAGAAAAGTCAGATTTTCACCCTGGAAAAACACCCAGAAACCAAGCAGTTGCATCCCTGTGTTTTGGCATTTATATAACAGTTTTTGTATAAAAGAAAAACACAGTAAAAAGTCATTCCAACATTTCGTGCTAATTTGCCAGAGCCACGAGATGAAACAATCAGCACGTTTGCACTTTTGTATTGAATATTTGTGGAGTGTGACAGTACAAAGGGAAAAATAGGAGAAACCTGTCCTGCCATTGAGGAGGACAGGGATGTGACACAGCTTTGCTCCAAGTTGCTCCATAACCAGTGTCCAGAGAGGCACCACCAGGAGAGGAGAGAATAAAGGAGGCACTCAGGAATGTAGATAATGGCTAGGACAAGGCAGCAGGCACAAAATGGGCCATCTTTGGTGACTAAAATCCAGAATCACACAATAATTTCCAGAAAATAAAAGCAATTGCACAATTCAAGTTAATATGCATATCACACTTACTCAAGAGTCTTCATAAGCACACGATTCTATCCATCCAATAGCACTATGCAGGCAAGGCATACAGCCCCAGTTTATAAACCATTTGCAGTCAGGCCCTGTGAAATGCTGGAACAAGGACAGCTGCAACCTACTTGAGACAAATTCCCCCCTCAGTACTATCCATGCTCTCTGGAAAGCTGAGGTTCCCTAGTCCACACCTGAGAATGGGAATATCTGATCCTGAAAAGAACAAACGTCATATGAGGTGCTTAATTTAGGCAGCTGAGAAGGAGAAGAAAGGCCTGCCTAGGGAGAATTTGGGCCTGGGGAGCACTGCGTAGTCCCAGAGACAAAGGGAACAGCAGCAGCTGGCTAAAGAATGAAGGAGCAAGTAGAAGCAAGCCCACCAATGAAGGTCCCCTAGAATGTGGAGAAGGGGTTCCATGCTTCAACTGTGGGCACTTGCAGTACTAGAGACAGATTCCAAGGATTTGCCTGTCAACTGTGGAAGCTACCAACTTGGGAATAGGCACACACTTTTCTACCCCCAATCTCTATCTAACCTAGTGCTCAGCATTAATCACCTCATTTTATAAAACAAACTATAGAAACTTCTATTTGCCAGATTCTAAATTAGGAATGAGTACCTTCTCTAATATCTTTGCAGCCAAGACAAGTTCTTTTACAACTTGAGGAGCCAGGCTGAACACAGCCCCCTGGGTGCCATATATTCTATTTGGCTGAGCCATCTGTCCTTTTTTGTGTGTAGATGCACAAAGGGAAATTTTATTGGTGCAAACCTTGAGTTTTATAAATAGTTGATGGTGTGAACATTCAGATTTTCTTTTAAACTTCTTTTGAGTGTTTCTATCCTTCCTTGAGACCCATCACTCAGGTCCTTTTATATGGAAGAGGAATAACAACTCTCAGCTGTTAGAACTGTGATGAACTTATCATACACATCCTGATGATGTGGGGCAGCCCTGGGAAGAGCTCAGTCAAGGTTAGTTTCCTGCCTTATGCCTCTCCCAAAGAATGCAGAGCAAGATGTAGTCGACTTGAGTATAGTTATAGTTATTTTGCATTAAAGTATATTTCCTCTATGCATAGTGGCCTTAGGCTGCTATTCATTTTTAGTTTCAGATTTCTATTTAATAGTTTCTTCACCTCTTTAATTCTTTTCAAAATGTACTGAGCTCCTGCTATGTTATTCTTGAAGTTTTATCTATGTCACCTCATTTAATCTTCATAGCAAGGTGTCCTTTTCATTGACCTGCACATGTATAGCTTAATTCAATACATTTTGCAGCTGTGATCCATTTTTTTTTCAAATTGCAGAAGTCATGTTGCTGGATGTGGATCACTCTGTCCATGGGAAAAGATACTAATGTAATAGTGTGCCTTAAAATGGCAATTTTTAAAAAAATATGGAATGCTTCACAAATTTTTGTGTCATTCTTGTTTAGGGGCCATGCTAATCTTCTCAGTATCATTTCAGTTTTAGTATATGTGCTGAAGAGAGCAAAACAGGTTTTTTTTTTTTTTAAATCAAAGGCAATTTGAAAAGTATTTGTTTTGTCGGGAAGAGCTGCCTTTTTAGTCCACATGATTGCATAAGAAGGTATAAAGCAGAACTAACTGTAGTCCATACAAATTAGAAAATGATCCCCTCTCTGGGAAGATACTATCCTAAGGCACAAGACTTGTGCATGGTGGTGCTTTTGCACAAAATGGACCAACGAAGGCTTCTCTTTAGGTGGGTAGACACAGCCTGAAGCCACAGTGTGTGGCTCAGAGAGCTGACAACAGGATGGCTATAAGCTTCTTGTGCACTTTGTGCATTGCACAGCCTGGCCTAACTACATTATGGTTGAGGTGTGTATGTGTGTGTGTGCCCGCGCACGCATGGAGTGTTTGATGGGAGATGGAGGTGTTGATGGTGAAATGGGAGAGAATGATTGTCAGTGAGGGGGAACAGGTACAGGACAAAACAATAGATCAGCAACTGGTAAGTAATCAAAGAAATTTCATAGAATTAGAAGGGGAAAGAGAGAGCCTATAGCTGATTCTTGCTCAGGGCATGCAAGGCAGTTTGAAGCCTGTGGCCAAAAACTCAACGGAAAAAACCCAGCAAGTCATGCTGCTTTTACCACCACCACTGTCACTGTCAAGGCAATCTTTGTTAACCCTGACTCCCTTTCCTGGTGGTAATTTCTCCAACTGCGGCATTTTAATGCCAAGCTTGTTTTTAGGGAGTGAAGCTTTTTTAGGCCCCTGAGTGTCTCAGGCAGAGCACTTAGAGATGATGGAGAAATGGTGTGAAATGCTCTAGAGCCTGGACCCCCTCCCCTTGATTCACACGGGAAACCTCCAGAGCAAACAGATCCTGCATCCCTGTTCTTCAGCGTGTTGGTGGTGAACACTATCCCCTGGCCTCTGAGGAGCAGCCTGCTGTCTACTCTCATATTACTCTGCTTCCTGTAGACTGCAGATGTGCAGAGAAAGGCCAAAATGGTGCATCTGTGCAGTCATAATAATAGGAAAGCCAACTACAGAAGCAGAAGTGAATGGAGTGTGCAGAGAAGAAGATCTGTTTGTAAAAAGCCTGTTTAAAAATGGGATAATATCTCATTTTCCTTCCTTTCATACTAGAAAATATTTGATCACTTATTATTAACTTCATTAAGAATATTAGATACAGATTTGAATACCATGCTTAGTAACTTTGAAAAGTTGCAGAAGGGTAAAAGAAACCACAGTAGGTTTTTGTACATTTTTCTTACTCCAATCATTTACTGTAATTACACAAGGATTGAAATCTGCTAAAAATCTAGAAGGAGGTTAATTTACCAGTCCATGTTATATAATACTTGTTTTCCTCCACCCCCATACCCATATGGCAAATATAAATATATGAGGATGCCAGAAGTGGTGGTGAAAGTCTATAATCCCAGCAACTTGGGAGGCTTAGAGGATTTCAAGTTCAAGGCCAGCCTCAGCAAGCTAGTAAGACCCTCAGTAACTTGGCAAGATTCTGTCTCAAAATAATAAATAAGAAGGGCTACAGATTGTAGCTCAGTGGTAAAGCACCCCTGTGTTCAATTACATGTGTGTGGGTGTGAATGAGATATAATGTATATCCATAGAGAAAAGGTAGAGATCAATCTACTTTAGATTGTATTTTTGAGAGCAGATAATTTCTTAGTTGCAGAATAATGGAACAGTATAAATTGATCTTATGTGGAAATATAGACGAACGTGGCTTTTAAAAGGAGACTGATGAATGTGTATATGTACTTTAAAAAATATGTTTTAGATGTTGATGGACCTTTATTTTATTCATTTATTTATATGTGGTGCTGAGAATTGAACCCAGTGCCTCACACATGCTAGGCAAGCGCTGTACCACTGAGCCATAACTCCAGCCCCTTTTAAAAGTACTTTTGAAAGTTCTGGTTTAGAAATCACAGTGGGCTCATATGTATCCTGAATAATACCTGGATTGCTTTTGATGTTCATTTGAATGCTCTGATTTCATTTAAAGGGCCCTTTCAACCACAGTAATACTTGCTTCAGTAAAATGTTTTTTGTCGCCCCCAAACAGGCACGGGCAGCTGAACTAAGGTCGCTCATGTGAATTTGCAGGGACGCAAAATAAAACAAACAATTTACCTTTATACAAGCTTCAGGATGGCTTCCCCGGCTTTCAGCCTCAGGCTCCCCAAAAGGGAGAGCAAGAGAAAGGAGAGAGAGAGGGGGGGGGAGGGAGGGAGGGAGGAGAAAAAGAAGAAGAAGAAGGAGAAGGAGAAGGAGAAGGAGAAGGAGAAGTAGAAGGGGGGGGAGGGGAGAGAGGAGAGAGGAGAGGAGGAAAGAGGGAGGGAGGGAGGAAGGGGGGGGACAAAAAGTTTGGAAGTCAGCTTTTATTGGGGGGACACTGTTCTTAAGAAGTTCTACCCATAAAAGGGAAAAAGGGGTAGGACTACAAGGGAACATGTGAGTGTAACTCAGCCTTAGAGTTACGCCCCTTGCTATCCCAGCGGGTCACTGCCCAAGCCACAATGAATGCAGTGGTTGGTCAGAGCCTGATGCATCAGGACTGGAAGGTCTGGTCATTTAGTGTGGCTCCCCACAGATTTTATGTTGCTTGCAAATGTAAAGGCTTATGATTTATACCCAAGGAAAAGCATATTCTGGCATTCATTTACTACATCTGTCCCAAATCTTATATACCACTTAATAGTGTCGCTAACCTAGTATGATCTGCACAGTTAATAAGTTGGAATCTCCTAACTTGGAAAGTCCACCATGATTTTTGCCTGCTGGTGACTTTTTAAAAAGTCATTAATGGCTTACTGTGAAACCTAGCTAGTAAAATTGTTGCTCTTGAGAACAGGGTCATCTGTTCAAAGTTCAATGGAGATAAAATTCTTAGCACAATATAATGTGTTTTGAATCTTTCCCTTCTATTAAATACTGAACTTACAGACAAGTTCTGCCTACTATAATTTGTCAGAATTTTGTTTTTATTATTAACTCATAAAAGCAATTCATACCTTAAGTAATATATTTTATGTGTAATTATTTCACTTCTCTGTATTCAGAAGGGAGGTGTTTTGTACATTTGTTCAGGTTGTGTTACATTTTAGCAAGGAAATCTTTTCTTCATTGGACTTGGGAGACTCATAAAGATGTCAACATGTAAAGTATGGTTGAATCTGAAAGCAAAAATATGGACCCATACCCATACCCGCCTTCTCTGTGTCTCCTTGTGCTCTGTATGTAATCCTGTCATAGTTCAGAAGGTTCATAGCCTCTCTGCTGTGTAATTGCTGATTCACCAGTTGTTTCTCCCTGAATGCTCTGCCTGCTTTGAAAGTGTTGGTATGTTAAGATAACTGTGCACCTTTAGTGTGTGTATTCCTGGAGCCTACTGAAATGCTGGGTGATTAGCACATGGAGAGTAAATAAATAGAGGTGAGCACATACTGACAGAATCAGTATTTAGTACAGATGACCAGTGAGAATGGAGGTCTATTCCTGAGAAATGGAGAAAGGAAAAGTCTGGTCCAAGAAGTCCCAGTATTGTTGTTATAACATATTGCAAAAGCAATTAAATTGTTTTGCTGAGTTGCTAAACTCTCCATGTAATAATAATACCTCATTCATTGTTGTGGTCATCTTGGGTAACATGAGCCATGTCCTTGTAGTTATTTAGGGGAAATATAACTTTATTCATCTTCATTTCAAGATGGATCTAAAGTTAAAGACTTTCTGTAAGATATGTGTAAGACTGGCTGTATTTTAAAAGTTATCTAAGGAGACCATTCATACCAGCCTGCTTAGGACCCAGGCTCTCAGTGGGCCCAGTTTACCCTTCCAGCAGACTACATGGGAGGTCAAGCCTGGTGGTCCAGATCCACCCACACCAGCCTGTGCAGGTCCCAGGTGCATAGCAGCCCTGGTCTTCCTCTCCCTCAGCGGGGCAGACACCCCCCAGAGCCTAGCCTCTGGAGTGGGACCGCCCCTTCCCACCGAAAATTACTGCGGGAGGTCAAGCCCATAGGCCCATATCTACCTACTCCAACTTGCACAGGACCCAGATCCAGGATGCAATAGCATTCATTGAGGGAGACCAGCAGGGTCTGGAAGCCCAACATCAAGGTGAGGTACAGACAGTCTGCATGGGTACTACAAGAAAATAGAGAAGAAACTGTGATATCCCAGATCCACACTGCAAGAAAGGAAGACACTTGGACAACATGAAAAAATACAACAGAGCAATAGTAACAAAAACAGCAAGGTATTGACACCAAAACAGGCTGGTAGACCAATGGTACAGAATAGGGGACACAGAGACTAACCCACAAAACTAAAATTATCTTATATTAGACAAAGGTGCCAAGAACACCACTGGGGAAAGATAGCCTCTTCAACAAATGGTGCTAGGAAAACTGGAAATCCATATACAACAAAAGAGATTCAACCCCTATCTCTCAACACTCACAAAACTCAACTCAAAATGGATCAAGGACTTAGGAATATAGCCAGAGATCCAGCTTCTAATAGAAGAAAAAATAGGTCCTAATCTCTAACATGTGGGATTAGGCCTCAACTTCCTTAATAAGATTCCTATAGCACAAGAATTAAAACCAAGAATCAGTAAATGGGATGGACTCAAACTAAAAAAATTCTTCTCAGCAAAAGAAACAATCTGTGAGGTGACTAGAGAGCCTACATCTTGGGAGCAAATTTTTACCCCTCACAAATCAGAAAGAGCACTAATCTCTAGGGTATATGAAGAACTCAAAAAGCTAAGCACCAAAAAAACAAAAAAACCCAATCAATAAATTGGCCAAGGACCTGCACAGACAATTCTCAGAAGAGGATATACAATCAATCAACAAATACATGAAAAAAATGTTCATCATCATTAGCAATTACAGAAATGCAAATCAAAACCACTCTAAGATTTCATCTCCAATCAGAATGGCAGAGTTGAAGACAAACAACAGTAAGTGTTGGTGAGGATGTGAGGAAAAAGGTACACTCATACATTGATGGTGGGACTGCAAATTGGTGCAGCCAATGTGAAAAGCAGTATGGATATTTCTTGGAAAATTGGGAATTTGACCCGCTATCCCTCTCAGCTATCTACCATTTGACCCAGCTATCCCTCTCCTCGGTCTATTCCCAAAGGACTTAAAAACAGCATACTACAGGGACACAACCACATCAATGTTTATATCAGCACAATTCACAATAGCTGAACTCTGGAACCAACCTAGATGCCCTCCAATAGATGAATGGATAAAAAGAAATGTGGCATATATACACAATGGAATATTACTCAGCAATAAAAGAGAATAAAATCATGGCATCTGCAGGTAAATGGATGGAGTTAGAGAAGATAATGCTTAGTGAAGTTAGCTAGTCCCCCCAAACCAAATGCCAGATGTCTTCTTTGATATAAGGAGGCTGATTCATAGTGGGATAGGGAGCAGGAGCATGGGAGGAATAGACAAACTCTAGATAGGGCAGAGGAGTTGGAGGGCAAGGGAGGGTCATGGGGTAATAAAAGGTCACTCAACCAGTACACTGTGAAACCTGGATTTGAACTCAGTCTGGTTTCAGAATCTGACCTTTTAACCCTAGTCTGTACTCCAAAGGAACTGACTGTCCTAAGCAGAGTTGCCAGGGAAAGACCCAGAAGACCAAAACAAAGCTTTCTGTGGCCCCCAAAAGTTAGGTCGAGGAGACTAACTCCTAGTAGACCAGACTTCTAAATCAATATTTCCAGGAACTTAAATAATCCTAAAATTCTATCGATTGCCATATGTTTGCACTAAAACTATGTTATGAATTCCTAGTTTAATCCCCCCTTCCAGACTTAGATGCATTGATTCTTGTGTTAAGATGACTTTTTGTAATCCATTAAAAACTTCCTGAATGTGCCCTTTAGTTTATTTTACTGAAAAAGATGATAATGCTCTGGGGCTTCTGCATTATAGAGAAATGGGGTTTTGTTTGTTTAGGCATTGTAAAATCCTGGAGTACATGGATGGTGTTTAGTGTGATTCATCTCTTACTCGGGTACTAGCACTTAAAAAAAAATCATGTTTGATGAAAAGCAAATTTTGCAGAATAGCTACATTAGTAGGGATTATTCACACTACAAAATGACTTTCTGCCTTATGAAATGACTCACCACTGTGTACCTTTAAGTGGAAGGCCTCAAGGGCTCTAAAATGGAATTTCTATAAAAGCTTAAATGGAAATTTTCAGGAATGTACTATTATATAAACTGAAAATGAACCACCTAATAAAATACTAGTTATATTTTATTTTAAAGACTATTACCAAGTTTTTATTTCCTCTTCTCAGTAGTTTACCCCAGAAACCATTAGGTGCAACTGGGAAGGGTACCTTTGTAAGGGGGGACCATGGTGGTCCCACTGGGGTACAGGAGGGCTGCCCAGCACACATTTTTGAGCCAAGTGGGGGCCATTGCTTATGGCCCATTGTGGGGTGAGGAGGACACTAGGTGTCTGATTCTGAGAGGAATGAAGTGGGGTGTGTGGGTGGTATGGCATGTGTCAGTAATGAGTTTGAGTCCAGGTAGAGTAAGGAGAGTGCCTCACCTGGACCAGAGGCTCAGTGGCAGCAAGCAGTGGAATTGAGAAGACATCAATATAGCAAAGATCAGATGCCCAGATTTTTTACTTCATAGAAAAAAAATACAAATAAGGGGAAAAAACTGGAATGAACACTGTTGTAGTAGATTTTCAAATGGGAGGTATTTGAAAACTTGTTGATTTTGCAAATGTAGATATATGGAAAATGATTTATAGATGTGCACATGTATATATGCAAATGCACTTGTAGACTTACCTGTAGTCCTTGGTAGAGCTTGCAACAGCACCACTCCAGTAGCAATAAGCATCCAGATCTTGGATTGTAAAGGCCATTCTCCCGAGAGGAACCAGGACTCCTTGGAGAACTAACTTCAGGGCTGGGAAAGGACAGTACAAAATGAGTCTGGATATCATACTGTACCAAAAAGTAAGGAAGTGTTCAGAAATTATAGAGGCCTGTGAAAAGGGCTCTGAAGCCAGATTGAAGGAGCCCCCCAGCATATCTGGACCGTCATGAACATCAGATTAAATTAGGATGCTCCTAAAAGAAATGCTGGTCCAAACTGAGAAATGAATCTGTGCCACTGCTAGAAATGGGACTAAAAACCAGGGCCACCTCATTTTTGCTTATGGGAGTCTAGTCTAATATATCACAGCTAACACACACAGTACAATGTTTTAAAAATAGAATCTGAATTGAAGAAGGCCTTGCTTCCAAAGAATCCCTCCACCTTGTAACACTGTTTCAATTCAGAAGTAATTTGATGACTAAAACAATAGGTGCATGTAAAATATACCATCTTAAAATAGGTATTCAAACATTTCTCATTTGTGACGAGGACAGTATTAAATTATTTTATTATTTTAAGCCAAACATAGTGGCTTATCTTGTGGTCTGTAGTTGCTTTTTCTTGACAACGTAGAAACACCCTTTTAATACCACTCTGGGGACCTGTGTCCATATATACTGTAATAAAAAACAATTAAAAAGTTGAAGAGTTAAACTTTTGTACTTTACTATTTTTCTATAAATTTCTAGTTTTAATCAAGCATACCTAAGTAGAACATCTTACACATATTTATCTTGTTGACAGCTGTGCTTTTGCTATTAGGTGACTAACTTTTGTGTGTAATAGGAAAAACAGAAACAAAATACAAACTTAACCTTTTATAAAAGCTAGAATTTAAAAAAATTAGTCTACAAAATTCACATTGAGTTAAGATTTAAAAAAAACTAGGCAGACCTGGGTGTGTGGTGTCATTTTATAGGAGGACTGAAATGAAGGGAAGAAGGCGCTGATATTGGAATAGTCTGGAGTATGTAGATCTGGTGAGCAAGGCCATCCACAGGGACCCACAGGTCTAGCTGTAGAATGTTGGCAGGAGCTTCTGTTACCCAGACTTGACATCAGGGCCTAGGGAGTATGGTTTTCCCAGTGGAGATTAGTATGGATCCTTCCACTTATTTTCTGTGGAGTCTTATTTGTTTCACCTCTAAGAAAGTTGAGACAAGGCTTAGGAAAGTATCTCAGGAAAAAAAAATGGTAATCTCCATCTCAAAGTTTCATAGTCAATATTCCTTTACTATAACTACCTGGGGACTGAGGGTGTAATGTTCTAGAGAATACCTGCTTCAAAAGTAGTTGGGCCTGGGGATGTGGCTCCAGTGGTAACACGCTCGCCTGGCATGCGTGCGGCCCGGGTTCGATCCTCAGCACCACATACCAACAAAGATGTTGTGTCTGCCGAGAACTAAAAAATAAATATTAAAAAAAAAATTCTCTCTCTCCTCTCTCACTCTCTCTTTAAAAAAAAAGTAGTTAATACAAAAATTATTAATAACTAATAAAAAATAGTATTATAGTACAATGTTGGGGGGGTCTATCCTCCAAGTATATGGGCACTTTTCACAGAAATCTTTGAAAATATCTGTATTGCTGTCTTAAAGGGAGCCCAAGAGACCTAATGCCCTCTATCACTTAATTACAAGGTCATCTCTTCAGTGGTGCTGTGGGATAACTTTGTGAAGGCTTACTGTTTTCAGTGTTTCTAAACAGTCACACATGTGTTTTCCCAAGAAAAACTATCCTACCTTTGATAAAAAATAACATAAATGTTTGCTGTTTCCCAGCAAATGGTAATTTCCCTCATTAACTGATTAGAATATTAATGATCCCTAATGGGGTGGATCCTTGTCCACCTTCTCCTTACTCGAATAGTGTGCAAGGTGTTGAGGATCTCTGTAGTCATCTCAGTGAAAGAAACAGGTTGAGATTACAGAGCTGGTTACTGTGGTGGAGTCAAGATTTCTTTGATGCCAAAAGAAACTCACCGGAGCTGGGTCAAGTGGAGTTGACAGAGGGTCAGGGTATCATGGGGAGAATTCTGGTGCCACTGGGCTCTCATTCTTTCTGAACGTTCTTATGAATCTATTTGGGCCTCCTTTCTCTCTGTCCCTATCTCTGCTTATATAGTTACTTCATTCTTATGCTTTCAGCCTGGGTGTGGCCCACCAAGGATTTCTAAGATCCAGTTTACCTTGTCATCTTTCATCTTCTCTACTACATGAAGGGGTGGCATCTGTCTGTGTTGTTTAAGTCTCATGTGAGAGCCAGGCCCAGAGAGAGCTGCTACCAGAAGTGCTGCAGCCAGCTGTGCAGGGACTGGCCCTGCCATCATGCCACCCAACATGGCACAGCAGTGGTCTGAGCTGTACTTGTTTGTAGTACATCATGTTCATGGCAGAGCCAGATCTCCCAGTTTTATAGAAGGATATGGAAGGATGGAAAGTGACAGAGCATTTCAAATACATAAGTACAGAAGGGAGCTCTCTGTCCAGTTTTGTTGTTGGCTCTTCTCACTCCAGGGAATATGGTGACAGGCAGTGCTGCGGACAGTCAGGTATGATTCTGGATGGGGGAGACTACTCTCTGCTCTGTGTGCTTATGTAGTTTTTTAAATTTAGTTTCATTTGCTGTGTAATTAAAGGAATCAAATTCAGGAAGTAATTTAACTCTTTCTTGGGCCTTAAAATTTACTTTTTCTTGTGGCTGAGGTTGTGGCTCAGCGGTGGAGTGCTCCCCTAACATATGTGAGGCTCTGGGTTCAATCCTCAGCACCATATAAAAATAGTAAAATAAAGGCATTGTGTCCATCTGCAACTAAAAAAGATTTTTAAAATTTACTTTTTCTTATTTTAGTGTTAGTGGAGTTTCACTCCTTTCCCTTTTCTGTGTGTTGCTAGTTATTTAGTGGGATAGTGGAAGAGGTTGAATTAGGAGCAGTATAGCTGATACCCTTTCAAATTTGAGCACTCTTTTGAAGGTTTGAGGCTCTGTTTTAACATGTGTTCCCATGTGTATTGCATCAAAAGATAACTTAGAAGCTTTGATTCATCTCTCTGATTCATCACTATCAACTTTAAGATTAATAGTGTTAGAAGTGTTTAGACCTTGACCAATCTTTCTAATATAGGAAACATGTGAGGCAGTGCCAGGTCCTGAATTTCTGGCAGCATTAGATACCTTTTCTTTGGGTTATTGAAACCTGTGGCCCAAGAGTGATGCTGTCCTTGGATGATCTTGCCTGACATGTGTTTAATAAATGCACATTAGCACTAACCTGTAAAGAGAAGGGAGGAAGTTCTGGATAATGGAGAGCCAAGGGGGAAATGGTCCAGACACTGCACTTTTTTATTATTGTAAACTTGGACAGCCTGTTTATTGGTAATAGAATTTCCTCATGTTTAGTTTTTATTTAGTCTCACATTCGATTGGTTGAAGACTAATTCAGAACCCATATTGATAGGACCATATTCCACCTTTTCCTAGGTAAAAGGGACAGATGGGTTTACAGTAGAGCATTCCAGTTTCCAAGTGGCAATATCTGTTGCAGAGCTCATGTATCACTCTAAAATGTTTGTGTATGTTGTGATATTTTTTAGTCCACTCTCTTGTGAGGTTGATAGAATTAAATTTTTAGAGTGTATAAATTGGACTGTCCTTCACTACTTTAGCGTGTTTCAAAATAAACATACTTGTTGACTTGAAACACATTTTTCATGCACACAGGCATGTATGAACAAGGACTTGTGCAGCATTATTCTAAGTTGCATCTCTATGCAGAGACAAGCTGTAGCATAATGAATGACTAGAGGGAGGAGACTTCTGTTCGCGGGTTTTAATTACACTTGTGCAATAACTTTTGTAGCATTTCTAAGGCTCCACTATTGAGATGCTTCTGAAGCGCAAATAAGGTTTCAGCATAACCTGCTTGGCTTTGAGTATGCTGTGTGATGTGTGTGTAAACACAAAAGGCTTTCACAATGCTGATTCTACCGTCTATTTTGCTGACTCTTACTCATGGTGCCTTGTTTTTCTGTGTATTTACTTCCAGTTTTTTACCCTGAGTTCATATTTCTTAGTTTTTTTCTATGGCTGTTCTCTGGAACCAAATCTGAGGATGGATTGCTCCAGAGGGGAATTGCTTACTTCTCAGGGGTAGCTGGAGTCACTGCTGACCCAAGGACCTCTAGGAACTCAACTGTCAATTTGAGATTTGGGGAGCCCTAAGTTATTTCTAGCTACAGATTTACATCAGGGCTGGTTTGTGATGACAAATGGATCTCTCTCCATTCACTTAGTATCAAGATTTGTGCCAGACAACTTTCTTTGTGATCCTGATGTGTTAGTTTAATCCTACTTCTCCCAAATACAGGGGCTGTGGTCCTCTGGTATATCCTATTAGATGCTCCACTTTGCTGAGGGTTTCCCCTGCTTCTAGCAGTGCTATGAGACTGAAAACCAAAGCTAAAATCCATCCCTCCTTCCATAAATGCCCCAAGGTAGGAACCAGTATTAATCTCCTTCATACCTCTGGAAATCTCGTCTTCACTTAATCTTTAACTTCTAATATTCCTTACTAATTAGACAGGTCACATTTACCTGTTGATCTGTCCTTAATGCTTTACTCAACTTTTTAGTTCTCAGTGTGAGAATCAGTCAGAGTACCTGATTAGACGTATCCTCAGAAATGGAACTCCTTAATGTAAGATTGCTTTGGGCTCTTTCTTGTTTAGCCTGTCTACCTCCCACTACAGGAGCCGGAAGGATTCACAGAATTTATAGCTGTGAGCTCTTGGGACCCTGCTTTGTACTCAGTACTCTATACTTGTTCAGAAACCCAGGTGAGTCAGGCAGTTTCCATGTTTTAGGTGCTTTAAAAAAAAAACAAAAACATGGAACTAAATTCTATCTCCTTAGAATTTCTCCCAGTTAATGTTTTCTACCTTGAAGCAACAAAGATAAATGTCCCTTTTCCATGTGGTGTCTGATATTTTGTGCCTCTTGTTTCCCCAGCTTTGCTAAGCTTCCTATTCTCTGGGTTAACTTCCCTTAGTGTCTCCAACTATATCTTGGGCAATATGATTGCTGTCTCCATCTCCATTTCCTGTCATCCATTAGGACTGATGATGATTTCCTCTATTTGGCATCTAGTTTGTATTTTCTCAGACATTGCATGTTCATAGCTACACACAATATTCCAAATATGACCCGATTGTGCCAGAGTACTTTTTCTGATGCTATCTTTGTAGCCTTGTGTCTTTACAGTTGACTCAGCTAATAGTTGATCACTTCTCCCCTCCTCACTTGTTACTCCTTTTGCCCCCGACCCTGATACCTTTGTTGTATAAACTGTTATAAGCTGGATCTTATTCATTTTGGAACTTTGGATAATATGCCTTTAAAAAAAGTAAATGAATGGTATTAGCTCAAACTAAGAAGTTTTTTCATAGCAGAGGAAATAATCAGCAGAATTAAGAGATAATCTATAGAATGAAAGAAAATGTTGCAAACTATTCATCCAGTAAGGGATTAATATCTAAAATTTCTAAAGAAATCTATCTAAAAAGGTGAACACCAAAAAAATCCAATTAAAAACTGGGCTAAAAAACTAAACAAACACTTCCTACGTGCATATATGATTACATGACCAATGTAATTCTACATCATGAACAACCAGAATGGGAAGTTATACTCTGTATCTGTATGATATGTCAAAGTATGTTCTACTATCATGTATAACTAATAAGAACAAATAAAGAGGATATATCATTGAGCAACAAGTATATGAAAAAAACGCCCAGTCTCACTTAACACCAGGGAATTCAAATCAAATCCACAGTGAGACATCACCTCACTACAGTTAGAAGGGCTGTCATCCAAAAGGCAAAAAGTATTACAAAGCTGGGGAGTATATGGAGAAAGGGAAACTTGAAAAAAAGACTGTTGGTGGGAATGTATATTAGTATGGCCATTTTTAAAAATATATATATATTTATTTTTTAGTGGACATAATATCTTTATTTTACATTTATGTGGTGCTGAGGATTGAACCCAGTGCCTCATGCATGCTAGGCGAGTACTCTACCTCTGAGCCACAACCCCAGCCCCAATATGGCCATTTTTGAAAAGAGTATGGAGATTCCTTTAAAAACTAAAAATAGAACTACCCATATGCTCCAACCATTCCACCACTTGCACTCCCGTGTTTATTGCAGTACTACACACAATAGCCAAAATACAGAATTAGCCTAGATATGCCTATCAGTAGATGAATGAATAAAAAAATGTGGTATATATACACACTGGAATATCATTCAGCCATAAAAAATGAAATTCTGTCATTTGAAACAAAGAGGATGGAACTGGAAGCCATTGTGTTAATAAAATAAACTAGGCACAGAATGACAAATACCACACATTCTCATTTGTGAAAACTGGAAAGTCAGTCTCCTAGAAGAACAGAACAATAATGGTCACTGGAGACTAGGAGGGGCAGGAGGGAGGGGCGACAGCAAGAAGATGGATAAGCGGCCTTAAAACAGAGGGTGAATTAGCTCTGGTTTTCCTGTAACACAGTAGCAGGATTATTGGTTAGAATAATCTTTGATATATTTCAAAATGACTAAAGGAGTATGAAATTCCTATCCCATAAAAAAGAGATGGAAGTGTTTATCATATCGATCATATCAGGGTGATATGATTATCACACATTGTGTACATGTATCAAATTAACCAAAATATGCCCTGTGAATATACACATATTATGTCTCAATTCAAGAAAAAATAAACCGAAAAAGGTAAATGATATGCTGCTATTTAATCAATTTTTGAATGAGCATATGAAGCCCTGATATAATTCTATTTATCTCTGCTTAAGAATACCTTGAATAGAATATTATCTTGAACCACAAAAATCCTAGGGTTGTATAAAAGCATGTTATCAATAAATTCTATCTGTAGAAGGTGATACTTATTCAGGCATAATTAATAATAAATTCATTGATTTAATATGCCTGTTACAGTTATATTGACTTTAAAGGATTATATTTTACAGTCATTTCATTTACCATCTTTAAGAGATTAAAATTTATAAAAACTAACTTTTCCAACATTTGATGTCAATTGTCATTCTATATTGACAACATTAATTAGATTTCCTGTTGAGTTCAGTCTTCTAGTACATAATATATCAAAAGGTCTATTAGTTATAATTTAGCTTCTTGTCACAAATGTTTTCAGAAAGCTGTTGTAGCAGGGGTAATAGTAGTTAAAGGTGTTCAGTGTTCTTAATCCATCTCATACAATGGTTTTGTGCTTCTCAAAATAAAAAACCATGTCTCCCTTGCTCAGACCCTTTGGGTTCACTGAGTTTTGACTGTAGGACTCCTAGGTTGAGTATAATTATTATGATTACATTAATAATAAAAGAGTTTTGTAAATTTCAAACGGTGAATTCAGAGTGTGATTAACCCATTACTGGGAGGATTCATGACACTCATTGTGCAAAGCATGAAGCGTGTGTCTGAAAGCCAAATGAGTGAGCACAATTGACAAAGATGTTTACCCAGGAGGATTTGTGGGTTAAACTTACTTTGAAGTTCACGTGAAAGGATTGTTCAGTGAACTTGAGGGAAAAAAAAAATCCTGTTGTAGAGTTAAAAGATGGTAGAAGAGTAACAGGTTGGGAAAGTAGCTGAAAACTTTCTTGATGTGATTAAACCAACTCAAACAGTAAATTAAACATGTTTTTTGGTTAATGGTGAAAAAATTTTTTTTAGTGGTTCTGATTGAAAACATGAATTAACTAGTCTTATCACGTGTTTTTCAGAGAGAACTTTATATGCCAATAATTGTAAGTGAACTGGAGATACTGTTTGAAAGTATGACATGATTTTCATAACAGTGCTAAAATAATTTAAAACATTATTTATTAAGCTACAAATGATATTTATTGCCTGTCTTCATACAGTTTCATAAGTATGAAACAGTTGCTTTGTTGGTTTTATATAGTCTAAGTTGAAGAATATTTATGTGTTCTTTCTTTGCAATTGAAAACAAGGAAATAATCCTCAAGAAAAGAACAATTTAGAATATCTTCTGAAAATTCCCAGTGGGGCTGGGGGTGTATACAGCTCAGTGACAGAGCACATTCTTAGCACACATGAGACCCTGGCTGAAACTGCAGCTGAGGTTCCATACCTAGCATCAAAAATAATTCTCAGTGGACTGCACTGGAGAACCTAGCCTTATCTAAATGAACTTAAGTGATTGATGTTTGGTGGTCCTGTGGACAGGTGAGAACTTACTGTTTAAGCATGGAGGAATTTTGGATTGGGCAAAGGGGAGGGCGGGGAGGGTTTATGAGAATAAGAAAGATGGTGGAATCAATGGACATCATTACCCTATGAACATGTATGATTGCATTAATGGTGCATCTCTATACTGTACAACCAGAGAGTTGAAATGTTGTACTCCATTTGTGTACAATGAATTGAAATGCATTCTGCTGTCATATACAACTAAGTAGAACAAAGAATAAATAAATATAAAAAAAGAAAGAAAGTGAATGTGTAAGCCAGAGAGTAGAAAGAAATTTGCAATCCATATCTTGTTCATATATGTACTTAGATATTTATGAATATATTCATATATATGAAAATACATATACATATATATAAACTCCTGTAAGTCAGTAAGAAAAAGACCACCCAATAGAAAATGAACTTCACAAAAGAGGCTCTACAAAATATCGAAAGACTTATGAAAACATGTTTGCCTCATTTGAAGAAGACAAATGCAAATTCATACTATTTGGAGATGTTACTGTATGCCCATGAGAATAGCTTAAAAAATAACAACATGACAATATAAACAGGAATAGATATCATGAGTAATTACCATACACTTCTGGAAGGAGTATAAATTGATAACAGTTTTCTGACAGATATGGTCTGCTTCTACTGCTGATAATAATCTGACATAACCTATTAAAGATGAGCAAACAAACAAAAAAGAATAAATGGGTTTACTGCCATGCTGTTTTGTTAAGTATGTTCTGGACATTTGCTTTTAGACCTGCCTCTCTAAGTACTAATTGCAACATATTCATAGGGTACTTTCCTGTTTCTCTACTCATCTGATTTCCACAAGTTTGGGGATTCTGCTCCTTTAGTGAAATTATTGGGGCTCTTGATCACCCAGTGTTAAGAAAGAACTGAAAATTCAACATTTGGTAACCAAAGATTAAAGCAGTTTTAATGATAGGAACATAAAGATGAAATAAATATCCCAGAAATTAGAACAATAAAAGAATATTTGGGAATTAATCCAGGAAGCTCAATACCCAATTAATAATGATTTCCAGAAGTAATGGGCAGAAAATTATAAAGAAGGAATTCAGGAAAATATGTGTGCTTCCCAATTGAAAGGTCTTGGCAGACATGGGCACATTTGTTGTTTATTCTATCTGTGTTCCTTAAGTATCTACTTGGACAGGTGTTGTTAAAGGCAGGAGGTACTGCACAAATGAGGTAGGCCAATAGTCTGTGCCATCATGGAGTTTACATTTTGTTGGAATTACTCTGGAATTTAAAAATAGCTCATACCAACACAATTCATTGTGAAATTTCAGAATACCATGGATAAAAGGAAGATAGTAAAAATTTCCACAAGGGAAAAAAGTCAGGTTGTATTTAAAGAATCAGGAATCAAACAGAATTGATATTGATCTTCTCAATAGTAAAGCTCTGTGCTGTTCTTGAGAACAAATGAGTGCCAGCCACTAGTTGTATGCCCAGCCAAATAATTACATGTGAGAATAGAACTAAGACATTTTAGATAGACCAGAAATATAAAAATATTTAGCCACCGGGGATGTGCTTCACAAATAATGAAGGAGTGAAATTCTGAAAGAGGAAGACAAAGATGAGATGTAGGAAATGAGACCTAACACAGGAAGAAAGCAAAGGGAATTCTGGGAAGTCTGGAGGGCATGCAGCTCTCTCATGGTCCTAGGGATCGGGACACCCAAATGGAGAGAGGCAGAGACCTCTGGATGAAATGGCCGTTTGTGAGGGGTGTGGGGACAAAAGGACTCACTCACTGGTTAACCACCTTGTGGGTTTCTGTACAGAGAAGGTTTATAGTTGTATCAGAAGGTTTAGGAATAATTTAGTAATAGGAAGATAGCTAATTGACAATTAACAAAGTTATAGTTTCAGCAGAAATAGAGTTATCAAGAAAGAAAATACACTGATGATATACTACAGACACAGCTGTGAACTTTATAGTCATAGTCATAACCATGGAAACAGGGAATTTTTAAAAACCGGTATATTAGCAGGATAGGGAAGGGGGAGTCTGTGAGTAAGCTCGTTGCACCTTGCAAAGTAGGAAATCAAAAATAGCACGTGAAGCCAGATGCTGTGGTGCAGGCCTATAATCCCAGCTGCTCAGGAGGCTGAGACAGGAAGATTTCAAGTTCAAAGCTAGACTCATCAATTTAGTGGGTGGCAATTTAGCAACTTAGTGAGACCCTGTCTCAAAACAAAATACACAAAGGGCTGGGGATGTGGCTCAGTGGTAAGGTGTTCATGGGTTCAATTCCTGGTACCAAATAATAATAACAACATGTCATTGAAAAATCAAGAAAGAGATTAACTTGGTAGATTGTGTGACATTGAAACAACCTGTCAAGGAATTCTGTGTAATTTTCACCCCAGTGTGACTTGAGGCACAGGATAAAAAGCCATAATTCAGGAATGTGGCCTTCCAGGGTCTTTGGCTAATAACTTCCACAGCAGACAAAATCTCTGGGGGAGGTGGGATGGTCCCTCATGGAGCCATCCAGGGCTTCTGAGGGCAAGCTGGTTTCAACAGATCCCTGTGAAGGGCTCCCCTTGGGCTACAAGGACAGCATCATGCCTTTGTTTTAATTTATAAGGCGCTGATCTCTGTCCTCATTTAAGATAGATTAGAGTGTGGCATAAGTCTGGTCCCAATTTCTGGCATTTTGTGACCCTGGACAAGTGAAGTCACATTTTAGTTTTCCCATCTGTAAAATGGAGATAATACTACTACCTCCTTCCTAAGGTGGTTTTGAAGTGTAAATCAGTTAAGATGTGTCAAGTCTTTCAAAATAGTTGATGGAACACAGTAGACATACTGTGGTATCTGGTTTATTTTTACCTGCCTTTGTTGACCTTTGTGGTTGTTGCTGCTGCTGCTGCTGCTTCTGCTTCTTCTTCTTCTTCTTATTCTTATTCTTATTCTTATTCTATGCTATTACTATTGTGGTATTTTCTTTATCCAATTCTATCAATAATTTAGAAGTGGTTCTTTGAAGTATAAAAAAGAGTGACAAAATTAAGAATTAAATACTACTACAATAACAAAAATGTTCTAGAGATGGATGATGGTGGTTGGTGCAGAACAATGTGAATGTTCTTAAAATGCAATTCAATTAAAAGTGAAATTTTATGGCATATGTATTTTATCACAATACAAAAAAATTAAAAGCAAGCCAAGTTATAAGGAATAGAAAAAAATAAATACTACTACAGCTCAAAATAACATTATAAACAGATAGTGAACAGAGACCCAGAGTAAGTATAGACTGTGAATCTTGAGTGTCCAGGGACCAGTGAATCTGCCAGATTGATCATTTCACTCAAGTAACTGAAAAAGGAAAATCGTAAGTAGAAAGTACCACAGTGACTCTCTGAAAATTGAATTTTACTTGGCAGGTGATTTATTTGTGCATAGTCTCCAGTGCTTTCTCTGTTATGAAACTTTGTCAAATAGTGGTATGAAACCCTGAATGCTTTTGAGTCATTTTCAGGCAAAGTACAGCAGTCTCTCTAGTAAACCAGTTGAGTTGTCCCAGATCAAGTTCAAAATAGTATTTTCCAGGGTGAAACTGATTAATTCTGTCGCTGAGGGCCCAGAACAGAACAAAGCCTCAAAGGCATCATTCAAAGTTACATTCCTCATGGCAAAAGCAGATTTGCTGAGAAGTTTGCGACATCAACCCCAAAGCTGATGACAAACATATTTAAAGGGAAAGAAGTTGTTTTTGGCAGAATCCTTTATCAAATACTATTGTTGCCTGTCATGTAATGTCAGTGGTGTGCATTATGAAGAGCAATCATTTGTGTGAATGACTGTTTCACTTTTTAGTTTTGTTGAAATCACTTGTGTGGAGGGTATGCATCTGCCTTTGGCATATGTCTGGTGATATGTATGAGGGAGAAGTCTTCATTGACTTTTCATGTGGTTTGTCATTGAAAACCTTTACTTATTTTGTTGGCTCCCCTATTGCTGGGGAAGTTCCTTGACATTCCCAGCAACAGGCACCAGCTGAGAACTAACTCAAGGAAGTTGCTGCTCAGGGAATTCTCATCCACACCCCACTTCTCCACAGAGATGGTGATGAAAGCTCCCTTGAAGACCGCGTTTCCATTGGGCTGTATGAATTTCTCAGCAAGTAGATACCTTAGCTCTCCTATGTTGAGTTTTGCTAGCTGGTGAGGAAATCTTTTTCCAAGAAGGTATGAAATATTTCTTCATGGTCCTGATGCAAGTAAAGAGCATTTCTGTGACATTGGATGGTAATCCAATGACATAGTGTGTACTTTTATCTTCTCCCACTGAATCTGTCTCTTCCTGGTCAGAAATAAGATAATGAGAATTTATAAGAACTGCATGATGATGCTGATGACTGAATCACTAAGAATTGATTCTTTACTAGCCTGTTCTGATTTTCACTGGGAAGTGGGTGATAGTTGGCTATGTTAAAAATATATATATGAGGCAAATAACTACATGATTGAGGTATCATGTACTTCAAGCACTATTCATCTCTTTCCCAAGTTGAAACGTTCCATCTCCCACCTTTTAAGGATAACTTAGGTTCTGGTAGATACCAAAGGAAGCCTCTTAATAAGACTTACAAAGTATTTGGGTTTATTCTTTCTGTGTTTGTTGGGGGGGGGTGTGGTACCAGGCATTGAACTCAGGGGCACTGGATCACTGAGTCACATCCCCAGCCCTATTTTATATTTTATTTAGAGAAAGGGTTTCACTGAGTTGCTTAGCACCTCGCTTTTGCTGAGGCTGGCTTTGAACGTGTGATCCTCCTGCCTCAGCCCCCTGAGTGGCTAGGATTACAGGAGTGAGCCACGCACCTGGCATCTGGATTCATTCTTGATGCAAATATTTAATGCTACCTACCAAAAATCTTGATGCTACCTACCAGAAATTGCAACAAGTCCCAGCAGTCTGTACAGTACAATGGATTATAGTCTTCCAATTGTTTAAATTAAAATGTATTAATTGGCTTAAATATGGAGATAGGCTATTGCTAAAGGTAATCATGTCTTGAACACAGATGAGAGACTGTGCTGAATATTTGTAATTTTAAAATATTACATGTCACTAGTATTTAAAAATTAGAGTGAACATTTAAAAACTATTGGTTACAGAAAAATCATCATACCAAGTGAGTGAATTCATAGTTGGCAAAAGTTTGGAATGTATTGCCTCAGGAGTTGGAGAGTTAGTATTCTGGTTTGATGTTTATGTGTCTGATGTTTATGTGACTCCATACAGGTAAATTGTCTTCCTTTGGGAACTATTTCTTCGTCTGTAAAAATGAGAATAGCTAGACAGTTTCCCATATCAAAATGGCAGTTCTTACTAAACCAGTAGACATTTTCAACTGAACAGCTTCTCTGAATGTCATAGGTCCTGTAAATCTTAGTTACAGGAGACCTTAGAAGCAATCTAGACCACCCTTCCTTTGTAAGTGAGAATTCCTTCGCAGCACACCTGGTGTAGTCTCGGAGCTTCCCCTGTAGGGCAAGCAGAGGATGTGAAGCTTTCTGTGACTTGGGAGGGATGGGAGTCCCATGCTAGGCAACTCGGAATCATTTTCAACAGCTGCAACTCAGATAAGATTTATTTGTACCCAGATCTGTTTGTCTGTCCCTATAATGTTTATGTATTTATTTCAATTCTGTCCATCTACGCCAGACTGAAAAAGATAAAATTTTCTTTTATATTAATATCTTCTAATTATTTAAGTTAGCTACTAATCCTCTGCTGTTCTAGGGCAGAGTGCTGTAGTTATTTCAACAGCTCCTCCTGTGTTTCTAATCTCCTGTCCTGGCCCCTTTGTGCCTCTTCAGAGTACCCTTCAGGACAAATGTGGTCTATCTATATAGATCAGTGATTTTTTGTTCTGTAAAAAACACTGTTTACTAAGATAGACCAGTCATGTGCCAGGACCTTCAGGCTTGGCCCAGGCCTGTCTTTTATTTCAACAACTTTGCCAGAAAGTTTGATTATCTGTAGTGTACTGATATGAAAACTAAGACTCAGATATTAAGTTAATTGCTCAAGATAGCTAACCCAGGAAGTAGCACAACTGTGACTTCTGTTCCTTTTAATTATAGCATCACACCATTGACTCATATTGTGCAGTCATTCTCATACATGCCACCTAGTCACATTTCCTTTGTTGGATTTTAAAAGTATTACATTCTTCTTAGAATCTTTAAATATACAGAATTATGTAAGAAAACCCTTCCTTACCCCAGTAGCTATGCTGGTAGTGTAACGTGTGATTATCTTTTACATTCTTGTCCTACCACTTACTTTCAGAACCTGAACAAAATGGAAGCATGAAACTATAACTGTTTTATTAGAAGAAATGAATGAGTTAATAAAGTACCTGCCAAACAGTCCTTGGTACATAGTAAGAGCTCAAATATTGCTATTGCATACACAAATGAACAAAGTACATGCATAATGTGTGTGCGAAAATAAGCACACATACTTAAGTGGAATTCAAAGCAAAAACAGTAGGAACAGTCTGTTTATAATGTCCTCAACCTTCTTTTATCACCCAAAATTTATCACAGCATTCTTCCATATCATAATAATTCAGTCCACTGTAGTATTTTTTTTTTTTTGCAATTACAAGGTATACCATAGCCCCTTAATTTCCTTACTGATGGATGTTTAGGTTCTGTCCATGCTATAATAAGTAATGGTTCAGGATATCATCTTGAAGTGCATCTTTATTCTTGAGAACTGATTTTCTGAACCTACACTGGGAAATTTACATTTATCTCTTAAAAATGGTTTGTCTTTTTATATTTGGCATGCTTTCATAATATATTGTCACCAAACATATTTTGACCATGTTATCCAGTGGATTCACTGGGTTTGGTTTTACTTCATTTTTTTAAGTGGTCATCAGTCTATTCTCCTTAACATCTTAAAAATCATGGATTTAAAAAGGTTGAATTCAGCAATTTAGGACAGAATTCTGTAGTTGCCACCAGAGGGCTCCTGTTATGTTGCAACTGATCTTTTAGGAGTAATCATTCACCAAGGTGTAAGTCTACTTGGGATATTACCTTATAATTGTATTTCTCCAAGTGTGTGTACAGACTTGTCATAACAGACTTGACAGGTGCCTTCATGGGATTTTGTTAAGGTTGTCATTTAATGAGCAGTCTTTGCTCTCCCTAGTCTGGAAGAATGTTACTGTACTCTATATTTGGAAAAGCTTGAAATATAAATGACAGACGTCTATTCTTTGGGAAATGTTTGGAAAAAATCTAAATTTTCCAATTTTGTTGCCCAAAAAATGAAAAAAAAAAAGTGTAAATGCTATTTTGCTTCCATTAGGCTAGCTGCCACATAACTGGCACCAGTATTGATGTTCCACTTGGAAATTTTTTACAAGATCAGATGTAATATCATCATCAGTTAAAATATATTTCCAGATTACTGGATTGGTTGAAACCATTAAAATTGTTGCATATATGTGAAGTAAAGTACAAAAATAATTTTCAGTGTCTACTATGCTAACATGACAAAGAGCCAACTAAGAATGTGGCATCATCACTGAACGTAGTAAGTAACGAGAACATTAAGCTTTGGTTAGGTTTTTATTTATTCCTTAACTTCTTAAGGTTTTAGAGATTAGAGCAACCATCTCATTTGAACCTTTCAAGAACTCTGAAGTGACAGAGTACAGATGGTTATTATCCTTTTTTTTAGTTGAAAGGATTGAAGCACAGAGTAATTTTAAAACTGCCCAGAGAAAGGAGGGTGATGCATTCTGATCATCTGGAGAATCTTGGGAAGAGTTGTCACATAAGAGGTTGCCATCAACCAAGGTTTCATATTTTGTTAAGTGAGAGCATGACAAGAGGCATCTGGCTGAACAATGGAGTGCTTGGGAAGTAGAAGGAAGGCATGTGGCTGGCATGCCTTGGGAGGCTGGGCTGAGAGGGTGAGGCCAGTAGACCAAATCATAGAGGCCTCAAAGCCATGCTCCAGAGTGTGGCCTTCAGTCTGTAACCTGGACAAGTGAGGGGAGGAAGGGGAACAACACTAATCAGACTGTAGAGTGGATACCATGAGGATTGCTCTGCTGCTTCTCACCCCTAGGCTTCACTGTTTGGAACTCATGGGATTTCACCAAGTACCATGGAGAGGGGTTGTCAGTGTGTCGCCATATGGAGTCCCATATCCTATTGGGAAAGGATGTGGGTTTTCCTCTGAGTGAATACCTGAGATGTGGTTAATTGTCAGTTCAAAAAATGAAAAGTACTATCTCAGTGTCTACCTGGACCTGTCTTTGAGAGGGCCTATTGGGCTTCTTGCATGGAGGTCTGCATCATTCATCAATCAGTCCCTGAGGTGATGGTACTGCAGCTTGGCCATAGGAGATACATTATGTGAGCTTATATTTGGTTTTAAAAGGCTGATATGGGTCCAGGTACGGTGGTGCACTACTATAATCCCAGAAGCTTGGGAGCCTAATGCAGGAGGATTTCAAGTTCAAAGCCAGCTAGGTAACTTAGTGAGGCCCTTAAGCAACTTAGCAAGACCCTGTCTCAGAATAAAAAATAAACCAGGGCTAGAGATGTGGCTTGGTGGTTAAGTGCCCCTGGGTTTAATCCCTGGTATATTTAAAAAAAAAAAAGATTGATATGGGTATCTTTTACTTTCTGGAAATTCACATATGAGAATTCTGAGCATAAGGAATTCATAAAATTTAAGCCATGGTGAGCATTCACTCTATACCAGGAAGTAGGGGATGAGAGGAAAGAAAAGTAAGGCCAATCTTACTTACAATTAACTATTCCTATTTTTTCCCCATTCCTTTGCATATGTTATACATTTGCCAGTCAGTCCTTATCACAATGTTTGGTGATTCTGTCTCCATCACTGTGAAGTCTGTCTTTTCCCAGACCTTTTTGCTCCCATCTACTTTCTGCTGCCTCAGCAAGGAACACTTCTTCCTGGAATTCTTATCCAGCTCTTCCAGGATGTAGTCAGTTTAATTCAGCAGATACTTCTAGAGCAATAATTCTGTGCAGTGTCCTATGTGACAAGAACTGTCCCTAACTTGATCTGTATAAGCCCAGTTCTCACCATGGGTCAAGGCACATAGCAGGGGCTCCAGGTATGTCTCATGAGCAAGAAAGGAGCTGGTGTTCTCTTGAGGAGGCAACATGCAGACACACACCAGCGAGTTAAATAGCATGTGGGACAGCATATGGCTGACAGAGTGTGTGGCCCATGTTCAGTGGGAATAAGCTCATGACTGGAAAGGATTGTCATGAGAAGTGCACTTCTCTGGTCTGTCCCATTTGATGTATGCCTTGACACAGTCATACATCAGAAGGTCATGCTGACCAGGTGCTGCCCAGGGATCATGCAAGTCTCAGTGTCATTTAAATACTATGGGTGAGGAAAGTGTTTGTGATGGAATCACTTGAATAGACCAGACCAGAGGGGAGTTTCCTATAGGGAGAGAGAAGGTGTTCTCTGGTATTTTCCGGGGGACATAAGATGGTCCAAGGGGGGCTCAATCTCACTGAGGATGCTCCTAGTGGAGCTCTATCCTCTCCTTCCTGACACCATGTTCCCTGACTAAACTTGGTATCAAGCATTGGCTGGACTTGTGGGGCACTGTCTTATACATGGTGGTTCCTAGTGAAATTCTGGGCCATGCTGGAAATGTTTCCATATGCTGATGGTTGACAGACCAGCCAGATAAGCCAGCCCTAGAAGATAATGGTGGTGCCTTAGATCAGGTTGCCTAGAAACAAAGCCTGTAAAGTGCTTAGGAAGTGCTTTCAGGAGAAGCTAAGGAAGAAACTCATGCCCTGATCCCCCAGGAAGCTCTGAGACAAGAGGGAGACCACACAGTTGCCCCACCTTGAGGCAGAGGCCCAGTTTTCTTTTCTCTTTTCCTTTGTATTGGGCTACAGGTTGCCTCAGGGGAAGGGCATCATCTCCCAGGCACTTGTGGATTGGCTGGTCCAAAGAAAGTTCTCAAGAGAAGGGCTTGGCTATGAATACTCAGCTGTCTATATACTCCCTCAGCAAGTGAGCAGGTGCTCCACAGAGGCCCAGGAACACCATCCACAGAGGCACCTTCAGAAATCAAAGTTGTAATTCTTAGCCTTAGTGTTCCACTTCTCATTCACAAATAGAATTCTCTGAGGAAGATAGTGGCATAATATTCATGCAAGGATGTGGTTTTCCTTTCAATTTAAAAAGCCAAGAATTCATATTTCATTTTATTCCTGCAACAACCCAGTGAAGTAGTTAGGGTAGTTACTAATCTTTTGCAGTTGAGAACATTGCAGTTTTGTGAAAGATGAGTGACTTAAGTTCAAGTACCAGTAGTGTTCTCTGGGTATTTGTCTGATCCCTGCAGCAGCTCTGCAAGGTGGGTGTTCTTATTAAGCCCATTTGCTGGCCATGATTCAGGCAGGTTAGGTGACATGCCTGTGTTCTCAGAACTGATGTATAGTAGAGCTGTAATTTTGACTGCCTAGGTGACTCTTTGCCTTGTTTTAGTCTCACCATACCCTGAAGCATCTGCAATCTGTAGCAAAACCAAATCCAAAACCCAATTTTTGATACCTAGAATCTTGGAAAGAGATCTTTGGGCATAAATGATGGGAAACAAAGATGTACAATATTAGCTGTGTAAATTGTTTAAAGCTAGTAAGATACATCAGGATAAGTTGTTAAAGTTTTACATTAAGAGCAGTCACAAATGTGATGTTTTAGTTATTCCATTTATATTCATCTTGTGCTGTCATTTAGGTTGACATGACAATGTGAGGTACCAAATGTATGCATCGTAATTCTTTTTTATAGTAAGACACTAAATTGATTATGAGATAAGTCTCTGAGAACTGTGAACTGCTTATTTAAGGATAACACAGGGTAGTAACATCTCAGGCACCTGGAATGCTTGAGAGGCTAGTATATTCTGTTTAGTAATTAGTGTGTCCAGGAAACACTGAACACCCTGTGGACCATTTATGCTCTGTGCAGTTATACCGTGAGGAGGTGACAATGTATTAGCAAATGAATAGTTACCACAGTAGAGGGTCAGGGTGCTATAATAGTAGCCAGACTTGAGAAAAAGGGGTATAGGCCTTTAAAATTATTGTCTTGGTTAATAGTAGCATACCCCCTTTCTATCATATGATTTTCCAAAGCAAAACATTCCCACACTGTTTTCCTTAATAGGGCAGTGTCTTTATTGGGGCACCTATTGTGTGTAAAGTACCATAACCAAGTCTGCCACTTGCTGAGTTAAGCAGCTTTGTATGAAGTCTTAGAAAATGCAATTGTAAAATTATTTGTGTAAAAGCACTTTTAACCTATGACTCACCATATGACATGTTGGTGGTCATGGTGGAGTCAGTTTGGGTTAAGCTAGAAAAAGGATATCATTTGCTTTAAAATAAAAATTAGTTAGAAATGTAATAAGCCAAGTGTGATTCCTAAGAGTCTCTACAAAGCACTACTTATTGAATCTGATTTAAGATATAAATGAACTTCATTTGTTTGGGAATTTATACAAAGATTTTATGTAGAGACTAAATCTGTTTTGTTTATTTAGCACAAAATGTAGTTAGAAATTTCAGATCTTCAAAATTTCTTTGGAAATAACTAATATGTAGAATAAATAAAATTCCTTATTAACCTCCCTTATAACCTCTTAAGTAACCAAAGATTTATTTGAAGATAGATTTCAGACATTTCTTCTCCTCTGCCCTTTATGCTCCAATTAGTACAGGTCACACTTTCTAAAGCTTTTGAGAACATGTGTTCTGTTCTCAGCTTTTAAGAACATATATTCTGTCTTCAATATGTAGCTTCCATCTTCAAATTCATACTAGTGAATGCTGCTGGAAGGTGCCAGTTGCCTGAACATCTACATAGTATATTGTGAATCATTGCCTATTACTTACTTTGATAAAAATTAGTACTGTTATTTTTCCTTTCAATATGTTTATTTTGCTTCTTAATATTCTCCTGTTCTTGTGTAGGACCTTATTTTAATGATATATGGTGGGAATCATGGGTAAAAGTAGGATATTATTGAACTAAAATTAGTTTTACAATAAATATATTTTCTACAATGTGAGGGGTATTTACCAAGTCAAAGAATAGATAGATGTCTGCAGTTAAGTAATTGTGTTCTATGGTATGCCAGGAATTATTCTAGAAACTAGAGATAAAAGCAATAAACGGTATAGAAAATGACCCTTCCCTCTCAAAGCTCATATTGCAATATGGGCTGAGAGAAAGACAGTAAATAAGTAAAACAAGTGAATATAAGCCTCTGCTAAGTGCTTAAAAGAAAATAAAAATAAAAAGATTGAGGCATTGCTTAATATTTGATGTTAATTAGAGTGTAATAACTCAAGAAATTGATTTGTTTAAAATTTCCATCACTTTAGGTGTATTGGATTTTTTTCTTCCTCTTGCTACATATGTATGCATTGGGGAGAGGGCAGAATCTAAAATGTGTGCAAAACAAAATTTCACTTCTACCCATGAAGATTAAGTCTGCAGAAATTTATTTCCTCTGCTGCAAACAACTGGAACATCAAACAAAATATATTAAATAACTGGTTGCAGACACTGGACAGCAGGTAGATCAGGACTGTGATCCCTGAGAGAAGGGCATTCAATGAGGTGAACCTCAGTTTACTGCCTGAAAGCTATTTCAAGGCCCAAGTGCAGGGATGAGGAACCAGACAGTCCTGTGACTGCACTGAGTTGAGGAGACAAAGATCAGTTTGAGGGGCTGAGGTAACTAGAACTTGTCAAGGAGAATACCAGAGACAAGGGGTCTTCATGGAGGGAAAGAGCTTAGATAGCTAGGGTGGCTACTCCTTGGCTAAGTACTACTTTGCTTGTGTGTGAGGTGAAAAGTGTTAGACTGGAAAGTGATAGACTGAATAATTCCTGTAGCTCACAAAGGGCTGGAATTAGCTCATGTTCCCACCTGCAGAGTGGAAAGACCTCATAATATGAGGAAAACAGGTTAGAGTTTGTAGAAGAGCATCACCTAAGTAATGAGGGTGAGTTATCCCTAGATCAAAGTCTGCCCTGGACTTGCCCAAACAAAACTTAAGAGCAATCCTTGAGAGATAAACTGATCTGAAGACACTCAACTGCCTGCCAGAACAAGCCCAACATGCTTAACAAAACCCAGCATCCAAAAACATAAGATTAACCATGTCCGGCATCTAATCAAAAATTACCAAAACTGCATAAAACTGTAAAATCTGGCCCTTTACCCTAGGCAGGGGAGTCAGAGAGTACAATAGACACAAACCTAGAGATTATAGATGGAATTAAAAAACAAGAAAGTTAAAGCAGCTGCTAAAATATGTATTTCCTGGGATCCTAAGGATAGGGGAAAACATGTATATATTAATAAGAGAAAAGTAAGAAAGAATAAGGCTGAAATAAAATTTCCAAAATTGAAATCTGAATTATCTGAAATGAAAAATACACTGGACTGGGCAATAGTACATTAGAAACTGAAGAAGAAATCATTATATAACTTGAACATGGAGCAATTGAAGTATCAGTATGTGGCAAGAGAGGAAAATACAGAAGTGAAGAGAATCACAGTAAATTTTGAAAAAGTATCTAGTTCTCTCAAATTTGTATAATTGATGTTCTAAAGCAAAAAAAAATGAGGATAGAAGAAGTGGGGGAAATGCTCAAATGTAAGATCTTAAAAGCTTAATGAACTCTAAAGAGAAGATAATCACCACAACACACATCACAATCAAATTGTTGAAAAGCAGTAATAAAAAGAAAATCTTAAAGGCACCCAAAGAAAAAAAGGTGATATGTACAGAGGAACAAGGATAAGAATGAAAAATAAAATAGAAACAGTACAAACCAGAATACTATGGATCAACATCTTTGAAGTACCAGAAGGGTGAGACTACCAATGGAATTCTTACCTAGCATAAATTTTTTCAGAAGTGAAAGAAAAATGAGAATTTATTTCAGAAAAATGAAAGCTTAAAATTATTATCACCAGCAAACCTGCACAACAAGAAAAATATTAATGACTTGCAGGCAGAAGGAAAAATAGTGTGTTAATAGTTATAAAATTTGGATTTACACTAAAATTTAGAGTACCAGGCATGGTTAAAATAAAGGTAAAAGACATTTCTTTCTTATTTTATCTTTTAAAAAAAAATGTGTAAAGCCAAATTAATGATAATGTATGGAATTTGTAACATATTTTTAAAAAAGTGCCAGTAGTATCAAGGACAGGAGAGAGGAAACTGTTAAATTCTTGCATTGTTTATCCTGGGAATCAAGGTTGGTTCATCATTCAAAAATCAGTCAGTGTAATTCACTGTGTCTGAAAACTAAAAAGAAAATGACACGATCATCTTAGTAGATGTACAAAAAGCACTTGGTGAGTTAAAACACTCACTCACCATAAAATCTCTCATAAAGCAAGAAGTAGAGGAAACTTCCTAACTTGATAAATAGTGTCTATGAAAACTTGCAGATAATTATACCTAACAGTGAAAGAATTAACGTTTTATCTTTCTTAGACTGGAAGCTAAGAGGAAATGTTTGCTTTCACCATTTCTACTTAATATTGTGCCAAAGATCTTAGCAGTGTAGTGTAGTATAGCAAGGGGAAAAACAAAATAAACATGATTGGGGGAGAAAGGAAGTAAAAGTGCTTTTATTTACAATATGATTATATATAGAAATCCTGCAATAGATACAAAAAACAAAGAAACAAACTATTCACACTGATAAATAAATGATATACAAAAATCAATTATTGAGAATGGAAACTTTTAGAAAAAAATCATTTAATATACAAGATGAAATATTTTGGGATAAATTTAATGCAATTTATGCAATACTACACACTGAAAACTGCAAGAACAATGCTGATATAAAGAAGACCTAAATAAAATCCATTTATTTTCAGATATGAGAAGATGTACCATGTTCATGGATTGGAGGACTAGTTATTTAAATATCAATTTTCCGAAAATTAATCTATAGATTAAACCCAATCCTTATCAAATTCCAAGATTGGTTTTTAATGGGAAAAAAGTTAGATGTATATTTATCATATGACCCAGCAACCCTGTTCTAGTTACTTAACTACAAAAAATGAAAACATAACCATAGTTATATTCTTGATGGCCCCAAACTGGAAATAATCTAAATATCCCATCAATTGGTGAATGGAACAAATAAACTATAGTATATTTATATGAATAAATAACCACTAATAAAGAAAAAGGAATAGAGTGCCAAAACACACAATAACATAGGTAAAATTTTCAAAGGTTTTAGTATTTAAAGAAGTCAAGCTGGGTGCAATGGTGCATGCCTGTAATACCAGCAGCTTGGGAGGCTGAGGCAGGAGAATTGTGAGTTTAAAACCAGCCTCAGCAATGGGAGGTGCTAAGCAACTCAGTGAGACCCTGTCTCAAAATAAAATACAAAATAGAGCTGGGGTGGGGATGTAGCTCAGTGGTTGAGTGCTCCTGAGTTCAATCCCTGGTACCCAAAAACAAAAAAGCAGCTAAATGCATATGACTGCATATTAATGTTTTCATTTATATGAAAAACCTAGAAAAGAGCTAACTGTCATGTCAGAAAGCCTATTACTGGTTTCTGGGAAAGATGAAGGAGTGATTATTGGATACAGTCACAAGGGGACTCTTTGTGAGGACAGAACTATATCTTGATAAAGATCATGGTTCCATGGATGTTTTCATTTGTCAAAACTTCTCAAATTGTATACCTAAAAGTGATGAATTTTAGTAAATACTAGTTATTAAATAGCTGATTTTTACCACAGTGTTACTCCACATTATGTACAACCACAAAAATGGGATCCTAATTAGAATAAGTTATACTCCATATATGGAAAATATGTCAAAATATACTCTACTGTCATGTATATCTAAAAATAACAAATAAAGAAAAAAGCTGATTTTTAAACTTTAGAAAATAAATTTTTATGAAGTAACTTTATAGTTTGATAATACTCCTTGTGTGGGTAAATAGTATGATGGGTACTTCGAAGAGCTAACATACACTTACACTAGGAGAAATGAATGCTGCTTACATTAAAGTGATGAAAGCAGAATTGTTGAATTTGCTTCCAGTGGCACATGTGTTCTGTAAAGGAGACTTCAAAATGAATGTAGACAGACAGATCTGTGTCTGAGAAAGTAAAGGAATTTGAAGCCGCGTGTTTTGAAGAAAATAACAAGGCAGGAGGAAAGATCCACTAAGAGCAAATACTGGAAGTAAGGTTCAGTGTGCTGAGGAGGTCTCCAGCTAGATATTTGAAGGACTCTAATATGGGAAGAGATTGGGGTATTTTTTTCCTCCCTGAATATCTGACCACAGGAAGACAGGTTTCTATCCACCACAATGCTTTCCGGCTTACTATATAATTTTTTGGACTGAATATATTGAAAAAGTATATTACTATAAAGGAGATTCTAGAAACCTCTGAAGAATAAGCTTGCCATGGCTTGTGTTAGTAATTTTTAACTATGTCCCTAACTCCACAAATGACTTGTATAATTTTTCCGGAGTGATCTCTCTATCCCAGCTGACAGAATGAGTTATAAAAACAAGCACCAGTCGCAACTAACAAATTTAACTTGCACAAAGCCATCCTTTGCTTGTTCTCTTGCTTTTTTAATGATAGTTCCTTTCCAGTGATGAAAAGAGGGTTTGATAGGTGACTGAACTGCATCACTTTCTAAGTGATTTTCAATCTTATGATCTCATAGTTGTGATTATTCAAGTTTACGTAAGTCTTCTCCCCTGAACTTAGAAGCTCTTCTGTAAAAGAGAAATGTGATGTAGACTCACTCACTCACCTGGAAATCCCTCCAAGTGAGTTTCCTTGTTTTTTATAGTAGAGAAAACTATACCCACTTCATAGTTGTGGGGAATCAAATAATTAAGTAAAATAATATGTATGGAAATATCGTACCTTGAAAAGACACTGTATAAGCAAAAATTATTACTAATTTGGTTATGAAGGTGATGTTTATCATTTTATAAATTTGTTTGGGGTTTCTTGTTGTTGTTGTTGTTGTTGTTACCTAGAGTTGTATTCAAATAGGATTTTATGTATCCAGAATGCTAATCTAATTAAACTTAACAGATGAGTATCTTGATGGAATAATGCTGAGTTTCCTTGTACCATAAATAATATTTGTCTTCTGTGGTTCTCACATAGCTTTATTCTCTAAAAGTTACTTTAGTAGGTGGTATCTTTAGAGTTCACCATTGAGCACAGACTTCACCCACAGATAGCAACACATTTATTTTATTTGTCAAATTTATTTATATCCTGTCCCTTCCCCCAAAAGTACTAGAGGCAGGGCAGGTTTATTTTAAGCAGCGATTTGCAGAGTCCTAAGGCAGATCTGTCCTTTGATTTGTCTTCCTTTACCTACATAGTAGTATAAAAACCCACCATTGACCCTGGTCATTTTTAGCTGCAGTTCTAAGAGTTTTGTTCCTCAACATCACCTGAGGAATAAACATTGTGTTATCCAATGCATGGATAGACTTTTTAATCAGTAGTAGTAGTCTTTAAAAAAAATTTTCTTTTTTTTTTTAGTTGTAGTTGACACAATACCTTTATTTTATTTATTTATACGTGGTGCTGAGGATCGAACTCAGGGCCCCGCATGTGCTAGACGAATGCTCTACCACTGAGCCACAACCCTAGCCCAGTAGTAGTAGTCTTAACTGAATGGGTTCTGAATCCCTCGTATAATTCAATATCAAGCCATTTCACCTTTTCAGATCAAACTGTTTTCTCTAATATGCCCCTCATCCCCTATTCCTATCTTTTTAGTCTTTTATTTATTTCTCAAGAAATGAAGTTGCGGAGGAGATTATAAAGATAATTCTTCATGATATATAGAATGTATTCTCACAATGGAAACTAGCTTTTAACACCTGTGCACTGTTCTCCTCTTACCAACTAGTAAGGTTTTAGTTGCATGATTGTGATTCCTGTTAACTGATACAGGAACTGAGCCTTAGACTGTTGGACTCCAGTCCTGACATTCTCCATTGGCACAATATGTCCTGTGCTTATTGATTACTATGTTATAGAATATCTCTGATCATTTTGGGTCACGTCCTTGACAAAAACAGCCAGAATGTAAATGTTTAAATATATTATGCACAGAAGAAAGCCTTTTTGTGTATGGTACCTTTCACTTTTTTTTTTTTTTTAAAGCAACTATGATCACCTGGGGGTTTTCAGAAGCTTCCTGCCAATGGCTACAGGATTTGATTCTCTGACTCTGGGAATTCATGAGCTAATGACTCAAAGTTTCATTACTTACCCCAAATTTTTGTTAGATATACAACCATTGAGCAAGTATTGATGAACCCACAAGAACTCAGGATATATAATGTTTATGGCCCCTTGCTGAAGGAATTGCTGGAAGAGAAATTTCAGCAACACCCCCTCCCCGCAAAAAATATGAAAGAAAAGAGGTGAATGGAGTTCCTATGGCAAAGGGATTGTAAATTTAAGTGGTGAATTCTGCTTCATCTGTAGGACTAAAACAAAGCAGAAAGTGATTACTTCTGACTAGAACGTATTATAATTCTGAAGTATAGAACAAGAGGTAGTGTGGGCATGCTAATTATCTTCAGATTTTATAACCAAGAGACAAAAACTTATCACTTATGACAGGTTCATATATATAAGTATTTTTAAAGGTAAAAAGCAATCAGCAATAATCAGTATAAGAACAAAAGTGTGTAGAGGATGGTAAGGAGAAAATGAAATTATTCTTATTTATCATTGCTTTTAGTAAAGGTTAATGGATACAACCATATTTTATAGTTGTATACATAAAAATAACCACGAGAATAGAAACATACCCCTTCTAAGTAATTACATGAACTAAGAAGATAAGGCAAAAAAAAGGACAGATCATAATGCAAAAGATTTTTCAAAAGGTAACAAAAGTTCAGAAATTGAATTTTATCATTTACAAGTGTATCAAAAATGTAGAATATAATTGATCCTCATTATTTGCAGATTACATATTACAAATTCACCTACTCACTAAAATTTATTTGTGACTCCAAAAACAATACTCAAGGCCCTTTTGTAGTCATTTGGAAAAATTTTTGAATGACCTAACATTCACATTCCCAGCTGATGTACAACAAAGCAAAGATCTCTTCCTTTTCATTCATCTCTATTTAAATAAGTATCCTTTACCTAGTCTATTTAGTGTTGGGTTTCCTTGTTTTTATGCTTTTTATTGGTAACTTCTTAAATCATAGTGTTGACATGATATCAGGTATTCCTCAATATAAGAAAACTGTGGTGTGCCTTTCAGAAAAAAAACGCGTGTGTTAGATAAGCTTTGTTCAGCTAAAGTGCTGTTGATTGACTGTGAATTAAAGAAGCTACTCCAGAAAGTGCTAAAGTAAAATCTTTAGTATATGAGTTAACTACGGAAAGGTGGCTAAATTTATGGACTCATGAAAAAGCATAGTAGTGGGTAGCATTGTTGTGAGTTTGAAAGCCAAAAAAAAAAAAAAAATTATAATCACATTACCCAGGATCAGGAACACGTTAAACCTTTTTCAGCTAGTCTTTTATTATGAAGAATACTTTGTGTAGTTGTTTGTAAGAAATATATAGTAGATGGGGTATATTTAAACAGAAACATAAAAGCAAGGTTGTGTATTGATCAGTTGATAAAAATGTTTTTATAAGAGACTTAAAGGAACCTAATCTTAATCCCAGGAAAAATTTCCCCTAGGAGCAGTGGCTTAATATTCACTAATTCGATATTAGTGGCAAATCTATATAACATGACTACTGAGAATAATTATGATTGATTGTACTTAGGGATAAATCGAATAAAAGACATGGAAGACCTTTATGCTCGAAACTACAAAACTTTGCAGACAGAAATTAAAGACCTAAATATCTGGAGAGATATGCCATGTTCATGGATTTGAAAACTAAATATTGATGTGAATTCTGCCAGAATTCATCTGTAAATTCAACATAATCCCAATCAAAATTTTAGCAGATGGTTTTTATGACAATTAACAAGCTGATTCTAAAATTCATTTGAAAATGCAAACCTAAAATAGCCAAAACTACATTACAAAACAAGAACAGAGTTGGAATATTTAATTGATTCCAAGACTTATAAGTCACAGTAAATAAGACAGTGGTATGGGTATAAATAGGTCTTCAGAATAGAGTCCAGAAATAGGTCCACATATATATATAGACATGTGATTTTTGACAAAAGTTCAAAGGCAGTTCAATTTAGCCTTATATTTATTTATTTTATGTATTTATTAGTTCTAATCAATTATACATGACAGTAGAAAGCTCTTTGGGGCTGGGGTTGTGGCTCAGTGGTAGAGTGCTCGCCTGCCATACACGAGGCACTGGGTTTGATCCTCAGCACCACATAAATGTAAAATAAAGATGTTGTGTCCATCTAAAAAAATACTTACAAATAAGTTTTTTTTTTTTTTAAAGAAAGAAAGCTCTTTAATTCATTGTACACAGATGGAGCAAAATTTACTTCTCTGGTTGTGCATGGAGTCACACCTTTTGTGCCTAGGGTAATGGTGTCCAACTCATTCCACCATCTTTCCTATTCTTTGCCCCTTCCTCCCCTCCCTTTTGCCCCTTTTCTCCACTTATTCCATACCCCCGCCAAATGGATTAGCATCCACTTATCAGAGAAAACATTCAGCCCCTGGATTTTTGAGAATGGCTTATTTCACTTGGCATGATATTCTCCAGTTCAGTCCATTTACCTGAAAATGTCATAATTTTGTAAAATGGCCTTTTAAATAGACAGTGATTGAATCTCTTGGGAATTCATACACTGAAACATGAACTTTGATCTGACCTTTGATCATGGTTTTAGTCTGCTCTTGTGTTACTATTAACAATATACCAAGAACAACATAGGAGAGAAAAAGTTTATTTTGGCTCACGGTTTCAGAGGTTCAGTCCATGGCAGGCCAACTCCATAGCTCTGGGCCCAACATGAGGCCAAACATCATAAAGGAAGGGAATGGCAGAAGAAAGCTGCTCAGGACATGGCAACCAGGAAGTAGAGAGAACACCTGCTTACCAGGGACAAAATATAAACCCTAATGGCACACCTCCAGTGACATCCTGCTTCCTGCCACACCCTGCCTCTCTACAGTTACCACCCAGTTAATCCATATCAGTGGATTATTCCACTGATTAGGTTATGCTACTCATAATCTGATAATTTCACCTCTGAAAATTATTGCGTTGTTTCACAAATGAGCTTTTATAGAACACCTCATATCTAAACCATAACAAACATATACAATAATTAAATCTAAATGGATAATATAGCTAAATAAAACTTTTAAAAGAAAACATAGAAGAAAAATCTTTGCACCTTTTGGTTAGGCAAAGTTTTCTTAGACATAAAACCAGAAACACGATTCACGTAAGAACCAATTGATGGACTGGTGTTGTAGCTCAGTGGTAGAGCACTTGCCTAGCACATGCAAGACCCTGGGTTTGATCCTCAGTATCACATAAAATAAAAAATAAAATAACAGGTATTGTGTCCCTCTAAACTTAAAAAAATATATATTATAAAAAAAAGAACCAATTGATAAGTAGACATCAAAATGAAGAACTTTGGCTCCTTGGAAAAAAGCTATTTAGAGATGAAAAGACAAGGTGCAGACTGGGAGAAAATAATTACTTATTATTTGAAAAAGGATTCAAATTCAGAATACTTACAAGAACTCAATAATGAACTAATTTTTGAGAATTAGCAAGTTAGACTGAGCCTTCATAATACATGAATGGTATATTAGCATATGAAAAGATTCTTAGTGTCATTTAGTCATTAGGAAAATACAAATTAAAACCCACTCATAACCTTCAGAGTGCAACATCAAAACAGGTCGGTGTCATTCAGCTCACCCCCCAGACAGCGGGAATTCGCATAAAATCTCTCCTAGGCTTGCCGGGAGAGGGAGTATCAAGCTGAGCCTCCATAAAGACTAGGGGGAAACTAGAGACACCTGACCTCCAACCCCTCCTCCCAGTAGCAGCCAAAACGAAACCTGGCTAGCCAGCGCTGGGGGAGGGGCAAGCAGAAAAAATCAAAGTGATAGAGTGCCAGGGATCCCAACAGCCTGCAGCAGGGCCCCGGAGATCCAGGCCAACTGATTCGCGTGGCCTGCCCTGCGGCTACAGAAGGCGTGGCGCCTCAGTGAAGCCATTAATTAGCAAGCAGGGAGGTTAGGGACTGCCATTAGGTGGAATCCCGCCAGCCAAGCCCACACGGACCCTTGGGCCGAGCACGGGATCTCAGAAGGGGAAGGAAGCGGTACAGTCCCATCCCCCACAGCGGACACTCCACCGAGGCAGTCAGCAGCCACCATCCGGGAAAGCTGAAGGATACACCGCCACTCTCCTTCAGAGTGCAACATCAAAACAGCGGACACTCCACCGAGGCAGTCAGCGGCCACCATCCGGGAAAGCTGAAGAATACACCGCCACTCTCCTTCAGAGTGCAACATCAAAACAGCGGACACTCCATCCAGGCAGTCAGCGGCCACCATCCGGGAAAGCTGAAGGATACACCACCACTCTCCAACAGCTTGCAACATCAAAACAGCCAGCAGCAGGACCCCGGAGATCCAGGCCAACTGATTCGCGCGGCCTGCCCCGCAGCTACAGAAGGCGTGGCGCCTCAGAGAAGCCATTAATTAGCAAGCAGGGAGGTTAGGGACTGCCATTAGGCGGAATCCCGCCAGCCAAGCCCACCGCCCACGCCCGGAACAGGCCCAGCGACCTGCCAGCATGGTAGTCACGACACCCCAATTGGAATAGGGACAGAGCAGAGCCGCCTTCCACTCCCGGAACAGGCCCAGAGAGCCGCCAGCGTGGTAGACACGTCACCCCAATTGGAGTAGGGGCACAGCCGCCGCCCGCACCTGCAAGGGAGACTTTTCAAGTATACAAGAGCAACATAAATAAATAGGGGGTAAATTTCAAAACACAACAGTTGCACCAAGCAGAAAGAAACGCGAGCAGTATGAAAAGACAAGGAAAGAAAGGACCACAAGCAATGCAGGTCAACTCAACTTTAGAAGAGGTAATAGCTGCAACAGATGGAATATCAGATAAAGAGTTCAGGATATATATGCTTCAGATGATCTGGAGTCTCAATGAAGACATGAGACAGCAAAATCAGACAATGAAAGATCACATTGACAAACAAATCCAGGAAGTAAAAGATCAATTTCACAGGGAGATAGAGGTAATAAAAAACAAACAAATAGAAATTCTAGAAATGCAGGAAACAATAAACCAACTTAAAAACTCAATTGATAATACTACCAGCAGAGTAGATCACTTAGAAGAGAGAACATCAGACAATGAAGACAAAGTATTTCAACTGGAAAAGAACATAGACAGCTCAGCAAGTCTGCTAAGAAACCATGAACAGAACATCCAAGAATTATGGGACAATATCAAAAGACCAAATTTAAGAGTCATTGGGATACAGGAAGGCACAGAGCTCCATTCCAAAGGAATAAACAGTCTATTCAGTGAAATAATACGAGAAAACTTCCCAGAATTGAAGATTGAGACAGAATCCCAAATCCTAGAAGCCTACAGGACGCCAAATGTGCAAAATCATAAGAGATCCACACCTAGACACATTATAATGAAGATGTCCAACATACAGAATAAGGAGAGAATTTTAAAAGCTGCAAGAGAAAGAAAGCAGATTACATTTAGGGGTAAACCAATCAGGATAACAGCTGATCTCTCAACACAGACTCTGAAAGCTAGAAGATCCTGGAATAACATATTTCAAACACTGAAAGACAATGGGCTCCAACCAAGAATCTTGTATCCGGCGAAATTAAGCTTCAGGTTAGAAGATGAAATTAAAACCTTCCACAATAAACAAAAGGTAAAAGAATTCGCAGGTAGAAAACCATCTCTTCAAAAAATCCTTGGCAAAACATTACAGGAAGAGGAAATGGAAAATAACATTGAAAACCAACAATGGGAGGTAGGACAGTAAAGGGGGGAAAGTAGTCAAAGAGGATAACAAATCAGGTAACATCAATAAACAAATATGGATAGAAGAACAAACCATATCTCAATAATAACCCTAAATGTTAATGGCTTAAACTCACCAATTAAGAGACACAGGCTAGTAGAATGGATCACAAAACAAGACCCAACAATATGCTGTCTACAGGAGACGCATTTGATAGGAAAAGATATACATAGACTGAAGGTGAAAGGTTGGGAAAAATTATATCACTCATATGGACCGCGGAAACAAGCAGGAGTGTCCATACTCATATCTAATAAAATAGATTTCAAGCCAAAGCTAATCAAAAGGGATATAGAAGGACACTTCATACTGCTCAAGGGAACCATACACCAACAAGACATAACAATCATAAATATATATGCCCCAAATAATGGTGCAGCTGTGTTCATCAAGCAAACTCTTCTCAAGTTCAAGAGTCTAATAGACCAACATACAATAAACATGGGAGACTTCAACACACCTCTCTCACCACTGGACAGATCTTCCAAACAAAAGTTAAATAAGGAAACTATAGAACTCAATAACACAATTAACAACCTAGACTTAATTGACATATATAGACTATACCACCCAACATCAAGTAGCTACACTTTTTTCTCAGCAGCACATGGAACCTTCTCAAAAATAGACCATATACTATGTCACAGGGCAACTCTTAGACAATACAAAGGGGTAGAGATAATACCATGCATCTTATCTGATCATAATGGAATGAAACTGAAAATCAATGATAAAAGAAGAAAGGAAAAAGCAAGCATCACCTGGAGAATGAACAATAGGTTGCTGAGTGATCGATGGGTTTTAGAAGACATCAAGGAGGAAATTAAAAAATTCCTAGAGTTAAAACACAGACACAACATATCGGAATCTATGGGACACATTGAAAGCAGTTCTAAGAGGAAAATTCATTGCTTGGAGTTCATTCCTCAAAAAAAGAAAAAACCAACAAATAAATGATCTCATACTTTATCTCAAAATCCTAGAAAAAGAAGAGCAAAACAACAGCAAAAGAAGTAGAAGGCAAGAAATAATTAAAATCAGAGCTGAAATTAATGAAATTGAAACAAAAGAAACAATTGAAAAAATTGACAAAACTAAAAGCTGGTTCTTTGAAAAAATAAATAAAATTGACAGACCCTTAGCCATGCTAACGAAGAGAAGAAGAGAGAGAACCCAAATTACTAGCATACGGGATGAAAAAGGCAATATCACAACAGACACTTCAGAAATACAGAAGATAATCAGAAATTACTTTGAATCCTTATACTCCAATAAAATAGAAGATAGTGAAGGCATAGATAAATTCCTTGAGTCCTATGATCTGCCCAGATTGAGCCAGGAGGATATAGACAACCTAAACAGACCAATAACAATAGAGGAAATAGAAGAAACCATCAAAAGACTACCAACTAAGAAAAGCCCAGGACCGGATGGGTATACAGCAGAGTTTTACAAAACCTTTAAAGAGGAACTAACACCAATACTTTTCAAGCTATTTCAGGAAATAGAAAAAGAGGGAGAACTTCCAAATTCATTCTACGAGGCCAACATCACCCTGATTCCGAAACCAGACAAAGACACTTCAAAGAAGGAAAACTACAGACCAATATCTCTAATGAACCTTGACGCAAAAATCCTCAATAAAATTCTGGCGAATCGGATTCAAATACATATCAAAAAAATTATACATCATGATCAAGTAGGATTCATCCCTGGGATGCAAGGCTGGTTTAATATACGGAAATCAATAAATGTTATTCACCACATCAATAGACTTAAAAATAAGAACCATATGATCATCTCAATAGATGCAGAAAAAGCATTCGACAAAGTACAGCATCCCTTTATGTTCAAAACGCTAGAAAAATTAGGGATAACAGGATCATACCTCAACATTGTAAAAGCAATCTATGATAAGCCACAGGCTAGCATCATTCTGAATGGAGAAAAATTGAAGGCATTCCCTCTAAGATCTGGTACAAGACAGGGATGCCCTCTCTCACCACTTCTGTTCAACATAGTCCTCGAAACACAGGCCAGAGAAATTAGACAGTCAAAAGAAATTAAAGGCATAAAAATAGGAAAAGAAGAACTTAAATTATCACTATTTGCAGATGATATGATTCTATACCTAGCAGACCCAAAAGGGTCTACAAAGAAGCTATTAGAGCTAATAAATGAATTCAGCAAAGTGGCAGGATATAAGATCAACACGCATAAATCAAAGGCATTCCTGTATATCAGCTACAAATCCTCTGAAACGGAAATGAGGACAACTACTCCATTCACAATATCCCCCCAAAAAATAAAATACTTGGGAATCAACCTAACAAAAGAGGTGAAAGATTTATACAATGAAAATTACAGAACCCTAAAGAAAGACATAGAAGAAGACCTTAGAAGATGGAAAAACATACCCTGCTCATGGATAGGCAGAACTAACATCATCAAAATGGCGATATTACCAAAAGTTCTCTATAAGTTCAATGCAATGCCAATCAAAATCCCAACAGCATATCTTGTAGAAATAGATAAAAGAATCATGAAATTCATATGGAATAATAAAAGACCCAGAATAGCAAAAACAATACTAAGCAGGAAGTGTGAATCAGGCGGTATAGCGATACCAGACTTCAAACTATACTACAGAGCAATAGTAACAAAAACAGCATGGTACTGGTACCAAAACAGGCGGGTGGACCAATGGTACAGAATAGAGGACACAGTAACCAATCCACAAAACTACAACTATCTTATATTTGATAAAGGGGCTAAAAGCATGCAATGGAGGAAGGATAGCATCTTCAACAAATGGTGCTGGGAAAACTGGAAATCCATTTGCACCAAAATGAATCTGAATCCCTATCTCTCGCCGTGCACAAAAGTTAACTCAAAATGGATCAAGGAGCTTGATATTAAATCAGAGACACGGCATCTGATAGAAGAAAAAGTTGGTTATGATCTACACGCTGTGGGATCGGGCTCCAAATTCCTCAATAGGACACCCATAGCGCTAGAGTTAACAAATAGAATCAACAAATGGGACTTACTCAAACTAAAAAGTTTTTTCTCAGCAAAAGAAACAATAAGAGAGATAAATAGGGAGCCTACATCCTGGGAACAAATCTTTACTCCACACACTTCAGATAGAGCCCTAATAACCAGAATATACAAAGAACTCAAAAAATTAGACAATAAGATAACAAATAACCCAATCAATAAATGGACCAAGGACCTGAACAGACACTTCTCAGAGGAGGACATACAATCAATCAACAAGTACATGAAACAATGCTCACCATCGCTAGCAGTCAGAGAAATGCAAATCAAAACTACCCTAAGATACCATCTCACTCCAGTAAGACTGGCAGCCATTAGGAAGTCAAACAACAATAAGTGCTGGAGAGGATGCGGGGAAAAGGGCACTCTTGTTCATTGCTGGTGGGACTGCAAATTGGTGCAGCCAATTTGGAAAGCAGTATGGAGATTTCTCGGAAAGCTGGGAATGGAACCACCATTTGACCCAGCTATTCCCCTTCTCGGTCTATTCCCTAAAGCCCTAACAAGAGCATGCTACAGGGACACTGCTACATCGATGTTCATAGCAGCTCAATTCACGATAGCAAGACTGTGGAACCAGCCTAGATGCCCTTCAATAGATGAATGGATAAAAAAAATGTGGCATTTATACACTATGGAGTATTACTCTGCATTAAAAAATGACAAAATCATAGAATTTGGAGGGAAATGGATGGCATTAGAGCAGATTATGCTAAGTGAAGCTAGTCAATCTTTAAAAAACAAATACCAAATGACTCCTTTGATATAAGGGGTGTAAACAAGGACAGGGTAGGGACGAAGAGCTTGAGAAGAAGATTTACATTAAACAGGGATGAGAGGTGGGAGGGAAAGGGAGTGAGAAGGGAAATTGCATGGAAATGGAAGGCGATCCTCAGGGTTATACAAAATGTCATATAAGAGGAAAGGACTGGTAAGACAAGAGAATACAAATGGAAGAAATGATTTACAGTAGAAGGGGTAGAGAGAGAAAAGGGGAGGGGAGGGGAGGGGAGGGGAGGGGGATAGTAGACAATAGGACAGACAGCAGAATACATCAGACACTAGAAAGGCAATATGTCAATCAATGGAAGGCTAACTGATGTGATACAGCAATTTGTATACGGGGTAAAAGCGGGAGTTCATAATCCACTTGAATCAAACCGTGTAATATGATGTATTAAGAACTATGTAATGTTATGAACGACCAATAAAAAAAAAAAGAAAAAAAAACAAAAAAATAAAAAAATAAAAAAATAAAAAAAAATAAAAATTGCAAAAAAAAATAATAAAAAAAAATAAAACCCACTCATAAGGGTGGCTAAAATTAAAAGACTGACTGTCCCAAAAGTTGGTAGGAACTTCATTCAGTGTTGATAAAAAATGCAAAGTGGTATAACCAATTTGGAAAATAATTTTTAATAGTTTTTTAAAAAGTTAAACATGTAACTGATGTGATACAGCAATCTGTATACGGGGTAAAATTGGGAGTTCATAACCCACTTGAATCAAACTGTGAAATATGATGTATTAAGAACTATGTAATGTTTTGAACGACCAACAATAAAAAAAAAAAAGTTAAACATGTACTTGCCATATGTCTCACTGTTCTACTCCTAGGTATTTACCCAAAAGAAAGAGAAATGTACATAGCATCTTCATGGAACTAATCCAGTGTTCATCAACTGATGAATGGATGAGCATATTGTAATAGATCCTTATAATGGACTACTTCTCAGCAATATAAAGTAATGAACTATTGACACACATGTGCTGAAAACAGAAATTATACTTTCTTTATAAGCACCATTACTAAAAAAGTTTTCAAGTAATATTTTTTAATATTGAAAAGTAAAACCCTAAATATATTAAAGAGAAATGAAGAATTCATTGCTTAATCTAAGAGTGAGAAAACCCTATCAGTTATGAAGGAAAAACCCAGAAATCATAAAAGAAGAGACTGATAATTTTGTATAGAATTCTTAAAAATCTGCATAGGAAAAATGTACTTAATGTGAAAACACAATGAGTGGGAGGATCAGCAACTCCTGTTGCTAAGACAACAAGCCAAAAGAGTAATGGGCAAAGGATAGAAATAGTTCATAGTTCAAAGAGATAACTTTTAATATTCTTAAAAACATGTTAGCCTTATTAATAATAGTAGAAGTGTTTTTTGAAAGCACAGTGGAATTGTTTTTTGCATATCAGAAGGTAAAGACTGTAACAATAACTCCTTGTTTTGATGACTGTTGGGAAAACACATAACGGCAGCAGCACCCCAGAGAAAAACCCCAACATGACACCTAACGACCCTCTTTCTCCTCTTTGTTTTTTTCACTGGCGCGAAACATTCCCGCTGGCGCCAGTGTTCAAATCCTGCCGTGGGAAACCTTAGCCTCAATTAGAAGGTGGGAAACCTTAGCCTCAATTAGAATTAACTTCTTGGGCTCCGGAACTGACATATGGAAGAGCTTGCCAATAAACGGGCGACCCATTATCTACCTCAGCCCTGCGACCTCTCCTTAGACCTATATAAACACAGCCTTTTGTAATAAAGTGGAACCTCTTAGGTGATCTGTGTCGTATGGTGTCTCCCATTCTTAGCGTCTTCCAGTCTTACAGTTACAATGACAGTGGAGAATATACTCTCATATACTTCTAGTGAGAATGTCAGTTGATACTACTTTCATGAAAAGTAGCTGGATAATAGCTTTTACTATTAAAAGTACACATACCACATTTAATTTGGTTCAGTAATTTTATTTCTAGGACTTTATCCTATATATATATTAATTTAGTTGTTGATTGACCTTTATTTACTTATATGTGGTGCTGGGAATCAAACCCAGTGCCTCACACATGCTAGGCAAGTATTCTACCACTGAGCCACAACCCCAGCCCAGGATAGATATATTAATTTATATGCAAAGAATACCTGAATATTTATTACAACATTGCTTATGAAAATTCTTTCTAAATTTTAATGGCCACCAATACGAGTATTAATAAGAATACACACACACACAACACACACTCATATGAATGAGATAGCAATTTACACGTTATTGTGTTAAGGGAAAGAAGCAGTAACAGAACACTGTACAGTGTGCTGTCATTTCTTGCCTAAATTCTGCTAATATAGACGTAAAATTTTCTCCGGGAGAATACACAAGAAACTGATGATGGTGGCTCTTTGATAGGTTGGAATTGGAAGGAGTATGCTATTTACTGGTTATATTTGGTACTTTGTACACATTATACCTTGTTGAAAATATTATTTGCCTCATAAATGCCATCAGTACCCTGGAAGACTCCATAAAGTTATTAAATTCTCTAATAGAGTTTACACATTCTATAGTAATCAAAATAATTGACTATAAGAGTAATTGTGTTGGGCATTGTAGTCTGGGTACTTTACAAACATCATCTGAGCTTTTCCAGCAACCCTTGGAGGCAGTGGTAATACTTTACAGGTTAGGAAATTCAAACTACAGTCCAAGGACACACACCTAACATGGAGCTTTTTTAAGTTCAGTTTAATGAGACTTGAGGCATATACCATCCAGCATACCTAAACTTTTGTCAAAAAACAGTTGCAAATGGTTTGGGGTGGTAGCAGGTACTCCAAGGAAAGGCAGCTATTGTCTTATAATCTTGTGTGTTAAGATTGAAATTTGCATGATGTTAGCAGGCTTAACATCTTGAAAGTACCACCTGCCAATATATCTGTTGTCTTTTGAAAATAAATATTTTGATGTTTCTATGTAAGTAGAATTTCAGACTTACGTAGGATGATTCCATAAAGAAAATGAGATTCTTCAACAGATGGACAAAATTTAAATATAGGCCAAATGTTCAAACATACAAAAAATCAAGTTTAATGAGGGAAAAAATTTGAACTTCTCCCTTTTTTTTACAACTTTTAAATAAGGACTTTTGCTTCTATCATTATAAATAATCAATAGGGTTTTGTATTTTGTTTTGTTTGGAATAAGAGTAATTTCAATCTTTTTATTTCTTGATACTCAAGAGATTGTTTGAACCACCAATAAACTGGCCTATATATTAAAATAATTATATGGTAGATCTTGGGTTATCTTAGTATAAAATCAATTTATGTCAGATCCAATTTATAGCATCTGGAAATCTGCCTGCTCAGCCCAACAAATTTCCTACTGACTCACCAGAGCGCACAGCATATGTGGATGCCTATGTATTTCTTCTCCAGTGCTCTTTGGAAATAAGATATACCTTGTGTTATGGTTCAGATGTCAGGTGTCCCCTGAAAGCACACACATGAGACAATGCAAGAAACTTTAGCTGGGTTATGAGAGCCTTAACCTAATCAGCACAGGAATCCCTTGGTAGGGATTAACTGGACCAGACAGGGTGTGGCTGAAGAAGGTGGATCCCTGGGAATGAGCCTTTGGGGTATATATTTTGTCCTTGTTGAGCTGAGCTCTGTCTCTGCTTCTTGATACTTTGCTCCCAGCTGCTTTCCTCCGCCACACACTTTGTGGTATTCTGCCTCACCTCAGATCCTGAGAAATGGCATTGGCCACTTATGAACTGAAACCTCTGAAACAATGAGCCCCAAAATAAACTTTACCTCCTCTAATTAGTATCATCAAGTCATTTGTTCACAGCAGCTGAAAATCTGACTAAAACACCTTATGTTACCAAACAAATGCATTATTAAATGAGGAAAATTATTAACTAATGAATTTTGCTTTTTCAGTGTCGTCATTTGCAAGATGCTTTTTTCTTATTTATGATTTATATTTATTAGAGTTTAGTCTTTCAGTGAGCTTTGCTTCTTGGGACAAGTAGCTATTTATCTGCCTATATGTAAATATTTAGAGAAATAAATGTTAGAGATCATAGCAGACAGTTTTACATACATCCTTTAAATATCTTCCTCTGAAGTTTAACAACTCCTGTTTTTATATGTACAGTTAGGTTCCCCCTAACTCCAGATTAATCTTAAGGTATTCAACAATGAGAAAATACTGTTTTATTTTCACTGAAATACTTGGCACTTCACAAGAATACTGCATCTTCATTCTCAGGCTTCTTGCTCCTGGCTAGAGCTGTAAATGTAAGAGCAAAGGCACTGCTGTTTCAAAAGGAGTCTGTTGAAAGTCACTTTCTCTACCTCTCACTAAGAGAGGCTCCCCCATCCCCTGCCCCTCTGGTGACCATGCACGAGTGGTCTTTGTTGCAGAATCAAGCCCTGGGTGGCCAGTAGTTCTAATGCCTGGCCTCCAGAACATTGCCTTCTGCCATGGATATGGTACTCAGGACCTCATGCTTCCTCATTCCCTCCTGCTCTGTCAGGTGCCACCACACAGACAGTGGGGGAGATGCTACCAAGAAGCAGTAGAACTTTAAAGTCTTGATTTAGATTGGACTGTCATTTTATGGTAACTAGTGCACAGTGCGTGTTTAGCAAGGTGAACATGTTTATATATGTAGACATGTGTCCAAGTCAAGGAGGTTGCTTAATAGGAGGAGATTAGCTTAGTAGGTTTAGAATCACAGTGAAGTACTCCATACAAACTTGAGCATAACCTTTCACTTGTTCAGCACTTTGTGATATACTTGGTGGATACAGAAGTAGCTGAAACATCTCTGCTTTTCTATAGCAGTGACTTTCCTAGGACAAGACTACACAATGACAAAACCAAGGTGCAGACCAAGGCTCAGAGCGCTTGAGTAACTTGCATAGAGTCCCATAGCCAGCTGATGGTACAGTGGCAATCTGGCCCCATCTGTACTATTAACCGCAAAATATACTGATGGAATTGGAGGCTGATTTAAAAAGACAGTTCTTCCCTCCAGGAACTTTTCATATGGCTAGAAGTTGTATAGTTCCCAGGGACAGATCACAAAGCATATGAACTTGATCTTGCTCAGTTCTTTAGCTGTAGCCCTTGGTGTTCTTATCTTCCAAACTGTATCTGAGTCAGGTCATCTATCTTTATAATCAGAAGTATCAACCAAATTCAGCTTCATTGTAATCAGGGGTACCCCCAAATTAGAAGCAGGTTCTCCTCAAATGTTCTTACCCTTAGGCATCTGTGCTCACTGATTCTCTCTGCCCCACTCCTGCCCAGGCCTGTGCATGCTGTAGGTTCTCTGCCTGGTTTACTGAATAGCTCAATAAGCTGATCCAGGATGGGCGTAGGAGTGGCCCCCTGCCAAGTTCAAAGCCATTGCCTCTAACAAATAGACATATCATTTTTATTTACTAGGAAATACTGTTGATTTTTGATTAAAAAAAAAAACACCAAGTTAGCATTCAGTGACTTTTGCTACCATACCCATGGGCAGGGCACTCATTTGAAATCTGGTTCCTTGGAAAGATAGAATATTTTAAAGAGGTGCATGTGACATATATTATAAAATCTCTTTAGCCACCTTCTCTCTTTAGAAATAGTACTCATACATATTTTATACATAAATTGACAAGGATGGCAGAGACCTCATCTTCCCTGTAGCAATTTGAACCAGACTGATTGAGGATTTATTGCCTAATTATACCTGTCATCCTGACATAAAAGTCATTAGTTCTGGAAAAACAAGTTTGTCATGCCAGGATTATCCCTAATTAATATAGTCAATAGCTAATGTATATTTAAAGCCAAGAGAATAGTAACCTCCAAGTAATATGTTATGGACTACAAGGAACTGATGGAAAACATCTTTGGGTCATGAAGCAGTGCTCAAAGTACAGATTTGCATCTGAGGGAAGAAAATGCTACTTTACACAGCGTTCCCTTTGCGTTGAATATAGTGAAATTGGTGCAACTGGCATTGATCCCATTTGTTGATGAATTATAAAAGTAGTAACTGAAAAGTCAGAGAGGTTATTTAACTTGATTTTAATTGATGAGAACCCAAACTAGCCTTCAAGCCTGATCTACAGTGGTGTTTCCTCAGCATTAAAATCTACTAGCCAAGTTGATCTTGGCAGTATCCACATAGGGATTCTGCTTTCCTACATGTAAATGGAGCTCAGCAGAATAGACCAAGTAATCATAGTCAGAGAGCCACTTTGGCATCAATGGTTTTTTGGTTTTTTGTTTTGTTTTGTTTTGTTTTGTTTTGTTTTGGCCTGATGTTCTGGCATGAGCTGGATTATCAGAGGATACTGCAGCCAGTGGTCCCGTTATACGTCCGAATGTGCTCGATAATCTCTAGTACCCACGCTGCTTTGCCCAGCATCACAGTGTACATGGGTTTTGGAATGGGAAAAATCACGCAGCAGTTATTTCCAGGCTGCCATAAAGTTACAGCAAAATCATTTATGCACATTTCTGCCACAAGCATACATATCAAAAGTTGTTTTTGAATTAAATTCATTGGCCCCATCCAGACTTATCCCCAAACAGTTTTGTTATTGTGTTTTCCACAGTAATTTAAAAAACTTCTCCAGCAACATACTCTGTTATAGACTGTTTGTGTTTAATAACCAAAACTTCATGAGAGGTCAGGATAGTTATTTTTCTAATTTTTATCAGGTCTTTTCTGCAGTAATCGTTTTGTATAGCTATTTATTTTCAAGTTGTATGATGGATTGAAATATTTTATTGCAAATAAGAAATAGCAGTTAAAGTGGGTGAAAATAAAGTTGCCCTTTAAAGTATGCAGACTCCTCAGCAGGGGAGCCTCTACTTGGCCCATCAGTCCTAGGCAGAGGACCTCATTGTGCCCATCATTTAAAGGCTGTTGAACACAAGTTTAGATTGTTTTTCTCCATGGACCCCAAATGACAAAGGGCTCACAGCTCCCAGAGTCAACTATGAGGACACGTGTCAGCCTGAGAGTGCCTGCAACCTCTCCCCAGAGAACTAATGATGGGCAGTGGCAGATGAGGGGCCCTGGCTCTGTCCCAGCTCAACTAGCCCACCAGCTCCTTCTTCCCAGGCCCTGGTAAGGGACTCAGTGACAGTGCAGTGGGTTCCATTACCCTCACACATTTGAGGCAGAGCTCTCACACTGCTGTGAACACTCAGGATCTAGCTTAGTCCTGTCTTCTGAGAAGCAAATACAGCGCCAATTGTGCTTACACACAGAGAAGACAGTGCAGGGCAGGCTTTTCCAGGAATTGTCATGTGAGTTAGTCACACCACTGTGTGCCCTGTGGTTCTATAGTAATCAGCATCCAGGATGTCTAGACAAAGGCATTGTTAAAACTTCGAGTCATTTTGTTCTAAGGAAGACAGTAATAGACAAATTGGGTGTAGTTCTGAAGAAAAAGAATTTCATTTATCTTCATTCGAATCTCTCTCTCTCTCTCTCTCTCTCTCTCTCTCTCTCTCTCTCTCTCTGTCTCTCTCTGTCACACACACACACACACACACACATACACACACACACACATTCCATTCCCTTAAATGAGGCAGACTGTGGTTTAGAGAACATACCCTTTTAGTATTCATAATGCATGGAGTTTGCCAAAGTTTGGCGTCATCATTTCTAAAATAAGCAGTTATTTTCTTCTGCTTTCTTGGTGTCCCCTCTATTCCTGCTCCAAATGTGTAAGGACTAAAAAATCTCCCATGTGACATGGTTGGTGGCTTTTGCCTCCTCTGACAATGCTTTAAAAGAATGCCTTACAGATAAATTTCTTTTATACATACTGATATATAAATATTAAGTTTAGATAGTGATGCAAATTTTTCTTAAGTCTTCTAACAACTGAGGAGTACTACAATACAAACTTATATTTGTTCTAACTGTAGACAATCTTACCACTTTCAGGAGCCCACAATACTTCTCTCGGTAGCATCCCTCTGCTCTGTGGGAAGACTCTGCTGCCCACTGTAGTAGATACCCTAGCCCTCACCCTTGGGTGTAGGTAAGCTGTACACAAAAAGTCATAATGTCTTCTGTGATGAGTCACAGAGATAGGGAAAAAAAATGGTCTGGCACTGAGTCACCTTGAAAACTGGTTGTTCCATTTGTCTCTGTGTGGCAAATTATTCCCAAATTTGGTGACTTTACAGAAATCATTCCATTGTTTATTATTTTGTGGGTCAAGGCTGTCGCTAGTCTGCCTGCTGAGTGCTGGGGCAGCTGGAAGGGAGTCCCAAAGTGGCTTCCCACTTGCATGTCTGCATCCTGGTGCTCCTTGGCCTCCTTCTCCCCACAGGGCAGTTTATCCAAGTCAGACTTCCTAACTGCAGTGAGAACTCATGTGGGTGCTGAGGGCTTTTCCATACCCAGCCACAAAAGTTCCAGGTGTCACTTCCATAGCATTTTGTGGTTTAGGCAAGTTCCTAAGGCAGACAGATTGAGAGGAAGACAAATTAGATTGCACCTCCTTGTCTAAAGAGCAGAAAGTTATGGGCCATAAATAGGAACTGATACAAAACATTCATCCCCTGAAGGAGTTTTATAAGTACTGGTTGCCCAAGAACTACTTTGTATTCGAGGAGAAAAAGTAAAATGTTATACATTGTTTGCTCTGCTTTGTGTTTGAGTTTTGCCTTAATAGCCTGAAATCAGTGAGCCTGGCTTTGACTCCCTGTTGATTAATTATTATGGAATGGCAAGAGGGAGCTCATAGGTGGGAGAAAGTTTTTGGAATGAGGGATTGGGAATCTGGCAGTGCTGTAGACTAATAGGAAACCCAAGAGGAGAAGGGTGTTTGACCAAAGTGTCAGGATACTTTAGACTACAGGTAACAAAATGCAAAGTGCCCAACCAAAATCAGCCTAAAATACACATTTCTATTAGAAGACTGGGGATAGGTAGTTCTAGGTTTGGCTCAGCATCTCAAAGATATCATGCTGTCAGTCACCTTTTCTGAGTCTTTTGACATACTATCAGTCAACTTCTCTTCAGAGTCTTTTGATACCCCTCTTATGTTGCAAGATAACCACCTCAGCTTCATCACCATATCATTATAGTAATGACAGAGAAAGAAAGAGTCTCTTCTGATGTCTTTCATCCCCAGGAACCTGACAACAGATTTCTGTTGAGTCACACTGGCCAGAATACAGCTACATGTTCATGGGCTAGCCTCTGGGAGAGCTAGGTTAGAATTGGTCAGGCTTTCCCAGGGAAGCGAGGAGAAAGGCATCAAGTGGCACCAGCCTGGCTGCCACGGGGTCATATGCCCCCTACCCCAAATGGGCAAAGTCCTAACTATAAAAATTAATATTTTCTAGAAACCAGTTAATTTCTCTATTGACTTTCTCTTGTTTACTTTGTGTTTGAGAGCTACTCCCATTTCCTCTTAACAAATAAAAGAATTAATTTTCCTACATACTTTAAAATTTGAATGAAAGCTCTTTGGCTGCCATGAAGATGGGTTTCCTGGTGATATCTTGTAGGATTGCCCTCCTGCTGTCATTACTTACTTCATACCCCTCTAAGTGCCTTTGTGTGCATATAGGTTTACATAAGGAAGGACTCTAGGCAGGAGCATGCTTGATTTAGAGTCTGGAGACTTAGAGAACTCCCTGACCTTTTTTAGTTGTAAGCTGGACCAGGACACCAATTTTAACTATTCTCATTCCTGAATGGCAAAGGCTGGCTGAACTGAGCCGAGTCAGTAACACAGTAGCATAGAACTGAGAAAATCCAGATCCTCAACTAAGAGAAAACACCTTGATCCAAAAGGGCCTGGTATGGGAGAGTGGGGAAGGTTGCCGCCTTCTCTGTACAGCTGCTTGAGAGAATTGGTGTCTATGTCTATCCCACATGCTGCTAGGGCCCATTTTCTTCATGATGTTAAAAGGCTGAGTTTTCAAAGTAAGCTTGTAGGAAGATCATAACATTATGTTACAGAAATTGTGCTTGAACTGAATTACAGTGAATGTCAAAAGAAGGCCTGTCTACCTACCCTCCTTTCTGATATTTCAGAAATAGATTTCGAAACAAATGTTTTGGAGAAATTTTTATTTCCAAAATACCTGAAACAATTGACTCACGTCAGTGAAATCTATTTCTAAAAGTGATTTTTTTTTCATTACCATATTTCTGATTAGTATATTATAACTGTACATAATGGTGGGATTTGTTGTTACATTATTCATACATGGACCCAACATAACAATATAATTTGGCCAGTATCGTTCCTCAATATTTCCCCTTTCCCTCCCCTTTTCTTTCCCCCTGCTTGGTTTCCTCTACTATCTCTTCCAATTTTCATGAGGCCTTCCCTACCAGGAAGTCGTATTTTAAGTGTTAAAAAATTGATACTTCTAGTAAAAGAAGGGGGGGGGATGAATGCTTTATGTACTTGTAGACCACTGTATAAGACAGAACCCAAGAAAGAAAGTGAAAATTGATCTCTAGCTAGATAGCTCCTACACTTTCCCCCAGCCACCTAAATCTGACCCCACCCTAGTGTTTAATATACACAGACAAGATCATGCAAGCCCTAATTCATGTAATCAGGGAAATCTGCATCTCTCCATCCACTTCTGAGGATCTTAGTGGTGGCCTTTGTTTCCCTAGTTTTGACTGCCACCTTTTGCTCTAAATTCCAGTTCTGAATTAAGTCTCAGTCTTCTCAGGCTAACTCATCACCATACTCTGCACCATGCAGGTGCAGCTGGTATGTGGGCTTCTGAATAGGCAGGACTCCTCTCTGGCATTGCCTCAGAGAAATCCCTGCCAGAACTGGAAGGGACTTCCAGGTGGATGTCACCGACTCAAAGTACACCAGCCAGCCCCCTACAAGGCTTGCATTATATGTGTTGCCTCAGAGCCACTCACCACTACTTAGGGCTTGTGTCTCTCTTCTCTCATTTTCCCATCTTCCCCAAATCTTCATATTATAGTTTAGCAGTCTTCCCCAGCTTTACTGAGATATAACTGAAAATTGTATATTGCAAGGTACCTAACATGATGATTTGATATATGTATACATTATAAAATGATTTCCACAATCCAGTTAAATTATATGTCTACCACGTCCACCTATGTCACATTGAAAATAGTTCTTTATAAATTTGGCTTTCAGACAGTGTTACACCAGCACTATGGAATTTATCTGTTTCAGATCAATGAAAATTTAGAAGATTTTATTTGTTAATGAAGTTAAATAGTTTAAGAACTATTTTTCAGATTTCTGAACTTATTAAAGATCTGTATTATCTTTAATACTTTTATTTTCATAATAACATGTAAAATAAAATATCAATTCAATCACAAAGTTCCTTAGGGCAAGTGATTAAATAACCATGAGATTAACCAGGTTCACTTCAAAGATGATTTGGAATGTTGTACTATTTATTGCTCTAGGCAATTATAGTAGTCAAATATAAATGTTCACAGAGTACATTTTCATTAACATGCTGTATATGTCCAACTACTTCCATATGTTTTCTGGATTTCACACAATGTCATCATTGAATAAATATTTAATAGAAAGGCTTATTAAAGTTTTATTATACTTAAAAGAGTAGAAATGAAGATAGATTAAGTTAAAAGTAATGGAGAAATGTAATTGAAATAACTTGGAAGTACAATTTAAATCAATACCTTTCTTAATTTAGAAATATTAAAAGTATATGACCGCAATTTAAGATGTGTTTAAATATATCATTATGGAGAAAATAAGAGCAATATCTTATCTCACTATTTCTATGTTATTTGAATAAGAATATTAATTGTTCTTAGTCTAAAACAGAAAAAAAGACAAGTTAACTACCTTATTTATCAACTCATTAAATATATTGATGTGGCTGTCATTAGCACATGTGTATTATTATGTAGAAATCCTTACAGAGCATTGACAATTTTTTTCAGTGCTTATAATCAGTGCTTATAATACTGTGCTTATAATCTCTGTAACCTAGGAAAAATAACATAACATAATGTTATTGACTTACCTATTGTGTGAAATACATTTTAAAATTTTAAATAAATCACTATATTCAGTTTAAAAATTCTGTCATTGAGTTTATATAAATGGAGAAACTTTGTTTCTCTGGAAATGTTAAATCAAGTTGTGCAAGCTAGTAAAATAGCTTTGATTTGATTTAAATAAGATATTGTTCACATCAGGATATATGAAAAAACTAGAATTGTAACTATTGGCTCCTCTGTGATCCAGGGGACAGAGCACAGGGATAGACTCTTTGACTATGAAGAAAATGCTGTCCTGTGCTAGGTTTCTTGATAAAGTAATGAATCCTAACCAGAAACAGATTGTAATAATTTGTTAAAATGAACTTTTGATAAGTGTTTTATTTATTTGTTTGTTTGTTTATTTCATGATCAGGCTATCAGCTGCAAAGGTCAACACAGCATATCCTACACTTTGTCGAGAAATCAGACTGTGGTGGTTGAATACACACATGATAAAGACACAGATATGTTTCAGGTAATATCTTTCTTTTCTAATTAAAGTGTTATTTTGCATTTTCCCTTTACTTGAATATTTTGATATGTGACTAGAACATCCAACACAGTAGTGTTTGATGATGTTGAGGGGGAAGAAGTTAGGATAATATAAAACGTATTCCTATTTAGTTCTTTTAAAGATTTAAAAAATTTTAAAAATGTAAAAAAGAAATTATAAATGCCACATTGTCAGATCTCAGTGCAATAAAAATAGGTATTAATGAGAATAAAAAAATTTTAAGCCAACCACTTTTGAAAGCTAACATGAATATATTTAAACTTTCTAAGTAATACTTGGGTCAAAATTTCAATTCTAGGCCTTTTAGAAAAAGCTGTGGGAACACTTTATAGCAAAAGTCAACATGATATAGCCAAGATCTCACTTGTCTTCTAGAAAAACATAAAACTTAAATATTTTTATTATTAAAATATAAGAAAATAAATGAAGATAAAGGTACATTTCATTTCAGAAAGGTTTTTTTTTAATGACAATAATAAAAGAATTAAGAACCTGGTTAACTAAGGATGGGCTCAGAAATAGTTTTAGTAGTACATAATTGCAAGTTCAAAAATATACCAATAGAAAGCAAAAGGAAAGAAAGTCCTCAATTAATGAATAGAATTGATAAATAAATCCAAGATTTGATACTTTAAAACAAAGAAAATCAAAATTTGGGCTAATAAAAGAAAAGAATAAACATAAGTTGCAAACAGTTAGGTTTTACATTCTATGTGGAGAGTTAAATTCTTTTTTTTTAAAAAAGAGAGAGAGAGAGTGTGTGTGTTTAATATTTATTTCTTAGTTTTCAGCGGACACAACATCTTTTGTTTTCTTTTTTGTATGTGGTGCTGAGGATCGAACCTGGGCCGCATGCATGCCAGGCGAAAGTGCTACGGCTTGAGCCACATCCCCAGCCCCAAAGAGTTAAATTCTTAAATAATGATGAAACAAATCTCAAAATGTTTGCTAGATACTGATGTCATACCCTATGCCAAAATAAATATTAAAAAGAGTAATCATTTAAATGTGAAAATGAAAGAACAAAAGTCCTAGAACAAAATTTAGCTGAATTCATGTTTTTGGAATGAAAACATAGATTTTGCTACACAACTTCTTTGTGAATGTCAGGAAATTGAAAAGCATTTAAACTAGGGGACAATTTAGGCAACAAATCAAGTAGACAAAGGACTGGTGACTATAATATATTAACTGCCATTCACTAACCTGAAAAAATGGACAATGAGCAAAACATGTAGTTCTCAAAAGAAGAAATATATCCAGGCACAGTGACACACACCTGTAATCCCAGTGACTTGGGAGGCAGAGCTAGGAAGACTGCACATTCAAGGCCAGCCTCAGTAACTTAATGAGACCCTGTCTCAAAAAAAAATAAAAAGGGGTGGGAATGTGTCTCAGTGGTTAAGCACCCCTGGGTTAAATTCCTGGTATTAAAAAAAAAGAAGAAGAAAAGAAGGAAGGAGAGAAGGAAATGAAGGAATATAAATAACTAGTAAATATATTTGAAATTTTTAAAATGCCAAATAAATTATTAGTATAATACTTGATTACCTGTTAATTGGAAAGTGTAAACATAGCACTGTAAAGCCTTGTATGGAAATGACATAGCATTTGGCTCTGTGAATTGTGCAGTGTTACCAGTAATTTAAAACTATCAGACCTACTGGCCCAGTAATTCTATCACTATCAAGTTTTTATGCACAAATAATTAAGGAATATGAATAAAAATTTAACTACAAAGATATCCACACAGCATTGCATATACTAATAAAAATCTAGAAATAAATTGATACTCCAGTGTTGGATGAGAATGGTTACAGTAGGGTACCTTTAAATGCAAAATACCATGTAGCCATTGAATGATTATTAAATAAGAAATACACTAAAATGAGTTTAAAAAGCATATGTACACACATATACGTGGATAAACATGTACATGAAAGAGAAATGGACTGGAAAGAAATGCCCCAGCTCTTTTACCCTATTTTCTGTAACATCATGGAGTGCATTCCTAACCTGGACCACCTATGTCAGATCTTTTAAACAAAAGGGAAATAAAAATCTAAAATAAAATTGTCTGCTTCCTTTAAAAATTCTCTCAAAATTTGGGAGTAATACTACTCTTCCTTCTGTTCATCAAATTAAAAATTAGTGGCAAAAATGCAATAAATTAGCCACCTGGGGGAAAAGTGTTTCAGCATCTAATGCTATCAAATTTCAAATTAAAGATTCAAAGTATTTTTCTAAAAAGTTCAAAGTATTAGAAGAAAACATGAGGAATTATTATTTAACTTCAAGTTAGGAAGAACTTTCTAATTCTTAAACAGAACCCACAAAGCACAAAAGAAATGATTAATAAATGTTGGGCTTTAGATAGATAAATTTCTGTATGGCCAAAATATAATAAAAGTAAAAAAAAAGATAAATGGGGAAATATTTACAATTCATATTACAAAGGGTCTCAAACATGTGAGATCCTCCTAGAAATCACTAAGAAAAGACCTATAGATGAATAGGTTAATCAGCAAGGAACCAGACAGGGGAAAGGAAATATGTCTTAGAAATAAGAAAGTACATTGAACTTCACTTTTTAAAAAAGGAAATGTGAGAAAATCACACAGAGATAATATTTTTTAATTACCAGATTAGAACAAATCTAGAAGGTTTTGTCAAGGATTTGAGGAAATAGACACTCTTTTACCTGCCATAAATTGATATAACCTCTGTGGGATAGTGATTTAGAAATGACTATGAAAAATATGAAATACTTACATATGTTGACTCAGCTCCTGTCTTTATAATGCTCTTCTCTTTCTCGAGATCCAGCTCAGAGATATCAGTACATAAATGCAAAATGACTTTGTACAGAGTTCTTGCTCAAAGCATTACTTAAAAAGCACCATGGAAATGTTTCAAGGAATTAATTAATTTAAAAATATGAATATGCTATTCATTTGGATTTTGTGGTATTTATAATATTTTAAATTTATAGTTTGTTGTGATTTTTTATTTATTGTAAATAGATGCTTCCTCTCATTTAAAAAAAAAAAAAAAAAAACATTGTTTAATAGCTAAAAACTAGAAACAACTGTAAAGTCCTTTAGTAGGAGACCAGGTCAGTAAATCTGAGAAGAGCCATACAGTGGACTTCTCCGCGACTGTAGCCAAGAAAGGCTCTATGTATAGATTCAAAAAAAAAGTTCTAAACATATAAAATGGACTAAAATTAATGTTATTAAATACATTGAGTCCTACTGATATGTTAGATTCAATTAAGATTGCTTCATGTTAAATATTAGTAAATAATGATGTTAAATATCACATTAATAATAAATATTACAACAGTTATTAAATGTTAAATTAGTATTGTTAATGGTTTAAATAATGCTTATATGAGTTAAAAATCTCCCAAAAGGTAAACAAGACATTCACAAAGCAGTGGGGAAGAGGGCCTGGGCAGGGGGTATGCAGGAAGATAGTTCATACTTTTTGATTTTGGAACCATATGGATGTGTTAGTTGTTTTTTTTTAAAAAAAATAATCTTAGATGAAAGACATGGTCATAAAATAAACATAGTGTTCTAAGTGCCACTTTGGACTCAAAAGTAAGATTCATCTTATTTAAGCAAAATAGTAATGTTAATTTTACTCTCTATGCCTTTCTATTATATAACCTTCTAAATGTCCTTTCTTCTCAATCTACCAAAGAAAACCTCTTCCTAAATAGGAGGATACTGTCCTATTCTTCCCTGATGGTGTTTTTATGGAACTTTATCATGATTTTTTAAATATTTAATAAAATTATGCATTTTCTACTTATAAGCTTTTTTACTATTTATAGTAAAGATTATACGATTTTTATGTAAATAGGGGAAATTCCGACAAATGAAAAAATGAATCACAACTATATTATCATTGTCACCACTAAAATCAATAATTTCAAGTACTACTAAAACATGACATTGAATTTTTTTAAAGATAATCTTGTTACTTAGCAAATTTCATGTAGTATTCTTTAGTGACATGTTGTGACATAGTGTATTCTACACTATTAATACAATTACATTCTGTTCTCATTATTCACTTCCTACCTTCTCATCTCTGCAGAATGAATTAAAGTTTTAGTTGGATTTTTTAGTTTCCTTTTATTAATTTCCAAATGCTTCATTTTGTTACCCAGAGTATTAGAGCACTCAAGATTTAATAAAATTAATAGGCATTTTTTTTAACTGCAAATGCATGGCAGCAAAGATTGCAGTGACCATTAGCATACTCTGGTGTACTGCCTTGAGTTGCTAAAGCACCTGCTCTGTTAGCCACTGTAGCTTTAGCATCCTTCCTGTACTGGAGAGGCAGTGGCAATCTTTGTATGATATGGACCTGGATCCCTTGACATGGGCTAAGCGACAACACTCAAGATTTCGTGGACTGTGCTCTAGTTTACACCACCTTGTTAATTTCATAGATTAGAAATGTGGTTCTTCAAAAGAAAAAATAACTCAAATTAAACTCAGAGAAGGCATTAGTAACAGCAATAAGATTTAGGTCTCCTGAGTTCTTGGTCCTCTACACAGTACTAATGCAACCTCTTTAAAAACATAGTAAGCTGAAAAGAATTCGTATATTTCTTGAAACATAACATGTTTTTCATTTTTACTCAAGTGATCAGATTCCATTCACAGGCTAACTGGATGTGTTAGAGGATTAATGTCAGAACATTTGAAGTAACTCTTAGAAGCCCTTGAGAAGGCAAGCTTGTTTTCATGTTTACCTCCTCATAACAAGTTATATGTCCAAAGCCCAAGTATGGACCTTGATGTAGAGAGCCGTTCATGTTAGTTGCTCCTGTTAGAGTGATATCTAGGTTAACTGAGTATTTAAAAGAAGAATACCAGAAAAGGATCTTGTACTGCAAGTCCCATAGTGGAAGCAGAGAGTAGGCTCAGAGCTTAGCAATATTACTAGCTGAGGGGGGAAAAGAAAATCAAAACTAGATCTGGATTTAAGGGAGCAGGATTAAGGGCAAGAAAATCTGAATTAATATGGTCAAATAAGATCTTAGTAATTATTTTCTGGAGTAGAGGTAAAAAAAGAAAGAAAGAAAAAGGAGTCTGCAATAAAGTAAAATATAAACAAAGTTTGTGGGAGGGATCAGAGGAAGTGACAGATGTCTTACCAAGTCCCTCAGGTGAAGTGAGATACCACATGAGGTCTGACTCCACAGCTGGGGCTAAGTGCTTTTTCCCTCTGACTTCTCAGTTTCAGTCTGTGAACCTGGGTGCTGCAGTGCCTCACATTTTGGGTTTCTTCTTGTTTGTTTTTTAATTGACTTGGTTTATTTCAGTTAGTGATGGTAGCATTTAATTAAGATCCATTTAGTTAGAGAAAATGTTAAAGAATATCTGCGTTTTTCAGTAGTTATTTCTTTAAAATGTACTTAAAATTGCACCTCCAGGGCTCATGTGTATGTGCATGTATCTCAGAGGATTCAAACTCACTGTCATAATCCCCCCAGTCATCATTGTATTTCTTGGGCATCTATTGTGTTGTATACTCATCTGGGTCCTGCAGCTAAAAAGCTGAGGCTCCCTTTTGTGCATGCAGCCTGTGTTCTGGAAGAGGGAGAGAGACATTTCGTCAGAGAAAGCAGCAAGTGGAAAAACTCCAGGTCAAGAGCAGAAACAAGGAGGAGGGAGTAAAATTAGATGAACTTGGAGCGGCCAGTAGAAGCTGAGAAGGAAGACTTTCAGGTCAGGTCAGGAGTCTGGGAGTTTTGGAAAGCTGTTAAAAAGATTTTAAACAGGAGAGAGATAATCTCTTTTATATTTTTGAGATATCTTTGTGTATGGAGAATAGTCTAGGAGTCAAGGATGAAAAAGGGGATTTGGGAGGCTAAGGTAATAAAGTCCCAAGTAAGAGATGGTGATGACTGGATGAGATGGGGAAAATGGGAAGATAGAAGGTATAATTGGAGGTACAGTGGATAAGGTTTACAGAGGGATAATGTGGACATGGAAGAATGAGAAGAATCAGGATAATTCTTAGGTTTTTACTGAGCTAATTGAATGCCAGTCAGTTTTTGCCAAGGGAAAAATCTAAGGGTTGAAGTTGGATCAGTGTTCTGTTTGAAGCATGTTATATTTGAGATGCTTATTAGGACTAAGTGGAGATTGGGTGTGTCAGTCTGAAAACTCAGGGGAGAGATCAGGACTTTTTGACTAATGAATGGAATTTGATGAGATTGCCTAGAGAAAGAACAGAAAGAGGAGGAAGGTGACTGGACATATTTGCCACTTTAATACCAGGGACAGATGTGCTAGCTGATTATAACCTCTGGATTTAGCAGTGTATTAGTCATGGGAACCTTAGTATAAGTGGATTCAGTAGAGGTGAGGGGAGGGAATCCCAGCTGGGGTGGGTTTAGGAAGGAGTTAGAGATGGGCAAGGAAAAGGAGGTGGTATCTGATGACAGATTTCCCAGGAAGTATTGCTGATGAGTGAATCTGAGACACAGGAGGAGGAAAGCTTTCTCAAGAAGAGATTAGTGTTGCAAAGCTGTTGTCACTGTGCTCTATGAGCAGCAAAATGTTTGTAACAGTACAGAAAGTGATAGGCTGGAAATTGAAATTTTTATAGCATTTTGGCATTGCTGAGACATGCAAGCAAAGAACCATTTTTCTACTGCTTGTTTTTTATTATTTTTTAAAGGTATCAGTGAGGTTGGAAAAACAAAAACAAGTCTGCTCCTCCAGCCATAGTTTGAGAAGTTCCAGAGATAGGATCCAGTATGAAGGAGTGAGTGGTAATTCAGGAGAGAGGGACAAGCAGAAGCAAAATCCACAGGAAGGGAAGACTGTTGACTACCAGGCTCTGTGCAGAGATGGGTCTTGGGTAGTAGCAGCAACAGTTGAGTCTTATCGTAAGAGTGAGGCTGTAAAATAAAGTTATAGATGCAGGGGGAGGGGAGGAGAAATGAGGGACACACTCCCAGTGCTTCATGCCACCCTGCTTGAGCTGGCCTCAACCAGCATCCAGGCAAACCCTTACTTTTCTGATACATGCGCGCGCGCATACACACACACACCTATGTATTTTAAAATACATTGGTTGGAGTAAAATATTTGCTACCACTACTATTTGAAAACTAGCACTCTGACTCTCAAAATGAAATTCAGAAGCATTTTGGCCTCTGTACTATATGAATATCAGATGAAATTCATAAACATCTTGGCCTGTCTTACAAGACTGCCTTAAAAAAAAAGTGGAGCTGATCTAGCAGCGAGAAGAAAGGCATGCTGCAGACTTTCCACACTGAGTTTTCAGTAGAAAAGTAACTTAGATATTTTTTCGGACAAAAGCAGCATGTGGCTTGTGTCCTAAAGTATAAATTTTACTAGAATTCCAGAGGTTGGGTGTAAATGAAAGTGAATTGATGAAAAAATCATATCTGGCCAGTCAGATAAGATCATGGCTTAAAATAAATAATCCTAGCAGAATGTTCCATTTGGATTAAATATCATGTTTTAGAGTCAATTTCCATTAATTCATGAAGAAATTAATGTAATAAATTTGGATGAACTCAGAATGTGGCCTTCTAGAGGAGAATAACTTTTGTAGACAGGAAGGAGCAGAGGTTGAGGGTATAGCTCAGTAGTAGAACACTTGCCTAGCATGCCTGAGGCCCTGGGTTCGATCCCCAGTGCTGTAAATAAGAAAAAAATAAAATAAATAAGAGAGAAGAGAAAGAGTAATTGTGTGGCATTCTAAAAGAGCACAGTTTAGCTTTGAGCTTAAAAATTGAGAAATGAACATGGCTTGATATAGCTGTGCCTTAGAAGGCAGTTAGGACACAGACTGTCATTTGTGGGGCCTCCAGTTTTGTGAGATGACCAGGGGATTTTGAACTTTTCAATTTATTTCACTCCTAAACTATATTGAAACAGAAGTTCAGGACAGGTGGTGGAGTAGGCCTTTTTTTCTCCTATATGCTTTTCTGTGTTTGTTAAATATTTTGCAATAAGTATTTGTTACTTTTCTAATTATTTTTATTATAATTTTTGTGGAGGAAAAAAAAAATCACAGCATCATGAACCAATAGAGATACCGAACTACACATCCAGCTTCTAAATGAATCTAGCAAGATTGTACAGTCTGAGAAAGATAAATTGTATGATTTGATTTTATAATCTCCCTAATTTAGATGTTGTATTTTTTAAAAGAGTCATATTTTTTTAAACCTGAAATGCACATATTCAGGCATTGTACATCTGTTCAAGTTGATGAGTTTCAGTAAAACCAGAGGTTTGGTTTATTCCAGGCACATTTCATTAGAACAAGAAATTAAGAGTTGTAAAAAAAAAAAAAATGAGAAAATAGATGCTTGTTGTTTTGGTTTTATAGGGTTAGTCAATGCATGAGAAAGTATATGAGAGATTTAAAAAAGAAACAATAATATTGTTTCAGGAAGCAAGCAGAGCTAAGTGATACAGGATATTTTCTCTTTACTTCATTCATTTGGATAAAAAATTATTTTACATTACTTATGTTTTAAACGGAATTTTATGATAAGAATAAAAGTACCTTAGAAATTGACTTTCAGAGCCTTGTATACATATATCTCAGAACTCTGGTGTACCCTCCATTGGCAACTTCAGAATCAAAGTCACTGTTGCTAGGAGAAGACATTAAAATTATATTTGGTGAAAAATTCTTCATTTACATATAAGTGATTTTGATTTAAGAAGGCTTTTTGGTACATAATAACATCACTTTTCAAGTTATACATTCATAGAACATCATTATATAAATGTTTTAAATTCTATCTTGAGGATTTCCTTAGTTTAAACAAATACAATTTCCTAGTTCACAGAGAAAGCAATACCTGTTTTATTTGAATTTACTGTATAGGAAAAGCTTTGTTAAAGAACTCTTAAGATCTTCCTAATGAAATGTGTTCTTTCTGGAAGCATTTAAATCTTGCCAAGCAGAGTAAACCAATATAACAATATTAGCAACTTTTTAGATTTTCCCCAGAGAAGTGGTTTTTTTTTTCCCCAAAAATCCAAACTTGAAATGCCAAGACCAGCTTTTTAAGTAAGTCTTTTATTTGGCTACATCCCAAGCTTTTGGCTGACTTGTATAAGCCCTTTATATGATTCTCAGACACACTGAGTAATGGGAGTAGACATTTTTACTCTGCATGTGGGTACGGGCTGTTGCTGCTCAGTGCTGTGAGTCACCATTGGATTTACTTAGGAAAGCCATTCTCAGGAGCTGGGCAAGGAGAGGGAGGCACGAGTTCCTTTGTTTATTTAAAAACTTGCTTTTCTCTAGATATAGAAAAAAAATTTTTCAAAGAATGATTTGTTATTTAAGTGCTTTTTCTACCCAGAACCAGGAGATAATCTAATGTGTGGAGGATGATCTAATATTTTCCTCCAGAGTAGAAAGTTAATCTTTCTCTTATTATTTAAAATCTGATGGTCTAAGCAACAGGCATAGCATTTCAGTTAATAAAGATAAAAACATTCTAGAGATCTGCTAAACAATATGTGTGCCTGTGTACAACAATTCCAGTATTGTGCATTCAAATATGTGGTAAGGGTAGATCTGATATTAAGTTTTCTTACCACGATAAAATAAAATTGATAAAGTTTTTTAAAAATCTAGAGATGGGGTACCATAATTTCTTTCCCTTAGTTAAATAGGAAAAAGAACACAACTGAAAGTTTTTTACTAAATTCCGATCCTCAGGGCAGAGATAATGAATGTTGAAGGGCTTCTGAACACCCATCACATGTGAAGAAAGTATGGTAACCTGACTTTTAAGCAAATCATGAGTGTGTTTGATTCACTCAGGTGGGCAGATCAACAGAAAGCCCTATTGACTTCGTGGTCACAGACACCATTTCTGGTGGTCAGAACAATGATGAAGCCCAGATCACTCAAAGCACCATATCAAGGTTTGCTTGCAGGATTGTGTGTGACAGAAATGAACCTTATACGGCGCGGATATTTGCAGCTGGCTTTGACTCTTCCAAAAACATATTTCTTGGAGTAAGTATGAGTAATAACTACAAATTTCAGGAAAAATACTCATTATTAGATATAGAACATTTAATGGAGACCAAAAATTTGCTTGTGATGCTTCCAGTTAGATTTTGAGATTTTAGTTTTCAGGTGGCCAGTTTGAAAAACTGTTTTTAAAAATCATTTAATCTGGCTCCAGTGGCTTAGACAGGAAGTTCACAAGTTCAAGTCTAGCCTCAGTAATTTAGCGAAGCCCTAAGCAACTTAGGGAGACCCTGTCTCAAAATAAAAAAATAAAAAGGGTTGGGGATGTGACTTAGTGGTGAAGATCCTCTGGTTTCAATCACCAGTACCAGAAAAAATCTCTAATCAATGATTAGATGATTAATAGTGTTTTGTAAGAAAACAAAATGGCTACGGCTTGTTAGCTTAATATATTTTGAAATTTTGTACCTTTAATAAAGTCATTTTTTCATGATTATTCTTTTTCCTATATCCAAAGATTAAACAAACAACAGTCATTGCTTGTTATTTGTTATGTTTGCTCTGTCAACTATAATACGTACATTAACTACTTTTTAAAGTGTATATAGTACCATTATGCATATGTATTTATGGTGGATTTAAGAGATTTATTTCAGGAGGAAAAAAGTAGCCAAATCTAGATAATTACAGTCCAAGGAAAATGTTAGTGAGTTATTCATTCACTCATAAATGTTTTCCTAAGTGTTTTCTGTGTTCCATACTGAATTATATGGTCTCACCGAGAATTAAAAAGTCCATGCCTTTATAAGTTTCCTTATAAATGAGCCCCCAAAATTTTATTGAATGATCAGTTTTAATATACTTCCCTCTCAAATCAATATTATTTTGCAGGATAGGAAAAAGAAAAGAAGAGGGGAATTCAGTGGCACAGGCAACCAAGAGTGTCTGTCCTGCCACTTATGCCTTCTGCCTTTGGGTATATAAATGCTGATTTGTAAGAAGACAAAATGGCCACTTTTTGTTGGCTTATTGTTTTTTGAAATTTTGTACCTTTAATAAAGTCATTTTTTTCTTGACTATCCTTCTTTCGATATCCAAATAATGAATGCATGTAAAGTATTTTTAGGAAATAGGATAAAAGCACGGCACAAGTGCAACCGAAGAAAGAAAACAGATTCTTGGATTCATGCAGGGTAGGGGGGAATCTGATGGAGAAGCTCAGGCATCAGGGATTTTTCTTAAGCTCCTGAAGTGTATATAATGTATATCTAGTGATAAATAATTTATCTATTTTACCACATCTTTCATATTGTCAGAATATTGCATATTTTATCCTATTATTATTAGCTTTAAGTAGCTCCCCTGTACCCCTACCTAGTATTTCTTAAAGAGACTCCCCAATTCCCTCATTTTGAATGTTACCTTAGCGTATTTTTTTATGGTCTGTGATGTACTCTCCAGGAAAAAGCAGCAAAGTGGAAAAACCCTGATGGCCACATGGATGGGCTCACTACAAATGGTGTCCTGGTGATGCATCCCAGGGGGGGCTTCACTGAGGAGTCTCAGCCTGGGGTCTGGCGTGAGATCTCTGTCTGTGGAGATGTGTACACCTTGAGAGAAACCAGGTCAGCCCAGCAAAGGGGAAAGCTGGTAAGTGGGTCCTGCTCTGGGACACATACCAAACTACGGAAACTCACTTTGGACCGTCATTTTCCACTCCCCTGAAGCTCAGAAAACCTTTGTACAGGTCTAAGTGCCAAGCCCCCTGACCCACGAAAATGAGAATTCTTAAGTTCCGAAAGTTAGAGGGACATGGCCGTCCTTGTGTTAATATTTAAACCCGTTCATAGTGGCCATAACTTACCTTTTGCTCCTTAGTATCTTAAGAGCATAATCATTTATTACCTACCACACTACAAAATTCTACTTAAATCCACTCTAAGGAAAATGAACTTACATTAAGAGTAAAGCTTTACTGATTTGCAAAAATCCTGAGTAATCCAGGACAAGCTGGTGACATTTTTTAATTAAAGAATGATACAGACTTTCCAGAACTAAGAATCAATTAAGTTTGCTTTTTTCCCCTTAAGTTCATAGTAAGAAATGAATATAGAATTTGCTATTTTTATTTTTTTCCAAAGTCATAGTTACAGCTTTTTACTTGATGATTCATATACTGTATTGACCTGGCTTGTTAATGCTTTCCTGCAGTTCTCACCACTTAGAGTCAGGCCCTAGAGCAGTTGGTTTGGAGCCGTTTCTTCTCTGGAGATTAATTATAATACCTTAAATGGGAAGCTTTTGGTTTCTGATCTTGCCAAAAGTTTGTGGCACAGCTTCCAAATAGTTCTTAGTACACTTCACAGTTTGGACTTCAGTTAATTGTTAAGTTGGAGCAAGAGGAAACAAATGCCTTTTCTAGATGCTAGAGAAGAGGAAGTTCTTCAAGATTCCCTTAGAAAAATATAGAGAATGGAGGATGTGAGCTAGCATTTTGCAGGGAGAAAAATGATAATCAAATATTTCTATTATAGAGAAGACGGGATTCTTTTGTAGACCTGGTTTGCTGTTCTCTCCAATAGCAGAGTTGTTGCTGTTATTTCTATTTCACACCATAGTTTAGCCATTGGCACAGCGTCTGCATCTATAGTAAAGCCTAGTCTTGGAGCATCATGGCTGAATGCATATGAAAAGCATTTTCCTAGAAAAAGCCAACCAATTCAATAAGTTTTGTTAAATACTTTCCAAGAAATTATAAATAGGAAAGGTAATATGAATGCAGTTTTTTGAAAAACCTTTTTTTTTTCTGGTTATCTGGTAGTTTTATATAAGACTGACCTAGATAAGCAGCAAGTGGTTATTGGGTGCTGGCATTATGTCAACACTTCAGACTTCAGCTCATTTACCCTGTACCACAGCTCTCTAAGGAAAGAAGAATCAGTCCATTTTCTGGCTAAGGAACATTTGGCATGGATAAGTTAAATGCTTCCCAGCATCACAAGATTCAGAGGTGGCTATAGACAGGGTTTAAATTCAGCTCCTCCTGGCTGAGAGTCTGTGGTCCTAACTGCCACTCAGTACAATCCCTTGGGAAGCCACACTTAACTCTCACCAAGAGGTTTTGCACAGAGCATTTGCCTCCTGGTGATTAGAAAGCACATCCTGGACTCCACAGAGAGCTCCTTAGGTCAGGAGGGCATGCCACAGAGTGTTCCTTATCCACTCTGGTCCTTATAACGTAGTTTAGGTAACTGTGTATGCCAGGAAATTTTGCCAATGCTGCTGAAAAGAAGCCACTCCAAAAATGGTTTCTGTTGATAGGTGGGTTGTACTAAAGACAGACTAATTTTGAAATTAGTCCCTGTAAGTAATGCATAGATCTGTGTTAAACTGTAGACATCTTCCTCAAATCAGGAGTTCACAGCTCTTAGATTTTATACTTGAACATCCATTCCCTGTGCCTCTTAGCTATTGCCCCATGGTATTCTTGGTTGAGGCGCATTCATCCTCTTTGCCTAGAAAAAGAACCCACCCTAGCTGACTCTACCTCCTCTCCTCTGAGACCCCTCCACCATCTTTCAAACATGCAAACCGATTTTTACAAGGCCGCCTAAACCTCCTCTGATTCCCTCAGGCGTACAAGACCAGCCAGCTCTTCAGCCTGGCCCAGTCGTTCCAAAGTCCCAGCCTGGTCACCTGGCTTTGACCCCAGGTTAACTGTTGTTCCCTCAGTACTTTCTGCTGAGCATTCTTGTGCTTCCTGCACGTGTGCCTTCCTTGTAGCCCACCTCCTGACTCCTGATGTCTTGCTCAAATCTCTGTTCAAGGAAAACACTTTTAAAAACCATTGCTCGCCTTCTAACTTCATTAAAGTAACAGCAGCAACTGTTTATGTAGTATTTACTGCTTGCCAAACCTTATCCTAGGAACTTTATTTGTATTAACTTATTTAACCCTCACGATCGCCTTTTCTAAGTTTTACAAAGAAACTAAGGGATAGGGTGCTTCAGTAACCTACCCAGCGTTATACAACTGCTAGGTGACAGAGTCAGGCTCAAACCCAAGTCGTAGGCTCTAGAGTCACAGTCTGAGCCACAGTGAGGCTGTGGCCTCATGGCTTTTGACTGGCCCTTACTCTCCTGGGTCTAGGAATGTCTGCTTCCCACTGAAGAAGAGGACTCTTCTTGATTTTGGTGCCCTCAGAGCTTAGCATTATCTGGCACAAGGAGGCAGAGGTCAGACTCCTGCTGACCATGTCCAACAGTGCTGCTGTCAGCTGGTCATCAATCTTGTAAGCACTTGGTACACAGCACAGACATCCTTTGAAAACAAAGGCTCATAGTGAAAGCTTCAGCTTGGTCCTTAGAAACGAGGATGAAGGACAGATTCAAGGTATGTGGGAAGCTAAATGTCGCCAGGAGAGTGTCAGACACTTCAGTAATGATTTCAGCCCCAAAGGATCTTCTGCATTGGCTCTGGTCTAAATGAGTATGAGTCTTTTCCACTTGTACTGGTGGGACATCTCTGTCCTTTAATGAGATCAATGACTAATTATATTATCGACTTAAGGAGTAAAAAATAAGAGTCTAAGCTGAGCATGGTGGTAAATGCCTTTAATCCCAAAAACTCAGGAGGCTGAGGCAGAAGGGTCACAAGTTCAAGGCTAGCCTGGGCAGTTTAGCAAGACATTGCCTCAAAAATGAAAATAAAAAGAAGTGCTAGGGATATAGGTCAGTGGTAGAGCACTTGCCTAGCATATGTGAGGCCCTTCAATCCCCAGTAGCACCAAAAAAAATAATTATTTTTTCAATTTAAAGAGATTTGTGAAGTTCATTAAAATAACCGCTGTATTAACTGAACCTAGGTGTTTTGTGCTCAAGGCTTTGCATCCTGGACATATGCATTGTCTAATATTTAAATGAGAAAACTGAAGCTCAGGGAGGGTAGGTTACTCCCCTAGTCCTGTTTGAAGTGAGATAAATTTCCTCCCTGGGTCTTCTTCAAAACTGGTTTTCTATTTATTTTGAGAGAAAAGTCAGAGTGATTTTCTCCATGGTTTTCAGGATTTTGCTTTTAAAAGGCATGTCTGTCAAACCCATTGTAGGTGGAAAGTGAGACTAACGTCCTGCAGGATGGCTCCCTCATTGACCTGTGTGGAGCCACTCTTCTGTGGAGAACAGCAGACGGTCTTTTCCACACCCCGACTCAGAAACACATCGAGGCTCTCCGGCAGGAGATCAATGCTGCTCGACCCCAGTGCCCTGTGGGGCTCAACACCCTGGTCTTCCCCAGCATCAACAGGAAAGAAGTGGTAGAAGAGAAGCAGCCCTGGGCATATCTCAGCTGTGGCCATGTGCACGGGTACCACAACTGGGGCCATCGGAGCGACACAGAGGCCAACGAGAGGGAGTGTCCCATGTGTAGGACTGTGGGCCCCTACGTACCTCTCTGGCTTGGCTGTGAGGCAGGATTTTACGTAGATGCAGGACCACCGACTCACGCTTTCACCCCCTGTGGACATGTGTGCTCAGAAAAGTCTGCAAAATATTGGTCTCAGATTCCTCTGCCTCATGGAACTCACGCATTTCATGCTGCCTGCCCTTTCTGTGCCACACAGCTGGTTGGGGAGCAAAACTGCATTAAATTGATTTTCCAAGGTCCAGTTGACTGATGCCCTTGACAGCCATCTACTATTAACAAGTTACTGTGAAGATTTTGCCACTAACTAGAATTCTACCTTTTTGTAATGCTGTTATTAGGGAGAGGGTGGACTGAGACTGGGAAAAAAGGGGGGACACAGTGATGAAACATGGCAGGAGTTGAACAGATATGTTGCATGCTCAAAACAGCAGCATCGTCATTGAAGTCTGCTTGATTAAACCATAATATCTGTGTAATAATTGGATTTCAACTGCCATGCTTTTATTTTTAACCTTGGGCTTTTAACCAAGTTTTTTTTTCCTTTGTAAACTTGGACAAGATTTTACAATATAGAAGAAATTTATTTGAAAGTCACTGTAAACGTGCAGCCCTCGGTGCTGTGTGGGATGGTGTTACCCAAAACATGTACGGTGTCTGGAGTGCCTGACGTGGCTAGGGTAGCGCTTTGCACAGGACTGGTGAACGGGAGACCTTAGGCATAGGGGCTTGTTTCGAAATCCGGGGCATTTTTCTAATTTATTTTTCTGACTCTCTTAGAAGGACAATATTCATATATTGTGGGATTTTTTTTAACTTCAGTGGAATTCACTTACATAGTCACTCATCAAATACTTGGCATTTCAAACAAAAAATTTTTCCATAATTTCTTAGTATGCCTTTTGTTACTTCTGCCTGATGTGGTTTGTCCCTTACCTTCATCTTATATGGCCAGGACTGTTTGATTAAAAAACAGCAGCTCTTAAAAGTTCTTTAATGGAGGGTGACTATTACAGCAGTAGTCATGGCCTAGGTACTATAATACCAACTTTATCTGCATATTGAATTATTCAAGATTTAAGAGTGATTAAAAATACACTTTTTAAAACCACTTGTTGGGGTTTTATAGGGTTTCTTCTTCTTCTTCCTCCTTAAGAAAGCCAAAATTCTATGAGCCTAAAAGCAACAAATCACAATGATACAGTCATTTTTGTTCAGTCGCTTTCCACCATCTGTCACCTTCCCTTGCTGTGAAAGGAGCCCTTTAAGTTTTGAAAATGTTTGCAAATCAAACTAAATTTAAATGTGATCATTAGATATACACAAAACCAAGTGGTACATCTGCAGAGATAATTTGAAATTTCTGATTTTTGAGAGCAAATGAGTGTTTACTGAGGAATAATTAAATCAGAATTTCATATGAGCTCCACCATCCCTCTCTGTTAGTTTCATTTCATTTTGATTAATAATTCTTGGATGCTCATTCTCTGTGCTTGGTACCAGAGTATCACTGCTCCCAGAATGCAGAGAATCTGTAGCTAATACAGGCCCCTGCTCGTGGAGCAAGCATTCATTTAAACTAACATCCTCATACATGGACCATCAAAGATTTGATTTACATTTTCTAACCTTTGTAAATATATGTAATTTATATGATTCTAATGTACTATATTCATACTTGAATTGGTTTTTCCATATTTTGCCTATTGGCAAATAGTTTGCCTATTTCCCGTCATTCTAACCTATTTGAATACTCTTTTCCTTAAAGTGATAAGATTTATTACTCTTAATTGCTGCTGCTTAATTTGACTTAATATTTTTAAAGTTCAGCCTGTCAGTTTTAAAATAGCTTTATTTTTCAACGGAGATCATTGTTGAGGATGAGGTATTTTTGTTTTGGGTTTTCTTTTGGTAATTTTTAAGTGATGTAAAAATCCTACAGCAGTTTTCTTATTAGTAGCTTCCTCTATTCTGTATATCTTACTCTACCTGCAGACAGAAAATGAAAGGAAAAGATGAAATTGCCTAGAATAGTGTATTAAGTGCCATCTGATCTAGCCAGAATCTCTGATGACTAGCTTTGTTGATAGAGTTGTCTTTTCAGCCTATGAGTCTATGGGCTCTGAAGAATGATAAAGGAGGTACTTGTCCCTTTTCTTGTTTTATAGCTAGAGAGTGGTTTGAGGGTTCTTGATACTCCAGGATCATCTTGTAAGGTAAATGGTCTTGTACCCAGAAAGGCTGATTTTCACCTACCAAAAGAAACACAACTTTTTTTTCTACAAAATTATGCTTTGATATCATAATTTTCCACATCAAGGACTATTTATAAATCTAGTACTTCTGCATGTGATATATGCCCAAAAGTAAGGTTACCATCTGAAGTTTCTGACTTTTACTAAACTCAAGTGCAAGTTGAAATTTGGGCAGTAAATTCCAAGCTCTTGGAAGGGGTGAGAGTGCCACCTGCTATGGCTACACATCTTTTCCTTTGGCTTCCAAATGAGGTCCTCTCCCACCCTGTCTAAGGAACCTCAGAGAGGTGGCACATCTGTAAAAGGAAACCACACTCACCTAAGCTACTCATGTAAGATTCCCTTATAATTTTGACTATTGAGATATTTTTTTTGAAGACTTGAAAGCAACTTAGTTTGTGAAAATAAAAAACTCCAGCTCACCAAAGTAGAGTAATACAGTTGAGTAAAGGTCATGTCTCCAAAGTCACTTCTTGCTTTTATGTCTGGCTTTTATGCCCCACTCAACCACTTGTACACATAAGGAATCCAATTGTCCCGGTCTCAGCCTAACCGAGATGCCTTTTTCAAATAGGTTTCCAGAAGCAAAACTCCAGTGATGTATTTCCATAGATATTTTTCTTTTCAGTTGTTTATGTCAGTTTACTACAAAAAAAAAAGGATTCAGAGTGGATGGGGTACAACTCTGAGTATTTTTCTAGACTGAAATTTTTTATTAATAATCGGTGCTGCCGGGTCATGCATGCTGCAACTCCCAACATTTCCCTTATTTGGTTCAGCTTTTTGCAAAAAGGGCTATAGGTCACACTGCAGAGTATTAAGCTTTCTGGTGGATTTTTTTTGCCCCAACTATGGCCCAAAAGAATTAAAAATCTTTTAATATAAATAGAGAACATATTTATCATTCCTCAATAGTTAATTAGAGTTTGGTACCTTTGTGCCTCAGGGAAGCCACGTGATATAACTGGTTATAGAATTTCAGGGTTAGGGTTTAAGGAAAGGAGAAAGCCATTGGAAAACTGATGGGCTCCATTAAGGAGACTAATGAATCTGGATGCAGAAATGTGCCAGGAACTGGCATAAACATGATTGTAGTAGAATTTATTTTCCAGTACCAATAGGAAAATCATTTTAAGTTATTATATATACTGTATTAGGAAAGTTGAGGTGAACTCTTCCTAAAGCTTCAATGCCTTTTGTTTTTGCTGACATAGAAAAATCTCAAACCTTTGTTATTTGGGAGCTCAGTATTGTTATTTGGGCACTTTTGAGAGTTTAAGGAGCACATTTTCTACTTAATTTATATGTACTATATGTTATAGAATTGTTACCTGCAATTCTTGGATTTTGCTCCACTTCTTTTCTTTTTGAAAGCCATTCTGTCCTTTGGATGTGCACAGGAGGTGTGGTCACACCATTCATTGTGCTGGATGAACACCTGCTAATGTCATGTGATCTTGCCACATAACAGTGGCATTTCTGATAGAAAAAAAAAAGCATGAGATTTTGATTTTAAGCCAGACGCAGGTCCATTCCCTTGTATGTTACTCTTATGTCCCCATAGTTTAGCCTTTGTGGGGCAAGAGAATGAAGTTCTTCCTGCAGCTGTGGACAGAGAACACCACTCTGTTGTCATTTATGACCCAAAGGTCAATGAGACAACTTCAGGGTCTTTTTAAAAGAATGTCTTTTTAAAAGCATTGCTGAAGCAGTAAAACAAAAGAAGGTTCAGTATTTTCTTTTTAATAAAACTTACACCCTTTCAAATAAATTTTCACCCTCGTGAAGAACCCCTAAACGAGGATGGGGGCAAATATTTTTCCAGTTGTACGTAACCATTTCTTAACATGTTTCTAAGCAAACAAAAAATAAACTCAATGAAAGGGAAGTGTTTCATTTTTAGCTAAGATGGCAGATTGCTTCTCTGTACTGAATAGTCTAGAAGTTAAGGGGGTGGTCATATTTACCATGTATAGTGTTATGAGCAGTTAAATTTTATGAATATATTTGTAAAATTGTTCTTTTATATTTCATGTCAAATTAAAAAGTTTATTTCTTCACTATTGTACCTGTGGAAATACAAGCCATTTTACAGGAAAAATCTTCAAAAACTATTAAACAGATCTCACTATGTTTGTGAGTCATTTGTCTTCAGACTCTGGTTGTCATTGGGTTCATCAGGACATTCATCAGGACAGTAGGAGGAAGATACAAATGTAGGTTTGATTTCTGCATTTCTCAAACTTCCCAGTTAATCCCAGATAGTTGAGTTTATTATTAATTGTTTTATACTCTGCACAATACATATTTAAATCTAGGTTCTGAAAATCAAAAATTTATTAAAGTTGGTGCTTATATTATCGTTTCTTAGGACATTTTATCACTGTCAAATAAATCTAATTTCTAGGAAAATTTAACCTGGATGATAGAATTAATTTTCTTCAAGGTCATTATAGTCATGTTACTGCTTTTGTAACGGTCTCTCTTCATTTTTAACATAATAAGGATTGTATTAAAGCCTTCAAGCCTTAAGATGGTGTTTCTGTCTTAAGAAAATATATGCATGTATGACAGGTTTTTTCCTCATCCCATTGATATTCAATGATTCTTAGTATTATTGAGGGAAATAGATTTTTATTTCCCCAAAAAAATGCACTTATATAATAAGGTTTTTATTTAAAAAGGTAAGTGTTCCATACTTTTATCAAATCTAAGATGCTATGAATTATAAGATGTGTTACTATAGAAAAACACATCCAGTTATAATTATAAGATACATCCCATTCAGCAAGGCACCAAAACTGTGTACGGTGGGGGGCTGTTAACAAATGGAGCTAAGACAACTGGATATCCACATACTAAAGAATGAAGTTGGACCCCTACCATTGACCCTAAGTGGATCACAGAGCTACAGCTATAGAGCTCTTAGGAGGAACGGGGTGTGTGTGGAGGGGAAACCTTGTGACCTTAGTCAATGATTTCTTAAGATTCTACACCAAGAAAACACAACAAAATGAAAAAGGAGGTAAATTGGGCAACCAAAATTTTAAGTTTTGTACATTATTAAGAAAGTAAAAAATTCGTAAAAAAAAGAAAATATTTAAATATGTGAAGCTCAGATTGGCAAGGAACCTATGTCCAGAATGTGAAAAAACTCTTAAAATTCATTAGCTAAAAATACAACTCCATTAAATAATGGTCAAGTATTTCAATAGACTTTTTACAAAGAAGATACACTAATGGCCAGTGAGCCCATGAAAACATGTTCAACATCATTAGCCATCAGGGAAATGCAAATTAAAACAATACAATGCCATTTGATATCAAGATGACTAAAATAAAAAGGAAACAATAACAAATGTTGGCAAAGAAGCTGGAATATTAGAACCCCCAAACACCTGGGATGGTAAAATGATGCAGCTGCTTTGGAACAAACAATTTGGCAGTTCCTCAGAAGGTAAAATATGCAGTTATGTGATCCATCAGTTCCACTCCTTGGCATATACCCAAGAGAATTGAGAACATTTACACAAAAACATGAACACAAGTATTCATAGCATTCATGAGAGCAAAACAGTGAAAACTAATCAACTGAGGAATAGATTACCAAATGTAGTATATCCATAGAAATAATATTTGGCTATAAAAATGAAGTACCAGTACATACTACAACATAGATAAACCTCAAAAACACTTAATGCAAGAAAACATTCAAAAGGCCACACTGTGTATGTCAGAAGTAGGGAAATGCATGGAGGAAAAAAAGTAAGATTAGTGATTGACACGGGTTAAGGAAAGAGGAATAAGAAATGAGTAGTGTTAAGTACAGAGTTTATTTGGGGGGTAATGATAATGTTCTAAGCTTTTGTGTGGTTGTACAACTATGTGAATGTACTAAAAACCACTGTACACTTAAAAGGGGCACTTTTATAGTGTATGAATGATATCTCGATAAAACTTAAAATATGCATTCTAAATTCAAAGATGTTAGATTGTGACAAATTTTGTCTTAGAATCAAAATACCATTTTATAATCTTAGGTGATTATTTTGCCTAATTTGAGAGATGTTTTCCATAGTCTTCAAACATAACTCATTCCACTTTTTTAAAAAATGAGATTTATTGTTGCATATTTCTCCATGCACAAAATATAAGAATATAATTTGGTCAGTACCACCCCTCAGTGTCTCTCGCCTGCAATACTCCCTCCCCCAGGCCTTTTGCTCTCCTCTCCTGAGATCCTCCATACACATCTTTTTTCCCTGTTTTCTGTCTAGTTTCCCCACAGGAGTAGCTCACTCTGTCACACTGGTACTTGCCCGTTAAAGAAAACATAAACATAAGCCTTCCAAAAACAAAATATTAGAAGACAGCTTCATATTCTTATGGATCGACTGCTTTTTTTTTCTTCTTAGGATGAAATCATAGAATGATATTCTGAAAGCCTTCAACATCTACATTAATAACTAACTGTTGTTCTAAGTGGAATAAGGACTAATACAGAACTATTGTAAAAAATCTAAACCATGGGAAATATAAAGAGAAAAAACCATTTATGATCCCATCACCCAGAGATTAACACTTCAAATATTTGGAAATATATCTTTCTAAACAGAAAAGGAATTTTTAGTTGTGATGTCACCTTCATTTTGGTCTGTTTGTCAATTATTTCACCAGAAAGACTGTTATATGTCAGTTTTGAAATGTGGTTTTGGGAACAGAGGGAAAATCGATTACGTGCGCATCCACAGACTTTGTGTCTTGCAAAAGGAGGCCACCATTGTCCTGGCTGCAGAGCTGTAAGCCTCAACAAACTGCTTCCAACTGTTGTGCCACCCTGAAGAAAATTATGCTGCACTGGGGTGCCCAGAAATGTTCTGAAGCTTCATGTCACTTTTGTCTTCTAAATGGGTTCTAGCTGAAGAATAATACTAAGGTCATTGTTGTTAGATAAAAGGGGTATTATGGTCTTTTTCTTGCCTAATTCCAGGTCTGAACTTTAAGCTTCCATCAGTTTCCTGAGACTTTGGCTTTAAATAGAGATTCTTTAGCTGCATCTACAAAGGCTACCTTCTTGGTTTCTCAGTCTCTCCAGTGTCCCCCAAAAGCTCATGTGTGAGACAATGCAAGAATATTTAGAGGAGCAATGATTGGGTTTTAAGAGTCGTAACCCTATCATTGAATTCATCCCCGGACTGGATTAATTGAGTGGTAACGTAAAGTAGGTAGAGTGTGGCTGGAGGTGGTGAGTGAGTGGGGGTATGCCTTTAGGGTATATATTTTGTATCCAGCAAATGGTCTCTTGCTCTCTTTCTCTCTCTCCCCTGCCTGATCATCATGTGAGCTGTTTCTCTCTGCCACATTGATATTCTGCCATCTTAAACCCCAAGAAACAAAGCCAGTTATCTATGGACAGAGTCCTCTGAAACTGTGAGTCCTTAAATAAACTTTTCCTCCTCTAAAATTGTCCCTGTCAGGTCTTTTAGTCACAGCAGGGAAAAAGCTGACTGAAACACTCCAGGGATTCTCACTTTGGACAAACCACCTACAGAACAATGCAGGCGGGCTGGGGATGTGGCTCAAGTGGTAGCACACTCGCCTGGCATGCGTGCGGCCCAGGTTCGATCCTCAGCATCACATACAAACGAAGATGTTGTGTCCGCCGAAAACTAACAAATAAACATTAAAAATTCTCTCTCTCTCTCTCTCTCTCTCTCTCTCTCTCTCTCTCTCTCTCTCTCTCTCTCTCTTTAAAAAAAAAAAAAAGAACAATGCAGGTGATCCATGTTCCATACTTTAAGAAATGCTTCTTCAACTATCTGATGATACTCAGCATATGCCTCTGCTGTGCTCATCAATTTGAGCAGACCCAGCATGGTTTCCTGGGAATTTGAGGTATGTGGCCCCAAACAATCAAGTGTCCTTCCTGCCCTGTGATTCCAGCTGCCATTTTCTCTCAGGGGAATGGACATGACTCTAACTCTTGCATTCCATATCCTTTGCCATTGGTTTCTTTAGTTCATTTCTTTAAGTATTTCCTTCCTGCAGAAAACAACCTCCAGAGATTTTCAAACTGGTTTGAAGAAGTTCAGAGTTCAAGATGAAATTTATACATAATTCTGGAAACTTGCTGAGTCCTCAGAATTCTCATTAACATGATGAAAACTTGCTTAGGTCAGCAAATCAGATCTCATCAGTGTACATTTCACCAACCTTGGGTTTCTATCATCTAATGATAAAATTTGGAAAAGGAATGCTTTTTAAAATTTCAGTATTTGATTCTCCATACATTCTGAAAGTGTCCTATTGCTTAGAAGTATTGGGTTACATTTCCTCATCTCTAAAATAGAAGTATGTCTTCTTCTATAAAATAAAAGTAATAATCGTGCTCCCCTCCTTAAATATCTTATAAAATTAACATAACTCATGCATTGTGACATATAGTAAGTGCTTAATAGATGATAGGTGCCTATATTACTTCCTTGCAAGAACATTACCTGAAGAATCTTCCTTAGAAGTTGAGTCTCAGAAATACCCTGCCAAAAAGGTCATCTTACAACCTTGAGAAATAAACTAGTACATCCCTTTATTTGACCACAGACTCTTTTCCTTTGTATTTCGTATGTTTAAATCTTGATGAATGCTAAAATTTGTGGGCTTTTGCTATTCTGGTACTATTGCTTCACATTCCCAATATTACTTTTATTTTAAATGATATTATTGTGAAGCCAGTATTGGCTATAGCTTTTCAGATAACTCTAAATCCTACTCTTTAAAGAAAACTACTGTTATTACTCATGCACAACTCTGCATCAAGCCTCTGTGACTCTAATAAGTTTCACTTGATATTGCTGATGATCATGGAAAGACTATTCTATGAAAAGAAACACAGCAAATATAATTAAGTATGTATTTAAGAATATAAGACTATTGACAATTAATGTACCACTATTTCAGTTGCTAGTGTTTATCAATTTTAAATGTATTTTTATAACTTCAAAAACATTCTGTTACTTAGAACTAGCTTATTTATTTGGAAAAATGCATCTTTTGAATTGGGTGGATACTGAGCTGAATTATCACCCATGTTGCTGATGGAAAGCCTCAGGATGCCTGACCAGTTCTCTTGTTCATTTCTTCTGCAGAGAAAGAGTGAAAACTCATTTAAATTCCCACAACCTTTGCTATAAAATTCAATAAACTATCCAAATTTGAAGTCCCTGCAGGCCACCAACATTTCCCTATTTATCTGAACCAATTTATGGTAGGTTAAAACTTTTAATGGATTGAATTCTTAGTTTACATTCATGAATCTTTAGGTTGAAAACTGCTTTAGAAAATAGAGATTTCAATGATAAGTTTAGTCTGAATCAGCATGGCTGAAATCAGAAAATGCAAAATGTGGTCAGGAAAAGCACTGAGTTAGGTATCAGTTTCTGAGAATTGTGTGATTTCTGCTTAATCATGTGATCTGATGCAAGTTACTTAACCTCTGCTTGATTTTTACTTTATGAGATGATGAAATTGGACTAAATCAATGATTTTCAAATTATGGGTGTATGTGCACAACACCTTTGCAAAATCAAATAAAATTGCATGCAGATTCCCAATATGTAAAGACATAAAAATGATATTTTAGTAGTATAAATTTTCTGAACTCAAATAGATAAAATTATCTAATGAGAAAAAGACTAAAATCTAGTGTTAGGGAAAATAATTGTGTCAGCCTTATCTCCTGTTTGTGTGTGTGTGTGTGTGTGTGAGAAAAAGTGATTTGTAGCTCATCTAAAACCTTAATACTCATTCATCAAAATCAGAAGCTTGAAAGGGGAGTAATAGAAAATTTCTTTCAAAGTTAAATCATTTACAATATTTAACAATTACATCCATTCTTATTAATATTCATGTCAGATAAAAATTACCTAATAGAGTAAGTGTAAAATCATCTATGATAGCTTACAAGTGTAGGTGGGCACCAAATAGATCTGAACTCCGTTCTTATTATAGGGCCCAAATTTTTAAAAAGATAAAGAATGATATTCATGGAGAACTCATGTTGGTAGAATCCTGTGTATAGTGTCAGCTCTCAGCTCTGCTGTCCAAGAGCCTGCTGTCTAAAGTGGCCTTACCTGACACATAATTATGCATGCAATTGTTAACCCATCATTTGAGAGCTACTGATAACTCAAACAGGACAAGTTCCTGCTTATCAAACCCTTTCTTTTCCACCTAAATTGATGAATGAAGATAGCAAAGGAAAACTTTAAATGCTTTAAAAAGACTGTTTTGAGCATGGGATAAAATATAATTTGTATTAAATATATTAAAAAGGAATTAAATACTTGACTAGATATAAATATTACTATTCTATGTACATGCAATGGTGATGTATGTATTCACTATTACCCATTCTTTAGTATAAAATTTAATCAGTACTTTAAGATAGTTTAACTTGATTAATGTTTACATTATCATATATTCAAGTACACTGGAATACTCACACTTTGCTAATGACATCTGCACCTCATTCTAATAACACATGCTACAGAATGTCTTATCTGACCTCTACTTCACTTCCTGTGGGATGGACCACTGCCCTCCATTACTTTTGGAAAACAGTGACGAATGCCCATGGCATGTCCATGCTCACAGCTAGCAATCCACTCCCTCTCCTAACACAGTCTTCAGCTTCCACCAGTTGAAGTTCATGCTTACCAAGAGTCAATTATATTTGTTCCCAAACTTACACCAATTGTCCTATTGATATTATGTACTTAAGTATTATGTAACCTCATAAAACAGGAATATTTTTGATATCAGAGTTGTTTCATTTGTGAAATTTTTTAAAAAGCAGTTTCCAGTATGGGCAAGAAAACTGTAAAACATTGGTAAATGCATGGGGTTTTATGAAGTTTTTGCTTAGAGTGTACCTGGTGTCTTTTGGTTCTCACTCTAAGAAACTGAAAATCAGAAATGATTCCTTGTAAATGTGGTTTATTTAAGAAAGAACACTTGGATTACTGGCCAGTGGACCAATACTGAAAGAAAAGGCTTTGGCACACTGCCCAAAATGTTAGTATGCGAATGTGCATTTGTGTTCTAAAGTTAAAGTGAGACATTACAATAAATGCAAGAGGTATGTGTTCTTTTTTATAGATTTCAATTAACTGAGTAACCACTCTTCCAAACTATTTGGATAAGAGTTTCTGCTATGGTTCAAATTAGTTTTTGTGCACTCAACTACAAAACTGTATCATGATCTGTTTTCCAAAGGTAAGTTGGATGTCGAGCTTGTTTTTATTTATCTCCTTTATTTTCAATTCTATCAAAAAATATCTAATACCACTATGTTCCATGCCAGAGGCTTGTGGAAATAAGGTATGTACAGTCTGTGGCCCTAGGTTAACTTTTCAGACTGGCAGGAATACCATCAAGTTAAAAGCAAGCACAGAGCCAGGGATCCCCTGAAAGGAAGCCTGGCCTATATTTGGAGGATGGGAGAAGTAGATCAATTATCGGAATTGATTTATTTCCCATTCTTACTCTTGGAATTGGATTAAGTACAATTTTTTCTTTTTGTGTTTTGTTTGGTTGGTTGGCTTTAGTGTTAATTATTTCCAGTTTAAAAAAAATTAATCCTTCTTCAAAACTCTTTGGCCTGGAACCAAATAACAATTATCTTTGACAAATGATTAACTTTCAACATATCCCTGTGAGTTCTGGCATTACCAATTTTATAAGCCACTACCATACCCTCTGGAGGCCAGCTTTTTACACACAGATACACACCATACACCTTGGCACTGTTTCCCTGTCTGCCTGTCACGACCGTGCCCCCAGGAAACCTGAGTTCTGCAAATTCAGAAGACACATGACAGCTGTTATCACACTAATTACCAAGTGTGCTGCTGGTGATTTTTGATCGTGCTTTGAACGCTGTATATTAAAAGGAGAAATGCAGACTGCAGCTGTTCCCCTGCTCTTTGGGAGTCACACTGCCCTTTGCTTGGAACTGATCAACACTCACTATGCTGAGTCAAGTCTAGACTGATAAGGCCTTCAACAAAGACCCTGGTTTATTCACCTTGTGGATCCTGAACCATAATCCTGTTTCCTAAGCACAGTGATGAGTAGACCATTCTTTACAGAGGTTTCTGCTCACATTTTAACCTTCTGTTCTGTGAAAACCTACCGTATACCAATCAGTTTTCTGTCTCACCAGGATCTTGGCCTCTTAACTTTCCAATTTTGTTTTTTTTTTTTTTTTTTTTTTTTGAGCCCTGCAAGATAGTCCAGAGCTCAGCTGTTTCCTCCACCTCCAGTAGCCGACAGTTACTTCACATAGCTGCAATCGGTCCCAGTGTGAAAGAAGCTGTGGACCAAGAGCCACCTCTCTTCAGACCATGGCCTTTCCAGTCTTCCATACACCAGCAACTCTCCTGTGTCTTGGGACAGAGTTCTAATTTCACTTCATGTGGCCTTTTTAATTGTTCATGGTGGGAGCATCAGTCTGCTCCATAGTATCCTCCTCAGGGGTAGGAGGAAACCCTAAGCCTGTATTTGAAACCTCAGAGAAGGGACTGTGTTCAAACACATGGCTTTTATTTATCTATTCAGAGAGAGACTGTGAGCAGTGTGCTTCTCTGCTCACAGTTGACGTTCCTCAAGATTTAGCAAACATCCCAAAGTTCATCTTTTTCCTCCTTTTAATTCCAAATGGTGAGGTTTTCTTACAAAAACATTCAATCAAACCCCACTTGGTGATCCTACTTTAAATGTTCAGTGAGGATTTCTGAAATCCACTTCATTTTAGAGGAGCTTGTAGACTCACTTGAAATGGACCAGAATTGATTTGGTTGGGGAGATGCAAACTTTCTATCTCCTGAAGAAGCCATTGTGCATGGAAGCAAAAAGATAGTCCAGGCTTTGGTGTTCAGGCACCAGGAGAGACGCTGCAGTTGGTGAGTCTGGTCACTTGTGCGAAAAGAGCCAGTGGACTCCATAGGGAGCCTCCTTCTCCCAGACCTCTGACCATACATACTGTGTCCTTAGTGAATTCTCAGCCGTTAGCCTTCCTCTGAGGCATGGCAACATGAGGCAGGGCAGAAGTCAGACCCACACAGAGAACAGATTACCCCAAGGCAAAGCCCAAACAGAGCAGAGGACTTGTAAATCCTGTCGGACAGCTTTGCCCCTTGGCTTACATTCACTTTGATCTAGGACCTGGAGGATATCAGAGTGTATGTCAATTTCCATGGGGGATAGTAGAGAATAGGATAGACAGCAGAATACATCAGACACTAGAATGGCAATATGTAAATCAATGGAAGGGTAACTGTTGTGATACAGCAATCTGTATATGGGGTAAAATTGGGAGTTCATAACCCACTTGAATCAAACTGTGAAATATGATATATTAAGAACTATGTAATGTTTTGAACGACCAACAATTAAAAAAAAGAGCAAAAAAAAAAAACTAAAGAAGAAAAAAAAAGAAAACAGAAGAAAAATGCTTCCATATCCATATTCCTCTCTTTCTGATCCTGAGTTCGTGCTGTTACTTATCAATCAACTGCCAGGAAGATTCCCCTGGGCTGGCAGGAGCCTCTAGAAGGATCACTGCATTCTCTCCATAAGTACTCCTCTGTTTAAGATGCAACCTCTTGACACCCCACTGCAAAACATCTAAAGGTTATAAACCACGCCGCTATTTTTAACATGTGTCCTGTGCCTCTGCACCATGAGTCAGTGACATCTCTTTTTAAAAATACTTGGCATCCCTCAGAGGAAAGATACACCCATTTAGTGTTCTCAGTTTCTACCATTCTAATCTTAAAGTCAAGAGTTGCTCCTTTTCTTGGCTGTCCTTGGAGCCTGGGAACTGGTGGGCCTCTCCCCCCTCTCCTCCCTCTCCTCTCCCTCTCCCTCTCCCCCTCCCCTTCCCCCTCCCTGTGTTACTGCTCATTTCAAAGGCAATAGCCAAGGCAAATGCAAGGAAGATGCGCTGGTGCTCATAAATTCAAGGAGCTAAAATAGCAACAGCTGTGGCAATTTCAGGATTTCAGCAGGTAATCAAGTAACTAAGTGCAAAAGCTAGATTTGACAATTCTACAGGGGACTGGGACAGAGGGCAATGAGAAATTGAGCTTCAAGGAGAATCTTCAGGAGCTATCAACAAGAATTGTAAACCCAGCAACTTCACCCAGGGAAGTGCACCGCCTTCGCTCTTGACTCTAATCCCTGAGCAGTAGGAATGCCCTTTCTCATCTCCCAGCATTTGGCTTTCTTTGGTATGTTCATCCCATATTATATACTGCAGTTCACTCTATATTTGGGGTTACATTTTCACTGGTTTAATAATATCTTTCAACACACTCATGAAAAGATGGTCATGTGCCAACTGAAGTGAAGCTTGTGAGTAGCATTTCTACTAAAATGTTCTTTTCAAGTCTAGAGGGCAGTGATTCTCAGTCTCTATGAAGGGTAGCCAGGCCCTCTTGTTCACTGTAGACGGGTTAGAATAGTGTTCAAGTGATACAGTGCCTTGTTCTCTTTTATCACTAGACATTATGATGAAAGAGGTCACATTAGGACAAAACTCGGTTATAAGCATTAGCATAGCAACTAAGAGCAGAGGCTCAAGACAGGCTGCTTAAGTTCAAATCCTGGCTCTACTACTTACAGGCCTGCAACATTGGGCAAATTTCTTAACTGTTCAGTGTCCCAGTTTCTACACCTATGTAACAGTGTACACGATATTCACCTTAAATCAGTTCAATGAGAACTGATTGATCCGCTACATGGAAAGTACCTACTATAATGCCTAGCATGTAGTAAGCACTCAGTAAATGCTATCTCATCTAATTAAACAAATCATGTCTCTCTTCAATAATAAGCACCAGATAAGCAGTGGGAAACCCAGCAAATTTATAAGAAAAGTAAAAATAACCTTTTGACATTTTTAAACATCTTTGTGTTATTTGAAGCTCTGTTGTTTGAAAAGATTCAGAAATCCAATTTCTGAACTGATCTAGGAGGACAAAAAAGAAATTTATTGGCTCTTGTACTTTGGCTTCAGAAACAGCTAGATTCAAGAGCTCTGTCTCTTGGCCGGGCTAATATAGTTTTGCCTGCAGTCATCTGTGGGAAATACGGTTGCTCCCCCCACCCCTAACCCCTTATTTATACCCTTCTGGCCTGACATCTCCAGCAGAGGCATCCCAGGAAGGGCTGGGATTGGCTGAGCATAGAACCAGTCACTATGGATGGAGGGATGTTGTTATCTCGCCAGGATCAAGTGCCTTCCCCTGGAAAACTGGGGGTAGAGAGTGAGGAAGTTGGAGGAAGAGGCAAGACTTGTAATGGGTGTTCCAGCCAAACCACAACTTTGTGGAATCAAATCCCCTGGGAAAGAATGGTACTGGGGGTAAGGTTTGCAGTCTGAAACCATAGATGCCTGTCTGCAGCTAAAAGGAAAAGACCTTCATTCTTCTGTATAGAGATGGAAAATATAGGAAGTGTTTCTTCTGTCATGCCAACATAGAAAACTTGCATGTGAGCTCCTAGAACACTGTATTGGAAAACATTCTGAGGTCGCCTCCTTGCTCAGACAAAATGATGACCTGCCATGGGTATGGTTTGAGGAGTCAGGGAACATAAGCCAGGTGATAACTGCCTGTATAATGCCAATTGAAGAACACTTACCCACAAACTAAGGACACCACACTGAGGGACTTTCAACCAGAACCACATGTCAGCACAGAGCTTCCCAACTAGAGCCAATTCAAATTGGCCACCTGACTGCTAAACCTGGCAGGTTATACACCTGTGAAGCCACATTACAACACCACACACACTGACCCTTCTCTATTAAGAAGACAGAAAATGCTGATTTACCTCTTTCAAAGTCTCTTGGATTGGCCTCTCACAAAACTTACCTTGAGATTCTTCACCAAAACACAACAAATAGAACAAGAATAAAATTTGAACTCTTTAATTTTTCTTTCTTATGGTTTTATACTTGACATGAGATGGTATCTGTAGTGTTACACCAACTCCTAGGTGTGCTCAGTGCTCTTTAAAAGTAGTTCTTTTATGATTATTTTCACAAAATTTTTCTTTCTTATAAAGCATGCATTTTATCACTAAATAAAAAGTGAGGACACTGTGCACCCAAATGTAGTTGAAAGATTCACTTAAAAAGTTTCAGAAAAGATCTCCCTGTATTAATGACTTTTTTTTGTGTGTGTGTATGTGTGTTTTATGCTTTGTCACTGGGGGCCTGTGGTTTGGGGAGGGACTCTATCACCCCCTTCCCCTGCCCAGGGTTAGCTAATTCTTAGCTAACTTGTCTGTCTGCAAACCTTTCATTTACAAATCAACCCATTCACAGTCCACATCCCCAACCACCTCTTTTATTTAAAAGGGCCCATATTTCCCTTCCCTAAATCACCCCAGGGTCAAGGACCAAAATGGAAACCACCCCTATAGCTTAGAACCCACCGAAATTATTCCAACTATCCAACCCTACACTGCTTAATCTCACCTACCTGCCTCTCCCATTCTTTCCCTTGAAAGGAACTGCAAAGGCTTAGTGTCCTGCTTATGCCTCCTTGTACCTGCCACCGTGAAGCCCTGCCTGACGTGGCATGCCCCTCCTCCTGGGAACTGTAAGCAATATACTCTTCTTTCAAAGGCAGTTGTTTCTGTCATCCTACTACAGATCATTATCACAAATCCCAGGTACATTTTGAAGCCCCACTCCCATGACCACAAACAGTAGGGTTGAAGAATAATGGAGGAAGAAAAAACACTCCCAAAATTGAAGTCAAAAGAAAAATGTGGGAAAAGGAAAGACTCTGAATACAAATGTGTTGATACAGTTATTCATTTTCTTTCTATAGTTTTGTTTGGGGGAAAAAGTTATCAAAACCCAAGCAGATATATAGAATTTCTATAGGAATAAATATCTATTTGCTATTGGGTTTGTGCCAGAGTTTGAACAAAATTATGGACAGTATTAACATTTGTAGAAGTTATCTCTGATGTGACCTCTAGCAATTCCGCAGTCAATCTCATGAAACACATTTGAACTTGGAACCATCATTTTTTTTGCATTATTCTTATTTATTTTCTTTTTTTTTTATTGGTTGTTCAAAACATTACAAAGCTCATGACATATCATCTTCCATACATTTGATTCAAGTGGGTTATGAACTCCCATATTTTACCCCAAATACAAGTTGCAGAATCACATCGGTTACACATCCACATTTTTACATAATACCATATTAATGACTATTGTATTCTGCTACCTTTCATATCCCCTACTATCCCCCCTCCCCTTCCCTCTCATCTTCCCTCTCTACCCCCATCTGCTGTTGTTTAATTCTCTCCCTTGTTTTTTTTTCCCTTTCCCTTCACAAACTCTTATATGTAATTTTGTGTAACAATGAGGGTCTCCTTCCATTTCCATACAGTTTCCCTTCTCTCTCCCTTTCTCTCCCCCCACTCCTCTCTGTTTAATGTTAATCTTTTCCTCATGCTCGTCTTCCCTGTTCTGATCTTAGTTGCTCTCTTTATATCAAAGAAGACATTTGGCATTTGTTTTTTAAGGATTGGCTAGCTTCACTTAGCATAATCTGCTCTAATGCCATCCATTTCCCTGCAAAATCCATGATTTTGTCGTTTTTAGTGCTGCGTAATACTCCATTGTGTATAAATGCCACAGTTTTTTAATCCATTCATCTATTGAAGGGCATCTAGGTTGATTCCAAAGTCTAGCTATTATGAATTGTGCTGCTATGATCATTGATGTGGCAGTATCCCTATAGTATGCTCTTTTAAGGTCCTCAGGGAATAGACCGAGAAGGGCGGTTCCATTCCCAGCTTTCCTAGGAATCTCCATACTGCTTTCCATATTGGCCGCACCAATTTGCAGTCCCACCAGCAATGTACAAGTGTACCCTTTTCCCCACATCCTCCCAGCACTTAATGGCTGCCAATCTTACTGGAGTGAGATGGTATCTTAGGGTGATTTTGATTTGCATTTCTCTGACTGCTAGAGATGGTGAGCATTTTTTCATGTACTTATTGATTGATTGTATGTCCTCCTCTGAGAAGTGTCTGTTCAGGTCCTTGGCCCATTTGGTGATAGAGTTGTTTGTTATCTTATTGTTTAATTTTTTGAGTTCTTTGTATATTCTGGATATTAGGGCTCTATCTGAAGTGTGTGGAGTAAAGATTTGTTCCCAGGATGTAGGTTCCCTATTTACCTCTCTTATTGTTTCTCTTGCTGAGAAAAAACTTTTTAGTTTAAGTAAGTCCTATTTGTTTATTCTTGTATTTAACTCTTGGGCTATGGGCGTCCTATTAAGGAATTTGGAGCCTGACCCCACAATATGTAGATCGGAGCCAACTTTTTTTTCTATCAGGTGCAGAGTCTCTGATTTGATATCTAGCTCCTTGATCCATTTTGAATTAACTTTTGTGCATGGCGAGAGAAAGGGGTTCAGCTTCATTTTGTTGCATATGGATTTCCAGTTTTCCCAGCACCATTTGTTGAAGATTCTATCCTTTCTCCATTGCATGCTTTTAGCGCCTTTATCAAATATAAGAAAGTTGTAATTTTTTGGATTACTCTCTGTGTCCTCTATTCTGTACCATTGGTCCACCTGCCTGTTTTGGTACCAGAACCATGCTGTTTTTGTTACTATTGCTCTGTAGTACAGTTTGAAATCTGGTATCGCTATACCTCCAGATTCACACTTCCTGCTATTCTGGGTCTTTTGTTTTTCCATATGAATTTCATGATAGCTTTATCTATTTCTACAAGAAATGCCGTTGGGATTTTGATTGGCATTGCGTTGAACCTGTAGAGAACTTTGGGTAATATCGCCATTTTGATGATGTTGGTTCTGCCTATCCATGAACAGGGTACATTTTTTCATCTTCTTTAAATCTTCTTCTATCTCTCTCTTTAGAGTTCTGTAGTTTTCATTGTATAAATCTTTCACCTCTTTAGGTTGATTCCCAAGTATTTTATTTTTTTTGAGGATATTGTGAATGGGGTGGTTTTCCTCATTTCCATTTCAGAAGTTTTGTTGCTGATATACAGGAATGCCTTTGATTTATGCGTGTTGATTTAATATCCTGCCACTTTGCTGAATTCATTTATTAGTTCTAGTAGTTTCTTTGTAGACCCTTTTGGTTCTTCTAGGTATAGGATCATATCGTCCGCAAATAGTGATATTTTAAGTTCTTCTTTTCCTATTTTTATGCCTTTAATTTCTTTTGTCTGTCTAATTGCTCTGGCTAGTATTTCAAGGACTAAATTAAATAGAAGTGGTGAGAGAGGGCATCCCTGTCTTGTTCCAGATTTTAGCGGGAATGCCTTCAGTTTTTCTCCATTTAGAGTGATGCTAGCCTGAGGCTTGGCATAAATAGCTTTTACAATGTTGAGGTAAGTTCCTGTTATCCCCAGTTTTTCTAGTGTTTTGAACATAAAAGGATGCTGTACTTTGTCGAATATTTTTTCTGCATCTATCGAGATGATCATATGGTTCTTATCTTTAAGTCTATTGATGTGGTGAATAATATTTATTGATTTCCGTATATTGAACCAACCTTGTATCCCAGGGATGAATCCTACTTGATCATGGTGCACAATTTTTTTGATATGCTTTTGTATTCGATTCGCCAGGATTTTATTGAGGATTTTTGCATCTATGTTCATTAGAGATATTGGTCTGTAGTTTTCTTTCTTTGAAGTGTCTTTGTCTGGTTTCAGGATCAGGGTGATGTTGGCCTCATAGAATGAATTTGAAAGAGCTCCTTCTTTTTCTATTTCTTGAAATAGCTTGAAAAGTATTGGTATTAATTCTTCTTTGAAGGTTTTGTAAAACTCCGCTGTATACCCATCCGGTCTAGGGCTTTTCTTGGTTGGTAGTCTTTTGGTGGCTTCTTCTATTTTTTCCTTTGTTATTGGTGTGTTTAAATTGTGTGTGTGTTCCTGACTCAATCTGGGCAGCTCATATGATTCAAGAAATTTATCGATGTCTTCACTGTCTTCTATTTTATTAGAATATAGGGTTTCAAAATACTTTCTAATTATCTTCTGTATTTCTGTAGTGTCTGTTGTGATATTGCCTTTTTCATCCTGTATGTTAGTAATTTGAGTTTTCTCTCTTCTTCTCTTCGTTAGCATGGCTAAGGGTCTGTCAATCTTATTTATTTTTTCAAAGAACCAACTTTTAGTTTTATCAATTTTTTCAATGTTTTTTTTTTGTTTCAATTTCATTGATTTCCACTCTGATTTTAATTATTTCTTGTCTTCTGCTATATTTGCTATTGTTTTGCTCTTCCTTTTCTAGAGTTTTGAGATGTAGTGTGAGTTCGTTTATTTGTTGGTTTTTTCTTTTTTTGAGGAATGAACTCCAGGAAATGAATTTCCCTCTTAAAACTGCTTTCATTGTGTCCCATAGATTCCCGTATGTTGTGTCTGAATTGTTGTTTATCTCTAAGAATTTTTTGATTTCCTCCTTTATGTCTTCTGTAACCCATTGATCATTCAGTAACATATTGTTTATTTTCCATGTGATGCAGGGTTTTTCCTTCCTTCTTTTATCAATGATTTCCAGTTTCATTCCATTATGATCAGATATGGTGCATGGTATTATCTCTACACCTTTATATTTACTAAGAGTTGCCCTATGGCATAATATATGATCTATCTTTGAGTAAGATCCATGTGCTGCTGAGAAGAACGTGTATCCACTTGATGATGGTTGATATATTCTATATATGTCGGTTAAGTCTAGGTTATTGATTGTGTCATTGAGTTCTATAGTTTCTTTATTCAGCTTTTGTCTGGAGGATCTGTCTAATGGCGAGAGCGGTGTGTTGAAGTCACCCATAATTATTGTGTTGTGGTCTATTTGACTCTTGAACTTGAGGAGAGTTTGTTTTATATACGTTGCTGCACCATTATTTGGTGCATATAAATTGATAATTGTTATGTCTTGTTGGTTTGTAGTTCCTTTTAACAGGATATAGTGTCCTTCTTTATCCCTTTTGATTAACTTAGGTTTGAAGTTGATTTTATTTGATATGAGTATGGCCACTCCTGCTTGCTTCCGAGGGCCATGTGAGTGGTATGATTTTTCCCAACCTTTCACCTTCAGCCTGTGTATGTCTTTTCCTATCATATGAGTCTCCTGAAGGCAGCATATTGTTGGATTTGTTTTTTTGATCCAGGTTACTAGCCTGTGTCTCTTGATTGGTGAGTTTAGTCCATTAACATTTAAGGTTACAATTGAAATATGATTTGTACTTCCAGTCATGTTTATTTATTTATTTATTTTAGTTTTGCTAGTTTGTACTTTTTGGTTGTTTTCCTCCCCCTTTACTGAGATACCTCTCGCTGTTGGTTTTGGGCACTATTTTTCCATTCCTCTTCTTGTAGAATTTTGCCCAAAATGCTTTGCAGTGCTGGTTTTCTGGCTGCGAATTATTTTAGCTTTTGTTTATCATGAAAGATTTTAATTTCATTGTCAAATCTGAAGCTTAATTTTGCTGGATACAGTATTCTTGGTTGGAATCCATTGTTTTTCAGCGTTTGAAATACATTGTTCCAGGATCTTCTCGCTTTCAAAGTCTGTGATGAAAAATCAGCCGTTAACCTAATTGGTTTACCCCTGAATGTAATCTGCCTCCTTTCCCTCGTAGCTTTTAATATTCTTTCCTTGTTCTGTATGTTGGCTATCTTCATAATTATATGTCTTGGAGTTGGTCTATTACAGTTTTGGATGTTTGGGGTCCTGTAGGCTTCCAGGATTTGGCAATCCATTCCATCTTTCATCTCTGGGAAGTTTTCTAGGATTATTTCATTTAATAGGTTGTCCATTCCTTTGGTTTGAACCTCTGTGCCTTCTTCTATCCCAATGACTCTCAAATTTGGTTTTTTGATGAGATCCCATATCTCTTGGATAGATTGCTCGTGAGATTTAAGCATCTTTTCAGTGTTGACTATATTCTTTTCAAGTTGATAAACTTTGTCTTCATTATCTGATGTTCTGACTTCTACTTGATCTAATCTATTTGTAATATTCTCGTTAGCGTTTTTAATTTGGTTTATGGTTTCTTGCATTTCTAAAATTACTGTTTGTTTGTTTTTTTAAGATCTCTATTTCCTGGCAAAGCTCGTTCTTTGCAGTTTGAATTTGTTTATTTAGTTCGTTTTCAAAATATACTTTCAATTCTTGGACTTGCTGTCTCATGTCTTCTCTAAAATTCCGTTCCATCTGAGTTAGGTATGCCTTGATTTCTTTCCCTGTCCATGTTTCTGATGCTTCTAGGTCCTCCTGTAGATTTAAGTTGTCCTGCATTATCTGTAATCCTTTTTTCCCTTGTTTTTTCATGTTGTTCACGTTACTTTCCAGCTCTGTTTGACTGCTTTGTAACTGCTTTCTCCTATATATTTGTTTTGGCTTTGTTTATCTCTGTTGTCTCTCCTTTGTGGTGGGAGATTATGCCTATAGATGTTGGGCTTTATTGTACTTTAGAGCTGATTCATTCAATTTATAAAGGGCTTCTGGATTTTGTATGCATATAGTGATTTGTTTTTTGTTCTTAGGACTTTAGGTTAGGTGCTATGGACGTATAAGGGTTAGTATGTCTTGGCTACTTTAGAAGATTGCTCTACTGAAGGGTGATACTAACCGTTGATTGGATCAGGGTGTTGGTAGTAGCTAGGTATTTAGGAGCACTATAGACGGCCTTGAAACATTCACCTATTTGCATTTAGACAGTCACACGAAATGGAGGACGTAATGCTTGGGATGAAAGTTGGGGGGAAGGGGAAGGAAGGTGCTCTTGAAAAGAAAGAAGGAGAGGGAGATGGGTAGCACAGAGGAGAATGGAAAGAACAATAAAACTTGGAAGGGGAGAGAAAGAGGGAAAAAGGGAGAGAAAAAATAAAATAAAATAAGAAATAAAATTAGGTCTTAGAGATCCATTTTCTTCTCTTCCCATAGGCAAAGCTGTGCCCTCCTGGCTGAGTTTTGCCCTCAATGTGTCAACAGCAATCCCTGTAATGTGGCTCCTGGGAGTCTCTCAATCCTGTTGGTCCAGAGCCATTTCACTTCTACGGCCCCTCCTCCCCTTCCTCCTGCCAGCCAGCCAGGTCCTGCTCACCGGAGGCAGTTCCCCAAGGATTTGGTTACACTTTCAGCCCCACCAGTGCTCTGTTTCCCTAACGACTGAGCACTCTCTCTGTCATTCATCTAAGCCCCAGTGCTGTGGAGCTGTGGTCTGGGAGTCAATAGTTTAATTTTTCCGGACCCCTTTGGTGGGCACACCTTCGGAATCTGGCGGCTAAGACCTTTGGTGTCGCCGCTGGTGGTTATGGGAGTTGGGGGTCGAGGATCCCCTCTGCTTCCCTCAGCCCCTACAATCACGACCACTCCACTGGCGGTAGGAGGATTTGGGGGTCTGGAGTGTCCTCTGTTTCCCTCCGCCCCTACCATCAGGCCCTCTCAGTTGGCGGTTGGGGGAGTTGGGGGTGGGGAGTCTTCTCTGCTTCCCTCCGCCCCTGCAGTCACGCCCACATCACTGGCAGTAGGGGGAGTTGGGGGTCGAGAGTCCTTTGGCCCTTACGGTCACGCCTATGGAGAGATTTTGAAGTTTCCCGGTTGTTTGTATCTGATGTGGGTGGGAGTCACACACCTGCTTAAGTAGATTCCGCTGGGAAGGAATCTCTTTGGCCGAACTTTGGTGACTTCCCCTCTCTGTTATGGCGGGCCCCTGGCTCCTTGCCGGAGTGTCCAAAGGGAGGGGTAGAACTGGCTTGTCTCTGGTCTGACACAATCTCTGGTTTTAGTTCCCAGTTCGCTATTTCATAAAGGCTTGGTTAGATTCCCTTCATGTTGTCTGGGGGGGGCCGTTAGCAGAGCCGGGAGGGTGAGGGCCGTCTGCCGGGCTAGGCGGGGACCCTTCTCGCTGTGCCAGGCCGCCGGAGGCCACCTGCAGAGCCGGGCAGGTGGTGGCCGCGTGGCTAAGAGCCAGGCGGGCGGGGTGGCCGTTCGCAGAGCGAGCGGGGCCGCCAGGAGAGCCGGGATGGCGGGGGCCGTCTGCCAGGCGGGTCGGGGACCCTTCTCGCCGCGCCGCACTGGGCCGCCGGGGGCCGCTTGCAGAGCCGGGCAGGCGGTGGCCGGTGGCCGCGGGATTGGACCTCTGTGCCCACGTGGCCGGCCAAGATTCACTTGTCTGGGACAAACTGTCACCTCTAATAAACTTACTAATTCCCGGCAGGTCTCCTTTCAGCGGAATTTTGCTAGACGTTCCTCAGTAGGTAGAATGTAGCTGTTTTAATGGGTCTTTCTGATCCAGTTAATGTGGAGATACTGAAAGTGCTGCTTCCTCGCCGGCCGCCATGTTGGATCCCCCCACATCATTCTTATTTATTTTCAAAAAAAGTGATTTCTTTTGTTTTAGTGGAAGTTTTAAAACACCAAGCTCTTGTGCTCTATGTGACACACTCACATGTTAAGCATCAGAAGAACCAAGTTCTAACGCTTTTTAGAGTAAAGAATGGAGAGGGGAATCACGATGAAGAAAAGGGTGAGCCTACCCATCACCGCAGTGTGCACAGGAAGGAGCTCCTCCTCAGGGACCATGCCAGGGGCTGTATCCGGAGAAAAGAGAGGAAGAGATTTCCAGGCTGAGAAAGACCCGATGGAAGCATCCATTTTTGGATAAACCATTTGTACTAAAGCAATGAACACTTCCTAGAGAGCGACTGGGGGAGGCAGATGTTTAGGTAATATATGGCTGCTTTGCATTTCTACAACACCTTTCATCTAAGAGCTGCAGAGTGTAACACAAACATTAACTAATAAATTAAGCCTGGTGGCACCTCTGCATGATCAATAGACATAATAGTCATTTTTATAGTGTAGTAAAGGCAGCAACCTGCTCACAAGTGCTCAGGTCATTTACCCAAGGTCAAAAAGAGGGAAACTTTCAAAATAAAGGGCCAGTTCTCACCACACTCAGACTATGGGCTTTTTCTCACTTAGGAGATAAGCCACTTCAAGAGTGTGGTTCCCTCCACGAGCATTTGGTGGGCACCAAGAGGGGGCTGTGTGGGTACCCTGGTTTCCAGTGATTCCCTTCAGGAGGTACCTCTTTAATTTAGCTTGGAGATGATTTGAAAATGGTAAGTCTTAGATGAAAGCTTTAACTCCTTTTTTTCCTGTTGACCCAGGAATTAATTTGTTTGCTAATGCTGGTCTCTTTCTGGGATGATGGTGACTAGCTCTAGAGTTATGTGTTCAGGTTACTTAATCTCATTATGCAAAGGATGTAACATAATCCAAGAATATCAAACAACATGGATATGTAGGCATTAATGGAATTATTTAAATCACTGTTTTAATTTCTGAAAACTTATAAAATTGTCATTGGAAACAGTGGAACTTCTCTATGGAAGTCAGTACCACATCCCTAACAGAATCTAACTGGTTCATTTGTTCAGTATGTGATTCTTTGGTCCGACATCACTGTATTCCTTTGTAAGGGATGCTTCTTTCCACTCCCACAAGCAGGACTCAGTAATAACCTATCCTATAGTGAGATTGTTCCACCTTCCCTTTCTATTAACCACATGGTTTCTCCGGTAGTATAATCAGAAAGAAGGAAAAATAATGCGAAGAAATTTAATATTAAAAACTCCGATGCTCATGCTCCCTTTTCCAAAGAAAATGGCCAATTCTTTTAACAAAGCGACTCTGATTTCTACCTCAGAACATGTCACCAAACTTCTCAGAGAGAACCTAACTTACCCCTAAGTCACTCATGTTCTGAATTTCCATTTTTATCTTTTGAAGATGTTCTAAGTGAAATAAGGCATGATGTACATGTGGCTGTTCTGCCTTCAGCCTCTTCCTCTTGCAGATCCTGTCCTTCAAGAGCAGTCACACTCACGTTGGAGAAGTCAGGTATTCTCAACGTCTGCAGATTGCTTTGCATGATTCAGCATGTCCCCACCCTGTCCTCACAACATCAAAGTACAGACACTGACTTGGTGTTGTAAGGTGACTTGATCCTTGATCCTAAGGTGGCAGAACCAGGCTGGTCTCCATTTCCTGGTTTTCAGCCTGAGCCCAGTGCACTGGAAACCATGCGGAGTGGAGTCAGACAATGCTGGATACAAACCCAACTCTGGGAACTGGTTCTTCTTAAAAAAAAAAAAAAACAAAAAAACAAAAAAACTGTTACAGTGCCCTATCGTCTCAACAAAAAGTCGGGAGCTTATCCAGATGGAAGAGTATATGAGTTTGTGGGGGAATTCCCGCAGTTTAGGAGGAAGGAAAAAGATACTTTTAGTAATTCTGGTACAGCCTTCTGGGAGGCTCGTTGGAATCATCCTCAGGGACAATGCAGCTCTTTTAAAGCTCGGTTTGTCTTTCATTAGGATGTTAATGAGCTTTGGTGTACAATCAACTTCTGATACAGGCAAAAAGACAGGATTAAAGAAGAGCAAGTGATTAGAAACATCCACCAGTCAACCAGCAGTCCTGGGCCTCTATAAATTCGGGGTTTGCTCTTTCTGTCCCCGTGAGTTGCTCAGATTTCTCTTGTTTGTCGAAATTGGTAAAGAAGGTCCAAAGACCTTAGAGAGGAGAGAACCACCCCAGAGCCCCTTGGAGTGAGAGTGAGGTCATTCCTCAGTGTGGGGCTCTGTGGTTTGGCCTTGGGAGCCTGGGCCCTACTAAGCCTGTGGCTCATTTGCCTCCCTCTGGGGGAATAACCCAGGGTCGGCTGAAGGAACAGCCCTGTTGCTCTTGCCCTCATTGTTAAGGCTTTTAGGGAAAAGATGTGGTCTCTTTTTCAGGAACTCCTACTGCAGTCTTTAAAGCAGCCATGACAAAGACACCAAGAGCATGAAGCCAGTCCTTCTGATCTTCCAGCGCATTCGTGTTGTGATAGAGAACTATCCCTGCTCACTGGAGCCTCCGCTCGACTGAAAACGGACAGGGTGGAATGGTTTTGTAAAAAGGGAGGGAGATTCAGTTACGATTATCACTTGGTGACAAAACAGTTGAATTCTCATTTTGACTTGGATTTCAAGTGTGATTTGACAATGTGGGCGTGATGAAATAGTTTCTCTCTGTATTAACATTGCAAAACACAGAGTAACAAGTTAAAAAAGAATCACTAGGAGGATTTTATTGCAGAATTAACAGGAGGACTGGACAAAGCAAGAAAAGAGGCAGGAAGCAGAGGGTACAAGACACAGCAGAGCTGCCTGCCTGCCTGCCGCTGGCTCAAGAGAAGCCTGCAGCACCACCCTGTCACTCACTGCCCGCCCCCACTCATGGCAGATCACTTCTGGCTCAGCCTCATCTTTGGTCCCTCCCTTGAAATTTAGATTCCTGGTCATTAACACTCTACCATCTATTCCCAAATGCCACCCTTCATTTCTATCTTGAGGTTCCTTCAGAGTAGAAAGGGTGTTAAGATGCTAGACTTCCAAACACTAAAATATCTAGTGTAGCACAGCACATTTTTGTCTGCCTAGGAAATTCCCACCACACATTTCCTGCCTCATTCTGGAGCCTGCCTGTCTCTGTCTGTCTTTGTCTCTATCTCTGTCTGTCTCTGTCTCTCTCTCTCTATCTATATATATAAATTTTATTTATTATAATAAATTTTATTTATTATATACATTTTATTTATTTAATTTATTTATTATTACAATAAATTTTATTTATTATATATAGTAAATTTTATTTATTTATTATAAATTTGATTTATTATATAAAATAAATTTTCTTTACAAAATTTATTTCTATTTAGCCAAATATATATAACAGAGTTTACCATTTTTGCCATTTTTAAATGTATAATTTGGTGGCATTAAGTACATTCACAGTGCTGTGTCACCCCGCTCTATAGCAGACTAATTTCAGTCAAGTTTTTTCCTCCAGTGAATGTGGTGAGAGGAGACTGGAGGCAATCCTGTGGAAAGCCATGGAAAGTGACCTAGTGCAAGGAAAGATGCCTGGGTGCACCTTTTCATGCCATGCGGTACCAGCTGACAGACGGTATTTATAGGACAGCACCCCTTTTATTACTACTGTGACTTATCAGCACCTAGCAGTTGTTTTGTGTTGAAAAGTAGACTGTGCCCAGGTAGAAATATTTGGTTCAAATATGGCCACCTAACTTAGCACTTGGGTCCCTCTCCAGGGCCCATTAGTTTTTTCATAAATGATTCCCAGTGCAAAGTTAGGAAGTTGAATAAATTCCTAATAAATGAAATACTTTTCAGAGTAACTCCAATTAATACTGGAATTGTGGTAATTAGAAAATGAATTGTTTGCTCACATGTCATCTGTAACTACATTCCAGACATCTTCATCACACTTATGTATAACCTAAGAAGAGAACCTCTGCCACAGTCTCTGCCACAGTTCTAATGTCACCTACTTTGCTTAAGAGCCTTGTCCACTACTCCTAGTAGAGAAGGAGCCTTCCTCGAGCAATGGCACAGCACTGTTGACCACAGTGGCGCAATGGATTCCATTGTTCCTAAGCCTTGGAAACTGTATAAGCTAAATAATTTAGAGCCCTTCCATTAATAATATCCTTGAGATTATTATGGTTGTTCACATTTCCTGACCACATGAGGCGAGTTATCTACTCAGGAAGTAGATTTTATAATCCATCTGCTTTTATTTTTTTTAAATTGGAGCTTTATAGTTATAGGTGGTAGTTGGGTTCAGCCCCAAATCCATCAGTTTTTGTACAACTAGTTTAAAAAGAGAAATGGAAACTGTTAGTTGCGGAGCAGGCTGAACAAATGTTGGCTGCAGGGTGGGCTGAACACTGGACCCTCACCAGTCTGGTTCCTTATCGCTTGTTTGCCTCAAGTCTGAACACTCAACCCCACTCAAGATTGAACACTGGACCCTCACCTGTCTGGTGCAACAGAAACCCACATGTGACCCCTGCCCCGTCTGTCTGAAGGCAGAAGATGACGCCCTTAGCAACTACTGTATGGTCCAATCATTGTATGCCAACAAGGCAGCTTGCAGACCTGAAGACCCCATTAGATTTTGGCTGTAAAAACTCCCCTGCCCCCCACCCCGCTCTTGCTCTCTCTCTCTCTCTCTCTCTCTCTCTCTCTCTCTCTCTCTCTCTTTCTCTTTCTTCTTCTTCTCTCTCTCCTCTCTCTTTTCTCTCTCTCCTCTCTCCCTCTTTCTTCTCTCTTTCCCTGCTCTCTCTTCTCTCTCTTTCTCCTTCTCTTCCTTCCCTGTTAATCAGACACTACTGCAATAAAGATCTCTTGGTCGCTCTGAGTGTCGGGGTCACTTTCCTTTCAGAGACTGTTATGAGGGTGTGAACAAAACAGGGGACAGGAGGGTTGGTGGCCAGCCATATGGTCTCCAGAAGCCCAGGGTGGTGTGAGTTCTCAGGGTCAGATAATTTATCATCCTGACTGGGGAGGAGGGATGGGAAGGGAGAGTGTGGAATTGGGTGAACAGGCAAGGTAGAATGGTTTGTGACAACAGAGAAGGATTCAGTTAAAATTCTCACTTGGTGAGAAAAAAAAAATTGAATTCCTATTTTGACTTGGAGTTCAAGTATGATTGGACAATGTGGGGGTGGTGCAATATTTTCTCTCTGTAAAATTATCATCAATGTTCCAAAAGAATTTCCACTCTTTGGTTTGGGTTGGTTCCGCATTGTTCATGATTGTTTGTTGAGGAGAGGGAATGGTGGGTTCTAATCTAAGGATTAAGTAGAATCCTTCCCCTGGGCGATGCACCTGTCTCCTGCCATTTTCAGAAGCAATAAATTAGGCCTTCTTTACACTCATTGGTTGATGACAGTGGCATCTCCCTGCAATCTCTTCCCATTTCCTTCTCTGCTGAGAATCAGCTATAGAGTGGAACTGGCAATTTTAGGGAGCTTCGAATTGGAATCTCTTGTGCATTCTTACAATCTATTTTTCTTCCAGTTGGTGAATAGCTGGTAAACAAAAAGGCTTAAGTTACAGAGGGCTTAAGTCACAGATTAACTCCATTTCTGGAGCTGGTATCTCTTCAAATTGCCTGTCTCCTCCTTTCTAGGCTCTTGCTTTAGGGAGGTACAGAATTACAACTGAATGAGTTACCATGGCAATCTCTATACATTATATTTTAAATGTTCCACACCCTAGTTTGATTGCAGAGATTTTAATTAATGACTTCTGTGTTTTGGATAATAACATGCTTTTTAAATTAATGGATTGTAAACAGACAAAGGTAGTTAAATTGGTTTTGATTAAAGGATAGCTTATGTAGATATGCTGCTCAAACAACAAAGCATTATTTCTTCCCAAATCTGTACCAAGAAAAATACTGCTATTCACTTCTGTCATCACTTCTATCCTGGAAACCTGCGACAGGATCCTCATAAGTCAGAAAATCTAGTGAAGTTGGCTTTGCCATGTTGATATCTAAAATTGGCTCTTGCTGGTTGTCTCAGGATGCTGTCTATGATTGGTAAATAATAAACTCTATCAGCTAGACATGGTGATGCATGCCTATAATCCTAGAGGTTTAGCAGTCTGAATCGGGAGTATTGCAAATTTCAGGCCAACTTCAGCAATTTAGGGAGGCTCTAAGCAACTTAGGGAGACCCTGTCTCAAAATAAAAATTTTTTTTTAAAGGACTGGGGATGTGACTCAGTGGTAAAGTGCCCCTGGGCTCAATTCCTGATACAAAAAATAAAAAGAAAAGAAAAGAAAGAAAGAGGACCAAGGAAATGCGTAACATGTTTTTTGAGGGAGCTGGACAAGGACAAAGCATAAACCTCTTCGATGCTATTTCACTTGCTTTGCAAACATATTCACTGGTTACAGGAAAAGTGCTTAGAACAGTGCTTGCCACTTTTTAGGCACTTGCATACTTTCTTACCATGAAGCCTGGATGGTAAGTTTTAAGAGGTTTTTGTTTCAAAGAAACTTAATAAAAAGAACTTCACAACATTTGAGGTTTCAGTCTTCTTTGGTGGTTAAGGTGAACGTAATTTGGGTTGGGCATGTCACTAACTAACCTAGAGAAGCCATAAAGAAGTTGCATCCTATTGTCTTTAGAGTTTTTTTTTTTCCTAGTGTTCTCTAGACCTACTGGCATTTGTCCCATTGCCTCCATCCAAAAATGGTTTGGAATGGAAATGCACCTTACTGGAGGGTGGAGATGGCAAGAAGAGCTTTTTGCTGAAAGGTCAGATAATTCTGAGTGGGGCATTGGTCTAGGAGGAATAAAGGTCGAAACAATGAACAACAACAATTGCTTTAGCTCTCCTCTTAAAGTACAAATAGAAAGAACATAAATACCGACAGCCATGACCCACAGCTTCCTGGGGTATTAGTTCCCACCCACTCTCCACTCTCGGGCTCCTCTGACTTCTTCCACCCTAACACCTCACAAGCAGCCTCTCCTCTCAAGAAAGGAGGAGTAGGAGAGCCCCTTTCTCTTGGTGTTTCCACCAGTCTTTGTGGATATTTTCTTCCTAGGTGTTGTAAGTTCTGGAAGAAGATAATGATAGTTCCAAAGCACTAGGCAAACTGGGGCCCAGTATCCAGAGCAGTTGTCTTCCTCAGGTGGGGACCTGCAGCTAAGGTCAACATGATGTTTTTTCTTAGAGTCAGCCACCTACTTTCAACTCAGGGAAAGAATGTCTCCCATTGCCTTGACCTCCATCTTTCTCTTTGGATATAACAGGCCCCACCACCCATTCCTTTCTACCCAGAGCCATGCTGCTTCTTTAGAGAATCCGCTTAATTGTCAATGACTGTTCTTTCCCTTTCTGGGGTGGGATGGTTTGTGCTAATGTCCCTCTTTAAAAGATTATATCCCCTAGGGTGGTCATGTTGTGGGAGAGTATTCAAGAAAGGGGTTCATCCCATCACAGGGCTAGGAGGGAAAATAACCCTTTGAGCCCAGCTGGGAAGGAGAGGAGGTTCATGGACTTTGGTGACAACAGGGAAATCTGTGGACAGGGTATATGCACATAACCCAACAGGTGCCTAGCCAATCTTATGCCTCTAAGTTCAACTATTTTCTTGGACATTTCAGTGCTTCATTGTTTCTCCAGAACGAAGAGTAGAAAAAATTGAAGGGGAGGATAATATGATTTTCCCTGACTTTTGGAAACAATGGGATGTCTATTTTAAGACTTTTTATCCACATGATTGGCTTATTGTGGGAGGCCATCCTCGCATGTGATTTGAGTTACCTCCCTGGCTGGGTGAGAGGCGCTTAGACACAGCTATGTTAGAGTTTTCCCCACCCTTTCCCAGGTCTGAGGGCTTGTCCATGCAGAGGTGTGCCTGGCCACTGCCCCGAAGACCCAATCGTCACCCCTGACCTTGGGTTGCTGCCCCTCTTAACCTTCATTGAGTGGGATTTTCCCTTGAATTTTTTGTTCACCAATAAAAGCCCACTCCCTGGCATGTTCTCTGTGGCTCGCTAGTCTCTTCTGTAAACCTCAATACCGCATTAGGTGGCTGGAGGCGGGAGCTAGGAGAAGCCATCCCAGAGCTGGTTTTAAAGGTAATTAGAGTCTTGTCTCTTTAATTTAAAACTCCCTAGCATTTACTCATGAATCGAACCTTCTAAATGAAGCCAGCACTGGTCGTGTGGCAGAGCTTATCATGGTAATGGTAATGAACATGATGCATTTAGAATTTTTCCTACTGATATGTTTATCCTTGTCTTTGACTTGCATCAGATGACAGAATGACTTTTACCTCACTTATGGAACATGAGCCCATGGAGAAATCCACAAGTATCACTGACTTGCTCCTATGCAAGGGCTGGATGTTTGAGAAGCCATGTGGTCTGATGGGTGGCTCCGCAGTTACCAGAGTAATTAGGCCCTAGGGAAGATACCATATAAAAAACCTAATCCGGGCTCCACTGTTCTAGGATCTTGCAATCAAAGCTAACTATATGGGTAGCTATGTTGTATCCTATATGGACTACTGCTACATGCAAATTAGGTGAATAAACAAAGTAATACAACTCTACAAGGAGTTCACACTGCCAGCCTACTTCTGCCTTCTTGCTCAGCCCCATCCATTCTTGTTGATGAATTTCCTCTGCAGGTTCCAGTCCATGCTGGTCCACAGACCCCACCTACAACCACAGTCACACCTGTGCAGGGAAGGCAATCCTGCCATGCCACCCTCTCATCCCAGGCCTAAGTGTGATGGAGAAGCAGGCAGATGAGAATCTGTGACTCAGATTGCCAGACCTTCCTCTCTGAGATCCGTTGCACATGGAAACTTGATGGGGGCCAGGAAGGAGGGCTCCCTAGTGGAATATCAATTCAGAACCAAGCAGCAAAAAAGGGCTGGTAGCTCCACAGAGAAATGGTGTGGCAGACGAAGCCATTTGTTCCTTAATTAATGTAACAGCTGTAAGCAGTATCTCCCCACCCCCATAATCTTCCTAGCAACTCTGGTGGGTTCTACCTGTCTGTTGGCTGTTGGTGCTGTATGTTTCAAAGAATTGACAATGTGATTTTGTCCCCAAATATACAGCACGCTTTATTGTGAGTATGCACTTAATAAGAATTTAATTTGTGTGTGTGTGTGGTACTGAGGATTGAACCCAGGGCCTTGTGCATGCGAGGCAAACACTCTACCAACTAAGCTATATCCCCAAACCCTTTTAAAAATTTTTAACACATTTTTTAAATGTATTTTTTAGTTATAGTTGTCAATATCTTTATTTATTTATTTATTTTTATGTGGCGCTGAGGTTTGAACCCAGGGCCTCATGCATGCTAGGCAAGCACTCTACCACTGAGCTACAGCCCAAATCAATGGTTCTGATGGAAAGAACACACTCATTGGCTCAGTAGCCATGCATTACATTAATTTGCTCTAACATATCACATCTGGCTCAGCACATTCAGAAGGGGCTACTATATGGTCGACCATGGCAATCTATTGCCATCCTCCAGGATCTGATCTTTGCAAAGTTTTGACAGGTAATTCAATGGAGATGTGATGGGGACCTCAACCCTGCACCCCTAGGTTTTGCCCAATTACTTTTATGAATTGCTGTCATCTCTCCTGGGATGCACTATTGTTTTTTTTAAATTTATTTATTTATTCCAATTTGTTATACATGACAGAAGAATGCATTTCAATTCATAGTACATATATAGAGCACATTTTTTCATGTCTCTTGTTGTAGAAAAAGTAGAGTCACACTGTTTGTGTCATCATACATGTACTTAGGGAATGATGTCCATCTTGTTCCACTTTCTTTTCTATCTCCATGCCCTCTCCTTACCCTTTCCTCCATGTTGACCTATTTAAAGTTTCTCCATTCTTAACATGCTCCCTTCCCCACCCCATTATGGATCAGCATCCACATATCAGAGAAAACATTCAGCCTTTGGTTTTTTGGGATTGGATTACTTCACTTAGCATGATATTCTCCAGCTCCATCCATTTACCTGCAAATGTAATGATTTTATTCTCTTTTATTGCTGAGTAATATTTCATTATGTATATATGCCACAATTTCTTTATTTATTCATCTACTGAAGTTTAAGGTCTGGTATAGTGATGCCACTTGTTTCACTCTTTCTGCTATCTAGGTTGGCTCCACAATTTAGCTATTGTGAATTGTGCTGCTCTAAACATTGATGTGGCTACATCCTTGTACTATGCTGTTTTTAAGTCTTTTGAGTATAAAACTCCACACTTTGAGTTTTGTGCATGGTGAGAGATAGGGGTTTAATTTCATTATTTTGCATATGGATTTCCAGTTCTCTGGATATAGACTGAGGAGAGGGATAGCTGGGTGAAATGGTGGTTCCATTTCCAGTTTTCCAAGAAATCTCCATACTGCTTTCCATATTGGTTGTACCAATTTGCAGTCCCACCACCAATGTATAAGTGTACATTTTTCCCACATCCTAGTCAACACTTATTATTGTTTGTCTTCTTAATAGCTGCCATTCTGACTGGAGTGAGATGATTTGCATTTCTCTAATTGCTAGAGATGATAAAAAATTTTTTCATATATTTGTTGATTGATTGTATATCCTCTTCTGAGACGTATCTATTAAGGTCCTTGGCCCTTTTGTTGATTGGGTTATTTGTGTTTTTGGTGTTTAGCTTTTTGAGTTTTTTATATACCCTAGAGATTAGGACTCTCTCTATCTGATGTGTGATGGGTAAAAATTTGCTCCCAAGACATAGGCTCTTTGTTCACCTCACAGGTTGTTTCTTTTGCCGAGAAGAAACTTTTTAGTTTGAATCCATCCCATTTATTGATTCTTGATTTTAATTCTTGTGCTGTAGGAGTCTTATTAAGGAAGTTGGGGCCTAATCCCACATGATGAAGATTAGGGCCTACTTTTTCTTCTATTAGACACAGAATCTCTGGTTGTATTCCTAGGTCCCTGATCCACTTTGAGTTTTTTAGTTTTGTGCATGGTGAGAGATAGGGGTTTAATTTCGTTTTGTTGCATATGGATTTCCAGCTTTCACAGCACCATTTGTTAAAAAGGCTATCTTTTTTCTAATGCATGTTTTTGGCACTTTTGTCTAATAAAACATAATTGAAAATTTTGTGGGTTAGACTCTGTGTTCTCTCTTCTGTACCATTGGTCTACCAGTCTGTTTTGGTGCCAATACCATGCTGTTTTTGTTACTATTGCTCTGTAGTATAGTTTAAGGTCCGGTATAGTGATGCCACCTGCTTCACTCTTCCTGCTAAGGATTGCTTTAGCTATTCTGGGTCTCTTATTTTTCCAGATGAATTTAATGATTGCTTTTTCTATTTCTATGAGAAATGCCATTGGGATTTTGATCAGAATTGCATTAAATCTGTATAGTGCTTTTGGAAGTATGGTCATTTTGATAATATTAATTCTGCCTATCCCAGAGCAAGGTAGATCTTTCCATCTTTTAAGGTCTTCTTTGACTTCTTTAGGGTTCTGTAGTTTTCATTGCATAGATTTTTCACTTCTTTCATTAAGTTGATTCCCAAATATTTTATTTTTCTTGAGGCTATTGTAAGTGGGGTAGTTTTCCTCATTTCCCTTTCTGAGGATTTATCACTGATATACAGAAATACCTTTGATTTATGGGTGTTGATACTTTGCTGAATTTATGTACTAGTTCTAGGAATTTTCTGGTGGAACTTTTTGGGTCTTCTAGGTATAGAATCATATCATCAGCAAGTAGTGCCAATTTGAGTTCTTCTTTTCCTATGTGTATCCCTTTAATTTCTTTCATCTGTCTAATTGCTCTGGCCAGTGTTTCAAGAACTATGTTAAATAGAAGTGGTGAAAGAGGGCACCCTGTATTGTTCCAGCTTTTAGAGGGAATGCCTTCAATTTTTCTCCCTGTAGAATGATGTTGGCCTGGGGCTTTGCATAGATAGACTTTATGATGTTGAGATATGCTAATGTTATCCCTAGTTTTTCTAGTGTTTTGAATATGAAGGGGTGCTACATTTTGTTAAATGCTTATTCTACATCCATTGAGATGATCATATAATTCTTATCTTTAAATCTATTGATGTGATGAATTGCATATATTGATTTCCACATGTTGAACCATTCTTGCATCCCTGGGATGAACTTCACTTGATTGTGGTGCACTATCTTTTTAATATGTTTTTGTATTTGATTTGCCAGAATTTTATTGAGAATTTTTGCATCTATGTTCATTAGAGATATTGATCTAAAGTTTTCTTTCTTTGTTGTGTCTTTATCTGGTTTTGGGATCAGGATGATACTAGCATCATAGAATGAGTTTGGAAGTGCTCTCTCTTTTTTCTATTTCATGGAATAATTTGAAGAGTATGAGTTCTTGTTGACAGTCTTATAGCACTTAGCTGTGTATCCATCTAATCCTAGGCTTTTCTTGGTTGGTAGGCTTATGTTGGCATCTTCTATTTCATCACTAGAAATTGATCTGTTTAATTTGTGTATATCATCCTGATTCAGTTTGGGCAGATCATATGACTCTAGAAATTTATTGATGCTATTGATATTTTCTATTTGAGTATAAATTTTCAAAATAATTTCTGATTATCTCCTGTATTTCTGTAGTGTCCGTCATGATGTCTCCTTTTTAATAATGGATGTTAGTAATTTGAGTTTTCTCTCTCCTCTTCATTGACATGGCTAACGGTTTATCAATTTTATTTATTTTTTAAAGAACCAACTTTTTGTTTTGTCAATTTTTTTCAATTGTTTCTTTTGTTTCAATTTCATTGATTTCAGCTTTGATTTTAATTATTTCCTGTCTTCTACTGCTTTTGGTGTAGATTTGTTCTTCTTTTTCTACGGCTTTGAGATGTAATGTTAAGTCATTTATTTGTTGACTTTTTCTTCTTTTAAGGAATGAACTCCATGGAATGAATTTTCCTCTTGGTACTAACTTTATAGTGTCCCAGAGATTTTGGTATGTTGTATCTGAGTTCTTATTTACCTCTAAGAATTTTTAAATCTCCTCTTTAATGTCTTTTGCAACCCATTGCTCATTCAATAGCATATTATTTATTCTCCAGGTGTTGGAGTGGCATCTATTTTTTTTTAATTTTGTCATTGATTTCTAATTTAATTTCATTGTGCTCTGATACAATGCAGGATAGTATCTCTACTTTTGTTGTATTTGCTAAGAGTTGCTTTGTGCATAATATATGATCTATTTTAGAGAAGGATCCATGTGCTGCTGAGAAGAACATTTATTCACTCACTGATGGATGAAGTATTCTATATAAGTCTGTTAAGTCTAAATTATTGATTGCATTATTAAGTTCTGTAGTTTCTTTGTTTAGCTTTTGTTTGGAAGATCTATCTAGTAGTGAAAGAGGTTTGTTAAAGTCACTCAGAATTATTGTGTTGTGGTCTATTTGACTCTTAACTTGAGAAGAGTTTGTTTGATAAATGTAGATATTCCATTGTTTGGGATATATATTATAATTGTTATGTCTTGTTAATGTTTGATTCCTTTAAGCAGTATGTAAGATCCTTCTTTATCCCTTTTGATTAACTTTGGCTTGAAGTCTACTTTATTTAATATAAGGATGGAAACCCCTGCTTGTTTCCGCAGTCCATGTAAGTGGTATGTTTTCCTGTGGATGGCTTTTCCTATGAGATAAGTCTCTTGGAGACAGCTTATTGTTGGGTCTTTTTAAAAATCCAATCTGCCAGTCTATATCTTTTGATTGATGAGTTTAGGTCATTAACATTCAGGGTTATTATTGAGACATGATTTGTATTCCCAGCCATTTTTGTTTATTTTTGGTATTTAACTTGACTTGGTTTCTCCTTTGATTAGTATTTCCTTTCATGTAATACTTCCCTTTGCTGATTTTAATGTTGTTTTTTATTTCTTCCTCATGAAACATTTTGCCAAGGATGTTCTTTAGTGCAGGCTTCCTAGTTGTAAATTCTTTTAATTTTTGTTCATCATGGAAAGTTTTTATTTCATCATCAAATCTAACGTTTAATTTTGCTGGATAAAAGATATCCATTTTCTTTCGGAGCTTGGTATATGTTGTTCCAGGATCTTCTAGCTTTCAGAGTCTGGGTTGAAAAATCTGCAGAGATCCTAATTGGGTTCCCATTATATGCAATCTGATTCCTTTCTCTTTTGGCTTTTAAAACTCTCTCCTTATTCTGTATGCTAGACATTTTCACTAAAATGTGCCTTGGTGTAAATCTGTTGTGATTTTGTACATTTGGAGTCCTAAAGTCTCTTGTATTTGATTTTACAATTTATTCTTCATGTTTGGAAAATTTTCTGATATTATTTCATTGAATAGATTGTTCATTCCTTTGGTTTGGACCTCTATGCCTTCCTCTATCCCAACAATTCTTACATTTGGTCTTTTTATGTTATCCCATAATTCTTGAATGTTCTACTCATTGTTTCTTGCCATCTTCACTGTGTGGTCAACTTTATTTTCAAGATTATATATTTTGTCTTCATTATCTGAGGTTCTGTCTTCCAAGTGATCTGATTTATTGGTGATGATTTCCATTTAGTTTTTAATTTGGTTTATTGTTTTCTTCATTTCAAGAATTCCTGTTTTTTTGTTTGTTTGTTTTTCAGAACCTCTATCTCCTTATTGAAGTTTTCTTTTGCTTCCTGTATTTATTTATGTAGCTCTTTATTGAAATAATCTTTTGCTGCCTGTATTTTCTCTCTTTTATCATCCTTTAATCACTGAACTCCTTCTCTGTATTCTCTCTGCTGTGCTGGCCTAGGAGTCTAATAATATAGTATCTTGGTTTGTTTGGGGCACTCTCTTCTTTTGATTTTCATGTTTTCGTTTGTCTTCCCTTCTAGCACTGTGGATCCAAGGTGTTACAGTTTTTACCCTATAGGCTTATATTGTCCCTGCAGGGTTCCAATACCTCTCCTTTAAGGCAGAGAACAATATTAACAGATTCCAATACAAACAATATACAGCCTTAAATCAAATAGCTGCTATTAAGACGTTTACGGTTTTGTCACAATATACAGAAATGGTGAGTTCAATTATTATCTACAATATAAACAGTTGGTTTGCAAAGGGTCTACAGTTTCTGATGGTGGACAAAGAGAGAACTGGGGGTGGGATGTAGGATGAGATAGATGTTAAGGGGGGAGGAGGTGAGGTTATAGAGTTATTAAGTCTTAGGAAGCTTGAAAGAGGAATCTAAAGAAGTTGGCTAGTAACAGGAGAAAAGAGAGAAAGTGATTTGGGGTAGACAAGTAAGTGGAAAGATAATAGAGAGAGTAAAAAAACAAACATAAAAATTAATAAAAATTAAAAATAGGAGATAAAATATATAATACCACTGTAATATAAAATGCTTGGTTTTACAAATGTTAGAGATGTGGAGATGTGAAGGTAGGAGAAGAGAGAGGAGAAAAGAAGGGAGAGAGAGAGAGAGAGAGAGAGAGAGAGAGAGAGAGAGAGAATCTCGAAGTAAAATATAACAATTGGTTTTTGGTGGAGATCAGTGTCTTTCCTGCTTCCCTTCTCATCCAATAGGTGGGGTTGTCTAATGTTTGCTGGAATCTCTATCCTCAGGATGGTGAAGGTTATTAGGGTGGAAAGGTTGGTCTTGGGGGTGGAGCTCCTGGAGGTGGGGTATTGCACTTGCCAGTCCCGGATGGGAGTCTGCACCCTAAAGATCTCCTTTGGGGCCCGCTTGTGTGATGTGGGTGCCTGGTATTATCTCCTTATATCACCTGTAGACCTCACAATTCCTGTCTTTAATTTAGTCTCTAAACTATATCTCACTCACCCCCTCCCTTTCTACTTCCCTTTCAGGAACCTTTCTCTCCAGAGTTCTTGTGGGCTGTGCTCTGAGGAATGTACACCTGCCTCGGAGAGCTGTTTTATATTGGGCAGTTCAGGGCCAGGCTCTGCGAGCTACAGACTGGTCACATAGCCACAAGCACTGTACCAGGTTAGTGGCTGTGGGGGAGAAAGGGGGGTTAGGGACTATAGGTACCTTGATATTGATATTGCTTCTAGGCTCCAGCAGGTGTCCCAAGCTGGGAATTGTCCAAAACAAAGATGGCGAAAAAGGTGTTCCAAGATGGAGGGGGCTGCTTTCAGAGATGGGGTGTCAGGTCGGTTTGGGCCAGATGGTGTTGTTAGGCGGCATATTCAGAGATGCAGCTCTGTGGCATGCAGTGTTGTGGCTGGCGGCTATCTTCAGACCCTGTCCTGTGTCCCCAGGTACAGGATACCATGTGTAAGGGACTATGGCAATGATTAAAGTGTTCCAAGATGGAGGTGACCAGGGGAGCCCTATGTTGGTAGATGAGGGTCCACAAGGGAGAGGCAGCCAGAGGTACTGCACTGCATGTGGGTAGCAGGGAGCAGCTGTTGGGGGTTCTCTAATGACTGGCAGAGAAACAGTATTTCCACTACTAGAATCCCGGGTCATGGAGTGACACAGAATGCAGCCTCCCTCTAGCCGCCATCTTGGATCCACCCTTAATAAGGATTTTTAAAAGCCTTTTACATGTCAAATGTTCTTCAGATGCAGAACCATCTTTGGGTATTAAATTATAGTCAATAATTTTTTGTCTTATCCCACCATGCCAAGAAAGATCCATGGAAAGTTTCAGGCTCTGTAGCTTAGAATTTCTCTGGTTTCTCCTAATTTGTTTACTTTGTAAAGGTCACCTATAAATATTGACGATAATTGTGTGTCAAATGGAACTACATTCCTATATCCACTTCAGAAAGATTATACTTATTCAGTTGCCTGAAATCATAGTAGAAATTCATAGTATTCAATTCTTGATTGGAGACTGAAAAAAAAATTAAAGGTAGCTTATGGTTTAAATTGCATGTTCCTCTAGAGTTTGTTTCTAGCTATTTGAAAATGTAGAAATATATATGTATGTAATCAGCAGTTATATCACATGTAATATATAGAATGCACCTAACTATATATGGTAGCTCACCAAAAGTGACCCGGCATGTAATAGGCATTAAATGATGATCTGATGAATGAATCCAGAACATACCTGATGGGATCATAATCTGATTCTTGAAGCCAAGGAAGTGCAGGAGTCCATGGGAGGTGATGCCAAACATGGCCTAGGAGGCAGAGCACCAGAAGGAACAATATCCTACAATGTGTAAAAATATGCTTCATTACCTGAAGAAAAATCAAGTGGAGTCAGCAGCAGACCCATTCCTTGTATGGGTTTTGGCTTTTTCTCTGTAACCCCTGAAGTTGGCCAGGCTCAAGCCACTCAACTCATTCTTCTGATTGCCAGGGATGGCCAGAGAGGCTGCCTGGCTGGTATTGAATTCAATCCTAACAGCCTGTGCACCCTTCCTCACTAGCCTAAATTTCAGGAAGGCATATGTGGCAACCAAGACACAGAATACTAAAGCACCTTGCCCAGATTATGTTATTGACAGGCAATGCTCCCTAATTGCAGATCTAAATGGCTGAATTCCAAAACAGAACTATTAATACCTCAGTAATGTGCCTTTGCATAAGTAAAGGAGTAGCTCCTGAGATATTTCTGTGACCATGTGGCTACAGACATTGCTACTCCAAGCCCTTTGCCATACCTTAGTAGAGCATTTACCTTCAACTAACCACATCACCCTGAGAAAAACGCTAAGTCTGTGAAAGTTCAGGACAGCCTCTCCATAGTACCCACTGCTATATTTTGGATCTGAAATGTTCCTAAAGGCCCATGAGTTGAAGGCTATCTCCAAAGTGGCAGTATTGGAGACTTTAAGAGGCAGGTCGCAGTGGGAGGTTTTCTGGTCTTTGGGGGCATGTCCTTGAAAAGGATAATAGGATCTGCCCCTTCCTCTTTCTCTCTTTGTTTCCTGGCTGCCAAGAGGTAGGCAGCTTTGCTCCCGGTGCACTCCCTGCCACAATGTGCTGCCTTGCCAAAGGCCTGAAGCAAAATGGGGCCAATGGGCCAATTGATCATGGACTGAAACCTCCAAAGCTGTGAGTCAAAATAAACCTTTCTATTTTTTAAGTTGATTTATTTCTGGTATTTGTTATAGTATTGGAAAACTAACTAACACACCCACTGCCTGCATGAACCATTTGCATCTCCAGGCCAGTTCCTCTCTAACTCCTCGCATTATGCCTCTTATCATCTTGGTGTCCCTTTCTTCCAGCTCTGCTTCCTGCTTAGCTCTTCACCTAATAGGTCTACTTCCTTTAAGGTCCTTGAGAAGTTCCTGAAATTTCCCATGGCCAGCCCAATAGCAGAGGTGACTCCTGATTTTTTGGATACTGTACACATCCACCCATTCAAGTCAATGAATATTTATCAATATGCTTTCAGCATCAGAGAAGGCCAGAAATATATGTTAATTAGTCTAGAAGCTTTAGTCCTATTTTTCAGCATATCATTTAAAAAGATTTTTTGGTGAATTCTTGACTCTTCTTCCTCTTTTTGGTGGCGTCATCTTTACTCTTATAGAAAGATGAAATAGAGAAAGTAATTCTGGAAGCAGGATATAGATATTTCCTTGAAGCCCCTAGCAAGCTTCTCATTTGTCTGACTTGAGGGACATGCATAGTCCTGAGTGGTCACCAGCAAATGGAACTAAAGAATCTCTGGTCCTTCCCTGCTCACCCTTGGAACCAGGAATGTGGTTGGCAAATGTGAGAATGCTTAATTCCTATGTGTAACTTCTGAAATTACATAATTCACACTCCCAATCAACACTGGTAGTACCTTCATTTTAAGTGGGGAATCAGGGGATCAAATAGGTCATCAGTGTACTTGTGAAACTGAAATTCAAAGCCAGATCCACCTACAAAGCCAGTACATTCCCACTCTGCCGTTTTTATTCTTGCATTAGTAGTCTGTAGCATGGCAATTGGTTTCTACATCCTAATACTTGTGTTCCAGTGACTTGTCATTGAGTAGAAATCTATGCTCCTGAATCCTCCATAGAAAGTAATTGGAATTCTGCATAAACAGAGACATTTCCTAATGGTTTCAAGGGAGAAACATTTAGTATGGGTTTATTTATTCAATTTTTTATCATGCTTCTATTGCTAGAAGGTGTGCATGAAAGGGAAATAGATTCAAATATTACATTAAAGGAAGCCACTAAAAGCCCCAGTAAAGGGGAGCCAAATACCAACTGTTTGAATTGCTTAATCTCATTTTTAAAATGTGCTCACTTTTTAAACACCTGAGCCGTAAAGCCAGAGATGCTGATCCCCCTTCTCTGTGCTGACGAGTTTCAGGGGCACTACTGTGGAGATGTATTTCAGGGACTGACACTCAGGTACTGGGAAACAAGTGATGAATGAGCAGACATTATGTGGGCAATGCGATTTTCAGCCAGGGCTGCAAGAGAATATATTTGGGGATGCTTCTGTTGGTATTTAACTTAGAGACTGTATATGCAGTAAATCAGGAAGGCCAATAATACCATACATAGGAGGATGTTTTATGTATGGTTCTGACAATGTACAATGACTGCCTTGGTGGAAGGGGTGTGGATTTACAGTCCCACACTTACAGATGGTGGCAGCTAATATGTACTGTGGTTCTCTATCTGTTCCTGAGAGTATTCATGTTTTGGTTCAAACTGAGGTAAAGGAAAAGTATAAGGAAACTTTAGACTTTTTGACACAAGAAATACAGCCTGTGCAGTGACTACATAGTTTTTTAAAGGATGGAGAAAGAGCTTAATATAGCATGCTTGCTTGTAGCTCAGCTTCACACAGCATAGGTATGGTTTTTAGTCCCTACTGGAATTCTCACTTCACTATGGGGCAGGGAGGACTTATTCAATATGCACAGTAGGCACAGTGCCTGGGCCCACAAAATATATTTTAATTTTAATTTCCTTTAAAATCAGAAGAATGAATACAGTAATAATGAATATATAATGGTGGGTCCAGAATAGATTACACTTGACTTTATACCAATGAAGTCATAAGTTTGTTTGTTTGTTTGTTTGTTAACAATAAGAGCTCACAAAAGGTCCATGTAAGTTCTGAGTCTCTTTTTGGAAATAATACTAGGCTTATAATCTAATTTCTTCACTTTTCCCCAGGCAGAACCAACGGCAGCCCATGGCATTAGGCATTTGATGAGAGCTGTTTCTGGTCTACAACTCACTCCAAAGAACCCCAGGGAGTGGGTAGAAGCTGTCTGCAGGCAGCTCCCCAATTCCTTGCCAGCCTCACTCCCGCCATCTTGGTTCCACCTGTACCCTACTCAGCCCCGCTGACACCATGAGCTTTCAGATGCTGCCTCCAGGCCTATTACCAGCTTAGCGGTTTCTGAGAGCGGTTGGAACAAACCAGGTAACTTTACTCAACTGCATTTAATCTCCCATAGTCCTCAAGACTAAAATTCCAAATCAAAGTGTTATCAGGACTTCTCCTAGCTTCTAGTGGTTTGCTGGCCATCTCTGACATCCCTTGACTTAGAGAAGCATCATCCCCAATTCTTCGTTTCCCTGGAGTATTCTGTCTGTGAGCATTCTCATGTCTAAATTCCCCCTTTTGCTGAGGCCCCATCTCTCAGCCGCCACCATTAATTCAGAAAAACCAGCGAGGTGGGGCAATCAGAAAGACCAAGATTCAAATCACCGCTCTCCACACGCTTTGTGTAAGGACATGCATCATATTGAATTAGGGGTCACTCCACTGTGACCTTCTGCAGTGGCTTGAATATGGTTTGTCCCCTCTGAAACTCATGTTGAAATTTTTAAGTGCCCATTGGGGTGGTGTTGGGAGGTGGAATTGGAAGGGCTGGCTTTTAAGAGGTAATAGGTCACCATGCAGGATATCTGCCTTTCTTCTGGGGATAGCTTAATTCTTGAAGGAATGATGACGTGAGGCAGCACCGGAGGGTTGTTATAAAGCAAGGCTGCCCCTCGTGTTTTGATTCTTTCACATACGTTTCCTTGCCCTTCCACTTCTCTGCTATGAGATGATGTAGCACAAGGCCCTTGCTGGCGCCATTGCCATACTCTTGGACTTCCCAGCCTCCTGAACCATGAGCCAAAATAAACTTATTTTCTTTATAAATTACCCAGTCTGTGGTATTTGGTAATAGCAACAGAATACGGGCTAAGACAACTCATGTTAACTAAGTACATCTGCCCTGTTTCCAAATAAGATCACATTCTGAGGTACTGGGAGATAGGATTACAACATCGAATATTTGAGGGAGGCAACACCAGTGCACTGGATCTTTGTGTGGACCTAGAGTGTGAGTCCCTTCTGCCTGATGTTCCAGAAAGCAGCTCTGCATGAGCCATCTGTCCATCTCTTATTTCACTCTTCTCCCAACTTCTACCTAAAACTCACTTGGAGCAGTGTAATCAGGAATCCTTGTGCCTGATGCCAGGTGGGAATTGAGGGATCAGGGGTCTCAATCATGCACCTCCAGAACCCCAAAGCTGGCTGTTCAGCAAAATGAAGAGGGTTAAGAGTGGGCAGAGAAGATAAGATGAAGCCAAAGGTTGCCAGACATGAGAACAGAGGAGGAGGTGTCAGACCGGCAGGACTAGAGCCAGCAGGCTTTATCTGATCGTCTCTATGTCAACTACCCACGACTCTGCTCATTAACAGGGTAGAGGATCCAACTCAGGCCAGGGTCAGGACATAGATGCTGAGTTGGAAGAATGGCTGTGGGTGGGCAGAAGGTGGGAGCTTTCAGGTTTGGCACCCAGCCCAGGATGTGTGGGAAGCACTCCCAAGTTCTGCAAAGCTGCTATGGGCATTAGCCAGTTTACTTAATCAGCAGTGCCAGCCCCCAAGGCTCAAGTCATCTTTGTACCAATGTCACAATGAGCAGGAGTGGGGACAATGGAAAAAGAACAGGCTTGGGAGTTAACACCACCTGAATTTAAATTCCAACTTCTGAGTCCAAATCACTTTAACTTTCTGGCCTTAAGTTCCCACATCTATAGATATAACAACAACAATTATCTCATCAGGTTGTTGTGAAGGCTAGACATACATATATGAGAAGTAGAGAGTCCTGGCATGTGTAGAGGTAAGTGGTAGCTAGTAATGACGTGAGAGAATCTTGTATCAACCAAATGGCAGCACCATTCAAATTACATACATGAGGTCAAAACCAAAGCTTAAACTTCCAGAAGTTGTTCTTTAGTTAATGGCTTAAAATGCATACACAAGGTCTCAAGCATTGTCCCTGGGTTAAACATCTTGTAAAACAAGTTACCACTTTTCTCTCTAGTGGATACAAGTAGAAGAGGGTCAGGATTGTGCTAGAAAGTTTACCCTTAATCATTATTGAAGGGGCCCCTGCCTTAGTAGGGTCTTGGTGTTTTGACCTATGTTCTGTTCTGCTTTCAAAAAATGAGTGGGAAGGTAATGTTGGTAATAAACACATGCCCCATGTGCTGTTTTTTTGTTTGTGTGTATTACCTTATTTAATCCCTACCACAAACTTACAGGGGAGGGTTATTGTTATAACCCCATTTTTACAGACTGAGGTATAAGAACAGGAGTGGTAAGGTCTGGTGCCAGAGTACCTGCTCATTGTCACTGAGCTGTACTGCCTCGTAACTATGTTCTCTGTATGCTGTGGCTCTGCTGAAGTGTGTGTGTGTGTGTGTGTGTGTGTGTGTGTGTGTGTGTGTGTGTGTTCACTCTCTGGGATGTCTGAGAGTGCCCCAAACTTACCTCCCAGCCCAGCCTGTGCAGGAGGCAGGGCCGAGTTGCTTCATTTCAGCTGTTTTTTCTGCTTTTTTGCAGAAATTATTATCCTTTGAATGATATTAGTATAGGAAATGAATATCAGTGGTTTCAAAACAAAATTGTGACCATGATAACTTCCATCTTATGCATGCCAGGTAAATAGGACCTCATAGTCATAAACTTGTTATTACCATGCCTGTCTCCCTGGAATATCAAGTTCTCTGGCACCTTCTAACTATCAGTGATGAGACTCATTTCCTGACTGTGTTGCAGCCACCTGCTCAAGTGGCTCACTTCCTTTTCCTGTGCTACAGTGATACAGAAACTCTGTGGACTATTAGGTAGCCATTAAAAATGGTAATTTAAAAATTTTTAGAAATGAAAGTGTAACAATGTGCAAAACTGTATATAATATAATGTGGAGTGAAACGCTATGTATGTAAGATAGATACGCCTGAAGACAAATTGAAAAATGTACCTAGGAAGAGACAGGGAAGAGGAAAATTGTGTCCAAAATATTAGAGATTTCTTTTTTTTTTCACTTACTTTTAAAAATGCAAATAGAACAAGATGTTTACCTGTGTAATTTATTTTTGTTAATTACAAATACTAGGAGCTGGGGATGTAGCTCAGGTCAGAGCACTTGCCTAGCATGTGCAAAGCCTGGGTTTGGTATTTAAAAAAAGGAAAAATTATGAGCACTATACATTCATAGAGGTTCATAGTTTGTTTGTTTTTGAGCTGAATAGGCCTCTAAGATTGATAAAAGAATTATTGAATAACAGATTATACTGTATATCAAAAAACTCAACATAGGATAAATGTGTTTTCCTTATCCTGTTTGGAATTCTTAAGTAGTTGGAGAAATTGTGATGGAGGAGAAGAAAACGAAGATATAATCTTGTCTTTAAAATGTTATCTCACATTAGGTATAGAAAATAAATGATTTAACCACAAAACCTTTTGGGGAGGAATGCAGAACATAAATAGCAAAATGTGGACTAAATTAAATATTACCTAAGCAATCTCCCTAGGTACATTTTTCAATGAACCTAAAATCCATTAGATTTTTTTTTAATTTTATTTTTTAGTTGTTGATAGACCTTTATTTTATCTATTTATTTTAAGTTGTGCTGAGATGTGCCTCACACATGCCAGGCAAGTTCTTTACTAATGAGTCACAACCCCAGCCCCCATTAATTTTTTTTTAAGTTTTTCACTTTCTTTAGAAAATAAAAGTCTTATTTGTCCTTTTTGCTTTGTTCTGTATTTAGTTGACTCTCTGAATCATCTTTTGTCAGTTTTGGGCACTTGAGGTTTGTTGGAGTGAAATGAATTTTTTATAATTCCACTCTGTTTATTAACACATATTTTTAAAGATAGATGTTGCTTATAAAAGTAGTTGTTGGTAGAAAAACAAAACAAAACGAAACAAAAACCAGGCCCATGCCAATGCGCAGCTCTTTCTCATTTGCTCTGTTGGTCTGGTTCAGCCAAGATTCCAATACATCCTTCCTATTGATATATCGCAGGATTGAAGGAAATGAATCAACTCCATTCCAAATGAAATTTCATTCCACACGAAGTGTGAAATCATTGATGAATGCTAATTTCCCCAAATCCAAAGTGATGTAAAAGGAAAAATGTAGATGAAATGACTTGGAACAAATTCAGTCCAGGGCTAAATTTAATTCAAGGTAAGCCCCTTGTTGAGATTAGAACTAGATAAATGCATTATCATCTGATGCTTTCAGGCAAATCCAGACATATGCTTGATTATCCTGTTGTCAAAGTCCCTGGAACAAGCACTGTTTCCTGAGTCTCCAGGAATACTTTGAATAGTAAGGTGGTCCCCCCACCCAAGGAAACCAGTGACAATGATGTGTGATAATGGAATGAAAGGGCGATGGAGAAAATGAACTTGCTCGAAGGACCAAAATGCACTCATTGTTCCAGAATGTTTTGTTCCTTAATTAAAAGATTCCCAAAGACTATGGCAAGATACAGGTTCTGATGGTTAAGAAGAACAAACAGAGTGTGGAAATACAATGCAACTTCCAGAGACTGTTGCTAGTCAACAGGTGCTGCTGCTCTAGTCCTTAAACTGTGGCCCTTGGGGGAGTATGGCTGTCCGTCTCAGCGCCACATCACGTGAAGGACTGTTATAAATGCCACGAGTACCATGAACATGTTTTTTGTCTGTTTGCTCACTTGCAGCTCTTTAGGATATTTAACAGTGTCTACAGCACATAATTCCTGGAAGAATGAATTTCTTGAGCCTGATCCAATATCATTGAATTAAAAGTTTAACAGGATCCCCAGTTGGTTCACTGGTATAATAGTGAGACCACTGCCCTACTGTGCATGGACGTTGGCCAATAACTAGACCCTATTATCTTGGTGCAACAGGAATGCACCACAAAATCTAAAAGCCTAAAGATGAAAGAGCAACCATACCTTGGTTTCTATACTAAAAGTGTCAACTGTCGCCTCATATTGTATAACACATTTACACCCATTACCTCTAAGTGTTAGTTTAGACAGTTATACTTATCCCCATTTTACAGGCAAAAAAAACTTGGACATATTCAAACTCAAATAATTAATAAGAATCAAAACCTACTCCATTAGGCAGAATATAGGAAATGCTTTTAACTCCTTGGGCAAAAGTTACCACGTGTATTCCCAACATTATTATTCTCAACATTTGACACAGCATTAGATCACTTTCCTATAATCACTCCATTCTCTTTTATGAGACTTGAAGTTTAATTGGAGGTTCCAATAAGAGATTTTATGTGTCTAATGGATTTTGATGTAATAATCTGAAATGCTATTCTGAAGGCCAGCTGACTTCTAATGAAGCTTCACTGGGGGAACAGATTTTTAGAACGCTATCATAAGCCTACTGAAATTGACACAGAAATATTTAGAAGAGAATATAAGGTATCTGGTTTGTTCAAAACCTTGTTCAAAAACTGACAAGCACTTGTACCTCAACATCTATCGTTGGAACAGGGTACTTCTGATGAATGTTGACTTGTAGAGCAGTCTCCTCAATTTTGGGAAAGGATGGGGATGTTTGGATAGTTTCAATCCCACTGGTCACTTCTGGGGACCCCAGAGATTGGGTTCATTTCCTTTCCCTGGTACTCCCTCCTGAGTCCTCAGCCTGGGGTGCTTTTCCCCCTACAGATTGGACCAGATCTTCCAGCCTCCCTACCGGCACCCACTCAAGTTTTTTTTAATGATTGCTTAAGGAATTTTTTTCAACTGGGCACCAAAAGGAAAATGGAATTAAGAAAAAGAGCAAGAAATGAGGGAATTAACTATTATGGGAAATCTTATATTTATAGCTGTATTAGAGCCATTTCCCTGGGAAATTTCATAGTATATTGCTGGCTAGGCATTTTCTTACTTTCCCAACCCTCTTGGGAGTATTTTAAATACCAGACAAGCACTCTTACCACAGAGATATATTAAATTTAATATACTTAAAATACTATGTAGTACATATCTGAAATATTAAGTGCTTGGCACACACATGGAAACCGACAATTCATAAGTGACCTCACCCACAACCAAGGACACTTTGCCCTTCCTGAGGTGGAAGTGTGAAACATGGATGCTCTTTGCTTCTCCCTCCTGGCCACATAGCCTCTGGCCCTGCAACTGCACTGAATGTCCCTGCCTTTCACCAAGATGTGAAGGATGCCAACCAGCCTTTTTATACCCCCTTTTCTAGATTTGGTGAGCAGTAGTTCTCAAATGTGAATGTACATGAGACACGGCTAAGAAATTCATGAAGAATTCAGATTCCTGGTTCCCAGTCCCACAAATTGATTTAGTAGGCCTGAGAGGGGCCCATGAATCTGAATTTATGACAAACCCCTCCTCCCCAAATGATTCTGAGGCTCACTCTGAGAAACTGAACTCCACATCAACCTCTTCTATCTTCATTGGACACTTGGGCCACAGCTGCTACCCTTCAAGATGTCCATTAGTTCTCTGGGTCACTGCCTGAGGCCCCATGCATTCCATAGCTACTTGAGTTTTGGGGGGTCAAACGTTGAGCTTGTGGATGAAGAATTCCTTCCTGTGCAGAATTTCCAAATCTTCCTTTCATGGGCCAGAGGATACCCTGTATTAATAAGGATCATTAATTAAGCTTCTTTACCTGCCTTAAAGGGCCATGATTATTTCAATAAGTTATCTAATTTATCAGTAACATTGATTCCTAATTTGGGGCTATGGAGCTTGGTTTCTCCTTTACCTGTTTTTCTAGTGGTCCTCACACTTGGGTGGGCACCAGAATCTTCTGCAGAGCTTTTTGAACATAAGATACCAAACTCACCCCCAGGTCTACACAGCCCAAATCCCTGGTGTCTGTGGATTCTGTGTCAGGGATTCTGTGACTCTGTATTTGACAAGCTCTACTGGAGGGTTAAGATGCCACCGAACACTGAGAATCATTGTGTAAACTAGTTGTTCTCAAATGTCAGGATGTATCGATCACCTAGGGAACCTGTTCAACTACATCACTGACCCTACTCCCAAACATCTGGATTGGTAGATCTGGGTGGGAGCTGAGAATTGGAATTTCTATCAACTCTCCAGGTGATGCTGATGCTTAGACCAGGGTCCACACTTAGAGAATCACTGAGAAGCTAATACCTAGGCCCAAGTTGCACTTGTAGCCATGTGGTACCATCATACCAAACATCAGTGGCCTTAAAACAGCATCTTATCAAGACAAACAGTTCCATTTCAAGCCTCTACATTCCTGTGTTCAGCCTGAGAGCCTTTTATTCTCAGATCACCGGCAGACTAGCAGAGGTAGTTGAGAGATGCCTTCTGTACAGATCATTGCCGAACCTGTAACCCATAACTCATCTGGAGAATGATTACCTTAAAATGATGCTGGCTACAACCATGATACGCATGGAGCACTGTCCCTCACACTTTGCTGGTTATTTTACATGGTCCAGTTCAGGCCTAGCACATTAGAAGCTCCTTGCTCCTACCTCTGCTCATGCACTAGTACTTCCTCAAAGACTGGGTCCCTCCTCAGATTCGCTCTGCCCTACCCCAGAGAACTCCAAAAGCATTATGTTGATTTTACAGGAAGTTTCATGGAAAGACGGAAATGAGATTATAACCACACACCACACAGCAAAACTTCGTCCAAATCTCCACCTTAGTTGGCTCCTTCTCCTCTCACCTCCCTATCTCCTTCCAGTTTTTACTTTCTTCCTTTCTCTTGTTGCATAGAATAATTTAGGTGCCCTTCCCCTCCAGTTTGCATCATCACCCTCAACAGCTAAGGGGTCTTCTTTGGGATCCTTCCTTCTTAGAAACCAGGAGGGCATTATAAACATATATCCCCCCCCACCCAGTGTTTGTCAGCTTTCTTTCACTCCAACAAAATCCTCAAGAGGACCAACTTAAAAGAGAAAAGGTCTATTTTGGCTCATGGTTTCAGAGGTTTTGATCCATAGTCACTGGCCATGTCATTTTGGGTCTATGGTGAGGCAGAACATCATGGTGGGGAGCACATAGTGGAGTAAAACTGCTCACTTTATAACAGCTGGGAAGCCAAGAGAAAGAGGAGGGGGCTGGGGTCAGGTCCCATTATTCTGCTTAAGGTCCCCCAATGACCTAACTTTCTTCCACTAGATCCCACCTCCTTAAGTTGCCATCACCTCCCCAGAGCAGCACAGTCTGGCAAGACAGACTCCAACACACGAGCCTGTGGGGGACATTTAAGATCTCAACCATAGCACTCCCCTGGCTCCCACCTCAACCCCTAATCCAGTAGAGGAAGCTGAGAGGTTCACTTTAGGGGAGTGCATGTGCCTTTGGGCAGTGTAGTTTACTCTCTGATCATCTTTCTGCACCACACAAGCTAGCTCAGCCACAGGTGCTAAGTAGAAGTTTATCATTCTTCTCTTCTAGAAAATCCATGAAACTGACATGCATCTGGGGTCTTTCTGCAGGGCAGAAAGACCTGGTGATAGAACATAAATACCTAGAGTAATTGGAAAGAGGTGAATATGTACTTAGCAATGCAGCAGAAATATCTAGAGCCTTCCCAGGAGGAGGTAGGGGAGATGCACATGGAGATGCAATATAGACACCTGCCTCCCATGGGATAGGGGTGGGGATGGGGTTCATTTGGAGAGGAGCCCTCAAATACTTTGAGAGACATAGATTTACCCATAGCTACGCCTCCCTCATCACCTGAAAGTGTGGATGCCTCTGAACAGGCCCTCCCCTCTGCCACTCCCACTGGGGTTCCTGGGCAGGACGGCCTGCCCCAGATGGCAAGTTAACCAGCAGCCAGACAAGAGTGTCAGCTTCTTTTGAGTCTCCTGCCATGGCACAGTTGCATGACACAGCACAGAATGACCCTGTGAAGTCAAAGGAGGGCAGGGAAGGCAATCAAATGCAATTACAACATTTAACTTAGAGCGATGAACGTGGGCCATTATTAGAAAGTGGCACCAAATTCAAATTGCCAAAGATGGCAGTGCCACCTGCCACTGAGGGCCCTTTTGTATTGCTCTTGAAGTGGCTCCATTCTTGCAGCTATTCTCCAGGCCAAAACATGGCCAGTGTCAGGGAGCACTGGACACGCTCTTGTTATCTTCAAAGAGGCCATCTTAGGGTCTCTCTTATGCCCTAAGGGAACCTCTTTTCTGTCCTCAGGAACTTGAATGATCCAGCACTCTGAAAGATCTACAACTGTTGAAAGGTATTGAAGGAGTTGAAAGGAAAGAAAGAAAAAAAATACTAAACCTGGCAGCTAAAATATTCCCTTTAGATGTTTTACATGTTCCTAAAATTCTTTAAGATACCACAAAAAGATCACCAACTGAACTGGCAATGTGACTGTGCCCATTGCCCTTTGCTTGTGACCCCAATTGCAAAAGGCCTCTCCCCACAATCCAGCTCATCAGTGGAGCAGCCTAACTGTGGATTTGGGATTAAGTCCTCTTTGTTTTTCTCTCCCCTGTGCTTATAGACATTAGGATCTTCAAATTTGCTAATGAAGAGAATCCTAGTTTCAGTGAGAAGGCCATTGCTGGCTGTTTATGTATCAATTTATTTCAAACAAAGTTTAATTTCAAGATAATAAAAGAGGCAGAAATTAAATTCTTACACCTCTGTCTGAAGACCTTATTGCTATGTGCATTTCTGTGTTGGGTGAGTGAAATATTTTTCTCTGGGCACTAAGGTTAACTCTCTTCTTTCTCTTCTCCTAGAAGTGTTAACCAGTGGACCTTTGTTTAACAGCTTCTGTGAAGCATTGTGCTCTGACAAGTTGCTTGATGGATGGAGCTGTCAGCATATCCTCAATGCAGAGATGAGGGGAACATTGCCTCACCTATCAACTCTATAAATCAGATGAATAAAAATTAGTACCAAGCTAGGCCCAGGGATCCTCGCTCATTTTAGTATTTTTGGTAGATTATAATCTTTGAAATGTGCTCCAGGAAAAGAGAAAGAAAGAATTTAATGTTGCTTTGCTTGGAAAAAAAAAAGCATGATTTACTTTATAAAAGAACTGCTCATGAGCAAGACATCTGGAAAAATCTGTATTATATGCACGAACCTGGCCTCTGTGGGCTGGAATAATAACTTAGGGATTGTGGGTCTGCTTTGAAGTGCAGTGAGGGAGATGTTAGGGGAAATTCCAACACCAAAGCAGGCCTGGGCAGAGGAGGAAGGAAAGAGATGAGGCACTGAAAGGAGGCTACCCAGGGTATCCAGGAAAGAAGTGCCCAGAAGAGAAGAACTTTCCACACCCATCTCAGGAGACTATTTCCACAGTTCACAGGGTATTTCTTTACAGATCTACCTGCTTGTTGACATATCAGTTCCCCTGGTAGGCTCTGAACCCCTTGATGCTAGGAACAGAGACTCATTCACCTTTGTGTCCCCAGGTTCCAGCCTTATGCCCCATTGCAGAGTTTGAATGTGAAGTGTCCCCCAAAAGCTCACATGTGAGACATTGCAAGAAGGTTCAGAGGATAAATGAGTGGATTTATGGAGAGTAAACTTCACCTATAAGCATGGGATCTCATACCTTATTCTCGGATAAGGGAACAAAATCCTTCATTGATAGACAAGTTCTTCACTGGAGAAAAAAAGAGCAATTAGGGCCTACATTTTTCTAGGTCACTGCAGTTGCTGCTTTGCCCTGCTCCAGGTTGGCATTCACAGAATTGGTGTTCCTTCCCATTTCCCTAATGGCCATTTGTCCCTCCCTTGGGACTGGGGGTAGTCTTAAGTCAACAGAGGAGCTCTCTCCAACCACCTCGTTCACATCACTTAGGTTTCAGGGTCTCAGCTTTTCCATCCAAAACATGGAAATGATGACACTTGCGCTTGGCTGCTAAGCAGAACCAGAATAAAAAGTAAAATGTTGTCAGGGAAGCCTGGGAGGCATTTGCATGGCACAGGAGTAAAAATAACCAAGAGACAGATAAATGGAGTCGAACATTTTATCATTTGCTTTGCCTTAAAATTTTCACTACTCTTCAGGAAAATGAAAAGATGTCCTTTTGTAGGGTGTCAGCTGCTGTTGGTTGCAGGAAGCTTCTGTCTGCCACTGATAAACAAATGACAACTTCCCTTGAATGGTCCATATTTTGCCTGAAGCAGATTCGTGATTAATTTTTTTGCTGGTTTTTTTTTTTTTTGACCACTGAAAAAGATTTGGCTGGAATGGGTATTTTTCCCCTCTTAACCAAATCCTTTTGGTTTTTTGAAAACTTTCCAAGTGAGAAAATAAACCCTTTTACCCAGCTTGAGTCAGATGCTCAAAACACAAGATAAAAATAGCTGCTTGGGAAGCTGCCGCCTGCTTTGCTCTGCCCCCAGCATGGTTAACCCTTCAAAGGGCCTTCAGCACAGCGAGACAGCCTCTGGCTTTTGCAAGAGTTGGTCCTTGCTTTTCATTTAGTTTGTCCTTTCTATGACCCATGGGAAGTTGCTTGTGATTATGGACAGAAAAGTTGAGGGTGATCCAAGTGTCAAAGTGCTCCCTCCAAACCATCTGCACTGAAGAGCTTTTCCCACAGAAGGGGTCAATTCTGGGACTCAACTCTGAACAGTAGTTTATGGCTTCACTTTTCTCTCTAGGACAATTTAGCTAATATGATTAGTTGGAATATCCATTGTAAGAAAAAAAAATAGCATACTTGATATTAAAAGCTAACATTAATGAATATACATCAGGCACTTCCTATGTATATATAAACATCATACCATTTAATCCTCATAACAGATTCATGAAATAGATGCTACTAATAGCCACCATTTTATGGATGGGGGAAAATAAGACTCAGAGAGGCTATGTGACCTGCCCAGAATCTCATTCCTCAAAAGTGACAGGCAGAAATTTAAACGTAGGGCTGTCTGCCCAGATTCTGAGCCCCCAAACAGTGTGGCAGGCTGAGTGAGTAGTGTTGGGCCCAGCATCCTCTGGGTCCACCTGCCCTGAAATTCTGAATTCCACTTGCTCCCAACAGACCCCTTCAGGCTGTGGCAAGAATAAATGTCACTGTCTTAGCTGAAGGTTTCAGTTAGTATAAAGTTCAGGTAGCTAAAAATCTAGCCCCTGCACCTCCTGGAGTGGTGAGCCCCACCACTGACCTTGAGAAGTGGCCATCACTAAGCATTGCTGGGTTGGCTTTATTCTTTTTGTTTGGAAATTTGCTTTGCATTTTGGATACTCATCCAATATCTCTGAGGCTTAATTGATTCTTGAAGTTCAGGAGGCTGAATCAAATGACTCTGTGGGCAGGAAATTTATAATCCAGTAGAGAAATCAATGTGGGCCTGAATCTTGTAATGGACACAAGTTCATCACCAAGTGAGAGGTAGGGGAATTTTTCTCACATGGCTTCTTGTTCATTCCCTACAGTTCTTGTTTGAAGTTTTTTTTTTTTTTTTTAGATTGTTGGTTGTTCAAAACATTACATAGTTCTTGATATATCATATTTCACACTTTGATTCAAGTGGGTTATGAACTCCCATTTTTACCCCGTATACAGATTGCAGAATCACATCAGTTACACTTCCATTGATTTACATATTGACATACTCGTGTCTGTTGTATTCTGCTGCCTTTCCTATCCTCTACTATCCCCCATCCCCTCCCCTCCCATCTTCTCTCTCTACCCCATCTACTGTAATTCATTCCTCCCCCTTGTATTATTTTTCCCTTTCCCCTCACTTCCTCTTGTATGTAATTTTGTATAACCCTGAGGGTCTCCTTCCATTTCCATGCAATTTCCCTTCTCTCTCCCTTTCCCTCCCACCTCTCATTGTTTGAAGTTTTTTAAAAGGACAGGAAAGTCAAGCTAAAAGGACCAGGCCATGCTGGGCAGTCTAGAAAAGCTGGGAACTATTTACAGGTGAGGCCACCCACGGCTGACGGCCAGAGCTGGTTTCTCTTGGTGGAATGGATGGATGGGGTGTGAAGGGGGCCTTTCCTTCACGCTGGGAAACAGGGGCCAGGGGAACTGCAGATCAGGCACAGGTGGCTGATTGCTGCTACACTAGGGAAACCGCCATATTAGCACTTAGGGAGTCACTGTTTCAGCCACTGGGATTCCAGAAAAAGCAATGTCCCTTTCAGGATCCCACGAATAAACTACACCCCTGGGTTCACCTAAACTGTCTTATTTAAATTTAAAAAATAAATAAATAGAAGACATAAATAATATAGCTAAGTCCCTCTTTATTTTATTTTTTATTTAGTTGGTTATCATGGAAGTAACAGCTTTATAAAATGCATTCACAAGGCCGTGACAGTTACAATAGGACAAACAAGCCCTCCCCCTCCCTTTAATCTCTAGGCCACTAGTCACTGCCCAAGGTGATCTTAAAGATAGATCCTTACCCCACCTCTTCTCAGCACCGAGGCCCTGCCTCTCTTCAAAACCCCAGATTTCAGTTCTTAGGGTGTTTTCTATTATACCTGCAGGTATTCATCAGGGCCGCTTAAATATTACGTATTGACTTCCTACTTCAACAGATGAGTACTTGGCTCATTCATACCACTGTTTTCTTACCCCAATATATCAATTGCTCTTTCACATGCCTTGCTAAATTGCTCTGGAACATAAATAATATAGTTAAGTCCCTCTTTATTTATTTATTCATTTTTGGTATCAGGGATTGAATCCAGAGGTACACAACCACTAAGTCATATCCTCAGTCCTTTTTTTTTTTTTTAATTTGATTTTGAGACAGAGCCTCACTAAGTTGCTAAGGCTGCTTTGAACCTGAGATCCTTCTGCTTCAGTCTCCTGAGTCACTGAGATTACAGGCATGCACCACTGAGCCAGGTTCCTAAGCCTCTGTTTCTAATGCTGCAGTGATGGGCAGTTAGCTTGACTCCTCACTGTATAATATGAAAATACAGTGGAGGTGCAAACCTTTGCACTTAGCATATGGATCAGCTGAGTATAACTGAAGAGGGAAGTGGGCGTGGAGAGAGAGAGGGAGAGGGGAAAAGGCAGGAGGAAGACGGGTTGAGGAATATGGGAGAGACAGAACTCTTCAAGGCATCAATGATTTCTCCTGCATCTGCATCTTGTCCAATAAGTGAGGTGAGATGAGACCACCTGGTCACTCAATCTCACCCCCCACCAACCACCTGCCTCATATTTGTGAAGATCACTGTCAAAACAGTCTCACCTGGGAACTTAAGCAAATGCTCAAGCCCCATTCCACACCCACTGAGCCAGAAACTCAGGGAGGAGGCCAGCAAGTCTCCCCCAATTCTGATGCTCAAGTCTAAGAAAGCCATTCTGAGCTGAGGTAATTACAATGTTAAAGATGCATTATTTTTCATAAAATATCATTTCTAAGCCCAAGATGATTACGACTACTTTGTTTTGATAGGGAGAAAACAGTGATCCCTCGATAACACTGATGCATTGTTCTAAAATCATAATTAAGTCTTTCACATTTTCTCCATAGGTTGCTTCTTGAAAAACTAAAAACTAGTTGCATGTATTTATAGTTTTATAGTATGCAATTTTTTCACCCTGGGGGCTGAGAGGAAGTAATTCCATTTTTTTTCTGTCTAATTTCAGTGTCATTACCTCGAAGGAAGCAATTCAGTGAGATTTTCTTTTCTTATATCATCATGCCACAGTCACTTTTCGCTTCATCATTGAACCATGGCTTTCTCTTAACTGGCTGTTGTCCTGTGTTCAGGAGGCTCATGATTGCCTTTCTCTTTTTAGTTGTTGGAAAAAAAACAGTCATATGCTTTCATTGTTGCTGTTCTTGTATCTTCTGGCTGCTTCTTTGGGCTCTCTCCTACATATGCATTTTATTTTTCCCTAATTCCATTGACTTTCAAGTGCTTTTATTTGGATCATAGTTTATATCATTTTTAATTTATCTTGGATGCTTTAAGTGCTTTCCTTCCTTTCTTTTTCCTTCATTACTGTTCAGGTATTCTGAGTGGTCAGTATTCTGGCAATGGATTCCACTGGGGTAAAACTTTTGCTTCTAAATGAAGTGACCCAGATCCCTTGAATCAATCTATCACTCTAATTTTCTCAAGAGCTGAAGAGTAAATTCATTGAGTTTTATATGGTGTATGTAGAAGAGGTAAGTGGGAGCCCACCATTTCTTCTAGAAATTGAAATAAAGGGACTATTCCTTTGCTGTTTTCACATTTTCATAACTCATCCCCACTGATATTTTCTTAAAATATGAATAAATGTAGAATATCCCAGAGGCAAGGCAACGATGCACAAGATATGCTTTGAGAATTTCTGTTTTCCCAGGTCAGGACCTGTTCAAAACCATAAAGTTATTTGTCATCTTAAGAGAAAAAGAACTTCTGAATAGTGGTAATTATACATTTGTTTGGCTCAAATAATAATAGCAGCTAGGTTATTCACCATGATTAAGAGGGATTTTAGCCTCATTAAATCAACTCAGCTTCTTCCTGTGATTTTCTTGTGAAGAGGAGAGAATGGTGGAGGATGTACTAATGGATGTATCTTTTTAGATGGAAATGCTTTGTTCCTGTAGTAATGTACTCATGATTCTCTGTGTACTGGGGCTGCTGGGCTCAAAAAAGCTTGGAGATTACCAAACTGGTGCTCTTAAGCCAGGCATCCATTCCCTATGCACACACTAGAATCACAGACACTCCACTTCCAGTTGCAAGGAGCAAAATAAGCCCATTTTAATGAAGCTCTGATGTCATGGAAATCACTGATGGATATTATAGAGAGGATCCGAAGAGCTCTGATGGTTGTTTCCAAGCACTTACTATTTATCTAATCTGTATGACTGAGGGCATTCAAGATATAATTGAAAGAGATTGGGGCTGGAGACATCATGTGGTAGGTATCATACTGGCAACCTAGGTTGATTCATATAATGAGGAAGGCAGTGAGGGGGATGGGATTCATTTAGGTGAAAGGTTTAGAATAATACACTTCCATCAAGTACTTCATAAAAATCAGCCTCATGGGCCTACCCTAACTGGATCCAAGAACTGCTTCAATTGGGCCAAGAAAATTCTCTTCAATCAGAAAATCATTCAGGGGAAAAAAAAAAGAAAGAAAATCATTCAGGAATATTAAATGCATACATTACTGCCAGACATTTCTACGTGAAGAAGCCCTCAACATAATGTTTGTAAACTTGAATTTTTCAAGGAACTGATATGTATAATGACTTTGTTTAAATAGGATCTAAAAAAAGATATCAACTCTATTGTTTTTGCTTTTAAAAGTTAATTTGTAATCTAAATTTGGAATCTCAGCATAATGATAGTACTGAGGTTCATTGTGAATTCAAGAAGCAGTAGCCACCTGTCCATGGGTACTAAATCATATTTTCCCTAAATGGAGTTAATGGGAACCTCCAACTAAAGTACACTCCAGGGATACATTTTTATCTTGTGTTTCTGAACAATCATTTTTTGGAAGCTTCTTTTGCTAATGGGAAATATAGCTAAGAACCTGAAAGGCGACAAAAAACACCCTATAGCAGCAAAAGAAAGTTCATGAAGTCCAGGTACTCGAGGTCCTGCCCTTTACCTATAAGCTTTTCTTAGGTCTCAGTCTGGCCCCTTTATCTTGTCCACATATCAGTGAGTTGGATTATCTGGTTATAAGAATAATTGGAAGCAGCAATTGAAGAGGGCAGCCAAGTAGCTAGTACAGATGCAAGTTGAAACTCAGGAGTAGAAAGGAAAACTAAAAATGTAGAAATAAGTATTCCAAGAGCACGGTGGGCAGAGGTCACTTCATGGACTGGAGAACAGTTAACACCTCAGATACCTCAAACTCCAAGGGCATCTATCATATCCTCATATTGGCTTATTCATGAGAGCCCTAAGGGATCAGAGAATTGTCTGGTGTTCCCTTTCTGGAGAAGAGTGAAGGATATTTTAGAATGATTCCCACCTAGAAAAGCAAAAACTAAAATAAGCAAATAAACAGGTCAAATGTTAATTTTTTTTGAAACTCCTCATCTATACAAATGAATTTATTTCCCATGAATGTCCAATAGCCAATATTTTACTATGTAAGATTTTACCTGAGAGAGAAAAAAATTAGAAGCATTACTATTTAACATGGTTACAAGGTATGTGTATGTACAAACATATGTTCGTTAATTTTGTCAGCATATGTGTGTATCTATAGAAACACATAACATTCTCATATTATTTAGAGTAATTACATATGGTTCTGTAGAACTGACTTTGGAAAATCTGTGATCAGGTGTTTTAATAGTGTAATAAAGTTTTAAGAACAAGATATCAAAATCTGGTTCTACTTTCAGTTTTGCAATTGCTTGATGATTTGAGCTATTTGTTATAGCTTCTTCCTGATCCTTATGAAATTGTATTTTCCTCACATTTTATGTCTAAGTTTCTTTAAATATTCTATACATAGGTTTTGAAAATAATATATGTAGACATATTACATATGCATGTTATACACACACACACACACACATATATATATATATATATATATATATATATATATAGAGAGAGAGAGAGAGAGAGAGAGAGAGAGAGAGAGAGTTTATCTTACCAATAAACATCTGAGTTAAGGACCTGAAACTAAGATGTAGAGCTATAGTCATAGTAATAATACCAATGTTTAACAACTTGGTTTTTATTAAGCACTTTTACCCATACATTCTACTTGGTTGAGGTAGCCTTAAGCCTATATTATATTTATGATGACTAAATTATTTTTTAACATCATTTATTTTTTGAAAAACCTGATTTGTTCATCCTGTGGTGGAATCTCACAATCTAGATTTGTCTGAGTCCACATGATGTCATTTAACAAATTCATTCATTCCTCATAATTAGGTAAACTAGTATTTATCTCTAAAGACTTGGTTCACCTCAGATATTTTAAAGGATACCTCATAGTGGGAGGGCTATAAAGTACCCATTGAATCATATCAGAAGTCCCAGAATGTCTGGCTGTCTTTCCACAAATATCTTTAAGATTAATTAATCAAATCAGGCTGTCAACTTAATCCATCCATTATAAATTTCCCCATCAGAATTTTACCTAATGTTTCGAATGGTCATTGATCATTGCCTAGAATAGACCCTTTGTTTCACTGTGTGTTCCAAAATGGGATTTTTCTAAAACCACTCTTCCTTTATACATTTAATAGCTAGAACTCTATCAGAAGGACCTTGTCCTTGTCAATTAATTGAAAGTCCTGAAATGTGCTCAATGCAGGAGAGGCAAGAGAGCTGTCAGCCACCAAGCTATGCTGAATAGATGATGCTCTCCTGGCATCTGAAGACTCTGGCTCTTGGCTTTCCTCATCTAAGCTCCCAGAAGACTCCATCCAGATTGAAGTAGGATTCCTGTTGGAAGACGAAGTGAGAAGATAGGGCCAAGCTTAAGAGAGATGAGGCTGGAAAAGTTACAGTAGGGTTCAGGCCCTACCCCAGGAGGGTGGTACAGGCCCAGAACTGGGGGTCCTATGGGGAGTGGAACAGAGACCTGTAATGTGTGTGGAGCAGGCTCGCTGGAAGAAAAAGATCATCATTGGAAATGCAAGAGGCTGGGAAAGAAAAGCAAAAAGGAAACAGCCTGTTGTGGCTGGGCTTCTTGAAAGGCCCAGGGAGTGGAGAATAAACTCGAGAGCAACCCTGGAGGGGTGTTTAGAAGGTCTTTATGAGGGGGTTAGGTTTGGGTGATTCAGGGTTTTGCTGTCGCAGCTGGGACCAGAGATGACTATGCCTCAGATGGTTTGGCACCAGACTGCTCCACATGGTCCTAATCGGAAATTCCTCTATTTTCTGTGACAAAACAAAAAAGAACTGGCTCCCAAAGGGACAGAGCCAGAGGAAATAGGGCAAATGTTGACTTTATATGGACAATATATTCATCACTATTTGAAACTGGTCCCCAGCCAGTGAATCCTCCATTCTATTTTTGCCCACATATGACCCTGCTCCCAGTTCCAATCACATAAATTCCCCCAAAAACAGAGTTGGAGCATTTCTGGGTTTTAGAGCCGTCCTCTGCAGGCCAGACTGACAAAGATATGTAAATACAAAGACTTGTCAGGGCCTCTGCCCATCCTGTTGGCACCTGACCATGCTCCACTGGAGGTTCCAGGGACCCACACCCTCTATTATATTTAGGAATTGACTGCTTAAACCCAAACCACCCCAACCAATTAAATAAAATTTTCTTTTATTTCTGCATTACTTACAAGAGCATCAAGAATTATTTTTAGACTTACAAAAAAAAATAGCAGTTTGCTGGCACTTGCCATCCAATTTGTAACAGATTTCCAGAGATTAACACTTGCTAGGTTTTTGGCCACATTTAATCACAAAAGTAATTCTGCATTCCATCAATTCGCTCAGCTCAAGGGATAAAAATAGCTCTGCAATCTGGTTGGGTGAGTCTTGGCCAGGGGGCTTTGCTTTCCAGTTGCTGTTTTTAATGTTCCAGAATTGCTGCCCTCTTTCAAGTGCATGTTTGCAAGGGGCACACAAGGGTGAGACAGTATCTGATGTGCTGTTAGGCCCAGCAAGGGCCTTAGCATGCTAGAAAAAGGGATCTTTCCACAGAGCAAATGAAGAGCATAATTGTGTCTGATTATCTGGCCAGATTTTAGGACAGAAAAACCTTTATAGTACATGCTTTTTAAGAAATTACTTTTGATAAGAAGTATTTTAGGAGGTGAAAACTACTTCATGCAGCCACCTTGGATCCAGCATATCTTTTCATGTGGATTGGGTCACTAACCCCTAAAGAGGGAAGGAAACTCCAGAAAAAGTACATAAATCAACATGCACATTTGGTTTTGTCTTCCTGTATAACCAGTTGTTCAGACCTGCTAATAAGAAGCTGCGGTGGCTTGCAGGAAATAAATGTCATTAATCAGTTTATATGGGTTATTAGCCTCTAGGGAAGATTTGTTTTTGGCCTCCAGAAATTACTGATCTTCTTGGATCTCCATAGCCCTGAAGAGTGAATTTTCAAAGCATGAAGAAAGTACCCATAGCTGCCTCCAGAGAAAAGCACCCCCCGCTTTTCAAATGGTACCAGGGATTGAACCTAGGGGTGCTTAACCACTGAGCCACATTCCCCAGCCCATTTTATTTTTTATTTTGAGGCCCCTTATTTTGAGAGAGAAATTTAAACCCTCTGTGCTGTTTCTGTTAAATGATGTCTTGTTAATGGCTCATCTTGTGTTATTTCACAGATGGTTTTGGTAGCAGAACTTCTTAGCCCTTAATATATATATATATATATATATATATATATATATATATATATATATATATATATATAATTTATTTGTCCACCACCATCCCAGGGAGACGACAGATCCTCTGTGTTCACAGCTAAGTTTACACACACACACACACACTCACACTCTGGCCACTCCAAAAGCAAATGAATTTGAGGTCCCTGGAAGAATGATAGGCTTTCCTCTTGACAGTCCCCTGTGTCTCCTGCCTCCACTGCCTGCCCATCTTTCCTTCCAGCCTTCTTCTCTGCCATCTTCTTCATGGAGCTTACATAACTCTAATGTCTGACTTTTCGGACTCTATAGGAAATGTATTAACCAATCAATTAGACAATATCTAACATGGATAGACATGATGTTTTATGAAATCAATATTTTGGAGTCGGGGGAAAATTCTTAAAGAACATCTAGCTCAGCACGTACCCAAAGTATAATCTGACAACCCCGAGAAGAGAGATGTTCTAGAAAAAGAATTTCACAATCAAGTGCCTTTAAAGAACACAAATGAGAATTCCTAAGTGACACTGGCTAAATTTCAAAGATGTTAAGAAGCCTTGGTGGTAACAAGTGAGTCTAGGTGTATTTAAGCCTTATTTTCAAAACATACTTGAGTTAGGACTTTTTCCAGATGATTTGTATTAAATTTCTATAGAAAATAATCTAGAAATGCTAATCCTATCTATTCTTTTGGTTTCACAAGTGAGAAAACTGGGGCTCAGGGACTCAAATGACTGGCCTAAGATCATTTTGTCAGTATTGGAACATATGGTCGTGCTCTTTTGGACTCGAAAACTGATTGAAGCTATATCTCACGTGGTCCAATCTCAGAGTTGATGCACTGTTCAAGAAGCCCGGTTCAAGAAGGAATTTTGTTATTTCCTTGAACCTCTTAAAGGAAATCAAAGAGAATCAAAGTAGCAACTTCATCACTTTCCCAATTGTTGAGCACACCTGATTCTCGGGAACTTGTCAGTTACCCAAGAACTTAACTGGCTAAACCATAGCCAACCTACTTCTATTACCCCAGCCCAGCCAGCCTCCACTGTGTGCTCTCTTCTTCTCCTGCCCTCCTCTTTACTGAATGTTTTATTCCACTTCTTTCTAGAAGTTTCTACAATCCTGCTTCTGCCTCTCTGGGCTGTTTCTGATAGATCTCTTTTCAGATTCAATATTAAAATGCCAGAAGAACTTACCTGGCAAAGATAAGCTCTCCTTGCGGGGGAGAGTGAAGAGAGGGAAGCTGAAATGGTGACAACAGGCTTCTTTCAGGCAGATGGGAGACACAGGCCACTTTCATGGCAATAGATGGAATCTTATTACACTCTTTTTTTTTTTTTTTTTGGCTACAATATTCTCTGTAAGAATGACACAAATTCCCATGATTTCTTGTTCTGTTTTCTTTTTCTGTATTACATCAATGATCATTTTATATAAGATTTGTTTATATTTGTGAATATTATTAAATTTGTTTCTCATTTTTTTTCAAAGTATACATTTACTATCTTCATATAATTTTTTATTCTTTTTGATTCTAATTTGTCATACATGACAGCAGAATGCTTTTCAATTCATAATACACATATAGAGCACAATTTTTCATGTCTCTGGTTGTACACAAAGTAGAGTCACACCATTCGTGTCTTCATACATGTATTTAGGGTAATGATGTCCATCTCGTTCCACTGTCTTTCCTACCCTCATGTTTTCTCCCTTCCCCTCCCTCCCCTTTGCTCTATCTAGAATTCGCCTCATCCTCCCATGCTCCACCCCAACCCCATTATACATCAGCATCCTTATATCAGAGGAAACATTGTTTCTCATTTTAAAAAAAATTTTTTGCTTCTTTTCATTGACAATGCATAGTTCAGGCATAGTTTTGGTGTTTTTCTAATATTCTAATTATTACATATTTTCTAAAAATCAGCTATCTCTTATGAAAGAAGAGTCTTGTTGGAAGAAATGTTAAATCTCCCCAGATAAACCCTCCAAGACCCGGGACTATTCATATAGTCCTGAAGCGCTTTGCAGATGCCTGGAATGGATGAGTGGTCTCAGCTGACCTTCGTGTTCAGACCTAATGGCTTGTTTGACTGACCACTCATTTTGCACTTGGAAAACGGTGCTTGTGGAATTTCTTGTTTATCCCAGGTGAAGGGTGTTTAGCTTCCAACTTTTGAACCTCTTTTTAAAAATTCTTTTGTAGTGGGACACATGCCTCTAATCCCAGCAGTTCAGGAAGCTGAGGCAGGAGGTTCACAGGTTCAAAATCAGGCTCAGGTAAAGCAAGGCCCTAAGCAACTCAGTGAGACCCTGTCTCTAAATAAAATACAAAATAAGGCTCAATGGTTGAGTGCTCCTGAGTTCAAATCCATGGTATTAAAAAAATGTTTTTTTGTTTGTTCTTTTCAGTTATTACATGACAGTACAATGTATTTTGAAATATCATATATACATGGAGTATAACTTCCCATTTTTGTGTTGTACATGATATGGAGTTACACTGGTCATGTATCTATATATGAACATAGAAATGTTATGTAGGATTCATTCTACTGTCTTTTCCATTCCCATCTGCCCTCCTTTCCCCCCTGAAATGGTGACAACAGGCTTCTCCACCCTGTCCAATCTGATGAGCCTCTTTCTCCCCCATCCCCCACTTAAATTGAGTCAGCATCAGCATATAAGAGAGAATAGCCTTCTTGGAATTGACTTATTTTACTTAGCACAATAGTCTCCGATTCCATCCATTTACTGGCAAATGCCATAATTTCATTCTTCTTTGTGGCCGAGTAATATTCCTTCATGTATAGATACCATATTGTCTTTATCCATTCATCTGTTGAAGGGCACCTAAATTGGTTCCATAGCTTAGCTATTGTGAATTGAGCTGCTATAAACATTGATATGGCAGTGTCACTATAGTATGCTGATTTTAAGTCTTCTGGGTATGTTCCAAGGAGTGAGATAACTGGGCCAAATGGTGGTTCCCTGCCAAGTTTTCTGAGGAATCTCCATAGTGCTTTCCAGAGTGGCTGCACCAATTTGCAATCCTATCAGCAATGTATGAATGTGCCTTTTTCCCCACATCCTTGACAATATTGTTACTTGCATTCTTGAAAATTGCCATTCTGACTAGAGTGAGATGAAATCTCAGTGTAGTTTTGATTTGCATTTCTCTAATTGCTAGAGATGTTGAACATTTTTTTCATATATTTGTTGACTGTATTTCTTCTGGGAAGTGTCTGTTCAGTTCCTTGGCCCATTTATTGATTGGGTTATTTGTGTTTTGGGTGTTAAGTTTTTTTTGAGTTCTTTATATATCCTGGAGATTAATGCTCTATCTAAGATGGAGGTGGCAAAGATTTTCTTCCGTTCTATAGGCTCTCTCTTCATGTTCTTGATTGTTTCCTTTGCTATGAAGAAGCTTTTTAGTTTGAAACCATCCCATTTATTGATTCTTGATTTTACTTCTTGTGCTTTAAGAATCTTGTTGAAGAATTTGCTACCTAAGTCGACATCATAGATAGTTGGACCTACTTTTGCTTCTAGTAGGTACAAGGTCACTGGTTTAATGCCCGAGTCCTTGATCTACTTTGAGTTGAGTTTTGTGCAGGGTGAGAGATAGGGATATAATTTCATTTTGTTACATATGGATTTCCAGTTTTCCTAGCACCATTTGTTGAAGAGGCTATCTTTTCTTCAGTGTGTATTTTGGGCATCTTTTTCTAGTATGAGATAACTGTATATATATATGGGCTTGTCTCTCTGTCTTCTATACCATTGGTATTCATGTCTGTTTTGGTGCCAATACCAGGCCATTTTTGTTACAATTCCTCTGTAGTATAATCTAAGGTTTGGTATAGTGATTCCTCCTGCTTCACTTGAAATTTGAAAACTGGAAGGCACTTTCTCAAACCATTAAGGAGAAATAAACCGAAGGCCTTCTTATAGACTACCTGGGTGGACTGAGGAGGAGGAAAGGGAGGACTAGAGGGGCTGAAAAATTAATGATGATTATTTGGCACAAAAGTTTCTTGCTTCTCACTCCAGAACTTACTCTCCTCTGGAGGCTTCACTATAGCTTGGACTCCATGTGAAGCAGGAGAGAAATTTGAAATTGCCTCAAATTATTTATTTCAGTAATACAGATTGTTGCTTAAGAAACTTTGAGAAACAACCTCCTAGGTGAGTAAAATGTTTAGGCAGGAGTACAGAATGAAAACATTTATGTAAGTTGTGAGTTCCTTTTTTTCCCCCTACTTAAAATGCACCTTGCAGAACTAGCAACTAAACATGATGTTATATCCTGGAAGGAATCCTAGACTAGAAGAAGGACACTAGGCAAAAACGAAGGAAATCTGTAAAAACAATGGACTTTAGCGAGTCACAGTGTATCAATTCTGGTTCATTGGTTGTGGTAAGTATACCATATTAATAAGATGTAACATCAACAATGCAGGGAATGGGGGCATGGAGTATGGGAACTCCCTGTACTTTTCTGTTAATATGAAACCATTCTAAATTTAAAAGTTTATTTTAAAAATTCTCCTTAACAGCATATTAGGATTTACAGGCAGCTTTTTGAACTACCAAGTGCTTAACATGTAACTGTTATCAGAGCCACATCCCAAAGGGGATGACTCACCCACCCCATTTCTCTTGTAGAGAGATACCCAGATCCAAATTCCTCAAAGCAAAATCTTTCCTGCAGTAGTTTTTAGATGCCAACAAGTGACTTGGTGATCTCCCAGCACAATCCCACACGGAGGAAGAGTTGTGGAAGTCTAGATTCAGTGTAGATTTCTACTGTGGTTCTGCCCAGATCATTTTGGGTAAGGGGCTGAAGCTGACTACCTTCCTCAAAGCCTCCCTGCCTCCCAACCTTTCTTGCTTATTTTTAACAAGTCCCTTAGGAACAGGAATACTGGGGTCTCCTTCCGGCTGTGCCCTTGCAGGAACAGCTTGGCTCTAGGATTCCACACCTGGTAATTCCATTCCTCTCACAGCCAATGACAAATCAGGAGTGGCAGTTATTTATAGTAACATAACTTTCTGATGTGGAAATGTCAAAGATGTCACTGACTTTGACAATTTACATATTTAAGAGTTGACAGAATACTTATTTAACTAAGGCCCTAATTGCGCTGTTCTCTGTAATCTTCTGCTACCAAAGCCCATTTACCTACATAATTTTATTTCTATGCTACTTCAAGGTGCTTAAAAGGATAAGAACAAAGATGACAAGGGAGAAGCCAAAAATCAGTCTTCTTTGGAACATTCTCTGTGGTTTTAAAGATCTCCTTCCAGTTAAAAATGTATTGATGTGGAAAGAGAGAGTCGTTAGCAGAAAAGTGCAGGTTACTAAATAGCATGTATACTATGATTTTATTTTCTTTTTAAAAAGAAAGAAAGGAAGAAAGCTCTCATTGCTGGTGGAAATGCAAATCAGTATAGTAACTTTGGAAGACAGTGCAGAAGTCTCTTACAAAACTAATCATACTCTTACCATACAATCTAGCAATCGCACTCCTTGATATTTACCCAAATGAGCTAAAAACTCACATCCACACGAAAACCTGCTCATGTTTTGTTATAGAAATTTTATTCATAAGTGCCCAAACTTGGAAACAACCAAGATGTCCATAAGATGAATGAACAGACAAACATCATTCAGTGCTAAAAAGAAATGTGCTCCCAAGACACGCGGGGCTCTTAATGCAGATTGACTGAAAGAAATCAATCGGAAAAAGCTACAGCATGTATCATTCCACCTCTTTGACATTCTGGTCAAGGCAAAAACATGGAGACAGTAAAAAAATCAGTGGCTGCCAGAGGTTAGAGGGTGGTAAGGAAAGAGAAACACGGAGGATTTTTAGGGCAGTGAAATGATTCTGTACATTACAATGCTGGACACTGGCATTGTATATTTGTCTGAACCCATGGAATCTACAACACCCCGAGTGAACCTATTGTCAACTATGGACTTTGGAGGACAGTGATATGCCAATGTAAGTTCACCAATCGCAAAAAAAAAAAAAAAAAAAAAAAAAAACCACTCAGGTGCAGGCTGTCAATAGTGGGTGAAATTGGGGCAGGGCAGGGTACTCACTGTACTTTCTGGTCAGTTTTCCTGTGAATGTAAAATTCTTTTAAAAAAATCAAGTCTATGGCTGGGCACAGTGGTGCATGCCTGTGATCCTAGTGGCTCAGGAGGCTGATTATGAGTTCAAAGCCAGCCTCAGCAACTTCAGCAACTTAGGCCCTAATCTCAAAATAAAATAATTTTTTAAAAAATGGACTGGGGATGTGGCTCAGTGGTTGAGCACCCCTGGGTTCAATCCCAAGTACCCCACCCCTATACTATGTCAAATATTAAGTCTATGAAAAAAAGAAGTGTTTTCCCAGAACACTAGGCCTCTATATCAGTTGGACTCACCCACATTCTTTGTAGCTGGCATATGATAAGAGCTTTGGAGAACCCAGCCCTGAATGTTTGGGATTCACACCTCTTTCCCCACCTCTTCTGTCTCCTCTGTGATTATCCCCACACCCTGGAGATTTTACCTTGTCTCCTGTTCTTGGCCCTAAACTTGACTCCTTAGATCTGAAAGGCACATCTGGCCTTACCTCTTCCCCTTTGGCAAGCTCTTCAAACTAATTTGACCTTCTTCTCTTACTTTTTCAGCTCCAGTTCTTCTGGTTACCACCTTGGCTCCAAAAGACCCTTGCTCTGGGTCTCATCCTGGCAGTGACCCCCCCACTCTGACCCTGATAAAGTTTTCCTAAGGGCAGGAGTAAGGTAGAACCCCTGGAGTTTGGACCCCAGATATAAACCATGCAGACACAGCAAGTAAAGATGCCCTAGTAGATCATTTTGCCACACAAGAATTTCTTCTCATCTCATCTTTAACACATTGCTAGATCTGAAATATCAAGCAAAATAAGTAAACCTACAGATATTAAGTGAAAGATTAAATCTGCTTTTAAACACTTCAGCATACAAAAAGCAAAAGCAAAAAGCAATGGTATGCATTGTTTCCTCCAAAAGAACCAGTCCTTTGCATGATTTTTATCTCCAACATTTTTTTGTGCAAGACATTGCTGATTTGTTATTTTAATGGGCTTTCCAAAATCAGCTGTGGTGCTCATTATTCTTGCATGGTTGTTTTATTCTTGCACTTTTCGTACCAACAAGGGAGCCAGGGGACCTGCGGATGCTAATCATTCCATAACCCTAGCAGCGCACCAGCAGGGGACTTACCTCTATGGAAATGGTAGCAAAAATACAGTGCTGAGGCCTGATTGAAGGTTCTCACGGTCATAGCATAAATACTAAAACAAAGCATGTCTATAATTAGAGAGAAATTCTGCAGCAATACATTGTGTCTTTGGCCAATGTGCATAGCTGGATTCCACTGTGAGTATGGGTTAGCAGAGGCAGCTCAGATGTGAAAACAACAGAAACAGATGTCCAGAGGATTGTCTCTCCTGGTTTTTTTTTCTTTCCTCTTTAATTCAATAATTTCCACTTATTAGTAGCAAATATACACTTAGCTTGGGACTGTGAGGGTTGGCTTAAGAAACAATGAATTATTTCCAAAGGATTGGATCCCCATCCCCATCTTTCCCAGATTTATCAATCATTACCTATAATCCTAGGATCATATGCGCACCAGCATGTCCTGCTCCAGCCAGCCCTTATAGAGAAGGTTTCTGATTTGCATATAAATTAGGCTAGGGTCCAACATCTAGAGAATTATCTGGGACCTGAAAGGAACTCTGAGCTAATGGTAAGGTGCATCATCCTTGACCCAAGGGAACAATTTCAGCTGCAAGGGACATTAAAGAGTTTGGGTTGGCTTGGTGGACAGTCTCTTGCTAGTTCTTAGTAGTCACACCAAATACCTCTCTTTCCTCCTTTTCCTGTCTCCGTATCTGTCTGTCCCCCTTCCTGGTTCCCCAATTCCCCATTGTCCTTATGTGGTTCCACTTCATTAAATATTTATGTTTCTATCTCTTAAGCATTTCTCATCATGCAGCTAAACTCTTGGGTGTCTTATCCATCACTTGTGGAGAGTGGGAATGAAAGAAGGGGAATGAAAGAGGATTGCTCCCTAGACTGTGTCTGAACAGCCAGGGAGACCTGGACTCCAATCCCTCTTCTGCCATTTACACCTGCTGAAAAATCCCTGAACCTGGGTCACCTCCTTTGCAACATGGATATAAGAATACATATATTTCAGGATTATTGTAAGGATTAGAGGTAGCATACAAGTTCCCAGCTCATGGGGAAAAAGATCATTGCTATTAATATTTCACATCATGCTTTCTCATTTAACGCTATAATATGAACACCTTCCCATGTTGCTAAAAACTTTACAAACATCAGTTTAAAATGTGAAAGGGATGGGAGGGAAAGGAAGGGGGAAGGGGATTAGCAAGGATGGTGGAATGTGATGGTCATCATTATCCAAAGTACATGTATGAAGACTTGAATTGGGTGTCAACATACCTTATATACGGAGATATGAAAAATTGTGGTATATATGTGTATTAAGAATTGTAATGCAAAAAATAGTACATGTATAATGGTATAAATTGACGTGAACATACTTTATATACAGAGGTACAAAAAATTGTGCTCTATATGTGTAACAAGGATTGTAATGCATTCCACTGTTGTCATGTATTTAAAAAAATAATAAAATCAATTTAAAAAATTAAATGCGAGAGCAGTCCTTAAAGAGTAATTCTGTACCGCTTTCCCTATTGTTGAACCCTTAAGCTGGTCTTTCTTTTTATCTGTTTATTTTTTTGAGACAGGCTATCAGTATGTTGCTTAGGTTGACCTTGGACTCCTAGACTCAAAGGGATTCTCCTGCCTCAGCCTCCCAAGCAGCTGGAACTACAGACATGTGTCACATGCCTCATAAATTGGCCTAATAATACCCTTCCTTCCTTCCTTCCTTTATTCCTTCCTTCCTTCCTTCCTTCATTCCTTCCTTCCTTCCTCCCTCCCTCCCTCTCTCCCTCCTTCCTTGGAATTATCATGTCAAATGGAATGGACATTTCTAAGTACCTTGATAGAGTGCCAAATGACTTTCCAGAACATCTATCAGCCACATGTGTGGCCCATTTTCCTACATCTTTGGTAGCCAGGGCAGACACACAGAGCCCATCATGTTCTCTTTTCCCTTATTGATAGAGCCTTGGCTCATTGGAATGTGCAGGCCACCTCTGGGAATGAACCCTGAACTGTCTAAGCCAATCTTGGTGATCTCATTTCCCTTGCCAGTGACTGGGTTAGAGGTGGGCATGGGACTAGTTGTAGCTACTGGGATGAGATGTGAGATCTACTAAGTAAATTTCTTCTCATTCTTAAAAGGAGACAAGAATGGGACAGTTTCCTTTCTATCACTTTATGTAACACCTTGAACCATGCCAGCACACAGTCAGAACCAGCGAAGGGGTGGGAGTTTGATGATGTTGAACCTCTGAGTTAATTAGCTCAGCAGCTACCCTTCCTTGAGACTTCTTTTCATGTGAAGTAATAAACATATTAAAAAGTTTGATTTTGATGGGGATTTTTTTTTATGGCATCCTAGAGCAATCTAACTGGAGCACCAACATTATAATTATTAAAAACCTTACCCACATCACTTTGCACAAACACAAAAAAATCTTAATTTTGTTTCAATTTGCTATCCTTTAATTGCTAATGAGAGCATATGTTTATTATTCATGTGTTAGTTAATAATTTGCATTGTCTTTTCCTAAAATATCTGGAAAGACTTTTCAAAGATCAGCGGTCCACAGAAGAGGATCATTGCAGCCTGAGTTGAGAGGATATGTGCAGAATAGAAGACATAGTTCAGGTCACATTGAAACAGAGCCGAAGATGTCCAAGGACTCCTTTTGCTTGTTTTCAGGCAAATTCTCCTTCATCTTGCAAAATGTCTTTAGTCCAGTGAAATGAAGCTTCTGCCCAGAAAGATGATAATAATGGATATCAATCTTTCAGGATGGTTGATAGAAAGCTGGACCTTGGGAAGGGCTGACTCTCAGCAAGGATACAAGATGTCAGGTGGGCAAAGGAAGAGTAAAGCTTACAGAAGTGAAGAACAGTCATTAGCATTTCCAGATAGAGGAATGTTTTTTAAATATACTAGTTTTAAAATAAAATTTGGGCACAAGCATTGGCACAACAGTCTCTGAATCATCTCCCAGAAAGGGGAACATCTGAAAATGATTCACTCTTAGCCAGTGTTTTTACTAGCATGTTAGAAAGGCACAGAATACTGAGTCATCAATATTAAGGTAATGTATAATGGTCAGATAATTAGAAATCAAAATGGCCTGGGCTTAATAGGAGATTTTCAGTATTATGAATGGTCCATGAGTTCAACCTAAGAAATGCTTTGGACAGTCTGCCAATGAGCGTCTGTATAGGTAAGGTAAGGTTGTGTCATAAAAGACATATTGACTTGTTGGTCAGAGCTCTAGTAACTTCCATCAAAGTCTTGTTCTAAACCATCGTAAATTACCAGATCAATAGTTAATGGTACTGCTAGACAAGTTTAAAGCCAAATAACTCAGATCCCAAGACAACTTGATTTAACTCATTTGTAATTCAGAGGCACTTTGGTAGACAAAATTGATGTTTGTTCAGTTAATTTGTATATTCAAGGACTTCATCCTGAACCACTTTCATTAAGCTGCCAACACTGCCAACACCGCGTGCAGCATTTAGCTCCCTAATCCAAGGCTTGCCTCTCCTTAGAGATCTTGTTTGGCCAAGTGGCATCTCCTATGATTCAATTTGTTCATCTATGGTAAGATCCTGACGATTCTCACCAAATCCCAAGGTGGTTTCCATAACAAGGTTGGGAACCAAAGAATGCAAGAATAGGTGCAATAGCAAAAAAAAAAAAAAAAAAAAAAAAAAAAGCCCACTTTTAAAAGAAACATAAGGTTGTCAGAGGGTGTGTGTTGTGATTTGTATGTGCCATCTGGCCCAAGTATGTATTGGTGGGGGGCATCTCTACCACTTCATATTGCCTGACAGATGTGCTCACTACTTCATGATTTTAAAAAATAACACTGGTCCAGCATTAATGTGAACTATGTTGGAGTAAAGAGAACCGAGGGAAAAAATAGATCATTTGTGTTTCTGGCTGCCTACTCTTTATATGCAAAATTATAAAATAAACAGGATCCCGAAATAGTACTGTCCTGCTCCCAGAGAGAGCTTCCTCCCAGTTCTGAATTCTTAAAGTCTCTGTTTAATGGAATTAAATAGTGCATTAGGCTCATGTGGGAGACAGAAGGCAGCAAAACTAACTTGAAGGGGGTTCGGGTCAGCTAAGACGGTGGGTATCTGCTGCCCATTTAGCTACAAAATCAGTTATTTCAGACAGACAAAGACAGACGTGGACAATGCTGTTGGGAAGAGCCACCAAAGCTTTGATTCATGAGACCTGAGGGTTCAGCATCTCCTCTCAGCCCTAAACCCTAGCATCAGACCCAGATTTCCTGTGACCTACTGAATCAGGATCTCAGCAGGTAGGCCCAGGAATGTGCATTTTTACTTGGACCCTTATGTTTGATCATATTTTTATGCTCAAAGTTTAAAAACCATTATGTCCTCATTTCTCTTTTTCCTTTGATTTTCTGTTCCCTAGTACAATCTTTGCTTTACAAGGGGGAAAAAAAAAAAAAAAAAAAAAAAAACTTTGTAAAAAGGAGAGCATTTTGACCAGGTTCTAGAAGCATTATTGTTCTGGTGGATGGTGGGCTCCAGTTGGTCATTTGACTGTGACTCAGCTTGAGACTTAACTAGTCCAGGCAGGATGCCCCCTGAGAGAGCCACACTGGTCACTTCTGCAGTGACTGTTGGTAGTGGGCTACATACCAATGACTCTGTTCTATTCTTCAAAACACATTTCATTAGGCCAGGGGAGGAAACAACATCAAAAAACAAATTGCCTCAGTGATGTTAATAGTATTTACCTTTTCTTTTGTATATCCTCTGTATATCCCTGAACCTGAAAAATAATGAACTGAATATATAGCATATTCTTAATTATTCACTTTGTGGATTTCTGAAAGTAATTTTTTAAAAAATTTCAAGTTAAAAGTATCCAGTGCTTGGAAACTTGCCAACTGCCATCTCCCAATCACTTTAAATATATCTGGAAATGTACAAATGCTATATAAGTACGGATTTCAGATTTTGTAAAAAATTTTGGCTCACATCTATGGCTTTCAATTAGGTCTTATGGATTGTCATCATTATTCAAACATGTTGAATAAAAAAATTCAGATTTTTACACACATTTCTGCTTTCATTATTCTCCCTCTTTTCTAAAGATAATGACTTAGGATGATTGGAGAGAGTTCTTGATTCAGGAATTATTTAAGCTACATAATAGGTTCTTGTCTCCTTGGAAGACATGTTCTCAAAGCTTACCAGGACCAGAGAGGGAGCCCTTTAAGAGAAGGGAGAAATCTGGTTTAAAGCTCCCTACACTATCAGTGGCAAGATGCAGCTCCTTGGCATCTCTCTTGATCTCTTTGTTCTGCTCTGGCTTCATCCTGGATGGCCTGACATTTGTCAAGGCTGCAGACTAGAAGACACTCCAACATTCACTTCTCCTTCCCTCACCCCAACCCCACCCTCCAACACTGCCAGCTAAATCCAGATGCCTCAGAGCAGGACTTGAAGGCTAAAACTGCTGACAGCTGGTCCTCCCACCAGGGTTCCAGTACAAACCCACCCGGCTCTGGCTTAACCCAGAAGACTCCAGCAGGGCTCCCGCTGGGCTTCTCTTAGACCATCTCTCTCTTAGCAGCTCCGTGTGTTGAAGGCTGAATTTTTTTTTTTTTTGTGCCCTAAACAGTATGTTTTTATTTGTTAAATTTTCATGGTATTTAAACAGCTTTTCTCAGTGGAGGTCATTTCTTTTCTTTCTTTCTTTCTTTTTTTTTTTTTTTTTTTTTAATGAGCTGGTCTCTAAAGACTGGAGTGACCAATTCATCATTCAAATCTGAACATTATTGAAGGTGAAAGGAGATACTCACTGGAGAGGAGGCTGGGGTCCCAGATACTGGACAGAACACTCATTCTACTAATGAGGCAAAGAAGAAAGAAGTGTCTCCTGCAAAGATCCCAGAATCATGTCATTGGATTTGCCTTTGGGGACAGAAGATAGACCAGAGTGGAAAGGTGGAGAGGTAGGAAGAAAAAAAGGGGGGGGGGTGAGGGTGGGTGAGGAGAAGCCAAATGGGAGACAAGAGAAGAACTAGACTCATTTTGGAATGATCTCTGAGTGACAAGGTCCTGATCTCTACACTACACTCCCTGGGGCTCCTCCAAGAAGAAGAAGACCAGAGAATGAACCAAGAATCTGTGGTAAGATGCCCTGAGCTGCCCCCCTCAAGCTCCTCCTCGTGGTGTAGGCTATGGGTGTGGCCAACCTGAGCAAGGACTAGGCAGGAGAAGCAGCAGGATGTGTACCCGGCTGGAATTGATACACAGTTTTCACACCTCCTTTAATCTGTGGTCCTTCTCCCAGTGGATTAGTCAGCACCACTGCCTCAGGGGAGAGATGACTCCAGAAGCAAATAACACAAAAGGAATCATTTATTAGCTTTTTTAGTTTTATAGCCTCGGCCTCAGGAGAACAGAAAGAACTGGAGTGTTTACAATAGATATGGGAGAAGATGTCAGGAATAATAATGAGAGAAACTTTCCCTCCTCCGCACTACTGTGTCCACACTCCCTCCCACCAGCTGGGGAACCACAGGAAGCAGAGGAGAGCTCAGACGGTGAAGAGTCTTGCCTGAAACAGGCCAGCAAGGGATCCCCTCCTGCAAGGCAGCGGGGAGAATGAGCCACACAGAAACTCCAGACAGATTCAAGAATCACAGTTCAGAGGAAATGTGAGTTTACCTTTCCCTGGTAAAATCTATGAAGGGGGCAGAATCCCCCAGCAAGGACAGCTGTCTACTCTGTCCTGGCTTGTGAGTTTGAAAATGGCTCAGAGACCTGTGAATGGTAGGGTCAGGGGCTTAGGGCACTGGGATGATTCCAGGGTTCTAAGGAAGTGGCAAATGGTGATGGAGGGCCACACCAAGTGTTGTGTAGTCCCAGGATGCCACAGAAGTATCAGGATTGTGCTGGGTACCCAAGAGGGTCCTGGGAGTTAGCTGACCCAAAGTTACTGTGGTGTATAGCCTAACATGGGGTGAATCTGAAGTGACAGTGTGTCCAGGTCGCATTTAAGCAGCTGCGCTGATGAAAAGCAACTCCCACCCACACATAAACACACACACACACACACTCCTCACTGTCCTTCATGGACCTTTTGTAAGCCTCAAGATTAGATGCAATCTCATGGAAAGGGCAGGCATCCCAAAATGATAGAAATGGAGTTTCTACTGCCAGGAAGAAAGGAATTTATTATAAGCACTAATTTCATTTGTAGAAAAATAAAATCACCTCTTCCACACCTAGGTTTGTGAGCTGAGATTTGTATGTATTACATATAGAAATATGCATAGCTGCACCCCATCCCATGCCCTTCCACTTCCAAGTCCAAGCAGGATGTCCCATTAACGCAGCAAGTAGCCCCATGTTTTCCCTAATCCCTATAAACATTGTACCAGTTCTGTGAATTGGGCCCTTTGTGTTTTTCTAAGTCTTCCATTGTCTGGTGTTTTATGCACCATTTCCCTCTAGAAAACAGCCACCTACTTTAATTAGAATAACTGCGTCACCTCCATGTTCTTTTCCATTGAGGCCTGACCTTAGCTGATGTGGACTCCTAATGCCTACATGGAGGCTAAAGAAAATGTTCTTATCTAATGAGCCATGACCCAATACATCTGGAGAAAATTACTAAATAAAGTGACCTGAGGTGGAGGTGGAGGGTCTACACCTCTCTTAGTTAGCAGAGCTAGAATATAAAAACAAAAATAAAGTCCAAAGAGAAGGCTCTATTGCCTTCGAGAGAACACTGCTGCCTTCTGTGTTTTGGTAAGTGTGAACTTAGACATACAATTAACCTCCTTCTGTGTAAGTCTGATAGATGAGCATTAATGTAACTTCATAATTATATAAAAGGTAAGGTTTCTAAAACCCAAGTTATCGAGTATACTAAAACATAACTTACTCTATTTTTCTGTAACTTCACAAACTTAATGTACTTAGGACTCCTGCCCTCTTTCCTCCATGGACATTCCAAGCTGTGAGGAAGGAGAGGGTTCTAAAGGTGAGAGGAGAGTTCAGCTTTCAGTGGGGACTGGCTTTCACTGAAATATTGCTTGTACCAACAGGCCTTTGGACATTGTGCCATGCGGCTTTTGCTCACACCCCATGTCTTTAATCCCTCTGTGGCATTGAATTATGATGTCCACAAACTCTGAGTACCCCTCATCCCAGCTGAATGCCCCTTCAGATCCATTGGCCCCCTTCTCTGCAAGCCCCTCCACTCTGCCAGGAATAAAGTCAAGTTCCTCCTGCATACACGTGGGAGAATCAGAGGACTGGGGAAGTCCTCCTTTGTCCCCAGCATCTCTTTTATATTGTTGTTGCACTGTGCTGCCTGGACCATCTTTAAGAAGACCAGCCAGGTAAATGCTGTATTCCTAAAAATTCATTGTCCTTCCAAAGAGCTACATTAAGACAGCATGGTATTGGTGAAAGAATAGACAAAGAGATCAATGGGACAGAAGAGAGCCCCAAAATAGATTCATATAAATCTAGTCTGCTGATGTTTGACAAAGGAACCAAGGCAGTACAGTGGAGAGAACATGGTGATTATGATGAATGGTTCTGGAACAACTGGATGTCCACATGAAAAAAACTTAATTCAGTTTTCTTTTTCTTTTTTTTTTTTTTACTTTTTTTTATTTTATTTTTTTTATTGGTTGTTACAACATTACAAAGCTCTTGACATATCATATTTCATACATTAGATTGAAGTGGGTTATGAACTCCCAATTTTACCCCAAATGCAGATTGCAGAATCACGTCGGTTACACATCCACAATTTTACATAATGCCCAATAGGTAATTGTTGTATTCTGCTACCTTTCCTATCCCCTACTATCCCCCCTCCCCTCCCCTCCCATCTTCTCTCTCTACCCCATCTACTGTAATTCATTTCTCTCCTTGTTTATTTTCCCATTCCCCTCACAACCTCTTATATGTAATTTTGTATAGCAATGAGGGTCTCCCTTCATTTCCATGCAATTTCCCTTTTCTCTCCCTTTCCCTCCCATCTCATGTCTCTGTTTAATGTTAATCTTTTCTTCCTGCTCTTCCTCTCTGCTCTGTTCATAGTTGCTCTCATTATATCAAAGAAGACATTTGGTATTTGTTTTTTAGGGATTGACTAGCTTCACTAAGCATAATCTGCTCTAGTGCCATCCATTTCCCTGCAAATTCTATGATTTTGTCATTTTTTATTGCTGCATAGTACTCCATTGTGTATAGATGCCACATTTTTTTATCCATTCATCTATTGAAGGGCATCTGGGTTGGTTCCACAGTCTAGCTATTGTGAATTGTGCTTCTAATTCAGTTTTCTTTGATATAAGGAGGCTGATTCATAGTGGAATGGGAGGGGGAGCATGGGAGGAATAGACGGACTCTAGATAGGGCAGAAGGGTGGGGAGCATGGGGTAATTAATGATGGTGGAATGTGATGATCATTATTATCCAAAGTACAGGTTTGAAGACACAAATGGGTGTGAATATAGTATGTATACAACCAGAGATATGAAAAAATGTGCTCTATATATGTAATGAGAATTGTAATGCATTCTGCTATCATATATAATTTTTTAAAATTTACATGAAAAAAGAAAAAAACTTAATTCAGATACAGATCTTGTACATTTTGCAAAAATTAACTCAGAATAGATCATAGACCTTTGTGTTGCAAAACACAAAAACCATAAAACTCCTGCAAGATAATTTAAAAGGAAATCTAATTGGCCTTGGGTATGGAGATGACTTTTTCTATATAAAACCAAAGGGCCAATAAATGAAAGAAATCATTAAGTTAGACTTGAATAAAATTCTAATCTTTGAAGGACAATGTCAAAAGAATAAGAGAAGCCACAGACTTGGATAAAATATTTGCTCAAGATGCATCTGATAAAGGACAGTAACCCAAATATACAAGAACTCTTAAAACTCAACTATAAAAGAAGTGAACAACCCAATAAAAAAATGAGCAAACAGACAACTCACCAGAGAAGATACACAGATGGCAAGCAAACAGAAGAAAAGATGTTCAACACACATGTCATCAGGGAACTGCAGATTAAACAACAAGATGTCACTAGTAGAATGGCCAAAATCCAAACATTGATGGACAAAGCTTGAGGATGTGGAGACTGGGGTATTCTTGTTCATTGCTGATGGGAAGGCAAAGTGGTCCAGCCACTTTGGAAGACAGTTTGACAGTGTCTTACAAAACAAAACACACTCCTAGCACATAATCTGCAATCGCTTTTCTTACTATTTACTCAAATGAATTAAAAACGTATGTCCAAAAGCTGGGGGACATAGCCCAGTGACAGAGCATTTGCTTAGCATGTGTGAGGCCCTGGTTCAATCTCTAGTACCACAACACAAACCAGAACACAGATATTTATAGCAGCTTTATTCATGGTGACCAATACTTGAAAGCAACTAAATATCCTTACATAAGAGAATGGATAACTGTAGGACGTCTAGATAATGGAATATTATTTAGCTCTATAGAGAAATGATTGAATTGCAGGTGTAGCTCAGTGGTAGAGCACTGCCTAATATGTGTGAGGCCCTGGGTTAGTTCCCTGGCACTAAAAAACAAGAACAACAACAATGAAACCCCTAATAGCAATGACAATAAAATCAACTTTGCCTTTTAAAGAAAAAAAAAAAGATGTGAACTCTCAGGCCATGAAAAGACATGAAGGAAACTTAAATGCTTATTATTAAATGAAAGAAGCCAATCTGAAAAGGCTCCATGCTGTGTGATTCCAACTAGGTGACATTCTGGAAAAGGCAAAGTTATGGAGACAATAAAAAGATCCAGGGTTGCCATAAGCTGTGGGGAGGGAGGGATGTGTAGGGCAGTGAAACTGTTGTACATGACAGCACAATGGTGGATACATGTCAATATATGTTTATCAGAACCCATGGAAATTACAACATGCAGAGTGAACCCTAATGTGAACTATGGGCTTTGAGTGAAAATCATGTCCAGGTTCATTGTTTGTACCAAATGTACTGCTTTGGCGGGGGGGGGGGGGATGTTGGTAGTTGGGGGTAGTGAAGGCAGGGGACAATGGGAACTCTATACTTTCTGCTCGATTTTTCTGTGAACCTAAAACTTCACTAAAAGGTAAAATTTATTAATTTTGTAAAAAATTCTGTTATCTGTGTCAGAAACTTGGCTTTGGCTTGGCTTACCAAGAGTCTCTTTCTTCAAAGTTATTATCTCTGCTATTAGTGAAGAACATGCATTTAGAAATTCAAAAGCAGAATCGACTTCTTTGTTCTTCTCCTGCTCTCTCTCTGATCTCCTGCATTAAAAGTTTCAAAATGATAGACTGTGGCCCAAATATGCATCCGCAGTGTTTCTTTTTTAGGAGTTTGAATTCATTTTTATAGTCAAGATATTTATTCTCCAATAAAAGGAACCAAGAATCCTCAAAGAAATTGTTGATTCCACGGCTAGGGCAAGGAACAGATAAGATGAGCCTGAAACAATATCAGAAAATAAGAAGTGCTCAAAATAGGATGGGCCCAAGTGAAAGGACATAGGATCCAACCTGCAGGAGCTCCCAGTGGCCAGATAAGGAACATTTGAAGCCACAAAAAAAAAAATGATGATAGTATTGGATAATAACCTGCAAATAAAAATAAATATCCATTAGTTCATGCTAATTTAAATAAATAAATGAGGTAAAGGGAAAAGACAGTTTCTTCTAATAGAAGAATTCCAATTAATAAATGCAAAGTCACCATTAAGTAAACATCACAATGCATGTAAGCAGGATCCCACTGAGGGATGTGAAAGTCAGTGGGCAAAAGTCTGAGAAGAAACAGAATATTTATATAGCTTCAAAGTATCTCCTTGAAATATTTGTCTGAGGGAAACATGGTTACTTTACAGGGAAACAAAACAAAACATGGCAGACACCAACCTGAGGGATCCAAGTATCACTCAGAATAAGATATATGGGCATACTGTATCCCTGACATCATGTACAGAGAAGGGTACAATGTCACTTTTGTGGCTTTTTTTTTTCTGAAAATGTGTAAGTTCAACTTAATCATGAGAAAAGAGCAAACACAAAAGACAGAAAATACAAAAGAACTGAACAGTGCTTACCTAACACATCAAGGTCATGATAGACAAGGAAAGATCAAGACAAAAGAAACACAGTAACGAAAAGCAATGTGGATGGTGTACTGGATTCTGAAATAGAAAAAGGATATTGGGGGTAGATAGTGAAATTTGAGTAGACACTACAATTTAATACTATTAAGGCAACGTCAATTTTGATAATTATAGGATGGGTATGTAAGTCATGAACACTAGGAAAAGCTGAGGGAGATATCTGAACACTCTGTACTATTTTTTAGATCCACACATGATCAACTGGCAGGGAGCCACCAATTCTCTTCAATGTATTTTCCAGTTTGCCACAGTCCCTTCTCCTCCCTATTGTACCACACGTGGTCATGTTTAACTGATTTATTGTGCAATTAGCCTGCTTCCAAGAAGAATTTGAGTTTAAAATTCCTTCCTAAATAAAAGTCGGTGGGTCCAGGCCAAGTGATCTACCAGTTGCTCTCTAAACTTCCTTTAACCTTTTCTTCTTCTGAACTTCCTGCCTCCAACCCCAAACCTCAATTGCCTTTTATTACTATCTTTCCATTCTTCATGACCTACATGCAGTCCCCCTCCTCCTTGAGGGTTATGTTCATCCATTGCATTCATCACTGTTTTGAACAAATCCAGTATTTGCCATATCTTGAAAAAAAAATAACACCATTTTTCATCAATCCCTTAGTAAATAGCAGTCACCACCCAGACACATTTTTCTAAGTGCTGGAGACACCCCAATGCACAACTTGTCATCTTTGCTCATCAAAGGGCTGGAGGAAGGCAGACAAGAAAATCAACAATTAGAATTTATATGAGAAGGGTTATGACAAAGCTATGCCCAAGCTGCCAAGCTGCTCAGAGGAGGGGACTTCTTGAAGGGCGAGGCCCTGACGTTATCTTGAGGGAAAATGAGGAATTAAGTAGGAAGTTCTGAGGGCAGGGAAGTAGGGAAAAGCCTACAGAGGTGGGGAAATTTGATGGAGGCCTGGAAACCTCAGAGGACAACAGCAAGCAGCTTAGAGTGTATGTGCTGGCAGGTGAGGGGGTACCAGGGGGGAGTACTCAGCCTTGGACAGTAGCTTCATTTATATGTGCCTTATTACTCTAACTCAGTTCCTGACTCCTTAAGGGATAGAGAAATTAAGGGGACAGAGGGAAAGAACATTAAACTTCTAGTTATAAGACCTAGCGTGAGTCTCTTCTCTTTTCTAGAGATGATGATGATGTAAGTCGTTAAGGAGCATCTACTTACAAGCTGTGTGAACTTGGGTCAGGTTCTGAAGATGTCTGTGTCTCCAGTGGAATATATGACTTTTGCTGGTAAATGGATGAATCTGGAGACTATCCTGCTAATTGAAATAAGCCAATCCCCCGAAAAACCAAAAGCTGAATGTTCTCTCTGATATGTGGATGCTAACCCAATGGCGGTAGGGGGTGGAATAGAAGTTCACTGGATTAGGCAAAGGGGAATGAGGGAAGGGAGGAGGAAGGGAATGGGAAAGACAGAAGAATGAATCAGACATAACTTTTCTATGTTCCTCTACGAATACATGACTCGTGAAACTCCACAACATGTACAATGCAAGAATGGGATCTTAATTAGAATAAGTTACACTCCATGTATGTATAATATGTCAAAATACACTCTATTGTCATGTGTATCTAAAAAGAACAACAACAACAAAAAGATGTCTATGCTCAGTCCCTATGAATCACTTTGAGCATCAAAATCAGAGGTGATGATAACCACTATCATCATGAGCACCTGCCAATTAGAATGATGCTGCTAGACCAAGAACAGAGGATACTGGCTATAAAACAAAACAAACAAACAAAAACCATAAATGATAACTACATGTCCTGGCTGACTAACAGCCACAATGGTGAGGAACCAATGAGCTGGTCTAGATGAGCTGCTGACCCAAGTCAGCAACTCCTAAGGCTGAGTTACTAGAATCGAGACTCAGGAGTGTTTTCTATCTCATTTAATTTTTACAATAGGGCTGGGGATGTGGCTCAAGCGGTAGCACGTTTGCCTGGCATGCGTGCGGCCCGGGTTCGATCCTCAGCACCACATACAAACAAAGATGTTGTGTCCGCCGAAAACTAAAAGAATAAATAAATATTTAAAAAAAATAATAATTTTTACAATAATTCTGAGGGACAAGTGTTGTTCTTTCTACATGTTAACAAGGAGGGGAAATGAAGTTGAGGTCAAGAAACTTGTCCAAGGTCACAAAGCTAATAAGGATCAAAGCCGAGCTCTGAAGCCCAGAGCATTATACTCAGTATCAGCTGCAAAATTTTCAGGGCCAAGTGCAAAACAGATGTGCAAGCCCCTTGTCCAAATATTTTAAGAATCTCAAGGCAGTGACAACATGAAACCAAGGTGTGTGGCCCTTCTAAGTGTGAGGTCCTTCCAAGTGGTGCAGTGGGAGTCTACCCAGGTGGTGAGGCTGGCCCTGATTGGGTTGTTTCCAAAATACCAGAGGGTGCTGGAGAGAGCTCCAGCAGCAAGGAAAACCTGAGATTCGCCTCAGGAATAAAAGAGTCAATATTAGACAAATGAAAACTCCCTGGATGCCCCATCAATGCCATGGTGATGTGTGAGCAGCTTCTAATGAGCACAGAGGTCATTAGTAAAATGAAGAAGTCAAGAAGCAGAGAAAGGCAAAGCCCACCCAGGCATGAGGGCTGCTGTACAGAATGCCAGTGGCCTTAACACCAGCTTGGGGGTCGGCTGTTCTGGTTGTTCCCCTGTTCCTGGGAGCCTAATTATGATCTGGGTCAGAGAACACTAAAGACCTGTACCTATCGCACTTATGTTCGTTCAAACTCAGCTGCTTCTTGACATCGTGTTTTAACATGAACGAAGGTATCCCAATTACTGACCACATTAGCTGATATTTTGGAAAAACCTGCTCAGCCAGGAAATTCAGTTTTCACTTTGCTCAGGCAGGAAGAGAGAGAAAGTGGGTCCGGGAAAGGATGGCTGTGGGTCGCTCACTGGTCCTCCTCTCGGGGTTCGTTTTCTGAGCATCCGAGGAGCAGCCTGCGCCTGCCCCTTGTGTGGAGGGGAAGGCTGCCCAGGGAGGGGCTGCTCTCTGCCAACTCCCACCCCTTCTAGTTGCGTGGATGCTGAACCCGTTTTCCCAGTGTGTTGGGGTCTATCCAAAGGTGTTCGTGTACTTCAAAAAGAGCATCTTTGTGTAACAAAAGGGGAAAGCTGAGACTGGGATGTTGCTCGGTGGTAGAGTGCTAGCCCAGCATGCCTGAGGCTCTGGGTTCCAATCCCAGTACTGGGGTGGGGGGAGCCGAAGTACTTTGGTGATCGGGTGATACTTCCTAAACCACCTTGTCAGGCAGGCTTAAACACAATTTCACTTCTGTTTAGACTGAATTTTCATTAGCCCTATGAGAGGATGACTCAATAGATCAACAAGCATTTATTTGGCACCTACTAAATTTCCTTCTAGAGGAATAGCAAGAATTTTATAGCAGGGCCCAACAAGTGGAAAGAAGAAATTCTGGTGTTTCCTGGAAGGAGACCCCTCAGGCCCTAGGTACAATGTGATGGTGAGCTCTCCGACATGTGTATTGTGTTAAGCAGGGTGCCCTTCCAACCCCCACGGGATACTAAAGAATATTGAAGAACTTACTTCAAGTACAAGGTCATGGAAGGTGCAGGATGTGGGAAGATACGACATGGAGAGTTTGGTCCCAGAGGTGGTATCTATAGTGCATCTGACCTGAGCCCTCAGAAACTTGGAGTCAATTTTTCTGTCAAAGAAGCACTAACCCCAAGAGCCAGAGAGGCTCTGCCTTGTGTAGGCCCTGATATTGGTGTAGGTTAAGGGACTAGCACACTGGACTGGCACACACCTGTGCCAAAGTAAAAAGAGCTGCATCTCAGGAATGTGGGTAAATGCACCGGTAGGTGAGGTGAGTTGCAGTTGAGTGAGATCCAGGCCTGCTGGGAAATAGGCACATCAGCTACCAGAGCAGCACAGTCCCCAACCCAGCAAAAGGGTTCCCAGCAGGGTTCCTGAGCTGCTCCTGGGAAGGCTGTGTCCAAGAGCACAACAGGGTGGAGATGGAGGAGGTGGCAGAGTTGACAACCCAGCTTCTCCTTTGAGTGATAGAATGAGACTGTGGTGACCTCATTGGAAGTTCATTTCCCATCCTGGCTTTTCTTCTTCCTTCATTCTATGAGGGAGATAGGTGTTTCGTTTTTTATAAAATAACAGCCTTACTGAAATATAATTCTTATACAAGTCACCCACGAAAAGTGTACAACTCAAAGACATTTAGTAGATTCAGAGGTGTTTAGCCATTAATGCAATCACTTTTAGAATCTTTTCATCTCCTGCAAAATGTTCCATGAGGAGGAAATGAAAAACAACAATGAAAATCAGCAAAGGGAAGTATTACACTAAAGGAAATACTAATCAAAGGAGAACCAAGTCAAGGTAAATACCAAAAATAAACAAATATAACCAGGAATACAAATCATGTCTCAATAATAACCCTGAATATTAATGGCCTAAACTGACCGATCAAAAGACACAGACTGGCAGATTGGATTTAAAAAAAAAAAAAAAGACCCAACAATATGCTACTTTCAAGAGACTCATTTAATAGGAAAAGCCATCCACAGACTGAAGATGAAAGGTTAGGAAAAAACATATCACTCACATGGACTATGGAAAAAGCAGAGGTTTCCATCCTCATATTAAATAAAGTAGACTTCAAGCCAAAGTTAATCAAAGGGATAAAGAAGGACATATCATACTGCTTAATCAATATATGTAATTCATCAAATCAATAGACATAAAGATAAGAATATATCAACAAGACATAACAATAAATATGTATGCCCCAAACAATGGAGCATCTACATTTACCAAATAAACTATTCTCAAGTTCAAGAAATAGAAGTCGCCATCAGAAGCCTATCAACCATCAAAAACCCAGGACCAGATGGATACACAGGTCTACAACACAATAATTCTGAGTGACTTTAACACACCTCTTTCACCACTGGAAGATCTTACAAACAAAAACTAAACAAAGAAAAACTATAGAACTCAATAATACAATCAATAACTTAGACCTAATTGACATATATAGAATATTTCATCCATCATTGAGTAAATATGCTTTCTTCTCAGCAGCACATGGTCCTTCTATAAAATAGACCCACATATTATGCATAAAGCAACTCTTAGAAAATACAAAAATAGAGGGATACTACCCTGCATTCTATCATGTCATAATGGAATGAAATTAAAAATCAATGATAAAATTTAAAAAAAAAGATGCTACTCCAACACTTGGAGAATAAATAATATGCTATTGAATGAACAATGGGTTGCAAAAGACATTAAAGAGGAGATTTAAAAATTCTTAGAGGTAAATGAGAACACTGATACAACATATCAAAATCTCTGGGACATTATGAAGGCTGTGCTAAGAGGAAAGTTCATTCCATGGAGTTCATTCCTTAAAAGCAGAAAAAGACAACAAATAAATGACTTCACATTACATCTCAAAACCCTAGAAAAAGAAGAACACCAAAAAAAAAAAAAATCAACACCCAAAGCAGTAGGAGACAGGAAATAATTAAAAATCAGAGCTAAAATCAATGAAATTGAAACAATTGAAAAAACTGACAAAACAAGAAGTTGGTTCTTTGAAAAAAATAAATAAAATTGATAAACCCTTAGTCATGTCAATGAAGAGAAGGAGAGAGAAAAATCAAATTACTAACATCCATGATGAATAAGGAAACATCACGATGTGTCTATAATACAGAAGATAATTAGAAATTATTTTGAAAATTTATACTTCAATAAAATAGAAAATATTGAAGGCATAAACAAATTACTAGAGTCACATGATTTGCCCAAACTGAATCAGGATGATATACACAAGTTAAATAGATCAATTTCAAGCATTGAACTAGAAGTCGCCATCAGAAGCCTCCCAACCAACAAAAACCCAGGACCAGATGGATACACAGGTCTACAAGGCCTAATACCAATACTCCTCAAATTATTCTAAGAAAATAGAAAAAGAAGAAACACTTTCAGACTCATTCTATGAGGCTAATATCACCCTGATCCCAAATCAGACAAAGTCACATCAAAGAAAGAAAACTTCAGACCAATATCTCTGATGAACATAGATGCAAAATTTCTGACAAATCAAATACAAAAACATATCAAAATGATAGTGTACCACAATCAAGTGGGGTTAATCCCAGGGATGCAAGATTGGACCAACATATGGAAATCAATATATGTAATTAATCACATCAATAGATGTAAAGATAAGAATCATATGATCATCTCAATAGATACAGAAAAAGCATTCAACAAAATACAGCAGCCCTTCATGTTCAAAACACTAGAAAAACTAGGGATAACTGGGCGATATCTCAACATTGTAAAGGCTATCTATGCTAAGCACTAGGCCAGCATCATTCTAAATGGAGAAAAATTGAAAGCATTCCCTCTAAAAACTGGAACAAGACAGGGATGCCTTCTTTCATCACTTCTATTTAACATAGTTCTTGAGACTCTAGCCAGAGCAATTAGACAGATGAAAGAAATTAAAAGGATATGGATAGGAAAAGAAGAACTCAAATTATCACTTTTGCCAATGACATGATTCTATACCTAGAGGATCCAAAAAATTCCACCAGAAAACTTTTAGAAATAATTTTTTAAAAAGTAAAAGGATATAAAATCAATATCCATAAATCAAAGGCATTTCTGTATTTTAGTGACAAATCCTCTGAAAGAGAAACTAAAAAAACTACCTCATTTATAATAGCCTCAAAAAAGTAAAAGAAAAACACAAAAAATTTGGGAATCAACTTAACAAAAGAGGTGAAAGACCTCTACAATGAAAACTACAGAACACTAAAGAAAGAAATTAAGGAAGACCTTAAAATATGTAAAGATTTTCCTTGTTCCTGGATAGGCAGAATTAATATTGTCAAAATGGCCATACTACCAAAAGCACTATTTAGATTTAATGCAATTCCAATTAAAATCCTAATGGAATTCCTAATAGAAATAGAAAAAACAATAATGAAATTCATCTGGAAAAATTAGAGACCCAGAATAGCTAAAGCAATCCGTAGCAAGAAGAGTGAAGCAGGTGGCATCACTATACCAGATCTTAAACTATACTACAGAGCAAGAGCAACGAAGACACCATGATATTGACACCAAAATAGACTTGTAGACCAATGGCACAGAACAGAGGACACAGAGACAAACCCACCTAAATACAGTTATCTCATATTAGACAAAGGCGCCACAAACATATATTGGAGAAAGGATAGCCTCTTCAACAAATGGTGCTGGGAAAACTGGAAATCCATATGCAACAAAATGAAGCTAAGCTCTTATCTATTACCATGCAGAAAACTCAACTCAAAGTGGATCAAGGACCTAAGAATTAAACCAGGGACCCTGTGCCTAATAGAAGACAAAGAAGGCTCAAATCTTCATCATATTGGATTAGGCCTTGACTTCCTTAACAAGACTCCTATAGCACAAGAAATAAAATTAAGAATCAACAAACGGGATGGATTCAAATTAAAAGCTTCTTCTCAGCAAAAGAAACAATCAGTGAGGTGAAGAGAGAGCCTACAGATGGGAGCAAATTTTTACCACACACACATCATATAGAGCACTAATCTCTATGATATATGAAAAACTCAAAAATCTTAACACCAAAAAAACAAATAACCCAATCAATAAATGGGCCAAGGAACTAAACAGACACTTCCCAGAAGATGATTATATACAATTAATCAACAAATATATAAAAAAATGTTCAACATCTCTAGCAATTAGAAAAATGCAAATCAAAACTACTCTAAGGTATCATCTCACTCCAATCACAATGGCAGCTATTAAGAATACAAACAACAATAAGCGTTGGTGAGGATGTGGGGAAAAAGGCACACTCATACATTGCTGGTGAGACTGCAGATTGGTGCAACCACTCTGGAAAGCAGTATGGAGATTTCTTGGAAATCTTGGAATGGAACCACCATTTGACCTAGCTACCCCACTCCTCGGTTTATACCCAAAGGACTTAAAAAGAGCATACTACAGTGACCCAACCACACCAATGTTTATAGCTAAACATCAATGTTTATAGCTAAATCACAATAGCTAAATTGTGGAGCCAACCTAGATGCCCTTCAGCAGATGAATGGATAAAGAAACTGTGGTATATATACACAATGGAACATTACTCAGCATTAGAAGAGAATAAGATCATGGCATTTGCAGGTAAATGGATGGAGTTGGAAAACATTATGCTAAGTGAGGTAAACCAATCCCAAAATACCTAGTGCTGAATATTTTGTCTGAAATGAGGACGCTGATCCATAATGGGGATGGGGGGTAGGAAGCATGGGAGAAATGGAGGAACTTTAGATAGGGCAAAGGGGAGGGAGAGGAAGGGAGGAGGTAGGGATGAGGAAAGACAGTGGAATGAGATGCACATCATTATCCTAAGTCCATGTATAAAGATATGGTGTGACTCTACTTTGGGTACATCCCGAGATATGAAAAGTTGTGTTCTATATGTGCACTATGAATTGAAATGCATTCTGCTGTCATATATAATGAATTAGAATGAGTAAATAATTTTTAAAAAAGAGATCAGCAAAGCCATCATGGAAAGAGTAAAAAAAAGGAATATTATATTTTGTAAGTACTTTTATGCCTTTATGGGATGATGGCATGGTATATTATATTCATTGATTTTTACTTGTTAAACCAACCTTGCATTTCTCATAGAAATCCTACTTAACCATGGTGTTTAATCTTTTTTATATGTGGCTAGATTCTGTTTGATAGCATTTTTGTTGAAGATTTTGCACCTATTATTCCTGATTTTAATAATTTTAGTTTTCTCTCTTTTTTCTTCAGTCAAGCTAACTGAAGTTTTGTCAATTTTTTTGATATTTTCAAATGTTTTTCATTACTTTTTTCCATGTTTCTATTTTCCATTTAATTTATTTCTGCTCCAATCATCATTCCCTTCCTTTAGCCTGATGTTGACTTAGCCCTCAATTTTCTTCTTTTTTTAAAATAGTAGTTGAACCCAGGGCCTTGCACCTGTCAGGCAAGTGTTCTAACACTGAGTTATACCCCAGCCCTTTTTAAAATTTTCATTTCAAGACAGGGTCTTGCTCAGTTGCCCAGTCTGGCCTCAAACTTGTGGTTCTCCTGCCTTGGCCTCTCGAGAAGCTGGGATTATAGGCATGTGCCACAATGCCTGTTTTACTGTGGGTTTATTTCCTCTTCGTTTTCTAGTTTATTAGATTATTGATTTGAGTTTGTTATTCTTTTTGAACATAGATGTTCACAGCAATAAACTCCTCTCCAGCTCTGCCTAAGTAGTGCTATTCCCCAAATGTCTGTACCCTCCTCAAATTCATATGTTGAAAGTTTAACTCCCAAAATAATGAGGTGGGGACCTTGGGAATGATTGTGGTAGAAGGGCAGAGCCCTCATGACTGGAATTAATTCTCTTATGAAAGATTCCACAGAGAACCTGCTCACTTCTGTCAACATATAAGGAAAAGGCAAGAAGTGACTGTCTTTGAGCCTGAAAGGGGGTCTTTGCCAGATGCCAAAGTGGCCAATACCTTACTCTTGGTTTTCTGAGCTTCCAGAATGATGAGAAACAAATTTCTGTTGTTTATAAGATACCTAGTTTATGATAATTTTTTTAGCCGCCTAAAGGGACTAAGCCCAAGCAACATTCCAATAAGTTTTGGTATGCAGTGGTTATCTTTCATTCATTTTAACGTATTATATAATTTCCTTTCTGTTTTTATTTTTTTTCTTTAACCCATTAGTTATTTAGGAGTGTGTTATTTAATATACCCCATATGTGAATTTCCAAATTTTCCTTCTATTATTGATCTATCATTTCATTCCATTGGGGTCAAAGAACAGTGTATGACTTCAATCCTTTTAACTTTTTTTGAGACTATCTTTTGCCGCCTAATGTGTGTCTATTTGAGGGGATGGTCCATGTGACTTAAAAACAATCTGTGTTCTGCAGTTGTCTGCTTGAGTGTTCCACAGATGTCTGTTAGATTTAGTTTTTTTCTAGTGTTGTTCAACTCTTCTATTTCCTTGTTTGTTTTCTGCCTAGTCATTCTGTCCATTACTGAAAGTGGGAAGTTAAAATCTCCAACTATTATTACTGAATCAATTTCTTCCTATGTTCCATCAATTTTTCCTGTGTGTATCTTGGGCCTCTGTTGTTAAGGTCATATATGTTTAAAACTATTGTGTCTTCCTGATGGGTTGGCCCTTTTATCATTATAAAATGTCCATCTTTGTCTGTAGTAAAAATCTATTGTCTTAAAGTCTGTCTCCTATTACACCCACTCCAGCTCTCTTTAGGTTCCTGTTTATGTAGTATTTTTTTTATCCTTTCATTTTAAACCTATTTGTCCTTGAATCTAAATTGTGTCTTTAGACTTTAGCTCCAAACCCACTCTACCTCCTCCAGCAGCTTCTAGCCTGCTCATTTTCATAGATACTACCATCATGAAGCTTTTGTTTTCAAGACTACTGTGGAACTGTGAAGAAGGGAATGGGGTAGGGTGAGCCCAAAATGCCATAAAGCTAGCTACTCTTACAGATACTCAGTTGCTTTTATTGAAAAAATGCTCCTCAGATGGTTGCATATGTCTGGTTAATTTCTAGAATCCTGAAAAAAAAATGATTTTGACTATTTTTGCCCATGCTTTGATCCCTTTTGCAAAAAATACTATATTTGAAAGTCTTTACTCCATAATTCCAGAAATATTTACCCAGAATCTGAATATTCACAAGATCACGAGGTATTTGTAGGCACATAGAAGTTTGAAAACCCCTAGATGTCAATTATCCCTAAATTTTCCAGATCTCTCCATTTGAAGTTGTCAAGTGGCCATGGAATTTTTCAGTGGGTTTGTATTCTAATTATATATAGGCTATACCTAATGTGAAAAGTTTATATTGTCAGACCCAGCAATGATTTAAAAAAAAAAAATCCTCAATCTCTAACTTATTGCTTATTTCTGAAAATGTATGTATGAGCCTTAATGTTTTTGCTTGCTTGTAACTCATTGATTCATATAAAAGTTTACCCTTGTCAGGCATGGTGGCACATTCCAGTAATCCCATCTGCTCAGAAGGCTGAGGCAGGAGGATTGCAAATTCAAAGCCAGCCTCAGCAACTTAATGAGGCCTTAAGTAACTTAGCAAGACACTGTATTTAAAAAAAATAAATAAAATGGGCTGGGGATGTGTCTTAGTGGTTAAGCACCACTGGGTTCGATCCCTAGTACTAAAAAAAAAAAAAAAAAAAAAAAAAAAGTTTACACTTGCTGTAATTTTGAGGCATCTTCTCACCAGATATGCATATAGTTAGCTGTTCTGAATAAACAGAAAATACAGTTGCCCCTCAATATTCACAGGATGTTAGTTCAACTCCCAGAGATACCAAAATATGAGGATGCTAAGTCTCTTATGTAAAATGGTATAGGGTTTGTATATGACCTATGCACATCATCCAGTATATTTTAAATAATCTCTATATTACTTATAATACCTACCTAATATAATATAAATGTTACATAAATAATTGTTACACTAAATTGTCTAGGGAATCATGACAAGAAAAAACTATGTGTGTATACAGTACTGTTACAGTTTGAATGTGAGGTGTCCCCCAAAAGCTCATATGTGAGACAATGTGAAAGGGTTCAGAGGAGAAATAACTGGGTTGTGAGAGCCTTAACCCAATCAGAGAATTAATCCTCTGATGGGATTAACTGAGTGGTAACTGGAGGCAGGTAGGGTGTGGCTGGAGGAGGTGGGCATTGGGGGCGCAGTTTTGGGGTATATATTTGTTTTGGCAAATGGAGACTCTCTCTCTGCTTCCTGATCATCACATGATGATCTGCTTCCCTCTGCCACACTCTTCTGCCAGATGTTCTGCTTCACCTTGAGCCTGGAGGAATAGAGCCAGCTGTCCATAGACAGCTTGAGACCTCTGAAACTGTGGGATCTCAAATAAACTTTTCCTCCCCTACAGTTGTTCTTGTCAGGTCTTTTAGTATGGCGGCGAAAAGCTGACAAAAACAAATTCAGATGCAATGTCTTTTTCCAGCAAAAGATCTGTGGTTGTTTGAATCAGTGTGTGTGGAACCTGCAGATGCCACGTCCAAGGGCCTCAGGGCAGTCTGTTTCCTGTGACAAAGTGAACAAGACAGTCTGTCTCCTGGATCTGCTTTGTTTCCTGCAAGAGCTCCTGTGTTGCAGGGGAAGAGTGAGAAGGGAAAGGTGCCATTGTCCCCTGGCTGATTCGGGGTGTGATGTGAACACCATGCACCTGTCAGACACAGCCTGGCTTCTCTCTCCCTCACCCTGGCTTCTCCTCCCACCATTTCCACTCATCTTCTTAGACTTCTCTTTTTTGTCCTTTCTTCCTCTCCCCTCCCCATTTGTCTTATTCATTATTATCCAGCTCACAAGATTTCTGCTCTTCAGAGAAATTTTGTACCTGATTTAATTCTTTTCCTGATTGTTTTATCCTGTATTCTTTCTGGTCCTTCCCACCTTTCGTTCTGAACCTCTTTTCCTTACTGTCTCAACACCTTTATATCAAAAATTATGTTGGCGCTGGGGTTGTGGCTCAAGTGGTAGTGCGCTTGCCTGGCATGCGTGAAGCACTGGGTTTGATTCTCAGCACCACCTAAAAATGAAATAAAGATATTGTGTCCACCTAAGAACTAAAAAATAAATATTAAAAAAAATTTGGGCTGGGGATGTGGCTCAAGCGGTAGCGCGCTCGCCTGGCATGTGTGCAGCCGGGGTTCGATCCTCAGCACCACATACAAACAAAGATGTTGTGTCCGCCGAGAACTAAAGAAAATAAATATTAAAAATTCTCTCTCTCTCTTAAAAAAAAGACACATCCTATTAAAAAAAAAATATGTTAAAGGGCAGGCACAGTGGAACATGCCTGTTACCTCAGCTCTTTGAGAGGCTGAGGCAGGAGGATTTCAAGTTCAAGGCCAGCCTGGGCAATTTTAAGAGACCCTGTCTTAAAATAAAAAGCCCAGGAGATGTAGCTCAATGGTAGAGCACTTGCCTGGCATGTGCAAAGCCCTGGGTTCAATCTCCAGTACGGAAGAAAAGAAATTTATATTAGGAGCACATTTCTCTCCCTTTGGACAAAGATGTATAATTCACCAAACTAACTGATCCTGTCCATCCTTATCCTAAAACCTGGCCACTCTCCCTGTAGAGAGAAGCAACTTTTTTTTTCAGTGTAAAAAAAAAAGGAGACATTGTACTTCAAAAAAGAAAGATGCTTCCCTGTGTCCATTGTTAATTTTGCTGAAGTCTTCTAAACTAACGAAATAAAATGTAAATCGATATCGGCACAAGGAGGAAAAGGAGTGGGAACTGAACTATCCTGCACAGGGAGACGGGCGGGTAGTGCTTGGGCTGAAATGCATTGGCTGAGATTTAACATATCGATTAAGCACAGCTCAGTGCCTTCAGCTGGTAGGAATCAAAGCACAAGGCTAAACACTAAATTAGCTCTCTGCCTGTACCTCACAGCAGAGCCAAAATGAGGCAGCATTTTTTATCCTGCACCTCCCAATGCCTGCCAGAAAGAATTCAAAGCAAGGAAAAAGATGCTTCCTGTATTTGGGGGGAGGTACAAGATACATTTAAAAATTGATTTATGCTTTAATCGCTCTTGAAGCTTCATTATTCCAAGTATTAGTATGAAAGACCGTCTGACCCAGCAGCCTTCTTTGTTAATGCACCGACAGTAGCAACAGATGTGCTGCTTTTCATCTACGACCTGATCCACTAGCTGATTCATCTGCTTCCGTTTTCATTTTCCTGTCATTGATTTATTAATGATGTCTTACTTATCTGTGGTTCTTTTATGGGGTGGGCTTCCTCTGGCACAGTCTCAAGAGAGATGCTCTGCACCTTCCCCCAGCATCAAAAACCCAGCCCCCTTCTCCGGTGTTCTTTATCACTGCTCCAGAGATTAGAGACTTTAATCATTTAGTAACTGAAATAACCTCCGTGGCTTGCAGAGTTTATGGCCAATTTGTCTTCGGTGCGCAGAATTCAACTGCTTTTCCTTGCTAAGGAATGGGCCATGCTTATTGCTCTGCTTCTTTGCACTGTGGGCAATCAGTGTGCTGTCTGCAGACCCGATGCAAATAATAGATGGCCGTGGGGGTGTCAGGACCACAAAAGCATGGCTCAGCATGGCTTGGAGAACACACACATGTGCAACATGGGGCTGTTAACATTTTGAGTTGTTTAGAGAGTCAGTTGTGACTTTTAGCTTCAACCAGCAGAAAAGGGAGGGCAAATAAGAGGGGGACATTTTGGAACTATTCACAGAACTATCTATTGCAAATATTAAATAGACTCCATTTTTTGTCTACATTAAGGAAATTATTTGTTGGTAGGTTTCTAAACTCATATATGTGACCTGGTAGGTTAGAATGAAGAATGTCATGATTCTGTCTGTGCCCAGATCCCCCGAGAGGACCCAAGTACTCTTTCCTTCCATCTCTCCAAGGACAACAGCTCTCAGCTAAGTCCTTGTTTGTGTCTTGCTCTGGGGTAAAGAGAGACAGTCATCTTGCCCAAGGTCATGCTTCCTTTCAAGGGCAGCTATTAAAGGGTGGCAGTGGGATGCTTGCTTCTCTTACCCCAACTTGAGAACACCCTGTTGGGCCATCCTAGCTCCAGAGCTCCCAGGGGATCAGTGAAGGGCTGGATATATCACAGTTCATCTTTCCCTCCACCCAATTTTTCCTTCACTCCTCCCACAAAGGTTGATGCTGAGGGCACTTTCACTTCCTAATAAGCTTTCTGTGGGTGAATCTCGGCTGTGACTGTGCTTTCCAGGGGAACGTCAAGATGCAACAGTATCAAGAATGATAAGTCACAATCTAAAGGCTAACAGTGAAAGCCAGGGGCCTTCTTCACAGCATATAGAGATTCATTTCCTGCAGAGAGGACAGAAAACAGGAACAGGCTGAGGGCTGGATGTGGAAGTAGCAGAGCTCCAGAGAAGGATGTGTTCTCACCCCGATAGACTTGCTATGCCAAGACCAGAAAAGTGACCTTGAGACATGGGATGGTTATATCTGTATGGATTCTCTAGAAAAACAGGAATTCCGGATTCTTCTGAACCCTTGGAGCCCTCAGATGTGACCTGTTCCTCCCCCTTCCTTGCCTGAAGGTGGTACAGAAATTTCTACTTTAGGAGGCAACACATGCCTCCTTCCCCAAATTTCCTCTCAGCTCCCCTCCTGATCAACAGACAAAGGACTAGAGTGGAGTCACAACACGACTTGGCTGTGGGAGTGCTGGGTCTACTAAAAGAGGGCTACTCTGAAGGAACTGCAGGATCTGATGAACACACATTAGCAAGAGACCCTGCGCTGCTGCTAGGACTAGATCTAAGGATGCTAAATCAGCCAGGGCAGAGAAGAAAGACGGACAAGGAAACACAGTCCCATAACTCAGAATGGAAACCCTGACAAAGACCTAATAATATGCTGCTAACGTGCCTCCTGGAGGTTGGAGAAATGAATGGTTTATCATATATGAAGTGGAAATGCCAGAACTGCCATGGAAGATGGCAGAAGGTCAGAGAAGCGGGTCTGGTGGAGTGGATATTCTAGGTGAGCCAGAAGTCCTTGAAAAATGTTGTCTCTGCAACCTGGGCCCTCCCTACACTAGGAGGAGGGACTGCTGGGCAGGGTCTGAGCTGAAGTGTCATTGAGGCCCCGTGTTAGAGTGTGGGCACGTGGAGGCCAGGTGACTAATGAGGTCTGGTCAGGTCCAACTCTCAGTGTGTTCCCTGGGTGCACTGACCCACTGAGCAGTCCCTTTCCCAGACCTGGAATGTATCATTGGAACAGACACAAGCTCTACTCGTGGAACACTGATGTTACTTCTTAGCTGTGAGGTAAGAGCTCTCATTGTAAAGAAGGTCAAATGGAGACTGCCTGCTTTCCCCGATGGCCAAGGTAGTAAATAGGAAACAACTTTGCAACTGTATTAGGGCTCTCCAGAGAGATAGAATCAATAGTATAGACATATAGACATAGGAGAAGGAATTGATTGGCTCATGTGATTATAGCAGCTGAGAAGTCCCATAATAGGCCATCTACAAACTGGAGAATCAGAGAAGCAAGAAGAATGGCTCAGTTCAAGTCCAAAGGCCTCAGATCCAGGGAATCCAATGGTATAAACTTCAGTCTGCCCCCAAATGCCTAAAAACTGGGGCACCACTAGTGCAAAAGCTGGGGAACATGAAGTTCTGATTTCTAAGAGCAAGAGAGGACAGAATTCACCTTTCCTCTGTCTTTTTTATCTGGGTAATTGGGCAAGGATCGATCTTTCTTACTCAGGCCACTAATTCAAGTACCAGTTGTGCTGTTTACCTTTCTGTCACTGTGACAAAATACCTGAGACAATCAATTTCCAAATAGAAAAGATTTATTTTCCATTCATGGTTTCAGAGACTTCAGTCCACTGTCACTTGGTCCTATTGCTCTGGGCCTGTGGTTGTATAGCATACCATGGCAGGAATGCATGGTGGAGACCTGTTCACCTACCTCATGGCAGCCAGGAATCAAACAGACAGGAAGGGGCTAGTCTCTATATCCTTTTCAAGGGCATGCGCTCAATGACCTATGTCCCTCCTACTTCTTAAAGCTTCACCACCTCCCAATAGCTCAAATCCAAGCCTTGAACACCCAGGCTTTGGGGAGACATTCCAGATCCAAACTATCATCTCACCAGTCTCTTTCAGAAATACCCTCACAGACATAGTCAGAAATAATCCTTTACTAGCCATCTGGACATATCAGTTAATCCACTCAAGTTGATATCTAAGATTAACCATCACAACAACCAAGCTGGAGGGTGGAGATTAGTGCTATCCTTAAAGTCTTAAAGAATCCTGGGGCCGGGGGGGAGCAGTCCCCATTCTGTTCCCACTAATTAACTAGTCTGCCCCCTACTAAACCAGACAGATCTTGAAGAACTTGACAATGGGGCTGATACAGCTCGGTGTTAGAATGAGTGCCCAGCATCTGCGAGTCCCTGGATTCAATCTCTAGCACTGCCCCCCAAAAATAGCATGGGACAGTGGATTACTCCAGCTCTGCCAAATAGTAGCCCCCACTGGACATGCTGTGCCACGTGTGGCATCTTTACTGTATTACAGATCCACATGGTCTTGACTCATGGATATTATTCTGGATAATATTTTTTATTCTGAACCAATAGGAGAATCAGAAATAGTTTACAATCACATTGGATGGATGATAGACTGCATTTATGGTATTTTCCCAGGACCACATCCACTGTGTCATAAGATAAAAGTAGTGCATCTGGGGTGGTCACAACAGGGCCAGAGGGCACAAATCAGTGATCCAGATCCCAGATCCACTGATAAACTAATGCCTCTCGCACAGCCACGTGGGGGACCACTTGACAAGGGAGAGTAAAGGTCAAGTTTGGTTCATTGATGAATGAGCTCAGTACGTAGGCATAAGCCGAAATTATCAAAGTGGGCAGATCTTTGGATGATTCACCTATCTGTTCAGTTTGGGTGGGAAGAGAAGAGATCTGAGGTTAGAATACATGTACATTCAGAAACGGTGGTTGTTGTGGTTTAGGTGTGAGACAATACAAGAAGGTTTAGAGGAGAAATGATTGGTTATAGCCTTTACCTAATCCGTGAATTAATCCCTGATGGAATTAACTGAGTGATGGCTGGAAGCAGGTGGGGTGTGGTTGGAGGAAGTGGTTCACTGGGGGTGTGGCTATGGGGTATATATTTGTATTTGGCAAGTGGAGATTTATCTGTATCTGCTTTCTGATCATCATGTGTTCTGCTTCCCTCTGCCACACTCTTCCGCCATGATGTTCTGCCTCACCTCCAGCCTGGAGGAATGGAGCCAGCCCAGCCTTCTATGGACTAAGATCTCTGAAACCGTGAGCCCTCAAATAAACTGTTCCTCCTCTACAATTGTTCTGGTTGGGTCTTTTAGTCACAGAGGCAAAAAGGCTGACTAACAGTGGTGAGTATTTGGCTGATTGCTCAGGAGCCTGGAAGGAGAAAGATGAAAAGATGGAGGTCTTCAGACAAGGAGATCTGAGAGGAGAGGCCACTGGGGCAGAGGATACCCAGTGAGGATGGGCTTCCACCCTCCAGGATGCACCCTGAACCAACAACTGCTAAATGGCAATACAGAAGCTTAAGGGTCTGGCTGGTTCACCTGAAGTCAGGATAACTCTGCAAGGTCACTGGGCTCCAGCGTTCCCTGTGGGATGAGCCAAGGCACTTTTGTGACTGTATCATAGATCTTCTCCCACTGCCCAGCTCTGCTCCCTTCAGTCCCCAACAGGTATTGATCTTGACAGCGCTCTCCAATAAAACTTCTGCAGCCAAATCACCAGTAGATGGAGTAAATGGTTCTGGGAACAAAGAAGTAAAAGTCGGAGTGTTCCATTGTTTACCACTTCAGTGACTTGTAGAATTGTGGCTTTGGGCCCCACAACTCCGGATTCTGTGGTTCAGAGGTCCTGGCTCCTGGAGAAGAATAAATGGACCACAAGACATATCAAGCATCCCACTAAACCTCCAGCTATGGCTTCCATCTGGGTACCACCGCCTCCTCCTATGGTGCAGCCAGCAAGCAAGGAGAGGAGGCATAAGCCTAGTTGGGCTGACTGATCCTGATCATCAGGAGAAAGGAGGGCTGGTGCCATGACTTGGGAGAGGAAAGCATGGTTGTGGCACCCAAGTGATCTGCTTGGATGCCTTCAGACACTTGCCCAACTCTGATGATGAATAGAAACAGCATCCATGGCTCTGGAGGTACATAGTGACCAGACGCTCAATCTACTCAGGTAGGAGGATATGGGCAATGCACCAGGTAAACCAGGTGCTAGCTGGATTTGGGGGATCTAGAATGGATAGTTGAGGAGGGGAGTGATGAGAACCAGTTATAACCCAAGATCAGCTGTGGTGGCCAGAGTTGTAGTTCATCCCATTAACTTCTGTCTTAAAAATGTCTCCCAGGAAAAAAGACCCTTCAGTGTCCTGGAGGAACTGCTCCCAGAACATAGTATATGAGCCAGAGGATGAGACCAGGGCAAAAGATGAACCACAGAGGATGCAGTGGTAACCACCCAGATAACCTCCCCCAACCCTGATGTTGTTACTTTCCCTATGTTGGAGGCTGGCTGAGTCACTCTCCAGGGTTTTCCCTGAAAAGAGCCCCCTGAACAGGACAGGGATCCCCCATTCAATGGCTGACCATGCAGGAGTATTAAGACCTGCTCCCCATACCCCAATGCAGGACCACTCTATGGAGCTAACCCAGAGTCAGCGTTCCTGATAGGATGAGCTGAGCCCTTTTTTGTGACCGTATCACTGCTGGGCTTCTTCCACTGCCCCATACGGCCTCCTTCACTTCTCCACAAGCTACACTCCCCAGTAAACCACTGCATGCAATCTCTATCCCATATTTTACCTCCTGGAGAACCCTCTCCCTGTCCCAGCCCTGTGACAATTGCTACAAGCATTCTCTTTTATTTTTTTTTCCAATATTTTTAGTTGTCAATGGACCTTTGTTTCATTATTTATTTATATGCGGTGTTGAAAATCGAACCCAGTGCCTCACATATGCCAGGCAAGCACTCTACCACTGAGCCACAACCCCAGCCCCTGCCACATGCATTTGCATAGCTGGTATTTTTATTTACGAAGCTCCATAGTCTGGCAGATAGGTTAATGTAAGGTGAGCCCACAGGGAATGTGAAAAAAGGGATGAAGTTATTTTTTGGCCTATCCCCTAATAATTCAGTGGATGAGTCTTACATAGGCCCCATCTGTCCTCAAAGGCCAAGGTCAGCGTTTGTCCTAATACGTCCCAAGGGCAACTCGCACTCAGACTATGAGAACACCTACTACTGTGCCTACCTCACTCTCTCCCATCCCCTGAACATGACAGGACTATATTAAAGAGTGGGAGGAAGAAGCAGAGAAGATAAACAGGAACATCAGAGGTTTACAGGAAGATTGCTGATCAGCCACATCCCTCATGAAGTCCAGGCTCCTTGCAAATGTTCTTCCACCTTCCTCCTCTGAGCCTACATAGTGGGTCCCCCAAGAAAAATCTCCCTGTAGATTTCTGCTTTAGAGCACTTCACTCCATAAATTAAAGTGTGTGATTAGCCCCTGTGTGCTTAGGAATGTATCATGTGAACCAAAGCCTCATCCCCCACCCCAGTGACAGCAGGAGCTGATTGCTTTGCTCTCAGCATGCTCCCTGCCTCCCAGTCTGTGGACATTTGTGCCATTAGTGAGGACACAGCTGCTAGATGTCTCAGAAGAGCTGGAGCTGGTAATAGTTAATGGCCTTGGGTCTGGGTCTCCACTGGCCTCCTCTGTGGGGCTGGATTTTCTTTAGGAGTCTTTGGAGAGCCCTGAACAGCAACAGCTCATCATCTCTGTTGGACCCTTCTCCCCCCTGTTCTGCAACTCATTTGCTCTGATTGTTTCAAAGAGTTCACTTTGCTTCCACCCATCCTGGCTCCCACCCCCTCAGGTTCACCTCTTATGAGTTGCCTGACTCTGCTTTGGGGCTAAGTAAACATGGTGTTGAACCTGGGACAGTGACTTGTTTTAACTTTTTCTATTTTTTAATTTCAATCTCACTTAATGGGATTGCAAAGTGAGAAGTCCATATGATAGGAACAGAGCAGCTTAAAGATGTAAAATTAAAATTCTTACAACTTCTTCTGGCAAAATGTCCCTGTCCACTTGGATGGAGCTAGTGCTGTCGTAAATCCCTCTCCCATCTTGCTCTCAGCTCTTATGGGCAGTAAGGGCTGATTTTGAACTGGAAGGTCCAGCTATAGCCAGTCATGGAGCCCATCAGAACCAAGCTGAGAAGTTCACCTGGGGTTTCATACCCATCCTCCGTGGCATTTAGAACTAAGTTGTGTTAAGATTTGTGGCTGCTGCTGAAGAAACTGCTGTTTAATTGTGTGACTGAATGTCCCCCATGTGGCAGGGAGACTCTGTCCCACTTCATAAAGTCCACTGTCCTCCTGGGCCTGGACCTTCTATTGAACCATGACAGTCTGGTTAACCTTTTCTCCCTGTGGTGCTACCTACCGTTTTTACACCACACCCCTTCCTCCCATCCAGCCTGAGTGTTCTGCTTCAGTCCACCTGGACCCCCATCTCTTGGTGGAAGGCATAGCTATCTACCATCCTGGTGCTTGGGCGTTTTCCCTCTCTGTCAGTTAGCTTGGCATCGCTTTGATCAAGAGACCTGACAAGAACAACTTTGAGAAGGAAAAGTTTGATTTGGTTCAGTTTCAGAGTTCAATCCATGATCAGCAGACTCCATAGCTCTGGGATTGAGGGGAGGCAGAGCATTATGGTGGAAGGGCATGGTGGAAGAAAGTTACTCAGTTCATGAGAGCCAGGAAGCAGAGAGCTTCAGCGCAAGGAGCCAGGGATAATATAATACCCAAGGACACACCTCCCAGTGACCTACTTTTCCCAGCCATACCCTCCATGCCTACAGTTACCACCCACCCAGTTAATCCATTCAAGTGGATCAATCCTTGGGTTGGCATAATCTAATCATTTGAACATTCTTGCATTGTTTCACACATAAGTTTTTGGTGGACATCTCATATCTAAGCCATAACACCCTCCAACCTGAGATACCACTCACCAGTTAGATTCAAAAAATTATTGAATTACCCCATCTTGGGTGGACCCAAGTTTTCCCTGTTCCCAACTTGTTACCTGTAGGGCACTGATCTTCCTGGGAGGCTAATGCTATAGTGGGATTGTCCTGGTCCTAGTCTCTGGGAATTCCAGCTTATTTTCATTTTTCCAACAGTGCACTTGTGGCTGGTCCATAATTGACTTACAAAGAAATTCTAATAGGGATGAAGCTTGGAAAATGTGCCCCCAGGCAATCTTCCCAGGCTTGTATTTCAAAGTAGACCCCAGGTTGGAATACTATATTATGAAGCTGATGATTCTTACTTTTCCCAATCCAGAGCCTTTTAAAATCATTTCATGTGAAAGATACACCTGACCTCAAAAGGTCATTGAAATGCACATTGGGAAATAGTAATTTGGCCTGAACAATTGAACTAAAAGATAACTTTATTCTTTTTTTCTCTTCTGAAAACCACAAGAATAGAGGTGTTTCATGCCTTTGTTTTCTGACAGTAAAATTCTGAATTTAAGTTTTGGGGGATGGGCTGGGGATGTGGCTCAATCGGTAACGCGCTCGCCTGGCATGCGTGTGGCCCGAGTTCGATCCTTAGCACCACATATAAACAAAGATGTTGTGTCCGTCGAAAACTGAAAAATAAATATTGAAATTCTCTCTCTCTCTCTCTCTAAAAAAAATCTTTAAAATAAATAAATAAATAAGTTTGGGGGGATATTAATTTAGCAGGTGTACATCCATGTTTGAAGAATGAATCTCTAGCATATCTCAAAATCTAGGAGTGAGAAAAGGAAAATAGTTTTATCTAGACATTAGCTTATTTCCAAAACCAGTGAGGCACAGGAGTCAAGTTCTCATTGGAGTGACCCATGCGAGGCCTGAGGATCCTTTCTATCAATTATATACCTTTTATGTGCCTTAGGCTTTACAAAATCCCTTTGCTACATTTTTACCCAACTGTAGCATGTAATTAGTTTTTTACCTCCCTTTTGAGAAGAGGAACTAAGAAAACTGAGTTCTATAAGAGTTGAAGTATTTCATAAATATTTAATAACTAAATGTTCTCAGGGGGTTAACTGGGCATGGTGATACACACCTGTGATTCCAGAAACTACAGAGGCTAAGGCAGGAGGATTGCACATTGGAGACCAGGCTCTGTAACTTAGCAAGGCCCTAAGCATTTTAGTCTGACCCTGTCTCAAAAAAAAGACCCTGTTAAAAAAAAAAAGTGGGGTGCCGGGGATGTAGCTCAGTGGTAAAGTGCCACTTGGTTTAATTTCCCAGTACAAAAAAAAAAAAAAAAGTGTCAGTGTGTCTATTTTAAATGGTATAGACAGTTTTTAATCCTACCTGAAATACAGAACTTTTAAGCTACAAATCTGACATTATTTGATTGTGATTGTGTTGGTTTCTTATGGCTTTTGTAACATCACCATCAGTTCCTTGTCCTAAAACAACATGCATATATTATCTTGCAGTTCTAGGGGTCAGAGCCCAAAATGCGTCTCATTGGGCTGACATCAGGGTACCAATAAAGCTATATCTCTTTCTGAAGGCCTGGGAGAAAGTATTTTCTTATCTCTTCTAGCTTCTAGAGACCTCCTGCATTCCTTGGCTCATAGCCCCCTTCCATCTTTAAAGTCAAGGTGAAATCTCACATCATACCACTGACACTGACCAACCTCATTCTTCCACTTGTAAACACCCTTGTGACTACATTGAGCCTACCCAGTAATCTAGGATTATCTCCGCATGTCAAGATCTTTAATTGCAGCTGTGAAGTCCCTTCACCACGTAAGGTTACATAAATGCACAGGTCCCAGGGAGTGGGATGCAGATATCTGGGGGAAGGAGAACCTTATTTTGCCCACTACAAAGATAACAAAGCATAAACAATTATAAAGACTCTTTCTTAATAAATTTTATCAGTTTGAGAACTCAAAAGTTAACCCTTGCAGAAGTTGTAAAGACTGATTAAGGTTATTTTAGAGAACCCTTGTTGTGTGTCTCCACCATTACATCACTTAGTTACAACTCATCTGATTTCTCGGGGAAAGAATAATGTGTTTTGGATCCAAGACATAGATGACTACATACATTCCTCTTGTCACCTTTACTTTGCCAATTCTCCATCTTATTTAATTTTATAGAAACCTGGCATACTGCCCTTGGAAACTGGCCACCCACTCAAATATTGCCAATGTGGGATTAGATGAGAAAGATTATGAGATAGTTGCTCAAAATAGTGCAGTTTGATTGAAGGTGTATTTCAACATCTCCTGCAAATGATAAGGAAGAGGAAATTTTCCCACAAAGTACGTGTGTTGTGGTTGTGTTTAAAGCAGGATCGCTCTCCCTGCATCGCGCTAGCGTGGTAATTCTCTTCATCTTGGCCACCGCTGTTGTCTTCCTATTTAGTTTGCAGCAAGGTGCTCAGACCAGCTGATGCGATGCAGCCAGCAGCTGCCCCCGTGTGTTAGAAGCATCCCGCAGCTTAACCATGGAGAATCAGGACTTAATTCATTTACCCTGGCTCCTCCGCTCCTTCCCCTGCCAGCACAGCTGCAGAATAGCTCCTCCATCTCGAAACCTGGCACCCGTCCCAGCTGGAAGCTACCTGCCAACGCTTTTCTGAAGACCAGCCAGAAGGGGGAAGAACAGGAGGGCAGAGGGGCTGAGGAGGGAGGGAAGAGGAGATGCACATCTAATTGCGTTGGCCTGCAGCCCCCTTCGGATCTCCATGCTGCTGGGCTGAGGCCATCTTGGTATTCAGCAGCCATCAGTGGCCTCGCTTGTAAACATCCTATTTAGAAATGAGCACACTTTGGTGAGCTTTGAGACTAGAATTACCTATTTCCCCTCTTTTCTCTATGCATTTGCAGCACTAGGGATATCCCATTGACTGGAACGACGGCCTCCCAGGCAGAAGAGAGGTGAATTGTGTTCTCATTTACACCATGTGCCTCCTTCTCACCTCCATAACAGCTCTGGGATGAGGACCTCTTGTTAATGTCAAATTTTACAGCCTTCTCACATGGTAATAGTTATACTTTCAGGATCAGTTGATTTTTTAAAAAAAAATGTGATTAAAAAAGCATCTGAGTTCAGTAGTCTTTTGGATAAGTTCATATTTTATTAATCACAAATGTATTTAATTACCTTAGAAAACCTTCGAGGACTGAGATGCTCTAGTAACGGCCCAAAATATGAGCCCTGTAAAGATTAGTGGGGTGAAGAAAGACAGTGCTGGTTGTGCACGTGGATTCCTGGGCCTCTGTGTAATAACTGGACTCTCTAGAGCTCTCTCTAGGTCACAGGTGGGGACAATACTGGAGAAAAACAAGGGCCCAATTTTCCCCGGCATCGTGCCTGCCACAAGCTGTGTCTCTAGCTACTCAGTGGGCCCTTTCCTAGTGTGTGTGCCTTCTGCAGGGAAGATGGGTATTCAAAGCAGGCACACATGCAGGAAGCCACATCGCTGAGATCCCTGCTCCATGGTTCAGAAGCCTTCAAAACAAACCAAGCTACCCTGCAGACTGGAGTTTCCAGTCATACCATTTGGCTCGTATTACAAACCATACAAGGCAAAGTGACCTCAGGGCAGCTGGAGTTCAGAGCAGGAGCTAAGTAGACAGACTGCCCAAGTTGAATGGGATTTCTGGTTCTCTGTTATCCCACCAGTAAGTTGGGGACCAAAGAAGAGGTGTAGAAAGAGAGAAGTGGTTAGAAACAGAGGTGATACTAAAATTATTTAGAAACCAGGGAGCCCTGCTAGACAGCTACCCAGAGCTCTTAGAAAGGTCCTGAATACACACTGCTTCCCCCCCCCACCCAACACACACACACACCCCAAGGAGGTAGCATCAACCCTCTGGTTGCTGGATCAAAGGAAGCCAGGGATTGCAAAGCAGCTGGAGTGCCCTGCAGGACTTGATGCAGATGCAGCGTGGCAGCTGGTAAGGAAGCAGTCAGTGTTTAACAACCAGAAGAGCCAAACCCCTGCATGATGGCTTTCGCCTGTGATCAAAAAATCCAAAGTGGCTTATCAAGGGTTTGGGAGCCATGGGGAGGGAATACTGATCAAATCTGGCTCCTTCATTTTCTTTCACTGTTGCTGTAACTGATTAAGACTGGGGTTCTCTTTTCCTGAGGGATGGAGGCCTCGGGAGAAAAACCTGTCATCATGGGGTAGAAAGAGAGATGGTTATGTGCTGTGATGGCCCTGCACTTGGCGTTTAAACCACACGGCTCCCTTTTCCCTCACAACCAGCACCTATGTGGGTATTTATTATTCCCATTTTCCAGATGATAAGGCTAGATTCAGTTCTACCCAGATCTACCTGGCTCAGCTAATGTCCTTTCTTCTCACCACATCACACCAGTTCCCAAGCTTTCTTATAAACCTGCTGGACACAGTCCTCCGGGCGAGCATTAGTGCTGTGCATTTTATCAGACAGGTTCATTGTATTCTTTTTAATCCCCCCAAATCAGCCTTTTTATATAACAATGTTTTCACCTTATGTCCATTTATTAACTCAACTAGTCACTCATCAATCAACCTAATTACACTGAAGTTATCACTTCCAGTGGAACAACAAAAGAAACCACATCTAACTTCTTGTTTGAAATACATGCTGACTATGGATAATGAGGCCGTCTAGCTTTATCTCCTTCACGTAGGCCTCATTACTGAATGTAAGAAATAGCTTGATTAAAGATACATGCATATGGACGTATGCATAAACATTCCCCCAAAGATCACAGTTGCAGTAATTCTGAAAGATTTCCTTGGATTTTTATCTAAAGCGTTTTCCATGGAAATCAATTTCATGGACCTGTTAATGTGAGCAAGTGCCTCATGATAGAGATTATGTCCTTTCATGAGAAATTTCCAAGCCCCATCACTCCTCAGCCTTATTAACTTGCACCATTTGTTGATGATGTAGTTATACTCATCAGATACAAATCGATAATGATAATTGTCCATTCTCAATTAATTTGATCTTACATCTGATAAATTGCTAAATGGTAGGGCAGTGGGTATAGCCTTTCTGATGGGAAATGAGGGTTTGTGGACCAAAATACCTTCATTTCTGACCCCCCTCCCTCCTGCTTCCTCCCAGAGTGTGCTCAGCCTCCTCCTGTGATGTGTCCAAATTTCATTCTCTCTCCTTTCTGTGGCTGTGCAGGAAATACATGAACAAAAATGAGCTTTCAAAGGGTTAAGTGCCCTTTACATGGAAAAAAAAAAAGACACAAGTTGTAATTTCTCTATTCCATTGGGTCCAAACAAGGAAAAGAATGGTCTACTGCTACTATTTTAGAATTTGACTCTACAGCTGATAGACTCAGTTTTCTTTATTCTGGACAATGGTTTACAACATTGTAGGTCCTGGGTGGGAAGTATCCTTTCTGGACTTGTTATGAGTTCTCCATCAAAGTCATCAAGTGTATGAAGTTTGAAAAGATATTCCTACTTTCCTGCCTTAATGCCTTCTTTGTTTTTGAAAAATGTAACTTTATTTGAAAAATATTTTATGCAATATTCAGACATTCAAGAAAAGAATAAGGGAAAATGCAACAAATACCTGTGTATCTGCCACTCAGCTCAAGAAATAAAACTGGGAGCACTGTTAGACCCCCTTTAGGCTAAATGCCTGCTTGGTAGAGACTGATACTTCCTAGATATTACTTATACTTCCTGAGGAACTGGGAACCCCAGCTCTTGGCTTTGCCTATCTTTGAAAGGCCCTGGAAATGCCCCTGTGACTCTGGCCTCAATTTTGCAAAGTCAGAATGAACATGGAATTTTCAAGGCTATGGATTAGCCATGAGATGTCTGGAACTTGGCTATGAGCTTTGGGCACTTTTCCCTTAATCTGCTTGTTCAGATGAAAGTGCTCGTAGTCTCTCATGGCTACATCTTCCAGAATGTTCAATGAGAGAGCCCAAAGTCCTTAACTCGAGTTCTGCATGATGATCCAAGAGGCCAAGGGGAGCTGGCCAAGCTCTCTGAACTTAAAGTGATTTGACTGATTGAAGAGGAAGGGGTGCCTGCCCCTGCCTCCTGAGCCTCCACCCTACACTGGAACTCTGTACTGACAGGGTGGGTTCTGTTCGAACTGCTGTGAAGGTTGGGGCAGGTCCAGCTGTCCTCCACCTGGCTTCTTCTGAGCATTGCTTCTCTTTTGGCCATGGCACTGTCCCGGTCAGAGGACTGTTGGGCCAGTGCCGGCCCCAAACCATCATCTAATGGCTTCATGAGTCATTTGGGGGGAAGAAAGAACTCAGTGTATCACGTTATTCTGTGGACATTGGTCTTGGCTAAAAATAACATTGAAAGCCCAAGGGTTTTAAAGATAAGAAAAAAATGCAGAAAACTCAAGGAATCACTTGCCCTGTTGCTCTCATATATTGCAGCCAAATAAACACATTCCCATATTTATTTATGTTGCAGGCCAGTCATTTTTTTCCTTACACGGGAATCTTATTAAAACAATAAATCAATGTTAACCTGGGTTTTAAATTGGCCCAATATGTTTGGAGAACTTGCTGGTTTAATTTTCCTATTTTTTCATTTTTCAATTAGCTAATTTAGCTTTCCCAGTTGGGATACCACAAACCTTAACCCATGGATTTATCTTGAAACCAGGAAGTTCCAACATACATCTCCACCAAAACAAAAGAGGGAAATCTGACATTTTATCCTGTAACAAGACAGAAAAAAAAAAAAGAAGTAGTAGTAGTAGTATAGATTCAGAAAATATCTATTCTGATCATTGCAAACTTCCTAAGCCTAAGCTGTTGGAAGCAGACCCAAATGCCTAAAAATTCTCCTGAATATTATGTTCTATATTTTCTCCACATCTCCTTTGACTGAAATTCTCCAGTGTGTTATAGACAGAATGTTTTATGTTCCCTCCTCCTCCAAATTCGCATGTTGAAATACTAACCCTCAATGTGACTATATTTGGAGACAGGGCCTTTATGGAAATAATTAAGGTTTAGTGAGGTCATAAGGGTGGGACTCTGATCTAATAAGATTAATGCCCTTAAGAGACAGCAGAGTGCTCAGTCACACTTCATGTGCATAAGAAGAGGTCATCTGGACACACAGCAAGATGGTGGCCAAGAGAAGCTAAGAGAAGAGGCCTCAGAATGAAATCTATCTGCAAGACACCTTGATCTTGAAGATTTCCAGTCTCCAAAACTGAGAAAATAAACTGCTATTTAAGCCACATAATCTATGGTTATGGCAGCCCAACCTAAGACAAGACAATCTCCCACTGATGTTTTCTCAGGAATACTGTGACAATTGTTGGTGACTTGCTTGGTATCATATAACTGGAGAGATTTTGCCTGGCCCTTCCAAGAGACCTACACCACCACAGCTTGGGTGAATTGCAACACAGCCCAAGACCCTAGAGTGTGCTCAGATCCAAAAGGAAGTTTTCTTACCCAGAGAATCATGTGCACATGAGCATGTGTGTCTGTCTGTTGGGGAGGGGAATTTTCTCAGTGAACCAACACCAGAACGGCTTTCAACCCATGGTTGTGTTGTGACTTGTTCTCCATTCTGAAGCCTGAAACTTGGGCTTGTGAGTCTGTGCCTTAGTAAACATAGGCCCAGTGAACAGTGTATTTGGGGGAAGCTGTTCTGCATAGTGAAAAGAGCTTTGGAGTCAAAGCTGGGTTCAAAGTTCAGCTTTTACAGTATTAACCAAACTGGCATAAACAAGGACTACAATTGGCTCATAAAACTGAGAAACCAAGGCACTTGTTTAGCTTGGTTTTGTTTGCTATATCCAGGTACTCAAAGGAAGTCAGTGGAAATCTAGCTCCTCTTTTTCCACTCTGATGATTTCTCATTTGGCCTCATTCTGAAAACAAGTCTTAGCAGCTAGAGATTCACAGGTTCTCACACTAGTGGTGAATGGAGGAAGGATAGTTTTTTTTTTTTTTTTTTTTTTTTTTTTTTGGCCAAGAATTACAACAGAGATCTTGATGAGGCTGTTGATGGGTTGATTCTGAGTCACAACTCCAGAGAGGGGTTTGGGATGGGACTGTGGAAGGAATCGGTCCCGTTACAACTCCCAATAGATGGTACTGTTGCTTAAGAAAGATGAAGGGATGCTGGTCAGAAAAAAGCAAGAGATGTCCCTATAGATACTACAGGGCTCCGTGTTTAACCTCTTCCTTCCTCAAGTTCCCCCTTTGCAAAATGGCTATATCAAATACAACTACTAGTAAACTTGTGAATATTAAAGGTGCTTTTAGCATCACTAAAAGATTGGAGGTTTGATGACTGTTGAATGCTTGCTTTTTCTGCTCCTGGCCCTCTCCCAGAAACCTAGGGGAAGCTCAAGCAATCTGAATGATATTGAAGGTGGCATGTTCTTTCAGTCTGGGGAGGCCTTGAGCAATACAGAAACTTCAGAACCCACTCAGTGAGGCCTCTGTGCCAGTTTGTACTGGGGAAGGATGGCCTTAGGACAGTGAGGCTCTGAGGGTTCCCTGGCTGGACTTAGTCCTAGAACATTCAGTTGGGCCAGCAAAGACCTTTAAAAGGCAGTTCTCAGGACAGGGCAGCTTGGAAGAGCTAGCAGGCACCTTTCTGTTATTCTCTGGTATGTAAACCATGCCTCTTGCTGCACACATTACTCACTGTAAGCAATGCACAGTCCCTCTCAGACCTGTGGGGTTTCTCACCCAAGTAACTCCTGCATTACTCAAATCAAGCCATGTGAATGCTAAAGAATTTTAATATAAATTTATTGCTGCCACAGCCTAAACAAGGCGACACATGCTGGAATCATGTACCTGCCCAGCTGGTGATGTGTTAAAACCACCAAATTTCTCCTCTTCACGGCCACTAGCTCTCCCTCCCTAACCATCCTCACACTACTCTGTGATTCCTTTGTCCATATTTTAAAAGAGTGGTGATGCCTGCCTCCTCAGCTATGTCTTGATTTATAATGGGCCAGATGGGAGCAGGTGACCATCTGTCAAGCTCACTGATGACCTGTGGAAGGAGGCCTGGCCTCTCAGCAGCCACTTCTGCTCTGACACTGCAGTTTTAAAGGTCACCCACAGATTCTGAGGAAATACAAAAGAAACTTAAGAAGTGTTATCTAATGGGTTTCTTTAAGTCCTGTCACCTATAGTATCCTTGATTGATTCTGGGACGATGGCACTGGATCTTGTTTTCATGGCTTCTGTTGAGGACTTTCAGGTTACCTCTCCTGTGTCTCAGGGATTTTCAACAATTCCTTCCCCTACCAAACTGTAGGAAGCACCTGTGAAGGTAAAGCAGCTGGCAAGCATTAAAGTGTTGTGAGCTCTTTGGTGGAGAAGCTCTATAATCCAAAGGCAGTGTGATTATGAGTGGCACTCAATGTGGCATTTTCTCTTTGGGCCATCAGTGGCTCCATTAGAGCATATTTAGGGGCAAGGGGAGGTAATTCTGATAATAACTCAGGGCAAGCTCAAGCTTCTGAACAGTAGAATATGCTAGAAAGTCGTTTCTGTCTGAGCACTTAAGTGATGTTGGGGCCATCACCTCCATCAATGACAGTGATTTATGGGTAAAATTGCCAAAGTTGGTGTGGTTCACAAAGGTTGGGGAGTAAATGGAGACAAATAGTGTGGCATCAAAAGGAGAAACTCACAGAAGTGGGCCTGATTTGACCTCTCTGAGGGGGTCCAGACAGTGTCCAATTTGTGTGATTTGGATCTTTTACTTAGAAATCCATTTTTCTGAGGACAATTTTATGTGGAGGACTTGTGGAGTTGTTCATTTCAAAGGGCTTCTTTTGATAGGGCAAGAAGAAAATACCAAACACTTTCTATATTGGTGGGAGTATGAATTGGTACAAGTTCTTTTGAAAGCAGTTTTGCAATATCTAACCAAATTAACCCATGTTGTTCCATTGTTCTATAATATGGAACACCTTTAAAAACTTCTATACAGTATGTAATGCACAAAATAATTACATAATACATAATATAATTATAATATTAACATAATAATACATATAAGGTCTAGATTATGATTTTTCAATGCACCTGGGTCAGTTTTGTTGAAATATTCACAGGATTGAGCCAGGAGCAAAGGTGCATGCCTGTAGTTCCAGCAGCTCAGGAGGCTGAGGCAGGTGAATTGCAAGCCAGCCTCAGCAACTTATTTATTGATCCTGTCTCCAAATAAAAAATAAAAAAGGGCTAGGGATACAGCTCAGTGGTTTGTGCCCCTGGGTTCAATCCCTGGTACCAAAAAAAGAAAGAAATATTCACAGAATTGAAGGCTTGGAAACTAATGGATTAAAATGCAAAAATCCTATAAAAGCTGCATATTTACTAACATATGTACACATAGGGCCATGTATATTATATTATACCCAAATGATGGAATCAACCTATGTCATGTTAAGTAGAAACTTGGTGCAATGAGCTGTGGCATATCCACCAGAGAATACTGTGCAGTAGTTAAGAAGAATGAGGTACATGTGTGCTTGAAGACTTGGAATAATCTGCATGTGCATTGATTAAAAAAAGAAAAAAAAACACGAAGGCATACAACAATGTATATGGTATGTATTACAGTCAGCTTTTTTGCCCGTGTGGTGAAGATACCCAACGAGAACATTTTAGAGGAGGAGAAATTTATTTGGTACTTATGGTTTCAGAGGTCTCAGTCCATAGATGACCAACTCTATTGCTCTGGGCCTGATATGAGGCAGCACATCATGGTGGAAGATGCACAGGAGGAAAACAATTCTGTCATGGCAATCATGAAGCAGGGAGAGAGCTCTGCCCACCAGAGACAAAATGTACATCCCAAAGGCACACCTCCAATGACCTACCTCCTCCAGCACATCCTACCCTGCCTACAGTTACCACCTAGTTAATCCATTCCAGTGGATTGAAGCATTAATTAGGTTAAGGCTCTCGTAACTCAATTATTTCAATGCTGAATTTCCTTGCATTGTTTCACACATGAGCTTTGGGGTGGGAGTGGGGGTGGGGCACCAAATATCTAAACCATTGGTAAGCATGTATATAGTAAATTGCTAGAAGAATGCACCAGAAATTAACAATAGTTATAATGAGACTGGAGGTCTAGAATGAGAGAGAAACTTACTTTTTATTAGCTCTGCCTATACCGTTTGAATTTTTTTTAAATTATTGCTTCAAGGTCCTAAGTTTTAAAGTGATTTTTAAATTTTATTTTATTGGTTCTTTAAATTATACATTACAATAGAATCCATTTGGATATAATTATATAAGCATAGAATATATTTTATTCTAATTCAGACCCCAGACCTCTCCTTCCTCTTCCTCTTCCCCTACCTGTTCCCTTCCTCTGATCTTTCGGCCACTTACCCATAGTTATTTTTTAAATTAATCCCTTGGGCATGTATATGATGGTGAGATTCACTGTGGTATATTTATTTATCTATGTACATAGGAAAGTTATATCATATTAATTCCACTGTCTTTCCTTTTCCTATCCCACCTCCCTTCCCTTATTCATACATTCCCTTTTCAACTAGGAAAAAGCACTAAAAAGCACAAACAAATAGACTCCTTTCAAAGAGGGTCTCCATTTCCAAGGCAATATCTGCTATATAGATGTGGGCAGCTCTGGTCCTAAGGGAAAGGGACCATTTGCCCTCCTAGCCAATCACATCTTAAAGACCACATTAGTCCTCTGATTGAAAGAACAGACATTGAATTCTGAGTTCTCTTCAAATCAGAAGGAAGAAATGGTGAAGATACTTTCCCTTCGTGCTTTAGTTGAGATGTGCTGGTAGCTGCTTTTCCCAGCTAGTCTCTCTGTGTCTTCCTAGTTTCATTCCTGATGTCTTGGCTCAGGGAAATTAGTTTGGCCAGCATTCCAAAATTCCTGTGGACCAAAGTCTAGGAAAATCATCCTCATTCTTAGAGGAACAACCAATGGGGTGGTAGGGACACAAACAATTTGGGAGCTGTTGAGTCTAAGGAATTGGGAAGAGGGCAAAAAAACAGGAAGATGGAATCTTCTAAGCCTGGGAAACTAAGGAGAGCCCGTGCTGACTTCAATAGGAAATTGCACCCTTGGTCATCTATGTTATTATTTAATGATTTATTAATGTAGATTTCTAAACTGAGAAAGAACTGACCTGATTTTTAAAAAATATATTTTGTTTAGTTGTAGTGGGACACAATATCTTAATTTATTTATTTTTTTAATATGGTGTTGAGGATGGAATCCAGTGCCTCCCACATGCTAAGCAAGTGCTTCATCACTGAGCCACAACCCCAGCCCCTGACCTGATTTTTTATTACTGTTTTACTTATTTGTTTCTTAGTGATTTATTATTAGTAACTCTTTATATAATATCTTCATGAGAAATGTAAGCATCTTTCTTTGCATATCAGATTGATAATGCTTTAACCAACGTACAAGTGTCAGCAAAAGTATAAGAGATAAGATAGAGGCTAATTCATGTAATTGTGATGGGTGTGGGGTGGGGTTTACACTGGCTGGATCCTTTTAGACAACAGTTTGGCATTGTGTATCAAAATTAAAATATGCAACTCTCCTTCTAGGAATTTAGTTTGCAGAAGCACTTGCAGATGTGCACAAAGATTATTATACAAGTATTTTGTTCATTACTATGGCTATTCAGGAATGTTGGAGACATCCCAAATGCGCATCAATAGCAAATTAAACAATCATAGCACCCTACAATGGGAGACTGTGGTGGTGTAAAAAGAGGGAAGCAACCCTGCATGTATTGACAGAGATAGTTGTCCATTATTGAGATCCAAGCTGCAGGAAAAAAGGTCATGTGAAAAACACTTCATGTATGTTCTTATTCCAATTTACATATGCTACAAAGATCTATAGTAACATTGAAAAGATATCTGGATGATTACCAACCAAGCAGTGTTGATCTCTGGAGTTATAGGGACTTTGTTTTATAGCACACATTTTGCAATTTTTACTATGGATGTGTGTTGTTTTATTAAAGATAACTATACTGATTTTTAAATAAGAAAACAAATATTGTTCAGGAAAAAAGAAGTGCTGCATGCTCATCCTTAAAAATAACTGATTCCAGAAAGCTGTTCTTGAAGGTCAGAGTGTTCTGACAGATTTGCACACCAGCGACTAAATTTGAAAGATAATAGAAAAGAAGTTTCTATGCGGAACCGGGGGTGTATATTCTAATTGGTCATGTCATACCACCTTGCATATTTATACCATATGTTTCCATTGGTCAGAGAGGCAGAGGCTTATAAACTTATTTCCTATTTTTTTTAGTTAGAAAAGCCCACAGTTGTCTTAAAATCCTTACATGAAAACAATTTACAAGGTGGCAAGCCTTTTTTATTTTTGGTACTGGGACGTGAACTCAGGGGCACTCAACCACTGAGCCACATGCCCAGCCCTATTTTTGTATTTTATTTTGAGATAGGGTCTCACTGAGTTGTTTAGCATCTTGTTTTTGCTGAGGCTGGCTTTGAACTCTCAAATCCTCCTGCCTCACCCCCACCCCCACCCCCAAGCGGCTGGTATTACAGGCAGGCACCACTGCAGTAGCAAGATGTACATTAATGTTTTAAAAAGAAGATGAAGGAGAACAGCATTTGGAAGCACTTAGATGTCCTATTTAGAAATATTTATTCCCACTTCCACCCACTGACAATATAATACTTATGACAGAAGAAGGTGCTTATGGTTTCTTTCAGACTTCCTCTTTGCTTTATAACTTTTCGGGCACCAGGATTTTTGAGTTTGTACAACTTTTAAAACTGCTAGAAAATATTCTGCTCATGTGGAATGGTTTGTGGTGCCCTCTCTTGGATTTCCTTTTCAATGCCCAGGTTGGTGCAGGACCTTGGCTGCTTTCAGAAGGACCTAGCAAAAGTGGCAAGGACCCTGTTCCCCCTCTGCTAATTGCCTGTTAGGATTGGGCTGGGTCTGAGGAGTAGAGATTTCCATCCATATTCCTCACTCCAGCCTTTGCATTTACAGGGAGCAAGCCCAGGCTAGAAGCACAGCCTAGCACAATGACATCCGGATCTCCTGACTGCTAATCCAATGCTCTCTCCCAAGCCCACTTTGCTCTTTCCATGGTTTGTAATGAAAGTTGCTCAAATGAAGATTTATGTCTTTACTTTGGTATAGTGTCTCAGGTGTTTGATTTAAGTGTGAAAAACATGGTTGCCTTTCAGCTTCTGCCTGGTCTGGCAAGTCTTCTCATTAGCTTATTCAGCTCAGCTCTAGCCCACCCAGCCTTTGGCCTCTTTCCTGGAATAAGTCACAGCTATAACTCCAGGGGCTGCTGAGGTCCTGCCCCTCCAATACAGCTGCCAGCGATGCCAGCCTTGGCCTGGATCATAAGGCCATCTGGTCACTGGACTCCTGTCTCCGACCTGGGAGACCAGTCCTGAACTGCTCTTGGGGGCAGGGTGCCAGCTTCCTGGAGAACAGACTGTCACCAGGAACCTCTGAGCTATAACATCAGAGCTAAGCATTGAGAGCCAGAGTGGCCTGAGCACTTGCCCTCAGGGCTTGAGTCCTGGGGGTCTACACCCTCAAAGCTGGCAAGTGGGACAGCTCCATGCTTTGGGTCCCTCCCAGGACTCTGGTTTATGAATGCCATCAATTCAAAGAGAAAACAAGAAGAGTCACAGCACAGTAAAACCGGAAATGCCCTGGAATCTTCAGCTCATTACAGAAGATCCACGCACTTGAGGTTTTCCCAAATTGGACAAGCAGTCTAAAATTCACAAAATATCTCCAATAATGAAATGTTAAGCTGAAATAAATTACTACACTATTAATATAAAAAAATACGATTTTATCTATTGTGTTAGAGGAAAGAATAAATTCATTTTCTAGGCCTTTCTTTTAGCAAATGATGTTACAAAATTGTTGCTATATAATGAGACAATCAATGTACGTGAAGCTTGGTAGAGAAGTTAGGAAGAAAAGAATTAGGGAGGTACATCTGCCTGTTGGTTTATTATTTTTCTGGATGTTGTAATGTTTGTGGTATTTTTTTACAATTTTAGTTTTTAAGACATTGTGATTTCTTTTCTCACTCTAAATATTCTCTTGGTACCTAATTTGATTTTTTTTTCTTGGTACTGGAGATCAAATCTAGAGGCACTGAGCTACATCCCCAATCCTTTCTATTTTTTATTTTAATATAGAGTATCACTAAGTTACCCAGGCTGGCCTTGAACTTGTCATCCTTTCTGTGCACCAACTATCCTGCCCTGCTGAGCTTTTTTTTTTTTTTTTTCCTTAACTAGGGACTACGAACTGCATAAACATCATGCTGACTTATGACACAAAGCAAGAACTAGGGATATAAGTTGGTGGTAGAGCACTTGCCTAGCATACATGAGGCCTTGGGTTCAATTCCAAGTACGACCAAAATAATCAATAATAATAATAAGTAACAATAAGTAAATAAATAAATAAAGATCACAGACCAACTTTTGTGCATCCTCTTGCTCTGGTTCCTAGCTGCATATGTGTGTCTAGTATCATCGTCATTATCTCCCTTTGTAGCTATGTATCTATTGCTCCTGACTCTCTATCACAGCTTTTATTTTGGTTTTAATGTAGAGACGGAGAATGATGTACATCATCTCCTAGGTGCTTAAATTCTCTGTGCCTTAATCTTCTCATCTGTAAAATGGGGATAGCCTGTCAATCACTTCACAGGATTGCTGTAGGGTTAAATGAGTAGATATATGTAATGTGCTTAGAACTGGGCCTGGCGCAAAACGAGCACTCTGCAGGTGCTGGCAGTTGTTTTACTTTATTCTTTGCCTATATGTGTGCACTTCATAATATGCAATGGAACAAGACTCTTTTCTTCCTCTTCCCTTCCCTTCTGGATTCCATATGATTATATTGGGAGTTCGGGGGAGGGGAAGGAGTGGGAGTAGTAGGACCTCATGACATAGGCAGCAAAATCTCATCACATAGGAAGACAAAGTAAAGATGTGCAAATCAAAAAAAAAAAATCACAGTAGAAGCATATTTTCTAGAAATACAGAGAGATAAAACCCAGAAGAAATAGCTAAGAGATTTGAAAGTTACAGCATCCAAGGAGGTAAGAAAGAAAGAAGCTGGAAATTGTATTTTTCATCAAAACTCTTGTGCTCTTTTAACTGCGGGCATGTGTAACTTTGCGTTAAAAAAAAATTATCTCAAAATTGTTGCGAACACAGACATTTGACTAAAAAAAAAAAAATGCCCTTTCAAAGAATTCTTTTGACTGGAAGAACTGGTTTATTTTTCCCTGTGGAGATAACAATGCTTTGGGTTACTCTTTGTAGTTATTTTAATAAAAAAAATTAATAAGCAAAAAACTGCAACAAAAAGAAGAATATTTGTTTAGGTAGATTGTAAGTAAGCTTTCCCTTGTGGGAATCTTTGCTTAATTGGGCTGCAGCTGGTGCTAATTTATTCTCTTCACTGTGTCTCATTTTGGTCCTGCGTGTGTCTTTGCCTGTGTGTGTTTTAAACATCACACAATTTGAGGCTTTCATTTGCTGGCATGAGTTTGGATACAACTGGAGGGGCTCATGGGAAGCTTATCCTAAAGAAGGATTTACTTTATTTATTTATTTATTTAAACTCTGGGAGCCACTGAATGTACAGCTGGGAGGAACTAGATTGGGGGTTGCTATGTGATCATATTTTGATCTGATTATTCCATTATATTGCTCCCAGATCATTCCACGCCTGCCCCACTATCCTCCCATTCAGAATTAAAGGCACTGTGTGAGGGAGTGGAGAACTGGGGTGAAAGAAGCTCTGATTGGCTGTTTAGAATGTGCCCTGGTTCATTGAGCATGATGATCGCGGCTTGAGCCGCCATCTAGAAAAAAAAAAAAAAAAAAAACCAGCATCCTGGGCACAAAGTGAAAAGCAATTGGCTTTTTTAGCTTGATAAATAGAAAATACCATCTGGGCATATTTTTCTTGTGCCGAGCAGTGTTTCTGCTGGGTCTGCTGGACACCGATTGCATTTCATTGTTCCCTGACAAGTGGCATCAGTCATGGTCCCATCTCTCGGTGGCTCACAGGAAGGAGCAGTGGACTGAACATATTGCTGTAGATTTTGTCCAGTCTAGGTAAAAGGGGCAGACTTCGTTTCATTACACAATTCCAACTCATACTCAGCCAAGATGAATCATTTGGTGAAGATGGTTACTGCCCTTCTTTTTTATCTCTGTTCATATTTTACAAAGTCAATAGCTGACTTTAAAAACTAATTAAAAAAAAAGTAATTAGAGCCCAACCACAGCTGGCTTTTGTTTTGTTTTGTTTTAATTTTTTTTTTCAATGCTGGGGCTAGAATCAAGGGCCTCTGCCTACTAGGCAAGGACTCTATCCCTGAGTTGTGTGCCAGCCTCTTACTGTTTTAGAAAACAAAAATCAGGGATTTTTAAATTTTGACATATATTAAACCATGTCACAAGATTCTATGAAGTTACCCTTTCTATAGGAGACTCAAAATTAAATATTAAAAGTAACTGTTCAAGAGGAAAACCATGTGGAATGCTGAAAACCTTGTGACCCGTGAAAGAAGCCAGACACAAAAGCATGAAGATTGTATGATTCCACCTTACATGAGGTGCCCAGGACTGTCAAGTTCAGAGAGACCAAAAGTAGAACAACCTGAGGGAGGGAAAAGAGGAGTCGCTGTTTAGTGGGTGCAGAATGCCACAGTCTGGCTGGGCACAAATCACGAGCCACTGAAGCAGGAACAAACTTTATTTCTGAACTCCACCAGCACACTCCACACACGCTCCTGGGAACTCCCCCGAACGCCACACCGGCTCCCCCAGGAACCAGCAACCGGAAATATTCCTCCTCCGGCACTTCCCCAACCAATGGGAACTCTCCAGGAATTCCCTCGAGAGCTCAATCGGAACTCACCGGGAACTCCGCCAGAACTCAAAAGTCATCATCTTAATGGCTCACTAGCGTCACCTCTCAACCACTACTTCTGGCAAAAATGCCATGCGTCATCCCAACTCGGCTGCGGACCTCAACAGCAGAATTTCTATTTGGGATGATGAAAAAGTTTTGGAAGCACATGGTGGCAATGGCTTCATGTCATTGTGAGTGTGCCTCATAACACTGAACTGTATGCTGAATGGTTAAAATGGTAATTTTTATGTTATAGAGATTTACCGAAGTTTCAAAAATACAAAAATATCAGTGTTTTCTGGGTGATGCTGGTGCATACCAAAACGCATTGTGCGAATATCTTTTGTAAAACTCAAAGAATATTCACCACTCCCCACTCCCCCCCATGTACCCACCCTTTGGCCTTCCCTGCCCAATATATTCCTCAATATGATAGTCAAGGGAAGGAAAAGGAGAATAAATTTAAATTTATTAATGCCATTAATTATTGCTTAACCCACGGTCCTCTTGGTATGTGAGGTTTATTACAACCTATTATCTAAGGTTAGAGATGACCAGTAGATTTCAAATTTTTTACCTTCTACTTACCCCAGGGATCTTGGGTGCTTCGTGGGGATTGGGCAATAGCTCAATGCCATCATTGCTGCTCTCCTCCCACTGTGATCAGCGTCCTCAACAGCTGCAGAAAGAATTTCCGCCCTAGCTCAGGCAAAGGGAAGCAGTGGGAATTCTGTAGGATTACAGCTGGAATGTGGAACTCTGGCACAGAGGGGAGGATGCTGCAGATGGACTCTTAGGCTTGTTGTCATGTAGATGTTTCCAAAGCACAGCCAACTATGTTTCCTTACCTAAAAATCATCTGCTTCTCTAATGCTAATGAGCAGGAACTGGTGGAAACCTCCCTTCCCTGCTAAAGAGCAGTGTCCCTACTGGGAAATGATATGGCAGTCAGGGTGGCAGAGTTCACAGGCTCAACTGGAGAAGTCATTTGCTGTTTCAGGATGGGGTATTTGCTCTATAGTGATCAATGGACCCCAGGAATATAAGCAGTCTGAAGATGAATGTGCTTACACCAATCCTATTATCAACTATCCATGTGGTTTTATAAATTAAGTTTAATATATCAAAGTTAAGGGAGAAGAAATAAGTTACTGAGTCTATGCATCTCTGATAAAAGCATAATGATGGTATTTTAATCCAGAGTTCAGTCATGCTAGATGCCATATTACAAAATTATTCAGTTTTCTGTATGTGTATAAATATCTTGTTCTGGGGGATCAAGTAAATGCAGCTGATCTTTTAATAGAGTATTCTGAATAAGAGAGTATTGGAGGAACTAGGGAGGGCTGAAACAGAGTTCATTAAGTATGTTGCTCTCTAAAGTGATAGGCTGTATCAAAGAACCCATTGTTGAAAAAAAAATCCATTGTTGAGCAAAAAAATGTTTAAATGATTAGTGTACCTAAAGAAGTTGAGAGTAACACAGAGTTGTTTTCCACTGTTAAGGAAGAAAAACACATCCCAATCTTGGAAACAGGGAAAAGGATGACAACATGACCTTCTATGTCACTTGGAAAGATGTCTAATAGGCCTGTGTAAAGATGACCTAAGCCTTTAGGGATCAGGTTGTACCTTTGACCTGGTGTTTACTACTGATTTGTAGATGTTGACTTATAGAAAACTTAAAGCAATGCAAATAATTTGTGTCTGATAGCAATACCAGTGAACTTTGCTCACAGAGATAAAAATGATTGGTTTCTACCTGATTAAAAAAAAAAGTTGACAAATCCAAGATCTAAGCCGTATTGCCCTATATGACTTGAATCAGTTTTGTGTGTAATTTAATAATTTATTCTAGTGTTGTTTCTTGCAATGACTGGAAATACCATCTGTTTCTTCCCTACTCCTTTGGCGCAGTTTTACCACCCTACTGGGTTTTCATTAATGGGATAAGTAGCTCTTCAGTGCGTGCTTTCTTTGGTTTTATAAGACTCTCATGTTTTTAACCTCATGAAACACATACTTTGACACGAATGGGTTTTCATAGCCTGCAAAGCTCAGTTACCAATGGTTAACAGATAGTGCTGGTTAGAAGCTACAACTTTCTCATTAAACCCCAAAATGTGTTTCCATGGAACATCAGCATCTTCTGCTTTTGATCATGCCCAAATCCAGATGGCTTTGAGATTGCCAACAATTTGCCTTGGCTTTAAACTGAGACATTCTGAGTTCTGTATCAGAGGGTAAGAGGCTTGGGAGAGTTATAGTGGAGACAAAGTGGAAAGACTTGTCCTGTCTAGGGTGACTTTACAAAGTGAGCCAGGTCGTGATGGGCCAGTTTACTGGCAGAGTTAAGAAGACCAATCAGAAAAAGTCTGAGCTATGCTGTAGGGTCTCCAATACTGGAGTCCTGTTAATAATTCCACTTCAAATGGAATGGAAGGGAGAGGAGTGCAACCCTCCTTCACCCTAAGGGGCTGTGATGAAAATTCGTTATTTTATGGCTGTTTCTGTTACACAAGGCAAAGCTCCTTGGGTATGAAGTGGGAGGAGGAGATTAAAATGAAGAGGGATAAATCAGCCTGGGTAATAAAGTGAAATGAATTAGAGCTTTTTCCTGTAATGTCTTTAGAGGGAGGAAGTTTGAGACTTAGAAAAACCAAGAGGAGAGCTAAGTTTCTCTCAGGAGAGCTGGGCCTAGGACAATGGGGGCCGGTCCTCCATGGTGTGGATGATAGTGGAAAGAAGCATGTTTGACATTTGATTTTGAATTTTTGCCTGCTGCCCTTGGTCCCTCAGCCTCTCAGTCGATGTCTGGGACCTTAGCAATAGTTTTGTGTAAGCAGGGTTAGGGTTAGGCCCTGATTCTATTTTGCAGCAGCCCTAGGGGCTAGCTGGCCAGGCCCTAGACTGTCCCTTAGCCTGGCAGACGATTCAGCCCAAGAGGTAATAGGAGAGTCAGCATCCTCCTCTTCATCAGCCCCCAACCAAATTTAAAAGTGGGGGAAGCAGGCTGGATTATCTGTATTTATAAAGGGGGGGGACTCTATTTTTCTTAATTAAAAAAAATTCTAGAGAACTTGGGGATCCAGTTTAGATAAATATATCTTAAAAATCTGGAATATTTAATCAGTGCATGCTGTATTCACTTATTAAAATGTCTCACCAAACCCCATTGATATGTACAATTAATACATGTTAATGACAATAAAAAAAAAAAAATCATGAGTGATTCAGACCATGAGAAGAGGATTGAAACCATCAAACCTACCCCAGTTACTGCCTCAGTAATTTGCAAATCTGGCATGCTCTTGCCAGTTCAGAGCAGGGCAGAGAAGGTATTGGGACTCTGACACACACACACACAAAAAAAAAGACCAAATACTAAGATAAAACAAGGTGCAGGACCTGGACCTGGGCAGGGGCTCCTCAAGCCACCAGACCTTGAAGGGCTGAAGCCTTATTTATTCATGGTACTGGAAGTAGTTGGAAAGCTGATTTGAAGGACATAAATGAGAGGTTAACCTCTTTAGTCAAGATTTCTTTTAAGGCAAGTTCAAACACAAAGTTAAGGATAGAAGGCGCTGGAGCCTGGCAGCTGTTTAAGGGCAGTGATCACTTTGGCCATTGTGCTGTTTGCACTGGAAGTAGTTGGAAAGCTGATTTGAAGGACATAAATGAGAGGTTAACCTCTTTAGTCAAGATTTCTTTTAAGGCAAGTTCAAACACAAAGTTAAGGATAGAAGGCGCTGGAGCCTGGCAGCTGTTTAAGGGCAGTGATCACTTTGGCCATTGTGCTGTTTGAGAGATAACATGCTGTACTTAAGGAAGGGCTTTGCTGCTCCAGGGCTGGCCACCGTCACCACTCAAGAGGGTTAATTAAAAAGCCAGGCAGCAGTGGGGCATGGTGGTACATGCCTATAATCCCAATGGCTGGGGAGGCTGAGATAGGAGAATCTTGAGTTCAAGGCCAGCCTCAGCAACTTCGTGGTACTAAGCAATTCAGAGAGACCCTGTCTCTAAATAAAATACAAAATAGGCCTATGGCTCAGTGATTGAGTAACCCTGAGTTCAAACCCTGGTACCAGAAAAAAAAAAGTCCGGCATCAGGTGGCCCTCCTGGAGACACCACCCCATGGGGGCAGGGTTTTCCATGCAGCTTGGAAGGAGGCCTTTCCCTTCTCCCAGCTTTTAAAAGGGGGTTGAGGTTAGTTTCCGCTGAAATCCATTAGCTTGGGTGGCCTTGACTCTATTTTGCTAAAATTCTGTGTTTATCCTTTTCCTTGCCTTAATAATAGATTTTAGAAGTTTTTCTGTTAGAATATGATGCTAGTGGCAAGATAGAAAGAGATAGAAGGCACATAGCTTTTTAGGAATAGATGCCTACAAACTCTCCTGATTCATAAATTGTGTGATTCCATTTCTATAAGACATTAGTCTTATAATTCCTTAAGACCTATAGGAAAAAAAATTCCTTATGACATGTAGAAAAGTATCCAATATTGTTTTCTAAAGCACTTTTGGACCCTTGATCTCTCAAGATCTTTGTAAGAATCCCATTAGACATGGAGAATATGATTTTCCCTTCCTTCTCGTTCTCTACCCTCCTGCTACAGTTCCTGCCCTGATAATTAATGATGAAAACACTGAAATCAGGCAGTCATACAAACCCCTGAGCTGTCACAGCCGGCCAGTGGGGAGCTCCAACCCGTACAGATGGAAACCTTCCCTCTGTGAACAGAGTCTTCTTTCCTTTCCTTTTCTTTCTTTCTTTTTAAAAATTTTTTGTTAATTCACTGAACTTGCAGTCCATGCCACCCTTCCTTACTCCTGTTAGCCTGGACCTGTAGTTCAAGTGGCTTGAAAGAGATCCTCTTCCTGGGACTGGCTCTGCCAAAGTGCCCAGGACACTTGTGTCGGGCCTAGCAGGGGCCATTGTTAAAAAGATGAATGAGCGGGCAGATGAAGGGGGGGGGCTGTGGAGGAGGATGGACATGCTGGGCTGTCCCTCAGAACACAGGGAAGGGGCTTCCTGCCTCTGGAGGGTTCTGCTCACTGTGCTTACCCGCTCTGTCCTGGTTCTGTTTTCCTCTGTCCCCTTCTCCTGCCTGTGGAAGCTCTTCAAGGCCAATCCTACCTTCCAGGTCCTTTCCTGAAGGTTCTCCATGAGTGGGTTCCACTGTGCCTTCTTTGGAAACCATCTGTTTCTACCCTGTTTCTCTGAACTCTGACCCTTAAAACTAGCTATCTATTGTTGTTGTTTGGTGCTGGGGGTTGAGCCCAGAACCGCATGCATGCCGGGCAGGTGCTCTACCACTGAGCCACATCCCCAGTCCCTGTAATTCATGTTTTCACTAGGATGTCTCTAATTCTCAACACATTCCAGACAGAACATATGTTCTTCTCTCCTCCCGCAAAGTGGTTTTCCTCCAGGATTTCCTGTCCACCACACACCCCATTCATCCCCAGAGCGCCTCCTCCTTCCCTCAGGCTGTGTAGACCCAGGACAGCTTCACTGTCCAGTCTAAGCTACCGCCATCTCTCACCTGAATTGGCAATAGCATCCCACCGCTGCCCTCCAGTCCACTCTTCCTCTCTTACTCCTTCTTTTACTCAAAGTCCCTCTGGTGCTGCAGCTGCCCCGGCCTTCTCTCACTTCCCAGCCCGGAGCTCTGTTCCCAGGCTTCCTCTCGACCCCTGCCTCACCCTAGAGCCACGGCCATCACACACCCCTAGTCACCGCCTGCTTTCTCTTCAGATCTCCTCCCAAACACCGCTTCCTCAGATTCATTTCCTGTTCCTTTGTTAGATACTCATATAGAGTCACATTCTGAATATATGTAGCTCACAGTTGTCATCCCAGTCGGCCGTCTGTACCTATGGGGTCCAAATCCACAGATTGGATCACTCACAGAGCAAAAGTATTTGAGGAAAAACAGTCAGTCGTACTGAACATATATGTACTTTGTTTTCCCCTGTCACTATTCCTTAAGCAATATAGTATAACTACTATTTACAGAGTATTTACATTGTATTAGGTATTATAAGTCATCTAGAGACAATTTAAAGTAACTACGTATACCTTCACTTAGTCACAACCCTTCACTGAGCACCTACTTTATGCTAGGCACTTGAGAAATTACTCAAGCAGTACGAAAATAAATGCTTGAGTATTTTCTATTACTCAAGTAATAGAAAAAATAAAAATTACTTATAGTATTATATTCTAGGAATAATTACAAGCTTATTCTCGTGCTCATCTTTTTTGTTTCATCCCCAAACTGGTCTCTGTTCATCATTGAGTGGGAACGGCATCTAGTGTGTCTGTTCTGCCGACAAGTGTCGTTCATCCTCAGCACAGTGCTTGCATCTCGAAGGTGCTCTATCACTGGGGAAATTAATGAACGCTTACCTCTGTAAGTTAACAAACAAATCAATGTACTTGAATATCCTAACCTGGTTCACATTGAACCCAAGATATGTTTAATATTTCAAATGTCATGAAAAGTTATCAAAATTTTAAAAGCCCATGTGTCAGTTCCGAGACTACCTCTCCCCCTTACCCATTAACCTTTTAAGATGTGAACAGCTGCTGTTCCCTTTCCCCTTGCTTGGGAGAAGTGGCTTTTGAAGAACCAGCTGAACGCTGCTGCCATCTTTTGACCAAAGTCAATACCTTGGAGGTGGATGCCACATCAAATTCTCATTCCTGCCTCTGAGGCTCAGGGAAGAGTCCCACCACGGAGGTCTACCTTTGCCTGAAAAGGCAAGACCATGCATGGTGCCAGTTAGGAGGAAATGCATGACCGTTCTCTGCCTGTGTCTACGAGAGCTGTGTTTATTCGCTGGTTTGCGGAGCTCTCTGTTCCTCCTTCTCTCCCACAGCACCATGGTAAAGTGCAACAATTTTTTGATGTGAACATTTTATGTAAACAGTGACAATGTTTTAATCAGGGTTGCTGGGGCACAGACACTCCACAGATACTGAGACTGTTATTAATGTTATTATTTTATGCCCCTTCCCTACAAAGCAGATGAGCCACAGGTTAGTGCCGCCCTGTTGTAAGTTCTTTCATGCATGAGGACATCCACCCCTAACTCAGTGCAGGATTTTCTTTGTCCCTTCCTCTCTCTTTTTCTCCCTCATTCTCCTTTCCCTCTTGTCTTCCTTTCTCTCTTTTTCTTCCTTTACTCCCTCTCTCTGCTTCCCTGGGAAATCTATTAAAACTACTCTTTGGGGCTGTCTCAATCCTTATTGAAGCCTATGTTAAGGAAATTTATGATCAGAGAGCTTCTTCTTCTCCTTCTCCTTCCTCTTTTTCTTTTTTTTTTTCTTATACCAGAGATTGAACTTTGAATACTTAACTACTGAGCCCCATCTCCAGCCCTTTTTAAAAAAATTGAGACAGGGTCTTACCAAGTTGCTTAGGGCCTTACTAAGTTGCTGGGGCTAGTTTTGAACTTGCCATTCTCCTGTCTCAGCCTCCCAAGTGGCTAGGATTACAGGCATGCACCACCGTGCCAGGCTTGGGAAACTGTTCTTCAGAATATTTCTTTTTCTAGCTGGACACAGTGACATTCACCTGTATTCCCAGTGACTCAGAAGGATGAGAGGCGGGAGGATTGTAAGCTCAAGGCCTGGGCAATTTAATGAGACCCTGTCTAACAAAAACCAAAAACAAGTTCTGGGGATATAGCTCAGTGGTAGAGGGCACTTGAGTTTAATATCCAATACTTAAAAACCCATTATTTGAAAATGATATTCCTTTAGAAAATTTGAAAATATGTCCTCTTTGAAATACTTATGATGGCAAAGAGTTGATATATTTTAGGCTAGAAGAAAGAGTCTAAGAACCAAGAGTCATGGCAAAGTTAACTTCTTTTAAAATAAAGAAAGCCAAGGAAGGTGAAAAAGTTTGACTTTTTCGATGGGAAAAATCTGGAAGGAATGCAGACGTAGATGGATACATGAGTGGTATATAGACTCATCAAGAGGCAGATAATCCTTGGAGTCTCCCAGGGATGTTTAGAGCAGATTCTGGTTTCAGGGAAGTGAAATTATTGGATAATTTAAGAAAATAAGAACTAGGAAGCTAAGAAATTTGTCACCAGCTGGAGTTGAGCCTTCTGAGCCTGACAGAGAAAAAAATAAAAATGTTGCTGCTGCTGAAACAATTTCATCCCACATACGTGCTTGTACATAGTAGGTTGTTCACAACCACCTGTGGGATTGAAGAAGACCTTGATTATCTGCGTTCTTATTTGACTCTTTACTACAGTTCAGATCATAGTGATTTAATAATTCAAGCTGCCCAAATTTAAATGTCCACTTAACTCATTCTGAATAGTATGTCCAGAAAAGTGATGTTTTCAAGTGTAGATTGCTATAAGACTGAGCGGGCTATATGAAACAGGGTCACTAAAACAGTGTCCCAGAAGCTAGGTCGATTTTATATTTATAAGATGTATCATGTGTATAGCTTGCTGAATTCACTAAAATCACTGCTCACTTCCACATGTGAACAGGCTTTGAGATGCTGTCTTTGGGCTTTTGTGGGGACATGGGGTGGCCTAGTTCACCAGGGATGAAGAGCTTTGTGGGGGTGGGCAGAGGGGAACCCAGCCTTGGCTGAGCATGTATTCAAAGTGCCAAGCAGTACTAAGTCTTCTGTTTCTCCTGCCTCTTACGTGAAATAAGACACCTGCCAGCAATTTCCTGTGCTGACATATTGCGGAACAAATCCTCTGAACCAGGGAGAAATGGAGACTTGGCAGATCAGGTTGTTCATTTGGGAAGACTAATGCTGGATGTGAGGCACCCTGCTTAATATCATGTGGGTTATTTAAAAACCGTTCTGTGATTCAACAGAAGCTAAATGGGATTCTATGCACAGGACAAGGAGCTATTCATCCTTCTCAGGTTTAGCTTGAAGAAGTGCCCTTAATATAGAGCGCCCCTTTATTTTGAGAGCACTAAATTCTCTTGGTGACTTTAGTGAAAGAGACATGAAATAATTGATAAAGGCAAATGTGCTTTAGATGGAAAATAATGGCTCTTGGAAAGGAAAGCCTGGTGAACATCTGGTGTCCTTTATTCTGAATGAACATCTGTCACCTTTGGTTAATAAGTTACACCTGTCAACCCAATCACCAGCTCTACATCCCACTGAAAGTGAAAATACTGATGTCAAGTTCCCACCCCCAGACAGTCTGATGTAATGACTTGGGTTTGCTTAAGCTTCAGGATTTTTCAATTTCCCCAGGTGATTTTAATATGTAGCCAAGATTGAGAAACACTGTATAAGTACAAGGAGACACTAATGGATTGTGGAATAGGACTTATTAATGCAAAATATTTTTCAAAAAACTAAATATGTATGAATTGCCTATGGAATTTTATCATGTGCTTAGAACATTTTTAATGACTTTATTTACATTGTTTTATCATTTTAAACAGTTTTAGACAATTTTGTGTAAGATTTAGTGAGCTCTTACCAATATTATGATCCTGAGGTGTATGTTAGCCATTTTGTCAATTATAAGTACTTACAAATGGACAAGTGATAGTATATATCTGATATGTATATGTGTATATATATATACACATATATATTTCAAATATCTGAGCATGAAATCCTTCCTTATGAGGCAACCTTATAGCAGATTACTTATGGTTGAAGACAATCCGTGGTGACTTTACTATTTTTCTTATAGCAAGCTCATATAGACAAATTTTGTAGGTTTTTTCATCATTAGGTAAATATGATTAGATGAGAATCTTACTGTAGCCAGTAACAATTTAACTTATTTTGTTTTGTTTTGTTTTGTCGTACAGGGGATTGAATCCAGAGTTACTTAACCACTGAGCCACATCCTCAGCCCTTTTTAATTTATTTTTTCATTTTGAGACAGGGTCTTGCCAAGTTGCTTAAGGCATGCTAAGTTGCTGAGGCTGGCTTTGGACTCAAGATCCTTCTGCCTCAGCCTTCCTCATTGCTGGGATTAGAGAGGTGAACCACTGCACCTGGCAACAATTTAACTTATATTGGTAGGAATATTCCAGAAAGTCTGCTGTCTTTGAGTTGCTATAAGAAAGTACCTTAGTCTGAGTAATTTATAAATAATAGAATTTTTACTCCCAGCTGTGGGGGCTGGGACATCCAAAATCAAGGTTCAAAAGATGCAATTTCAGGTGAGGTCCCAAACTCTGCTTCCAAGATTGCACCTTGTTGCTGCCTCCTCCTATGGCAGAAACAATGGAAGGGAGCAAACTCACTCCCTCAAGTTCTTTTTACAAGGGCACTAATCCATCCATGAAGGTGGAACCCTCATGACCTAACAACCTCTCTGAGTCCTCACCTCTTTATATCATCACCTTGGGAGTTAAGTTCCAAGATAGGAGTTTTGGAGGAATACCAACATTTAGGTCATTAAAGTTATCATGATTAGATTTCCTCTTGCTTAAGTACTATCAGATAGAATAATTATCCCTAAGATAGCGTGTTTAAAGTATATTGCATTCTGTTCCGCAAATGGTCCCTGCTGATCTTAGGGGAGAAAAATCAGGCATCTCCTAGGCAATGCCAAGTTCAATCACTGTATCCCATTCTTCTCCAGCTGCCTGAATTGCCTTTACTACAATTATGGAATTCAGTCCAAAGTAAATCAACATTTTTATGGTCAAATTGAACCCATGCTTATATAGTAATGTCTATAAATACCCATGCATTCATTATTTCTTTAAAATCCTTCTTCCTGTTGCTTCCAGACAGCCTGCACTATTTTATCACACCTTTCAGCTTTGGTAGGTTTGATAAATCCAAACATTTACCATGGCCAATGAAAACAGGGGAGAGAATACTTTTCTTTCTTTCTTTCTTTCTTTTCTTTCTTCTTTCTTTCTTTCTTTCTTTCTTTCTTTCTTTCTTTCTTTCTTTCTTTCTTTCTTTCTTTCTTTCTTTCTTTTTAAATCCTAGACACCTAGATGATAGCTATGGCAAGAAGTTTTTCTTTCATTCATGATATTCATTCTTATTAAATATCTAAATATTACCTGACAACAGAATTCTTGTTAGCAATGTTTTTATTTTTTTAAAATTTTTTTCCAATTGTTGATGGACCTTTATTTTATTTATTTTTATGTAGTGCTGAGGATCGAACCCAGTGCCTCACACATGCGAGGCAAGCGCTCTACCACTGAGCCACAACCCCAGCCCCGCAATGTTTTTATTGATCTTTTGCTTCTTTTCCTCTATATTCCAAAATTCCCTGAAATAAGTTTATTTGAAGACCTCCAAGTACTTTGGAATTTCTTTGCAGTTGTCCATTTATGCGGCTTTAGCTCCCTCTATAGGCTCAATTATTTTTACCACAGCAGTAAACAATAGTCAAGATAGTCCAGTTTCACACTTCTTTGAGAAAAACAATTTTTCTCAATTTTAAGATAGTGGGTCAGACCAATAAAGATAAAGGTCCTGCTTCCCAATCACTTCTTCCTGATACACATCTCAAACCTTTAGCTGTGTCAAACCAGAGATGTTCTGTTGATCAATCCAACACTGCAATTATCATCCTGGTCCCTTTGTCTATAACGAATGTAGAGTATTAGTCCCATCTCTGCCTCTAATCCATAAGGTTTATGAACAAAGATCAACAGTCAGGTTTGAGTGATAGAAAGATTTGGCTCAGACGTCATTTGAATAAATCATAAAATGTTGCAACCAAAATAAATAGTGAGGTTATCTAGAGTGGGTAGAGAGTTAAGTTTTCAGATATCCCCAAATCCTTACAATGGAGAATATATAACTGGGCCAAAAATATCCTTGTAATTGAACATCACAAAGAATGTGCTGCCCCCCCCCCCCAAATTTGGAGATTGAGGAGTTCTGGTTCTGGTCTTAACAGATGCCAATGATATCTACTCATCTGGATCTTATGTATCTCAACAACCGCAGGGTTATGCAATGAGCAGCATGCCTACAGAGCACAGCATACCCAGGCATGAACTCAGCCTCTCAAGGCTAACACCATGAAGTTTCACTCCTGGATACAGGGCTACAGCAAATCCATTACTCAGACGTCTCTGGATCATATTAGCAGCTTTTGAATTAGCCATGGAATCTATTGTGTGTTCCATGGAGACTTCTTTTTGGAGAAGAAGTAAACTTCACCTGCTTTCTGTATTCAACTTCAGAGCCTTTCACTCTGTGAACTGACTCAGATACGACTGGTTGTCCAGGGCCACCCTGGGAGTCCTCTCTGAGATTGTGGGGCACCTGCTGCCTATAGAAGAAGAGACTTTGCTCTAACTGAGAAAGGAAGGCCCTTAGAGCATCCAGCTTCACACAGCTTTGCTGGCTTACTTTTTTTTTTTTTTTCCTTTTTCTCCTCCTTTGTCCTGGAGGTCCACAGTACAATGTTAGATAAGATTTTATACTGTGTGTGGTGTTCAAGGGGACCCAGAGGTTGTTCCAGCTGTGATTCTACCCTCTGTATCTCCAGGACTACAAATAGGGATGTACCTGTGTGGACCACTGCAGTAAGCTGGAGAAGTTGAAAAAACATGAGCTTAAAGGGCAGAACTGCATCCACATCTTCAAGTTTTCAGCAAATATAATGGTGATGTGACCTTGGGCAAATTACTTGACCTCTCGGTATCTTTGTTCATCTGTGGAGATAATAACAGATTGCAAATTTGAGTTAAGGAATAAGTGAGGAAATGTGTTTGGAACATAGAAAGCACTTAATAAAGAGCAACCACGTCTTCCTCTTCTCCTTTCCTTCCTCCTCCTCCTCCACCTCCTCTTTCAGCCTCATCCTCATCATCCTCAAATCTAGTTCTTTTCCTGCTCAGCTGCTTAATAAAAGCTCTACCGTCTGCCTTGCCCCAACATGTCTGGGAAGATGGAAGGTTAAACTAAAAACAGTCACCCAAATTAGTTGCATTTTTCTCTCTGTAATAAAAAAAAAATCTTCTTTAGATTTTCAACCAGTTTCAGACCATTTCTGCTGACCATTGGTGAGCAACACACAAACAGGAAGGGGCTAACTACCTCCAGCCCTTGCTGGCTCACTTGCCCCCCACCCCCGCCCTCTGTACATAGCCAGGAAGAAAAGGATCAAGAATAATAGCTAGTAGCATATTCATGCATAAGCAGTGACCATCCATCCTGGTTGGCTACATTGGCCACATTGTCTCGGTGGAGACAATTCTTTCATTTTTTATTTAAAAATCTTCAGAACAAACTTGCATGAATTCCCAAGCACTGGAACCTGGAGATTGTCATTCAAGCTCTGCCAGCAGCCATCATAAGACCACTAGCTTCTCAGAACCTGTGTCTCTCTTTCTTTCCTTCCTTCCTTCCTTCCTTTCTCCAGGGATTGAAATCAGGGGTGCTTAACCACTGAGCCACATCCCCAGCCTTTTTTGTATTTTATTTAGGGACAGGGTCTCACTGAGTTGTGTAGAGCCTTGCTAAGTTGCTGAGGCTGGCTTTGAACTCACAATCCTCCTACCGCAGCCTCCTGAGCTGATGAGATTATAGGCATGTGCCACCAGGCCAGGCTCAGAACCTGTTCTCCTAATTGGAAAATGGTGATATATAAGTGCTTTGCAAGACTGTTGAAAGAAATGGTGAGGTACAGTGTATCTACTGCTGGGCATATCGCAGGAATGGAAGAGAGTCCCTTGGCTCCCGGCTTCATCTCCTTTATTTATAAAAGAAGGGCATTGGACTAGTTTTCCCTCCAAGGTCTTTCACCCCTAATTTTCTCACAACAATTTCTCAGTGTACAACATGTCAGTTTCCAAAACACATTTTTTAAAAACCACAAAAACTGGGAGAGAAGCAATTCATTGAGGGTTTTTATTATTTTATCATTTTAAATTTATTATTATTATTAATTTTTGTGGTGCTGGGGATTGAACCCAGGGGTGCTCTGCCACTGAGCTACCCTCTCAGACCTTTTTTTTTTTTTTTTTTTTTTAGATGGGGCTTCACTAAGTTGCTGTGGCTGGTGATCCTCTTACCTCAGCCTCCTCAGTAGCTAGAATTACAGGTATGTGCTACCATGCCCAGCAAAACCCATGAGCTCTTAACCCCATGGTGCTTAATTAATTTTCTTTCCTGGCTGTTTGGGTTGCCTTATAGTGTAATCTAGGAGATGTGTTTCCTAATATCCTTTGATAAATTCTGTAGCTCACTTGTCTCTCATTCAATATGAATATTTCTATTTATTGGATCACTATCAACTGCACAACATATTTTTTTTTAAAAACGTTGTTCTGTATTTTATATCCAAGTTATGAAAGTCATGACCTGATTTCTTTCCCAAACCTACTCCTCGGTCCATCACCTCATCTTGGTATATAACAATCCCTTTCACTCAGTTATTCAATTAAAAATCAACTGTCATTCTTGAGTCCTCTCCCTTGCCACTCACATCTAAGCCATTCAACAAATCTTGTCACTTACCTCCCAAACATACACAAACGTACCAACTCTACCCATTTCCACCAACGCCGGGCTGGACCAAGCCACCACCACTTCTGATGGAGGATTCATTTAGGAGCCCCCTGGCTGCCCCCTGGCTTCCTCTCCTCCCCAGTTTGTTCTCTACTCAATAATGAGTGAGCTTTTAAAGACTGTGAATGAAATTATGTTATTCCTTTACTTGACTCCAACTCGATCTTCCTTGTTTTCCCAAGGCCCTGCATAATCTGGTCATGACCTGGTCTTCCCAACCTCATCTTGTACCATTCCTCTTCAACTAACCCAGCTCCAACCATTCTGACCATCTTTCTGATCCAAGCTTATTTCTGTCTATTTCCTCACCTGAAGTGTTCTTTCCTATGATCTTCACGTGGCTGGCTACATTGGCTTTCAGCTGTCAGAGTAAATATCACCTGCTTATGAAGGGCATTCTTAGACAGCCCAGTGCAGAATTCTACTCAATCACCCTCCAATATCACTGTATTTAAATTTTCTACAGAGTATGTGTCATTCTCTATGCTTTTCCTTATTTAATTTGCTGTCTTCCCCTATCATTAGGATATGTGTTATTCAAAGTTGAGATACTGGCCTGTCTTCTTGCTACTGTAACTGCAGAGCCTAGAACTGTCCATGGCACAATCAACAGTTGTAGGAATAAAGCTGTTCAATCAACAGTTATAAGAATAAAGTCAAATTCATCCTGCCTCTGCTTAAAAGACATATTTAGCCTATCACACCACTAGAGGGCAATGAATCACCTAATTAGAATGAGGAATCAAATGGTTCTTTTATACCACCTTCCAACATGAATTTGATTGCTTTTAGCCATGAATGCAACAGACTTTTACTTTAGAAAGACAGTTTCTTGGAGGCGGAGGTGGAGACTAGGCATGGTAACACATGCCTATACCCCAGTGGCTGAGGAGGCTGAGGCATGAGGATCTCAAGTTTGAGGCCAGTCTCAGCAACTAAGCAAGGCCCTATGAAACTTAGTGAGACTCTGTTTCACTAAGAAAAATTAAAAAATAAAAAGAGCTGGGATATGACTCAGTGGTTAAGAGGCCCTGGGTTTAATCCCTGTTCAAAAAATAAAAAGGAAGAGGAAGAGAAGACAGCCCCTAGATTCCCAAGATTTTTTTAAAAAATAAGAGAAACAAATTGTTCAACAAATTTTGTCACTTTACCTCTTGGATTATACATAGTAAATAATTTTAAACAGATTTCCTGTTTAAAGATGTTAATCAGTTTTTTTAATCTCATTATGTAAAACGAGAACATATTCATTCAGCAATAAGAAATTATTTGAGAAATCAGAGGGAAATTAAACAATATACTATTTTACCCACCTTTTACACACACAACACACACACATGTGTATGTGTGTGTGTACATTTGTTGATTACTATTTTTATTTTTTGCTTTTAAAAATATGAACCGTTACCATTCTCATGGGAATAGACATTCTGAAAGGGATTTTTCTTTTTCCTATTTTTGTAATTCCATTTCTTTCCAAGCTTTTATATCCAAGCTATTCTTTTGAAGAAAGCTGTGTGGTGAGTCTGGAATATGTCATCAGGCAATGAGACATCAAATGTTTCTGTTGACAGGGCAGCCTCGTGGAAAGAATAGCCGAGGGACTAGGCTCCAGAGATCAGGACAATGCTGTTTCTTGAGCCTGCTGCAACACCTGTCATTTGAAACACTGAACATTCAAATCCCTCAGGTAGATGTTCAGTGACTGGAGGAAGGAGGACACATTATTCCTGTCCGACTCAAGGTGGCAGTGTAGAGACACTTGAAAGGAATTTCCCCACTCCGTCTGGGAAAGACTCCTAAAAGGGAGAGCTGTGAGGAGACAGTTCCCATCAGCACATTCCTTCCTGGGTCAGTTGCCATGATAACCTGAAGACTGTCCTGAAATCCAAGAGTTTCTAGTTGCTGTCTCTAGGGATGAGAAGTGACTTATAAAGAGAATGTTTGATCCTAGATTAAAAAAAAAAAAAAAAAAAAAAAACACCTTCTAGTTTTTTGATGTGACTCATGGTGGCAGAAAGACAGGTTGGCAATGTTAAAAGTACTGCTGTCTATGGCAACTGGAGTGGTCACATGAGCCTGGGATTTGTGGATTTCTAAGAATCCACTGGAGTGGCCTAAGCTTCTCTGGCCATTTAGTAAAATGAGAGTGGTATAAAACATTCACCATGTGGAAGAGGGAATCACCATGATGGCTTGCTTGTTTCTCTGAATTTTCTTGAGTAGGGCAAGAGTTACTGAATCCTCAGATCTATTGTTATAAATTGCTAGTAACTCAGGAAGAATAATGCAAAAAGCGTGAAAATTAGTCCCTGTGGCCTGATTCACCAACAAGAGAGAACGTTTTCTCCTTATTCTTATGGTCCAATTTTAAACCACATGGTGTGCAATCGTATGTTTATTGAGCAAACTTGACTTGTTGAGCATCTACAAACCAGTTACTATGCACAAGGGATCAAAATGAAACGGAGAAGAAAGTTATAAGAGAGAGAACCACAAAATATTGAGAATTCAAAGGACAAACAGGTCAAGTTTCCGCTAAGAGGAAATCAGATATTTTAAGGAGCAATGATTTGGACCTTAAAGAATTAGTAGGACTTTAAGATGATGGAGCTGGTTGGTGAGAGAAGGACAACTGGGAACCAGACAGAGAGAATAAGCAAGGTCTGGAGGGGAGAGAATTCAGAAGGTGTTGGATACATAGTGAGCACAGGGAAAGCATGAGAAGTAGTAATGGTTAGACTTTAGAGCAAAGATTCTCTCCAGGGAAGATGTCACCACCCAGGGCATGTTTGGCAATGCCTGGAGACATTTTTGGTTGTCACAACTGGGTGGAGGCATGCTACTGGCCTCTAGTAGAGGCCAGAGAACTCCCAAATAACATACAATGCACAAGACAACTTGCACCACAAAACCAGATGTCAATAGTGCTAATTTTGTCAATAGTGCTAATTTTGGGGATTCCTGTTTTAAAGAAGGATAATCTTTTTTAAAAAAAAATTTTGTATTTATTTTTTTTAAATTTTTAATAAAAGACAGTGGAATACATTACAATTCTTGTCACACATATACAGCACAATTTTTCATATCTCTGGTTGTATACAAAATACACCGATTCGTGTCTTCATACATGTACTTTGGGTAATGATATCCATCACATTCCACCAGGAAGGATGATCTTACTCAGGATTGATCTTGAAAGGGGATGGAACTGGTCTGATGGGTAAAGAAAGAAGCAGGTTTTTTAGAGAGAGTAAATGTATTGATGTGATTTATAGGAGTTAGATGGCTAAAAATGATTGTAGCCTTCCTCCACCCACCCACTCTGCACCTGCATTTTTTGGGGAGTGGGGGTGGTAACCGGGGATTGGACCCAGGGGCACTCAACCACTGAGCCACATCCCCAGCCCTATTTTGTATTTTATTTAGAGACAGGGTCTCACTGAGTTGCTTAGCAACTTGCTTTTGCTGAGGCTGGCTTTGAACTCACAACCTTCTTCCTCAGCCTCCCAAGATGCTGGGATTACAGGTGTGTACCACCACATGTGGCTGCACCTGCATTTTTTAAAGAGGAACTTTGTTCACACTACTTTTTAGGCAGTCTTTGTTGTATCTAGAGGGCAATGGGTGGAAATGCAGAGTGGAGAAGCCTAGATAAGCTGACTTAATCTCTGAGTCCATTTTCTGTTGTTAGTTACATAATATCACAGACTGGGTAAACCAAAAAGAAAATAGGTTCATTTTGGCTCATAGTTGTGTTCCAAGGTCAAAGGGCTGCATTTGACGATGGTCTTCTGTTTAGCAGAGTCCCACAGGGATGAAGGGCATCACATGGCAGTAGATAGGTAGCCCCTGTTGGCCTCCTCTGGCCTCTCTCTCTCTCTCTCTCTCTCTCTCTCTCTCTCTTATTATATGACCACCAGAATTCAAGCATGGGGGCTCTGCCCTCATGACCTCATCTAGTTCTAACCATTTCCAAAGTGACCCCCCAACAGCACAGTTGAATTAAGTTTGCACACTCTTAATACCTCAGAAAGGGGATTAAACTTCAATGTGACCCAGTGGCTTGGGAAGCTGAGGCAGGAGGACTGCAAGTTCAAAGCCAGCCTCAGCAAAGGCAAGGTGCTAGGCAACTTAGTAAGACCCTGTCTCTAATAAAAATACAAAATAAGGCTGGAGATGTGGCTCAGTGGTTGAGTGACCCTGAGTTCGATTCCCAGTACCACCACCTCCCCCCCCCCAAAAAAAAAATACCCTTCAGCATAAATTTTGGAAGGGACAAACCATACTCAGATCATAGCAATCTTCATTCTCCATATGTAAGGACATGGAGCTTGAGAAATACAAGAGTGGGAGGAGGGGACTCTAAAGTAGTTACTCAAATAAAAACCTTGCTTCTGCCATCAATGAGCTCATAATTTCTTTAACATCTTACATGAAGCTGGAGTGGTCTAAACTTTATACATGCAATTTATGATTTTTAATTCTAAGGAATAAAGTTCCTATGAACATTTTTCTAACTATTAAAACATCTTACATGAACCAACTCTGTTATTCATGGGAGAGATGATGCATATTTTCGCAAGCCTTTGTCATTTCTCAGAGCTTTCACTGATGAATAAGTGTCTTCCACTCAAGGGTAGAAGTCATTTGGGGCTGCTTTGTTTGTAGGCTTTTCTTATATTGAACACACACAAATAAAAACTAGTGAATCTATCCAAGTTTAGTATTACATCACGTCTGTCTCTGGGGCTGGAGATGGATTTGATGCAGATGACTAAATGTAGTCAGTGGCCCCTTGCTTCAGGTGGGTCATCATCAATTTTGCCAGCAGAAAGCTGCAGTGGAGACACCATTAGGACTGCAAGAGTATCGGTTCTTCCTGTCATAGTCGGCTGCTCTGGTGCATGCACCTCTGCCAATTTCCTCTGGCTAATAAGCTTTTGGCCCAGCAATGGAAGCATTGGTGCCAATGACAAAGATAAACAAGGTCTCTGCCAGGAGCAAAAGCTGAAATCTTTCTGGTAATTGCAACCTGACATGTGCATGCCCCCAGGATCATGGGCCATTTCCACCACGGCCATTTGCCATCTGTAGTGGCTCTAGGGACCTCATAGAATATAATGGCTGCTGTGGGTGCTGCATTGTCATGAATACCCCAGGGCAGAATAGCCTTATTCTTTTTGTAAGTTCCCAGAGAGGATGCAGCTGGAAATGAGCGGACACTGGGAAGGCTACTCACAGACCTGGTCAGCCAGGGCTGGAGTCTGTGCACCAGCTGGAGAAAGGAGGTAGATGGAGGGATTTTAAACAGGGGATAGAAAGAAGACATTGCTTCTATCTTTGGGGCTGGAAGGACTCTATCATATGGAAATGGTTTCAATTGCTTCACACATCCAGTCCAATCAGGATGGCTTTAAAACAGGGTTATTTCGTTGTATGTCAAGAAGTCCTACATGGATGGACTTTGTGGTTACTGTAGCTGCTCTGCCATGTAACAAGACACAAGCTAGGGGCTGGGGATGTGGCTCAAGCGGTATCGTGCTCACCTGGCATGCGTGCGGCCCTGGGTTCGATCCTCAGCACCACATACAAACAAAGATGTTGTGTCCGCTGAAAACTAAAAAATAAATATTAAAAAATTCTTTCTCTCTCTCCCTTTCCCTCTCTCTCTTAAAAAAAAAAGACACAGGTTATTTCTGTTTTCTGACCTCATTCCTAACATATTGGCTTTTAGTTTTCATTTGTTGGGTCATGGTGTTACTTTAGGTACTACAAGATGAACGGGGAAGAGAAGGTGTCAGCCACTTCTTCCCCTCCTAGAAAGAAAGGGAAAAAGCTCTCTCTTACAAGCCATGGGCCAGATCTGGGTCATCTGGTCACCCCCAGCTTTAAGGAAGCTGGGAAAATGAGCGTCTAAGAGGAAGAAGATTGTGACTGGTGTAGACCAGCTATGATTCCCCTCCTAGGGCAGGCTGTTTATTATCCCCAACAAAAATGGGTTCCATTAGCAAAGAAGGAAGAGGGAAATTGGGTGGACAATGAACAGGGTCTGTCACAACCCTTTGCTCTGTCGCCGTGATGTCCTGTACTCGTGGTCTCCGGGCAGTGTGAGTAGAGACGACAGGCTCTTCACAGTCACTCTTCACAGATGCCCTGCTGCCTTGGGGGCCTTTTTATCCCTCCCTTCCTCTTCTGACCCAACTTCTCACACACACAGCAGATGCCTGCTCATCCTGAAGCTTCTACTGAGAGCATCATGCAGCCTTTCCTCGCCGTATTAGGCACACCCATCCCTGTGCTCACCACAAACTCTGTGCTGGTGTGTATCACACTGAACCATACTCTTTTGGTTGGTTTGGTTGGTTGGTTTTTGTCTTTTTCACCATCAGATTGAGCTCCTGGGGAAGTCTCAATCATATTTCATAGTTATGTCCCCAAATCTGAGCATAGAGCCTAGCACATAGTAGTCATTCAGTAAATCGCAACCGAATCAGTGGGATCTCCAGAAGGAGTTTGCTATGTGCTGTAATTCTTAAGAAATAGTGTTTCTGGATACGACACCTGCAGAAAGCTTCATTATTTTTAAGCAAAGTACTTTGCAGTACCTAAAGTAATACCATCACACAGCAAATGAAAACTAAAAGCCAATATGTTAAGAGTGGAGAACAGAAAATAGAAATATCTGTGTCCTTGACATGTTACAGGGCAGCTATAGTAACTATAGACTTTCAAGGGAGAAATGTTCTGTCTTAAAGAGAAGGTGATCCTGCCTGGCTTGTCTACTCTGGTTTGCAGGCTTCTGCACTGAAAGGCCCTGCACTGTTCCCTGGTCTATCTATCCCAGCTCACCTAGTGGATGAGGGAGAGGGAGATTGCCTTCAGTCATGGCCCCCTCTGGGAAGTTCATGCTTCACTGGGTAAAAAGTCTGGGCTTTGGGGGTCTGAATCTTGGTTCTGCCATTTTCCCATTCTGCTAAAGAGTAGCAACACCAGTTAACCTGTTGACCAACCTCAGTCTGCTCATTGTTACAATGCAACCGTCACAGTAGCTACATGGTTGTATAGTTAGTCATCATGTATGTAAAATGTTCCACCCTTAATAGATACTCAGGAAAGTCTTATTATCAGTGATTGCACCTGGGATATTTAATTATATGCTTTTTATTGGGTCAAAGTTCCCTTCTTTCAAGCACCAAAATGTTCCACATCACACATGGAAGTTGGAAAATTTCTTAGATATGTATCATGTTCATATCTAAACAACTCTATATCAAAAACCTGAGGATCATCATATTGATAGAGTCAAGTGTCGGGAACTAGAAGGAAATTCTCCTTCAAAGATTAGCCTGACAGCCCCCTGGGAGACATCCTGCCTGGAAGACATCCTGCAGCTACCTATCTCCCTGGAACATCCTGCGGTTATCAGGATCATCAGACATCTTGCAGCTGGCAGTTTTACCACCCACATCCAGCAATTACGGAGACCTTCCCCATCCCCAGCATATGAATACCCACCCACATCCAGCAATTGTTGATTAGAGAGCTTCCCCATTCCCCAGCATATAAATACCCCTGAGTGAACAATAAAAGTTTGCAGCTTGATCAGAACTTTTGTCTTGCTGTCACCTTTCATGTCTCTTGTCCCTTCATTCCTCCCCATCTAGGTTCGCTGCCCACGTTGATGTGTCCTGCCGGACGGGACATTTGGCGCCCAACGTGGGGCTCGAGCCTTTGACTGAGAAGGAACGCCGTCCTCCGGGAAGACTTGGCCAAGCGGGAGTGCGAGATCGCCTCGGCAGACACGACCGAGAGACAGATCCGGGAGGAGAGTGAGGACGACGCAAGGTGAGTGACACACCATGGGACAAGCAGTTTCGTCACATGAGTTGTTTTTGTCAGGCCTCAAGGAGGCCCTCAAGACACGGGGGGCACGTGTTAAGAAAAAGGACTTAAAATTATTCTTTGCATACGTAGGAGAATTGTGTCCATGGTTTCCCCTTGAAGGGACCATTGATGGTAAAAGATGACTTAGAGTAGGAAAATGTTTAAAAGATTATTATGAATCCTTTGGCCCAGAAAAGGTGCCTGTTCCCACCTTTTCTTACTGGAACTTATTAATGAACTTCTTAAAAGTTCACCCTTTGACAATGGTACCTTAAAACTTGTCAGGATTGGGGAAGATGCTATGCATGCCCTTCAGTTATTATAGACATAGACCCTTTCCAGTCTCCCCAGGACCCTGGGAACCTTCCTGGTCCCCCTCAAAATCCCGCCCTTATAAATAAGGCTCCAACAGTTACCAACCGCCTTTATCCAGTTTTAAATCCTGGAGACACATTGACCCCTGGGGAGGAGGCTACTATTCAGAAGACCTGCCACCCCTCAGGACCCGGCCACACCCTATAGGACTTAGACATCCACCTCCCTCCTATATCCCTTGTGCCTTTTGTGCTCTGGCCCTTCAGGGGCCAACTGCCCCCTCAGATATTTTTTCCCCACTTCCCCTGCCTAACCAGGCCCGACCCTGCTTAGTCAGTTTTCCCATTTCCTTCCAGACCTCAGCCAGGACTTAAGTTGATATGCAAATAGAAGAAGCCTGGAGTCAGCTCAGTAGGAGATAGAATAAAAGTGTCCTTTTACCTGAACTCAAACTAGACCAAACCAAAAAGTAAATTGTATGGTATTTACTAATTACTGGCTGGTCATCTTTTTTAGGACTCTTGCTTTTTCTTAGATTCTGTATTTTTTTTTTTTGAGCTCAATATTTTGATCCTACAGACAAGTTAATGTTTTCTGATCAGTTCTATTTTTGATCAACTGTGGAGTTTTTAAACATTGCAATGGAGATTTCACCTGAAAAAACAGCTACAAGGCCTTGTATATGTGTGCACACTTGTGTTATGTGTTGTATGTTGGTATGTCTGTATGTGTGTATGTCCATATATCATGCAATTGGTTATATGTGTAAGTTTTTGAGCAAGTAATCTTAAAGAAATTAAAAATTATACAACTATGGTTAAACAACAACTGTTATTTTTCAATATTGTAATGTTATTTGTTTAAAAGCTAAACTTGGTTAATATAAAAACATCAATGTAATTATGGTGCTATTAATGTGTTCATATCTTCCAGGTATACAAGTCTGTAAGGTAGAAGCTTCAAAAGAGCATTATATCAAGCTGGTGTTCTAAAATTGTATGGTAATTTTAGGCTTAAAAGAAAAACGTGTTGGAGATTTATTTATATCATTTGTGTTCTATAACTGGACTTGTTATCAATAAGATATGTAAAGTTCTATGTTACTTTTTACACTGAGATACAATTTAAATGTATTTTTAAGTTAATGAGAGCCTAATCTATGTAAAGGTTTTATTGCAAAACACAAAAGTACTTTGCTACTTTTCTACAAAATGTTAAAAGCTTTCAGCCTTTCTTTAATTCATGTTTTAGATGTGATATTATGTTGTGTTAGCTAATATTCACATGAACTTGAGCAACAATTTATGTAGGCTTTGTAAAATGATGTCTAAAAAGCAAAGATCAGCTTCAGAACTATAGTATTTAAGACTTATGAAGAGCCCCGCCTTACTTGAGATAAGGCTCTATGTCCCATCTCATGTGAAGGTGACTATGAAAGAAGTAGGCCAGATTTCAGTACATTTAAAGTTGTGTCCAAAAGTTGGTTTTTTGTCACGATTGCCAGGATCTCAAACAGGGGATATACTCCATCAAAATTCAAGGTAGCTATTATATGAACTAAATGTTTTTACTCTTGATAATTTTATCTTGTAGTTTTCTTATAAATGGCTTAAAGATTGCCTGTTAATGTTTTGCAGAGGTACTGATTTAAGAACTCACAACCTGGGTTAATTTAAGATAATGAGTTATCACCTACAGGAGAGAGAGAGACATTAAAGTCCAGTACTCTTAGTATAAGGCTGTTGAAACTTATTTGCTGGATGTTTACGAATAAGTTTTAAAATTAAAGTTAAATTAAAAGGGCCAAGAAAACCAATATTTGGCTCTTGCCCTCTGAGTCAGTCTGAATCAGGGAACAGGGGACTTCTACAAGAGCTTTGCAACTCTGGGCCACATAACCTTCCTATCAGAGACAGCTGGAGGACAAAAAGCCAATCAGTGCATTTGCTATGAAGAGGAGGGTCATCAGAAAAGGGAGACATCCCTGATGCTTCTGAGGGAAGCCACATGGTCAAGCAAGGCCTGGACCCATCCTAGCGCAAATGGCACTAGCAGAACTGAGAAGCTGCTGTGAAGTTCCCGAGGACTCCCAGAGTAACTCAGCTGACTGTTAACAATAGATGGAAACAAAGTCAGTTTGACTTGCTTCATCTTAAACACTTAGCAAAGACAGTCAAAGCCAAAATACAGCTATTCCTGGGCATTTTAAATGATAATAATAGTTAAATGTAACTTCCAAGAATAAGTAAACTGGAGGCTGCAAAAGAGATTCTCAGAGAGGAATGCCTGATAACTATCAAAAGGGACTGCCAGAGTAGTTTTTAGTTTAAGGCCCACAGATATCCCTAACCTACACAGGTAGGCTTGGTGTTTGCTAGTATGGTTATCTAGCCCTAAGTAATAGAATTAAAGATTTCTCTATTAGACACAGAGATCATACTAATAAAAGCATTTTGCAAGATCAGATGACATTAAATTATTAAACTGTGTCTTAAGGGAAAGGATATCTGTAACCCTAAAAGTTAAATGTCATGTTTACAGTCCTGGTAACTGGAAATGTTAAAGCCTGGTGAGGGAACTTCTGTACAGTGACATGTTCCAGCTGCTGCAACATTTATTCAGTACTCATGGTTTTTGTTTCCCTCATGAAAGCACCCATCCCCAGATGACAACCTGTTTTTCCCCAGCCAGACCTCAAATGGAACTGACTTCTAAAAGGGAACTCATGTCCCCCATGTCTTCAAGGAGAAGGCATATACACCAAGTTACAGTCAGCTGGATGCCAAGGCACTGTCGCCCATACAGGTCCACTATCATCATCTGGAGATGGAAGACTGTGCTGCCAACATTTAAAAGGATGTTCTACTCTTCTCTCAGGCTTATTTCTTAAGTTTACATCCCCACAGATCTCTCTTTCTTATATAAAAGTGTAAGTAACAGCTCTGACCAACCATCTTCTGCCCTTGCCATAAGGGTTCGCTCCTCCATGGGACCATCCGCTTGGGGGAGGACGCACCCATGGAGTGAAGACATTAGGCCATAATAACGGAGGGTGCAGGAAGGACTGCAGGAGGATGGATCCATGGATCCCAAAACCCAAGACCTCTGAGTGACACGCTCTGGTGATGGCGGTTGGCATGCTCCCCCTCAAAGCCGTCTCCTCCAAAAACATGCCAAGGCCACCTCGAAATCTCCTAGTGAAGACGCTCGCTTGGATCAGGAGATATTCAAGGCCTTCTAGAGGAACAGAGCCTCTATCACCCCCTAAAAACATGGCCAGTAAGGTATGGTCAAATATTTTATATAAGAAAGGGAGAGTCAAGGAACTGTCACAGAATATCCCCAGGGGAACTGCTGTGTGTTTTACACGTCGTTCTTATAAGTATACTTATGTTAAGTTCATATGTGTTCCAAAATATGTGTAAAGGAATTTATAAATATGCCTTCTTTATAATTTCATTAAGATTTAATTTACATAAATAAAATTCACCATACCAAGTGTACAATTCAGTGAATTTTAGTAATTTTGAATTGCACAATCATTACTGCTGTATAATTTCATATTTTTGCTATTGCAAAAAGTGACCCTATTCCTATTAGCTCTTACTCCCCAATTCTCCCCTCCTTTTAGGCTGGAAACCACTAATCCACTTCCTGTTTCTGTGGCTTTGCCTATCCTAGGTGTTCCTCATAAATGGAATCATATAAAATGTGGCATTTGTATCTGGCACCTCTCACCTAACTTCATGGTTTCAAGATTCATCCATACTGTAGCATATATGGGTACTTAATTTCTTCCTATAGATACATAGCTCACCACTGTGTAGCTGTACTCCATTGTGTTTGTCTGCTCATCATTTGATAAATATTTGTGTCATTCCACTTTGGGGCTATTATGAATAATGCTACTCTCAACATTTGTATACATGTTTTTGCATGGACCTATGTTTTCATTTCTCTTGGAGATGTACCTCGGAGTGGAAGTGCTGGGTTCTATGCTAAATATATTTAGACTCTTGAGCAATTGCCAGACTTGTTTCCAAAAGCACTGCTTTTATATTTTTTTTCAGCAATGTATGAGGGTTTCAATATCTCTGTATCCTTATGAATTCTTGTTATTGTCTGTCTTTTGATTTTAGCCTTTCTTGTGGGTGTGAGTCATTGCCTAATCCAAGGTCCTAAAGACTTTCACCTGTTTCTCTTAAGATTTCATATAGCTCTGATATTTTCTCAGATGCCAAGGTGCCATTGTTCAATGTAGCTTGTGCTTTTACATCGTCTTTCACCTATTTAAAGTTTTATATTTAATAGGAGGTAGGGGTACAATTTCTTTCTCTCTCTCTCTCTCTCTCTCTCTCTCTCTCTCTCTCTCTCTCTCTCTCTCTCTCTCTCTTTCCCTTCCTTCCTTCCTTTCCTTTCCTTTCCTTTCCTTTGCTTTCCCTTCCTTCCTTCCTTCCTTCCTTCCTTCCTTCCTTCCTTCCTTCCTTCCTTCTTTCTTTCTTTCTTTCTTTCTTTCTTTCTTTCTTTCTTTCTTTCTGATATTCAGTTGTCCCAGAACTGTCCCGTCCAGCAGGACACATCAACGTGGGCAGCGAACCTAGATGGGGAGGAATGAAGGGACAAGAGACACGAAAGGTGACAGCAAGACAAAAGTTCTGATCAAGCTGCAAACTTTTATTTTTATTGTTCACACAGGGGTATTTATATGCTGGATGTGTGTGGGTATTCATATGCTGGGGATGGGGAAGGTCTCCAATCAGCAATTGCTGGATGTGGGTGGTAAAACTGCCAGCTGCAAGATGTCTGATGATCCTGATAATCGAAGGACGTTCCATGGAGATAGGTAGCTGCAGGATGCCTCCCAGGCAGGATGTCTTCCAGGGGCCTGTCAGGCTAATCTTTGAAGGAGAATTTCCTTCTAGTCCCCGACACAGAACCATTTGTTGAAAAGATTATTCTTTCACCATTGAATTATTCTTAGCACCTCTGTTTATTAGTTATCTTTTTGTCACTGTGACCAAAATACCTGATAAAGACAACTGAAAGGAGGAAAAGTTTATTTGGGCTCATGGTTTCAAAGGTTCATTCCTTGGTGGGCCAACTCCATTCCTCTGGGTCCAAGGTGAAGCTGAACATCATGACAGAAGGCATGGGGGAGGGGTGCTGCTCTATTCATGGCAACCAGGAAGCAGAGAGAGAGAGAGAGAGAGAGAGAGAGAGAGAGAGAGAGAGAGCGCTAGCGCACAGGGGAGAGGAATGCCCCCAGTGACCCATCTCCTCCAGCCATGCTCCACCTGTCTATAGTTAGCACCCAGTCAATCCATTCAAACTAGGATGGACTGATTCCATCACAGCTCTCATAATCCAATCATTTTGCTTCTGAACATCCCTGCATTAACACAGGAGACTTCAGGGGCCACCTTATATCCACACCATAACAACACCACCCTTGTCAGAAATCAGCTGGTCATAAGTGTAAGAATGTAAGCATTTGTTCCTGGACTCTATTATCAGTTCTATTCTGTTGATCTAGACATTAGGGAAACAGAACCAGTAGATTACTTACACACACACACACACACACACACACACACACACACACACACAGATTTATTGCAAGAAATTGGCTTATGCAATTGTAGTAAGTCCAAAATTATCAGGAAGGGCAAGTTGAAACTCCCAGGCACAAGCCAAAGCTTCAGTCCTCAGGTAGAATTTCTTCTTCAGGAGGAGCCTCAGTTCTCCTCTTAAGGCTTTCAACTGATTGACTCAGGCCCACCCAGATTATATGGGATAATCCTCCTTACTTATACTATAAGTCTGATTATATAGGCTTTAGTCACTTTTACAAAATACCTTCACAGCAACACCTGGATTAATGTTCAATTGAATAACAGGAGACGGTAGTTTAGCCAAGCTGACACATAAAACTCCCACAAAAATCTATATGTCTATGCTTATGCTAGTACCACACAGTCGTGGAGCTTTGTGATAAGTTTTGAAATTGGAAAGTGTGACATTTCTAAGTTCATTCCTTTTCTTCTTCCTTTTTTAATATTAGTTTTTAGTTGTAGTTAGACACAATAACTTTATTTTATTTACTTTTATGTGGTGCAAGGATTGAACCCAGGGCCTTGCACATGCTAGGCAAGTGTTCTACCACTAAGCCATAACCCCAGTCCCTCTTCTTCTTCTTTAATGATGTGGTACTGTTGATCAAACCCAGGGCTTCATGCATATGAATAATGCTACTCTGAACCCTATCACTAAGCCATATCCTCAGCCATTTATTTATTTATTTATTTATTTATTTATTTATTTATTTATTTATGAATGACAGAGTCTCACTAAGTTGCCCAGTTTGGCCTCAAACTTTCAAACCTCCTACCTCAGCCTCCCAAGCAATGATTACAGGCATGCACCAACATACCTGACTTATTCTTCCTTTTTTTTTTTTTAAGATTGTTTGAGTATTCTGGAACTTTTGCATTTACATATGAATATCTGGATCAACTTGTCACTTTCTGCATCTAAGTTCATTTTTATATTAAGATAAACTGTTAATTTTGATCTAATCCACTTAAGGAAGTAGTCCAAGGTGCTCTGTTGTCTTTGTAGAGGAGAAGAAATAATATCATTTCCTCAGTCATAGCTGATTCATGGCTGAAACCACTATAAAGAAAGACAGGTTAACAAGAGAAAAGAATACACATATATTTAACGTGAGCTTTATGTGACACATAATTCTCAAAAATGAAGACTCTAAACAGAGGAACCTGTATTTTATGGATAGCCATGCATATGATTAGGGAACAAAAAGTTATTTCTAATGGGGATAAGCCAGGGGACTCAGCAAGGCCTAATTTAGTTTCTTCTCTCTATCCCCTGTCCTCACCCCTGTCCTCCAGGTGTAAGAGGACTCCTCTGGAATGTGGGTCTTCTAATGACTTTACAGAAAGTTGGGAGGTTTTTGTTTTCTTGACCTGTATCAGGGGAGAATGCAGGAGCAGGTCAGAGAGACTTTCCCACTTCTGCGTACCAAGTGCCCTCTCTTGGGGTAACACATGCTGAACCCCATCATCTGTCTCTCAGGATCCCTTCACACACTTCCTATCTCATGCAAGCAACATTGTATTCTACCTGCCAATGTGAAAGGCTGAGATGAAGAACCATCGTAGGAATACATGAATCAACATGACATCCAATAAGCATTCTCCATGAAATAGCACTTCTCCCTCCTGACTGTAGAGAAAAACTGGCATATTCCCTATTCTTTACTTGATGTGACTCTTTGTGACAAAACAAATGATCCTTTCATCTTCTATGAGGGGGGGATGGTGTATACTCATGATCAATGATCAATTCATTTGTTACCCATAAATATTTTTTTGAGGATTTTTATGAAGGCCTGAGCCCTGAGAGGTGTCTTGTGACTGGAAAGATGAGTAAACAAAGTTTGGATGGTTACTGAAGGAAACAAAACCTGTCAAAATGAAGAGACCAGGAGCAACTGTCTTACGGTTTGACTGATAGTCCATTTTTAATTCAGTTACTAATGGGGCCTTCAGAGAAATGGAAGTGATGTGAAGCCCCTCCCCCAACTTCCAACCTCAATTCTTGTGATCAAGTCAGAAAGATTTTAGATATGTCACCCGGAATAACAGGAATGAGTTTATTGCAGGGATGGGAAAAGGGAAAGGGGAGGGAGTGGATCCTCTCAGAGAGGAGAGGGACAGTGTGCCTCTCCTCACTCTAGTTTTATTGGGAATCCCAGAGAAATTTCCAGAGAGTCCCACCCAAGTCCACCCCTTGACTTTTAACTGACAGCAGGGTAACATCAGACTTTCAAGTACCTACTGCCTTGGCAACTCTAGGTCACTTTGGCCCATGCTGACCAGTTCCAACTGGATTCTTCCCACCATACATTCTTACAGATTTTATGGTTAGGAGGAACTACCCTTATGTCCCAGAGCTTCAGAATCTGGTCACAAAAGTCTCCCCCTTCAGGGTAACTTGGGTCCCTCTTATCGACATTATTTAGGGCCTGCATTTCTCCTACAGTGGAACAGGTAATTTGCTGAGAAATGTGATATATCCTGTCCACTTAGGCTGCAGGTAAATTGCTTCTGGGAAAAGAAAGCATGTGGGGTCAGCACAGTGGACCCATGGTATCGAATAATTCTCTTAACCTCCTGTTCCCACCTCTGTCTGTCCCCTAACACCTCCTCTGTTGATTGGGCCGTTTTCTGGTCAGTCCTATGAGCTTGGCCTTTTCAGAGGCACTCGGGCCAGGAGGAGTCCTGAGTTCTTGTGCTCCTTAGAGACAAGAGGGTAAGAATAATTGTAGCCTGCTCCCTGGCTCCTCCCCCTGCACAGACATTCTGATTTCTGGGAAGGTTTCTCAGCACTCAGACAACCTGAAAAGATTTGAGAAACAATGGATATTTTGTTAAGAATCACTAACCCAGAAAGATACCTAATTAGCAAATGACCCTTTTAAGATCTGCTCTCGGGGGGCTCCTCACCTTGGCTTGTCACCTGCTTGGAGAATTCTTGTAAGGCTGAAGCTGAAGGCTCTTTCAGGAGACTGAAGGAACAGGGCTGCTGTTTTAGAAACAGGCTTCCTTGCTTCTTTTCTCCTTCTGGTTCAGTAATCAGATTGCTCCACCCCCTGCAAAGGGAGATGATGCTAAGACTCCTGATTGAGAAGCCAAGTGTCCCAGGCTGCTGAAAAAAATTTACACATGTACCCACTGTGGATGTAGGGCCTGGGAGAGAAAGTGGTCCTTGATTTTTAATTGAAGACATTATACATTAGATGATAAGGATCACAGTCCCTTACTTCTACCGTGAGCCCATGAATAAGAATCAGTTGTTAAAGGGACCATTCCGAATCCAACTCTAGTGTACACACCAAAATCTTTTTAAGGATGCTCATTACGATTATGTATAGCGATACAAAAGAACAGTTTGCCCGCCAAGGTAAAGGTGGTCTTGGTGTAGATGTTGATTATTCTTGAGGTTTCTCACACCAAGGAGCAGAACCCGTCCCACCCCCCACCCTCGGGCCAGTTTAAAATCAGCATGAATGCTGTGTAATCTAACCAACAGGATTGATCCAGGTCAGGCATTAAGGGCTAAAATGGATTAAACAAAAGACATTCCCCTTGTAACAAGAAGGAGAAACTTCAAAGGTGGGATTTGTTCTTGTTATGACAAAGGAAGTGGATTTACAAACTGCCTCCAGGCACACCCCTCTGTGACTTTCAATTTGCTGTCCTTGGTGTGGAGAGACTTTTTTTTTCTTCTTCTTCTCTCCGCCCTGTCCCTCAGCCCCACTTTCAGCTCCCCAAGTCCTCCCCAGGATAAGATCTTAAGGTTAAGGGGGGTCTGATGGAGAATGCTTTTTCCTGTTTGTAAGGAAAGTTGGGGCATCAGGCACTGGCCCACCAAATGATCAGAGGGCGCTCAGGCACCTCCCAGGCTGCTGCTCAGAGGTGTAGCAGTGAGCATGCGCAGGTGAAATGGAAGTGCTGTTTAGATCCCCCATCAGGGCAGACTGGACACTCCCTCCTGGTGCTCACATATGGCATGGTGCTCATATATGGCATTCCAAAGAGAAAAATGCAAACAAGAATCAGAATATCCAAATGCTCTAAAAATAGCTTTATTCTGTTAGCATACCTCACTGCATCGACTTACTGGGTCAGGATTAGCCACATTAGGCTTAATGTTTATTGCAGTGATACACACGTAAGCATAACTTACAGGAGTTCAAAGCTTTTTGTAGTTTTTAAATATATATATATATATATATATATATATATATATATATATAGATGTATGTATATATATACATACAGATAATCTATGTATTTATTAACTATCATACTCAAATAACCTCTGGGATGGAAATGGAAATAATGCTGGTATGTAAATGTGGTTTCATATCTTCTTAAACTAGAGGACTATACAAATCTGTTTAAAAAAAATTTCCACTACTCCCCAGATGTTGACTTCAATTATGTTTATAATAGTATTACTTAAACATGTATGAACATAAATGTTATGAATTCCTTATGTTATACTTCTTATTTAATTATAAAACCAAAGTAAATGAACCAATGCAAACAAATTGAAAACCAATAAAATTCAAATTAACAACATTAAATGAATGTGACACCAAATGTTTTAATGAGATTGAATTACCATTTAGAACATGAAGAGGTGCTGGTGGCCCCTCCCACATTCTTTTGAGCTGAGCACGGCCAGTTCAACCATCTGAACTGCAAATCAAAGGCCTAAAGTCATTTGACTTTCCTTAATATTATTTTCTTTGAGGAATTGTTGTCCTGATGATCTTTTCAGTTGTAAAACATATGATTTCCAATGCAATTACAAAAACTTTATGTATTGGGTCTTCCTTGTGATCTTTATTCATTAGCCTAAAACAAAGAAATTACTACACTAGTTTTCAGTAACCCTACAAACACAGACTTAGTGTTGAAATTGGATGGCAGGACTCTGTTATATGTTGTCGTCCAAAGGACTCAGAATATGATTATATTAACTTTTAAAAATATTATCATCTACATAAAAATATAAAGTCAACAGCTTTTTATAGAGAATTCAGCATGTCCCAGGGACTTGATTTGATGATTATAAATGAAGTTTTAGGAAAAAAAAATTTAAAAGTGTTTCCTATAAAAATTTAAAAAATAATAATAAAAATAAATGAGTTTTAGAGGCTAAGCAGTGTCTGTTCCCTCAATTCACTATTTTTCTACAAGATTGAGCATCTGAGTTAAAGGACAAAAATATTCTTTCTTTACTAGGAGGCAAGAGTGTGCAGCCCATTATTTAGTCAGTCAGTATTTGCTAGCTAATAAATCAGCCAATAAACCTGATAATAGACCAGGTGCTTCTCTTTAAGGAAAAGGTAAGACACACATGCACAAATTTGGTTTAAATTAAACTTTGGAAACATTTGTCATTTACATTTGAATACTTCATAAAATGTTCAGTCATATTATGGCTTTCTGTATAGTGAAAAATGCCATTTCCGTATGATCCTATTACTGAATGACAAAAACCTGATATGATAGCATTTGGGCCTTGACATTTTTTTGGGGGGGGGGCGGGGGAACCCAGGCCATTAGAGATTTATTTTTTATTTATGTTTTATTTCACAAGAAAACATATAACCAAGAGTAGTCTTGAAAGTTGTGACATAATAATCAAAGAAACCATGAGACATCTCCACAATTGAATCTGGTTTTGATATATTTCTGTAAAAGTTGTGCTGGCATAAGAAATTAAATATATATGGAAAGAATGCATACTTCCATGTTCTTTAGAATTAGAAAAGAAATTTACATGCAGTGAAAAGCCAAAAATATATAAATTAATTCTAGTAACTTTCCTGGATGTGGATGGGGTGTCCAGACTCCATGATTATAGAAGAATTATAGAAGAACACATAACAGGAAACCGAGGCAATACACGAGGCCACCCATTTGAAGGGTGTTGAAATAGTACAGGATGCTCCTGCTTTATAACAATTCTATCAGGACTGTTGATAAAAATCCAGGCACTATCCTGCCTAGAACCTCAGTAATCCTCAGCATGGCTGGAGATAATCCAAGTCTTTCAACTCTGGGAAGATTCATAATTAAATGTAGACATGTTAGACGACTCATTTCAATTTATTTTAATGAAAAGAAACCCACGTATATTTGGTATTTTAACTTCTTATTTAAGGAAATTTGTTCTGTTAGAGAACTGGATCAGTCTTGTAATTACAGTATTAAAATGTCTGATTCATTAATTGATTTAGACTCATGGTTTTAAGTTGAAATCGAACTAAGGTTATAAATAGCATGGACTGACAAAGAGCTGAAGAATCATCATTTTATAGCAGGTATGGTAGTGCACACTTGTAATCCCAGCTACTTGGGAAGCTGAAGCAAGAGAATCACAGGGTCAAGCCCAGTCTGGGCAACTTATTGAAATCTAAAAATAAAATAAAAAGAGCTGGAGCAGTAATTCAGTGGTACAGCACTTGCTTAACATGTGCTAGACCCTGGGTTCAATCCCTGGTACTACAAATAAATAAGAAGTCACCATACATAAGTTTAACTTATTGTATTTGAAAGAATAACTTGAGCACTTGAGAAAATTAGTGAGTTAGACAACTGAAACATTTAAAATAAATCCAATACTATATAAAATTAATAATTTGGTTTAAAGTATTCTAAGATCTTTAATTATAAAACTAAATATTATTCAAAGACCAGTTTAAGAAGTGATTGCTCATATTAGCTAATCTGATAATAAAAATTATAAGTCAAATTTAAAAGTGTAAAGAGCACAGTATTTTAATTTATAATTTTAACCTATCAAATATTAGTTTTAAAATTGATGTTATCTTCTGATTAGTACTTTCTATACAAGAAAGTGAAGGCAAAAATCTCCAAAGGTAACAAGACATTTACAATTGATAGTAATAGTAAAAGAAGTATTTTTTTAATTTTATTTCACAAGAAAACACATGACCAATTGTTATCTTACTCATTTCTGCAATTGAAGTGTAAACCGTGTTTTATTTTAACGTATAGTTACTTAAATATAATGTCTGGGGTCTGTGTGGAAAAATAAGGATATTACCTGTTACCCCCACTAGCATTGCCACCACTAATGGCCTCTGTGGGAATTTGAGGGAAGTGTAGTATTTGTCTTGCCACATGTTAAGACTATATGGCTGCCCTATGGAGTGGGTATTGGAAAGTCTGAAGCCCAGCTCACATGAGAGCTCACAAGCAATGTATCCCAACCCCTCTCCTTCCTACATTATTCGCAATCCCTTCTCAATTCACTCCTCACCCCATATTCATCCAAACTCCTTTTTATCCCACCCAATGCTGGGGATGAAACCCAGGGCCTTATGAATGCCAGGCAAGTGCTGCATCCTGAGCCCCCATATCTCATTTTTAGCATTAGAGATACTACTCTCAGGGATCTCCTCCATATACCAAAACATCTATTTGGATAATAGCTATTGCTATGGACTGGATTGTGATGCTCAAATTTTTGTGGTGAAGCCCTAATCCCCACTATGATGATATTTGGAGATAGGCTTTTGGGAGGTAATTAGGTTTAGATGAAGTCATGGAATAGGGGTGCGTGATGGGATTCGTACCTTTAGAAGAAAAGACACTAGAGAGCTTGCTTCCTTACTCTCTCTCTGCCATTGGGAACACAGAAGGTAGCTATCTGCAAGCCAGGCAGAGCCCACACCAAGGACCTGAACTGATTGATCTGCACCTTGATCTTGGATTTCTTAGCCTTGGAACTGTGAAATGAATTCCTGTTGTTTAGCCCCTCCCCCATCTGTGATATTTTGTTAAAACCGCCCAAGAAGACTGCGGTGGCCTAAGAATAATGTGTTGATTAAAAAAGACAGAAATACTCTGGTTTCTCTTCAGATCGTATAAATCTTTCGCCTTTTACTAAAAAAGACAGAAAAGTAAGATATCAGTTGTAACCAGAATGGTTCTAATTATTTCAATAATTAACTAAATGACCCAGAGGCAATGAAGATACTACATGTTTTCTTCTAAATATACTTTCAGGTAGGAAGATCATCTACCAGACAATTTAACAATAAGTAGAGGATCTTTTCCAGATCAAACAAAAGAAAAATCTCAAAGCTGCCAATTGGACTATGCAGTAAATAGCAATGATGGCTCCAATTTTCATTCCCTCCTGTGATCATGTACCTTTGCCCTCCCATCATTGATAGATTAGCCTGAAATGAACCCCCTTGTACCTTGACCCTGAGCTTAGCTATGCCCTGTGACTTGCTTTGGCCAATGCAGTGTTCATTGATAGAAATGAAGCAGTTAGGTTCCACCAGCTTTGAATCAGCCTGCAGCAAGCTATCCCAGACACGTGAGCAAACCTCACAAAGACCAGTAGGGCCACCTAGCTGACCTCCAGATGGCACAAATGCATGAAATATTAGCATCAATTGACCCAGATCACACATGGAACAATGGGCACTCTACTTGGTCATTTTGGAAGCAATGGACGATGTTTCTTGGCATGTTCTGATCAAAAGACTTGCACAAAGAGAGTTGGAGCTGGTATAAGCTTGAACTACTATGAAAACAGTATTTGGTGTCTGACTTGGTGGCTTGCAGGACTACTTATCAAAACAAATGATGATGGCCTTCAATTCCTACGGAGTTATTTGAAAGTACTCCTTATATGATATTCCTCTTCTGTTCTACATAAAATCATCTTTGACATGGGCTAATTATCATTCTGTCAAGAATATAGCCACATTAACACCTTGTATCTTGAAAAACAATTGTGTCCTCAGATCATCATTACAGACCTGTGAGGCCATAGTAATGATGTGTCTTTCAAGGGCTAAAGAAGGCACTCATCCCAACAATGTGTTACATCCTAGAAATGTTTTTTTTGCTATTTAAATTGGACCTAACCAAGCCCCAAAGAACAGTGCCTGATGGACACTCTCCTTCTACCCCCAGATAAGAGAGAAGAAAGCCTAATAGATCTCACATCTCTAATTTCTGTGGTTTGGATTCCAGTAATGAAATGAGAAAGAAGCTCTGTGAATCATTTTTTAATCTAAGCTTTTTCTCTGAAGAAATGTCCCTGAGGAGTTAATGTCATGTCACTAAGTAATTAGATCTCCATTGCTTAGCAAAAATTCTTCACCAAAGGCAGGGTAATGCTATTAGAAAATGAAACCATAATATTGTACAGTTCTGAGGCTACTAAATTTGTATTTAATTATCCAGGTAATGTAATTATACAATCATCTCTGATCTGATATCAAGAGGAAAAGTTCTTGGTGTTTTTTTTTTTTTTTTGCAAGGTTTTGTGAAAGAGCCATGCAATTAATATGACACACTTAATTACTAAAATGTAAAGATATCTTTGCAAGACTATATTCCCTTCCAAGCATACACTATATTAGCTGCTTAGATCTTTACCATTACTAATGTATTTGTGCCTTCTTATCTTATAACGACCTATCATAATAATTAGCTTCATGATAAAACAAAGACCTTACCACTATATCACAAAACTTGGTTCTGCACATTATTCCACAGAAAATCAAGCAAGAATGAGGACTCAGGAAAGAATTTACATTCCCTTAAATGCTCATAAGAAAGGTTGTTAAAATCTATCCGAATCAAACAATTTACCTGAAGTACACACTCCCAAATTTTTTATAAATGTCACCAAAATAAGTTTATTGCCTTATAATTTACACCCCCCCTATACAAATACAGACTTTTGAAAGTTCCTAAAACAATAAATTGAATTCTTAGGGCCAATATGTTTTCCACTTCAAAATTGTCATTTAAATTCGCCTACAGACAGGCTTCCTTTTCCTGTTTTTTTTTTATTTTAATTTTAATTTATTTTTAGTCATACATGACAGCAGAATGTATTTTGACATATAATACATACATGGAATGTACATACATCAATCATATTATCTATTCTATTCTGCTGCCTTTCCTGTTTTTAACTGTAAAACTTGCCAAACTCTTCTGTTTTCATTTTTGAAACTAAGTGGACCCACTGAAAATTTAGCTGGAAGTCAGAAACTATTCTCCTGTGATGTTTCTCCTCTCTTGTTTATCCCTTTGGCCAATAGCTGTGCAGACTATTTGGTTGCCCAGCACGGGTAGAAGCTGAATTGGTGGTTGTTATTATTAACATTGTTTGAGATCTTGTTCCTGGAGAGTAAACATTTCAAGATAAGTGAGCCGGAAATGCAGGGGGTAGGCCTGTGTCATTTGCTAGTGGGAACACTGAGGAAGGGAGCTGTGACTAAGGTGGGACCAGAATGCATCTTTTTTATAGTCAGAATAGGAACTTGCTGGCATAGTGCTTGGGAAATGAATTTGTTTTCTATTGCTGTGAAACAAATTGTTACAAATGTAGTGGTTTAAAATAACCCAAATTTATTAGTCATGGTTTCTGTAGGTCAGAGTGTCAGCTGAGACTTCAGCTCTGATTGGGAGCTCGGGGTTCTCTCCAAGTTCATGTCCTTGTGGTCCCCATTTTCCTCTGGCTGTTTTGTGAGGTCTAGTCACAGCAACTAGTGGCCATTCACAGTTCCTTGCCATGTGTTCACAACCTGGTTACTTTCCTCCAAGCCAGATAGAGTGTGACTGCTTCCCTTTTATGTGATCAGCTAGAGAAAAAAAAAAAAAAAATATATATATATATATATATATATATATATATATATATTTTAAAGACTGAGGTGGTTAGGTTAGACCCAACTAGATAATCCCCCTATGCCAATTTCCTCCAAGGTAATACCTATATTAGAGTACATCAAATAACTGGGCAAAAGTATATACATTCCCAGAGTCATCCCTTAGTATATGGGAGATTGATTCCAGGATTCTCCAAGGAGATCAAAATCTAAGATACTCAATCTCTTATATAAAATGGCATAACATTTGTGTATAACCTATATAATCCTCCCATACACTTTAAGTCATCTCTAGATTACCTATAATATCTGATACAATGTAAATGCTATGAAAATGAAAGTATTGTTATACTGTATTTTATAAGCAAAAAAGGAAAAGTCTGTACTTTCAATACAGATGCAATTTTTGAAAAAATATTTTTGATTCACAATTGGGTAAATACACGGATATGGAACACATCATGGATACAGAGAGGCTATTATGCACACACACACACACACACACACACTCACAACACAACACATATATACCAAGATGGGATTCTTGGGGGCCACATTAAAATTCTGGATATATGCTAGGTATATATCCAACTATATTAATATACAAATATATGAAATTGGTATGTTCAAGAAACATCTTTATTCCCATGTTTATTGCAGCACTATTCACAATAGCCAAGATATGGAAGCAACCTAGATGTCCAATGGTGAATGAGCCAATGGAGAAAATGTGGTCTATATACACAATGTAATATTATTCATAAAAAAGAATGAGATCCTCTCATTTACTGCAACATGGATGGAATGGGAAGACATCATGGTAAGTGAAGTCAGTCAGGCACATAAAAATGAATACTGCATGTTCTCACTTACACATGAAAGATACAAAGCTGGTCTCATGGAAATGGTAGAATAGTGATTTCCAGGGGCTGGGAAAGGTGTATGGGTTGTGGGGATGGAGAGAGGATGGTCAACAAATACAGGGGTGGCAGTTAGATAGTAAGAATGATTTCTAATGTTCTATGCATAGCAGGGTAAACATGGTGGACAACAATTAAGTAAATTTCAAAATAGCATGGAGAGGATTTTGAATATTCCCAACAGATAGATATGATAAATGTCTGAGGAGATGGATATGCCACCCTGATCTGATCCTTGTACTTTGTACCATGTATTGCATTATCACATTACATCCTAAAAATATATACAATTACTATGTATCAATTATAAAGAAAGAAATTATCATTCCACCCACCACAGGGGACCTGCCAGGGCCTTTGGAATTGCTGTTGGCATCTGAAACCCTCTAGTGAGAAAGTCATTCCTTTGGCTTTAAGCTTCATATTTCTGAGTCTTATAAAATAGAAACAACTACTACAGCTACTTCTGTAATACCAATTTGGGGTACATGTTATTTGCCAGGCATTATATATCATCCTCTTTAACCTCAGCAATGCTTTGAGCAAAGAGTCGTTATCCCCAATTTATAAATGTGGAAACTGAGAATCAGTGAGAGAAACTTGCTTGGAGTCACACAACCATTCATGAGTGGGGTTGGTGTCAGGGCTATCTGACACCAGAGTACTGGTTTTTCTCACCATACTACTCTGTCTATATCAGTCAGCGTTTTGTCAAAATAATAATAATAATAACGTCTTCAAAGAGGTATAATCAAAAAGAGCTTAATTAAGAGATAATTTGTAGAAGTGTGGATGATTTAAGGAAATTAACAATAGTAGCAGGTACCTGTGGGCTAGGAGTAGTAAGAAACCTTGACCATCTAGAGGTCTGGAGGGACAAAGAGAAGGGATGAAAATAATGGCATTAGAGAAAGCCACCGTCCAAGAAGAACCAGACGTGGACCACATCCTGGTCCTTCATGGAGAAGGGTTGAAATACATAACCTAGTTTTCTTTTTTATTATTATCATTATTAGTTGTTCAAAACATTACGAAGCTCTTGACATATCATATTTCATACATTTGATTCAAGTGGGTTATGAACTCCCATTTTTACCCCGTATACAGATTGCAGAATCACATCAGTTACACTTCCATTGATTTACATATTGACATACTCGTGACTGTTGTATTCTGCTGCCTTTCCTATCCTCTACTATCCCCCCTCCCTTCCCCTCCCCTCCCATCTTCTCTCTCTACCCCCTCTACTGTAATTCATTTCTTCAACTTCCAAGCTCCCACTAGTGCTTTCGATTGCACAAACCCGTTCTGGAAGCCGGGAGCAAGAGAGCCCAGGTGATTCCATCCTCTGGTGTCAGCCTCCAGGGGACCAAGGCAGGCAGAGTGGGATGAAGGATGGGTTTAGAAAGACAAGTGGGGAACAAGCAGAATAATTCCTAAAAACACAGGTACGCCTGCAGGGGCATCGCTTGGCAAGCTTCTTTGGGGCCAAAGTCTGTTTTATAATTTGTATCTTCGTGTAAATTACACAAACACTCGAGTTTTCAGTGGTTAACATCTTGGCAGTTAAACCTGGGAGACTTAAAACAACAAAAATTTATTTTCTCACTCTTCTGGAGGCTGGAAGTCCAAGATCAAGGTGTCAACAGGTTTGTTTTGTTTTATTGGAGCTCACTCTCCTTGGCTTAGCAGATGGCTGCTTTCCTTTTTTTCTCCTCCAGCACTGGGGATTGAATCAGGGGTGATCTATCACTGAGGCTTTTTAAAAATTATTTATTAGTTACACATGACAGTACAATGATCTTGACATATCATACATTTAAATCAAATGGGGTATAATTTCTCATTTTTCTGAGTGCACAGGTTGCAGAATCACATTGGTTATACAGTCACGTATATACGTACAGCAATACTAGTGTCTATTTTATTCTAGGGTCTCATTAAATTGCCTAGGCTGGCCTTGGACTTGTCATCCTCCTGCCTCAGCCTCCTAAGTAGCTGGGATTACAGGCATATATCATCATGCCCAGCTTGATGGCTACCTTCCTGCTGTGTAGGAAGGTTTTTCTCTGTGCCCAAGCAGCCTTGGTATCTCTGTGTGGCCAAATTTCCTCTCAAGGGGAACAGTCCTCTTGGACTGGGGCCCACCCACATGGTATCATCTTAACTTAATCACCTCTTTAAATGCCTATCTCCAAATGCAGACTCATTCTGAGGCACTGGTGTGGTTAGGGCATCGAAATATGAATTTTCTGGGAGGGTCGGGGAGGTCAACAAATTCATCCTGTATCAACAGAGTTGGCTTATGAGACCAATTTCTAAACAGCTAAAAGGAAATGGAAAGGTAAGTTGGAACTGGAGGAGAGGAAGAAGAAGGAAATGTCCACAGTATTTTATCCAAGAGGACACTTCTGAGGTATGCACTCTCTCCCTGCCATGACAGTATTCAGGCTCTGGTGGGGTTGGGACAAGGAGACACCAGGAAGAAGAACCCTACCAGGTGGGGATGCTTTTTTATTTTATAATTTTGTCTAGTGACATAGACCCCACGGAAATGGAGAACAAGAATTGGAACTAGTTTTCCTAAAACAGGAATGCCTTCTGGGGCTGGGTTGTGGCTCAGTGGTAGAGCATTTGCCTAGCAGGTGTGAGTGAGGCACTGGGCTTGATCCTCAGCACCGCATATAAATAAATGAACAAAATAAAGGCCCATCAACATCTAAAATAATCATAATAATAATAATTTTTAAAAATGCCTTCTGACATAGGATGGGCCCAGAAATCACAAAAACCAAAGGGTAGCAAATCCACTTGTGAAAATAAAAACAGAATCAAGTACCTCCACAGTGCTTCTTGCCCCTTCCTACACACTGACTGCTATGAATCATTAAAAAACAACAACAACAACAACAACAAAAATATATAGAGACTTGGGCTCCATCCCTGGAGATTCTGACAGAGTAAGTCTAGAGTATGTCTTGCAAAATTCCACAGATGCTTCCAATGTCCAGTCAGAGGAGAGTCACTGGTGGGTCTTCATACAGTGGATAGTTTATAGGTGCCATCTAACTTTAATGACTTCAACTCTAAGAACTCAGAGAAAAGCAGCAACTGAAAAGCACATGGATTTTCCCTTACATGCCTCTCCTCACACATAAGACCTGGAGGACATGTCAGAAGACTGACAGCAGGAATCTACCTTCCTATTACTGGCGCCTGCCTCCCAGGTGAGTATTGCCATACCAACTGTGAGAGGCTGGTGTTTCAGGGACACATTTTATATGTACTGATTCTAGCATCAAGCTGACAATTTTACCTAGTACTCAACCAAAGGATAGCAATTCCTGTTCCAGTTCTGAGGAGGAGATTGGCTACATTAGGCTTCTTCTAAAACTGTTGGAATCCAATAGATTTTAAAGGCTGAATATTGACAATATGTATGGGCTGGGGATGTGGCTCAAGCGGTAGCGCGCTCCCCTGGTGTGCGTGCGGCCCGGGTTCGATCCTCAGCACCACATACCAACAAAGATGTTGTGTCCGCCGAGAACTAAAAAAATAAATATTAAAATTCTCTCTCTCTTCTCTCTCTCTCTCTTTCACTATCTCTTTAAAAAAATAAAAATAAAAAAATAAAATTCTCTCTCTCTCTCTCTCTCTCTCTCTCTCTCTCTAAAAAAAAAAAAAAATATTGACAATATGTGGCTTTTTCCTTGAAGCTGACTGTAGAGAAATCCCTAGGCAAGATAAGATCCCACTATATTAATTCCAAATACCCTGTTTTAAAAGGGAGGTGGTGGGGATACGTGCATGGTTTAACCTGAGTCTTCTAAACCATTCAACATTGCACCAATACTGTGTTTACCAAGTGCCTACCGTGTAGCAGAACCACATGAAGGAGACACAGAATTCCTTGTCTGCATAGGGGTTGCAGTCTAGTTGTAGAGAAAGAGGTGATAAGGAAGGAATATGTTGTATACAACCTTGTGATCAATGCCATGGTTTGGGGAGAGAGACAACAATAAAAGTGTACTTGGGAGCCAGGCACGGTGATGCATGCCTGAAATCCCAGCGACTCTAGAGGCTGAGACAGGAGGATTGTACAATGGAAGCCAGCCTCTAAAACTTGGAGAAACCCTGCCTCAAAATGAAAAATAAAAAGGATTGGGGAAGTAGTCCAGTGGTAAAGTGTGCCCCTGGGTTTAATAACCAGTACCAAAGAGAAAAAAGTGCACTGGAAGTGGTCAAGGGTAGAAGGAAGAAAGAGGAGGGTCATGGTCTCATGGAAGCCAGTCCAGAAAGTGCTTCAAGGACAAAATGCTAACTAAACATCAGATGCTAACTAATGTGAGTTTTAGGAGCTGACCCCTGGTTGAGGCAGCAGGGAGGTCATAATGACCTTGACAGAGGCGATTCTGAAGGAGCAGCAGGAGTGAGGGCACCTGGCTGAAAGGGGTGAGGGGTGGAGACACAGAATACAGACACCTTTTAGATGGAAATTGCACTTTCAAAATGCAATTTTAATTCAAGATTGGGCCATCAGCACATGGGTAATGACATGTGAAGAAGCAGAGGTCAGTTTGCTGATTAAAAAGGGCAGAGCCAGAGAAGGCATGTTGACCTTGTGCCTCACCTTCCCGCTCCCTTTCTGGAACCCTCGCCACAGCTCTTTCCTCTTCTGGGTCTAGTGATGCTTTGCTTTCCCATCCTCCTTGATAGGGTTACTAACAAAGCACAAGTCATTTCCTCTCAGAGGGAGAGAAGAAAATTTCACCGAGATTCTTATTTCAAAGGGGACACAGGAGCCTTTGTCTCTGACTTTGCAGGAAGGTCTCACATTTGGGGCAGGGAGGACAGGCTTTCCTGGGTCGAGGAACCCTCCCACTGACCCCTTGGATCAGCAGGATATGCAGCAGTCCACTCAGCCTATGGATGAGGCGTGGCCTACTAAATACTAAAGCAAGTCTTAAGAGTTTCTTAAAAAAGGAAAATCAAAATGAGCCCAGAGAGGAACAACCTCCATGGCTTCTGGCCTGAGTGACGGAAGGAGTTAGCAGGCCTGACTCTGCTCCTGTGAGAGGAGGTATGCTCTAGGGCCTCAAAGAATGCCCCAATTTATACAACTCACTTCAACAGCATTAAGCCTGAATGGCATTTGGTGGCAGATAAAGTCTCTCTATGTCACACAGCGGAGGGCTGTGCAGCCAGATCTTGTTTAGAATTACATTTAAAACCTGGAAATCAAATGATGTGTCCAGATAACTTCTGTGGTAAACCCCAAACCAGTTATGCTTCAGGTTAAGCCTCTGCATTTCTAAACAACATGCCTTTATTCTCTCCAGGCCAATGCTCGGACCTTCCTGCCAGCAATATCAAATAGCAAGGGGCTGAATGTGCCCTCTGTGTGTGCATTAAAGGATCAATGGCTGACGGAGGCCCTGCCTCTCTGCTGAGAAAAATCTCCATCTTTGATATGTCTCCTCAACACACATATCAACTTGGTTCCTTCCCTCTTGGTTTCTTGAGTTATTTTCTAATATCTAAAATTTTACAAAGGAACAAACAAAAAGTATACAAACCTAAAACATTAAATACCCTGCAAAAAAAGAACTAATTTTCTGGATTCCTTTTCTTCATTCACCTCCATTGAAAAGATGTTCACTGGTCATTGAATAGTGTCCTTTTATGACCTATCTTGCTTCTCAGAATCTCAGACATTCGGTGCTCTAGGAAATTTGACAGTTGTCCTGGTGGATCTTTAGGGAAAAAAAAAAAAAAGAGCCAATCCTGGCATTGAAGATAGAAAATGAATGAAATGTCCCTGGGTTATTTAATCCTCATTGTATTGGTAAGGAAACCAGGGTCTACAAGACAATGCAGTGTCATAAGCAAGCTTGGAGGCCATGTCCTTGAGGTGGCCTGCACAGATGCACATTTTCCTGCAGGAAAATCCCCTTTACTCCAGGAGTTGTTCTGATCCTCTTTTTCGCCTCCCATAAGGGAGTCTATTCTGTTAGACCCATGAGCTTAAGGCCATATAACTTCTCACAAGCAACTACCTTGATTTCCTTTGGGTAGTGGGGTCAGTTTGCATTTAAGGTCAGAGCTCATAAATAAGATGCTAAGATTTCCTACTGCACATGTTTTTCCAAAGCACTGTCTGCTGTAGATAGGGAGATGTGTAAGCTAGGATTTTTAGCATATTCTAGTCCACTGGGGCAGGGACATACTCTCTGTAGAAGTCCATTAGGCATCATTTTATTACTTGAGAAGCAACAAAGTTTTTTTTTTTTCATGTAAAAAAATGTCATGGTAGATTCTCTTTCTAAAAGAGTCATTTAAATATTACTGGTCACGTCACATTGTAGTTGTTTGGAAATAATTATATCCATATCACAGACAGTAAATAATAGATGTGCGTTCGCTAACGTTTTATTCATGTTCTGTTTTAATATGGCAAACTTAGAAGTAATTTAATCTCCCAGTAAATTGAAGTGGTAGGGGGTTCTTCACACAGAAAACTGCAAGTTATTAATTCTGGGCCGTCTTCATCTTGTACAATTAGTCACTGTTTGCAGCTGGAAATGTTTTATTAATTTTCCATAGCAGTTGATTTTCCACAGTTTTCTCAGTTTAAATTAAGCAGTAAGAGCTCCTGTTTCTTCTTAAATAAATTTTCTTTCCACAAAAAATACATGCCTCTGGCTATGTCAATTTTCCCATTTGATTAAAGTGCCAGCAGGCAATTAATAACTTAATGCATTTTAAAGTACTTTTGGAAAAAGTAATTTGAATAGCCAAACTTGTGTATTTGAATTGATTGTTGCAGAAGATTTAATAGGCATTGGAAAATCCTAGAACCTTGGAAAGGACAAAAGGAGCCCAGCAACCATGTCTGGAGGACCGTGGGGGTAGATCTCTTGAAAGGCCCACAGCTGGCACTCACACTTGGGAAGGAAGATGATTGCCACTTTGCACAAGATGAAAGAAAGAAAAGGCAACCTCAGAATAGCCTTTGGTGGGGGATATGTGGAATACTCTAGGCTTCAGGGCTGAGGTCTGAGTAGGAAAGCAGTCCAGGGAAGACCATTCAAAAAACAAGCAGACAGCATGGGTGAACTGTGATGATGTTACATAGGTGCAATGAGCCAACCAGAAGGTGACAGACACCCTTGAGGAACGGTATGAGGAACCAACGGTAGTAAAACTCATGAAGACAGAAAGTAGAAATAGTGGTTGCCAGGGGCTGAGAGGAGAGGAGAAGAAAGAGTTGTTGCTTAATAGAGATAGAGTTTCAGTTTGGGGAGATAAAAAGTTGTAGAGACTAATAGTGGTGAAGGTTGTGCAACAAAGTTATATTTAGTGTCTTCCAATTGTAGGCTCATAAAGGGTTAACAGGGAAAGTCTTATGCAGTGCATGTTTTACCAAATTTAAAAAAAAAAAAAAGCAAAAAGTCTTTTCCAAGTTCAAAATATCTAAGTGACAACAGAGTGGATCCTCTGGTACAAAGCTCCATATTTCCCTGAGTCTTCCAGTAGGAGCCATGATCAAGTTCCATCGGAGCCAAACTGTCAAACAGCGCATGGAGGGGATGAAGGGACATCACCTCACCCATGCAGCAGTGGGATAAAGGCCACAGTCAAGAAAGACAACCAGAGCTCAAAAACACAACCCAGCAGTGTTATTCAACCCAGAAGGTCACCCTGGAGAAAGATGGTGTGCTGCTTCATTTTGAAGATGACTCATAGTAAACACCAAAGGCAAATTGAAAGGTCCTGCCTCTCACCACAGGTGAAATAGTGTGTATACCTGTAGCCCAGGATTGCATCCAACACCAGCAGCACTGTGTAACTCTCCAGTGCATTTGTAAAACAAGCACAATCCTATCCTATGGAAAATTATTTGCTAAAAAATAGTAATGAGGGCATTCAGAACTTTTGTTTTAGTGGTACTGGGGATTGAACCCAGGAGTGATTCACCACTGAGCTACATACCCAAACTTTTTTTTTTTTTGGTACCAGTGATTAAACCCAGGGGTGCTTAACCATGGAGTCACACCCCCAGTCCTTTTTATTTTTTATTTAGAGACAGGGTTTTGCTAAGTTGCTGAGGCCAGCTTAGAACTTGGGATCCTTCTGCCTCAGTATCCCTGAGTAGCTGGGATTATAGGTGTGTGTCACCACATCCAACCTATTTCTTAAAAAAAAAAAAAAAAACACGCACTAGAACTGGAGGATGTTAAGTGAAATCAGCCAATTGCAGAAAGACCAAAACTACATATTCTCACTCTTGCATGGAAGCTAGAAAGTTGATTTCAAAGAAGTAGAGGGTAGAACAGTGGCTACCAGAGCCTGGGATGGAGAGAGAGGATGGACAGGACGAAAGATTTCTAATTTCTATAGCACAGTAGAGTAACTATGGTTGAGAATAATTGAATATTTCAAAATAGCTAGTGGAAAAGATTTTAAATATTCCCTCTACAAAGAAATGATAAATGTCTGAGGATAAGGATATGTCAATCACCCTGATATGATTGGTCTACATTATATACATGTACTGAAATATCACACTGTATCCCATAACTATATACAATTATAGTACACAATATATAATAATATACAATATACAATTACTTTGTCAGTCAATAAATATATATGTGTATATATATGTGTATGTGTGTGAATGTTTATATATACATATATATATGTATAAAACATGCACTCCCCAAAATAGGAAAACCTGCCATAATATTATCTATAGTTGGAATTAGTGGCTCTGTCTTGTAGTAACCTGCAGGTAACCAACTCAGGATTAGCCAATAGCCACTTCCCTCTGAAGAACATTCTGACTGAGGGTCAGAACAAGCTGCAAGTTCAACACCACTAGCTGTGCTCGTGGATTCTGCTCCTACTGAGACTCAAGTAGAATTGCTCCCAAACCTGTTTATACCATGTTATTTTAATTATGCAATTTAATTAAATATTATGTAAGCTGGTGAAAGGTGAGTTCACAAAGAAAAAGAGCTGTTGTTTCCAGAAAAATTAAGTTGAATGCCTTAGTATAATTTGGTAAAGGTGATCCCTAAAAAAAAATCACAGTTGTACTAAGTACAAAGCACGATTAAAGCCAAGGGGGAATCATGAAAATAAAAAAGGTGGGGTGAGGCTAGAGGACATGGGATCTTGAGTTTAGTTTGCTTTACAGGTATCTTTATGTTTTTACTCCACTAGAGAGAGACTGGAGCTGGAAATCATGGATGAGTTATTATGCTGTGTTTTAAGCCAATAAAGCTGGCCGGAACCTTCCAGAGATTCATATGCAACTCATATTCATATACAATTCATATTCAATTGGGCTCACTCTCTAATTACGCTGAATAAAAGAACTTTCACCAAACTTTCCAACACCCAAGCAGGAATAATCAATAATATAGATACATTCTTTGGCAAAGCCAATACATTGACAGTAGAGGCTTAGCACACTCTGTTGAGAAGGAGCCTGAAGCTGCATCTGAACTCAATGAGCAGGAGTCCAGAATCATTCATGTTCCCGGAAGTATAAGAGAAACAGGGAATACAGGGCCACATATTCACAATGACTAATTATTATGATTTAGATATGAGGTGTCCCCCAAAAGCTCCTGTTACTGCAGGAGTATTCAGAGGTGACATGATTGTGAAAGCTGTGACCTGATCAGTCCCTCCTGGTTTGAATGGATTGACTGGGTGGTAACTGTAGGCAGGTGGGGTGAGGCTAGAGGACATGGGTCACTGGCGGGGGCGGGGGGGGGGGGTGTTCTGAAAGGCTGCTTCTTGCCTGCAGCCTGTTCCCCTCCTTAAGCTAGCAGCTTTCTTCTGCTGGTCTCACCTTAGGCCTAGAGCTTCAGAGTCAGTCATCTATGCACTGTGAGCCACCCACAAGTTTTTCTTCCTCTAAGTTGTTCTTATTGTGTATTTTGGCCACAGCAATGCAAAGGCTAACTAAAACACTGATCTAGAAAAAGACAGTTACACACAAATTAACAACCAAATATTTCAATTGCTGGTTTGTTTGTTTTTTTTAATAACTCTTTGCCAGATCTAAACCCAAATGCCCAAATGTTTTTTATCCTCCCCAAATGCCATGAGTCATCCAAAGTACCCTTCTTCCTCTTGCAATATTAGAACCACCTACTCAGGACTCGAATGAGCTGTCTCTGGCCTTGTGGGAGTGAGCCAGGTTTCACCTGTCCTGCTGACTGCCCCAGGGCTCCCTACTGGAGAACAATATTCCCCATCACCTTTCTAAAGAAATGTCAACCACTGACAATTTTGTTGGATTTCTTTTGCTCATTTATTGCTTCACTTGTCCACTTGCTGGAAGAAAATGTAAAGTTTTTTTTTTTTTTTAATGTTTTGCAGAATGACATCTTGTGTCTGCGAGATGCTGTTGGATTATTTTCTTAATACTGAGCTGGTATGTTCCTGGCATCCCTAATGTAGATACTGAGTCATGTCTGTGGTCCCAGGAGAGAAAAGAATGGTGGTGACTTGTGTTGTGGGTAGCAGTTTTTCACACGTCTAACAGTGTGATGTGTACCAGCTGAGGGCTCCGAGAGAAAAATGGCAGATGGGTTGCCTTGATTTTTTAAAAAATCCCTGAAATTATGGATTAGTGCCAGCATCAGCTTTGCTGAGAACCAGGATATGAGTTTAGTCCTTGCTGTGTTCATTGCCAAGCATCAGAATATCAGAATGGATTCATCTTCTAGAAACCTCTGAGAGGAAGGGGAATTTAAGACTGTCAAATCAGTTACCTCTTCAGGGGTTTGTTCTCATTTTATGTCTTGTTTCTTTGGCCATTAAATTCAGGTGTGTTTTTTTGTTAATGTTTTGTAGATTTTTGTACAAGACAGGATCTATTAGACATAGCTTCATGGATCAACAGGTTTCCAAGTTCTAGGTCTCTGGTAAACATCTGTCCCAGATTTCCCCATCTTAAAATTTTATATATATATATATATATATATATATATATATATATATATATATACAAAAAATTATATATATAATTTCATGTATATAATATAATTATATATATATATATATATATATATATATCTTCATAGATAACAGAACCATAATGAACTATAAATAGGAGATGCATCTGCAAAGATTAGCTTTGGCTACATAAGAGAACATGACCAAAACAAACAACAAAGACTTAAAGGATATAAAAGTATCTTTCTCACATAAGAGAAGTCAAGGACATATCATCATGTTATACACTAAAATTTATTTAAATAGGAGAAGGTACAGGAAGACATCCAGCTCCATGGTCATCAGGGACAGGGCTTTCTAGGACCGGGTTTTTTAGGTCAGCCATCATCAGTATTGTATTCTGCTCAAGTTTCAGCCATCACATCTATCTTCCAGGCAAAAGGAAGTAGAGTGTGTCTCTCCATTGAGGACATTTCCCCAAAGTTGCGCATATTTCTTTTCACGTATCATTGGCCAAACCTCAATCATTTGACTACACCCAGGTGAAGAGGAGATGAAGGGTCTCATTTGTATTACTGAAGATTAAGCTTTGCTATTGTTCTCACTAAAGAAGAAGAAGAGAATTCATATGAGAAGTAAATAGCATTCTTGCCCAAAGGGAGCATCCATAATATATGAGGACAATTTTAGAGAAGGCAAATTTGTATTTATCTTTGAAGCTCCTAATAGATGTTGCAAATGCATATGTATTGGGATGGGTGGACCCTTGGTGGAGTACACTCTAGGGTTTCTTCCCTAGAATATTTTTTACAGAGCACTGAATGCTGCTCTTACCACTACTACCTCCCACCAGAGAAGAGACTTTTTGTCTGCTTCAAAGAGGCAAGTCTCAAAAACTACAAGTTTTATGGTACTTTGCTTTCTAGGGGAGTCCCAACCATTCCTTGTCCTATCACACTCCCTTCCCAGAAGATTTCTAGATAAAGAATCAGTGATATCTTATCTTTCAACAATAAGAAAGACAAGTATACAAATTGCTATTTGTTAAAAAAAAAAAAAAAAAGTTTAGAAGCCAATCATCGTAGATGCATGTAGAATGCTGGACAGTTGCTATGACTTTCTGCCATTGTTGAACGTTTATTTCTTCCTTTTTGGGTATTTTTCCTCTCTCCGTCCTGCTCTTCTTTCCTCCTTCCCTATCTTTTCTACATCATCAAAAACTAAATTCATTAGAGTTAGTGCACAACTTCTGACAAATGCAAAAGCTCCAGCTGTCTGGCCGTTTGGTTGCTGGTGTGGCAGCCTGCCCATGCTCCGGGTACCAGGAGACCTTCTGCTGCAGGCTCTGGCACCAGCCTCCCACCCAGGCGTCTTGCACCGCCTCCATCCCTATTCGACTGCCAGCAGAGCCTACTTTGGGTTTTGCCTGCTGTGTTATGCTCCTGCCAGTTTCTTCTGAGCTCCTTTGCATTGATTCCTGAAGAAATCATCAATATCTAAGCTTTTCTCTTTATTCCACTGCCTGCAAGTGTTAAGCCTGGGATAACTTTTCTGAAAAGTTCAATGGAAAAGGTGAGTTAACAGGTTATTGGATGCATAATGCCCTACACTCTTGGTTGAGGGAAAGAGCATTCTAAGCAATAATTTTAAATCCTTTTTAACTGAGTACCTTGAAGCAATGAAAGCAGTAGAAAAAAAAGCAAACTCCGTGGACAGCATTAAGCAATTATCATTGAAAATTATGTAAGCCTAAATGACTAAAATAATTTATTTTATAAAATCGTACAAAGTACTGGGAAAGATTCTGCGTGGTCAGTTTGCTTTCTCAGGGAGCTTGAAGACGTAAGCAAAAATGTTGAATTCTGAAAGTCTCCACTTAGTGAGTTAATACAGGTTTGGGGATGACATAAAACACCTAAAGTTGATGATGAGTCATTGCTGCAAATGGATTGGCAAATACAATTAAATGATTTTCAGCAATTAAAAACAAAACTTAAAAAAAGGGGGAAACCATTGAATTTTGCACAAATGACCTCCCCCACTTCTGCCATAAAAATAAACATTTTCCACTATTTATACAGGACCACTATAGCACAGTGTTAAGAACCTGGACCCTGGAGCCAGATCACCCACATTTGGATCATCGATCTGCAGCTGTATGCCATTGGATACGTCAACTAAGCACTCTGTGTCTCGGTTTCCTCATCTGTAAAATAGGACAATATGTGAGTTGTTAATGGGGTGCTTAGAACAGGGCCTTGTACTCAGGAAATACTGTATCTGAGATATTTCTATTTGTTATAACTATGTTCATGGCTTATTGGTTGGTCTTTGCCCTCACTTTGGGACTCTGCGATCTAGAGGACCTGTATTCATCAGCTTGTTGAATGCCATGATTCTCACAGCAGGATGTTCCTATCCCATTGCTCCTCATCATCGAGGAGTGTGGGGAAAATTATGCCCATTTGTACTGGAGGAGAAGTGTCTTCTCATCTCACTCCCTTTGCGTGACATGCTCCCATCTCTGTGAAGGTCAGTTACCTATTCCTACCTTCTGGAATCCATTCCATGTGTCAGCCCTTGGCAAGGTGCTGCTGTTAATGAGATTGACAGGCTCAGTCTGCTATGGGGGCCACGATGGGACACACAGTGTGAAATAAGCAAATACATACAGGAATAAAATGTCACAAGAGCCCAAGGGATGTACCAACTGAGCTTTAGAGAGGTCAGGAAAGACTTTCTCTAGAAGGTGACATATTTAACTGGATGTTGAAGAGTTGACAGAATTCTTTACATAGATAAGGAGGGCAGAAGAAACAAAGTACCAAAGTGCTCAGAATTGTGACTAGTTTGAGAACAGCAAGCCATCTTCTATGGCCCTCATACTGGTGTGAGGTTAACCCTCTGTCAAGGCCATAGTTGGTCCATATGGCATCTTCCTATGCGTGTATTAGTTGATGTGTGTATTAGTCAGGGTTCTCTCTAGAGGAACAGAATCAATGGGAAGTATGATTATAAAAAGGGAATTTATTAGATTGGCTTACACGACTAAAAGCTGAATCATCCACAATGGCCGTCTGCAGGCTAGAGAGCTGGAGGAACCAGTAGCTGTGCAGTCCAAGAAGCTGAAGTCACAGAATAAGAAGGATTAACAATGCTACTCCAGTTCAAAGATCAAAGGCTACTGGAAACTCCCTGGAGAATCCCTGGCAGAGTCTGCTTTGGAAGAGTGGAGGAGTGAGATTCTTAGGTCCTCAGGAGATAGCAGCAGCAATCAAAAACCTGGTCAAGGAGAATCAAGCTTGCATCTGCTGCTTCTCCCTTGTTCTTCCAACTTTATCCCATCTAAGCCACCATCCTATTGGATAGAGTGCTGCCCACGCTTAGGGAGGGTCTCCACTTTAGTTTGCTATTCCACATGTCAATCATTCCTAGACACACCCTCACTGACACACTCAGAAGCCTTTTAATCTTTGGGCATTTCTTAATTCAATCAAGTTGATAATTCAAATTAACCATGACAACATGTACAAGCTTGGTACATGGAGCATGGGATAGGTCAGCCCCTACTGGCTCCCCAGCTGGGTGCCATATGCTTTGATCCAGTGCTCTAGTTCCCACAGCTCTTGATTGCAACATGTTGTTGTCATCTTTCTCCTGTCTCTCTATGTCCTCTGGGACAGCATGTCAAATTAGGGGTCCCAGACCATTGGTATCAGAATCATATGGTGAGACATGGTTAAAAATAGGTTCCCATCCCCACCCAGCTCTGCTGAATCAAATGTAGTAGAGCGAATGCTAGAAATCTTCATTTTTTAATAAGAAAAGGGCCTGAGATCGAAATATGCTTTAGAAACCACACTCCCCAAATATTTTGGATGCACAGCATGGTAATGGAATCACCACTCCTAGGCCTGGTAGAAAACTTGCTATATTATAAATGTTTAGTAAAAAATCTAATAAATGAAAAGACCAAGTGAATACCTTGGGGGGACATATGATACAGACAGGGTAGAACAGAAGAACAAAAGGCCCTGGACTAAGTCAATGGGCGGTAACTTCCATGGAAGAAGGGAGGTCCTGAGAGGGGAAGCTGTGGGGTGAGGTTCTCCATTCAGGGCTCTAGGTGGAATCCTGGACCCACCCTTGCGCCCCCCCCCCCACCTTCTCTGTTCTCATCCTCCCAGAGGCAGTTTTCTCTAATTTCTTTACAGGGCAGAGACAGTCACATGTTTATCTTTGTGGCCCCAGTGAGCAGAAAGCTTCATCAACACAAGCTCAAGGTCTGACATGGGTACCTCCCCTCCCCCGGATTTCTCATGCTCTCCACCCACACCTCTTTTTCTTTTTATTTATTTACTTTTAAAAAATTTTTTGGTGCCAGAGATTGAACCCAAGGGTGCTTAAACACTGAGACACATCTCCAAACCTTTTTTTTTTTTTTTTTTTTTTTTTTATTTAGAGACAGGATCTCATTAAGTTGCTTAGGATCTTGGTAAATTGCTGAGGTAGTCTTTGATCTTGTGATCCTCAGCCTCCCCATCCCCTGGGATTACAGGTGTGCGCCACCGCACCCTGCTACACCTCTTTTTAAAAAGGGAAAAATGTAGTTCTTTAGACATTTGCAGACCATTAAGTGAAGCAGCCATACTTTCTTTTTTGGTGTTTTATTTCATTTTTAATTGGGAAATAAATAATAATTGTGTTTATTTATGGGATGCAAAGAGATGCATACACACACACACACACATACACACACACACACACATAGTGGAATGCTCAAATCATGCTAATTGGCATATCTATCATCTCAGTACTGAAGACATTAAAAATCCTCTCTTTATCTCTGTTGAAATATATCAGCCATAAGTTCAACAGGTGTTAACATGAATATATTATATGACCTTGTAATTGAACATAGTTCTTCCAAAGCCACAGATCTCAGCCTTAGCCACATACTGTAATCATTGTGGGGCTTCCAGAACTATGCCTGCCTTTTTCTAGACCCAGAGTTTCTAGTGTGTTCGTCTGGGGCACAGCCTGGATTCTGCTGTGCCTTCAAGATTGAGAGTGGCTGTTCAAGGAGACATTGTCTGAGAACCTCTGATGGTAGTTTAGAGCATCCTAAGTAGTTAGTCCATGGGAAGGCATTTGAGGGTGAAAGGGAAGTTGAGGGCAGGAGGGTGTCAAACAACGTCACCCTGGCCCTGGGCTATTTTAAAGGGTAGTCAACAAAACCACTTCTCGATATTCTGTAAAAGTGTCTCTAGAAATACATGGAGACAGGGGGGAAAAAGTGAGTTCACTCCATAGCACTGTTCAGGGAATAGAATGCAATAGGTTAGAAAGAACTCTTTGATAAAGAGATTTAAGTAGGAAATTATTAAAACCCAAAAAACATGTTCTGAAGGGCAGTCAATGAATCAAAGAAATAGGTGGCTAAACTGCCTACTAAGAACAGTGGGTCCAGTTAACCACAGGAGTTTGGTGTTGCTGGGTGGGTATTAATTCCTCTTGTTTCAATTTGGACCTAACCACCAGCTTCTCTACCCCCAGTAAAAAAAAAATCCACTCATCGAGGACCTACCTTCTGCAAAGACTGGTACATCAAGTCCATGCTGCCACTGGATAATGAAGAAGTAGTTTCGAAAGTGTGCTTCCTTCTGGAGTAGCAATTTTATCAAACCTCTAGCCAATTTAGATTAGTTTTTATGATGGCTGTTTTTTATAGTTTTCCTTTTTGTTGTTTTTGTCTGATACTGGGGATTGAACCCAGGAGTGCTCTACCACTGAGCTAAACATTCCCCCCAACCTATCCTTTTTATTTGTTTATTCTTTTTGAGACAAAGTCTCACTAATTTGCCGAGGCTGGCCTTGAACTTTCAATTCTCCTGCCTCAGCCTCCTTAGTAGTTGAGATTACAGGTATTGCACTACAGCTCCTGGATAGATTAATTTTTTAAATTATGCAGTTAAGAAATATTTTTGCCAACATGTTTCAGGGATTTAGAACTTTTTCTAATGCTGTTACTTAATAAGCATTTTTAAAATTACTTCTCTTTTTAGTCAGCGTTTAAACTTTCTTAATACATGCATGTGTGAAAGGATAGGTTACTTGAAAAGGGATCTGGAGCAGAAAAGGGCATCTTTTTGACCAGGTAGCAAACACCTAGAATCCCCAGTGGAGAGCCACTGAAGCTCTGTAACTGTTCCCTGAAATCTGCCCAGTACCAGGGTGCAAGCACACACACTGCCAAAGGGGCATCTTATTCTCTTATATCTTATTCCTAAGTGACTTATTCCTAAGTGACTTAATTCAACAGGTACTTATTTAAAACCAAGCCTTGGATCTGTGTCTGGGCAAATGTGATCTTTCCCCTCCTGGAACTTTTAATCTTAATGGGAAGAGGAGGTACATTTTCCCCCAATGAAGCAATTATATAGCAAACTGTGTCTTAGCATGGATGGACACAGCATAGAACATGTGCCTACATTTTAATTCAGTTCTTTTGCAAAATGAGATAAGACAGGGTTGTTGCTGTGTAAAATATATTGTGGAAATAAAATATTTATGCACCTGAGCACATAATAACAGCTCAAGCAATGTTGCTTCCATTTCATTTAGCAAGGGATTCAAGGTCGTCTGGCCTGGTAGCTTCTCTTTAGATATAAGGAAACTGAGACCCAGAGAGGTCAAAAGACTTGCCCAGAGTCACAAAGCTGGAAAGAGGCAGAACTAATAACTAAAAAGCAGGAGCTGTATTTTCTTTGGATTTCTCAGAAAGTACCAAGACTCTTCAAAATTCCACATTGCCCTCTAAAATGAGTGCCCCAGAACAATGGCCTGAGGTCGTTTAAATGACAAAACACAAGTCCCCCACCTAGGTTTAAAGCCACACTCATCTGTTTTCAGTGGAGAAAGCTGCTAATGGCTCTTCCCAGGCCTTTCCCAGTTGAAGCACAGAACCAAAACATTTGCAGCCTGAGGAGTCCCTCCCACTGTTTGTAGATCAAACACAAACAGAAACTGTGGGAGGCTGGGCCATCTCTAACTGAGAGAATCAATATCAATGAAACAGACAAAATCCCAAAATCTCAAAATAATGAAAACAAAGATATCCAAGTAATAAAATCTGCTAGAATCACAAAGACAACACAACTCCGATCTCAGCTGGCTCAAAGAAAGTGTCCATTAACAAGGGATTAACACAAGGGAAGTACACAACCAGTCAATAGGAAATGAAAACATTTCACACAGCCTGGTCCCATTTGAGCCCGCCCTGGGATTATGGATGAGGGTGTGTTGAGATGATGCAGTTCTGACTATAGAAAGGAGTCTCTAGAAACCACCAGCCATGTTCCGACTTAAAGGGGCACCCCAAACTGAAACTTGTAGGATTGAAAATTTGGGGAACTGATAAGCCAGAAAGTGACACTGGCTTATCAGTAACTGATTAGTACTGATTAATTGTCCTTTTAAATCTTTTCTGTTGCAATTTTCAGCAGACCCTTGAGAAAAAAAGCCACGTACTATCACTGAAATATCATTTAAAAATGTGGGTTTTAGTCAAGGTTCAAATGCCAGAGTTCTGGGGGATGGGTAAGGGGAAATAAATGAATTAAATTGTGGTTTAAAATTTGATGAGCTTATCATAAAATGAGTAAAATGGCATGTTCCACGCCCCATATGAAGATAATGTAGGTACAGTTGTTCCAGCGTTCATGTTCCTTCAAAATTCATGTTGAAACTTATTCCTCAATGCAAGTGTGTGTGTGTGTGTGTGTGTGTGTGTGTGTGTGTGTGTGTATAACCCAGGGATGCTCTTCCAATCAACTATATCCCCAACTTTTAAAATATTTTTTTATTTTGATACAGGGCTTCGCTAAATAGCCTGTTAATTGGGATCCTCCTGCCTCAGCCTCCCAAGTGGTTGAGGTTACACAAGAGCACCACTGTTTTCCCACACTGTTTTCCCAATGCAATAGTAGTAAGAGGTGGCGCCTTTGGAAAGTGATTAAGTGGTGAAGGCTTTGCCCCTGTGACTGGTATTAGTGACCTTATGAAAGAAACTTCAGAAAGCTACCTTATCCTTCCATTTCCTCCATCATGTGAGAACATGATAAGAAGATCCTATTCTGGAAGTCCTTACCAGACCCTGAATGCACTGGCACCTTGATCTTGCACTTCTCAGCCTGCAGAACTATAAGAAATAAATTTCTATTATTTTTCTATTACCCAGTCTAAGATCTTTTGGTATAGTCCCAGAGCATGCTTAGACAGTGGGTATTTTCAGTTTAAAATATCTTCATTTGGATGAGGTAAAAATTAAATATTAAAATGAATATAGTTGACCACGAACATCTATTAGTACATGGCTGTGATATTGCTAGTCAATGGCCAAACAACTATAGAGTTGAATTAAATGTATGCTATGCATATGATAAAATTCAAACATTTCTGTAATGGTTAATAACTAAAAATTAAAACAATTCTTTTTTTTTCAAAACTTTGCTTATTTTATTTTAGTCAAAAGTTATAACTCTATTTCTTTGATGTACACATCTATAACCAGGTATGATGACTTCAGATGAAATGAGCTTTATGTATTTGTTTGTCATTAACAACTCCAAGAAGAGTCCCAGTTTAAGATCTGTCTGGCCTCCTGAGCATGCCAAGCTGCATGGTCTGAAATACAGATGTGTCTTAGCCTGGAAATGTAGTCTCACCATGGAAACATATTTCAAAGAACAGAAAAGAAGGAATGGATAAACTATGAATCTCTCTCAGACATTGATTCCAAAGAGATTCAGACAATTGTAATAGAAAATGACTGCCAGTCACTTGTAGCCAAGGGGCCATATTTCACACATGGCAGATAGGGACATATTTGGTCTGCAAATGGAGAGAATATTTAAAATTGGGACCAACCTTAAAAGTCAGACTCATCTGAAAGGGTTTCCTTATGATGGACTCTGTCACTATCCTAGAGGAAAGTCATGATGGCTTCCTTGGCCCCTGAGTTCTGCAATCTGGGCTCCACCTCATTCCCTGCTGTGCTCAAAAACCTTTCTTCCACAGCTTTCATGCTCCGTGTGTATGTATGCAGGCTCACACACATTCACCCATCTATTGTCCAACTCACTTCCTCTACTAGTATCCCATGTTTCCTAAAAGAAAATGTGATTTTAGCTAAGACCTGAAGCTTAGTCTCAAAGTTGGTTCATAAAGGCAAAGGATTTGAGGCAGATTTGGTTGCTAAAAACATATTAGTGAAAGCTTAGATAGAGAAGGAGTCCTGAGTAGTTTTGGAATTGTTTTCTATATCTAGCCGTGGGAGAAATCTTTTCACGTAAATGGTCTCCAAATGTTTTAAGAGCATCACTTAGCAAAGTGGTAAGGCTTAGCATCCCTGCCTTTTTTTTTTTTTTTTTTTTTTTTTTTTTTTTAGTTTCTCAGAGCAGAGACCGTTTTAATGTTGTGCAGGTAATTGGCTGCAATTGTGCTCATTCACCTTCATCCACAGAAGTATATAGAGAAGTTGATCACACCAGAGGCTACCCAAACCTCTCTGGTAGGATTTCAACATAGTTCCCAGAATCAACAAACCCCCAGTGTCTACTGAGTGCCAAAAACTAGGACTATGATAAATAAGATAGAGTTCTTAAATGCAAGGCATTTAAGATGTGAGCATGAGTTTGGGAATCAGACCACCCTAGAATCAGTCCAAAAGTGATAGATCCCATGGTTACTTGCCTGATTGTTCTCCCCTTACTCCTTGTTAGAAGACTCCTGCTTCAGGAGTTTTGTCCAAAATTTGAAAAAAAGGGCTGGGGAGGTAGCTCAAGCGGTAAGCGCTCGCCTGGCATGCTCGGGGCACTGGGTTCAATCCTCAGCACTACATAAAGATGTTGTGTCCACCAAAAACTAAAAAATAAATATTAAAAAAAATTATCTCTCTTTCTCTTAAAAAAAAAAATACTGTTTCCTGGCCTTTCCTGCAAACACGTATCCAAAAGACATGTTCTAGCCAATAAGATGCTGGATAGAATTCCGAAGAAAACTTTTAATTAAAAGGGGAGCCTAGCTGGCAGGCTCCTTTGTCTCTCTGTCCTTATTTCTTCCTGCTAGTGGTGTGACAGCCATACTATGCAAGGTTGAATCCAAGGAGCCACCAGGCTATGAAGAACACAGTGGAAAGACACAGGAGACTAGGTTCCTGAGAGCTTTGATTCCATGCAGCAACCTTAGACTGCTTCTGCATGCGATCTTGTTGCACTAGCCAACTTGCTTACCTTGCACTAACTGCTAGGTCTTCTATTATTTGCAGTCAAAGGCATTTCTGAATGCTAAACCAGTGGTGTCATTAAGCTTCACTTTTCCCATCTGCAAAGAGGAATCTAATCTACCAACTTTGAAGCATTGCTGAAAAGCCTAGTTGGTACATACTTAGTTCCAACACCTAGCTCACAGTAATAATGGGAAACTATTATTTTGAATAGTTATTAGAATGAGTATCTTTTTTTTTTTTTTCCTTTGGGAGCAAACTCAAGTTTTTCCCTTTCTTCTGGACAAGGAGCTAAGGCTATACGACAGTGGAAACCAGCTGAGTTCCACTTTATATAGACCCTTACCTAAATATGACAGTCAATAAATACTTGATAGCTAAAAACCATGTCCTTCTGTTTTTACTGTAGATTTCTCAGGCTTTCTGCTAATGCACGCTCGCTGTTTCTAACACTTGACAAGCAAGCTGTTGTTTTTTTTTCTTTTTAGTGAAACCCAATCTTGAATGCATTTCATTCTTGAGCAGCAATCACACCAACAACTAATAAAGCATTTCAATTAAAAATAACAGAAATATTTTTTGGATACATAGGGTTTTTGCCTCCAAACACTGAGTTTTGCCCTGAGTATGTGAAATAATCATAATTCTGATTCATTTCATGTTCTGTGTATTTGGCCTTCAATTTTGTGGACAAAATCACCAGTTACTGCTCATTTTATTAGCTTGTAAATTAGCTTTAGTTGAAGCTTCTTGATATTTTGGTCCAGCAGAAGCAATATAAAGGGGCTTAAAAATATATCCTGGGTAATGATTTAGATGATCTTATGCCATGTGTGTCACAGCAGCAGGACATGAGTTACTACAGCATCCCAGGTCCCTGTGTTGCTTTGCCATAACACAGTTCAATAAAGCAAATGTGATAAACCGAGTGCAGTGGCACACACCTGTAATCCCAGCAGCTCAGGAGGCTGAGGCAGAAGGATCGTGAGTTCAAAGCCAGCCTCAGCAAAAGTGAGCAGCTAAGCAACTCAGTGAGACCCTGTCTCTAAATAAAATATAACATAGGGCTGGGGATGTGGCTCAGTGGTTGTGTGAACCTGAGTTTAATCCCCGATAACAACAACAACAACAACAACAAAATGTAATAAATGTACATAATAGGATATTATTCAGCCATAAAAGAATGAAATCCTGTCATTTTGTAGCAACCTGAACGAACCTAGTGGATATTATGTTAAGTGAATAAGCCACACACAGAAAGACAAATACAGCAAGTGTGGAATCCAAACAAGTTGATTTCATAGAACAAAAATAAAATCACCCTTCCCAGAGACTGAGAAGGGTGGGAGGGAAGGGAAGACAGAAAGAGATTGGTTAATGGGTATAAAATTACAGTTAGGTAGGAAGAATAAGTTCTAGAGCTCCACAGCACATTAGATTGATATAGTTAATAATTTATCATATATATTTCAGGTATTGTAGCTAGAAGAGAGGTTTTGGATGTTCCCAACACAAAGAAAAATGTTTGAAGTGATGATATGCTAATTACCATTATTTGATCATTACACATTGCATACATGTATTCCAGGAGAAATCTAGAAATGTGTACTACTACTACTAACTGTAAAACCTCTTTTTATGAACTTTAGTTAATCAAATTTGGAACGTTAGTAAATGAAGGCTGAAATTCAGTCGGGGGCAGGGGAAAAAACCATCCATTTGTTTAGGGTTTGTTGGAAGAGGGATAACAAGAATGGGTGGCTACAATGAGCCTCTTGGTCTGTTAAGCAGAGGTTTTCCATACTACAAAGCTTTCATCCAACTTTTCTAAATATTTTGAGTACCTCAATTTTCTAGAGAAGAATCTACATCAATATTGTCCATTACAATTATAATTTGAACCATAAGTATGAGCCATATGTATAATGTTAAATTTTCTTATAGTCACATTAAACACACACACAGAGATACAAGTATAATTAATTTCAAATAGATAGATAGATAGATAGATAGATAGATTATTTTTGGGGGGGTGCCAGGGATTGAACCCAGGGCCACTTAACCACTTAATCACTGAACCACATTCCCCAGCCCTTTTATTTATTTTATTTTAGAGATAAAGTCTTGCTAACTTATTTAGATCCTTGCTAAATTATTGAGACTGGCTTTGAACTTGTGATCCTCCTGCCTCAGCTTCCCAAACCACTGGGATTACAGGCATGTGCCACTAGGCCCAGCTCAACTAAATTTTTAAAAATTTTTTAAAAATTTGTTTTAATTAGTTATACATGACAGTAGAATGCATTTATGAACTTTGATATATCATACACAGATGGGATGTAATTTCTCATTATTCTGAGTGTACATATTGCAGAATCATATTGCCCATGCAGCCACATATATACATACAGTAATAATGTCTGTCTCATTCTACAATCTTTCCTATCCCCACATCCCCTCCCCTCCCTTCCCATCTCTTCCTTCTATCTAATCTAAGGAAATGCTATTCTTCCCTAGTGCCCCCTGCCTTATTGTGAATTAGCATCTGCATATTAGAGAAAACATTCGGCCTTTGTTTTTGTGGGATATATCCAAAATATTATCATTCCAACAAATAATCAATTCAAAAATCAAATTCAAAAATTCAAAAATCAATGCAATATTTTAGTATTCTTTTTCCATATTAAGTCCTTAAAATCTGCTGTGTAATTTATTCTTACAGCATATGACAGTCTAGTGTAGCCAATGTCAGGTGCTCAATAGCCACGTGTGTATTGTGGCTAGCATACTTCATGCCCATATTGTAAGGCCTATGTTTCATGGTCTGCTTTGACTTCCTTGAGATTTGTAGGATCCCCAAAGCCGAACTCTGATACCCTCACCCCTACTCCCACCCCAGCAGGAAAGGCTCCTCCTTGGCCAGTTCCCCAGGTTGCCAAACCAGCAATGCACCACCTGGTCCTCAATCTAAAGAGTCACTTCTCTGCCAGCCTGTGGAATTACTCAGACAAACTCCTCATCTCCAGTGAGGGCCAGGGATCATCTCCCCCCACCTTATCCCTACAAATCCAGCCTTCTCCAGCCTCTGCTGGTTCACTTGCTCCCAGTTGCACCCCAGTGTGGCCTTGCATGGCGTGGTGTCCTCTACTCCCACATGTGGGACTAATAAACTTCCATCAATCTCATCTGCCCAGTGTCCACTGTCATGTACTCAGTACTCTCCAGAGGCCTAGAGTAGAACTCCCTTCCACCCACAAGGGAAAGAGGAAGCAAACTGAAGGACAGCATGGGTTTATGCTTTGAAAGAGATTTAAAGACAACTTTTCAAAAATGTCTGGAAAAAAATTTGGATTCATCTCTGAGCTTGCCTATATTTACACTGTCTAAAAAAGTCCAGTTGTAGCTCTCTGGGTAATTTGTTCTTATCTTATTAATAGTTTTAGTACCTTGGGGTGCTTATCTTTTATCTCAGTTGTGCAGCCAATCCTGTGTTGGCTCTGTACTTTCTTGCTACATTTTCTGTCTTTTTTGAGGCTTGTAAATCCTGGAGGCCAGTGGTCCCTAGTATTCCTTGCTAGTTCTACCCACCCAGCATTCCAAAGGCTATTGGAGAAGAGAAATGGCAGGCCATAATCTCTTGATATCTGAGAAACTCAAACAAGGTAGTTTTAATTGCATTCATTGAAGACATCAAAATAGGTACTCTAATTAAAAGGAAACCAGGCAGGGTGTGGTGGTGCACGCCTGTAATCCCAGCAACTCGGGTGGCTGAGGCAGGAGGATTGCGAATTCAAAGCCAGCCTCAACAACTTAATGAGGCCCTGAGCAACTGAGGGAGACCCTGTCTCTAAATAAAATACAAAAAATGGCTGGGGTTGTGGCTCAGTGCTTAAGTGCCCCTGGGTTCAATCCCTGGTTCCCACCCCCACCCCCACCAAAAAGGAAACCAGGATTCCAAAAGACAAGTTACATGGCACTACATAGACTCTAAGTTCTAATCATAATAATCATAGATCTCCCCCCAAAAGGTACAATTCCTTAGAGAATTTAATTAATTAAGCAACTAATTAAGTGCTTGGTTACTTAGTCCATTAAAATATTAAAGCAAAAATCTGCTTCATGGGGCTGTTTTTGTTTTTGTTTTTGTTTTTGTTTTGGTGGTACTGGGGAATCAAACCCAGGGTCACACACATGCTAAGCAAGTGCTCTACCGCTAAGCTAATATCCCCAACCTCATGGGACTTATATTTTCTGCATGTATGTCAAATAGAAGGCCTTAGGTAGAAGCCTGTGGGCAGAAGTGGTGGGGAATACAAGGTGGCTGCCCAAATTCTTGTGCACTGGCTGTGCACACATCTATTTAGCCAGCTATGCTAACAGAGAAAAGTCTATGCAAGCCAGAGGCAGCCCTGAGTCATCTGCTGCTCCCAGAAGATTTGTATGTGTGATTTGCTTTTTTGATAGAAATCATTATACAGAAAAATTCATCTACAAACATATGGTGAGATAAAAATTGTTTTTAACTTCATATAGTTTATTAGTGCTCAGCATTGTGAGATAGGGTCTTATAGCAGCACAGGGTAAAGAACACCATCTCTGCATTTATTCAGAAGAGATTTTAAAACCTGGCAATAAATAACCGTGAGTTAGCTGGTTAGGCCTCAGTTTTGTTGTCTGTAAAATGCAGATGATAAGTGAACTACCTCCTTGAATTTTTAAAGCATGTAACAAGAAAATCCTTGTTAAGTGCTTTCACTATTATATAAAATGGTACTAATATTATGAATGTAACATGCTTATTTTTATTTCTAATAACTATCATGGAAATTTTTCTTGAGGAGAAAATTGTCTCTGATTGGAAAAATATATTAGTAAATCCAGGCCATAGAACAGGGAAAAGCAAAAGTCATTTTTGGTGTATGCTTATGAAGCAATGCCGTTGGGGACACCCCTGCAGGTGCTTAGAGTCAGAGGTGGAGGGAGGCCTCTGGGTACCTAATAAACATGGATGTTGTCCCTAGTGACAGGCTGTGACTACGTGTCTGTTGCAAGAGTTTCTTTTCCCTTATCAGCTGTTCACTCATGTTTTTCATCTGGGAGAAAATTTGGATTTCTTTTCCCTGAACATAGGTGCTTTAAACAGAAGATGCAGAAGTATAGGGGAGAGGCCTTGTCAAGGAGGAAGAGGGGCAGAGTAAAGGGACAGTGCCCAGTAGTACTCTCTCCTACCTCACCACTCCCTAAAGCCAGCTCTGAGAAAATTCTCACCTTCAAGGACAAGAAAAAAGAGAGTCAATATGTATTGAATGTCTACCCCATACAGGTACTTTACTGGGTATTTCATATGACATAAAATAGCATTAGCTGTATTAATTATAATACCATTTGTCAGGCGTTGCACTAATTATGGTACACATATATATATTTTTTAAATTCTTTCTCATGGCAATGTTGTGAGCATGTAGATAGTTATCTACATTCTACACAAGAGTTCCAAAAGAGGCTCAGAGAAGCAAAATAATTCGTTCAAGTTCACACAACTAGTTACCTTCATTCCAACTGGAGTTGCTGGCTCAGATGTGTCTGTATGTCCTTTCCCACGTACCATGGTACCTCTCAACAGGAAAAGATGACCATGGGAAATATCACCACTTCCTGTTAATCTCCACATGCCCAGCTTTAATTGAGACTTTCGCTCATAGTAAGTGCTCAGTAAATGTTTATAGAATGCATGTCAGTAGAGAAAGACTGGAGAAATGTACATATGGAGTGTTAATATATTGCAAACTGAGCAAGAGAGGCAAACAAAAAGAGAGACCCCTGGGTGTCCTTCATAATTCAGAGTGACACCATGCACCACTCTGCACTATTCTTGATTGGCTGCATTTGATGATGCCCATACCTGATTTATATGGTCATAAATAATGTCAACTGCAGCAACCATCATTTTCTGAACTTAGTTGGGCTCTACCTACCTGCTGATTTCTATTAAATGCTGCTTAGAAAAATAATTGTGTGACTTGGCCCTGTTGGCATGAAATATAAATCATTGGTTTGGCTGCTAAAATATAACATTTAAGGTGTACAGCGAGACAAGAAATCCCCCTGCTGCCCCCTAAGATGCTTTAACAGAAGACAGGAGACCCTGGATGGTTTCCCATTGCAATGTGCCACACGTGTGTGGCTTGCTCTGCTGGTGGCACTGTGCTGCTGTCGTCACAGAGCCATCAGTCATGGATTATGGCTACAAGGGGTGCTCTGGTTTAATCTCATTTCTGAATGAATTAATATTATTAGTTTAGACAAATTAATGGTATTAAATGTGCAAGGTGAGTATGAATTATGTCCACATCCACCTATTACTAAATGTGCCTCATTCGTGTGCAAAAAAAGCTTATTAAATCAATTCCATGGAATCCTATTTTCTAAATGCTTCTTAGAAGACGTGCAAAGGTAGGCTAATATACCTATGGACAAGTGGATTTCTAAAAATTAAATCTCTTCTTTGGTCCATATCGGAGGAAGATATAACTTTGTGGTGACTTATTATATGTCTTTAAAAATGAAATTATAAGTAGACTCCATCCAAGAAAATTTTATTTTTTCAAAAAGCCTTGAGCCATCTGGGCACGGTAGCTCATGCCTGTAATCCCAGCGGCTTGGGAGGCTGAGGCAGGAGGATCATGAGTTCTAAGCCAGCCTCAGCAAAAGTGAGGGACTAAGCAACTCAGTGAGGCCTTCTCTAAATAAAATACAAAATAAGGGTGGGGATGTGGCTCAGTGGTTGAGTGCCCCTGAGTTCTATCCCAGTACCAAAAAAAAAAAAAAAGGCTTGAGCCCCCCACGCTCTTTCCCCCCTTCCAATATAAAAGTAAGTTTTAAGTTATACCCATTTTTTGAGAGGAAGAGAAAAAGGGATATATGCTTCTATGTATCTCTTTTTATACCTGAAACCATTTTTCCCCTAAGTCTAAAGGAAATGCATATTTTAGATGTATAATGCAGCAAGACTAAAATTCATGCCTGTAATTGAAATTTGGGAGGAAATGATGATCAAAATGAATGAACTCAAGGATTTTTTTTTCTAAATGATGTTCTTAATTGTTACTTTAAGGGACCTAGAGTGTTGAATACTGTGAACATACAGATTGACCATGTTTCATTAATGCAAGTTATTAATTACTGGGCACAGTACCAAATACTGGGGTTCAAAAACTTTATCATTCTCCTTACATCTCATTGGCTCCAAATTGGACCAAAAAGTAATTAGATCATTAAATGCTCCTAATGTTCTAATTACTTCCCATCAGGCCCACCTCTTAGAAGTCCCATCACCTCTTACATTGCCACACTGGGGACTAAGCAGGGGACATGATCCTTCAGGGGACTCACTTGAACCATATCCAAACCAAAGCAAGCTTCAATATAATTTCATTTCAACACATAATTACTACTTAGAAATTTTTTTTAGGTATTTTACCTTCTCATCATCATCATTAAGTCTTTTTCCCAGCCCATATTTTGTATTTACAGAAGATCTCAATTTGAATGGGCCACTGCTAGTTTTTTCTAACTTTCTAACTTTCCCTCAATATAACTTCTCATCTACAAAGTTAATTTCACATCATGCTCAGTGTTTTGAGAAGTTTGTCTTCCCCAGTTTACCAAATTAGTACTCATTTTATGTCATTTCATCTAACAAGCAGTTATTGTCTGGTGCCTACTATGAAATGAGGACTCTTTTCCACCTTTGAGCTATGTACACATCTGGTGAAGAGAGCCCCCAGCAGAGCCACAGGACTCTTCTTTTCTGTCCCATTACATTGATATGAACCTCTTTACAGTAAACCTTAGGCTCCTTCTGCTTAGGGAATGGCTAAGGGGACAGTACTGTTTATTATATCCACATCTACCTTTTACTAAATGTGCCTCATTCGTGTGCAAAAAAAAAAAGCTTATTAAATCAATTCCATGGAATCCTATTTTCTAGAATGCTTCTTAGAAGATATGCAAAGGTGGGCTAATATACCTATGAACAAGTGGATTTCTAAAAATTAAATCTTTTCTTTGGTCCAAATAAGAAGAAGATATAAATTTGTGGTGACTTATTATGTGTCTATAAAATGAAATTATAAGTAGACTCCATCCAAGAAAATTTTATTTTTTAAAAAAGCCTTGAGCCAGCTGAGGATTTTAACTGTGTACTCATGATAAATAGGATTTTATGTCATGGGGGTTTAGATTGGAAGGGACCTTGAAAGGTGTGATGGTTAATTTTATGTGGCCACAGGGTACTCAGACATTTGGTCAAACATTATTACGAGTGTTTCAGTGAGGGAGTTTGGGGATAAGATTATTGTTTAAACCAGTAAACTGAGTAAAGCAGATGCCCTCCCTAATGTAGACAGGACTCATCCAATCAATTAAAGGTCTGAATAGAACAAATACCTGACCCTTCTCCATGGAAGAGAGAATTCTTCCTGCCTAAATGTCTCTGCACCAAGATGTCAGCTTTCTTCCTGTCTTTAGAATCAAACTGAAACATTAACCATTCCTGGGTTTTGAGCCTGCTGGCCTTCAGACTAGAGCTGCAGCACCCGCTGTCTTGGACCACCAACTTGCCAGCACACCTGCAGACCTTGGGACTTGCCAGTGGACATAGTTGCATGAGTTAATTCCACACCTATGCATGCGCATGTGCATACACACACACCCCCCCATATGGATGGAAAGACAGATAATAGGTGATATATAGATATGCTCATAGGTAGATAAAAGATGGATGAGGGTTCTGAACATGGTTCTGTTTCCCTGGAAGACCCTGACTGATACAGAATCCTTTTCATCCAATCATCTCAGTATCCTCAGCATCAGCAGGGCATTGATTCTGGCGCGACTGCCCTCCCTTCTCCATGGATACCAAATCTTCAAATGCTCGGGTTCCTTCTATAAAATGGTATAGTATTTCTATATAACCTACATACATTCTCCCATATACTTTAATCATCTCTAGATTAGTTATAATACCTAATACAACATAAATACTCTGTAAATAGTTGTTATACTAGAGGCTTTGGGGAATAATGTCAAGAAAAAAACTGCACATGTGCAGCACAGATGCAATTTCTTTGTTCTTTGAATATATGTGATTCATAGTTGATTTAGTCTGTGGAACCCTTGAATACAGAGGACGGGTAATATTCGAGGAAATATCACAAATGAGAAATACATAATGCTTTGATTGATGGAGAGACCCACATGCTATTATTTGTATTAGTGTCTGGTAAGAATGCATATCTAGGCAGACATGAGATGGGAATTCCAGACCCATATCAGCACCAGCAACACCTGTGATCTCACCTGTTTATTCTTATAATTCGATAGAACCTATTTAGGCCATCTATTTTTCTTACCAGAATAGTGGTAGAGATGTGGATGGGGACTCCCGGGAAAACCTCTACTCCCAGGGCTCTTCCCCCAGGTTCTGCCCAGGCAATGGCACCAAAAAGGAGACCTCACTCTTGACATCTTTCATAGCTTCATGGGATATATTATTAAAGGTGGAAATTTCAGGGCTGGGGATGTGGCACATTAGCAGAACATTTGCCTAGCATGCACAAGACCCTGGCATGATCCCAGAACCAAAAAGAAAAAAGAAAAGAAAATTCAAAATTTTGTCTAAATAGTGTTTAGAAAAGAGCAAAGGATTTGATGTTCCTTGCCCTCTTCCCAAGTCCTACCCCAGGATCTAGGAGACACCTTAGGTATGCCAAGTAGACAGACAGATACTACTAAAGGATTACCTTTCCTCTGAATATAAAAGAAGACTTTGGCTTCTGTGAATGTTCTTAGAAGGACTTTGAGGCACTACTCACAATTATTCCTAAATCCCAGCAGAGCTGCCATAATGTGCCTAGTTTGATTCGTTTGTCCCTTTAGTGCAAAGGCCCCTTTAAGTTTCATCTGGTCCTTTCCCCAAAATGCCATTTAATTCAGTATGTTTAATTATAATATAACATATAATTTGCCTCTGAGTGCCCTCTAGGGAGAGGAGAGCTGCAGCCCAGCTCTCCCACTCTCTAGACCTGAGGTCTTGGGTGAATCCATTCTTCTATTGCATCCATGGCCTATAATCTCTTCTAGCATTTCTCACTAATGCTCTATCAGAATTCCCGAACCCTGCTGAGAATGGTGGTGCACACCTGTCATCCCAGTGAGTAGGGAGGCTGAGGCAGGAAGATCACAGGTTCAAAGCCAGCCTCAGCAATTTAGCAAGTCCTTAGGGACTTACTGAGACTCTGTCTTAAAACAAAAAATAAAAAGGACTGAGAATGTAGGTCAGTGGTTAAGCATCCCTGGGTTTAATCCCTGGGACCATCCTGACCTCCACCAAAAAAAAAAAAAAAAAAAAGAATTTCAGAACCCATAAGCTTTTCTTCCATCTTTTCCAGGTTGGAGAAGTCAGTTAGTTACTCTGTAAAACAATGATTCCACAGTAAATAAAGGCAGCAGTTCATCTTCATGGGTGTGTGTGTGTGTGTGTGTGTGTGTGTGTGTGTGTGTGTGTGTGTATTTCCCAAAGCTTATTTTAAGCTTGGGTTTTACAATTCTTACTTCTTCTCTGAAGATTCTGTGTGTTCTTTTTGTACCAGTATATTTTGTGCCACCCCTACAAACCCCCAAGTAGTCTCTAATCCCCCACAGTAATTAGCCCAAACCAATATTTAAGTGCTTATTTTTTTTCAAGTTCTGTTTGTTTTGCCCGTGACACTAATTTATGGTTAGGTTATAACGATGGCAACCGCAATCATTTAAATTGCTAAGAAATTTGTAAGCTTTAAAGGACTTATTTTGGGGAGGAAAAAAACCCTAGAGTATCATTTATTTTTATTATTATTTTTGCTTTAAAATTGTCCCAAGATTTTTCTCTTCACACTTTAACTCATTCTAGGTATTTTAGGAATAACTAACAGTGAACTTGTCTGGGAAAAAAACTGCCCTGAGCTATTCTTTAAGTTAATTATCACTTCTTTTGGTTCTGTGAATGGCTGTTCAATGACACTGTCAGCAAGTGGAATGAACCAAATTACTTTAATTATGGAGTAATTGCACAGAGTGATGGTAATTAAATCTTGATCAGTTTAAGTGAGTGAATTAATTGCTCTAACTTGGAATGCACACCACAGCAAGAGGAGTTGTTTTGTAGTTTAATTAACACCATCCACTAAAGTCTTATCATATCTAAAATGTAGACAATTAATGAGTTTGATATTATTCTCACCTTCGCAAGAACTAGGACAGAATACATGCTGAGAAAGGTAGTGTACTAAAGGAATGACAGGAAACTTAATATTCTTGTCACTTTTATAGATATATTGGTTGCAATCTCTACTTTGCCTTCTGGAGAAATGTGCAAATAGAAATATTTCCATATAATTAGCTTCTGGCCCCATTTCATTTTAATATTCCCTGATCTATGCAACAGTATACGTTTCAAATTTTGTTAATGTTTTAAATGTCTACAACCTGAATTTCATTGTGAATCTATCCATCACTCACTTCCTTTGATTTGGGAGAGACTGACCCTTGTGCAAATACGCTCGAGGTCTTTAGAGAAGCATTTGTCAATCATCATTTATTAGAAGTGGCTTTCCGTGCTCCTTCTAGTACCTGTTCTCTAGTGCTGGAGAATGCTTCATGTTTTTGGAGCACCTCTCCTGCCTCAATTGAGATCAGCAGTGCTCACCTTTGTGCATTAAAATCACCTACAAAATTCAAAAATTGTCAATGTCCAAGCCCCAATGCAGAATCTAGGGGGATGGGACACAAGCATGAATATGTTTTTAAAACCTCTTAGGTGATTCTAGTGCTCATCACAAGCTGAGAACCACAGATGTAGAAATTCCATCCATCTCATCCTGTCGGCACTCAGAGGAAGATGGCATTACTGCAAATGGCATTTCCTGGTGGGTTGTTCCAATGGCTAGGATACAGTCTAAGGACTGAGACCTGGGCCTAATCCTCCAACCCTCTTCATAAATATTTCACACTATACTCTAGAGCAAGTCAAATGGATAAATCCCAGTTTATAAACCAGAAAAGCAAAGAAACAAAGGAAGTCAACATGATTTTTTAGCAATCTTGGGCATTGTCTTATTAAGCTCCAATAAGGAAAAGATATATTCTTCTAAGTCTTACTATGAGTGTGAAGTTGGTTTAAGGATTATTTCTCAAGCATCTGTGGGTAGTAATGACTAAATAGAATTGGTAGGGGAAATGGCATTTGCCAGTTCAGCCTGATGTAATAGGTAAGCTTCTCAAGGCCAGGTATCATCAGAGCCAGAACTTGAATCTGATCTTCCCTGATTTCCACATCCATAAATGTTGAACTTGTATACCCTAGGCTCTAGCTCAGAATTAACATAACACATGGGAATTGGCCTAAGATGATGCATAGATTCTTGGAAGTTGAGCTGGTTTTGGAAAATAAGAGTTTTCTATGTGAAGGAAGGGGGTTGGGGAGGTCCTGCAAACCAATGCTGCTTACATGCAAAAAGACGACAGCATACAATGTTGAGGGGAGAAATATATTAGAGCAAATGGACCCAAACCATTGATAATCTACTTCTGGGCTGAAGAAGTAAATGCATTTAGCTTGTTGTTGCAGAGAGAATGAGAAGCAGGCATATGAAGCAGCTCGGTAACAGGGGGTTTTGAGAGAGAAATGGGTGGCTCTGAGGAAAGTTTAAGAAATTGCAAGTCTGTTTGGGATTGAGTGCCATCAAGAACAGGTACAATTCAGTAATTGAGTATTTATTAGTTGTATCCAGAGATGGGAGGATTGAAGTGAGGCTAGCTCAGTTGATAGTAAAGCCGTTCATCCTTCCTGTGGTTGCAGAGGATCCTTGTCTCTGTTTCAGACATAGTCAGAGGGGGAGTTGTCTCATCCTCTGCTATGAACATGGTTCGTGTTCAGTTGGGAACTTCAGGAGTAGCTGCCAGCAATGCTTTTTACTTTTTCAAGGGACAAGGCTCTTGATTGCTATTTTAAGGAGCTAGGACTTAAATGTTGAAGAATTTAAAGGAGTGAAATAACATTATAAAAATTCCAATTTTGGAATAATCCCTCCGGTGGCTACGTGGAAGATGGTCATGAATGTGGCAGGCTAGATACAGATGGGCCAACAGGAACAGAGGAAATGGGGATGGAGAGAAAAGTACTGATAAGAGATGCTTTAGGGGCAGAAAGGATAGAAATTGGGCTATATAACAAGTCAGAGAAATAACAATACAAAGTTATAAAGCAGGGAATGCTTCTTTATCTCCATTACTTAAAAGGAAGGGGGGAAAAAAACCTTTTAACATTGTAAAGTTTTCCTTGAAAAATAAAACCCAGAGTTCAGTAGCTTCCTGGACAAATAGGATTTTGTAGCCACATAAAAGTTGTAGTCAATCTTTGTTTCAGTTCTGGGAATGCCCCCAAAGTAGCTTTTTCTTACTTAGGATGGAAACAGCTTGCAATATGTTCATCCTGGCACAATTCTGAACAAATATACTGAAATAAGGAGACAGCTGGTCCCAGGTTTTCTTGGAAGATAGACTGTCTGTTGTCCAAGGCTTGGAGTCCTGAATCAGCTTCTAGAAGCCTGAGCAGCAAATAGGAAGAAGAGGAAGTGAAATTGTATCAGGTACCCCTGCTCTAGCTTGGTTCTTCAGGTCTCTCTTCAGCCCATTCTGCCACCGAAGGAAGAGTAAATGGAGTATCCTGTTGAAATTTTTTTAAAAATTAGCCTGGGTGGTAAATTTGTGGTGCTAAATGGGTGCAGTGGCATACATCTGTTAATTCCAGTGAATGGGGAGGCTGAGGCAGGAGGATTGTAAGTTTGGGGCCAGCCTCAGCAATTTAGCAAGGCCCTGTCTCAAAATCAAAATTAAAAAGGACTGAGGATGTAGCTCAGTGGTAAAACACTCCTGGGTTCAATCTTCAGTATCCCCCCCCCAAAAAAAGTAATATTATGAAAAAAGAAAGAAAAAGAAATTAGTGGAATACAACAGAACTTTGGGAGTTGGGGTGGGGGAAAGAAAAAAAACTTTCTTTGGTGTTAGGTAGTAACTGAACATAAAGTAGGGGACCATCTTACTTTTGGGTCCATGGTGCTAATTATATTGTCCTCTGACCTTTTTATTTTTTTTAATTTGCAAAATTGTCCTTTACTGATGTTTAAAAAAACCACACAGATTCATAGAAAAGATTTCTGTAATAGAAAAATGAACCAAACAATGAAATTAGTAATAAATCACATAGAATTACAGTTACTAATGACCATAAGATTGGAATTTTAATTATTTTTGAGGAAAAAGATATGAAGAGACCCAAATTCTTTCCTTTCAGTCTTTTGTGGGGGCTGGAGGCTGGGGATTGCCTCAAATCACTTAATTTTAATCTGTGAGAGCACTGTTACATAAATGGCTTTGAGGAGAGTGCTTCTTAACATTTACTTCTGTTCCATTTAACACACATGTTTTGAAGAGCAGATATTGGTTTGAAAGCAACATTTCATAAAATTCAGATGACTTATTTGCCCAGTACTTCTGTAAGCCTATTCTGCAGATTAATTTTACTCTAAAACTGTTTTTTTTAAAAAAAAAAAAAACACAAATGAAACCCTCAGAAATTGAGGATTCTAATAGTTCACGACCTTGAGCTTTAATGGAGAAAAAGTGGCCTTGCAATCCATAAAACGTGTTAATGTGGGGATAGAAATCTTTATCCTTCCATGTATACTAGGTCCAATCAACAGAATGGATTAGGTCCTAAATAATCTGACATTAGTATTAAAACAAATATTTAAAAAACATGTGTATCCATTACTGGTACATTATGTATGGAGCTTTGGCTCTTGGTATTAAGACATATCTTGATCCCCAAACCGGGTAGTAGAAACCATCATTATATGTGATGTTAGGTAAGAAATGCAGATGATGACTTAGGTCACTTTTTCAATGACCAGCAGAGGAAAGATTTGGCCATTCAATGAGACATTTTAATGAGATAGTGTGTTAAAATGAGGAGAGTGGGTTGGGGATGTAGCCCAGTGGCAGAGTAATTTGCCCAGCATGCACATAGGCCCTGGGTTCCATCCCCAGCAACACACACACACACACACACACACACACACACACTCACACACACACACTCACACACACACAAAACCCTGAAGGAAGCTTGAAGCCCACATTGCTGCTGTGCTGAAGGGCATCTGTCATGAGCAAACCACACATCAGTGTTCAGATTTCACAACTGAGCAATGCTATAACTAGTGAAAAAGGCATGTCACAGCCTCCAAAGACCATGCACCAATTCAATTTTCAACAAATTGAAAATGGTACTACATACAGCTACAGTTGTCCTCACTATCCCCAGGGAATTGGTTTCAGGTCCCCGTCTCCCAAATCCTCAAATGTTCAAATCCCTCATACAGAATGATTTAGCATGTAACTTATGCACACCCTCTCATATGCTTTAGATAAATCATTCAGCTTACTTATAATACTTAGTAGTGTAAATACTATGAAAATAGTTGTTATTCTGTATTGTTCCATAGGGAATAATGACAAGAAGGGGGAAAAAAGAAAGAAAAAGCCTGTACATGTTCAATGAAGAAGAAGCCTTTTTTCCTGAATATTTTTAGTCCATGTTTAATTGAATCTGAGTACATAGAACTTGTGAATGCAGAGGACTACAACTTAATTTTATCTTAATTAACTTTATAATAAAAATGTATTTATCTTAAAATGTAACCTATCTCATTTTTCATTCAGTTGCTTATATATTTCCAGTACCTATTACTCAGTAACTTGTTTTGTTTTCATATCATTTTGAGTACCTGCCATTTGTCTTTATTCTAACAACCCCCAGAGTACAGAAATATGTAGTACCTGGCACCTGCCCTCAGGGGGTTTACATGAAGAATCCTTAAAGGTTAAATGATGGCATGTTAAGAATATCAATTCCCAGGGTATAGTGAGGACAACTGTAGTTGTATGTAATGCCACTTTCAATAATGTCATTAACACAGTATAATGCCAAGGTGTCAAATAAAAGGAGGAGATTGTGTAGGTACTCTCAGCTTGTGGCAGGAATCATTGCTGCATTGAATTCGTCAAAGTTTTATGAGGAAGAGGGTAGTAAGCTGGTTCATGAAAGATGAATAAAGACAATGGTGTCGATACCAGTTCTTGGGATGAGGGAGCCTGACTGGTAGCATGTGTCAGTTTCCACAAACATTCCAACGTGGCTGATTTAAAACTACTAACCTAACTCCCTGAACTTGAAGATGGCATATGCTGAAGATTCATCTGCTTCACAAGTGTTTTGAGGAAGGAAAGGATGATCTGAAGTACTCCTAAGAAGTACAATAGCATTGCCTCTCCCCTTCTCTTCCCCAATGCCATATTCAAGCATGGTCCTAATTATATACCAATTACCTTTAAAACCTATATTGAGATAGGGCAGAGGGGTTGGAGGGGAAAGGAGGAGGCGTGGGGTTATTAATGATGGTGGAATGTGATAATCATTATTATCCAAAGTACAGGTATGAAGACACGAATTGGTATGAATATACTATGTATAAAACCAGAAATATGAAAAATTGTGCTCTATAAATGTAATAAGAATTGGAATGCATTCTGCTGTCACACACACACACACACACACACACACGTAAAACTATACTAAGGACTTTCCTCTTAAAGGGAAATGTCACCTCTTAAAGGATAGTGATGATCTCAGCTGGTCTATATCCCTTCTTTCTAAGCAACTCTACTGAGCAGAGCACACATTTCCAAGACAGTGGACTTGAATTAGAATTGCAGGTTGTGGCCCCAGAACAGATCAAAGTTACATATAAGCACAGAATTAGACTGGACTTAAAACTTGGTAGAAGTTGGCTGATTTGCTCTCTCTCTCGGCTGCATATTTACAGTGTACAGTGGGGACCCCAAGTCCTGATCTCATCACTCAAGAAATGTTAAAATGCCTCTGATGAATCCAATTTTAATTCACCATGACTGCTAAAAACAGAGGCTTTGGAAACTAAAGCAGTAGCAAATCTCTTGATCAGAGTTTTTAAAAGGATATTCAGCAGCTGCAGCTTTGAATACATGTATGTATCCAAAAAAGTTAATATGACTTAAATATTTCTAGTCATTTTCCTGGTGCAAATCCATCCACTCTTCTATCCATCCCATAGAAAGATCAAAATAGACCCCTGTCTTTCTTGCTTCAAGCTTTGTCTCCTTTTATGCTTTTCTTTTCTCTTCCTTGATCCTCCCACCTTTGCTCCCTCCCCTCCCATGAACCTTGATTAACAGACAACCCACAAGCTTACAAGCTTACAAAAACAGCTCTTGAAAGAACTGTTTTAACAGTTGCTGGGATGAGATCGCTCCATTGATCCCAAGCAGGAGCCATTAAAAACAGGTGACAATTTCAAACTGTTGCAAAGGAAATTTTATAGCAGTTAAAAATAAAGAAAATTGCAACATGGACCAGAACACAAGGACACAGGCCCTTTGCAATCCCAGTACTGCTTCAACTAGGGATGTTCCAGGTCCTCAGACACAGATTCGCATCAGGTGAAAAAAAGCCTTAAAAAAAAAAAAAAAAAAAAACTTTAACTTTCTTTGAATCATTTGAACTACTTATTTTTTTTTCCTGATGCAACAAATATTTATTGACCATCTCCTCTGGCCAAGTACTAATCTTTGGGTGCCTCAGTGAACAGAACAAATAAAAGGTCCCGCTGTCTTAGAGTCTATCCGCCAGCCATCCACAAAGCTACAGGCTACCTGATTTGGTTTGGGATGATAGGTTTATTCAGGGGAGCTATAAAAGGGAAGGCTGAAGGCAGAATTCTCGATTTGATAATCATAGAGTCATTCCCCAAATATTGTTTATGTCCATAGTTCTGTCTCTGACTTCCCATATTCATCTAAGTTGGAATAATGACCTGGACTTTACAAAACACTGAACTTTCCAGAAAGGACAAGACTCTTAGAAATGGTACAAGGTTGGAAACTAAATATACAAACCTTAATTTGTTTGACAGAAGCACTGGGAAGATCAAATAATTAAGATAAAAAGATTACTGACTTCTCTGAGTGTAAATATAATGCCTAGCTCACAGTGTTTGCTAAGAATTACTAAGGATATAGTTACAGTACTACTGGAAGAGTTTTTAAGGTCTAGAATTTCTGCACATGGTGATAATAAAAAGTGAACATTTTAGCTGGTTTCTTTGTTTTAGATTCTCCCCAGACACTCTACCCCCATTATGCCAGCACCTCATCGGACCACCACCCTCCTCTTCTCCCTTGGTACACTACTTCCTTTCTTCAAACATTTTGAAGATCCATCTCACATATGAAGTCTTTTTAGACCAATCCAGGTCAGGCTGACTCCCAGCACTGGTTTATTCTATGACCTTCTAGAGCCATTGCATTCTGTACCTCTGAATTTGTCCTGACTTAAATGCCAAGATAAATGTGCTATCGCTGTTTCCTACCAATCATGGATTTCCTCAAATAGGAGGAGATGAGAGGAGAACTCATCACCTACCAAGTGAGAGTAATTGTTCCTCACTGGTAATGAATGGGTGAAGGTGTCCTGCCTGTGTAGACCACACTCCTCAAAGGCCTTATTCCTCTTGCGGTAGGCAAGTTCATCAATGTCCCCAGGGTTGAGACCCTGCCCACCTTTACTGCAAATCTCTTTGTAGCTTCTGCAGCATGATTTGTAGACAAGCATTAGGAGCCCCTTGGGAGGAGCAATCTGATGGGTGAAAATAGCATCAGGAAGGGGTGGCCAGCAAAAGTGATAGCTGGCAAAGGTGGCCAAACCTAGCAGCTACCACTTATTTATTATGAAGCCCAAACATTGATTGCAAACATACTGGTTCCAAGTATAAGCTAATGAACTCCGTGTGCATTTTTTATTTATTGTTCACCATTCTATGAGGTATTTAATTTCACAGATACAGAGTAACAGAACCAAGGTGGTCACTAACTGGATTTGTTCAAGAATATGTGTGAGGTACACCCCAGGAAATATCAGGTATCTTGTGGAACAAGCTCTCTGGGAACCGCACATCTGCGAGTGAGTTTTTCCAGTGAATTCTTCCCACAGGTATTTTATGCATGTGACTTCATTTAATTTCACAGGTTGGTGAAACCCTGAAAATTGGGCATGCAAATAATTAAAATAATCATACTGGGTTAAGAAGAGGGAGAGAAACACAAATCACAAATATAACCAAGTAGTCCTGCTCAAATAAGGGATGCCACTGTCCTGATGTCCCCGGGGCAGTTCTGTAACTAGGCAGGAAATGATTAGCACTGATTGCTGGCAGACTGTTGTCCCCTGCAGGGTGAGAAGAGGGAAGACAGCCTTGGGGGTGTAGGAGAGGGAGTGGGCTGCTCTCACTCTCCCTGCTACCACCCCTGGGGTGACGCTAATTAGACAATATCTACTACTAGACCCCTGAGCTACATTGAGACCTTGGTTCTCAACCTGAGCTGCAGGCATTGGAACCACCTCAGGGCCTTAAAAATGGCCCCACTAGGAGCACCCAGCTAGCTTACTCAGTAAAGCATGAGACTTAAAAATGGTCCCACTGCTCCCTCAGCGATTTTTTTTATTTAATTGGTCTAGGGTAATGCTGGGTGAGGGGCATCAGAACTTCTCAAGCACTTCACACAGTGCTTGCCTCCAAGAAAAGAAAATCTCTTCTTGAGTAGCAAGTATTCAATGAAACCACTTTGGAATAGTAAAGTAGGGCAGGGGACAAATTGATTCACTACAGTGAATTGCTCTAGCCTCTTATTTCAAAGGTGATCTTCAGACTAGCATTAGCCACATCCCACGGGAGCTTCTTAGAAACGCAGAATCTCGGACCCCACCTAGTGAATCAGAATCTACATCTTCAATGATCTCCATGTGATGAGTGTGTATATTACTTTGAGAGTAGCAGCATTACTCTATTCCCATTTTGTTGCTTTAGGAACATCTGTTTCATCATTTATTTTCCTTGGAAATTCCCCCCATTCCCTTTTTTAAAATTTTCTTTTAAAGAGCATAGTTGCAATTTTCTCTGGCCTTCTTCAAGTACAGGAAAGCAAGAAGAGCAGAGAACTGGGATCTCGTTCATAACTAAGTCTTTTGTAAGGTTTCCTTCTATGGCCCCAGGTGCCCTGGCACAGCTGCTGATATTTAGTTACGTTCTGCACCAGCAATTCTAGCATTTGGGAAGCAAAATTCATTTTTCTCTCTCTCTGGATTATGAAAGCCCAGGGCAAAGAAGGTGAAGAAACCAGCAGTTGGAGGAAATCGGTATTGGGAGAATCAGGTGTAGCAGCAGCGAGGTCAGAACTGTTTTTGTTTTAGGTTATAGCATTTTATTTCGGCCACAGTGATCTTTTCCTTTATGTGGACATGGAAGAATTTCTTTCATAAGGCCACAAACAAAGGTTTGTAGTTTTAAAGGGCTCAGCATTTGACCAAAGTCCTTATATTGAGTTACACTCCAAACAGAAATTATGCTCTCACTGTTTGGAATAATTACTTTCGGAAACATTTGGGGAAGTCCTCTCAACCATGATCTTCAGCCACTTGTAACAGTAATTGTTCCATTGAATAAGGGAACCACAACCCCATTTACCTGACATCAATGCCTGCTTTTCTTTTCATCAAGTAATAAAGCGACTCACTTTCTCAGATCCCAGATCTCCTTTTTTTAACAAACCTGTTCGACTCCTTGTTTCAGTTTTAAGAATAAAGACCTGTGCTATTGAGTACAGTCAAAACCAAAACCTACTCAGAGAGGAAGGAATTTACACATACTGGGGAACTCTTTGGACTTCAAAGGATGTGGGTAACTTGGAAGCAAACTGTGCTTATTCTTGCAAAGTTGCAGAATTATGCTTTATAATGTTTGCATTTGGAAAAATTAATTATGATCCTAAGTCATGGGTTAGAAATATAATTAAACTGATTAGTGTCATAGGACAAAAATAAAAAAGCAAGACCTGTGACAGCTTCTGAGTCTCCCCACCCCCAGAAAGGCTCTTAAGGGAACATTTAAAACATAGGCTTTTGTTCCATCAATCTAACGTGCTCAGGTCAGGTGGACCCTGCAGCGTGGCTGAAATATTTCAAAGAGTCACTCACAAATGTGTCATTTGACCTGCTGTTCTTCCAAAGAGGTATGAAAAATGTGTTTCTTGCTGAGATAACTTGAAATCACATAAACATAATCTCTTTAATTCTTTCTAAATAGTTCCATATTTTAAGTCTAAACACAATAGAACACAAAGCTTCTGGGATTAAAAAAAAAGTTTTTTTATTTTTTATTTTTTTGTATGTGGTGTTGTCAGATTTTTTCTCTTCCAGTTTGTATTAGTTTGGTCATAAGAGTATAATTTACGTTTTAAGCCAAGAAAACATATTTCCCTCTGTTTACACGTACATATACAAAGAAGGCAATGTTGTCACTTGGTTATATGTATGCGTGTGCTTTTATAAGAATGATATCTTAAAGTCAAGACAAATACTCTTATTTATAATTAACCATCACTTGGTAGATCAGGGGAGAGACATCGGCAAGCCTTGTAACAAATTGAACAATATTTCCTTGTGTAAAATTGGTTCTGGTCCATTGTTTTTATTTATATGAAATAATGGTACTCACTCGAGTTTGTAATAACACTGTCATGGCTGAAGGGAGTTTGCTTTAGGTATTATATCTAGTATCTGCTCCCTCTCCCTTCTTTAAACAAAATCTCCAAGGAGAAAATCTGAATGTGGCTTGGATTTAAGAAGAAAAAAAAAAGTCTTTCTAAATCTCACTATGTAGGATGCTATTTTAGATTGTTTTAAGATTTTTAATAATTCTAGTTTGTTTGCCCTTGGCATTGAGCTTTGGATAACAGAGAAATTGCCTTATTCTTAGAGGAGAATTATCAGGCTCAGAGGTGCCATATTCTAATGCTTTCAGTTATTACAATGTTCTATCAATTTCCTTTGCTCTTTTATGAGGCAAGTCTACCTAACCTTTTGCCCAAACAGGAGTATTGGTTATAGGAACTCCCCAGCAGTAGATAAATTTAGCAGTTTGAAAGGGTTTGCTTTTCTTTACCACCACTAGAGTATGCTCTAGTGCCATAAGATCCAAAATGTTTTTTCTTTAGATGGTCTACTGCCGCAGTCTGGCTGGGCACAATTCAGGAGCCACTTGTCAAAAGAAACAAACTTTATTTTTAAAACTACAAACCGCCAAACAAAACAGCTCCTCAGGAAAAACCCTCAGAGCCCAACTGCCACCACCGGCTTCCACAAGCCTCTCCCACACACCAACAACCACCTCCCACAATCCTCCTGCTCTTGAGGCCGATTGGCTAGGTCGCGTGGGCGGAGCCAAAGAAGTCCCCCAATGAGCAGTTCCGTAGTCTGAAGGGCAGGGAAACAGCCCAATGAACATGACCGCAGAGGAGCCAATCAGCTAGATGTTGCTGGGGCCGCTGTGAGCCAATCATCAGCTGGCAGTCTGAAGGGCAGGGAAACAGCCCAATGAACATCACCACAGAGGAGCCAATCAGCTAGATGTTGCTGGGGCCACTGTGAGCCAATCATCAGCCGGCAGCTGGGAGTTTGCTGGCAGCTGGAAGTTTTCTGGGGCCCCTTTGGCTGTGGCTCTCAACAGTCTACAAGGTGGGTAGATGAAATGCCTAGGGGGAAAAAAAATCTCTTCTTTGTAATTACAGAAGTATCCCTTTGATGGCATGGGTAAGACTAAATTGTGTTCACTAATTAATTAATTAAGATGGAACTGAAGAATTTAGCCTCAATTCGACATATAACAATATTCTGAATGAGATCATTTTTATTTGTTTTTCAATTAGCTTCATTTAGCTCCATTGGGGTGGTGAGAACTACTATTTCCCCTCCTCCTTGAGTTATATTTCTTTACCTTTTATTTATAAAACAAGCATCACTGTGGGCCAGTATAGGGATGTACACAGTAGGGTTACTTGGGCAGAATTCACTCTTTTGAAGAAAGAAGTTTGCAAGCAAGGGTGCTTATCCCATTTTTATTTATCTCTACTGTGTTTTTCTTTTTTAATCCAACCACGATCAGAGTGGCTGACTTTCAGCAATGTCAGTAGATTGTCTGGAAGGAGATGGTTTGGCTTGAGTGCCTTTTGCCCTTATCTTGAGACCATGGCAGAAGACCCTTCATTGGAACTTGGGTGCCCTGACTAGCCTCCTCATCCCAGGAGAGCACTGTCCTGTGGGGACGACAGCAGCATGCTCCTTCCTGGGATCCTAGCAGATCTTTATAGCACATCCTTCTGCATCCCTCAGATGAGGATAGAGCACCATCTTCCATTTTTATTCCTTCCTAGGAGAAAGTAGGCCACTGAGACTTTTCTCCAGGCATGTAGCCCTTCAGTTTTCCTATGTCTCCCCAGGGACCTGAAGTTCTTTTGCTCCTGGTGCTTTAAATAGCTTTGGACCCTAAATAACTTCCTCCCTCAGGGTGTCAGTCATACTTGTTCCAACAAATTCTACAAAGTCCTTGTAGCTGGGACTACTTTCTCCCTCCATGTCAAAGTCTTTTTGCTCAGAATTTGGTGACCACCACCTCTGGAGCTCAAATTCTGACCAGAAGGTAAACCAAGAGTACATTCACAAAAATATGTAGCTGGTTATGCAAGGACAGTGAAGTCCAGCTCTGTGGCCACCCGGAGGCTGATGGACCCTGGAGAGCCCACAGCCAACAGAACTATCTGAGATGGTTCATTGTAGCAGGATTCTTCGCCCCTGTATGGGCCTGGAGGTACTCCAAAGGTGTCCTACCACTCATGTGATACTTGATGCTCCCCTATTCCTAGGAATCTCAAATTAGATTTAGAATAGATATTGCCACCTTCTATTCAGTTGGAGTGGTGGTGGTGAATGTTCTTCAGCTGAAGGTTTCTCTTGACAATGGAGAAACAAGGTATCTTAGGAGATTTAGAACCCCCTTCAATAATCTCTACTTTCCTTTTCAAAGATGCCCCCAAATAAAAATACAATCCAAATAAAATAAGTACACTTTCTATGTAAGTAACTTGAAGCCAAGCCATGAAATGAGTGGTGCTTCCAAATTCTAGTTAAGTTTCACATGGACATCTTGAGCCATCATTTTTCTGGCATGGTGGAGACCTTACCTAGGGTCCTGACCAGATTTCCAGTCTAGGAACTTACAGGAGCCAGCCCCTACTGGATTCCAAGCCTCCCGGGACAAATGAGAACAATCTGACCGACTCCTGATCCTGGGATTCTATCAGGACCAGGAGGTCAACATGCCAGGTTTTGTGGACCTCAGTGGAGTCTGAGAATATCCAAGAAGAATATTCATGTGATGAGCAAGCTCACCTCTTGCTACTCTCTTGAAGTTCCTTCAGCGTCTATGCTTGTGTTATGCACCTCTTTAGGCAGAAAGAAGTAAATGCAAACCCAACAATCTACTTCCTACTTAGGCAGATCCTGAAACTATGTATGAAGGGCTGGGGATATAGCTCAGTTGGTAGAATGCTTGCCTCACATGCAGTCCTGAAAAAGGAAACTATGTATAAAAAGAAAACAGGATCCAAATTCCTCAGCTTATTAGTTGTGTAATCAAGATATCTCCCCACCATATGTGTGTGTATGTATGTATGTATATATATATATATTTTTTTTCTTAAGTAAAGGTGATATGAGATACCAGATTTAGGGTTGTAGGCTACCACCTCAAAAGTAAATATCACTGCTATTAACTTAGAGAGAGTCAAGCTAGGAGCATTAATTGATCAGTTCATGTAAAGATGATTTACTCAATCATATTTGTCAAAAACCACCTTTAAAAAATAATGTACTAGGGGCTGGGGTTGTGGCTCAGAGGTAGAGTGCTTACCTAGAACATGTGAGGCACTGGATTCAATCCTCAGCACCACATAAAAATAAAAAATAAAGATATTGTATTCATCTACAACTTTAAAAATATTTGTTAAAAAAAGTAATGTATTATTCCTACATAGGCTTATGTTACTTACCAAATAAGCTGTAATTTCAATGCAACAAAGGTTTGACAGACTTGCAAAAAAGAAAAAAAATTCTGAGATTTGTACAAAATAAATATTTTTCTACCACAATATTGAATGTTCACCATTGAACATATCATGATATATTGGCTGTTTTAGTCATTGTAGTCATTTAACTGCAATACTATTATTAATATATTATGCAATATAGAAGTTGGAGATATAAAAATGAAAAAAATGCATGTTTCCAACTTTTGAGCCATTCACATTCTACCTAGGGACAGAAAGACACACACACTTCAGGATTGTGAAGTCTGCTAAATAGAACCTATCATGCATATTTTTTGTTGCTCACAGTTGATGGTAATGAACATGGATAACCTCATATCAAAATACAAATGCACTTATATCTGAGAGTATTTTCCCCAAAGTATTTAACCCATTCAGTCTAGATACAGGAATTGTGACTCAACTATTGTGAACAGAATGTGAGACTAGAATTCAATTCCAGTTCTACCACCAACCAGCTGTGTGGCTCAGGCCAGATGCTTAACCTCCCTGATGTCTGCTTCCTTATCTATAAAGTGAGTAGTTGTAACTTTAGATCAATGAGCTCCAGACCAAGATAATCAACAAGATCACTCAGGAAGCTTCAGAATTATTCAGATATCCAGGCTCTTGCTGGAACTGCTAATTAGCATCTCCAAGGGTGGGCCCAGGAATACACATTTTAAAAAAGCTCCTCCAAATATTATTAATGATCAGCCAGATTTAAGAAATGTGTGGTAGAGGACTGGTCACACTTGACCTTTCTTGAACATATATTTTTATTTTTGTGGTTTCCCCCACCCACACTATTTAAAGACTATCTTGGAAGAATCTCTTACATTCATCTCTGACTCTTCCTTTCTTGTCCCTGCTTCTTTTGGGTCCACCTGTGCAGCCCTGGACACCCATCTCTGTTCTTCCTGTGTCCTCACGATCCAATGGCTGGGGGTCCTTCATTTTTCTGACTGCTTATGGTCCTGTCCCCATAGCTCAACAATGCCCACAGCAGAAGCCACTTCTCAGGATAAACCCAGCCCTACCCACTGCCCCATGTAAAACAAAAATCTCTGAGACTCTGGAGTCAACCCTAGTCCAAGACAACAGCTTAAAAAATGACCTAGAGGCTCAATATCACACTTAGGGGTGCAGATAAGATGGTATCCCATCATGGTTAATGTGAGGGCCTGGCTGGGTGACTTCCTAAGTCACATAGCCAGTGAGTGATAGAGTAGGAAATTCAACCCACAAATTTCACCTCAAGGCCTTCACATTAAGCATGATGTCAGCCTCTCTATGGTTTCCTTTTCTTCATCTATAAAATGAGAATAAATATGGTTTCCAACTAATAGTGTTGCTGGGAATGTAAATGAAGTCACGGGTAATAGTCAAGATTTTCTGAGTGTGTATTGTACATCAAGCAGTGTTCTAAGCTTTACACACATTCTAACTTGTTTCACTGTTGGAGGCAAGTCTCAAAACCAAGCAGCAGGCAGGCTCAGAACCCTTGGTCTCAGCTACTGATCTGTCTCAGCTCCATCTTCTGTCTTGTCTAGCTACCCAGTTCCCCCAGGACTTAGGTTCTTTCTTCCATTTCAGCCACCTCTTAAGAGCTCCCTCATGTGAGATCTTCCTTCCCTGCCCCTGTCATTAACTCTGCTCCAGCTGCTGCCATCACCATGAAAGAACATGGTTGGTGTAGCCCAATGGAAGATGAGACACACGTGCAGGAGAATTAAGCACCTCAGTCCTCCTAGCCAAGGCTATTCCAGAACAGCTGATCTTCACAAAAGGGAGCAATATTAGCCAAGATCAGCAGTCACTTAAAATTGGCTTGTGCCATTTGAGTTTGTGAATGTTGGCTGGTACAGAAGAAGAGGAAGGCCAGACAGAAGTAGCCAACCTGGAGAGGTGAAAGAGATTGCCAGACATGATACCAGGTTCTTGAAGGTTTCCAAGCAGGTGGAGACCAAGAGTTACTTTTTAGAAACATTTCAGACTAAGGACTAATGGAGGATGCTGGAGTGATAGTGCTGTATACACAGAACCATCTCTTTTGGCCTAAACTTGGCATTGGTGTTAATGACATCTGCCTTCAAGGGACCATGTAGATAGACTTAGACAATGAACATGTCAGCAGAAGCCACTGTGCAGACTAAGCCCAGAATGTCCACGAATGCGTAAGCTCCCAACCCTTTCCTATGACTGTGGAAGGGTGGAGGTGATATAGAAAGGAACCCGAATAAGAACTGAATGATTAGGTAGAGGAAAGTGAAGGAAGGGCAGGGGAGGGAATGTGGGGATAGGAAAGATAGTAGAAGGAAACAGACATTATTACTTTATGTATATATGTGACTGCATGACTAATATGATTCTATAACATGTACACTCAGAAAATGGGAAAATATAACCCGTCTATGTATGATATATCAAAGTGCATAAATAAATTTTACTGTCATATATAACTAATTAAAACAAATTAAAAAGGTTTAAAAAAAGAACTGAATGGATTTTCTGATAACCAAGTGAGATAGAGATTCAAAACGGATTAAATTTTATGTATTGAAATAAAGTCAATGTGCTCATGTGGTACGAATTTAAATTTGTATCTTCTCCACTTGAGTTACCATTTCTGCAGGATGACCCCACACACCTACCTCCCCCAACCACAAGTCTCAACCTTGCCAACCTAACCCGTGCTCTGCACTCAAAGACCGCAGACCTGCTTGCTTGGGTTCATTCCATTCACCAGCAGCCTTCCCCTGGCAAACTCTGTTAGCCTAATTGCAGCCATCTTCCTTTTCCCCACCCCACTTTATGAATACTTTTTTTTTTTTTTGGTGTGTGTGTGTGTGTGTGTGTGTGTGTGGTGCTGGGGTTTGAACCCAGAACCTTTTCCATTTGAGGCAAGCACTTTACCAACTGAGCTATATCCCAAGCTCCATGAATACTGTTCTTATTCCCAAGAAATAGAAACTACCCCGAGATAAAACTTACCAGCCAGGAGATGTGCCGGTCTCTCCCTGTTCTCTCATTGAGAGATAGGAGACAACTTACTGGCCCCTGAGATGGGGACATACTGGTGTCCCTGTTCTCTCCTTGAGAAGATAAAGGGATATGCTGGTTTTCCTGTTCCCCCTCTGGGAGATAGAAAAACTGTCTGTCTCTGTTCCCAAGAAACAAAATTGCCTTCCACAGATCAGGAGATGCTGACTATGTCAGTCAAGACTAAACCTGCCCCTAGCATGACCATGATTCTAGCCTATAAAAGGAAATGTTCAAGGGGGAGTTGCTGCTGCTGTACCTCTCTTTGTGCAGAGCAGCTTTATCAGGCTCCTGACAATAAACCTGCTTCTTATCCCAGGTGTATGATGATGTGTTTGATCAGTCCTGCGCCACTTTTCTCTCAAATACCTGCCTGCCCCATTTTAGGTCTCAGCTTCTTTGAAGCCACCTATATAATCCCATAACACCCTGAATTTTCTCTATCATAGCCCTATTACACAGTGTTTCCATCTCCATATTATTTATTGTATCCACTACTGGGTCTTAGTCTGGGAGGATAGAAAACATGTCTGCCACACTTCTACCAGAGCATGGAGCCTAGTCACAGTAGATATTCAGCTGATATTTTTGAAGCGATTAACAATGATAACCAACATTTACTGAGTATTTACTCTGTCAGGTTGGATGCTAAGCACTCGCCCTAGATTATTTTATTTTTATTTTATCCCTGCTTAATAAATGGAAAAAATAAAGTGAGAGAAGCTAAGTAACTTATCCAGCTAGAAAGTGATGGAATTGAGATTTGAACTCAAGAAGTCTAACTCCAAAGTCTGTGACTTTAACCATTGCCCTGTAGTCCTGATAGGAGGATAGTTCAGATAGGCCAGATACCACAAAGTTCCTGGGTTCTAGCAAAACCAACATTCTGCTGGTGGGTCTATCTCACGGTTCATGACTGCTTTCTGCAATCCATGCACTCTCATGCACTCTGCACTTCCATCTCTGTTGCTCTTGCAACCTCCCTCTATTTCTATAAACATTCATGCTCTATCTTGTGCTCTGTGCACTAATCTCATGTTGAAGACATGGCCTTCCAAAGCAAAGACTCTAAAACCTACTAAACCCATCATAATAACCCAACATACAAAACCCATACATAATAAAAATTCATGTATACATGGAAGAAAAGTCTCATTTGTCCTCAGGTAGTGTATTTGAATTTTATTAATAACAATTGCAGAATGGTCCCTGGACTAACTCCATGGATTTACAGTCAGCTTATTCCAAATGTCCTGTACCCAAGCTCATGGTTCAACCAAATAACCCACTTGACACAGGATATTTCTACAAGGAAACAAAGCCCTTTTGGAGGGGTTTGTGGAAAACAAAACATTAGGAATGGCATTACCCACCCAGCTCACCATACTCTTAATGCCTGATGGGGTCCTGTGTCTTTAGGCATTCTTCATCTCAGGGGTCTTTGGTTTACCATGGACTTGTTCTTAATATCCTTCCAAGATGAGGACTCAACTGTCAGCAACCTCACTTTTCCCATCAGGAGAGAGATGAACTCCAAGGACAGATAGAACCAGGGTATCATCTAACAGGGTTCACTGCCAGTTCTGGAAATCTTGGTGTCTGTGGAGCTCAGGCCAATTACAAAAGACCCCTTTCCCCCAACCTAAGTGGTGGTCCCACTCTTCAGAGAAAAGCAAATTTCCCACTGGGTTCATAACATAAGAAGTAAGAGGATCTCCCTCCTCATCCTATTTACTCCTAAGACTCAGCAAAAGAAGATTATTTATCTTATCTTAGGAAGACAAATTTACTGATCATACTTTTCTTACAGATCATAAAACACCAAATTGTCTTTTGACTCTCAAAGTATTTTTGAGCCAATATGTGCCTACTTCTAAACCACAACTATTTTATTTTTAGTTGTACATGGATAGCATGCCTTTATTTTATTTATTTTTATGTGGTGCTAAGTGTTGAACCCAGGGCCTCACAAGTGCTAGGCAAGTGCTCTGCCACTAAGCTATAGCCCCAACTCCAAACCACAACTATTAGTGTGAGTATTTTCTAAAGATGAAGGAAAGTATCAGTCTCAGAAAATCCTTTAAACACAGTCTGACACCTATTTCAGTTTTTTTCTTCCCAACTTCCAAGATTAGATAATCACAAGCAAACTGATACTGCTGGAAACAATGTCCCTAAATTTGGTGTTGAGCATGACCAAATAACTCAGATAATTGTTTAAAGTCAGACAAAAGGAGAGAGCAATGAACAATGCTAACTGAAAACTTGTTTCTTAGGTTATTGATCCCCAAACAGCATGATCCGGGGTCCCCATTCTTACCAACTAAGAATCTTATATCCAGCAAAATTAAGCTTTATATTTTATGATGAAACAAAAACCTTCCATGATAAGCAAAAGTTAAAAGAACTTACAACTAGAAAGCCAGCACTATAGAACATCCTCGGCAAAATATTCCATGAAGAGGAATTTAAAAACAACAATGAAAATCAGCAAATGGAGGTATTTCACTAAAGGAAATACTAATCAAAGGAGAAACCAAGTCAACTTAAATACCAAAAGTAAACAAAAATGGTTGGGAATACAAATCATGTCTCAATAAGAACCCTGAATGTTAATTGCCTAAAGTCACCAAAAGACATAGACTAGCATATTGCATTTTTTTAAAGAGCCCAACAATATGCTGCCTCCAAGAGACTCATCTCATAGGAAAAGACATGCACAAACTGAAGGTGAAAGTTTGGGGAAAATCATACCACTCACATGGACTGTGGAAAAAGGCAGGGGTTTCCATCCTTATATCAAATAAAGTAGACTTCAAGCCAAAGTTAATCAAAAGGAAAAAAGAAGGATATTTCATACTGCTTAAGGGAACTATTCATCAACAGGCATAACAATAATTATATATATATATATATCCCAAACAATGGAGCAAGCATGTTCATCAAACTCTTCTCAAGTTCAAGAGTCAAATAGACCACAACACAATAATTTTGGGTGACTTTAACACACCTCTTTCACCCTCACTAGATAGATCTTCCAAACAAAAGTTGAAAAAAGAAACTATAGAACTCAATAATACAATCAATAACTTAGACTTAATTGACATATATAGAATATTTCATCCTTCAATGAGCAAATATACTTTCTTCTCAGCAGCACATGGATCCTTCTCTAAAATAGATCATATATTATTCCACAAAACATCTCTTAGCACATATAAAAAAGTAGAGATACTACCCTGCATTCTATCAGATTATAATGGAATGAAATTAGAAATCAATGATAAAATAAAAAGTAAAAGCTACTCCAACACCTGGAGACTAAATAATATGCTACTGAATGAACAATGGGTTGCAAAAAACATCAAGGAGGAGATTAAAAAATTTTTAGAGTTAAATGAGAATACAGATACAACATATCAAAATCTCTGGGACACTATCAAGGCAGTACTAAGAGAAAAGTTCATTGCATGGAGTTTATTCCTTAAAAGAAGAAAAAGCCAACAAATAATGATAATTTCTAGGGCTTTTTCAAAGCCCTCGAAAAAGAACAAATTAACACCAAAAACAGTAGAAGACAGGAAATAATTAAAATCAGAGCTGAAATCAATGAAATTGAAATAAAAGATTCAATTGAAAAAATTGACAAAACAAAAAGTTGGTTCTTTGAAAAAATAAATAAAATTGACAAATCCTCAGCAATGCTAACAAATAGAAGAAGAGCAAAAACTCAAATTACTAATGTTCGTGATGAAAAGGAAATATCACAACAGACATTACAGAAATACAAGAGATAATTAGAAATTATTTTGAAAATTTGCACTCCAATAAAATAGAAAATATCAAAGGCATCAACAAATTTCTAGAGTCATATGATTTGCCCAAATTGAATCAGGATGATACATGCAATTTAAACAGATCAATTTCAAGTGATAAAACAGAAGACACCATCAGAAGACTACCAACCGAGAAAAGCTAGGACTGGATGGATACACAGCCAAGTTCTACAAGACCTTTAAAGAAGAACTAATACCAATACTCTTCAATTTTTTTCAAGAAATAGAAAAAGAGGGACTACTTCCAAACTCATCCTATGTGGCCAGTATCACCCTGATTCCAAAACCAGGCAGACACATTAAAGAAAGAAAACTTCAAACCAATATCTGTAATGGACATAAATGCAAAAATTCTCAATAAAATTCTGGCAAATCAAGTACAAAAACATATCAAAAAAGACTGTACACCATGATCAAGTGGGGTTCATCCCAGGGATGCAAGGTTGATTCAACATATGGAAATCAACAAACGTGATTCATCACATCAATAGATTTAAAGAGGGGCTGGGGCTGTGGCTCAGCGGTAGAGCACTCATCTAGCATGTGTGAGGTGCTGGGTTCGATCCTCAGCACCACATAAAAGTAAATAAAGGAATAAAAAAATCACAACAATCTTTTAAAAAAATAATAGACTTAAAGATAAGAACCATATGATCATCCCAATAGATGCAGAAAAAGCATTCAACAAATATACAACATCCCTTTATGTTCAAAAAACTAGAAAAATTAGGGATAACAGGAACATGTCTCAACATTGTAACAGCAAGTCCCAGGCCAACATCATTCTAAATGAAGAAAAATTGAAGCATTCTGCCTAAAAACTGGAACAGGAGAGGGATGCTCTCTTACCACTTCTATTTAACATCATTCTTGAAAAACTGGTCATAGCAATTAGATGAAAGAAATTAAAGGAATACGAATAGGTAAAGAAGACCCAAATTAGCAATATTTGCTGATGATATAATTCTATACCTAGAAGATCCAAAAAATTCCACCAGAAAACTTGTAGAACTAGTAAATGAATTCATCAAATTAACAGGATAAAAAATCAACATCCATAGATCAAAGGCATTTCTGTATATCAGTGACAAATCCTTGAAAGGAAAACTACCCCATTTATTATAGCCTCAATCAATCAATCAATAAATAAAATATTTGGGAATCAACTTAAAGAAAGAGATGAAAGACCTCTACAACAAAAACTACAGAACACTAAAGAAAGAAATTAAAGAAGGCCCAAAAGATGAAAAGATCTACCTTGTTCTTGAATAGACAGAATTAATAATGTAAAAATGACCATATTACCAAAAGCACTATACATATTTAATGCAATTCCAATCAAAATCTCAATGACATTCCTCATAGAAATAGAAAAGGCATATGAAATTCATCTGGAAAAATAAAGAGATCCAGAATAGCTAAAGCAATCCCTAGCAAGAAGAGTGAAGCAGGTGACATCAGTATACCAGACCTTAAACTACGGAGCAATAGTAACAAAAACAGCATGGTATTGTCACCAAAATTGACTTGTAGACCAATGGTACAGAATAAAGGACACAGAGACTAACTCACATAATTACAGTTATCTTATATTAGACAAAGGAACCAAAAATGTACAATGAAGAAAAGATAGCGTCTACAACAAATGATGCTGGGAAAACTAGAAATCCATATGCAACAAAATGAAATTAAACCCCTATCTCTCACCATGCACCAACAACTCAAACTGAATCAAAGTCCTAGGAATTAAACCAGAAACACTGTGTTTATTAGGCCCAAATCTCCATCATGTTGTATTAGGCCCCAACTTCTTTAATAAGACTCTAATAGCACAAGAATTAATATCAAGAATTAATAAATAGGATGGATTCAACTAAAAAGCTTCTTCTCAGCCAAAGAAACAATCAGTGAAGTGAATACAGAGCCTACAATTTGGGAACAAATTTTGTACATCAGATAGAGCACTAATCTCTAGGATATATAAGGAACTCAAACGTCTTAACACCTAAATAACCCAGTCAATAAATGGGCCAAGGAACTGAACAGACACTTCTCACAAGATATACAATCAATCAACAAATATATGAAAAAATGTTCGACATCTCCAGCAATTAGAGAAATGCAAATCAAAACTACTCTAAGATCTCATCTCACTCCAGTCAGAATGGCAGCTATTAAGAATACAAACAACATGGGGCTGGGGATGTGGCTCAAGCGGTAGCGTGCTCGCCTGGCATGCGTGCGGCCCAGGTTCGATCCTCAGCACCACATACCAACAAAGATGTTGTGTCCGCCAACTAAAAAAAATAAATATTAAAAATTCTCTCTCTCTCCTCTCTCTCCTCTCTCACTCTCTCTTTAAAAAAAAAAAAAAGAATACAAACAACAATAATTTTTGGTGAGGATGTAGGGAAAAGGCACACTCATACCTTGCTGCTAGGACTGCAAATTGGTGTAGCCAATATGGAAAGCAGTAAGGAGAATCCTTGGAAAACTGGGAATGGAACCTCCATTTATGCAGCTATCCCACCCTTCTATCTATACCCAAAAGACTTTAAAACAGCATACTACAGGGACACAGCTACATCATTGTTTATAGCAGCACAATTCACAATAGCTAAACTATGGAACCATCCTAGATGCCCTTCAGTAGATGAATGGATAAAGAAAATGTGGTATATATACACAATGGAATATTACTCAGCAATAAAAGAGAATAAAATCATGACATTTGCAGGTAAATGGATGGGGTTGGAGAATATAATGTTAAGTGAAGTTAGCCAATCCCCTAAAAACCAAATGCTGAATATTTTCTCTGATTTAAGGATGCTGATTCATGATGTGGTGGTGGCGGCAGGGTGGGGCATGGGAAGATAGGTGAACTCTAGATAGGGCAAAAGGGAAAAGGGGAGGGAAAAGAAAGGAGGGGGATGGGAATAGGAAAGACAGTGGAATGAGATTGACATCATTACCCTAAGTACATGTATGAAGACACAAATGGTGTGACTTTACTTTTTATATGACCAGGGATACAAAAAATGTGCTCTGCATCTGTAATATGAATTGTAATGCATTCTGCTGTCATATATAGCAAATTAAAATTTAAAAAATGAAAAAAAAATGGCATATAAGTCAATGGTTTAAATTTTTCAGCCATCCTAGGTCAATTATGTTTTTCTGCCTGAGGCAGAATAATATTTAGCTTATATATTTATGTATTATTACATGAATATATTATATATAATAATATTTTCCTTACATTTTTTCTTTATTTTTGTATCAAGGGTCTTGTTGAAGATACAAAATTTATGTTCGAAAAGTAACTTATTTTTAGAACAGTGTTCAATATTCTGTCACATTAGGTCACCACAAGAAACTTGGAAACAAAATTTACTGTCATGTTGAGGGCCACAGCTGGGTCGGGATGATGCATGGCATTTTTGCCAGAAGTAGTGGTTGAGAGGTGACGCTAGCGAGCCATTAAGATGATGACTTTTTAGTTCTGGCTGAGTTCCCGCGGGGATTCCCAGAGAGTTCCCATTGGTTGGGGAAGTGCTGGAGGAGGGATAATTCCGGTTGCTGGTTCCTGGAGGAGCCGCGTGGTGTTGGGGGGAGTTCCCAGGAGCATGTGTGGAGGGTGCTGGTGGAGTTCCTGCTTCAGTGGCTTGTGATTTGTGCCCAGCCAGACTGCGGCACTGTCATGCAGAAATCCACTATCCTTGAGTATAAAACAGTTCTATATAATCTATATAATTATACTACATAGCACTTTAAGATGCAGAAAAATTAATGAATCATCTCAAGTCAATTCAGGTAATAATCTAGTTAGTATTCATTGTAGACCTGTCTACTAGGTAGCTATTCCAGAATCTTCCTTCCCTCCAGTCTATTTTTTAAAATTGTGAGATATATCACATAGATAAATGAGGGCATGGAGCATTTATAAACACTTTGAAGAATAATTCTAAAGGATATACCTATGTAGCCACCACCTAAGCCAAGAACAGAAGCATTGACAGCACTCTGAAGCTCACATGTAACATGTACTCGCCCCATGCACAACCCTCACTTGCCTCCAGAGGTAATTATCATTATTTCGCTATCTATGATTGTTATCTTTATAGTTTTAAATGCTATGGATGTATCTTTAAGTAACATAGTTTAGTTTCACTATCTTTCAACTTTAACAGCTGAAATCATTGTGTATATATTTTCTATAACTTTCTTCTTTTGTTCACTATTTTGTGAGAATAATCCATATTATTCAATGGTAGTTACCTATGGGTCATTCATTTGTTCTATACCACTGCATTATATGAATGTAGGAGGATGGACTTTTCTTTTCTCTGTGGATAGATGTTTGGGGTTGTTCCTATTTGAAGGCTATTACAAGTGATCCTGCTATGAATATTTTTACCTATCTCTTGGCTTCCTTAACTATAAACCTGGAGTGGCTTTGCTGGAGTGTAGGCACTGGATATTTTCATCTCTACTAAAAAAAAAAAAATATCTGTTTATCGAAGTAGTTGTACCAATTTACATGCCTAGCAAAATTTTCTTTTATTCCAAATATATAAATAATATGTAATATATTATAATATTATATACAATACACATATAAATGTGTATATATGTATACATACTCACACATGTGTGTATGTGTGTGTGTGTGTGTGTGTGTATTAGTAAGATAAAGTCACATTTGATTTTATGTCAAGTGGGCTTTGGGGCAGTATTAGAGCTCTAAGTATTCATTTTTAGGTAAATTTCAGTGCATTAATGTTTGTGAAGCTACTTGGAATATTTAGAAAGAATAAAACAAAGCAGAGTGACTTCTGCTTCCAGTCAGATGAAGTAGACTTAATTTTCCCCATTCTTCCTGGTAAGCACAACTGAACATTATATACAATATCAACACACAAGACTTTGACATGTAAAGAAAAGAGTGCAGATAAATAGAAGCTTTAGAATCTGGAAAACAACACAGTAATGAGATCTCTGGGCTTTCTTTTTGCAGCATAAACCCCAGATTGGTTGCTAGAGAAGCTGGCAACCCAACAGGCATAGATTTAAAAAAAAAAAAAAAAAAAAGCCAGGTTTAGTGGTGCTCGCCTGTAATCCCAGTGGCTAAGGAGGCTAAGACAGAAGGATTGTGAGTTCAAAGCCAGCCTCAGCAAAAGTGAGGCGCTAAACAACTCAGTGAGACCTGTCTCTAAATAAAATGCAAAATAGGGCTGGGGATGAGGCTCATTGGTTGAGTGCCCCTGAGTTCAATCCCCAGTACCAAAAACAAAAAAAATCCCCCAACAAAAGGCTGCTTTCTCTGGTTAAAGAACCAGGAAAGGGCCAAATCAGATACTTTTAGAAAATAACCTCTTTACAACAGCCAAAACCAAAGCAAAAACTTTGACAAATGTGGAGCAGGAAGTCTAGATTTCTATCAGCTCCAGGGGCCCCCATATGCCCACCTGGTTGGTGTCAAAGAAAGCAGAAGAAGGAACCAGAGCTTTCATTTGAGTTGTGTAGTAATGAGATCCCTTTTGATGGGATCATTGGAGACTACTTCTAGCCTTCTGCCCCTGCCCCCAGCAATAATGAGGTGTGTTTTTCCTTCCCTGCTGGGTGGGGTCAGAGGGGCCTAGTGGAGAGTCAAGACTTTTACCATCCAACAAAAGGGAGGTCACCTTCCTTGCCCTCACCTACAATGTAGTTTCAGTGGAAGCCACAAGGGCCAAAGTAATGAGGTACTCTTACCCCTCTTAAATGGGGAAGTAGCAGGAAGACTTGGTGGCAGCCTCTGCCAAGTAGGAAGGAGGAGTCCTCCCATTGGGTTTCAATAGATGCCTCTCATAAATGCCAGGGAAAGTAAAGTCTTTCTCTGGGGACTTGAGAGGCAACACCAACGATCCCTTTTGTTTGAATTTCAAGACTGCTAGAGCCAAATGTGGGATATCATAGGACTACAGAGCTATGTAGGTGGAACATTCCTAATCCCAAAATGCAAAATCTAGAGTGCTCTGAAATTCAAAACTTTTTGGGTGTTGATAGGAAACTCAAAACATTTGAATTTTTAGGGCTGGGGTTGTGGCTCAGTGGTAGAGCACTCGCCTAGCATGTGGGAAGCCCTGGGTTCGATCCTCAGCACCACATTAAAAAAATAAATAAAATAAAGGTTAAAAAAAATTGGATTTTAGCCGGCAAAAAGCGAGGTTCTAAAAAACTCAGTGACACCTGTCTTTAAATAAAATACAAAAAAATAGGGGCTGGGGTTGTGGCTCCGCAGTAGAGAGCTTGCCTACCATGTGCGAGGCACTGGGTTCCATCCTTAGCACCATAAATAAATAAATAAATAAATAAAAGTAGTGTATCCAACTACAACTAATATATGTGTGTATAAAATACAAAAATAGGACTGGGGATTTGGCTTAGTGGTTAAGTGCCCCTGAGTTAAAAAAAAAAAAAAAAAAAGACAAACCACAAACAACAACAAAAAACTTTTAGATTTTATAGCAGTTTGGATTTTAGAATTTCAGTTTAGGGATGTTCAACTGGTAAAGTGTATGCAACTATTCCAAAATCCAAAAATCTCTCAATTCTGAAATACTTCTGGTCCCAAGCATTTCAGATAAGGGATATTCAACCTGTATTTATTTTCCTTCAGCCTGATATTCTGTTTCTAATGCATGTGTTTTCTGGCCTCTGTGATGCTCAGTGGATATGATAACTTGTCTTGACAACATTCCCTAACTTTTCAATCAAATCATAATCTTGGTGTTGCTGTAAAGGTATTTTGTACATATGATCAAAATCCATAATCAGTTAACATTATAAGGGGCAGATAATTGGAGAGACCTGATTCAATCAGTTTGAAAGGCCTAAAGAGCAGAGTTGAAGGTTCTCTAATGAAGAAGAACATGTCTAAAAGTTCCAGCCTGCCCTTCCTGATGGCCTTCCCCGGGAATGTCAGACTTCCTTAGCCAGTCCCACAATCACATAAGACAATCTGTCATAAATGTCACATATTTTCTACTAGTTCTGTTTCCATATTTTTCTACTGTACAGCTTGTATTATAGTGGAAATCTAAATCACTGTGGAATGAAGTAGTGCACAAACAAAAAGTAAATAATACTTTCATATCTCATTCATCTATCTGCCCAGGGTCAAGTCCTCTCTCTCTCCCTTTAATATTTTCTACCTTCTACCTTTCTTTCTCTTTTGTCCTCCTTGGTCCTATCCCCCTTAATGTCCTGAACATCTTTACGTCATCACTGTCTCTTTCCAAATACTTACTGGAATTACAAAAATAAAAACGAAAAATGAAACTAACCTATTTGGAACTTCAATCCCCGTGGATTTCCATACTACTCTTTCCCTTCACTGTCAGGCTTTTTGCAAATATATTTCTTTTCTACTTCTTTCATTTCCTACCTTTAACCCACTGGTATCAGGTTTCTATATCTACTACTCTACTGAAACTGAACCTCTGGAACTTTCAGGGTTGAAACACCTCCAGGTCACCAAATCCAAATACACCTGCTAGTTGCTTCCCAATATCCATTCTCCTCTTTTTCCTTTGTAATAGAGCCCTGGACAAGTTGTCCAGCTGAAAAGTTAATTTTTCAGAATCCTTTGCCTCTAGGAGTGCCCTGTTATTCAACTGTGACCAATGAAAATGTAGTAGAATTGTAGAATGGAGCTTCTAGAACACTCTGAATTTAAAAAGATGGAATATGCCCAGCTCTTTCCATTTCTCTTTTCTCCTCAAGTAGAGATGTAATGTCTGGAGCATTAGCAGCTATCTTAGGTCAGTAAGTCAGGACTTAACCTTGAGGGTATAAACTGAGTGGAATGGTGTACAAAGATATATAGACCTGAGTTTTGTCCTTAGGGCATCAGAAAATTGCCAAACCAGAATCAGACTGAATTCCTCCAGGCTTCTAACATCTTTTTCATGAGAGAATAAATGCTTAGATGTTTGAGCCACTGTAGCAGGGTCTGTTACTAGTAGCCTAATGAAGTCTGGAATGGATACATAAGTGGCTTCTCATTGTTCATTCTTTCATTTATTATATAAATATTCAAGCACCTACTTTGTGTCAGGCACCATTTTTTTCTTTTTTTATTGGTTGTTCAAAACATTACAAAGCTCTTGACATATCATATTTCATACATTAGATTCAAGTGGGTTATGAACTCCCATTTTTACCCCAAATACAGATTGCAGAATCACATCGGTTATACATCCACATTTTTACATAATGCCCTATTAGTAACTGTTGTATTCTGCTACCTTTCCTATCTTCTACTATCCTCCCTCCCCTCCCCTCCCATATTCTCTCTCTACCCCATCTAAGGCACCATTTTATAGACAGTGGAAAAAAGACAAAATTCACCAAGTTTAAAAAGTGTTTAAACATAGAGAAGTCAGGGTCCACATGGGTATTTTGTAGCATAAAGAAGAAATTGAGGAGGTGTAGTTTGTAGTTTTATTTATTTATTTATTTTGTGTGTGTGTGTCTTTTTTTTTTTTTTTTTTTTTTGGTACTAGGATTGAACCCAGGGGTGCTTTACTGCTGAGATATGTGCCTAGCCCCTTATTTATTTATTTAGTACAAGGGATTGGATCCAGGGCACTTAACCACTGAGTCACATCCCTAGCCCTTTTTATTTTTTTGAGATAGGGACTCTCTTAGTTGCTTATGGCTTTGCTAAGTTGCTGAGAATGGCCTCAAACTTTCCATCCTCCTGATTCAGCCTCCTGAGTCACTGGGATTATAGGCATGTGCCACCACGCCCAGTGAAGAAGTATAGTTTTGAGAAATATTACTTTGATGTTACTATTTAATCTTCAATAAAATCCTTGGGAAAGAAGGCAGAAAGAAAGGAAAGTCTAAAATAGCTCTGCTACAGTCCGTCATTTAGATTTTTGATGGAAGCAGCACCAGGGAAGACAGGCCAGTGGTAAAGGAAAATCCAAAGCAGCGTGCTGTCACTGGAGCCCAGAGAAAAAAATGTTTTATAATAGGAAGGATCGGGATTGGGGTCCTGGCTCAGTGGTAGAGTGCTTGCCTCACACATATGAGGCACTGGGTTTGATCCTCAGCACTACATTAAAATAAATAAACAGAATAGGAACGACATGGGCCTAATGAGATTTGGAGTCAGCTACAGAGAACTACATTTCTTCATTTTCAAAAACTAAAAAATTAACCAGGAATCTAAAGAAACTTAGGTTTCACAGCTCCTACAAGAATAGGCCTTGAACTTAAATTTGTGTCTGCCACTTTGTATTTGTTTGTTTAAGGAATTCTCCAAATTGTTTAAATTCAAACCCTATGAAATCTAGATGTGCCCCTCTTCATCATCCTTTACCTCTGTCAAATCCCGACTACATAAACGTCATTGACATTACTTCTTTCTTAGCTTCTTATGTCACCTTACTCTCCTCCACTCTTGTCTCTTCTGCCATTCCCTAACTAAAGACACTGGCTAACATTAAACTTCAACCTTGTTCTTGTTACATACACTATGCCTTTGCCAATTTAGTCATATCATCCATATATGCATAACTCCCAAATTTCTATTTCCAGTTCTGATTTCTACCTCCCAAACATGGGCAAAGAATTATTCTCTCTTGAAATAAAAGTTTATTTTTATTTATTTATAAAGCTCAAAAGCAAAACATGAAATGGGCAAAAAAGGAAATAAAGAAATACATGCTTGGTTCACTCAGAATTATTTACTTGCATGCGCTTTTGGAAAAGAAATAGAAGACAGCCTATCTTAGTTCTCTACTGTCGATTAACAAATTACCCCAAATTTATTGGTTTAAAACAACATCTATTAGGGGCTGGGGTTGTGGCTCAGTGGTAGAGCGCTCGCTAGGCGCTGGGTTCGATCCTCAGCACCACATAAAAATAAATAAAATATCCAACTACAACTAAATACACACACACACACACAAAAAAAAAAAAAAAAAAAAAAAAAAAAAAACCAAAAAACTCACAACATCTATTCTGTCTCTGGGACAGCAGTCTGGCTTAGTTGGGTCATCAGCTTCAGGGACTTTCACGGGCTGCAATCAAGTTCTTGACAGGGCTTATAGTCATTTCAGGTCTAAAATGGGGAAGGCTCCACTTCCTAGCTCCCCCATATGGTGTTGGCTGGACTCATTCCTTCAAGGTGGTGGTACTGAGGGTCTCCATCGGCTCCTGGCTAGCTCCTCTCGTGCAGTTCCACCCCACACCACAGGTGGCAGAAGCAGCCCTTCCCCGCTTGCGGTTTTCAACTCCGCTTCTGTCTCTGTCAGAACCGACCAAGTCAGTATGGCGGCGGGGGGGGGGCAATTGCCACAGGAACGGTACAAGCTCGCTTTCCTCAGAGATGCTCCCCACCGTAATTGGTCACTTTAGAGCACAAGATAAGGATGCACGTGCCCACTCGTGATGGTGACTAGAAAGTTCCCAGACCTGGCTCTCGCATGCCTGGCCGGTTTTCCGCCCCCACCGGGCGGGAAAGGTGCGCCCGGCCGCTGAGGCTCGACCCGGAAGCTGCAGCGCGGGCTGCGCTCGCCTCTCCGCGGGGACTGTGGACTCCGCGGGGACTGTGGGCTCCGCGCGGAGTCTGTGGGCCAGCCGCGTCCTGTGTCCATCCGAATCCATGGGTCTCCATGGCGACGGCAGGGGTGGGGGGCGGGCAGCCGGAGCAGGGCTGCGGCGCTCCGGGGGCCTCGGCGGCGGCGTCACGGTGTTCGCCGCTGTAGCCTCAGTGTTCACCCTCACGCTGCCCGCCTCGGTGCCGGGGGGAGACTCGGGTAAAGTACTCTCAGGCCGCCCCTCCCGCCCTCTCCCCTGGTCCCACTGCGGGAAGAATAGCGGCCGCCGCTCCTGGTTCAGTCCAGTGGGCTCGGGCCTCCCATGCACCCACTGGTTTGCAGCGCGGGGTTCATGCTTCGGAACCAGTTCTTCCATGCCAGCGACTCTGGTTTCGTTAGTTCCTGGGCTTTAGAGAAAGGGCTCCTGTGGGTTTCTCGAGACGGGGTTCACCGACCTTCCCACTTCCCCAGGTCGTTTTTTCCGACCCTGACTTTACTCACCATTCCCCTTTAGTCCACTTATGTTACTTAACGAGCCCTCGTGTTTCAGACAAAAGGAAATAACAGTAAGGGCGAATAGATTCCCTGAGAGCATTCTAGCGTGCTTAGAGACAAGTTACAAATCCTGGAGACAGTAAGAGGGAAACGTGATTGAGAGTGAGTCTCAGAATAGCTCGTCAGGAGAGTCTTCTGAGGAGGTGATATTTTAGTTGAAACCAGAGTATTGACAAAGAATCGTCCAGAATATTTGGAGAACCCTTTAAAAAAGTGGGATCAGATGTGGCTTTAAGCAGCTTCTAATAAAAGGAAAAGCACGACTCCTGGGCCTTTTCTATCACATTCATTCTTGTTCTGTATTTGAGACTAGAAACAAAGTCTCGGTTTTGTTTCTGTTTTACTACCAAATTAAGTGGATCATCCAAGTAATGCCTTATAACTGGCAGTAATTGACTCAGAACAGTGCTGTAACTTTAGGCAGTAAATCTCTATCCTCAAGAAATGGATGACATATTACCCCTAATTTAGTGGCTAGAAGCAGCAGACGTTTATTATCTCCCGATTGGGGTAGATTCAGAAGATGGGTGCAGTTTAGCCAGGTGCACTATGTAGGACAAGGTTGCAGCCATGGTGTGGTCTGGGGCCACAGTCCACTGGAGGCTCCATTTGAGGAAAATCTGCTTCTAAACTCAACCTAGTTCCAAGCTATTCAGTTCTCTCTATAAAATAGCTGACATGTCAAAAGAAAGAGATAGGGCACCTCCGTCTGACACCTGTCATTTTGTAACCTAATCCTGGAAGTGTTATGCCATTGCCCTGTTTTATTCCAGGGACTCAGCCCACATTCAAGGGGGAGAGGATTACACAAGTGGGAATTCCAGGAGTTGGGGATTATTGGGAGCTGTCTTCAAGGCTGTCTACCACATTGAAGTTCCCCAACATTCTGTTTTTCTATTCATTACCTTTCCAATTTCTTTCAGGTCCTATTCAGTAGTTCATTAGTGTACGAGGGAATGGAGGTTTCCAAGATTTATATTAAATAGTGGGAGTAGCTTTGTGGATGTGAGTTTTAACATTGGAGTGCACTATTCAAAGATTAGATAGTTTTATTACCTGTTTTTAAAACAGCTACTTATGGTTGTCTGAGCCTTAGTATGGGATGGGATGAATAAGAACATTTAGTGAGCGCTAACTATGCCAGTCACTGTACCAAATGCTTTTTATGGACTGATGTTTTAGCCCTTCCAGGTACTCTGAGGTAGGTACTATTATTACCTTCCTCTTGTAGATGAGAAAACTAAGGCTAAGCTATGTCCAAAGTCACAGTGAGTCAGTGCTGTCAGGGAAAGAACCCAAGTAGATGGCCTTTAGAACAGGCACTGGTAACCTATACTCTGTCAAAGAATTTTATGAGATACTTTGTTACATCCACCATCACAGATGTAATAATATTTAAAGTCTGTTTAAAATCTATGGTTGTTTACTCATACCTGTAATCCCAGCTACTCTGGAAGCTGAGGAGGATGATCACAAGTTCAGGGCCATCCTGGCAACTTATTGAGATCCTCTCTCAAAATTTTTAAATCATAAATAAGAGCTGGAGATGTAGCTTAGTGATAGAGTGCTTGCCTACTCTGCACAAGGCTCTAGATTCAATCTTCAGTACTGAAAAAGAAAAAAAACCTATGGCTGCGATCTTGTTTTTATTAATGAAGTATTTTTCCTCAAAAGAATAAAGGTATATATTCCCAAAACTTTTTTAGGTGTTCTCATTTGCTTAATTTGATACTCAATAGTGGTTGCTTCTAATAGTTTTATGTTTATTTTGGGGAATAAGTAAACTGTTTTTCATCTATATACCAGTATGGAAACTTTGTTTAATCATATCTTTGATCATTTTGTTTGTGTGTTGAGTGTACTGTTCTACTTGAATATTTATGAAATAATTTTCTTATCAATAAACAGAACACATCTCAAACAAAATAATGCATGTATTCTTCTTCCCAATAAGTCTTAAGTTATACTGCAAAAACCCATGGCATTGTGTGGCTTTGTTAAATTATAACAGTATAATTAACATTTAAGAAATATGAGGAAAAAAGAAATGTGAAGGGAACTGGGTTTTATAAACATTAAGCATCTGTAGACAACTCTGAGCTTGCACCAGTTTGCTTCCTAGATAACAAAACTATGGGTCCCATAGTTGCCTGGAAAACTTGGGTTCCAAAGGTGTCTTGAGTAGCAAGTATGACAATGTGGTATATCTTTTGATTAAGTTTGGTCCCAAAGGGACCCAAGTTTTTGAGTAAGATCAAGAAATCTTCCATCAAACAATGATCATGTAGTTCCAATGTAAGTAGGACTTAACTTTGAAGAAACACCAGCTTAAAGGGTCAGGACAGCTGGGTTCTGTGGCATATCCTCCTGAAGCAGGATTAGGAGGATCACAAGTTTGAAGGTACCCTTGGCAACTTAGTCCTAATCTAAAAGTCTAAAAAATAAATAAATAAAAGGACTGGGGATGTAGCTCAGTGGTAAAATGCCCTGTGGATTGAATCCCCAGTACAAAAAAATAAATGGAAGAAAATGAATAATGATTGCAAAATTTTGAACTCATACTTTGTCATACAGATATAAGAACAACAAGAAAAAAAAACTGATCAAAAGAGTTTGGAACAGCAGACGTAAGAGCTAACCTGTTAAGGAGAAAACTATACTTGAGAGTAGTTACAAAAGGAAAAATTATCCTGAATATTTTTAGACCATAAATAATTTATTTAAAAAGAAATATTTGGGATTCAAAAAGTACCTTGATTTCTACTCATGAGTATCTCCAGAGATTTTTTTTAATGTCCTAAAGTAGAGATTAGGTCAGTGGTAATGCATCCCTGGGATCAACCCCCAGTGCAAAACAAAACAAAACAAAAAAGTCCTCAGGTAATTGACTTAAGTGGGCAGTAGGTGTCTTTGGAACCCTTAAAGGACTTCTATTTTGCAGTCATTTACCCAAGAATGAGGTAGGTGTCTTGAGTAGCAAGTATGACAATGTGGTATGTCTTTTGATCAAGTTCTATGTTCAGGGCTTGAGTTAGATTGTGTGGCCAGAGGAGGAGGAGATGGGGATGTCTTGGCAGGATCATGAAATGGCTAAGATAATGTTTTTAAACTTAGTGGGAGAGAGAAATGAAAATAACTAGCCAGAATATAAGGCAATCTAAAGTGCTAAACAGACTCAAGCAAGCTCTGTAAGGAGAAAGAAGTGATTATTTCTAATGGGGGAGGCTGGAGAGGGTTGTGTAAGGAAAGGTGTCACTGAGGAGGTGGCAATTGAACTAGGCCTTGAAGGATTTAGGAGAGAATGCTGGGGAAATATTCCATGGTGAGAAAATGAGTGCTAAGAGGTGCCAAAGAAGACCACTCCAGAGGAACACTGGGTATTCAGATTTCACTGAGATGAGCCTGGATTGATGGATAAGCCTGGCAAAGGGACCTTGCAACCTAGAGTTGAATGTCTTGCTGAGGAATCTGAACTTAATTCAGTAAGTAGAGACTAGTCATTGAGAAATTTTATACTGGAGATATAATCCAGGTTATTTGTCTTAATAAGTATAGTAAGCCATACTAAGCAATTTCAGTATGCAGATAAAGTGGGTTGGTCAAGTCTTGCTGAAGTCCAGGCCAGAGACAGTAAAGTCTAATTGTACCTGGGGCAGTAGAAATTAAAAGCAGAGTATTGGTACCTACTGAAGTACAAAAAAAAAACAGACATTAGTACTTTTCCTATCATGTAATACTAATCACAGATCATCAATATTGACCGATTTCTTACATTAATATATACTACAGTGTATAGAGATGAGTCAGAAATAGTCCTTATGCTCTGGATATTTAATAACAAATAAGCACTGAATTACTGCATCATAATTCTAGAAATAATGCTAACAGTGAGGAACTATAAAGCATATAATAATTTACTGATTGGAAAAAAATGTATTATAGCAGAACCTATCAAAAGAACCTAGGTGGAAATTGTTTTAAAATATCTAAATGTATGCAAATGTCAGTATTAAGGTTATATGGCACATTTTATAAATTATCAGACTTCAGACCTTTGCACATTTGACATAAATTGTATCTTTGTAGACTATTGTGCTAAATTCTTGAGAGACGAAACAGCACATTATACTAATGCTCTCTAAAAGTATTTGTGTATTTTCAAGTAAATATGACTTTCAAGAGGGAAAATAAACATTTTTTTAATGGAAATTCACCTGTATTTCCACTGACCAGTTATTGAAAACTATCAAACATAGTTTGTTCAATAAGACCTAACAGAGAAAATATTCTTTGACTATTTCATGCTGTTAAATCTCTACAGATTTACAGTTTTATCCAGTCAAATTAATGCAAAACCCCAATGCAAGCATTTGGATTTTGAAAACTTTGGAGGAGTGTCATTCTCTAATAGTAATTATTGGTTTTACATTATTTTTTCACAGGGGAACTGATCACAGCCGCACATGAGCTTGGAGTAAGTATTAGTTTTATTGTTTAATCAATGCTCTCATTAACAGTTTTAGGAATTAAGAAAGTTTAATTAAGCATGGAGTAAAGTAGATTAATTTATTTTCAAACCCTAGTTTTTAGTAACTTATAAGTACAGTACGTGACAATTTACTTTAAGTTTTAAATCCAATTAAACTAAATTATAAAGCAAAGCCTTTACTATATATACAGTGGCTGGCTTATTATCACCCCAAATTTTGTATAAGCTGTGGAGAATAAAATAAATCGGGTTAACAGTTTTAATAAGTTTATTATTTAATAAACTTTATTATGGTGCATGATCCCTTTAGGCAAGACCTTACGACTGTCAGCATGGTGGTAATCCCATAGCAGTGTGGTCTTTCAACTTTCTAACCAATACGATATTTCAGAACCTGCTTTTTTTCAAGAGCCTTTTAAATGACCCTAATGTACTGTGAACTTAGAGAACAAACTGCTTGAGAACTGACAATGAAATATGTCACCCTTTCTCCAGGTGACACACCATGTGATAGACACTGCCAAATCCACTAAAGAAAATATTTATTTGTATTGGCACAAGAGGATTACAATAGGAAACCACTATTTAAACATTTAGTCATTGGCACTTAATCTTTCTACTTGCCTGAGAAAGGGCTATACTTTTCAATTAAAGTCGGTGTGACTCTTTTCGTAGATGAAAGTCTTCTAACTGTTGCTATTTTTCCGTAGGTTGCCCATCCTCCTGGCTATCCTTTGTTCACACTGGTGGCTAAACTAGCAATTACACTCTTTCCTTTTGGTTCAGTTGCCTACCGAGTCAATCTTCTCTGTGGCTTATTTGGAGCAGTAGCTGCATCATTACTTTTTTTCACCGTTTTCAGGTAAAGTTGATTAGTTAAAATTAAGTTTTAGTAATTGGAGATGTGGATTTTTTATGGCCAACTACATACATTTAAAAAATCTTTTGTTGCTTGAGTGGTTTCTCTGACTCACGTGACTTCACTTTCATCATTTACAGTAATTTCATATGCATTTGGCCCCTCACATGATTACATGGCTGGTTCTGCTTCATACAATGGGGTGAAGGTGTCACTGGTTCATTATCACAGTTCTCTGGTTAGGCAGAACTAATGAGGTTTGTCATTTTGTGAAGATGCAGATAGGCCAGTTTAATTCAACAATATGAAGTTCATCTTTTGATAAATGGTAAATACCATTTAATTACTCACAGCATTGCTGATGGGCAGCTGCCTTTCACACCAGATCTAATCTAGATATATTATATTCTAAATATGAACATGTATACTTTTGAAATGAGGTTGTTAACTAAGAAAATTATGTTTGGGATGTGGTTTTAGTTAAGTTCACTTTGTTCCAATATAGCTGCAGGGAAGGTAGGCAAACTAGACCACACTTAGTTACTGATGGAAAGCTTTCTTAGTTTGTAAGCTACTCTTGCTTTAAAAAAGTTGTAATTAGTTTAGGATATTGGTTAACTTATTTGTCTTTGATGTTTCTGTCTTCTTTACTCCTAATTTAGTCTAATCTATACCCAAGAGGATAATAGCAAAAATATAAATTATACTTCCTAAAATGTGAAAAAACAAATTAAAGCACTTCTTCAAAAACTTTTCTAGTTTTTAAAAATAAAATCAAATCATTTTGTATGTAAACACAGTATAATTTGAGTAGACATAATTTCAAATATAATTTTTGGAGACTGATATTTTATAATATAATGGTCATAACACTGCCCTTTAGCTAAATTCTTTCTAAATTCTTTTTTGGTTATTTATAGAAAGGTAAAAGTTAACAGTTATGACTCTCAATGTTTACTTTTAAATCTATTTGTAGAAAGCTTTTAGATTTAAATATTTTAATTATTGATGATTTATTAAATGCTTATTATTTAATTTGTTTCTATTTAGTGTTACATTTTTTTCAGTGATAGCCAAATATTTAAGTTTGAAATTTTAAAAATAATATCTCTGATTCATTAGTGTTTTGAATACTTTATTTTTCTAAATTACCAGAATAAATTTTATTAGAATTATTTCTTCTGAGTCTTTTGCAATTCAGAATCTGTCAGTATTTCCATAGAAAGAAAAGCTGATCATCTTTTTTAAAAAAATATGTAGGTATAAATTGGGATTCATCTGTTGTATATCAAATGTATGAGTTATTAATTTTCATAAAGATATTTTAAGACAGACATTTAAAGAAAACTAGTTTTTATTTTAAGAGTTCATCTTTGTTTTAGAGGATCTTTTATGTAACATACATCTATTTAAATGTTATACAGCTATATAATGCTCTTAGGCAAGTAAAGTGATTTATCTCCAAAAATTTTCTGTTTGTCAACATATTGTTTATGGCATTCCACATGAGAATACTATAAAAATCATACATAAAAACCTTTGCAAATACTGCATACCTTTGGACTATAATTTTCCTTTGAGTTGTCCACATTTAAAAATGGCTTTTATTAATGCTTATGCTTCATTATATGGCTTTTAGATAAGCACACTAGCCTGTGACCCTTTTCTTTTAATATGCAGAATTAATGATAAATTTTTATACTTGCTAATGTGTGTTTGAAATCACAACTTTAATATTACTAAACCAGGCATTTGAGTGGTTTTAGTAAGGTAGTACTTTGGAAAAGTTAACTATCTTTCCGAAAAGGGATCTAACAATATTATCTCTCACATACATTTTAATATGAAAATACTTCATTATTTTGAATACAAATAACTGACAAGGTACATGTCCTTTGGGAACAACCTAGTTCAAGTGGCAAATCTGTTTTGTCAAACAATAGACACCCTTCAGAAAGGAGAAGCCATCTCTATGGAAATAGGACTAACAGTAGCCTATTGATTGAGTGGAAGAAGACATTATACAATGTCAGCTGGCTTGTTACAATTTCATTTGTTGTATGACCTGAACTTAACCTCTAAAACCTTTCTTCTGTGAATATAAACCCAACAGCAGGACACAGTTTTTGTACAGCCATTACAGTGATGGCTTTTTTCCAGTCCTAGCATACAGTAAATGTATTCCTTTACAGGTTGACTCCTTTATCAGAATTTGTTTAGGAGACATTTCACTACTTTATTCATTTACAGACTAAATCATCATTCCATTTTGTTGTTGAATATTGAAGGGTTTTGATCCAGGAAACAGTTTTATTCTTTCTTCCCCCTCCCATCACTTAAGAGAACATTACTGTACATGTGGGATTAGTGCTGACTGGTGTGCAGTAAATTAATTCTTTTAACAGGTTTAGGTTTTTTTCAGGTAATTGTTCACATAGCATTCACTATATTTAGCTCTTGGGGTGGACATAAAGACCTTCTGTACCTTTTAAACAAAGATTGTATTTCAAAAGCAAATTTCTGTTTAAATGTGTTGATGTAAAAGGCTCCCTTTTTTTCAGTAAACATGACTTAGATTGAAAGAACAATTTATTCGATGTTTCCCATTACTATGTAATTTTTGCTTTTCTTGCATCTTTCTCTTGCTTTTAAAAGCCGTAAGATGTCATTAACACTGCATTTTTTGTCAATCTTTCCTAATGGTTGGCAAGAACTCATTTATACTTGCTTTGCTCTAGTGTAGAAAGTGTATGAGTAAAACAGCACACTGAAAGCTGTATGTGTCACTGTCATTTATTCAATTAAAAATAGTTAAGATTGTGGCAGTTTCTGATTTATGTATTGTCCCTTTCAGGGGCATTTTAAGGCATGCATTATGTTAGGAGTTTAATCTAATACATTTCATTTGTATGAAATAATTCTTATTTAATTTGTGTACATATCTATGTTTTTAAGGTTATGTAATAAAGTTAGTGACTTAAGGAACTGAGATTTTCCCTTTTAAGACCTTTGAAGTAAACGACTTTTAAGTTTGATTATCTGATGTTTAAAATGTCTTATTTTCTATTTGCAATTCCCAAACCCCATTAATATAAAACAAGAAGTTATAAGTAATATAAATCACAAATATGAACATCATTTAACTTAATACTTGAATTTCAAAGTTATTTTCTAGCAAACATCAAATTAGGTCCAATATAGTAAAATAAGGAGGAGTAATAAAATTACTCTCATCAAACATCTACACGCTTACATTTAATATGTGCTGATCATTAAAATAGAAGAAAGTGCATTTCTAGCATTGTATACAAATGCTTTATTGCAGGGAAGATTTAACTTGCTCATGGTTTCAAATGAAAACATATCTTATATCATTTATTTTGTTAGTTACAGGACAGGGCATATATTCCCAACAGCCTTGAGAGTCAGCATTTCTTTTTCAAACTATTAATGACCAATGGGAACTATAGAAAAATCCATTCATCAGTGTTTCTTGAACACTCATGTGAATTGAAAGTAAAACTCTTTTAGTTTTTATAATTAAAATTCAATACTTATTTTAAAGAAAGTAAAACAAAAAGTTACTAACCATTAAATAGGCAGTTTTCTAGAAGGCAGTGTCTTAGAAAATTTGCATAAAAACCCTAATATCGTTAACATAGTATATTTAGAAATCAGATTTCTTAATGTCAAGCAGGCTTCTTAGAATATATGAATATTAACAATAATTAAAGGTATATTGAAACTATTTCTATTTAATACAAAGAACTTCCGTTCAATTTCAGTAGTACTTAAATATGTTCTGGCAGATTATTTAGTGCCCATATTTTATGCACGGGATTTTGTCATTTTTATAAATTATGTATTCCTAAACATTGTGTTGCTAAAAATTAATTTGATTATAATTTTGGAAAGCGAGTACTTGATTCTGAGCACCATCTGCTATTCTTATAGCTTCCGTTAAGATTCCATTCAATAAAGAATAGAAAATTAAAATGCCATACCTTAGAGAATGAGAATCTCCTGCTTAAGGGACATTTGGATTTTCCAGCTCAAAGAGTACTTTAGATTATTGCCATAGAGAATAATGTGAAGCTCTTTCTAATTTCTGAAGTAACTACGCATAAGTAACAAATAGTCACCAAGTTTTTGTAGTTGAAGAAGAATGGAAAGTACTGGAGCATTAATTTCCATTCAGGAGAATATCTGTCTTGATCCCTGGTTAATTGATCATATATTTCTCTCGTACTTGTATTAAAATTGCATTGACTCAGACTAGTTAAGCATATTAAGAGCTTGATTCATTTGCATTTTTTTATAAGTAGAGGGACATATTAGACTCAAATAGCAGCGCTTCATTTTGAAGGGAAAAAAGCAGGGCGAAAACTCTTTTAAGACTGTAGAGTCTTTTCTGACAGCTAGTCAGAGTTAGAATTAGTTCAAGGAAATGTTAATAATGCACTGCCTGGCCTAATCCCTTTGATATCACCAGGTAGCCTCCTGTTCATGGGTTAATTGCTTTAAAAGCGAAGGCAATATTCTGAGCGGTGGGCCGCTTCACCTTTTCACAGCTGTTACCATTGAGTGACAACTAAATCCCATGTGTAAGATGAGGAAGAGCTCAATCTCCAATTGGGAGAAAATTTATGTAAACCGCAATCCCTTCAGAATGTGCGGAAGTCATAGACTTTCTTGATTTACTCTGCTTTTCCCAGAAAGCTCTATTGTTCACTTTCCTAAGTCCCATCAACCCTTTGTAGCAGAATATCACAGCGGCAGCAGATAGCTTGAAATATATAAATGCTATCATAGCTCTGATTAATAGCAGTGCTTATGAGTCAAGTCTGATAACAGTGCAGCTCTCCACTCAATTTCAGATACTGCTAATGGAATCTGTCTTCTCCAATTGTAATATGAGAAGGCCTAATTTGCCATGGAGCTTGGAGCTGTCACCAGTAGGGGATTGTGGGGTCAGATGGGAGCTGCCAGGTTTTTGCCCTGCAGCTTGTATCTCTCACTTTGAATAGAGCAGCCCCCTGCCTGTCAGTTAGCTGATAGGCCGCCGTGGGGTTTATGCCACTATGTACAATAGGAGAGGGCTACATAGGCTGACTTTATAATTGTGAAGCTAGCTCATATTTCCACAGCTACTGTGCTGCATAATTTCTAATAAGTGGTTTTAACAAATGTCAGATTATGAAAAGTTTCCTCAATTACAAAAACTTATAAAACATTTAAATTGCTAAATCTGTTTCCTGCCGAGATTTTGCCACTGGAACTAGTCATCAGTTATTATGACTGCCCTAATAAATGCATATATTTCTTAAAATTACAAATAAAATATAGGTCATAACTCATATAGACTTGCCACTTTTCAAAGCCATAAAAATAGAAAACAATCTTAACAAATTGAAATATTAAGATATACTTCCCAACTTTGTATATTCAAACTCCTTAATATTAATTCTCTATTGTTAAGTTGGTTGGTGTTGCTGATGTAGTTTAATACTTTCATTCTGTGGGTTTAGTTATTTGGATGTTTTAAACTTGCTTTTAAGATACTTTTAAGTTTTAAGATACTTTTAGTATCTTAACATTGTGAAAAGTATGCAACATCTTCTAAGTTTCAGTTAAAAAGGACTGGGTATGAAAGATGTTGGCCAGTGCCTTTGAGAATAATATGCTGAAATATACTTTTACCAGTTTCAGTTTTACTACTGAATGCAAAGTATACTATCAACATTGTCAAGCTAATCTTGAGGTCTTGTGTGTTTTTACAGATTTCAAATAAAATGTTCTAAAATATGTAATTTGAGGGTTATTTTAAACTGTGATGTACCTCAAGAAGGTATTGCCTTGCATTTTGAAGTTATTTGGCATACCATGAAAACTTAGTAAAATGTAAATAATGGTGATTCCTATAAAGACTAGTTCATTTTTTTTCTTTTAGAGGTATAAGTTGATGGGGTATAATAAAATGAATTATTTGAAACCTTTGTCATTTATTAATTAATGTATGAATCTTAATTCTAATATAAATGGTCTGATTATATCTTATTTATGGAAGCTCTTCATAATCTTATTTTTCCCATTTCAGTTGCATTTTTTGAAGGCTTTTTCATTTTTTCCCCCAATTTTATATAGTGGTTTAAAATCAGGAGTAATACTTGGTACTTTTATATGGTACTGCTGGTTAATATTTACATAGCTGAAAATACAGGTGAAACGGTTTACCTTTTGATTGATTCTCATCAAAAAGAATTAACCTTGGTAGGATTTTTTTTTTCTGGGGTTACAGTAAATTTGTCTGCAAATTATTTTAAACTATGGAAATGTTTAAAAACATTTTAGACCCAGTGGGTGGTAGCTTCAGAGATACACCTTTAACATATCACATTTTCAATGACTGATTATGTTCATTAGGCCTAAACTTGAAAATGTTTACATTCTAATGCTTTCTAACCGTCCATGAATATAATATTCCCACAGAGCACTTGACATATATTACATGCCCAGTGCTGAAAGAACGTAACCTTAGCAGTTCTTATATTTTCATAGCTTAGCTTCCCAGTATCACCATTCCCAAGGTAGATTGGAAAGATAAATATATGGCATTGATTATGTGAATGAACCAGAAGGGAACATTGTATCATTTTCATGAGCAAAACTCAACTCAGAAAGATAAAAACATGGAAGAGTAAGGATAATAGATTTGCTGTTGATTGTATACTGCTTTATTGTACTTCTTTCCTGTAATCCTTTGCACCAGTTTGGTTGTCAATATGAATTGACACTAGCAGTAATTTCTTAAACATTATTGTTCATATGCTGCATTGTGGTCTGCCTACTCCCATTCCACTTACTTCAAGGAGTTCTCACTATAGAGGAAGGGTGCTGTAGCCTCCATGTTGGGTTCTTTTCATACAAGTAACACTGAAGGCCAATGAGTTCATTAAATTTATGAGGTACATCATGTGTGTATTTGGAATGAATTTCAGGTTTCTGTTATTCGCCTTTTGATTTAGGGTTAGACAACCATGTTACTACACATGAAAATCAAATACAGTGTAGTAGAAAGAAAAATATACCTTATCATCAATAGCAAAACAGTGTCAATGATGTAAATTGTAACCTGATTTATCCATTATGTCAACAGATGGATACTAGCCCATCCGTGAGGAAACTACTACACAATCAGTACTTTTCTTAGGAAACTTCTTGGGTCTCATGGATTATGTGGATCAAAAAGAAGGCAGTTATGTTTTAATCAAAGAATTCTGATACTTTAGGCTGCTTTTAATAGCATCACATCTTTACACTTCAGTGGGGAACCTCTGTCATTTGCATTATCTGGATGAAGTTTAAAGTACTTAACACCTTTCCCATACTATCTGTCATATTCTTGATATGTCTTTCTTCATTGTGCATAAACACTGTTCACTACTAGAATGTAAACTACATGATTTTAGTGTTAACCAAATAAAAACCAATTAGGAAGATTTATTTATTGCATGTGTACTTCATAATATTTTATATGTGAAGTATTAAATATGTTTATATAAAATAAATCATACTTCAATTACTTGGATTTGCTATTCTGAATCACCTTTTCTCTATTAGTGTGAAACCATAGAATTAAGTATATATTTATTAGCATAAAAACGTGATTGTGATTATTGATATTGATAGATGACTGTCCTTTATAATGCAGTGGTTATGGCCTTATAAGATTTTATTTTAGGGGCTAAGTGTGGTTGGTGCTAGCCTATAATCCCAACTACCTAAGAGGTTGAGGAAGGAAGATCATAAGTTCAAGGGCAGCCTTGGAAACTTAGTGAGATTCTGTCTTAAAATAAAAAATAAAAAGGGCTGGAGATGTAGCTTAGTGGTAGCACACTTGCCTAGCATGTGCAAATTCTTGAGTTCAATCTCCCAGTATTGCAAAAAAATAAATAAATAAGATTTTATTTTTCTACAAGTCAGCTTAGATTCTACAACTATGTGCTTTATTTGAAACAATATCTCCCTGATTTTGCTCTATGAGAATTGGATTGAGAACAGAAAATGTTTTTTCTCATAGTGTGGCTAACTCATCCTAAAACGTTCTTAAGTTACAATGGAAAATACACTATTTGGTGAGTTCCGGTGAAAAGAGACTTACTTTATTCACAACTTCATTTGAATTTCTCTTCTTTTTCTCTAGTTTACTATTGGTTTGTTTAAAATAATTATCAATTTCAGTAAAAAAACTTAATTTTAATGAGCTAATTTTAAGATTCTACATTAGCACATTAATTGCTTTTTTAAAAAAATAATTTGGTATATTTGTTCAAGAGAATAAAATGAAAATTGAAATAGGATTTCTTAATTGCCAAGTGAAAACCAATAGTGTTTTTGATTATGCCATTATTTTTTGAAAAATTCATCAGACTTAGTCTTTACATAGGTGAAAGTTTTGTCATTTTGTAGGGAATTCATGTTTATAGTTCATCTGCATATGAAACTTTATGGATAATACAAGATATCTTGTTTTGTGGGCTCAACTCAATAATTTCATTTAAAACTCATATTTAAATAAAAATGTCAGATTTGACATCCCTTCTAATTATTTTTACTTATTCTTTTTTGGTTTTGTTTATTTTGGTACTGGGGATTAAACCTAGGAGTGCTTTACTACTGAGCTATATCTCCAGACCTTTTTTAGTTTTTATTAGAGACAGGGTCTCACTTAGTTTCTGACACTAGCTTTGAACTTGCAATTTTCCTGCCTCTGTCTCCTGAATTGCTGGGATGGATTACAGGTGTGCACTACTGCACTCTGCTATCTATCAGGGTGTGAAAGACAACATGAGAAATTGTGAACCTTCTGTATTCTATTATTCCCTTTGAAATATGCATTTTGTAAACAAGGTATAAATCATATAAATATGAAGATGAAAGTGCCTTTTTAAGTAAATTATCCTTTCAGTACTCTTGCCAAAAGATTAAGACTTGACTTGAAATACAGAATGATGAAATGAGTATGCCTTAGTTTCTAGAAGATGTATCCATATCACTGTGTTTTTTAAAAAAATCAATGTAACAAATCCAAAATAAATCCTTGAATTTTTCCCTTAATTTCATTTGTTGCCAAGACACTATTTTTATAATTATAAAGCCCAACAACAATAAAGGACATGGATCTTGAAAGATGCAAAATGTATCCAAATATCAAAACATCTTTTGTCTTAACTTTTTACACTTATAAAAAAGAGAATTCTTTCTAAATAATGGCATACATATGATTTTATAAGCATTATTTGAAAATGGTTGGACTAAGGTGAGGTAATTAGAAACTGTTGCTACTTGAAGCCCATTAAAAGCTTAAAATAAAATGTGTCTAAAATTTTAAAAGGTATATAAATGGGAAAACCTTTAATTTTCAAAATGTTAAATAGCTTTTATAGAATGCGGGCACACATACATGTACACATACACATGAATGATGCACTATTATGTTGACATGATTATCCAGGGGTCTTAATAGTCCAAAAATAATTCCTTTGACTTTGAAACACATTGTATAGGGGGTTGCATGTTTTTCAAATCTGATTTCCTTATTGTGTCTTGATTTGATTACAGTTAAAAGTTTAGATGCCTGGCCTGGGAATATGGCTTAGTAGGAGAGTGCTTGTCTAGGGTATGGAAGGCCCCGGGACTGATTCCCCAGAAACACCACCAATAAAATAAACTAAAATAAACTCTCTCTATTCAATACACACTTAATAGTTAAAATATATATCTATTTTTTCAATTTAGTGAAAACCTGGAGAAGGAGCAACTACCCTAGTCTCTAGTCTTAAGTTACCCTAGTCTTAGTGAAAGTCCTTTAGGGAAAACTTAGAAAAGGTGATGCTTACACTGAGTTGTAAATAATAACTGTAAGTTAGCCATGTGAAGACAAAACAGTGCTCCGGATATACAGAATCTTATTCACAAAGAAACCCAGAGGTGGAGAACCAGCTTATAAGTGATTTACATGTCATATAGTGTTGTTGAAACATGGAGTTTGAGAGGGGTTATGTTAAATGAAGCTATGTTTGGGCTGAGATTAGAACATGAAAGGTCTTGACTATGGTAATGTGTTTCTATTATAATTCAAGGGGAGTCATTAAAGGTTTAGATGCAGGAGTGTGCTAATATCAGGAATGTTTGTGAAGGCAGAAGACTTACCATACTATTGGGTTGGTTTGAGTTCCAGGGGATGATAATAACTGAAAGAGGGCAGTGGCCATGTGAGTGAAGAAAAGTTGATTAGTTTCAAAATAATTATGATATAAAATTGATAGCATTATGAAGTATGTTTAACAGGGAGTGGAAGCCTTGATGGTGACTCCAGGTCTCATAACTTGAATAACTAAGGTAGATAATGAAAACCATGAATATAGAATGTACAGGAGTAGGATCCTTGTGAGCAAAGAGGGTGGAGGTTAATTTGGTGCCCATTAACTGCGATGTTCTATGGGACATCCAGAATTGGGGGGAGTGGTACTGGAATGGGTATATAGCAATTGGTTGGAGTTACATAATCTGAAACTAAGAGAGCAAGTAGTGCTAGGGACAGATTTGGTGTTTTCAGTTTGTAGTTGTCAGTTGAATTCAAGATAATAGATAAAGCTGACCAGAGTATGTAAAGTTAAGAAGAGCAAATTGCCTGAGAAAGAAATCTTGGAAGAGCCCAGCTTTCAAGGAATTATTGGGAAAAGAGACATTCAGCGAAGACACAGAAGGAAGATCCAGAGCTATATAAGGAAAACTGGGGGTGTTGTGGTGTCCTAAACATAAACCTAGTAGAGTGAATCTGGGAGAGTGATCATCAACAGTGTGCAACATGACAGAAAGGCCCAGAAAGCCTATGAGTGTTGGGGTCCCCAGATAGGAGTTACAGTAGTGTGCTAGGGTGAGGAAGGGGACAGAGGCTGCAGAGATGAGGCTGATACTGAGCCTAGCCAGACCTGAAACTGTATGAAATCATCCCTGATGTCAGCTTGCTTTTTAGTCATTTATCTCTATCTCAGTAAGGTGAACAGTGTGCTCAAAAAATGCTCAGGAAATTGGATGAGCAATATCATGAGACTGCCTACCTACAGAATCAGTGAAGGAATTGAAGGGCTCCAGGCTTCAGAAAACCATTATTAGCCTTACTGACTTTTCAGCACAAATCAAAGATTCAGCTTGCTGGGTGCTGGTGTGGGGGATCCCATCTCCTTGTCAGCATGCATGTGAAGTCAGAGCACTAGGCTACACACTTGTTCTTCATTGCACTCCACCTGCAGACTTCTTATTGCATGATGTACCGACCACCGCTTGGCTCTCAGGACAAATTACTTAATTTTACTGAAAAATCTTACAATTTTGAGAAGAGCTTTGTTAAGACTTTTTTTTTTTTTTTTTTTTTTTTAATCATGGGCTGTTTTCAACAATGGAGTTCAGTTTTGGTAATTAACTATTATGTTCCATCCTTGAACAATTTGATATCCTTTTCCCCAAGCTACTTTTCACTCCCTGGCATGATTTTAGCTTTCTGTTTACTCATTTCCTTGATGCCCCACTGTCCAGTTTAATTGAGACCTACAACCCCTTGCTCATCCTTATCTCCTCCCTCAACTCCCTACTGGCTTTACTTCCTTCTTTAATCCAATCTGGGGCTCATGGTTCATTACTTGAGCTCTCTTTCCTTCTTATCCTTCTGTCCTTCTTCCTTAAGGTTGGCTCTATCCAGACTTCCCAGGCCTGGTTCTGTGCAGTCATGTGGACTGATGCTGCTCCTCTGAACCCAGTCTCTGTAGTCTCCAACCTCAGCTGAGCATTTATTGCTAACTACTAGGCCTTGTGTGTACCTCTCCTGGGCTTGTAGAGTTTTTCCACAATAAATGTTTCCAATTACCTCTACTTTTCTTAATCCACTAATTTATATTACAAATTTACAAGTTTACAGTCAGTGGATTCTAAATCTTAATGTAAAGTCAAAGTTTAAAGGCATCGTGTTCAATGTATATGCATTTAAGGAAGGACAGAATGGCCTAAAAGATTGCTGAGATCATCACCAGAGCAGGAGAGCCTCAGCAGGGTGTGGGTTGATCCAGAATCCTCAAACACACCCATGTGCAAAGGCCTCTGTGGTTGCTCCAGACCCCCTCTGGTTGCTCCAGACCCTTGGGTTGCTCCAGCCTTCAGGAGGAAACAGGTGGTTTGGTGAGTCACCCCACTTGATTCTTTCAGTATAATAGGCTCAAATAACTGCTAATGGAAGCTAGTCAGGCCATCCCAACTGGAAGACAACTCAGAGACAGGCAAATGAGACTGTAAACTGCATTAGGTTGAGTATCATGTTTGTTTTTAGCCACTGTATTCCCAGCACATTAAACAGTAAAATTTAGTAAATATTTGATAAGTGAATAAATATAATAACTCTGGGGGGAAAAGTACATGCATTTAAAAAGAGACTCAGAGTTTGGCCTATAAAATGATATTGAAATAAAAGAAGTTTATAAGGCTTAGGCTATATAGATTATTTGTGAAAAGTATTATTTATGATTTAATGTATTATTTGGGATGACAGAGCATCCAAAATATTTCATATTCTACCGTTCTGTTCTTGGAGGCACACTCTCTCTCTTCTGTTTTCCACAAGGCTATGAGAACTTCAGCCTTTATTTTCATAATTTAGTCACACAGTTTCTCTTGAAAAGAATAATATAAATTATATTAAAGAGGGAAAGCAGTGTATTTCAGTTAAAATTTTTGGTTGAAAGCAATTGGATGACTATGATTAGCAGAAAAGAAATGTATTAAAAGGAGGTTGGGAAGAACTTTACAGTTCAGTTTTAAAAAGACAAATAATTTAAGAATTGGGCAAAGTATCTGAATTGACATTTCTCCAAGGATGTGTACTGTCCAGTAATGACCAGTAAACACAGGAAAACATGCTCAGCATCCTTAGCCACTAAGAAAATGCAAATCACAAGCTCAGTGAGATACCACTTCACACTCACTAGGATAGCTAGAATTAAAAAGCCTGGGTAACAGGTGCCCATTAAATGTAGAGAAATCAGCCCCCAGTGCACTGTTATTGAGAGGCAAAAGATTCACTACTTGTTTTTCTTCAACTTATATTGAACTATAACCCAAATTCCTATAGACTTACCTTAAATTCCAGGCAAATTCATTTGATAATAAAAAGATTGAGATTATAGGTTTGATTTCCATTCCTTTTTTTATAATTAGTTACTTTCTCTTTTCAGCAGCCTCGCAGTTTTTTTCTCTGATATGGAAGAAAATCAGGTGTAAGAAACTACTGATTATTTATTATAAAATTATCCTAATCTTGGGAGAGGAGAAGGGAAAATTCAGATTATACACTTTGCTATTGTGGGATTACTCTTCAATAAAATGCTAATGTATCTATGTGTAAGTCTTAAGGTGACTGGGTAAGTTTTATCACTGAAATTGATAATATTAGGTTCAATTTGTAAAACCTTATGGAATATTAAAAGGCAGTCAACATAGTTCATAACTAATAATAATTAATATCAACAGTTCAAATGCTTTGGGATGAATTTCTGAGTGTAATAATATGTTTACAATTATGGATTGTGAGTTTGAGTTTCCTGAGAATTCAGTTATACTTTCTTCTCAGTTCTCTTTAATTGACCATTTGATGGTTTTAAACTTTGACACATTGTCCTTTCAAAAAAGTAATTTTAAAACCTGACTCCATCCAGGTGTGGTAGCATACGCCTGTAATCCCAGCAGCTCAGGAGGATTGGGAGTTCAAAGTCAGCCTCAGCAATTTAGTGAGACCCTAAACATAAAAAAGGCTGGTGATGTGGCTCAGTGGTTAAGTGCCCCTGGGTTCAATCCCCAGTACCCAAACAAAAACCTGACTCCAGAGGGTTTTGAATGCAATTCAAGATTATAATGTGTTGTTTTGATAAAACATGGAAATAAACACAACTCTAATAATTAACAAAACTTCATTCTAGTCTATTCTAGACTCCAGGTGGTCCATATTTAATCAGTTAAAAGTGTAATTTATTATTAAGATAAATTATTTGACATTAACAATATAGTGGCACCAGATGGCTATACTAACAGTTAGAATCTCTAGTTCTCCACTTACTTGCCATAGTACTTTGGAAAAGTTACCTGGCTCTTCAGCTAGTTCATTTGAAAAACAGGAATTTGTTGATTTTTTTTTTAAATTTTATTTTGACAAGATGTTTCAGACTAATTTGTATTTAAATCACCTATACTCTGGAATCAATCATCTCTCCAAGGATGCTAATTTATATTTTAAGTAGAGAAAGGACTTTCCAAAATAAAATTGACAGATGGAACTGAGGTGTTCCTTTAAAAATGTTAGAAATGCTTTAAGGTTAATTCATTTTCTTCCTTTGTGTGCATGAATGTGGGTACTTCCAATATAAATAAAGTTCAAATTCAGTTCACATTTCAAAAACAAGGTCAAAATAAGCAATACAGACAATCAAATGTTATTGATGTTCAGAGATGGGATAGAAACCTGGAAATTGAAGAGAAATTTGAGAAAAGTGTAAGCTTTGAATAAATAGGAACAGGGAAGACATCTGTCTGGGGTTCAATGTGAACAAATGTGTGGTGCTAGGAATAAGCATGTCATATTAAGGAATTTTGAGGCACTTGACTAGTTAGCAGAAATAATAATGTTGGTAATTAGCAGATGGATGGGGTTTATTTTATTGGAAGCCTGGATTTTAGGCTGACTCATTTAGAATTTATCCTACAGACAATGAAATGTACTTAAGTTTTGAAGCTAGGTAATCAGAATATGTTTTAGGAAATTTAGTATAATGTCATATTGCAGAATAGGTTGTAATACAGAGGACAAGTTAGGAAACTATTAAATTAGTTAGGTCTAAGGCATTGTGAATATAAACAAAGAAAATTAGGAAACTAATTTAGAATGAAAAAGTGACTTTAGTGTGTTTAATCAGGATCACTGGGAGAGTAAAGAACTGAAAGAAATAGGAAACTGATGATTTCTTCATAATAGAAATTCAAAGGAAAAACAAGCTTGATGATAATGATTTGTGTGTGTGTGTGTGTGTGTGTGTGTGTGTGTGTGTGTATGTATGTATGTGTATGTGCATGAACATGCACGCTGGGTATTATTGAACCCAGTGTCTCTCACACAGTATGTATGAGCTCTATTCCCATCTTCTGTCGATATTGGAAATTTTACTTAACTTCTTTTTCTGTAATAGGTAAAACATAGTTGAAAATTAGTGACTTGAGACAGAAAATATCAAAATTATTAGGCTTAATAATGCTTTCTGAATTTCTTAACACTGGTAAGAAGTAGATATTTAGGGCCTTGCTTATTGGCACCTTCTGTAACCCAGCAGCTTGGGAGGCTGAGGCAGAAGGATCACAAGCTTGAGGTCAGCCTCAGCAACTTTTCAAGACCCTGACGGAAAATAGAAATTAGAAAGGACTGGGGATGTAGCTCAGTAACAGACAGACCCTGGGTTCAATCCCTAGAACCACATAGAAGAAAACACAAAGAGGGGCAAGAGAAGGAAGGAAGAAAGGAAGGAAAGAAGGGAGGAAGGGTTTTTATAGTTTAAGATTTGTAGCAAGGTAGGGAGTTGTTTCTTTAGGATGTTTAACACATTACCAGTCTTATCAGATCTCTGGATCAGGATCCAGATTTCTGATGGATTTGAAATGCATGACTCCTCTGGCATTTGAGGATGTGACATTTGTTTTCAAGTGTTGCATTAGATTCTTTTGCCATTATTGAAATTCTCATTTCTATTCCGCTCTTAATGTGCATATATATAATTATATAGTTGAAATTATATATATACATAATTTCAAACTTCTCAACTTTGTCTAAAAAATAATAAAAACATTAAAAACTAAGAACTTAGCTGTGCATAATTTAACATGATCAAATACCATGACTAATGCCAAGATAAAGATAGAAGGTACCTAAATTCAAACATCCCACAAAAATGAGTGAAAATGAGTATTCCTGTATATGGTTTTTGCCATTTCATTAACTTACACTTAAACATGTCTCAATCTTTATCAGGCTATCCTTCTTTGTGGATAAAGCAAGAAAATGACACAGGTTCAGCCCTAGTTGCTATTTCTTTAGGTTTTCTGAACTGTCTTTGAGTCCTAGAGAATGTGTCTTAGAAGAAATCTCATTCTATACATAAGTTTGTTCATTTGTTTGTTAGTAGGTGAATGTTCAGGCTTCCTAATTAAAATCTGTTGAAAGAAATTATTACATGAAGTAATGTATTAACCATATAATGTGTGGGGAGAGTGCTGGATGACTGTCATAATTTCTGCTGGGACAGTTTATAAAAAGGAAAAGAAAGTCAGTCCTTTTTGTTGGGAAAGAAGATTTCATGTTATCTGTATTTGCAGGCTTTCTGGCTCATATGCTGGAGGAATCCTTGCTGCGGGGGTGTTTTCATTTTCTCGTCTAACATGGCAGTGGTCCATCACAGCAGAGGTTTTTAGCTTAAACAATCTGTTTGTGGGGCTGCTTATGGCTCTTACTGTACATTTTGAGGAGGCAGCAACTGCAAAGGAGAGATCAAAGGTAACCTATTTGGATCAAAGTGAATCATTTTTTTTTTTGTTTTAATTTTTGGACAGATAGCTGCATTTCTTTTTAACTTTGGTTTAGATGCTGTTTATCTATTATGGTTACTGTCAAGATAATCTAGGCATGTTGAGAGAGAAAATATTCTCAGTCCTTTTATTGTGAATGGAAGTATGATAGCCCTCATGAAACATGGGACTTTTCCCCCTCAGACTTCAGAAGTGGTTTGGAGAATGAAGGGGTTATGAAATCCCTGTGAGTGCTTTGGGAAAGGCAAGTTTGTTGGTTCATGTACCAACACTTGCTTGTTGATTACCATAAGGTGCCAAGCTTTGGATTGACCTTACATCATATACCATTATGGTATATTAATTTACTCTTATTGTGAAAATGATCAAATTTGTAATTTTCTAATTAAGAGTGTCAAGTGTAAAAGCAGAGTAGTTCAAAAGAGATTGCAGTGAATTTAAGACAGATACTAGGATCAAACTCATTCTAAGTGTGAAAGAACCCTGCCTTCAAAAGCTTACTGTCTGCTCATTGCAGAAAATACTATATTGCCTTTGTATAAGAAGCTTTGTGTTGTGAAAGGATATAGAAACAAAAAGACTTCATGATTTACCTGTGGTTCCCATAAGTAGATCTGTGATGCTATTGTTTTATTTTTCTAATTATGTTAAAGAAAAAGTATTCAGTATATTTGTTAAAGAAGCATAAACAGATTTTATTCAGGTTCAGAGGTAGGGAACACTTCAGTGTAATAGGGGAGAGAGATCAAGCTCAAGTCCAAATAACAATGAATAATGAGAATTTGTATCCAAGGAGCAGGCTGGGTGTCAGTGGACGGAAAAATTACTGAGAGGAAACATCAGGGGTAAAGGAGGATTCAGACTAAATTGGCCTAATGGGATTCTTGCTGAAGGCAGGCCAGGCTGATCTGACATCACCTGGGGGAGGGTGAAGGATAGAAATTGGATCAGTGTGATCATATATCCAGGGTAGAGATTTCTAGTTAAACTGACTGAGTATTCTTGATAAAACTGGACAATGCAGAGATGAACACAGTATCTAAAAGCCAGGGCTGAGTTGAGAGTTCAGAGGAGCCTGCCTAGAGTTTGGTCAGGAAGAAAATCCTTGTGGGCTGGAGATATAGCTTAGTTGGTAGAGTACTTTCCTAGCATGCATAAAGCCCTGGGTTCAATCACCAGCATCACAGAAAATAAATAAATAAAAATTTAAAAGAAGAAGAGAATACTTATCAAATATGAAATGAGTAAATGAATACATGTTCAAAAAAAGCAAAATACCACCCAGATATAAATAGGTTTCTAAATAAAAGATGTTACATTTTATTTATTTAGAAGGAGAAAAAGTAAAACAGAATTATTGGACTTCAATTATAGATTTTACTCAAGTAAGAATCATATAGTACTCTGTTAAGATTTACTAGTTGTCGTACAGGAGTCAGTTTGAAGATAGTCATTTAAGATCAAACTGCAGTTGTTTGATGTGAATGAACAACATTAACAAAAAGTAATGATGATAGGGGCTGGGGTTGTAGCTCAGTGGTAGAGAGCTTGTCTTGTACGTGTGAGGCACTGGGTTCAATCTTCAGTACCACATAAAAATAAATAAATAAAATAAAGATATTGTCTGTTTACAACTAAAAAATATTTTTAAAATGATGATAAATACTAGTGACTGTTATAATTGCTTACATCTAACAGATTGATATTAACCTGGCCTATGATGTTTGGTTTAGTGGTACGAATGGCTTTTTAGCATTGTGCTTACTTAGAGTTTTAGGTGAATTTTTAACTTAGGTGTTTTTGTTTCTTTGTTTCTTTCTTTTTTTTTTTTTCCTGTTTGTTTTTTTTTCAGATAGCTAAAATCGGTGCTTTCTGCTGTGGCCTTAGCTTATGTAATCAGCACACAATAGTCCTCTATGTTTTATGCATAATACCTTGGATTCTCTTTCGACTTTTAAAAGAGAAGGTAGGTTTTGGAATTTATAAAAATAAAATTAATAACATTTTGTTTAGATTCAATATAGCATTTGTTTCATCAGAAAACTTGGGGCTTTAATTTTTCTTGAGTTTTGTGTAAAGCATAAATAACCTTAAGCCCTAACAATATTGACTGGAAAAAAAAGGATTTACAAAAATAATGTAATATTGATTGCAGTGGCATCTGGCCTATTTCATAATTTTCTTCATGATTCTGAAAATAGGTTAAAAGGACTTTAAAGCAATAATACTAAGTTTCCTTAATAGTTTTATTATACATTCTAGGACACAGAGTGGTATAGTAGTCATTCATTCATATTTAACTGTTTGTTGAGTGCTTGCTCTATGCTGTATCCTTGCTCTAAGTGTGGAGATTTAGCTCTCAACAAACAGACAATATCCCTGTAGTATGAACTCATTAAAATCTCTGATAAATAACAGTCCTATTTTCTCAGGATATTTCTCTAGAATTAAAAAAAATGATTTATTTTTATTTCATCTTTCTATGAAAGAAAACTTTTTTGTTAATTAAGATGGCAGTAAATAGTAATATAGGAAAATTACTTTGTTGGGCAATAGGAGATTTAGGTAAGGAAAAGGCAGGGAGTCGAGTTAGACATGAACTCTTGAAAGAATAAATGTCCTTTATCAGTCAGACTTTCTTTTAGTCTATATGCAAAGCCAGTGCCAGCTAGGTCATTTTACTTTATTTAGTTTTTGTTTGTTTGTTTATGAACAAATTCAGCTACGTTTGTCATTTTATTATTTGCTCATTATACCGATTATAATCAGAATTATAATAGAAAACATACAAGTAATAAAATTATTATATAGTAATAGGTAAATAATTATACTAGAGCTTTAGATAATTATATTAACTATTCTTGAACACATTTAGTTTCTTAGCATCTTGGCAACAAAGCAAAAAGGTAATGTGGAGATTATAAAATTCTGATTATGTGATTAAAAAGCAAATAAAAGGGAAACATAACAGTTGACAGGAAAGAGCAACTTTTCTTGGACTCGAATTCTGAAGTCAATCATTTCAGTCTCACATTTCAGTCACAACAGTTAGCAGTATCCAAATTTCATAGAATATTCAGAAAGTTCTTCATGTGACCTTTTATAATACATATCATTGATTTTTTAAAAATTAAATGTATTTTTATAATTAAATTTATTTATAAAATTAATTTATTTTAATTAGGTATATATGACAGCAGAATGCATTTTGATTAATTGTACACAATTGCAGCACAACTTTTTGTTTCTCTGGTTATACATGATGTAGTGTACACCATATGTGCTGTCATACATGTACCTAGGGTAATGATGTCCATCTCATTACACCATCTTTCGTATCCCCATACCCCCTCCCCACACCTCCCTCCCCTTTGCCCCATCAAAATTCCTCCATATTTTCCATGCCTCCCCGCCCCGCCCATTATGGATCAGCATCCACTTACCAGAGACCATTCCGCCTTTGGTTTTTTGGGATTGGCTTACTTTGCTTAGTATGATATTCTCCAGTGCTATCCCTTTACTTGCAGATGCCATGATTTTATTCTCTTTTAGCGCTGAATAATATTCCATTGTGTATATATATCACAGTTCCTTTATCCATTCATCTATTAAAAAGCATCTAGGTTGCTGCCACAGTTTAACTATTGTGAATTTAGCTGCTATAAATATTGATGTGGCCGTGTTACTATAGTATGCTGATTTTAAGTCCTTTGGGTACATACCCTTGATTTTTAAAAAATGGGTATATAACATTAAAAAGTATAACTCAGCCAAAATTTCCTATGGAATACAAAACTGAGGAAGCCCAAATATTTTTCTCAATGGATGCACAGTTGGGGGTCAACAGACAATATAGCCCTCTCTAAGCATAGCCCATTTGATATCAGTCATCTTAGCCAGAGATATAGCTTGACCTGAGCAGACCCAGGATATGTGCATTCTCTGGAAAGGACCAAGAGTTGATTGAAAGGAGAGCCATGTACTTCATATAAAACATGCAGGATTCGGAGTTGACAATTTAGGAGATTGGACTAAGGGCCTGTTTACCCTAGAATGAGGTGAGCTACTGATGAATAATGAAATTTGGAGAACCATGACTCTTTAACATACTTCTTCTTGTTCATTCATTTATGGTACTAAGGATTGAGCCCAGGGATACTCTACCACTGAGCTATGTCTCCAGCCCTTCTTATTTTACTTTTAGACAGGGTCTTGCTAAATTGCCTAGGATGGCCTTGAACATGCTATCTACCTGCCTCAGCCTCCCAAGTAGCTGAGATTACAAGTAGCTGCCTCTGCACCTGGCTCATTTCCATTCTTTAGGCTAGAAAATAAGGTCTATGAAGTGCAGGGGTTGTTGGATCTCACTTTGAGGGGATTTGAAACAGAGCAAGCATTCTTGAGTCAGTTGGTGTCAACCCTGACTGCTCATCTAGCTAGGAAGCTTTTAAAAAATGTGTGTGTGCATATGTGTGTGTGTGCACATACATACACACATATATAACAATGTAGTACAGATGCATATGCATTTTTATATACATATATACATGTATATATGTGTATTTATCCTGAAACCTTATCCAAATTATTTTGTTATAATTGATCTGGGGTGGGGTCTAGACACTACCCAGATTATTTCAATGTGTAGCTAAGACTAAAAATTGCTCTCCAGACTATAATAGCTTTCATGTAATTGTTTCCTATTTATTCCTTATGAAAAAGGAAAATTCTGCAACAATTACATCTTACCATTCTAAATTCAACTTTATAATGTACAAAAAGTGCCAAAACACAAACATTTACTTTCCTTAAACCACTTTTAAGAATAGCAAAGCAAAGGCATAGTTGTTTGATTAGATATTTGTAAGTTTTTAAACGCATCTCATTACTGCTATAGAAATCTCAAATGAAATCAGTACTATAATGAAAACACTTCATTTTCAATTAAGAATGTTTATTGAAAATGCTAATACAAGCCAACTCCCTGTTCTGCATCTGGTGAATGTGAACTTTCTTTCTTACATTCATTCTCAGAGATGAATTTCTCATTTTCGAAAAGGAAAAGTTAGCAATTTCTAGTTATGATGTTTGTAAGAGACCCCCTTCCCCAGTTAAACAATATTTTTAATCTTTCTGGCATACTTAAATTTATTCTTATAAAACTTTGTTGATACTGCCTTTCATTATTGAAGTGTATAGATAAGAAATATATTTTCCCAAATAGGTATATGAGATAACAGTTTGCATATAACAACAAATTTCTTTTAGTATTCTATCCTAAATATAAATTGAGGAGGAAAAAAAGCATTTGGGTGAGCCTGAAGATTATATAAGAGCTAACTTTATTTGTGTGAAAAATTTCCATGAAATGTTCAAGGCCCTTGTAGGAAGAATTTATTATCCATGTACAATCATAATAAAGTATATACTTGAAGTCAACTTCTAATGATGACCATGATGTAAATTGGTATAATACCAATTCAGTATTTTGAGCCTATTCAAAATCAGCCAAATAACACTTGATCACTTCTAGGTGGGTGATCTCATCTGTGCAGTGTACATGTCATGACATGGTTTTAAGTGTAGAAGATACAATAAACATGATACTTATGAGTTTTGCTAATGTTATTTGCTTCACTCAGATTTCACCTGCCATGTAAAGGAGTTCAGGCTGATGCAATTTTCTAGTAATCCACAGTAATCAGAAGGTTTAACATAGTATTCTGTGGTGACTTAATATAAATTGAGAGATCAGCTCTGAGCAAACATATCTGATGTTTTCCTTGATGTGTTCTTGAAGTTCCAGGATGAATCAACTAAAATAAACACTGTTCAACAACACAATGTGCTTTAATGCAGGAGCTATCACTGGGCTATTTGTTGAATTTGAGTCTGTGTTTCTCTGCTGGTTTGCTGCCCTATATCTACCTTCCCATCTCATCCTACCTCAATCATGCCCGCTGGACCTGGGGAGACCAGACAACACTGCGAGGATTTCTGACACATTTTCTCAGGGAAGAGTATGGAACATTCAGCCTGGTAAACTTACATTTCAAGCCCTTGTGAGGAAACAAGTGGTTATATTCCATTGTTCAATCAACTTCATTGTTGATTGAAAGAGCAGTCAGTGTTTATCAATGGCAGTAGATAGAATTTCCATTTTAGTTAGTAATATAACAAATTTGTCCCTTGGAATGTTAGAAAAAAAATCAGAATCACTTCATCCAACAGCAAGCTGTTGTATATCCCTAATATACTTTTCAGGATAATATGCATTAAAGGGAACCTATTTGCCCACTGTTGAAGATTGCCTGCAGTCTTGGGTACCATTGTGAAAAAAATCTGTGAATAAAAATATTTGGAAAAACGTGAAGGAAAGGAAACTCAACAATTTTAATTCACCTTTATCAAAGCATTTCCTTTTTGAAGTAACATATTTGATTAACAGTGTTCATGTTAGTATTTATTTTTTTAAGAAACATTTTTTTAGTTGTAGATAGACACAATATATTTATTTATTTTTATGTGATGCTGAGAATCAAACCCAGTGCCTCACACATGCAAGGCAAGTGCTCTACCATCGAGCCACAGCCCTAACCCTTATTATTTACTTTTTAAAATTGAAGGCCTATTTATAAATGCTTTGTAAAATATTAGTTCACCAAATGGAAACAGTTCTTTCCAAAGAAATTCAAAAGGGTTAGGAAGGAGAGGCCTGTGAGGACTTTGTAAGATAAATTATGGTATTGATGAGGTTTTGTTCATCAAATGAATGGTGAGTCTGTAGATTTTTTAAAAAATTCTTTGTCCCTAAAATATACATTATGTATACTTTTGTAGATAGATGTTAGATATTATATTTATCTTACATGGGGATTTCATAATAAAATAGATTAGTAAAAGGTAATTTTTATTTATTATTTTCACTTCAAAGTGTGATACTTTATATTCTGATTTACTTATATTGGTTAATGCATTAAATACAGATTGATGACTCTTCCATATTTGAAATTTCTATCATTCACACGTAATTGTGAAATTTTGAACAGGTTATAATAAACTTCAATCAAAATTCTCCAAAAGAGGACTAGGGATGTGACTCAGTGGTAGTGTGCTTTTCTGGCTTGTGTGAGTCTCTGGGTTCAATTGCCAGCACTAAAAAAAAAAAAAAAAATCCCCAAAAGAGCGTAAAGAGAGGCTATAACAAAAATTTAAATAAGTCCACTAACTCATTAATGTATTAATCATTCCTGCTGAAATAATTTAAGTGATTTTTAGCCAATTATTAATTTTTCATAAAGATATCCAAGTTTAGTTTTCACTACATTCAAAATTGAACAGGCTCCAAAGTAAAGACTGTTGCATTGTATATTTAAAACATGATATTATATTATAATGAATCAAAATCATTATAACATAATAACCTGCCAAGGCTTCAATTTAATATATGTACAAATAACCTTTCCTTTTTTGTGTTTAGGCCAAATCTGAAATAGGATCCAGTATGTCTGAAATACTGGTGTAAGTATAAATATTTAAAACCATTTGTAAATGAACTTGCTATTCGTTTTTCAAGATGATTTTTAGGGATTTCCAAGTCCCTGTCTTTGTAAAGAAGTGTGTCTGAGAAAGTTTTCACCTGTACAGTTAATAGTTATTTGTAAATATGGAGTTGTCTAATAGTTATTTGTAAATTTGGAGTTGTCCAGGGGTCTAGCCTTTCCTTCAATGAGATAATGTTTAAAGTGAGCAGTAAATACAACAATGAATAAGAATATTGGGAGAGTAATGAGAGCCCTCAAAACTAAAATGTTTCATCTTTCAATTGGGTACAGAATTTCCCAACATAGTGTTGCTTTATAAATAATTTTGCTCTTTGTTCTGATTTTTATATTGCCTTTCTTGGAGACATTTTATAACATAGTGTGTAGCATGATTTGAACAATTACTTTCTTGTATTTTTGGTTGGACCTATGCTTATTTAATTCTTCAGAGCTTCATTTTTTAAAATTATCTTTTGACTTTTTTTTGCCTGTCCTCATCCTAAGCTCTATTTTGACTTACATATTTTTAATATCCAACCTTATTAGAACCAGCTTAAGCAAGTATATTTTCATCTACATTATCCAATAATGTTCTTTGAAAAATGGGTTAATATTTGCTTAAAATTTACACAGATTAAGACAACTTGAAAAATATTCATACCAACTTAAAAAATATCCATACCAATTGTACTGATTTATAAATTTCAGAATAAAGTAGGTTTCTAGAACACAAAAGTGATCTAACTAATTTCTAGTTTGGAACTTACATGGCCATTTGGAAAAAACTGAAACAAACAAACCATGTGGAGACTAGATCAACTTTCTATATGATGCAGTTCATCATATAAAAATATATACAGTTCATCGGCTTCTTAAAATTTCTTGTTTATTTACTAACTTGCTTCCTTCCAATCATCCTTTTTTTCTTTTTAACCAACTTTTTTTCCAACTCCAAGATACATAGAAAATTATTGTTGTAATTTAATAAATAAAATTAAAATTTTAATAAATTTTCTTGTAATTAGAAAATACACCAGTAAGCAAAAATAAGAAAATTAAAATTACCTGTCATCCCAATATAACTGCTATCATTTTTTTTTTTTTTTTTTTTTTTTAAAGAGAGAGTGAGAGAGAGGGGGACAGAGAGAGAATTTTTCAACATTTATTTATTTTTTCTTAGTTCTCGGCGGACACAACATCTTCATTTGTATGTGGTGCTGAGGATCGAACCCGGGCCGCACACACGCCAGGCGAGCGCGCTACCGCTTGAGCCACATCCCCAGCCCTAACTGCTATCATTAATCTGTTAACATTTTTGTCTATATCCTTCTGATCGTTTTCATATTTGTGTTTGTTTAAAATGGGATAATGTACATAATGTTTTATTAGTCTTTTGTTTTTCACTTTTACCTTATCTTGAAAATCTTTCCCTGCCATCATTTTTTAAATATAACCTTTTGATAGTTTTCACAACTGATTTTAAATATTTCCTCTTATGTCTGACTCAGACTTTTGCAGCTCCTCTTGCTTTTTTGGTGGGAAGAAGGTAGCAAGAAGCTCTGTTTTCTTTTAAAGATAAAGAGCTTTTTCAGGGACTCTGAACTTTGCCATATTCTAATGAACTCTATATAGAAAGACTCATTGCCTATTCCTTTCTACCTACCTTCCAGAGGTTGTTCTAGCACTTAGGCTTACTGTTACATTTTAGTTTAACAAATTCTACATGAACCTCCAAAGAACTCTCAAGAGTAATCCTAGATTATACATCCAACTTTTATTAGTTGCACATAAAATTATCTACTAGGAAACTTAAAGGCCTCCTTTATATTCTAGTCATACCTGCTAGGTTTTATGGCTAGGAAAGGAAAAAAAAAAAACTAGACAAAAGTGATGACCACTCACACCTGCCCTGTTTGTTCAAATCAAATCATTATGTAGAATGGAGGCATAATCCTAGCAATGTCTAAGTGAGGGAAATTCTAGTCTTTAATTGTTTCAGGTGGACAGGAGTGTTAAGAAAGGAAACTTATAATTAAGTTACAAGAAAAATCCTTCAAAATGATGGAACCTAATCATCTACCCTTTTCCAGACAAGCAAATTAAATTCTTTCCCCATGCATATCTCTAAATTGCAATCCTGTATAAAAATTATTGAATCTAACCTTAGGCAGTGGCCATCTTTTAGAGCTTACATTTAAGCAACAGATCTCTAAGAATTAATTTTGAGACTGACTCCATTTCTTTTGAAGAAATGGGTCCCATGCTGGAATCAATTTTTCAAGTATATTTGCAAATGAGTTAGGATAACTTCTCTGAGTAGATGAGTCTCTATTAGTAAAATACACATTGTGTGCTTTTCATAATTATGGCATCACATTTTCTCCAGTAAATTTGCCAGTAGGGGTATAAAAGTTTCTTGAACTGGTGTATAGAGTCATTTCTTTTTTAGAAATCAAAGACTGCTACAAGCAATAGCTATTTTAGAACTCAGATAACATTTGAGGAATACTTATTAGTTAATGGAAAAATTTAGTTTAATTGTAGGAGGAAAAAAATACATTTCTTTGAGCTTGCTTGGACATTTTCCAACCCAGAAATTTAGAAAATCAGGAATTCTTTTAAGGAAGAAAATAACCCTTGGCCTTTTCTTTCTTTGTGATTGTATCTCCAGAGAAGTATTTGAGCTAATTTTGCTTTCAGTTACTAAATTACTGGTGACCATGTCTACATTATCAACAAAGAAAGTTCAAAAACTCCTTTCAAACAACTTATCAATCAATCAGGAATATCCTATTCAGTATAACAAAATAAAAAATGTAGAACAATTTTGTATTCTGATCCTACTCTGATTTATATATGTTGATAACCAAATATTACAATCGGAAAACATCTTAGAACTGTTTATTTCTCTCTATGGTACTTTTTCTCCCAAATTTAAAAGGAGACAAAATAATTTTAAAATCTGACTCCAGTTTTGTTCAGTGCATGATCAAACATTTATTCTGCAAATGATATTTTATTTGGAATTAGTCATTTTTTTTCTGACAATAAGTTATTTTGTTTTTTATAGTTCACAAGTAATAAATATGAGGACCGAACTATCATACAACATTCAAGCCCTTGCAGTTTGGGCAAATATATGTCTAGCAAGAAAGTGAGTAATGTAATTCCTTATTTTTCTTTTGTTCATAAAGTGAACCAGTGTTTTAGTATGTCATTGCAGAACATTACCGGTATTATTTTATGTTTCAAATAAATGACTGTTCTTGCCTTCTGTTAAGGCAAATATGTTTTGCTTTCCTGCTACCTTATTTTATCTTCAATTATAAATCAATTATTTCAAAAACCTTATCAGTTTATTGCAGCTAAAATAGGCAAGTCATGTGATATTTTAAACTTCTGGTTTGATCTTACTCTGCGTGTACTAATGATTACTGTTTATGCAAAAGAAGCAAACAACTATTTATTTATTTATTTTTATAGTATTAAGCATTAAACCCCTGCCCTCTGCCACTGAACTATATCTGCAGCCCTTTTAAAAAATTTTTTAATTTATATATAGGGTTTCACTGTGTTGGCCAGGCTGTCTGCCTCCTGAGCAACTTCAGGCATACATCAATACATTCAGCACAAACAACTATTTAAATTCCCCTGATAATAAAAGAAAGCCCTAAAAATATAGCACTGCTAATCTTTATTAATTTTTTATTAATTTATTTTCTTGTCTGTTGAACATGTGTATTTGTATATAAGTCAGTATATGTATGTACATCTATATTTATGGTTTTATTTACTTAATGTAACATTATATTGTTAATATTTTTCCATACCAAAAAATATTTAAGGTCATTTAAATGTCTACATAATATATTCCATCCTATGACCAAAGGAGAATTAAATTTCCCATTTGAGTGTTATTTTATTGCTTCCATTTTTTCCCTCTATTATGACACTAATACTAAAGCATTTTTATGGGTTGTTTATGCACGTTTGTAGTTTTTGCTTAAAGATTTATGCCTGAATGTCAAATATTCAGTTATTTTGACGCAAAGTCAGTGATTATAAGTATTTTTAAAGCTCTTGATAGACATATTATGTAGTTAATTTTTCTCAAGGATTATACTAACATTCTCATACTAAATTCTCACCAACATTGATATAGTATTTCAGGCATGAAAATATGCTATATTTTGCATATGCTTGATTACTTCTTAAATTTAATATGATCAATAGTTGATATTTTTTCTGTGAATATCCTTTGCTGCATGATTCTATTGTCTACAACATGCAATTTGAATAAACTTAAATTGCAATTATAGAAAATTGTTATTTCAAGTTATGTTGGTTGTCTATTCCAACTCAGATTTCAACACTGATGACTTTCTTTCTTCTTGAAAATGAAAGTTTTATTTGGGTGTGGTGGTGCATGTCTATAATCCCAGCAGTTGATATGAGGCAGGAGATTCATAAGTTCAAGGCCAGCCTGAACAGTTTAGGGAGAACTGGCTCAAAATAAAAGGGTTTGCAGTTTAGTTTTGTGATAGAGTGCCCCTGGACACAATCCCTAGTACTGCCAAAAAATTTTAAAAATGAAAAAATAAAAGGTTTATAGTTACAAATATTTTTCTATAGTTTAAAGCTATTTAATATTATTATTGATATTCATACATATAGATAATTTTGGACATATTTTTATTTGTTTTGTAGGGAGAGACAGAATTCACCATTAGTGTGGCTTTTTACTGGAATGTTTTGCATTTATTCATTGTTCTTCGCTTGGAGGGCAAATTTAGATATTTCAAAACCACTGTTCATGGGTGTGGTAAGTTTTACTTAGATACATCCTTTAATCAGAAAGTTTATGAAGATCGTGCAAACATGTCTCTTATGAACTTTATAAAAGAATGAATTATTTCAGGAATAATAAAAATTATATATACATTTTTACAAATCAAAAGTTAAATTATTGAGCCATTAAGATTACGGTCTCTTTTTAGGGAAAAAAATGCTATGTTTTGTTAATAGAGTAGTTAAATAGGAAAATAAATCTAAGGTAGACTTAGGTTAGTTGTGTGTGTGCATGTGTATGTGTGTATATGTGTATATACTTACAAATATATGCATTTCATCTAGAATACTTTTTAGAATAGCAAAATTAATATGGGTTACAACGAGGGGCTGTTGCCAACATATCCCTTTACTTCTTACGTGGAAGTTCTAGGCCTGTAAAAAAGAGCACCTATGTTTCTGTTTTCCTGTCAGCCATCTCTGAGATTAGGGTATTTCTTCTTAAAATAGAAACTCTATAAATTTGGACAGCTTTTTTTGATAGCTAAAACCAACTAGTCATTTGTGTATGTGCTTAAGATGCCTAATAAAAAATAACCTACTTGATCATCAGACTTGGGAACAAAATAAATTAGTGTAAACGGTTAGGAGAATCACATTTATTACTGATAATGCTGAGATTGGAGAATGTGACTTTTAAGTGTGGACAAGAGGACTTCCTTATCCTGCCAGAGGGGACAGGTAGTGCTGAGACTATGGGGCAGGCCTCACCCCACCTCACTCCTACCCACTGTGCACAGAGATAGACTGTCCTGGACAAGTGCTTCTTGGCAGCTCACTTCCAAGAGGGAGAGGAAAACACAGGACTGTGTTGTCCCAATAACAGTTTCAACTCCCCATCAATTCAGTTCCTATCCTCCTACAGGAAGAAGTAAGGGAGGGTAAGGAGAGAGGCCAGGATTATTATACTCATATAGCTTATGCATAAGGAAGGGAATATTAGGAGAAAAGCAAAAGCATTTCTTTACCTCTCCCACTCTAGATAATCACTGGAGTTCAGTATTAAGATGAAGTGTGAATCCCAAAAGAGAGATACACATGTCAAACTGGGAAGGAAGAACTGTTCTAAATTGAAAATTTAAGTGACCTCAGGTTGGATTGGGGAAGTCAGTTAACAAGATCTAAATGACAGGAGGCAAATACAACTAGTTGTAAGCAGTATAAATTTTTTAAATATTTAGGTACCTGACTGATTGTATGAACTAGTCAAGTGGACCTACTGTTGCCTATCTTTCACAGGTGGAACGATTTTGGATGCAAAGCAATGCAGTGGTGGCCGTCCTCGCTGGCATCGGTTTGGCTTCACTTGTGTCTAAGACTAACCAAGTGCTGAATAGCAACGGGCTTCAGTGTCTGGAATGGCTTTCAGCAACTCTTTTTGTAGTTTTCCAAATATATTCTAATTATAGGTAACCCATGGCTATTTTTATGAAAAGTAGCACTTGAGCCAGAGAATTTTGAATATTTTACATTCTAGGACATTCTATTTTGCATTTATTTTTAACTTCTATTGGTTTCTAAGATTCAAAGTGAGGCAGCTTGGTCTGAATGCAGTAGATTTTATGTTTGGGGATTAATAAGCTTTTTGAATCAGAACCAGAGATTGTTTGTAGAATCTAGAGTGTGTATAAAATTACATGATCTAAAATACCACTTAAGTGGAGAATAAAGAGATTTGGGGCTTTTTGTATACCCTAAAATAATTTATGTTTCAAAGATTTTTGTCTTTTGAATTATAACTGGCCCTTTACCAGTCAACTTTATATTAGAAAATATTAATTATTTTTAAATCAATTTCTGAAAGTTTTTAACTCATGTATTATTAGTATTGTATATATATATTTTCAATATCTTTTTAATAATGATTATAATGATCTCTGTATAACATAAAAGATGTCAAAGTCTTAGATGATAATTAATTTATTTCCAGCAGTATTAGATACATTACAAAAGTAGAAGAAAGAGTCCCTTGGCATTTTGTTATAGTGAGATTTGACTGTATTTAAAGGATTCAGTTTTCTTCTGAGTACGGTGATGCATGCCTGTGATTCCAGTGACTGGGGAGTCTAAGACAGGAGGATTGCAAGTTTAAGGTTAGCCTCAACAATTTAGCAAGGCCCTACACATCTTAGTGAGACCCTGTCTCAAATTTAAAAATAAAAAGGGGTGGGGATTATAAATCAGTGGTAAAACACCCATTGAATTATTCAATACCCAGTACCTCCCCCCTACAAAAAAAGGTTAAATTTCCTCTTTTAACTTAACTTTCAAAACCAATGTTCTTTATAATCCCAGGTAGAGCCTGTGCTAGGAACATTTCATCTTCAGGACATCTTGGGAAGGGGCTGCATGACCCAGACATAGCTCCATCACTAGCTCAAGGAGGGCTCACCAGCCTCCAGTGTTTTTTAATTCCAATTTTCTCCTGGCTTGGGTCATCAAGAGCATTCCAGGGTCAGCACCAGAGATGTTTGCACAGGTTAGGTGGTTTATCTTGTTTTGATTTTTTTATTTACCCAAGGGAATGAAATAGATAGCAACTTTGCTGGTTGAAAAAGTATGAGCCATCACCTGGCAAAGTAGGGAATCATAGTAGGAAATAGTAATTGTTGCACTGATTGCAGAGGCAGGGATAATATTCCGTTCCTTGAAAGGTTTGTTTGCTTTTTGGTACCAACCTTGTGATTCAGCTTGAGGCATTGCTTCTAAGCTCCATAAAATGTAATAGACCTGATAATAAGAGGAAAGATATTGCTTGCCTCATCTTTTGATGCTTCCCCTGCCCCTTGTAGTCTTTCTCTCTTTTCATGGAAAGTTCTCAAAATTCATGTACTTTTTCTTTGAAGTTAGAAAGTCTACTTCATTCTTGAAAAGAACTGTACTGCTGTTCTTGGCAAGAACAAATAGTGTCAGGAGAAAAGTAGACAACTCAACAGACTATTCCTTCCCTTCCTTCTCTTTGGTCTTATTCTCCAGTGGTAATTTTTCACCTTCCAGTGGAGAAAGGAACACAGGAAGCCTGGGGTACAGGGAAATGGTGGGAAGGAACAACCTCTGCATGCAAGAAAATCATACAAATAAATGTCTTATAAATATATGTCATAAATTGGCAGATTTCCTTTTGCATTTCTGAAAGTTCCTTTGGCATAAATGAAATTAACATAAATTACCTTAAATTCCAAGTGGAATCAGAAACCTTACTTTTGTTATATGAAATCGGATTACTTTTAGGAAGAAAAAGACTTATTCTTGAGCACTAACTGATTCCCTTTTTATGGAAATGATTATAAATTCTAGAAGTAAAGTAGTAGACGAGTGTTTTTTTCAGTTGCACAATTGGGTCCTTTTTTTAATCAAATGATAGTGTTTTTTAATTATGCAAATTCTCATAGGATATAAATTAAATAGTTTGAAACAATAAATGTAGATTTGTGATAGGAAAAGAATGGTGTGGAAAATAAACCCAATGTTATTAAAATTATAGCAAAGTATTGCTATTTTAACATTTTTGATCTTTTTATTTAGCATTTGTGACCAAAGGACCAACACTGTGATCGATAAATTTGCAAAGAACCTTCTAGATTCTATGCCACATGATGCAATTATCTTACTTAGAGGAGATTTGCCAGGCAATTCTCTCCGTTATATGCATTACTGCGAAGGATTGAGGCCAGATATTTCATTAGTGGATCAGGAAGTAAGTATATGTAAAATGTATTTGGAATTTATCAATCATTTTAAAACATTTATTATCATTTTTAAAATACCAAATAGATACAGTGATTATAATCATTCTTAGGTAGATTATATATCACATTCTTTTGTTTATTTTAATTGTTAGTATTAATTGTTTGAGTTGCTTCTTTCTCATTTAACCTGAATGTTTTAAGAATTACGTATTTCGTGTTAGATTCAAATAATATGCTAGGTCTCCAGTTCACATAATAAACCATGAAAATGTTTATTGTACTGTAAATGTATTGTTGTTTTTTTTTTTTTTTACTTAGCCAACTCAGCCATTTAAAATAATACTGTCTACTGGTCTAGGGATTAAAATAAATTAAATTGAATATAAAATAAATCATACTGTGGTTAAAATAGCTACTTGATCATCAGAGTTGTGAACTCAAATAATTTCTCAAAATAAAAACTATTAACTACAACTCTGCTATGGAAATTTTGCATAATCTTTGCTGATCCTAGGACAAAAACATGTTAGGAGGGGACTTGTAAAAATTTTGATGGCAATTAAAACAATTTTCTGGAAATGAAGAACCATATTTAAAACACAACATTTGGGGCTGGAGTTGTAGCTCAGTGACAGAGCACTTGACTAACGAGTATGAGGCTCTGGATTCAATCCTCAACACCACATAAAAATAAATAAGTAAAATAAAAGTATTGTATCCATCTATAATTAGGAATATAAAAAATACTTTTAAAAACTCCTACAATATTTATTATTTAGACCATAATTATCTAAAAGGAAATAAATCTGGTGCTTTTAGAGTAGTCATCAAGAAAAGTAAAATTTTTAATCTCAAATGAATAATTATGATTGTTCAATAGAGCAATTATTAGGCACAATACTTTTAATAAATTGTGTTGAAGTAGAGAATAATTAGAATTTTTGGAGAAAAACAACACATTTGCAAATACTCTGTAGGGAAATTTGCAGATTATAAATATTTTATAAGCACTTTGCATTTATGTTATACACACATATTGATGAATTTAATCTTAAGTCTAACTCAAGTCTAGCTTCGGACAAAAGCTAGGTTATTCATTAATAATGTGGTAGATTATTTTTTGATAACATGATATTATTATGCTGTGATTTCAAATATTATTTGTAGCCCAGTAAAGTGCTGCTTAGCATGTATGAGGTCCTGAGTTCAATTCCTAGCACTTGTGTGTGCATGTGCATGTGTGTGCATGTGTGAATACTGTTTGAGATATCAGCGGCTATAGTTAAGAAGTATGGATTTCAAAGAGTATAAGACATAAATTCAGGTTTTCATTCTATCATTTCCTAGATGTGACAGGGGCTAACAATTTTCTTCTCAAAGCTTCTCTTCCCTTATGCATGAAATAGAAGTTATTATTATATAAGCTAGGATCTTTTGAATGCACGAAAAAAGAATGCCTTAGAGTAACTTAAACTATGGAGTTTGTATTTCACATAACAAGTATTCTTAGATAGGTGATTTTAGGATTGATGATAGAAGAAGCTCAATGATGTCAGAATTCTGGGGGCATGGATGCACAGTTCCAAACATCACAACCTAAAACAAAGCAAGGTACTTCTGTTTGGGCCTGTCCCCCTCCTCTCTATTGGAAGTTTTCCAAGGCCTTAGAAATTCCCAGCAGACCTCCACCAGAGCTGGCTTGTATGCCCACTCCTGAAATATTCACTAGTAAAGTGAATGACTGAGATACCTGACCAAAATCAAAGTTACTTTAGCAAGCAAGAAGACAATAGCTGTTAAATGTGCAATCAACAGGGTCTGATGCAATTGTTTCTGTAAAAGAAGGTTATTGTGGAAATTAAATAAGAAGCATGAAGGTCATAATGCAAACAGGGTATTTGGTTAATGTTAGCATTATCTAAAACTGAAAGCCTTGAGCAAAAAATTCCAATCCATTCTTTGTTGAGTTTTATAGTGTTCACTTAGATTGAAAGTAATTTGTCACCAGGCCTGGTGGCTGAGACAGCTGAGACAGGAAGATCTCGAGTTCAAAGCCAGCCTCAGCAATGGTGAGGAGTTAAGCCACTCAGTGAGACCTTTTCTCTAAATAAAATAAAAATAGGACTGGGGATGTGGCTCAGTGGTCGAGTGCCCCTGAGTTCAATCCCCAGTACCAAAAAACAAAAACAAAAAAAATTAATTTGTCATTTTCATGTTAAATGACTTACATGATCTAAGTAAGCATAAGCACAGTTGCTCAGATGTTAATATAAAAACAAAACTTTGAAAGTGCAAATAGGAATCTTTTCTTTAAAAAGAGGGTCTCTAACATATGAAAGTATGTAATTAACTATACATTAATTATACAATTAATAAAAGTGATTTTTCTAATATTAATAATTCATTTTAATCAAAAGAACATTAAAGTATTGACACTAATTTCGGTATACTAATAAATTCAGCCAAAAGGGTTAAAAACCCTTTGAGACCTAGATTATCATATGATTGAGGTTTTCAAGGGCAGGGATTATATCTTCTTTATTGTAGGTAAGCAATACTTATTTTTTTGAATGGATGAATGAAAGAATGGAGTAATGATACATTTCTGTATTTTGTATAGGTTGTCTAGTCTGACCATCAAAGAAATTTCAACTTCAGCAAGCGTAATTTGAGAACTGTTCTGTGCCAGGCAATGTGCTAGGTGTACAAAAGTGAAAAGATACAGTCCCTTCCCCTAGGAGCTCACAGTCTAGTGAGGAATAGGCCTAGAGCTGTACTAGAGGTAGGTACAAAGTGCTACCTCTGCATGTCATTCTGGCTGTGGAGACTGGGGAGGGCATCACAGAGGAAGTGATAATTATACTGGTTCTGAAAGCTGAGTACACATTCTTTAGGTAGAATAAAAATGGGGAAAAGCCACCTGGGTCATCAAACACATGGAGGTTAGAAGGGCGCAGTGGCTCACACCTGTAATCCCAGCTCCTCAGGAGGCTGAGGTAGGAGGAGGATCACAAGTTTAAGACTAGCCTGAACAACTTAGTGAGACTCTGTCTCAAAATCAAAATAAAAAGAATTGAGAATGTAGCTCCGTGAGAGAACACCACTGGGTTCAACTCCCAGGCCCACAAAACAAAATGCAAGGAATTGAAAATAAAATTGAGCATTGATGTTACCTGTTATAGTCATGTCTTAAGGCCTAAAAATCAAAGGTTTAAGTCATTTTTAAAATTGTAGCTATACCCTTGATTATTCCTAAATGTATTTTTCAATTATTGAATGATAGTATATTCACATTTTAGAAACTTTTCATTGGCTAAACTTGGTTCTTTTAAAGAGATGTACTAAAAGTATGGCATCATATGTTATTTTTCTGGCAGATGATGACTTATGAGTGGTATTTACCGAAAATGGCAAAGCATTTACCAGGTGTTCATTTTCCTGGGAACCGGTGGAATCCTGTGGAAGGAATATTACCCAGTGGAATGGTCACATTTAATCTTTATCATTTTCTTGAAATAAATAAACAGTAAGCATTCTTTTCATATAATAGCTTTACTAAAATCTTAAGCTTTTCTAAAATTATTTCTGTGCAGCTGTGCCTCATCCAAAAGACCAATTTTCTATACCTATTTCCCTGTCACCGATGAGATTATCTTTGTAATTAAATTGAATATCTGTGCATAAATGAGGCCAGGCAAAAATAAATGTTATTGTTCTGGGCAAAGGAAAAATAAAGACAGATTAGCAAGAACAGCAAATAAGATCTTAGTACAATTCAGAGAAATTGGAGATGTGCCTGCCTACTTGAAATCATTGCAGGTGGATCGCAAGCAATTATAGTTTTCCTCCTGATCAACACTATGGCCCCCTTTTAAGTGTAAAGCAAATTTTCCTCAGAATAATCACTATATGAAAATAGCTTAAGGACTTTTTTAATAAAGGATAAGACAGTTTTATAAATAAGAAAAGCACCTACAGTTTACACTAGCTGAGATAAAATATGAGAATTGTGAATTTTATACCTGAGAACATAAAACTATTCATACTTAAGGTCAAGAATAAAGTACTTCTTCAATAGTATATTGTTGAATATTTCTCCTGTCCGTTAAATACTTCAGATTGTCCAGAGCTTGAAGAAGAAAAATTTATTTCATGACTTTTTTTTTCTTATAGAGGACTTTAGAAAATCTTTATAAATTCCAGAGTTAAATTATCCCTTGCTAAGAACATAATAGTATGGTATTTTCAGTGTTCAAAGCCTGTGTTTATGGTGGCTCGTGGAGTAATATAAAGGTAATAGGTATAAATGTGATGTGAGAGCAACATTTAATTATTTCATTCTAGAATAAAATATAAAGAACTATTAACATCTCCAAATTGGCATTTTTGTGAATTTTGTTTAATCCAACCTCACAAAATTTACTATGTGGCAGCTTGAGTTAGGCCCTTGCAATATATAAAGATGAATGAGACTCAGTTCCAAGTCCATGTAGACCACAATCTAGTTGTATATATACATAGTTATGACTGTAACTAGTTGTTTATATACATAGAATATGATAAAGTCTACCCTAGCAATGCTTTAAAAGTGTCAGAATAAATGCTTGATATGTATCTACTAAATAGCTGACTCAACTGACTTGAAAAGCTGAGTGTTCAGGCTTCATAGATGAGGAATCCATTAATTCCATCTAGGAGCATTCATTCAGCTTTTGTTTAATTAAATAGCAGTTGGAATGTCTTTCTAGGGGTATTTTTTTTTTTTCTATCAGCACTGGGGATTGAACACAGGGGCACTCTGCCACTGAACTACATGTACTCCAGCCCTTTTTATTTTTTCATTTTGATCAAGAGTCTTACTAAGCTGTCAAGACTTCCTGCCTCAGCTTCTGGAGTAGTTGGGATTCTAGACATGTGCCATTGTGCTTGGCTACTGTTAACATTTTGATAAGCTGTTTTTTGATTCCATTTAACAAATTATTTATTTATGTACATATATACACATAGACATATACTATATTTTATATAGCAGGAATATCTCATTTTCTGTCCAGTTATTTTTTCCTGACAACATATCATGTGCATTTCCCATGTGATCAATAAAATGTCTTTGTTACCATCATTTTCCATAGGATTCATGATAATTTAACATACTATTTTTTTATAAACTTTTGTTGTGTCTAGACTTTTGCTACTATTAACATGGTAATAAGCATTCTGACCCATAATGTTTTGTCAATATTTTTTACTAACGAAAATCACGTTTATTGTCTGCTTTAAAAATAATATGTGATTTAAAAAGTAGTATGTGTTCATTATAGAATAATAATTCAAATTTTAATTTTTTACTACTACAAAGAGTGTGTCTCTAATAAAGGTTTTTTTTTTTTTTTTTTGGGTGGTGCTGGGAATTGAACCTAGGACTTTGTGCATGCGAGGCAAGCACTCTACCAACTGAGCCAAATCCCCAGCTAAATAATAAATTAATTTTTAAAAATTAAGAGTGGTCCTATCATTCAGAAACAATTAATGTAAAAAAATGCATATTTTTTACAAAGTTGAAAGCATAGTGTAAAATATAGTCCTGTTTTTCCTTCAATGTCATAAGAACATTTTCTTATGTTTTTATAAACCCTTCATAAATATTTTTAGTAGATACATATACTATGATTTAATAATAATAGGTTAATGCAAATCTTAGTAGATATTAACATTGTATCTAAAGTAATAAGCTACAACAAAGCCTTTGTACATGTAATTTTTTGTGGACAGGTAGAATTTATTAGAGTAGAATAATCAATATTAGTAAAAATAATAGTAATTATACTATTATTAATATTAACAATAATTAGAATATTAGTATTTCATTCAGGAGTAAAATTACTAAGTGTAAGGACATGAATGACTTAAAAACACTTAATAGGGATTTCCTCCCCCAAAATGTTGGACCATCACATGAAAGTTCTTTAAAATGAGTACTTTTAAAAAGAAAGAAGCTAATCCCCAGGCACAGTGACACATGTCTGTAATCCCAGAAGCTAGGGAGGCTGAGACAGGAGGACTGCGAGTTCAGAGCCAGCCTCAGCAACAGGGAGGGGCTAAGCAACTCAGTGAGATCCTGTCTCTAAATAAAATACAAAATAGGGCTGGGGATGTGGCTCAGTGGTTGAGTGCCCCTGAATTCAATCCCTGGTAACACCCCCACCAAAAAAGAAAGAAGCTATTATTTTATGTTTAATTGTACAGTAATTTTTTTCTTTTCCCTCTTTTTTTGGGGGGGCATACAGTTCTATGAATTTTAATACATGTATACATTTATGAGATCACCACAACAGTCAGAATACAAAAGTCTGTTGCCCCTTAAGCTCTCTTTGTGCTACTCTTGTGTATCCATACTATCATCAGAGCCCTAACCTTATCCTCCGCTGATCTGTTCTTCATTATTCTTCATTATTGTAGTTTTACCTTTTCTAGAATGTTATATAAATGGAATCATAAAGAATGTAATCTTTTGATAATGGCATATTTTACTCAACATATGCCTTTGAAATCCACCCAAGTTTTATATACTAGTTCATTACATTTTGTTGCTGAGTAATATTCTATTATATGGATGTACCACAATTTGTTTAGCCTCTCTCCTGTTGAAAACATTTGTGTTGTTTCCAGTTTGTGGCATTTACAGATAGAGCTGCTATAAACATTTATGCTTAAGTTTCTGTATGAATATGTTTTCATACCTAGGAGTAGAATTAAGCGATTTGTTTCCTTTTGAGTTTTAAAATTTTTTTTATATGTTCTAGATATGAATCCTTTGTCGATATGTAATTGTTAAACATTTACATTTTCTCCATTTGTGTCTTATTATCTTATAAATATCTCTTGTGGAGATAAAGTTTTTTTTTTATTTCAATGAAATCCCCAATTATTTTTCTTTTATGAATTATACTTTTGGAGTTGTTGCTAAGAATTCTTTGCTAATGCCAAGTCATGAAGATTTTCTCATGTTTTCTTATAAGTTTTATAGTTTTGTTTTTGCATATGAGATGCCAAATTTTCCTCACATTCTTTGTTGAAAAGATTGTCCTTTCTGAAATCATTGAATTGCAATAACATCTTTCTTTTTTTTTGTTTGTTTTTTGATTCATATTTTATTTTTTTCATTGTTTTTATGTATTTATTCTAATTAGGTATATTTGACAGCAAAATGCATTTTGACTCATTGTACACAAATGGCACACAACTTTTCATTTCTCCGGTTGTACACGATGTAGCATCGCACCATATATGTAGTCATACACATACCTATGGTAATGATGTCTGTCTTATTCTACCATCTTTCCTGCGCCCATGTCCCCTCCCTTTCTCTCCCTCCCTTTTCCCCAAAGTTCCTCCATTCTTCCCATGCCCCCCCTTCACACACACTTATAGATCAGCATCTACTTATCAGAGAGAACTTTGGGCCTTTGGGTTTTGGGGATTGGCTTATTTTCCAGCTCCTGCAATAACACCTTTCTTGTTATTTACCAAAAAAAATCCTTCTGGAATTTTTGGTTGGTTTTAATTTGATTAGTGTTTCTCATCCTTTTGCTTTTAACCAAACTATATCATATTTAAAATGGCTCTTATAGATAGCATATGTTTGGATCTTGTTTTATTATAAATCTGTTTTTTACCTAGTTTATTTAAACCATTTGCATTTAATATGTTTAGATGTATGTCTACTTTTTTGTTATTTGCTTAAGTGTGTTCCCTATTTTTCATTTCACTGTTTCCACTTCCTTCTTTTGTATTGATTTTTTTCTATAATTCCATTTATTTTATTTTATTTATTTTTTTTTTTTTTTGGTACTAGGGATTGAACCCAGGGGTACTTAACCACTGAGTCACATCCCCACTTACCCCCTTTTTATATACTTTTTTATTTTGAGATAAGGCCTTACTAAATTGTTGGCACTGGCTTTGTACTTACAATCTTCCTGCCTCAGCCTCCTGAGCCACTGGAATTATAGGAATGTGCCACTGTGCCCATTTCAAATTTTTTATTGAGAATTTTACTGTATCATTTTTACTATGTGTCTTGGTGAAGATTTGGGTTTTTTTGTTTGTCTGTTTGTTTGTTTTGCCTTTTAAGTCCTGCTTGGTCTTGAAATTATAGTATAAATACATAATTTTTTAATCTATTAAAGATGTTTATTTTAGTACTTCAAATGGAATGTAGAAATCTTGATTAAAGATAAATGATTAATGGGGCTTGGGTTGTGGCTGAGGGGTAGAGCATTGGCTAGCATGTGTGACTCATTGGGTTCAATTCTCAGCACCACATATAAATAAATAAAGGTCCATCAACAACTAATAAAATATTTTTTTTAAAAAAAGATAATTGATTAATGATTAAAACCAATCAAAAAACCCAGAAGGAATTTTTTTTGGTAGATAACAAGAAAGGTGTTATTGCAATTCAATAATGTCAGAAAGGATTAAATTCCTTTAATCTCCCCACTTTTGATTGTGTTGTTACATACATTGTATCATGTATGTGCTAATTTTAGTTTTCAAATTTTTAGACACATATTAAATATCTTAAGAGAAAAAACACAATATTTATCTAGGTATTTACCAAGTCTGTTTTTCTTCCTTTAATCCAGTATTTAGATGTTTCCCTTTTGTATCATTTCCCTCTTTTCTGAATATATTCCTGTAATATTTTGTTGGGTTTTTTTTTTCATTTGTTGATGGACCTTTTTTATTTATTAATTTATATGTGGTGCTGAGAATTGAACCCAGTGTCTCACACATGCTAGGCAAGCGCTCTACCCCTGAGCCACAACTTCAACCCCTTTTTAAAAAGAAATATTTTTTTAGTTGTAGATGGACTCAATACCTTTATTTCATTTTTATGTGGTGCTGAGGATTGAACCCAGTGCCTTCCACATGCAAGGCGAATGCTCTACCACTGAGCTATAGCCCCAGCCCCCTGTAACATTTGTTTTAGAGAAGAACTGTTAGCAGTGGGTCCTCTTAATTTTCTATCATCCAAAAATGTTTTGTTTCACCTTCATTTTCTTAAGCTTGTTTGTGGATACAGGATTTTGTGTTGATAAATATTTTTTCCCCGCACTTGAAAAATGTTATTTTACATCCTTTTGACCTATGTATCTTCTGATGAGAAATACACAGCAGAAATATGTTCTCTCCCTCTGGCTGTTTTCAAGACTTTTTATTTGTCTTTAGTTTTCAGTGGTTCGATTATGAGGAATCTAGGTGCGGATTTCTTTGAGCCAAACCTGTTTGGGGTTTTGCAGAGTTTCTTGAATATGTAAAATTGTGGATTTCTCAGACATCATTTCTTTAAATATTTTTTTCTGTTCCACATAGTTTCTCTTCTGAAACTAATGACCTAAACTTAGATGCCTGGGACTCTACATTTTCTTCAGTCTGTTTCTTTTTGACATACTCTTTCCCTGAATTCATATTAAGCCCACCCAGTTAATTTTTAATTTCAGTGATTGTAGTTTTCAGGTGTGTAATTTCTATTGGGTTCCTCTTTATATCTTCCTTTTCTTTGTTGAGATGCCCTATCTTCTCACTAATTTCAAGAGTATTTGATCTTACTTCTTAGTGCATGATTATCATAGCTTTTAAAAAGTCTTTGTGTGTCTATGCTAGCATCTGAGTCACCTTGAAATTGGAAACTGTTGATTGTCTTTTCCCTTGTGAGTTGAGATTTTTCTGGTTCTTAACATTCTGAGTACTTTTGGATTACATCCTAGACATTTTGAATATTGGTCCTTATTTAATCCCAAAACAGTGTCTATTTTTTTTTTTTAATTTATTTAACAGATCTTTGGCCATGTTAATTTCTGGCTGCAAGTTCTGGCCTACTTTCTGTGAGCTGTGGTTCCAATTCCAGTTCTATTTTTAAAACAGTTGCAGTAACATTTGGATCAATCCCATGTGAGTGCTACCAAGTGTCTAATCTGAGATCTGGGTGATCGACTGTCCTATGGTTAATTTTGCAAACTCTATTTAGGGTCTGATCCACGTATTCTTATTTCCGAGCCAGGAGTCCATACACAATTTTATGGAATTGGCTGTCTTGATTTCTGCCCCAAAGGACTGGTCATCCCAGTACTTTCCAGCTCCCTAAGGCCTTCCTTCCTGGTTCTCTATCCAGAAAGCTGGGGTTTTAATTTCTATCTTTTGCCATGTACTTCCTGTAACTGCCTGCATCTGGGGTCAAGCTGCAGAAGGTCATACAAAAGGCAATGGGGATTGGCCCTTTACTCTTGGAACCACAGCTCCTCTGCTAAGAGAGAAGGAAGGGTTCTTCTCCCTCAGAGTTTTAGGCTTCTGCCCAACTGCCACTACCATAACTGTGGTGCTGACTCTACTGCTGCCTAAGTGTTTCTTGGTGTCTGAGAAGGAAAGGAGGGGGGAAGATCCAGGGGGTTTTCTCCACTCTCTCCAAACTGTAAGAGTCCACTTTCTTGTTCTTTAGGCCAGAAATAAAAGGCTTTTTTTCTTGGATTTCTTTGTGTCTTCATATATACTGCTGGATTGGAGCTTTCTTTGAGTACATTCCTCGAAGTACTGAAGGGAGACAAATGATAAGTTCACTGCTGATTTGATAGAACTTTGAATTCTGGTCTTTTCCCCAGACTTCTTTTTATCCTTTCTCTTTTGGAGTCCTCAGATACCTGCTCCATGTATTATGTCCAGGAGCCATAGTTGAGTGCAGATGGCGAGACAAATGAACTCACTCCACCTTCCTCAAAACTGAACTCTATTATGTTTTAAGAATGTACTTTAAATCAGATATTTCATTTAATTTTTGAAAACCATCAAAGACAGTTATCAGACCTATTTCACAGGTGAGGAGACTACACACAGGTAGTTAATTTTCCCCAAATCCTAGAGGCAGTAAATGATACCCCCCAAAAAATCTAAAATCTAGCCATTCCCAGCAACTTAGCAAGACCCTGTCTCAAAATAAAAAATAAAAAGGGCTGGAGATATGGGTCAGTGGTGAAATGCCCCTTGGTTTAATTGCCAATACAAAAAAAAAAAAAAATCTAAAATCTAAGCTGGAGGTCTCTTGTTTCAAAGTTTTGTTTTGTTTTTACTTTTTTTTTTTAAAGAGAGAGTGAGAGAGGAGAGAGAGAGAGAGAGAGAGAGAGAGAGAGAGAGAGAGAGAGAGAGAATTTTTAATATTTATTTTTTAGTTCTCGGCGGACACAACATCTTTGTTGGTATGTCGTGCTGAGGATCGAACCCAGGCCGCATGCATGCTAGGCAAGCGCGCTACCGCTTGAGCCACATCCCCAGCCCCTTGTTTTTACTTTTTAACTTTTCACCAGTTTCCCCTAATATGTTCCTTTTTCTTTCTTACTTAATAATATCTATTAAGACATAAACAACAAATTGGAAGATAATTAGTTATCATTTTTCCTGAACAAAGCTTATTTTAACCATTTTTATTACTAATTTTTTCAGGAACTGAGGTTCCTAATAGTTATTCTAATTAATTTTATCCAGCAAATATTTATTATATATTAGGTATGTGTCATGCTGTGTGGGATTCAGAGTTACTTCAGGGAGCTATTCAGAGAGATTTACAAATGCAAATAATAATTGAATATAATAATAACAAAAAAGATAATTTTTTTTTCAAAAGTATAATGGGAATTTAAGGAAAGAATAACTAGGACTAAGTAGGGATACAAAGGAAGATTTGTATTTCTGCCTGTAAAATAAAAGGAGATATTAAAGAAAACATGTTTACACATGAGACAATACCACAGCAGTTTTTTAAAAATCATACTTGTCCCCATGTGATATAATGTTATAGACAGGAAGATTTTTTTCATCTAGGTCTGTTTGCTCCCACTCAAAAAAAAAAAAATCCCATTATTTTTACACTAAGATAGATTTCAATGTATCAGTGAAATATTTAAATAAACCACATCTTTACATATAGCTTATTGGTAACCAAGGTTTAAGGCATCTAAAGTGACATTTGATAGATTATATTTACCATTTAGAATCTTAAGTTAAAACTACCTCACCTATTTTTCTCTTTTCAATAGAAAAGAAACATTTGTTTGCATAGGAATTCATGAAGGTGACCCAACCTGGAAAAAGAACTATTCACTTTGGCCTTGGGGGTCTTGTGACAAATTAGTTCCTTCAGAGATTGTATTCAACCCTGAGGAATGGATTAAACTCACAAGAAATATCTACAACTGGACTGAAGAATATGGAAGGTATGAAAAGCAGTTGTATTTTAAGCAGAATATGACAGTTTTGTGTGTCTAAAAAAATACACACTTTCAGTTGTCTTTTAATTTTTTTTTGTTTTTTATTTTCAAAATTATTTGCTTCCCATAATGTATCAGAAAATATCTCTCTCTTGACTTCCTATTAACAGAATGATGGGACATAGAGGGAAAAGGAGATTGAGTGGGTACCACAAGAGTTAGATGTATGGCATCTGCAGCTTCCAGGCCTTTCAACGCTGTATTGTCCACCCCCCACCCGGTATCTCATTATCCTAAAATAAAAGGGGCTCATTAACAGCACTTGATCTTTCAGAGGCACTCTGCTGCCCATGATAGTTTCCACATGCATGAACTTGTCATTTTTTTTTTTCAAGAATGGCAGATATGGGCTGCACAAGTATCTCAGTGGTACAGTACTTTTCTACCATGTGCAGGGTCCTGGGTTCAATCCACAGCACAACAACAACAAAAAAGACAGATAATTTTTTTTGTACAGAAGACCGAATTTGAGTACTTTTTAAATTTTTTTCCAGCTATTTGGCATCAACCTGTTTATGTTGTTTGGGGCATTACTATTAGTCTTCCTTTAAGCATTTCTACATAGAGTTGACTGTCTCCCATATGGAAAATGGGTCACTGTCTAAAGAATTGTTTCCACTACCTATTTGCATTTTTTCTTATTTTTAAAATTATTTTCTTATTTTTTATAATTATACATAATGGTGGGGTTTGTTTATATTTATATTATAAGGTGAATATCCTTCCTCAGTATGTCATCTGCTGATAATCTTTGATTTTCATGAGATCCCTCCACCTTTCTTTTCCTTTATCCTCTCTAGCTTCCACATATGAAAGAAAACATGACCCTTGACGTTTGGAGTTTGACTTAATTCATTTAGCATGATGTTCTCAAGTTCTATTCATTTTTCTGCAAATATCATAATTTTATTTTTCTTTTTGGCTGAATATAAATATAAATTTTCTTTATCTATTGATGGGTACCTAGACCAGTTCCATAGTTTGGCTTTTGTGGATTGTGCTGCTGTAAACATGGGTGTCCATGTATCATTGTAGTATGCTGACTTAATTCTTTAGGATCAATACTGAGGAGTAGGATAACTGCATCGTATGGTGGTTCTATTCCTAGTCTTTTGAGGAACTTATGTGCTGATTCCCATAGTGATTGTACTAATTTACAATCCTTCCAACTCCTCTACCTATTTTTAAAATTATGAATTACTTAAAAATTATCTAACCTGCTTAAAATTGAAAATCAAAAGACAAGTTCATATGAACAAATGCTATAAAAGTTTTTTGAATCAACATAAGCAAACAGACCACATTGTTGCATTAACATCCAGAGCTTGATAACTAGTATTAAAACAAAGCACTCTGTGGCCTTTATAAGAAAAAGTTAGAAATAACGTATTCTTCAGATTGTGGACAATAATATGTGTGCATAGTATTATTCATTGTCTCCATTCTATCAAAATACACAATAAAATAAATTTTAATGGAGAAAAATCAATAAATATTTTGGCTAGAGTTCTTTGTATGGCAAAATAGTCCTAGTAATGGTTTATCCAAGCCAGGAGTTCCCCTCTTCATGATTATTCCCTTGTTTCACAGCTCCTGGGGTCTTCACTCTGTCTAGAGCATGGCCCACACCTCACCTCTAACTGTTGCCGTTTAACAGCTCTTAATAATAGCTGGTCCCCCAAATGTCTTTGTTTGCTCCCTTGAGGCACTAGAGCTCACACTGATTAAGGACACATTTATCAAAACCTGTAATTCCTTAACTGAACTTTTTAGGAGAATAAATTTATTAGTTTGGTCATTATTAGTTCTTAAAGATTCAGCCTATTTGCCAGGTGTGGTAGCACACACCTGTAATTTCAGCAACTTGGGAGGCTAAGGCAAGATAGCAAGGCCCAAAGCAATTTAGCAAGACCTTGTCTCAAAATTAAAATAAAAAGGGTTGGGGATGTAGCTCAGTGGTAAAGAGCCCTTGGGTTTCCCAGTACCCCCTCCAAAAAAAGAAAAAGAAAGAAAGAAAGATTCAGACTGTTTTAGTGGCCTTATAAGATTTTAAAACAGGCATTTCATGTCTATAGCAATAAATGTAGTTGACAGAAAGATATTATTGTTTCTTATAACTGCAGGTTTGATCCATCTTCTTGGGAATCTGTGGCCAATGAAGAGATGTGGCAAGCAAGGTGATTAATTACATTTTTGTGTTTGCAGTCTGTTTTTAATGTAGCAGAGAAGTAGCCTATGGCAATTTTTACTTTGGGAACAGGGGTGAGTGGTAATAAAAACAATATTTATGAGCAACTATATGGTTTAAGGCATTGTACAAATGGTTTTTTGAGCTAATACAATTAATCTATTCTCATCCTCATAACGTATGAAGTTTTTATTAATATCACCACTTTATAAAACAACAAACTGGAAGAAAGTGTACATGCCCAAGGCCACTACGCTATTAATGATGGAGCCTGGACTTTGACTCTAGAACAGTCTTAACTCCCATGCTCTCCTTTCAACTAAACCAAAGTGAATGAGATTGAGTGGAAGTTGACCATCGCAACCTTGCCTCTATTTGTAATGTGCCAGTTAATTAAGCACTTACTTAATACTTACTAGAAGCCAGGCACTGTTCCAGGCATCAAAGCTATACATATGAATATGACACAGTTTCTACCCTCATGGAAATCATAGTCTGTTGGAATGAACCAACATGCTAAAAGAGATTAATATGATAGATGCTGTACTTTCCTGTTGTTCAGAGAGAGATCACATTCTTCTGTATGGAACACTTCATAGTGATGTTACTGCTTTTCCTGGTCCCTGTCATTATTTTTAAATAATCAAAACAACTAACATGAGCAAACTTTGACTGAAATATTAATGTAAAGGTCTTAACTAATACACAGGGGTGGCTTGCTCCTATTGGCTGCTTCTTCTGCAAAAGTGTATACCAGAGACTGTGCACTTGGAATTGAGTTATGGTTTACATGTGTTTAAAACGATGTTAAGCTGGGCACAGTGATGCACACCTGTGACACAAGCTCCCTGGGAGACTAGAGCAGGATGATCACAAATTTGAGGTTTGAGCAACTTAGTGAGACCCTCTCTCAGTGGTAAAAGCACCCCTGGGGTCAATCTGAAGAAGGGGGGGAGGGGGAGGGAAGAGGAGGAAGAGGAAGAGGAGGAGTCAAGAAATACAACTGTAAGATAATGATTATAAAAATAGATATACCATAGTTTATAAATAACAGTTTTGAAAAAGTCAGAAAACAGCACATATCAACTTATCAGCTTAGTTATAAGGACAAACACTTGCTTTAAATCCCTGGTAAAAGATACATTGTATGCACATTTCTGTGACTAACTGTGGGAAAACTAGGGAGAAATCACATAAAAGAAGAAAGCTGTCATTACTCGGGTAGGTATTGATTTAATTAGTGTGCTAAATACAACTTGGATGAGTTTATGTGGTCAAAGAATCTAGCCACCTTTGAAGACCAGGTCACACACAGAGTAAGCTGCCATGATAAGCACTTTCAGGAATGTGCTGATAATCCAGCCAAGTCTCCCCTCTTTCCAGCTGTTCTTGCTTAAGAATAATGTTCATCTGAAGGAGACCAGATGTAATAGCAATGATTAATGTAGACTTTTTTCTGAAAGATTTGGTAATAAGTGCAGCACTTTGGGGAAGGGGCTGTTGCTATAGGTTCAGAGTAAACTTCCATGAACATGAAAGAATGAAAAATAGCACAGTAAAGTGTTTTGTACATTCCATACCAGTGGAAAGCTTGGAAGATTTAGCCCTGAATATGAAATTGATGGTATGATTTTAATAAAGGTTCCCATTCCCACCCCAGGATGAAAACACCATTCTTCATCTTCAGCCTGGCAGAAACTACTGATATGCCTTCAAAGGTGAAAACTCAGCTCTACTCTCATGCATATAAGGTATGTGAAAATTTTGTAGAGATATTTGGTGGGAAGGTGGAAGTCACTGGGATAGAGAGAGGATGTACAACAGAGTTTTTTGTTTGTTTTGGTACTGGGGATTGAACCCATGAGTGCTTTACCTCTGAGCACATCCCCAGCCCTTTTTATTTTTTATTTTGAGACAGGGTCTCACTAAGTTGCTTACGGTCTCATTAAGTTGCTGAGGCTGGCCTTGAACTATCAATCCTCCTGTCTCAGCCACTTAAACGGCTGGGATTACAGGCATGTGCCACCATGCCCAGCAATGACAGAGTTTGTATTCTTTTGTTTCGAACTTTAGTTTGGGCATTATAAAACATCATATAAGGGAAAATAACTCAATTGTATCATAAACAATGTTCATGATGGAGAGTAGACAAAATACTCCCACCAAGATGTCTGTAGCCTAATATCCAGAACCTGTGACTATGTTACCTTACATGGTAAAAGAGACTTTGTAGATGAGACTTAAGTTAAGGGTCTTGAGATGGAAGATTATCTTGAATTATTCAGGTAGGCCTGATATGATCACAGGGGTCTTATAAAAAGGAGACAGGAAGGTCAGAGTCAGAGGAGATGCAACGCAGAAGCAGAGATCACAGAGGGAGAGATTTGAAGACGCTACACCACTGGCCCTGAAGATGGAGGAAGAGGGGCTGCAGATTAAGAAATGCAGAGGGATGGGAGGGAAAGGGAGGGGGAAGGAGATTAGCAAGGATGGTGGAATGTGATGGACATCATTATACAAAGTACATGTATGAAGACTTGAATTGGGTATCAATATACCTTATATACAAACAGAGATATGAAAAATTGTAGTATATATATGTATTAAGAATTGTAATGCAAAAAAAGTACATGTATAAATGGCATAAATTGGTGTAAACATACTTCATATTCAGAGGTGTGAAAAATTGTGCTCTATATATATAATAAGGATTGTAATGCATTCCACTGTTGTCGTATATTTAAAAAATAATAATTAAAAAAAAGTGCAGAATGCCTTTGGAAGTTGGAAAATGTAGAGAAACAGATCCCTCACTAGGTCCTTCAGTAGAAATTCAACCCTGCTGATTTTACAGCTTCTCACCACCAGAAGTGCAAGATAACAAATATGTGTTTTAAGTTACTGTGTTCATAAGTTGTTATTGCAGCAATAGGAAACTATTATAATAGTTTCATTAAAAAAAAAACAAAAAACCTTCTGACAGGTTATCCTCTTTATAAAAGTCTTGACACTATCTACACCTGGAATGATAGAGCCAATGGTCAGTAATTATTTGGGCTGGGGTGGGGGGAGTTCAGTATCTTTAACCATCAGGGAAATGCAAATCAAAACTACATTGAGAGTCCATTTTACCTGAGATGGGTATCTCCTATGTCTCAGAATGGCAATCATCAAGAATATAAAAAACAGGCAGGCAGGGTGGCACACAACTATAATCCCAGCAACTCGGAAAGCTAACACAGGAGGATCACAAGTTCAAGGCCAGTCTAAGCAACTTTGTGAAACCTTGTCTCAAAATTAAAATAATAAAGTAAAAAGGACTGGGAATGTGGCTCAGTGGTGAAGTACCCCTGGTAATCCACCCCCCAAAAAAATATCCAGAACCTGTGACTAAGTTACCTTACATGGTAAATAGTAAATGCTAGTAAGGATATAGGGAAAAAAGAAGCCCTTATACAATGTTGGTGGGAAAGTAAATTAATATAACCACTATGGAAATCAGTATGGAGATTCCTCAAAAAACTAAAAATGGAACTATTGTATGATTGAGATATACCGCTTCTTGGTATATACTCAAAGGAATTAAAGTCAGCATACTATAGAGATACTGCATACCCATGTTTATTGCAGAACAATTTGCCACAGCCAAATTAAGGAAACAGCCTAGGTGCCTGTCAACAGATTAATGGATAAAGAAAATGTGGTATATATACACAATGGAATTTCATTCAGCCATGAAGAATAAAATCATATCATTTTTAGGAAAATGTATAGAACTAAGCTCATCATGTTAAGCAAAATAAGCCATGCTCAGAAAGACAAGTTTCACATGTTTTAAAGAGGACTTGAAAGTAGAAGGGAGATGATTAGAGAAGAAGAGGAACTTGAAAGGAGGGAAGGAAAGATAAGAGGGGTAGTGGGGAGTAGAAATGACCAAAGTATGTAATATGCATGTGAATATGACACAATCAAACCCATTGTCCTGTATAATCAATATATGCTATTTAAAAAATGATATAGCCATGGCTGGTTGAGATTTTAAGAGTAAAGGTAAAAGGTCACAGAGAGAGGCCCTGTCTTCTAACTGGCCACAGGAAGCTGAATGGACCTTCCCAAGGTACACTGAGGCTTCTGCACAAATTGTTCTTCTCTGCTGGGAAATGGAACACAAAAAGGAGGCTTGCTATGGCACTATTTTAACAAGTGTCTGCTTTTCTGTTATTTATAGCAATGGGCTCTTTCAACACCATTTAGTCTTGGAGTCTTATATAAGAAACAAATATCCTGGCAAGGACCTATGAAAGACAGAGCTCAGGACCTATGTGTTTGAGCAATGAGATTTTTCCGCTTTCTCTCTAGACTGCCATGGATCTGCTTAGCCAGGGCATTTGCTTGTGCTGAGTCAAAAATAACATGGCATCCAATAAGTATGACTAATTTCACTACTAAATTCTCATTATTGGTTCATTGTTTATTCATGTATTCCTTCACTCACAAAGCATTTATTGAGCACCAATTCCATACCACATACTATGCTGGAGATAATTGACCTTGTTCCAATTATCAAAAAAGTAGCAGGCTGAAGAGGGAGACAGATGATCAAGTCCTCAGTCACAGTTCACTCTTGTAAGTGCTGTGAGAGGCCTGCCGAGGTTCTGTGGGAACAGAGAGCCCGAGCTGGGAGGAAAGAAGAGAGCCTTCCAGAAGAGATGCCACTAGATGTCCTTGAAATATCAGAAAGAGCTGGCAAGAAAGATGGTGGGGCAAGGAAGTGAGAGAGGAGGGGAGAGCAGTCCATAAAGGAAGACACCCAGGGAGCAAAGGCAGGATCCTCCAGGGAATCCCCCTGGAGGACAGGAAGGGAGTTGGTTATGGGGGTGGCACACTGGAATTCCCTCTGGTAGATGGGAGGTCTAGGTTCTCCATCCTCCCTGCCATTAATTGTTAACTGTGAGTCAGTTAACCTTCCCAGGCTTTGATTTTTTTCCTTTAACAAATTATGGGCTTTTGGGGGCTGCAGTTGTGGCTCAGTGGTAAAGCGCTTGCCTAGCATGTGTGAGGCCCTGGGTTCGATTCTCAGCACTGCATATAAATAAATGAATAAAATAAAGGTCTGTCAAAATCTAAAGAAAGTTTTTTAAAAATATAGGCTTTAAACTTCAAAAGATTAGCTCTTAACCAGGTGTGATGACACACACTTAAATCCCACAATTTGTGAGGCTGAGGCAGGAAATTGCAACTTTGAGGTCAGCCTCAGCAACTTAATGAGATGCTACTTCAAAAAAGAGAGAGAGAGAGAAAATAGGACTGGGGATATAGTTAAGTGCCCCTAGGTTCAATCCCCAATACCACACACATACAAAAATAAGATCAGCTCTTGTACCTTTGAATATATCATATTCTGTTCATCTCTCATACCCTGTAACACTATGAAAAATAAACAGTATTTATTTGGGAGAGCTAGGTGTTGTAGCACAGGCCTATAATTCCAGTGACTCTGAAGGTTGAGGCAGAAGTATCACACGTTAGAGGCCAGCCTCAGCAACTTAGTGAGGCCCTAAGCAACTTAGCAGGAACCTGTCTCAAAATAAAAACTAAAATGGGCTGGGGATGTGACTCAGTGGTTAATTCCTGATACAAAAAAAAAAAAAGCAGTATTTACTAGGGAGAAAACTGAGAATTATTAATATTTTATTTTTATTTTCTTATCAGTGATCTCTTCCGTGGTCAGTTGCTAGACCACCTAAAGCTCATTTGTGGATTTTTCCCCCCTTTGGACAATAAGCTTTTTTTTCAGTGAACACAGACTATGGGTATTTCCTGTGACTACAGATGTGTGATAATTCTTACAAGACAATTGAGGGCAATTATTTGGTGGATCAACACAAGCCCACCCCTATTACTGGTTTTTCTAGAATATTGTTAGGTGTAAAGGATATTTTTGTTGTCATTTACATCATCTAGCTCAGTAGTTTAAACAGAATATTAAGTTCAGGGATGGTAGAGAAGCATGGAATAGCCAGCTCCTCAGGAACAAATTGATTAAGTTGAAAATGTTTCCAGTTAATGGGACAAGTCTATTAAAACAATGTCATAGTAGCACACTCAGAAAAGGAAATATAATTCCAATTCCACATCATGAAACATGATTGGCTTCTTAAGACTTGACATTTGTGACTTACTAGATCATCCAAATCAAATTGAAGATGCATCAGTCATAATGTAGGTTCTTCAATACCTAAAGACTATATAGGAGGTAGGTCACTTGAGCCTCTGATTCTCTTGAGCAATTCAGGAAATTAAGTCTTCTTGAAGTACTCTCTTTTGGACTCCAAAATCTCAACAGGTTTTTTGAAAATAGTTCCTGAGCACCTACTTGATGTGAGCAGCATGCTATACACTTTATATACATTCCTCAGAGGGAAGCTCAGAAGAAGCAACTGAAAGAGAAAAGGAGATTATGAGAAAGGGCAGAGAAGAATTGAATGTTTTACCAAAGGAATAAAAATGTAGGAGGGCTGGGGATGTGGCTCAAGCGGTAGTGCGCTCACCTGGCATGCATGTGGCCCGGGTTCGATCCTCAGCACCACATACAAACAAAGATGTTGTGTCCGCCGAAAACTAAAAAAAAAATATTAAAATTCTCTCTCTCTCTCTCTCTCTCTCTCTCTCTCTCTCTCTCTAAAAAAAAAGAGATTTCAATTTAAAAAAAAAATGTAGGAGGCAGACTTTATAGCGTTGATATATATTAAAGCATGTGGGGACTCTTTCCTATTTCATTGTGTTGTGGGGGATTGAACCCATGCTAGGCAAGTGCTCTATCACTGAACTACACCCCCACCCCCACTTCCTATTTCATAAAAATAAGGGAACTGAGGGGGAAGTTGCTGTAAAAGGCAACTTGAAGATGGAAGGTTTATTAAGTATCAAAATGGCATATCAAACATGGATTTTTAACAAGGATGTTGTTTTGAAATAGGTATGGATTTGTCTTCTCTGGAGTAGGAGTTTGAGAAATAAATAATACAATTGGTCTGTTTCAGCAAAATGACGTTTTGAATGCAATTCTAATTCAAAGAGCACTTGTCCCATAGAAAGCATTATTGCTATTCTGTGCTCAGAGAATCTACAGGAAAACTCCTGGGAATCCAGCTGTAACTTGACAGTCCCCAGGAAGGCTGTGAAATTCCCAAAGAAGCAAGCATAACACTACATTTAGCAGATTTGTTTTACCTTCTTATTTATTTATTAAATTTTAATGTGTTTCCTCTGGAAAACTCAATATTTAAAATTCTAACTATATTCAGTTGATACTGTCTCTGATGTTGGAAAATCAAAATTTGAAATTTTTGTGGGCAAATTTTAACTATCAAAAATATAAGCTATAGGATAACTGAAAATTTTTGCTATCTTGCTTTAAGGATATCTCTTAAATTCTGTTATGCTTAACCTACCTGATGATAGAATTGTTTGGATTGTTTTGTTATTGCTATTATTACTGTTGTGTTCAATGCAGAGAGAAATTCTTTTAAATAATGTGGGACAGAATTTAAATTCCTTCAAGTTCTTTTTCCACACAGTCTTCTAAAGAAAGTTGTCATTTTTTTCCCCCTCTAACAGCTAAATTTAGAGTTTCAACTTCTCTGCCTGTTGAGTAAATAGCTTGCCACAATTTAGACCTAAATCCCTTTCCCAGAAATCTTTCTGGAGGAAGAGCATTTTGTCCTGACACAGTGTGTCTCGGTTCCTTCTGCAACATCCAAAAACCCCAGAAGCAGTTTTAGATGAAGCATATTTGCCTCCCGCTACTGTTATAATTACAGTAACATCGTTGCATTTTCTGCATGGCCTAGCAACAATTTGATTTTACTGTAGGCTGCTTGGATTTTTTTTTCTTAATTCCTTTATGTTTTATGGTTTTGGGGGAAAAAAAAGTCAAGGAATAACAATGGAATACCAACATTTTTCCATTTTCCAGCTTTATAAGGAGATTGTCTATTTACAAAAGGAACACCCAGTGAATTGGCACAAGAACTACGCCCTCGCTTGTGAGCGGATGCTTCGTCTTCAGGAGAGAGATACAGACGCTGAAGTCCTGTTGTCTGAAACCATCAGACATTTCCGTCTATATACTCAGAAAGCACAGAATGATCCCCAGCTAGCTGATATTTTAGTTGCTCTCAAGCACTTAAGAAAAGAACTGCAAGGTCTGAGAAATATGAAAAATGTGTGATACAGCAAAATGGGAAAAACCTGCTCAACTTTCAACTTCCAAAATTCTGAAGTCCAAAAGTTTTCCTTCAAGAAAACTGTATAAGAAATGGAAAACTTAGTGATTTTTCAGATCCAAGTAATATGGTACAACAATATTGCTTAATGAATGTTTAGTGATTGAGATGTGTGCTATTTATGCAAAATTATATTTATCCCATGTTACCAAATTAGCATATCCATGAGAAGCTTTTGAAAATTTTTTTCAAAAATCTTCAACAACCTTATACCAAACAACTGTACTTGATTCAGTGAAATTCTAGAAGATAATGAACTACTTTCATAGGGCCATGTTTGTCTATTCATACCAGACCAAAGACATTTTCTGTTTTCTGAAAATGAAATAGTTTTTTAAAGGAATGGATCTCTCTATGCTCTAAATTACAATTCCTTTTTCTTTAAGTAACTATTGTTGTTGTGTAATCATACTTCAAGCTACACAGCAAGTAGGTGATATTTTGAGAAACCTTTGAGTTTTATTGTTATAAGACAATAGTTTTCTGAAATCACGAATTTGAGCTAATTTAGTGTTTGCTTATTTCAGTTACAGAAACCAAATGGCAAGTAAAAAGGATTTTACATTTACATAATTAATTTTATATTTATGTTTTACTTCTATTTGTACTTACAGATATAGGCCCAATAATTAGGGGTTCCTGCTGCCCAATGCAGGGGGGAATAAAAAGGTTAGGGATTGGTTTAGGGGGATGGGAAAGTTCAATAAATTCATTTCTGTTACAAGCATCTTTTATACATATTACTAAAGAGAACAGAGTAAGAAATGAAAATAATAGTTCTTTATTTTATTATGACAGTTAATTAATAGCAACCTGTTTTAATGAATAAAGTCACTCAGAGTCCTTCAGCACTTCCTAAGTAGAGGCCAGAATCTGTAGGGATTCTTTTCCCCCCAATTGTAGAGCTCCTAGACTCCAAGCACTATATAGGCCCCTGTATAGAAATGCTCACTAATGAAGAGGGAGGGCTAGAAGCTTGTCTGCATTCAAAGATCACTGGTGAGTCATTCAGCAAGAAAAGGCCCCTTACCAGGAATAGTCACAGTTCCGTGGCATTGTACTAGCAAAAGGGTCTGATCAAAGGTCTCCTGTGGAGCTTGCATGGTTCCCTTTCATACTACGACCATAATTAAAACCACTAATTCTCTTTTAAAATGCTGCAGGATGCCATGTAGGCATCTGTCTGGAGTGTCCTTTGTGATGTCATAAGCTGTTAAGGACCAGTGCCGAGGGCTTTTGAGCGAAATGCCAGTCATGAAGGTGCTTCAAGACAAGGGTGCCTCTAAAAGCTTGACAGGGCCTTGACTGCACAATTCGAGCTGAATTTGCCCCTTGTCAGCTGCCAGTAAATAAATCTCAAAGGGGGAAAAGCTGAAGTTTCATTACCTGATCCATGGGGCTTTGTTGGTTTTGGCATCACACAGGGGAAGCTCTTGCCCCGCCATTCTCTGGATTTGAAGATGTCCATTGGAGCCTGCAGTGCCTGGACAGGGTTCAGAGCGGAACCTTTTGAAGAGTGTCAATAGTTGTAACAGTTCAGCTGTTAGGAAGACAAATAAATGGAGGAGCTCATTAATCCTCTTTTGGCTCTCAGTGCCTTTTGCCCTTTTATCACAGCCTTATTAGGCTCCTACTCATCTTGAACCAGAAAAAAATGAATTGAAGTTGTTGAGTACTAATTGGCAAAGACTTTTAATCATGGGCCAAGAACTTTCACTGACTTGAAAGTAACTTCTCCACAGGAAAGAGCCAAAAACCTGGTTTACCTTAAAACAAAAACCTGTTGGAGTTCAGTGTGGTGTAAAAATTTAGGGAAGCACTGATAAATTGTGTAAGTTTATCCTCCTGAAAGAAATTATATAAGATTATGATTTTCAATTTTAAGGGGGAAAAGTATAAAAAAATGCATTGTCTTTTTTGGTTCAGAAAAGGGACTGCATGCCTAGTGCAGTGACTGTTTGCTTCTGAGCATCTTCACATAAGTATGAATGTTCATCTGAGCAGCTACCAACAGATCATGTTGGAGAAACCTTATTAAAAGTTATATTCTATAAATAACCTTGAGAGTAGCAGTGAAGACATATTTTTGATAATACATATATATGTAACTCTGTACTAATATGTTTCATTAATTGTTGAATCATACACAGATTATTCTGTATTTGTGGAGCAGGAGCTTTGGACCACTTTTGCTTTGAGAAAGCAATAATATATGGCCCAAAGTAGATAGAATCATGATTATTTAAAACTCTAAAAACCATTGGTAAATATAAAAAATGTAAACTGAGCTGAGATCTAGGGATGTTGGACTTCATTTCCAGATCAACTACACTGAAGAATTCTTTCCTGTCTATTGTGTGAGTCTGAACAAGTGGCTTTTTTTTTTTTCTTAACTTTCCTTGAGTAGTGCACAACACCATAAAATCTGGTAGAATGGGTTTCTTTTAGTGTAACCCCCGCCCCATATTGAAGAGGATGTGAAGGAGATGGCTTCTCATGCAGGATTTGGCCGGCATTCTCTAGAAGTGTCCCAGGAGTGCTGTGGGTTGGCAGGATGACAGGAACCCCACAAGGCCAACTTCTGCCTGGACTTTGGCCTGAAGAGCAAGTGGGAGCCAGCAAAACTGTCTGCCTCTCCACATGCTGCAGCGCTCTTCTGCCTGGCACCAAGGCTGTCACACACCAGAGGGCAAGTGGAGAGAAGGACATTGTGGCTTCCATGCTGCCTAACAACCTTCCAAGTGTGTTCGACTCCCCATCCTTTCCTGTTCCCTCTGGTGGGAGTATGCATGGTTCTTGTTCACTTTCCTTTTTTCTTTGTTTTTTTCAAAAGAATCCATTTTTATAAAATACCTTTCTTCTATTAGTCAAAATACAGCTAAAATAGAAGGAAATTGATTGCTAGTGTACTATTTTAAAAACTTACAAGTAGAAATTTTGAAGTGTTATTTCTACCCATATTCTTATTGTTTTCCAATGATGTAACCATGATGTTTAGCCTTTATCATATTAAAGCCTATTTTGAGTGTTAAAAGTTATTGTTAGGATACCCTGCTAATAACTTGAAGTCATCAGGCTAGGATATAAAGAATAGATGTTTTAATTCATGTTTTAAATGTTAAACATTGTGAGTCTTTCATCATAATTCTCATCAATATCCTTCAGAAGTTAATAATTTAATGCTTTTAATAATCAGAAATTTTAATAAAGATTGTTAAAAATGAATCATTTTACATCAAGTCCTTTTACTCTCTTTTACTTTTGGTATATTTTATAAATACACCAACATAAGGTGCTACTTAAAATTCTGTTCTAACTGGCTCCAACACCTATGGTTAGGGAAATTTAGAAAACAGTTCAGCCCAGTAAGAGATTCACACTACTACTTTGTCCTCAAATTTGGTTGTGGATGCAAAACCATTTTAAAGCTTATACTCACAAACAAATGATGTTTCCAGGGATTTTGGGAACATCTAAAGGCCAAGATCTTGGCACAGTATTACAGAGCAAACAAGGAGCTAAAGCTTAGCAGTGATCATGCTCAATGAAGACGTCGTTGTCAGTACCTTCTAAAGGTCTGTTTGATTTGGATCAGCATGGATGATATTTTTAAAAGCCTCAGGAATAGCACAGTATGCTCACCTGGATATGGAAAGTAAACTAACAGAAATATATCTTGAAAGTTTTTTTTCCCCCTCTTCAGAAAATAAGAAATCTGGTAGCTCTTCAACAATGTAACATATATTTGGTAGAAATTGTTATGCACTGGAAAGATTAGTTTGTGTTATATTGGGGGTGGGTAGCAATGGTTGCAAAGCAGATGGAGGTTCCAAAACTCTAAATGTGAAACCAGCAATTATTGGCCTGTAAGTATAGTTCTTTGGCTCTTTTTGGAAGATTCAAAGTGTTATGGGCAAAAGTTATTTTTTTTTTGTCATATAGATATTATGATGATTTTTTAAAAGTTGAGTTGATGAAGTTGAGAAGTTTTAAGATAAAAGTCAAGTACACAAATGCAAATAATTGGGCCATTACTCCTATCCCAGTGATCCAACTTCACAGAGCAACCAAATAATCTCAAGACATTTTATACCTAGTTGCAAAATGTGACAATAATGTTGTTAAATTAAGGTGCAATGAAAGATAGAGAAAAACAAGCCAAAGTTAGGAGTTTTCATAAACTTAATTATTTGGAATTTGTTATGTCTACTGTAAGTCAGGTGGGGTGGCACACGCCTGTAACCCCAGCTAGTTGAAGGCTGAGGCAGGAGCATCCCAAGTTCAAGGCTATCCTGGCAACTTAGTGAGACCCTATCAAAATTAAAGAACAAGGGCTGGGAATATAGCTCAGTAGCAGAGTGCCCCTGGATTCAAACCCCAGTATTAATTAATTAATTAATTGTCTGTGTAAGTTGTATTAGTAGAAGAAAAAGTACAATAGATGGAAAAGAAATAAATCTTATATATTAAGTTCATTATAAGTTACATGTTATAAACTAATAAATAGAGATTGTGAATTATGTCCTGCTGTTAAAAGAAAACCACCATAATCATCTTCTATTTAGAAGTGTTAACTGAAAGGGGGTTGTTTTGTAATGTAACCTTTTAAAAAAGATATAAAGATATTTGAGATTTCTCTGAAATAGTCCCTTACATAGTTGAACCATTGGAAATATCCTTAATACTTGCATTTATTTCTTATATGCAAAAAGTATATATGCTTAAAACCAAAATGCACACAGTGCTGGGGGAATGAGACACCAGGCCTCATTCTTGGTTGAATCACCCATTATCCCAGAACCATGAACATCATGTAGGTGTAAGGAATTCCCTGGGAAACCCTGGTATACTAAGACTTGAACCCCGAACTGCAATAGTGTACGCATGGAGGATTTTGAGAAGAGGCTAAAAAATACAAAGACTAGAATCTTCTTATAGTGTCTTCCCTCAAATAGGTTTTGAAAGTGAAAGGCAAATATAATTGTGTTATTAGTAGTACTTTTAAACATAAATGTAAATAAATTAAGGACTCTTTTCAATTATTCTAGCAAAAACTACAGAAAATTTCAAAGGAATTGTTTAAAAGCAGAAGTGATCAATTCATCAAAAAACTAAGAGTACTTTGAGTAAAGAGTTAAAAGCCAGACAAGCAGGTAAAAGGAATTAAAAAAAAAAAAAGTTTGCTTACAGAATAATGAAAAGCTGAAGTTCAATTGTGCAGAGCATAAAATAGGTCAGTTCACTGGAGAGTACTTGTATTTAGCATCATATTTATTTAATATGTCATATTGTTTTGCCACATTTATAGGGTGTTTATTCAATCAATGGACTGGTATTTATACAGCTGTTATTCTTCCAATGATCAAAATCGTCACCATTAACATATGCATTTACCTGTGTTCCCCAGGAGGCAGTTCCTAATTATGCAGAATTGTGCCCACTGGAGTGAATGTCAAACTGTGGGTCACAAAGTTCATTTAACAAGAATTGACCAACTTTCCCTCCCTGCCACTTCTTCTTGTACATGGGATTGAACCCAAGGGCACTATACCATTGAGCCACCCTAGCCCTTTGGCTTTTAATTTTGAGACACTAAATTGCTAAGGGCCTCACTAAGTTGCTGAGGCTGGCCTTCAATTTGCGATCCTTCTGCTTCATATCCTTTCAAGTAGCTGGGATTACAGGCTACTAACCACTCGAGTACCTGGTCAAGTGGTGGTACCTGGCCTGACCAGCTTTGTCTTAATGAAACAGAATTTAAAATATTATAAAGCATCTGAGCTAAAACAAGGGTTAAGCATCATTTCATGAAACTGTTTCATTTCATGTAGGTGTATGCACATGTATTATATATATGTGTGTGTATGTATGTAACTTTACATATACATTTAAAGTGTATGTATTGAATCACAATGTACTCATTTTGGGACACAGTAAAAAATAAATTTGAGGGATTGGATTGTGGCTCAGCAGTAGAGCGCTTGCCTAGCATGTGCAAGGCCCTGGGTTCGATCCTCAGCACCACATAAAAATAAATAAATAAAACTAAAGATATTGTGTCCAACTACAACTAAAACATATTTTTTTAAAAATAAATAAATAAATAAGTAAATAAAAATAAATTTGAAAGCCATTGGCTTAGGAAAACAACTTCAAAGGAGTTAGTAAGAGATCATCTAGTATTAGCTATCACAACTAATCTAATAAATGAAAATGAAAGCTATAGTAAATAAGTGGCTTATGTTATACACCAAGGTTGTGGTGGAACTGGAACTAGTATTTGAGCTTCTAGGGTTAGCCTGGTGTGCTTTCCCATGTCCATCACAGTTTGATGAAACCAGCGGCATCCCATCATCAACTCTGTGGAACACTGAAGTCCTCAAATAATCCAGCCACTTTTAAATTATGATAAACTTTTCTAGAGGTAAATGGTGTATAACAACAAGAACTCATGTCACAGGAAGTTGTTTAAAATGTTATATGCTGAACTTCTTTCTCCCCCTCTTCCATTCTTCCAGAATAGAATTTTTTCCCCTTTCCTTTTTAGATAGGGCCAATTGTTCCCCTGGCTGTTGACTGAGAATTTCCACTCCCATTCTGGATTTAGGAGTATATACTCAAATTAAAGGACTTTAGTGTGATAAGAAAACAGTCACTTTGAAATCCAGGAACTTATTAACCTAAGCACATTCCAGCTGAATCAGCTGTTGGAAGCTCCTTCTGAGAAAGGTTATGCCAGTTTATGTTATTTCTTTCCCTTCCTAATCCAGTTCAAAACACAGTCCTATTTCTGTTTTGCAGAAGAACATGTGCCACTCCATTGGAATGTTTTTGAGTTGGAAATTTCTGCCCTCCAGAAGATTAGAACGCCTCAAGTTGGTGCTCACCACTGTTCCATTCGGTTTAGCTACTTTATTTAAAACACAAAGGATCCAGTGGCAGAGATCTCTTTGAAGACCTAAGTGTTTGGTTTCCTAATTATGAACCAATTCTGTGTGTAGGTAATAATAATTCCTTCCCAGTTCGCCTCTTGAGTCCTATGTATGATTTCTAAAATGATATAATACTAGTAATAATAATCACTATGATAACAATCTTAGTGACATTTGTCATCCATTGAATTGCTTTAGTTGTTTGAAATGACCTATTTTATTTTGTTTCATTTACTGTCTTTGTGAGGCAAGAAAATTTGGTGTCTCATTGAAACAAACACCTCTCCCCACCCAAACTAGGCCTTTTGCACATTTGGTAAAAATATACAGATGGCTACTTCACTGTGTTAGCATTTAATAGTTAGCATGTAAGAGGACTTCTTTACATGTTCCCTGTTGAACACATAAATAGTTGATTTAAAGAGCTTCAACCAGCCAGGTGTGGTGGTGCTCACCTGTAATCCCAGCAACTCAGGAGGTTTAGGCAGGAGGATCACAAGTTTGAGGTCAGCCTTAGCAACTTAGCAATACCATTTCAAAATAAAGAATAAAAAGGGCTGAGGATGTAGCTCAGTGGTAGAAAGCCCAGTACTGAAAAAATGAATAAATAAATAAAAATAAAGACTCTAAACCTGTTGAATGCTATGAGTTAATTTGTACTGTGTAAAGGTATGAATCTATGCAATAAATAAAGAGCTCTGTATCAAAGCAATCTTCTGAGATCTCATAATAATGGTGTTATATTGTCATGTGAAACGTGATCTGCTTAAAATTTTGGCAAAATAGAGATTCCACATGTCTTTGTATTAGAGTGCACCTGGGGCTGGGAATGTGGCTCAGGCGGTAGCGCGCTCGTCTAGCATGCGTTCGGCCCGGGTTCGATCCTCAGCACCGCATACCAACAAAGATGTTGTGTCCGCCGAGAACTAAAAAATAAATATTAAAATTCTCTCTCTCTCTCCTCTCTCACTCTCTCTTTAGAAAAAAAAAAAAAAATAGAGTGCACCTGGATTGAATAAGTACCTCCGCAAGCAACTGCTCTCACCCCTTCAGGCTCCCATAGCCACATTCAGTCACTCTGGCCCCTTCTCTGTAGAATGGGGATATGATAAATAGGCTTGCTTCATGGTGGGGCTATAAGGGTGAAACACTGATATTTATAAAGTGCTTCTAACAGTTCTAGTATACACCAATTGTTCAGTATTGGCTCTTTTCATTAATATGTCAATTTAAAAGGTTCTTATTTACTTTGCATTTCTTAGTAAAATAAATCCTCAAAGTTTTCTCGTCCTTTGCATCTCATGTTTAAAAATGTCCTCGCTAAATGTGCATCTGGAAATTTAAAAAAAAAATTTTTAATTTTTTACAATGATATTGATAAACAATGTGTTATTTAAATTATGTGGGTAACTGGCAAATATAAGAGAGTAATCAAAAAGCACTGAGTCAATGAAGAAATGAAATCAATTTCATCAGTAATGCAGACATGTCTCCACTTACTGCACTCATACACAGGTAATGGCCCTGTATTCACAATGCATTCCACATGACCCCCTTACTATGATGGTCCTCCTTTTACTGGTTTCCCTGAACCAGGGCCCATCTAGGCAAAGACTTCAACATTATTATTCTCTGTCTCTTCTTTCCAGTCTTAGATTTTGACATTTATGCATTGGCTCTCCTTCAACCTTCCCCCAAATATTGAAGATTCTTTTGGGGCTAGAGACCTCCCAAAGAACAGTCTCTTCCTAAAACAGCCTCAGGAAGATTGGAGTCCTGGGCACAGGGCCATTGCTGGGCTTTTAAAACCATCCTGGAGGCTGGACGTGGTGGCACCCACCTGTAATCCCAGCAACTCAGGAGGCTGAGGCAGGAAGATCATAAATTGGAAGCCAGCCTCAGCAAATTAGCAAGATCCTAAGCAACTTTGACTCTGTTTCAAAATAAGAAGGACTGGGGATGTAGCTCAGTAGTAAAGCACCCCTAGGTTCTCTCCCCAGTGCCAAAACCAAAAACCAAACAAATATCATCCAGGGGACTGCAATCATATTTCTGAGAGGGGATGAGCAGAGTATTCATGAGGCTGCTTCCTTTTTTATTCATTTAATCAATAGACATTTTTTGAGCCCCTATAATGTGCTAGACCTGGGTATTAGGTATTCAGAGAAGAAGCAGACACATAAGGGCCCTGTCCCCACAGAGCTTCCTTACTAAGGTTGGAGAAAATAAAAATAAGTCTAAATGCCTTACTAGACTTGACACAAAAAGAAAATCAAACCTTTCTTGTAATCATGAATGATGCTTGAGAAATAGTTACCCCACCCCTCAGAACATATCCCCAAGTTGCCCACTCACTGAGATGTCTGCATCTCATTCTTAGGTTATCTGGAGCCCTGCTGAATTTACAAAGGGCTGTGCGGGACTATTTTGGTGTAAAATGCACCACTTCCCCTCCCACACCAGCATCCGTTCCTTTGCCTTCCTTGGCCACCCTTATCTTTCTGCAGTAGTGCTAGATTCAAAAGTCACTAACCCTGTCTATGGCAAAGAAATAGCCCACTTCTGCTTCTGCCACCATAATAACAGAAAGGAGGCGACAGGAAGAGCTATGTGTCACCTACCTCCCCTTAGAGCCGCCACTCAGTTCTTAGAGGGGTGCTGGTTGCATGAGGGCCCTCAGTACTCACCCTGCCTAGTTTCTTGCTAGAAAGCAGTACAAACCACAGGGAGGAATCACTGCTCAATAGGATTCTTTCCCAAAATGTACAATCTCAAGTTTAATTCCAAGAAAACATCTCACAGACCCAAATAAAGAAACTTGTGAAATATTTGACCAAAATATTTATAAGTATTTGATTTTTCAAATATATCAAGGTCATGAAAGACAAGGAAAAAACTGAGAAAAAGTCACAGATTTAGGAAAACTTAAGAGACAGACGACAAAAAGCAACGTGGAATCCTGGGTTGGATCTGAGAACAGATTAAGAGAAACGTGGGTGGAACCCGCTTCAAAGTCTGTAGTGTCGTGTTAATAGTATCATGCTAATATTAGCCTCTTGGTTTTGATCTTTGTGCTCTCTATGTAAGATATTAAATTAGGCAAGGTTGGGTGAAGACTAGGCAGAAACTTTCTGAATTGTTTTTGCAATTTATTGTGTAATTCTAACTTGACTCCATAATAAAAGGGTTTTCTAAAAAATCAAAGCAAAGCACTTCTTGTTCCCTTCTTTCTCCCTGTCACTCTTTATTGACTGCGTTAGGCTTCAAGATGAACAATAGATAGGACAGTGGTCTATAGTACTAGGGTGCACCAGTGATCAAAGAGACAAGATTCTAAGAGCCAAAGGCCACTGGCCTGTCACTAGTCTGGCTTTTAGATGAGTTGGCCAACCAACATTAGCCCTGGGCCTGAGCCCCGCTCTCAGCGGCCATCCAGGAGGACCTGGGTGAGGAGCGAATATCTCCCCAAAGCCTGAAGTTCTATTCCCAGCACCTGGGAAGGCTCGGGAGAGGCCAGTGCCCGTTAAATTCCCCTCAAAGCCACTGGACTTGCACCCAGCTTGCAGAGAGCAGGATCCAGTCTTGAATTATTCCTCTGGTCCTGGTTTCTTGTTCAGGCAGCCACCACGGGAGAAGAGGAAATGGAGGCGAAGCATCCTTAATACCCTAATTCTTTCAAAAGATGATTCAGGTTTTTGTAGCCTCATTAGCATTTGCCGATAAAAATACATTTTGAGTGGTATTATGCTAAGTAATTATTCTTACAAGATGTGAAATTAAACACATTTTACTCAGCATGAAATTATTCCTGCCATGTACCGAGTTGGGTGACAGCTTGAGAGTTTGGGTGGTGGATTGCAAGACAGGGAGACACCATCAATGTACTTAAAAAAAAAAAAAAAAGCCAACCCCAAATATTCCACCAAAGGTAAGTCCTTGTAGCAAAATGATTTTGGCTGGATGAAATATTAAACCTGCTACTATAAATTTCACGCCTTGCATTCCTGAAGCAGATGCAGGGTGATGATGCCAAAAATTAATTGGAAATAATGCGACTTGCCTTGTGTACTCTATCCAGTAGAGGGCATAGCAGATAAGCATTGTGTGCGTTGGCGACTTAGCAGCCACTGATAAGACTTGTTTGTAATTGCTTCTGTAAAGATATGTAGCAGCATGCTTGGATGCTTATTTACATTTAGGAATGTGGTTAGGAATAGAAGGTTTAGATTTATAACTTTGTTTTTGTCTGTCAATACATGGGAGACTTTCGGTTGTTGCAAGTATTATATTTACCAATGTGCAATGTTAAATTGCTGGATTTAATTGTTACAGTACAGTGAATTATTCTATTATTTCTTACTTTTTTTATCCTAAGGAAAATTCAAACTTTCCAGGCTTTAGGGCAGGATAAAATGGCTCTGAGCATGTCAGTGTCTCAAGAGCACATTATTTTCTTATTGGATTGTATTAACTTTACAGATGGAAATTTGAAGGAGAATTAGAAGGCTTAGAGATGGAAAATTTGGAGAAGAAAAGAATAATGTCTTAAGATTTCTGGAGGGGCTAACTGGTAAGTCATTTTGAAAGCTGTTGATGCTAATTCTCATAGCAAAAGACATAGCAGACCCTAAAATGATCAGGAATGAGGCACAGAATTTCTAAGAAGGGAGTGAATCTTGTGTCACACTCAAAATTGCCAAAGGATTATTTGGTACGTGTACGTGCTCTCTTTCTCTCTCCCCCTGCCCCCCTACCACCCCTTTACAATTGGCACAGATTTTTCTTGACTACACTCCTAGTAGGGCAACTTTCCTCAACCTAGGAGAGGGTGTTTGGCCGTTCTGCTTAGTTTAAAAGACAAACACAGTTTCCAGTATCAGATGCACATATTTGTCCCTGAAGAGACAGCAACATGACATATATAAACAAACATTCATCCATAAGCACTGTAATTGCTGCAGGGAAACCTGGAAGCGGCGGTGGTGGCGGGGGGTGCAACATAATAAACCTAAGAATAATACTAATAAACCTAACAATAATACTAGAGAAAAAGATGTAGGCCTCCTCCTGCCAGGGATCCTGTTTTCCTGAGTATCAAATGGCTGGGGTGGGCGACCACAGGCTCTCTCAACCAAGCTGTCTGATGAAACCCTGAGTAGGCTCCAGCCTGGTGGGCCCAGGCTCCCGGTTGTTGACACCCCCATGGTTTCCTCCTCTTCTTCTGGAGCTTTTCCCCAAACTTTGGATGCCTCTGCAGGATCCTCTGGTCAGAGGAGCCCCGTGGGGCATGAGCAGGTGAAGGAGCTTGCCACAGAGCCCACTCCCAGGTAGGGAACTAGGAGCGCCCATCCTGGGTGATAGGAGACTCACTTTTCTTGCTGCCCTTTTTTGCCATAAACAAGTTCTGCCCAATCTTAAAATAAATAGAATTGTACAGACAGTTATCTAACAAACTGAACCACGCAGATAGGTGTCTATAAAGATACGTAGTTTTTTTTCTTTTCTTTTTAAACAAAGCAAATTATAGAGAAGCAGAACCTGAGCCAGTAGATAAGGAATTATCCATTCCCAGACCTGCTCTGATTGTCCACCTTGTTCCTTGCCGTTTGTATTACTTTCTCCTTCTTATGCTCTCCATGTAGAAATAATTATCCTTTCTCCCAGGGCTATGTGCTACTGTTGATCTGTTATCATTTTCCCTTTGAGACTTGAGTTTGCTGTTTATTTTATACCATGTCTTTATTAATGGACTTCTGTGTACTCATGTGTGTGTTTGTGTTGGAGTTAGGAGAAATAGGTGGTGATGGTGAAGGAAAAAGGGAACGAGAGAGAATGGGGAGAGGTCACTTGTCATCATAAAAGTTGAAGCAGAATTCAGCCTGCAGGATTATTAGCACAGGTCTTAGGATGAGTGCAAGTTTAATGTGAAAGTTAGGGCCTCCAGAGCTCTGCTTCCCAATCACCCCTCAAAATCCTGTTGCTGTTACTATCACAGAAAGCTATATGTGCCCTCTGAATGGCAAAAGCCATGCTTGGGCTCCAAAAATTTGTAGCTGCCAAGAAAAAAATCTAAATCATGCCTCTCTTCTTAGAGAGTTGATTCTTGTTTTAAAATTATTCCAGTTTTTATTATTCATTATTATTATTCATTACATTTATAGTTTGTAGATCATAATTTCATTGCATTCCAGCTAGTTAAAGCAGAAAGTGATGTATTGTGAGACATTAACTAACTGGCTGACAGAATTGCCAGGAGGGCTGAAGAGAAGGGAGCTAGGTTTGGCCTTCCAAGGATGACTCTCAACTCAGCTCTGCAGAGCCCAGTCCCAGTGGAGCTGTGGCCTTCTACAGTCAGGGAATTCCCTCACTCATAAAATGGGAAGCTACTTCTCCTGCCCCAACACCAGAACCATGATACCACTGCCACCCCTGGGAAGTGACCTCCGTCAGGAAATTACTGCCACTGCTACAACCCACTGCCCTCTAGAATCCATACCACCAAGATGGCTGATCCACGCTTGCCTTTCAACATTATGCAGCTGGTAAGCAGGGACAGGCAAACCAAATGGCTCCAGCCATGCTTGCCAGCAAAGAGAACAGGCACACAAGTTGTGTCCCCTGCTGCCTTCCACATGCCTCAGGGGTGCAGCTGAAGGCTGAGCCATGCTGACATCCGAACCCTCACTGCAAGGGTGTCTGGGATGAACAATTTTAAGTTTCCAACCTCTGCAATACAGAGAGCATTCTAGAAGATGATTGGATGAAATGCTCTGCAAACAATTATGGATATGAAAACACACTTGTCTTGAAAAGGCATATTTACAAACTGTATGCAAGAGCAAAAAATTGTTTCTTTTGAATCCCAAACAAATGTGCATCAAAAATAGATAAATTAGTAATGCAGGATTGTTCCAACAAGGGTTTATAGGTACTAAGATCAGCCCAAAATAAAGGGAGATGAGAATTCAATATTTCATCTATTTTCAACACAATTTTATCTATTTATGTGATGTCCAGAGCATGTTCATCCATATATCAATTAGGACATGGAGAAGAGCAAGACAGCCCATTTCACCCACTAATGGCCCAAAAGCTGGGGGACTGCCCTGCTCTGAAGAGTAGAACTGAGAAGGGAAACTCTCATGTATTGTCTATGGACTGGGTCAGAGATGTGAGCAAAGTCATGTGGGGTGGTGCATGCCAGTAATCCCAGTGACTCGGGAAGCTAAGGCAGGGGGATTGCAAATTTGAGGCCAGCCTCATCAACTTAGCAAGATCCTGTCTCAAACAATCAAACAAACAAGACTGAGGTTGTAGCTCAGTGGTAAAGTAGCCCTGGGTTCGATCCCCAGTACCTAAATAAATACATAAATAAAAGCTGGACATGGTGGCACACGTGTAATCTCAGTGGCTTGGGAGGCTGAGAAAGGAGAATCACAAAATTTGATTCCAGCTTCAGCAATTTGGTGAGACACTGTCTTGTAATAATAATAATAATAATAATAATAGGATTATTATTATTATGGGGATGCAGCTCATTGCTAAAGTGTCCCTAGATTCAATTACTCCTTACAAGGGGACTAAAAACAAGAAAAGAAGGAAAGAAAGAAGGAAGGGAGGGAAAGAGGGAGGAAAGAAGGGAGGGTGGTGGATGTAGAGTGTTCATGGCCAGTTGGAAAAATTGGATCTGCATCCAGGAAGAGATGGAACCAACATGCTTCTGAAAAAAATCAGAAGGCCTTCATCCAGGGAAGAAACACAAAAGGGAAACCAGAGCATCTTCTGCCTCTTCCATCATTTGAGAGGCCATCCTGGGACACTTGGATGTGAGGGCGAGCACATCCTTAGGGCGCTGCTGAGACAGAGTAGGAATTGTTGGCACTGGGGAAAAGCTGTGTATGCACAGGAAAAGAAAAGCCTTAAAAAAGAATCTCTGGGAACTCAAAAAATCAAATGACCCCAAAGACCATAAGGCACACTCCTCTGAGGCTTTCCAAAGCTGGAAGGCTACTCATGGAGAACAGCATTGCTTCCTGGGCAAGCCATCTTTGGGAGGCTGAGACAGAAGGATTGCAAGTTCAAGGCCAGCCTCAGCAACTTAGCAAGGCCCTAGGTAACTTAGCAAGGCCCTGTCTCAAAATAAAAAATAAAGGCCTGAAGATGTGGCTCAGTGGTTAAGTGCCCCTGAGTTCAATCCCCAGTACCCCAAAAAGAAAAAGAGAGAAAAAAACAGGATTCCAGAAACCACAGATGGCAGAAAGGACAGAAGGTGCTCAGGAGCAGAAAGACAGCAGAGATGATGAAGAGGGACTCTTCACAAAGCCTCACACAACTGTGAAGGAGATTCTGAAGTCCACCTGAGAACTAGAACGTGAACCAGGAGCCCCTGCAGAGCTCCATCCCATTGTGCCTTGACAGGGAGCAGAGCTCTGCAGAGCTTCGAGTTGTTTGTGACCTGCAGCACAGATGTGCACTGTTCTAATCTTTTTACTCACCTCTTTTTAAGCATCTCCTACGTGTTAGGTAACACAATGACATAGCTCTGGTTCTTTAGGGGGTTATAGTTTTATGAGGGCCTCAGACAAGTGAAGAAGCAAGTACATTGTAACAAGGGCAACGTAGAGGGTTATCCAGGACATCTGCCCAGAGTCAAGGTGGGGGGATTGAAGGCCAGGAGGAGGAAGGGAAGAGGAAAGCCATTATCATGACGTTTCTCCTCTTGCCAAGGGCTGCCTGTGAGATGAAGCCCAGAGTCCTTGGCCAGGTATCCTAGGCCTTCAAACCCAACCTCTCCAGTACCTCCCCATCTCTCTCCAAGATGTGCTGTCCATTCTGGTCAGTGTGTTCTACTCACCCTCCCCCAAAACTCTTTCCTGGACCTTCTATTGTCCCTGCCGTAACTACTCCATGACTTCCCTAAAGTTTCTTCAGGCTTTCGTGAATTCATCCCAAACCCCTCTAGCTCCTATAATGAAATATCAATGGAGTTTATACCACCTTTAAAACTTAGCTATATAGTAACTTGAACTTGAGTGACTTCAGTGATGAGGCCCTCGATCAGGAGCTGTGGACGCTTAGTGGGAATCTGGCAGCATCCGGCCCTGGGGGAGTTTCCAATTTAATGCTGGAACCCGGTGGATCAACGCAAAGTCACAATGCAGACTTTCGTAGACTACCCTGGGGCCAAGCATGTGATACCATCAGAGTCCGAAGGAGGGCACAGTGGCAGTGGCAGATTTAGATGGAATGGAAGACTTCCTGGGAAGGTGGCACCTGCAAGCTAATCAGTGCAGAGAGAACTCCATGAGCAAAGATGCCAGGCGCGGAGACAGGAAGGAAGGTGGTGTCCCTGGGGAGCAGCTAGCTGAAGGCTGGTGGCCGATACACAGAAGTGAAGGCTGTGGTAACGAGTGTGGGCTGGCGGGCTGTGACCATCTACGGAAGGGCCTTGTGTGCCACACTTGGAATTTGAACTGTATGAGAGGAGGCCGGCCAGAGAACATGCAGGGAGGGGTGAGGCCTCTCCTTTATGTTTGTACTTGGTGTTATTCAAGGTGGTATTTGGCCTTCAAACAGGAGCCAAATGCTAAACATCCTGCACCCACTTCTCCTATTTGGGTGTCTCAGCCCAATCCTGAAAGAGCCCACTTTGAGATGGCACAGAGGTCCCACTCCCAGGCAGCCCTGGGGTTTTCTCTCCTAACCACTCCCCAGGACATTGAAAGTGACCTCCCTATGTTGGCGCAGGGCAGCGTTAACATCTGCAAGGCTCCCTTCACTCCTGCTAACCAGAGTTCCATCTTCAACCTGGTCTCCACTTGGGGGTGCAGTAGATGGGGAGGACTTTATCTTCCTTCGTCTTTCCAAAGTGTTTGTAGTCACCATCCACAGGAATCTGACTTAGCTTGGCAGAGAGGTTTAGGTGATCCCTTTGAAACGTTTGGTGCCTTCAGAGGCTGGCAATAATGGCAGTCCCCATCACAGGGTCACATCTCAACATGACTTGTGTGTTTTCTGGGTGATATCTGATAAACATTAGAAAAGAGAAGGAGACTTCAGCATCCTGATGCCGTTTCTTTGCTAAATTATTGCTACTCTATTGCCCCCTTCATAGCTCAGACAAAGTCAGTGCAGGGTGCCTATGGCTCAGAATGTTGCTCCATGCCTCTCTTCCTCTCATCTGCCAACCCAGCAGGACTCCCAGCACCCCAGGGTTCTGTAAGTCTCCATTATGAATACTCCATCAAGCACTAGTATGGTTTTTTTTTTTTTTTTGGTGATAGTTCTCTTTTCCTGTCTTTGGAGATTGGCAGAAGGTTTCCCATTCAGAATAAAATGTGCAATTTTTATTATAAATTAAGGTGTTTCTAGGGGAGATCAGTGAACCATACCAAGCCTTCAAACATCCCCCACTAAGTCTGTGGTCCGGCACACCTTTGCCTTTTAGTGACATAAGCCAATTGGTCTCTTGAGATGGTGGCACATTTCCCTGGTTTTCAAGATGAGGCTTGGCCTTGTCCCCTCCAACCTTATGGATTTTCACAGCACCTGTTCTTTTTTTTTTTTTTTTAAAGAGAGAGAGAGAGAGAGAGAGAGAGAGAGAGAGAGAGAATGAATTTTAATTTTTTTTTTTAGTTATCAGCAGACACAACATCTTTGTTTGTATGTGGTGCTGAGACTCGAACCCGTGCTGCACACATGCCAGGCGAGCGCGCTACCGCTTGAGCCACATCCCCAGCCCAGCACCTGCTCTTTTTATTTATCTCAAGGCAACCCCTTCCAGGAGCTCCAGCCCTGGGTGAGGAGCTGGGATATGCCACATGGTTAGGAACATGAGCTCTGAGGCAGGGGATTTGTAATCCCATTCTTCTTTCTCATTTTTCCACTTGGGGATCTTAGGTCAGTTACATAATTTAATTTCTCTGAGCCTCAGCTTCTTCATCTGTAAAATGTGGACAGTAGCAGTTACTCTACAGGGCTTGAGAGGATCATGATGGAATGTAAGCAACACACCCATACTGAGTGCTCGCCGAGACCCCACTGCTATTATTAGACCACATCCCAGAACTAGGAGTGGGGTTCCTCCAACTCCTGCTAGAACAGAGGACCACAGTCTGGGGACTTACGAAAAATGGAAATTCATTTCTCTGGAGGCTGAAGTCCAAGGTCAAGATGGCTTCAGACTCGTTGTCTAGCAAGGACCCACTTCCTAGTTCATAGACAATCAACATCATCGTCTTCTTTTTTTTTCTTTTTTTAATTTTAATTTTTATTTATACATGACAGTATATTTATTCATTTTTTATTGGTGCACTATAGTTGGACATAATTACAGGATTTGTTGTTGCATATTCATATATGCACACGATATAACAATATAATTTGGCTAATATCATCCCCCAGCACTTCCCTTCTCCCTCTCTTCCTCCCCCACCCTGGTCCCTTTCCTCTACTGATCTCCCTTTGACTTTCATAAGATCCCTGCCACCCCTCCCCCCACTTTTCTTTTCTTTTTTCCTCTCTAACTTCCACATACGGAAGAAAACACATGGCCCTTGATCGCCTCAGTTTGGCTTATTTTGCTTAACATAATTCTCTGAAGTTCCATCCATTTTCACGCAATTGACATAATTTCATCTTTTCTGTATGATTGAATAAAACTCTGTTGTGTATACATACCACGTAGAGTAGACCATATATCCATTCATCCATTGATGGGCGTGGAGTCTAGTTCTATAGTTTGGCTATTGTACATTGTGCTGCTATAAACATGGGTATGCACGTGACACTGTAGTATGATGACTTGAATTCTTCAGGATAAATACCAAGGAGTGGTGTAGCTGGATCATATGGGGATTCTGTGCCTAGTCTTTTGAGGAACTTCCATACTGATTTCTGTAGTGGAACAATCATCTTGCTGTGTCCTCACATAGCAGAAGATATGAAAGAGTTCTCTAGTGTTCCTTTTATAAGGGTACTAATCCCATTTATGAGGGCTCCCCTCATGACCTAATCATATCCTGTTATGGTTTGGATGTGAGATGTCCTCCAAAAAACTCATGTATGAGACAATGCAAGAAGGTTTAGAGGAGAGATGATTGAGTTATGAGAACCTTAACCCAACCAGGGGATTAATCGAGTGGTAACTGAATATGGGTAGGATGTGGCTGGAGGAGGTGGGTCATTAGGTAGTTTGGGGGTGTATATGTTGTATCTGGTGAGTGGAGTCTCTCTGTGCTTTCTGATCATCATGTGAGCCACTTCCCTCAACCACACTCTTCTGCCATGGTGTTCAGCCTCACCTTGAGCTCTGAGGAATGCAGCTAGCTGGCTGTGGACTGAGACCTCTGAAACCATGAGCCCCAAATAAACTTTTCCTCCTCTAAATTGTTCTGGTCAGGTCTTTTAATGACAGTGACAAAAAAAAAAAAAAACTGACTGAAATGCCTCCTGAAGACTCCATCTCCAAATTCTATCAACTTGAGGATTAGAATCTTAACATAATAGTTATTGAGGCAAACAAGCAGTCAGTCTATAGCACATTCGCCTTCCTTCCCTTATTCTCAGATAAGTAATTTCCCCTCTGTCTCAAACTTTGATTCAGAGCAAAAATGGTCAGAGCCTGTGTGCTCACCTCACTTTCTAGCCAGAGTAGCCCAAGTGACAGCTCGACCCTTCCCAGGTCATGGAGCCAGGTCACTGCTACTGCTACCATTGCAACATGGAGAAGTCCACTGGCCATGTTGTTCCCTCAGGTTCCGGCTGCTCCAGTGACTGCAAAGAGACTGGATAGTACAATTCACAGTGCAAGAAAGCTAACCACCATCGAGGGGGCAGACTCGGGCCAGAGGGAGACGAGTATGGGAGGGGATTCCTGGGTTCATTCTATTCCCTTTCTCTTCCTGGATAAACTCTTCCAAGAAACAGTAGTTCACACAGCCTCTCTGAAGACATCCCACAAGATTGAGCAATTGGTGGCACCTGTTTCAAGCTGTGACTGGACCAATAACATACTCCCATAATTTATCTCCCTGCTTCTCTGCCTCCCTCCACTTTCCCTCAAACTTCTGCCTCTCTGGGATTGCATGCTACTTTCAGTCTCCTGCCTTGACACTGCCTTTTAGAAAGCTCGGGTCAAGACAGGAAGGCATTCTTTTCCCAGCAGACCTGGCATGTTGGCATGAACCTGAAGCAATGTCATATGACGACAACGAGGAGTAGAGCACAAGGAAGTCCCCATGCTGTGGCCAGCCTCTCCAACATGGCAGTGCAATTTGGGTTTGAGCACTCTTTTCTCTGTGAACTGATTTGCTTTCTTATACCTTGGTCATGGTTTTACTTGAGTTCACGACTCCTCGACAAATGGTGGTTTTCATGTTTTATCCAAAACTATGGTTTTCCTCAACTTCTCCAAGTCAGACACAACTTTCTTCATTTTGAAAACAGAATTTCCACACCAAGCATGGTGGCACACACCTGTGATCCTAGTGACTCAGGGGGCTAAGGCAGGAAGATCACAAGTTTGAGATATTTCTCATCAACTTAGTGAAACCTTGTTTCAAAATTTAAAAAAAAAATTTAAAAATTTAAAAATGGCCGGGTCGCCGCGTGATAGCACACACCTGTAATCTCAGCAGCTTGGGAGACTGAGGCTGGAGGATTATGAGTTAAAACCCAACGTTAGCAATTTAGTGAAGCAATTTAGCAAGACCCTGTCTCTAATAAAATATTAAAAAGTGCTGGGGATGTGGCTCGGTGGTTAAGTGCCCCTGGTACCCCCCCCCAAAAAAAAGGCTGGGAATGTATCTTAGTGGTAAAGCACCCAGGTTCAATACAATCCACAGTCAAAAAAAATAAAAAATAAAAGCTGGAAGCCAATTTTCATTCAAAAAATTACAGATTAATTTTATAAAGCCCTTCCAAAGTTTCCTAATCCAGAAAACTGGAGGTACTATGGCATCATAAAAAGAAAATTAATGAGCTCTGAAATTGGACTTGAAACCAAGCTCTAGTACCTGTTAACTTTGTGACACAAACAAGTGACAACTTTGGTGAGCTTGTTTTATCTGAAAATACTGATATCCGCCCTACAAAATTATCATGAGCATTAGATTGGATCATACAATAGTAGTGCTCAATAAGGTCGGCTTCTTCCCTTGACCCCTAATCACCAAGCCTGTGCTTCCTAGGGGCATCTCTGAGACACAAAGAAAGTGCTCTGGACTGGACACGAACAGACATGGAGGCTATCCCTGGCTCCCTTTCTTCATCATAGCATGAGAGATATGAATTCTGTTCTCCATGGTCTTTTGGGCTAATGTGCACATAAAAGAGACAGTACTGGTGGAAGTCTCTTAAAAAGGAGTGCCTGATCTAAAAAAAAAAAAAGAGAGAGAAAACTTTAGCAGGTATTTGAAGTGCCTTTGCGTTGTGTTTTAGTCAGCTTTTCTGCTGCTGCAACCAAAAAGCCTGACAAGAACAGTTTTAAGGAGAAAAGGTTTCTTTGGGGGCTCATAGTATCAGAGGTCTCAGTCCATGGACAGCCAGCTCTATTCCTCAGAGCTTGAGGTGAGGCTGAACAACATGGCGGATGAAGTGACTAAGAGAAGCAGCTGGGAGCCTGGCACCAGGGAGCAGAGAGAAAGAGAAAAGTCTCCCTTCATGGACAAAATATAAATCCTCAGGGCATGCCTCCTCTAGCCACACCCTACGTTCCTACAGTCCCCACTTGGGGTTAATCCCTACCAAGGAATTAATGCACTGCCTAGGTGAAAGCTGTCCTATCCCCGTCATTTCACCTCTAAAACTTGCATTGTCTCACACAGGAGCTTTTGGGGGACACCTCATATCTAACCATAACACAGTGCATCAGGCTGTGTGCTAGGCAGGGAGGATGCTGTAGGGTATAAACTAACAGCCACCCCTCTGCCACATCATGTTTTGAGGAGGCTGGGGCCAGAGCCTCCATTTTTTCAGAGGGTGAGAGGTTCTTTGAAAACCTTCTCCTCATGGGCAGACCCAGCTAATTTTAGCTTGACTTTTAAAGTAGATGAGACTCCTTTCTGGAATAAGCTTCCTACCAGGGCTACTTTCTGGACTATCTGGGATGAAGCCACCCAGCAGATGGTAGGAATCCAGAGCCCCAAGAATGAGTACTAGCTCTTTAGTTGAGCAAACTTACCCAAATTCCTGAACTCCCCTGAGCCCATAGGAACATATAGTGGTAGTATTTCTTGTAGCTGATACAACAACCATTTCATCTCTCCACCATTGTGGAGTGGCAACCTCACCATCTGAAGGACTAGGGAAGCTTCCAGAAGCCATCCTGAGGGTAATTCTGACACTGTGGACTACAAACAGCAAGACCAGATGAACCCGAATCCTTTAATAAAATGTTCATAATGATTCTTGGACAATCTCTCCAAGAGAATGTGAGCTTCTCCTAGGTAAGGACATGGATAAGTGGCACATATTAGCCATGCAAGCAGCAGTCACATCAACAAATAGAAGTTTGTCCATCAGTGAATGAAGAAAACAATATTCTAAGCAAAGTGCAATGGTATGTATCCAAAAAATTGGTATAGCATGTTCAGGGACAATAAGAAATTTAAAAACAAAAGAACTGTATAGTGAGAATTTGCAAAGAAGAATAGTACTGCCCTGATGATGAGGATCTTTTGTAGTCATCTATCTATCTATCTATCTATCTATCTATCTATCTATCTATCTATCTATCTATCCGAGGAGCAATTTTAGACTTACAGAAAAACTGGGCAGAAAGTACCATGTTGCTACATAGACCCTCTCTTATTAAGTCCATAGTTCACCTTAGGGTCCACCCTTTGTGTACTATGGTTCTGTGGGTTTTGACAAATTCATAATGTTGTGTATCTGCAATTACAGAGCACACAGAAAAGCTTTGTTGCCTCAAATATCCCCTGTGCTCTGTCTTTTCATCTCTTGCCACCTCCCCTGGAATTCCTGATCTTTTCACTATCATTGTATTTTTGCCTATTCCAGAATGTCATATAGTTGAAATCACGCAGTGTAGGCTCTTTCCAGACTGACTTCTTTTTTTAATATTTTATTTTTTTAGTTGTAGTTGGACACAATACCTTTATTTTATTTTTATGTGGTGCTGAGGATTGAACTTAGGGCCTCACACATGCTAGACGAGTACTCTACTGCTGAGCCACAACTGCAGCCCCCAGATTGACTTCTTTTACCTAGCAATATGCATTTACATTTCCTCTTTTTGTGGATTGAAAGCTCCCTGCTTTTTATTGCAGAATAATATTTCATTGTATGAATGTACTTCTGTTTATTTATACTTTCCTCTGTTGAAGGATATATTGGTTTTGGCAATTATGCATAATTTAGGTTTGTGTGGGCAAATTTTCAATTCGTTTGGGTAAAATACCAAGGGCTGGAACAGAATAATATTGTAAAACTATATTTAGCTTTGAAAGAAATTGCCAAACTGACCAGGTATAGTGGCACACACCTGTAATCCCAGCAGCTCCAAAGGCTGAGTCAGGAGGATTGCAAGTTCAAAGCCAGCCTCAGCAACTTAGTGAGGCTCTAAGCAATTTAGCAAGACCCCATCTCAAAATAAAAAATAAAAAGAGCTGGGGATGTGACTCATTAGTTAAGTACCCCTAGGTTAAATCCCTGGTACCAAAAAAAAAAAAAAAAAAAAGGAAGAAAGAAAGAAATTGCAAAACTGTCTTCCAAAGTGGCTGTGCCATTTTGCATTCCCACCAGCAATGAATAAGAGTTCTGTTGCTCCATATACTCACCAGCATTAAATACTGTTGATGTTTTGGATTTTAGCCATTCTAATGCTGGTATAAGAGTACCTCATTGTTTTAGTTTGTCACTCCTGCAGGACATGATGTTGAGCATCTTTTCATATACTTCTTTGACATCTTTATGTCTTTGGTGAGGTTTCTATTCAGATATTTTATAAATTTTTATTTATTGTATTGGGGAATTAACACAGGTGTTCTACCCCTAAGCCTACATCCCAGTCCTTTTTTAATTTTTATTTTGAGGTAGGGTCTCACTCAGTTGGCAAGGCTGACCTTGAACTTGTGATCCTTCTGCCTCTGTCTCTGAAGTTGCTAATATTAGAGATATGGTCTTGCCAGATCTTTTGCCTGTTTTTAAATTAAGTTTTCTGTTTTCTTATTATTGAATTTTGAGGGTTCTTCAAGTATTTTGTACACAAACACCCTTTATCAGATAAGTGTTTTATAAATATTTTTTCACCAATCTAGACTTGTCTTTTTATTCTCTTAATAATGTCTTTGCAGAGCAGAAGTTTTTGTTTTGTTTGAAGAGCGTACTTTTTTTTATTTTAATAAAGTTCAGCTTAATAATTTTTTCTTTCACAGACTAAGCTTTTGTTATTGTATCTAAAAAACATCACTACTCAACACAAAGTCATCTCAATTTTCTCCTACGTTATCCTCTAGAAGTTGTATAGTTTTGCATTTTATATTTATATCTCTGAGTTTACTTTTATAAGGTTTATGTCTTGATTCATTTCTTTGTATGTGGATGTCCGGTTATTCCAACCCCATTTGTTGAAAAGACTGTCCTTTCTCCATTGAATGGCCTGCGCTTTCTTGTCAAAGATCAGTTGACTGTATTTCTTTTTTTTTTTAATTTTTTTAAAAAATATTTATTTTGGTTTTCGGCGGATACAACATCTTTGTTGGTATGTGGTGCTGAGGATCAAACCTGGGCCGCACGCATGCCAGGCGAGTGTGCTACCGCTTGAGCCACATCCCCAGCCCAGTTGACTGTATTTCATGAGTCTCTTACTGTGAGTACATTCTGTTCCATTAATCTATTCTTCTGCCATTACCATGTGGTTTTGATTAATACAACTTATGGTGAGTCTTAAAATGGGGTAACATCAGTCCTCTGACTTTGTTCTTCAGTATTGTGTTGACTATTCCAGAATATCTCTCTCTCTCTCTCTCTCTCTCTCTCTCTCTCTCTTTTCTGTATAAAATTTCTAATCAGTTTGTTGATATTCCCAAAATACCTTGCTGGGATTTGGGGGGGACTGCAATCAGTCTATGGATTACTTTAAAAAGAACTGAATTTTTTTTTTTCATGGTGCTGGGGATTGAACCCAAGCTATCACACAAGCCAGGCAAGCACTAAGCGATAGCTCTGCCCTTTCTATTCTTTTTATTTTGGGGACAGGGTCTCCCTAAGTTGCCCAGGCTGGTCACAAACTTGCAATCCTCCTGCCTCAGCCTCCCAAGTCAGGTCTCTGGAATTACATACCTGGCAAGAACTGACATCTTACTGGGCACAGTGGTGCACACCTGTTAATCCCAGAGACTCGGGAGGCTGAAGCAGGAGAGTCACAAGTTTGAGACCAGCCTCAGCAATTTAGCAAAGCCCTAAGCAACCTAGCAAGATACCCTTTCAAAATAAAAAAAATAATAATAAAAAATTAAAAAAGGCTGGGGTTGTAGCTCAGTGATAAAGTGCCTCTGGTTCCAGTCCAAAAGATAAACAAAAAAACAAAAAACAAAAACACGCAGAAACCCCTGATATCATGATATTGAATCTTCCTACCCATGAGTATAGAACACATCTCCATTTATTAGCTCTTCTTTGACTTCTTTCATCAGAATTTTTTTTAGTTTTCTCATATCGATTTATTTTGCACATTTTATTAGATGTATACCTAGATATTTTATTTTTTATACTAATGTAAAGATGTTTAGCTTTATAAGTGATCATATGTTAGAGAGGTTGCTAAGCTGGAGAATAGTATAATATATTTGTTTTAAAGAAGAGTATTCTATTACCAACATGAAAAATGTGCAAGATTTGGGTAAAGCTGGAGGTAGGATAACCCATTAGACAATTTTTTTTTTAAATGTGTACAAGCAGAAGAAAAGGTCTAAACTAAGGAAGTGGTGAAAGATATGGAAAAGAGTTAAGTCCAATTTTAGAAATAAAGCAATAATAAAGATTTTTTTTTTCCCTAAGAAGCCAAGCATTGACAGACTTCCCAACAGCCTAGAAGAGATTTCAACTCCCTAATCTTACATCCCATGGAGTGGGCATTTAATGACTAATGTCCATGTCAACTAGCTGACCCATCCGTTTATCCTTGCCCCTTCTTCCAACCCATCATAACCCTGATTTTATACAGGTATCCTCCTTTCCCTCCTGGCCAAGTATTTATAGGGGAAGCTAACTCCAGCCGTGGCCCAACTGGTCTACGGGAAACCCCAGCCTCCAGCTAGGACTAGATCAGGAACAGGTATGTGAGCCAATTCTCGTCAATGAGACCAAAGGGATAGGATGGAGACATGACCTAGAAATTTTTTTCTCCATCAAAATGGAAAAAGGCACGGGAAGAAATGGTCTCCTGCCTTGTTCTGAAGTTGTCCTGTATCTTTGTGACTCCTACAACTGCTGTAGCCATATTCCTATCATCCCATGAATGAAGCCAACTGTAAAGATGGTTTAGCGTGGGGACGGTGTTGTTGAGTTGCTGAATCAAAAAATCCAAGGGTCTTGGTTGTTCTAGGTGGATTTCTTTTATTTCTTTTCTTTATTTTTTTCTTTTTGTCATTGGGGCTTGAACCCAGGACCATGCATGTGCTAGACAATGTTCTACACTGAACTACATCTCCAGATCCTTTTATTTTGAGACAGTTCCAAGTTGCCCAGGCTTGCCTCAAATTTGCAATCCTCCTGCCTCAGTCTCCCATGTAGCTGGAATTACAGGCAGTGAGTTTCCACTCTAAGCTTGAGGGGGATTTCTAAAATTTAAATCTGAAAGTCCCCTATCTGTTATACTTGCTCTTACCTAATAGCTGAACTATAGGGAGCTTGCCTGCTCTCCTCCCTCCCCTCTGGGATTGCTAAATTCTTTCTTAGTATCTCGTTAGATCATACCCCTAAGGTAGGACTTTGCCTTCTTCACTGCTCTATCACCTTGCCTAGAATTTGACATTTAGTAGGCACTTAATAAATAGCTAGTGAATCAATCAATAAATGAAAAACCCAAGAGCTAAAATTTGAATAACAGTCTAGCTATTTTCTACCGTCCTCTTTGTTTTCTCTTATTAAGATTTACTAATGGGGCTGGGGACATAGTTCAGTTATCAGAGTGCTTGCCTTGCATGCATAAGACCATGGGTTCAATCCCCAGCACCACCACCAAAAAAAAAAAAAAAAAATTAGCCCTAGTGAGTTTTGACTGATGTATGCCCTTGACAAATACCAAAAATTATAGCAAGAAATAAGTGTATCAGAATAGCATGTGCATTTTCTATATACAAAGATTAGTAAAGCATATGATATTTTTAAGGTTCCCTAGACAAAGTCTTCTAAAAGAAACTTAATGGGGGACCTACCTCTTTTAAAGAATTGTCCTGCTTCTTTCTAGTGGGCTGTAAGGACCATCTAATTTGATAACCTTTTTTTGCCCTGGCTGCCAGGAAGCTCAGGTCCTGATCTGACGAGCTCCTAGTAACTCTGTTACACTTCAGAATCAATGCTTGCTTCTTCTTCCTTTCCAGGCTTTGCTTTTCTAATTTTAGTTGAATGACCTTATTGTGTTTGGCTTTATTGTAAGTTGCTTCAAATCCTTTTCAGAAAGAGGTGCATATAAAAAAAATTAACAGCTCAATTCTAAAAAGCCACACAGAGCCCGAGCTGGCACCACTTGCTCTTTGTAATAGCCTGGGAGGGCCCCGAAGTAGCCTGGTGCTTTATCTTTACAAACACATGTCAGCCAGTGCAGCAGCGCTCACCGGAGATCTCAGGAGACAAGGGCAAAAATCACCCGTCATTTTCTACTGAATGGGTGTCTGGAGGACCATTCAGGCTCCTAGTGGCTGGATTTGGGGGGAGGATTAACGTGGAGAGCCCTTGGAAAATCAGTATCGCCCCTGCCTGTACCGGCTATTGTTCAGAGGTGAGTGTTCCGTCTAGTTTTGGAGGTAGACTCTCTCTCCTGCCTGGCCCCTGGCCCCACAGGCTTTGTGTGTAGGATCCTGTGCCCTTTCCCCAGACTCTGGGCCACAGGCCTCTCCAGCCAGCCCTCTGTGCCAACTGGCAGAGGGTGCTCTTGTATAGCAGATCTGACTCCCGCCCCACACCAGCTCCTGATGCCTCACTGCTCCAGCCAGCGACCTGGACCTGCTGGGGCTCTGGAAACTTCTGTGCATGGGGGATGGTATGGGGGGGGGGGCGGTGGGCATATTGCTGTCCCCCCACCCAAAGCCTGGCCTAAGGCCTCCCCCAAACCACTGCTGAGCTGGCTTCACTCAGCTTCAAGCTGGTACACCCGTCTGCACTCAAATTTCCCTCAGTTAAACAGAAGAGGCTCTATATGTGCTGGGGACTTACAGGTTTGGTTTGCTGCTATCATATGGTACATGTGTGTTCACAGACAGTTAGGGGGAGGCAGAGAGAGGAAAACAGGGGTGGAAAGAGAAAGAAAGGACAGACATTGCTTTCTCAGAGCTCTGCAATAATAGATTTCATGATTTAATTGGAAATTTAGTAAATCTGCTAAAACATTTAGTGGTTTAAATTTTTCCTGTTCTGCAAAGAAACAAAGCCTTCTGGTTTACCCTGCGTCTTTCAACAACTTTAATTTCATTTGTAGATTACGGATGGAAGTAGCATTTCCACTCGATTGCATACTGGGCATTAAGAAGACAAAAACCTTCATTGTTTGCAGCCCTTGGAATTTTTTTTCAGACATTAAGCTGTAGGTGGCATTCTTTATACCTGACATCAGAGCACTTTTGTCAGGCATTTAGTTGACAGGATTTACTGCAAGCCCATCCTAGGTGTGTGAAGCAGGGACAACAAGAACATATTTGGTTCAGGTGGGCAGCGAGAGGAGAGCGCGGGCCGACCAGCCCGATCGGGTAACCGCTGCTTTTCAAACTGTGTAATTAAAGATCTTTGGAGTTCTTCGAAGGGAATTAATTAGTAGAGAAAGGCTGTTTTGTTTACAGTCTTTATCATCAACATAATCAAAAGCAAGCCTTGATATTGGTGCAAATTGGACTGAATTCTCCTGAAGCCAAGATTGCTTCATGCAGAGCTTTTCTTGTTTTCTGAGGTTTTTCTACCTGTGCGTTAACCATTAACTGGCCATCGGATGGAGGTGGGGGACAGTGAGGGAGCCATGTTTCAAGGTGGGGTAAGGGAAAAGGCACCCTCAGCTGTCAAAACACCCTGGGGCTCCTGCTGGGTTCCCACCTGCGTGCAATCCATTGGCACAGTGGGTGTGTGTACAGGTTCACCTGTCTCAATGGTTTGTCCATGTTAGACTGTGTTTTCAGTTCTGGACCGCAGCACCCATAATGTCCTAAAGAAATCACCTGGCAGTGGGTCACAGCCAATGTCATTGTACCAGCCTGGTGGCATCAGAAATATCTGGATGCTTCATAATAAATGCACCCAGGCCAGAACCTCCTGGGATCAGGCTCTAGAATCTGTGTTAACTCTGCTCAGATGCTTCTGATATGCAGCCACGCTTGGGAACCACTAGTCCTACAGTTTGTTGACCTTTTAGTGAGAGAACGTGAGCATAAATTGGAAAGGGAAGGGCGTCCAGGGAGATACAAAAAGTCCAGTCACACCATGTGAGACCTACGGCCTCTGACTACAGACTAAAGCTGCTGGAGGCAGAGCCACCCTGTCCAGCAAACCCTCACTTGAAGGACAATGCCACACACCTAGTCTGAGCAATAAGGGCCTTTCTCCAGGCCAAGAGAGGCTGCAGGGCAGCTGCAAGCCCCACAGCTCCTCTTCCCCCAGGGATTCCATTCATGGTGCTGGGAAATGTTCCAAAGGACCAGCCAACTCAGGGCAGTGTCCTAGTTATGGTATCATTATCCAAATTGTGAGAACTAGGTCTTGGTAGGGTCTGGGTTTAATAAACCCAAATCCATTTTCTTGTCTTTTCTTTTTTTTTTTTTGTACCAGGGATTGAACCCCAGAGAGCCACATCCCCAGCCCTTTTTTACATTTTATTTATAGACAAGGTTTCACTGAATTACTCATGGCTTCACTAAGTTGTTGAGGCTGGCTTTGAACTCACGATCCTCCTGCCTCAGCCTCCCAACTGCTGGGGTTATAGGTGTACACTGCACCAGGCCCCATTGGATTATCTTTTTTTTTTTTAATGTTTTTTCCCCCACCCAAACTGGAGATTGAACCCAGGGGTACTCTACCACTGAGCTACATTCCCAGCCCTTTTTATTTTGCTTTGAGATAGAGTCACTAAATTTCTGAGGCTGGCTTCAAATTTGCAATCCTCAACTCAACATGGTGGCTCAATCTCAGCAGCTCAGGAAGCTGAGACAGGAGGATCACAAGTTCAAAGCCAGCCTCAACAAAAGTAAGGTGCTGAGTAACTCAGTGAGACCCTGTCTCTAAATAAAATACAAAATAAGGCTGGGGATGTGGCTCAGTGGTCAAGTACCCCAGAGTTCAATTCCTGGTACCAAAAACAAAACCAAACAATTTGCAATCCTCCTGCCTCAGCCTCCTGAGTGGCTGAGATTACAGGTGTGCACAACTGCGCCCCACTCATCTGATTATCTTGGGGCTAATAATTTGGCCCCTGTCTTGTCTTGGTCATGACAAGAGCTCAGAGAATTCTGCCTCAGTTGCCCTGCATTGTGCAATCCTATGCCGTCCTCACTCACCATTTTTTCTGCATCTTATTGGAAACCTAGTCCTAGCACTTTGATTTTATTTGCCATGGAAAGCTTTTATTAGAAAAGTTACATAAGTATGCTTTTTTAAAAAAGATTTTTTAAACAAATAGAGGTGTAGTTGGGCCTGGTGGTATAGCAACTCAGGAGACTGAGACAGGAGGATTGCAAGTTCCTGGCTAGCCTAGGCAATTTAGTGAGATCCACCCCTCCAAAAATGAAAAGGGCTGGGGGTATATCTCAGTGGTAGAGTACCCCTGGGTTCAGTCCCCAGCACCACACACACACACACACACACACACACAAATAGATGTGTTTAAAGTGGGGAATGAAGTTCTCCCTATAATCTTGGCTTTCAGAGATAATCCCTGTTAATGGTGTCAACTACCTCAATTTGAAAGATGTGGATGCAAGGGTTGAGAGAGGTAAGCTCAAATAGTGACTCTGTGACAGAACAAGGGCAGGGATTTCTGACCCCTTTTATCAGGCCTGGTTCTATACCCTCCTCTTTGCAAGTGACCTCTCCCAGAAGCCCAGGAACTTTTTGTTGCATCATCAAATTAACGATGAATCCATCTGTCAGGCATCAGCAAAGGTGATCAGCACACTGCCCTGGGAACAGGAAGCCACACCTCAAAACCAGATTCTTCCAGATTATAGGCAACACACCCTGTGACTGATTCCTCCTCCAAGCCTCTGGCCTTGATACCCATCCATTTCCCTTCACTTTTCTGAACCAAGTCCCCAAAGGTTACAGATTCTCAATGAAGAATACTCCCTAACTGCTGGGGCCCACAAGCAGAGCAATGGCAGCCATCTTGGAAACTGCCCGCGGAAGAGCCAAGAGGCTAAGGCAGGCCCAGGTGCAGCCCCGGCCGAGCCCACTGTGCTATTCTGAGCCATCTTCTAGAAGCCTTTGCATTTTTTCCCCCAACATTCCTGGAGAACTTGTGCCCACCCATGATGGTCCTATCTTTTTAGAGCTTACAATCTGATGAATGTGTTGGGAGTGGGGTATAGAGTTATAAAATTAAATATCCTGATTCCCAAGCAATGGAGGGGGATCCAGGAGCAGTTTGGTCGCAGTGGGGGTGGGGAGCTTCCCACAGCACTGCCAATGATGGTGGTTTGAAGTTTCAGGTGGTGATTCATTTTGTACAACTGACCAGTCAGAGTCACACTCAGCCCTCTTCTCCACCCTTAAGGAATCTAACAATAATAATCACCATGATATTAACTATCTCATTTATGCCTCACATAAATGACTAAATCTACTTTAGCACAGTGTGTTATCGTCCTCCCTCATTTTATAGATGAAAAATGAGACTCTCAGGAGTCACCCAAGGTCACAGGGCTAGCTACAAACAATCAAACTTCCCATCCAGGTTGACTTAGTTGCAAGGGATGAGAGTTTACACATGGAAGTACAGACCTGGTGTCAAATCAGAGACCATATTCTCCATAGGTAAAGACAAAGCTTACAGCACAAGGCAAGATCAGCTGAAGTAAAGTAAGACAGGTTTCCTACTGTGCCCGCCAGCAAGTGGATGCCCAGCAAGGCTGTCCACCTGTTGTGTGGGGCAGAACTTTGGGGGAACACCATGTTGACTGAGCACATGACAACACAGACTCAGCTGGGTGTAAAAATCTGCTAGTCTGCCTTGGTGACTTATTTATTTTGAGTTTAATCCCCATTACCCCTTGGAAAAATAATCACAATTTTTTTAAAACTCTTTGCCAATAGTTCTGTTGACTGCAGGAGTGTATACTGACCACAGCAATTGATAAAGAAATAAAGGCTTCTGTCAGATCTCAGGATGGAGGGAAGCCAAAGGGGCACCAACCATCCGGAGAGAACTCACCAGCTCAAAAGTGATTTTCAGGACAGCCAAGAGCCCAGATGCTTTCTTTTCTTTTCCTTTCCTTCCCCCAACCCTGTTTCTTCCCCACCACCCACCCCTTCTCTCTCATTCTTTCACTGTTTCAAAATTCATATCAATAAAACTAAGTTCCTCAAGTGTCCCTTCTGAGAAATCTATTGCTTTTGAAGCTTACTCTGAATCTTCTCTCTGCTTGTGCCATTGTTGAAAGAGACCTTAGTTTTCATTCTTTTCTCTTCTGTGGTTCCTCCCATCTCCCTAAATGTTTTAGCATCTGTTAATCCCAGTTGGAAACCTCAGCAGATAAAGTCTTGTTCCACGCAGATTGCTTCAAGAACAAATAGAGGGTCGCAGATAATTCAGCATTTGGTTTCAGGAGGGTTGAGGGTTGAGGCTGCAGAGGACAGCACCTCTTCCTCCTAAGCAGCCAGTTAGAGCAAAAGCAGAGTAATTCCCAAGCTGGGGTGGAATTGCATGTAGATCAGGTTCATTTCCAGAACGGCGGCCGCCTGCATTTGGGTGATTTTAGAAGCCACCATGACAGCAAAGTAGTTTTATGCATAGCGGCTTAGCAAACACTTTGAGAACTAGTTTTGCGAAGCTATCAGGTTGAAAAATACCAAGTCACAAAGTTTTAATGAAAGTAAGTGTGGATCAACGTATCATAAAGAGCATCCAGGACGACTTAAAAGATCCTTGGGTGGAAATTAGAATGGATCTTCGGGATTTATGTGGCAAAGCCTGTCTATTTTGACCTTTTTTCCGTTTCATATTAAGACTACTGAAAGTGTGTTTTGTTTGGGGGCGGCTGTGGGAGGACAGTAGCTATTGGTGCTGTTACAGTGATGCTGCTACTGAAGTTGAGCTGCATTAATTGACTGATAAGGGCCTGGGCATCAAATAGCAGAGAGAAAGGCCATCGGAGATTTTCTTGCTTTATTTCTCTCTGCACTTCATTTACATCTTAAGCCATATTGGTGATCCAGATTTGAATAAAGCCACAGCTTAAGCAGTGATTAGATCTCAATAGCTTGGATTTTCTATGAAATTGCTGCATTTTTACTACATGTATTTAGAAATACTGGTGAAAACTGACACCTTGGGTAACTTTATCATTTAAAATGGAGCTTCGTGTGGATAAAAACCCCAGCTAAAATGGGGGTATTAGTTGCCAGGCCTTTGACTCAGGCAGTGTCAGGGGTTAGAATTAGACAAAAGCCAAGCTCAGCACGACTTGGGCCAGAAAGAATGCAGATAAGTCAACCCACCACCTTCCTCTAAGCCTGCTCCCCCCCACCACCCCAAAAAAAAAATGTTAATCAAAGCAGTGATCCCATAACCTGAAGAAAAATAAGGAAGCCAAAAGGAATATATAATGCAACAGGGAGCTTTTTTTTTTTATTTTGAGTTTTTTATTTTAATCATAAAGCAATATTTTTAACTCTAAGGTTAACCTGCTAATCCTTAAGCTGGTGACATGACAGTGTCAAATGTGATGGGATTTTGTGATTCTCATTATTGTTATGTATTGTTCTTTCTCTGGCATTCCATATTAATATTTATAAATGCCCTTTTTATAGAACCAAGAGGACCAAAACCCATTATTAAATTTTTAAAATGGACAAACCACGCATCCAATATAGTTGATTACAATTTAGAACAAAAAGGATTTCCGTAGTAATCCACTTCTTGTTTCTCGTTGTTGTTGATTTGTGTAGACAGCAGAGCTCCTGATGTTATTTTTTTTTTAACTACTGTTTGCACAAAGTAACATCCAAATGACAGAATAACAGAATATTGATTGTACTCCCCAAGAAGGAGGTAAAAATACCATTTGCAGGTGAGAGGGCATAATGGAGAAAAGGTGTGCATTTAAAATGTTAAGTCAGCCACCAAGAACAATGGCAAAATGAAAGAATCAACTAAATCTTTTTAAAGAGGGAAGTTGTTCATTAGGTTGTTTTCAAGCACCTTGGAAGGGCTCACATGTGCAAAAGAGGACTGTCCATAAGAAAGGGAGGTGAATCAGTTATGCCATATCTAACCAGAGAGGAGAGTCCAACTCACCTTAATCTACTCGGCCCCTCTATTCAAACATCCTTTGGAGGCAAAAAAGAAAAAAAGGAACGTGCTCTCTTCCCAGCTCAGGGACCTTGCTATGTCCTCAGCTGTGGGAAGCTAAGAGTAGTCTTCAGCCTCAGAGAAGAACATATGTGGAAGGTGTGTTATGGCTGCCAAATTCCACTAGTTCCTCACCCTCCAAAAGGGCGATTTTCAGGAGTGTATAGGAATAGTTAGCCCTGGCTTCTGGTTTTATAATTAAACAGCCAATGAGGGAAAGAGTAATGTCTTTGCTCATGAAGCTAAGAACTGAAGTAGTTATGACGAATTATTAGAAACACCTTAACTCTTATACTTTGGGAGTAAAGGTGTTGGTTTTCATGGGCGCCATTTTTAGTCCTTCTTATAAATATCCCCCCCCCCATTCAATACCCCAAATCTGGACTTCAGATTCTTAGTCCTGGCTCTTCTCCTTCACACTATGTGATCTTGAGCCAGTTATTTGACCAAGTTTCCTTGGTTATAAAATGAGAAAACTAACACCTAGTTCATGCTGTTGTGAAGAGTAAATGCATCCTGTATAGGGCCTGGCATAAAGTAAGCCTGCAAGAACTTATATCTCTAATTAGTAACATACCTCTGATTTTGGAGGTTTGGAACTCTGTTTTTTTTTTAATTTGTGGATAGTTTTCTCTATCTTATCCTCTTCTGGTTTGGGAATTGCCACCCAGGTATGTGTGTTTTTGTAACTATAAATTTGTACATTCAAAAACAAAACCAAGTCAGGTATCTGGGGACCCAGGTTGCTTGAAGAATTCCAGATCCGCTGGGATAAAGCACATGGGCATTTTGTTTTAAAGACATCTAAGTTATTTTCCAACACCAACAAGGAAAGAGGAGTCCAAATTGATGCCTAGTGGTTCTGACAGTTATTCTATTATAGTGCAGAGTTACGGCCCCAGAGGTGGCGACGGAGCTCTGGTTGAGGAGTATTGTGTGATCAAAGCAGCAATGGTGTAACTCAACTCCCATGAAACCCAAGTTTGGTGGAACAATGAGAAGGCTATTCATTGTGACCAGTCTGTATAGAAACTCGCCTCGCCTTCTGGGGAAACAAGTCTTATGTTTCAGACATGTGTAGTGGCCTGGCTTGGCAGTAGGGCATATGCTAAGGATGCCGGTTTCGCAGACCTCCCTGAAGCTTCTCAGCCTCCCGCTCCTTGAAGCCCTGGATGTCCTCTCTAAGCACCCTCCATTGAGCTCCTCCCGGAGGGGGTCCTCCTAAGTGGAATTGGCACTATCTTCCTCCTTCCCTTGGAGGATCCCCTGACTCTTTTCAGGCTCTCCTCAGGCAGTGCACAGGTGGGTCCCTCCTCTCTCTCACTACTTGCTGCTCCCAAACTAATGTATCAGAATTGACCTGTCCTCTGGTCCATTCCTCAGGAAGACCCTGAACAAGAGCACTCTGGGAGGAAGCTGGGTCAGCATGGAATATATACACCTAATGTCGGGCACAAGCCTCATGTCAGAGTGACTCACTCTCCCTCAGAGCACTTTTCCTTTACACTAGACCCTGTGGTGTGTGTGTGAGAGAGAGAGAGAGAGAGAGAGAGAGAGAGAGAGAGAGAGAGGGGTACAGGGGATTTAACCCAATGGCATTCTACCACTAAGCTACATCCCCAGCCCTGTCCATTTTTTTATTTTGAGGCAGGGTCTTGCTAATTTACCCAGGTGACCTGGAACTTTCGATCCTCCTGCTTCAGCTCCCCAAGTTGCTGGAATTAGAGGCATGGGCCACCATACCTGGCTATCTTTCTTTTTCTTTTCCTTCTTTCTTTTTTTTTTTCCTTTGAGGCAGTTCTTACTAATTTACTCAGCACACAGTAGATACTCAAGAGGTGTAGTTTTGATAAAGGGATGAATAAATAAGGTGAGTCCAAGCAAACCACAGCAGCGCTCATATCAGATTATCATAGCTTACTATTTACTTAAGCCCCCCTTAGCACCCCAAATAACACAAACATAATACAACATAAAAGTAATAAAAAGTAATAAAACATAATACAACAGTTGGGCATGGTGGCTCATGCCTGTGATTCCAGCAACTCAGGAGGCCAAGGCAGAAGTGTCATGAGTTTGAAGCCAGTTGCAGCAATTTAACAAGGCCTTGAGCAATTTAGCGAGACCCGGTTTCAAAATTTAAAAATCCAATAGGGCTTTTGCTTCGGCTACTGAGTAGTTGCTCCCATCTTGGTTACATTCTTCTGTTTCCCAGGTGTATTAGTCCAAGGTTCACTACCATAACAAAATGCCTGAGGCAGACTACTAAAGAAAAAAGGTAAGCCACAATGGTGGTCCACACCTGAAATCCCAACAATTTGAGAGACTAAAGGAGGAGGATTATGAAATTCAAGGCGAGCTTGGACAACTTGTCTCAGAATAAAAAATAAAATGGTTTGGGATATAGTTCAGTGGTAGAGAACCCCCGGATTTGATCCCTAGTACCAGGAGTGAAAAAGGAAAGGAAGAAGGGAGGAAGAAAGGAAGGAAGAAGTATTTAACTTTCAGCTCTGGAGGCCCAAGGGCCTGCATCTGGTGATGGCCTCCTTGCTGGCAGAGGGAGTTACATGGTAAAACAGGGAGCACATGTACATGTCCTGGTTGTCCCTTTTCTCATAAATCCACCAATATTCAACCAGGCCCCACCCTGATGACCTTTTCTAATCCTTATCACTTCCCAAAGTCCCGCTTCTAAACATTATAGTTAGATTGTTTTCACCCTCTTAAAACCTTATAATGGAGATTAAATTTCAACATACGAATCCTTGTTCATATGCTGAAATTCAACATATGAACCATATCCAAACTATAGCACCAGGTGACCCATTAGCTGTGATTGAGACATGCATAGACTTTCGGAGATTCCTGTAGAGAAGAAGAAAGGGAGCCTTATATCAAGGCAATCAGGTTTTTTCTAAAAGGAAGATTTAGGGCCTCTCACACCTGGAGTGGACAGGTCAATAGACCCCATATTTTACCCTGGCTCCACATAGGAGACCAAGTCATTTTGAGGAAGTGGCCCAGGACCTATAATCCTAACTACTCAGGAGGTGGAGACAGGGAGTTTACAAATTCAAGGCCAGCCTCAGCAGCTTAGTGAGACCCTGCCTCCAGATAAAAAGGGTCGGGGATGTAGCTCAGAGGTAAACTGCCCTGGGTTCAGTTCCCAATACCACAATTTAAAAAAAAAAAAAGCTGGAGGAAAGAGGGTGTCCTGGGTCCTAGTCTGCCAACGAATTCTGTTTGGGTGTGTTCACCCTCTTTTCTGAAATAGTTCATGCAACTGTGATGATTTTTTTTTTGCAGCCTGATGCTGAGACAAGCCGGCAGCAGAGGCAGGATCTCTAAGGGAGAATGTAGCTTCAGGGACTAAGCACCCACCTCTGTGGAGCCCAGAAGGAGTCATACCTTTGTGGGATGAGGTTTCTGTCATTGGCTTCAGTGCAGTTAATTATTGCAAAGCATTTGGAACAACTGCAAGATTTGGACATCATTTTTAGTTTTCCACTTAATCAGATGAAAAAAATTAAGCTTTTAGCAACATCTCTGGCTCAAGAGTAAAAGTTGCAGTGTGAAGTTTTAACTTTTTTTACAAAAGCCATTATTTCTCAAGATGACTTTTTTTTTTTCCTTTTTATGGTACTAGAGATATCACCAGGGGCACTCTACCACTGAGATATACCTCCAGCAACCCTTCTTTATTTTTATGTTGAGACAGACTTTTGCTAAGTTCCTGAAACTGGCCTTGAAGTTGGGATCCTCCTGCCTCAGCCTCCTGTGTTGCTGGGATTATAGTTATGTGCTACCTTACCTGGTAAGATGATTATTTTGTTTTATTTTTGGTGCTGGGAATTGAACCCAGAACCTCACACATGCTAAGCACAGACTCTACTGCTGAACCACACCCTCAGCCCAAGCAGGATTGAACAATGAGTAAATTTATTATTTCATATAACAGGGACAAAAGATACAAAGTGAGTTCTAGGGTGAGTTGATTCAATAGCTCAAAGATGTCATCAAGGACCCAAATATTCTCTCCACTCTGCCCTCTTGCCTGTTTGCCTGACACTAGGTCCAGAGGTGAGAAGGTATCAGCAGTCTCAGCCCCACACCAGACCCAAAATCCAGAGGAAAAAGAGAAATAACCTCCTCTTGTGGTTTCTTTTAGGACACAGGAAAATGCTCTCAAAAGCCCCATCAGCTGGGCATGGTGGTGCACTCCTGTAATCCCAGTGGCTTGGGAGGCTGAGGCAGGGGGATTACAAATTCAAAGCCAGCCTCAGCAATTTAGCGAGGCCTAAGCAACTCAGTGAGGCCCTATCTCTAAGTAAAACATAAAAAAGGAGGACTGGGGCTGTAGCTCAGTGACAGAACACCTACCTGCCTAGCATGTGTGCGGCACTGGGTTCAGTTCTTAGCACCACATAAAAATGAAACAAATAAAATAAAGGCATGCTTTCCATCTTCAACTACAAAAAATTAATATATATTTATAATACACACACACACACACACACATATATATATATATATATATCTAAAAGGCTGGGGATGTGGCTCAGTGGTTAAGCACCCCCAGGTTCAATCCCTGGTACAAAAAAAAAAAAAAAGCCCCCATCAGACCTAATCTCTTGTTCTCATGTTCATCTAGAATGGGGTTAATAATTTAAACTAAATTATTCTCTAGTAAGAAATAATCCCTAAATTTCAATGAATTGGCCCAGCAAAGGTCTACTTCTTGCTCCATGCAAAGTTGCCGTGGATCCAGAGACTTTCCAGGGCAGCTATCGTGAGTTGGCCATGATGCCTCGTGAGCACTGGCATCTTCAATCATTGTCACAGGACCACTGTAGCAGAGGAAGGGTGGCGGAGGGCCTGATGCCACCGTCAGTGCTGAATCCTCAGCTGACAGTGGTCACTCTCACATGACCTCATCCGATTACAAGGAGATGGGGAAGGATAATTATCCCACGTCCTAAGGAAGGACCACTGAGCTGGGTACGGAAGGCACTGGGAAGTCTCACTGTGGTGCACAGCCCTGACCTGTCACTTGAGGAGGTGGTGGAAGGGCAGTGGGGTGAGCCTAGCTTTATCTTCCAAAGTGAGATCAAGTTGGGGGTGAACCATAAATCCATCCAGGTAGTTAAACAATTAAGAAGACAACAAATGAAGGTTGTGTGTGGAGGCACAAGCCTGTAATGCCAGCGACGGGAGGCTGAGGCAGAAGGCTCAAAGCCAGCCTCAGCAACTTAATGAGACCCTGTCTCAAAATAAAAAATAAAAAGTGCCGGAGATGAAGTTCAGTGGTGAAGTGCCCCTGGGTTCAATCCCTGGTACAAAATAGATCCATCAATCAATCAATAAACTTATTAGATATTGAAAAATGACACAGAAATCAAATAGAAGTTTGTGCTGTATTACTCATGTACCCATTACCTAATCTTTGATCATCAGCAAAAAAGGGGAAGGATGATAAATTGATACCTGTGCTAGACACCACTACCTGAGAAGTCCCTCCTGCCTAAACAATTTGAACTTGGAGATACAGCTGTTTTGCACATCAGGGTACATTTGCCGACAGTCTATCTGAATATTTGGAGGTTCATAAAATGCTTTTGACACTGCACAGCAATCTATTAAATTAAAACCACAATAAATGTCTTTTGGGGGGAAGTACTGGGGATTGAACCCAGGGTTACTTGACCACTGAGCTACATCCCCAGCTTTACTTTTTTTTTTTTTCTTTTTTTTTTTGAGACAGTGTCTCTCTGTAAGATGCCCAGGATGTCCTTGGATTTGTGATTCTCCTGCCTCAGCCTCCTGAGTTGCTGGGATTACAGGTGTGTGCCACCACATCCAACAATAAAATGTCATTAAACCTCTAGCATTCAAATTTAGTCCTAAATATGAGGAAAAAATTAAGGGGCAACTTTTGAAAACATTTTTCCTACAAAAAAAAAAAAAGAAAAGATCACCATACAAAATTTTTCTTTTCTTTTTTTCAGTCCTGGAGTTTAAATCCAGGGGTGCTTACCAATGAGCTACATTTCCAGCCCTTTTCATTTTTTTTTTTTTTTAATTTTGAGACAGGGTCTCACTAAATTGCCCAGGCTGGCCTCAAACTTAAAATCCTCCTGCCTCAGCCTCCTGCGTTGCTGGAATTACAAGCTTGCTCCACTGTACCCAGTGTGTCCTCCCAATTTCTCAAAATGGAACCTAGTTTCTTCTTGAAAAGGTAACCTCTGTGACATTTTTAAATACTTTTTTCAGTCTTCTTGCTCAACCAGTGACCAACTGTATCAAAATCCCTGGAGAATTTCAACCACACACACACACACACACACACACACACACACACGCCGATTGATAAAGACACATAGAAGAAGCTCGAGCCTGGAGACTGTGCTTAAGTGACTCTAGTATGTGGCTAAGAATCTGCAGGTTTTAAAGGCCCCTCTGGGAGTCCTGATGTGCTGCCTGTTTCCCATCCCTGCTGACAGCAGCTAACAGGCCTCCCAGTGACGGTTTTTCTCCTCACCTGATGGTTAGTTTATTTAAGAAGTAGTGGCTCTTATTAGGCTGCTAGGGAAACAAAGTCATCTTTATTGAGATTAATAAAATGATGAAGCCAAGTTGTAGTCACTTTCTTGTGTCTGAGGTATTGTGTTACTTAGTACTTTCCTAATGAGCCACATAGAAATGGTTCTAAAGGAAACACAGATCCTTCTTTCTCATTTGACTCTTCAGAGAATGGATTTTATTTTCTTGTTTGCAATACAAGAGATCAAACCCAAGGGTGTGTGCATGCTAGGCAAGTGTGCAGGTGCTGAGCTCTGCTCCCGGCCCCGCAGAGAATGAACTTTCATATAACTGAGTCCACATTGAGTATAGCTTTTTCTTATTAAAAGTAGAAGTGGTTGCTAGAGTACGTTGATTACCTCTTATACTAACAGACACTGGGTAATTAAAAAAAAAAAAAAACTTGCTTCTATACCTGAGTTTATTCATCTGTAGAGAACAATAGCTTCAATCTTAAAAGGGTGATAATTAAATGAGACAGCATGGAGCTGGGCACAGTGGCACACACCTGTAATCCCCGTGGCTCAGCAGGGCAGGAGAACCACAAGTTCAAAGCCAGCCTCAGCAACTTAGTGAGGCCCTAAGCAACTCAGCGAGACCCTGTCTCTAAATAAAATATTAAAAAAGGGTTGGGGATGTGGTTCAGTGGTTAAATGTCCCTGGGTTCACATTCCTAGTACCAAAAAAAAAAAAAAAAAAAAATGAGACAATAGAGTACACCAAAGTAGACACACATACATATATTCCCACCTGATTTTTTTTTTTTCAGTTCTGGGGGTTAAACAGGCACTGAGCTAGATCCTCAGCTCTTTTTATTTATTTATTTTTAGTACTAGGGATTGAATCCAGAGGCACTTAACCACTGAGCCACAGCCTCAGCCCTTTTTGCTTATTATTTAGAGACAGGGTCTCACTAAGTTGCTTAGGTCCTTACTAAGTTGCTGAGGCTGGCCTTGAACTTGCAATCCTCCTGCCTCAGCCTCCTAAGCAGCTGGCATTACAGATGTGTGCCACTGTGCCTGACTTATTTATTTATTTATTTATTCATTCATTTATTCATTTATTTATTTATTTTTTTGAAACACAATCTTGCTAAATTGCCCAGGCTGGACTTGAATTTGTGATCCTTTTGCTGCAGCCTCCCAAATTCCTAGGATTACAGGCGAGCACCATTGCTTCCAGCCCACCTGAATTTTCATAAAGGTGTGGATGAAATTCAGGAAAAGGAAAAGGATTTTTTTAAACAAATAGTACTGGAGCCAATTCAAAAATAAACATCTAGATTCAAGTCACACTTCTTATTCAAAAATCAATCAAAATGGGTCACAGACATAAACAGAAGGTGGCAAACTATAAAACTTCTAGAATTAAACATAATAGAAAAAAAATTTTAAGTTTTAATTTTTATTTTATTTTTTTTTTTTTGAGACAGGGTGTTTCTAAAGTGTCACGCATCTGTAATCACAGCCATTGGGGGAAGGGTTGCTGATGAAGGAGGATCAAATGTTGGAGGCAGCCTCAGCTATTTAGCGAGACCCTGTCTCAAAATTAAAAAATGAAAAGGCTGGGGATGTGGCTCAGTAGTAAAGTGGCTAGGTTCAATCCCCAGTACCACATAATAATAATAATAATAACAACAACAACAACATGATGATGATGATGATGATGATGATGATGATGATAAAATTCTGCACATTACAATACCCAATTCTGGTGAAGATGTGGAAAAACTAGATGGCTCATACCTTCCTGATGGGAATGCAAAAGAATTTGATGATTGCTCAAGGAAACAAACATGCAACTATCTTACAACTCAATCATTACATTCATGGATATTTACCTGAGAGAAACAAAGACTTATGTTCACAAACCAACCTTTATACAAATATTTACAGACACTTTATTTGTAATAGCCCAAAACTGGAAACAACCCAGATGTCCTTCAGCAGGTAAATGGTTTAAAAAACTGTGGTATGTCCATGGCATGGAGTACTACTCAGCAATAAAGAGGAATTAAATGTTGTCACTACAACAACCTTGATAAATCCCAGATAGTTATGCTGAATGGGGAAAAAGAAGATCACAAAACATTTCATGCTGCCTAATTCCATTTAAACAACATCCTTAAAGTAACCAATTTATAGAAATGGAGACCAAATTAGAGGTTGTCGTAGTTCAGAAGTTGGGATGAGAAATAGGTGTGGCCATAAAAAGACAATGTGAAGGGACCCTGTGGTGATGGAAATATTGTGTATCCTGACTGTGTCTGGCTCCAACATTTCTCTATAATTGTGCAAGATGTCCTTTGAGGGGCTGGGGCTAGGGCTCAGTGGTAGAGTGCTCTTCTAGCACGTGTGAGGCCCTGGGTTTGATCCTCAGCACCACATAAAAATAAAGGTTTTGTGTGCAACTACAACTAAAATAAATAAATAAATAAATATTTTGAAACCAGGTCAAGGATACACAGGATCTCTCTTCCTTCTTTTTTTTAGAAAATACACACACACACACACACACACACATATATATATATATATATATATATATATATTTTTTTTTTTTTTTTTTTTTTTTTTTAGTTGTACACAATACCTTTACTTTGTTCATTTGTTCTTATGTGGTGCTGAGGATCGAACTCAGGGCCTTGCACATGCTAGGTGAGTACTCTACCGCTGAACCACAACCCCACTCCTCTCCCTTCCTTCTTTATTTCTTTTTTCCCCCCTGGCTATACTGGAGATCAAGCCCTGGGCCTTGCACATGCTAGGTAGGCACTTTACCACTAAGCTACCCGCCCCCCGACCTCAGGATCTTTTCTTTTTTGTTGTTGTTTCCTACAGTTGCAGGTGAATCTACAGTTATCTCAAACTAAAACGTTTAATTTAAAAATTAAAGGAGACAATATTCAAGGCAGATGCACTTGATTGCCCTTTCTGGCAATCACTTAATGTAACTCCTGTTTGTCCCTGTCCCTTCTAAAATACTGTGAGGCAAAGTGGTCCAGAGGGGAGGCTCTACCTAGGAGTCAAACTCAGTTCTAACCAGAATTCGGACACTTTTGAATCAGTGAAGTGACACTGGGCAAGATGAAATCTTTCTCAAGCCATATTTTCTTTGAGTAAAATGAGAATAATAGTTCCCCTTTGTCCCCATCACGTGGCTTTTGGGGTTGTTTGTTTGCTTGCTTGTGAATCAAATCAATGATGCACAGGGAAAAGGAAGGCATTGAAAACTAAATGCTATAGAAACACTAACACATCCAACAGGCATTTATTAAATACCTCTTACTCATCTACTACCGCTCTTACTAATAAATATGACCATTTACTCGCTGGAAACCCATGCTGGAATTTGGCATGCAAATTTCCTGAGTGTTGCTCATTTGCATTGGAAAAAGAAAAAGAGGTGGGAGGCCTTTTGAAGCCTTTTGAAAACTGAGCTCAGGGGGATGAATTCTTATCACTGGGCCCAAGGTATAATTGATTTTCTACACAATGGCTCACAGGTGCTACATTTAACACCCTGAGTTATTGGGTGGAAATGTATCCCAAGGTGGGGCTATTACTTAAAATATCTACCTAGTCAGCCCCTTCACTGGGGGAAGGTGGAGGGGGCCGTGCACTCCGCCTGGCTGTCGGAATGTGCTGGCAGATGCACCTGCTCCTTGCTTATCCCACTCAGAGAATTGGGCCTTATTTTCAGTGGCCGGAAGCCAAAAGCACCTCTTTTCAGACCTGGATCACAAGGTGAGGGAAGAACACAGGGCAAACCCGCCATGAAATACATATTAATATTATAACAACCCTTTCAGAATCCACTGTTGCTATGTCAACAAAGCAGCTGGGGAAATTGGGTCTTTGGGAAATTGGGAAATGAGGTCGGCTTTGGCAACATGGTACATGTTTCCTTCTCTCAGAACAATTGGTCTGTGACACTAGTCGGCCTTTTTCTACCTACCCTTTCTTTTGCTTATTTGTATGAAAAGTGAGACACAAAGCAATAGCCATTGAGGGGTTGGGAGTTTCTGCATCTAAGAAGAAAAACAGAAACAAAATGATTCCCACTCCCTAGTTCCTCTTCACCTGTTTGTGTCAATTCCTCAGTCACTCTGCCCAGCTGAAAATGAATGCTGTGTAACCATCCCCCTACCTCCCTTTCATCTACTCCCCTGGTTCTGGCAATTGAACCCAGGGATGCTCTACTACTGAGCTACATCCCCAGCCTTTTAGGGGTTTTTTGTTTGTTTGTTTGTTTGTTTTTATTTTGAGACAGTGTCTCTCTAAATTGCTGAGGCTGGCCTCCAACTTGCCATCCTCCTTCTTCAGCCTCCCAAGTCACTGGTATTACAGGCATGGCTCTGGCCCACCACTGTGACTATAAATGAACTACTGTTTTTATCTCAATATCAATTGCCTCCTATTATAAAATATGTATGCACAGGACCAAACATAATTTGTGGGACCCAGTACGAGAAGAAAGGGCAGGGCCCCTTCTTCAAAGATTACAAATTTCAAGACCACAGCAGGGCCTTAAGCCTGATGCAGGATTCTTATGGGGCCATTTGTGAGTTTGTAGGTGGCTGGGTGTGAAACTGGGTCTGTCAGGACTCTGGGTTTACAATGGAGCAAGCCCAGTCTCACTTGTTCTGCACACAGGTACTTCACTGAATGGTGTCTGAGGCGTGTGGCAACTGAGGCTTGCCGAGCAGTGAGTGGTTTGGCCTGTTCATCAGAGCCACTGGGAGGAGGTGCTCAGAGCCTCCTTCTCTGCTCTCTCTCAGCTCTCCTCCAGCTGTAGACCCACCCCGATGACAGAACAGCCCAAGCCACTCCTGCCCCACAGCTACAGTTCCCGAGTGACTCATGGGCCATGCCCTGGGTGTCGTCCATGCAAAACACTTGGAAAGGGCTTCCCTCCAGACTGGGTCAGGTGCCATGCCAGACCCATCAGCTGCAGGAGGGCCCCCGGGGGAATTCGGTCGTAGTGATGGGCCAGGGGTGAGGCCAGACAGGCAGATGATCCCACAGGTGTCCTGCTGCTACAAGAACAGGGAGAGCAGATTCCGCCTCACCACAGCCACAGGTCTACTGGTGGCCGTTGCCTAGGGCATACTGTGAAGAGGGGCTGCCACCCAGCTGGCTGCCTAGAGAAGGCAAGGCCCAGGTGCCGGCTTTACCCTCTTGGATCAGCTTCTGTGAGCTCAGCGCTTCCTTCCAAAGTTCGAAGTCTCTGCCATTTGCTATCTGTGTTCATGCCCCCCCCCCACCAAACCCACTTTCAGGAAGCCATCACAGGTAGGGATCATTCATTCCATTCAAGAGAAGGGGAAATGTGATGAAGTCTTTTAAAAATACATGAATTTACTTTAAACACACAAGCGAAATGCTTGAGCTTCACCAATCCTGAAGCCAATCCACTTGTAAAGCAGACTTCTCTTTAAATTGAATAACCATTTAGCTCCTCCACAAATATGCATTTTGGGGTAGAGTGTTTTGCTTAAGTGAGATAGACTGAGGGGCAACTTGGAACAAGGTGACCGGTCCACAGTTTAAAGAAAAATGTGTCACTAGCCTTGATCTAGCCCACCACCATCATGGCAGTGGCGGGGGGGGGGGGGGGGGAGTGGGGGGTGGTATAGGGAATGTTTCCTTCATTGGTACAACCTCTGGTGGTTTCTCCCGTTCAGGGATGCCTGTTTCTTTTCATATGAATCTACTTGTGGAGGAACTGTTCATTTTGGTGGTGATGAAAGGGGGTGCAGGCAAATCACAGTCACAGGGCTTTAGATTTGTGCCACCCAACACAGCAGCCACTGGCCACACGTGGCTGTTGAATAGCTGCCATGTGGCTGGTCTGAATCAAAACACGCCATAGGTGGAAAAGACACCCTGGATTTTGAAGAGTGTATGAAAAAAAGGAACATAACCTACCTCAATAATTTTATAGGCCGGGAGTATAGCTCCGTGGTCGAGCATGTGCTTAGCAGGCAAGAGGCCCTGGGTTCAGTCCTCAGAACCACCCAGATAATGATGATAATAATTTTATTATTTATTCATCACACATTGAAATTTTTTCATGCTTTGGGTCAAACAAAAATATGAATTTCACCTATTTTTTTTTTTTTTTTGTGATTCGTGGTTGGCACCAACAGCTGGCGGGCCCATGGGTGCCCCCTCTCGACTTGTGCAGTCTCCAGGCTTCTCTGTGCGTTCTCTCCAGATAAGGGGTGCAGCTCCTTCCATGGTGGCTCAAGGGTCCAGTGGAAGGAAGCAGAATAGCAGAGCAACCCCAGGGCCTGCCCAGGCTCAGGGAGCTGTGTGTCCTCTGCCTTGGGTCTTTTGTAGGGTGCATGGCTCCCTGCTCCAGTGGGTGCCTCGGGGCTGGGCACAGCTGTCGGTAATCAGTGATGCTCAAGGCTGAGGAGCATGGTGTTGAGGCAAGGAGGGTGCTGGACTCCAGTCTGCAGCTGACTCTACTCCTCGCCCCGTCCACAGACAGCTTCATTACCTCCTCTTCCCTCCGGACAGGCTCAATCAGACTAGCTTCCTGGGGTGGGTGGGGGGAGCAGATGAGGCCCTGGACGGTCCCTGTCATTTTTGAGGTGTGTGACCTATGTAGCAAGGAGGTCTGGGGGACCAGAACAGCTAAGTGACATCCTGGTCCCTGGAACAGTATTTGAAAATGACGTCATACCAATCCCCAATTAAAATGCACACCTTTTAACCTCCACAATCATCTGTGATTCATATCATTAAGTTGGATTTCAGGAAGATGGCTTGATAGTCTAAATTATTTGTCAGCCGGGCACAGCAAATAAACATTTGTGAAATTCATTTCAAAAGATGTTAACACTGGTGAAACCCACGTGCCCCCAGAGGGATTATACAAATTTCCATGTCAAATATTTGAGGCAAAGCACTTGTAGAGAAACAGTGTTTTTTTGTGTTTTGATGCCTTTCATTTCCATAAACTAGATTACTTTCTGAAATTACTTTCACACAGAGAACAGTTTCTATTGAATTCCAGTCAGTGAACTCCTCCGAGTGTGAGGTGAATAAAATATCTGGGGGCTGTGGGGCTTCCTTGATGCCTACACCACCGTGTTGTGTAAGGAGGGCAAACCGAGTTGAGATGTTATCTTCAGAGAGCTCCTGGACCCAGATCTGCTGTCTTAGCAGTAATTGCTAAACAACCAATTCATTTAGAGCCCCACAAGGAAGCTCTGAGCTGTCTCTCCCCCCATCTCTCCTACCTGGCTAACAATGACTCCAGCTCCGTTGTTAACTGGAGATTTGCTGGCAGGCAGCGGCTTGCAGCAACGAGGTTCTCCCACAGTCAAGTTTTATCTGCTTCTTGCAAACACTGATTCTGCCAAAAAAATTTGCACAAAAAAATTTTGATCCCAGCAAACATTGTCCTATTGTCCCAGTTCTGTCAAGCCCCCAAAATTAAAATGGACTTAGTTTTCTTAAAAGGGAGAGAAAAAAAAGAAGAAGAAGAAAGAAATAAAAAGTAGTTGAAGAGCCCAGGAAAAGAAAACCACCAGGTTAAATGTTACTTAAAACTAACAGGCATTTCCTATAGGTGTGGGCTCTCAGATGCTATCTGGAGATGGAAGAGTGATTCTCATATAGGTGGGGACAACCAGGACAATCTCTCCTTAGATAAAGTCACCGGAAGTTCTTATCTTGCAGGGCTAGCTGGGACCTTGGAAATAACATTTCTTGGCAAATCTAACCTTGACCAACTTCAGAATTGCTAACTGATTAACATGTGGAGATAGTTCCAGCTGCACCAGGGCGCGGCCTGAACATCAGAGGCTGTGTTTCCCACTGCACAGAGAGAAAAGCAAATAGAGGGTCTGAAGAAAGAAGGGTACGGTCTTTGTTTATTTGGGTTTTCCTCCAGACAGGGAGCAGAGTTTCAAACTTGACTCCTCTGAGTGAGTGGGGGGAGCCGCTGGAGGGAGTGGGATGATCTGAGTTACTTATTTACAGGATCACTCTGGCTGCTGAGTTAAGAGTAGATCAATGGAAGAAAGGGTTAGAAAGCTTCAAATATGTCTTCATATTGAAATGCCCCAGGACCAAAGCTAGCTGGAACCAGGTTGGCAATTGAAGGAGGGATGACAAATGGTTGAATTCTGCCAGGCCTGGTGGAGCATTGGTATAATCCCAGTGATTCAGGAGCCTGAGGCAGGAGGATCACAAGTTCAAGGCCAGCCTCAGCAAATTAGGGAGAACTTGTCTCAAAAAGTAAAAAGGGCTGGGGATGTAGCTTAGTGGTAAAGTGCTCCCAGGTTCAGTCTCCAGTACACACACTCCCCTCCCCATAAAAAGAGAGAGAGAGAGAAGGGGGCTGGGGATGTGGCTCAAGCTGTAGCGTGCTCGCCTGGCATGCGCGGGGTGCTGGGTTCGATCCTCAACACCACATAAAAATAAAATAAAGATGTTGTGTCCACTTAAAACTAAAAAGTAAATATTAAAAAGAGAGAGAGAGGAATGATTGAATTCTGGATTTATTTGACAGTGAGCCAATCCTCTTTTGTATGAGAATAAAGGAGAAGTAGATCACCCCAAATTAGGAGTCTTGAGCAGTCAGAAAAATGAAGCTGCGTTTACTTACAGGAAGTCAGATGGAAACCAGGGTTGGCACATCTCATTCATTGTGAGATGGATATTAGACTCCCTAGTAAAAAACTCAGTCGGGGTGGTCCACAATGGAATATAAATTTGAGAGTCATCTACTTAGAGATGATGTATACAAAGCCTTGAAACTGGATGAGGGCTGGGCATGGCAGCACACACCTGTAATGGCAGCTATTCAGGAGACAAGTTTTAGGCTAACCCGGTCAATTAAAGGCTGGGTGTAGCTCCCCATGGGTTCACTCTCCTGTGTAAAAAACAAACAAATACCTGGATGAAAGCACTAAAGAGAGAAGTAAAGATAAGAAAAAGTCCTGAGGCACTTCAACATTAAGACATTTGCAATCTATCAAAATGCAAATATAATGCAAAACCAAATAATTTTATATAGAAAAAATAGGGCCTGGAGGATTGAAATACAGAAGGTGTGTCTACTACAGGAGACAGGGCAAGGTCACAAGGAAACAGCTGGCATCTAAAGGATGGGGGAGAAAGGAGATGGCGAACTGTGATCTTCAGAGCAGGGTCACTCCAGGAAGCACAGAATGTAGCAATAGTCAGGGATGCAGATGAGGGAGAGTGGGAATGCTGGGAAGTCCCTGGTATTGGGGCAACACAAAGAGAGGATAGCCAGGCACAGTGGCACACACCTGTAATCCCAGGGACTGAGAAGGCTGAGGCAGGAGGATAATCAATTTGAGGTGAGCCTGAGCAATCTAGTGAGAACCTGTCTCAAAATGAAAACATTTTTAAAAGAATTAGGGACAAACCCGTAAAGTCAAGGATCGTATATTTTCTCTCCTATGTGAAAGCTAGGGAGGAAAAAGGAAAAGAAAGGTAGGGGGAGTCTTGTGAAAAATGAAGGAAATTCAGTAAATTAGAGGAAAGGGGTGGGGGAGGAAAAAGGGGGGGAAAGGGGAAATACTGGAGAATGATATTGGCCAAATTATTGTTATATCATGTGCATGTAAGAATATCTAGCCAGGCACAGTGGCCCATGCCTGTAATCCCAGGGGCTCAAGAGACTAAGGCAGAAGGATCTTAAGTTCAAGCCAGCCTTAGCAACTTAGCAAGGTTCTGTCTCAAGAAAAAAAAAAAGGTGGGGGGGATGAGGGGCTGGGGATAAAGCTCATTGGTTAAGCACCCTAGCGTTCAATCCCTAGTATATAGCCACAAAAAAAAATCTAACAATGAACCCCTTAATCATAATGCACCAGTAAAAAATAAGCAAAAAAAAAAAAAAAAAAAAAAAAAAAAAAAAACAGCAACAACATCCAAAATACTAAAAAATAAAAATGGCAGGGTACCTCAGTGGTAAAGGGCTCCTGGTTCAATCCTAGTATAGGGAAGGGAGGTGGACAGAACCACGTCCAAGAAAAACACCAACACCTGATTTGAAAATTTGACTTGGTCTCCTTGTTCCTCTTTTTTTGTTGTTGTAGTTACTAGGGATCGAACTCAGGGGCTCTGAGCCACATCCCCAGTTGTATTTTGTATTTTATTTAGAGACAGGGTCACACTGAGTTTCAGGCATGTGCCACCATGCCCGGCTCCTTGTTCCTCTTCATTGCATTTCACAGACTCACTCCCAAGCCCCAGGCAGGGCGTGTGGGCTCCCATGCATCCCTCCCTCTCATGCTGGAAAGAGATTGGTGACCTGCTGCATCTGCTGGAGAGATGCTTAAGGCTGAGTGGGCAGATGCTCAGGAGCCATAGCTGCCCCACCCCTTCCCTCTCCACTCCTCACCCAGCCTTATTTTCTTTATTTCCTCTCCACTACCCAACACTTCACCAATATATTGGTCTATTGCCTTTTCAACCACTAGATGAAGAATTCCGTGAGACCAGAGACTTAGTTTTTGGACACCATTGTATCCTTAGTCTCTGGAACAGTGCTTCGTACACAAGTGCTCAATAAAATCGTGAATCACAGGACACGGATGATTTGCTGAAAGGCAGTGAGGGTTAGCAATGCCATCACATTGTGACTTTGTAAATTAGCCTCATCATCCATCCTAGCCTGTCATTTGAACTAGGAAATGGAAATCATACCTAACTGGGTCTTGAGAATTAAACTTTTAATGGAATTGTTTTTATAGAACAAAGTTTTCTCCTTTCATTACTGGTCCTCCACTTTGCTCCTAAGAGTTCAGTCCTTTAGCCATATGTGGCAATAGTCAGGGATGCAGATGAGGGAGAGAGGGAATGCTGAGAAGTCCCTGGTATTGGAAGACAACCTGGGAAAAGAATCATGTAACATTTTCTAAATGACAACTTTGTTTGTATGTGATAGACTTTCAACAATATTCAATGAGTAAAGAAACAAGGAAAAAAATTTAAAATGTAGTCTGAAAGCTTGCCCTTGATTATTGCTAAATTCTATTTTTGTCAGAGCAAACTGCATGGTATTTTCAAGAGCTTTAGTTTGGTCAGCAGGCTTTCCTTTAAGCAAACTCTAAAATGCAAATTATATATTCTGCCTTGAAAACAATTATATTTGATCATAAAATTCTTTAACTTTTCCAGAAAAAAAAAGGTTAACATATAAATAAGTATGCATGAAATATAAACACCTCAAACATTCCTCACTCTCCTCTCCTTTTTTCTGGTGCTTTCTATAGTATACAGAAGATTTTTCTGTCCACCAGCAAAATTCCCACTGGTGCCCAGGGAAGGTTTTCTGGGCACAGAATAACTAAGAGGAAAAGTTGCCAAGAGTAAGGTCATGGTATTTGTCATCAATAAGAGGTGACAGTGTGCAGGGCTTGGGCTGTGGCAGAAGCCCCTTTGGGCTCAGTCCCAGAAGGAAGGGTGGAAGACATCTGGAGAAGCTGCTGCTGGGGCCAGAACTCACACCAGAAGATTTGGTGGTGGGGAGGGGAAGGTCTACTGTGAGATGACTTTCCTCTGTTAAAACTAACTGAATGACTGTAACTCAGAATCTAACAGACTTGGAGTGTGGTTTAGTGGTCGGTAGAGTGCTTGCTTAGTGAGCATGAGTGGGGCCCTGGATTTGATCCCCAGCACTGACAAAAAAAAAAAAAAAAAAACAGAAAGAAAAGTAAAAATTAAAAAATAAACTCTTTTTTGACTTGAGACATCCTGTGTAAGATTTCTGTCGCAGCAGCAACTGTTCATAGCAAAGGCGGGAGACAGTGAGCATGTGCCATGCCAGGGACAATGGCAGCCTATGGAACCATGACACAGAGGCATCTTCACTGGGGAGTGGGCTGGGCCAGGGCCCATCCAGAGAGAGTGCCCAGCCTGACTGTCCTTGTTGCAGCCCCACCACCCTCCATCTGCCCCAGTCACACTCCTGCCCTTGCCTTTACCAGTTTGCTCTGCACCAGGCCAGGCTTCCCCCAAAGGCAGTGGCCTGTTCTTCCAGAGAGTCTGTTCCACAGCCCTGCCTCCCACATCTCAGGAGAACTGAGAGGCCTGGACACTGGAGCGTTCCTGTGGGACCGGCTGGCAGGGATGGCAGTAGAACAATGACGATATGGTCTTGGAGGAGCACCTGGGTTGGCAGGTTTGATTCTCTTTTTGGCCTCAGGCACCCTGGAGAGCTCCGGGTGGAGATGAAGACTTTCAGTGGCAGAACAGATCTGCCCGTCTCTCTGGGAATGAAGCAGCGCTTGAAGAACACCTTGCCAGGGTCATTCAGAACTGGCAAAGTTCTGGTGGCCACGATTTGAGGGCCACAGAGTGCTCATAGCTTTATCTGAAGAGTCAATCTGTACCACCAGTCTCTGAGGCAAGAATTATCTTATGTTGATAAGGAGGCCAAAGGCATGAGGACTTTGTTCCAAATCAAATTGTTAGTAAATAGCAGACAATTCTGGATTAAAAACATGTTGTGAAGTTGAGGCTCCTCACCTGTCTTCTGACACGTAAGTAGAGTCTTCTCTCCCCACCCAGCAGCTAAAGAAATAAAATCTTAAGTTTTTCAAACACAGAAAGCCTTGCCAGGTATTCAGGTAGTGCCTGAACGATCGCTCCTGCCCTGGCCATGTCAAGTCCAATTCCAACATGAGTGATATCCTCACCCAAATCAACCTGAAGAAGGTGTGTGTCACCGTCTTACCACAGAAAACTGAATGCACTCAATGTCACGATGTGGCTATGATTTAGAATTAACCCCGGTGGAGTCAGAAAAGGACCTGCGAGGGACACAAATCCATATCTTCAGGTCATCTGTCTCTTGCTGCTTTTAAGGGAAAACAAGGCTGTCTGAGCTTTTCTCCACAGTGGACCTCAATGAGTCCTTTGGCAGCCAGGGATGTTGATCTCACGTTAGTGGTCAGGACTATTTTTCTCATTTCCCATGTGGGAAATAATGGATGCTTCTAGCTGCTCTTTTTCAATCTATAACCATCTACTGGAAGACAGGCCATTGTGTTCAGCAAACAGTCTTTTTCTGGTTAATACTGGAAGCTGGGAATTCTTACCTCTTTGGACTATTGATTTTTGTGGTCCTGTGGAAGACATAGAGCAGCAATGGTGGCCCCAGTTTCCAGAGTAAGCAGGTCACCCCATAAGAACAAATTAAATCAGAGCTGGATTTTAATGCCTCAAATTGTCTTCAAAAATGCCAGTTCACAGCCCAATTACACCCATGCCTCTTCTCAAAAGTAGAGGTACAATTTGTAGCTCAGTGTTCAGATGCTTGGAGATCATTAAAAATAGTTAAAGTAGCAAACCTGAGGCCTAGCTTAGAGTCGTGCACAAGGACTAAGAGACAGATCTAGCTGCCGACCTGGTTTTGTGCAGTCCTCAATTCTCCATCTTTCTCCCTGGGTGGGATTGTGCCTGCCTGATTCCTGCCCTTCCCTGCCTGCGGACAGTTTGGAAGGGCCGTCTCCCCTCAGTTTCCCCTGCTGTTCTCCCTTCCGCTCTGTGCCAACACGCACCAGCCCTGACACCCCTCTTTGCCCCTGCCCTTCCTGCCCTCCCCTGCCTTATGTCAGCACCCCTGCCTTCCCTCCTCACTCCAGGCCACAGGGATGCCACCACTGGCTCTTCTTGGCAGAGGAAGTATTAGGATTGTCTTAGAATAAAAACATTTGAAAACCAGTGCTCAAATAACTTGCAAAGACTTTTCAGCCAATGTGAAAAGGAGCAAGTGAGCTTTGCTGCCTCCTGGACTCTCACTTCCCATAGACACTCTCCCAGGAACTCACTGACATGGGATTCTTAGCCCTGAAGACCCACTCAGCCCACCAGTTAATGAAGCTGGCTATCAAAGAACTGTTTCCCCAATCCTGTATTCAAGCAAAACTCTCTTCTCCTGGGCCTCATAGGAAGTGGCAACTTGGAAGAGAACAGGGGAGTTGCAATTGCTCCCTGGCCCTTGGGGAGTGTGGTTGCCCACCCCACCTGCCCTTAAAGAGTTAAACTTTACTCCTCAGAGTCACATAATGGCTGCTGCTTCCCAGGTAGCACAAAGCTGTCCTTCCCATACTGTGTCATATCTGGAAGCTTTTGTCTATGTCTTTCAGGTAATTAATTCTTTGTGAAAACAAATATCAAGAGAAAGCAAACTTTTCTCAGGGATGCAAATAACCATGATGCTCTGGGTTTTGTGAGGACGGCTGAACACTACTGGGTTCATGAATGGCTTTATTACATGTGTGAGCCATCAGACATTTAGCTCCCTCCCCGCCAATGTGAATGATTTGTAATCACAAACTTTGTGACAGAAAGACAAATGCGGAAATCTCAGGACCAAATTAGGCATAATTAGTATCCATACAGGAAACCCGCCAGTAACCTGGCAATTTGCAGCCCAGGGAGGACACATGCGGCATTGTCTTAACAACAGCTCATCAAACGTGTAATTAGCCACCGGCCACCAGCCACCTTAGCAAACCCAACCAGAGCTGCTGCCAGTCACAGACCGACCTGCAGACACCTCTTGGCTGGAAACAATTCTGAGCAGAGGGTTAGGTGGATGTGCAAATTTGATGCACACCGATGGGGGCAAACAGCTATGCCTCTCTGGCTTTTTATCTGAGGGAGTCACAATATTTTCCCTCGTGTTAATGAACTTAGATGTCAGGGGTCAGTTTCCGTCATGTTACTTTTTGAAGTTAAAAGCCCAGGGCATCTCTGTATGTCAGTTTATTGACAGCTATGAAGACAGTTGTCCTATAGAGCATGACCTTGATTCAGATGATTAGATTTCCCATTATAAGGAGTTGATTTCAAGAACAATAGTTCCCCCTTATCTATGAGAGATAATGTTCCAAGCTCCCCAGTGAATTCCTGAAACTGAGACTAGTACCAAACACCATATATGTATTTTCCTGTACATATATACCTATGATAAAGTTTACGTTAGGCACAATAGGAGATTAACAACAATAACTAATGCTAAAAGATAATAAACATAACAATGTATTATAACAAAAGTTATGTGAAAATGGCTGGGTGCAATGATACCCTCCTGTAATCCCAGCAGCTTGGGAGGCTGAGGCAGGAGGATCTTGAGTTCAAAGCCAGCCTCAGCAAAAGTGAGGTGCTAAACAACTCAACGAGACTCTATCTCTAAATAAAATATAAAATAGACCTGGAGACATGGCTCAGTGGTTGAGTGCTCCTGAGTTCAATCCCCAGTACCGCCCCCCCCAAAAAAAAATTATGTGAATATGGTCTTTCTCTCTTTCAAAATATCTTATTGTACCATAGTTACCCTTTCCTTGTGATAATGTTAGATGATTCTTCAAGGAAGTACTTTCAGGCTTCACTTTGGTATATCTAAACTGCCAGCATCACTTCTAATGTATTTTGTGGTTGTTATTAAGTAAAATAAGAATTACGTGAACAGAAGCACTGTGATACCACCACAGTCAATCTGATTTCTAGTCGGTTACTAAGTGACTGTCAGGTGATAGCATATACAGCATGGATACTCTGGATAAAGAGATGATTCACACCTTGGGCAGGATAGAGCAAGATGGCTGAAGAGTCCCTCATGCTGCTCAGAAATGTAGGCAATTTAAAATATATGAATTGTTTATTCTTGAAATTTTCCATTTAATATATTCAGACCACAAATGACCACAGATGATTGAAACCACAGAAAACAAAACTGCAGATAAGTGGGGGTACTACAGTACTTTCAATATGGGGAAATATTCAGAACTCTAATATTCATAGCTGTATACACCCAGTACAGGAAGGAAGGCCTCAGATTTCTCACCTTCTGATTCCAGTGTTACAGAAAGAATTAACTGAAAAACATTGTCTCTGCAAATAAAAAATAATAGTACATTCAATTGAGCATGACCAATAAAGATTAAAGTCAGTGGCTTTTTTTTTTTTTTCTGGACATATCTGTCAATTCACTGTAGGACCAATATAGACTATTTCTCTCAGGAGGTAAGATTACAAAGGAAGAAAAACGTTCTCAGAGCTCAGTTGGTAATTAATCTTTGCATATGACTTCCTCATAGTTCCCATTAATTATCAATATTCAATCATGCATTAAAATGGATTTCTCTTTGACAGAATTTAGCTGTTTATAAGACTTACTATATCAAACCAACTCCTAATATAATCACAGAACTTAGCCTTGCAAACTTTCAGCTACATTTTTAACAAATCTTTTAGTGGAAAGTTGCATATAAATAAATTAACAATAGCCATTCAGCAAAATCAACATTTAAAAAAATCAAAAGCCAACAAGTATATGCAGTTATAAAACTTAGGAGATGCTTGGAACTTAAGAATTTGTTGGACATTTAGTATAAAATGTTTAGTAATTTTTAAGTGTTTTGTTGCATTGTGGTTATGTTTACATATTTATGAATGAGATATCTAAAATGCACTTCAAAATAATATGGGAGGGAGTAGGTGAAAATATAAATAAAATATTGGCCATTAATCCGTACATGTACATGAGGATTTTTATGTCTCCTTAACTAGATGTTATAGGTTAAAAAAAATCTAAAACAAGCTCATAAAGTCAACACAAGCATTGTCTATTTAAAATTATTTGTCAGGCAGCAATTGCCTAATACAAATGAAAGCTGATTCTTTTTTACTAATCAAAACTCTAAACCAGAGGTATCAAACCAGAGACCTGCTGATTGATAAAGTGTAAGATTTGGCAACCCACAGTCCTATGGGGTGGCTGTGGGTGGGTACTGAGTGGAGGTTGTCTCCTGTGGCTGGGGAAAGAAGCCTAGTGGCCAGTCCCCATCCACCCACTTAACAACTTGGACACTGCTCTTAGGGCAGGGCCTTCCAGGGTTATTCAGGGACCCCCTGCCTGAAGACAAAGGGCTTTAAATCAGCTTTTCAGCAATTATCTTGTGTTACAAGGAGCCACCCATGTTATCAAACCAAGTGACTTTGATCAAAAAGGACAGATTCTCTTATCAGAGACTGGAGGGAACCTTGAAGGTCATCTTGCCCAATGGTCTACCTCCCAGCCACACACTAGAAATCTAGTGTGTGGCTAGAAATCACCACGGGAATTTAAAAACTTGCCATGTTCAAACTTCAACAGAGCCCTGCAAATCATACTCTTTGGAGGTGACATATAAATTCATCTGACCCTACCCCAGCTTAGCCATAAGCTTTCCACCACGGGCTACAGGGGTCCTACCTTCCTGGCGAGCAACTGCATGTGAGCCTAATCTCCCATGCCCTTCAGAAATGTCCCCACCTGCTGCAGTCCTTTCAAGGCTTCAAATGCCACCTCCAGTGTGATGCCTTCCCAAACCCACCTCCAAGCAAGACACCTGTCCTTCTTCTGCTCCTCACCCCCAGCAACACATCCATAGCTTTCTCCTAAGGTTTCTTGACTCCTGGTGTGGTTATTTCATGCACTTACCTGTGTCCTTGAGGCCAGGGGAGTGTCTCCATTATTTTATCCCTCCAGTATGATGCTTTGGAAGCAAGAATAACAAGATGTCAGTGGAATAACTTTGAATTGTATTACGTGGTTGTGACCTTGCTAGTTTTAAGTCTGTTTTGTTGATTTACTAAGGGGGACAAGCAGGCCAAGTATTAATTTCATTTTAGAGATGCAACTGTTAGAGTAATGAGTGTTCTGCTTATAGTTTTTTTGGAGTTGAGGGCAGAAGAGGAACTAGAAGCCCAGCTTGCCACTCTTACACCAGCATTACCTCTTCTTGCTGCCCTACTAGGCGCAGAGCTATCAGCCTTGGATGGGGTCATCCCAATCAGGAGGTCAAAAAGAAAAGCCACTGCTACTATTACTCTGTTGTATACTTTAAGGTTTGGTATAAGATTGCTTTGGCTCTTCTGGGTCTCTTGTTTTTCTGGATGAATTTCGTGACTGCTTTTTCTATTTCTGTGAGGAATGTCTTTGGGATTTTGATTGGGATTGCATTGAATCTGTAGAGTGCTTTTGGTGGTATGGTCATTTTGACAATATTAATTCTGCCTATCCAAGAACAAGGGAGATCTTTCCATCTTCTAAGGTCTTCTTTAATTTCTTTCTTTAGCTTTGTGTAGTTTTCATTGTAATGGTCTTTCACCTCTTTCATTAAGTTGATTCCCAAGTTTTTTTTTTGTTGTTTTTTTTTTGTTTTTGAGGCTATTGTTAAGTTTCTCTTTCAGAGGATTTGTCACTGATGTGCAGAAATGCCTTTGAGTTATGAGTGTTGATTTTATGTCCTGCTACTTTGCTGAATTCATTTATTAGTTCTAAAAGTTTTCTGGTGGAATTTTTTGGATCTTCTAGGTATAAAATCATATCGTTGGCAAATAATGATAGTTTGACTTTCTTTTCCTATCCGTATCCCTTTAATTTCTTTCATTTGTCTATACTACAGAGCAGTAGTTACAAAAATGGCATGGTATTGGCACAAAATAGACTTATAGACCAATGGTACAGAATAGAGGACGCAGAGACTAACCCACATAAATACAATTATCTCATATTAGACAAAGGCACCAAAAACATATATTGATTGGAGAAAAAATAGGCTCTTCAACAAATGGTGCTGGAAACAACAAAATGAAGTTAAGCCATTATCTCTCACCATACACAAAACTCAACTCAAAGTGGATCAAGGACCTAGGAATTAAAGCAGAGATTCTGTGCCTAATAGAAGAAAAAGTAGGCCCAAATCTTCATTATGTCATATTAGGCCCAACTTCCTTAACAAGAAATAAAATCAAGAATCAATAAATGGGATAGATTCATACTAAAAAGCTTCTTCTTAGTAAAAGATTCAGTGACATGAATAGAGAGCCTATAGAATGGGAGCATGGACATCAGATAGAGCACTAATCTCTAGGATATATAAAGAACTCAAAAATCTTAACACCAGAAAAACAAATAACCCAATTAATAAATGGGCCAAGAAACTGAACGGACATTTCTCGGAAGATGATATACAATCAATCAACAAATATATGAAAAAACGTTCAACATCTCTAGCAATTAGAGAAATGCAAATCAAAACTTCTCTAAGATTTTGTCTCACTCCAGTCAGAAAGGCAGCTATTAAGAATACAGACAACAGTAAGTGTTGGCGAGGATGTGGGAAGAAAGACACACTCATACATTGTTGGTGGGACTGACTGCAAATTGGTGCAACCAATCTGGAAAGCAGTATGGAAATTCCTTGGAAAACTTGAAATGGAACTACCATTTGACCCAGCTATCCCACTTCTTGATATATATCCAAAGGACTTAAAACAGCATACTACAGGGACACAGCCATATTAATGCTTATAGCAGCACAATTCACAATAGCCATAAATTGTGGAACCAACATAGATGTCCTTCGGTAGAACTAATAAATGAATTCAGCAAAGTAGCAGGATATAAAATCAACATCCATAAATCAAAGGCATTTCTGTACATCAGTGACAAATCCTCTGAAAGAGAAACTAGGAAAACTACCCCATTTACAATAGCCTCCTTCAGTAGATGAATGGAAAAATAAACTGTATTATATATACACAATGGAATATTACTCAGCATTAAAAGAGAATAAAATCATGGCATTGGCAGGTAAATGGATAGAGTTGGAGAATATTATGCTAAGCGAAGTAAGCTAATCCCCCAAAACCAAAGGCCAAATGTTTTGTCTGATATGAGGATGCTGATCCATAATGGGGATGGTGGGAGGAACATGGGAAGAATGAAGAAAATTTAGATAAGGCAAAGGGAAGGGAAGGGAAGGGAGAGGCAGGGGAGTAGGAAAGATGGTGGAATCAGATGGACATCATTACCCTAAGTGCATGTATGGAGACAAAAATGCTATGACTCTGGTGTGACTTCTAGTTTATGTACAACTAGAAACAAGAAAAATTGGGTTCTATATGCGTACTATGAATTAAAATGCATTCTGCTGTCATGTATAACAAATTAGAATGAATGAATGAATGAATAAATACATAAATAAATAAGAAAAGTAAAGAAAAGTCACTGTACTTTCTAATGGTTGCAAGTGCCCACAGAAGTGCACATAACAGGTTCTCCTCAATAGATGGCAGTTGTTGCTCTATTATTGCTACTCAAGCATCTGGCCAAGTCGAAGTACAGGATGAACTGCATGAACAAAAAGGGCCCCAAAGTAAATCAGTCACTGGTTCTTGGGCAAAGTCCAGGACAGTAGAATATTGTTTAAATCATTGAGCCTTTTCAGAAACAAAAGAGAACTGAGAACCCCTTCCTCAAAAAGGTACACATACATACAGTGTGTGCAAGCCATCTCTGGGACATCATGGCCTTGCCGGAGCTCATAATTCATAACTCAAGCAAAGGACCTGCCCTCAGTAGAGTGACCTTGCCCACTGGGCTTGAGATGTGACCCAGTGCCAACCTCTTAATGAACACCAACCTCTTATTGGCTACGTGGCTTTGGACAAATTACATTCCTCTCTATTTCTCATTGCTCTTAGATGTGAAATGGGGATACTACCCACTTACCCAGAGGATTTTGGGACCCTCATTAAGGGTTATTTCCATTTCCCCAAGCAGGAAGAACTGGGACTCTAGCTAACTGATTCTTAGGCCAAGAGAACATGAACAGTCAACATATTTGACTTGTCTCTTTAGTGAGTCAGAAGTCTAATCAAATAAGAGGACTTGTACCACAACCTGAAGGTCAAGCCCTCATAGTTTGCCTGGGGGTTGGTGAGGGGGGGAATGATCTGTTTTCAGGAGCTGACTTTTCTTTTAGTGCAGGACAGAGATGATCTGGCACATTTGAATTGCAATCAAAGGTAAACAGAGCACTGGAGAGTCACGGGAGAATATCGCAGCGCCTGGTAGATGTGCGAATCCTGTTTTTACATTACACTGCGGTCCCCGATCTCCAATACCACACTCCAAACAAGGAAATTAAATTAAGCATTGTTTAAAATGCCTCAGACAATAATATAAATTTGTATTAAATGAATTTAGTGTCATTTTCTTGTTTGGAGTGGAAGGTGGGAAAACACTGGTGGGGTGGAAAGAGTAAATAGCTAACTCGATTAATCCTATTGAAGGAGAGGATGGAGCCACACGAGCGACTTTTGTGTGTGTTTGGTTAATATTTTCCTGAAAATTGCTATTAGTTCTAGCTGATCCGAATCAAAACCCACTGTGTAATGTAGCCAACAACTTAATAGCTGAAGTCTGGGATGGGAGGCCTGCTACCATATTGCACTACTCAGGGAAATGGAAAGAAAGGGGGTGGGGGAGGCTGGAGCTTGAGATTTAAGATCCAACAGAGAGAAGCTTCCAGCCCAGTAGGGAGGTGGGCTGGATGGGTGTGGGGAAGGTGGGCTCAGGAGGGGGAGGCCACGAGGGGGCCTGTTCTATTGGAAGTCTGTTTTCTGTAATTCAAGAAGGACAGGAGAATGTTTGGAAATTAAAACATGTCAAATCCCAGTGCCCCCCCCACCTAAAACATGTCAAATCCCAGTGCCCCCCCCACCGCCTTGAGCCACTGTCATCTTCCCTAGCACCTAGCAGAGAGAAGGGGGAGGATCCCCAGGCCCCCCTCAGACTCCAGTGATATTTATTTATTGAGGTCTGGGAGGAGTTTTACCCTTAACCTGAAGACAGAAGGTGATTTCATTTTCTTTCCTAGAGGAGTGAAGGGAGGCTGAGAGCTGTGTCTGGTGGAGTGGAGCATGCTCTCCTGGGTGGAACCCTTGCTTCAAATTCCGGCTCACTCTCTCCTTCCTTAGGCAATAGGCCCAGTGAGGCAGAGTCACCAAGGACAAGGGAAGAAAATGCAATGGGAGGCCGGCTGGACCCAGACCTGGAACTCCCTCTCCCCGAGAGACAGCGAGGCCAGGGAAATGAGTGACTTCCGCCCACTTCACGGGCTCATCCGAAAGTACACAGGCTTGGAATCCCGACTTTATCTATTGGCTCTGAGCATACAATTCTTTGTGGGAAATTTAGGGTTACTGCGGAAGACTGAAGATGAGTTGGTTTAAGCACTCTTCTCTCCAGTACCAGGAATAAACCTTCCCTTTGCTATTAGTATTACTTCCAGAGATTCCCAAATTCCCATTCAAAAAAGCAAAATATTTTCTATTACATTATCTCAACAACTGCTTTCCTCCCCACAAAGCCGTGATTTACCTACATGCATTATGATTCGTGGTGTATAGGGGTGGCAGAGCAGTTCTCTTTGAATATTTAAAGCTACAGTAGAAAGCATGGTGTGGCTCAATGTACCAGATGCAAGAAACCACAGAGTTCCAGGCGTGGTGGTGCGGACCAATAGGCCCAGCACTCTGGATCCTGAGGCGGAAGGCTCACTTGAAAACCTGGGCCTAGATAAGAACTGATCACATTGACCAATCCAGACTACATCTCATATATTCCAGAAAGAATTTGAGGTCGACTTAAAAAGTGGAAAATAATATCAAATGGAGCCATTATAGATAGAACTAGAGCAGAGACCATCTGGGGCAGCAGAGGAAGTTGGTCTTCCAGGAACTGAGAGGAGTTAATTAGTGTTGCTGAGCATTGATTTTGGCTTAAAAATCTCTAGGTAACTAAGGCAAGGAGGGAAGTATGTTGGGTTTCATGGTGCACACACACACACACACACACACACACACGCACGCACACAAACAACTAAAGAGAAATTCTTTTCTGAAAAGTGATTGATTTCCAGGAGAAATTTCTTTCTTTCCTTCCTTCCTCCTTTCCTTTTTTTTTTTTTTTTTTTTTTTGAGACAGAATCTCACTGTGGTGAGAATCAGGCTGGTCTTGAACTCCTGAGCTCAAGTGAGCCTCTCACCTCAGGCTCCAGAGTGCTAGGCCTACTAGTGTGTACCACCACACCTGGAACTATATGGTTTCTTGCATGTGGTACATTGAGCAACACCATGCTTTCTACTGTGGCTTTAAATATTCAAAGAGGACTGTTCACCACCCCTATACACTATGAATCATGATGCATGCAGCTGAATCATGGCTTCATGGAGGAGGGAAGCAGTAGTTGAGGTAATGTAATAGTCAATATTTTGCTTTCTCCTGATTTGACTTGTTAAAATGAGGGGACATGAATGATCTAGGAAAATGGACAATGAGCATGTCCTTTAGCTGTCCCTCAAAAATCCTCTGCATGATGCTGAATTCCCGTTACACTCATGATAGAAATCTCCAGGAAGTACTTACAGTGACAGTATTTGATGCTGTAGTTGAAGTGGGAGCTATTTGCTTTAATCATCAGATGTGAGAGCAGTAAGAAAAACAAACAAACAAAACAAAACAAAACCCTAGCCGGCATGGTGGTGCACACCTGTAGTCTCAGCAGCTGGGGAGGCTGAGGCAGGAAGATCGCAAGTTCATGGAGCAACTTCTGGAGGCCCTAAGCAACTTAGTGAGACCTGTCTCAAAATAAAACACGAAAGAAGGATTGGGGGTGTGGATCAGTGGTTAAGTGCCCCTGGGTTCCATCCCTGATCCAAAAAAAAAAAAAAAAATTCTTCAGACCCAGCTATACCCTACATAAAGCAGAAGATACTCTGATATTCCTGATGTTAGCAAGTAAGGGAAAACAAACCACTTATCATGAATCAGTAACCACTCCTTATAAAACTGAAAAGCAAACAATGAGAGGGGATCTACCAAATAATATAATAATAGCTGCTAAGATAACATATAGATCGGTAAAAGTTACCCATAGAGCTATTTCAGTTAATCATCACAATAATTTTGACATGCAGGCCTGGATTCTAATCTTCTGGACAAAGCTAGAAGTTTTTGATAAAAAAAGTAATTTTCACTTTCATTGACATCTCATTTGTTGACATCTGTGCCCTTGGGGTATCTCAGGGAACAAAACAAAGATTTCTGCCCTGGAACAGCTTACATTCTCAAAGACAAGGACCACACACTTAAATAAGTACAGTACAGAGTGTCAGCAGGTGATAAATGTCGTGGGGGTAAAAAACAGGAAGAAAGTGACATGGAGATGGACACAAGGAGGGGGACGGGGCAAGGCCCGGGGCTGGGTATGGAACCCAGAGCCTGATGCTTGCCCAGCACACACTTTGCTCTGTCTCCACCCCCAAGGTACAGTGTTAAACAGTGTGAGCAGGGACACCTTGTTGAGAAGGTCACATCTGAGTGAGGAAAGACTTGAATCTCAGGGAGGTGTCAAGTAAGGGCTAACAGATGAGTTTGGGTTTCACAACAGATCTGAACTCAAATTCAACAAGTCCAAATCTCACCCCCAATCTTCCTGCCCACTGCTCTCTGCAACTGCTTCCAGGCCCAGTGAACAGTGTCACCATTCATCTGTGCAGCCATTTGGAAAGGAAGTCACCTGAGAGCAATGAGCTGAGTGGACTCCCTGGTCTGGGCCAGCTCCCAGTTCTGCCAGGTACTGGTCTGTACCTCCGTCTTCTCATTTATAAACTGGAGGAAATCATTCACTACCGAAACGCACTATCATGGACATTGAATGAATCACTATCGGAAGCACTTGGACTAGTGTCAGGAATACAAAATCTTCACTACAGTCTGGTTCTTCCCAACCCCCCATAAAATAATCACTGAGTCCTATTACGTTTACCTGCTTAGTTAGCCATCAGATCCACCCACTCCAACCTACCACCTTCTCCCTCACTTAAATCCTCTAATAGTTCCCCTTGCTTCCCCTACCCTCCAGCTCAAGGGACTGAACCCAGGGGCACTCTACCACTGAGCTACATCCCCAGCCCTTTTTAATTTTTTAGAATGATAAGATAAGGTCTCACTAAGTTGTCAAGGCTGGCCTTGAATTTGGGATCCTCCTGCCTCAGCCTCCCCAGTGGCTGGGACTAGTTACAGGCATGTCCCACCATGTCGGACTCCTTTGCTCTCTTGTTAAACACAATTTCTATATGGTGAACAACGTCCCACAGGGCCATGCTGACTGCTGCAACCTTGGCTCACGCTGTACTCCTAGTCAGCCCCTGATGCTCGGGCTCCTCACACCCAGCTTGTCCCTCCACCTCCACAGACTCAGCTGCTGACCCTCCCCACCTTCGCTCACCTGGGCTGCCCTGCTCATCCTCAGGTCTCAGCTGCAGCCTGGCTTCCTCCAGGAAACCTTCCCCAACCTCCTTGACTGAGTCAGACCGTCCTAGTACTGTGCTCCCTCCTTCATGTGTATGCCCAGAGACTGGCTGCCTGCTTCCCTCCCACTTGGCCGGAAGCTTCCTGGGCACCACGTTTTACCCCACGCTTGGAACAGCCTGGTCCCTGGAGTAGATGGCCCATACACACTCACTGAACAACTGAGTCCCCACATAATTGTCACCAAGGAGGTTCAAATGGTCTCCTAGCGCACAGTCCTCAAATAGGCACCATGAAGATCTCCTGTGAAGAAAAAAGACACAATCTCTCCCTTTTAAAAATATTATTATTATTATTATTATTTTGATACCAGGGATGGAATCCAGGGGTACTTAACCACTGAGCCACATCCCCAGGCCCTTTTATGTTTTATTTTAAGACAAGGCCTCACTAAGTTGCTTAAGGGTTCACTAAGTTGCTGAGGCTGGCTTTGAACTTGTGAATCTCCTGCCTCAGCCTCCCGAGCTGCTGGGATTACAGATGTGGGCCATTGTGTCTGGCTCTTTGCTTTTTTTTCTTTTCCTTCTGGAACTGAGTATTGAACCCAGGGTGCTGTACCACTAAGCTATAACTCTGGTCCTTTTTATCTTTTATTTTGAAACAGTATCTTGCTAAGTTGCTTAGGGTCTACTAAATTGCTGAGGCTGGCTTTGAATTTTCAATCCTCCTGCCCTAGCCTCCTGAGTCACTGGAATTACAGTCATGTGCCACTGCATTCAGCACAATCTTTGCTTTTAAGGTTCTTCTTGAGTCTAGTTAGTGGGGAAACAGCCAAATAGTGAAAAATTACTTGTTACAGGACAAATCAGGCAATACAAAAAATAATTAAGGGAATAGAAATTGCAAAACAATTGTATAAATAATGTCAGATAAAGTTTTTTTTTTATGAGGTTGGGAAATTTTAAGATGGTTTTAAAGGAAGGAGGAAGGGCACATTCTTATTCAGTATTCTAATTCAGTATTGTTCTTATTCAGTGTGATTCAATCTAGGGTACCATCTGGGGTGGCATGTAGCTGAATTCAAACCTGTGTGATCTTCAACAAATTACTTTGCCTCACTGTGTCTCAGTTTCCTCATCCATAAAATAAAGGGAATAACAGTACCTGACTCAAAGGGATACTGTGATGATTAAACAAATTCGTACATGTAAAGTGCCTGGAATGGTTCCCAACATGAGACAGGCCCAGTGGTCCACACCTGTAATCTCAGCTACTCAGGAGGCTGAGGCCGGACAAATTAGTGAGACAAAATGAAAGAGAAAGAATACCTGACATGAAATAACACTGCATATATGTTGGCACTATTTTTGTTGGTTATTTTTATTGCTTTTATAGGTAGGCAAATAGATATTTGTTAAATGTTGCAGATGGACTTTACCATGTCCTGTTAAACATAACAGGTTTTGCTGGGAAGACTAACCTGCAGGAAAACAAAGCATTCAGTTATTCAGTCAACATTAATCTCCCCCAGCACAGTGCCTGGAACAGCATGTCCTTAACAAATATCTGTGAAACAAAAGATGTTTTGCCATTTTTGATACCATGTACAATATTCTCATCACTGAACAAAGTACTCTACATGCAGGACTATATTTAATCTTCACAATAAACCAGGGAGGTAAGTACTGTTACAGTATCACCTTTGCTTTTCCAAGGAGGTTTAGGAAAGTTAATTTACACAAGGGCACACAGCCAGTACCTGGCAGATCTAAATGTAAACACAAACAGCCTGATCCCAGAGCTCTTCCAGAATGAAGAAATGGATACATGAATGAATGAATGATCCATCAGTTAACAAAGGTTTGAGCATTATCAAAAGCAAGGGATCAGAAATAACTTTGGGCATGAAATGCAAAGGTATTACCTCACTTAAAAAAAAAAAAAAAGAGGTTCTTAAAGAGCAAGATAGTGCAGACAAAGAACTTACTTAGAAGGAAATATGGAATATAGGTACCAGGTGATAAGGGGCCTGGAAGTAAGATAAAATAAGGTCTCACTGCCCAGAAGTCCACACCTAGATTTCTCAAGTGCTCCTTTGCCTGAAGGGGTGGACACTAAACAAACCTGCTGTTTTTAAATTTGAGGAAATTGTTGTGAGAATCTGATAAAAATGATGTTGTTCTTTAGAAACAACACATGAGCCTGCACATACAAGCATTGACAGTTTTGGAGGTTCCAAGGCCTCCTGAAGCCCACCACAGACCTAGGTTAAAAGCCCTTCTGATCCAAATCCAGTCTGCAAATTTGAAGCTGGCTTCCAATTTGAGATCCTCCTGCTTCGGCCTCCTGAGTCACCAGGATAACCACCACACCTGGTGACATCTAATGATCTTTAAAGTCAGGACTAAGAGAAGTGAATGAGGAGATTTTTTTTTTTTAGCTTATTGATGATATCTTTTAATATAATAATAGAGAAAGTTTAGAACAACCCTCCCAAAATAGGACAGGATAAGGTTGCTCCAGAATTCCCTAAGGATCTATATAGAGAACTCAGTAAAAACTTCTGGGTGAAAAAAAGTATAATTTGTTTTACATAGTTTATATAGTTTTATATTGTTTGTTTTATTACTATCAGAAATTACCCACACTAAATATTTCACACACCCAACCATTGTGTGGCTCAACTTATATGAAAGAAGATAAATGAGCCGGCTGCAGTGATGCATGCCTATAACCTCAGCAGGTGGGGAGACTGAGGCAGGAGGATCTCAAGTTTGAGGTCAGCCTCAGCAAAATGCTTAATCAAAATAAAATAAAATAAAATTTAAGCCACAATGTTTTCAAACATGTATTCACCTAATGCTGAACATCAACTTTTTTATAGCCGGTTGTTCCAAGGCATTTAGAATCTTCTTTAAAATGTAAATCAAATCGTCACTCATTAAGAATAAAGCATTCAGGCTGGGGTTGTGGCTCAGAGGTAGAGTGCTTGCCTAGTATGTGTGAAGCATTGGGTTCGATTCTCAGCACAACATAAAAATAAAAAAAGAAAGAAAGATATTGTGTCCTCCTATAACTAAAAAACAAATATTAAAAAAAGAATAAAGCATTCATGTGGGGTTTTTGTTGGTGTTATTGTTGTTGTTGTTCACCAATGTGATATTCCTTCCTATAGACCTGAAGAGAAACAAAGAATATTGCCACAGGGAAAGCAGAAAATCTGCAACTGAGGAAAAAGTTTTTCTTTTACAAAATTAAATTTTATTTTCAAAAACTAAAAGAGCTTTTAGGTTTTTTTTGGTTAGGATTTTTTTTCTTGGTTTTGTTTTTGTTTTTAACATTCCATTGTAACCAGTTGAATGGTGGAAATGGAAAATGTAGGCAATTAAGGGGTCATGTGTTCTCCATGACCCCCAAATCTGCACTGATGGTTCTTCCACTGGGATGACTGGTTGGTCCACCTTGTCCAAATGCTGACACTCCATGGAAACCACTGCAGCCCTGGCTGTAACAGCAAGACTCTCAGAGGCCCCTCTCTAGGGAATGCCACTCCACTGTCTTCCTCTCATCTTTGTGTTGAGTTTGAACAGCTGAGGGGAGTTAGCCCCAAATCTTCCTAGGATTCCTGGCATCCTTTGTCAGCTAAAGTTCCCAAAGTGGAAAGAGAGTGATCCCTAGGAAATTCTAAGGTAGAAGGTGAACTGGAAAGATGGATGCCACAGGGAGAGCCTGCGGCTCCAAACCACACGTCCCCCACTGTGAGGGAGAAATAGAAGGTGCATGGCCACCAGCTCAGAACCCATGCTCCTCTGAATGGTTGGCAATTCCTAAAGTAAGTATTATATTCTTTCTAGAAAACAGTTGCTTTTAGTGGACACCCGTTCCCAAGTGAACTTTTGGTCCCTAGACAATAACCCTAAAAACACTCAGCCTTGAAAATGTGGTCCCTGGGTGACCAGTGTCCAGGAATCTGGGTAGCAACAGGAACACCATTTCAGAAAGCCTGAGGCAGAGAGGGGGACCATTTATCTCTGTGCACTTCAATGGAAATCGTCATGCTTTATATTGCCATGAAATAACAATCAGAAGCTGGGAGAAGGCACACAATTTCCCCTGCCCAGTTGTCCCAAATGGCAGCCCTGCAGAAACCAATTATGCTAATAATATTTTCCTACTAAAAAGGAAACATGCCACTGCCGGTCATTTTGTTTTGAACAGATGTCATTTTTTTTTTCTATTGGGGAAAAATTTAAATGCAATTTTGTTGTTTCCCTTCTCTCAAAAATGGACCTCAAATGGCAATAAGCCCCAGTTACAAGAATCTTCTAGTTGAATTTTAAGGACTAAAGTGTAGGAGCCTCTAGCGGGTTAGCAGGAGGGCCAGGGACCAGCGGCCCGCACACCTGCTCTGCCCTTATCAACATAGTCTGTGTCCAAACTTGCAGACTCAAAGCAATGGCCTGGCATCCCCTCTCACACTCCCATAGAACCGCGCTGGTCCTGGTTCACACGTGGCCAAGGAAGAAGCCTTCTCTCGTCCAGGCCACAACACTTTAAAATTAAAACAAACCACCCAAGCCCAACACAAAAGCATCTCTGCCCTCTCCCCACTTTCGGCCCACTCCCACCGCCCAGGAGGAAGGCCGTCCAAAGCCCTTCCTTCTACAGAGTGATTTCTAGTAACCTCCAGAGCCGTTTTTCTAATTAAATAAACCTCATCTTGTCTAGCTTCCTGGTCAGCATTTTGAACCCCCTACAGATGGGTCTGAAGGATTAACAGCAAATCCTCCTCGACCTAGCTCTGGCAGATGGGCGGCATGTGTCTGATAAATACTCGGACCGGGCTTGCTTCCTCCTGTTCCTAACAGATAGACAGAACACCCAGCAAATTAATTTTAAAATGGTGCCCCTCGCAGCCCTTCGAATGGCAAAGGAGGCCAAACACAAATGATATGAATTTCATATGTGGAACACATTATCACCTCCCAATAACTGAGAAAGATAACCTGTTGGGTAAACAGGACCTCGGGGAAGGCTGGGTCAGCAAGTTCACCTTCAACTCCTAGAGCAGGTCAGAGGCTCAGTCTCGCCCTCTTTTGCCATGTCCATTTGCATGTGGCCCTTGGCATGTGGCCCTTTCTGCTTTTGCATTTACTTTGTGGCCATCCAGGTGCCTTTGGAGTTTGAAATAGACCAGAAGATGGAACTTGTGTGGTTTTTCAGATTAAACTAACAAAATAGCCGTAGTGCATGCCTATCATCCCGGTGATTCAGGAGGCTGAGGCAGGAGGATCGCAAATACAAGGCCAGCCTGTGCCATTTACTGAGACTGTCTCAAATTATAAAACTTCAATTCAATTCAATTCAATTCAATTCAATTCAATTCAATTAAAATAAAAAAGCCAGGGGATGTAGCTCAGTGATAGAGCACCCCTGGGTTGGATCTCTAGTGCTGAAAAAAGAAAGAGGCAGACAGCAGACAAAGCGCACTAAAACATCTTCCCCAATTGTTAGGGATTTTTGCATTTAAAGATTGGTGAGCTGTCTGTTCCAACCTGGAAAGGGAAAGGCGACCCTCAGCCCTGGGGGAAGGGACTAGTTACACAGGACTTCATTTGTGAGATGCTCTTCACTCAAGAAAACATCCTTCCAACTGCACCTCTTTTGGAAGCTCTTCAAAATAGGCCACAGAGCTCAGCACTGCCAACCAGAGGTGCGTCCCTCCTGTCCATTAGCTACATGACTCCTGGCCTCTGTGACTTCATTTTGTAAGATGCCAGGAATACCATTTTAACTTTCTTCCTGCTAAAAAGACTGAGCCCAGTTGAATATTTTTTTTTCTTTCACGGTACTGGGGATTGAACCCAGGTTTTTTTTTTTTTTTTTACTTTTGCAATGGGTTTCTCGCTAAGTTGCTGAGGTTGACCTCAAACTTGTGATCCTCCTACCTCGGCCTCCCGAGTCATTGGAATCGTAGGCGTGTGTCACCTTGCCCAGTGTCCAGTCAAATATCTTCTTGAGGAAATCATGAAGTACTCCTCAAATGCCTACAAGTGATAGAGGTGGCAGCTTGCTGATAATCACTTCCTGGTTGGAGAAAACTGGCCCGCAAACACTGTAGTAGCTGCCCAAAGGGGAACATGGGAATTCCAACTATTGATTAAGAATACAGGTCTCCTGGCTCTTGTTTCTCTGTCACCGTCCTCTTTATGATCTTATTAGCTTTATTTTTCCTCATACCTATGTTAAACAGAGGTTCACTTGTGCTATGGACAGTCCTCAGTTACAGCCGTTGTCCCAGAGTAATTATCAATAACTCCTTCCTTCACACTCAAAAGGAAGGTGATTTGAAGAGTAAAAATTACATGATAAATCACCACCTGACCTATTTTCCTTTTATTATTTATTGCCTTCACTGTAATGTGAACTCTAATGACAGCAGATTCTGTGTTTGTTCAGTGCTGTTTCCTTCGTACTTTGAATGGTGCTGACACATAGTAGGTGTTCAATAAATATTTGTTGAATTACCTCATGTACTTTATTCATTTGTATATTTGCTATTTGGTGGTGGGGAATCAAATCCAGGACCTCAAAACTCCACAGCATTCACACTACCACGGGGTACACACCCAGGCCAGTTCATATATTTTTAAATTAATGATATTTATGACCTCAGAATAGCATAAAGGAGCTACTTGATGAAATGGGCTTTTGTTTGAGCTCTCTTTGTGTCTCCTGTCCCCTGGACAGGTTCCCTAATCTCCCTGAGCTTCAGGTTCCTCTTGGATAGAAGGGAGCTAATAGCAATGCTGGCTCTGCCATCAAGGGTAGAAGCAAATGTACTAATGTATAGTCACATCTATGAAAATGCCTTAGAAGCTCTAAGTACTCTCCAAATTGCAATTTGATTTTACTTGACCATGTTAGAACAGTGTGGGTTTGTTGTTGTTGTTGTTTTCAAATAGATGGCAAGTACTGATGAAAATGGTGGTGACAAAGCTCATACTCAGATATTTTTGAAGGATTGGACTTACAACTTTCTAATTACTTGTGCTCACATGGGCTTTTTGTTTGTTGTTTTGTTTCACTCTGTTTTTTTTTTTTTTTTTTAAAGAGTGAGGGGAGGGGGAGAGAGAGAGAGAATTTTAATATTTATTTTTTAGTTCTCGGCAGACACAACATCTTTGTTGGTATGTGGTGCTGAGGATCGAACCCGGGCCGCACGCATGCCAGACGGGTGCGCTACCGCTTGAGCCACATTCCCAGCCCTGTTTCACTCTGTTTTAACCAGGGGTTGAACCCAGCGGCACTTAACCCCTAAGCCACATCCCCAGCCCTTTTTGTATTTTATTTAGAGACAGGGTCCCACTGAGTTACTTAGGGCCTTGCTACATTGTTGAGGCTGGCCTTGAACTTGAGATCCTCCTGCCTCAGCCTCCCTACCGGCTGGGATTACAGGTGTGCACCACCACACCTGGCCCCTAACACAGGCTTTGTGAAAGAATATTTTTCAGGACTGTATTTAAAAGACAACTTTTTACAGATTCCTTAAGAGGAATAAGGCATGCTGTGCCTAGATTTATTGTTCCCAAACCCAGCCAGCTCCCTACCTTCACCTCTCCGTGTCCCAGGGCAGCTCTGGACCTTGGACAAGCTCCGTGGGGCCATCCATCCAGGGCACACATTAGAAGCCAAACCACTGCTGGTGGAGGGCTTTCAACCCCTTCCCAGGGAGTTCCCAGAGCAATTAACAAAACAGAAGGCCTAATGAGGAGCACTTGGGATTTACTACAGACTTTAAAGTGATCCTGAGACCCTTTTAAGGAAAGTGAGGTCTTTTCCCAGAATCCTACAAGCAGGAATTTGTCAGAATTTGTCAAAATTTTTCTAAGGTGGCAGTCTGGGAACTAATTCTCAGGCCTTTCCCGACGGAACCTCTACTCTTTGAAGGGTTTTCCCCATCTAGAAAATTCTAAGTAGCAAGGCCAAAACACATAATTTTGATAACTGGAGGCTTCACCTTTTGCGAATGACTTTGCTGTTGATATTCATATTTCCTTCCATCTAGATCGAATTTCGTTTTTTTTTTTTTTTCCGCTTTTTAAGGCCCAAGCAACTTAGTGAGACCCTGTCTCAAAATAAAAAAAATAAAGAGGACTGAGGATGTGGCTCAGCGGTACAGCACTCCTGGTACCAAAAAGAACGAGAAGAAGAAGAAGAAGAAGAAAGTAGAAAGTTTTATATGGAATGTTCTGCTAAATATATCATTCCTTTAGGAAAACAAAGGAAAATGTATGCAGTCTGCTACCATAGTTTTTAAATGTGGGATGAAAGATTGCAGAAGAACATGCAAATAAGTTTAAATACACATAAAGCATCTCTGAAGTGGCAACAACCAACACTGTTGGCCGTTAGTGAGGCGAACCAGGAGTCGGGGGGGAAAAGGGTAGAGGGGAGGCTTGTTTCTTTACCCCTTCTGTTATCTTTTAAGCTCTGCATGCTCAATAAGCAAGTAAGTAAAATGTCTTCAACAGTCATCGGTGCATTCTAGATGCTTCCACTCCAGGCACCAAGATTTGCTTGGTCTACTTGCTATAACGGGCTATTCTGAATTTCTACGATTTTAGTGCAAAGAGATACTGTATTGCATTTATGAAGTGGTTTCAGTTACAGAATTCATGTAGAAGTTTAATATTGACTTAATAACACCTGTCAATAAAACAACATTCTAATTTTTTTTTTTTTTTTTTGAGACAGGTTCTCACTACGTTGTACAGGCTGGTCTGAAACTCGTGAGCCCAGGTCATCCACCTGTCTCAGCTTCCCGAGTAGCTAAGACTACAGGTACCTGCCAAATGCAGCCAGCTTAATTTCTTAATTTTGTAAGAACAACAAAAATAAGATGGACTTAAAGATGAACTTAAGGAGCCTGGAATCAGAAATCCATCTCTAAAACCAAACACTATTAGTTGATCCAATAGATGATAATCATATAATAAAGTGTCACATATTTAAAACAGAAATTGTTGACTTTCACAACATTTCTCCTTTAAAACCATTTCATGACTCACCCTCTCCATCCTCCCATCTGACTTTTAGTTTATACTTATGAGATAGCCTCAAAATGTTTATTCCCTGTGTCTAACCTAAGTCATATGAGCCTTAGAGTCAGATTACATTCAGATTTCAGAACTGCATATACTTGCTCTGTGACATTAAGCAGGTCACTTAATCTCTCTGATTCTTGGTCCCTCATTCATGAAATGAAATAGTCCCGTGAGGATGAAGTGAGATCATTCATGCAGAAGGCATAGCGTGGTGGCTGGTATTAGAGTGAGTTTGCCATAAAGAAATAACCATCTCTGTCATTGTTTTAGCACCTTGGTCTATCTTGTTAAGTTTTGTTTCTTCTATGGTACTGGGGATTGAACCCGGGCCTTCACACATGCCTGACAAGCACTGTACCCCTGGAGCTACATCTCCACCATTTTTAAAATTTTTATTTTTTGAGATAGGGTGTTCTTATTTTGGTTTGACTGGTCTTGAACTTGCAATAATGCCCCAGCTTCCCAAGTAGCTGGGGTTACAGGCATGTGCCACGTACCTGGCTTCTCCTTAACTTAATCATAAGTGACATCAGGGCAGCCTCTTTTATAACCAGATCTTTAATCACAGCATTAGTGGTGTACAAATGGCGAGCACTAAATAAAGGCTGACTAGCTCACAGATCTTAGACACAGGAACCTCAAAAGATCTCTTAGTTTAAGTCAAGCACCTATGCCGATAAGACCTTAGCCCCATTTTACAAAATGTAGAATTGGCTCATGATCAGATTAAATAACTTAGTTTTTTACCTTCTCCTTTTCAAAAACAATTCTTTTGTTCCTAGAAAAGCAAAAAAGTGCGAGCGAGGTATGGTGGCAGATACCTATGATCCCAGCAACTCAGGAGGCCGAGCCAGAAGGATTGCAAATTTAAGGCTAGCCTCAGTGATTTAGCAAGACCCAGGCTCAAAATAAAAAATAAAATAAAATAAAATAAAAAGGGCTGGGGATGTGGCTCAGTGGTAGAGCACCTCAGGATTCAATCCCTGATACAAAAAAGAAAAGTACAAAAGTTAATTGAGAGGTGAGAGGGTGGTAGATGCCTGTTTTCCCAGTTATTCGGGAGACTGAGACAGGAGGATGGAAAGTTGGAGGTCAGTCTGGGCAACTTAGTAAGACCCTGTCTCAAAATAAACATTTTTACAAATAATATAAGGTAATTGAACATATTACCTTTCACATGACATTCAAATCCATCCATTACATTTCTTGTTTTATCTTAAATTAGATTTTCTCCCTTTTCATGTTCATTTCTGAGACACAATAAAGAAAAATCCTCATTGTTTTTATGAACTGTGATCAGAAGGAGGTTCTCAGAGTTGCTGGGGATAGGGAGCATTATCTTTATCTTCCTCTCTGGGCCCCAGATCTCCCCTGAAGCAAGGAGAACAGGATTTCCTGTCTATGGTTTGAGCAGTCAACAACTTTTGAGAGGTATTCTGGACTGATGCCAATTTTCTGGGCCACAGGTGGGAATAAGAATGTTCCATATCTTAAGAAGCCTAGAGTGTTGGCCAGCTTTCCATTGCTATGACAAAATACCTAATATAAAAAACTAAAAAGAAGAAATGTTCATTTTGGTTTACAATTCCAGTCATTCTAGTCAATGGTCATTAGGCTCCATTGTTTTGGGGACTGTGGTAAGGCAGAACATCATGACTGGAAACATGTGGTGGAACAAAACTACTCTTTTCATGGTGGCTGGGAAGCAGAGAGAGAGAGGAAAGGATGATACCCTTCAAGAGCATGACCCAATTACCTGTTTCCTCCATCTAAGTCTCACTTCCTAAGATTTCCATCACTTTCCAAGAGCGCCATCAGAGGAGGACCAAGTTTTCAACATAGAAGCTTTCAAGGGACATTTAAGATTTGAATCGTAACACCTGGGATAAAAATTAGTCTATAAGGTTACCACAATGGATGCAAACTAGTTAGTACTGCCATGGTTATTATCATTGTCATGATTATATCACTTTGCTGAACTTTACTGAAGTCCAATAAGCTATATTTTACTTCATTTACATCAAGTTACTCTTTCCTATATTAATGAAGAGAATTTGAAAAGGGGGATTTAAAAAAAAAAAAATTCAGCTGCTTCAGAGTGTATTCAAGCCAGGCGTAGGAGCACAGGCCTATAATCCCAGCTACTTTGGAGGCTGATGCAGAATGATCACAATTTCAAGGCCAACCTGGGCAACTTAGCAAGAAGCTGGGGACAGGGCTGGGGATATAGTTCAGTTGGTAGAGTGCTTGCCTTGCATCACAGGCCCAGGGTTCTAACCCCAGCACGAAAAAAAAAAAAAAAAAAAAAAGCTAGGGGCTGGGGTGGGGTGGGGACATAGCTCAGTGGCAGAGCCTTTGCCTAGCATGTATGAGGCCCTAAGTTCAATTCCTAGTATCGAAAAGGTGTGTGTGTGGGTGGGTGGGGGGGTGATCCAAAACCAAATATTACTACTTCCCCATCCTTCACTAACAGGTTAATTTTCAAGTGCTCACAGGAGAAAAGGACACTTCACAGCTGGTCCCTGCTACTTCTGCAGTATCATCTATCTTCATCCTGACACACTTCAGCCATCCCAAGTACACTGATCCATGTCAATCACCCAAAGCATCGTCATAAGAATACAGTAGTTTACGTGGTTTGTCAGAACTAGTACACCTGCACTTGAATTTTAGATCCTCCAATTATGGCTCAAGGACCTTGGGCAAGCTTCTTAAACTCTTATAGCTTTCTATGAGTTGTAGAAATATTTCTTTGTTATAAACATTTATAAAATAAGAATACTGACAGTACATGCTTCATGGAGTTTGGGGTGGTGAGTGTGTTTATATGTACTTAGAAGAGTGCCATGCAAATAGTAAGCACTCAGAATATATTAACTGTCATTTAAATATAGGATTTTAGCAATCCAGGGCTGGTGGCACATGCCTGTAATCCCAGCAACTCAGGAGGCTGAGGCAGAAGGATCAGAAATTCAAGGATAGTCTTCGCAATTTAGCATGGCCCCAAGCAACTTAGTGAGACCCTGTCTCAAAAACACAAAATAAAAAGGACTGGGGAGGTAGCTCAGTGGTAAAGAACCTCTTGGATTTAGTCCTCAGTACCAAAATGATCATCATTGTCAGCATCTAGATCATCATCATCATCATCATCATCATCATCATCATCATCCAGGATTTTATCTTCACTGTCCTAATCCTAGAACACTCTCACTTTCCATACGTGCCCCTTTGTCTTTTACTCATTCCTTGGATTTCAGTTTAAAAGCTAATTTCCTCCAGTAAGCTTTCTCTGAACAACCGACTTAGACAAGCCAAGACAAGGTGCCCTTCCTTAGGGCTTCTCTAGTCTCTTGCTAAGTATTATGCAATGCATGTTTATAAATGTAAGTATCTGTTTGCCTGTCTGGCTTCCCCATTATACAAGTTTCACAAGGACAGCAATTTAGTTCATCATTACATCTGTAGCACCTAGTCAAGTGCTTGGCACAGAATAGGCTATCAATAAATATTTGCTTAAGATAGAACGCATAAAATCTTCTCCCTTGAAGCTGTACTCAGCAAAAGTCTTTGAAGAGAGCTTCCTCTTGGAAAGTCTCTTGAGCCCATTGGAGATGAACAGCTAGGATAGACCTTGAAATGGATTTAAAATTTGAAAAAAATATGAATGTAGATTGTACAGATAAACCACTATCAAAATACCCTGGGTAGAAAAGTACTTAGTCCTCTGTGTATTTTGGATCCTGCCAGTTGTTATTTTGACAGATATTAGCTAATTCCCATCCACAAAGGTGAATAAATACATTCACGGAAGTGAAAGGGGGCGGTGGCATTGGAACCTGATCCTCTGGGTTTCCTGCACAGTGAACCTGCTGTCCTAACCTTTTCGAAATCCTTGACTGTCCTGTAGTCCTTGCTCTTATCAGGAAGAGTGTGACCTCAGGAAGAGAGGCTTGGCATGAGCACCCATTGGATCCAGCCAAGAGTTTCCTTGTTGTTGTAAGAACTCAAGCTCCTTGACCTAACATTTAAAATCATTGACAAATGGCCTCTTATTTGGTAATAACAAAGCAATATGGTTTTCTGTCCCCAAACTTAAAAATATGATTATACCTATGTGTATATATAGATATATATGTACATATATATGGTACCATTATACACATATTGGTACCGGGAATTGAACCCAGGGGTGCTTAACCACTAAGCCACATCTCCAGCCTTTTTTATTTTTCATTTTGACACAAAATCTCACTAAGTTGCTGAGGCTTGTCTCAAACTTTCGATCCTTCTGCCTCAGCCTTCCAAGTTGCTGAGATTACAGATATGCTTTATTTTATATTTTTAGACAATATATTTTGAGACAAGGTCTGGCTAAATTGCCCAGGCTGGCTTGGGAATGTGTGATCCTTCTATCTCAGGCTCCCAAGTAGCTGGCCTATTTTACTTCTTGTTTTTCAAACTGACATGGACTGAGAAAGTGAGAGGCCAAGGTGCCCTGTGGCTTTGTGCACCAGCCTCTCCCTGACTCTGTCTCACTTTCTGCTGGTCCTAACTTCACTCACTTGCTGTTCATCCATTTTGCTTCAATAAAAACCAACTGAAACTTTGGGATTCCACTAGTTTCCCTCTTGCCCTGTCTCTAAAGCAAGAAACAGACACCTCTGTGAGCACCCATCAATGGGAACTGAGTAATCCATGGGGCTGGGTTGGTGGGGAAAGCAGGTGGGCCCCAAGGGAGCTGACCACTGAGCAGTAGGGGTTCTTCACCAGCTCTATTCCATGATACCCTCAATGACCCTGCCTCCAAAGTGAGGACACAAAGCTTACTGTTTTCTTTGGGGACCTATTGCCACATTTTCCTCTTATTGAGCTTTGAAAATTAACCACCAGAGTCTGGTCATTACAACTTCATTAACTATTCCTTGTAATTGCACTCGTCATAATTAATTCAGTTGTTATTCACATGGGTGACATACGGACCCTTTAATAGATTTTCCTCGTGGAGTTTCACATATTAAATGATATTGATGGTACTTTTAGAGAAGATTCAAAGCGGAACCATGATATGAGCTAATTTTGTGTAAGTAGCTCTGAGTTATAATAAAAATGAAGTTAATTTTTAAAAATCCCTCAAACTTTTGTATGAGAACCAGAAAACAAATAAACTATACCTCTTCCCTCCACCATATATGTTTCTGCTCTATAATCTAGAGTCCCAAAATAAAGTAATTCTGATAAATATAGATGGTATATTTACAAATGCATACCAGAATATTTAAATAAGTAATACTTGAATTAATTTCAGGTTAAAACCTTTCTTTTAAGCCTTCCTTATTTTTTCTTTTCCCAGAAATCATCGGTATTTTAACGTCTTACTGCACAGCTGCATTCCTCATGTTTAATTTATAATGAAGTTCTTTTGTGACAAGACCAACTTCTTTTTTAAATGAAATCAGTTCATTCTCAGAAAAACATTGGTGACCCAAATATCACACACACTCTCAAATTATGCATAATCCGTCCCTGGCCCCTGGGCCCAACACACACATTCATCCCTGCAACTGCACCCCCATCCCTTTTTGAAGGACTGAATAAGGATACCACACTGCTGAATATTTAACCAAATACTTTAAAAAAAAAAATAACCAAATACTTTAATCATTGGTTATCTGATGAAAACATCCAGCCTACACTGACAGACACACAATTAAGTGGCGGAACTGAGGTAATTATCTATATAAATTCAGGTTAGAAACTAAATAACCAAGTTATGTCTGAAATACCTCAATCATGGGGAAAAAAACTAAAAGTGTCACTTTGGTTAGTGTTATTCCTATAATTGCCTTAATTCCCACTTGACTCTATAAGTAGAATCACAGACACAGAAATTAAGTCTCTTAGAGATTATCTAATCCACCCTCCTTATTTTTAAGATGAGAAGGCTGAGACCCCACAGAGGTTAAGTGCCCTGCCCAGGTCATTAGTGGTGGTGGCAGAGTCCAGTCCCGGGATCACATCTCCCAGCTCAGCACACATCCAACTGATGCCATCTTGTCCTGGCTCCACTGCCCCTAGAAACCCAAAGTATGGCACCAGCCTGTAGCCAGCATCATAAACTAAACAAAGACAGCAAAATGCCACCCAAACCCAAAGCAGCAATTTGCGTTGGCTGAGTATCAAATAATCCTTTCTGTACCTATTCTACCAACACTATAGTACCAAGAAAATAGACATCTTTTAAAAATATTTAGGAGTGGGGCCAGGTGGGGTGGCACACACCTGTTACCCCAGCAACCGAGAAGGTTAAGGCAAGAGGATTGCAAGTTCCAGACCAACCTTAGCAACTTAGTGAGGTCCTCAGCAACTTAGCAAGACCCTTTCTTAAATAAAAAATTTTAAAAGGCTAGGGAGGGGCTGGGGCTGTAGCTATAGCTCAGTTGGTAGAGTGCTTCCCTAGCACGCACGTGTGAGGCACTGAGTTCGAACCTCAGCACCACATAAAAATAAAATAAAGGTATTGTGTCCATCTACAACTATAAATTATTATTATTATTATTATTATTATTATTATTTTAAATGAAGAAGGCTGGAGGGCTGGGGTTGTGGCTCAGTGGTAGAGCACTTGTCTAGCACTAGTGAGGCACTGGGTTCGTTGCCCAGCACCACAGTAAATAAATCAACAAATAAACAAGAATCTTCACAAAACAAACACAAACATTTCCACCATCCCTAATAGATGCCCCATAATAGATAAACCTAAAAACAAAATCAACAAGAACAAAAACTTTTAAGAGCTATAGAAAAACTTAGGTTCAAGATCTTGCATGAGCTTATATCTGGCTGGAAGTCAAAACACGTGGAGGTAGATTCTGTTTAAGGATCTGCATGTAAAACAGACATTGCGTTTGGAAGGAGTCCACACTTGGGTTCCGAGAGATCCCAACTTGTTTCATGGGGTTTTCCAACTCCCAGGGCATTGACTTTGACAAGCGCATATCCTTTGTTTTGGAAACAAGCAAGTTTTTGTACTTCTGCCAAGAGTGCTTTCCGTTGGAAAGACAGCCCGGGACACCAGCTGTGTGGTTCACCTGCCTTCTCTACCTTGACGGTCAGCACACGATGTTTTTGTTTGTTTTTAGCATTTCTCTGTAAGGATTCCTCCCATTTTCAGAGCCTTGGAGCTTACCGGGAGGGTGGGTGGTTAGTGCAAACTACCCTGGGGGGGAGATTGCTTGTGGTCTTGCATTTTAGTGGCTAGGACAGAGGACCCAGACTGAGGTCAAAATTATTATGTGGAGATTAAACCGTAGAATTTAATTATGTGTTCTGTTGCTCCTGGTACATTTATTAATTTAGCAGTACAAACTGACTGGAGCTAAACAAGCAGGACTGATTAATTTGCAAAGACATCTAGGTAACAGATGTGATCAAAGTGGAGACCTGATCCTGTTAGATTGAAATGTGTTGTTTTGTGCTGCATGAAAGACATGGAGCAGCATGGTTTATCTTTATCAATGCTCTCCTCTGAAGGAGGGGAACAGGCTTGCAGATACTAATCAGGGCTGAGGCCCTGCCACTCAATAATTACCCACTGTCTCATCATAATCCCGGAACTAAGCCCCTGCCCAATCCATCTGGGACCCTTTTCCATCTATTGCACAGCTCAAGAATATGTGTGTAAGCTATTACCTCTGGTTGTGCTATCTGTCCCCTGAGTATAGATTCATGGCAGTGACCAATTAGGTTGCTGTGTTCTCTTTCCCCGCTGGCTTCCGAAGCATCCTGTACTTCTCAGCACTGGTAATGAAGCACAGATGCATCGGGGTGCAGAAAGCCACTCACCTATAAAAGCTGTCTCGCCACAGTCGCTGATAAGCATCATGTGATTCTTAGTATTGTGGGGGGTTTTGAAAAGAGGAGGTGGTGAGACCATACCTCTGCATCTTCAGTCTTACTCTAAGTCACTCTCAACCTGCTGCTGCCTTCTGCCGAGAACAAATCACACACCGAGGAAAATGTTCCTGACCCTAATCCAGAAACCAAACAGCTGAGGAGTGAAGAGGGGCCGGGGTGGGGATAATTGAATCCTGGATTCCTGAAAGAGGATCCAGTACTGGGCCTTGCTTGGGACTCTGAAGTTCAAGATTCTGTTCAGGTTCTGCGGTTAACCAGCCAGTCACAGCCTCTTCGAAATTTCACTTACCCTTGATAGAACAGTGTCTGACTCATAAAGTTACTTTCAGAGTTACCTGAGCTACTACATATAGCACTCAACTTTACAGATGATAGAACCTCTATCAAAGGTAGTTAGTCTTATTGCTTTCTGAATTCTTGTCATATTTGTAGCCAACATCCCCCCACCAATCTAATTCTTATTTATTTTATTTTTTGGGGGGGTACTGGGAATTGAACACAGGGGTGTTTAATCACTGAGCCACATCCCCAGCCCTTTTTAAAAAATATATTTTATTTAGAGACAGGGTCTTGCTGAGTTGCCTCACTAAGTTGCTGAGGCTGGCCTTGAACTCCTTGCCTCAGATTCCTGAGCTGCTGGGATTACAGGTGTGCACCATCACGCCCAGCGCCAAATCTCAAACTGCAAGCCATCCATTAATTATTTGGGGTATGTGCTTTTATCTTCCAAATTAAAGTATACATTCCTGAAGGGTAAAATCCACGTCTTTAAAAAAAAATGTGTATATCTCACTGGTGACAGTTAATGCATACTAATTCTTATACTTAAGAATGCCTCAAAAAAATCTTCAGAGATAGATAATGTTGAGGTAGAGAGGGACAAGCAGTCTGTTATAATTTTCTTTTTTTTTTATAAAGAGAGAGAGAGAATTTTTTAATATTTATTTTTTAGTGTTCAGTGGACACAACATCTTTATTTTATATTTATGTGGTGCTGAGGATCGAACCCATTGCCCCGAGCATGCCAGGTGAGCGAGCTACCGCTTGAGCATCATCCCCAGCCCATAATTTTCAAATAAGGAAACGGAGACAGTGATGTCCATTGGGTCACCTAGCAGAGCTGCTGTTATCAGTGGTAGAAATTCACTGTTGTCGGAGGTAGGATTTCAACTCATTGCTGGTGAAAGAATCTGCAGAGGCACCTTCGAGCAGCACCCACTCCATCTTAAGCCTTAGGGGCTGTTTTCAGTGGACACTGGGTTGAGGCTCAGGCCCAACTCCTCATTTGCCAAGACCCTGTTTCAGATCTATGCTGATACTGACAGGATTTTAATTAGTTAAATCTACAGCTTGGCTCTTCTTGTTCTTCCCTGGCAGAGTGGGAAATACATGAAAATATGAATGTTTCACATTTACACTTCCAAAACACTCCTTCCCTGATGAACCACCTTTTGGAATTTATACTGGCAGCTCTGACAGCTGTTTTCTATTTATTTCCATGATTGGCCCATTTCAATTTGGGGCTTTTATTCATTATATTAGCAAATATTTGTGAAAGGATCAGGCATGGGATGAGGTATGTTTGTCAGGATTGTAATTAAGGTGCTATGTGTACCAGGGTTAGTCAGGGATGGGCTAGATCCTCAACCCACACAAGCTGTGTTACTTTAAAAGACGTACAGACCTCTCTGGGCCACATCTGGCCCACAGGTATGTCGTGTATGTGTTGTTTTGTTCACACTGATCCAAAAGGTAGATAAGAAAGAATTTGGATAAAAATTTAAAGAATCTAATACATTAGCTTTTGGTAAATTCCTTGCCTACAGCATATCCTAAAATCCATTTATTTTTTAGACTGATCTTTTTGAAGTGTAATTTTAAGAGATTATAATTTTAATAAATTATAATTTTAAGAAATTATATCATTTAATGAATTATATCATTTAAGAAATTCTAATTTCATGCAACTTCTCAAAAGAAAAGTTTTTATTTATTCACGTGGTAGGCCTGGATCTGGTGAAAAGAATATATTGAAATTCCTTCTTTCTCTTTCAGAGCTTTCTCAAATAGAGAGCTCTCTGGAGGTCTCAGCACCCTTTGCCATTTTCATATTTTTTGTGTCTTTCTTTTTTCTCCTTTTTAGTATTGAGGAATGAATCCAGGCTATTGCATATAACAGGCAAGCGCTCTACAACCGAGTAACATCCCCAGTCCTTTTTATTTTTTATTTTGAGACAGGGTCATGCTAAGTTGCTGACACTGTCCTCAAACTTATAATCCTCCTGCCTCAGCCTCCCATATTGCTGGGTTTACAGGCATTGGCCACCATGTCTGACTTTGTATTTAATTTTAAAGTCAGTGTACTGCAAGGAGGCTGGATGCAAGATACATCCTACACTAAACTGCACTGTTATTTAAGATGTAATACAGTAGCATGACATTTTTAAAGTTTGGGTTTGTAAGGTGTTAATTATTTCTAATACATCCAATATTTGAGCCTTTACCAGCCATGGGTATCCATGAGTACTTTGCAGAAGACAGAATTATGTCCCTGAAGCTACGTGACTATACAACTGGCCCCAAACTTGCCCACTGAGGAAGATGAGCTTCTGAAGTGTGACCCTCAGATCTCATTCCCTTCTGAGCATCCCCATGTCTCCAAGCACCACCTGTGAACATTCAAATTCTTGCACAATGAGGATGCAGAGCATATTCAAACATGCAATATAGACTCATTTATAATTCAACTCCCTTGTTCCATTTAATGCCTTACATCTAGGAATCTGTGCACACTCCTTAGTTCAGACACCTCTCTGGCTCACAACCAGGATGTGTTGAGGATGTGTCCTTGCTAGGGTGGGTCAACAGAGGCCAAAAGCCCTCTAACTGAGGAATTCAGAATGGCTGATTAATAGCCAGGCCCGCTCCATAGAGACCACCAGGTGCCTTTTCTCCATCCTCCTCTTTCTCACCCACTGTGTGGCTAGTGAGGCCCCGACTGCTCTTTATGTCAAACACACTGTTGGTTTCTGCAGTATGATCTTCCCAAGGTCTTTCTCCTCCTAGACCTCTGACTATGTGTGTTCCTTAATCCTCCATCTGTTTCTTTCTAAATTTAAACCCTCTACTGCTTATTTATTCTTGTGTCCTTAATATTGTCCATATCTAGAACTTGGGAGTCTCCTTCTGTAATCCTGACCACCTCCTGGCTCTGATTCTGGATTATCAGCAACTTCCAGATGTCTGAGTCTGGAAAAAAGCTTCATCTCCTTGTGTTCATCATGTCCCCAAATGAGTCCACTAATGACCCCCAAGTCCCCTCCCAGGAAACAACAGCATTTGCTTCCAGCAGTGGAGCCACACAATTTGACACTTGCCTTTTCTCTAATTGCTTACTTTGTGAGTCTGTTTTGCCTCCTGACTAGATGGCAATATCTTTGAGGGAGGAGGCCTCGTGGAGTGGGAGGCCCCTGGAGAGCAACTAATAGGTGCCAAATGCAAAAAGGTTGAAGTCACCAGTTGAGAAAATCCGCACAAAATACACTGGAGCTTTTGGCCTGTATAAAATCAGCATGCTGTTTTCTCCTGGGAGAGGATCACAGCATATAATTTTTAGTTCCGATTCTCCCCAATGCTCAAGTTACTCCAGGAAGCAATTTGGGGTGAGAGAAAGGCACGGGCCCCGCTGAATTTATGGAAACAAAAATGTTCTAAAATATCTTCTGTGAGAAAACTTAATTCTATCTTGATGGAATATTCTGGCGATCTAGGAAATTTCTCACCGTCTACATACAAAGTATAAATCCCTTGCTGAGGGAATACAGCATGGGATAGTGGACAGACATGGGTTCAAACCCAACCTGAGCTGCTTACTCCCTGTATGTTCTTGAGAATCCCGTGTAACCTCTCTGAGCTTCAATTTCCTCACTATAAAAATGTAAATAAGAACATTTCAGCTGGACCCAGTGGCACACGCCCATAACCCCCGTGACTCAGGAGGCTGCAGGAGGATTGCTAGTAAGAGATCAGCCTCAGAAACTTAGCAAGACCCTGTCTCAAAATAAAAATAAAAATAAAAATAAAAAGGACTAGGGATGTGGCTCAGTGGTTAAGTACCCCTGGGTTCAATCCCTAGTACCAAAAGACTATATAAGGATCATCACTAATAATAATGTGGTGAGGTACTAATAGAGTGCATGGTGCAGATGGGTTCTTAGTGAACAGTGATTTCTAGTTAAGAGGAGGAGGAGGGCTTTGGGGACAATGTCCAAGACAAACTGATACTGAGAGGTCCACATATCTGTATGGCATACTGTGTGCCTGTTCAGGTCACCATGGCTGGAGACCTGAGGGTCATCACCACAGACAGTGGCCTGTATGTCCGAGTTAGCCCTGCCTTCTGTCCTGGCCAGTCAGACACTCTTCCACACAGTGTTCCCACTTCAAAAGAGCTACAGAGTTTCTGAGTTTCCATTACAAGTGAAAACCATGATTCTCAGCTGTGAGGTTTTTTGTTGTTGTTGTTTTGTTTTTGCTTTTGTGTTTCATTGTGAAGTTTTTCTTCTCTGGGCAGAAACATCCACTGAAAGAGGACGTCTTTAAAAGGGCTGAGTGTGCTTGGAGATAGGAGGTCTCTGGAGTGATTGTCTCAGAGTCAGATTTTTATAATGTCTGTGGTGCTTTTGGTCAGCTCAAGAATTCCTAAAAATTCTTTTAATTCACTTTAATTAAAAAAGATTAAACTCTGGAGCTGAGGGTATAGCTCCAAAGGAGAATGTTTGCCTTGTCCCTGGGTTTGATCCCCAGCACCACAAAAAAAAAAAAAAAAAAGAAAAGAAAAGAAAAAGAAACTCCAAATGACAAAAATTTTTTATGTTTCTAAAAACCTCTGTAATCACTGGCTCCCCATCAGCAGATTGGCATATGAGTAAACAAGGGCCAGACACAGTGGCACATGCCTATAATCACAGCGGCTTGGAAGGCTAAGGCAGGAGGATCACAAGTCTGAGGCTAGCCTCAACAACTTAGCAAGACCCTGTCTAAAAATTTAAAAATGAAAGGACTGAGAATATAGTTTGGTGATAGAGCAACCATGTGTTCAATCCCCAGTACCACAAACAAAAAAGAGTGAGCAAGGGTGGAATATGAAATCATAACCTAATCAGCAAGTTTCTAGTCTTGTTTTATTCTTTCTCCCAGTTGATAGGCAAACTCAGTACTGTGAATGCTCCAGAGCAGATCATTAGACCCCACAGAAACACTCCCCAGAAACAACTAGGGGTGCCCTTGACCTGATGCAGATGGGCCCCCTCAGACTCACAGTGCATATTATACAGTCTGGTTATAAAAAAAAAAACTTGGGACTCCACCAGAGCTCTTAGATGTGCTGGCTTGTTCACTAGCCTTATATTGTCCTATCCATTCATCTATTATATTTACCTTTAAGAAGTCATCTGGCTGGGTGCGATGGCACAATTCTGTATTCTCAGCAACTCAGGAGGCTGAGGCAGGAGGATCTCAAGTTCAATGCCAATGACTTAACAAGACCCTGAGAAATTTAGCAAGACCCTGCTCAAGATCAAAAAATAAAAAGGGTTGGGGGTATAGCTCAGTGGTAAAGCACCCCTGGTTAAATCCCCAGTACAAGGAAAACAAAAGTGACCTGTTTGTATCCAGTCTTCTCTCTCTTAGTAACAAAAGAGCAAGGGCCAGCCATTGCCATCCAGTTCTTGGACGGTTGCCACCCTAATATGTAGCTCTTGTCATCTTTCACCCATTTATCCATCCATTCATCTAGCGAGCTCTCTGTTAATTGGGCCAATCTATCCATACTAGGGAAAACCCAGTCCTGAAGCAGAGAGAAGTCTCCCCCGGGCCACACCACTCTGAAAAAAAATTAATGTCATCAAATTGCCTGGCTATATGTGCTTTAGGAAGAGATTCCAAAGTTTACCTTAATCCCACACAGGGTCACAGGCTTCAGTCTATATAAGTTGAAGTCATATCCTCTGATCTTTAGGGGTAAAATATCCCTTAACAGACCATGAAGTGACTCTTGAAGGACAGATGAGAGGTGTTTGATGTAATCATTGAGCCTTGTGGTTGAGGGATATTCTAAAATGGTTTATGATGATTTTGTCAGCCCACTTGAGTTAATGTTGAATTTTCTGTTTGCCTGGAACTGCCAATTTGCCATCTGTTGTATTTGAATAATATACAAAATGCCCAATCTGATTTGTAAGCCCTTCACTACCCTAATCAATGTACAGTAGACACTGCACACCTTGGTCTAGAGACGGAGATGCCCAGGGTTTGGGCTGGTCATTCATTATCTTCATCTCTTTCCCCACCTGGTGATTCTCTTCCTGGTTTCAGATTATGTTCTTCAACTTTGATGAAGGAATATGCTTATTTGTGGCCAGCCTGGTGCCCAGTCTGGATCATTGGTTAAACTTTCAGGTCCAATGCTTTAAATTCATACCTGAGACGCTCTGTGGGTAGGGCCCACCACAGATATCTGAAGTCCAGGTTTTTGGGTGGGGTATAGCTTCATTTTAATTGCTGCCAAAAATATCATCAAACCTCAAGAACCTATGTAGGAAGGGAAGTCACCTAGATAGTGGGACAAGCAGGAGGGAAAATGGTCCTCATCTTCAATGTTCCCAATATTTTTTTTTGTGATTCCTGATATTCCTTTTGCACTGGATCATGCCCTTTTTTCCCTCCAACTATCAGGGAATGAGCCCAGGAGTGCTCTACCACTGAGCTATATCCCCATCCCTCTTTATCTTTTATTTTGAGACAGGGTCTCATTGAGTTGCTAAGACTGGTCTTGAACTTGCTAATCTCCTGCCTCAGCCTCCTGGGTCACTGGATAATGTCTCATATTCTCCAGTAGAGAGCCAACTTTTTTTTTTTTTTTTTTTAAAGAGAGAGTGAGAGAGGAGAGAGAGAGAGAGAGAATTTTTAATATTTATTTTTTAGTTCTCGGCGGACACAACATCTTTGTTTGTATGTGGTGCTGAGGATCGAACCCGGGCCGCACGCATGCCAGGCGAGCGCGCTACCGCTTGAGCCACATCCCCAGCCCGAGAGCCAACTTTTATTAGTTAGGACAACACTGGCTTCTGAACAAAGAAGGACCACATTTCCTTCTTTCTTCTACAAGACTCCATGTGTTAGGTGAGAGGTAGCCTTGTTCTACATGGCCATTTAGGACCCGAGGCTGACAATACATTACTTCCAAAGCATTCTCTCCAAGCCAGTCATCCAGAATGGGGGGAAACCATGGAAAAGCATGACTGTTACCCTGAGCACTCCCATGGTGCAGCTCATTTATGAGCCAAGTCATTTACTTTATCTATAGCTCAGATCTTGGTCACACATGAATGCAAGGGGAGCTGGGGAAATTAGACTAGCTGGTTATCCAGGAAGAAGAGAAAACAGATCCTTGGTGAAGAGTTGGCAGGATCTGCCTCACAGTTTATGAGACAGATTCCTGGCACAAGTAAAACATTAGTTATTAATGCTAGTGCCTGGTATCAGATTTCATTAGAAAGGGGCAAGGTTACTAGAAGTATGAGTCAGGAGGTGAAATAGCAACAGCATTCCAGATAATTGAGGTGGTGAGATGACAGTGCTATAGTTGATGGTCCAGCATGTCCTTTAAGATGACCTCCCAGCAGGATGATGTCACCTGAGCCATTCACATGACCTGAAATTATCCTACTTGTGGCCAATGATATGATGGCTGGAAGGGGTGGGATCAGAGAATAGATCTAAGTAGCCCACACAGAGGGATGGAAACTGAGCTTTGGCAACAGACTTGGTAAAGATTACAAAGTTGTCTTCCTTGCAGAGTTAGTTTTGAAAGGAAAAATGAATGTGGCCAATTTCAGTTTATGGAGCTATGCAAATCCAGAATAGGTAACAACATATAGAAAAACCCAAGTTTATTCACTTCTGAACATTCATGCCACATGCTTAAAGAGGCATGGTCACTGCAATCAAAGATGGCACCGGCAACTTGGAATAGAACCACCATTTGACCCAGTTATCCCACTTCTTGGCATATACCCAAAGGACTTGAAATCAGTGTACTATAGTGACTCGGCCACATCAATGTTTATAGCAGCTCAATTTACAATAGCCAAGCTATGGAACCAACCTAGATGCCCTTCAACAGATGAATGGATAAAGAAAATGTGGTACATATACACAATGAATATTACTCAGCTATAAAGAAGAATGAAATTATGACATTTGCTGGTAAATGAATGGAACTGGAAACTAACATGCTAAGTGAAGTAAGCCAATCCCCCAAAAGCAAAGGCCCAATATTCTTTCTGACATGCGGATGCTAACACAGTAAGTGGTGGGGAGAGAGACTAGAAGTTCACTGGATTAGACAAAGGGGAATGAAGGGAGGGGAGTGGAGATGGGATAGGAGAGACAGTCGATATTCATAGATGAATACATGACCAGTGTTAACCCTACATCATGTACAACCACAAAAATGGGTATGTTGCATCAAAATACATTCTACTATCATGTTTAACTAAAAAGAACAAATAAAACATTTTTTTTTTAAAAGTTGGCATCGGAAGATTCTGGGTGTGGCCAACCACTTGTTTACTTTATGCAACAAACACAGACTGACCTGAAGTTGGGCCCCAAATACCACGTAACTTTTGACACAAAAATTCACCCTGTAGATGAATGAGAAATTGATCTCTTAACAGGTGCATTCTTGCTCATCCAATAGAAGGCAGGGAGGTTCAATCTGTTCTTCAGGGTGCCCTTAAATTTTTCTCTTGTTGAGACTGTTGTTGGCTGCTTGACTTGAGTTTCTGTGTAGCGCTTTCCTGATGGCTTTGTAACTATGCTCTCCACATGTCGGCCCCAAGATCAGAGTGAGACAGCAAGCAACATTTCATTGCTGGCAAACCGTAAACCATGACGTGTCTAGTGATTCATTATTGCCATGCTATGTCCTGGCCCTAAAACTTAGTGTAGCTTCCAGACTACCCAGCTTATTTTTAGGGGTTGTTTTTCACTATTGCAGAATCAGTGTCATCAAGCCAAGACTATTCAAATGATATATCCTTTGAGTAGTCTGACATCATGGAAAAAGCTTGGGATTTGGAGTCAGGCTGTTTTGTTTGCCACTCGCCAGCCTTGTGAACTTTTATTTAACCCTCTGAATCTTAAATCTCCATTCTGTAAAGTGGCAAACAATGATTTAGTTTTGCAATATTGGAGATGTAGTCCAGGGCCTTATACATGCTAGGGAAGTATTCTACCTCAGATCCTATGTATTCCACCTCTCATCCCTATGTTTTCTCTAATGCTACTTTATATGCCATTATAAAATAAAAAGTAATAACTGATTTGTTGATGATCTACCATCTCCTAGACATTTTACAAATCTTATTTTTTAAAAAAATTTTATTCTATTTATATATGACAGTAGAATGAATTTTGACATATAATACATAAATGGAGTATAACTTCTCATTCTTCTGATTGTACATATCTTATATCTTATTTAACTCCTCCCCCCACTCCCTTTTATGGTGCTACAGATTGAACCCAGAGCCTCACACATGCTAGCAAATACTCTACCACTAAGGTTTATCCCCAGCAATTTATTTAACTACTGTTCTTTGAGCTAAGCATTATTTTCACAGGTTCCATTTTATAGGTGAGAAAACTGAGGCTTATAGGAGCTGGATGACTTGCTCAAGAATATAGAGCTAATGAAAAGTAGAATTGTGATTTGAACCCAGAGCTTTCTCATGCAAAGTCCATGATCTCAATTACTACCTTGCCCTTTTAAAAATCCATGATAAGATAATTTAGGTGAGGGCTGGAGATGTGGCTCAGCGGTAGCGCGCTCGCCTGGCATGCGTGCGGCCCGGGTTCGATCCTCAGCACCACATACCAACAAAGATGTTGTGTCTGCCGAGAACTAAAAAATAAATATTAAAAATTCTCTCTCGGGGCTGGGGATGTGGCTCAAGCGGTAGCGCGCTCGCCTAGCATGCGTGCGGCCCGGGTTCGATCCTCAGCAGCACCACATACCAACAAAAAGATGTTGTGTCCGCCGAGAACTAAGAAAATAAATAAATGTTAAAAAATAAAAAAAAAAAATTCTCTCTCTCTCTCTCTCTCTCTCTCTCTCTCTCTCTCTCTCACTCTCTCTTTAAAAAAAAAAAAAAAAAAAGATAATTTAGGTGAATTTATGGTACTTGATCCTCAGAAGGTGCTCAGGAAATGTTAGTTTTCTTCCCTTTTTCCACCACTGTTTTCACCACCCTAAGTTATAACTTTCCTTTCTGTGCTAAGTCATACTGTACTTGCATTTGGCTTATTTTCATTCACATTCACTTAGTCAGTAAATATTTACTGAGTGTCCACTATATGTCCTGCCCTATGCCAGGCACTAGGTATTCGGTCATGAATACCAAAGATATAGTTCCCCATCCAGGATGACTTTGTCGTGATGCCAGCAGGGTCCTCCAGGAGTCTCTAAATATGGAGGCTGAGCCACACTGCACTTTTTAAGATGGATTAATACCATAGAATTTGCAACTATAATATTATGTTACCTTGGACACCAGGCAATTAGCAAGTAATTAAATCTCCCCTGGTCTGAATACACCTGCAACCAAACTGTCTCCTAAAGTTCTGTTACACTCGCTAATTAGCATGAGTTGAATGACAGGATAATCAGAAAGAAAATACCTCCTCTTGGAGACTAAGAGTAAATGATGAAAAAAGTGGAATGTGCTTTTAACAGTTTTTGCTTGGGTTTATATCAATGTAAAGTAGATAGACCCATTGTTTATCAATACAAATGTCTTCAGCAATAAATGTGCCTGGGAAAAATTGACATCTACTGATATTTCTATCCATCTTTTCAACATCACAGAAATTTTAAAAATACTGCTACTTTAGTCACACTCGAATACTCCCAAGTAACAAGAACCCATCTCTCAGAGCTGACAGTGGAGGCACTAACACTTGAGTCAGTACAGAGGTACTCCTTCTTACTCAGGAAAACATAATCTTATTTTTATGACCACCCACTAAAAGATACTATAAAAAAGAGAAGACAGTCATCCAATTTCTCTCCAACTCATTATAGCACCTCTTTAGAGTCTGATGTCAGCCTAGATTCTCCAAGTCAGGATAATTAGCTTTTTTTTTACTCTAGAGTACTTTTTGAATAAATGAAGAAAAATTGTCAAGAAATCTTCAGAATTTATGTCTCTCCCTTAGAAAATTTCTTAGCTTTTTGATTATTAAATGGCTTTTAAAACTTCAGTGGGAAGCATCCGATGATCCTTGTGTTATTCTCTACAGAGGAGCCCACAGACATTTCTCCACGAGGGACAAAGACGTCACCTCCTGGCTGGGCGGGGTGGCTGACTCTGTGCATGCTCTGCTGGACCCACCTGCCACTGTGGAGTAAGTGGTCTCATCCCTCCACCCAGGAAGGCTGCAGCCTTCCAGCCAAGCCACAGTCAGAGCCACTGCAGTCACATCAAGTTCGAACAGACCCAGGACAAAGCGAGAAGTCCCGAAGTCCCGGGAGCCCACTCCCAGTTTGCAAATGTCTTTTATGCAAGACATTTGCCAGCCCTTCAATAAAAGCTCACTGGACAAACTTCAGTGTTCCAAGCTCTAAAGGAATTTAGCTTAATGCTAGTGCAGAAAAAATTCCCCAGACACTTGTAACTTTATTAGACAAAGTGGAGCATGCCTGCTCTTAAAAAAGAAGAAAAAAGACATTATTTTCTTTTTCAGAGATTGTGCGACTCTAGAAAGGGAATGCATTTGAAGTAGCAAATGTAGACATTTCAGGCAAATGTGTACTTTGTCTTCAAATGAACAGCTTTCAAAATGATCTTGGTTAAGCTGCCTTTTATTTTTATCTTTTATTCCCCTACAATGCCAGCTGAGGTTACCCATCTCCCAACAGCTACCAAATGGACTAGTAATTGTAAGGCTCGGTGATTTAATTAGACTCATTCTAAACACGCACATTTTTATCAATTAGTTAATGGGCTAAAGAGAGTCTCTTTGTTGGAGCCAGGTCATTTGGAAGCTAGAGGCTTCTTGAGGGCAAGAAGCTGAAGAACAGCAGTGTTAATATCTGTAATTAACCTCACGAGTCCTAGGTTGTTCAATTAGGAATGACCTCCCTTCCATATGCCTTTCGTCAGATGGGGTTTTAATGTGAAATAATCACCGAAGAAAAATGAACCAAAAACAATGCTTCCCCAAAAAATCAGACCTGGATGAAAATAAAACAAAAAGAAAAAGTTCCCTGACTTAAGTGCTTCTCTATTATTTATGCAGGTAGCGTTGTTAATTGGTGCAGTCCTAAAAGCAATATTTTTGGGGTTTTCACATCAGAAATAGACAGTAATGGATATCAGGAACTCTTTTAAAATAAGGTTTCATCTTGGGGCTGGAGTTATGGCTCAGTGGTAGGCTCTGGGTTTGATCCTCAGCACCACTTAAAAATAAATAAATAAAATAAAGGTAATGTGTCCAACTACAACTAAAAAAGAAATATTAAAAAAAAAAAAGGTGTCATCTTATCCACAGGCCAATTCTAAAACATAAATGATAGGTTGTGCTTCTAAAAATTTTAACCTTTGGTGACTTTTGGTAAATGATTGCCATCAACTTTTTTTGGCTGGGAGAATTCCGTTTATTTTTCCCTGTGAAAGAGGGCTTCCATCTTGTGCCTATAGTTATAATAAAGAAATACCAAATGCACTAGATCAAAGATTGTTTTTCTTCCTAAAAAGCTAGCCAACTTCTAGTCTTGTAAGAAATCCATGGGCAATTCACAAATAGTGCATACTTATTCCCACTTGCTGATTACTGATAAAACAGCCTTGCACGTAAAGACTAGAACTGACACACACAAAAATTAATCTGTAAGGGAGGGATAAAACAATTCACAAATTAAAATATACAAAAGACCACAATGAATGATCTCTCAAAGACATCCACACTTTCTAAGAATATACGCTACTATTTCTCATTCCTAACTAAATCTGCATCTCTATTGTTCAGCATCTTCGGTATCTTGAATGCAAAGGGAAAAGATGTATTCACTTTGAAGCCAAACACATCAAAATAGTAGCAGTTACAAAGATCATTTCTTTGTTTTCTGCCTGGTTACAAACTATTCACAGATGAGAAAATAAAGGACTGAATTTTCAAGAAATGTGCAAAACAGAGAAGAAATGGCAGTTGTCTTAAGGAGGTTAAACAAGGAAGGGACGTGGGCTATCATTTGAGAAAATCGAATTCTTTCAGGCACTCGTCACAAACCGAGTCCTATCTATTGCCCCTTCACCCAAATTAAAGACCGGAGCAGCTGGCAAAAGTAACAATTCCTTGCTCCTACTGTAATTGTGCGCATGTATCAGCCGTTCTGACCAGTAGCAGTTTACATTTATTGTATGGTCAACAATTATATTGTGTATGCTCAGTAAATAGGCTGCTCTGCTGTGCTTCATAAATGTGCCCTTTGTTTCCTTCATCATTAGACAGACATTCGTTCTGTACAATGTCCAACTTCCAGACAGGTGGAATAAGGAGGTGGCATCTGTCTAAATATTGAATGCCACGCTTCCCCCATCTGCTGTAATAACAGTGCTGGGTCTGCTTGGCTTCAGTTATCCTCTTCTGCATACAACCAGTCAGCCATATGCCCTATATACTGCACGTGCCACCAGAGCGACAGGGCCTGTTTTGCAGCCTCTGAGCTAGTAGCCAAACAAGTGGAAGAGAGAGGAGAGGTGGAGGTTGAGGTCAGGCGAGTGCAGGAATCAGCAGGTGATGGCCAGTACAGACACTGAGAGAGCCGCTCAAAGAGCCAATGGAAAAGGCCTTCAAAAGTCAATGGCCAGTGTAGAGCACCCTGCCAATCAAATTTTACAGGGCATACCTTCCAAGCTAGGCAAATAAGAAGATTTAGAGCACATGGCAGTTCATCGTTTATAATCCTGTCTTAGCCCAGCATGGCTTAGTGATAGTTCAGTGACAGATGATGAGCACATGACAGCTGCAGGATCTTATACCAACGCATACAGTAAAATTAAAATTAAATTAGTGACACACGTGTACACATTGGTAGTGCAACAGTTACACAATCTGTTGGCGACCCCTCACAGACTGCCGCTAGGTCTTCTGTACAGGGGACTGATGAAGCACTTTCAAAAGGCATCTAGGAGTTGGACCTGGCTAGAAGAGTCCTTGCCTTGTGCAAAGGAGAATTTGAAAGGACTCCAAGACAAAAAAAAAAAAAAAAAAAGGTGCTCAGGTTTCACCCACAAAAATGGCAAGTCTTAATGGTGTTTCCAGTTGTCCTAATTAAAATTGACTGAGGGTTTTGCATATTTGAAGGAGGAAAAAAGAAGGCCAACAAGGAAGTAAGTGTATTGGGCCTGGATTAAATCACTAATTGTCTTTCCCTTTTGATCCCTAATCTGCCGATTTTAATATTGGTGGATTTTTATATGCTTTTTATAAAAATAATGTCTATACCTGAGAACTCTAGTTGGAGAGCATCTTCTATTAAGTTTTAAATGTCTGAGTTCTTGGCTACGAATATGAATGTTCTTGCATTTATCTGCAGATTTGTTTTACAGGATCTATCATGACCCAGGATTTCCCAAATCATGTTTTTCCCCCAAAACTTATAAAAGTCTTACATATTTTTAGAACTTTTATTTTTCTATTTTATTCTCTTTTCTTAACCCAACCCATTTCAAAAGGATTTGGGGTGACCATATTTAATGCTTGCTTTTGATTCAACTCAGATGTTAGTAAAAGGTCTGTGCTGGCAAGGCAAAAAATGTTAGATAAAAGAAGAAAGTAGTTTTGGTTCTTAAGCCGCTTGTCACATCTCTGTAAAAATATTCTGTTTGCACCTCATGAAATCCATACAACAGCCCTGACTCCATAGTTTTGAACATGTATATTAATTTACTCTTTATATAATTACTTTATAAATAATCAATTTTATACTTTAATATGTAAAATATCTCATGGTGTTATTTTAAGAAATTTCTTCAAAGACTATTTTAAATTATTAGAATGTTACATCAAAATAAATTTTTATAAGTATTGTTAATTCTCACAGCACCTCTTTAACCCTTTGAAAGATCAGTGTAACAAAGAACTCAAGTCATATGCAAAACAAAAGCGAAAACAAAATCATCTGCATAGTTGAGATTTATATAAACTTCCCAATTTGCCTTTTGGCTTTTATTAGAAAATACAAACCTTTCTGCCTAATTTTACATTCTTGTCTTCCCTTTTGGTTCTGCTCCTCTGCTTTAGTATGTTTTTAATTTTTTAAATTTAATTTAATTTTTTTAAATTTTATTTTATTTTTGACACCAGGAACTGAACCCAGAGGCACTTAATTACTAAGACACATCCCCAGCCCTTTTTATTTTTTTATTTTGACACTGGGTTTGGCTATGTTGCTTAGGGCCTCACTAAATTGTTGAGGCTAGACTTGAACTTGTGATCCTCCTGCCCCAGCCTCCTGAGTCCCTGGAATTATAAGCATTGCCATCATACCCAGTTTATTTTACCTTTTTGCAGTGCGAGGAATCAAACTCAAGCCCCTGCCCGTCTGCTTCAAACACCTTTGTCTCACATCTTACTAAACATAAAGGGAACCTCAGACTCAATAAGTTAAGTATATGCTATGAATAAAGAAAAGGCCCACAGATACTTAAAGTCACTTAAAGTGACTCTGGGTTGCTTTGGACCATCTCTAAAAATCTTGAAATTATTGTATTCTAACAATAAAATCTTATCTATCAATTCTAATGGTGTTTTGGATATACAATTCATTGGAGAATTTTAAGTTTTCATGAGGTCATGATAAAGTCATAATTATTTTCCAGTTGAAGAATCTTTTTTTTTGTTTGTTTTTACTTTTTCCTGGAAACAGGGTCCTGCTAAATTACTGAGACTGGCCTCAAACTCAGAATCCTTCTGCCTCAGCCTCCTGAGTGGCTGGGATTATAGGCATATGCAACTATGCCTAGACCAAATGAAGAAACTTTGCACATTGCCTCTTCAATTTTTATAAGATATGAACCTTCCTAGAAGTCAAGTTCTACTAAGAATGCACACAAATTATTTCATGCCTCAATTAAAGAGAGTTCCTGAAGTCATTTTTTCCCCCAAGTTCTAGGGATTGAATCCAGGGCACTCTGTCACTGAGCTACATTCCCAGCTTTTTTATTTTATTTTTTTATTTTGAGGCAGGGTTTTTCACTAAGTTGTCCAAATTGGCCCCAAACTTGTAATCTTCCTGCCTCAGCCTCCTGAGTCACTGTCATTACAGGACTGTGCCGCCATGTCCAGCTGGAGACTTTCTTTAAAAGAAAGAAAAGTGGAAAAAAAAGCACTTTCATAAGCAATTGCTTTGCTGTTGTTAACTGTGCCTTAGCCAAAATTCCTGCTGATTCCCAATGGTCTGACCCATTGCCAGTAGGGCTGCTAAGCAAGTTATGTAATTGGTCACATGTGTTGTATGGCAGCATAATACAGACAAGAAATGGAAAACACTAACTCTACAGCATTCTAGATTTAATACAAGATGGTTGGGGCCCTTATGTGAAGGAAAGTAAAAAAATAAATGACAATTTTGAATCTATATCACTAAACTATTAATTTGTATATCCAAATAACAGGCTGAAAATGTACTTTCTTTCGAGTTTTCAACTTAGATTCCAAACCACTGTGTAGCTGTGCACCTCTGAACACAAAACCATAAAGACTGTTTTATAACAGTCATAAGGACAGTCTTCATAAAGACACAAGGGCCCGAGATTCCCACACAGTCAGCAATAAAAATGTGCACACAGGAAGTACACTTTTCTTTTAAAGACGGAAAATAAGCTCTAATAATAGTTAAGATATATGTCCTATTAAAAAATACACATATTTTTGATAGACCACACAAAGATAGCACCCAGATGTCAAGGGTAGTCATTTTGTTGTAAAAATCATCCAAAGGACGGAAATCAGAGTTTGGGAGATGGTATGTCCTACCTATAATAGGAATTAGTAGCAATTACTGTAAGTGGTCTCAAGTTTACCGAAAAATAGTACAAATCAAACTGGATGAGGTGGCACAGACCTGTGATTCCAGTGACTCTGGAGGCTGAAGCAAGAAGATCGATCACAAGTTCAAAGCCAGCCTCAGCAACTTAGAGAGGCCCTAAGCAACTTAGTGAGACCCTGTCTCAAAATTAAAAATAAAAAGGGTTGGGGATGTGAGTCAGTGGTAAAGCACCTCTGGGTTCAAATCCCCAATACCAAAAAATAATAATAATCATAATCATAAAAAAATACTGAACAAATCATAAATTTACATCATTAGGCTGATTACTGGGTCAGTGAAGTGGCTACGTTAGGTGTTGCTAGGGCCAACAGGGCCAAGGGTTTCCTTTCCAGGGAGCTGAGCGTCCCAGTTCTCCTGGGCCCACCCATTGGGATGATGCTACATCCTTCCTGTTGGCAACAGTGAGAGAAGTTCACCATGATCTCCCCATCACTAAGCAAGCCTTTTTACAAAAACACAGCCTCATTATTATTTCCAGCCCCAGTTCTTGATTAGAAATAAAAGAGCTATATCAGGAGCCAAATCTGAAATGGTGAAAATCCTTAGAGGGAAAGAAGGAAGAAAGATTTAGCGGTTCACCCTTTTATTACTGTTATGATTACTCTTTATTACTTAGCACTTACGTGGCACTTTATTTTTTTCCAAGTGCTTTCCAATCCTTAATTACTTAATCTTGAAATATATTTAGAAAGGCACTTGAATTTATTTGACGCTGCTATTCAAAAACCTATTTTGCCCCATTTTCAGCCCCCACTTGTGGCCGTACAGTATCTTCCTGCTGGGAGTGGAGGTGCAGGAAGGGGAGGCTGAGAGAAGGGACTCCTGAAGAAAAAATGGAAGGGGAGGAAAGAGAGGGGAAACCAGCCTATGTTCAAATCACAATAATCAGCAGCGACGACCACTCTCTCCTTCTCTTTGGCATTCTTTGCCAATCCGGCGTCTTTCAATTTTTAAAATAATCAGTAATTTATAAAATGCAATAAATATAGATTATGCATACCATAGACACAACAGATTTTTCTAACTGAATTATTTGCTTGTCATGCAAATAGGTAGTCCTGAACCAATTAAAAGACAAAAAAAAAAAATCACATTGTAATGTAGTAATGGAAATTTCTAGAGGCCAGCTCTTAGGTAACGGGGTCCTTATAGACAGAGAAGAAAAAGCAAAAGAAACACAGAGAACAATATCATCATTCTATCGGCGGTTAACTTGAGTCTACTTATGCATGATCAAAGACTACAAATATAGTTTAAGCAGCATGAAATAATCGCTGGGTTTACAATATGAAATGATTTTTAAAAGCAAAACCGACAACAATCCCGGTGCCACTATGTTTGGAGACTAAAGACTAATTTTGTGATGCACAGCCAAGCTGAGGGAGTGGTAGGGAAATTAGGGTTAAAAGGCTAACCTCCCTCCTGCGTTCCCTTTGAAGATTTCTGTATTCTGGGGGAGAGGGTAATGAAAATATTTTACCTCCCCTATTGCAAGTAGGTCAGTGGGCCAAAGCACAAAGCTGCTCACACCATCGCACACCAATGCAGTTGCAAGACCAAAAGAGGCAGAGGGGACAGGAGCAGCTCTGTCGGCTGCACTTGGAAGGCCAAGTCCAATGGCAGTGAGAAACCTTCCTTCAGACAGGCCATCCCCTCGCTCTGCCAGTTTGACTAGGGAGTGAAAGGTTTAGAAGCAAGTTTTCCTCCGTTTGTTTTTTTTTTTTTTTTTAAAGAGAGAGAAAGAGAGATTTTTATTTTTTTATATTTATTTTTTAGTTCTCGGCGGACACAACATCTTTGTTGGTATGTGGTGCTGAGGATCGAACCCGGGCAGCACGCATGCCAGGCGAGCGCGCTACCGCTTGAGCCACATCCCCAGCCCTTCCTCTGTTCTTAAGCTTCTCTCCCTTAGGAACAACCACACAAATGAGAGGACACTGGAAGAAACCATGCCCCGAGCTTGGACAAGGGCCTATATTCCTAAAGATGAAAATGACAGGCATTGCAGTCAAATTTCCTTTTGTTAAAAAAAAAAAAAAAAAAAAAAGAAAGAAAGCTGTAACTGGAAAGATTTGTTGTTTTTGGCTTTCTATTTTCATTTCTGTCACAGAGGAGGCGAAAGAGTGATCCATAGAAAATTTAGAGACCTGAGCAGGGGATGCAGCACAGCGGTACAGTGTCTGCCTGGCATAGTCTGAGGCCCTGAGTTCGATCCCCAGCCCAGCATCGCAAAAAAAAAAAAAAAAAAAAAAGAAAGAGAAAATTTAGTAAACCAGACACTTAATAAAACAGCTCTAAACATGACAGCATTTATGAAAAAGATTAATTACTAGGAGTAAAGAGGCTTGATGCCAGGAATTTATAGGATTGATACAAATACGATGCCCTGCTGGGCTGCTAGGCCCATAAAATGCAGCCCTAATCTTCAGGCCTATTATTGTTTTTGCAGAAACAACAGGCGTCAGCCATGACAACAAAGGCTACATAATAGAGTTTCAGTAGGGAAAAAAAAATCACTACAGCCGTGGAAAATAAACATGTTAGAGAATCTGTTTGTGAACACCTAACCCAGCTTTCCCTTAAAGCACCAGTGTCTAAGACTGAAGGTGCCGGTAGTGGTGTTCATCTTAGATGGCCGGAGGAAAGGAGAGCACCAGCAGGTAAGAAGTGACGGCGCCTGGAGTTCCGATTGGCAGTGGACAGAGTTTATTCTTTATTTGGGAAATAATCCAGCTGCTTTCTTAAACAGGAGAATTGCTCTTGCACACACAGGAAGACCTTCCCCCTGCAATGACGGCTTGAGCTCCTTGTAAACATTTTTTTTTAAGCCTCCCTCCCCCTATGGCTCTCCTGCGCATCTTGCCCATCTCTTATAATTGATGTGTCTGACATTCAGAAACACTTTGTGAAACCACAAATTAGTCATGGCAGGAACAAGAAAAGAAGCTCAACTCAGCAATTGGATTACACTAACCAATCAGGCTGGTGTCTGTCTTTGTTTGTACGTGCCACCTTGATGGTCAAAAGAAAGACAACTTTCATAACTCGTAATTTGAGGTTCACACTACATTCACATTTAAATTCAGATTTATTTTCTTGGAGGTCAACTGAAGGAAGAATGGTGTATCATCTAGTCTGTGTGTCTGTAACATCTTTGAAAAGTATGAATGGGCATATGTAAAGACACATACCCTAAGTGCAACTTGTGTTTACATGTGAATTATCTTGACATTCTACATCATTCAGAGCGTTTGTTTATAACATATGGTGTCTGCTTCACACGCTAACAGTGACTTTTTAATTTGAAGTCAGCCACAATCAGTGGTCCTAAATCCTCACTGTCTCCAGGATTAATTATGGGCACTAGACAGCAATAGCAATCCTCTCTTCTTGATAAGCTTCATAGACAAGTTGGCAAGAGGAAAAAATAGGCCTTTCAAGGTTAGAGAGTAACCAGAGCTGACATTTAGAGGCCTTTTACGACACTCATTTAAAATTGGAATATTAGTGATCAAACTGCCTCCATTATCACAGCATCTTAGTAAAACATCCTACATATGAGAAATATCATTTCTAAATGTTTGCTTGATTAATTTTTCTTTACAGAACATTTCTTTTTTCCTCTCGGTAGAACTATAAAGAGCCATATAGTCCTCTCTCTGAAGGGACTCAGCAATTATTTTTGTTTATTTGTTTTCATACTGGGGATAGAACTAGGGGTGTGCTTCACCACTGAGCTACATATCCAGTCTTTTTTTTTTTTTTTTTTTTTTTTACAGGCTCTGTTTAAGTTGCTGAGGGTCTTGCTAAATTGCTGAGGCTGGCCTCAAACTTGGAATCTTCCTGCCTCAACCTTGGGAGTCCCAGAGATTTACAGGTGTATGCCACTGCGCCTGGCTCTAGTCAGCAATTGTCAACCAACAAATAAACCCAACAACAACGACAACCCTTAATAAGAATAATGGATCAAGCCTCAGCTGGTGGTTCCACAGGCCTGTGGCTTCACAAACCAGAACCTATGAGAACGCAGAGTGTCCAGGACACACTGCTTCACTGTGGCCTCAAGGCATCAGCCCACAAATAGAGAAGCACAGGATAACTGATGCACACCTTCCTGTGTTCCCTAGAGTTTGCGACCTCAAGCTGGAATTCTTCATTACAGTGTCTCAGGCAGACTTGTTCATGTAATAGATGCTCCAACAAACTTAGTGTTTTCGGAATGCATTATTCAATCTACTCATCACCTGCTTCTAATGCCTGGGGAAGGCATCAGACGATTTCTTGAGATCCTTTGCAGTCCTATTTTTCAAAATCTTAAGATGTTTCATTGACGAAGCCTAACTGTTCCATGGGTAACTTGTTTGTGTATTCCTTTATAATTTCTTGAGCATCTACAACATGCAAGGCACTGCACAGGGCCTGAGGGCACAATGGTGTAAGAAAATGCTGGATTTCAGCCTTCAGTGGTGCCAGAAGAAAATGGGTACCGCATTATTTTGGGGATAGGAGGAAGTTTCCTTGAGGAGGTGGCTTTGGGGCTGAAATCTTAGGAGGAATAGGAATGACCCATATGAACCTGCAGTGGGGGTGGGGGTGGTGGAAGTCAGCTCTCCCTAGGCAAAGGGCATAGCTTTGGTAAAATTCCTGAGATGGGTGAGGGCAAATTTTCCTAGGAACTGAAAGAAGGTGGGTAACTAGAATGCTGAGAAGGTGGTACTAGTTGAGGTGACAGATGGAAGCAAGGGTCCTACTGTAGGGTCTTGGGTAATTATAAAACCCCAAAGCCTTTTCTTCCTATTAAATCCTTCAGTCTTGTAGAGAATTTTCTTTTTCTTTTTTGGAGGACCAAGGATTGAACTCAGGACACTTAACCACTAAGCCACATTCCCCAGCCCATCTTGATTTTTAATTTTAGGACAGGGTCTCACTAAGTTGCTTAGGACCTCACTAAGTTGTTGAGACTGGCTTTAAACTTGCAATCCTCCTGCCTCAGCCTCCCCAGCTGCTGGGATTACAGGTATGCAATACTGTGGGGCATTGGAGAGACTTTGTAATCACATTGTAGACAAACAATGGTGTAGGATCTCATTTTGGAAACTCTCAAGGATTTAACTAAAAACTCAGGAATAATGTAAAAATAGAGAAACCTAGGGTTTGCAGCCTGAGCTATTAAGACATCCTCTCTGATTTTGCAATTCACACCACATTCTACAGGCTTGACCATTTAATACATTCAGAGCTGGAGCCAAAATGTCCTCTTCTTCGTGTGTACAACAGATTAGTTTCTAAATCTGGCCCTTCCCTAGCCTACAGATATATAAATTCCTCTTTAGTTGGCCTATATTCTGTGGAATTTTGGAGTTTTAAGGATAAAACATTGTTTCTATCACAGTCCAGAATTTATTTCCCAATGTTGTTGTGTTAAGCTACTCTGCCAATGTGGACATGAGCATTGAAGTGGTTATTATGTAAGAAAGAGTTTCGTGTCTTTGAAAAGCTGACTCCGTGGGAGGCAACACAAGGGGACATCATGCATAGGACATGCATGTGTACAGTTCCACCTGACCCACACACCATTAAAGAAAACATCTTTGTTTTTGTTTTTCCTAGCCTAATTAAATATGCACATTACTAACTATAAGACGGTATCCAGCACTAAATTTTCCCATTTCTCATGGATGAATAGCCTCCAGTGCATTGAGTCTGCATGTATCATACTTCATCCCTTCTTCTGGGCCTTACCTAAGCTCTTCCAGTGCTTTCAGAAGTCAGGGTTCTTTCTTTTTTTGTACCAGGGATTGAACTCAGGGGCACTCGACCACTGAGCCACATCCCCAACCCTATTTTATATTTATTTAGAGACAGGGTCTCCCTGAGTAACTTAGTGCCTCACAGTTGCTGAGGCTGGCTTTGATTCTTCTGTCTCAGCCTCCCAAGCTGCTGGGATTACAGGCATGTGCCACCATGCCTGGCCATTTTAATGATTTTAAATGAATTGTCTTCTCATTCTATGTTCTCTCTCCTTTTTATTTGACTTGCTCTCATTTTTAAGCTTTCTGTTGGTTTGCTTTGAGCCAAATACTGTTTTTTGTGTCAAGGTAGTGTTCTTTCTCTTTGTCCATCAGACAGGCACCCCTGTCCCCTTCTCAAGCAGCAAATCAGTCCTCTGGGCATTATTTCATTTTTACAACTTCATCTACCTTGCCCTCAGAGCACCTTGCTCTCAAGAGTGGGTTTAATTTTCAGAAATGGGACCCTCAAACATCCCGGGATGATGTCATATTTTACTTGCTAAAGAGCAACTATTATGATAAAACCCACTTGATTTACCCAGAGCCTTCATCGGCAGGCAGCCTGTTGGCTACAGCTCAACAGCACCCTTCAGACCATTGATGTTTTGGTCATTTCACATTTTGATGGCATTTAAGCAGAAAAAGAATGAGAAAAAAATAGAAAGTTGAAAATTTCACAAAGCAGCCTTGGTTGCCTCATAGTGTATACAGAATCTCATCATTTTTATTTTTTTAATTGGAGAAAGCTTCAGGATTACCCAGCCCATTCCACATATGAATAAACTGACTCCCAAGGACAGAGTGCTGACATGATGGCAGTGTGCAGACAAGAGCTGGCCTGTGACTCACTACAGTACGTCTAAAACAGCAGGCAGGGGCTTGGAATTCAAGTTCCATCTCAGCCTCCTTCTGACTTTGTATTTTTAGGGGAGTCTCATAATGTTTCTAAGGAATATAATACCTGCCTTATCTATTTCACAGAGTTGGTCTACAGGAAATATTTTCAAAATCTATAAAAAGTATTATTTATTTATTTATTTATGGAGAGCAGAAAAAACTATATTTGAACTACTGTAGTGAAAGATGCCTGGCCCCCAAGAAGATGGCAAACAACTCAGAATATTAGCTTCTGGCATGAAACCACAAGCCCTGGAGGTGCCACTAAGGTGAGGGGGGCTTGATGGATACAGAACCTAAAGGCCCTTGTTTCCCCTGGACAGATCAGTGAAAGTAGGCAGCTCAAGAATTGCAGACACGCACAGACTTTGCTGCTGTGCACATTCTTCCCCACCGTGTCCTGGGAAGCTCTGTTTACCAGCCATCACCTGGGACAGAAAAACAACAGTGCCAGCCTAGCCCAAGCTGGGGGCTGTGGAATAAGATCAGGACAGCCTGGGAGCCCAGAACCTTGGAGCTAATGTCGCCACTTCAACTCTAAGCCTCCTAAGATTATAATTGAAGTTTTCAGGAAGATTTTCTGAAAATTTACTCTAACATAAAAATGGAAGAGTAAAGGTCCATGAATGACTAAGATAGCGTTGGAGAAAAAAAGCAAAGAAAGATGAGCATGGTTCACCTATTGAGATATTCAGGCATATAATAAACCCTTGATAAAATAATTTTTTGGTTATGGACTGGAGATGTAGTTCAGGGGTAGACCCCTTCACTAGCACAAGCAAGGCCCTGGGTTTAATCTCCAGCACTGCAAAAATAATTTTTGGTTAAAAATTGTTGTGTCATAGAGGAATATATTGACCAAGGGTTCATAATAGGTCTCTAAAAGTAAATAGTCAATTATATACTTAATAAAGTTTTACCTAAATAAATAATATTTCTCTCTCTCTCTCTCTTCTTTTTTTTTTTTTTTTTTTTTTTGTGTGTGTGTGTGTGTGTGTGTGGTACTGGGAATTAAACCCAGGGATGCTCTACCACTGTACAGTACTACACCCTAGGCCTTTTTATTTTTTATTTTGAGACAGGATCTCACCAAGTTATCCAGGCTGGCCTTGAACTTTAGATCATCCTGTCTCTGCCTCCTGAGAAGCTGGGATTATAGATGTGTGTGCCCAGTTCTGATATTTTTCTTATGTATCAACATGTAAGAAAAGTGTCAACATAAGTAAGTAAAGAAAAAATGAATCATTTAGAATATGATACGTTGTTAGAAAACTGATTAAGTATATGAAGAAAAATAAAATTGGTTTCTGCCTAAAAAAAATGAGTTTCAGAAAGAAATAGAAACCTAAATGTGAAAGATAAAACTAAAAAGCTAATATAAGAAAAATATTGAAGAATATCTTTGTAATTTAGGGTTAGGAAGGTTTTATTTCAAAAATTTCTGAAGGCATAAACTATTAGAGGAAAAAATTAATGAGCTTGATTAAAAAAAAGTTAAAATTGGACATTTTTATTCAACAAAAGATACCACAAAGTTAAAAACTTGAAGACATACAGGAATAAAATACTTGCACTGAGTATAATCAATAAGAAATAATTTCCAAGCTCGTGCGCTCTCTCTCTCTTTCAGAGAGAGAGAGAGAGAGAGAGAATATATATATTACATATATATTATATATATAAGAAAAAATTATAAATATAAATATATATATATATATATATAAATGTTCTAAGTGTTGGGGATAGTGCTCAGTGGTTAAGCACTCCTGGGTTCAATCCCCAATCCCAAAAAACAGAAAAAGAAAGAAAGAAAAGAAATAAGATAGATGCATATGATATTATGTAGTGATCTAAAGCAACATGCTGTGTGGGGTTGTGACTCAGTGGTACACATGCATGAGGCACTGGGTTTGATGCCCAGTTCCACATAAAGAAAATAAATAAATAAATAAATAATTTACACTTGCAATCCCAGTAGCTCATGAGGCTGAGGTTCGAAGCCACCCTCAGCAACTTAGCAGGTGTCCATCTACAACTAAAAATATTTTTTAAAAAAGCAATATGCCATAAGTATCTATATCAACCTGAACAAATCATAAAAGAAATATGGAGAGAAATTTTTGAAATAAAATGAGATCTATAATATAACCTCATTTATTTATATAAAACATTCATATACCAAAACAAGACAAAAAACAGCCACAGTGCATTATTTCCCCAAAATACATTTGTATCCAAGGAAAAATATGATCTACAGTAGAAAGAATGTCTATGGAAGTGGGGAGACAAATGGAAATGAGATTGGAGGTCACAACAGTGTGATATGAACTGTCTTATGTGATTAACAACTGTTTGCATCTGAGGTTAATAATAAAATTTCTCTCATAGAAAAGTTTAATGGACTTTTAAGAATAAGCTAAGGAAATATGTTAAGCAAAGGCACATTGCAAAAATTAAATAAGATGGTTATTTTTTTACTTTTATCTAAAAATGAATAGTCTCAAGAAGAGACAATTCCTATAGCCTCATAAACTTAGCTTGATCCCGAGAATGAACCTAAATGTTGGGTATTTCTTTACAGAGTCTGTCTTGTGAAACTGGTAATTGGTATAATAGAACATGTGTCTCTAAAAATATTTTATAATATATATTTAACTCATGGGCACTTAATCACTGAGCCATATCCCCAGTCCTTTTTATTTTTTATTCTGAGACAGGGTCTCACAGGGTTGCTCACAGCCTTGCTAAGTTGCTGAGGGTGGCTTTGAACCTCAGCTTCATGAGCTACTGGGATTATAGGTGTGAGCCACCACATGTGCTAAATATTTTATTAATAGTCAAAATAAGAACTTAAATCTGAATTTCACAGTTTCAGAGAACACCACTATAAAAGTAGGTTGGGAACATAACTAAGTGCCATTCATGGTACATGTAGACAGCACCCACCCTGAGATTCAGCTTATTCGCATCAGGGACAATTTTAAAGATATAAAATGTTAGAATGAGAAATAAAGAAACCCATCTCTTTACTCACTTCATTTCTAATTTTGCTATTGGTATACATGCTTAAAGTATCATTTTAAAAATACTTTCTATTTCAGTGGTTTGTAGCTATTATAAAGCTGCTGGAATATAAATAGTATTGTAACAACTTCCTTTCAAAAGGTCTTCAATTCCAAAGGAATTTCCTGATACATGCAGTGTGGCCCCTATATCTCTAGAAGGGACTGGAAATGAATTGCAGGTTGTGAGTTCTGCCCCTTTTAATTCTGAAGTCATTTGCATGGTGTTGGGTGGTATAGGTCCCTAAACAGTCTCTCAGCTGCTCCACTCTTTCCAGCCCGCATGGACTGTCACCAGTGCATTACTAATTGAACATGATGGGCACTAGGTTGATTAAAGAGAAAATTGCGTTCTACTTATCAAATGCTGATTAGCATAAGTAGCACATGTGCTAGCTTTCTCTTGCCCTATTCAATAAACATTTCATTAGAAAATGAATTCTGTCAGTTGGGACGTGGGGCTCTTACTCATAAAACTTCTTACTTGGCATGTAATATTCAGGGGAACTAGTTCAGGGATTGTGTGTCACCATACCTATTTGATAAATTCCCCCAAGCAAATCTTGATCAACTTTTCTCTTTTAAAATGCAGGAAATCAAAAAGACAAATTATGTGAGGTCCTGGCTCCAGACTGAAAAGCAGCTGACTTTGGGCTCCTGGGCAGAGACCAAGGAGCCAAGGCAAACTCTTCTCAGAAGACATTGGCATAGGCTGACTGCAAAGACCTAAGTAAGGGAACCCAATCCTGCCACAGCTTTTGCACCACTCAGCCTGCCTCTACAGCTGCAGCAACCTTCCAAAGCCCCTGTGAATGCTTCCCACACTCTGCCTCCTCTCCCTCTGAGCAAAACTAGAGGAAAAGAAGTATACAGAACATTAAGTTAGTCAATGGATTTTTTTTCCCTCTGCTATAGTTGACACCTTTTAGTGTGTATGCCCAGGTTGCAATTGTACCCTCGATTCTGAAAACTGTTCTCCTGCTCTGCCTATCTACAGGGTAATATGATTTGGACTTCATTACCTACCAAAATCTTTCTTGAAAGGATGTAAGGAAAGGGGATGCCAGTCTCAAGCTGGACCGGTCCAATTTCTTCCTCAGATGTTGGAACTGGGTCTGAGAGGAAGCAATCTAAATTCCACCAGTACTTGGAATCATAGCAGGAATTATGAAGGACTGTGTTCCACCACGTAGACTAGAGAGAGAAAATGAACCAGAAAGGAATTAAGTACAAATACCCGAAGAAAAGAAGGCAGAAAGCCCTGAGGCTCTGCCCTTTAGCTTAAGGAGTTCCTCCTGCATCCCTGCCTTTGAGTGTACAGGAAAATGCCTGGATCCTGAAATACCCTTCCCATTTTTGCTTAAACCGGTTTGAGTTGATTTCTTTTCCACGCCACCAACAAATAACTAATTAACTCATTTTCCTTCCACGCAGCTCAAAGTGACTGAGAGTCCCAGACATCATCAATATCCATGAGACACCAGTGCCAAGATGTCCACAAAACTTTGGAAGATGGAAAGCAGATGGTCAGGCAGTAACTGTCTCAGCAAAGCAAAGAAAATAAAAATGTTAGCACCTGCAGAGAAGAAAGTCCAAGCAGGAAATCAAACAAAACAAAAGCAAGTGGATTTGTGCCACAGAACCCAAGAAGAGGTCAGAATTCAGAGGCACCAGATATTGCTAAAGAGCATGAATATGCATGAGGTTTTTACAATGAAGGATACAATCCTGTATGTTGCTACACATCCAGGAGCCACAGAAGCCACCTCCTTCACACCACAAGACACGGAAGAGCTATTCTGAGGAAATCAAATAAAGTTCCAGCCATGGGATCAGCAGGCAAGGAGGAGGGTAGGATGAATTAAAAGACAGAAGGGATTATTTTCAGTTTTCATGCAGAATCAGGATAATCTAGTCACCATTTCCCGCACTGCCAAAAGTGGTGGGAATGGGCCATATTTCACTATGTTAAATATAGCCAGTATGGAATGGCACTGACCAACTGGAATAGGCAGTGGCCTTAACATTGGGGTAGGGTCCTGCAAGATTTAACTTTTTGTGTATGTATGGTGCTGGGAATTGAACCCACGGCCTCATGCTTTCCAGGCAAGCACTCTACCACTGAGCTACATCCTTAGCCCACTTTAACTTCTTTGTTGCTAGATTGTGTTGAGTGTGAATTCAGAAGTGTCAATGTGCCTAGACTGACAGGCTTTGAGCATAGAACAGTGGCTATATGACAGTAATAACAATTCCAATATTTTAACAACTACTGTGATTGCCCTGCTGTGTTTCAGCTGAACAACACCCCTGTTCATACCCTGAAGGCAGGAAACTGGAGAATTTTCTGGATTAAACCAAACAGGCCTGGGGGAGGGAGGATACTGAAAGTTATATAATATAAAGTTATAAAGGTCTCTCATTATAAAGAGCAGGTCATGCCCAACCATCCTACACTGAATCCCAGTAGTCAGAAAAACTCTAGCCATGCACATAGAGCTTCCTATCAGCTATCAGTACCTGGTGTCTATAGCTAAATGGACACATAAGATCACCCTGCCTTTGAGGAAACCTTCTGCCATTAAATATGGAAAGCAAAATAAGCATCAAAAGTATAGAATTCAGGGCTAGGGCTGTGGCTCAGCGGTAGAGAGTTCGCCTAGCATGTGCGGGGCCCTGGGTTCGATCCTCAGCACCACATAAAAATAAATAAGTAAAATAAAGGTATTGTGTCCAACTACAATTGAAAAATAAATATTAAAAAATAGAGAATTCAGGAAACAGAGATAAGGCAGAAAATGGAAAGAAAGGAAGGAAGGGAACTTCCAAAAGAGAAATTACAAGTATAGAAAAAGAGTACATTTATTTAACAACTATGAGCCCATATTAGACACTCTTCAAGTGACTGATTTTTTTTTTTTTTTTTTTTTTTTGCAGTATTAGGAATTAAACTCAGTGGCACTCTACCCCTGAGTTATACCCTTAGCCCTTTTTAATTTTGAGACAGGGTATCACAAAGTTGCTCAGACTGGCCTGGAACTTGTGATCCTCCTGCTTCAGCCTCAGCTGAGATTATAGGTGTATACTACCACCCAGCTCAAATCCTATTTTCTACCTTCTAATTGTCTCTGATTAGGTGGCTGCAAACCTGCCACCTCACAGCCATAACCCCAGGGGAATCCTCACTGACTCTCAACTGAACGTTGGCAGCTGACTTCTAATGCCTCTTCCTGCCTCCAGTCTTGCTGTCCTTATAAAACACCATTTACACCTAGTAAGTGAACTTCCAGGATCTATGGGATCTCTGCTGACTAGAATAAAGAGCACAGGATTAGCTCCACATGCACAGCCTCTAGGTATCTGGCCTCTGTCATTGCTCCAGCCTCACCAACTCCTCTTCCCAGCTTAACCATACCAAAGAACTTGAAGTTCCCTTAACTCCATGCTTTTGAGATCCTTCTGCCTGAAATCACCTTTCCCACCTCATCCATCCATCCTTCAAGCCTCACTTTGAGAGACACTTCCTCTTTTCTCGCCCTAACAACAGACAACATGGAATACTCCCTCCTCACTGCCATGGTACCATTAACCTGATGATCTTCCCTTGACATTGGATGGTTGGTTTCCATGTCTATTGCCCTTTCTAAACAGTGTGCCCCTTGAGACCCGGGGCCTTGTCTCATGACATCCTTATGATTTGGCCCAAGGCTGGATATCTGGTGGAGAAATGCTTTTGGCTGACTGGGTGGATAGGAGGGGGGATGAATGAATTTATGAACTGGTTAGATCTTATTGGATAAGTAGGATTTGAACTGATGGAAAGAAAAAAGGAAGGCATAATAGGGACATTGTAACAAGTCCCTATTATGTTATTACTGTGTTATTGACTGTAGTCTGAATAGGTACAGTGAAAACATGACCCTACCTAAAACACAGTAGAGAGTCCAGGGAGTCTCTGGAAAAAGGAGTCTGGTTTAGATTTGGCAGGGAAGAGGAAGCCATTTTTAAAATGAGGGTTTATGGGTCTTTAAGTAATTAAAGCTCTGGTCAGACCAATGAGTCTGTCATGAAATTCAGTGTAGATCCAAAAATGTGAAGTGTAGTAAGTGGAGAGAGCAACATATCAGCCCCAGTTGTGTGCAAGGTGCTTCACTCTGATGAGGCAGGAAGCATGATCCCCAGTCCAGAGATGAAGGAACTGAAACAGAGAAGCAACTTGCCCAGACTACAGTAAATAACAAAGTAAATTCAAATCCAGGTCTACCTGGCCGATCTGTCTTGTCATGAAGATTATGTTTTCATTGTACTATGTCTGGCATTAAAAAAACCTATATCAGGTGCTGGGATTGTGGCTCAGTGGTAGAGCACTTGGCGAGGCACTGGGTTCGATTCTCAGCACCACATACAAATAAAAAAAAAATTATCAACAACTAATAAAAATATTTTTTTAAAAAAACCAATATCATTTCCCCTGACCAAAAATGTGGGAAACCCTCTGAAATAAGCGACATTTCAATTAATTTCTGGCTTTAACATCAGATCTATTTTATTTATAAGAAAGTACATGCTTACTTCATTGGCCTTAGTCTACTCAATAAACAAATGGAATATTAATGATTACCTCATAAAGTTGTCATGTGGATGAATGAATTTATAGTACTTAGCTAGTACTTGATTAATACTAGCTATGGTTATATTTCTTTTAACAAACTGACAATATAATTCATGTGATAATTTTTTTGAGTTTTTATTTTTTATTTCTTTCTTTCATACATGACAATAGTGAAATGCATTACATTCATAATTATTGATTCACAGCACAATTTTTCATAACTCTGTATATAAAGTATGTTCATGCCAAATTATGCCATTATACATGAGCTCTCTTATTGATTTTTTTTTGCACTACAATTCTTAACACACCTTTGTATCATCATGTGATAATTTTAATAGCCATTAAAATGTTATTCTCTTGTCACAAAATTCCTTACAAGTTTGCAGTAGATGTAAGAATTATTTTGTGATTTAACATTCTACCATGAATTATGTTCAATATTCAATTGAATCTTCTTTACCTCCTGACTGTAGCTGGAGTGCAAAGATATTAAAATTATTTACTAGAAGTCAGAGCAACCATTTCTCACAGTGATTTCCTAAGATATTGCACGAAATATAAAATCAGATACATAATGATGCACTCACTGCTTTTGAACTTCTTATAAACCCAAAAGGTACCACAACGTGTTTATCTGACAGCTCAGCCATTAATTTCAGAAAGACTAAAATGAATAACCACCCAGGTTAGAGTTGCCTTGCAGGGATCCCTTTGCTATAATCTCATAGTTTTTTCACCTAATTAATTTCCCTTTTCCTTGTACCAGAGTTTCATGAGTGTATCTTGTTTGGAGGAGATTAAGAGTCACACGCTTCATTAGCAAGGTGTAAATTATCAGCGAGGCCCTCTCCATCCACCTGCTTAATCGGGTTAATGAAGCACCTCTGCAGGGCCTTCCTCAGGCTGCCCTCACCGCCCTCACGGAGCTCTCTGCAGGTTTTACCTCCCTCAGCTGCTTGAAAAACAGGGAAGTGTTTAAAGGTGCTATTGGCCTGCTCTGTTTCCAACAAGGGAACCCTTATCTCTATCTCAGGTTTGGCCTAGCTTTGGGCTTTTGAAAGACAAAAATGTTGTTTGGGGAAAATTACCATTAGGCATTTCTACTTTTTCCCTCTCTGTCCCCTGCTCTTTTGGAGAATTTGCCACAAGTGGGACTTGAGTCAACTCTTGAGACCAGAATTGTGACGACCTAGAATATAGTCCTAGCCTCCTCCTAAACCTCCTCCACGTCGGTGCAAATGTCAGGTAGTCTTCATCATTTTTCCTTCTGGTCACTTCAGTTTTTAAAATCACCTGGATAGCTTTTCTTTTTCATTACTTTTAAGTTTCTTCTTGACTTAAAATTTCTGCATGGGGAATATTTAAAGTTGTGACACTTCGTGGTTAGCTACAATTTAGCTAAAGTATCCTTAATTATAAAGAAATTGTCTTAGTCCATTTTCTGCTGCTATAACAAAACTAAGACTGGAAAATTTATAATGAGCAGAAATGCATTTGGCTATGGTTCTGGATGGTGGAGTTCCTAAGAGAATAGTGCTAGCATCTGGCAAAGGCTTTTCTTGTTGCCTCATTCCATGGCAGAGGGTGGAAGGGTAAGAGAGGGTATAAGTAAGACAAGAAGAGATTAAATTTACAGACTTAAAGTTGTGGATTTTTAAAAATTTTTTTAGTTGTATATGGACACAATATCTTTATTTAGTTCTCTTTATGTGGTGCTGAGTTTTGAACCCAGTGCTTCATGCATGCAAGGCAAGTTATCTACCACTGAGCTACAACCCCAGTCCTAGACTTAAAGTTTTTTTTATGATCAGCACTGAACCATTTGTGAAGGTGGAGTCCTCAAGACCTAAACACTTCCTTTAGACCCTTACCTCCCAACACTATTACTTTGGAGATTGTTCTGGAGGGAAACATTCAAATTATAGCAAGAATAGTCACAGTGGTTCTTTCAGAAAATCTGTAAACTCACTTGGGGCATGCTTGTCTTAGGCCTATAAAGAAAATTTTAAAAATTGAGAGTCTACAAGTGTCTACTGTAAACATTTCCTGGAGGACTTTTTTTTTTTTTCTTTCCAGTGCTGGGGGCCAAACCCAGGGCATCATGCATGTTAGGCAAGCACTTTTCTGCTGACCTAAATCCCTAGCTCTGGAAGACTCTCAAGTAGGCTTCTGGTCTGCCTCCACTGCAGTGTTTCATGGCAATTAGAGCTGGCAGCTTCAGTTTCTTGAGGTCCACACACAGGTTGTAGGATAGATGTGGTTGGAGCAAACCCTTGGGATTGCTCTTTAGTATCCCCTCAGACCACATTTTCAATGAACTTAAAATTCATTAGAAGTTCAATTTGGACATTAGTAACTCCTGAGGGGATTTTTACCAGATAAAGAAGCCCAATCTACTTCTTGGCCCTTGGCCTTCTGGATTAAGTCTCTCCAGAGAAATCATTGTTATCAGCTCTTTGAATTACCCCGCCCAAATGACCCAGAAGAAATGCTCCTGCTTTCTGAAACTCCTTGAAGTTCAAGAAAACAGGCAAAGAGGACAAATCCTACACTAGATAGAGTTCTCCCTCTTGCCATCTCTATACAGTTTGATTGGAAGTGAATCAGGTAGTGGGTGAGTGGGAAGGACAAAAGAAGTAGAAGGAGACCCAGAAACATGTTCAACCTGTGTACTGGTTTCGGCTACTCAGATGGAAACCACTAAGCACCAGCTTGCTAGATGCTTCAGTTTCTACTATAGTGTTTATGCTCTTCCATTCATCTAACCTTTAGCACACTGAAATTTGAGCGTTGAAGACCATGTGTCATTTGGTTAACAGCATCTCTCAGACATAAACATACACACACAGACCACAGGCACACACAATTACGTGGATCACACACACACACACATCACTCACGGGCCCATATATACAGTGCTGTACTTCACAGAAATCCTCTCTCTAGTCTCTTATTACAGGACTATTTAAGGTGAATTACATGAATGAGCAGATTGGTCCGTCTATAAAGTCAACAATGACAATGCAATTACAGTAAAAGATTCTAGACATATTAGTTTTTTTTATTATTAATGGAAAAATTAACCAACTGACAGCTGACTATCTCCATTCAGTCTTGTGAAAGCGTGTTAATATTAATGTTAGGATCTGTTTATCTTCATTCTCGGTCATGGTTACAATTATTATGCTGTTAAGATAAGAAATCTTTATATTTGCAGTAGGTACCTCATTCTTCCCTTATAATCACTCCCATTACAGTCATGACTATCCACTTCTGATGGAGCAATTCTCTGTGCAGCTGTGTAATCTCTAGAACAATGTTCATTAACATGCACCACACTGACCTGAGTGTGCATGAACCACTGAGTGTGCATGAAGCATCCAGAGTCACTCAGTGGTCAGGGAAACAATAAACGGAGAGCTCTACTCTGCCACCCAAAATATGCTAGGAAACAATGTTTCTGTAAGGAAGACCTCTGCCTTTCTTCTGTGCACAAATGCAATTTCCTCTTGGCTCCAGCACAAATCTAAGGAGAGAATCTTTTTTTTTTTTTTAAAGATTTATTTATTTATTTATTTATTATAATTTTATTTTTTTATTGGTTGTTCACAACATTACAAAGCTCTTGACATATCATATTTCATACATTAGATTGAAGTGGGTTATGAACTCCCAATTTTACCCCAAATGCAGATTGCAGAATCACGTCGGTTACACATCCACATTTTTACATAATGCCCTATTAGTAATTGTTGTATTCTGCTACCTTTCCTATCCTCCCTCCCCTCCCCTCCCATCTTCTCTCTCTACCCCATGTATTGTAATACATTTCTCTCCTTGTTTATTTTCCCATTCCCCTCACAACCTCTTTATGTAATTTTGTATAGCACTGAGGGTCTCCCTTCATTTCCATGCAATTTCCCTTTTCTCTCCCTTTCCCTCCCATCTCATGTCTCTGTTTAATGTTAATCTTTTCTTCCTGCTCTTCCTCCCTGCTCTGTTCATAGTTGCTCTCATTATATCAAAGAAGACATTTGGTATTTGTTTTTTAAGCATAATCTGCTCTAGTGCCGTCCATTTCCCTGCAAATTCTATGATTTTGTCATTTTTTATTGCTGCATAGTACTCCATTGTGTATAGATGCCACATTTTTTTTATCCATTCATCTATTGAAGGGCATCTGTGTTGGTTCCACAGTCTAGCTAGTGTGAATTGTGCTGCTATGAACATCGATGTGGCAGTATCCCTGTAGCATGCTCTTTTAAGGTCTTCAGGGAATAGTCCGAGAAGGGCAATAGCAGGGTCAAATGGTGGTTCCATTCCCAGCTTTCCCAGGAATCTCCAAACTGCTTTCCAAATTGGCCGCACCAATTTGCAGTCCCACCAGAAATGTACAAGTGTACCCTTTTCACCACATCCTCGCCAGCACTTGTTGTTGTTTGACTTCATAGTGGCTGCCAATCTTACTGGAGTGAGATGGTATCTAAGGGTGGTTTTGATTTGCATTTCTCTGACAGCTAGAGATGGTGAGCATTTTTTCATGTACTTGTTGATTGATTGTATATCCTCCTCTGAGAAGTGTCTGTTCAGGTCCTTGGCCCATTTGTTGATTGGGTTATTTGTTATCTTATTGTCTAATTTTTTGAGTTCTTTGTATATTCTGGATATTAGGGCTCTATCTGAAGTGTGAGGAGTAAAAATTTGTTCCCAGGATGTAGGCTCCCTATTTACCTCTCTTATTGTTTCTCTTGCTGAGAAAAAACTTTTTAGTTTAAGTAAGTCCCATTTGCTGATTCTTGTTATTAACTCTTGTGCTATGGGTGTCCTATTAAGGAATTTGGAGCCCGACCCCACAATATGTAGATCGGAGCCAACTTTTTCTTCTATCAGACGCCGTGTCTCTGATTTGATATCAAACTCCTTGATCCATTTTGAGTTAACTTTTGTGCATGGCGAGAGAAAGGGATTCAGTTTCATTTTGTTGCATATGGATTTCCAGTTTTCCCAACACATTTGTTGAAGATGCTAGCCTTCCTTAAGGAGAGAATCTTAACTTGAATTCCATATCAGAATAATGGCTGTACATACAACATGTTCTCACGATCAGCAGCTCTTTTAGGTAACGTTTTTGAAGGCAAATGAGCCTCTTCATTCAAATTCAGATTCCTGAACCTGCAAGCATCAGCCATGTTTGGACCATTCTCTACCCAGTAAACCACACATGTCAGCCTTGTGGCAATTTCAGCAAGTCTTCTTAACATAGACTGACAACTAAGGGCATTATAATCAGTGTGCAAATAATATCAAAGGTTAGGTGAGAAACTGGATCTTTGGGGAGAACCACCTGCAATGTTAGATGATTCCCAAGAATGTGAATGTGATCACACTGCTCAAAGCTATGTAAGGTGACTCCATACTGGTCTTTTCCATATGTACCTTGCTATGCTTCTAGCTATTGAACTTTTAATAGCTACTGGTGTTTTATGCATTTAAATTTCCACTAATTAAATAATAAGCAAATGCAACTTTGAAGTCTCTTGATTTTTCTGCTACCCTGAAAGCACATTCTGACTTTTCAGATAAGATGATTTCATTCAATTATGATCAAACTCCTTCATATTTCTGATAAGTGAGTCTGTACTAGAGAAAAGGGAAAGAAAGCATATGATTTATTCTTGAGAATAGGACTTTCCCACTGAAGGTAGTTTTGCAAAATGAAACTTTTCAGATTTAGCTCCCCTTACCAAGATTTTATGAAGTTGAACCCAAATCACCTCCAATCATTTATTTGTTCAACATTCAGTAAACATTTACTGAATGCTAATGCTCTGTGCTGATGCTTCACTAGATAATAGAGACTAGATAAAAGATAATCCTTGCCCTCAAATAGATGGCAGTCTAATGAGGAAGAAAAAGAAATTATTGCCACAATGTGTATCAGTGGACAGTGGTAGCCCCAGGGTGCTTCAGGAGCACCAGGGCAGGAAAGCAGTAAGAAAGGCTTCTTGGAGATTAGAAGCTGAGGATTTTAAAGTAGGAAGATGTTTAAGATTAAATGTTTTGGGGCTGGGGATATAGCTTACTTGGTAGAGTGCTTGCCTTGTATGCACAAGGCCCTGGGTTCAATCCCCAACAACCACCCCCCCAAAAAAAAATTAAACATGTTTAATTCAACCTCCCACCTACAGATTAAGAAAATCCCTTCTACAAAACACATAATCAAAGTTTCATTCTGTTTTTTCTGCTTTACTGTTCATAGATGAAATGTTTACAGTTCTGCAAGTCAGCTCGTCACACTGTTTGGAGGCTCTTATCGTTAAGCAATTGTTTCTCAGGCTAAGTCAAAATATTTTCTCCTTAAAACCTCCATCTAGAACCAAACTACCAGCTTTCATTCCAGAAAATATTTAATTCCCTCTTTCCTTTTCTTTCCTTACATAGTTGGAGTCAGGGATAATATCCTCCCTGTTTTTTATTTTATTTTTTTTTTTTATTTATTCCCACTTTCCTTCAATGTTCTTCAACTGAGAAAATTTGCAAGTTATTGTATTTGTCAAAATCCTAGGGAATGAACCCAAACCTGGTTGCAATTTTTCAGCTCTCAGGACAATGGATTTCTGCTAATTCAGTTTACCACTGCATTTAATATTTGTTTCTTTGTTGGGAGACTGTCCCTTTCTCTTACCAACAGCTTTTAGACCCAAGAATTCTTAAAAACAAGAATAAACTGGGAGTGGACAAATAATTTTGGTAGGTCCCATTGTCAATAATACAAAATCAAATGAGAAAAGGGAGATACAGCACTACAAAAAAAAAAAAAAGGATCAGCTCATGGTATACATTTGATGCCATCAGGATGACAAATTCCCAATTTAGTATGATCAAAATACTGGCTGTCCTCTAAGCTTTGGATTGTCTATCTCTTCAAAGTCAATACAGATGAATACTAGGTTTGGGCTTAGATTGTGTCATTCCTCTTCACCCCCCCCCCCATTTGAATCACAGGAAGAGCTACTTGCAACTTTAGGAATAGTTGCATGGCTGTATTTCTTTCTTTTTTTTAATATTTTTTTTAGAGAGAGAGAGAATTTTAATATTTTTTTTTTTTTTTTTAGCTTTCAGCGGACACAATATCTTTGTTGGTATGTGGTGCTGAGGATCGAACCCGGGCCGCACGCATGCCAGGTGAGTGCGCTACCGCTTGAGCCACATCCCCAGCCCAGCATGGCTCTATTTCTGCCAAGATTCTCCTTCTCCTCTTTCTCCTCAGCACCCCCACACACACCTTTTTAAATATTAGTTGTTGATGGACCATTATTTATTTATATGTGGTGCTGAGACAGGGCCTCACATATGCTAGGCAAGTGCTCTACCACTGAGCCAAGACCCCAGCCTCTCTCACCCCTTCTTTTTATTCCTTCACTACACACCTCTTTGCCATTGACTTCATGGCATCTCTGTGAAGGTGACAATTTTTTCACCTGACTGGCTTCTATGCAGGAGCATTCCAACTTCTCCAAAAAGGCAGACTAATTCCTTTCCCCTAGAACATGGGATTTTAAATTGAAATTCACCTTCCATACATGTTCAGTGTATTCACATACAATTGTGCTCATCAGTGAACTTGGATAGTAAAAAATAAAATCTATAATTACATTAGCCTCTTATAGAAATTTAGCAATGTCTTCCTATGTGAATATAGGTGACAAACTATAATATCTTAAACAAAACCTATGATTTTTGTCTTGAATAGAGATTACAGATTTTTTTTTACCATATTTCAATTGTTTCAGGTATCTCAAATTGCTATTTATACTCAACAACATTTCAAAATTATAGTTAATGGACCTATAGCTAGAGCTTGGTATTTAAACCATTAATTTTAAGAGGAACATATTACTACATCACAACCTTTGTTTTTTTATATTTTGATAATTATATTTGAATGATGGTCTTCTCAAGCGCACACAGTACACACACACACACACACACACACACACACACACACACACATACACACACACTGTGCATTTAAGATGGTATCCTGAGAAGTCTATAAGCACCTCAGACTGCCAAAGGCAGGGATTGGGGCCCCAGAAACATTGAGAGTACATATAATTCGTGGCTGTCATTGGCAAGAAGATACTAGTAGATCCCTAGAATAAGGGTGATTCTTCCAGGATAAAAAGATACATGATACATAAATACATTAATAATACATATTACTCATGATAACTATAATCAGTTATCATAATTCATAATATCACAAATTAAATATCCCTTATCCAAAATACCAAAAACCAGAAGTACTTCAGAATTTAGATTTTTTCAACTTTAGGAATATTTGCATATACAAAATGAGATATCTTTGGATGGGACTCAAAATACATATATATTTCATATACGTCTTCTACACATCACTTGAAGATGATTTTATGCAATATTTTAAATAATTTTTTGCATTAGCTGGGTTCATTGGCACAGACCTGTAATCTCAGTGACCAGGAAGTCTAAAACAGAAGGATCACAGGTTCAAGGTCAGCCTCGGTTATTTGGTGAGAACCTGTCTCAAAATTAAAAAATGAAAAGGAGTAGGAATGTAGCTCAGTGATAAAGTGTTGCTGGGGTCAATCCCCAGTAGCAAAAAAATGGTGGTGATGATGATGATGATGATGATGATGATGCATGAAACAAAATTTCAAGATGTAGAATTTTCCACTTGTGGTGGTGCTCAGAACATTTTCAAATTCTGAAGTGTCCACTCTATCAAGATATGTTTTTTAAACTGTGCAAGGTGTTGCATGCCTGTAATCCCAGTGGCTCAGGCGGCTGAGGCAGGAGGATTGCTAGTTCAAAGCCAGCCTCAGCAACAGAGAGGAGCTCAGAAACTCAGTGAAACTCTGTCTCTAAATAATATACGAAATAGGTCTAGTGATAAAATTTTAGTAGGCTTTATTTTGTTTATTTATTAATTTTTTTAGAGCATTGTTAGGTTCGTGGAAAACTAAACAAAAGGCACAGGTACTTCCTCCAAGATATATTTTTGTCTAAAAACATGTGATTAAAATTTTTGTTGCTTGGGAGGCTGAAGCAAGAGGATTGCAAGTTCAAGGCCAAGATGCTGTCTCAAGATAAAAATAAGGGGCTGGGGATGTGTCTCAAGCGGTAGCGCGCTCGCCTGGCATGCGTGCAGCCCGGGTTCGATCCTCAGCACCACATACAAACAAAGATGTTGTGTCCGCCAAAAACTAAAAAATAAATATTAAAATTCTCTCTCTCTCTCTCTCTCTCTCCCTCTCTCTCTCTCACTCTATCTTTAAAAAAAAAAAAGATAAAAATAAAAAGGAATAAGGGTGTAGATCAGTGGTAGAGCACTTGCCTTAGTCTATATGAGGTCCTGGGTTCAAGCCCCAGTACCAAGGAAAAAAAGTCTTCTGCAAAAAAGTGATAATGAGAAATTCAGTTTAATTCAATGCAATCAATACTTATTAGGAACCATTGTGTGCTGGGCTACCTACTGGGTACTAAGATCTTAAGATTGATAAGGCCTGGCCCCCTGCCCTGAGTAGCTAGAAAGACAATCATGTAAACAAACAATTATGATAACTTGTAATAAGTGCTAACCATCAGTACTCACAAAGTGCTGTGAGAACTTGGTAGACAGAAGGATTAGCTGGCCAAAGAGGGGGGGAGGTGACTGGGCAAGAACACTTCACAGAGATGGTGATACCTGAGCAGTCTAGAAAGATGAGTAATGGTTTAGCAGGCAGAAAAAGTATAATGTGAATCAAAGCACTAGCAGAGAATTGCCAGGGAATGCCAAGAACAAGTTTTGCTAGAATGTAAGGTATATGGGGTGGGGGTGCAATAGACAGAGATGAAGCCAGAAATTCACTTAACATCTTGGCCAGACTGAGTGTTATAAAAGATTGCTACTCAAAGTGTGGTCCTAGGACTAGAAACATCTACATAACCTTGGAGTTTGTTAAAAATGCTAAATCCAGGGGGCTGGGGCTGGGGCTCAGTGGCAGAGCACTTGCCTAGCATGTGTGAGGCACTGGGTTCGATCCTCAGCATCTCATAAAAATAAACAAATAAAATAAAGATATTGTGTCCATCTACAACTAAAAAAAAATTTTTTTTAAATGCTAAATCTAGCCAGGCATAGCAGCACATATCTATAATCCCAGCAGTTTGGGAAAGCTAAGGCAGGAAGATTGCGAGTTCAAAGCCAAACTCAGCAATGGCAAGATGCTAAGCAACTCAGTGAGATCCTGTTTCTAAATAAAATACAAAATGGGGCTGGGGACGTGGCTCAGTGGTCAAGTGCCCCTGAGTTCAATCCCTGGTACAAAAAAAAAAAAAAAAAGCTAAAAAGCTAAATCTGCCAGGCACAGTGGCATACTCCATTAGTCCTAGTGACTCTAGAGGCTGAGACAGAAGGATTGTGCGTTCAAGGTCAGCCTCAGTAATTTGGTGAGACCCTGCTTCAAAATTTAAAAAAATATATAATAATAAAAAGGACTGGGGATGTAGCCCCAGAGTGCCTGGGTTCAATCCCCAATACCAAAATAAAAATGCATAATCTTTTTTTCCCATTTTTTATTGGTACATAATAGTTGTACATACTAATGGGGTTTGTTGTTACATATTTATATAAGCACACATTACAAAATATAACAATATAATTTGGCCAATGTTACTCCTCAGCACTTCCCCTTCCCTCTCTACCTCATGCCCCTTGATTCCTTCCACTTCTGATCTCCCTTTGATTTTCATGAGATCCACCCTATCTTTCTTTTTCTTTTTCCTCTCTGGATTGCACATATGAGAGAAAATATATAATTCTTAACCTTCTGAGTTTGACTTATTTCTTTTAACATAATGATCTCTAGTCCATCCATTTTCCTGCAAGTGACATAATTTCATTTTTTTATATGACAGAATAAAACTCCATTGTGTATATATACCACATTTTCTTTATCCATTCATCCATTGATGGATACCTAGGCTGACTGCATAGTTTTGGCTACTGTGAATTGTGCTACTATAAACACAGGTATGCATGTAACACTGTAGTACGATGACTTGAATTCTTTAAGATAAATGCCAAGGAGTGGTATAGCTGAATCATATGGTGGTTCCACGCTTAGTCTTTTGAGGCACCTTTATGATGATTTCCACAGTTGTATCAATTGACAATCCCACCAACAGTGTAAAGGTGTTCCTTTTTCTCCACATCCTTGTCAGCATTATTATTTGTATTATTTTGTTTGTTTGTTTGTTTTGCTTTTGGGTTTTTTTTGGGGGGCGGAGTTACTGGGAGTTGAATCCATGAGTATTTAAACACTGAGCCACATCCCCAGCCCTTAAAAAAAAAAAAAAATTGGGGCCTGGGGATGTGGCTCAAGCGGTAGCGCGCTCGCGTGCGGCCCGGGTTCGATCCTCAGCACCACATACCAACAAAGATGTTGTGTCCGCCGAGAATTAAATAAATAAATAAATAAATATTAAAAATTCTCTCTCTCTCTCTCCTCTCTCTCTCTTTAAAAAAAAAAAAAAAAATTGAGACATGGTCTCGCTCAATTGCTTATGACCTGGCTAAGTTATTGAGGCTGGGTTTGGACTTGGAATCCTCCTGCCTCGCCCTCCTGAGCTGCTGGAATTACAGGTGTGTAGCACTGTGCCTGGCACTTATTATTTGTATTCTTGATGCCTGCCATTCTGACTAGTATGAGATGAAATCTCAGTGTAGTTTTAGTTTGCATTCCTCTAATTGCTAATGATATTGAACATTTTTTTCACATATTTATTGGCCAAAAATTGCATAATAATTGGACTCCACTCCCAGATCTACTTGATAGGTGAAATTTCCAGGTGATTTGTTTGCACATTGAAATTTGAAAGGCACTGTTGTAAACTGTTAAGTGCCAAGCTACGTATGTAACCCCTATGTGCTATGCAAAGTAGAAAGTAGGGGACTAGATTAAAAAAAAAAAAAAAACTCTATTTTCCACTACATAATAAAAATTTTTACTGGTCATCTTCCCCTGGTGAAACTGGCAACCAGTCCTGGTTTTAAAGCTATGCTCTTCTAATCAGAAGAGGCTGGAATGGATATTCAACTGGATCCTAGAACGTCATCATATTAGCCATTAACTTCAGAAGCGGTGTTTTTTTTTCCTTGAGACCTTGAGAAAACTGCAGTTACTTAACCCATGCCTAGAATGCTTAAAGTAGATTTTGTTTTGTATCCAGCAGTACTATTTGGTGGTAGTGATGCTAAGGTTTCTCTCTCTCTCTCTCTCTCTCTCTCTCTCTCTCTCTCTCTCTCTCTCTATCTATCTATCTCTTTTTCCTTTGGGATGAGGGATTGAACAGAGGGTTGTTCTGCAACTGAACTAGAGTTCCAGCCCTTTTTATGTTTATTTTGAGACAAGTTCTTACTAAATTGTTGAGGCTGGCCTCTAACTTGGAATCCTCCTATCTCAGTCTCTTGGGTTGCTGGGTTTACAGCAGTGCACCACTCCACCTGGCTATGATGCTTTTTTTTTATAATAAAGACAATAAGAGGTTCCTCAACACACTTTCTTCTCTCTCCATTAATATTAGGATTAGTTGTAATAATGTAAATTTTGATGTAAATTTTAATGGCCTAATGAATTACTAGGATTTAGTACTATCTCATAAACAACAATGTATTCCAATAGGCAACAGAATGCCTATTTTTCTAAAATGAAACAGTATTATCTGCAAGAAAATTCCCCTTCTGGATCAATATTGGCTCTTATTGTATCCCTGTGATTCTTTCTTTGCTTTGGTATAAGTAGCAGACTGATATCTTGGAAGTGTCCACAATTCCACATTTCCAGGAAAATATCAGAAGGTGCCACACAGTACTCCAGCCTATGGAAACAGCTGTCTGCTCTTTCTAGCTGACAGTCGAAGAGTATGAGAATAGGGGGAAGAGTAGAAAGGGGAGAATTAGAGCTTAGCTACTAAAGTAACAAATTCCAAGCACACCACTACTCTTTCCCTCTCACTTCCCTCCCTCCCTCCCTCCCTTCTTCCTTCCTTCCTTCCTTCCTTCCTTCCTTCCTTCCTTCCTTCCTTCCTTCCTTCCTTTCTTTTTCCTAAGTTCATGTTAAACAGGTAATGGGCCCACTATCATAAATAACATGGGTTTAGAGGGAGGCACATCTCACACAACAGCATGGATGCCCCATCATCATGTTTATGAACTGAAAAGCATCTACACACTTCCTTTCTTTAGGAACTTCTTCACTGGCATCAACTGCAAACTAGGCCAGCTCCACAGCAGATGCAGAAGAAACAAGAATTTGCACACTAAATAAGGGAAGTGACAAAAATATAAACCCATTTTATTATTAATTAATTTTTGTACCAGGAATTGAACCCAGGATTGTTTAACCACTGAACCATATCCCAGCCCTATTTATTTATTTATTTTATTTTGAGACAGAGTATCCCTAAATTGCTTAGAATCTTGCTAAATTACTGAGGCTGGCTTTGAACTCACCATCCTCCTGACTCACCCTACCAAGCAACTGAGATTACAGGTATGTGCCACCAGACCTGGCTATTCCTATTTTATTATTAAAGAAGATATGAACATGTGGCCAAACACAGTGGCTCATGCCTGTAATCTCAGCTGCTTAGGAAGCTAAAGCAGAAGGATCACAAGTTCGAGGCTAGGCTGGACAACTTAAGGAGACCTGTCTCAAAAGATAAAAAGGACTGGGGATGTACTCTGTGGTAGAATACTTGTTCAGCATGTACAGGCCCCTGAGTTCAATCCCAGTACAAACACACACACACACAAAAAAAGAAGAACTTCTAGTAGGATCAGTACTAGTAAAACTTGCTAAAATTCCTAAATTTCTACTAGGACATGAAAAATAAAAACAGAAATACTCCATTTTCCTCAAAATCAACTAGTTTCTAAGTTTAGCTATCAAGGTGATATGAAATTTGTCATTTACCTGGCATATAACCCATTACTGACAGCACCATATTTTCTTCTAGTTTAAAAATTCCAAAGGTTGGGCACAGTTGCCCAAACCTGTAATCCCAGGAATGGAGGTAGGAAGATCTCAAGTTCACAGCCATCCTAATCAACTTAGTGAGGCCCTAAGCAACCAACTCAAATAGAGTTTATACATCTTGAGTATTTTGCTAAATCTGTTCAATTCCAATCAATCAAGAGCCTCACAGTGACAGCTGAGGCTTAAATTGGACCTAATAAGAGTACTTTTTCAATTGCCTTTTTCTAAATAGAATAAAGCTGCTCACCATTCTGCCCCTGTCTCTATCTCCCCTGCCTTGGTGGCCAGGGGAAGGAAATGCTGGCCATCTTTCAGTCCTGACAAAGATGGAAAAAGAGAAAGGTGCTAAGCAATGGATGGACTGCCAAGTTCATGCCAGCTGTAAAAAGGGAAATATTAAAGCCACAGCAGCCTTTTTGAGAAATCATTGATGCCAGGCACCACAAGAAGGAAATCTGCATTGGCAGGTTTTGTTATTTTTTAACTTGACCCTGATGATACCGGCTGGGCTACCTGTGCTTTCTGCCAAAGAAGTGTCAGATGAGGGAGGAAGTTTGCACACCTGGTGAATTCAACCTCACAATGCCATTTTGGAGGCAGGAAAGAGAGAAAAAGGCAACTACAGAAATGAACAGAGCCATGAAATAGAAACTAGGGAGGAGGAGGAAGAGTAAAGAAACAAACACTTGAGAGGAATTCTTTTATGACATTTTTAAAGATCGTATTACACCACAGGGACAGTAATAATTAAATAGTATATATTGGCCCCAGAGTGTGAGAATACACCACTCTGGATTTGAATTTTTGTACCTAGAGCTCAAAAGTGAACTCCATATCAACCACTGTGTCTATCTTAGAGCTTGATGACCTATTTGGCTAGGCTGCTATTCTGTGGAGTTTCCAATTGCATGTAATTAAACATTAAGTAGTTTTTTAATGGGCTGGCTTTCCCAAAAGGGCCTCTCTTTAATTTATTTACAATCATTATGTCTGTCAAAAATACTAAGTAATTGCTATTGCCCATTCTAGTGACTTTGGTCATTCCTTTAACAACTCTGTTTTTTGGGGGGTGTTTGTTTTTGTTTCAGGAGTCTGAGGCAATTGGAGAGGATGAAGGAGGGGGTAGTTTCAAGTCAAAGCCAAGCTTGTTAGCAGCAACTGCCATACAATAGAGCCAGGTCACAAGACATCATATGGAGCTTCAGCAGATCCCTACACCCTGAGACACATCTTGTGTGCTCTGACCTCCCTTCACACCCAGGACACCTGGACAGGAACCCGGAGATTTGGATGATGAATACCACAAAATGTGCTTCTACTCATTTGAATACTGAGTTCTATTCAAATGTGTTTTGGAGGGGGAAAATGTTTTCATTCATCAGAGTGCCAACAAACATTAAACTTCCACATAGCTTTAAACCCCAAAGTGCTTTCCTTTTGACTCAGAAGTCTCTGGCTCTTGCACTCACCACCCAGCATTGGATTCTCCCTTAAACATAAATGTGAGCTTCTGGAAGCTGAAACTTTTGTGTTCCAGATCTAGAATGGTGCCTGGAACAGTATTTGCTAAATGGATTGATATATCTTTAATGATAGCCCCAACTTTTCTAAATTCTAAAGAAATTTTAATTGGAAACTTAATTTTGAATAAGTGTGACACCCAAAACGTTTCCTGTAGTCATTCTAACATATATTTTATGGCATCTAAGGCCAGAAAAACATTATGGTTTTATTACCCATCTAATTGTTAGTAATTCAGTTGGTGTTCATTGTCTGAAGAAATTTACAATGGCTGTGAGAAGTTGGCAATGCGGCTTGGTTATTCTTTCAATCTCCTGAGGGGGTCAAAACTAAAGTGTCTTCAAGGCAAATACTGACTCTTATTAAGTAACTACATTTCCTTATGGAACAAATGCAAATTCATATGAACCTACCGAAATCCCTTTGGCAATAACACCATTAGTGACATACAACTGTCAAGAGAACTGAAAAGTAAGAGATGAGTTTAATAAGCACACAGTTAGATAAATTATAGAGGAAAACTCACATCTAAAAGGTCATTTAGTAGTATGTCCACCCTTGGCAAATATGAAACATTTCCCCAAGGTGCAATTGCAAGTGTTCTTTCTTTCCTAGCTTTATATGTTCTAAATTGGAGTCTCTGCAACTTCCCTGGAGGGACTTCCATAGCTTGTGAGAGGTCATCATTAAGAAATTTCTTGATTTCATTTCTTCAAATTAGCCCCTTGGACAACCTGACTGGGAACAATTCTTCCTGGCTGCTGGTAAAGCTTCTTCAGACACTTGTAGGTGCAGATAGTTGTCAGGTCCTTGCTCCATCCAGACATCACAAAGGACATGTCACCTCCCTGCCTGTGTCCTGAGACATGTTTTGCTTTTCTAATCTTAAACAAATTGCTTGCTTGCTCAGACCTGTGTGCTGAAGACCTGCCAAAGCCGATGACTCAAGGCAGCTTCACTCTTTGCAAATGTGGTCCATTTGCTGATTCAGTCTTTCTTGAGGTATCAGGCTCTCCAGCCACTTACTCGTTTTCTCCAAAATTCCTTAGAGAGCTGATCGCCATCTTCAGTAAATTCATTTGAACAAATTCATTAGCTTCTTCTCTTTTTCTGCCATCTTCCATACTAGTTGATTTGCATAAAGTTTTTTTAAAATATTCCCAATTATTTCCTTACTTCTTTTTTAAACTAAAAGCATGATTTATAAGGACTTCCTTACTTTATCATTAAACCGCTTTACCTTACTTTTCTTATTTAATGCCAAAGTTTAGGGGGGGAAGCGTAAAATGTGCTGGCAGTTCTTTTTGAGCTACAGTTAAAAGAGTATTAAAACTATGTTTTGACAGTGTTTTTAGAAGTGAATTAACTTACATTACATGGTAATAAATATGCCAGCGTCACTCATCTACAGTGAAAGTGGGTTAGTGTAGAGAATGCTTGGAACTGGGAAAGAACCACTTGCAATGATGGGGAAATATTTTAAATCTTCAGTGGACAGTACTAGAAACATATTTTTAAAACAGTAGGGTGAGCCAGGTGCTGTGGTACATCCTGTAATCCCAGCGACTTGGAGGGTTGAGGCAGGAGGATCCCAGCCTGGGCAATTTAGTGAGACCCTGTTTCAAAATAAGTTTTTAACAAGAAAGGACTGGGATGTTGCTCAGTTGTATAATGCCCCTGGGTTCCATCTCCAGTTCCACAAAAAATTAAAAAATAGAAATAAAAATAAATACCCCCCCAAACAGAAAACAACAACAAAACAGTAGAGTGGCTTGTTTTATTACAACTTGATCCCCTTGTCAAATCTATCTTTGCTCTTACTTCCTTCTTTTCAAGTGTATCTGTGGATTTTTAAATCTTCATGGTTTTTGTGATTGTTAAACAAAGATAGAGACTATTATAATAAAGGCAAACACAATACAAAATAAACTTAACCATGCAGTTATGCTACATCTATAGTTTGACATATTCTATACATATTGTATAACATTTCTTCTTAAATTCTTCCTATTACATCTGTTCCAGTTCTTTCAGTGTAAGGAGTACAGTCCAGCATCAGTCTATCATGGCTTCTGACTCTAGTTTTTATTTAAATTTTTGTGTGTGTGTTACTAGGGATTAAAGCCAAAGGTGCTCTTCTACTGAGTCATATCCCTAGCCCTTTTTATTTTTTTAATTTTGAGACAGGGTCTTGCTAAGTTGCCAAGGCTAGACTTGAACTTGCAATCCTCCTGCCTCAGTCTTCCTGAGTCACAGCTGTGTGCCACCATACCTGGCATGACTTTGACTCAGTTTTGCTAGTAGAGGGCTGACTACAATAACAATGGCAATAATCATGATAACACTACAAGGAATATAGATTGAGTACTTACTATCTGCCAAACACTGAGCTAAATGCTTTAATCCTCACAACAATCTGAGAAGGAAAAAGTGGTGTTTTTCCTATTTTAAGGATAGGGACACAAAAAACCACAGAGGTCTTAAATATTATCTTCATAAGGAAAATATCTACTGTGTTATAGAGAAGCTTAGATTTAAACCAAGGCATTCCCATCTCTTAAAGTCAATACTTAAAAACTATTCTAAAGTACTCCCTTGGTAAATTTAGAGGCTTTTTTTTTTTAAATAAAGAAAAATAAGTATTGATTTATGTTTCCTAAGCCACTTGAAAGTGACTCCTAATTAAATACTGTGGTTTCCACAATGTTAGGAGAACTAGACATAGGAGGAAAAAATCCAATTCATGTATGAGTTTGGGTAGAATCAAAACTCAAAATCTTCAGGAAATAGCAGGACAAACAGAGCCTTCATTTCTATAAGAGAAGGTACAGACTTCTCTTGGCACCAAATCTACTTAGGTTACCAATGAAATGTACAAATGTAAAAGTTAGAGACAAATGAAAACTGATCTCTGGAAAATAGTAAATTTGCTGATTTGGACAGATCTTTGAAAGATTGAGTAAATCACCTAGTGCAATGCTCTTCTTATTTGTTTAAGATATATGTAAATCATTTCAATATAGAGATCAATCCTGTTACCATCATCATTATCACCATCATCATGAAGATGTTGCAACACCAGGCCAAGAAAACAGACGCTTGGTTTCCTACTGGTCTAGCTTCTGGACTCTTCCCAGACCACCTCTCACAAAGCACAAAGATATAGTATTAAGAAATAGTTCTAGGGGCTGGGGATGTGGCTCAAGCGGTAGCGCGCTAGCCTGGCATGCGTGCGGCCCGGGTTCGATCCTCAGCACCACATACAAACAAAGATGTTGTGTCCACCGAAAACTAAAAAATAAACATTAAAATTCTAAAAAAAAAAAAAGAAATAGTTCTAAAATTTTATTCCCTTCCAAATACTCTGTGATAGTTTACCTCTTATCTGTCCAAGCAAATGCTGTGACTCTATGCTGTCTGAAGTTTGTATCAGTGAGACACTGGAGCCAAGGCAGATCTTAAGCAGTAATAATACTTGAATGTTTATATCATAGCTATTTCCGAGTAATCTGTAGACAATCACAGTGTTACCAAATTCACCACTTTATCAGTGACTTTTTATCATAATAGGTGTCCCTTTAGCAATTGTATACAAGGTACCCATCCTATGGCTTCTCTGTTTCCCTATTACTAATTATAGCTGGTGTTTTTATAATGTATCATTTTTGGGAGAAGATACCAAACAATGGAGTAGAATGTGCAAATATCAGTTAATTAAAAAGGTAGGGCAGCAAACAAAGGATGTAGGAATGAAGTTCATGGTAAAACACAATGGGATGTCCCTGATGCTGTTTGCTAAGGACTGAAATTCTGCATATGTCAAGTTGTTCTTTGATCCTGTTCAAAGGAAGTTATTGCTAAAAATGCCTAAATAATTTTTTACTTTCACATCAATAGCCCATTTCCAACATAGGAATCTTAAAAACATGTCATTAAAATAGCTGCAGTGTTGTGCTTTTCAACTTTCTTATCTGTCAATCCTCTCTAGAGTATCTAACAAAATCAAATAAAATTATTTAATTAGCATATTACGATAGCAGGGGCAGAATACTTCCACCAAGCAGTAGGAGCTTATTTCTAGGATTCCAGACTAGAGCTGAATACCCTGGTATAGGAGGCTAAAGCTGTTCCCTCTAAACATGTGAAAACTCCAAATGGCATTAGTTCCCCCAACAAGCCACTTTGTCTGGTCTCCCTTGGAGCACTGACACACAGGACAGCTCTTGTTCACCAGGATACTCCTTTCCTTTATTCTCTCCTGCCTTCTGCCTTATTTTTGACTCCTTTTGGCTGTGAACCATGCCAAATTAGTAAATGGTGATCTGTACTGACCTGACAGATTGCAAATATAAAGCCATTTCAAAATAATAAAACCAATTACAGAGCTTTGCTTTTTAAGGCTTTTTATTTGTTTAAGGTGCATTTTCTCTGTGCTGTTTAGCAAAAACATCCATTTCCAGAGGCTTTTTCTAGTCCTAGTCACAGTGATGTTGTTCAAAGTTTATTGGACAGGGAACACACACAGTTACCTTTCCAACCTTTCTAATTTGTATTGGATTCTAAGCTCCCACATCTTGGCCCTCGGGCATTTCCCTTGATAAAGCCCTCCTACCTTCAGTCCAACAAAGACCAAAGACTTTGGATATGAAATTTTTAAAGTAACCACTGGAGAAGAGGCTTCAATTGTACTGGCCCAACTGGCAATCTGTGGAAGGCCACATGAATTGCTCAGAGATAACGCCCTTGCCTTTCACCTTGCGGTCACCAGTTTGAATCAAGCAGAGATTAACAGTGTCCAAGGGTTGTTATCATCTGGTGATGGCTTGGGAGCTGATATGAAATAAATTGCTAGTATCTTGCGTCTACTTGCCTGAGGTCGCCCAGTTCAGACTATTTTAGGACCAGATCCAAATCTTGACTGCAATGGTTACTCTAAATGGAAGCCTCTGCACAAGGATCAAATGCTAAATAAACCCATAGATTATACTTCCTCTTGCACTAATGGAAGATATCCTCTCAGACAAGGTTGGACGTAAGGTGGGGAGTTATGAGTGAGGAAATGGGCAAGGTCTGGATATTCTGAATGACAAACCTCTATTTAATTCTACTCTGGGTCCCCTACTAATAATTACACCACATTAATCTTGGTTCCTTCAACTGGTTGGTACAGCCATGCCCTCTTCTGACTTAGGAGGTCTACCCCATTGTTTCATCTACCTTCAACAAGCTTTAAGAAAAATAAACTTTTCAACAGAAAAATTGGGGAACCTAAGTTGGTAAGCATAAAAAGAAAACACCAATTTAGACTAAATTTGCTGAAAATTTTAGTAATGGCCAAATAATTGCTTTTTGTTGTTGTTTTGTTCTAAGAGGATCTTGATCTGAATCTTAAAATAATTTGCTATAATTTTCTACTTTATATTTCTTTTATAAACACTACCAAAAGTTACTTTTCTTTGATTAATTTCGAATTTGTCAGATATAAAGAGCCTCATTTAGACCTAACGGTACCGGATTTATAAAAACAAAAAAATTGGGGGAATGATGTTTTAAAAAAAAAATCTTTCAAAAAGTGAAGGATTGTTTTAAATTTTATTGGGCTGCCAGGGTATCCAGTCATTATGGAGAAAAACAAGATTCTCTAAGTACTCCCTTCATTAATAACATATATGCATCATAAAGACCAGTGGCTCCTAATTCTGGATGGCCAGAGATCCTTTTGTAAATCTGAACAATGGATCTTCTGCCCAGAAAACTACACTGCATACACAAACAAACACAAAAACAAATCTTCCATACAATTGAAAGAAATTCATTCATTCTATAAAACCTATCTATGGACAACTACTCCCAAAAGATGCCTGAACCACAGAATAAGAATCTTTGAAAAGCATACCAACTTCAGCATCTTTTATTAAAAGTGTTACTAATCCACTCTTCTTAACACATATAAAGGAAGAGAAAAAAGAAGACAAAGCAAAGCATCCATTTAAAATAAGCAGGAATCAAATTAGAGGTTTAATTAAGTTAAATTATATGAATGCATGTACCAAGTTTTTCACTTCTCCCCATCCCAAAATCCTAGCCAATGGTCACTTTTAATATCAAATAAATGCCATGTTTTTAGTAAAAAGTAATTAAATACTGAGTGCCTGTGAGCCTTCTAAAGATTCAAGTGGTCAACTTGGACTAGCATTTAAAAGAGAATCAATTTAATCAACCAGAATAGCTGTTAAAAGATGGGTTTCAATTTGCAACTTGCATTGATTTAAAATACAAAATAATGTAGATTCCTCTTTCCAAAATAATTTGATTTCACTTTAAATTTCAATTAAAAATACATAATATATTTTTATTTTATTTTTGTCCAAGCATCTGCATCTGCCTTCTCTCAAGCATCTGCCTTCTCTCTCTCTCTCTCTCTCTCTCTCTCTCTCTCTCTCTATATATATATATATATATATATATATATATATATATATATATAAATTATTTTCCCAGCATTAAGCACTAGCAATAAGGTTAGCTCGAACTCTCGAACCCAACATCAAGCTAAGGTCATCAAACACTTGGATTAGTAGCCAAGGACTGGGGCCGGCAGGCCTATGCATGCACCCATTAGTGTTCAAAAGCTCTAACTCAAAACTCATTTTAGGCCAACTCGTTAAACCAGCCGTCTAAATGGACCCTGGCACAGGGTACCCGACTGCTCCATGCGCCAGCTGGTGAGGCCTCGAGTTGGAACCGGAAGCCGCCGCCCCCGCCGCTTAGGCCCAGGAGGCCCGGGTGGGCGCACTTCCGCAGGGAGTGGGAGCAGCGCTGCCTGCATCTCGCTCGCCCTGGCACACTCGGTTCCGGGGTGTAGATCCAGGCCGGGAGGCTGTGTTACCCCAAACCCGGAGCTTGAAGCCAGGCCCGCTTCATCTCCTGCTTCTTTTCACCACAAGGAGCGGGAAGGAGGAAGCTGAGACTTGCAACCCAACGTGCAGCTGCAGTTCGGCGTCCAGAGCGCCCTTATCGGCTTAATGAAAGGACCTGCTGAGTCCCTGCGTGGTTGCACCCACACCCACCACATTCTGATCTTCCCCTTTCCTGTGCTTTCCAGGCCACCCCTGGGGCGCGGCAGCTCCGGTGCCTGAGGCCCAAGCCTTCGCTTCGCTGAGCGGGCGCGACCCCACAGTCTGCCACTCCGCAGGGGACTTGGCGGTCAGGCCACGTGCCGCCTCCTTCGGGCGGGACACAGTAGCTTCGAGGCCCGCTTCCGGGGGTGGTGACCCTTCGAGGTGCTGGTTGGGGGATGGTGATCCAGTCGTCCCAAGCAAGTGGCCTGAGACCACGCCTTAGCCACTAGAGTAACTCCCTGCCTCCTTGGGTACTATTTCCAGATTCTCCAAATGAAGTTTGGGGGCGCCTCACGCAGAAAGGGGAAGTCCCCTAGGGCGATGCAAATGTGCACTTTGCAGCCAGAGAAGATCCAGCTTTCGGGGACTTTGGCTTCATTTATTTGTTGGGTGAAAGGTGCAAATAGAATATGAGTATACAGCGCTTTTTCCAAGTACTCAGAGAAACTCCAGGACACTCTCCTTTTTCTGGAGCCAAGGTTGCTGTCAGCAGGTCCTTAGCGCTGTCGGCGGTGCGCAACCCTGCCCCCAAACCTCCCTGCGGCCAGCGGAGAGCTCCGCGAGTTTCCCGCATGTGGCTGGCTGTGAAGGGACGAGCAGCCTCTTTGGGGTTGCATCCTGAGATGGCCCGAGGCCGAGAGGTTCAGGAGTCCCCAGCGAGGGCCTTGGTCTGCCGGAGTCATCAACTTTCGAGAATCCTTCTATTAAGACCTGGAAAGGAAAGGACAGTGACCCGCATCCCGCCCCTTTATGTCTGAAGGTGACCTTACGCCTACAGGCAGGTTTTTCTCTCCCCTTTCCCGGACACTAGGCAGGCACTATGCGGTTGTTAAGTAGGTTAAAGAAAGAACACAGAAGTCTCAGGCTTTGCAGGGAAGAACGCCTCTTCTTAAGAGCATCGCAGCTAAAAAGTGGTTTGGTTGTAAGCTGATAATCAGGTAGCTGTGGTCAGACTCCCGTTCCAGAACCTCACTACTCAAAGACCATGTTATCACATAACGTCCATTAGGCCTCAGTAATCCTCCATCAACGCATTTTAGAGCCATTTGAATGTTAAGGAGATTTTTATTAATGGACCATGATCCTAAAATGTGTCTATTGGTTCTAGGAACAGATTTTAACAACTCAAGGTTGTGACAGTGATTTTCCGGTTTCACTGTAGCCCACATCCTCTGGAGAGTTTGGTAGAGAGTGAGGGCAGGGACTAAAAGAGAACATTAACCCTACCCAGGACTTGGCTCCTAAGGGATGCTTTCCAGTTTTTACTCCAAGACCTGGGACTGAGGGCTAGCAAGTCCTCAGGGTAAGTTAACTGCTTTTCTGTAGCTCCCAAGGGAGCATATACTGATCCCTTCATGAACAATCCAGGAAGGACAAAAAGCAATCTGTAATCCTACGGCTACTAGAAACTGACATTTTCATAGAAACCCATGACTGAAAATATCTACTAGTGATGGGAAGTAGACTAAGAAAACTTTAATGAAAGACCCCTTCCCCACCCCTGCAGTAGGCATATTAAGGCCAGGGAACTAGATAAGGCAGCAGAGGATTCCATATGATTTTTTTTTTTCTAAGAGAGAGTGAGAGAGGAGAGAGAGAGAGAGAGAGAGAGAGAGAGAGAGAGAGAGAATTTTTAATATTTATTTCTTAGTTCTCGGCGGACACAACATCTTTGTTGGTATGTGGTGCTGAGGATCGAACCCGGGCCGCACGCATGCCAGGCGAGCGCGCTACCACTGAGCCACATCCCCAGCCCTCCATATGATTTTTGGACACCTTTTTTTCCTTGTAATTCTGAAACAGATATCAATTCAAACTTTGCCAATTTACTACTAAATTTTCTGTGGGATTCCTTTTTGGTACCTTTTTGTTTGTTTGAGCCCCACCACCACCACCACCAAAATGCTATGTTTCCACTATGAATTGAAAGTAAGGGGTGGACGAGATAAAAGAATAAAAGTTAGCCATAGACTCATGCTGTTTGATTTTCCCTCTAGGAGGAAATACAAAATTTGAAGCCACCTTTCCCCCATGGTGGTCTGGTTGTTGCAGCACCTATACTTATCTTTGACAAATGGATTGGTTTTGGTAGGACTCTTTTATTTGAATTTGCTTATTGTTTGTTTGCAGTCAATAGCAAGTTGAATTTTAAACATAAAACATAGTGCTTGCTAGAGAGGAAGACTGGTTGATTCTCTTTAGCATTGGGGGGGGGTCCTCCCTTAGTTGTGAAGACTTCAGCATGGTGGAGTTCTTTCAAATGCATACTTGTTTCCTCCTCCTCTCCAGACACTTCTGCATACAGAAGCTTCCTTCAGTTCCTGATTTGGTTCAGTTTCCTTGTAACTGCTTCCATTAGAAAAACTAACAGTGGCTACATTTCATTTTAAACAAGTAAATAATTTTTAAAAGAACATTATTCAAAGTCTCATGTTGCTATTAACAGGCAGTTTGGAAGAGATGCTCCAAGCAGTCCTATACAACGTGTTTCAATATACCGGTGCACTGGAGTTTCACATGTAATGTTAATTCTGTCCGAGACAAATCCTGTAATCTTCAGTTTCAGAGCCCAATACCGAAAAACATCAGGGTGGGTTTCATTGGGGGTTTTGCTCCTCTGTTCCAAGGAAAAGTCCCAGGGTTCCAGTCTTTTGTATCCCAGTAACCCAAGGGCATAAATGGGGCATTGGGAAAATCACAGCAACCTGCTGTAACCGGGTGCAGGGAGCTTTAAGGAAGAAAAACAGAGGTGGCTCAGAGAACTGCTGGCAGATCTGAGCATACAGAAGCCCGATGGGGGTTTGGAACCTTTAGTGGCTCAAGTGGGAGAGAGAGAGGTGTCTTCTTAAATGTTTCCAGGTAAGGAAAGTACCTTACTTGGAGGTCATAGCTGAATCTGACCTTACATGTTCCTGTTTTGATTGTTTTCTAAGATGTCTGATTTCATTTGCATGGGATGCGCCGTCTTCTTTGTGCTCCTCTTTTGTGTGATTAAAAAACCATCTCTGTACGCAGTAAACCACCACCCAACACTGGCAAGCATGGTTTTGGGTTACAGCTTTGTTGGGGTAACAACAGCCAGGTTCGCACCCGGCATGAGATGCGGGTTCAAACAAGTGGTGTGCGCGCCCTGGCTGGCTGCCTCTGGTTAAGTAGAGGCTTGTGTGCGGCTTCTGCGTTGCAGGTAACCGGAAAAGGTGCATTGCAAGTTGGCGCTGCCCAGACGCCAAAAAGGTCACTTCCCCATTCTCGAACTCGCCTCAGGCTATGCCGGGTCCAAAGATAAAAAGAAAGAACGTTCGAGGGAAAACGAAATACAGGGGAGTAGGAGAAAAGGGATGAGCCAAGGGTAACAATTCCCCCCGCCCCCTGAAAACCCCAGCTCAGCGTCCGGGCTCCCAGCAGAGGGCCGGAATCCTCCAGACCCACTAGCCAAAGCACCTGGCTTTCCCGGGAGGGTCCCCGGGGACCCAAGGCAGGACCAGCTGGGTCCCGTCTGTCCCAGGACGTGAGAGGCCGCAGGCGCGGCGGGAGGCCCAGCGGTGGCTGTGGCTGCGGCCTGTCCCTTCACTGACTGGAAGACAGGTCCCCTTCCCAGCCGTCTGCAGCGCAACCTCCCGGGAGTCGTGAAAACTAGCAGCCGTGGGCCCCTCCAGTCTCTTTCGCCTTCTGGCCAACTCTCTCAGTCAGTCGGCTTTGCTTTAGCTCCTTCGGGCGCGGGGAGCTCGCCTCCTGCCGGGGCCACTCCCAACCCCCCGAAGCCGAAGTGACCCCAGAACTCTGCCAGATTTTGAGGCTACCCAGAGACAGGCGCCCAGGCCTGCGACTGCAACAGAAGCCTGCCTTCAGGTCGCCGGGTGGGCTGGAATGAAGGGGTTGCGCTTCCGCCCGCGTGCAGGCCTGGTGGCGCTGCCTCTGGCTCTACAGAGGCCCAGGGCTGTGGGTCTGCGCACGCGAGCTCAGCCCAAGTCCACTGGGCCTAGTGGGCGGGCTGCGGCTGCGGAGAGGATCTGGGTTCGGAACAGGACGGGAGCCAGGCACGAAAGAGCGCAACTTGGCCTGATGAAAAGCTCCACCTAGTCCCCTTCCTTGTCCCGCAGAGCTGTGCAAGCGGCCCAGGGGGGCGGCACCAGCTTGCAAAGCCGACTGGTTCAGCTACCCCCGCTTGGGATCCCGGAGGCAGAGATAGGAGTGCTTTCCCCAGGTGACTCCAGTTGCCATTCAAGATTTGGAAAATGTAAGCCTTAAGAAAGAGTGCCGTGAGTCCGGGCGCACAGCACCCGCGGCCTCCGTGGGCCGCCTTGAACTCACACCTCGCACCACGTTTACTCGCAGTCCCGCCCCGAGCCTCCACGTCTGCCGCCTTTGTCGACAGCGCTGAGGTGGGGACACTAATAGCAAAGGTGAGATTAGAGGGAAGCGTGTGGGAGAGGGAGTTGAGAAAACTGACCATTATCTAAAACCAGGGGGGTTCCAAAGCCCGAATTTAATTGACTTGATTGAATTTCTCTTATCTAGGAAGGGAAGAAACATTCTCAAGGTGAAATGCAAAGGGCCAAGAATCTTTGTGGGAAAGATAAAGGTTTGGGGCAACTGATCTTACCAAAACCATCTACCTCCACCCTCATCTCTGCCTTCCATTACATGCCCCTTTATTCTATTGTCGTCTCACTTTTCCTTAATTGCCAATATGCATCTGAAGTAGCGTCCTGACAGCTTTTGGAGGACAGCGTCATTTCAGTACCAGGGAACACCGTCACTGGGCTTAACTTCATTAAATCCGGTCTTGACCACAGTGGTGATCAAACTCTCTGGCTGTCTTTAAGCCAGTGCTCGCTCCCCGCCCTCTTTCCCTCCCTGTTGCCTTTGCTCAGGGGGAATTCATTTCTACTTTCTCCATCATCCAACGGGATTTAACTGCGAGGTTTCAGACAAACGAAGTTGTGTAAAGGTGATGGAAAAAAAAAATTAGTTTCAGAGGATGCTTAGGCCTCCTCTTTCTAACCTCGTTTTAAGTTTCAGTTGAGAAACTGTATTTGCTGAGTAGCCCGACATTTGCCGTCATTATTGCTTTTTAAGAAAAGGTAATCTTTCCCGTCCCTTTGTGAGGCTTCCTGAAAACTCAAAGCAGTGTGCGAAATTGGTTATTTGGGATCTGCTTTACTATTGCAGGAGAAAAGCTGGGAGATTAAGACTCTGAATCTGAGAAAAACTTAAAACACTCGGCCCCAATTTTACTTCTGGTTTAAGGATGAATATTATCAGTAGGTACTGGAAAATCTTGCCAAATTTCAAGGTTAAGTGTTGATTGTAAAGCTATTGCATTATTGTATTTCCTTTAGCAGGACAACAGTTTACCTATTAGGCTGGATGAAGTAGAGTTCAAGAGAGCATGCGCAGGCAGGACGGGAACATGAACTAGACAGAAAACAAAATGGTTGCAACTGCTAACCTTCATTTAAAAAGTTACAATCAAAAGTCACTAATTTTGGTCAAATTTAAGAACATAATAAGTTTAAAATGAAATTAAATATTGCTTTTACCTGAGGAGCACCATGATCATTGACCCATTTATCTTTTCTGGTGAGTGAACAAAATGCAGGTACAACTGAAAAGGGACCCTTTTTTCCCCTTAACACTTTCTCCCCCCCCCCCCAAAAAAAAAAAAAACTGACCAGGGTGCCTTATGTTCAAGTACTGAAATTATAGGTTTTAAAAGTTTTCTGAAACTCTTTTGTTCAGAAATCACTTCTGCCTGAATTGCTTTCAGATTCTGATTACACTCCCTCTCATGTTTACCTCAGATTTTTTTTTAGAAGTTTTTAAAAAATCCCCCTAATAAGAGAATAGTAACAAGAAATTCCTGTTATTATCATTTTCTGAGAAGTATTCCAGTTCTTCTTCTAAAAATTCCACCTATTTAAAAACTTACTAATAAAGTGCCTAAGGAATAATTCAGGTTTGTAGCAGGGAGGGAAGAGCAAGGATAATAAGATCCTAATGATTGATTGTTAGGCTCTCTAAATTCAATTTCAGAGCAATTCGGATGGAAGCCAAATAATTTACAAACCATTTTGTCATTCATATCTAGTTCATCCATCGATCAACAGCAAAAAGTAAAAATTGCTAATTTCCTTGCTGCTCTACCAAAAACATTTTGGGAAGGTGAAGCTTAATGTAGGATTCTCATTCATAAATAGTGGTGTAAAATTAAACTAGACCCAATGTTGTGCTAGAACCATTTTAATATAATTATACATATCTGCCAAATCCAGGAAGAAAAGGTTTATGCATATATAACTTCCAGTTAACATCTGCAAGCATAAACAACAATGATCTCAGTTTAAAAATTCATCAGGGTCAGAGCAATTGACCAATGTCTCTTTACTGCTAGGCTTACCAACAGTAAAATAACAGATGAATTAATGTCCTTTATTTCTCTTCTCTCACTCTCCTTGTCCAGACATTTTGTCGTAAAGTTTCAGTGCAGCTCACCTCCAGCCAAAAGTAATCTTTTAAAATCAGTACTCAGTTGCTCTGAATTTTGCTTATAATTATAACCTATTTAATCACGAAGAACTCCTGGAGAGGTGGAGTTCAAGGTTGCATACAATAACAGGAGATCACAGTTTTGAAGTCTAGCACAGATTAAAAACCACAGATGTACCATTTATATAAGACACACACTGATTGTCTCTTAAACTACATATTGACTCCTTATGAACATTATTTTTTAAATAAAGTAGTGCATCTAGGACAATCAGTCGCACAATTCACACAGCCCTGAAAAGTTTTTCAGTGCCAACTACCAGTTGGTCATGAAACGTGAATGAGCTTGAGACACTGTTCATTCCTAAGATTCAACCAAGGATTGGCTAAAACATTGGATCACCTCTGCTTATGAAGGCTAGGACCTTCCCTCCCTTCCCTCACAACTTGTTGTGTGATTTTTATTTTTTGGTTGTGTTTGGTTGCACATGGCTAGAATGCATTTGATAGATCACTTTGTAAATCAGGAAAACCAATGATCTAAAACTATGAGAGGATCTTAAGCAGATTGGTTTGTCCATTTCAGGTTGCTGGTTGGTAGGCCCCTTTAAGGCCCTTCATTTTTCCTTCTATGCCTCCTGGAACTTTCATCAGAGGAGTCTGAGCATCATCCCATCTAACTCTTTTAACCAATGCCTGGCTAAAACTGGAATGTCCAGCCCAGCATATTTAAAAATCACCCACAAAAAGAGGTTCTACAGGTCTTCACAAAACCTGGAATTTCCATGAGGATGTCTGATCTTTATAATCCAAGCAGTCAGCATTGAAGTTAAGCTTCCAGGAGGCAGTTTGGTCCTTATAATCCAAGCAATCAGTGGTTGAGTTAAAACCCAAGCTTGAAGCTCCATATCCCTGGGTGGAAAGAGAAGCTGGGGACTGATTGAGATGGCTGGTAACTGCATTGGTACCCATGGGACTCAGTGTGGCCCCTGGTCCAGGAAGCTGGTGATGCATAGGGGTCAAATAAGATCCACAGTCCATGCCCCCAAAGTAGGAAGTTGAGCCAGCATATCCTTGACTATAACCTGAAGCCTGAGTATAGGTCATGGGATAGGACCTCTGCATGCAGGAAGAGGAGGTGGACAAGGGATCTGACAGTGGGGAGATGGAAGCTGGGCTCCAGATAGACACTGGAGCACTGCTGCTGGCAATGGTAGGGACTGAGGTGCTAGAGGGGGGAGTGAACTGGCCACTTGTTCCACTCTCTGAACTCACTTCCCGAGCTGGAGATGTCTTCTTTTTGGCAGGTCTCACTTTATTTTGACCTCCATTCTGTTGTTGCTGCTGCTGTTGGCGGCACTTTGCTCTTCGATTCTTAAACCATACCTTGAAAGGGAAAGAAAGTTCTTTAACATGGATTCAGTAACTTGTCAGGGACAAGAGTGGCTCCTAGATAGAAATCTGTCCTACACAGACAGATGAACTAAGTAGATACTCTCCCTGCTACTAGAGACCCATTACGAGGCACCCTCATATTTGCTTCTGGAGTTGGGGAGGCTCTGTCTAAAAGCACTTGTCCCATCTTGTCCCCAGTGCATAACAATAAATTTTAAGAAAAAATCCCAAACCATATGGCTAAAAATTCTCCACCTCACTTTCTTATTTCTCCTTTAATAGACATACACATAGAAAAATTATATTTTTGATGCAATCATGGTGGAATGTCTTTTGGAGGGAGACACAAGAAAAGAGAGGGTGAACAATGTTGTTATATGCCAACAACAGCAGCTTAAATTCAGACAGTCTATAGTCCCTCTTCCAGGGATCCACAGATAATATGGAGATTGGTTCCATCACCTTATATTCTGTTTCTCCTAGAAAGACTTTCTTACAAAAGAAAGCTCAGAAGACATGATCCTGTTGAGAAAAGCTGTCTTAAAAGCCACTATTTGCTGAAAGGTTCTTTATGAATGGAGTGACTTGGATGTTCTCTTCTTTGAGCTCAAGGAGAGACCCCTCTATAATCTTCGAGGCTCAAATCTGTGCCTTCAGAGTAGTGCCACTCAGCCCATAGATGCCATTTCCTGTACTATGTTCACTGGCCTGTCAACTTAAACCTCTGCCTACAACTTTGAAAATTCTCTTTACCAGCCCTGTTCACACTCTGTAATGAAGGAACAGTGTCTGGTGTGTGAGGGGGGCTTATCAGAGAACTACTGGCATTTTCTGGGGTACAAGTCCTTAATTGTCCTCTTGAATGAGCTCTCCTTTTGATATTATAACTGTGGCAAAGTGGTGCCCCTAAGGCCACACTCAATGCCACCAACCATTCAGAGCCATTTCTTTTCTTCCAGTGAGGACTTTGATTCAATCCTCCCAAGTGCTAAAACTTCTTCCAACCCACTTTGAAAAGGCATTTTCTGCTTTGCAGTTCATGCTGATGGCTGGCAGTGTCACAAACTTGTCCTAGCTGAAGGAGAGACCCAGGTGTGTGTGTGGTTTAGATGCTAAACACTTTTTCCAGAGAACTCTGTATGGGGTTTGATTTCCAGGCAATTCAGAGTTGATTTTCCCTGTTAAGGAGGACTAAACCAAGGGAGAGGTATGTTACTAGAGATATTGTAAAGGCATTTTATCTGCTAAATAACCTAGAACTAGAAAATTTGATTTGATCCCGAAAAAGTCAAAGAAAATACATTTTTATTTATTTAGTAAAAGCACCAACTGTTTCTCTTGCCTGGCTCTGTCACCAAATTTAGGTATGATCTTGAGCAAGTCATTTGCTCTGTTTCTTTATCTATAAAATTATTTAGACCGAAGAGGAGCTAAGATTCTTTCACCCCTCAAAGTCCAGGAATATAGGGGAGGATTTCCACATAGGGGAAGGAAGGGAAGAGCTAAAACCTTGCCACTACCTGAATCTCTGCCCAACAGAGCCCCAAGGACTCATGACAGTAGCTTAACTGACACTCTCATCTTGCAACCTGGACTGAGAGACTCTTGATGATAGGACTAAATGAGAACGGAGAGGCAAAAAAGGGGAGAAAGGAGATTAGTTTATTGGTCCCCATAGAGTCTCAAGCCTTCCTTTGGTCCTAGCAAAGATCTAGGGCTCTCTGAGGTCTTCAACATACATCCCGATTGGGAGAGGGGTGGCACCGTCAGGAAAAATTGCTCAGATCTGCCCTACCTGCACTCTGGATTCAGGCAAGTTGATTTTCAGCGCCACTTCTTCCCGCATGAAGATGTCTGGGTACCGGGTCTTGGCAAACAGCGCTTCCAGTACGTCTAGCTGAGCTCGGGTGAACGTCGTCCTCTCCCGCCGCTGTTTCCGAGGGGTGGCTGCGGGACAAGAAGCCCAGGGCCCTTTAGGGTGGGGGAGCAGTTTCTCAGTCACAGGGGTTTCCGCGGGTCCTCCTTCTATCCCACTTCTATCCCACCTTCCCCCCTCTTCTCCCCCCGCCCCTCCCAACGCTCTCCCCTCCAAGGGCCTCGGCTCAGGACATACTGCCCTTTTCAGAGTAGCACCCAATTCTGAATGAGTTCGGAGATCACTCAGCCAGAGCATTACTTCGAAAGCTAACAAAACAAGCGGGAGAAAAAAGCCCAAATCCTCCCAAATCCACCTCAAACCACAACACAAACGAAAAAGCCACTCGGTTAAATCAAAGCATCTCGGAGGACAGGAAGCTCGGATGGATCGCGCGAATCTGGATCCAGCTCCCTTGGCTTTTAGCACTCCGAGAGCCTTTATTCCTCCATCTTTGAAATGGGAACATAGTTCGTACTTTTATGAGGCTTAAAAAAAACAACAACACAGATCTGATCGGAAAGGAAAGCACCCGCATCTGCGGGAGTCACAACTTCCCCGGATTAAAGGAGAAGGAACTGGGGGTCAGGGGAGAAGTCCGGGCGAGGCGGGGAGAGCTGCAAAGGGCGCACTAGAGAAAACTCCGCTTCTCCAAGAGGGCCCTTCGGAGGAACTAGGAGTGGAGTTATAAGCAAGGGCCTCGCCCCCAAGTGACAAGGGCAGTAACCTTTCTCACTCTACCCCAATGCGTGTCCACTAGTCACTCGAATTACGAATCAAGTGGCATGATTTTCTGCAACTGTTGCAGACCCACCTACTCGCTGCTTCCCAGCCCCTGTTCTCTTCTCGGTCAGTAAATGCCTGGTCTTCAATGCTTCCTTGCAAGGAAAACCCAGCAGGGACCTCACCAGGAGCTGGGATGGGGTCGGCATGACCTCCAAACTCAGGTATGGGGGGAAAAGGGTGTCACAACCCCGTGAAGCGGGCGTGGGGAAGGGCGGGGCAGGAGTGCGGGAGAGCTCACTTACCCGGGTAGCCCACGGAGGGGTGCAGCAAGTCCATACCCGAAGTGGTCAGACTCAGCCCATTGACTGCGTAAGGTGGTTGCTTAAGATAAGACATCATGCTAAGGTTGTTTGGAGGTGCAAAGTCGGCCCAAATGGGGGAGACCCAGCCGGAAGATCTCGGTTCGCCTGGGGTGGACAGGTTCAGGGTCCTTGGTGGGTGGGTTTGCAGTGGTGGAACTAAGGGCAAAACAAACAAACAAACAGAGGTGCTGGTTTACTGCTTCGGAGGCAGCAGCTCTCTCACGTTCCACCACTAACTAAAAAGAGCCCGGGCTCCGCAAGGCAGAGGCTTTTAAAGGACTTGCAGACAACCCCCCTCCACCTCCACCTCCAGCTGCTCGGGAACTAGAGGGGGATAGAGGGAGACCAGATAAACCTGTCTTCCCCACCCCCACCCTAAACTTAAAAAAAAAAAAAGACCCTAAGAAAGCAATTACAATCTGCCTTCCCCAAGAACAAAACCCCACGCCTTCAAATACACACATTGCATTCCTATCCCAACATTTGCATAGAACTCATTGGCTGGCACTAGCTAATTGTCTCAAACAAAACTTGATTGGGGCCATTTGCAGAGACAAAGAACTCTTTGGCTAAATAAATAATGCTGATAACAAAGCCCATTGGTGAGAAACAAAGAAACAATTCAAGAAATCTACCTCTCCCCAGACTGTTGCCTTTCCATGACAGAGATTTTAATTATCTTAGCTTTTTACCACTTTCAACTGCTGCGAACCTAAAATGTCAGTGCATTAAACATCTAAAATACCAACTTGCTAAACAACAAACTTGAGAAAACTGCCCAACCATTATTATTCCACATTTAAAGTCATTTCCAGTAATCATTTTCACCTAATTAGTAGTCTGGATAATTAGATTTCGAGGTAAGTAACAGATTTATTAGGGTTTTGGAGAACCTTGATTATATGTGTCTAAAACAACTAAAGCTAAACAAACAAGTATTTAACTTTTAAGCGACATCCATCAAATATTTAAACATGCTGCAAAAAAAGTGTTCAAGATTGGCATAGGGCTTGCCGGAAATTCTGAAGTAAAGTTAGAATCTCACCCATCAGATAATGACAGGCCCCAACATTTGCAAGTAGAAAGGGTGCACATTTGTAGTGCAAGCCGCTTCCATGTTGAATTTGATGTGTGGAAGCTGCAGATGCTGCAAGAGGAGGCAAATTTTCCGACAGTTGGGTGCTCAACAGCAAAGTTTCCTGCTAACTGGAACTGGCTTTTGCACATTTTAGTTTTGAAGAAAACAGATACATAAACACGAAAGTTGTGAAACTAATGCAATTTCTCCCCACCTTTAGAAAATGAGCTGGGAGGTGGGAGGGGAAAGGAAGAAAAAAAAAAAGTTATTTACTTTCTCTAGTTGAATTCTTCCTGCCACCTCCCAGTACAGAGATTCAAAATAGATGTATACATTAGCTAGCAGTTTGCAGGTTTGCTTTTATTTTCCTAAAATGTGGCACTCATCCTGCAAGGATCTCTCCTTTGAAACTTTGACACTATGGGACATTTCCTCAAAATGGCGGATAGAAGATTAGCAGTTCTCTCTTACTTTTACCAAGGTCTTAAATGAGTTTTAAGGGCGTTAGGTTTTCATATTTATATTACTTAAGACATGGAGGCACAAAGTTCCACTAATGGAACTCAGTTATTGGGACTTCTTCATGATTTCAATTCAGAGCACAAGTCATGCTTTTTCACCCTAAGATATAATTTAATGTAATTTTATAAATGTCCTTCTTGGAGGAGTTGGTATTATTAATCAGTAAAACTAATGCAGTTGCTCCTACGAAGAATTTGTTTTGTATTCTTCTCTTTTCAGGATGCAGTTTATTTAGAGGCTATGAAAGTAACATCGCTTTAAAATACGATCATTTATTTATTTCAATAGCCCCTAAGCTGGAGTCCTTTTTTTGTTGAATACATTACTACCTTGGAAAGTTCTGAACTGCTATAGAGAAAGCTAGCCATAAAGTACACACGAGAAATATGGAAGTGTTCTTACATGTCTAGCTCTCATCCAATTAGAAATGCCTGACACATCATACAATAAAGTAACACATTCCAACATAAAAAAGCAGTAATAGAAAGCAACAGGACAGAGAGCCTTCTTGGAGTTCCTTTGCCCTTGCCCATCACCAAATGGCTAAAATTCTCAGGATAGACTATTTTCACTTTGACTACTGGATCCACCTTTAAAAGAGAAAGAGGAAAACAAAAACAAAACCACGGGGTACTCTCAACGACCAACAGAGGTATTCCCTACCCCAAGAAGTGGCCGTGGGCCCTTCTCTCTAACTTTCGAATCCCTCTACGGACGCCTGTCCCCCTTCCTCTCAAAGCAGTGGAGAAGAGGAAAAAGAAATACCCTTTCAGTATGACCGTTCACGAGGCGAGGTGGCCTCAGGAGAACTCATGCCTAGGAGGAAACGGCGGTAGTGCGGTGAGTCCCAGCAGCCGGTCGGCGCCCGCACCCCCGGGCGCAAGTGGCTCGGTCCGGCGTCCCTGTCCGGCAGCCCCGCAGCCCGGGCGCCCGAGGTCCCGCTCCAGTGCCCGCGTCGGCCAGCGCAGCCTTATATCTAACGGTCAATTCGTGCAATCTGTCGCTTCCCCCTCCCCCCACCTTGTTTTTTTTTTCTTCCAAGAAGCCCATCTACCAGTTGCTGTGTCCTCGCTCAATAATAATTACCTCGTCCGAGAATTAATTATAATAAATGTTTTCTTGATAAACTAACGAGATAATCCGAGGGGCACACGTCCCTTAATTACAGGCCGCCGTGCTCAGCTCTGCTTCTCGTCCTGGCTGATTAATTTTCTGCATGATGGAAAGGAAACAAAACTAGGCGGACTGGTGACTGTGCGGCTGGGACAGACGACGGAGAGGGCCAGGAAGGCAGGGAGGAGGAAAGAAAGAAAAAAGGAGAGGTACGGGCACCGCAGAAAACAGCAGGCGCTGGCCTCTCCCCCGCAAACTCGAGTGAAAGTTTCTGGCCTCAGGGAATCAAACAACTCTGCCACCCGCGAGGGAGGGAGGAAGAAACGTGCCAAAAGGGTTGGCCTTGACTATTAATTATCGTTAGGAGAAAGCCCGGGTGTTAGCTCTGGAAGAAGCCTGGGTGTCTACCTTACTTTGGGGGAGGAGTTTCCTCTCAACTCCTCTGGTGCTAATAACTTTGGGTGGCTAGAAAAAGTCGCGAGGTGAGCAGGAGAAATGCTGATGGAGGGCCATATTACAAGGAGCGGCTTCCCCTCCCTCCCCCAAGTAATCTTCCACTGCCGGGTAGACGAAGCTCGGCCTTCTCCGCACACCACCACTGTCTGTTAAGGGGTAATTCTGATGGGGCACTTGGGTTTCAAATTAAAAAAAAAAAAAAAAAAAGTGCCCTGAAATGGAACATATGCTTTCAATAGTCACTTGAATGCATCAACACGACGACTTCTTCGGAGTTTGCGGCGCGACACGTCGCTCAGGCCCAGTGTTGGCAGAGACCCTCTGTTGATTCTCGATGGACAGACAGAGCAGAGGCTGTGCCTCTGCGAACCCCTGGATCCCGGCCCGGTCGGGCCCGGACCCACAACACTTCAATGTGCGCGAGCCTGAGAGTGCAAGAGCGCGCGGGCGGGCCCCACCGCTGCCGCAGACGGAGTACAGCTGAGGGACCGAGATCCCCAGCGGAAGGATTCCCGTCCCCAGCCCGGCTGCGGCCTCCGGCGGAGCAGGGGCCCCTCGCCACCATTTCTGCACTCCCCAGGTGCGCGCGGAGGGCTACGCGGAGCGCACACCAAAGCATCCTCGGCAAAGTCACGTTGGAAAACCACACTTCCTCGCTGCCTCGGCCTGGTGACCCAGGTCTAGGATCACGACTACCGTGTGTGGTAGGGGGAGGGGAGCTGCACTCCCAGGGATTGGGGTGGGCGGTGTGATTAAAAAAAAAAATACGAGAAAGGGAAGCCTTTGGAAGATGATGAGAACAGAGCTGTTCTTGGCTTTGGAAGAGTCGAGCAAAAAGGAGCGGCGAGCTCTGGGGTGGAGGCGACGCCGGCGCTGCCCGCCTCCTGGGTTAACCGCTCGGGTTTCGGTTCATGTTCTTTAGGGGTAATCTGGGGGTTTGAGAGGTGGCTGCCGGTCCCAGCCGACTCGCAAAAGAGTTGGTCTTCAGGCCCAAGGGCCCAAGGAAGCCTCTACCCTATTATTATTATTATTATTATTATTATTATTATTATTATTATTATTTAACCCACCCACCTAGCTACATCTGCATCTTTTTGTCTCGGGCTCTAAAAACGTCCTTGGGACCAATCCAAACGACCCCAACCAAACGTGGGGGCCAAAAGATCGAAGGCAAAATCCCAGAATGGCGTGGACATAAAAACCCACAAACAACCCCCCTCCCAAACGCCCCAGATTAGATTCGCAGGATTTCGACGATTTGCAGTAGTGGCGACCCCCGGGAGCACACTCCCTCCCGCCCTCCCACTCCCGCCCTCTCTCCAGATTGTCAATTTTTCTCAATGATCGTTATTACACTTCAAATAAAAGAGAAAAAAAATACATCGGGCTTCAGATGAACTCCACGTTCGCAGTGGTGCATGGGTCGGTCTATTGGAGGTCGGGGGTGATGACAGACAGAGGGATACATCGATATGGATATAGACAGACAAGACAAACGGACACTTACCTTACAGCCGCATTGGAGGTTAAGGGGGGAAAATCAAATTATCCTTCAGAATCCCAAATATCCAGCTATCCTAAAAGAAATCAAGAGTATTCAGTTAGAAACCTTGCAGTCTTCACCCTTCCATAAAAGTCGAACACAACCAAAATATATTATATATTTTTTTCCAGAGAGAACAGAATATGAAGAAAGTGCCTGAGTTAGAAAGGCGTGCGCCCCTCTAAGATACATACAAAGTAGACGTGGTGAGTGAGGGCTGCTGTAGCGATTTTTATTTTTAATAACAGTGGAGGCTGAGTTGGAGCTGAGGTCGGTTCCGCTCTCAGGGAGATTTGCTGAGAAAGCGCCTCTCTGGCAACTTTTTGACGCAAACTCTCCAACCAATGGCAGGGAGAGAATGATTGACACATCTAAGCCAGAGGGAAAATAATAAAAACACACAACAGGGGGAGGAAAACAGGCCTCTGCTGCACGGGGGGACGAGCAGGCAACAAATCCAGGCCTCCGACATTACCAGAATGTTCTTGAAAGACACTGGGCTCCGCTTAAAATATACATTATGGGCCGGCGCATGTGAACTAATTGTATAATTAAAATGATGGACAGGGAGGCCTCCCCTTACCTTCTTTCCCTCATATTTCTTTACACTCCTTTCTTGTACCCTTTCCTTTTGGTTTTAATTTTCTAAAATAACAAACAATTTAAGCTAGGAAGATAAAAATATTTAAGACTGGAGAAGGGTGGGTGTGAGAGAGAACTGGGTTCTCCCTCCAACACTAGCAATAAGTACGAATCCGAGACAGAAAGCAAGCCATACTGAAACTTAAAAAGAGTACGTCCTCTCAAACAGAGCCAGACCACCTTGGGGCCAGAAAGAGTGAAGGAAGGAGGCCTGGGAGTGAGTTGTGGACCTGCAGGGAAGATGGAGATAGACACCCAAGCCAAAGAACAAACTATTCAAAACAAAACAAGACAAAACTCCTCTCTTCAAGTCCTTATAAATATCCCCTGGTCCCCGAGAGCGGGAGATCTAGTCTCCGGGTTTCAGTTCAGTGTTTTTGGAGTGGAGAAGCCCACGGAAGGCTATAAAAAGCACGAGCCCCGAAATCTAACTCCAAGGCTGGTTGGGAGGAAGCAGGAGGGCCCGGGTCAGGCCTCGCGGGTGCGGGTGTGGGCGAGAGCCTCGGCTGGAAACAGTTTCTGCATTAGAACAAACGCCACCCAACTCCCAAGGCTGCGGAGCCTCCCGGAGCTCACCGGGTTGGCGCCCCGAGAGACCAGGTCTGAGAGCTGGGAGGCAGGGAGGTGTTGGTACCAGGCGACCCCAGCCGGAGAAAGCTAACCTCAGCCCCACTTTTCCGCCTGGCAGAGAGCGAGGATCCGATAGCTTTCCCACCGATCGAGCCCTAGAAAGGCAGAAACAGATTGGGCGGAGTATCGGGTGGTAGGGGGACAAATGTAACTCCTGAGTGTGTGCACGGGGGTTGGGTGGGGGTGGGGCTGGCGGGAGCACAAGACAGCTCTCTACCTTCACAAGTACCAGTGCAGGAAAAGAAAAATAAAATCTCTTTCTAAACACCCCCACCCACCCACCCACCACCACCACCAGGGCAAGTGGGCCCAAAGAAACAGCTCGCTGCCTTTAATTTGGGGACCTATGTTAATGAAGTTGGTAATTAATTCGTCGCTTTGTTGTCGGTTCTTATACTGTATGTGTAATCAAATGTGGCCGTCCTTGGGATTTACAGCAATTAACGAATTACGGGAGTGCGCACGAGGCAGCAAGCTCTCAGCAGCCGGGCTGGGCTGTGGCTCCGGCTCGGCCTAGGGCTGGGCACTCTGAGGCCGAAGCCCGACTCGCAGGTGTCTCTAGAGGTTTGGGCCCCGGCGGCCCCACGAGCCCCCGAGCGGCCCCGGGCCCGCCCTGCTCTTCCCGGGCCCTCCGCAGCAGCTCCAGTCTGAGGAAACCCGCTGGCTGTCGCGTTCCCAGGAGTCACGACTTTCTGGGGGCCGGGCTGGGGGGGAGGGTGAGTACGGACCTTTTAAAATCACCCCCTCCCCCACTGTGCTGAAACACCTGGCGACTGCCCCTCAGGCCTTTAATTTGGGAAGGGAGAGAGGGAACAAATGCCCCAGGCAGTCTGTCCTCTGTGGCGCTGGCTGTTGAAGTCCAGTTCGGGTACTCTTGGTCAGAGTCACCACGCTTTCGATCAAGGAAGGTCAAATCCATGCGGATCACCGGAATCAGAGTATCCCTTCCTACCCAAAACCCCGCCAACAAAAGACAGGGTTTCCCCCAGTTTGATCATAATGATGTTTAAGGCATCAAAGATGGAAAAAGAAAAATGAACATTGAGGATATGGCTCAGGGAGGCCTTGGGGACAGTGGGGGTGGGGTGGGGTGGAGAAATATTAGACCACACGCTTGTGACTGGAAAAAAAAATGGATTGGGAGATCTTTCTGTTGTAGGGTCCAGTATCGTGGGAAACCTCTCAAGTCTGAAGTAGAGGTTTGGGATGTCCTCTAAGATGACCCCGGGCTGCAGAGCCTCCCTGATAATTCCGGGGTTCTTTTAGGGGTAGGTTTCTGCGCGATGGGGCGTGAGAGGGCTTCCCCCTTTTCCGCTACCCGCAGCAGACAGCTCCCGCTTCTCCTTTGCCCTCTAGTCTAACTTCGCAGAAATACGGTGCCAATAAACCACGAGTTGGAAATGGACAGTGTTAAATAAACAAGGGTCTCTTTAAAATTCTCATCCACTTCAGATGTCTAAAGTAAGATTGTGATGATTTTGTCACGGTTTGGTAAATTTACCCCTTTAAGAGGCTTTCATAAATCCCAGAACACACCTTCAGCCAGATTTGAATATAGATTTAGGTTTTAAAACCCAGAAGCTGGAAACACCGCTTTATCAAAGAGAATTTCCCTTTAGCTTAGCAATGTGCTGAAGCTCTTAAAAGATTGGATCTGAGAGAGAGAGAGAGACAGACAGAGAGAGAGAGAGACAGAGAGGAGAAAGAGAACTAGAGACAGAGAGATTCAGACAGGGAAAAAAAAAAAAAAAAAGACTTTCTTTTTCTTTCTAGAGGAATTCTGCCCAGACTCTGCAGCAGTTGGTAGCAGGCAAGCTTTCTCCTGGGTGTCGCCTGGAAAGTTGCAAAATTGCTCTTCACCTGTAAGAACATGCTCTTTATCTTCCAGTCTCTTCTTGTCAATTTGGAAATTGCAGACAGCCTGGCTCAGGTACAGTTTCCACAAACCCTACTCTAGGTCAGGACAAAAGCCACTGGCTTTGGGGGAAGGGGGGCTGGGCTGTTTCACTGAAAACCTTAGAGGCTTGGTGGGAGGAAAAGAGTCCTTGGATGAAAACTTCTAACTCTTGATTTTCAGTAAGTTCTTAAACTTCCCATATACTTACTATCTGCTCATTGTATTTCTTTTCTATGGGTTTAACTTTTTTCCCCCCATTTCTGTGTTTTTCATTTTTTTTTTCAATCAATCTGACTTTTGGTAGCATGCTTTGTGCTTTTAAACAATTTTCATTAACATGTGGATGGTTTTTAATTGCCAAGTGTACAATTATCTTGCTAAGCATATGACATATAAGTATTCAGAAGTGAAATTAAGAAAACAATACACAAGGAAGCAAATTATTTGTCAAGCTTGCATGCAGTTTCTAGAATATGGCTGGTATTTATATTTTGAAATCTAAGTTCATGTTTAGCATTAACTGGGCTTCCTTTCTTCATCCCACATGCCTGGCCAGTTCAAAATACTTCAAACTTTCCTCCAAGTTTATTAACTATGAGGGAGGGTTAAGTTGGGGGAGGGGGGAAGAGAGACAGAGAGGTCCCGGTTCTTCTAGGCTAATTAAAAAAAGAAGAACAAAACCCATATTCCGTGAGAACAACCTCTCTGGGGAAAAGGGGACAGTTAGATGCTCTGAACACCCACTTTGGAAATATGAAGATTAATTTCCAATCTTTTCAGCAATTCAGTGGACAGTGAGGGACCACATTTTGCCTGAGATCTACCACAGTCTTTAGAAGGAAGTCATTTTTCATTAAGTTTTTAAGACATGACTTTATTACAAACTTTGCCAAAATCAATAATAACCCCAATTTAATATTGGCCATGCAAGCCGAATTTGAGGGGAAATGTAAGGCAACCGATCACTTACGAACTAAGCTTGGGTTGTTCGCTCCCTGCATTACGGTCGCCTTAGAAAAGAGAGTAAAGGAGAAAGAAACAACTTCAAAGATAGGATTGTGCTGTCTTGATAAAAGAGCAGGAGGCAAACTCCAAATGCAAAAAAAAAAAAAAAAAAAAAAAAAAAGGAAAAGAGGACCATGTTGTTCCGGAATGAAACGGATTAAGATTGTGTGACAAGTGCAAGATGTGGGGCTGTGAGACATTTATGAGCTGAGTGTGAGCTGGGAGCTATGCATCTGTCCCTGGGAGTGTGGGGACCAAGGGTGTGTACAGAGCAGGGTTAGAGTGAGGGATAGGAAAGAGTTCTGTGAGTGTGAGAGATGAAACAAGTGTGTGTGTGTGTGTGTGTGTGTGTGTGTGTGTGTGTGTTGGAAGGGTGTGTTGGAAGGGTGTGGATGGGAATGTGGATGGATTGATGAAGGGTGGTAGCTGTCAGTTTACATAATTTTCATCTCCTGGTCTTGAAGTTTCCTTGAAATCAATTCTACTGCAGGCAGCAGCCTTGAGTTTACAGAGGTGATATAAAACAACCATTACAGTCCAATATCTTGCCTGTTTGCAAACTTCATTTAAAACTGGGGAAAAAAAGACCCAGGAATGGTTTTGTAAGAAAGGAAAAAAAGAAGAAAAGAAAACCACAGTGAAGCTTTAAACTAGTTTGGATAAATCTCTAATCTTTTATTTGTAACCTTTTACAAGCTTTATTTCCTGTATATGAAAAGCTTCTTTTATACGGGCACGACAGACTTTTCCTTTGGATTTTTAATTAGAGCCCATCAATTGTAGCCATATTTAAGAATCAATATAAAGTAATCCTTCGAGATGGGATAAGGTTTTAATCGAAAATCTAATTTCCCACTCTTTGCAGATCATTTTAAGGGCTGGTTGATTAAAAAAAAAAGTTCAACATTTAAAAGACATGACACCTAAAACCTGGAAAAGATCATGTCTACAAGAAACCAACTTATATTGCCTTACAAAGAAAAAGTCTGGCTGTTGAAGGGAACTTTTTTCTTCCTCTTAGAATTTCACTTATTTATTTATTTATTTTTAAAAGCTACTCTCTAAGGTGGCTCCTCAGAGAGTGTGTTCACATTGAATGGGGAGGAGAAAAGAGAGAAATTGTTCCAAATAGTATTTCATGTGCAAAAGATAGTAACCTAAATTTTTTATCAACAAAGAAAACAGATCTTGACAGATCCGTTTCACTACATGCTCATCAATTCCCAAGATTAGAGACTGAATAACACACTACTTTTCACTTTTGTCCATAGATATAAACTTTCTACCTTAATATCCAGGAATGAATATTTCTGACCAGCTTCAAAACTTCAATTATAGAATTTAGATATTTTTTATAATGAAAAAGTAGCTTATCACAAAAGGCATAGAATTTTATACAGTTCTACCAGAATTTGTTAGCTTTCAATTTGTCTACAAATATATATATATTTTAAAAAAAAAAAGGAGAAGAAGAAGAGAAAGAAAAATGGAAGAAAGGAAGGAAACAAAAACTAATTGTAGATGCATAGTCTGGACACTTTTTCTCTGATCTCGCCTGAGGTATTTGTTCGAAAGCTTCACATAACCTAAATATGCACAGTATATTTTCAACATTCTCTGCTTTAGTTTGAGATCTACAAATCATCTGTAAATTAGAAAGACCCCCCCACACACACACATACACACAAGTTTACAGAAGTATTCTCAGTCACTGTACTTGTTTTTATTATTATATCTGTTAAATGCATTTGAAAAAAATGAACTCATCCTGTTTGCTTTTTAAAAATCTGAACGAAGTGGGTTTGCACATGTTTGATACCCATGCTTTTATCTGCAGAAATTTCAATTTATTTAAAAGCCTGGCGTTTAATGCACGACATGACCGCATGAATTTTAGAGAAACCCTCTTGTATTTCTCCGTAATCGCGTCTAATGAAAACCTGGGATTTTCCATTATTAAAAAAAAAAAAGTGAAAATATAATGCATCTTCATTAGGAAAATTGACTGCTGTGCTCACTACAGTTCTTAATTGAAAAGGCAACCTATTTTAATGGTGTGGTTGAGAAGAAGATTACATACTTTATCCAAACACAAAGACAATTAATAATGAGAAGCAGGCTGCTGCCATTAACTCTAATGCAGTTGCATCAATGTCAGTGAAAAGTGCTCATACCTGAGATGCACGGTGCATACTCCCCCGGCTCCCTCCTTCCCCAATTCACCCACTCCTTATTTTGGGTTCTTAAGGTGCAAAGCGCCAGGGCTGGCTGTGGTCAGGCGGGCTATTTTCGGACAAGTGCTGCGCGGGGCTGGTCGCCCCTGCCCGCGGGTCGCTGGGTCCCGGGCTGCGCCGCCCCGCCCGAGGCGCCCGGGTTGCTGGGCTCTCGCTCAAACCTTGCGCCCTCCCGCCTGCGCGCGCGGAGCCGAGTGAGGGCGGCTGCGGCCCCAGAGCGCTGGAGGATTTGGATGCTCAGAGCCACCTGGTACATTTTGAGAAGTTTAACGAAGCAGACTGTGCTACCTCAGAGACTGGGTTCTGCTCTGATTCATTTATGGAAAAGTTATGGTGGTGATGGTAGGGATCTTGTAAAATCGAGAGTGTGTTTGGAGAGGACCGTTGAGCGCACATGGTCGTCTGGCCAATTAACCAAGTTTTTTTTAAAGCGTCCCCTCTCCAGCTCTCGGGCCAGGGGAGCAAAGGGTGCGTGCATGTGTATGTGTATGTGTGTATGTGCGCGCGCGCGTCTGTGCGCGCGCGTGTCTCTGTATCTGCGTGTGTACTCGCAAGCGCGTGTGTTTTGGGGAAGAGGGGCATTCCAATTTTTTCTTAGACCCTATTACGTCCTCACTGTAGGCTGGAAGGAGATCGCCGCGGTCTCTGGGCTTTGCCCTGGTGGACTAGACACGGCCTGTTGAGAACACGCGCGGGCAGCCTTAGATGCATGGTAGGTAGCTGAGATAACCAGCTCCGGAAGGGGAGACCCTGAGCTCTCGCCCTTGGAGCGGAACAAGCGGCGACACTTGGTCCTGGGCCTGGTCCAGTGGTCGCCAGCGTTCCCAGAAGTGCTCGAGTTGCCATCCAAGTCCTCATTTCCCAGAGCGAGTACAGGTTGAGGAAGGGGCAAACTCTCAATCTGGGTGCTTAGAAAGATACTTTGGTGTTCTTGCTTGGCCTCCTGGAGCACCTGGAACCAGCTGTGGTCTTCTGCCTTCCATAGTGCCATAGTGCCCTCTTCAAGTCCGGGCTCAGGTAGCTAAGGAAGTGCTGTCTCCCATTAGTATCACCCTCTTCCTGCTTCCCAATCTCCACCCTGACCCAGTGTGGTCCAGGGCACTGCTACAGGCTACAGGCACATCCAAGTCCAGTCCATCACTTCCCATCACTAGAGAACTGGTGGGGAGAGCACACCTTTGGGGAAGTTCCCAATGTTTCTTGCTTTGGGCTGTCATAAACAGCAGCTATTGATAGGGCCTGGGCCTGAGGAAGGTGTCTAGGAAAGAAGAGAGAGAAGCAGGTAGTTAGACTTCTGAGACTGCCCTAAAGATACTTGCACACATCCACCCTCATGTTGAAGGAAGATCCCATTCTCTAAGGGCCAACTAGACACACTCTAGTTTGAGTGCTAGCCTCACAGGAAAGCTCCTTCCCCCATATGCATGCTTCCCTCTGCAGCCCTCAGTACCCTCAGTCAACCTTACCCCATTCATCTACAGACTTCCTGAAGTCTGAGCACCTTTGTGCTTCTGTCCATGAGTTGGGTTAGGGAGCCTCTCAAAGGCTCTTAAGAAGGCCTGGAGTTTTCCCAGAAGGCTCAGGCTCTTCTTCTCCCTTCCTTAGGGAAGGTGGATTTCTAGAACATTGTAACCTCTCTTTGGTGAGAGCTAGCTATCAACTATTTGTGATCCAGGAACCTTCTCTCCTCCTTCCCCACCTCAATCTATGATGAGCCTCCCTGCAAGATGCACAGAGAGCTTTTCCTGTTTCTTTCAAATGCATTTTTCTTTTTTTTTAATTTTTTTTTAATTTTAGATGGACACAACATCTTTATTTTATTTTTATGTGGTGTTGAGGATCGAACCCAGTGCCTCATGCATTCAAGGCAAGCACGCTACCACTTGAGCCACATCCCCAGCCCCTCAAATGCATTTTTCAGATGGCAAAAGTTGAAGTATTTATCACCCAAAGCCTGGTGTCTGCTTTTGGAGAGGCCGTGTGGGTCAGGTCTCCAGACTAGTGAAAAGCAGTTCTCTTTTAGTATAGCTTGAACTCTGGATGTCACTTGAAAAACAACATAAAAGCAACAACAGACTCACTTGTATTCGTGGATCTATTTCTTGGCATTTAACCTATGGATGCTCGGAGGCATCTTTGTTAGCATGTGTCTGACTTTGGATAGCCACTCAATAATGACATTCCTAATCATTTATTGAATACCATTTAAGCTAATTCAGCAATGGGAGTAACTCTCAGCTTAAATGGCAGTTTCCTGGCAGCTTATCCAACTAATGAACAAACATAAAGGGAAAGATATAATTGCTTCTAATACTTATATGACAATTAGAGCCATCACTTAAAGGACATACGTATCACATCAATTTTGGACAGTATGTTTTGGGTTATTTTTGGAAAAGCAGCTTACCTTTGGTTTTATTCTCTTGTATTTGATGCACAGAATATGTCAGAGAAACAGGTATAATCTGTAGATATTGAGTATCAAAAGAATCATGGGCTTGAATTTATCCTGATCTTTTTCTACTGTTTCAACAACAAAACAGAAGATGCAAAGGCTTGGGTGAAGACTTTTTCTAACAAAGAGACAATCTGTAGACACTAGAAATTCACCAAGGAATAGGTCATCTCAAGTAAGTCTTTTTCTGTGATAAACAAAACAATTCTATTATCTGTAAGAACTGTTTTTAAATGTTCTAGTAGTTGGCACTGTATAGATATAACCTCAGTCAATTATAGAATCTTATTAAAGATATTCCAACAAAAACAAAAAACATTTTACATTAGACTGTACAGTGAATACATTTATTTTTCATGTGCAATATTTTCCATTGAATGTCTGATTTATTAAAAGATGTGTGATTATCAATCCAAGAAGTATCCAGAGAAAAATTATTTTTTAAAATGTGGGTTGTAATATGAATTCACATTCATTCATTTTCCATTTGATCAGCATAGATGGGACCTACCATGTAGTAGGCAATTGTCAGGAATTGATTATCTCATAGAGACCCATGTTCAGGACTGGGAACTAAGTTTCTGGGGTTTTTTTTTTCTTTTTCATTTCAAAGCAGACAGTCAAAATACGCATTTGATCTAAAAGTTTACGGCACCTTCTTCTTCTGGACCAAAGTTAACCTTGGGGAGATCTGTCAGTTGCTCAAGGTTTGGAGCTCCACAGCAGTGTTTCTGGGGAGAACTGTAGGAGTTGTTTGCAGAACCAAAGTATGTGACTCTTAATGTTCAAATTTGATTAGTTTCTAAACAATAAAATCAGAAAGCAACTGAGTGTATGATTTATTATGTATTAAATTCTCTATTCCCCAGTAGAAGATACTTTTATAGGAATAAAAACAAACTTTAGATTTAAGTCTATATTATTCTTTTAGTCAATGTCTAAAAGATATGTATGTACCATCATTATATTCTATTTTTAAGAGAATGCAAAATGTATTCAAAATAATTATGAATAAGATTTACTTTTTAAAACCCCCTTTCTGAGCTAGGAATAGTTATTGCACTTTTATTTGTTTTGGGCCATTTTAGCTTCAACTATTTGCCAATTTTGGATATGGATGAGTTTATTTCCCTTGAAATTTAGAATTTCCTATGTGACAACTTTGTTTTGAATACGGTTTATTTAAGTCAAGTTTCTCTTCCCTTTTTTTATTTGAATCTTATCTACAAAACAAATATTATTGTGAATTTTTTCTTAGGTTGTTGATAGAATTATTGAATGTGGTGATAAAATGACAGATTAGAACTGAGTCTCCATAGAGGTGGCCAGAGTATATAGCCTTCTTTTTTCTGATGAACTCTGGCAGAAGGAATTAAATGCTACCTCTTATAAAGCAATCTGCCTCATCTATGTGTCTTTGGACACTGAGCTCTGTCCTTACCAATAGTTGTTTTATCTTATGGGCATGATGTGTGAATCATGGCATCCATCCATAGCCTGTGGTCTATAAAGAGGTCACATTAATTAATGTTCTTTTAAAAAACATTTTTAAAATAAATATTAGTTGTAGATAGACATAATGCCTTTATTTATTTATTTTTTTAATGTGGTGCTGAGGATTGAACCCAGTGCCTCACCCACTCTAGTCGAGCACTCTACCACTGAGCCACAACCCCAGCCCCTGATTAAAGTTCTTCATGCAAATTATTGAGAAGGTTGTTGTTGGTGGTGTTTTTTCAAATCCTAAAACATCCAAAACCTCATTTTTTAACTTTCCACATTTGGCCTTGAATTTCCTTCACAGTTAAGAGGATCCGAGAGCCCCTTTGTTTCAAAGCTGCTTATTTTGGTGTTCAAGGTGTGAGTTTGTTCCAGGGACTGCACTTAAGATTTTTAAGTGCCATAAATTCTTCAAACTAAGCCTCTATAGTGCTTACACCACCTTACCAGTTTATATTGGGCAACCTTAAGAATTAAAAACAAAGTTTCCATGAGATTAGACAGCTATTTATATTATAAATATGGATTTATTAAATTTAACTGACAAAGTGGTATTGCAAGTAGAGGTGAAAACACAGGCTTAAATTAAATAGAACATTTAATTTCCAATTCTCTGTGCAGGTGGGGTATGAAATAGAATGCTAGTGTTACTGATGCCAGGATGCATGCCTATTTTTATGCTTCCATAAGGAAGGTAGGCAATGGAAAAGAATACTTACTAAAGTACGACAGCATTTGTGTATAGATTCATTAGCTTAAGGAGGGCAGTGCTTGCCTTATGGAAGACAATGAGTCTCTTGATACCCAAAAGGTATATGAGAAAGATGGTGAAATGAAAAGGAGATGTGAATCCAGACACTCCATCAGCAGCCGTACCCTGCGACAGACCCAGAGGCAACTCCAAAGCCACCAGGGCAACTGCCTGTTCAGTTTGCCAAAGAGCCAGATGCTGTTGCTTGGAAGAATCTCTTCCACAGCTTGATGTCTGGGTCCTGTGATTGCCATCCAAAGAACAGTGGTGGGGCATGCTGGGATGAATGCAATCCCGGCATCCCACGACAGTGTTTTCTTTTTTAAAAAAAAGAGTCATTTTTAAATTGAGTAAGTTTTAAGACTGACATTTTATTTTAGGAATTTTAGAAGGAAAAATGGAGGGTAAGAGCACAAGTCAAGGCTATGTGTTTGGAAAAGTAAATCCTCTTAAAACTTAATTTTGCTTATGGGTCATATTTAGTTATCCCATGAGGATTGAGCATTTAGAAAGAGACAAAAGACCATCCATCATTCACAGTAATGGAATAAATATCACTGTAATCTAGAAGAATGGTGATGTGGAAAGTATTTATTATTTATGTTATTACCTATGGTCATTTATAATATTTATTCATGTGAAATAAAAGTAAGATAGTTAGTGTTAGTTTTACCATAGAATTTTAATTGTAGATGCCACTGGACGTTTGTTTAAATTTTTAAAAAGTGATAAGAAAAATGATTAGTGACTTTTAAGGGGAAATATCATGCCTGCCTGAATCTCTGATGAGTCACTGACAACTCTTCTTACATATCACCAGTGGATTCCCATGAAGCAACATCTCTTCTTTTCAAAATGTGTGTTAGTATTTGCTGTGTTATAGCTGGGTGAATAATAGAGGCTGTCTTTGAATCATTCAGACCACTTCAACAAATGAACATAATTTGATCCCAGTGCACAACCAAAATCTATACTCTTTTTATGTAATCTTTTATATTTTTTTGTAATTATAGGAATTTTTTTCTTAATATTCCCAGACTTTGTTTAATAGCCTGATTGTAAGTGCCAGAGTAAATCTGTAATTTCTTTAATCATTGTGATCAATGTGAATCAAGCATGATTAATGCAGTCAGGGTACAAGGTAATGGTTAAAGAGATAATCAAAATATTTGGATAGCAATAACTTACTTCAGAGCAGTGTTTCTCAACTAGGGGTGATTTTGCCTCCCAGGAGACATTTGGCAATGTCTGGAGACAGTTTGGGTTGCCACAACTCTCATCTGCTGGGTAAAGATCAGGAATGTTGCTCCATACCCTGTAATGTAGAGGATAGTCCCTCATGGCAGATAATTATCTGGCCTAACATGTCAATAATGACAAGCCTGAAAAATTCTGAATATAGATAATATTGCTGTTATTTTAAAAAGTTTGCTAACTACCAAATAGCTAAATAGTTTCATTAATACAGAAGAAAAATAAAATAAACTTATTCAAACACACACACACACACACACACACATATTTATATATTTATTTATTTGGTACTGGGGATTGGACCCAGAGGTACTTTACCACTAAGCTATGTCCCTAGCCTTATTTTTTTTTTTTTTGAGACAAGGATATTACTAAGTTGCTTAGGGCCTCACTAAGTTGCTGAGACTGGCCTTGAATTTGCCATTCTCCTGCTTCAGAGTCTTGAGCTGCTGAGATTATAAGCATGCACCATGGTGCTCAGCTTGTTCAGATATTTGTATATTTGGGATCATATAGACAAGACATAAAGCCATCATATTATTGTTTGTTTGTTTCTTTCTTTCTTTCTTTTTTGGTAAATTTTATACTGAGGAATGGTTCAGGGGTGCTTTACTACTAAACTACATCCCCAGTCATTTTTTTTTTTTAATTTTGAGACAGTGCTTGTTCTTCAATGCTATGTATGCAGAATATAAGCAAGTGCTAATATTTTTTTCTTAATTCAGGTGTTCATGCTGCAGGGCTAAACTTGTTCAACAGGTCATACCTTTGCCTTAGTTAAATCTATGGGTGAAGATACTGCCACTGGACAAGACGAAGGTGGTGGGTACAGTTATCAATGGGCCTCGTGGATCTAGGCAGGGAGACACAGGCACAGAGGCCTTGCTAGAGAATGAAACCAACACAGAAGGGTGGGAAGAACTGCCAGAAGGTAGAATAGTCCAGTTTGGACAAATTACACAAGAAGGGGACAAATGGAAGTTAATGGAATAAAGCATAACGTGGAAATAACAAACGGAACAGCAATGAGTTTATATTAGCATCTGAGTGATGCTATGGCCTGAATGTTTTGTGTCCCCCTCAAGTTTACATGCTGAATTCTTAACCTCTAAGGTGATGGCATTGGGAAGTAGGGCCTTTGGGGAGGTGATCAGGTCATGAGGTTACAGTCCTCATGGATAAGATTAGTGACCTTATAAAATGTGTAAATAAAAATGTTAAATAAAAAATAAAGGGGAATCTTATTTGCCCTTTCTACCATATGGTGATACAGCAAAAAAAAAAAAAAAAAAAAAAACCAAAAAAACATTGCTGTCTAGAATCCAGAACACCTGAATACACTGGACCCTGTGAATCTGTCCGGATCTTGGAATTTCCAGTTTCTAGAATAGAAAAAATTAAATTTCTGGTTGTGTTCAGCTACTGGGTTTGTGGGGTTTTGTTATAACAACTTGAAAGGACTAAGACAGGAAGTTGGTACCAGGATAGGGCGCTGCTGTAGTGAACACCTCGAATGTGGAAGTGGCTTTAGAACTAGGCCATGGGGAGAAGTTGGGAGAGATTTTAAGCACATGCTAGAGAGAGTCTGTATTGCTTTGAATGGCCCTAGAAAAGGCAGTTCTGGTGAGGACTCAGAAGGAGACCATGAGAACTATACAGAAAGCTACACCTTAGAGAATACCTAAGTGGTTGTGAATGCTGGTAGAAGTAGGCACAGTAAATCTCATTCTGATCAGGTATCAGATGGAAATGAGGAACATGCTTTCGGAAACTGGACAACAGGGCATTTTTGTTTTTTGCTATAAGTAGCAAAGAACTTGGCTGAATTGTGTTTGTGGCCTTGTGTTTTATGCAGAGTAGAATTTGTGAGTGCAAAAAAGGGATGTTTGGCTAAGGAAACTCTAAGCAAACTGTTGAAGGAGTCTCCTGATTCCTCTGGACTGCTTAAAGTGAAATGCAAGGAAGGAGACATGGTTTGATGATGGAATTATGAATCCAAAGAGAAGCAGAACTCAAGAATTTGGAAAACTGTCAGCCTCTTCATCTTGAAACAACCTGCTTGGAAGAGAACAAGTGTATGGCCACGCAACTATTTGAAAAGGAGATTAGTGTGGATAGAGCATCTCAAGGGAAACCAGGTGCTATTCTTGGCTGGGGATGTTAGTGCCCATCCATGGAGATGTTCGAGCCATCTAAACAGAAACCAGAAACTGTTGTCCAAAACAATGGAAGAACAACTCCAAAGACATTTTAGAAATCATGGAGCTGCATCTCCTATCACAAGCCCAGAGTACCAAAACTGGGAGTGCAAGGTGATTTTAAAGAAGACTCTCATGGCTGGGTGTGGTGGCACACGTCTGTAATCCCAGCACCCCTGGAGGCTGAGGCAGGAGGATCACGAGTACAAAGTCAGCCTCAGCAAAAAATGAGGCGCTAAGCAACTCAGTGAGATCCTGTCTCTAAATAAAATGCAAAATAGGCTTGGGATGTGGCTCAGTGGCCAAGTGCCTCTGAATTCAATTCCCAATACTGCCTTCCCCCCAAAATAAATAAATAAATAAATAAATAAATAAGAAGAGGACTCCTGGGAGCTCCCACTGACTAACTTCCCCTCACATGACTGATTCTGAACTTTCTGTGCTCCTCAGCCACTCCAGATGTGGCTCTGGGGAGCCCTGGTCTATATGTGTGTGAGCCAGCAAAATTATGGGGATGTGGCTGCTTTCATCTAGATCACAAAGGATGCCAGGAGAACCTTAGAGCCCAGGCAGAGAACTTAGGTCTGAGCAGGGCCACCACAAAGGACCCGCCTAGGGCAAGGCCCAGTGGAATCTTGGGAAAGGGACAATTCCCACGACTCCAAACCCATAGGAATCGCCGGTGTCTGATTCCAGCCTGGGAGCATCACAAGCTCACAACTCCTACTCCTGAGAACAGTGGCATGGCTGGACCCAGGGAAGCCATGTAGACAGGACATCCAAAGCTGTGGGAGCCGCAGAGCTAAGGAGGCAGACCACCACCCCAGTGGGGCCGGAAGGCAATGGGCCTGAAGAGCAGAGCTTTGAGCCAAAGATGATTCTTAGGCCTGAGGACCTCACAGAGTTTCCATTGTAGTCTGGACTTGTTTGGAATCTGCCACTTTCTTTCTTCTTTCCTAGTTGTTCTTTTCGGAATGGGAGTGTTTATTCTACTACATTCGTCCCACCTCTTGTCTTTGGGAAGCATACGGCGTTGGATTTCAAACTCCCAGGTAGAGGTCAGTTTGCCTCAGAATGAACCTCAGCTTGACTCTGACCTCAGCTTGATTTAGATATTTATTTATTTTTTTATTTTTTTGAGAGAGAGAGAGAGAGAGAGAAAATTCCAATATTTATTTTTCAGTTTTCGGTAGACACAACATCTTTGTTGGTATGTGGTGCTGAGGATCGAACCCGGGCCCCACGCATGCCAGGCAAGCGCTACCGCTTGAGCCACATACCCTGCCCCTTGATTTAGATATTTAGAGGAGGCCCTGGAATTTAAATTTTGTGAATTGAAGCTGGAATGAGTTAAGACTTTTGAAATCCAATGAAGTGAATTGTGCAATCCAGAATGACAGGAAGTTTGAGAGAACCCAGGGAGGAATGCTGTAGTCTGTTTGTGTCCCTAAAATTCACATCCTGAAATCCTTACCTCCAAGGTGATGGTATTGGGGGTGGGCCTTTGGGAAGTGATGAGGTCATGAGAACACAATTTTCATGAATCGTATTAGTGACCTTATAAAGGAGAGCCCAAAAGGACTCACCCCCTTCCACCTTGTTGTGAGAACACACTGTCTATCTATTGACAGGTACCAAATCTGCCTTGATAGGAGGCTTTCCAGCCTCCAGACTGGTGAGAAATAAATCTCTGTTTTTAAGCTACCCAATCTGTAATATTCTGTTATAGCAGGCCCAATAGACTTAAGACAGTGACTCAAGATAAGATGTTTGCTTTATTTGAGCTACTAATGATTAGTCTCCTCATCACACCCACAGTGCTTCTTGTCAGGAAATCAAAGGAAAGATTGGAGATGACCTGTCATCTTCAGAGTCTGCCTTTCCCAGAACTTGAAAACAGGGACTAACTCTGGAGCTCTCACAAGTTCCATCTGCACAGTTGACAATGATAATTTTGTAGAACCCCATCTGACAGAAAGCAAAAATTTCACTGAACCCCTTTCCTTCACAAAATAGGTGTCCTTGAGTGAGTAGTAGATGGCACAGGTGGCCTTGAGTGACTACGAGGTGGCACACTCAAACAGGACCAGGTTTGCCTGGGGATGCCTCTTATTTTTCAAGCATATTCTGAGCAACAGGACATAGAAGAAACTCACTCTCTGTTTTAGTTTTGTTTTGTTGGTAAGGGGGATTGAACTCAGGGGCACTCAACTACTGAGCCCCATCCCCAGCCTTCTTTTGTATTTTATTTAGAGACAGGGTCTCACTGAGTTGCTTAGTGCCTCACGAAGTTGCTGAGGCTGGCTTTGAACTTGCAATCCTCCTGCCACAGCCTCCCCAGCCACTGGGATTGCAGGCATGTGCCACCTCAACCAGAGAAACCCACTCCCTTGTTTCCAAGTATAGACACATGGAAGAAAACATAAAGCAAGTCTCTTTCAAGATAGCAATATGACAAAATGGGGAGAAATGAAGCATACTGGGAAATGAATAATACGTCAGATAATTTTAAAAAATAATGTAAAGGTGAACCAAAGTATTTCTCCTTTTCACAATGAGGAATGGATGGAACCTTTTGCCAGTAAGGTTCTGTTTTGCTGCTTCTTCCTTATCAATTGATTATGAGTCATTACTGGCCCCCTCTGGGTTCTGTCCTGGCCATATCTAATGGCCTGTGCTGGCTTGGCTGCTTCTTCAGATCAGGAATGACTTTTGAGCATAGGTACTGCTGATTAAACCCAGAGGAGCTTTACCACTGAGCCACACGACCAGTCCTTTTAATTTTTTTTTTTTTTTTTTGAGACAGGATCTCACTAAGTTGCTTAAGGCCTCGCTAAATTGCTGAGGTTGGCCTCAAATTTGCACTCGTCTTGCCTTAGCTTCCCAAGTTTCTGGGATTATGGGAGGGTGTCACAGTACCTGCCAGGGATGAATTTTGAATTACATATGAATCCTAGTCTCTGGATATTACTTAAAATTTGAAATTTAGTACCAAGTGCCTTCAACAACTTTATTATCTTTATCTGTAGCATTCATGTTCCTATTTGTTTGTGCAGATGATGGGCTGCTTGTTAATTCTATAGTTATCTATTAATTTCTACGATTCATTTTATTTTTTTTTCCTGCTGCTTTGAAGGAAGGGATCTGTACATCCACTCCGGTGTTGATAGGAAGGGATGGTAACTGCTCTGACAATCACCAAGAGGAGTTCAAGCCATTAGATTTCCTTGACTTAAGACTGCTTCTTGTCATAGTCATACATGCACGTCTATCATTAACTAAAAAACTAAAGAATCATGTGCTTCCTTCTCTCCGGGGGTTTTTTGCACTTTATAGGATGCCCATTTGTATGTGGTTTGTATATTATCTAATACCTTCCCAAAGTGCTTTTTAAAAGATAAAAGAAATAAAAAAGAGACACAGCATGCATGGTTCAGGAATAATTCTACTTTCAGGACTGAAGCTCAGTAATAATGGGAATACAGAATCTACTTGGTTCACTGTGGGATCCGCCCCCCAGGATTGAACCTAGGGGTACTCTAACACTAATTTACTTCCAGGTTTGTTTGTCTGTTTTTGTTTCTGTTGTTGTTTTGTTTTTTAGACAGTATCTTGCTAAGTTACCCAGAATGATCTTTAACTTGAGATTCTCTTACCTTAGCCTCCCCAGTCGCTGGAATTACAGGCCTGGGCCAACACACCTGGCAGACTCACAGTTCTTTAAAAATACAAAGGAGAAAGAAAACCCAAAGTAAAGAGGAAAAGCTATTGGAATAGAAATGTCTTTCTTCTCTTCCTTCCATCTTTCCTTTTTTTTTTTGGAAAGGAGCTCAAACCCAGAAACTTGTATATGTTAGGCAAGTACTCTACCACTGACCCATATCCCCAGCCCATCTTATGGGCATTTCTATGACCATAGCAAATAGAAAGGCAGGTATTTTAAACTTCAAGAAGAGGGGTGCAGCTGGGTGCTGTAGCGCACACCTCTAATCCCAGTGGTTCAGGAGGCTGAGGCAGGAGGATCATGAGTTCAAAGCCAGCCTCAGCAAAAGTGAGGCTTTAAGCAACTCCGTGAGACCCTGTCTCTAAATAAAAAACACAAAAAATTGGGCTGGGGATGTTGCTGAGTGGTCAAGTGCCTCAAAGTTCAATCCCCTGTTACCTGCACACCCCCCAGCCCCCCCACCCGCCAAAAAAAAGAAGTGGCTAAAAAAAAAAAAAAAAGAAGAAGGGTGGCTAATAACTTAATAACTTGAAAATATCTGTGTTTTCAGGAGGAATTTTGGTAATAGTTCTCCATGCCTTGAGAGGTCAAAGATGCTAAAAGAACTTAACATAGGAGCTATTTCAGCTGAACACAGACTCATATCCTCACTTTAACCATCTCAATAGTAAAACACAGGAATATGCTGATTGGCACCTAGTGGAATATGTTTGGAGATCTCTGAGAAGAGATTTGAATGCTCTGGTTAAATATCTTTGTTTATATCTGCCCACAGGCAAATAAACCAGTTCTTAAGTTTCCTCCTAATTTTTATTCTAGGATGCAAACACAATTTAAAAATAACTTTTATTAATAGCTGAGGAAATTATTACTCCTAACAAATAACTAGCAAACACAATTAGTTTGCAGTCTTTGATAGACCATCATGAATCAGATCTACTAGCAATGTCAAATTTGCCTGTTTGCACATATAGAGCCTGCTAATAATTTGTCAGAAGCCATGTTGATATATATTCTCAGAAAAACAATAATACAGGTAAGACAGCCTTTACTTTTGGTTTTTATTTCTATGGATAGATGAAAAAATATACCCGTAACTTTTAGTTAGCTAAATTTAGAAAGTCAAGGCTTTGTGCTTCAGTAATCACACTCAACACACTGAACTGTATTCTGTTAAACATTTCCCTTTCTTTCCATTTCTTCTTCGGAAAGGAAGGTTATTATAAGACAGTAAACATAATAGGGTTAAAAATACCTGGAAATTTAGTATGTGGTATCAGAGAAGAAACCATAATAGTCAAATGTAATGAGGTTGGATTGTGTGTATTCTTCCACTTTGAGTCATTTGCTTTCAAAGCTATTATTTCACCCTTACTGATAACCACTCTTCAGTTAAAAAAAAAAAATTACCATTAACATTCACTCACTTTTTGCAGGTTTTGAACAATTTTTTAATCCAACAAGCTATTTTACCTTACACAATAGATGTGGTCTTAGCCAATAATCTTCATTGTTAACAACATCCAATGGCTTTTTAACAATTATATGACATCCATTGTGTTCCATTTTCTTTCTAAGGCAGTAATGCTCTCTAAAGCACTCCAACTAGTAAGGTACACAAGGTATCGCTTTCATAGAGCTATGCTAGCTGTCTCTAATTCAATTATTCAACTCAAAGACTTCCTTCAATGCTGCAAAATTGTCCTGATACTTCCCCATGTCTGACGTTAACCTGAGCTGTTTGCGGTTGCTTGGATTGTAGAATGTTTCTTTATCTATTTAGTTTGTCTTTTAATACCATTTTACTTGTCATGAAAAAATGGTTTCAGATTTTTTTTTTTAATCCTTAAGAATTACCATAGAAGTCAGAGGTAGCTGTCATTTGTGGAAATATAAACAAGAGCATCTTGGGAGAAAAATCGTCAGCTTATCCACTCCTGAGGATGAGGAAAGCCACAGCATAAAGCTCAGAGAGTACCCCTGTGCCACTACTTCTTTTGCTCACCACCGTCTGTCTCCTTATTTTTAGGACAAAATCTTATTTGGGTCATTTGATTATTTACTTCTTATCTCCAAATGCAATAAAGTTCAGAAACTAGAGAGGATTAAACTCTTCTACATTTTATAGTGATTGTTATATTTACCTTTGGAAAATCCACCTGGCTTTACCCCCCAGTTTCATCCTGGTGAAAAAGTAGAAATAATGTTCAATTATTATCAAATGAGAGTTAGTATGTAGTTCTTTGTCAGTAATCGTTTCTTCTCTCTCTCTCTCTCTCTCTCTCTCTCTCTCTCTCTCTCTCTCTCTCTCTCTCCCTCTCTCTCTCTCTGTACTGGGAATTGAATCCAGGGGTGCTTTACCACTGCGCTATATCCCCAGCCATTTTTATTTTTTATTTTGAGAGATGTTTTTGCTAAGTTGCTGAAGCTGGTCTTGAACTTGTGATTTTCCTGCCTCAGCCTCCCAAGTCACTGTGATTACAGGCATGTGCCACCACACCTGGCTCTTCTTTTATGAAATAAAAATTTGGAGTTAGTTCATGATTTTTTTTTCCCCTTTCTCTGAATTTTTTTTGGTAAGGAAAACAGATGCCTAAATCTCTCAGATAAGTTTAATGCTACCATGATCACAATGACAAATCATTTGGCTAAAATCATTTTGCCTGTTTTTAATCCCTCAGGTTGTGGTTGAACAGTAGGACCTTGGCATTCCCACCATAAGCAACCTACTGTTGCTACTCATAACCTGGCATATATAGGTAGCAGTAGTTCATCAGGGTATAATGGCTATGAATTCACTAACTATAGCATTATTGATGAATAATAGTAGTTATGCTAAAATGATGCTAATCAGATAGTCCTGCTGTTGAAGCAAGCCTGGTTTAAGGAACACAGGATGCTGGTCATAGGCCATTCAGTTACTCTTAAAGACAAGGCAGAAAAGCCCAAAAGCTACTTAAGTCAGACGACCAAGCAAGGGACACCAAACTGCAGGGTTCTTAGTTGACTTGTGAGAGGTGCCAGTTTCTGCCATTTTGAAAGAAGACTGCTTGGGGAATCTTTGAACCTGTTCTCAAGGTCACTGGTGTACCCATCTTTACTTCTTTATTTCATAGAGTAAATACTTCTTTTCCCATGTCTGTGTGACAGACACCATGGACACTCAGTAAACTAGGAAGTAGATAAACAGGTCAAGAAATGAGATTTTTGGAAGATATCTATATCTTGTCTACTTATTATGCAGAATCATCCAGAGAAAGAACTGGGAGAGGGGAGGGGTATGACTTGGCCATCAATAAAGAAGCTTCTGAGAAAATAAGCCAAGCTGGGCATGGTGGCACATGCCTATAATCCCAGCTGTGTAGGAGGCTGAGGTTGGAAGATCAAGAATTCAAAACCAGCCTCAGCAATTTAGTAAGGCCCTAAGCAACTTAGCAAGATCCTGTCTCAAAATAAATTATAAAAAGCCTAGGGAGATGGCTCAGCGGTTAAGTGCTCCTGGGTTCAATCCCTGGTTCCAAAAAAAAAAAAAAAAAAAAATGCTTGGGATGTAGCTCATTGGTAGAGCACCCCTGAGTTTGATCCTCAGTCCTTCAAAACAAGAAAAACCAAAACCAAGTGAAAAAGAAAAGAAGGGAAATTTCAGTTAAGTAAACCCAATTTATCTGAGTCCAACTTATTTTTTTTCTCAGAAGAATAAGTGGGTTTAAATATATGAACCATTTTAATATAGATTAATTAATGTTATGGGTGAAACACCATGAGACCAAAAGTTGTTTTTGTTTATTTGTTTGTTTGTTTATTTTGGTATCAGGATTGAACCCATGGGTGCTTAATCACTGAGCCACATCCTTAGCCCTCTTTTTAATTATTTTTTAAAGATGGGGTCTCGTTAAGTAGCTTGCTGAGTCTGCTCTTGAACTTGTGATGCTCTTGCCTCAGCCTCCTGAGTCCCTGGGATTACAGGTGTGTGCCACCTTACCTGGCTGAGAATAATAATAATAATAATAATAATAATAATAAATGGTCTGTGCCATAGTTGCTTATGTGTAAGTACTAGATGAAGCTGAATCTTCTTACTAGTTGAGTGTGTAGAGATTTCTAAAATGATAATTCAAAGATGGTGGATCATACTTTGTTTTACTCCTTCCTTCAGCAAATGTTTACTGTGCACCCACAGTGAGCTAGACACCAGGGGGGCTGTTGAGAGGTGCAGCCCGTGGGAATACACAGAGGCAAAACCCATAGTTGCTGCTTCTGTCAGTCAAGATGCTGGCAGGGAATGGATGGTGCATTCAAGAATGGTAATTAAGGAGGGTTTAATGAAGGGACTACTTACAAATATTTTGGCAGAGGTAAGGAAAACCAGAAAGGATGGAAGGGCATAAAGATCCAGCAATGCTGGGGAACCATTACCACCTAAACACGTCAAGGTAGAGGAAAAGGGTGAGACTGGAACTCAGGACGAGCTGTGGCTGTAGGTGCATGGCCAAGGCTGTAGGAGGGGACCACTGACAGGAGTGGTGGCCCCCAGGAGCTGAGTGGAGACAAACTGCTTTCAGGTAGGGAGGGGACTGGGCCAACAAGTGAAATGCCTCTCTCCTCCCTCCCTCTGATCTCCTGCCTCTGACTTTCACTGGTTGAACTCAACCAAAGGCTAGAGATGGAGGGAAGCCATCACCTCAATCCATAAAGGTCAGGATCTCTACCTCTCAATGAGCAGGGAGGAACGGATAGGACGGGGAGAACACAAGGGAGAAACAACAGGAACAAAGACTTGGAAAGAGGATTAAAAATGGTGTGATTGAAACTCCATCCAACCACCATGACACAGGACAGGAAAATCCGGCATGGAAGATTCCAGGATCTTCTAGGAGAGCAGTAATCTACATCCACTTGTGAATTTTTTTTTTTGTTCAGTATTTTGGTTGAGTGTCTGCTCTATGCTGTACTCTGCAAAGCTTGTAGAGAGAAAAGGATATCCAAGATAGTGATTCTGGCCCTAAGACTCTCTCACTCTCACTTGGGCATTCCATGAAATGGTCAACTAATTCAACTGTGGAATAGACAAAATGCCAACAAAAATGGCACTTAGGATTCAAAAATGGAGTGTTTTGGAATGTATAATTCCTGAAATGTGTTTATTCATTTTTAAAATGCATTCAATAAACATTTGGTGGCTGGGCAGTAGTACATCCTGTAGTTCCCAGCTGCTCAAGAGACTGAGACAGGATCACTTGAACCCTGGTAGTTGTTCAAGGCCAGTCTAGACAACATAGTGAAAACTCATCTCACACAAGCAAAGAAACAAAACAAAAACATTTTTGGAATGTTTACCATGTGCCTGACAATAGCCATTAAAGATACATTTTCTTGGGGCTAGAGAAGTGGCTCAGTGGTAGAGCACTTACCTAGCTTGCACAAGGCCCTGAATTCCATTCCCAGCACACACACACACACACACACAAAAAAAAAAAAAAAAAAAAAAAAGTTCCTTGGGATATTCCACCCACGATCAGGAAAGTGATTCAATCTGAAACTCATCTAGTTGAGACAAGAACTGGATCAAGTCTGCACTTCCAAAGTATATTGTAATGAATCCACACAATGAGTACTCACTAAATACTTCTTGACCAAATGACCAAGTCATCAAAATGAAGAAGTGCCAAAATGTTTATGACGTTTTGGAATTGCACAAAAGATGGCCATTTATACTGATTTCCAACATCATATCATTCTACAGCCCACTATGGAGGAGGGGAATTAATCTATCTTGTTCACTGGAATAATCACAGATCCTAGCAACAGAGCTGGGCTCTGAGCTGGAGCATAACCTCTACCTGCTGAATAAATGCTGGGATAAATTAATAAGTGAGTTCATGGAATACTGTTACAGTTAAGTTTGCTTGGGGTTGTGACGCCTCCTATCCTTGGGGATACAGTCGTGGTTAGAGTACATTAAGTAGTTCTTTAGACTCTTTTTTTTTTTTTTTTGTCCTGGGAATTGAATTCAAGGGTGTTTTAACCCTGAGCTACCTCACCAGCCCTTTTTATTATTTATTTTAAGACAAAATCTTACTAAGATGCTGAGACTGGCCTCAAACCTGATCCTCCTTCCTCAGCCTCCCCATTGGCTGGAATTATAGGCGTGTGCCACTACCCCTGGCTGTTTCTTAGACTTTTAATGACGACTGTTGTGTTTCTCAACCTTTCTTTACTTTGATTACTTGTGAGGTCCAGATGTGTAGATGTTTAAAGAGCTTAAATACAGAAGTGGAGGAGAAACCACATCTTGCGTGGCCTTTGAAAGGCAGTGCCTGAGAGCCACACCTTGCATGTGTGGTTTCTCTCTCTAGCCCGTGCCCAGACTATGCATCCTGCAGAGGACCTCAGTGACTCTTGCAGTAGAGTTGGTGGCCCCTGGGCTCCTTCTGCCTTTGTTCCTTTCTTTGAGCATTCTCAATTTTTTTCATACTACCATTAAAATACTGTAGGTCATTCTAAAGCTCTTACCACAAACACCAAAGTAGTACAACCACAAGGACAAGTATCTCCTGCTATGGAATAGTTTATTGTTTTGATGGGTAATCTGAGTGACATTCATTTTTAAAAAGAAAATACTGGGGTGTTTGCTCTCCCCATATGTCCCATTTACTCAACCAAGTGTATATCACTTCCCCCCACCCCCATTTACTGGTTTTAATTTTTGTTTTATTTTATTATTTTTGTGGCACTGGGGATTAGTTTTATTTATTTAGTTCCTCACTATTTCTGCATCACTGTGGGTCAAATCTACAGTCTTATATATGCTAGGCAAGTGCTGTACTACTGAGCTACTTCTTAACCCTCATGCACTGTTTTCTGTTTTTTCTTTTCTTTTCTTTATTTTATTTTATTTTTTGGTACTGGGGATTGAACCCAGGTGTGCTTAACCACTTAGCCACATCCTGAGACCTCTTTAATTTTTTATTATGAGGCAGGGTCTCACTAAATTGTTTAGGGCCTTGCTAAACTGCTCAAACATATGATCCTCCTGCCTCAGCTTCCCAAGTTGCTGGGACTAGAGGCATGAGCGACCACACCTGGCTCTTTGTGCACTGGCTTTTAAACTTTGCATGTTTGATTTGCTGTTAAACACAAGTAGAAATCCAAATTCCAACTGATTTTATGGCTTTGAGAAGCTGAAAGTCAGATAACGTTAATATTGTCAGATGATGATGGCTATGTGATAATTATATCATGTACAGTGAAATACGACTGCAGAACCAGATTTCTCATCCAGCCAGCTTTTGGTTTGACAGTTCCTCCCTCTGTGCAGAGATCCAAGGCCGTGAGGTGTCTGTAAGATCTGGGAATGCCCACTGCAATCCAATTGTCAGTGAGGTGCTCTGTGCAAGAAATTCTTGTGTTTATATTTAGAAAGAAATAGAAAATGATTGTTAGTGCTGATGGCACCCTGCTGACCTGCAGAGGGAGTTTGTGATGAGGGGGGCTTCAGAATCTTGTGCCTGAGATAGGATGAATTCTTTTCACTTGAACAAAAGATTATTTATGATGAAAACCTTAACCTATGTACTCTAAGACAGACTAAAATATAAAAGAGATACAAGAAGTCTGAAACATGGTTGGAAAAATGTTTTAAACATACTGGTAGGAATATAATTATGCATGGGCTACTTTCAGTTGTGAATATTTGTTCCAATTTGTGAAAGTATTTTCTTGTTTTGAAGATGTTTCCTCTGCTAAATGCATATAGATCTCACTATGTAGGAGACTCTCCCAACATTTAATTGCATGCGTAATATTCTATTTTTTGTTTTTGTTTTGGGGTTTTTTTGTTTGTTTGTTTGTTTTTGTCCTGGGGATTGAACCATGACCACTGAGTATCCCCCAGTCCTATTTATTTATTTATTTTAAAATTTTGAGATCAGGGCTCACCAAGTTGCTGAGGCTGACTTCAAACCTGCAATTCTTCTGCCTCAGCCTCCGGAGTGACTGGGATTATAAGTATGCATCAATGTTACTGGCTCTAAGCAAATTTTTGCTGTAGATTATAAATAGAACTGACACATTTCATTTTTTTGTCCCACAATGATTATTCTGGATGTTATATCAAAATTAAAGTGCAAGCCAGGTGCTGTGGTGCACGCCTGTAATCCCAGTGGCTTGGGAGGCGGAGGTAGGAGTATTGTGAGTTCAAAGTCAGCCTCAGTAACTTGGTGAGGCCCTAAGCAACTCAGTGATATCCTGTCTCTAGACAAAATATAAAAAGTGGGACTGGGGATGTGGCTCAGTGATTAAGTGCCCCTAAGTTCAACCACCAGTACAAAAAAAAAAAAAAAAAAGCTAGAAAAAATTGTTTTCAATGGGATTTGAATAAAATCCATATATGCTTGGTTGAAAGGACAAAGCACAAAGCACTAGTTCATTGGTAGCTCTTTTATGCTATTATGTTATGTGGCTCTGTGAGTCCCAGATATTGGTTGTATGTGAATAATATTTCTAAGCTGTAGGAATTGTGAACAAAATGTTCAATAACAACATGTTGTTATTTGTGAAGGCATTTCAAACATCAAAGGCCATGGAACAAAACAGTGGGAAAAAAAACAATATATAATAATACCAAAGAAGAAAAAGCTCTGGGTTCACAGTATATAAATTTCAGAATCTAATCAAGTTACAGTTGGAGGCAGAAGTAAGGACAAAGTAGAAACAGAGAGCGACATGGAGAAAAGAAGAGCATTTTTGGTCCTACACTTATAGTAAACAGGAAATTAATGATTATATGGGGGCTTCAGCTCTGACTACACAGGAAGCTTGCCTCATTATTGATGTATTGCTATAACTTAGAAGAGTACTTATCAACTAGGCACAGTGGGCCCGCCTGTAATTCCAGCTACTCAGGAGGGCAAGGCAGGAGGATTCCAAGTTCAAGGTCAGCCTCAGCAACTTAGCAAGACCCTGTCTCAAAATAGAAAATAAAAATGGGTGGGGATGTAGCTCCTTGGTAGTGCCTTTAGGTTTAATCCCTATTACCATACAAACACGCACACACACCCACACAAAACAAACAAACAAACAAACAAAAAACATGAAAACATAAAACAGTGCCCAGTATAGTAGTGGGCATTGAGTGACTATTTATTGAAAATAAATAGTAAACCACAGATAGTTCAGTAGGAAAAACATACACTGTGAAATCTCATTGGAAAAAAAATGATGTCTTTATTAATCCTAAAAACTTTAATATTAATAAAAGTATCTTTAGAAAACTTCACTTTCTTGTGTATTTGAAATATATAATCTAAATACAAAGAAAACACTTAGTATTCCAACAAAGATTCATGATAAGTCCCTTTTATTTTCTTCCTTCTGCCCTGATTGCTCCTTCTGTATAGAATTCTATAACTGCCATTGTGTAATACAAAGAAAGTAATGACACAAATAATTATTATGCAAGGTAGGAAATGTCAGGGACCCTGAGAAATACTTAGGTAAAGTATTCTGAGAGTTTGGAAAAAAAGGAATGATTACCCTTTCTATCAAACAGCATTTGAGGTTGCAAGCAATATAAACTGCCATGGTTTGTTTTACCAAGGGCTTCACTGCAAGGGGTTGCCATCCCCCCACCACCACCACCACCTTTTGTGGTGCTTCAGATGGAACCCAGGGCCTCTTGCATGCTAGGCAAGCACTCCACTACAAAGTCACAAACCCAGTCCTAGGGCATTCCTCATGAAATCAGAGAGTCAAAGAACCCAACACTGACAAGGACTGGAGCAAGTCAGCTGCAGGGATCAATGACCAGCAGCAACAAATGGGTTCAGGGGCTGAATCCTCAGCTCAGTTGGTAGAGTGCTTGCCTAGCATGCACAAGGCCCTGGATTCAATCCCCAGCACCAAAAAGAAAAGAAAAGGGTTCATTTGTTGAGTTCATTCATGCTTACATTACTCAAAAATCAAATTATAGAGAAGAGGAGAGCATACAATTCTGAATGGCTTGGTGCGGGTCACATCTCTATCTACTCGCCAGAAAGCCCAGGGCATTTTGAGTTATAGTCACATCAGATGATGAGACTGATTGTATAACCAAAGCAATATCAATGTATTCTAGAAGAGTCCAAACCATTCTAGAAGAAAGGTGTACCAATGATGTCAGGAGAGGAAAAAAGCTTGTGTTGACAATCCTTCCCTTGCTTGGGCTGAAGGAGTCAAGAGAAATCCTCCTGAAGGAGATAGCAATGGAATTTGGCATTAAGCAGGGGGCAGCAGTAGACATGTGTACTCCCAACACCCACACCGACTGCAGGAGGAGGATCACAACTTTGAGATCATCCTAGGCAACTTTGCAAGACCCTGTCTCAAAACTCAAAATAATTTTAAAACAGGAATAAAATTGGGGATGTAGCTTAGAGGTGGAGCACATCTGGGTTCAATCCCTCGTACAAAAAAAAAAAAAAAAAAAGAATGAAATTAGGCATTAAAACACAGTGTGGCTGGGAGTTTAGCTTAGTGGTAAAGCACTTGCCTAGCATGAGCAAGGCTCTGAGTTCAATCCCAAGAACCACAAAAAAAAAAAAAATTAAATAAATAACATTTGAATATATAGGGACGGGATAGGGGAGAAAAGAGGTCATGGTAGAAACAGAAGCACAGGGGAGAGACCGGAGAACAAGGCATGTCCTGCAGTGGTACAGTGAAGAGTGAACAGGTCAGTTTGCATACAGTATGGGGTAAGGACATAATGTGCAGGATCATGGATGCCAGTCTAAGGGAGCTTGGATTTTATTCTGGAGTCAATGTGTGGATGAAATTTTTGAGGTAGGAGTACTTAAATATTGGAATCGATTATTTATTTATTTATTTATTTATTTATTTATACATACTGAGATTGAACCCAGGAACACTTAGCCACTGAGACACATCCCCAGCCCTATTTTGAATTTTATTTAGAGACAGAGTCTCACTGAGTTTAGGACCTTGCTAAATTCCTGAGGTTGGCTTTGAACTCATGATCCTCCTGTCTCATCCTCCTGAACTGCTGAGATTACAGGCGTGGGCCACCATGCCCGGGTAATTTTTGTTTTTAAAGGAATGTAGAATGGATGGGAAGAGATTGGAGGCAGGAAGTCCATTTGGGACATGAATATGAGTTCTGTGTCTGGGCTGTGGGAATATGGCTGAGAGAGGCACAAGAAACATCATAAGGGGTGCGGTAGCAACAGGACTTGCTAACTAATATGACATGAAGCAAAGCTAAACACAGGACTGAAAAATCTAGTCATCCAAACCTGGGAAACGCCATTCACAGAAACGCTTTAATAACATTGAGATTTAGCCACTGTTACCTTTCAAGTTGTTTATCAGTTAATCAAATATTCTTCCTGATTAAAATCAAGCTATTTGAGAAAAATCCCTAAATGCATGACTATGATCCTGGAGCTTGAAACTTCAAAGTGAAAGGAATGGAATCAAATAATATGTATCTTCCTTCCACCAAAAAACCCCAGGGAAGACAGCCTAGGTCAGGGGTGGTAAACTTTTCCTGTAATGAAAAGAGAACATCTAGATTTTGTGGGCTATTGCAAACACTCAACTCTTCAGTGAAAGCAGCGATGAATAACATTTAAATGAACAAACGTGGCTGTGTTCCAATAAAATTTTATTTCTGGATGCTGAAATTTGAATTTTATATGTTTTTCACATACCATGAATTGTTGGTGGTGGTCATCATCATCATCTTCTTCTTCTTCCTCTTCTCCTAGCATTGAAAAATGTGAAAATCATTCTTACCTCACAGGAAAAAAAAAAAAAAAAACAGACATTAGACTGTATTTGTTTTCACTGTATTGTCTCTATTACCAACAACTGTAAAGACCAGGACTGACACATCTTTCATGAGCCCACAACAATATGGAACCTATTCTGAATGGAGTAGTTGTGTTAGGAGAGGGAAAAAATGAGAATAAATTAAAAAGCTCAATAATTTATTCTGCTCGACTTATTTTTGTTTCAAATGAATGGAGCTTTCCTTTTAGCTTTCCTTCTAAGGGGAATGGGGTGTTAGTATTTGTTAAAGTACTAGTTAGGCTAAAGTTATGGAAGCATTCTAAAGCACAATTACTTGATATAAATTCATTCTCTCTTAATTAACAGTTTGCGGAGGCATAGGCTGCTTCTCTTTTTTGCTCTATTATTCTCAAGCCACAGTTTTTCACCTCATTGTCTTCGGCACCTACCATCACATTTGCATCCCAGTTAGTAGAAAGGGGAGATGGGACAAAGGCAGCATTCCTTTCCTTTAAGTACATAACCTGGAAGTTGGCTGTTCTATTACTTCTGTTTCCATCTCACTGACTGGAACTTAGTGTTCCGCCCACAGTTAGCTGCAGAAATATAAGGGTAGGGAGCTGTGAACCGTAATCTTTACCTAGAAACCATGTATCTAAATAAAATTTGGGATCCTATTTTTATTTTTATTTTTCCTGTACTGGAGATTGAGTCCACCGGTACTCTTCCACTGAACTACATTCACACCCTCTTATTTTGAAACAGGGTCTCACTAAATTGCTGAGGCTGGTCTTGAACTTGGGATTCTTCTGCCATAGTAGCTGGGATTTGCAGTGTTGTGCTACTGCTCCTGGGTTGGGAGTTCTATTCTTAAAGGAAGATGGATCGAATAGATATTATGAAAATACTGGAAGACAGCAGGCAGTGTCTACAAAGTGTTGCTTCTATTATGGAACAATTTCTATATTGTATATCAAGATCATTTTAATTGCTTCCATCAGGGGGAAGGAGGCATTCTAAATATTTTTTTAATGATTAACTTAAATCCTAAAAATAGAAACTGATTATTCTGTTGGCTATTTCTTCCCTGGGACTTTACCTCGGTAGCTTCTCTAACATCAGAAATCTGTTCAGGAGAATCTAGACAAACACACGCCCCTTCCTCCTCCACTAATGATCTTATTTGAACATATCACCTCTATTCAAGCCATTATCTTAAACATATAGTGAAGTATGCAGAGGGGCAGCTTAGGGGACCCAGGGCTCCAGCAATTCACCCCCAGAAAACACAGGCTCCAAACAATAGCCTATCTCCCACGCAAAGGTTTTCTCAAGGGAAGGCCTCATCTTGCTCACTAGATTGCCACACTTTAACTTGTACCTGTCCTTTTTTTTTTTTCTTTCTTTCTTTTTTTTTTTTTTTTTTTGGTACCAGGGATTGAACTCAGGGACACTTGACCACTGAACCACATCCCCAGCCCTATTTTGTATTTTATTTAGAGAAAGGGTCTCACTGAGTTGCTTAGTACCTCACTTTTTGCTGAGGCTGGCTTTGAACTTGTGACCTTTCTGTCGCAGCCTCCGGAACCTCTGGGATTACAGGCGTGCGCCACCGCACCGTCCGTACCTGTCCTTTCTGAAAAATTCTAGGGTACTTCTGGTGTGGGGACTGGGATTACCATTTAGGTGTGAACTCCTTCCCAACCCTCCCAATGGGAAGATAACAGTGGCTCATTCCTGCATGTGTGGGTGGCTTTCCTGTGTCCTATTTTCTAAAGAGAAAGAAAAGCAAGCTGGCCACCTTGAACCCCTCCACTGGCATGACTTCAGCACATCCTGATTAAGATATCCCGCGTATTGTTTAGTCAAAGATATGGGCTTGCCTTGCCCCGCACAAATACAAGCTCTGTTTCTCAGCCTGTGCGCATCCCCGTACATATCCTTAGGGTGCTGGAACAGCAGGACCTCTGCAAATGGCTCTTAGACTCTGAGAACATGAAAAGCCACAGCGAAGGGCTCCAGCAAGCATTTACGTTGATGAGTGATATATATCGACAGTACATTTTTCTATTTCTTGCTAGAAAGTGAAAGCCTTTGTGCATCGTTTTCTGTTGCTAAGGCTGAGGGTAATGAGGGGGCAGCGGCCTGGCCAGCAGTGGGAGTTGGTTGAAATGAACTAAGGGAGGCACTAACTGAGTTGCTTAGGGCTCACTGTTGCTAAGGCTGGCTTTGAACTCTCCATTCTCCTGTCTCAGCCTCCCAAACCGCTGGGATTACAAGCGTGCGCCACCGGGCCCAGCCTAAATTATTCTTAATAGTCACACTTAATAATTCTGCTGACCATAAGCAGCTAATCTAAAATTGAAGATATTTATGTGACATGAATATCCTGTGTTTTAAAAATTAAGTATTCTATATAAAAGTGAAAAAAAAAAATGTGATCCTCCTGTTTTAGCTTCCCTAGGCATGTGCCACTGTGCCTAGTATGTGTTTATGTGTCATTTTCTTATGAAAATTTTAAAATCACTCTCTGTGGTAGATGCACTTATTTTTAAAAAATAATTTTTTTTAGTTGTAGATGGACACAATACCTTTATTTTATTTATTTATTTTTATGTGGTGCTGAGGATGGAATCCAGTGACTCACACATGCTAGGCAAGCACTCTACCGCTGAGCCACAACTCCAGCCCCTAGATGCTCTTATTATTCCCACCCTACAGTTGATAAAACTGAGGCTGGAAGTGGTGAAGGCTTGAAGCCGAGAGCCTGAATCCCATTCTTGGTGATCAGACTCAGAGCTGGCGTATCACCTCTGTGCTCTACGGCCTCACAGAAAGCTGAAAGCCTGGTTGTCATTTTGTTTAATTTTTTATTTTAATTTTTTAAAAACATATTTTATTTATTTAGTTAGTTAGTTTTAGGTGGACACAATATGTTTATTTTATTTTTATGTGGTGTTTAGGATCGAACCCAGTGCCTCACACATGCCAGGCGAGCACGCTACCGCTTGAGCCACATCCCCAGTTTTGTCCCTGGTGATGGTATAAATTTATATTTCCAAAAGGAAGAAGACATGAAGTTAAATCACAAACAAAAGAATGCTTGAAAACTATGATTTAAAAAAAAAAAAGTGCCAAGAGTTTGTACCCTCCCCCTTCCCAACTGCCAGCTAGCACTTTTTTTTTTTTTTTTTGGCTGTTCAAAAATGTACAGTATGACCATACTAGATTCTCCATAAAGCAATTTGTTATTTTTTGAAAAGTGATAATGGCCTTGTTCTCATCTGAAGAGTTGAGAGTGGCAAAAGTCAGATAGCACACTCGGAAACATGCACTCAGCAAGATTCCTAAATAGTTCTTTCCTCTCCACTCCTGACCCAGTAACCTCTGGGCCATTCTATTCCCTGGAATCTCCGTATAGGGTCCTGAAGAGTATGCTGATGCCTGCAACATCCTTTTAGGATTTGAAGACCTATAGACAAATGGCTCCTGGGGACAGGGAACATATCAAAACATAATCCTTACTCATAACAGAATTGAGTTTGGTTTGAACCCAGCAATCAAGGAATGAAAGGTGAGTGCATTAACCTACCATGTTATCTGTATAGGAGTTTTATATCTTAAATGGAACAGACATCCCTGCAAAACAATAATGGACTGAGATTAATGAGTTACAGGTGACCCTCAGACACGGGAAGGTTGACTTTGGATAATCACCCACAAAGGTCAAGTGCTTATCTGAATTAACCACAAGTCTTGGATCTGGGGTAAAAATAAAGGACGAGAAATACCCCAGGGAGAGGCTTTCTGCAACCTGAGTTTTGTGTTCTTTCTAACCTTCTGCTAAATTCTGCATTGGATTGGACCAGCCCTTTTCTTGTGGCATTTCCACACACAACTCAGGTCTAAACTTCATCTCAACCTTACAGAAATAGCATGAAAACCCAGAGCGAAGCTTTTCATATTTGTAGGGTTTAGGGGCATTTTGCTAAGGTAGTATTGAGTCATTTTGATGGAGGCAGGATGGAATCTGCACTCTTTCACTTTGGCCTGGGTTTGCATTTGTCTCATTATACAGTGCAAATATATGGCGTTTATCACTCTCATTGTTGGACCCAGTTTTAGTTTTCCATCTAAGACAGCATAATTCCTCCCCAGAACAGTACTTCACGTATGGAAAAGCACAGCTCCTACTTTCTGTAATTCCATGGAGTCGTATAGCTAGCTATTGTATTTTTCATAGAGAGTATCTACTGGGTCTATCTCAGGACCCTGCCAGGAAGGCAAATAAACTGGGTCTGTCCGCATGGGGGTAGGGAGAGACCCAGCTCAGACTAAAGAAGTTCAGCATGGAAAGTGGAGTGCTTGCAGGGAAAGGTGGAAAAGCACCTAAATACAAAACACCAGGGTGTCTCCACCGGCAGAGAGAATCCCCATCTAGGTGCCTTGTCAATAACAGAAACACAATGAGATGGGCCTCCTGCGCCCCGCCTCTGCCAGAACCGGAGAGTGAGGGAAACCAGATGCCTACTGAGAGCAAGACTTGAAAAACAACCTAGACTGAAACAGAGCATAGACCTGCAAAGTTTTCCTTTTCTTTTTCTTTTTTTTTTTATTGTTGGTTGTTCAAAACATTACAAAACTCTTGACATATCATATTTCATACATTTGATTCAAGTGGATTATGAACTCCCATTTTTACCCCGTATATAGATTGCAGAATCACATCGGTTACACATCCACGTTTTTACATAGTGCCATACTAGTGACTGTTGTATTCTGCTACCTTTCCTATCCTCTACTGTCCCCCCTCCCCTCCCCTCCCATCTTCTCTCTCTACCCCATCTACTACAATTCATTTCTCTCCTTGTTTTTTTTCCCTTTCCCCTCACATCCTCTTATATGTAATTTTGTATAACAATGAGGATCTCATTCCATTTCCATGCAATTTCCCTTCTCTCTCCCTTTCCCTCCCACCTCTCGTCCCAGTTTAATGTTAATCTTTTTCTCATGCTCTTCCTCCCTGCTCTGTTCTTACTTGCTCTCCTTATATCAAAGAAGACATTTGGCATTTGTTTTTTAGGGATTGGCTAGCTTCACTTAGCATAATCTGCTCTAATGCCATCCATTTCCCTGCAAATGCCATGATTTTGTCGCTTTTTAGTGCTGAGTAATACTCCATTGTGTATAAATGCCACATTTTTTTTTATCCATTCATCTATTGAAGGGCATCTGGGTTGGTTCCACAGTCTAGCTATTGTGAATTGTGCTGCTATGAACATCGATGTAGCAGTATCCCTATAGTACACTCTTTTAAGGTCTTCAGGGAATGGTCCGAGAAGGGCAATAGCTGGGTCAAATGGTGGTTCCATTCCCAGCTTTCCCAGGAATCTCCTTACTGCTTTCCAAATTTGCTGCACCAATTTGCAGTCCCACCAGCAATGTACAAGTGTACCCTTTTCCCCACATCCTAGCCAGCACTTGTTGTTGTTTGACTTCATAATGACTGCCAATCTTACTGGAGTGAGATGGTATCTTAGGGCGGGTGGACCAATGGTACAGAGTAGAGGACTTCAGAGACCAATCCACAAAATTACAACTATCTTATATTTGATAAAGGGGCTAAAAGCATGCAATGGTGGAAGGATAGCATCTTCAACAAATGGTGCTGGGAAAACTGGAAATCCATATGCAACAAAATGAAACTGAATACCTTTCTCTCGCCATGCACAAAAGTTAACTCAAAATGGATCAAGGAGCTTGATATCAAATCAGAGACTCTGCGTCTGAGAGAAGAAAAAGTTGGCTCCGATCTACATATTGTGGGGTTGGGCTCCAAATTCCTTAATAGGTCGCCCATAGCACAAGAGTTAACAACAAGAATCAACAAATGGGACTTACTCAAACTAAAAAGTTTTTTCTCAGCAAGAGAAACAATAAGAGAGGTAAATAGGGAGCCTACATCCTGGGAACAAATTTTTACTCCTCACACTTCAGATAGAGCCCTAATATCCAAAGTATACAAAGAACTCAAAAAATTAGACAATAAGATAACAAATAACCCAATCAACAAATGGGCCAAGGACCTGAACAGACACTTCTCAGAGGAGGACATACAATCAATCAACAAGTACATGAAAAAATGCTCACCATCTCTAGCTGTCAGAGAAATGCAAATCAAAACCACCCTAAGATGCAAAGTTTTCTTCGGGCCCTGAGAAACCCAATCAAATCCATTAACACATCCAAAGAAAGAATGTGTTCATCGGAAGGGGCCTGGTCCACCCTGCAAGGCTGAGAAAAGGAAGGCTTAGAGGCCAAAGCTGCTCCAGGCTTTGCTCCTGGAAGATGGGCCCTGACCAAGGCTTTCCAGACCGAGTCAAGCCACAACTGAATATTCACTCTTAAACAAGTTGGGGTGGAGAGCCTCCAAGTTGAGTCAGACTGTGGGAGAAAGTGCTGAACAAGGAAGTAGAAGACTGGCCTGAGCCAGGTACAAATTGGAAAGAGAGACTTCAGATCGCCGGCCTCTGAGTCCCACAAAGACCTGCCAGAAGAAATGACCCTAGGTCTGAGAGGCCAAGGATGTGTCAGAGTTAAACAGTGCAAGGAGGTGAAGGTAAGGAGAGCACTCCAAACAGGCACCATTAGCTCAGGGAACCAGGCCGGAAAGATCCTGGTTTGTGGCATATTGGAGGGATGGAGAGAATGCTGTTGGGCTGGCCCTGGAGTGGCTTTAGATAATAATAGATAATGTTTATTGAGTTCTTTGTAGTTGCTAGACACTGTTGAAAGCAGGTGGTTCTCCTAATTTTCATTCTAATCCTATGAGATAAGCACTATCTTTATTTTCTACTGAAGAGGAAACTGTAGCAAATACCAGTAAATAAATCACCGGAGCTGGGAAGTAGAGGAGCGGGGGATCTGACTCTTAGAGAAGTGTGGCCTCAGAGCCCAGTCTTATCAGGTTTCTATTCTGAAGGCTCAAGGCGGCAGGTCACTACGTGGCTAGTAGGGCTACTTCTAAGTACAATGTACAGTTTTAAATAAGCCACCTGCCCAGATGTGTGCTAAGAAAAAAAAAATCACTCTGGTTGCAGTGTGGTGTCCTTAGCTGCCATTTTTCTAAAGCTTGATTATGATTTTGCTTTCTGCATAAGTTGGCTGAGAAAGAAGGAAGGCACAGATCATATGGACTTCCAAGAATTTTGTTCACCAAGATGGTCACTTCTTACTTTAATATACTGGGGACTTTCAAAATATGACTTAGGGAGAGAAGATGTTGCTCTTGTAGTTTTTGAGAATTTTAGTTCCTGCAATATTTAGTACTCGTGTATATTAATGAAATGGTTAATGGTAATGCACTTTCTACATCAGATTCACAGGATACGTGATGCCGTCTGTCCTAGGAAGATTGATTTACTCTCTAAAACAATGAGGTTTCTGATTTACAATGCAAAGGATCAGACCTTGTCTAGACTGTAGTAAATTGACCCAAGTAATGACTGTACCTGGCTGCTCAAGAAGGAGCTTCCTACTCTCCCCAAGGGTGATGACTGACTACCGCAGCTTCCAACTTCCCTGGGACTGAACACAACAGTCACAACTGTCCTTGTCTTCTCTTTCTAGTCCATCCTCCTACAAGTTATTCAGGAGACAGGCAGATAGGCAGTACTAAGAATATGTGACCAAGCCGGGTGCGGTGGCACATGCAGCTGGGAAGGCTGAGGCAGGAGGATTGCAAGTTCAAAGTCAGCCTCAGCAAAAAGTGGGGTGCTAAGCAACTCAGTGAGACCCTTTCTCTAAAAAAAAAAAAAAAATAGGGCTGGGATGTGGCTCAGTGGTTGAGTGCCCTGAATTCAATCCCTGGTACCAAAAAAAGGGAGGGAGGCTGGGGATATAGCTTAGTTGGTAGAGTGCTTTCTTTGCATGCATATGGCCTTGGGTCCAATCCCTAGCACAAGCATAATTAAATGTGTGATCAGGCGTGGTAGAGCATACCTGTGATTCCAGTGATTCAGGAAGCTGAGGCAAGAGGATCCCAAGTTCAAGGTCAGCTGCAGCAATTTAGTGAGACTTTTCCAAAATAAAAAGGGATGGGGATGTGGCTTAGTGGTAAAGTACTCTTAGGTTCAATTCCCAATGCCCCCCCCCAAAAAAAAAAATGTGTGTCAACAGAGATCCGGTTCAGAGATGTGTATCACTGTGCCCAGCTACTCCCATCAACTCCACCTCCCTACTCTCCACTACAAACATCCTATCCAAGTAGCCTAAAACACAGGGAGAAACTCAGTAGAGAATGGTATCCTGGAAGGTAAGCTGAAAAATATTAGGGAGAGAAGAGTGCTCAGCTATGTGAAATGTTTAAAGTATAGAGAAGATGGAGACTGAGAGTTGATCAATGGATTTGTCAATGTGAGGTCCTGGGTATCCATAATAGTACAGTTTTTTCTTTCTTTTTTGTGGTGCTGGGGATTACCAACTGAGCTACATCCCCAGCCCCAACAGGATGGTTTTGATGGGATATTTGAGTGGAGAATAGGGAGGTGAGGTTGGTGGGCTGGGTTTGAGAGAGAATGGGTGTAGCTGGGCACAGTGATACATATCTGTAAGCCCTGCAACCCAGGAGGTTGAGACAGGAGGATCACAGGTCTGAGGCTCATCTCAGTCATTTAGTGAGGCTCTCAGCAATTTAGAGAGACCCAGAACAATGAAACAAAGACTGGGGATGTAACTCAATGATAAAGAGTTCCTAGGTTCAATCCCCAGTAACCATCACCACCACCACCCTCCTCTCCCCCCCACCCCCTGCAGAGAGAGAGAGGAGAGACTGGGAGGAAAGCAATCACCAAAGCATACAGATGCAAGAGGAGGAAAGAAATGGAACAGTAGCTGGAAAGAGATAGGGCATCAAATGACTTTCACTTCTTTTTTTGTATGGTTCTGGGGATTAAACCCAGGAACTCTTGCATGCTAGGCAGGTGCTCTACCACTGAGATACATCTCCAGCCCTTGTCCTTATGTTTAATGAAAGAAACAAGAGCCTATTCATATACTATAGGAGTGACCCAGCAAAGGAGGGAAATCCATGGTGCAGGAGAGAGCAGAGCAATGTAGTGCACAGGTGTGGGAAGTGGTCTTGGCTGGGACTCCCAATAGCCTATCCAGAGCCACAGAAAGAAAGAGGAAGTAAAGGCACTGACTGGCAGGTGGGGGCGGGACATGAAGATTCTTGAGCTCTTTATTGTTTTGGTGAAATAGGAAGCAAGTGAATGAAGAGTGCAAGAGGGAATGGTACAGTGAATGAATGGTAGCCAGGCGGCATGAGCGGCCAGGGGAGTTATGATGACCATGGATTTAATATAAGACCAGCCGCCATGAGTGTGTTTCTCTGTAGCACATTAGGTGCAGGCAGAAATTTGGATTTAATTAGGAGTAATAATTTGCCTGTATGATGATGTGAGAAAGTAGTAAGATAGTTGAGGGAGCTTGCAAGAAAATAATGACAGGACAGGAAGGAGGAAAGTAAGATGAAGATAGTGGCAAGGTGGTAGTGTTATGGGGAGCTGCTTCAGAAAACACTTGAAGTCCTACTTCAAATCAAACAGAGCTTTATTTATCTGGCCAGGGACTGTCACCCACCATAGAGACTGAAGCTCTGTGGTAGAACAGCAATTTCCTGGCCTGTGTCTTGGAAATTTAAGGACGAAAACCACAGATCAGGGACTTTCCTTAGCATTATGCAAGCAAGCCAATCATAGAAGCTAATACAGCAATTAGCACAGCAACTCAAGACAATAGCATCTTGGGTTTGAGCAGGTATTAGACAACCATATCCTGAGTTCGAGCAGGTGGTTAGCGGGGGTGAGAATCTACTTCAAAGTCTTGGGTCATCAAGAAATCTCTCAAAATCTTGATGTTTAGATTCCTTCCTTCCTTCCTTCCTTCCTTCCTTCCTTCCTTCCTTCCTTCCTTCCTTCCTTCCTTCCTTCCTCCCTCCCTCCCTCCCTCTCTCTCTCTCTCTCTCTCTCCCTCTCTTTCTTTCTTTCTTTCCTTATTTTGTGGTGCTGGGGATCAAATCCAGGACCTTGTGCATGCAAGGCAAACCCTCTACCAACTGAGCTATATCCCCAGCCATTCTTTACATTTTGATGGAGATAATAACCACACAAATACACACAGAGTATGCATGCATTTTTCTTTTGCTTCCTCACCTGGAATTAGGATACCGCCCCATGCACAGGTGTGTGGGCTTTCAGTGATTCTTCAAAGGTTTTAGAGAAAAGGACAGGCCCAGAGAGGTCATAAGAAGATGATAAGTTTGGAAAGGAAAAGGCAGGAAGGCAAACCTTTTAGGACAAGTTTAACCTGAGAATTTAGTTTGTGGATGATGTCAGTATATACTGTGGGCCAGGCATGGTGGTGCAGGCCTGTAATTCCAGTGGCTTAGGAGGCTGAGGCAGGAGGATTGCTAAAGCCAGCCTCAGCAATTTAGTGAGATCCTGTCTCAAAATAAAAAGTAAAAAGGCCTGGGGATGTGGCTTAGTAGTTAGTACTCCTGAGCTCAATCCTCAGTAACAACCAAAAAGACAAAAAGGAAGAAATACTGTAGGAAGCTTGATGTAGCAGTACATATCTGTACTCTGTACATAGCCACTCAAAAAGCTGAGGCAGAAAAATTGCAAATTTGGGGCCAACTTGGACAACTTAGTAAGACCCTGTCTCAAAACAAGAAATGAAAAAGGGCTGGGGATATAGGTCAGTGGTAGAGTGCTTTCTTAGCATACATAGGCCCTGGGTTCAATCCCCAGTAAAACACACACCACACATACAAGAAATATCACTGTGGGAAATGTGTGATACCAACATGATAATCATTTTATTTGGGACTATGTCTCTGAAAGGCTGATGGATATTGCAGGTAGTGACTACAAGATGGGGGATGATTATCTGGAGCTCACACTGTAGGAATTATCACATTTATGAGTTAAGTCAGCTTCCTGTGCCTGTCCTTTGGTCATCAGCCATAGGTAACTTGCTGGTATAGACTTTTTTTTTTTTTTTTAAGGAAATATATTGCAGACATTCTCTCTCTTTTTTTTAATATTTATTTTTTAGGTGTAGATAGACACAACACAATGCCTTTATTTTTATGTGGTACTGAGGATCGAACCAGGGTCCTGCCTGTGCTAGGCGAGTGCTCTACCGCTGAGCCACAATCCCAGCCCCTCCAGACATTCTTTATTTTTATTTATTTGCTTTTATGTGGTGCTGAGGATAGAACCTAGTGCCTCGCATTTACCAGGCAAGTATTCCACCACTGAGCTACAACCCAGGCCATGGTATAGATTTTGAATTAGAAATGGACCTTTTAGATTATTCAGACCAATCTTTTTAGTTTATAGATGATAGAATTTGATTCTAGGGAGTTGGAGTTTGTGTTCCTTCTTCCATGGTGATTCCTTCATTCTGGAGTCAAATTCTGGCCTCTGGCTGTATCAAAACTGGGCTCTATTGCACACTTCTGCTGGAGACTTGTTTCCTGTCATGGCTTCTCGTTGCCCAAATCGTTGCCCTATATTAAAAATGCTGACGGCCCTCAGATTGAGACGTCCTCCTCATGACCCAGGAAGCAATTCCTAGCACAACCTTGCTACTTCTGGCACCGATGGAATAAGAAGTTTCTGTTTTTCAAATTGGTTATAAACTTTATTCAGGGGACTGTGAATGTAGCTCTTGCCTAGCATATCTGAGGTTCTGGGTTCATCTCCAGCACTGGCAAAATTAAAATAAGCTTTATTCATAAGAAAGATCAAAAATTGGGGATAGACAAGAAACAAGTTTTTTTTTTTTTTATCCCTATTTGAAATAAGTTCTCTATAAAAATAATAACAGTAAACTATATTGGAAAGAGCTTGGGTTATAGGGTCCAAAGATAATGATTAGTAGTATGGACTGAATGTTTACTTTCTACTGTGCATTGCCCTCTCTCACATTCTGGACTCTCTCACTACTAGCAAGTAGTCTTTTGCAGGCTACTTAATTTCTTGACTTTTTTTTTTTAAACAAAAACACAGGAATACTAATACCCCCCCTTTTTTTGACATGGTTATTAGAAAGTATCTGGTATAGAACAGGTGCTCAATAAATGTTAATTATTCTTGATGAGTGCAGTTGTGTACACCTGTAATCCCAATGACTTTGGGAGGCTGAGGCAGGAGGATCACAAGTTCAAGGCCAGCCTCAGCAACTTGATGAGGCACTAAGCAACTTAGTAAGACCCTGTCTAAAATTTTAAAAAATAACAAAATAAAAAGGACTGAGGATGTATCTTAGTGGTAAAGTGCCCCTGGGTTTACTCTCCAGCACCAAAATAAATAAATAAAATAAAAAATATAAAATTAATTGTTCATTCGATCCTTCCCCTCAAGCTTCCTGAGGTTTAAAAATACCTTTCCAGGTTTTAAAATGTTCAAAAACTTCAAAAGCAAGGCAAGAATAGTTATGATTATTACCATTTCATATTGTATATTTAATTTTGTAATGTAACCTGATATCAATAGTCAAGGTCTTTGTCCTGCAGGAAATTTCAATTTTTAGCAAAATGGGGCTGATTTAATAGCCATTAATTCTGAGAGTATGTTCAAATTCAAAGTCTGTCTGTTTTAAATGTAAATTGCTCTTTTTCATGTATTTTGTATTGGAATTTAGGAACAAATGCTGTCACTTTTCTTTTTTCCTTGCATGGGATTGCAGGCGCCTTTATTATCACAGAGCCCTATTATTGTGATACCTCACACAGGAAATGTACACTCTGACATTAGGCACCAAATTGCTGAAATATCCTGTGTTTTCTATTCATTAAAGCCCTAAAGCACTATGTGCAAATTCCCTTACTTTAATTACACACCTCAGGGATGTGCACGCCAAAAAAGGAGCCAGTCAGACAAAAAGCCAGGTCTTTGCCAAAAGCCCCCACCCCCCCAAACTGGTAAACATTTATTTTCAGCTGAGAAATCTGCTATTAATTCATATAGTGACTTTCCCAGCTGAAATAATGAGCCAAGCCCATTGAACCAAATGTTCGCAGTGAGCAAACATGAACAGTGGGGAATCAGCCCATCTCTTATTTACATGTTGGTTCCTTCAGCAGTTAAGGAACATTTGTACATTTGCTTTTTTACCTGGGAGCATACCAGCATTGATAATTCAAGTGTCTTGGATTTCAAATAGAGCCTATGAACTCCACTGTAGGTTGGTACTTTAAGAAATCAAAGAAAAGGAAAGTCACCAAACCAAATTATTTATTAGGGCTCAACAGCAAAGTTTCCCCACCAGACTTACTGACTCTCTTGGGTTTTGAAGGCCTTAAAAAAAAAAAAAAAATTAGAAGCTGGGGTTGTGGCTCAGTGGTAGAGCATTTGCCTAGCCTGTGTGAGGCACTGGGTTAGATCCTCAGCACCACCTTAAAAAAAATAAATAAATAAAGTTATTGTATCTATCTACAACTAAAAAAATTAAAAATTAAAAAATAGAAAAATAAAAAATAATGGGATTTTTGAAGGAGCTACTATTTCTTGGGCGAAAATTAACAAAATTCTAAACTTTTAAGTAAAAAGTTTATGGTTCCATAAAGCAGTACATGAAAAAATGTTGTTGTTGTTTTAACTGAGAATTTCTTAAAATTTCCATTTAATTGCAATATTTGGAATGTGGACAATAAGTAATGAGATAGCTATCCACATACACCATTTGCTTAAAACAATGTGGAATGTTATTTACGCCTCCTTTGTAAAGTCTGATAGCACACAAAATACATTCCAATTCTACAACAGAAAGATACCCTATGTCTGTAAAAGTTATAATAAAAAGTAGTTTGTATCAAATAGCACCTATAAAGGCTTCCTGGAAAGCAAAGAAGGGAGGAGAAACATTTACACATGAAACAGTGAAGAGGAGTCAAAAAGTCAATATATTGATTAATTCCTATGATGATGCAGAGTATCCACTTAACAGTCAATTAACCATTTAACATATTTCTTGATACAAAGGAGGTTAAAAAGAGCCCCCAAATTCACACAAGATATAATCAATAATTACAGGTTTAATGCCTCTCTCAGTATAAGCTTGGATGCAGATTTTTAATCTACTCTCAAAGAATAAAATGCTTTACATTTTAATGAAGGTGTGGTTTTGATTATCACAAACAGGAGAAAAAGTAGCTTGTAATTCACAGCACTTTAAAATCAAAGGTAACCACCTCAGAATCTTTTCCCTAAATGAAATTTTTAGCAGATACATGATTTTTTTTCGCAAAGAATAATGAATAAAATGTATGAGAATTTTTTTTTTTTTGGTTCTATAAGAAGAAGCAATGCCCTATTAATTTTGACAGACAACTTGGCATTAGCCATTTTAAAATCCAAAGTGGGATGAAGTTATGCATTACTAGTCTCCCCTACATTTTGTCAAGAGATGAACATTTTTGCCAGATTTTTAATAATATGCCAAGGGCTTTGTCAGTCCGTTTATTCAGCCCCGCGTGGTTATGCCAGTTTTTGTCCACTACCCCACTGGGTGTGACACCGCCGTCACAGCTCACATCACTCCTCCCCAGCAATTACACAAAGTCAACACAGCAATCCCTCCCGCCCTGAGGTACCTGCACTATCAACAGTGCAGATTCCAGGCTTGAGCAAGCTTTGCTCGGTCACTGCCTCCCCACCCCAATTAGGACTTTTTTTCTGCCCAGGCAATTTAGCACCAACACCGTGGGTGGACCAGATAACTCTTTTAAAAAGCGCGTCTAAGTCATTCTCCTGCCCATCCCCCCTCCACAGCCCAATCAATTCTTTCTCCATCCCCTTTTCACTACTTCCTCTACCGCCATCCCCTCCCTGCCCACCTCCCCCACAGCACCTCCCCACCCCCCCATCCCCCCCCCCAAAGACTCTCAGAAAGAAATAGGAGTCTGCCAGAAGGCAACTTGCAGTCCCTAACTAGTTACCATGCCGACTGGAGCCTGTGCTAAGGAATGTGCTGCTGCCACACTGAACTCAATGAAAAGATGAAGAAAATGTGCAGGCAATACTAGTTTGGCTGCGATGCTGGGGAATCTGAGACAGGGCTGTTGGTATGGAAGAATCTCGCTGCATGCAATTTGCAAACATGCCAACTCAATAGCATGTGATAGGCAATGGATGGAATTTAGAGGTCTTGGGGTCTTAAAGAACTGGAAAGGAATAAGAGAACTAAATGGGAGGGTGGAATCTGCTCCATGAGACAACGCTTGCCCCTTAGAAATATGTGATTTATTAATTTTAATAAGAATCTGTGCAACATGATAGAAAAGATGAAACTTTTTAGAAGCTTGTCCCTTCTAAGTCCAGCATTTGCATGTCCTTAATATTAATTATCTGCACCTTTGTTTTTAACTGGCCATTTAAAAAAATTCTATTTCTGTTTTAAAAGTGAGCAGAATTCATAGGACATCAGGATTATGTCGTCAGGAGCTCTGATGGAATTGCAAATCACAAACATTTCCTGCACAGAGGAGAGGATGGCTTTAATTTTGTGTGGGGCAGGGTAGAGACAGAAGGCAGGATTCAGGTTGAGTTTCAATGACCTTTTTATTCGGATGGAGGCAGATTTGAGTCTATACCAGTATACTTCCTTGGAGTCTCCATTGATCCGGAGAACTGGGCTACAATGCAATAATTTTTAGTTTAAAAGGTCCTTGAGTTATTGACGGTAGATTCAAGACCACTATGTCCATACTAACAAAGATCCTGTGTCCAAAATCCCTCTTCCTGTTCCACATTCATTTGAACCAGTTGAGTTGGTGGGGAGAATTTCCCAAAGTGAGGATGATCAAGGATGACTCCTTCCACCGCACACTCAGATCAGTAAAACCTCTTTCTTCTTGGCTTTTTAGTCTTCCACATCAACTGATTCCAAACTGTCCTGCACATCGCTGGCAAACTAGTTTTCTACGCTTGCCAATTCGACCCTGTCTTTTCATTGCCCACGGCCTCCCTATGGCTCCTCATTGCCATGGCAACCACATGTCCTGGATTTTTCAGGACATTTTTTTTTTATTTCGAATATTCTGTCATGTGGTCAAACCATGTGTCAGATCATATGCCAAAAGATATGTCCTGATTTGAGTTTTGAAAATGTGGTCACTATACCCATTGCTCCCAAGATATGGCTTAACTTCCCCCCCCTTTTTTTTTTTTTTTTTTACTGCAAAAGCGACATGGCAGGTCACTTTCAATATAGTAGCTTTACTTGGATCATATGTGATATTTTGCATGGTACTTCCACATAATTATTGCAAGGAATCCTTTCCTGACTGTGAAAAAAGAATAAAATAAGAGCTGTTAAGTTTATAGATGAGAAAACTGGGACACAATGTTTAATTGACTTTCTATTATTCCCATCGTGACAAAATGATAGAATCCAGTCTCTTGACTCTGATGTCTTTTTTTCTTCAATGTTGCTTCAAAATACAAATGTGATGCTTTTTACTCTAGGGATGTTTGCCATTTAGATCCCTAAAGACTCTTTCAGGGGACCATTTGGTTGTAGGAGACCAACTTATGTCAAGCATAGATAAGTGAGAGTTGTGGGGAGCTGGGCATGGTGGCGCATGCTTGTGATCCCAGCTACTCAGAAGGCCTCAGCAACTCAGTGACACCCTAACTCAATATAAAAAATAGAAAGGATCTGGGGATGTAGCCTAGTGGTAGAGCACCCCTGGGTTCAATCCCGAGTACTCAAAAAAAAAAATTGTTCAGTAAGAAATACCATTTGTAATTCTTCAGAATACTGGTATTTATTTTTTAGTTATAGTTGGACACAATATCTTTATTTTATTTATTTGTTTTTATGTGGCGCTGAAGATCGAACCCAGGGCCTCACACATGCTAGGCAAGCACTCTACTGCTGAGCCACAACCCCAGCCCTAATACTTTCAATTTTAAAATTAAACTGTATCATATAGTTAATGCTAAGGAAAAATATTTTAAGAATTTAAAAAGAGGCATAGAGAGATAAACCAATTTAAGAGTATTTGTTAAACGGGCAACTTAAGTTTTCTTTCTTTATTCATTAAATAGCTTTAAGCTAGGTGTTGTATGGTATCTGTAATCTCAGCAATTTGGGAGGCAGAGGCAGAAGATTTAAAAATTCAAGGCCAGCCTGGCAAAATTGCAAGACCCCTGCCTCAAAATAAAAAATGAAAAAGGATGTAGTTCAGTAGTAAAGCATCCTGGGTTCTATCTCTAGTTCCAAAAAACAAAAACACCCTTGAGGCACTGGGTGTGTAGATCCGTGAAGGAGTTCTGATTTAACATTTATGAAGGCCTGGGTTCCTTCCCAGCTCTTGAAAGAATAAAAGCTTTGAGTGTCTACTGTGTAACAGGCACAGGGCTGGGATCTAAGGATACAGCCAGGTGAACAACCCAGTTTATTTCTGGAAGGGGTTTGAAGGTGCAGACATGGGACAGGAGGCAAGCCAGAAAGGATGGAAGACTTCGAAGAAAACAGTCCTGGGAGCATTTCAGCGTCCAGTGCTTCTAAGGACCCAATAGCTGAGCATGAACATTCTCATGTCAGTGGTTAGGATGCTTTGTCACTGAAGACGTTCTCCCCACGTTGTCTCTTTACATGTCCCATAATAGTCTTCACATGCTCCACCCCTGAATCAGCAACTAGCATTAGTCTCTTCTTCTTCTTCTTCTTCTTTTTTTTTTTTTTTTTCCATAGACTGATTTCGCCTAGGAGGATTTTGTAGTTTCTTCTCTCTTTATATCTGGTATCCGGCTGTGTGTGTTTAATCCTCAGAATACAACTTCCTTGAGACCCCCTTAGCTTCAACACTGTGAGGAAGAGATGGGTGGTGGTGAGAGGGTAGAGAGATGGGGACTGAAAGGGATTTTGGAAAGTGACTTCTCTTCCTGAGTACCTCTTCTTCCCCCGCTCGGCCTTTTTCCTGGGATCTGGTCTATTTCTGCTGCTTAGTGAAAGCATCAGGGAAGAGGCTAGCTGCCACTGCAGGGAGACAGAGTTATGGTGACTCAGAAAATAACCATATGGCATTCAAGCTTCTTTATTCTGCCCAAAGAGAGCTTGTGCTGAGGGAAACATCCAACAGGTGTACCAGATTTAAATTGGCAGTTGTTTTCTTTTGTTTTCTATCCTAAATGAATGATAGCATTTCCTTTAAGAAAATCCTGGACTCTCATTTTGTATGATTACTCTGCCAAATGTTTTGGAGACCTTAAGGAAAGGGTGTCTGAGTGCAGTTGCCAGATAAAATGCTGGGTATACAGTTAAATTCCAAAGTCATTATTATTATTTTGGTACGGGGATTTCACCTAGGGGCACTTTACCACTGAACTGCATCCCCAGCCCTTTTTAGTTTATTTATTTATTTTTTATTTGGAGATAAGAGTCACATTAAGTGGCTAAGACTGGTCTCAAATTTGCAATCCTCCTGCCTCAGACTCCCCAGTTGCTGGGATTACAGGCAGATGCCACCATTCCTGGCCAGTTAAATTCCAATTTTAGACAAACAACTTTTTAATGTAAATATATTCCAGGTCATGCTTACACTAAAAAAAAAATGATTTGTGTTCTTTACTATTTTTTATTTGCTAGATCTGACGATTCTATGCCTGAGCAATGAGCACCAGAGTATATTATGGTATGAATAAGCAGATAAGGTTATTCTTTTAAGGCACTAATGTCAGCACAGTATTGATGCCATCAATAGCAGCACTATGAAAACAATGTATCAAGTACCCCTTTGCTCACCAGAACGGTACTGCTTGCCAAGTTAGTTAAGTGGACACTGTACTTTTGGTCTGGGGAGACAATAAGAACAGGACAATATCAACAGTGAGAAACCAGATAAAAAGAAAAGAAAACATAAAAAACTTGAAAGACATCAAAGGAGTATATACAATAAATAAAGTACTGCTATTATGTGGGACAACTCGGGTTGTTAGGAGCTGACACAAGACCACAAACATTTCTCAGAGGTCACCAGGCAACTGTTGACATCTTCTGTTTGAAAGCAAAACAATGACCCCAGAGTAAAAGAATCTCTACTTGATTTAACTTCCAGAGTCACCTAAACGCCTCATCTCTGCAAGACTGGCCATAGGATTCAAACATTATATGTATACATAAAAAGGGGACACCCAGAGAGACATGCACAGTACTATACACACATGTAGATAGATAAGGGAAAGTGCAACCACAGATGCAATTAGAACACTCAAGTACTCATGCATAACTGACCTGATCAGTTTGCCATCAGTAATGAAGGGACCCACAGCTCCATTCAGATGAAAGGTGCAGATGCTACACTGATAACTAGGAAGATGCCAATCACCCAGCTAATTGTGCCTCAACCTAGTCTTAGGGTGAATGTTCACTTGGCAACAGGTTTATTGGACTTTAGAAACTGACTTTAAAAGATTGATTCAGAATGTGCACGTGTAGAATTGGGATCGCCTCAGATGTTGTCAAGGATGATGTGTGCATTTTCCATATTCTCTGCTTAGTGTAAAGGTAGCACATAACCACTGTAGAGAGTTTAAGAGAGAAAAATAAAAGAAGAAGAAGAAAAGCAATCAATATTTTATACCTATGACTTCTTTCTTAAAATGGTTAATAATTAAACATTTCAGACATCTCTGAAAGATTAGAAAACAACCAATTCCTACCACCAGCATTAAACATGCATTATCACTTGGTTTATATTTTCAATTTTAAAAGATTTATTTTTTTAAAATTTTATCTTTATCTCTTCAAACATTTATCATTTCTTTATGGTAAAACTTATTTTATTTTGAGGTACTGGGGGTTGAACCCAGGGGTGCTCTTCTGTTCAACTATATCTCCAGCCCTTTTTAATTTTATTTTGAGACAGGATCTCACTAAATTGCTAAACTGGCCTCCAATTTGCCATTCTCCTGCTTCAGCCTCCTGAGAAACTGGGATTACAGGCATGTACAACCGTGCCTGGCAAATTTTGGTTTTTAGTTTTTTTCTTTTTCTTTTTTTTTTTAAGTAAATTTTTTTTTTCCTTTATTTTATTTGCTTATTTTAATGTGGTGCCAGGGATCAAACCCAGTGCCTCCAGCATGCTAGGCAAGCGCTCTACCACAGAGCCACAACCCCGGCCCGGCCCCATCTTTTTACTTTAAGAGGAAAAAAAAACATAGCAGATAACTGCTAACAACCTGTCTCTGTCCCTTTTCTTTCCTTCCCTTCCCAGGGGTAACATCTGCTCTGAATTTATTGTATGTCATCCTCATAAGTGCTTTTGTAATTTTACAATATTTGTATAGGTACGTATACTTTTATTTGTGTGTTTTAAAAAGGGGAATACTGCACATCTTCTTTGGGATTTGCTGTATTAACTTGTCTTGTCTTTGAAGTTTATTCATGTTAATACATCTTGATCTAATTCATTCATTTTTGTGGTGTGGGGGAAGGTACTGGGAATGGAACCCAAGGGCACTCTACCACAGGACTATACCCCCAGCCTCCCCTTTTCTCCTTTTATGTGAGACAGAGTCCTATTAAGTTGCTGAGGCTGTAATTCATCCATTTTAACTGCCGTACAGTATCCCACTGAATGAATGCATGCCTTCTTATAGGAGGGACTGTTGAAATGTTTGCACATTTTTTCTCTAACAGGGCTCTAAGAATATATATTCAAGAATTGTCTTAGAGAGGACACTTAAAGGTATAATTTCTTGCAACATATATAGAAACCTCCAGCTTTCAATTTTTTAAAAATATTTTATTGTTTGTTGGTGGACCTTTATTTATTTTTATGTGGTGCTGAGAATCAAACCCAGTGCTTCACAAACACTAGGCAAGCACTCTACCACTGAGCCACAACCCCAACCCCCAACTTTCTAATTTTAAAATTGCTTTTCAGAGTGATAACATCAACTCATACTTTCACTATAAATGTGTAATAGTTAAGCCCCACATCTTTACAAACTATATTGTCAGGGTTGGGGTTAGGGCTCAGTGTTAGAGCGCTTGCCTAGCACCTGTGAGGCACTGGGTTCAATCTTCAGCGCCACATAAAAATAAATAAAGGTATTGTGTCTATCTACAACTAAAAAAAATTTTAAAAACCCTGTAGGTCAGATGTTAATGTTTATTGACTTGATGATCATGAAATGATATCTCATTGATTTAACTTGTATTTCCCTAATTGTTAATGAAATTGAGTGTATTTTTTTAGATGCTTATTTACCATTCAATTTTTCTTACTGGTTTTTAGGAATATTTTTATATGACTTGGGTTTAGATCCATTGTTACATCATTAAAATTCTTTTTCCTATTCTGTAGCTTGTATGTTATTTTCTTTATAACATCATTTGAAATATTTAAATTTAGAGTAGTAAAATGCATCCATATTTTTTAAGGTATGTTTTAAGATATCCTTTTTTTTTACCATGCGATAAAGATATCCTCTTATGTTTTTCTCTAAAAAAAAAAAAAAATATATATATATATATATATATATATATATATATATATATATTTTTTTTTTTTTTTTTGTGGTGCTGGGGATTGAACCCAGGGCCTTATACATGTGAGGCAAGCACTCTATAACAACTGAGCTATATCCCCAGCCCCTTCTCTAAAAGTTTTTTAAACACCACACACACATACACATTTTAACATTTAGGCTTTTTAAAATTTTTTTAATTTTTATTCAAAGAGAAAGAGAGAGAATTTTTTAATATTTATTTTTTAGTTTTTGGTGAACACAACATCTTTATTTTATTTTTATGTGGTGTTGAGGATCGAACCCAGCGCCCTGTGCATGCCAGGCAAGTGTGTTACCGCTTGAGCCACATCCCCAGCCCAACATTTAGGCTTTAAGGAATGAATTTTTGTTTGTCATATGACATGAGGATTCAACTTTACCTTTATCTACATGTCTCCAATTGCCCTAGCATCATCTGTTGACTGATACTTTCTTGATCCCATGGATTCATAATTCTTCTCTGTCACCTATCAAGCACTCAGATAGATGCAAGTCTGCATCTTGGCTCCTTAGTTGTTCCATGGTCTGTCTATTGTTGTTCAATATCTTTTGCTATTTAAAAATTTTGTTGTTGTTGATGCTGTCATAGATGGACAGAATACTTTTTATTTATTTTTATGTGGTGCTTGCTGCTTGGGATCAAACCCAGTGCTTCACATGTGCTAGGCAAGTGCTCTGCCACTGAGCTATAGCCCCATCCCCTTTTCTTGCCTATTTTGTCTTTGTTTCTTCTCAAAGATTGTATAGCCTCCCCTTTGCTTTCTGTCATTTAGTGGGGTTATCATATTCTGTGGAAAATCATGTTGAGGTATCGACTAGCATTGTGTGTAATTTTTAGATTAATTTGGAGAGATTCAATCTATGTTCCCTTTAGTCTTCACCCACTAACTTGTTATACCTCTGTTTTAGTTCTTTTATTTCTTTAATAACGTTTCATACATTTTCCATAATACTTTTTTCTTCTAGCTTCTTTGTCTTTCATGTGGCTATTATAAATGGAAAACTTTCAAATGACATTTTCTAGTTGTTTGCTGTGGAAACACAATTAATTGAAATACAATTAATTATATTTCAGCAACTTATAATATAAAAATATTTGTCTTAAATTTTTATTTTTTGTGGTACTAGGGAAGGATCCCAGGGACGCTTGGCCCATAGCTGCTTCTTCAGCCCTTTTTATTTTGAGACAGGGTCTCACTGAGTTGCTAAGTATGGCCTCAAATTTGCAATGCTCTTGCTTCAGCCTGGGATTACAGGTATGCCCCATGGTACCCAGCTTTATTTTAGGTTCTTTGAACCAATCATCGAATAATGACAGCTTCATTTCTTTCTTCCCAATTTTTATACCCCTCATTTTCTTCTCCTTGACTTATTTGCTAACTAAAGCTGTCCATACAACATTGAATAGAAATGGTGAGGGTCCTTGCTTTATTCCTGATTTAAAGGAAATGCTTTAACATTTGTCCACTAAATATGATGTTGTTGTAGTTTTCTTTGCTTGTTTGTTTGTTTTGGTTCTGGGGATTGAATTCAGGGGCACTCAACCACAGAGTCATATTCCCAAGTCTCACTGAGTTGCTTAGTGCCTCACTTTTACTGAGGCTGGCTTTGAACTTGTGATCTGCCTGCCTCAGCCTCCTGAGCCACTGGGATTACAGACGTGCGCCACTACATCCAGCCATGTTTCTTGTAGTTTTATCAAGCCAGAGAAGTTAGCTAAAATTCTGAGTTTGCTAAGAAACTTTGTTTTGCTTTTAAATGATAGGGGATTGAATTTTATCAAAAGTTTTTTTTTTTTGTATACCTATTGAAATAATCATATGGTTTTTCTCTTTTTATCTATACTTTTCTTGTTTTATTATCTTTGTTTTTTGTATAAAAAGGGAAGGAAAGGGCTGGGGTTTTTGCTCTGCATGCGCAAGGCCTTAGGGTCAATCCCCAGCCATCAACAGCAACAAAATCTTTTTCTATTTTTTTGTGGAACAGCTTATTTAAGATACTGTGTGTGTGTGTGTGTTTGTGTGTGTTTCTGAGCATCAAATCCAGAGTTTCCTGCAAGCTAGGTTTTACCACTGAGCTATATTCCCAGCCCAGCTACAGTTTATATTTTAAAAACTTGGCCGAATTTTGTAAAAGTGTCTGAGTCTTGTATTTTTGTTTTGAGTTACATTTTCACCACTGATCCAATTTTCAGAAAATATTATGGTCAGAAAACATTATGGTCTTTGGTTTTGTGTTTCTTCTTAAATCAGTTTTAATAGATTTTGTTTTCAAAGAAAGATTTCTGTTTTATCTATGTTTCCAAAATTTTTGGCATGAAGCTATTCACAGTATTTTTTCACAATTTATAAAATCTCTTATCTGTATTTATGTTTTTTTTCTTATAGGATTGTTGTTTGTGACTTCTTAGTTTTTCTTAAACAGAGATGATTATCTTACATATAAAAACAAGACATAAACAGCTTTTATTTTCAAACAGAGCTATTCTTCTTGACTTCTTGTATTTTTAAATTTTATTGAACTAATTAATTAATTTATTTATTTTGGGTACTGGGGACTGAATTCAGGGGCACTCGGCCACTGAGCCACATCCCCAGCCCTATTTTGTATTTTATTTAGAGACAAGGTCTCACTCAGTTGCTTTGCACCTTGCCATTGCTGAGGCTGGCTTTGAACTCTGGATTCTCCTGTCTCAGCCTCCTGAGCCTCTGGAATTACAGGTGTGCGCCACTGCGCCCGGCATGACTTCTTGTATTATTTTATTTCTCATTTCTTAGTTTATTCTCATTTCTTTATTAAACTTCTGAACATTCTAACTTTATTATGATTTATCTTAAACTCATGAGTGTCTAAACAGTATGCTTTTAAATTTTAAACCCTGGAAATTTTTTGGATAGTATCTATTGATGTTGTTGCATTTTGGTATGAGAACATGGTCTGAGAGGAAACTAATTTTTTGGTATTTGTTCTGTTTCCTAATACATGGTCAATTTGCATGAGTGCACCATATGGGCTTGAAAAGAAAGTATTTTCTCCAGTTTTTGGTACATAATTATTGGTACATGTTTATTAAATCAAATTTATTAATTGTCCCACTCAAATGATAAATGATATTTTGAAATTTCTTAGTTTGCTTGGTAATTATGGAAAGTTAGTGTTTAAATCTTCCTCTATGATTATGAGTTGATCAATTTTGTTTTGCTCTTCTGTCAATTTTTGCTTTATTTGAAGGCTGTATTAATTGAGAGCAAACAATTTGCAATTATTACACCTTCCTGGTAATTTTTTCCTTTTATCATCAATTAGTGACCTCCTTTACTCCTAATAGTGCTTTTTGCCTGATTTTAATATGGTTATTATTAGGTCTTACTCAGCTTACTCACTGGCTGACAAGTATGTATTGGCTTTTGGTAGGAATCTTTGCCCGGAGAACCTCTCCGTCGTGCTGTTCTCTGTCCTCATAACATAGTGCTGGATTTTTCTCATTAGGGGTGAGCTAAGAAAAAGTGAGGCAAAAGCTGAAATGAGATCTAGTCTTGGCCGGGTGCAGTGATGCATGACTGTAATCCTCATGGCTCAGGAGGCTGAGGCAGGAGGATTGCAAATTCGAAGCTGGCTCAGCAACTTAGGAAGGCCACAAGTAATTTAGTGAGACCCTGTTTCCAAAAATAATATAAAAAGGACTGGGGATATGGCTCAGTGGTTCAGCACCCCTGGGTTCAATCTCTGGTATTTAAAAAAAAAAAAAAAACTAATCTTGGAAGTCAAATACCATGTCTTATACCATATTTTATTAGTCACAAAGGCCTACTGGGAAGAACTACACAAAAGTAAGGGAGCTGGGATTGTGGCTTAGCAGTAGAGTGCTCACCTAATATGTGTGAGGCCCTGGGTTCAATCCTCAGCACCACATAAAAAAAATAAATAAATAAAATGAAAGTATTAAAAAAAAAAAAAAGTAAGGTTTATTGGGAGTGAGGCACTAGGGATTCAACACAGGCCTTCACACATGCTAGGCAAATGCTGTACCATTGAACTACACCCCCAACCCTTTATTATGAGATGGGGTCTCACTGAGTTGCCCAGTTTGGCCTTAAACTTGTGATCCTCTTGCCTCAGGCTCCGAAGTAGCTGGAATTATAGGTATATGACACTGTGTCTGGTTGGGGGCTATCTTGAAGGCTGGTGATCATGGTTACCTTTAAAATTTTAACAAGTATGAAGGCAGAAAGCTAGTTTACAAAGGATGGTGAGATTAGGGGGAGAGAGGAATGAGAAACAGTTGCTCAATGGCTACTAAGTCACAGTTAGAAAAAGTAAGTTCTGGTGTTTTATTGTACAGTAAGGTGACTATAGATAAAGATAATGTATTGTATATTTTGAAAAAAAAAGTAAGAGAAAGAAATTTGAATGTCTTATCACAAAGAAATGATAAATGTTTGTGGAGATAAATATACTTACTTTGACTTGAACATTGTAAAATATATACATGTACCAAAATATCACATAGAACGCCATAAATATGTACAATTATCATATCAGCTAAAAAAAGAAAGATAAAAATGTATTTAAAAAGTAGGAAAAAATTCCATAAGCATACTACTTTAACAAAGTTTGAACTCAATTAGCACGCCTTCCTCATTTTTTATTCTTTATTATTATTGTCCATGTTTGTGTGTGTGTGTGTGTGTGTGTGTGTGCATACTTTTTTTTTTTTTTGAGATACTGAGTATTGAACAAAGGGTCCATGCATGTGAGGCAAACATACTACCATTGAACCACTGAGACATATTTATTTTCTTTTGTTTGTGTGTCTCTTTTCCTTCCTTCCTTCCTTCCTTCCCTCCTTCCTTCCTTCCTTCCTTCTTCCTTTCTTTCTTTTAATATTTAGTTTTTAGTTGTGGTTGGATACAATGCCTTTATTTTATTTATTTATTTTTATGTGGTGCTGAGGATCGAACCCAGGGCCTCGCACGTGAGTGCTCTACCTCTGAGACACCACCCCAGCCCATCTTTCTTTTTTGCATGGTCCTGGGGATTGAACCTAAGGGTGCTCTACCGATGAGCTACATTCCCAGCCCATTTTATTTTTGTTTTCTGTTCTGAGACAGTTTCACTCAGTCGCAAGGCTGGTCTCAAGCTTGCAATCCTCCTACCTCAGCTTCCCAAGGAGCTGGGATGATAGACATGTATTACCACGTTCAGCTTCCTTTGTTTATTCTGGATTGATTTTTCTTGACTTACAAACTATATCCCTTGAAAGTTCCTTCAATACAAATATATGAGTAATAAACTCTTATAACCTTGTTTAAAAAGTTTTAATTTTCACATCCATTTCCCAAAGGACAGTTCATCTGGATAAAGAATTCTATGTTGATATTTATATCTTGTTGCTGTGAAGGCATTATTCCATTTTTCTTTTGGTCTCCATGGTTGGTACTGAGTTTTCTGCCATTAGTTTTTCATTTCTTTTTCTAAGAATCTGTCTTTTCTATGCAAAGGCCTTTTTTGTTCCTCTGTTCCTCTCTCTGTCCTTAACCCCCGCCCCATTTTGCATATTTGTTCCAATGTGTCCATGAACAGATGTACGTTTCCAACACAGGGCTCAATGTGGTTCTTTAGTTCGTGGATTCAAGTTTTTTTCATAATTTAAAATTTCTCAGTCACTATCTGTTCAAATAGAGCATCTCCATCATTTTTTCTTGTATTTCCTTTCGGAATTCCTATTGATAAAATTATGGGGAATATGAGAAGTTAAGAAATGTTGAAGTGGCTGGGCACTGGAATCCCTGCAACATGGGAGGGGATGGCAGGATGATGGCACATTGGAGTCCAGCCTGGGTAACTTGGAGAGACCTTATTTCAACAATAACAAAGAAACAAAAAAGAGAAAGAAAGAAATGTTGACATGGGGTACAGTGGTGCACTCCTATAATCCCCACTACTTGGAATCTGAGGCAGAGGGATCACAAGTTTGAGACAAGCAACTTCACAAAACTATCCAAAATGAAACTGTCTTAAAAAGATCTATAAATGTAGTTCAGTGGTAGGGTGCTCATCTAATAAGCACAAGATCTTGATTTTTGATCTCCAGAACTTGAAAAAGAAAGAAAGAAAGAAAGAAAGAAAGAAAGAAAGAAAGAAAGAAAGAAAGAAAGAAAGAAAGAAAGAAAGAAAGAAAGAAAGAAATGTTGAGAGGAATAAGGAGATGGTCTAACATCCATCTCTTTGAGCTTCATTTTGAGAGTTTCCTCAGATTCCTTTTTTAGCCAGTTGATTCTTATTTTTTTTTTAAAGAGAGAGAATTTTTTAATATTTATTTTTTAGTTCTCAGCGGACACAACATCTTTGTTGGTATGTGGTGCTGAGGATCGAACCCGGGCCGCACGCATGCCAGGCGAGCGCGCTACCGCTTGAGCCACATCCCCAGCCCCAGTTGATTCTTATTTTAAACTACAATTAAAAAAATTCATTGTTTTTTTAATACATAAAAATTTAATTTCTAGAAGGTTGTCATTTTTTTTCAATTCTGCCTATGATGTTTTAAAGTTGTGCTCTATTCTATGATTTCAATTCCCTGTTTTCAATATACTTACATCATTGTCGCTTCTATTATCCGAGTTTCTTGGAAAATTCTGTGAATTTTTTTAAAAATATGTTTTTCTGACTTGCTTATATGGAATTGATTCTGATGTGCTTTGACTATAGCTGCCTCTCCAGTGAGCCTTGGCGATCCATGAGGCGTGGGTTAAAGTGCTCTTGCTAGGTTCTGGAGTAGTATCAACAGATCACTGCAGGTCACTCCAAAGTTTGACTACTTCATTATTTTTTAAAATTTTGTTTCATTTTGCAGTTCTGAGAATTGAACCCAGGGTCTCACACATGCTAAGCATGCTCTCTGTCCCTGAGCTACTTTCTAGACCTTAGAACAACTTTTTATGTTGGTTTCTTTCTTTCTTTCTTTTTTGGTAGGGGGATACTGGGGATTGAACTCAGGGACACTGAACCACTGAGCCACATCCCTAGCCCTATTTTGTATTTTATTTAGAGACAGAGTCTCGCTGAATTGCTTAGTGCCTTGCCGTTGATGAGGCTGGCTTTGAACTCGAGATCCTCCCATCTCAGCCTCCTCAGCCACTGGGATTACAGGCATGAACCACTGTGCCCAGCTTTATGTTGGTTTCTATATTTATGGATTCCCCTAAACATATTCTAGAGATGATTTTCCCACCCAGAGCTGAGGAAGATTCAGCTAAATTCCCTCATCACTTCTCAGTGTCACTGAGTAGATCTTTTCTCTAGTCCTTTCTTTTACTGAAGATCAGAGGCCTGGATTTATTCCAGCATATTCATTTTAGCAACTCACTCCACACTAGCCCAAGTCTCATCTTCTGCTCCTATGGGGAACAGAAGCTCCTGTGTTATAGAGCTACATTCTCTCTTTCTGACCTAAATGCTTATCTGTGTATTAAAAGTGTGGAAGGCTGAGGCAGGAGGATCGCAAGTTCAAAGCCAGCCTCAGCAACTTAGTGAGGCCCTAAGCAGCTTAGTGAGACCCTGTCTCTAAATGAAATATAAAAAACCCTGGGGAGGTAACTCAGTAGTTAAGCACTCCTGGGTTCAATCCTTGGTCCAAAAAAAAAAAAGTGTGTGTTAGCTCACAGGGAAGGGTACATACATGGCTTCCCATTACCAGGACTTGTCTTTGTTCATGATACTGTATCAAAAAGCCGAAGTCAAGGTATCTGCTGGGTTGCTTTGTGCACCTGCCATTCCTCCAGCAGGGATCAGGAAGACTCCCAGGCAAAGCCTGAAAATAGTAAAATTCATTGTTAGCACCTTCTCACTCAGAGCTTTGTCTCCTATGCTCCTGGTCCTCTGTCGCACCTCGTTTGTCCTTCCTCACTTAGCCCTGACCTTCCAGGAGGCTCCAAGGTCCTTCTGGGACTTGTTACTGTGCTTTCCTCTCTGCTTTCTGTGGAAATGTGCTCACCAGCCTCTCTGCACTGTCCAAAGTGTCCAGGTGACAATTAGCTAATCTGATAAGCTCATTCATGCTAATGTGCTAATGAAAGAGGACTACAGAAGATGGCTGTCCTTCCCCTACCTCCTAATCAGGGGCTCTTCTTCTCCTGCCAGGTGACATATGTGCATAGCAGCAGTGAGCTTCAAGAGACCGTGACCCGGCTTTAGTGGTGTAACCTGGAGGATTGACGTTAATGGAATGAGATTTTTAAGTCAAGTAGGAGGGACAGCTGAGTTGAGGCAGGCAAGAGAGGGTCAGCGTCAGGCCAAAAGGACCCTAAGATTATGACATGTGAGTGTCTACTAAGTGGGGGTTGCATTAACCCTTTTTATACCTCAAATGCAAAGGGAATTTTTTTTAGAACATCCCTTTGCTATAATGAAAATCCTTCATTTTGGAAACCCATGAACAAAACAAGAACCAGAATGCAGCAGAACCAAAAACACATTGCTCCACATTCCATATTTTCATTTTGTTGACTCCAAAGGATAAATCTACATGCGGTTTTAGGGGATGGGTAGGAAGAAGATGAGCCCTTACATGAAGAACTTTCAGGGTTGGCTTTAGGAAGCACAGAGAGGGGCTGCTTACTGTCTTTTGTTCCTCCTTGGCCTTATTCTATTGAGTTTCAATTGCAAAGAGTTATGGTGTCGGATCCTGGTGGGGGCATAGTGCAGAGGTATGAGCCTAAAGGGGGCTCTGGTGGGTTTGCTTCTACCTTTGAGCCCCAGAAAGCAAGCCAAGTCTTAGGAATAAAAGTATCCTGACCCAGGCCTATTTAATTTTTGTTTCCCTGAATTTTCACAAAGTAAATGTTTTGACCTACATGTTACTTTGCTGTGGCATCAAAGGAGAGGGTACATTTGGGAACTGTGTGTAGTGATGACTAATGGAGACGGTTACTGCATTGGGGATACTTCTCAGATTGCATGCCATCGGATGGTCTTCCATTTGAACCTCCTCTGTCCACTCTGTGTTCTCCTGCCCACTTTCTCCCTGGAGGCTGGTCTACATGCCCAGCATCCTCAGGGTGTCTTGTCTCTGGGCTTTGGGTTGGGTCTGGTCAATGGGGAGCCAGGGTAGGAGGCTCCACTGAGGAGAGGATGGCGGGTATTTATACTTGGCTCCCTTCTGGCAGCTCTAGACAGGACCCTCTCCCTCCAGTGGAAGCTGCCCTCCTCTAGGGCTCTACCCACACAACGTCTCTTCTTTGGCCTCTGGTATCTGCTTGTTCCTTCCTAGACCTGGACACTTTCCTCTCCCCCCTGGTTTCCTTATGCTCTGTACAAACCTTTGAAAAGAGTCCCTTTATTAAACTCTTCTCAAACTGTCCTAGTTTGAGTGCACCATCTGTTTCTTGCTGGAAAAATGACGGATAAATATCCAAACTCTGTTTTGTTGTTTTTTTTTTTTTTTAATTTTTTTTTCTTAAAGTAAAAGGTATTTGCTGGGCATCATCATGCATGCCTGTAATCCCAGCTACTCGGGAGACTGAAGCAGGAGGATCGCCAGTTCAAGGCCAGCTTCTGCAACTTAGCAAGACCCTGTCTCAAAAAATAAAAAGGCTGGGGATATATCTCAGTGTTAGCTCCTGTATTCAATGGACAGTACCGCCTCCCCCCCCCCAAAAAAATAGCATACTTTTTTAAATGGTAAAAATATATATTTTTATACAATTTCGAATATGCATTCCAGTGGTATTAATTCCATTCAGTGTTGTGCAATCATCACCACCATCTATCTTCAGGACTTTTTCATCATCCCCAACAAAAAACTCTATGCCCATTAAATAGTAACTTCCTGTTATTCTCTCCACCTTCCCCAACTCCTGGTAACCCCCATTCTACTTTTTTTTTTCTTTATGCTTTGATCATTCTAGGTTCTTCATGTAAGTGAAATCATACAATACTTATTATTTTGTGTATGGTTTATTTTACTTAGCATAATGTTTTCAAGATTTATAAATAGTATTAATGAATTAGATTTAGTAGTTGGATGCAGAGGGCAATATTAGTGCCTGTCCATAAGTTTATAAACCTTTGAGATATTTATGGACAACTTTCTGCCAAAGTCTTCTATGACAGAATCAATGTCTTGAGTCATTGATTCTTTAGCGATCATAATCTAGTTTCTTTCTAAGGAACTTTGTGGAATAAAACCAATCATTGGCCTATCTGCAATGCCTTCAAATGATTTCAGCTGTGCAATTGTGGTACTACTGTAGAAAGTACTCTAGATAATCCTCAAAAGGATCTTTAGGAATTCTGTGGAAGAGCTCTTTCTTCCAACTTGCATTCACAAAGTCATTTATGGATACTGGCAAAATTCTGCAGAATAATCCAGAAGTATCTTACTTTGGAATCCTCCCAATTCCTAAACAACAATCACATGAGTAGTAAAGGTGACTTTTGTTGTCTTATGGGGGGATATTAAGGCATTGTAGGGATCATATTTCAAAGGATTTTGTATAACACCACGCTTTGCAGAATATGTGAGCAGAGCAAGAACATAACTCCCAACAGCTTGAAGAGTGTTTGTTCTGTCTTCAACTTGAATTTCCTGTTTTTTGTTTTATTTTGTTTAATGGTGTGGGTAAAGACACTGAGTCAGAGATCTTCTGGTTAACTATCATTGCATAACAAACGATCGCACAATTTAATGTCTTGAAACTAATTTATCATTATACCTCATGGTTCTGTGGATTGCTAGGCTTAACTGGACAATTCTAGCTCAGGCCTCTTGTAGGATTGCAGTGGTAACTGGGGCTGGAATCATCTGGAGCCTTCTTCACTTCTGTATGTGGCATCTGGGCTGAGAGATGGCTGAAAGCTGAGAGCTGGTCAGGCACCTGTCTCTTCCTGAGACCTTTCCACTGGCTGGAATGGGATTTTTCACAGTATGGCCTTCTCAGGGGAGTCAGACTTCTTCCAGGCTTTCCCCTGGAGCAAGCATCCCAGGGTTCCTAAGCAGAAGCTGTAAAACTTGTTTGGATCTTACTTTATCAGCACCAGAATATTACTTTAGTCACATCCAAGTGACCAAGTGAGTCACTAAGGTCAGGCTTGATTTAAAGGTAGGAGACTCTACCTCTCAAGGGGGAGGAGTAGCATAATCATTTGTGGCCACCTTTAATCTATTCCAGGGAAGTGGGTCTTAATCTCAATTTGGCAACTCCCAAACTCTGGGAGTTCAGGGCGCCCTCCTTCTACTCTTTCTAAAAATCAGTTTCCTCATCTGTGAAATGCCAAAAATTTAGTGAATGATCTTGAAGTCTCTTTCACTTCAAATTTATAAGGGTTCTCTGCCTTCAAAATATATGTGACATTTATAATAGAATTTTTTAAAAACAATCAGAAGGAGATGCTTTATAGTTTTACTGTCTAGAAATTTTTTTGTGGAGATACACACACACACACACACACACACACACAATAAAACTTGAGTCAGCCAGAAGATAACAATACCATATTTCATTATGAATTCATTAGGTATTTCCACACCTCTTGATGCTAGCCAAGCTGTTACAAAATGGCAATGTTGCAGAGGAGGTATATTTCTCAGGGTAAGGGACGATGTCTTTCATGAGCTATAGATTTCATTCGTGGACTCCAGTTGTCCAAACAATGGTTGTTGGTGTTGATGCCTTTCAGAAATCTGCAGCTCATAAAAGCTCTTAACAAATTTTTGTGAAACAGGGACAGTTGACAAATATAATTAGGATGAACTTTCAGCCTGGTAGAGACGGTCAGAGCACACTTCTCTTTAGGAGTCTCCATTTTGTGGGGTTGGTGTGTTCAAGGCAGGATGGATGGCTCTCAGCATAGGAATCCCAGCAATAGGACTGGCTGTCTGAGTCAGGGCTGTGGTGCACACCTATAATCCCAGTGGCTCAGGAGGCTGAGACAGGAGGATCATGAGTTCAACACCAGCCTCTGCAAAAGTGAGGCACTAAGCAACTCATTGAGACCTTGTTTGTAAATAAAATACAAAATAAGGCTAGGGATGTGGTCGAGTGCCCCTGAGTTCAAACCCCAGTACCGAAAAAAAAAAAAAAAAGACTAGCTGTCTAGGCTAGTGATAGCTCAGGAATAGCAAGTATGAAGGCCTGGGTTTGATCCCAAGTCCTGGGGGTGGGTGGAGGTGGGTGGGGCCACTGATCCTCAGTTTCATTGATACTAAAATAGCTCTTTTTTTTTTTTTCTGTCTTCCTTTCTTTTCTCCTTCCTTCCTTCCTTTGTGTTGTGTGTGTGTTTTATCACTTCTTTTATATTTTTAGAAAAAATTCCATGTGTTTACTTAAAATAGTTCTTTAAATAGAAGATCTCCTCAAGGGTGGAGGTTAAACCCTTTGCTAACTATGTACCAATCACACATGAGAGTTGAGATTTATTATCTGTACCACCTAGATTTTTTAAAACCAGAATCTCAGATGTGCTGATATTTAAAAAAACAAAACAATAAATCAAACACAAAACAAGGAGTTCATAAACCTGCTGAAAAATTTTAGCCAAATGAGACCATCTTCTGCCCTACTTTTTCCATAACAAACTACTGTGAAAAGTGGTAGTTAAGATATAAAAATATCAATATTTCTCTCTAGCAGATCTTGCTAGTTGCCTCCCTAACAGCCACTTCCGCACCTTCCTTGCTTATAGAACTCTGATTTGCTCTTGAACTTATCCCCATTCCTAACATATGGTTAATCTCAATTAGTGGAATCAGTCATGGTGATCCCATTGACATTCATTTGTTTAGGGGTGGACATATGACCCAAATATTGCCAATAACACGTGAAGGGAAGTCTGCTTGGGGTTTCTGCAAATGGTAATTTTCTTCTCAGAGTACCAAAGAAGAAGAGATGTTCCTCTGCGTTCCCTCAGTGTTGTTCCAGAATATAATTTCCAGACTATAGTTACTGTAGCAAATTGTACTCATGAAAGTCCTGGCCTAAAGGCCAAGCAGTCCATGCAAATTGGCAGAGCAGAAGGATGAGATGAACCTGGGTGGTGGATGACACTGTGGAGTAGAGAATTGAACCAGCTGCAGTACCACCTGCATCTGTATTTTGATCTTGTGTAATAGTAATTGTCCTCATTGTTGAAGCCAGCTTAGTCAGAGGCCTCTGTTATTTGAAACCTAAAATATTCTAGGATATCCCTCTCTCACACATGGCAAGGAAATATTGCTTTGTATAATTCCTTCACTTCACCTGTTTCTGGGACTGGCACTGAGATCTCTTGAGTCCTGAAAAAAGAAAAATATGTAGTGACCTAACTCAGTGGGATTATATCTAGGGGTTGCAGCAGGTCTCTGCCCTGATGTAGCCCTAAGCCCTGGGGGAGAAGGGTATTCAATAAGTGTGGCCACTAGGTTCTGAACTCAGTCCGCCTATTGGAGAACCCACAGTCTCAATCATTGTGTTCTTCAGCCTCTCTGCTCCTGAAGAAGGTCACCCCTTCTCCCCATTGCTTTCAGGAACCCCAGGAGCCCCAGGGGAAGCAGAAAGCTTTTTGCATTTTCAAGGAGCTTGTGAATACTTATACCTTGTTTCAAATATCCATTATTTGGGGTCATTCATTTAATCAGCAAGCATTTATTTGACATGAACTGTGTTGTAGGCCTTGGGTATTTAAAGATGTGGAAAACTGAGTTTCTAACCTCAAGTAACTTAATCTAATAGGGGAATATGTTGTAATCAAATATTTATCAGACAGCACACTCGATGCTTTCACTGAGATAATAATATATTATGCTAGCTTTTGAGTATTGAGGATGTGTTGAAGCATTTTAAGGATGTAACTTGTATTGACATTTAACCATCACACAATCCCTATTTTTCTGATGTGGGAACTAAGGAGTAGTTCAGCCCAGGGTCCCACAGCTGGTCAGGGACTGAGCTGAATTTGAACTTGAGCACCCTGCTTGTGCTTGATCCCACTTTGCTGGGGTGTACAGTGTCCCTGTGGGAGTACCTGCTTCTGACTGCTCAGGACAGTAGCAAAGTAGGAATCTAGAATACTCCCTAGGTGACACTAATTTTAAACTAGACCTTGAAGAGTGAATATTGATCAAGGTACCATGATTGGTAAGCCAATCAAGAAGGTAAATAAGGAAAGAAAGAAGAGTTTTCTAGACAGAAAAACAGTAGGTACAAAGGTAGAAAGGCGGGCTGGGGATGTGGCTCAGTGATAAAGTGCTTGCCTGGCTTGTGTTAGGCCCTGATCCCTGGCACCACACCCACCAAAAAATAAATAAATATATAAATAAAGGTAGGAAGGCTTCAAGGAACCATAGGATGTCCCCAGAATGGTTTGGGTTTTTTGGTTTTGTTTTGTTTTGTTTTTTGCTCCCACAAGGTGTATGGAATTTGGAGTCACAGGAGATGCAGAGCCCTGTGATACCCATGGTCCTTGATTAACTAATGAATTTACCACTAACAAATTTTCAAAATACCGCTAACAAATTTTCAATTTTATGAAGATCCTAAAGTGATATGCATTCAGTAGACACCATGCTTGGAATTTCAAATTTTGATCTTTTCCTGGTTTAGCAACATGCATTATAATATTGTTTCATGACACGGGGCAGTGGCAACAGACCACGGCTCCCAGTTAGTCACAGGATCCTATGGGGAAAACAATGGATATTCTTCTGTGCACTGTGTGGCTGAACTATGATGGTCATTAAGGTGTATCAAAGGTGTTTTCAACTTAATATTCACAACTTATGATGAGTTGACAGGGATGGAACCTCTATAAATTGAAGAAGAGTGATATCTATATTGTCTGCATTTTGTTCTGCAGACAATAGCACATTACAAATTTTAAAGGAGGAGACATGAGTTTCTTTCACAGTGATTTCAATGAAAAGTAAAGAACTGAAATTTGGGGGATTTAAAATGCCTGATAGAGATAAATGATTAGAAGAGATCTGTGGGGGAAGGATAGATCAAAAGAATACCCCAGAAATAGGTAGATTCCTGGGGGCTATTGCTGTTATCTGGTGGCCAAATCCAGTCTGGGATTTCATGGTGCTGGGATCAAATCCAAAGCCCTGGTGCATGCTAAGCAGGGACTCTACCATTGAGCTACACCTTCAGCCCTGCCTGGTTGTTACACTTTTAAAACAGAGAAACAAAAAAGGGAGCTAGGAATGTAGCTCAGTGGTAGAGCACTTGCCTAGTATACATGAGGCCCTGGGTTTGATCCCCAGCACCATCCAAAAAAAATAGTAAAATGTGACAGGTTTTGGGTCTGCAAAGCCCAAAGTCTTGTTTTTCCACCCTATAGAGAAAACATTTGCTCTGGGTAAAAACTAGTGGTGGCCTGCCTGTGGGGATGGTGAGAGAGGGGATGAAGAAGAGGAGATCTTAGGAGATGAACTGACAGGAATCCTGGCAGACAGAGGTGAAGAACGAGAGAAAGGTGATCTCAAGGATGACTCAGAGAATTCTGCTTTGGACAACTGAATCTACAAAAGTATCATTACTCAACATATGAAAACAAGGAAGAGGGATCTGGAACAGGAACAGGAGAGCTGAAAGAGTATTTGATTTGGGACCTGTTTCCATAAGTGTCCCAGAGACATTCCAGTGGAAATGAGCAGGTGATACATTTACACTGAACAGTGTCTGCTCCTCTGTGAGCTAGAATGTAAATTCCTTAAGGGCAGGGAATACATCCGCATGTCCAGGTACTGGCACATAATGGGCTCTTAATCAAGATACTGAGCTCACCAAAATGAATTAGACAGTTGAATTTAGGAGACTTGGTGTAAGATGTAGATAACAGAAAAGTCTTAGTGACTGAAATTTGGGGGTTTGGTAGCATATTAATACACTATGCTTAGTGAGATATTAAGTTTTATCTTTAGGTGCATTGTTTGGCTGTCTAATCAAAAGCCCCTCCTGTGGCAGTATGCATGGCATTTGATTCTTTTCACAGAGAGGCAGGAGAGCATAGCACTTAGGAGTCACTCAACTTCTTTGTGTCTTAGTTACTTGTCTATAAAATAGAGATAATAATAATAATACTCCTTTAGGGAGTTGTGAGATTTAATAATACAGATGGCTCCTGACTTTCCAACTTTGGAATTTTTAATGTTACTTGGTTGCAAAAATGATACTCATTCAGTATAACGGCATTTTGAATTTTGAATCTTTTAATCTTTCCCTGGGATAGAAATGTGGGGTAGCAGCCTCTCTTGCCACACGGAGCCTTGGCTCCCAGTCACTATGCAATCATGCAGGGGACCAAACAATACCCCATAGTGTACTGCACTGCTAAGCTATGATTTCAGTAGGTTAGGTGTCTTAAATGCATTTCAACTTATGATATTTTCTACTTCTGATGGTTTTTGTCAAGAGGTCACTTGGGAAGTCAATAAATATCTGGACATAATTGTGTTCAGAACAAGCTATGAACTCAGGAGGCTGAGGCAGGAGGATCACAAGTTCGAGCCCAGCCTCAGCAACTTAGTGATACCCTCAGCCACTCAGCAAGACCCTGTCTCAAAATAAAAAAAATAAAAATAAAAAGGGCTGGATATATGGATCAGTGTTAAAGCACCCCTGGGTTCAATCCCCAGTACCAAAAAATAATCTATAATCAGTTCTTAAATCAGCACCCAGAATCATCCTTTTGAAAAATAAGTTCAATCATATCAGCTGACTGATGAGAACCTCCAATGACTCAGGGAAAGCCCAGAGTTCTTACCATGGACAGACTTGCCTGACTGTCTACCTGTTCCAGCCACACCGGCTTCCTTACTGCCTTCCAGACTCACCAGACCTGCCTCCAGACCTCTGTGCTCCTTTCCTTCTGTCCGGAGTGCTCTCCAGGATATCAGCATGCCTTGCTCCCTCACCAACTTTGAGTCTTCACTTAAATGTCACTGCCCTCTTCCCAATAGCCCAAACCCTGCTTCCTGGGCTCCCAAGCTTTCTATCTCTCCAGAATGACTCTAGCCTGGTAATATAACATATTTAGCATATTATCTACCTCCTCTCACACGAGTGTGAGCTTCATGTCCACTGGGACTCTGCTCTATTTGTTGAGTGGGTGATGGATGCCCACCACATGGAGGCACTCAATCCACGTTAGCCATGATCACTTGTAAACATTTGTTACTATGTTCCACGTACAGTTGATGACCCTCAATTATCTTTGATTCTATATCTTCCCAGCACTTAGGATGGTTTTATAAGGAGGTTACCCCATGGGAAGCCAATCAACATCTGTACATACTTGTGTTCAGGACAAGCTATGAATCCAGGCACCATGGCCCATCTCTGTAATCCCAGCAACGTCAACTCCTTACCCCCTCCATCCATAAGTACCAAGGGACAGTGCTTTCCTTCCACTGGTCTCAGACAGCAATTTGGTAAATGCCTACATTTGGGAAAATATGCAAAATCATGAAACAAATGCTTCACGAGAATGCAAAAACACATTTGTAATCTTTTAGAACCAGTTAAAAAAAAACAAAGAAGAAATTTTGTGTATACACAGTTATGCTGTTCTTTTGATTATTAAATTAGTATTAAAATGGGAGAGAAACTCTTCATATATTGGGCTCCTAAGGAGATAGGCAAAGCGATTTAAGAGAAAAAGTAGCTGTCCTCAGCAGTAGGCTCAAAAATGTCAAGTCAATTAAAATATTTATTTTCAAATACATCTTGTGATTCATAGATAATGATATGTGTCTACTTTGTCCAAATATTCAAAACCACTGGGCTGAAGAGATTGGAGAAAGGCATTTTGATAAAGAATATTGATAGCATGAGCAAAACAAAGAAATACAAAGAAAAGAAAATAACCTCGTGCTTCATTTTCCCCTCAGCCCACATGTCAGCTCGTTCCTTATGGACTTGCCCACACTCTACCAAGTCCTGGGCACCTGGTCACAGAAATCTATCTGGCTGTTAGGGGGTTACCGTGGGCATTGGTGGGCATCGGTGTGTGTGGATTCCCAGTTACTTCAGTAGAAGAAGAGCTCTCTCCGTGTTTCTAGATCTTAGCCAGAAGAAAACAACCAAAATGGCCAACTCCCAATGCAAAATTCTCCCCAACTCTGTCTTTCCCTGTGTACTATTTTGGGTTTGAATTATAAAAGCTGCAGAAAGGTGTCCAAAATTTCACAATTACCTTCTGAGCTTGTCTCTCCTCTTGCTGCCCGCCCTGCAGAGCTTCTGCACCTGCCAAACTTCTGTTGACTTCCCAGGGAAACTGGTCATGGCTCCAATGTAGCCAAAAATCATTGAAATAAAAATGTGGCAAATTTAAATAAGCAACAATTTAAGCTAAGAATTTCTGAAAATTTTGCTCAAATTTCTGTAAAGACTTCTGTGAACACATTGGTATTTACCAGAATTTAGCACTGGAATATTAATACAGTATCCTTTGTTGCCATGCTAAAAAAAAAAAAAAAAAAGAAAGGAAAAAATCATTTTCATGAGGCTAAAGTCAAAGACAACTAGCAGTATTTATTAGTGCGATATTCGTCCTTTATCTTGTAATCTAGTGAATGCATTTCTGATGAAGGTGTCTCCTAATATTTGAGAAAATTACGACATATAAATACAGTTGCATCGATTGCTGCTCTCAATATGCTTTTAACCTCTTCAAAGGAGCCATTAACATCACAGTCAGAAACATAGCGTCAAGTTCAGAGAATGTATGCAGGTACTGCAATTGGCCTATATACCGATGCTAAGCACTTTTGCAAATTATCAAAAGTTCTAATGTATAAACTATGAGAGTTTCATTTTATATTTAATGATGCTAGCCACCTACCTTTTTTAAAATTTTAAATTTATTTATTTATTCTAATTTGATATATATGATAGCAGAATTTTTCATGTCCAACTACCCTTTTAAAAAAAATTCTGAGCTCATTTTAAAATGTCTTTGAGTTTTTCACTTTGATTTTTAAAGTATGGTAAATGATAATCAAATACTTTACTAAGCCCAAGCATTTTGTCCATACACACACACACACACACACACACACACACACACATATATATAAATTATATGCACACACACAGAGTATTTGATTAAGAGCTCTGATAAAGGAAAGAGACCCTGCCAGTCTCTTTCAGATTGCCAGTGGAAGGGCTATTTGTTCACCGGGCTATCTGGCAATGACGTACACATAACCTGGCAAAAGGAAGTGAGCATCAGTGTGGCAGAAAAGTACATGGATTTTGATGCCCAGTACTAGGGGAAAAAAAAAAAAAAAAGAACATGGATAAAACTTCAGGAAATCAACACTGGCATACTTAATACCAATAAAGGAAACAAGACATGATTCAGTGTCGACCATTGTCAAAACCAGGTACTTTTCTGTGAGTTAAACACCAGCTCATCTAACCCTACCAACCCTGCTTTGACAGAGGCACTAGCATTGTTCCCATTTTTCAGATGAGAAAAATGTCATGAAAAGGTTAAAGCTGTCTCCTGTCCTATAGCTAGTAACAGACTCGAACCTGGGCGGTGGGGCCCCTCAGTCTGTGATTTTAAACAGTCTTATTTAATGAAAATGTGCCATTCTAGGACCTTTCTTCCCATAGCTGGTGTTTAATTGCTTGTAGTAGAGCAGTCAAAGGACAAGCTTTTCAGCTAACAACTAGGTTCAAGTTGTGGCTGCCCTGCCATAGCTATGTGACCTTGAACAAGAACTTAATCTCTCTGTGCCTCAGTTTTCTGTTGATAAAACGGGAATGGTGTGAGGATTCATGAGCTGGCACATAGGAAGCACCCATAGAGGTTAGTTACTTTTGTTATTAATTCTAGTACTATATACTTAAGAACAGAGTAGATCAAGAGCAGATTGGACACACAGGGGCCTAACACATTGAGACAGGGCGGTAATGCACACCTATAAACCAAGATACTTAGGAAGATCTCCAGTTTAAAGCCAGCCTTAGCAATTTGGTAAGACCCTGTCTCAAAATTTTAAGAATTTTTAAAAGGACTGGGAATGTAGCTCAGTGTAGAGTACCTCTGTGTAACACAGTAACAAACAATCAAACAAACAAACAAAAAACCTTAACACATTTCCATGGCATTCTTTTTGCAATAATAAAAAAAAAAAAAAAAGAAGAAGAAGGGGCTGGGGATATGGCTCAGTTGGTAGAGTGCTTGCCTTGCATGCACAAGGCCCCGGGTTCAATCCCCAGCACCAAATAATAATAATAATAATAATAATAATAATAATAATAATAATAGGCAGGGGCAAGGGAGGCAGCTACATAATGTGGCTGCCTTCTTTTGAAAAGAGGAAACTAGTCTTTTTCAGCCCCTAATTTTGGGATGGGTACTAGGGATTGAACTCAGGGGCACTTGACCACTAAGCCACATCCCCAGCCCTATTCTGTATTTTATTTAGAGACAGGGTCTCACTGAGTTGCTTTAGTGCCTTGCTAAATTACTGAGGCTGGCTTTGAACTCAAAATCCTCCTGCCTTAGCCTCCCAAGCTGCTGGGATTACTGGCGTGCAACACGGAGCCCGACTTCAGCCCCTAATTTTGATATAAATCTAGCACGTACTTTAATGGAACCTACCACATATTATTAACTTTAGCCTTAAAATCTCAAATTTTCAGCCAAGTATAATGGTGTGCATCTATATAGTCCCAGTTACTGAGAGGTAGAGGATCCCTTCGTTCCAGGAGTTCAAGACCAGCTAAACACAGCCAGACCCTGTCTCAAAACAAAGAACATTCTCCGTTTCTTCATTTTTATTTTTATGTTCCTTTTCTTCCTAACATCTTCTGAAATCCAGTCAGTCTTAGGTTCAACAAAACCAGATGTCACAGGAGAAGTGATGAAGGGTCAGGTTACAGGTGACTAGGATATCCAGATGAAAGAGTGATTTTTATCAAGGAACAATTGCAGAAGCCATGAGCAGGGTGAATAACATTGTCCTGGTGAAGTGTCTGACATATATATGCCTGTGAAAAGCAAATGTGCGAAAGCATGGGTCCCCCATGCCTCTGTACCTCAGTTAAGATAAGCAGAGAAGAGGCAAGATCTTCAGAACCAAAGGATGTGCAGAAATGAAGAGGGTTTTTGTTGTTGCTTCTGAAAGTAGGCATCAAGATATAAACCATTTATGACGGATATAGCAGACTGATCATCCCAGATGTCAATGGAAGCCTTGTAGAAGGGTGCTGTATATTGTACACTGATTAACCACGATGAGTCCACGGAGAAAGGGACATCAAAGGTGAAAGGGATTCAACATGCCAATCACTGGCTTATATTAAAAGCTGAAATGTAATGAATTTTTGGGAAGAAGTTGAAAACTGTATGTGTATTTGCTTGCAATCTTTGTTTTATTAGTGGAGGATAATTTTTTGTTTTCTGAAGCATTTGATGGATTTAAAGTAACCCTTGTCATTAAGCAATCTTTAAATTAACCTTCAACCATGTATCAGCAGCTGTCCGATGGAAGCAAATGCATTATGTATTACTGTTTTGGATATTAGTTCTGAAAAAGCCAACTATCATTCTGAACATCAAAGAGCGCCTCTTATCAAGGGCTTGGCTTAGAGGATAAAGCTCTGGCTATTTACCTATGACCTTGGTGCCTATCCAATTGAAAGGAGTTTGTGATCTCAGTCCCACACAGGTAGACAATAGTCCATATCACCAAGAACACAGATTGGTAAAACTGGAATTTTCCTGCTTGGGAAAGACTAAGGCTGAAAAGTGCCCAGAGACACGGACATGAAGAAGCCTCCAGCTCATATGGCATCCTGGAGATGGCAGTCTTCTCAACCGGACGAGGTGGCTCAGAATAGCGATCTGGGGATGCGCTCCAACCTGGCTTGAAGATAAAGAAATCTGTTTTCAGAGCTTGCAACTCGTCCAAGTCTATTTTTCAAGCCAACACCTCCTCTCCAAATTCTCCCCTCCCCCAGCTTTCTCCTTCCAGAAACAAAATACAGAAAGTCAAACAGTTAATCTTTTGAAAGGAGGATTGCAATTGAACTGATATATTTCAGATGCTGCTCCTAAAAATTTAAGATGAAAAATAGCTAGACAGTGCATTCTCAATATGGTTTTTTAGGTTACAGAGTTAACTATTGATACAATTATGACTGTAGAATTGTATTCTCAGGAAGGAGAACATATTCCATCAATTGCAGGAAAAACTTTGCTGGCTTCATATGGGCAATTTTAAATTTTTAAAAATGGGTTTTAAAAAACCTAATAAAAGATGAAGTAGTTTATATTTGACATTTGCATTTACTTGACAATACATATGTATAGATACTCCAAATATGTAATGTCATATTTTATACAATTTCTCTTTGCTTCTGTGCATATGACCATTTCCTTTTTTTTAAGTCTGCATATTTACTAGTTTAGTCATTCCTGGGTTGTTGTTGTTGTTTTGGGGGTTTTTTTGGCGGTACTGGGATTGGACCCAGGACCTTGCACTTGCTAGGCCAACATTCTGTTACTGACCTATACCTGCAACTCCTATCCTGGCTTTCTATGCATAGTACAGAGCATGGAAGCATTGGCTGTTCAGTCTAGTACCACTTGCTCCAGCGGCTCCAATGGTGGACTTGAAGGAAACAGCTTGGGGAGGTTGTCAGAAAACTGCATGGAGCTCCAGACATTCCAATAGTTGTGTCTGGGAAGCAAGGTCCCTTGGTTTTCCATGAGGCGGTTCGTCCTTGGTGCCTAGCATTCCCGTACCATCTATTAGGCTAAATTGGCTTCTCTTTCAGGCACAGTGATGAAAGGATACAAATGCAACAGACTTTTATTGTCAGCAAACAAAAAGGGGCACACATGTGCCAGTTTATAAATTACTGTTTTCATTTAAAAGGAGTTCAAAAATCAGGTTCTACTTATCATGGTTAAAAACCTTAAATTTTTTATAGCCGTATGATTTCATTATATGAATTACAGAACAGTAATAGAGTAATATTACTCTTAAGCCAGCTCACTTAAATTTAAGACATTCAAGACCCAATAATGCACTAGGTTCTTTAGTTCAAGTTATGCAAATAATATACATTTTTTATTCGGCTTCCCACCAGGTTATACATGCATTATAAACACAACAAAGGCCTCTTTTTTGTACAATATATTACTCAAAAGCTGGGGAAAAATAGAAGCCAAAATATTGTGAATTACATTCTTATAATGGTTTGGCTTTGTACTGCTGCCTGACATTCTAAATGCTAAAGAGAAGCTGGGGCTGGGAAAAGAGAAATGTTGACTCACTATTACCTACCACTGTTGCCATTCATACTGATGTTCTTCAAGGTCTAAATCAGATTATTGTCTTTGTTTTCTTTAGAGTGGAACTAGCAGGTCCAGCTTTGCTACATTTAGAAAAATCAGCAGGGGGAATGGTCATCGCAAAAAGACAAAAATAAAAGAAAGGCCTGAAACTTAACATAAAATTACCATGGCTGTCCCTGAACTCAGAACTGGAGAGAACCTTGCTATTCTTTTGAACACAAAGCTTATGATCAGAATCAATATGGATTCTTTCACAAGCATTATTTTGTAAATATTTTGTACAGTTGCCTCATTTATTGCATAAAGTCAAAAATACTGCCACTAATTCCATTTGGATATTAAAAGAAAAAAAAAAGCTAAAGTTTAGAAAATTAGAAATACTGAATTCTGCCTTATGACAAAAGCAGTATTTAGACTTAGCCCCCAAATTTCTATGTGAAATAGTAAGAAAGCTCTGTTTCCTTCCTAAGGTTTCCATGTTTCCAATGATGCCCAACCTAGTCAATTGGGGTACTGTTGAATTGAATACAATAAAATAAAAAATACTGTGGTTTTACTTTTTTTTAAATATTTTATTTACATTTTAGTTTTCGGCAGACACACATCTTTGGATGTGGTGCTGAGGATCGAACCTGGGCCGCACCCATGCCAGAAGAGCGTGCTACCGCTTGAGCCACATCCCCAGCCCCTGTGGGTTTTATAAAAAAGTGAACAGGAGGGCTAAGAATGTAGCTCAGAGGTAGAGCACTCGGCTACCATGTGTGAGGCCCTGGGTTCAATCCCCAGCACTACCAAAAAAAGGAAAAGAAAAAAGAAATAACAGGGACATTGCTTACGTGTGATTCTGAAAGACACAGATTATACCCATTATAATTTCATAGTTTAAAAAAAAAAAACAACAATTTTTACTAAGGGAGCTTTACTTGCTTATACTGGGCCAATGGAAAACAAAAATTATAAAAGTAGAAAATAAGAAATTCAGTCCCTTTGCTTCATGACGTAACATGAGCTGTGTGGGAACGAGAGGGCATTCCTTTCTACTTGTATGCAATCTGAGCTCATGGCCTTGAAAGCTCTGAAATCCTCCACAAAACTCTTTCCTCCTTTTTTTCCCCCCTTAAAAAAACCCCACCTCAACTAATTTCTATAATCTCATCAGCATTTCTAACAGACATTCTCACCTCAAATTCCTTCCCGGGTTAGAGGGAGTGCAACGCGCTCTGAGTACTTGGCAAAACTCTCTCAGCCTCTTGTTTAATTCAACAAGTGTCAGTTGTGCTTCTGAAAGCATATAGTTCTTTCTGGATGGCCCAAAGAGCCACAGTGGATGACAGGCGGACGAGTTTTAAGATGGGGTGTCATCAGTTTGGAGGCGCCCGGTCCTCCCTTGGATCTGTAGATGGCTGCTTTCTTAACAAAATGTAGACACCGAATCAATCACATTTTCTGTTGCAAACATAGACAGTAAGAGTGTGAATGATTAAAAATTGCCCTCCATCAGATTGTTATATGGGGGAAAAAAGAAAAAAGACTGTGAGGTCAGAATTATTTCTTAATTACATTTCACACCTGGTTAAGATAGTATATCCAGCTGCAAAGGCATGAAAGGAATGATTGATCCTTGAAAAGAGAATAGGTAGCGTAGGCACTGGAAGCCTTGAGAGCAAGGCACACTGGGGTGGAGTGAAAAGCAGAATTTCCTTTTGGTAGAATTAATTTCTTGCCAGCATTTGAAAAAAAGAAGAAGGTGGCTCTGGAAGGAGCCCTCCTTCTCCACTGCTGACCGCTGCACCCTCCCCCCCCCAAAAAAAAAAAAAAAAACAGTCACTGGAAACAGCAGATATTTGAGATGCAATTAGACCTCCATGTGCCATGTACAACAGCTGGGAAGAGTTTTCCAAGTTTTCTCTTTCGAATCCGAGTGGAATACGAAAGAAATAAAATATCCTGACAACTTCGAGAGTTGTCTTGTGACTTTAAAAAAAAATCAGTCTGTGAAGTATCACTGCTCTGTTTTAGTCTAATGCTACTTCTATCTTTTATCCTTTTTAATTAGAAGGCAAATTCTCAGACCGCCAGGCCTAATCCCTACACAGTGGAACAAAGCCCAGCAAAGCCTTTGAACACTGTTCAGCCGGGCAGCACAAACCCTGGTAACTGTTGGCAGTAGGGGCGAGACTCTGACCCTCATCTCAGCCATTCTCCTGCAGCTCATGATGCTCCCTGCCCTTCAGAACCCTATCTGTTGTTCTTCTGTTTAGACTGAAAAGACAAAAGAGGAGACAATGTGGGAAACCTAGAGGACTGGCTAGGTAGGATGCGGGGAGCTAGTGATGGATAGGGGCAAGTAAATGGAGTTTCACGGGAATGGACACAGTGGGGAGAATTGGATCACCAGATTAGGTCTTTAGGTTCAAGAAATTTCTTCATCCCTCACTAAATCTTTTCATGGACAATGCCACTTTTTAAACAATTGTTGCATTTCCAATTACTCCAGGAGTGTTCAAACAAATGCCTCAAACCCTCCATGAAAAGTTTGCTCATATTCTAAACTCGCCAGATGAAAATCAATAAAACAAATACCCCCCCCAAATCAGTGGCAGACACTTACATCTCCAAAGTATTTACACTTGTAATAATATTTGAGTCAAGAGCATAATTTGAGCTCACTCAAGCAATACATGCAACTAGACAGAAATGTGAATTTTCAAAGCTAATGGGAACAATCATGAATCAAAAAGCCAAATTCCAAGTATGCAAATATGAAAAAGGATTGTTTGCGTTTCCTACTTTGGCTAACTGTGAATTAGTGAACAGTGAAATGGCAGATGCTGCTACCATGTTGCAAACTCTTCCAAATTTTTCTTAGATTGAGCTACATGTGTGTGGGAATTACGGTCTGATGCCAGGACACTTGAGAGTTGTAATGGGATTTTTGAAAAAGATATGCATTTTCTGGTTTTTGAGATCTCTGGGATAGACATCTCAGGGGAAAGGAGGAAGAAACAGAATTTTTTTTTTTTTGTAAACATTTTTTAGCAGTCTCGGATTCTTAAACACAGCGGATTTCATAGAGCTGCTTGTGTCCTTGCTCTTCTCGTGTCTACGGAAGCTGTGTAATACGTATACAATACTTCACTCAATTATTAGGGCTGTCTTGGTAACCAAGTATGAAGTGTGCGGCTGATCTGGCTCTGGGTGATGAAGAGGTTAATTTAAATCATAGGAAAGGCTTTGGCCAGGGGCTCAGATGAGTGGCATCCAATAAGCATATACATTTTATCACACAACCTTAAATTCGAAGTTAGAGTTCAACCACTTTTAAGAAAGCCTCTGCTTTTAGAACTCTCATCAAGAACAAATATTCTGAGTTTTCTATTGAAATAAAATTACAATTTTGACATTTTAAAGTGTTAAGAGTTTTACATTGATTTCTAGTACATCTATTTTGAGAACACGTGCTTATCCTATTAAAGGGACCACAATATGTGTAATTATGGTCCATTTCTATATTATGTCCATTATCCAAATGACAGAACTCAATGCTTCTTCAACATTCTCTGTCTTTGTGCTGCATAAGCAAATCCTTCCTCCAGGTCAAAAGTGATAAAATAGGTGAAAGGTACGAAGGTAATTAAATACAACTACAGATAATATTTTATAAAGAATGATGCACCTTATTAACAGTCTTCTCTCAGCCTACTTTTGTGTTTGTTTTTTCCTTTGGTCTCTTAAAAATTATATATATATATATATATATATATATATATTGTAGCTATGTACATTTATGCTTGTTAAACACACCATATGTTTATTTGTTTTTCCTTATTTTAAATAAATACTGTCTGAAAAATTAGGATACAATAATTATTTCAGAGCTCCTAGTGATAATCAAAAATTCTCAAGTAAAAACACTTTAAAATTTTTTAAAAATACATTTTGTAAAAATTGAAGTCATTTAAGCTGGGGCTATAGCTCAGTGGCAGAACATTTTTCTAGCATGTGTGAGGCACTGGGTTTGATCCTCAGCACCACATAAAAATAAACAAATAAAATAAAGGCATTCTGTTCAACTACAACTACAAAAAAAATTTAAAAAGAGATTGAAGTCATTTAAAAAAATTATCTAAATGTTTCCACGTATTTCACTAATGCTCCAATGAAAATGATCAATAAACATTTGCATAAAAAACAGCAAATTCATTATGTGTGTGTGTGTGTGTGTGTGTGTGTGTGTTTTGATAATAATTGAAAATCTTTACCCAGTGGAAAATTATTTCCTGGTGTCTACATGCACAGGCCATATTTTTTAAAAAATATGTATTTAGTTGTAGATGAACACACAGTATCTTTATTTATTTTTATGTGGTGATGAGGATCGAACCCAATGCCTCACACATGTAAGGCAAGCACTTTACCACGGAGCTACAGACCCAGCCCCCACAGTCCATATTTTGCAGGTGGGTTACAGAATCCTGTAGATGACATGTTATGGTGATATTTAATGCTATGTTTCCTAAAAGAAGGTGCTAAAGACCCAGAGATAGTCTTGGAAATGCACATAAAACACAGCTAAATGCAGTTTCAATAAATCAAGCCTGGCATCCCTTCTGCCATCAAGGAATGGCTTTTGCTCCCCATCATACTTATCTACCTACTCACCTTAATCATGTATGTTTTATTAGAATGAAACAGAAAAGAATCTAGCTCAGAGGAATCCAAAGCTTTTGAATTCAGGTGGCTTTTGTTTTGTTTTGTTTTAAACTAAGACTCACATGAACATTGACAATGCAGAGTACCTGGTTATTAAACATACTCAAATATTCTCAATGCTTATTAGAATGTGAAAATTAAAATAATTGCTATATTTTCGATTTTCATTTCCTTTAGATTTGTGCAACTTAGGTGTATATAATAGATTTGAATGGAAAGGGTTGCCAAGGTTAAATTATTTTTTTGTGGACCTTAGTTTTTGTTATTGTTATTCTGTTTCTTCCACGGAATTAAGCTTTCTTTACTAGGAATAAAACCTTAGAGAGTTCCCGAAGCTTATAATGTAAATGACCACAAATACTAAGCTCAATCAAAACAAATACTAAAAAAGAAAAAGAAAGATGCCAGCCCTTAATTCTGTATTCTGATCCATCAGTGACTGTATAACTATATCATTAACGATGTTCTCTAACTGGGGAAGTCCCTACCCTAGAGTGTAAAGGATCAAAGAAAACATTCTTTTCTGTCTGGTACACTTAGTAGTCCTGCCTCCCAACAGTGGGATAAAAGGAACTTGCTAAACTGTTGCCATTTTGCAACATCTGCTATAATTCCCCTAAATCCAGATTTGTCTGACACAGAGAGGCCTGTTCTTACATCATTGCCATGTGACAGTATAACACCAGTCACATCAAGCTTGAGGATTGCAGCTCCGGGCTATGATAATATGAAGAAAACCTTTTTGCCTAGGGCAAAACACTTGTAACAAAGTATTATTCATCTGGCCAATTTAAATCTTCTCTCAAAAAGGTACCCAGAAACATATGCAGTATGCCTTTGTAAAAGGCTCGAGCAGCTCATAGGCAAATGACCTGAACCAAGAGTACAAAACCTAATGTCCTGATTAATTACTGCTAAGCGGCTCTGATACACAGCAAAGAGAATGCTGGTACTAATCCTTAACCCTGTCCTACATTCTCAAAATAGCCCAAACACTGCTGACAGTTACAAAAACAAACCTGTCTATGGTTTAAAAAAGAAAAAAAAAGAGTTGTACATTATCCCTGGGTACCCTCCACCTTTTTAAAACAGGATGCAGTTCATATCAGTAGACAGATTAGGGAGTTTTCAATCCAGGGGGCTTCCTGGTACAAGGGAACAGGCTCACAGAATGAAAACAACCTTGAGGAGAAACCCCACCCTCCCCCGACAATACATGCAACACTCAGAAGTATTTGGGGTGTTCTGATTTTCAGGGTTTGACTTTGGAAGGTTGAAATTTTTTGAAAAAATGTTCCTTAAGAGTTAGGTGATCCCAGCAATGTAAAGCTTTGCTAATTACCTTCGAGCATGGAGATGGCTGTGCTTAGAATTGTGTAACGGGATGTTTAGATTCCTTTCACCTATTAAAAAATAAGCAAATAAGAGAATTCTTATATTCCACCGCAAATATCAGACATTTTAGAATTTCAAACTATTTGAATTGTGAACTACATAGGCTTCATCTGTCACTCAAATCACAGGTACTTTCATTAATAAAGCAGACTTGCGGAGTTCCTTTCACCTTTGCTGAGCAAGAAATCAATGGCTGAAAGGAGAAAGTCCTATGTAAGGAAATTGTTTATCTCAGTTAACTGCCTCAGGCCCCATGTTGGGGGTCAGACCCAGGGCCTCATACATGCTAGGCAAGCATTCAACCACTGAGCTACACTCCCAGCCCTCTTATTATTTTAAAAGATTCAAAAGGTCACTAAAATCAGCTCATCTTTCTGTCATTTGAAATGCTATCTTATCATAGGTAAATCACACTGAAATATTTCCCTTGGAGTTTTTGTAAGTTACAGTACTTTTATTACATGAATTCAAAACACATAATGAACTTTATCTTAAAGATAGTCTTTAATTTGGCATTCCTTTGACAGGCACACCGCTACCTCAGCTCTAGGAAATAGTGAGAAACAGGGAATCCAATTAAGGCTGGGGTCCTGAAGGGCCAGTCTATCTATCTTAAGGGCCATTTTACCATGAGGCTGCCCCTAATGCAAAGGAGGGAAGAAGACCTGTAATACTCTCCTTATCAAGTCTAATTCTGGTTTAGAGCTTCAAGAATCCTGCTATCACTTGTAGACACAGCATTTTTGCACATCACAGAGACCTGGCTGTGCAAGGAGTGACTTCTGCTCTTGTCCAGGTCAAACAAGTTGCTGGCAGCCCAAGAAGATGTGAAATGCCAGTTTAACTTCACAGCCTGAGTTCTGATGGTCTGCACTGTTTTTAACCAGCATTCAGCACTTGTTTTCCCTTGTACACCCCTTTTTTCTTCTTTCTTCTATTTTTCCTGCTGCTTTTTTTTACTCAACTGATCCCTAAGATTGCACTTTGGTTTTATATTATTTCTCACCCACCTCTACTTTTTGAATTAAGGTAACTCACCTTCTCATTAGTGGGGGAATAATTTTGCAGCCGATTTAACCTGATTAATACATCTCCATAATTCTGAGCAAAATTCGCTCCAAGCTGTTACAACTTCTGAAGGAGGGTGTGTCCCTGAAGCCTGAAGCTCAGGCTCTGTTCAGAGGTACAGCAAAAAACCAAATTGCTGTTCTCATGTTTGAGCATCCAAATGGACAATCCTTTAGAGGTGGAAGAGTTGCTTTAATATCTACCAAGATGGACCCAATTTAGGGGGAAACTTCCCCTCTCTTGGTCTGTTGCAAATATCATTCGTAAATTGAAAAAGAAAATTTAAGAAGTTTGAAAGTCATTGTCCTTGCTGAGATTTGAAATGAATGCTGTTGAGGTCTGGTCTCACTGTTACTAATCAATTTCTGTTAAGGCCCAGGAGGTACAGTGGCTTAACCAGACCTGAGCAGGCTTCCACTCCTGAGTGAATTATTTGACCTCTGTGAACCTCAGTTTCTTCATCTATAAAATGGGGGTAAATGGGGCCCACTTCAGTGGATTAAATGAGATGATGAATGTAAAGCAACTTCTTTACCAACCACAGCAATTCTATTAGGCATATAATCTCCATCTCACAGAGAGAGAAGGCTAAACATTGGTCATTGTCACAATCCCACGATAGTTGTTTAACAAGTGGGATCTATTACAATCATGAACCCAAGGAATTTGAATCTGCATCTACCTCAAAATAACTCATCACCCAGTTGGAGGATCTTTGCTCTTGGGAGGTGAAACAGCCAGGCTTCTGGCTTGACTATCTTTCAGAAGTCTTGCCAGAAAAACCCAAAGAAAATAAAGTCCCCATTTACACTCCACTCCCCCACTTTGTGATAGGCATTTTAAAAATGTGACCTCTTTAATCACTCCAACACTCCTCCAGAGCCTGAGAAATGTTAAAGCACTTGCCAAAGGTCGCAAGCATTATGGATTATGGAACTAGGTTTGTAAATCCAGGTCTCTGTGCCCTCCGGACCATGACTCTTCTGTTCTGCTTTATTGCCCTTTGCTCCCGGCCCATCTGCTCAGAAGCATGGTTCAGATGGTCAGGGCGATGGAGACAGAATGGAAAGCTTTGCCAGGGTATCTTTTACAACAGGTGCCGGGAACATCCCTCCAGAAGTTCCTTGATAAGCTCAGCAAAACCATCTAGTTTTCCAAGGTGAAGCCTAGATAGAAACTCATCTTCAGTAAAAAACAGAAATCAGGGTTAAACTGTTAGATCAACAAATGGAAAAGGGCCTGACATACTGGGGCATCCTGTAATCCTAGACTTGGGAGACTGGAGTAGGAGAATTGCAAGGTTAGGGCTATATAGTGAGGCCCAAGACTGGGCAATGGAGGGAGACCCTGTCTCAAGATACAAAATAAGGGGCTGGGGACATAGCTTAGTGGGTAGAGCACTTGCCTTGAATGCACAAGGTCCTGGGTTTAATCCCCAGCACCACACACATGCAAAAGAGATACAAAATAAAATGCCCTGGGAATGTATTCCAGTACTAAAGCACTCCTGGGCTTAATCCCAGTACCATTAAAAAATTAAAAATAAAAAACCAGGAAAGGTTAAGAGTCTGAAAGGCATTTCAGGGCATTTTGACAAAACACTAGAGCTGAGAGTCAGATAAAATTCTAAATTCCAGGAAGAATAGAATCTAATAACATTTTTAGAAAGTACATATACGCTGGATTTTTAAGAAGCAGGTTAGTAATAGTGGAGATGTTTCTGACCTGCTGATTCCTACTGTTGTCCAACCCAAATTCTGTGTCCTTCCGATTTACTGGGAATTGTGAGTAGAAGTCAGAAAGTAGGCTTAAAGAATCCACGAAGGGGGTGGGGAGGCTGGGATTGTGGCTCAGAGATAGAGCACTTGCTTAGCACGTGCAAGGCCCTGGGTTCTATCCTCAAAACCACATAAAGATAAGTAAAATAAAGATATTGTGTCCAACTAAAATAATAAAAAAAAAAACTATTTTGATACTCTGTGTCTTTGCCTTATCAAAGATCCTCAGGTTGGACTGGGGATGTGGCTCAAGCGGTAGCGTGCTCGCCTGGCATGCGTGCGGCCCGGGTTCGATCCTCAGCACCACATACTGGAGCCCTCTGGCTCTGGCTCTGGCTCGCCCTCAAGTCTGGCTCAGGCTCAGGCTCTGCCTCTGGCTCTGGCTCAGGCTCTGGCTTGCCCTCGGTCTCAGGCTCAGGCTCTCGCTCAGGCTCTGGCTCGCCTTCAGGCTCAGACTCTGGCTCGCCCTCAGGCTCTGGCTCACCCTCAGGCTCAGTCTCAGGTTTTGGGTCGCCCTCAGGCTCAGGCTCAGGCTCTGCTTCGCCCTCAGGCTCAGTCTCAGGCTCTGGGTCGCCCTCAGGCTCAGTCTCAGGTTTTGGGTTGCCCTCAGGCTCAGGCTCTGGCTCTGGCTCTGGCTCACCCTCTGGCTCTGGCTCAGGCTGTTGCTCACCATCAGGCTCATACTCTGCTTCGCCCTCAGGCTCTGGCTCAGGCTCTGCTTCGCCCTCAGGCTCTGGCTCAGGCTCTGCTTCACCCTCAGGCTCTGGCTCGCCCTCAGGCTCAGGCTCAGGCTCAGGCTCAGGCTCAGGCTCTGCCTCACCCTCAAGCTCTGGCTCAGGCTGTGGCTCGCCCTCAGGCTCAGCCTAGGCTCTGGGTCGCCCTCAGGCTCAGTCTCAGGCTCTGGGTCGCCCTCAGGCTCAGGCTCTGGCTCCCACTGGATCCTCTCAGCTCTGGCTCTCCTCAGCTCTAACTCTGGCTCGCCTCAGCTCAAGCTCTGGCTCCTCTCAGCTCTGGCTCTCCACAGCTCTGTCTTTGCTCACCTCTAGCTCTGGCTCTCCTCAGCTCTAGCTCTGGCTCTCCTCAGCTCTAGCTCTGGCTCTCCTCAGCTCTAGCTCTGTGTCACCTTAGTTCTAGCTCTGGCTCTCCTGAGCTCTAACTCTAGCTCGCCTCAGCTCCAGCTCTGGCTCGCGTCAGCTCTAGTTTTCACTCACCTCAGCTCTAGCTCTGGCTCTCTTTCAGTCTCCCTCCTGCTCTGGCTCCTCACAGCTCTGGCTCCTCTCAGCTCTGGCTCTCTTCACCTCTGGCTCTCCTCAGCTCTAGCTCTGGCTCTCCTCAGCTCTAGCTCTGGCTCTCCTCAGCTCTAGCTCTGGCTCGCCTCAACTCTCCCTCCGGCTCTGGCTTCTCTCAGCTCTGTTCCCCTCGGCTGTGGCTCTCCTCAGCTCTGGCTCGCCTCAGCTCCATCTCTGGCTCGCGTCAGCTCTAGCTCTGTGTCGCCTCAGGTCTAGCTTTGACTCGCCTCAGCTCTAGCTCTGGCTCTCTTCCGCTCTCCCTCCTGCTCTGGCTTCTCACAGCTCTGCCTCCTCTCAGCTCTAGCTCTCTTCACCTCTGGCCCTCCTAAGCTCTAGCTCTGGCTCGCTTCAGCTCTAGCTCTAGCTCGCCTCAGCTCCAGCTCTGGCTCTCGTCAACTCTAGCTCTGTCTTGCCTCAGGTGTAGCTCTGGCTCTCCTCTGCTCTAGCTCTAGCTCGCCTCAGCTCCAGCTCTGGCTCGCCTCAGCTCTAGCTCTGGTTCTCTTCCACTCCCACTCCTGCTCTGGCTTCTCAGAGCTCTGCCTCCTATCAGCTCTAGCTCTCTTCACCTCTGGCCCTCCTAAGCTCTAGCTCTGGCTCCCTTCAGCTCTAGCAATGGCTCGCCTCAGCTTTAGCTCTGGCTTGCCTCAGCTCTAGCTCTGGCTCTCCTCAGCTCTCCCTTTGACTCTGGCTCCTCTCAGCTCTGGCTCTCCACAGCTCTTACTCTCCATAGCTCTGGCTTTGCTCACCTCTAGCTCTGGCTCTCCTCAGCTCTAGCTCTGGCTCGCCTCAGCTCTAGCTCTGGATTGCTTCAGCTATAGGACTGGCTCGCCTCAGCTCTAGCTCTGGATTGCTTCAGCTATAGGACTGGCTCGCCTCTGCTCTAGCTCTGGATCTCCTCAGCTCTCCCTCCGGCTCTGGATCTCCTCAGTTCTGGCTCTCCTCAGCTCTAGCTCTGGCTCACCTAAGCTCTAGCTCCGTCTCGCCTCAGCTCTAGCTCTAGCTCTCCTCAGTTCTCCCTCAGCTTCTGGCTCGCCTCAGCTCTAGCTCTAGCTCTCCTCAGCTCTCCCTCCGGCTCTGTATCAACTCTGGCTCCTCTCAGCTGTGGCTCTCCTTAGTTCTACCTCTGGCTCTCCTCACCTCTAGCTCTGACTCGAGTCAGCTCTTGCTCTGGCTCGCCTCAGCTCTAGCTCTGGCTCGCCCAACCCCTATCTCTGGCTCTCCTCAGATCCTCAGATCTAGCTCTGGATGTCCTCAGCTCTAACTCTGGCTTGCCTCAGCTCTAGCTCTGGCTCTCCTCTGGCTCCTCTCAGCTCTGGCTCTTCTCAGCTCTTGCTATCCACAACTCTATCTCTGGCTCTCCTCAGCTCTAGCTCTGGCTCGCCTCAGCTCTAGCTCTGGCTCTCCTCAGTTCAAGCTCTTCCTCGCCTCAGCTCTAGCTCTGGCTCTCCTCAGCTCTAGCTCTGGCTCTCCTCAGCTCTAGCTCTGGCTCTCCTCAGCTCTCCCTCTGGCTCTGGCTCCTCTCAGATCTGGCTCCCCTCAGCTGTGGCTTTCCTGCACTCTGGCTCTCCTCAGCTCTGGCTCTCCTCTGCTCTAGCTCTAGCTCGCCTCACCTCTAGCTCTGGCTCTCCTCACCTCTAGCTCTGGCTCTCCTCACCTCTAGCTCTGGCTATCCTCTGCTCTTTCTCCAGCTGTGGCTCCTCTCAGCTGTGGCTCCCCTCAGCTCTGGCTCTCCTCAGCTCTGGCTCTCCTCAACTCTAGCTCTGGCTCGCCTCTACTCTAGCTCTGGCTCGCCTCTACTCTAGCTCTGGCTCGCCTCTACTCTAGCTCTGGCTCACCTCTACTCTAGCTCTGGCTCGCCTTACCTCCATCTCTGGCTCTCTCAGCTCTCCCTCTGGCTCTGGCTCTCCTCATCTCTGGCTCTCCTCAGCTCTAACTCTGGCTCGCCTCACTTCTAGCTCTGGCTCTCCTCAGCTCTAGCTCTGGCTCTCCTCACCTCTAGCTCTGGCTCTCCTTAGCTCTCCCTGGGGCTTTGGCTCCTCTCAGTTCTGGCTCTCCTCAGCTCTTGGTGTCCTCAGCTCTGGCTCTCCTCAGCTCTGGCTCTTGCTGCTCTTTAAAAAAAAAAAAAAAAAAAAAGAAAGAAAGAAAGAAAAGAAAAGAAAATCTTCAGGTCATTAAGGAAATGTGCAGGGCTGGGTTGTAGCTGAGTGATAATAAGCTTGCCTAGCAGGAGAAGGCCCTAGGTCCTCTGGGCACAGGAAAAAAAAAAAAGAAAGAAAGAAAGAAAGAAAGAAAGAAAGAAAGAAAGAAAGAAAGAAAGAAGGAAGAAAGAAAGAAAGAAAGAAAGAAAGAAAGAAAGAAAGAAAGAAAGAAAGAAAGAAATGTGCATATGATAATCCACCTGGAAATCTTGTTAAAATGCAGATTCTTGTTAAGTGGTGTGGGGGTGAGGCATGCCATTCTGCCTTTCTAACCCTGAGTTCCCAGGACCTAATACAGACTGACTCTGCATGAATGAACTTACTCACTGGAAATGTCAGTGCAGCCCTTAGAACTCAAGGTGTTCACCTTGAAGCCAGGTTGCAAACTTGGAAGTATTGCATTCACTGACCTGAGAGCAATCCCAAGGGGAGATTCTTTCTGTGGTTAGGACAGACTCACCCTGCCAAGTAGAATGGGCACTCAAAGTTGACTGGCAGACACACATGCCAAACTATTCCCACCCTTCCTCAAAAAGGATAGGGCGGGGATGAGAGGTTATAAATCAGTGAGTGGCAGGTCATTTGCCCAGCCTGTGCAAGGCCCTGGGTTCAATACCTAGCACTGGGTGGGGCAGGGGTGGGGGCTAGAGGGTGGGGAGGGATGGGGGAGACAGGTCACTGACAAATCCTTTTTTTCCTAACAAACCCTGGTGATAACCCCTGAGTGGGTGCTAGACCCTAATCGTATTAAACCCAATTTCCTTGTTCAATTTGAATTTATAAGGTGAGCTGTTAGGAGAACTTCATGGATAGAAGTCTGGGAGAAGTGACTGGGTCATCAAAAGGCAAAACCACATTTATCTAGAAGCAGGGGTGATTTTTCTAGCCTTGGCAAAGTGGGTCAAGTAAGCAAGTTAGAGAACTGGTTAAGGTTAAAAGACAAAAAAGTTCAGCTGGAGGGAGCTGGAAGGAATTGGAAGAAGGCAACCAGGTGAGGGGGACAGGAGGCTTCTCCAGGTCTTGCTGCTAGAAAACTATGGTTGAAGGCAAGATAGGAGCTTCTTCTTCTTCTTCTTCTCCTCCTCCTCCTCCTCCTCCTTCTTCTTCTTCTTCCTTTTTCTTTTTCTTTTTTTTTTTTCTTTTTTAGGACCTGCTAAATCCCACCAGCTGGGCCATATATCTGTCTATTAGATGGCCCAGTGGTAGATACAGATTAAGCCCGAGTTGAGAATATAATGAAAAACTTCCAGGATTTGGTTATCATCTCCTACTCCCTAGAAAACTGAGCTCTGTTAGGTTTAGATTTAAACCCACTTTCCTTGTGCCCCTGCCTTTTACAGACAGGAAAGTCACTTAACAAGGTCAAGACCGGTCAGGCAATACAGAGTGTCCTGTTGGACAATGTGATGGGAGAATGCCCATGTGGGTCAATTCCTCCTGTCTCAGCAAGATTGCCTCTTGCATATGTTTTTGTTGTTGTTGTTTTAGTGCTTTTGACAGGATTGGTGCATGAGGCTATGAGCAAGTACTATACTCAAGTGTTTTGTTAAATTCTGACAACTAATTGTTTTAAATTCTCCACAAGGAAAATAATTTCCTATTGGCCATTATAATACATGCTTTTTTGGGAGCCTGCATGGCAGACCTGCTTCCTGTTTTCAGGAACTGGTCAGAGAGGGAGGTATGAGAATAGGTCATTGTAAAATACCCGGCTCAGGCCAGCTACTGACGCCCCCTTGAATCTGTTAACACTTTTTTTTTTTCCATGAAAACTTTCTTAGTGGGTGTGAAGAAAAAAAAAATAGGTGGTGGGGGGATAAAGGCTACTGTCAAATTGATTAAGTGAATGCTCATTAGAGAAAGTAACAAGAGGTAAAATCTGCATATGCATTGCAGAAATGTGTCTGATCTTGCTAAATTGTCAAAGACAAAAAAAAAAAGGCTGGAAACTTCTCTGATTGGAAGTACTTGAGGGAGAACTGGGGGGAGGGGAACTCTCTAACAGTAACTGTCCTTCTTTATAAACACTTGCCAAAGCAGCCCCAGGCTGCACCACTTCCAAACATATTGAGAACTTTGTTTTCTAGAAACTTGGACCATGATGATCAAAAATGGAACCTGACTGTTCCTAGAATACAGGAGCCACTTCCTTCATTGCTTTTAATATGAGTTTTATTTCTATCTTTTCCTTCTCATTTACAAGACCCTTCTGTCCACCCCCACAACTATGAAAACTGTATGCAGTTGATTTTTTTTTTTTTTTTTTTTTTTTGGTCCTGGGGATTGAACTCAGGGGCACTCAACCACTGAGCTACATCTCCAGCCCCTTTCTGTATTTTATTTAGGGACAAGGTCTCACTGAGTTGCTTAGGGCCTCACTAAATTGCTGAGGCTGGCTTTGAACTCATAATCCTCCAGTCTCAGCCTCCTGAGCTGCTGGGATTACAGGTGTGAGCCACTGCACTTGGCTAGCAGTTGATTTTTGTGACTGGAGCAGAAACTTTTTTTGTGTGCAATAGAGAACATTTTTTTTTTCCTTCTTCAGTTTTAGAAGGTAAATGAAGTTTCAATCAACTATTTTTTTCTGTGATTCCTGTGATTAACCTTCAACCTTCCTGATACCTCTAATTTTCCTCCTCCCATCATAAAACTTCTTTACCAAAAGAGATGATGGTGTGACCCTAATTTACAAATGAAGGTACTTCAGAAGAGTCTGGAAAGGTGAGGTAGACAATGACATCAAATGGGCCTTCATTGGCACAAACCCCTAATTAAAAAAAAAAAAAAAAAAAAACTAAAAATAAGAAAAATGCAAGCTTGACATTTCTTAGGAGTAGAAAGAAGACATCATGAATACTTGAGGTTTGGACTTGAAAGAAAGTGAATAATAATAATAATGTTGTGCCAGAGATGTCCTTTGAAACATCTGTAGACATCACAAAACAGTTCTTATATGTGGGGTTGTCTGGGCGGTTTTGCACCATTATGTGCTTCATAGACCCTTGTAATTACAAATTTAAGGCTTAAATCCTTAGTTCTTCTTTATATTTCTCAACTACCCCCATAGGTATATTTCCTTCTTTTGTTAAGCTTAAACATTTCCAATTACCTCAGAAATGTGATGGTTAAATTCCTACACTTGTAATGACATTTATTAATTTAGTTCTGGTGAGAAATGTTGAACCTCTTACTTCCCCAAATCATACATTTTAATTCTGAACACACCTCCAGAGCACATTGGCATTGTTTAATTAAAATGAGGGTGCACATTAATAAGAAAGGATATCATTTTGTTATTTATATATAATTTTATTTTGTTTAAAAAAAAATGAACAGACTGGTAAGTTCCATAATTACCCTCCATGGTGAAGAAATAAGTGTAGGGGAGAAGAAAAGCACAGTAAGACACATATGTTATAAAACACTCCTTAATACTACACAAGCTGGAGAAAATGCTACTTTGCATTTGGTCCTCGACAAGGCTAACTGCAAGCCATTGAGTAAAAAGTGTACCTTTTAAACTAATTCCTTGGTCAGAAGATAGAGCTACATCTAGAAGCTCCTCATTAATATGCTATAATGGTCAAATAGGAGATTAATAGCAAAGTCACCTGCTAACGCAACCAGGAACCTGTTGATTAACAATAAGCCTCCAAAAATAAGATACCAGATTGCAAAGCAAAATCAAGTCCCAGGGCAACAAGTGCTTCTGTAATTTATTCCTTCTTTATATGAGGGCATAAAGCTCCCTTTATAAACGTGTTTTCCAGGCCCTGCTGTGAGCTGTAGGTGTGAGCTTTTCAGCTGATTTATTAATTTTAGTTTCAATCAACGTGTCACCTGCAGACACAAAAATGTAGGCCTTGCCACAGAAAATACAATTTAAGGGGGGGAAAAAAGAAAGAAAAAGAAAAAATAGGGCTTTAATTCAAAAAAGTCTGCCAGGATTTTTTTTTTTTTTAAGATGAACACTGGAACGCCTGTTCTTTGAGATCTAAAATAATTCCCAGCAACATAATTAAAAAAAAATCAAAATTAAACATTTTTGTCATACTTCGAAAGTCAGCCTTAGACCCAGGGAAGAGTAACACGAGGCTGCGAAAACAATCAGCTCCTCTTGTCAGTAGGGGTACATTCTCCCCAAAGAATCGAATGAACAACAAGTCCCCTGGGCAAAATGTGCAAAAAATTCTCAATTAGTTGTCTTTATTTAGTGAGCACTATGGGGTCCTCAACCACACTATAGAATTATGGCAAGAAAGCTGCGCTCTTCTCTAGCTTATTAGCATTCTCAGAGGGTTGGAGTGCTGCTGATAGCAGGCTGTTCCTCCAAGAGCTGTTGGTGGGACCCCTACACTCCCAGGCTTTGTCCTTTTGTCCTTCTAAGCCAGCAGGAAGTACTGCCCCATGTCCAGGGCATTCTGGGATACCTTCATTCCATTCACAGTTTGCATTACCGACAGGGCCTGAAGTCTTTGTTATTGACTCTGACCATCACTGTTGCAGGTTTAAATGAAAAGCAAAAGCAATCTGTATCAGTCAATTCTAAATGAAGATTTAGGAAGTAGTAGCGCCCTTCCAAATGAACATCCTCACAGGGCTGGAGTGGCCCTACGTGGCCAAAGCCCCATAGGAAATCCAGGTTCCGGTTTATAATCTGACTGCTGCGTTCTTTTCATCCGCAGACTACAGTGTCAGGCAAGGGAACCGAAACAGGAATGAGTTAATGAATATTCTAGATGGATCCTCAGAATACACGTTTTTACAGCACTTTTTTGCCTATTCATCTCCTTCCCCCAACTCACCTGCCACCCACCCACTCCCCAGAGAAAGAAAACAAGGAAGACAAGAAGCAAGAAAAAAGAACTGACAGCAAGTGTTAGAAATGCCTTTTCTAAAGAAGAGGGTATTTGCTGCTTTAGGGAAAACACTATCATTGACTAAATTAACAAGTTGTCTTATCAACTGCCATAAGCCTTGGAGTCTAATTAATTTAGTACTGATCAATAGTCCTGAATGAGGCATTGATTTCTGCCTGCTTGACAGGGCTGCAGCTGAAATCACTTTCTCTGTACACCACACACACACACACACAAGCACCCACTGCTTAGGCGTTATCACATTAAGATTTGATTTCCCTCATCCTACCTGGGCATGAATTTCATAAACCAACTATAAATGAGAAAATGGGATGAGGAACTTTAGAAGTTGGGACAGGTTTCTCTAGTGAGTGCACACAGAGCATGAACAGTCCATGCCAAAGTTCTGCTCTCTTAGAAAATGTCCTTTCAGTGAGATAAGACGTTTAAAAAGAAAAAAAGAAAAGAAGTGCTTGGCTTAAAACAGTCAATGCTTTAACAACCTGGTCCTGTTAAACAGGAAAAGAAGACTTGAATTATCCAAAGAGGAACATTCTTCTGTCTCCTATTTTTCAAATGCAGGTGATATTTTATTAGAAGTATTCTGATCTAAACTAATAAAAGCATTAATGCTATCTGGTCAAGGGCAAAGGCAGATGGTGAGCTTCTGATAAGAGTGAAGACATGTGAGAAGGCCACCCCAGATTTGTCTTTTACTCCTGGGATGGGTGAGCTGGGTGTAGGGGTATAGAGTGAGGAGGACTTCCTATCTGCTCTCCCCTCCCCCATCAATGACAATAGTATTGGGACAGTATTGGGATGAAAATAATTTAAGCCTTTGGCTTTTAAATTTTTATCTGGACTGACAAGATATTTATTCTCTTAAGACATACATCCTTTTAAAATTTTTGAATTACCATTTTCACTTCCTTCTGTGACACACCCCTGCGTTTTCTTTTGGGGTGTGTTTTGGTGGGTGGCAGTTCATCTTCATGGTGCCTCGCACTCCTGCAAATCCTGAGTTTCCCCTGAGGCCAGCCAGTGGGCCACTTTTCCTCCTATTGCTTAAACATTACTTAATATAAGAGGTAGCACAGAACTTTTCAAATATTTTAAAGATGATGCTTCCATTTCAAACACACACAGTGAAGGATGCTAACTAAGGAGGTTGTTTATCTGTTCCATAAACATCATCCCAAAGGAAGAGAGGAGAACTGAGAACATGAACTGCCTTCAGAGGTGAGGAAACTATCTGAAGTGATCAAAACAGAGAATTAATATCCTTTCTGATGTTATTTAAAATTTAAAATATCCAATATATATATATATATATAAATAGAAATAAATGTATCTACTCTATATCTATATTTCTATATAGATATTTAGAGTCCCAGAAAAGTTCCGCCCTTAATCTCTTTGGGGCCTTCATGAGTTTCCATAGCACTTTACAAAAGATCTTTATTGAGGAAAGGATTGGAGGAACTTTCCTCATATGTGTGGCCCACACCATTAATTGCCCCATCTCCTTGGGTAAGGCCTTATTCCTATGTAAATACCCTTGCATAATATACAGGCCATTGTTAGGCCAGCGCCAGTCAGTCGCCACTTATATGCATTTTTACTTCAATCCGCTGCTCAGAGAATGAAAAGATGTCTGGACTTAAGCTGTTTACCAACTGGGCCGAAGCTGCAGAGCGGCAAAACTGAAGAAAGCCCCAAGCAACGGCAGGAACAAGCTTTTACAATGCAGTAGCCATTTTCAGTTGAGTTATTAACCCGCCCTGAAACTCTTCTGAGCTATGCCTTTTTTCAAGAACAAATGTGCTGAATCAAACATGAATGAGCCAGAACTATGAAGAGAGAAATCCTCTAAAGAACTATTGAACACAACATAGGTTTGTAATCATTTTGTCTCAGTTGCCTGCTACCAACATTACCAAGGATGATAATGCTGGCTCAGTTGTGGCAATTGTCTGGTAATTAAACAATAGTGCGGTACAGTAAAAACACCCAGGCAAGCAACACGCACTCGGAGTCCAGCATGCCAGAGATGAGAAGGCTGAGTTAATAGCTCACCACTAGGATCTGACGTGCATTTGGTCACTAGAACACAGTAATCTTTAAGGAGAACATGGGAAAAATGCTCCCCACTTCGAATCCTCTGCGGTCCGTCTGACTCTCTCCGCCCTGTGTGCTGAAATTGAAAAAAAAAAATCATTTTTACTTTATAGTTGTAAAGATTCCCCTGGAATGACATGCCATGAAAATAAAGGTACAAAATTCTACCCAAGGCTGCTGGCTTTTTCTCTGCAAAATGTGCCACCGGCAAAGATCACTGTATTTATTTAATGGCACCACAATCTGAGCAGTGTGGTATTAGCCTAAAGAAACTCTTGACAATTTGCATGCTTATTAGAATCCAATGAGTGCTTAATAAGTGCATATATATGACAGAGGAAACGTCTCATTGCATAGTTAGTGCTACAGGAAAGGCGAAACACACACACACACACACACACACAGGTTGAGGAAAGCAGTCTGAGTTAATTACCATCACAATGCAATCAAGTACAACAGTCATAGCTGAAAACCATTTCTATTAAAGCTGCTCGACTCAACCTTGCCTCTGCAGGTCAGCTACAGCACTGATAACCTTTCCAGCAGACAAATACATGTAACATTGCCTCATCTAATTAAAAGCTCAGGGAGGTGTAGAAAAATACCAGCACATTGAATCCAAGCAAATGAGTGCCGCCTTCGGCTGAGGAAGCTACCCTGGGCTGCTGCTGTTTACTCTGGAAGGAAACTGAGTCACTTAACATTTCAATAGGTTAATCAATTGACAATTAAATGGAGAAATTGGTTAACTCTGGAAACAATTAACATGACACTCCATTAAGTACACTTTCTAATTGCTGCAGCTGTGAGTGGAAATTAACGTGCATGTTAAAGCATCTAACTGGGGTGGCACTGTTTTTTTGTGTTTGAGAAAACGGAATTAGCAGAAAAGTCGGGTTTTATTTTTATAGATTAGACAGTAGGAATTCTATCATCAACTGCAGTTTTAGCCAAGGGGAGCTATGTGTATTTTTTCATTCTTTTAAGGGCTCATTTCAAGTTGTTGGAATATTTAATTTGCAATAATTAATTAAAATAACCAGAACCCCACCCACCAAATTGCGGGTTGGTGAACAAAATGAAAAATCTCTCCCTTTGCCCGTTTTGTGGACAGAATTACTTTGCAGGATCAGGTGTATTTCAAGATTTCTAATTCAACAGTGCAGTGCACATGTCTTAAAAGTCAGAATTTTTGCTAAAAATTTTGGTGAATGGTTTCTGGATGTTGGTTGTATCCTAAACTTCAATGTAAAATGGTAAAACATTGGTTGCTATCAGTTGGTTGTTACCAACAACATTCTTGGTAACAATGTTTGTTAGTTCCCAGGTTTTAATTATTTTTTTTCTTTTGTGGTTCTGGTGACAGACGGAAACTCGGGGCCTTGTGCACAGGCTAGGCAACTGGTCTATGGCTAAACTATATCCCCAGCCCCTGACTTTGAGTTTTTATGGACTAATACACAAGACTGCTATAAGCTAGTCAGTAAGAGGAAGCTTATTCATTTTCAAAAGAGGCAATAATTTAAATAATAAATGTTTCTGATATCAAAAGCTAACTAGGGTCTGGGATTGTGGCTCAGTGGTAGTGCACTCGCCTAGCACACACGAGGCCCTGGGTTCAATCCTCAGCACCACATAAAAATAAAGAAATAAAATAAAGGTACTGTGTCCAACTACAACTAAAAAATAAATATTAAAAAAAAGCTAAATATTTTTAAACTTATTATTATTGGTACTGGGATGGAACCCATGGGTGCTTTACTACTGAGCTACATCCCCAGCCCTTTTTAGTTTTTTTTTTTTTTTTTTTTTTTTTTTTTTTTATTTGAGGCAGGGTCTTGCTAATTTGTTTAGGACTTTGCTAAATTGCTGAGGCTGGTCTCAAACTTGAAATCCTCCTGCCTCAGCCTCACCAGTTACTGTGATTACCGGCATATGCCACTATGCTCAGCTGAATGAATATCTTTAAAAGCTTATTATCAAAATGGTCTTCCATGAGATCTTTCCACTCCCTTTCTGGAAACTTCATTCTCCCAGCATATGCAAAAATGAATAGGATCAATCCTATTTTGGGTGACTAGTAGTCCGACAGTAAGGAGAATATGACATTTAAGAAGAAGAGGGCAATGCTGGGGGTACAGCTGGGTGGTAGAGCACTGTCTAGCATGTGTGAGGCCCTAGTAAATGGGTAAGGACTTAGTGAGCTATTGAAAGCATTTGGTGCTATAGAGGAACAGGCTGAAGTCTGAGGATGAGACCTTGGATAACACTGTTGTGGTCAGAGGGAAGAGCCAGCAATGGAGGCTGAGGAGAAAAAAAGGAGATTGAGGAATGTGGAACCACGGAGGTCAAGGGAGGAGAGCATGACTACTACCCAAGGGGTCTGGTGAGAGGAGGGCAAGCTGGACTGAAGGATGCAAGGGAAGACTGGTTTATGTCTGTTCAGAAGTGACTGAAGACAGCTTGTATTGGGGTGTTCCAGAATGGGAGGATGGGGAGGTTCTGACTGCTGGCTTCTGTGTGCATGGTTTAGAAGGGGGACCTGTATGGGATGGATGAAAAGGAGGATCACTGAAGGGCTAGTTGGGATTGGAAACAACATCCTTGTGGTCACATTCATCTGCTCTGCAACGGGCTTTTCTCTAGGGAGACTCCTTCTTTCATATATCCACTCATTCAATAAATATTAACAAACGCTTGCCGTGTACCAGGCACTGTTCGAAGTCTATCAGTCAAACCTGGTTCAAACTCTATGTTGCGCAGGTCTTCAGTATTTTCTTACCTCTCAACCTTCCACCATTCCGGTAGAAGCACTTACATTTCTTCTTTCTTTTATTTCGTTGTTACTGGGGATTGAACCCAGAGACACTTTACCCCCAGCCCTTTTTAATTTTAATTCAAGACAGGGTCTCACTGAGTTTCCTGGGGCTGGCCTTGAACTTGTGATCTTCCTGCCTCAGCCTGCCAAGTAGCTGGGATTGGAGGTGGGCTCTACTTCACCCAGCTTCGTTTCACCATTTTTGATACATTGCAACACCCCACCCCACCCTCTGAGGATGGAAGAATAATGGAAATCCTCTTCAATTTAATTGCTGTGAACAAACCTCCCTTTCAAAATATTGGAAAACTTACAGCCCTCCAAAGATGATAGAAGGAGCCCCAGGTACCTAGTGGACCGGTAGAGGGAAAGGGTGGAAGGGAAAACTTAGCACCTGTATGTAGCTGAAGCTGACCAGACTTGGATGAGACCTCCTTTCTGCATATTCTCTAATAGAATGAGCTTCTCAGGCTCCCTCAGTTCAGGAAGCATTCTGTGCTATTAACACAAGCCAGACCACGTGCTATTATAAAGGTGAGTAATGCATTTCTAACCTTGGTGAGCTTATGGTTTGGTAGGAAAGATGAAAACATGAGCAGACAATTTCAAATACAATGAAGTAACTGCTGCAGTAAATAAATGCATGTGTGGTGGGGGCATGGGGTAGGACCGGTTCATCCCACCTTGGGTGCGGAAAGGCTTTATGGAGAAGACCCATGAGCTGCCTCTTCTGAGTCTGTCTCAAGGATTTAGGACTTGGCTCTCTATCCAATCGACTTCTGTAGCTTTACTCTGATCCATTTCTACCTAACAGTCCCCAATTTTCTATGCAATACATCACTCTCTACTCCCACACATGTCCAAACTATGGGGTTTGTACAAGTTAGATAATCAATCTGGGTGCTCTTTTCCCACTTAGGACTGTGGAAAACCTCTTTTGATCCTTTAATACCCACCTCAAAATTCACTTCTTTGAAGCTTCCCTTGAGACTTGTAGGCAGAGTTGCCTCCTCTTCCTCCTTCCTGCCACTAACCCACCATTTATACTTCTAAATCCAAACTGAGCTTTCTGGAGACTATTGTACTTCTTTATTTACCGAATGCATTTCTAACATAATATTTACCATATATTTTTCTGTCCATATATTTGTTTTCTCCCATTAGATCGTGAGCTCTTAGGGCAGAAGTCATTCATCTTTGTTTCCCCAAGGACTAGTCCTTAGCTATGTAACTTAATACTTGATGGATGAATGAGCATATAAAATATACTATAGAAATGCCGATGATGGAGTTACTCACTATGCTGTTCACACTGAATAAGACATTAGAAGCATCATGTGAACATAGCAAACAGGCATCTGTGACATATGAGAAGTCTTGAAATGGCTCAGGACAGTGAATGCCTTCCAGAATCTCAGATCTGTTATGCCAGTTTAGCCCCCACCTGTACCTGAGTCATGGATTGTTGAGTGCTCTGTGGAGGATGAAATTGAGATGGGAAGATTTGCTTCAGTTTTTATTTCGGCTAGTTCTTCATTTATTCATCTAACAGATATTTATTTGGTGCCTTCATTTATTCATCTAACAGATATTTATTTGGAGCATTGTTCTAGATGCTGCAGATTCAGTGTCCAAATTACAACATTTAGGGAGGAAGGATTATGAAAAATACTCTAGAATAGTGGTTCTCAAAGTGTGATCCTCAGATCAAAAGCATTAGAATCACCTGGGAACTTGTTTGAAATGAAAATTCTGGGGCTGGGGATGTGGCTCAAGTGGTAGCGCGCTCGCCTGGCATGCCTGCGATCCAGGTTCGATTCTCAGCACCACATACAAAACAAATATGTTTTGTCCGCCGGAAAAAAATAAAAAAATAAAAAATAAATATTAAAATATTCTCTCTCTCTCTCTCTCTTAAAAAAAAAAAGGAAATTCTTAGACCCCACTTAAATGAATTAGAGTCCTCCAGAGAAGTAGAACCAGTAGGAAATTATCTATTTATCTAAGTATCCATCTATATCTATTTATTTGCCTGTCTATTGTTAGAAATATGAGGTGCTGCAAGAAATCAAACATGTGCGGGGAAGCTGGTGGGCAAAGCCAACCTTTACTTCTTACAGAAGGGCGTGTTTTGGCACTTGTCTAGCAATCTCCTGGGCGGGCACTCTGCCTGTTTATACAGTTAACACAGGGCTGCCCTTCGCTTTGATTGGAGGATTCAGGTACAATCTATGGCGAATGGCTAATATTAAAATTGGGGTGGGTAAAAGGAAAGGGCTATAAAATTAAATGACTACAATTGTATCCAACTAAGGCTGAACCCTATATTTTGAAAATGGACTTTCTATTTCTCATGTTACCCATCTATACCTATCTATTAATATATTTTTTATCCATCGTGTTTGTCATCTATCTATCCATCTATTAAGAAATTTACTATAAGGAATTGGCTCACACAATTACAGAGATTTAAGAAAACCCAAGATCTGCAGTGGGAACACTGGATACCAAGGAACATTGACAGCGTAAGTTCTACTCTGAGTCTGTGTCCAAAGACAGGAGAACGAATGGGCAAATTCTCCCTCTACTCTTCTTGTTCTAGTCATGCTTTCAACAGTTTGAATGAAGCCGACCTACAACAGAGCCTGCAATCTACTGTACTCAGTCTACCAATTCAAATGTCAGTCTGACAGAAAAACCCTCTCTGAGACAAACTTTAACCAATTATCTGGATAGTCAAGTTGATGCATAAAATTAACCTTCACAAGACCCCAGACTTACTGAATCAGAAGCTCTGAGGTGGGGCTTAGTGATCTAGTTGAACAACTGTCCAGGTGGTGTTGCTGCTGAAAACCACAGTTGAATCTTGACCAAGCTACTTTGGAGAGGTCATATGTGTTACCCCTAGTTGTTAACCCCAGGGGTGCTCTACTACTGAGCTACACCCTCAGTCATTTTTATTTTGATGCAGAGTCTTGCTAGGTTGCTGAGGCTGGTCTCAAACTTATGATCCTCCTGTCTCAGTCTCCTAAGTAGCTGGGATTACAGGCATGTATCACTACATCTGGTGGGGCTATGATACTCTTGGGGTTCATGAAAACATTTTAATTTCTTGTAAAATCTGATAAAATGAATTGATATAATCTATCCTGGATTGCATTTGCCCAAAAACTGATACAGTTGCAGACTTTTTTTTTTTTTTTTTAATGGAGGTAGAGGTCAACAATGGCAAGAGTATCTAGAGCCCATGGAATCACAATATGGTCTTCTTGCTAACTAATTTTCTTTATATTATCTTTCTCTTACACAAACACACACATATCTGTCCCTCCAGATTCACTCTCTTCCTCTGCCTTCTCTACCCCCACTGGGAATCAAGTTAAGACAGACATCTTTGGATTACATTATCCAAGCTTCCTTGCTGGGTAACTGTCTTTGGGGATAGCCAATAGGAAGCACCAGCAGATCAGTAGGTGGCAGGAGGGAGAAGTCAGGTTATTCACTCTCCTGGCTCCCACCCCGAGGTCCACTGGTGGTCAGCAGTGGCATTACTCTATCACAGTTTCTGTTGGGGAATCAATCATTTCCTCAGGACAGCTCTTCTGAGGTTCTGTAACCAGTCTTTTCCTTGGCCCCGCCAGCTGTAGGGTGGTAATGATAGTGCTGTGGTGCCTCAGCATCCCTTGTTAGTTTCCTATAACTCTTTATTAATAGTTGTAGGAAACTAACAACAATTTTAAGTTGTTTCTTTATTAACATGTGTACAGACCTATTTTTAATAGGTAGTAGAGAACCCAGTTCTTTTGGTTTATTTAACATGATAATCACACACATTTCCTTAGGTTTCTTCAAAGTTTGCACAAGCACTCTTTTATAGCAGTGCAATATTCTACCTTATTATGTACAATAATTTCTCAATACATTTTCCCTTTCCTTCCTCTTTACCTGACTTTCCTTTCCACTTTCTTTCTTTGCTTTCTACTAGAGACAGGCAAAGTGAACTCTCTCAAGGTAAAGATTTTCACTGCACATACATTTTTATTGCACGTGTGCTCTTTTTCTTTAGATCATATGCTGTGGTGATGCAAGAAAATTGAGTCTTCTGAAATAAATAATAGGCAGACTGATAGGAGAAAAGGCATACAAAATTATCAGCATGCACACATGCAGTGCGTGGGAGCCACTCGAAATATGAAACTCCAGCCAGATGGTTGAAGCTTAAATGTCCTCTTCATAGGAAGAGGGAAATAGGGGGACTGGAGGCCCTTTTAGAGGTGTAGAAAAATGATTTGGGGGAGGAATGAATAGGCCCAAAGCACAGATGATTGCAAATGATTCTCTTTGGAAACTGAATGGAACTAAAGAACAGAAAATAGTTGGGCCCAATGTAATGCCAGAAGCTGACCTGTAATCTTGGGCTTCTCAGGAGGCTGAGGCAGGAGGATTGCAAGTTCAAGACCAGCCTGGGCAACTTGGTGAAGCCCTGTGTAAAAATGAAAAATAAAAAGGGCTGGGAATGTTGCTCAGGGGTAGAATATTACTGGGTTTAATCCCCAATGTGGAAAACAAAAAAATTAAAGAAAAAACAGATTCTCCGGTTAACAAAATTTCAGGGAGGTGATGGAAGGCAACTGTGTTCTTTTTGGGAGACCTTGGTCTTTAGGGAGATAAGGGAATTTCAGAGAAAAGACCCTTCTGAGCTTGGGGGAAGGGAGGGAATGTCAACCAGGCCTTAGTGCTGAGGCAGCTCACAAGGTCATCCAATGTCTTCTAACTCAAAATGCTCAGCTTGTCAAAGAACCATACTTTATTGTTTTCCTGTCTGAAATTTTCCTAAAAGTTCCACATACCAAAAGCTGAGTAACTGGCTATGGAGAGAAAAATCAGGACCCTTTTGTCTTTGGCCCCATTTGTGCCCCTTCTGAATTCTTCCAAAGACAAATAGCTGTACTCATTCTACTTGAAAGATATTTATATTCACTTGTCAATAGATGTTAAACTATTCTCTCCATGAGGAATACTCTCCTCTCCCCAGTTTTTCAGAAGTAGATTTTCAACTTTTCTGGTTTCCCCAATTTGATGTTATTATCTCTTTTGAGCTAACCTATTCAAATTATTTGAACCAAATAATTGGTAATTGGTGATTTTTAAAAATTGTTATTGAAATTGCATTTAAATCTCTTAGGTTATTTAACTCTAGATATATTACTCTCTTTTCTCCCTCATCTAGATTATTTTTTGGATATCAACAATTATTTTCTTAGTCTGACATGGTGGCCCTAGCCTGTAATCCCAGCAAGTCGGGAAGCTGAGACAGGAGGATTTCAAGTTTGAGAGCAGCTTCTGCAATTTAGCAAAGCCCTCCGCAATTTAGTGAGACCCTGTCTCAAAATAAAAAATAAAAAAGGCTGGGAATATAGCTCAGTGGTAAAGTGCCCCTGGTTTCAATCCCCAGTAGGGGGGCGGGGGGAATTAAAGGTTGATTATTTTCATGTACTTTTTCCTCCTAAATTGACTGTCCTTCAGTAATTACTTAATAAATGTGTTAATTTGAAAAATGTTATAATATCATGTACAGAAGACTGACTTTCAACAGCCTCAATGGGTTTTTAGTGTGTGGTTAAACTGAATTCTCTGTCCATTTCTATTACTTCAGGCTATGGCTGGATTATATGATGATTGCATTTACAATATCACATGAGGGTGTTATTGTTCTTCTGTGCTGCCAGGGGAAATGCCTCACAAGTGTTTACATCTCTCTAAGCCAAAGTGGAGTTGTGTGCATGAGAAAGAAACACCTTGACATTGTAGATTTAGAAGGAAGAATAGTGGTAATAACAATAATTTCTGATTATCAAAAATAGAGATTCTGAGTCATTCTGTAACCATTGTCCTGAACTCAGGGGCACTCAACCACTGAGCCACCTCCCCAGCCCTATTTTGTATTTTATTTAGAGACAGGGTCTCACTGAGTTGCTTAGTACCTTGCCATCGCTGAAGCTGGCTTTGAACTTGTGATTCCTTCTGCCTCCACCTCCAGAGCTGCTGGGATTAGCGGTGTGCGCCACCATGCCCAGCATCCTGTTTTATTTTTGTCATAACATGCTTTAACCTCCAGATGTGTTTTTCATTTAGTTTATTATTTGCAATGCTAATGAAATGCTTCACCTCCTAAGATACATGATACATAAGAGTGGGCCTTGTCTTGTGTTCTACACTGTATCCTTAGCCCTTAAGTAAGTCTATCTTTTATTCTGTATTTGACACTCAATACATTTTTATTGAATAAATTAATGGATGAATGGACATTTATTAGTACTTTACAATTTTCCAAAGTGCTACTAAGTGATTTATGACGTATCTCAGTTAAGCCTCACTGCACCCTACTAGATAGATAGCGTCTCTTTTCACAGAACACACAGTCTCATACAAGTTAAAGGATTTCCAGGGTCACACGTGTCTAGTCCCTAGGAAAGGTCTGCTAGTTAGCTTTCTGTTATTGTAAAAAATACTCGAGATAGATAACTTATGGAAAGGAAAGGTTTATTTTGGCTCCCAGTTTTGGAGATTTCAGCCTGTGACCTTTTGGCCCTGTGGCTTTGGGGCCTGTGGTGAGGTGGAATACCATGGCAAGGAGCACATAGAGGAGAAAGCCATTCGCTTCATGGCCTGAACATAAAAGGAGAGAAAGAGGAAGAAGCCAGGGTCCCACAGTCCCCTTGGCGGGTATGCCCCCAATGGCCTAAAACTTCCCACTGAGCCCCACCTCTAAAGGCTCCGCCACCTCCCAACAACTCCTTGGGCTGGGGTGAAGACTTCAATACCAGGGCCTTTGGGGGACATTCCAGGTCCAAACCACAGCAGAAGGTAAGAATTAAACCCAGGAAGTCTGACTAGGGACCATGGCCTTAGCCACTGTGTTAAATTTAAGTCAGTGAAATATCATGAAGTAAAAGCTTGGGGCTGGGGATGTGGCTCAAGCGGTAGCGCGCTCGCCTGGCATGCGTGCGGCCCGGGTTCGATCCTCAGCACCACATACAAACAAAGATGTTGTGTACGCCGAGAACTAAAAATAAATAAATAAATAAATATTAAAAATTCTCTCTCTCTCTCTCTCTCTCTCTCTCCCTCTCTCACTCTCTCTTTAAAAAAAAATGAAGTAAAAGCTAGCATTTGCTTTGTACTTCTAGACCATGTGAATTATTTTCACATCTATTTTCTCCTTTAATAACATTCTATGATCTGAGCTATGGTTGTAATTATCCCTACTTTACAGATGGGTAAACTGAGAGATAAAGTGATTTGTCTATAGTTGTGAGCCATTAAGCAGCAGCCCTAGGAGTAAACTTAAATCTTTCGAGTCCAGGGGCTGGGGATGTGGCTCAAGCTGTAGCGCGCTCGCCTGTCATGCGTGCGGCCCGGGTTCGATCCTCAGCACCACATACAAAGATGTTGTGTCTGCCAAAAAATAAATAAATATTAAAAAAAAAATCTTTTGAGTCCAGCCATGCATGGTGATGCACACCTGTAACCCCAGCGGCTCAGGAGGCTGACAGAGGAGAATTACGAGTTCTAAGCCAGCCTCATCAAAAGTGAGGCACTAAGCAACTCAGGGAGACCCTGTCTCAAAATAAAATACAAAATAGGGCTGGGGATGTGGCTCAGTGGTCGAGTGCTCCTGGGTTTAATCCCCAGTACCCAAGGGGAAAAAAAAACAAACTTCTGAGTCCAACTTTCTCCTTTGTTGCAAGCAGCACTGTTAATAATTACTCGAAGGCGGATTGTCTTTAAATGCAAGTATATTTGATCACACCAATCCTCAAATATAAACAATTAATGCAAAAAGTGTTAGGTGAGCTAGAGCACCCCAACTAGCATTCAATGCACACTAATTAAACACTATAAGCAAATCATACAATTCTAGGGCAACCACAAGCCCCAAAACACCTCTCATGCCACGTGACTTCTCTTAGCCCAAGAGCAGACATTGCCCTTGTCTGGTGATTCCCTCCAGCTGATGGCTGGACATCAGGGAATGGTGGAGTCAGTTCAGGGATGGAGAACAAGACGACCAGTCTCCCCAATGTCCTCAGAGCAAAAACCCTTCCATGTATACGGGGTGGAAATGGGAGTTCATAACCCACTTGAATCAAAGTGTGAAATATGATATATCAAGAATTATGTAATGTTTTGAACAACCAACAATAATAAAAAAAAAAAACCCTTCCATGTGGTAGGACCAGCAATTTAAATATAGTTCCAAGTTGGTGGTGTATGTTGGTGATTGGTTACACCCAGTGAAAGTCAATGTCCATTGGTTATGTCCAGAGAGGTGATGCAATTGCAGCTGGGCATGTTCTTTTCGCATGTCCACGGAGCTGTGCTCCCTATCAATTGTAACCAGTCATTGGTAAGCATACCTATGGTCTTTATCAATTACAAACAGACCTGACTAAGCAATTCAGTGGCTGCTGTTCCTTATGGCCAGCAACTTAGTGAGTCCCAGCATGTCCCAGTATGGCAGATGCTCCTTACATCCCCTAAATCCTGGCTCCTGCTATCTACTATGCCCCACCTTAACAGTAGCCACAGGCTCCACATTATGGCTTTATCTTTTTTTTTTTTTTTTTTAATTTTCAATATTTATTTTTCAGTTTTCGGCGGACACAACATCTTTGTTTGTATGTGGTGCTGAGGATCGAACCTGGGCCGCACGCATGCCAGGCGAGCTCGCTACCACTTGAGCCACATCCCCAGCCCATGCTTTATCTTTTTTCTTTTTCCCGCAGTGCTAGGGATCAAACTCAGGGCTTTGTGAATACTAGACAAGCACTCTGCCACTGAGCTATATCCCCAGACCCCAACTTATGATTTTTCTATGCCAATCACTTGGACTTTATCATACCTTTAGACTTTGATTGATGCTTTCACTTTTTATGCAGACTCACATGCACCAGTATGTTTAATTGCAGTGACCTGTTCTCTGGGGGAACCCCACCACCACCACCACCACCATGGTGTTTGGGACCTCAGTTACTCAGTTATTAATTACTGAGTGATTGTTTCAGGTCTGTCTGTTGTTTTCTTTGTAACCAGCAAAATTTGCAGTGAAAATCGCGTGGCACAGTTTGTGGAAACTTGGGAGTTGAAATTCATTCATATTCTTACTTCTCAATGAAAGGCAACAAGTTCCCTTTAAGGGAGAAACAGAAGAATTTAGAGGATTCACCTCCCCCAAAAGGCAGGCTTCCTTTTGGAGGATACCCCTTAGCTGCTAAGGCAGATCTTTGCATATACAAATTTGGGTAAATGTGTTAATAGGATGTCAGTTTTGTGTGACTAAAGGAGTATCTGCATGAATATTGAGCTATGTGTCACTTCATTGATACCCAAATGAACCTGGGAGGTGGAGGTATCTGTGCCTGAGACTAATGGAGTGGAAAACCTGAGCAAGATCCACACCCCACCCTTCCTCCAGCTGCACCTGGTCTTCAGCCACAACTGAAAAGGAAATTCCAAGAGATCTTAAAGGCAGGGCACTGATATCTTTCCATCAAATACTCTGCAATTTCATGCTGCGGTTATTTGGCTTCATAGTCTCATCAATGCTCTCATTTCTGGAGTCTTCACTGAAAGTGGATGAATGAAGTGTTAAGTAACAAAGAGATAATCTGGTCAGCTGAGCCACATCCCCAGCCCAAAAAAGTAAGTTTTGAAATTATATTTCAGGGTTATGGAAATTTTATCCGAGGTTGAAAATGTAAACTTTAGATTACTTTTATAGTCTTTGAGAGATGGAAATGTTAATTAAACAGCAAAGACTGTCCAACTCCCGATGGTTCCATTCTTACATTTTAAGGTGGTGTAAAAATGGTATGCTTCTAGAAGAAATCATATGCCAAATTTTGAAAAAAAAAATTTTTTTTTCACTGTTGGGGAATGTACCAAGGATGATAGGCAAACACTCTACGCTTGAGTTACATTCTAGCCCTCTGAGTTTTGATATTTTCCTGGATTGGGTTTATGATCCCAGTTATTTAGCCACATGGACATGAGGCTTAACAGCCAATGCTTTATATCATACCTGTGTTGCTAAGTGGTGATGTTTGGTATGTTATGTAAATGGAATGCATTTTTGTTGTTGTTGTTTTTGTTTTGGTACTGGAGGTTGAACTCCCAGCACTTTACCACTGAGCTATATCCCCAGCCCTTTTTGTTTTTTGAGACAGGAGTTTGATAAATTGCTGAGGGTCTTTTTAAATTGCTGAGATTAGCCTTGAATTTGCAATCATCCTGCCTCGGTCTCCCCAAGTCACTGGGATTACAGGTGTATGCCACCATGCCCAGCAGTTAAAAATGCATTTTTAACATATATGGGCTTGTTGGCAAGTAGCTGCTTTCTAAGTTAAGAAGTGCCTGTATTTATCCATGAGCTCATTTTAACTACTCCCTTCCTTTCTCCTCTTCTTTCTCTTCTTTTCTCCTTCTAGTTCTTTCTTGCTGTTATTATCATCATCATCATCATCATCATCATCATATTTGGTTCTGGGGATTGAACTCAGGGCGCTCTACCACAGACCCCTCAGCCTTTTATTTTTTTATTTTGAAACTGGGGCTCACTAAATTGCCCAGGCTGGCCTTGAACTTGTGGTCCTTATGCCTTAGCCTTCTGAGTAATGGAATTACAGGTGTGTCCACCGCAACTGTTACCGCTGTTGACTGGTGAAGAGTCCTTGCTTCTCCGATGTTGAAGAATAACACCAGAGAAGCACGCCGAGGCAAGGTCAGAGTGGAAAATAGAAGTTTATTAAAGGACAGCAGAAAAGACTTCTCCCGGTGGAAGAAAGGGACCCAAGAGATGGAATCCGTGGAAGTGCGGTTGTTTCCCCTTTTCATAGTTTTTGGTGTTGGAATGTAGGTGGGAAGGCCAAGGGGTGAGACACAGGAGGACCAAAGAAGTAATCTGGGCAGGAAGGACTCTTGAGGCAGCATCTTTAAGTTTGCTGTTCATTAACATTTCTTTGGGATGGGCTATCTTCAAATCTGCTGGGGCTGTTCATTAACATTTCTTTGGGATGGACTATCTTCAAATCTGTTGGGGCTGTTTCCTGGACTTCATTAACATTTCAAGAGTTGCTCAACTTTTCCGGAATTCATTCTCTTGGCCTCCATTTTAGATTTCACTGGATATTAGACCTGATTTACCTAACTACACTGACTACCTAACTTTGAATCTGGCTTCACAACCAGCTCCTTTAACCTCTTAGTGTTCTGTTACTGGCATAGTGCTGCCTGGTGTTTCCACTAATGAATACACTTAAGTTATGTATTCGCAATGCTAATTGATATAATAATCAACCACAGTGATGATTTTTGAGTCATTAAAAGACCTTTTCAACTCTAAAAGAGTCAAATGGAGGGGCTGGGGATGTGGCTCAAGCGGTAGCGCGCTCGCCTGGCACACGTGCGGCCGGGGTTCGATCCTCAGCACCACATACAAACAAAGATGTTGTGTCCGCCGATAAATAAATATTAAAATTAAAAAAAAAAAAAGAGTCAAATGGATACAAATCTAGCTTCATTTATTATTTGCTTTTAACTTTTATTTTACCATTGGGGTAGTAAGTATGACTGTATGGGGTCCTGTCCATTGAGGTTCCAACGATTGAGAATGCAGTTCCTGAAGTAAGACTGAGTCACTCAGTTGAAGAGGGTCCAGTTCAGTTGGTGATTGTGCGGGGATTGAGGCAATGAATGGAATAGGAAGGCACTGGTCTGCATGTTCCCTTAGGAGTTTGCATAGAAGTGTGAGATTAGACAGGTAGGACACAAGGGGAGTAGGAGTGATTGGAAAGCTTTGGGGGCTAAGGCCTGAGGGGGCTCAAGGGATTGTCCAAATTTGGGTGAGGGCCAATGGCAAAAGATTGGGCCAGGACAGTCTGAGTTCAATAGCATGTTTAGTGAGATGATCCTTGAGAATGCCGTTAGGCCTCTCAACCTTACCCAAGGATTGGGGTTGATTGGAGACGTGGAGCCTCCAAGTGATGTTGAGGCCTTTGGAGACTAGCTGAACAACCTGAGAAGTGAAGGCCAGACTGTTGTCTGACTGGATGGAGGTGGGAAGTTCGAACCTGGGAATGATCTGCTGGATGAGTATGGAGGCAACAGTGTCCGCAGTTTCCCTGGATGTAGGGAAGGCTTCTATCCAACCTGAAAAAGTATCAACCAAAGTAAGTAGGTAGCAAAGCTTTTTGTGCCTAGGCACATGAGTGAAGTTGATCTGTGCCAGTCTTTGCCTGCTAGTGGCTCCTCATCTGAGGTGTGGGGAGTTTAGGTTTGATGCTTCCTTGTGGGGATACTGTAGAGCAGACAGAATAAGCAGAGTGGACGTGCTGGAGAGTAGTTCTCATTCCTAGGAAGTGAAAGAGGGGTTGTGAAAACTGGAAAAAAAAGGGTTAGAGAGGGTTTTAGCTGGGCACAGAGTCTCTGGAGCCAGAGGAGTTGGTCATGAGCCGTAGGTCTCCATCTTGGGCATCAGGGCTGGTAGTCTTAAAGAAGTAGTTGATTGACTGACTGGTTGGTGAACTTGTGTATCTGATCTTGCATGAACTTCTGAAGGCAATTTAATAGACATGGTCCTATTAGGAGAAACATAGAGAGGACTAATAGGGGTCCTGTGAGGGGGAGGAGCCAAGGCCATACTTGACTGAACATTCCCCATGGAGCCTGTGGGCTTAGCTGCTGTCTCCTCTTTTCTAGCTGTTCTTGTCCATCAATACTCCCAGGAATGACTGTGTTTTGGCTTAACTGGTTTTGGTAGGTGTTTAAGATCATGTTGTTCAAAATTGACTTTGTTTCTATCTATTGTTAAGAGTCAGCCAAGTTCCCATAGGGGTCGCTCTTGGGGGAACTTGAGAGCAGCTTCTTAGTTCTGCTAGTGCCATTTGCGCTAGGATGGGTCCAGGTCTTGCTTGACCATGTGGCTTCCCTTGGAAGCATCAGGGATGTCTCCTGTCTCCGATGACCCTCCTATTCACAGCAAATGCACTGATTGGCTTTCCATTCTCCAGTGGTCTCATTAATCTCCCTGATCAGGAGGTGATGTGGCCCAGAGTTGCAAAGCTCTTTAGAGAAGTTCCCTGTTCCCTGGATTCAGACTGACTCAGAGGGCCAGAGCCAAATATTGGTTTTCTTGGCCATTTTAATTTAACTTTAAGTCTTGATCATAAACATCCAGCAAAGTCAGTTTCACCCTAAATTAAGAGTACTGGGCTTTAGCTGAAGTCTGGCCTACTCTGGAGTCATTCTGACATGTAGTAAGATGGGAAGCTCAGCCTAAGCTAAATCTTAGGTAAGACTAAGATTTATAAATCTTAGGTAAAGTATTCTAGTATCGAACTGATCTTTGTTTTAAATATCATTTTATAATGTTTATATATGTTGTTGCTTGATGTCACATGAATACTAGGTAATACAGTATATTACATTTAAATTGTACCCAGTGTATAGAACTTTATATTAATCTTATTGATAACAGGTCCAGTTATAGAATATTAAATGATATAAATAAATCTCCAATAAGTTATTTTTATAAGCCTAAAATAACCATGCAACCTTTTGGAGAACACCAGCTTGATATAATTTTTTTTTTAAAGCTTCTATCTGAATGACATATACCTGGAAAATATGAACGCATTTAATATACAAAGAAGAGTAATAGTACCGCAATTATTATGGATGTTTTTATATTAATCAAGTTTAGCTTTTAAAGAAATAACATATTAAAATATTGCAAAATAACAGTTGTTGTTTAACCATAGTTGTATACACAGACCTTCTTTAGCACTTGCTTAAACCCTCTTATTTACTTAATAGACTCTTTTATCCAGAAACACATTTTCCTTGTATTAAATTCATACTTAGAACCTTCTAATTTCTCTTTCCTATCTGTTAACTCCTTCTTTATTCACACTTTGAAACAATCCTTGTAAATTTCTGAACCCAGGCAAATTATTCCATTTTAATAAGAGATATTTTGTATTTGCAGCACACAATTAATCACATCTGTTGACCATTTCATGAAAACATGAACAATGTTTAGGTATATAGAATTATACTGTTGTAGGGATGGACAAGGCAAGGCACCTAAGATAGCACTGAAGATAGGGAAATAGTTTTATTTGGGTGCAGCGAGATTCAGAAGGCACAGCTTCTGTTGTAATCAATTAATCCCCTGAACCCCAAGTTTAGGTTGTTTCAGAATTTTGTATCCAACATGTAAGGGAAGGGGCTCAGAAGTTCATAGTCTGCAGAAGTTCACAAAAAGCAGTTTTTTAAATTTTTTTTTTCTCTGTTCTGGGCAAGTTAACCCTTCAAGGACACTTGGGAGGGGAAGAGCTTTTTCTTCCCTTTCTCTCCTCTTCCCTCCACCTTCCCCACCCCCACCAGCTGTTATCATGGAGCCCAGTTGGTAACTTCCTTATCTTAGAAATGTAGCCTTCTCTGTGAAGCCCCAGCTCAAGGCCAGAGGCCTTGTTCACATATTTTGTGAAAAACTAGTAAGGGGGTGTCTAGCATTTGGAGTGCTGATTTTTCCAGCCAGTGGGCAAGTAGAACAGGGCAACACGAAAATAGGAAGTTTATCTACATTAAACTCTTTTGTAGAGATTCTTATGCTGAAAGTCCTAAAATCAGCCGTGGTGAAGATTCTGGAGAAGGTCAGTTAAGACTTTTCTGTGGGCCTGGGTAGGGAGGGGGAAGATGGGAAGGCAGGGCTGAGAGCAGCTCCATGGATCTGAGAATGAGAAAGGAGATGTAAAAGAATAGCATTTTCCCTAGCAAGGAAAACTTGACCAGTAGAACAGGTAGAGCAGAGGAAAGGATGGGAGTGAATATCCCAAAAAGCCTGTAAGGGACAATTGTTAGTAACCTGTTTTCAGTGATGACAAAGCAACTTTAAAGGCCATTTTCACCAGATCTCTGATAGGAGTCCAAGGGCTCTCCTCAGCTTGTTTGAGCTTTGGGTTAGCTGGTAAGAGGACCTGGTGGGACCTGGTGTGGGCGCTGACAGAAGAAGAGAGGAGTGAGTGGGTGGAGGGATTCCTTCAGTATCTGCTACCTCAGAAAAGAGGCAATGGTTTGAGGAAAGGTGGTTGTTTAGGTTTTTGATCTAGTGAGTGGAGAGGAGAAGTCAGGTTGTTCAGGTGGGGGAGACAGTGGAGGGGCTGGGGCAGAAGGTTGAGGGTGAGGACCTATTTGAGCCTGGCGATAGGGTGGAAATTCATCAGTAGGGTCAAAAGTAGTGGATGAGGAGGAGGAGGAGGAGGAGATTGGGGATCAGTGGTTGTGGGTGTTGGTTTGCAAGCTAGAAAAATTTGCAGAGGTCTGCAAGAGGTGCAGAGAGCACAAGCAAGAAGAAAGCTTTGATATAGCAGCTTTTTACCCATTTTTTTCTAATGCTCACAGTAATTGGAGAGATTCCTTAGAATGGAGGGATCCAGGGACCCAAAAGGGAGGCCATCTGCTTTGGTTGTCTAAAGGATAAGTGGGCCAGGGCTAGGTGCCATATTTGATCAATTTTGGGGGTTTTATGTCTGATGTCAAGGAGAGGGTTTTGAGGTTATCCAAGAGGCATTGTAGGGGAAACTGATTTATTGGCAAAAGGGGCGTCCCCACTAGAGCCAAAAATCAGGAGTGCCTTAGTGGCAGGTTCGAGCTGCAGAGATTGGTCATCACCTAATCCTGACAGTCGAAGCTCTTGTCCTCGACGGAGCTGGAGCCAGGGGAGACCTTGGCCAAGGCTTTCGGGACCCCCTCCCGGAGAGGCTGGATACTCCCAGGGCCGGAAAGAGGGGAAAGAGAGAGACAGGGGAAGAGAGAGAAAGGGGAGGGTAAGTGTCTGAGGACTAGGATTTTAGGAGAGCCACCGAGGCCATGAAGGTCTGGATGGGGTGTGATGTTCAGCTCTCTGTTATGTGTTCCCAGAGGTTACAGAGTCCTTTGAGGGAGACCTACAAGGCCTATGCTGGTAAATTACCAGCTGGGAAGGGAAGGGGAATAATTTTGAACCCAGGAGTCTATTCTGCTGAGGAAGGAGTCCCTGAGAGTCACCGTAGCCTTAAAGGCTGTGGTGGGGTGTTTTCCTCCCCGCAGGTGGGCAAAGAGGTTTGCCAAACAATCAATGAACAATCAAGGGTCAAATTCTCCTGACACCACCATTGGGTTTAGGGATCCAGGAAGGGGAAACTCACCAATCGAAGGTCGGTGGTGGATGGAGTTCTGGCATCGAGAAAATGGGTTCAGGCCATCCGGTGAGTGGCACTTCCAAAGGAAGAGGGACCCAAAAGTGGGTTTTAACCCTCTCCCGGGTTTCGGCACCAATGAAAGAAAAGTGACCACAACACTCAGAGCAACCAAAAGATCTTTATTGCAGCAGTGCAACAAAGAGAAAGGAAAGAAGGAGAGGGGGAGAGAGAGAGAGAGAGAGAGAAGGGAAGAGGAGAGATGAAGAGGGAGAGAGCAAGAGCAAGAGAGAGACAGCGCGTGTAAGAAAGATAAAGAGCAAGAGAGAGAGAGCGCGAGGGTGGGGGGCTGGCAGAAGGGAGTTTTTATAGCCCAAATCTAATGGGGCCTCTGGGTCTGCAAGCTGCCTTGTTGGCCCAAGGGGGCGTTAAGTGTTCAGCCTTGAGCAGGGTTGAATGTTCAGACTTGAGGCAAACAGGTGATAAAGGACCAGATAGAGGGGGGTTTGAGTGCGTGGGCTATCTTGCAGCCAACATATGTTCAGCCTGCCCTGCAGACAACACAGTTCAGCCTGCTCTGCACCCAACAATATATAAAATTTCTTTCATTTTTAATGCTGAGTAATATTCTATTATATATGCCACTAAAATTCCTTATTTTAAAACTTTTGAATATATTTCCTAAGGCTGTATCTCTACTCTCCAGTTGTTTGTGTTCTACTATTATAGTACAAAATGGATTAATAATTTTTAAATATATTAATACATGTTTTGAGAAAGGGAAATATTATACCTACATATTGGTCTGTTGCTGTAATGAACAGTAATAGTACCATGGCTGCTTTTGAGCTGCAGGTGTAACTTCTGCAAATTTGTTCATGACTTAGTAAAAACTGATCTTCACATACTCATAGTCAATAGGCAATATGATCACATTTGTCAACCTAACTTTTTCTTTGTTGATCAAAGAACACTTTCAATTAATTTTAGTTTGAAATGTTTATTTTACACGAAGCAAAATACACCAATAGGAAATATATTTCACATAAAAATAAATTTGGCAGAAATGCTTAAAATTCCCATTTACAATAAATATCATGTTTCTATTCCTTCAGGATTGATATTAACAACTTTTAGGGCTGGGGATGTGGCTCAAGCGGTAGCGCGCTCGCCTGGCATGCATGCGGCCCGGGTTCGATCCTCAGCACCACATACAAACAGAGATGTTGTATCTGCCGAAAAAACTAAAAAATAAATATAAAGAATTCTCTCTCTCTCTCTTAAAAAAAAAGAGGAAAATTGTTTTTTTTTAAAAAAAAGATATTAACAACTTTTAAATGTTTCTGCAGTTGAAAAATACCATGAATAAAAATTTCCTGTGAAAATTCAGGATGACAGGATTGAAGTTCTTGTATTCTATTTCCTTGTCTTTGCAATCGTTGTTTATTTGAAATCTGTTGTTTATATGCATAAGCATATAGTACCTCAGAGATGGGAGACAAGCTGCACCCCAAGCATCCTCCATGGTACTTGATTTTTTGCAAACTGACTTTCAAAATGAACCTTTGTAGTTTTGTCCGTGAGAGTGAGGAACAGTGTATTGGCTGTTTCCCAAATTAACTTGCATATAGAATGTAATGCTGAGAAAGCCTAAGAATAAAAATATGCTGCGGCAGTCTGGCTGGGCACAAAATAACCGAGCTGCCACAAAGCCTTATAGGTTCAAACAGCAACTCTTTATTCCCGAACTCTCACCTGCACGGGAATACACTCCCTCTACCGGCTCCGTGCACCAATTCTCCCGGAACCCCAACTCAATGGGAACTCCAAAGTAGTGGGCGCCCAAGGCAGCAGGATCTGCCCTAATCCCAGCAGGATCCGCCCTAATCCCGGAGCTGCCCTATCCCTCTAGCAAAATGCCAGGCGTCATTCCGACTAAACTGTGGCTCTCAACAATATGCAAACTTGAAGTACACAACTACATTATTAAAACTTAATAGTTGCCACAGACATTATTTAGACAGTAGTTGGGAGGAGTATTTTATTCCTGATATTGTTCAGCATGGTAATGACACTAATGAGCAGATTTGTATTCCTTGGTTTTGACACCAGTTTCCAGCCTCTGAAGACTGTCTGTGCTGAGGTCGGGGTGGAGTGGTGGTGGTGGGGTGTCTGTTCCCCCAACCACCTTGGGTCCACCACTGCTTTACTTCACAGAATTGTTTTTCTATTTTCTACAGTGTACTTTGGAGTGTAGATTTCAGGAATCATTTTTATTGCCAGCATGTTTCTTTCTTTCTTCTTTTTAATTTTGTTATGCTTGCCTCTTCTCAGTATATCAGAAATCTTATTTTTGTTTAGTATTTCTAAATTATTAATTGTCACTCCGAACGCTGTGTACTGTTTGATGAGAACTAGACCTATAGATAAATACTGATTTGTATTTAGCATATATTTATACATTAGTTTAAAAGGAATAATTTCTTCTTCTTTCTTACAAATAAAAATGAAAGAGATTAAATAGAAGAATGTGGCCACATTCCTGACAATTTTTTTTCTTTTTTCTTTTTTTTGGGTATGTATTTGTATTTGACAATCATAGAAACCAGTTTATCACATCCTATCTCTTTCATGGAAGCACAAAATAAAAATTCTTCGTGAGAGAGCTCTCTTCATCTCATTTTTTCATCCTGGTAAATAAGTGTGCATGAATATTTTTTCATACATCTATCATTTTTTTAAGCTGATATCCCAAACAGTGCCTAGGCAGCATTATATGATGCATGAATCTGTTTTTATTTGACACTATTGTTATTTTTTCTTTATATAAAATGAATTCCTCTATAGTATCTGAATGTCTTCTTTTTTTTTTTTAATCAATTAGCTTTTGCTGGGAAAATCTTTTCCTGTCTAATATAGAATAATGATTTTTTTTTTCATCTGTCAAGGGGGTTATTAATAAATACCACCAGTGGGGTTAGAACGTTCTCTGGTGTTTGCTTTAGGGGAACGAGGGGATTGTCAGAAATCCTAGCCAAACGGAACCATAATTAGAGAGAAAATGTTAGCAATTAGAACTATACATTAGGCTTTCATTTACTACCATGGAAAAGTCAAGGGTGGCATTTCTATTCCATTTTTAGGTGCAGCCAGATGGATTGCTCATTACAGGATAATTTCCACCAGCCCTCTGCATTTCTCCGGGTACAAAGCAACTGAGCACAATGCAGCCCAGTGGCTTGAATTTTATTTTATTTTTTGTGGGGGTGGGGAAGGGGTGGGAGGTGAAGCAGTTTCCAATTTCCCATATGGTCATCAATATTATTGGGGATCTTTTTTACATGTTGAATACATTTTTGGCCAAGAGAACAGTTTGCGAACAGAAGCTCATTAATGTAATTTATTTTTCTATCTTCCTTTACATGTACTGATGAAATATTTGATATATTTAATCTTCATATTAAAAAGTTTCTCTTTTCAGTGTTTCTATTTTTGTTTTTTCCTGGTAACCTAAATGAATTATATTAAATAATATAAAATTCAAAAACCCAGGGCTGGGGATGTGGCTCAAGTGGTAGCGCGCTCGCCTAGCATGCGTGAGGCACTGGGTTCAATCCTCAGCACTACATAAAAATAAAATAAAGATATTGTGTCCACCTAAAACTAAAAAATAAATATTAAAAAAAAGAAAAAAAATTCAAACCCCCCAAACTTCTGAATCCAAAATAAGAGATCTGCAATCAAATTCCAGCCAAACTTGGGTAAAAAAATCTTCAGCACTTATAAAGTGATATATTTTTGAAGAGGCAAGGTATATACATCATGTTTTCCTTTTTTTTTCCCTTGGTAATGGGGATTGAACTCAGGATCACTTGACCACTGAGCCACATCCCCAGCCATTTTTTGTATTTTATTTAGAGACAGGGTCTCACTAAGTTGCTAAGCACCTCGACATTGCTGAGGCTACTTTGAATTCTTGATCCTCCTATTTCAGCCTCCAGAGTGGCTGGGATTACAGGCATGCACCACCACTTCTGGCATTTCCTTTTTAAAGCTGAGTAATGTTCTATTACATATGCCACTAAAATTCCTTATTTTAAAACCTTTGAACATATTTCCTAAGGCTGTACTTCTACTCTTGAGTTGTTTGTGTTCTACTATTACAGTCAATATCTATTAAGGATCCTTTATGCCTCACTGTAGATGATGTGGCTGATAAGAAGAATTGGCTTATTTTGCCACATGACCAGTTCACCATATGCAGTTTGGACAACAAACAGATCCATAAAAATATCCATCTTTCTATAAAAGATCCAGTTAGAGAGCAACCATGCAAAACTAATTTTGAGGGCTGGGGATGTGGCTCAAGCGGTAGCGTGCTCACCTAACATGCGTGCAGCCTGGGTTCGATTCTCAGCACCACATACAAACAAAGATGTTGTGTCTGCCGAGAACTAAAAAATAAATATTAAAAAAATTCTCTCGGGCTGAGGATGTGGCTCAAGCGGTAGCGTGCTCGCCTGGCATGTGTGCGGCCCAGGTTCCATCCTCAGCACCACATACCAACAAAGATGTTGTGTCCGCCAAAAACTTAAAAATAAATATTGAAATTCTCATTCATTCTCTCTCTCTCTCTTAAAAAAAATTCTCTCTCTCTTTAAAAAAAATTACTGAGGTCACTAGTGATTTCAGTGATTAAAAAAAAACTAATTTTGAGTCATGACATGAAGAGAAAAGCACTTAATTTTATTTTCAGGTAAATGTTAAGACAGCATTATTTAAAAAATCGCAACTATCATTAATTACAGAATTTTCAATAGTTGAAAAATATTAAATATCCTAAAAATTGCCAAGTGTGGTGGCACACGCCTATAATCCCAGGTATGCAGGAGACTGAGGCAGGAGGATCATGAGTTCAAAGCCAGCCTCGGCAACTTAATGAGGCCCTAAGCAACTCAATGAGACCCTGTCTCTAAATACAATATAAAAACGGGCTGCAAATGTGGCTCAGTGGTTAAGTGCCCCAGGTTTGATCCATGGTACCAAAAAAAAAAAAAAATCCTAAAAATTCTCTTTAAATAAAAAATCAGAAGAACCAGAAAGTTTCCCTGTATTTCACAGTACAGCAGACTTCAGCCAAAGTTTTACATGCTTTTTACATAAAAGCATTAACACAAAAATCCCACACTTGGTTAATTGAAAATACTCTAGTTTGGGACTGGGGATGCAGCTTAGCAACAGATTTCCTTGCCTAGCATGTGTGCATAAGGACCTGGGTTCCATCCTCAGCTCTAGAAACAAAACAAAGTAAAAAAAAAACTGTGGGTCAATAGCCCTGTGACAGAAGGAGTTTATTCCTCACAAAATTCATGTTATGCAAACAAAATACTACTGAATATTACTAATGTTTTTTTTCTCTTCTTGTTTTTATTTGTTGAACCATTGGTGTTTAAATGTTGAAATGGTAAACATTTAACTCTGCCTGAAGTTACAGTTTACTTCTAGCAGTCACCTTTCATGAGCTAACTTACACAGGAAATACAAGGAAAAGAATAAGAAGACATCATAGAAGAAAATTTATAATAGAGTTAGAATTTAACAAATATTTAGTATTTTTAAAAATTCATTAGAAGAGGCAAACCTATAACTTTTTTCTACTATTTGAGAAAGTTTCACTTCAGAGATCATAAGCTCCCTGTTCCACTTCTGACCACAATCTTATTTTCCTTTACTTTCCCTTTTTCTTTGATTTTTTTTCTGATCCTATTCTTTGTTTTCAGAGTAAACTTTGTTCTTTCCCTTCCTTCCTCTCTTCTTTCTGTCCACAGTTGTTTATTGAGGGACAGCTTTTATGGACCAGGTGTGAAACTTGCAGATTCAAAGATGAATATAACATATTTGAGGCCTTGGAGGAGCTCCCTGTCTGGTACAGGTGCCACCAGCAATTTTCACATTTCATGCCCTCTCTCTGCCGGTACCAGATTCCTGAAGTACCGAATTAAGTACAGTTTGAGTTCTTGGCTATGTTTGGTAATATAGTGCACTAAGATCAACTAGTAATGTCTGCCTATGGCCTGGGGATAGCATGGTTGCATGTCTGTCTTTGCCAACCTTTAATCCACGAGAGCCAAAGCCTTTTCATTTCTTTTAATATTTTTTTTAGTTGTAGATGGTCACAAAGCCTTTATTTTATTTGTTTTTATGTGATGCTGAGGATCCAACCCAGTGCCTCACATCTGCCAGGCAAGCAAGCAAGCAATCTACCACTGAGCCACAACACCCGCCCCACCCCGACCCCCAGCCAAAGCCTTTTCCAGTCTAACTCTCAGGTTGAGAACTTGAAAGGATACTTTATTTTTTTGGTATATCTTACCTTTCATTTCCACTAAGTGTCCCCCAAATCAATCCCTAAGTCAAGTTCACTACCACCAATTAATATCTCTCTCTCTCTCTTTTTTAGTCTATCAAGTTTTGCCAAAGAAAGACATAAAACTATGCTGTTTCGGTTCATTGCAAATTTGTGCTACTAAACTTCACCTGGCTCTTATCCCTACTCTGTAATCCTTTTATTAATCTCTTGGAGACTCACTAATGAATTTCCTACATTGGTTATTAAAAACTTTTTTCCTATATTGAAACTTTCTGCTTGATCTCCCATTCCCCTTGCTCTCAGATCATCTTGCCTTCTGCTTTAGTGAGAGGTCATCTATAATCTCCAACTCCTTTCCTCGGTCATTTCTTTCTTCCTTCATCTACTGCTTCTTCTGCTCTTCTGTTTCTTTTCTTTTCATCCTCTCCTCCCTTTCTCCCTCCCTCCCTTCCTCTCCTCCTCCTCCTCTTCTTCTTCCTCTCTCTCTCTCTCTCTCTCTCTCCTTTCTTTCACCAGAAATTGAACCCAGGGGCACTTAACCATTGAGCCACATCCCCAGCCCTTTTAAAAATATTTTTATTTTGAGACAGGGTCTTGCTAAGTTGTTAAGGCTGGCTTTGAACTTGCAATCCTCCTGCCTCAGCCTCTAGAGACACTGGGATTACAGGCATGTGTCACTGCACCTGGCTGTTCTGTTTCAGGGAAGAGGTATCCATCTTATTTCTAGGTTGAGCTCATCTCCTCCAAGACTTTTCTTTGTAAATTATATCTTTTGTTCCTTAAAACCCTGGACTCCCCTTCTCATAGATTCTTTAGTTTCAGGAAAGCAATAAATAAGGTGCAGAAATTAATAGGACACACATGAATATTTCCAAAAAGCAGAACCAACTATTGTTAATGTTAGGACACATTGCCTTATCTTTTTTCCCAATAAAAATGAAAGTTACAGATACAGTTGAAGTCCCATTAACCAGTATCCTCAGTCCTTTCTCCTCTCCCTTTCAGAAACAATCCTGTCCTTAACGTTGCTGCTTTCTATTCGTGCTCATATATATAAATCTATTTGTAAGCCCCCTAAGGGCAGGAACTTTTTTCTTTTCCTTCTGAAATCCCCAGAAACTAGAATAGCACTTGGCATATGATAGACACTTCATATATATATATATATTTTTTTCTTTCTTTCTTTCTTTCTTTCTTTCTTTCTTTCTTTCTTTCTTTCTTTCTTTTTAAGTTGTATATGTCCACAATACTTTTATTTTATTTATTTATTTGTATGTGGTGTTGAGGATCGAACCCAGTGCTTCATGTATATGAGATGAGCACTTGACCACTGAGCCACAACCCCGGCCCCTTCATATATATTTCTTATGTGAATTAATGTATTCATTTTTAACTGCTCCAAGTAATCAACTAAATGAATATTCCACATGTCAGACTTTATTTGTGCACTCCCCTACTGGTTAACAATTTAGATTTTTCTAACTTCTATGCTTCCTGTTAAAATTAATGTTGTGTAGCTCCCTCATGGAAGTATCCTTGTGCCTGTGTTTGAGAAATTGCCACGAGGGCTTACCTAGAGTTGGACTTGTTGGGGTGTAGGACAAATGGCTTTATGTTAATTGGGGGCCTATGTCTAGGCCCCCCCCACCCCGTACCTGAATAAGGTGTCACATGGTTTCCAATCTATCCTAAGGAAAGAAGTAGCAACGAGGATCACTAGTAGGTGTGGGCTTTGCATGAACTGAGCTCATGACAGGATCAAAGGTTCTCAGCCATTGCTGCATGTGACAATTACCTGAAGAGCTTTTGAGAAAGTCCCCAGACCAACTGAATCAGAGTCTCTAGGTGTGTGGTTGAGCATCAATATTTTTTCAAGAAGATCTTCAAACGATTGTAGTGTATAGTTAGGACTGAGAGGACTTAACTTAATGGTGCTCAAGGGCACTTTCATAATCTCTGATGGAAACCCTCAGGCACAAACTTCCTTAACCTCTGCTCTCCTCCCTCCACATGTTCTGCCTGGGTGACCCTGTCCCTTTTCTGAAGATGAGCCTTCCAGCCACTCTTGTCGTGTCATGTGCATATATTTTTTTCTTGGTAAGAGGGATTGAACTCAGGGGCACTTAACCACTGAGCCATATCCCCAGCCCTATTTTATATTTTATTTAGAGGCAGGGTCTCACTGAGTTGCTCAGCGCCTCGTTAAATTGCAAGGTGATCTCCTGCCTCAGTCTACCAAGCCACCGGGATGACAGGTGTGTGCCACCTGCCCAGCGTGTATCCCGTCTCACTGAGGACCAGGTCACCTCTATCTGTTACCTCTCTTCCTATATCATTATCCTCCCTCCTCTCCTACATTTTCTTCTCTGGAAAATAAACAAGTTCAAGCTACTCTCATGTTAAAACACACACGCTCTAAAACAGAACAAAACCAAATTGAAAAGACCCTTCTGTGGATCTGGCTCCCCACCTGACTGCTGTCAGAGGAAGTGCTGAATAGTCTGCACTTGCCAGTCCCTCAGTTGCTTGTCCAACTTCCAGAGAAAGTGGTGTCCATCCACAGTCTTCACACCCCATCTATCTAATCTCCAACTCACCATGTCTGACAGGGCTCATCCCCTGGGGTGATGATCTCAGCAATGTCACTAAGGGGCTCAGCTTCAGAGTTCCCACCTAACAACACATGCTGACCTCATCTTCATCCTTTTCTTATTTTAATCTTTTTGTATTATAGTAAAATACCCATAACATAAAATTTGCCTTTAAAGTCGTTTTACAAGGTAAGATTCAGTAGCATTAAATACACTTACAATGTCATGCAGTCATCACGCTATCTAGTTCCAGAATTCTTTTGTCACATGGACAGAAACCCTGTATCCATATAGCAGTCACTTTCCACTCCTCATTCCTTAACAGTCCCCAGCAACCACTAATCTCTAGGGATTGCGTTTTCTATCTATTGTATGTAAGATAATATAATACGTAGTCTTTTGCATCTGGCTTCTGTCACGTACCATGATTTTTTTCAACTTCACTTATGATGTTGTTTGTATCAGTACTTCATCCTTTTTGTGCCTGCGAAAGATTCCATTTTGTGGCTATATGCAGCAGTCTGGCTGGGCACAAATCATGAGCCACTTGACGATTCAAGCAGGTACGAACTTTATTTTTAGAACCCAACCCGCACGCCGCCCTCTAGGAACTCCCCAAGAGCTCCACTGGAACTTCAGGAACTTTTTGAGCACACAACCGGAACTCAACTGGAGAACTCCAACTCTTACTCTCTAGGAACTCTGAGAGAGCCCAACCTGAACTCAACCAACCCACTCGAACTCTCTAGGAACTCTGCCAGAGCTCAAAAATAGTGGGCACCCAGGCAGCAGGAACCACTCCTTCTGGCAAAATGCCAGGCACCATCTTGACCTGGCCATGGCTCTCAACAGCTATATCATATTTTATTTAACCATTGGACATTGGACATTGGGTTTGTTTCTACCCCTTGGCCACTACTGAGTAGAACCCTGAACATTCATATACTAGTGTTTTTGTTTTTGTTTTGTGGTGCTAGGGATTGAATTCATATACAAGTGTTTGACTGAACACCTGTTTTAAATTTGGGGGTTATATATCTATAAGTAGAATTGCTGGGCATGGTAATTCTATGTTTAACATATTGGGCAATTGTCAAATTTTTTCGTAGCAGCTGAACCATTTTACATTCCTAACAGCTCTATCTAGGGTTACAACTTTTTATATATATTTATCAACACTTTTAACTTTCTGTTTTGCTTTGTTTAAAAAACAAATTTAGGCTACCCCACTAGATGTAAAACAGTATTTTATTGAGGGGTTTGTGTGTGTGTGTGTGAGTGTGTGTGTGTGCACGCATATGTTGCTGAGGATCAGATCCAAGGCCTCATGCATGCTAGGCAAGCACTCTTATCACTGGGCCATATCCCTAACCGTTTATTCTAGTTTTGATTTGCATTTCCCAAATGTCTAATGATGTTGGACATCTTTTCATATGTGTATTGGCCACCTGTGTATCTTCTTTGGGGAAATGTCTAAGTCATTTGTCTTTTTTTTTTTTCCCCTTTGGTACTGGGGATTGAACCTAGGAGTGTTCCACCCCTGATCTACATCCCTATCCGTTTCTATTTTATTTTGAGATAAAGTCTCACTTGCTCAGGCTGGCCTTGACTTGCCAATCCTCTTGCCTCAGACTCCAGAGCCACTGGGATTACAGGTGAGCACCATCCTGCCTGGTTCATTAGCCTATTTTTTTTTAACCTTTAGTTTATTTATTTATTTTTATGTTGTGCTGAGAATCGAACCCAGTGCCTTGAATGTGCCAGGCGAGCGCTCTACCGCTGAGCCACAACCACAGCCCTTCATTTGCCTATTTTTCAATTAGGTTGTTTGTCTTTTGCCGCAGTCTTGGCTGGGCACAAGATCATGAGCCACCACACAGCTTTGCAGATTCAAACAGCAATTCTTTATTCCCGAACTCACACCGGCCTCTACACACGTTCTGGGGAAATCCAAGTTCTGCCGCACAATTCACATCCCAAATACTTTCAGAATTCCACGAGAACTCAACGGGAACTCAGGCAGCAGGATACGCCCTATTCCCAGCAGCAATAACCTTAAACCTGGAACTGCCTTAAATCCAGATTGTCCTAAACCGGGAACATCCTAAACCCAAATTATCCTAAACCAGGATACTTCCTAAAACCTGCAGGATACACCCTAAACCTGGATCCACCCTGGTCCTTGAGCAGGGTCACCTTTCTCAAACATACATGCAATGTCACAGCGAAGGTCCAAGGCAAATCCATTTCCACGAGTCCTTCCTCTAAGCAACATGCGGTACGCTGGCAAGGAAATTTCGATGCGTCATTCCTACTTGGCAATGGCCCTCAGTGCAGTCTTTTTGTTGTTGAATTTCTTATTCTTCAAACCCAGGGCCTTGTGCACATGTTCTATCATTGAGCAACATCCTCAGCCTTCCTTTTTTTTTAAATGCTTATTTTATTTTATTTAGAGAGAGAGGGAGAGAGGGAATTTTAATATTTGTTTTTTAGTATTTGGCGGACACAACATCTTTGTTGGTATGTGGTGCTGAGGTTCGAACCCAGGCCACAACCATGCCAGGCGAGCACGCTACCACTTGAGCCATATCCCCAGCCCCTCTAAAGATTTTTTTAAAATTGAAAAAAAAAGAAATTGAGCCATTTTTTTTAAAAACATTCATTTCTTTGAATTTTTCTTAAATATACCTTCCAGTTACTACAGCAGTATAAGAGTTTCTCTGAGGGGCTGGGGATGTGGCTCAAGCGGTAGCGCGCTAGCCTGGCATGCGTGCGGCCCGGGTTCGATCACGCTTGAGCCACATCCCCAGCCCGCTCAGCCTTCCTTCTTCTTAAAATCTTCTTTTATTTAATGCTCTTCACATTTCAAAACAAAAATATGCAATTGTTTAAAAATGAGAAGAGGACATGAGGATGTAAGTTAAATACTCATCCTCCCCAGTTTTTCATGACAGAACTGTTACTTGGTTTTCTTCCTGCTTCTTGGAGTGGAGAAGGTTCCTTCTGACTCAGTGTGGGTTCTTGTTTTTCCTTCTGACCTATCCAGGTGGAGCTCTCCAAGGTCATCTGCTGGGTCCTCTTCTCACTCTGGCATTCACGTACATGATAGCTTTAATTCAGAATAGCTTCAAAGAGGTCTGTAGCTTCCATTTCTTTTGGAGTCTAGAAAGAGTCCAGCCTACCAGGCATCTCCAGTTGAATATCTCAAAAGCATCTCAAGTGGAAAACATCCCCAAAGTACCAACTACCTGCCAAAAATTGCTGAGTCTCCCACTTTTCTTATTACAATCAGTGGTTCGACCTGCTATCTGTACCACTGCCCAAACAAAGGTCCTGAGAGCTATTTAAAGACTTTCTCTCTCCCTTCTTCTCATATCCAATCATTCAGTAGTCATAGCAATTTTATTTTCTAAATATATCTTGCACCTTTCTGTTCTATCTTAATTCTGCTTGCTTTAGATGGTTCTGATTTCTAGCGTTCCTGGCCTGGAATTTTGCAGTAGGTTGGTGGCTGGTCTTTCTGCCTCTAAGCTGTTCCCTCTCAATTTATTCTGCATACTTCCTAACCATGATTGATCATGCTACTTCAAATTTTCCAAGGTCTTCCAATAGCCTATGAAATAAAAAATATATTCTCATGACATTCTTTTTTTTTTTTTTTGGTACCAGGGATTGAATCCAGAGGTTCTCAACCACTGAGCCACATCCCCAGCCCTTTTTATTTTTTATTTAGAGACAGTGCTCACTGAGTTGCTTAGGGCCTCACGAAGTTGCTGAGGCTGGCCTTGAACTTGCAACACCTGCCTTAGCCTCCCGAGGAGCTCGGATTATAGACGTGTGCCACCATGTCTGGCTCATGACTTTCTTAAGCATAAAGTGAATTTTGCTATTTGTCCAAAGATTTCACACCTATGTCTTCTACTGCTGCTCTTATATTTTATGTTCCAGCAATGATAAATCACTTGTGGCCCCTTAAGCAAGCCAAAACAGTATCTACCCAACCTGTCTTGTCACAGGATATTCTTTCTACCTGGAACAACAACCTTCTTCATATCTCTTTAGTTTTACTGATTTTTTTTTGAAGTCCAGCTCAAAAGTTGCCTCTTGCAGGAAATGTTCTCAGAGTTCACATCAAACCTTCATTCCCACCGCAGATGCCTAGAATATATGAATTACCTCATTGTAATTAAAACATTTAGATGAATAATGTTGTCTTGGGGCCAGGGTGTGGCTCAGTGGTAGACTGCTTGCCTAGCCTGCATGAGGCATTGGGTTTGATCCCTGGCACCACATAAAAAAAATATACAAACAGGGGGCGGGGATATAGCTCAGTTGGTAGAATGCTTGCCTCGCATGCACAGGCCCTGGGTGATATATATACATAAATGTAATGTGTCCATCTACAACTAAAAAAATAATTAAAAAAAATAATGTTTTCTTCTGAGACTGCGGGTTCCTGGAGGACAGGGACTATGTAGGCCCCATGCCAGATAAACAGCAAGTTGTCACATGAGCAGAAACCTCAGAACATGTTTGTAGAGGGTTGACTGAATGCCACCGTTGATCTCTGCATTAGTACAAATGTTCACAATGGTTGTGCAAAATCTCTGAGAAACGTGAATTAACTGATGGCTACATGCAAATCCTCACTTCCAGAAAATAGCATGTTTGTCTGTGGTCATGAGAATAACTTCTGAAACTGAATATAAGGCAACATAAAGCGTCATCAGTCTCTCATCTTTTGTGACCCAGTACTAGGTATTTAATTACCTCTTCAAGAGCAGAATTTTTTCCCCTTTACTACTTGTGATCCACTTAGAACTTGGTAATCAGAAGTCTCATGTTATATATCTTTGAAGCACTTTTGTGTTAATCTTCTCAGAGTTATCCCCCAAACAAGGGCATTTTGATAACTACAAATGTCTATTGTGAAATTTCAAATCAAATCTTTTTTACATACTGGATTCCTTAAGGAAATATGCGATGAATTTACTAATTTGAGACCTATATTTGGCTTAGACTGACCCCAAAGCACAATGCCTTTATTTTATAAGCAAGAGTTACTACATCTTGCTTGACTTTAGTGTCATTGTCCTTTGTTTGTGAGCCATCCTTCTTGGTAATGCTAATAGTTAATGGATAAAGTTAACTGGGGAAGAGATTTCATGCTACTTTGAGGAAATGTCAGAGTTGAAAAATCAGCCAGAAGTAAAGATAGTAATTCCTTAGGCCTACAGACCTGGTTCTTCTCTCTCACTGTTAGTGCCTGTACTTACGGGTCCTTCAAAACTCTGAAATGGGGGTGAGAAAACTAAGCTGCCTTCTTAGCTCTCAAGGGTGGTGTGAGGATTAGGGAGATAAGAGCTAGCAGAGCTCACCAGCAAGCAGATGGAAGTTTCTCTCCTTCACTGGTGGAGGCAGAGCGTTTTGGTAAAATGAGCGTGTTTCTCAACAGACAACTGATACTTCATCCTCTAACCAGCTTGGAGGCCACAGAGAAGTGCAAGTAGGCAGTTCCCCCACAGCAGACCCCTATCATCTTCACAAGTTTAACACCTATTTTCTTTAACATTGGTGAAAAAAATTCTTCTACTATATTAATCCACCCATTGGGGCCCACTTAAGAGAGAGAAAGTCAGAGTGAAAATTATGAAAGAAAAGAGAGTGAACACAAGTATAAGAGAATGCATAAGGGAACAAAGAATAAGAGGGGGTAGAGGAAATGAGGAGAGGGGAAAATGTGGATGAGTGTGTTTGAGAGAGGGGAGAGAAAGCAATGGGGGGGGCAGAGAGAGGGACAGAGGAAGAGAAAAAGAGAAGGAACAGAATATATCCAGTGAATTCTCTCCAACTTTCACTTGTTCAAAGTAACTGGAGACAAGTTTTGTTTTATTTTGTTTGGGGGGTTACCGGGGATTGAACTCAAGGGCTTTCAACCTCTGAGCCATATCCCCAGCCCTAAAAAGACAAAATAACTGGAGACAAATCAAAGTTCTCATCAACATTTCTGAACATTGAAGACACCATTTATTGCCACTTGACCTCCACTCATTTATAGTGATTTTAAAAGTTTAGAATAGGAATAATTTTATTTAAAAGCACTAATTATATTAGGTCATAACACTTTCTCCTAAGGACAAATGCAAAAAGAGAGTTTTTCTTTTCTTTCTTTCTTTTTTTTTTTAAATGATGCTATTTTCAAAAGAGAAGGAAGAAATCCTGTCTTTCTTTCCTTCTTGCCTCTGTGAGTGACTGATCCCATACCCTCATGCAGGCTTCAGAGACTGAAGCTGATGGAGATTGTACATATTCATTCACCATTTATTAGGTAGATGCCTTCTCAGCACCCTTTTCCCTCTTCCCTCTTCTCAGTCCCCAGTTTTCTTTGGGGGATCTGTGTTTTTGGGGAAGCTGACCTCAGTCCAGCCAGTCCTCCTATGCTATCCTTGACTATAGTGAGGAAATCAAGGTAAGTGTGTGAACGGAGCTGGCCATGCAGTGATTATAGTGGGTTTGGGGGGAATACTGGAACACTCTTGGACACAAAAAGAAAGCACATGGCTCTGGAAGCTGGGAGCAATCCTCTTGGGACCCAGAATGGAGCCAGCTTTAGGAAGTAGTTGACTTGGACTGATGGGAAGAATCCAGATCACTTGAATATCCTTGAGACATTGGATCAAGCCTCAGCCATGATATTCCTATCTCTGGATTTTTCAGTTACATGAGCTGATACATTTTCTTTTACTGAATTATTTACTTTTAATCTGGGAATAACTTAAATATTTTCATTCCAATAGAGCAATTGGGCTACAGAAAGAGCCATTAGGATGCTTTCTGTTGAAAGTAATGATGACCACACTTTCTGACAAGATCATAGAATGAGTGATGAAGGATTTTGTGTTGGAGTGGTACTTCAAACATTACAGAACAGAGAATATCTTCAGGTGTTAGTCTGGGGATTTTAGTCTAGGATTCTCCCAAGAATCCCTCTTGACACAGGATGTTAAACCCTTTTTGTGATTAAAATTCTAAATATTCTAACTTGCTTCAGATATAGTCGTCATTTATACTGTGTGAAAGAAAAACTCACTAAACAAATAGCCCAACATGCAAGCATTAGAAAAGTCCACCTGAGTAGGATAAATCTTTCATGTTCAGAAGCAAATAACAGCTTCACATTTGTTTCTCTTCCACAAATATTCCTGGGGCAGTTAGTTTGTGCCTGGAACTTTGCTAGAGCCTGTGGTTATAGCATAAGCAGGTAGAACAGAGTTCTTACCTTCAAGAAGCTCCTTGGCCATTTGGCAAGGCTTAGATCAGGGCTTCAGTTAGATTAGTAAAAGTAGCTAATAATAACTGCTATTATGTTAGAGGAAAACAAACATCAGAATAAAAGTCTGAATGATAGAGAAGGCAGTATAACTGGAAGATAATAGGAAGAGACAAAGAAAGGCTCTTTTTGTTTTTGTTTTGTTTTTAGGTGTTGATGGGTCTTTATTTTATTCATTTATTTATTCGTGGTGCTGAGGATCGAACCCAGTGCCTCACACATGCTAGGCAAGTGCTCCAACACTGAGCCACAACCCCAGCCCCCAAAGAAAGGTTTTATGGAGCTCTTGGCATCTGAGCTGAAGAAGAGTTGCTTCAGTAAATTCCTGCCCTCCACTTTTCGTTCCTTCTCATAGCATCCTGTCCTTTTCTTTCTTAGCAGAGTTAGCCTTTATATATTTTTTTTCTTTTTTGGTATTGGGCATTGAGGCAGGTGTGCTTTGTCACTGAGCTACATCTCCAGTTCTTTTTCTTTTTTTCTTTTTTTTGAGACAAGTTCTCACCAATTTGCTGAGATTGGTTTTGAACTTGCAACCCTCCTGCGTGTGAGGTCAGCCTCCCAAGTTGTGGGGATTATAGACATGTGCTGCCTCGGAGCCCAGACAGTATTGACATACTTATTAGCATATGTATTTATTAGTGGTCTACCTCACTAGTCTGTAAATTTCATGATGATGATTGATGGTCCGTTCTGATTTGCTCCCATTGTCTTCCTAGCACTCAACTCATTGTTAGGGGCATAGTATAGGGTCAATAAAAGTTTGTTGCACGAGTACAAGAATGGTTAGCTGAGTGGTGGTAGTAAATGATACCATTATGAATGCCTGTCGGGTAGTGAGCACACAGACAACCAAATTTAATACATTCAACAGCAATACCATAAATTACACAGTTTTTTGGAGGAAGAAATAGAACCCTGGGAAAGAGAAATAGCTTGTCTGATGCCCCGTAACAGAGGCAAGGCTAATGTCACATCCATGCAGGTCTAACTTCAAGTCTGTGCAGTGAATGGCTGTCTCGTACCACCTCGTTTGTTTGGTGCATTGTACTATGTGCCAGTTATCCGACATAATCTCATTTTATTTTCTCATATGTTTTCTAGTAACAACTCTGTACATTGGATATAATTATTACATGGCATAGATGAGAACATGAATTCAGAGATGTTTATTCGTGCCTTCAATAAATATTTATCTGCGTAGCAAATGCCATGGACTATGCCGTCTTTGGGGATCAAATGGTGAGACAAATAGCCATTACCCTCACCCAGGTGGAGTTTGCTGTCTAGAAGGGAGGCAGATAGCAATCAAATGTGTAATGACAATAGTTGAGAAGGGCTAGGAAGAAAAGTCAGAGGGTATTATATGGGGTGTAATAATGGGGTCTCAGGAGTAACCAAGCATGGATTCCAACCAGGCCCATTTGGTTCCAAAATCCTCAAATTTTTCTTATAACACTAAAAAACAAAACAAAACAAAAAAACCCAAAACAACAACAACAACAACAAAAACATGGTGGGTACAACTTGCACAGATGAGGCAAAGAATTAAGACAAGAATGGTCCCTAAATGGTCCCCAAAGTAAAACTCTCCAATTGGACCTAAGGGGTGAGGAGATGGGTATAGAAGAATAATTTGAGAAATGGAGACTGGAAAAACTGTGGATTGGGAAGCTTCAACTGAGGGGATGGCCCTCTACATTTTAACTGGGGATTGAACCCAGGGGCAGTTTACCACTGAGCTATATCCCAGCTCTTTTTATTTATTTACTTTTTAAATTTTTATTTAGAAACTGGGAGTCACTAAATTGCTGACGCTGTTCTTGAATTTGCCATCCTCCTGCCTCAGCCTCCTGAATTGCAGAGATTACAGGAATACTCCACTGTACCCCGTATGTAATTGTTTTTAACCAAACTAAAAGAACCAGCAATTAAGGGGTTGGGGGTATAGCTCAGTTGGTAGAGTGCCTGCCTCATATGCACAAGGCCCTGGGTTCGAACCCTGGTGCGCGCATACACACACACACACAAAAAGAACCAGCAATTGAAAGAAAATGACTCTAATTTTGTTTGGGGTGCTCCCACCCCTGTGGGAAGATACTCTAGTGTGCTTTGCCTTTGCCATGACCTAAGGACAAGGAGGGGCCTTGTGGGAAGCTGAGGAACAGATTTGTACTCTTCCTGTGTTGTAGCGACAGGAATTCGCAGTATTCTCTCTACAAATGGAAGCACTTCTGTTGTCCTGGGAAGCACTGAATTTTAGTGCATTTTTCCTGTACCTATTTATTTGATAGCTCATTAATTGCTTCTGAGCCGAGAAAATGTTTCCTTCAAGGAGGTTAAACAAAGAGTTTATTGACATAAGTGAATTGGTTGAAGAAAACATTATTAAATAAAAGGCACTTATTTAAACACCAAATTAATCATTTAAAGGCAAATTAGAGGTCATAACTCCTCCTAAATAAATAATGTTAACCAGTAATGAGATATCCATTTTAGATTAGAAGCACAATTTCAGAATCAGGCTATTGGATGAACTGTGCTTGGCTTTAGAGTTTACTCAGGGTCCCTAATTCCATTAATGTTCTTAAGTTTCCATATTGCAACATTGAAAATACTATCCATAATGTAATGTCATTTTTCATTATATGATTAGTGTCCATGTGTGTGTGTGTGTGTGTGTGTGTGTGTGTGTGTTATATTTTAACAGCAAGGATCTTGCTAAATTGTAGATGCTATCGTTGAATTTGGCGATCCTCCTGCCTCAGCCTCCCAAGTAGCTGAGATTACAGGCATGTGCCACTGTACCCGGCTCAAAAAGCTTTTCTTTTATCCCAGCAGAAGAGATCTACCTGTTCTCTGAAAGAAATCACCAGGACAGTGGAAATGGATCTACCTCTGGTGCTGGTGCAGTTACTGGATTGATCTTGCAGGCTGTGCGTGGGCAGCAGGTAACTCCCAACAGGTTAGCAAGGCTGTCTGCACCCACCGCCCTGCACCTCTTTCAGAACTCTTTTGTGTAAGCTTTGGAGACTGAGAACCTCGTGATTTTTGTTGTGATGAAGGAAATGTCATTTCTAAGGATATCTGGTATTAGTTCTGTATGTTTCCCTTCCAGTTGGAGGGTGTCCCAGCTGCCCACCTACACCCAACCACACACCTCGTCCACGCAGACATATAGGCAAGGCCTCAAACAGGGCTATCCACTATCGCTGAGTGTCGACAGGTACCATAGACTCACAGTTCAGGCTCTTCCATTGGGAAACCAATGCTGATGACAGTGGCTTTGGTCCATACAGTGCTACAGTCTAGTTTATAGACAGACAGGAGTCAGGAAGTTTAAGGTTAATAAAATCTGAACCTTGCCCACCCCTGATGATATCATTATTACCTGGTGCAGCAGACTCCACTTGCTATGAGAATATTTTACTGTGTACTTGTGGGAGAGATAGGAGAAGAAAAGACTTCTAATGAACAATAATTTAAACACACACACACACACACACACACACACACACACACTGGGGAATGAACCCAAGGGGACGCTCTACCATGAAGCCACATCCTGGCCCTTTATTTATTTATTTATTTATTTTTGTGGTGCTGGGGATCGAACCCAGGGCCCTGCCTATGCTAGGCGAGTGCTCTACCACTGAGCCACAACCCCAGCCCAGATGCATATTGTTTTGATCACCAATTTCCATCTGATTTCCTGACTCTGTTTAAAGTAATTATTCTTGCTGTCATATTAGTTATCTTAATTTTGCATGTTTTATCAATGACTACTACTCCCCTCAATTCATCTCTGCCCTTGCTTGAGCAACCTATGATCTTTGAGGATTTGGGTCTAAATTCAGGTTTTGTAGCTCTGAGACATCTGTAGAACTACCACTGAACAAGCTCTCCTGAGTGCACCCTCTCACACTAACTGAAATTGCGGTCTCTTCCCAATTACCTTACATCTTTCTCTTCCTCACCAGAGGAGAAGAGTACCTGCTTATGACACATCAGCAAAGGTATCTCTTAGGATGTGGGTGGGCAACCTCATTTAAGATTCTACAGGCTTCTGGCCAATCCATTACTTGAAGAATAAGAAACGTAGAGGGAAAACTTGGTTCAAGCGATGCTGATACACTGCTCATTAACTGGGAGACAGAAAGGAGTAAAATAGGACTTTTCTGATTATTTCATTCAGGTCCTCTCTCCTACTTCCCCACTCCACACTCCTCCCCCATCAGACATTTAGAGTGAGAAAGAAAGGCACTTTGTGTTTAAGGTTAATCAAGTTTCAGTACAATTTTTTTTTTTTTTTTACAAACTAGAATCACACTAATCTTTTTCTCTTGCTCTAATGTGTGGCTGTTGAAATCCTCAGCTGTGATAAATTAAGCTACTTATTAATCTAATTATCGTACATTCATCCTAGAAACTTTCATGTGACTTGAAAAGGCTATTCAACCTTTTCCCTCCCCTCCTAGAAAGGGCTCAACCTTGCACCAATTAAGATCATTCTGAAGTAAGGCTTTAAAAAAGCTTTCTCTAATCACCCAATGGAACATGGACCAGTGGAAACCAAACTCAGAGCTCTGGGAAAAAGTTTAGCATTCCTTTCTGTCTGCCAACTTTTATGGTTTCATTGCACGGGGAGGAAGACTTCATTTTCCTATTTAGTTGTTCTTTCGCTGACCTCCAAATAAAGTCCATGTAATTACTGAGCAAATAAAGTTGCAGCATGTGTTTTAAAAATCAATTGCCATTCTTGGTCTATAGAAATGTAACAATGCACAGATTTGCCGGAAAATGCCCAGCACCAACCGTATGAACTAAACCCTGTACTGTATCCGTACAATGAAGTCGTTTTGACCCCTAAAGCACATATTTACTATGCAGATTTTAAAAAGGGCTTCTTTTATGACTTATCTATTGATATTAAAATGTCCCCATCCTAATATAGGTTCAATTTAGGATTAAAAATATGTTGCAAATGTATCATATCTTAAACATCCATTCATTGCCAAATGCCTTACTTCTCCCCCGCCCAATGATGGCATAAATGGAGCTATTTTACATTCAAATTAAACTAGCTATTAATTTGAATGCAAAGCAGCTCAATGTACAGGATGCGATTTCAATGACAGGTTTACCCCAAGACAGAGAGCAGGAAAGAGTCAACATGGGTAAGTCCAGGCAGTTTGTCCCTACTCTTGGTGCCTTGCAAACTTGCTCACTGTGAACAGTTTTTGAAGTGAAGATTAAAAGAGTGGAATTATAAAGTATAATTACATTTTATTGAAACTCTAGAAATCAGAAAAAATTCAGCAGGAAACTTTTAGTGAAACATGATGTGTTGTCATTATCATTAAAAGATAAAAGTTCCATACTGTTTTTATCTGTTTATTTGGAAGAAATCCAGCCTTTACAGTTATGCAGGAAACAAAAAACGGGAATGCAGGAGTAATTATTAAAACTGTGTGATTTGTTATCTCAGCTACTGTCTTTCCAAATGGTAATGCGATATCAGCAGCTGCAGACGGTCGCTGATTTCCTCTATTAGTAAACAAGTGCTTTGGAGACCTGTGTGAGGCACTTTAAGCTCGCTACTCCCCGAAGTGCTGTCAGGCTTAACTACTAATCCATGGTATTTCAGAGCACTGGAAATTCATCTTTATAAAACCTGAACAAAAAAGGGAAAAAAGCCTGGAGGGCATGAGCTCCCTCTGGTGAGACAAATGACATGTTCATTTATTAATGAAACAATAACCCTGGAAAGAGGATCAAAGCACATTCCATCCTCACTTTACAATCCCCAATTTTCTCAGGCCAAACCATTTAATTGAGCCATGACAATGGAATACTTAATTGTTGCCTTAAAGTTTTGAAGAAGCGACTTCTTCAGCATCAATGTGCATTTCAGGATTATGATCCAAATATAATGTAGCCAGACTGAAGCTGGTGGAATTTGATTCATCCTACATTGGGGGGCCTTTCGCCGGCAGAAAAGGTGTTTTCTGGAACATGTTTGCAGGGCCCACCACAAACACCTCTTGTCTGATCACTGCCTTTGAGAGGTTGCCTCTCATCATGAAATACTAACTGGCCTTTTTTGTGGGTGATCTGCAAGGCTCTGGTTCTTTTTGACATGTCCCGTGGAGTGGGGACACACAGGAGGAACAGGAAAAGGGCAATCTCAGAACCTGGAAGGACAAGAAGTTTGGAATTCTGCTGCATGAAGTACCATTTTCTGTCTTGACAGGCCCATAGCATCTGCAATGGAAGCCGTAAACACACCTGCCCTCCCTGTAGGCCAGTCACCAATGGTGTCTGGAGGAGATTCCTTCCCACCCCAAACATACATTTGAGGCATAAATAAAAGGTCTGTGTCTAATTTTCATATATTAACCCTAGATTTCACAGCAGCATTCTAGTTTGATCTCTTGTTTGTACTGGAATAATACCTTGCCTTGGGTTTTCATGAGTATTCAAATAAAGCCAAACTTTAAGAAGAGTCTTAAGACACGGAAGTGGGAGTTCAGAAGATGCTTTATTGGGTCAAGATGGTTCTGAAGATTTAATACGTAATCTCTAGGACTCAAACATTCTGGGCCAGCTTGACTGTAGGCCCAGTTTTTGGTACATGGCAGCATCGGGAATTTATAATCAGGCTCTCTTTAATTTGCTCCTGTTGCTATTCATTAAGCCAAGGAAAACCAATAGTCAGAAATGAAGGCAGTAAGCAATAAAAACACCTGTTTCTAACTTCTTGAACATCATGTGTCTTATTAGGCCTTACTTGTAAGAAGGAGAGTTTATTTTGAGATGATTTTTATTATCTGTACTTAGGATCTTTCTTTCTGATCTGCTTTTGAATACCAACCTTATATAAGACTTTCTTTAAACCTAGCTTATTAGATTATTGAGTTTTTAAATATTAAGTTTCAGTATAGTGTCCAGGAAGAATGAAGAAAATATATACTTTTTAAAATTTATAATAACATCATTGCTATGAAAAACTTCTACTTAGTTTGGTCTCTTCATAGTGAAGTTATTGCAGTATAATTGTTTGGGCTACACACAGAAAGATGATGGTGATTCAAAGAGTATTGTGCAGTTCTACATCAGCCCTTTGAGAAAGCACGAAATTCTCGAAATCTACCATCGTAGCAGGGACTAACCCAAGAGCCAAAGGGAGTTTCAAATAGAAGTTTTCCACCTAAAGATGAAACTCTGACTTTCCCAGTCAGCCTCTCTTGGTTATCTTCCACCCCTCAATATTTACTTTCAAAAATATACACCTAGGAAGGGTTCATGGGATTATTATGGAAGGGTTTAAGGTGCCACGTCATGGTGGCCACACCAGAAGTTTCATACAAGTCCGAGCTGAGACAGAGCAAAGACATTTACACCTGTTGAAAAGATGTATTTCCTCATCTCCATGTGCACATTCAACAATACTTATGTTATTCATTCATTCATTATTTATTTAGTCTGTCAATTAGACATCTAGTGACTAGTGATGGAAGCTATACTGGATATGTATCATATAAATGAATATAGATTTAGCTGGGATCTTTTGTATTCTATGATATATGGGAACTGAAAATATAGGTAGCAGAGGGAAACATGAGCAAGATGGAAGATGAATAATATGGAGAGAGAAATGAAATTTGCCTTTAACAACTATTCTGAAAAGGGACTACTGAATGTATGGTGGAAATATTAATTCCACAGTATCCATTAACCCACTGTCTATGCACTGTGTAGAATACTTATGTAAAAAAAGGACACTGTTCAGTAGTCTGGCTGGGCCATGTAATAAGCACACAGAACGCAATTAATGAAAGGTAAATTACTAGGCTCCAAACTGAAAGGCATAGATAACAACTGTAAGATAAACTGTAAATTTTGAATAATTATGGTTTTCTTTTTTATGATTTGCTTGAATTATTTATTTATTTATTTTATTTGTTTTAATTAGTTATACATGACAGTAGAATTCACTTATATACTTTGATATATCATACATAGATGGGATATAATTTCTCATTTTTCTAAGTATACAGATTGTAGAATCACATTTGTCATACAGTCACATACATACATAAAGTATTAATGTCTGGTTCATTCTACTATCTTTCTTATCCTCACATCCCCTGCCTTCCCCTCCTTTCACTTCCCTCTACCTAATCTAAGGTAACGCTATTCTTTTTTTTTTTTTTTGCATTACAATTTTTAATTCACATATATACCACAATTTTTGTATTTCTGTTTGTATATAAAGTGTGTTGACACCCAAGTCTTCATACATGTGCTTTGTATAATGATGTCCATCACATTCCACCATCCTTGCTAATATAATTATGGTTTTCATGATGTGGTTAGAGAAAATTGTAAGTAGGGTTTAGTCTTCCTAGCTTCCATTTTGCTGAGAAATGTGCACTCAGGGACGGATGAGAAAAGGCACCTAAACAGGTGCATGCATTCCCTCATGTCCCACCCTGTGAACTTTGCTCCTTGCAGAGAGCAATAAGCTCATTATTAAGAGTTAGTGTAATGTTTGATCATTTATACTATCTGTCATAGCAGATATGTAAACTGATATGCCTGCTAACAGGGTGAACGCCTCCAGTATTCTCTAAATTTGCAAGATGAGAGAGTACTGATATACTTAATGGGAAATTAAGGTAGATAGAATACATAATGTACATAAGGTTACGTGAAGACTTAACAGAGCTAAGAATGGAAAAGCCCATGGTACTCCTTGCCTCCTCCATTCCCAAGTAACCGAAAATGAAGACAATACTAAACTATTAAAAAAAAAAAAAAAAAGGTAAGGAGGAGTAAAGACAGGATTTCTTTCTTTCTTGTCGAGGGGACTCAGGGGCACTCAACCACTGAGCCACATCCCCAGTCCACGATTTCTTTTTTTTCCATAATGACTACTTAGAATTATTTGGGGATATTATAGTTTCTTAAAATATCAATTATGAAACCTAAAATATTTTTTCTTATCTTTCCTGGTGTCTGAGGTATGCTGGTAGCCACCAGTTTTGCATCAAAGTTTAAAATGTTGACTTTGTCTTCTACCTTTTACTAGGAAGTTAGCTACCGGAATGTCTTGCTATGAATTCAAATTCTCTCTCTCTCTCTCTTTTTATTTTCTTTTTCCCCAAATTTTGATGATATCATGCAAGATACTTAATCAGTTTCACGTCAGGCCAATTATTTCTTTTTAGTATTCTGAAAAGAAATGTAACACAGGGATAAGGGATCTATATTTTCTCCCTAGGTTCTCCTTGGCTGTGTTCATTGTATCACACGCTGAAAGGAACACAGTGTAGAAGAATATTGAGAAAATATCTAAATAGCTCCTTCACTAAGAGAAGTTCAAAATAAAGCTAACTATTTAAGTTACTCAAAACAAGAGGTCCTTGATGTTTCTAATAGAAATAAATGGTAGCTCAGGAATTGCTGAAATACAATTAGTTGCCAGTATTTAATAAACTCAAATGATAAAACTTTAAACAAAATTATTTATCTTCTTACTCTCTGAGTTTGAGTTAACTTTTGATATTACTATAAACTATATACATATAATAAAAGGGGAAAATATGATAAAAAAGGGAAATTTCAATATTTAATAATATGCTATTTCATTAAAGACTTATTTTTTTTTTTAAAGAGAGTGAGAGAGGGAGGGAGAGAGAGAGAATTTTTAATATTTATTTTTTAGTTCTCGGCAGACACAACATCCTTGTTTGTATGTGGTGCTGAGGATGGAACCCGGGCTGCACGCATGCCAGGCGAGCACACTACCGCTTGAGCCACATCCCCAGCCCATCATTAAATTTTTAATAAGGAGAAATTGAATTAGTAATTTGGATTTTTTTCTATTTAAGATTTATCCTTCTGTAACATCCAAGGTGATATTTATCTCCTACTTAATCTCTGTTTGCGTTGCATAGTGTGCTTCTATAGGTACTGTGCTTGCATCAGAGGTGAACAGTAGGCAGCAGGTCACTGCAGGGCTCAGCCACAGACAATCTCAGCTCTGGAAAAAAAAAATGGCTCACACTACGTGTTTGTGGAGAAGGCAGAGGATGGGCTCCATGATTATGATTAGCTTAAATATCAGATGTTAACCGTTTTGAAATTTGTGTCTGTATTTCTAAAATGCAAATGGTTGATAGAACATGATAGATACTGGATGCCACTTCATTTATTATTTACTCATTTATTTACTTGTACATTTAGATCTATCTTAGTAATAAAAGAGTGAAAATCCTAAAATATCTTCAAAAAAAGAATCTGTTCCAGTAGAGCAGCAGATAGAACACACTTGTGTCACCTGGCACATACATAGCCACCATGATGGATGGGCCTGGAAGCTGTTTCCCAAATCCCTTGGGAGCCAGGGCCAGCCTGTCATGAGTCCTGCCTTAGGAAGGTGAAGCGTGGTTCAGGCACACCCCTGCCCAGTTCAACAGCAAGGAAAACACCAAAAGCTCACAAACAAAACATAAATAACTTTCCCAGACCAGAGAGAAAGCACTTGGCATTCCTGAGGAACAGCTGCTTGGTGGTAGAAGTTTATGATAATAAACTAAAATGGGTGAGCATTTCCTAAGAAGAAATATTTAATTATCCTGCTCACCATTATGAGGAACTTCTGCCACTCTTCAGGTTATTATACAGTAAATAACCATTTTTTCTAAAGGACAGAGCTGTTTTAATTATATGACAATGAATGCATAATTATTATGTTTGTTAGGAATGAATCACAAGACAACAGACTTGATATTGCTGCTCTGGTTAGTGCATCTTAATTACTTTTTCATTTATTTTGCATATAAAAGCTATTTGCTAATTGTCTTTGCTGTAAATATGCAAAATATAATTAGTCATTCATAATTCTTTATGTGTTATCTAACTGTACATTTGTTTCAGAGGAACATATATTAAAGTGCGAATACTTAATGGGCTTTTTTTTGTGTGTGTGTGAATTCTTTTTTTTTTTTTATACAAAGTTTTAAGTGAATGTTAGGCACATGAGAGTTTAACCCCATTCTTAGGGAAACTTCTGGTGTTTTAAAAATGGGAACTGAAAACTATGCTGTTGAATTATGTGGAATTTAACAATCTTCTACCTGAAGATACTGATGATGATGTGATGTATCTCTTATTAAGCCTTTATAATTAAGCATTATTAAGTCTTTTAGATAATCATCCAAACTTCTCAGTACATCTTTAAGGATTCAATTTTAGCTTCTTACCTATTTGTGTGGATACTTACCAGAAGGAGAAGAAAAAAACAAATCCATCAATGGATATAATCAAACATGTATTTTTAATTGTTCCAAATAATTGTTTGTGACTATTTAAGCCATTGGGCAAACACTCTTGAAACTTAAAATCTTGACTCTGAGTACTATATAACATCTACCCAAATGGCAATATTTAGAAGTTTGTTTATCAGTAACCCTTCTGTGGTGAGGATGTTGTGAAGTGAACCCATGGTGAGGTTTCTTGTCAACATTTGGCATCTTGCAAGTGACCCATAATCACCATTTTTCAGGCTCAGACACAATTCCTTTCCATTTCTTGGAAACAGAAGTTGGACTAGCTTCTTCCATGATTATCACTTCAGTGTGAACTGAACTTGCTGGGGACGACTTCATGTGTTCAGATTCATTATGGCGACTGACTGGTTAAATGGAGCACATGTTTTCAAAGTAGGGCCGATATCAGGAACATTAACCAATGATTAAATTTTTTCTTTTTACTTGTCACCATAAAATCCTAGCCATTCCATCCTGCTGATGCATGTCACATTCCACTTTCTTCACCTCAAACATTTGATTTACTAACCGGTTGTACTGTTAATCCCATGTCACGACACTTCCATTCACTCCTGCTTTTCAACTGAAAGCAGCTTCCTATGAAGATAAAGCTAGGTAAAATCTATTGTAAAGAGGAGAATAACTTGAATGCAGCTATCATATCAAAATGAAAACACACTTCTGCTCTCTTCACCACTAGACACTCTGAATACTTTTCTTAATGATGAAGTCTAATGGGATAGCTGATGAGAATACAACTGACGATAATTTTTTTTTTTCTTCAGAAGTAATCCTACTCTGTAATTCTGTAATTGTTCTTATTTGTGTTTGGCAAATCTTTTAAAATGAACATATATAAAGACAGAAAGATGGCAGGGTGTGAATTAGAAAAGAACTAGTAAACATGCTTTAGAAAATTGTGACATGAATAAATTATATTGATTCCTGTTTATCACAAAAATATTTCAAAGCAGCTTTAAATAAAGCCTTGAAAACTTGGAACTTACAAAAAAATCATAGCTGTCCTAGAGTTTTCTTTGTTTTTATGGTAAAGTTTTCTTTTTGGTCCCTTGAATTTTTTTTCTTTTGCCTTCAGAATACACACACACACACACACACACATACACACCTCTAAAAGTGAAATTTATATATTTAAACAGCATTCAATTCTAGGACAAAAGCTGTAGAGTTAACACTCTTTACCAAAATCCCAATCTTAAAAATGTGGTGTCCTATATGATTTAGTTGGATTAGGTTGTGAAACGGAGAATATTACATAAAAAGATAGTTGTTTCATTTCATAATCTGAAACAGTGAACTATACATCCATGAATCCCTATAAAAAGAATGTTCCCTACCTTTCATGCATGTGTTGATAGTATTAAGAAGATTGGAAAATTAAATTTCCATCCATATTTACACTTTCATTATCACATGATGAAGCATAAGAATGATTTTGCTCACAATTTTTGTAAACTAAAATTGTGACTCAAATATATAGGAAGGACCAGAACATTTGCTGTTTTTAAATGTTTCTAAATGTTCAGGAGAGACAATCAAGGAGAAAAATATCTGATTTTTCATCTTAGGAAAAAAAAAAACTGGATTACATTGTGTGGTGTGAAGTATTTAAAACACTGGGAAATTCTAGATTTGCCTTTGGTGATGACAAGGATCACTATCTGCCCTCCTTTACAGGAAGTTAGAGAGGGTAATTACTTGAGGGGCTTTTGGTCCTTTAAAAATATGATGAAGCAGCTATTTCACAAAGAAACATGTCAGAATAATAAACAGTCGCCCCAGTAGCATTAGGCAGAATAAAATTCAGAAGAATATAAATGTAAGAGTGACTATTACTGAACAGAAGACAGGAAAGAAGCCGCCATAAAATCTTCATATCCAAGTGTTGACTAGAAAATCTAGTCTTTTCTACTTTACAAGATCCCAGATATTTTCATGTAGAATTTTCTAAAACGTACTTGAGTTAAAAACCATCTTTACAAGATCTAAGCAGGGAAATACCCCTAACTCATAGATTCTGGATTATATGTTGTTGAAAAGGAACCATCCCATTGGCCTTAGCCAATTAACTACAGGACTTCAGTGTTTGTTCCTGAAGTTAAAACACTTAAAGGAAGAGATGGAAAATGGCCCAGGGAAATGTTTTAATCATGTTTATAAACCTGTGGAGACAGTAAATAAAAATTCTTACAGTGAGAACCCTTAAGATATTGCTGCAGGAAATCTCTCTCATCTAATGCAATCTGACTATGAAGAGAATATGTGAGGACCGAGGTTGTGGCTCAGTGGTAGAGTGCTGGCCTGGCCTGTGTGAGGCACTGGGTTCAATTCTCAGCACCACATATAAATAAATAAGTACATAAAAGGTTCATTGGCAACTAAGAAAAAATTATTAAAAAAAGAATATGTAGGGCTGGGGATGTGGCTCAAGTGGTAGCGCACTCACCTGGCATGTTTGCAGCCTGGGTTTGATTCTCAGCACCACATACAAACAAAGATGTTTTTCTGCCAAAAACTAAAAATAAATAAATAAATAAATATTAAAATTTTCTCTCTCTCTAAAAAAAAAAAAGGAATATGTAAGTGTGTATCCTCTTTAACAGTCTGATGTACATACATATGTATGTGCATACACACACACACATACCTATGAATTCTAACCTCTCCTATGGGAAGACATTGTTTGAAATAAATCTATGAAATAACAAATTATTTCAATGACAGGCAGTATGACCTCCATGAATTCTTGTCCTTTTATTTCCACATCATCTGTTAATTCGAATTTAAAGTCGAGAGATAAAAAGATTAGTCAATTTATCTTTTGTTTCTCATCTCTCAGCTCTACTTCCTTTCTCTTCCTCTCCCCAAATTTCACAACCTTTTAAGTGTAATCAATTTCTATCAAATGGTGCCATCATTTGCCCCTGAAAAAAAAAATGATCTCTGATGGTCCTCTGAAGAGCCAAACCTAAAATATCCTACTTTCTAGAAATAAAAACAGCATTTTCTCTGGCTTTAGAAGAAGTCTTTGGGCTGGGGGAAAATTATCCGCCTAAGAAAAAACAAACACTCCTTCTACTCGGTGTTTGTGTTTGCATGGATCAATTGTGAGACAAACAACATTCATTGACAGTTGCTGGCCATGAGTCTGCCTGTTTGAAATACCTTAGTCAGGAGGAGTACCACAAACTGAACCGAACAATCTCTCACAAAACATCTGCAACCATCTGACCCTGGCCTTAACCTTTAAATCTATCTTTTCATATTCATCTCAAAAGACCTTGTCAATGGCCAAGGAGACTCAAGAAAAGGATTCTTCAACAAACAAAAAAAAGATACAGAGGAAATTCAACCCAGATTAGGTGGCAGAAGATAATACAGTTTGCTCATTTTTATTCTGCTGCTCAAACTGGAGTTGAATTCATTTTCACTTTATCTTTATTCATGTTATTTAAACATAACATTCATTAGGATTGTGAACTGCAACAGATAGAAGAGAACAAAACTACTCGCCAAATTTGTTGGGCATCTGTTCCCACTAGAGGCGGCCCTTTGCCAGCTCCACATCATGTCATTTTTTTTCCCCTGAATTCATTTCAAAGTCAATCCATCAGTTTATGAACTGTTTGATCAAACTTGTCATTAACCAAGTGAAACATTTAATTTGTATTAACAAAAATGGGACAAATAATTAGTACAGGGATTAACAATTTCACTTTTTTTTTTCATTTTTATTTATCAAGTGCGTTCATTGTTGATATAACATTTTTTGTGTGTGACACTATATGATTTCTCTGGAAATGATGGGAAATATTTAAAAAAAAAACCACTTATGAATTGGCCATTAAAAAAATATCCAGACAAGTAGGGGGAATCTTAGTTACTGCTAGGATTGGTGATTTCTAGTCACCATATTCGTTAAGATAGAAGCATAAGTTTCTCAAAGGTAGAGACACTGAATGTATTAACTGTGCAGAGATTTATAACAAAATTGCTAAATTTATGTTAAGTATCTGAGGAAATCATATTTTCATTTTTGAAAAAAAACTGATATTTTAATTTTGATCACAGTCATACTCTTTTAACAAATGGCACAAAAACTTACCACACAGAGCTCTCCTCTTCCCCACATTTTCCTGCAATATTTATTTCAGTTTTTCCACCCCAAATTGGTATTTATAGAACACATGAATTAAAATGGAGCCATTGCTGTTGGTTGGGATTTGTGCTCTCAGGAAAACTTAGTCATCATCTCGTGCAATTGCTGTGACCGTGACCTCATCGGGCACTTGTCGGTATAGCTAGGACAATTTGTTAATGAACTGTTTTTGTTTTTAATTGCTTACTTAATTATGGAGCACCAACATAATAGCATTTCTAATTCATAACATAATTGCATGCAGAGATGAAATGTTGGTGTCTATCATTTGCTTGCTTCTAATCATCTCGTGTTCATGGAAATTTTTCCAAAGAGATATCTTCTTAAATATGATGATATGGTACCAGTTATTTGAAATGTATTCCCCTAAAGCCCAATTGTGTTTGTAAACTAACTTTAGTCTCTCCCTTCCGTTTGTTGAGTGCATATATAATTGTGTACACAAGTACATATACAGTTATTTAAATGTTTATTTTCAGCAAGATAAAGTACATAAATATTTTTTTTTAAAAACCCTATTGTTGTCTACACAGTAAACACTGCTATTTTTGACAATGATATCTATGACCTTTATGGTCTTAAAGAATAGTTTTAAAAGTAATAAAACTGTATGATGTTTTCCTCACTATTGTATTAGTGTTACTGCTGCTATAATAGAATGTGTAACATTCACCAAGGATGTCATGTGACGTTTTTCAGTATTCTTCAAATCCATCAAGAGAAAATGGGCTCATCATTCTTCAAAATACAATCATTGATCTAATAGCACTTTTTTTTTTGTCATAACTTATATTTGCCAAATGGAGAGAATTTAACCAAGTCTCTCGTGAGATAAAGAACAAGTAGAAACTTAGGCTTCACAAAGAAAGTAATGGTAGAGGCCACTGAAGTCACCATTGACCTATATCCTTCTCCATGAAGTTTCTTCTTTACAGTGAGTTCCAGTATAAAAATATATTCAATGCAAAACATCAGTTATGGGCCCAACAGCACAGTTCAAAACATGTGTAGCTGATGTATGTTTCCCCCCAAAATACAAGTATTGGCCTGTTCATTGTCATCTACACAAAGAACTGAGTCCTAAAATCCTTTACTCAACTAAATTCTTAATAAGTAAACTGAGACTAACCCTCTAATACCAGATTTGTTAAACAACATGATTTAGGTCCTTGCTATTCATGCACCTTGTACAACTAAAATGACTGGTAAAGCTAGAATCATGAAAGAGTCATTTTATGTAGCTGCTAAATTCCTCTCAAATCTCCTTGCAACTTAACGAGTAAAGAAAGCTCAATGTGTAATGCCGGCTAATGTGGTTTATGCTAGAAAATAGTATCAACCTATCTTTGTAGCTTATCTAAGCCAGGATAATACTTTTAGCCTTTATAGTAGACCCAACTCCATTTTTTCAACTCTTGACTATGTATTTCCTGAAATCCTTTTCCAAAGAGTTAAATTGGATGTGAAATCTGTACTAGGCTATGGAGCTGTCTTTGTTCTAAGTCTCGCCAGCAAAGCCTCGCCTCTGTATCACTTTCATTGCGTTCTGATTGACCTTGACAGTGTGACAGGAAAGCAAAGGGAGGCAATTCCAAACTGAATGAGAGTCTTTTTCAGCCACAGCAGCCTCCTCCTTAGCCCCTGTGAAAAAGAGGTAACAGATGCCCATAGCAAAGCATCCCTAACAAAGTCCTAACTTTGATGCAGGCAGAAGAAGAAAAAAAAAATGGTAAAAGATTGTCTCAGGGCAGGAAAACCTTGAATGAAGCACAAAGGAAGCAAAATGAGAAAAAATCGTGAGACAGAAAAGGGCTGGGAGAGTTCTGTAGCTACAGTGCATTTAAGGAATTATTTTACTCTAAGAAAGAAGTTAGGATCTTCGCACTCTGTTCTGCTAGGTATGGTGCAATTGGGATAGCTGCATTATGTGAGGCATGAGCAAAAGGTGGTCAATGATGCTGTGATTGCTTGGTGTGGAGGATGATCATGGGTCTAAGGCACTGTCCCTGGTATGGAATGTAGAACTCCATTGAAAAGATCACTTTACAGGATAGCCAGTGCCCTTGTACTCTGGGGAGTCGAGCTTTTCTGCCTGAACAGAATGTTTGATAATTATAATTTTTACTTCAATATGGCCCATAATTAAATGGGCTGGAGCATTTTGACTTTACACTGCCTTATACTATCTCTGCTAGTATGTGGCTTCATCAAAGAATGGCTTCTGGGGTACATTGATCCATGCAAGAAACTGCTTAGTCCCATGGGAAAAAAATATTGTAGGCTATAAACACTGGAGATATATTTATATATTTTTATACTAGCTTCTCTTCCTTATTAAGGGACTGATTTTAAAATATCAATATGTGTGCCATCTGCCTTCATTTTTGTGGCAAGAATACTAATCAGAGTAAAAAAGACGCATCTGATTGGACCAGGACATCTATGTAGCTGTGAGCCCATTGCTAAGGTGAAGACTGGTAAACACTCAAACCCACATACAGGACTTGGGGTTAGAACATCAGATTCTGAGAATTGATAGGACTATCTTACTGCTTTGGTGGTAGGAATGGGAGACAGGGAGAAGAGGCACATGGTGCAACTGTATTTGTCTTTGTTTATTTTCAGAGCTAGAAAAAAAATCAATGTGATATGAAGATTGCCATAATCTATCTTGTAAAATAGTGGGGAGCATTTTCAATAAAGAATTCCTGGTTTGATAATCCTCAGTGGCTGATGTGTTTGGTAAAGCTCTGTGAATTCAAAGCTCAGTGACATGATAAACATCCCCTAAGGAGTCATTATTGGCTGTCATGTTGTCTATACACTGGAGGTATGACATAGAAATCAAACAAGCATCATCCCTGATTATAAGCTAACCCTATGCAAGACCCAGGGTTACACTACTGAAGGCATTTTTTTTTTACACTAATATCATAGGGAATTTTTAAAATTACAGATTTTGTGACATCCTTTTTCCTTTGGAAATGTTATGACTTTTTCTTCCTCTTCAATATTATATTGTAGCTTCTGTCTCTGGTTGAAACATTTTAAAACATAAATTAAAGGTCAACTAGAGCTGATGAAAATAAAGCTTGGGCCAGAAATACAGTTGGAGCAAAAGATAGTTGTAGTTCTGAAAGGCTATCTGTATATTTTGCTACAATTCTAGTTGAAAATAGATAAACAATAAAAGAGATGGGAAGATGCCATGAGAATAACCTGGAGCTCAAAACCCCTATTTTAACTTATAAATGATCATCTACCTGTTTATGCTGAAATCAAGCATGTATAGTATATATTTAATCTAAAATTTCATGTTGAATGTAAGTATTGTAATGGACATGCACAGATGCATAATTCATATACAGGACACTCTTATAGGTTGACATGTATGTGTATACAAGTTCTCATATACTTAAAATGCTAAGAAATTAACAGTAATTTAAAACCATATCTCTCATACTCACATACTAGGTTATACTAGTATGTTTTCCACATAATTAATGTCTTCTGTTTATATTTAATATGTTTTGATTTCCTTTAGAGATAGCTAATGAGATAACGCAGCACTATAAACCAGTTAAATCAACCACCTAATCTTACACATGAAACATTAAACAGTGAGGAAGCATCTGTAATTAGTAAATTGCTTTGATGTGACTAAATATCTGGCTAGCTGCATCACCAACATTGTAGGTCTAAGTCCCAGACGAAGCTGCTGATGTAGGCATGCCGAATATAAATATAATGAGAGTGCATTTTCTCATGTAGCTCACTATTGGATTTCAGAGAGCTCAGGCAGCTGTGGACAAGGTGTAGATTTGGGAGAGGACAGAGAGAAGCAATCCCAAATTCAAACTCAAATCGGGAAGATCTTTATTCCTTCCGAAAACAGAGGCAACAAATACGATCTGTTTTCAAAATGCAGAAGGGCGTTGCATTACTCATAAAGTGCTAAAAATGCAGACCTGCTCAGGCAAGGGGAAAGATCTAGAACTTACCTAAGTGTGGATCTGGCCATTGGGTAGGTCTAGCATGGATCCGAGTGATTTGGGCAGAAAAATTCATATAGGAATTTCTTTACTGTCTTCTTGACAAAATTCCAGTGTTCATCCAGAATGTGAAAGAACATATCTTCTCTTTTTCCGTAACACAGCTGTAACCATGGCAAAGTCATCTGGAGAGAATCAGCACCCATAAAGAAAAAAGCTTCAATGTGTAAGAATTCCAGTGGCACATGCCTGCAGTCCTAGGGGCTCTGGAGGCTAAGGCAGGAGGATAGCAGGTTCAAGGCCAGCGTGGGGTTAGCAAGACTCTGTCTCTAAATAATGAATAAATAAATAAATAGGATGGGGGGGTAGCTCAGTGGTAGATCCTAGCATGTGCGAGGCCCTGGGTTTCATTTCAACACACACACACACACACACACACACACACACGCACGCACACAAACACAAGTAAATGTTTATTTAGGAAAATAAAGGTTGTGTTATATGCTGTTATGGTTTTACCTAGGTCATCTCATTTAATTAATCAAAAAATGTGTAAACGAGATAGAATTTTTAGAACCACTGGTAAACAGATGAGGGAACTGGGAAAAGAAAGATTCCTCAATTTGCTCACAGCTGCACCATGGCAGCTGGTGGACTGGAGAAGGAGTGCAGGCAGTCTGATTCCTGCAGCCCTGCCCTTCACCTACTTGCTCCATCTCAGCCACATAAGGAGTCAGACTGGGAGAAGGCCCCAGTTAAAAAGAGGAAAGAAAAGGAGTGGTATATTATGGTGGGAGGACACTATTAGGATGCATGCATTTTGAAAACTAGCTGGATGGATGGGGAAGCTAATCATGATGTCCAGATATTGAAAGTCAAGAGTTCTGCCAGGAAAGTGAACCCCCTTAAGAGATTGGGGAAGAGAGAGCCACAGCCCAACTCATGGGTATGTGATTAATGGGATATCAGACAGCAATTTTTAAGTGCCAAGCATGGTCCCCTTGACCACACTGGAAGGTCAATGTTGAAGTTCCATTCTTGAATTTTTAAGTGTTTTTTAAGAGCACTTTAATATTTGCAGAAAAATTGTGCAGAAAATAAAAATAGTTTTCCTAAAACTGCATTTCACATGTCATGCTTTTTATCAAATTGGTGAAGAAGTATTTTTTCCCCCTGTAGGGGTGTGTGTGTGTGTGTGTGTGTGTTATTGGGGATTGAATCCAGAGGTACTCTACCACTGAGCTACATCCCTAGTTCCTTTTAAAAAATTATTATTATTAATTTGAGACAGGTCTCACTAAATTGGACAGGCTGTCCTCAAACTTGCTATGCTCCTGCCTCAGCCTCCCAAGTAGGTGGGATCATAACAACTGCCACTATACCCAGTTCATTTCTTAATGAATAAGTAAAAAATAATCTTAACAATACTTTAACCCCCTCCTGTGCTAGATGGCCAACTCCATGCAGAGCTGGACTTGTATTTGCTAGTTTGCATCTGTTATAGAAAGGACAGAGAAAGCACTCAGCAAATGCCTTATATTTGCTACTGAATGAGAAGAAAAAATGAGTTAGTCAATAAATATTCTTTGATCATTAATAACTGAATTTTTAAAAATCATTAAATGGGAAGTTCTAACCTTTGACCTAAATACATCCCTTCATTGTGATACTTTTACATGGTCTATTTATAAGTTTACAGCATACAAATCACACTTGGTAGGTCTTTAAATCATCGATAGCAGAATAAAATTTGACATTGTATGGAAATTATTTGAAATGACGTGAAAATTAGTAAAATAGTGAGACTAGCTTGAGAATCACATTCTTTATATTTTTATCCAGTTTTTTTTTTTTATTTACAAGTTTTTCTTTTCTCTCCCTTTTCCCTCTTAAAAATTACAACATGTGCTTTAAAATAATAATGAATTCCAAACCGTTTCTACCTGGACTGTGAACCAATATTTCCATTTGTCTTCTGGAGATTTCCATGTGAATGTCCCATGGGCATTTTAGACCACAAACTGAAAAATAACTCAACATAATTTCCATGAATCCAGCTTCTTATTTCAACATTCCAGCGTGGGAATGCAGTGATACCTCTTTAGTTACCTGGTACAGAAATTTAGAATATCTAAATTCTGTAGGCTTCCATCATTCCTCCTGGAATAAATCACAAGTTCTACTAATTTTACTTCTTGATTCACGTTGGATCCCATTCCCTTTTCTTTATTCCCACTTTCATTCATTCAACAAATATCGATTAAGTACCTACTGTGTCCCAGGCACGGTGTCATGCCCTGGAGTGACAATGTTGAACAGAACAGTCGATGTCCTTGCCTCCTGGATCTAGTGGAGAGGACAGGCGATAAATAAGGAACAACGTGGGGCTGGGGATGTGGCTCAAGCGGTAGCGCGCTCGCCTGGCATGCGTGCGGCCCGGGTTCGATCCTCAGCACCACATACCAACAAAGATGTTGTGTCCGCCGAGAACTAAAAAAAAATAAATATTAAAAATTCTCTCTCTCTCTCTCTCTCCTCTCTCACTCTCTCTTTAAAAAAAAAAAAAAAGATTTGTTGAAAAAAAAAATAAGGAACAACGTGGGGAGTGATAAGGACAATGGAGATGAAGCAGAGAATGACGGGAAGGCAGTCTGCTAAATAAGCTGGCAGAGTATGACCAACTGCAGAGTGGACATTTGGGCAGGAAAACCTGAGGATACGAAAGATGAGACAGCTGGAAATCTAGAAGAACCTGGACCTGGGAGAGCAAGGTGTTTCTAGAAGGCTGGTATGTCTGGAGCAGAGCAAGAAAAAGATGGTGATGAAGTCAGAGAACCTGACAGGGGCCAGGCATGTGGGCTACAGGGGGTGTGTAGGGGGACAGTGTGTGTGTGTGTGGGGGGGGTGTCTACACTCTTGTAAGGAGTTGGATTATTCTCTTAAGTGTGTTGAGAAGTTATTGGGATATCTTGAGGAAGGAACTAGCGTCCATTGATTTATATTTTTGAAAGACTAAGCTGCTTACAGTGTGGAAAAGAATGTGGGAAGGCTAGAGAAGAAAACCAGAAGATCAGTTAGGAAGTCGTAGAAATCCAGGTAGGAGGTGAGGGTACAGAGAGCTGAGGCAGTGGTAGGAGGGGGTCAGATTCACCTGAGCCTGTCTGATTGGAAGGTAGGGTCAGTAGGATTTGCAGATAGATGGAGGGGATGGCGTGAAGGGAAGAGAACAATCCAGAAAGACCTGCAGGGAGTTAGCCTGAGCCAAATGGCTCAATATAATTATTAAGTGATGCATCTTTTTACCAATCAGGGGAAAAATCACCTTTCTCATATTGAATGTATTGGTTGTATTTCTGGATTTTTTTTGCTCTGTCTACCGTAGGACCAAGACCATAGTCTTAATTCCTAATTAAAAATCCATTAAAAATTCAATATGTTATCTATTTATATATTGCATAATATTTTATAAACTTATAATATAAATGAAATTATGTATTATACAATTAATTTCCTAAGCATCCTATTTCTCAGCTCTGTTTGGTTATTTCTTTTTATTTTATTTTGCAGTGCTGGGGATTAAACCCAGAGGTTTCCCACAGGTTATCTATATATTTGTATTTTAACTAGATAATCTACTGAATTCTTTCATGTTTCTAATAGTTTTTCAGTTGATTCACTTGGGTTTTTCAAGACTATAATCTTTATAATCTGTAAATAATGATGCTTCTGTCTCTTTCTACCCAATATTTATGCTTCTTATCTCATTCTGTCCTCTAATTACATTGGTGAGCATTTCAAGAACAATCATTAAATAATTGTGGTGATAACAAGTACCCTTGTCTTGTTCCTGACTTTAATGAGACTACTTGTAGTTTTTCACTGTTGTGTCACAGTGTTGTGCTGGCTATTTCTTTGTGATGCACAAGATAAAGATGAGAGATGCATTTTTAAATCTACAGTTTAAAATTTTATTTATTTTTTATCGCCATAGTCTGAAGATCTTTTAAAAAGTCAAAATTTTTCTTTTGGCATATATGGAGAAAATCGTTGTTGGTAACTCTCTGACCTATTTACATGGTAAGGTCTCAAAATAGATTATGTATTATGAAACTATCCTCAGAAGTCTGGAGTTATCCGCACTTGGTTATGGTATATTTTTAATTTACTGTTGTTAATATTTTATTTGGCATTTTGTATATTATCCACAAATGAGATTTGCCTGTAGTTTTTATTTTGTTTTTCAATCCTTGGGTATTATTGTTGTGTTGTCTTTACGAAACTTCTTTCCTTAAAATCATATAATTAAATGACTTTTAAAAATCTTTCAATACATGAAAAGCCACTGTGTCCCAGACTTTGAGTAGTACTTTCTTGACAATTCTTTAAAAAAAAAAAAAAGCCCATAGTTTGATAGGCTTATATTTTCTTAGGAAATGCTCTTTTACCAGGTTTTGAAATGTTTTAGTATGGAATCATAAATGTTTAGCATTCTACATAACATTAAGGTTTGCTTTCTTTATTTTATTTTTTATGTGCTCATACCATTTACATTTATTGTGATAGATAGCATGAGTGTTGGGCTTATGTCAGCCTTCATGTTAGACATTTTGTGAGTTTAGCACTTTCTTTGTTACTGTCCTTTGTAATAGCTAAGACTGTTTATCTAGAAGTCTAAATATTTAAATATGAAAACTGTCCTATAAGTCTGCTCTGTCATAATTTCCAAATCTAAACCGCAGAGGCAAGGTAGAGAGGTTATAATGGATGAAAAATTGTTTCTAGAAGTTGTTTCGTGTTACAAAAATTCTCATCAATTTCATGAAACACAGTGATTCCTTACTCAGTATAGGAAATGCTCTGCGTGTACACACTGAGAGAAATCAGAGAAGGAAAAGATTAGCAAGGGCAAGCAGGGGCCTCTTTCCCAGAGAGCTCCTCCTTCCGTCCCTCCTTCCTTTCTTCCTTCTCTCTTTCTTTTTCTCTCCTTCCCCACCCTTCCTTCTCTTAATACCAACAGTGTCCAAAAGGGCCGTATTTTGCTACATCCATAATTATGGCTGAGCTTACCCACCAGCTCCTGGCTGGCCTCCACTCTCACTCTCTCCACCCCTGCTGGCTCCCTCCGAGCTCCACTGAGTCAGAGTCCAAGCAGTTTTGTCCCTCAAAGGGAAGATGTTCCTTTCCTCTTCATTACATACTTTAGACTGAATGTCTCTGTCCCCCCAGAATGATGGATTGCAACCTCATCACTGAGATGATTATACTTGGAGGTGGGGCCTTGGGAAGGTGTTAGATCATGAGGGTGGAGCCCTCCCAAATGGAATTACTGTCTTCAGAAAAGAGACCCCAGAGAAATCTCTTGTGCCTTCTACCATGGAGGACACAGTGAAAAGACAGCCGTCTGAAAACCAGGAAACAGGCCCTCACTAGACACGGAATCTATGAGTGCCTTGATCTTGGATTTCTAGTCTTCAGAACTGGGGGGAAATAAAAGTCTTTTGTTTATAAGCCACTGACTTTATGGTATTTTGTCATAGAAGTCTGGAAGTGCTGAGACACTATCCTCTGTTAATAAGCATCCAGATATTTCCCCAAAGCACATGCTCCGTAGTACTGTGTTAGGATGAGTTTCTAGTACCAGACTGCAGAGTGGCCTGAAATAAGCAGAGCTGATGATCCTAGCCCTGGGGCTGAGTCTCATCACCTAACTCCTCTGGAGGGGAGGGAGTTTCCTGCTAGGCATCCTTCTGTTCTTGCAACATAGCCTCAATTATAGCCACTCCAGTTTATCAGATATGTCGTGATAACTTTGAGCCTCCTATGTGGGGAAAGGATGGTCAGAATCTGACTCCTTTTCATCTATGGCATTACTCCAACTTTGCATGTATTTAGGCTAACCAGACTCCTTAAGTTGCATTTATGACCCAAATTCTCATAAAAATGTTAGAGAATCAATCACTCCTAACTCCATGCATTATCTATACTCTCAAGGTCCTCGTGCATTTCCTATTTATACCTGGAATGCCCAAAGCTACACATTCCCAAAGGACAGGGGTTAAAATGTTCTTCACTCTTGCACACTCCTAGCCCCGTGGACTTGAGCAGCCACTGGCAATGCCCACCTAGTGTGGTTGTTAGAAGGCCAGCCTATGGTGTGATACAATCTCTCGCATCTTCTCCAATTAAGTGAGTGCTAGGCCTGCTGGTGCACATATTTTAGCCCCGACTCTTCTTCCAAAGCTTAGGAAGCCAAACTCATTATGCCATAAAGAGAACAAAAAAAATATTTATTGAGTTCTACTTTACTATATCCCAGGTATTATTTGAGGTGCTGGCCATTTAATTGTGAACAAGAAATCAGTTCCAGTCTTCATAGAGTTTCATAGGTTAGAGAATGTTCCAGGTTAGCATTTGCATTATTATGGTCTGTATGTGAATTTAAAGGCAGACACGTTGACTTCTTCCTTTCCAATATAGATTCCCTTTATTTATTTCTCTTGCTTAATTGTTCTGGTGAGGACTTCCAGAGCTATGTTATAAAGTGGTGGAAGCATTCATTCTTTTCTTGCTCCAAGTTTTAGAGGAAAAGCTTTCAGTTTTTCCCTGTTCAGTATAATGCTAGCTGTGGGTTTGTCAAGCCTGGCCTTCATTGTGTTGAGGTATGTTTCTCCCAGGGTTAGTTTGTTGAGAATTTTTAACATGAAAGGATGTTGAATTTTATCAAATAAGTTCTGGTGTTCTGTTACAATCTAGGATGACTACAACTAATAATAATGTATATTTCAAGATAGCTAGCGAAGTGTGTGTGTTTGTGTGTGTGTGTGTGTGTATGTGTGTGTGTGTGTGTGTGTGTGTGTGTGTGTGTGTGAATGGAACCCGGGGCCTCACACATGTTAGGCAAGCGCAGTCACTGAGCTACATCCCCAGTCCAAAAACAGGATCTTCAATCCTATCACCATAAGGAAATGATAAATGTTTGGGATGATGATATGCTAATTATCCTGATTGGATCATGAAGTAAAACACTATCCTGTACACTAAAAATATGTCTGATTTTTATTTGCTAATTATAAATCAAATTAAAACAAAACAAAACAAACAAAAAAAGCCTCATAAAAGTTGGAAAAGAGACAGTGCCTGGTCAAATAGCAGCGACCTGGATCCCGCTATATGAATCCATCCTTGTTCTTCCACTGTCTGCCTTCCTGCTTCAAAAAAAATGGATTTGAAGTGTACTTTCTGAAGTTAATCATATGAAAGTTCTGGCCATGCTTCCTGGTTATGCAGGGCAAGCTCAATATGTGCCTCACCCTGAGGTTTCATTTCAAACACTCCACAGGTCCATTTGCAACCTGGGTTTTGAGTCAGGTGAGTTGCATAATAACCCTTACATTTTTGTATACTGTGGCACCTTTCTTTGAATGTTTTCCGGATATTATCTTATTAGCTCTCACCGTAGGGAGCACTGGGCTGGCATGCATATATTATTTTTATTTTATGGAAAAGGACACGTCAGCACAGAAAGTGAAGGGGCTTGAATGAAATGCACACAAAGCCAGATGAAACTGAGAACAGAAAAAGGTCCATGAACAGGCTTTGGCTGCTCTGGCATAAATATCTGCTTCCTTCTATCAGAATGGAGTGGGCTTGGTGGGATTCCAAAGGTTTGGTCTTTTGCCAAAAAGAATGGGTTAATAATATGTGTTGGGAGGAAAGATGAATCAAGTTGAATTTTATCAAATAAGTTCTGGTGCTCATCCATAGTGGCAGAGAGCTGCTTAATAAACTTTCTCAAACAATATCCATCTTTATTTCATGCCTACTCTACTATGTGGTGCAATGCAGAGAAGTCCTTTAATTGGCACAGAGCAGGTATTTGTCTTAGTCCATTTGGTGCTATTATAACAAAATACCTGATGTTAGATAATGTATAAAGAAAAGAGGCTTATGTATCTTACTGTTCTGGAAGTTCAAGAGCATGGTACCTGCATAATTTCAGCTCCAATGAAGATCTAATGGCAATGGCATAACAATAGAAGCAAGTGCAGAAGAAAAGAGAGGTCACATGGTGAAACAGGAAGCTAGAGACTTGGAAGAGAAAGGAGCTAGGCTAGTTCTTTCTCTAACAACCTGTTCTCACAGAAACCAATACCCTCTTACCAGATCTGATCTGCTCCCAAGAAACAGCATGAATCTATTCATGATGGTAGACCCCCATGTCCTAATCATCCCATGCTAGACCCCCTCCACACACACACTTAGGGGCTTTACCACCTCAGCACTCCCACAGTGGGGACCAAGCTACGTGAACCTTTGAAGGCAGATCAGATCCTGCCGCAGTCCGGCTGCAGCAAAATAGCCGGGGGGTGACGAATAACTTGTGTACGTTGATACAGCAGGAATAGGAGCCATTTATTGTAGGGCAACAGAGCTATTTATACATTTTGCACAGCTTATCTTAATTAGCATAAACTAGATACATCAATCAACCAATAAGGAATCTCCACACTTAATGGCTCGCTTTTGTTACTTCTCAAACCACTCCCTCTGACATTTTGCCAGGCACCATCCAAACTTGTTTACGAACTCTAACATTTCTCAGGCAAAATACCAGGTGTTATTTTGACTTATTTACAGACCTTAACAAGATCCAAACCATGAAAGTACAAAACATGCATTTACTGAAGGAAAAAAGACGAAAAAGGGAAGATCCCATGTTATTTGAGCTCACCAGTGGGGAGGGAAGAAGACTATAAACTCATGTCAAGACCAATTTTGCCCTGAACTAGAAAGTGTCGTCCAGTGATGTCACAGGAGTGCAGAGAAGAGGAAACCACCGTGGCCTGCAGGGAGCTGGGGGACCTTGCTAGAGGTGAACTCTGAATAGGTCTGGAGAAGGGCAGGTTCCGGAGAAGCCAAGAAGAGGAGAGATATTTTCCTTGGAGGTGCCAGGACGTGGCCAGCCTGGTGGTTGAGGATTGACAGGTTATGCCTTTTAAAAAAGATAGGGTGCATTTTGTGAGATGGGACAGAGGGACTGTGTTTTTGAGTAAATAATGTGGAACGCCTGCAATCTACTAGAAAAGAAAGAGTAAAGAATCAAAGCTAACTCCTGGTTTCTGATTCCAAGAATGGGAAGAAGGGGAAAGCTTTCATTTTGGAACACTGATTTTTTTTTTTTTTTTTGAGTGTGCCTTAGCTCTGGGGCAACAGTTGCAGCACATTTATTTCAAAATTTTGTGGAAGCCATGATCTTCTTTTAGTGTTTGTTTCTCCCCAAGCGTGAGAGTGGGATCATGATTGTTTTCTACTCTCTCTGCAATCATGGTATTTTTAAAAAAAAAAAATTGTTTTTGTATGTTTTTACTCAGTTTTAGTGAAATATATAAGTATTCATCCTTATTTTGTTGTTATAAATATCATTTTCATTGTTATTTAGTTCTAATGAAAAACACCACTGTATCAACTACTGTCCTTTCTGGGCTCTACTTTTATCCCTGAGCCAGTTCACATTTGGCAGAAAATTTTCTAGCAACTTTCTTCTTCTGATTGGGTTGAACCGTTAGGTTTACAAATTTTGAAAATAATTATAACTATTTTCAAGATCTTCAGAAATCAAAACTATTTTTTTTTTTGTCTGTTTGTTTGTTTGTTTTTTGGGGGAGACCAGGGATTGAACTCAAGGGTACTCTATCACTGAGCCACATCCCCAGTCCTATTTTGTATTTTTATTTAGAGACAGGGTCTCACTGAGTTGCTCAGTGCCTCGTTTTTGCTGAGATTGACTTTGAACTTGAGATCATCCTGCCTCAGCCTCCCGATCTGCTGGGATTACAGGCGTGTACGATCACATCTGGCAAAGCTCTTGTTTTATTTAGGGTTCTCACCTCCTTCTTCTTCTCTCCAAAACAGGGAAGATGAAAAGCTTCAGAAACTAAAATCTCCTCTATTCCTGGGCAATGTCCTTAAACAAGAAGTAATCAAAAGAGGATAAAAATATTAAACCATCATCATAGGAAATGTTTATCAACCCAAGTAGGAGATTTCAAGGGACTAAATGGTGATTTCAGTTATTAGGCGTCTCAAGAAGACAAGACAGAGTTTATCTCCAGAATTCAAAGACCTTTTGTTTTCCTTTCTGTTTTAAAAATGGAATCTGACTGTGTTGCCCAGGCTGGTCTCAAACTCCTGGGCTCAAGTGATCCTTCTGCCATAGCCTCCTAAATTGCTAGGACTACAGGTATGCAGGCTGAAAGCTTTGGACTCTGAAGATTCTCAACAGACAGGTGAAACTGGTGGTCTTACTATACAGTAGGGCAGAAAAATAGAATCTGCAGGTTGGAAGGCCAGACTCAGATATCACATAGGAAGAAGATTCATGAACAAGAAGCTCCGCTCTCTACATTCCAGGTATTCTGAGCACACAGCAATAAAGAAGGGAATATGTAGAAAAGAGATTGGCAGAATTTTTCTGAAATTCATTCCCTAATTTATTACTTTTCCATCTAATGGAAAGTCTTACTGAGAATGAGGTTTATATCAAATTTCTATTTCTCTTTTCTTTCTTTGAATGTTTCCAGTTTAATTCAGATGCATGCACTATCAAACATCTGTTTTAATTACAGCCATTGTTAAGGTAGTTAATCAGTTGACGTCTCCCACAAGCCAAAATCCTATATTGCTGAATTTTTGTACAATCAAAGATACAATAAATATAAAAGGAATTCTTGTATATCAGCACTAAAAAAAATGCATACAACTTCTTTGCTCACTGATGCAACCAAAACACCCAGGAGTTATTATAATGTGCATTCCCTTGACACAGACCTTTATTTCATGCAAATGACTGTGATTAAGATTCAAATACTTTTTTTTTCATTTTCACACATTACTTAATCAATGTGAAGTACTGTGTAAAAATTGCATCTCTTCATAACAGTGATTTTGACCAAGTCAAGTGTTGCTCCTAGAATTATAATCCAGACTTGTGATTCAATTATCATTTAGAGACTTTCTAAATTCAAATTAAGTTCACTCGTTTCTCCTCCTCCCAATACTATCAACTTAATATCATATTATGGATCATTTGTAAGGTGTGATCAAAATAACTTTCCATTGGAAGGAAATACACAATGTGATGTGTGATTTTTTTACTTTCAAAAAAAGGACAGCAATCAATAGAAACTTGCCATTAAAATGTATGAAAACGCACAAGGTACAGTCTCTTTTTTCCCCATTTGTGTTAAACTTCGCTTTTAGATTGAATAAAATCGACACTCCCCAGAATGCTTATCTCTTTAAACTTCCCTGGAACAGTTGTACAAATCACCATTTAAAAAGTTAGAAAAGAACTCACGGAATGCTTAAAGTTTGGCTTCCCTGCTTGATGAATTACTATTGGATATTCAAAAAGCACATTCTCACAGGCATCAACAAGGAATACGGAAAATGAAGTAGGATTCCAGAGGCCAACTAGCCACTCTTATGCAACTAGAAAACATTGATCTATTTACAGTTTACTGCACCCAAGCCAGAGCTGCATCTTGTTTGGTTATTGTCTGTGACACTTTCTTGCTCATCTTGCATTTTATTTTTATTTGAGGAAAAATTAGATTTTGCCAATGACTAAGAATGAGACTTTAGAGCTGGCAGGTTTGGGTGCTCATAATACAAGCTTCATCCATTTCTTAGAATATGTTCCACAGTTTGAACTACTCTAGTATCTGAGTCAAAAATAAATCGAATTTTAAGTTGTTTTCCTTCTTTCAACACTCACACAAAAATTCTTTTTGTGTCCAAGTGCAATGAGCAGAGAAAAACACTCGTCTTTTTTTTTTTTTTTCCTCTCTCTCTGGTTCCTAGAATATGATGTTATCTCTATGCAGAGCTGGATTTGTTGAAGCTGAATCATTTTTTTTTTTTTTTTTGAGAGACATGGAGTTTGCATTTGGTAGAGTTTGATGGATTCAAACAATGTTTGAATCTGGATATTCCTTTTTAGAAGTTGTTCCGTGTACATTGTCGTGGGACGTCCTACCTCTCCTGCCAGGAGAGGTTGAAGGGGCATTGGCAATCAGCTGATACGAGGGTTCCAATTCATAGATACCCCTGTCAATTAGAGCCAAAGGGCTTGTTCTGAATTTATTACTAGACCAGGAAACATCTGTGAGATGAGGTGGTTCTGCAGGAGAATTATTAACCACTGTATATTTCCCTGAGAAGCCAAGACATTATTCCATAGGAATAAGAGCAGCCGAGAGTTGGGTCTTTCGAAGCCTGAATGGATCATCTAAAGACATGGACTCATCTACTTACAGAGGACCAAAAGAACAATTCCTTCTTATCCTGATCCCATCCAAGGGAAGTTTAAGGGGGCTTCAGGATAAAGTTTTAAGGAAAAAAATAAGATTGGATCTGAGGCTAGTGGCTTGACCCCCATATCTAATCTTCCCCATCCCAAAGGAATAGAAATTTGGGGGAGTACATGGCTACCCAGAATAATGACTACATGTCTCAGGTGACCTTGTTGATGGCCATGGACCCATGACTAAGTCAATGGAAAAAAGCAGAGTAGAAGTCCAAAATTCCTTGGGCCTATATATGGTTTGGAATTCAGATTTTTTTTTTTTTTTAATTTTGAAGTTGTTATGATGGATGTACTGTGCATATTAGAATATCTCCTTTGGAGTCTGGAGTGGCACCTCATAACCAGCTGCTGAAAAGTGTAATAATATTCACTCTAAGTGAGATAAATAATGATCCTAAATGGTCTCATGTCAATTCAGGTTAGGTTTTTGCCTTCAAGTGAGTTTCTGTGAAAAATATAAAAATATTGGTTTTCAGAGCTTTTCAGATTTCACAATTATGCATTATATGGCTGCTTCTAGAAAAATGGGATGCTTCCTTAGATCACAAGGATTGCGGTTATAAAGACAATCTAAAATAAAGAACTGTTACTTTAAAATGTGAACGCTATTATGTTTTATTGCATGCTTTAAGATTAAACACTTACATACAATGTACTATGTTAAGTACCTCATTGAGTTTATTAGTTCTGTTTTACAGATGAGAAAACTGAGGTATAGAAAGTTTAAATAAATTAGATAATGCCCATAATCAGAAAGCAGCAAATCAAGGATTTAAAACTAAGTCTGACAGCAGAGTCTCCATGTTTGTCTATGGTATTATATCTACCTATGTCCATGAGACAGTAGTTAAAAAGCATGGACTCATTGTAGACACTTGATCCAGCTTCAAGTTTCTCTGTGATCCTGGAATTGCATTTTTTTTTTTAAATATTGGGGATTGAACCCAGGAGTATTTAATCACTAAGCCACATCCCCAGTACTTTTTGGATTTTTTTTTTTTGTATTTTATTTACAGACAGGATCTTGGTAAGTTGCTAATGCCTGGCTGGAATTGCATTTTTAGTGACTTGTGAAGAAATTGTGTTTTTTTTATGGCCCCATGTTAGTTTGACCTGCAATTAACCAGTTTTCTAACCATGTGAACAATGGACAACCCTAAAGGAAAAGAGTGAAGCTAGAAGTCAGTTGCTCTCAATAATCACACTAGCACAGCCATTATGACATCATAATAATAAAGCATTGTTGTTAGAGCTGCTTGCAGCTGTCCTCCTCATTGTTGTTGTTGTTGTTGTTGTTATTATTATTATTATTATTTTGGGGGATGGGGTCTTGCTACATTGCCCAGGCTGGTTTTGATCTCCTAGACGAGCCATTCTCCTGCCCTCACCTCCCTAGTAGTTGGTTCTACTGTGCACCACTATGCTCAGCTCTACCTTTTGATAGCTTAACCTCCAAGTTAAATTAAAAATGAATATAAATAAAAAAAAAACAGTCTGGCATCTGACATCTTGGTTTCACTTTATGTCTCATACTTGTGTCTTAGTTGAGATTTCACATACTCAGTAATTTGGTGATTGGCAAATTTTTGAGGCGGGGAGTACTGGGGATTGAGCCTAGGAATGCTTAGCCACTGAGGCACATCCCCAGCCCTTTTTTAGAATTTTTTATTTTGAGACAGGGTCTCATTAAATTGCTTAGGGCTTCTAGCTTGCAATCTTCCTGCCTCAGCCTCCAGAGTTCCTGAGATTATAGGCCTGTGACACATGCCCAGTGGGGTTTTTTTATTATTAATACCTAAACATCAAAAGAAATCGCAGGTGCTGGGGTTGTGGCTCAGCAGTAGAGCGCTTGCCTAGTACATGGGAGGCCCTGGGTTCGATCCTCAGCACCACATAAAAATAAATAAATAAATATTTTTAAAAAAGAAAGAAATCACAATCTAATAATAAAGCTATCCCAGCTCAAATCTTCTTCTTCTTATATACTTTTTAAAAATTATTTTGCTGTCCTGGGGACTGAGCACCGGGCTTTATGCATCCTATGTAGGCACTCTAACACTGAGCTATAGCCCGAGTTCCCCAGCTCAAATCTGAGATGACCTTAGAAGTTATAAGTGTTATCATATTCACAAATAACTCTCACTACATTATTGGCATTTCTGGTACAATTACCTAAAAAAAGTGAAAAAGATAAAGTTGCTAATTAATAATAAGGAAGTAGTATGAATACATGACCAGTGTAACTCCACACCATGCACAACCATAAGAATGGGAAGTTATATGACATGTATGTATGATATGTCAAAATACACTCTGCTGTCATGTATATTTAAAAAGAACTAATAAAAAAAAAACTGTAGATGCATTTTGTTCAGGTAAAAAACAAAACAAACAGCAATAAGGAAGTGAGAACAGTGTTAATAGAATTAGTTGTGAGTCCAGAGATGGAGGTATGACTTCTCTCTTGGCCTTCACTCATTAGAGTAACTGGATCTTAGGAATTACTGTGGCAACTATGGTAAAATATGAACAATTTCTTGATAGGGGACATAGATATTCATTATGCTGGTTTCCCCTTTTTCTATGTAAGTTTGACCATTTCATAAAAAAAGATTAGGAAAAAAGGGGGGGGGTCCATCCAAATGATCATTTTAAAAGCTAACATCCCAAATTGCATTTTTGGGTGATGTTCTCTAGGCATTTAGTCCTGAACTATCCAAAATAGGGGCCAGTAGGCACATATGACAATTTATTAAATACAAACTAAGGCTAAATTAAATTAAAAATTCAGCCCCTAAGTTGTACTAGGGACACATAAGCACATTTGAATTAGCAGTTATTGGTTATACACTTTTAAAAATATTTTTAAATTTGAGTAAAATATGTGTAATATAAAATTTACATTTTTAACGAGTGTTAGGTTACCATCTAGCAGCATTACATGTACTCATATTGTTATGCAACTGCTACCATTGGCTATCTCCAGAACTTAAAAAATTTAATATGATTTAATTTTAACCATTATTTTTTTGTGGTGGTAAAAATATATACGAGCATATTAAGAACATGTTGAAATTAGTGTAACTATCTGTTCCCATAATTCCCTGAAAATATTGACTCACAACTTGGTTACCATTATGTTGATTACAAATAAGATAAACATAGGCTGGAGTTGTGGCTTGGTGTGGAGCGCTTGCCTGGCATGTGTGAGGCGCTGGGTTCAATCCTCAGCACCACATATAAATAAAATAAATAAAGTAAAAAAATCCATTGACAAAAAAAAAATACCCATTGGCAACTAAAAAATATTTTAGAAAAAAAAATAAGATCAACAGCAAAAAATCTCAGGCCTGAGAAATTTAAAAATATGGATTTTAAAACTTGACGTATTAACTATCCTGGGGAAATAGGAGGCACTCCATTCTTTCACTGCAGCAATAAAACAAATCTCACCTCAATTCTAGAACCCCAAGGCTCTGTTAAGGTAATTTGAGACATAGGGCTGTACAGAGCACAGGAATTGATTCAGTCAGCAAACATTTGCAGAGGCCCCACCAACAGTCACACACTGTGTTGGCAACAGGAATATAATGGTGGGCATGAGAGACAAGACTTCTGTTTCATGAAGCTTCTGTTTAGATAGGAGGTATCCTCCAAAAGCTCATGTGTGAGATAATGCAAGAAAGTTTAGAGGCGAGATGATTGGGTTATGAGAGTCTTAACTTAATCTGTGCCTTAATCCACTGATATGAATTAACTGGGCAGTAACTATAGGCAGACAGGATGTGGCTGGGAGGAGATAGGTCATTGGGGGTGTGCCTTTAGGGTTTTTACTTTTTCCCTGGTGAGCAGGGCTCTCTCTGCTTCCTGGTGGCCACATCCAGAGCTGCTCCACACTCTGCCACACCCTTCTGCCATTGTGTTCTGCCTCACCTTGGGCCAAGAGCAATGCAGTCTGTGGACTGAGACCTCTGAAACCATGAGCCAAAATACGTTTTTCCTCCTCTGTTATTGTCAGGTCTTTGGTCACAGTGATGAGAAACCTGACTAAAATAGCTCCCCCCCCCCTAGAGTGGGGAGGCAGATAGTAGATCAATTGACCAACATATAAACCCAGAGCTATCAGAGAGTGACAGCTGCTATAAAGAATACAAAACAGGCTGACCTCAAGGAGATCACCATGAACTCCTGTCTTAATGTGCAAGAGATCCCCAGTGACTCTGAGTCATATGTCATCTTAAGAAGCAAATTCCAAATTAGATTTCAATCACCTAAAAACAATGAAAAGTGAAATTCCCCAGATAAAGTTTGAGTTCTAGTCTTTTGTGCTGTGCCTGCCTCTGGACTGTCACTTATTAACTGATTCTGAATTAACTCACTTAATAAGCGTGGGCTGTGTCCATTTGATAATTCTTTAGATAACTCACACCTTATCCAAATGTGTAAGACACCTGTAGCTTTTGCAAAAGCAATTTTTCCAGAAGGGCTGCAGATGTAGCTCATGATACAGCACTTACCTAACATGCATGAGCCCTTGAGTTCCATCTCTGGCCCTGCACCCCCCCCCAAAAAAAAAAAAAAGTTATCCAGGTTGGTGCAGTGCTACCAAGCTATCCTTAGGTTTTAAATAAACACAAGAAAAAAAGGGGAACAAAGGAAAGAAGAGCTGTGAATATCTCAGACAGATTTGCATGATTGTAATTGTCTCCTCAAACCCACTCAAGATGAAAAGTAATGTGGGCTAGGGTCTCTCCTGGCTTTTCACCCCTGCATGGACTGTGGAGGTTTCTTGAGTTTTATCTATATCTCAGGGGCAAAAGCTGCCTCACAGAGAGGTGAGTTATGTGAACACAGGAGGAAGGCCATATGAGCTGGCGTGACTGCCCTCTTTGCCACAGGAAGGAAAGCATATTCCCTGTGTCCTGTAAGTTCACCAGCTGATAAACTCCCTAAGCCTAAATCTATTAGTGCTCAGGACAGAAATACATGGATGACAAGAAATACTTCGGTTCCACTGGGGGAGTGAGTAGTGATAGAACTATTTGTCCTTAATGGGAAATAAACCAATTTGGGGTGCTTCAGAGGGGACTGCAAACTTTCCTCCAGGTTCTTGTTTTGACTGTAAAACCGTAATCATTTTCAAGCCTTCTGGATTATCCTGCCTCTTGAATACACACTTCTGTCAATGTTTCTTCTTTAAGATTTATTTACAGCCTTGAAAATAGCCTGGGGCAAATAGCAATTTATACAAGGAGAACCACAGAATGTGGTTTTCAATTACCATTTGGGTGACCCCTACGCTGGGGTGATGAGATTATGAGTGGATTTTTAAATGGTAATGGTAGTGAGGTGATTGGTCAATGTTTATTTGTAAGTGTTCTTAATCAGTTGGCATGGTATTTCATTGTTATGTGTCTCTCAGATTTCAGAGACATAAATTCCCAAACTCGATTTTCTTAGTTTTAGAAAACTGATCACAAGCATCATTCTCTGAAATTCATAGGAATTTTTCAGCATTCAAAATAATAACACTAATAACAAAACTAACATTGTATTTACTGTGTGCCTAGTGCAGTGTTAAGATTTTAACACATAGCATCCTGTATAACTGTCAAAACCACCACCGTGTCAGTAATGAAGAAATGAAGGCTCCAAGCAGTATAGCAGTGAGCCCAAGTATAAGCCTGTGACTCCCTGTGGTGCACGTGACATTGGCAATGAGGGCAAGGCTTGGGAGTTTTCGATTTACTATCATCTCCATCAGACCGGTTTCTTCCAAGTCACCCAAAGTAAATGTTTCATCTAGGGAAGCCCAGTGCTGTTGCTAAGTAAATGCAGATTGCAACCCAAAAGTCCATTCTGGGTAAAAATGTCAGGACTGTTATCCTATGCCCCTGTGACCATGATCATCAAATTCTCCTTGCAGAAAGCCCATCATGTTTGGGACACTAGAGTAGGAAATGTATGGGATGAAAGGGAAGAATAGCATGAAAAGAACCCAAGGCAATATTACAGCATAGAACATGGCACAGGCCCAGGTCTGATGGCCAGGCCAACCTGCTTTCTAGTCTTGAGTCTTCCAAATTATTTCCTTGGCTGTAGACAAGTTACCTTGTTTCTCTGGACCTGATAATTGGCTGAAAATTAGGGGCTCGGTTCAGTAACCTTATAAATCCCTTGTAGCTATAAAATAAAATGATTCCGTATGTCCTGACTTCCAAGAATTTACAATCCAATAGGTTGATGAGATAAACTCAATATTTAGACACGTTCCCAAACTTTCCAGTCTAGTGTATTTTTTCCCCAGTAGATCCTGAACCCAAGACCTGTAGACATATTCTTTGATTCTCCTCCAAGGCCTGGTACATGTTTGGGGCTCATGAATGGTTGCTAAGTAAGTGAATGAAAAACATAATGAGTAAAAAAAAAAACACCAAAAAAATATGTTTAATTTTTCAAAGCAGCAATACATGTAAAAATGGCACCCAACTTCAGGTCTTTTGTACTATTCAAATCTAGGAAGAGATTCAGCTTTCTGTGTTGATTAAAATTCATAGAATTTAATTTAAGCTCTACCCCCCTTTAAAAAAAAGATTAAAAAATTGCAAATACACAATTTTGTACAGTGTCTTTGAAGGGGCCTCTGCAAGTGAGGAGTGCCCAGGTACACACTTTATTACTATAGTTGCTGACAACTTGCTTCTACTCTGCTCCAGGCCTGCCTGCCTTCTTGCTTCCTCAAAAGCCTACTCCTAGTCTAGCCGCTTAGCAAGTTACCCTCCACCTTCACTCCCAGTCATCCTCTACCACGGATGCTTGATTTTTTTAAAAAGTGTGGTAAGATACAAATAACACAAGTTTGAGGCCAGCCTCAGCAACTTAGGGAGACCCTGTCTTAAAATAAAAAGTAAAAAGCACTGGAGATGTAGGTCAGTGGTAAAGCACCACTGTGCTCAATCCCCTGTCCCCTCCAACAAAATTCACAATGTTGTGCTCATTTCAGCAGCACATAGACTAAAATTGGAATTATACAGAGAAGATCAACATGGCCCCTGGACAATGATGACATGAAAATTCATGAAGTGACCCACTACCATGATAGAAGCAGTGAGATTCATAGTTACTACAGCATTTGGGGGGAGGGAAGCTTCCCAAACAGCCTATTATCACAAAGACCAAATTGTTTAGCAGAAGAACTGGGGAGAGAATCAAGGGTGTTGAGGTGGCCTGTGTCCTGGTGGTTTGAAACCACACAGAAGAAAGTCCATTGAATGCTCACAAATGCTTAAAAAAGAAATCCGTAACATTGTACAACTATCACTGCTATCTATATCCAAAACTTTTATCATTACAGTAGAAACTGTACCCATTAAATAACTCCTCCTTTTTCTCTCTCCCTTCTGTCTCTAGTAATCTGTACTTTATAGTCTGCATAAATCTGCCTTATTCTAGAGTGCCTAAATAAATGGAACCTTCTCTTATCTGTCCTTCTGTATCTGGCTTATTTCACTACAGTATCATAGACCTTGATGTTTTCAATGGTACTGTAGTCTATATCCAGATTTCATTCCTTTTTTTAATGGCTGAATAACATTCCATTTTATGTGTACAGTACATCTTGTTTGTCCTTTCCACTTTTGCTGGTTCTACCTTTTGGATATTGTTATGCTGCTGTGAACATTGATGTACAGGATCTTTTTTTTTTTTTTTTTTGCAACTGAGGATTGAACCCAGGGGCACTTACCCACTGAGCCACATCCCCAGCCCCTTTTATTTTGAGATAGAGCCTCACTAAGTTGCCGAGGCTTACTTTGAACTTGTTATTCTCCTGCTTTGGCCTCCTGAGCTTCTGGATTACAGGTGTGCACCACTGTGTCCAGCTATAAGGATCTTTAAAAGTACTTTCTTTGAATTCATTGGGTGTATGCCTAGATGAAGAATTGCCAGGTCATATACAGGGACAGTTGAACTTTGTAAGGAACCATTACTGTTCTCCACAGCAGCTATACCATTTTACACTCCCACTAGAAATGCACGAAGACTCTGATTTCTCTATATCCCTATCAACACCTATTTCCCATTTTTTTAATTATTATTATTGGTATCCTAGTAGGTGTGAAGTGGTATCTCATTTTGGTTTTACCTTATTATTTTTTTGTAGCATTTAACACTATATGAAGTAGTCATGTTCATTTTTCTTCGTTTCTCAGTCCAGAAGTCTACAAAAGCAGGGTCATTTCTGGGTTTGCAGCCTCCAGAGCTGTCCTTGTCACATACGTCATTTATTCTATTGAGTAAATGACGATATAGATGATGTGTGCAGAACCCCATGGCTGTCATCGCTAATTTACTTGTCCTATGATTAGTGCCTAAATAAGAGCACATGAATTAGGTAACAAGTCCATTACTTGTATCAGGCATCCAGGAAGTCCTTCTGGTAGCCTTGAGCAAATGGACACCATTATCTCAGGACTTCTAAATAAGCGAAGACTAAACACAATTTAAATAAAACTATGTGTTATAAAAGATGTGCATGATCCTCAAATTAAATTCAGTAATTAGAATTAAAATTCAAGGTGAATCAATTAACATATATATATTTTTTGTACTTGAATTGAACTCAGGGGCACTTAACCACTGAGCCACATCTCCAGCCCTTTTTTTGTAATTTATTTAGACACAGGTTCTCACTGAGTTGCTTAGGGCCTTGATAAGTTGCTGAGTCTGGTTTTGAACTTGCCATCCTCTTTCTTCATCTTCCCGAGCTGCTGGGATTTCAAGCATGCACCACTGCACCTGGCTAATAAATAATTTTCATAAAACCTGCATGGAGAATCATATACTGCTTCCTTTTTAAGATACCCCAAACTAAAGTTGCACTGTGACAAGTGTAAATAGGACTAATACTATCTCACTGGAGCGCTGGGAGGAGCTTTGTCACTGAAACCCAAGTCTTAAATCGCTAACCACCAAGTCAAGTTGGGTGGATAGATAGGAAAGTCACGGTGCTGCCCAATTTTTCATTTCACAACTGTAGGGAAAACAAAATCTCATCCCATAAACCAAAGTGTGAAGATTACTGAGTCATTCAGAACAATATGAGATCTTAACACATGGCTTCTGTGCATTTTATAAACACACAATTTCACAACTGAAAGCTCTCAATGATTCCATCCCTATTGCTAAAGATCAGAGTCACTGGATGAAGGGATCCAGGAAAAGGTCTAGGGAACTATAGCAAACAGCCAGGATCCGGGTTAGCGGTGCACCATAGTGAGTTGCAAAGTACACAGCAGCTTATCATCCCCTGTCCCTCCTCGCTCCCCTCCCAGCCCATATGATCTGTTTGCTAATATCTCAAACACAAACCAGGCTTATTGTGTAGTTCATGGTTGTTCCTGGGTCACTCTCTGAGTTACTGAACCCAGTTGCATGACGACAGAATTTTGAACTCATGAAGTTTGTGGCTCTGAAGAGCTCAGAGTATTTAACATATGCTCAAATGAAGTCCTGTAAAGGGAACGGGAACGGAAGAAGAAATCTGATGAGCCCTTGAAGCACATAGAGGACAGAAGACCCACCTGAGGACAGCTCTCTTGGCCAGAAGCAGGGTTCCCCTGGGTTCCAAACCGACATGGGTACCTTGCCAGGTCCAGAGAGAGGTGAGAACAATTTTTGTAGTGGTATAGTCTTTTCCCTAAATTGTGTAAGTTTCTTCAAGTTCCTCCAAAACCTGGAGGTTGACCCAGCCTTTGCTTTTTTGTCTAGCCTTCCTCAGAAATTTTTGAAAATGCTTTCAGTCATTTTCTATAGAGCAATGTTGAAAGATACTAGTGAGTTTCTGGGCATCCCCTGCAGGGCTTAGTACTGATCTGTCCACACTGCAGGGTTTGGTGACAAATGGACCTGACATGTAAAAATAAATAAAACCAAGTACTGTTAATTGTGTGTTTCTGAGTGTTTTAGTCACTTTTTCACTGCTGATACCAAAAGACCTGACAAAAACAATTTGAGGGGGCTGGGGATGTGGCTCAAGCGGTATGCCTGCGGCCCGGGTTCGATCCTCAGCACCACATACAAAGAAAGATGTTGTGTCCGCCAATAACTAAAAAATAAATATTAAAAAAATTCTCTCTCTCTCTCTCTCTCTCTCTCTCTCTCTCTCTCTCTCTCTCTCTCCTCTCTCTAAAAAAAAAAAAAAACCAATTTGAGGGGTGGAAGCATTTATTTGGGGGCTTGCGGTCTCAGAGGTCTCAGTCCATAGACAATTGAGATCTATTGCTCTGGGCCCGAGAGGAGGCAGAATATCATGGCAGAAGCGGGTGGAGGAGGAAAAACAGCTCAGGACAAGGCACAAGGAAGCACAGAGAGAGAGAGACTCCCTCACCACAGCTACAATATGTACCCTAAAGGCACCTCCCCAGGGACCCACCTCCTCTAGCCATACTATACCTGCCTGTTAATTCATTCAAATGGTGCTGCATCGATTAGGTGAAGGCACTCAAAACACAATTATTGCACCTCTGTACTTTCCTGCACTATCTCACACACAAGATTTTGGGGGACACCTCACATCTAAACCATATCACTAATATCACCTGACATATTTGGCTTTAGATGTTCAGACTTTACTTATTTTACCCAGAAGACCTTGATTAGAGAAACCGAACATCTATGCCTGAGAACTGGGTCGAGAGACTCGGGGAGAGAAATATGCTTTTGCTCCATGATCCTTTGTAGAAAAGAACTAATGAAATAATTTCCCACTTTTTTTTTTTATCATTTGGCACATAGACTGTTATATTTTGTCTTATTCACTGTCAACTAGAAAAAGTAAAATCTCACCACAGATGCTAGCACTATGCCACTTAGATTTTTTAGCCACCAAAATTGGGAGCTAAATAAACCTCTTAAAAAAAGAAAAAAAAAAAATATATATATATATATATATATAGAGAGAGAGAGAGAGAGAGAGATAACCTGTGGCTTTTAGGTTAATATGTTATTTATTTTTATTTATTTTTCTCAAATACCACTAATTAAAATAGATGTGTACTAACCACTTTGAGTGTACTGTAATTCTCCTTACACAGTTAAGTCTGATTGGAGTCAGAAGTGAAAATTCTAAAATGGCAACCGCTCCCAATCACCACTACTAAAGGCCTCTGCTGGCCCTTGTGGACTTTGACATTCAATCGGAGAAGAAACCCATTTGCTGTGAGAAAGTCCTACCCCCGACGTCAGCATGAGGGAGTGAGTCAACTTGGGTGCTCCCAGGTGAGGTCTGGAAGAGATGAGTGGAATAGTCTCAAAAGAGTCCATTTCTGATAGGAGTTCTGTAAACTTTCTCATCCCAGAAGCAGCAGCATCCCTCAGGCCCAGGGGCTTTGCCCCCTGCTCCCCCTGTTTGTCTTCCCTGGCAGTTACTCACTTTTTAAGGCCTTTACAATCAAACCTGACTCTCCACTTTTAGGCTCCATCATTTGTCCGTTAGGTAGGAACTTGGTGGGCATTTCATATTTCTTCCCTTTCAGCCCCAGAAAGTAGCATTAGCAGGGAAATTCTAAAGCAAGCAGAAAACTGGCATAGCTAATTTAGGCTAATTAGGACTGCGGAAGCCGATTCCTACTTCAGAGCTTCCCCTACCCTCCCGTGTCTCCACCTGATTGCTTTGTCCAGCAGCAGACCCAGGAGGCACTTCCAATTACATCACATCCTCTTCAAACACCAAACCACTCAAGCTAATTTTATCCTATTAAACAGACTGAAGGATCCAGAAGAAAGGTTCTCTCCCCTCCCCAAAAGCTTCAATTACCAGGGTCTCTGATTATCATCGCTTCAATCCTATGTGCACTGCTAAATACTTTTCTTTTTTTCTTTTTCTTTCTTTCTTTTTTTGCTTAGCCTAGCCTTCTTGATTTAGATGAAAAGCAAATATCATGAGCAGGTCTTTACAGCTCTGGTAAAGTGACATTAGGAGTAAAGCTAAAAAGAAACACCCTGCTTATTAGCATGGTTAATCAAAGTCAAGTCTGAAGTTGCCAAAGACATTGGAATCACACAAATCTTGGCACCTCTCTGAATATTAGCATTTTGAGAAATTTCTAAAGATTTATTTTTTCTCCTCCCTTCTTTTCCTTTCCCTCCCCTCTACTTTCCTGCCCTCCCTCCCTGCCACTCCCTTCTTTCCATCCTCCATTTTGTTTTATTTCTTTGACTTGGGGTCTGGGGTCTAAGTTGCCCAGACTAGTCTTGAACTTGTGAGTTCAAGTGATTCCCCCAGTTCAGCCTCCCAAGTAGCTGGGACAACAGGCATGTGCCACCATGTCCTGCTCCTTTCCCCCTTTAAATAACTTTTTGCAAAATTTATCAGTATTCAACAAACAGAAAATTGTGATTTCCTAAAAATAAATATGGAATAAGCGACTTGATTGTGGAAGAAAACGTAAAGAAGTCTAGCAAGACGGATAACAGTCATTCATCATTTGGTCAGTTTACGTCTTTCTAGCAAAAGGACATAAATAACATATTTTTCATGACAACTATACCCAGGGAGTGACTGTTATAGAGAACGCACTTTTAAATTTCTAAATTCAAAATGAACTTTCTACTCAATTTTGACCCATAGAAATTTTAATCTGGAAGATTTTAATTTTTTTTTTCTGATAACAACAAAAACAGAATCGTGTTCTAATTCTTAATATAAAGTCATTTCCCAACTGCAAGTTTAAGACTTGGAATCAAACTGGAACAATTTAATTGTTCGAAATTCCTTTTTGGAAAAAGATTTATAAAAGCCACCTTGAAAATCCTTGCTTTAAGAAGACATGTCGAGTAAAGATATATGAATTTACATGAAGGGAGTTACAGTCTCTGAAAGACTTGAAAAACTGTTTTTGAAGTGAAATACATCGACTGTGCAAAGCATCGCTCTTCTCCACGACAAGAAATAGGTTTGACACATCTTAAAAGGTACCAAGGTAACAAAGAGAAGTTTTCCCACCTCAATATAATCCGGCCGCCTGGAGGATCCTTTTGCAATGACAGAAAGATTTTTCGTTTCTCTTAGAAATTTGTTATAACTTTTAAAGACCAGTGGTGTGCCTCGATGCGTTCGTCAGTTTTAATTTCAGAAAATCTCATTTATATTCTATGTCATCAGTCCAAACGATTGAAATGAAATGTTTGCTTTTTTAAATAATCTCTTGCCTTTAGCGGAAAACCTACCCAGTGATTCTCCCACAATTGTTCCCATTCCACAGGTATCAAAAAACAGAAAGTGTGGTCTTGGGACAATTGTTCTTACGCCTCCCCACCCCAGCCCCCAAAGAAACAGCTGCTAAACCACTATCCATCCAAACTCTGTTTGGGCCAATTTTCTTAATGTTTCAGCAAAGCTTAATCTGTTGGCATAAGTGTTTAGTCCCATTAACAGCTAAAGTGACAGCCCACAACTCACTGTGCTGTCAGTAAACAAGGAATGTGAGGAATGGCTTTTAAACAATGGCTAAGCCTCAAGCCATTTTGTCTTCAGATGCTGTGAGACTTGTTCTCGCCAGAGCTGCCTCCCTCCCACAGCCTTACTTCTGCCGAAAATGCACCTCCCTCTCCTGTCTTATTATTAGCTGATTAGATTTGTCTGGTTCAATTTACTCTCCTCTGATTGGCCATCTAGGACATGCAGGTTGTTAAAATAAGCCAGCCATCACTATTTTGGGGAAGAACAAACTTTGGTGAAAACTGGAAGATGAGTGAGTTTGTCTACACAGGATTTGTTGGAATAACCCCATCCAGTCTAATGTGGGACAGATTCTTTGGGGCAATAGTGGAATTTTTTCTGATCTTTATGTAGTCTATTTTGCCTGGAGAATAGAGAACATGATCAGATGTGTGAGTGGACCTCCCCATCCACAGAAATGATCCCACAAAGGCAGTCAGGCATAATATCCAGAAATGGGTATTATGTATACCTTCTTTTTTTATATATATTTTTTTTGGTTTTGGGGATTGAACTCAGGGGCACTTAACTATGGAGTCACTTCCCCAACTCTGTTTTTATATTTTATTTAGAGACAGGGTCTTGCTAAGTTGCTGAGGCTGGCCTCCAACTTGTGATTCTCCTGCCTCAGCCTCCTGAGCCACTGGAATGCATATTCTTTTTAAACATGTAACTTCTTTGGGGAGGCTTTCTAGGATATTTTAATCAGTACATAGTTCTTTCCTATTATCTTCTCAGCTAGCATTTCTCTGTCACTTATGCTACTTCTTCTACCTCTTTTTATTGCTCTACAACCCTTAGATCTCTCCCATCACTCCCACTGCCCACCCTCAATTTATAAATATCAACAAAGGAGAGTATTCTTGGCCTCAGGATCTTTATATGACTCCAGGATTAAGGAGATTCCCCCAAGGGATCCAGGCTACTCATGGGGAACTTTCACAACCTTTTCATGTGAGCTCGAATCTCCCTCTTGGCCAACAATAAACACCAGATCTTCCCCTGAACCTACCACTGACTGCAGGTATCTTGCACATGGTATTCCGACTCTCTCATGCATGCTGTCCTGCATTGCTGAGTCGAAAGGAGTTGTTTTGAGTGCTGTATTCCAGGAGGCTGAAGTTGGACTTGTAAACAAAGGAATGAAGAGAAAGGCTGTATGTAAGTGGAGAAGTTGACAGAGCCAGTAGGGAATTTTGAAACTCCTTTCTCAATCTCTATCAAATTAAAAAATGTACACAGTAAGAGGCAGAAAGAGACCAAGAAGAGGTGCATTTCTTTCTTCTTTCAAGGTGAAGATTTTGTACCTGGAGTTATGTTTCTCTGGAGTGCCTCCTCATAACACCTTGGATTGCTCTTCAACACCATTTGAAGCATCCCTTCCTTTGGGCAGCCATCATCCCTAATCCCTAGGGTCCTCCAATCCCAGATGATTTTGGTACCTCCCCTCTGGGTTTCACTCTGGGCTCTCAAAGTACTATAATATACTGGGTAGTAATGACTGATTTTTGTGATTTCTTTATCATGATCTATCGTTATGTTAGCGCAATGCAGATCACCAACTATTTGCCGAATAGCTACTAATAGCTACTATATTCCTCGTCCACTGAGGAATCCAACTAGGTGATGGATTATCACAACTGTCATTGGCCTGACTCCATCTTGTTTCCTTCACATCACTGCCTGCTTAGGAGTTTTTTGGGGGCTCCTAAGATCTAATTGTCCTAACATGCATCAGCTCCTGGCTTTCTGTTTGACATCACCTCTCCACAACACATCTACAAGATAGCCATTCTGAAAGAATACTCCGTATGCATGTGTGTGTACGTATGTGTGTACTGTTTAATGGTTTATTATATTCTGCTGTGCTTCCATGATATGTAGCTTCCTCTGTCTGGAATACCCTAATAGACTCAGAAAATTTTTCTGCAACTTCAAGTGTCCACATTTTTATTACCCACTGCCTCCTCAGGCCCCGACTCTATTCATGGGCATCTTCTTTTGTATACCTTGTCTGTCTTATAAAAACCTCCCTTAAGCAATTTCTATATTGTGTTGTATGGAATTTCTTTCAGGTCACAGATACTCCCTCTCTGAGCTCATAGGTGTGGGGTCCGCATGTTTTTTTATTGCATTATATGCCTGGAACAAAGTGGGTGTCCAGAGCATAAGTATGTGCTTCATAGCTTAATGAGGATCTGGTTCCTGGGCAGAAAAGTTGTGAGTGATCCAAGTGATCCAGCCCCTTGGTTGCTCTCATTCCACAGGCCTAAGCTCTATGGTATCTCTGTGCACACCTACTTCTTCAGGGACATTACGGAAGGTGGGCTAGTGGACACCACCCAGAGGTCAGTGCCTGCCACTATCTCCCTCACCCAGTCCTCCAAGAGATGTGGTCCAGTTCTCCAGGGTCCCTCTGTACATGTCTTTGTGCTCTTTGTATGGGAGCCACACATGCCCAATTCTGTTCCTTAAGTACAGCTTGGAGCTTCTAGCCTCTGTAGCCTTGATCATTGTCCCTCTGCCAGGGCTGTCTGGCTTTCAATTTTACTTCTGAGTTCATGTCCAAGCATTCTTTTTTGTACTGGAGATTGAACTCAGGGGAACTCGACCTCTGAGCCACATCCCCAGCCCTATTTTGCATTTTACTTAGAGACAGGGTTTCACTGAGTTGCTTAGCACCTTGCTTTTGCTGAGGCTGACTTTGAACTCATGATCCTCCTGCCTCAGCCTCCCAAGCAACTGGGTTTACAGTGTGTGCAACTATACCTGGCCTGTGAAATCATTCTTAAAACTTACCTTTTATTCATTTTATTGGCAAAGTTTTGTTTATTCTCCAAATTGGAATTCATCTGTCCTCCTAGGGGCTTGTTCTTGCTTAAAGGCACTAATTATATTTGCTTGTTATTGTCACCCTGCCTGTTGGCTGAGACTAACTCATAGTTGTTTTCATCCCTCAGGGTCTGGTATAGTCTCTTGCACAAAGTAGGTGCTCAACCAATTCTGGTCTCAGCATACATATTTACTGTTCCAAGGAGCCACCCCTTGACTTCCTTATGTATGCTTTGTGTGTTTACCTTTAGGTTCCTATGTTGCTCAGGGGTCTGTCAGCTTTGGGATGGCAAAGATTGTATCTCCCTCATCCACAGTAGTATGCCTAATATCTAGCATAGGACTGACCTCCATAAATATTTGTTAAACAAATGAACTTTAAAAATTAGCAAATATGAGTTGTTGACAGGACAACTCAAGAAGGAGCTATCCTGGGGCCTGAGGAATGGTAACCTTTTAAGATATTTGATTGAGTAGCTCTGTGTTTGTATTTCACTTTCAGAAGTATGTGGGAAAGTGTAAATGCAAAGGGATAGTCAGTAACTGTCTAGAGATATCAAGGAGTGTGGCTCCTGAGGAATGAAGCAGGATTCAGAGATGGTGGGAGAGAGATGGCGGGATGGGAGGAATGGAGCCAGCACGTGGTGGCTGCAAATCTCCAAGTCACCTTACTTTAATGACTGGGGACTAGTATGTCCATTCTCCTACTGCTTACAGTTTAGTGGGGGTGATGTGTTGTGATGGGCTGACGGAGGTCCCAATACTGTAGCCTGTTCTTAGAGCATGTCCAATGCTCTTGGTACAAATTCAATGACAGTTGAATTTATAGATTTAATTGTAATTGCCCCTTGGTTGAGCTTCAGGAAGGGTGGATGTTTTTTTTTTTTTTTTGGGGGGGGGTTAAGGGTTGGGAGAAAAAAAAAGTGGTCCAGCTTTATTTGGAATGGGAGTCCTTCCATGATGAGGAAGTGTTTTATTATTTTGGAATTTAAAGGTTATTTAAATTTTGTCATCAGTGTATCTGTTGATGGTTCGTCATAGAGTAAGATTCCTTTTCCTAGCTTAGTTGTAAGCCTCCCAACTTTGCATGCACAATTTTCACTCCAAATGGGAACAAATAGGCTATATTCAAAACTGAGAATGAAAATTCATTGCAAAACCTTTCCAAGAGCTGTATTATTAAAGTTACCATCATTCAATTGGCTATTATCAAGGCAAAAAAAAAATTAAGGTGCAGATTGTGAGCACTGAATTCTCTTTTCTCCCTGTACTTGTAAATGAATGTTTTCAGCTTCCCCATCCATCTTCATTAACATTGTGAGCAATTTGTATTGGTCTTGCAATGCAGCATCTGTACATTGTGCAGATGTATGTGATGTTCTGGAAATGGGCAATTTAATATGAAAAGCACACCATGTCTCAGATTTTATTTTAATTTTACAAACAGTAATTTCTGCCAGGAATTATTCCATGATTTGTGCATAATTTCATGCAGATGGTTATTTAAATATAAATGGAGAAATCTGTCATTTAATAGTGTGTCTGCCTCCACTTGGGGTGGCATTCCTACATTTTAACAGAATGCCATAAATAAAAGGTAAAAACATCTCTATGCCACATACTAGTCAGAAGATAATTGTGCCTGTGTGTTAATTGTCCTTTGGGTGACCGCCAATTAACTTTCTTAATATTTTCCAGTTTCTTTAAAAAGAAACTTAAATGCGGTCTCTTTTTTTGTGAAATGTGTTTACAGTGTAATGAAAAACCTCTTTGTTTACCTAATTAAGGCGACCTTCTCCTGGTAGTAAAAACAGAACTCCTCTCTTTGGTGACCAACCCATTTTCCTCCTCTGCAAAGCTACCTTTAGACTCTACCGGGAGAGGTAGAAGGATGAACCTAGGTAAATAGGATGTGGGCCTGTGCAGAACATTTTATTAAATATATATATGTGCATTTTTTTTTTTTTTTGCCAAAATGTCACACAGTTGTTTGCATTAAGTTTTGTAATAATGAAAGGAGACAACAGGAGGGAGGGAAATATTAATACTCTGATTAACTTTTGTTTGAACAAGATCTAATTTAGTAGCAACAGGTTTGAAGTTTTAGATGCCATTACACAACATTGTTGACATCAATAACCTGTGACACTCATCAAGCAAAAACCATGAGCTTAAAAAATGGTGATGAGAATTTATAAAATGGAAAAAGAAAACATATTACTTCTGTCCAAAGTTCTGCTTGCTATCTTGCCATCCTATCTGCCATTTCCTCACCTATTCTAGTCAAAGAGTTATGAAGACTTTTTGCAGACCAACTGACCTCTATGAATGAATGTGAGTCTAACTTAGAGCAGAGAGACATTTTCCTATCCCTAAAAGATGCTTCGACAGCAAGAAGTACAAAAGTAGAAAAAGTAAAGGTGTGAGCTGGGCACAGTGGCACATGCCTGTAATCCCAGCAGCCAGGGAGGCTGAGGCAGGAGGATCATGAGTTCAAAGCCAGCCTCAGCAAAAGTGAAGCACTAAGCAATTCAGTGAGACCCTGTCTCTAAATAAAATACAAAATAGGGCTGGCGATGTGGCTTAGTTGTTGAGTGCCCCTGACTACAATCCCCAGTACCAAAAAAAAGAAAATTAAAAAAAAAACGGAAAGGTTTTCATTTTCAGTTTTGAATATAGCCTATTTGTTCCCATTTGGGGTGAAAATTGTGCATGAGAAGTTGGGTGGCTTACAAGTGAGCTAGGAAAAGGAATCTTACTCTATGACGAACCATCAACAGATACACTGATGACAGAATTTAAGTACCCTTTAAAGGTGTGTGTGTGTGTGTGTGTGTGTGTGTGTGTAAAGATGTGTTGGATCTCCTGATGCCAGTTCTAACATTCTGTTGACTCTCAGATCTGTATCTCTGACCTAATTCTTTTCTTCTTTTGCACTTTTAAATCTCTTAATGGTAACAGGGCAACTGTCTTCGGAAAACCAGTTTCCAATTCAAAGCAAGTATGCTGAAATTCAAGAAATTATTTTCTGTCCTTGTCTCCCTCCTCAATTCTGTTGTTGTCTTGAGATTGACTTTGAAGTTTTTTTCCTTATTGTTCATGTCAACTGGGTTACCCATTCAATCCCCAAAGCACTTTCTTTACAGCCTCAGGACACTGCAGCAATTCCTACACCTAGGCAGGGAGAGATGTCATCTTCTCACCTAGATTTTTTCCCACTTTACTCTTTCCTAAAGCATCCTGGAGTAGTTGCTTGATGTTGAAAACTGGCAAGAGCCCTGGTTAGGAATTAGGGGATTATAGTCCCTGGTTGAGCTTCCTGAACTATTAACTTCCTTCCAGCCCTCACATCCTGTGCTTCCAGAGGTCTGCATTAGAACCCCTATCCTGGCTCCTGGGGTTCTGGGACAATTGCTGTCCAGCTGTTATCTATATTTTCCTTCCCTCTCCTTGGGCATATGCTTCCCATGTAATAATCCTGCAAGCCTAGATGTAACTGAATATTTTAAATTCTCTTTAATTTATGAAAGGTTAGCATGATGTTGTGGTTAAAATAAACTCAAGTTAGTCTACCTGGTTTTGAATCCAGCTTCACCACTTATCACTTACCACACGACCTTGGACAAGTCATTAAACCTCCATGAATCCCAGTTTCCTTATCTATCAAAAGAAACAACCCTGTTTACATAGGGTTATGAGGACTCCATGGAATGATCAGAGCAGACCTTAAAGTGAAGCCTAGGGCTTAACAGATTCTGAAGATTAAGATGAAATATCCTCACATTTTCATATCATAGATGAATCAGTAAAATATACAGAAACATGCAGTACACAAGTGACTCATAGTATTATCTTTTTTCTTTTTGTAGTATTGGGGATTGAACCCAGGGCCTCCTGCATGCTAGGCAAGTGCTCTACCACTAATCTACATCCCTACCCCCCTTTTAAAAAATAACATTAGTTACAGCACCTGTCTTCACAGTTATGCCTGATAGGAACCCACGCTTTTATCACATCATAAAAACACTTACACATGCTTATCTTATCTTTATCATAACAATGTCTACTCCTAAGAGTGGAACATCTCTTTCTTAATAGCTGTGTATACATACAGTGTCAAAAAGGCCAGTGGATTTAGTCATATAGTAAATGATATTTAGAAAAATGAAAAAAAAAATCTTGGGCCTATCTAAAAAAGCAGTTTTCAGAAATCTTAGTTGTATGCATTGAAATAAACATTTAAAAAATGTTAAACTGTAGCATTATTGTAAGTTTCAAATGCTAAGTCTCTTTTTTCCTCCCTAGTAAGAGGCCTGCGGTTTGTTAGGCTTGAGTCATACTTGACATATCCATATTTTGAACAATCTTTTTATTGTTGTTTTTGAGACAGGGTCTTGCTAAGTTGCCCAAGCTGGCCTCTAACTTTGATCCTCTTGTCTCAGCCTCCTGAGTAGCTGGGATAACAGGTGCAGGTCATTGCTCTCTACTTTTTTGTGGATTCATAGCAATCCTAAATTATTTAGCTAATAGTGTTTAATGAATATATGACACTAAACTTGATGATATATAATATTAAATAGCTCCTATATTATGGAGGTTAAACTCCAGAAGGGATTATCTGGATATGTCATTGAAAAATCAAGTAGGTTGATCCGAATAGCATACTCACCCTATGTTTACCATCTAAGAAGTATGTACAATTATTTCCAGTAGAAAATATCACACTGAAGTGATATATTGATGAAGGAAAAAGTTGAGATTAGCACACAATGTATATTGATCACAGAATTGCTTTGTTTTAAAGGTCAAAGTTGATTATTCAGAAAGATACTCTGGCTGTTTCTCTGTTTTTGGTCTTCATAAAACCCTAAAATAGAAAGTTTGTCACTAACCCCACCCCACCCCCCACTCCTTTCTCTCTACCTTATAATTTCAGTTAATTCTTTGTCCTGTGCTGGATTCTTTTTTTTAAATATTTATTTTGGTTGTAGATAGATACAGTACCTTCATTTTATGTATTTATTTTTATGTGGATCGAACCCAGAGCCTCACACGTGCTAGGCAAGTGTTCTACCACTGAGCCACAACCCCAGCCCTCTGCTGGATTCTTCTGGCCATGCCCTTCCTTTTCCCACCCACTCCTGACATCCTGCCACTCCAGGGTCCGGAATAATCTAAATGCAGCTTCACAGGAAGCCTCCACGCACCACAGGTAACAAGCTGTTAGGTCCACAACAACCACCCAAAGAAACAAAATAGCAAAACCCCTCCAAGCCTCTGGAACTCACCTTTTGTTTTCCCAGCAGTGGGTATTCTGGGTTTGCCTGACATGCATTTTTCCAAATCCAACAATTTGGATTCCATATTTAAATATTATTGTCTTGACCGTGAAGATTCATGTTTGTGACTAGTCCTCTGAAAGAATGTCCAGATCTCTGATCTGTTCATGAGAAGAATCTAGCCAGTGAACTGAGCAAGTTGAAAACCAAAACACATATTTGAATAATTAGTAGCCAATGATTTGGGGACAGTAAATCACAAGTTTGATTAAACTGTGTCCTTAGAAAAGAAACAGAAATATTAGGGACTTAAGACTGTTGTAAATCGTGAGCAACTGCACATGGAACTCTTTCCTTGCAAATGTTGATATTTCTGCCCACAAATAAATGTCAGAGAAAAAAAATACAGATATTATAAATTGTTAATAGTAAAACACGAGTGATTTTTTTTGAAAGTGTTGCGATGATAATTAAAGAAAATAATTAAAGACTGATATCCTAATTCACATTCTTTACAGTAATTTTATTATCTTTTCTTTTTTGCCATGTTTCTAATTCCATGCATCAACTTCCATGGAGACATAACCCATGCAAGCTAAAGTGATTTTCCCTAAATGAAGAGAACACAATTGAGTCCTCTCTCCTATCTAGGTTCAGGATTTTTTCTTTCTTTCTTTTTTTTTTTTTTTTTTTTTTGCCAAACCATTTTGTTTGGGGAGCAAAAACTCCAAACCAGAACAATAAGAAAATAAAGAGCCAGGCCTTGGTTCCCTAATTCCAAGGAAAAGCTCAGGGAATGTCTCCCCCAGGGTCTTAAGGCTTGTGAAACTTAAAATAACCGCTGCCTATGGACCCAAGCATCCATTGCCTCTTGTGACTGTTCAAATGAGGTCATTTTAAAAGTTACAGCTACAAAGATAGGCCGAGGGTGTCCTTAGGAAATGTGAAATGAAGTTGAGCTGGAATCCATGCTGGGATTCTGTGTTTTCTTTGGGAGAGGACAGTGAGACTAGGTGACAGGCCACACAGGCAGGTGGGGGGGGGGAAGGAAGAGAAGTATTAGCTGTTCTGATAAAGAATCCCTAAGAACACAGGCTGACATGACAAATGTCACCTGCTAAACAAAAACATCAGCCACTTCCAGAGATGTAAAGGGAGACACATGCAGATAAGTGCTTTGACTTCAGTGAATTCTCACTTAATACTTAAAAAATATAATTTTGGAAAAAAAGGTTCCTGTACCCCCTCCTCCGTTCTCTCTGTGCTGCTCTAAAAGCTAGCATACCTGAAAACAGAAATAGATCCCCGGCAGTCGACAATGGGTTAATTAGACAAATCTGCGTTAACGCACATGCTTTTACGTCTGTAAAAGTGGTTCAATGTACAACTTGAAGAGAGGAGAGAGAAGAATAAAAGAGACCCCAGACTTCCATTTTCTTCCTTCAGATAAACGTCTTTAACACCCACGAATTACAAGGGAAGTTTTAGGCAGCTTTAAGCAAGCCTCAGAGAATTATTCACTAACAGATCCAAAATGTACATCTTACTGCCTTCAACTTCCCAATTACATTTTTAATTACTGTCAAAGTACCTTCTTCAGAGCAAAATGTCATCGTGTGAAAAATCTCCCGTTTCCTCTTGGTTCTGCCTTGTTCAGAAAACTTTTTCTACATTTCATTTCATTCTGAATCCGATTTCCATCGGTTGAAAATTTTGAACGTGTCCGACGACACAGTATTTCCCTCTTAGAAAACCTGAGACAATGACGGGAATTCATAGTAAGTTTCCCCATTCAACCAGACATTTCTTGAGGGAATTGCAAAGGCTCTGTGTAGAAACAGTTAATATGTATATATCTCTCTGAAATTGGCAAATGCCTTTTATTTCCTCTAATATTCTAACCAGAGATCTGTGGCTCATTTTTTTTTTCTGTCCATAGGCTCAAAAAAAAAAAAAAAAAAAAAAAGACTGTATTCGCTAATTATACACCCTGAAAAGAATTTGGTTCAGTGTAAGATGATCCTAGTGATATGCTAATCCCTTTTTCTGCTTGGTGCTGCCTGAAGCTTCTGTCTAACATTTTTTTCAACTGTATGACAATAAAAGTTCTGGCAACAAAAGAAATAAATGGGCAGCTAAAGAAGGTATAGCTAAACACATGGCAGGCCGGTTCTCCCCTCTCCTTCTGGCTGCTCTTTTGTAGACTCCACTTTGGTATCCTCAAGTCAATAGCCGAAATCCAGCCACCTTAGCAACTTAGTATGACACCCAAGCCCTCTCTCTTTACATTCATGAATAGTCAGCACCCAGCAGACAAAATAGAACTAATCTTTTTTGACAGAATTGTTCAATTTTAGAGGAAAAGCTTTTGAGTCTTCCACACATTTGCAGAATATGAGACAACAATGGCCGCAATCAAATTTTAAAAACAACAGTGGCCAACAGGGCTGGAAAAAAGTCTCTTTGAATTAAATAGCACATTCAGTCAGTCCCAGTGGTCATAAACTTGGGGCAAACATTAATTTCAATATGTGAAAGAGGGAGATAAACAAACGGGGAGGATATCCCAGAGCCCTGTTCCAGGCTTCAAGCAGTAATTCCTTCTGCTATGATACATACATAATTTTTTTCTATTTCCTTTCTTTCTTTTTTCTTTTATTTTTCTCTTTTTTCCTTTTTCTTTTTTTTTTCTTTTTCTTTCTCTCGCTCTCTCTTTCTTTTTTCTTTGTTTTGCCTAGACTGATACAAATATTTCTTTCCTCTCAAAAAATGATTTTGTTTGGGGGGGTCCAAGGAGACTCTTGTAAAATGATTTTTTAAAAAAAATTCAGCTGCCTTTTGTAGTCATTTGAAAGCAATTTTACCATTTAGAAATCCTGTAATGTATCAGCCACTTACAAGTCTAACATGGGCTAAAAATGAATCTTCTCTCCAATCCCTACTCCCTCCCCTCAATTTAATACAAGGCATCTCTATACCTTTGGAGACAATATGAACGAGAAGAAAAATCTACCCAGTTCATGGCAAAAACAGAAGTTAGCAACATGGTCCATGCAGCTGCAACACTGCATTTAAAATTCAGTTTCCTCATAGGAAGAGGGCTAATCCTGCCCCCGTAATTCCCTACAGCCAAAATGTGCCCCCTCCCCGCGTGACAGTGCAATGCAAAGACACTAGCACGCTTATCTTGCCTAACCAGATGGCCGACTTGGATCAATGCACACACGCCACGATCAATGGGAGAGATAAAGAATTAGGAAAACAGTGGTACATGCTCCCAGAAAGCTTGTACACTGCATAATTATTTTATGATTCTACACATGGCTACATGTGATACTGAAGTCGAGAAGGAAAGGATAATTAGAGTGCCGGGAAGAATTTTGTAGTAGACTACACTTTGTCTGTCAGCACTTCCCACTCCAGCAAACTCACTGCCCTTATCTGAAAGTGAATTTAGAAAACATGAGCAAAAATGTCAGGGAAGGTATTTCCATTTTTTTGCCAGGTCCTGTCTCATCCCAAAGTTCGGTTCAAGGCTGGAGGAGGCTGGCTGGGATTTGGATACGCCTCTCGTCATTAGCTACCCCTAGCTGCCCAGCCAAGGAAACCCCACCAGATAATGTTTGTATGTGATGCAGACTGTAACCAGGAAGAATTCGGTCTCCGAGTGATTGAGTCAAGTTCATTCAGTAAAAGAGAGCAGGACGAAGCCTTCCCTTAATTTCTGTTTCTGATTGGCCAACCAAAGCAGTGTTTTTTGAGCAGGTTTGTTACACACTTCACACTAAGGAAAAAAAGATATGGACCTACATTCCCATTTCCCATCCAGGTTATAAAAGAAAGTATACAAATGTGAAGCTGGCGCATGGCTGCTTTATTCTGAATCCAGACCAAGATCATAAACCAGAACAATAAACTGCTGCGATCCACCACTATGGTAATGTGTTTATCAGAAAGACAAAATGTTCCTTTGGCTCCTAATAAGTGGTGGGCACTTAATGAATGATTATATTATTATTGAAAATAATAATAATAATAATCCTGTACTGTTCCAAAATTTTGTTCTTTTATCACCTTCTGTTAGATGCAAACACAAGTAGAATTAGGTTCTCCCTTGGATTTGAGACTCAGCCTGCATGCTAATTAAAACATTCAATGAACTTTTGCACCATTTTTTATGTAAAGAGAGATGGGAGCTGGTATCTGGAATTAGACACAGTTCTCCACCACTGTCAACCTCAAACACCCTGTGAATGAGCTGGCCATTTTAAGGAATCTTCTACACTCTAAATAGAGTGAATATTCAGCACCTCAATTATTAAAATTACTATTAATTCCTGAGGAACAATAAAATCTAGTCTGGGTAAAAATTCATATGGGAGGGGGAAAAAGGAATATTGAAAATAGTGAAAAGCCATAGTCACCCTCGTTGTAAGTTATTTTTGTATGGATAAATATGAAGCTCTGGATTTTTACATTTTCTCCAGTCATCCTCTGTGATGTTCTCTGTGAGGTTATCTTGTTATCCCTGCCCTATTACATATCTCTCCTCAGCCTTAGCACAAAATGAATAGCTATTTATTACCGACATTTAGATTGGCTACCCATAATCAGATTTGGAGAGAGATCCTGGTTTGAGGATATGATGTATATTTCCATATCTATTTTTAGTTCAAACCCTTTAAAAAGCAGGGCTATCATTTTACTATTTAGGGCTTATTTCCCTTTTCTCTGAGATAAGATAAACATGTTTTTTTCTGGCAGTATGACGGATTCGTTGAGGGTTCCTCTTGCTGTAAAAACTGATTTTGTGTGGACCATACTTGACATCATGCAGTGGAGCTTAAAGGAAGAAAGGAAAAGCTTTCGATGTTGGCGAGGGGAGAAATCTTTGAGTAGACAGTGTGCAAAGTTTCTCTGTGGGCAGGACCGAGATGGGCTCAACTATGGGACTGAGGCCAGGTGAGGCCCTTGGACCTGAGTCTCGCCAGAAAAAAAAGAACACCTGGAAGGAATCTGGTAGGCTCTCAGCTCAGTGGAATCCTGGCTCCCTGTGAAAGCAAGCCCAGTCCCACCAGGAGTGAACCATCATCAGGTTAGACGCCCACGTTTTCAGCGATTAAGATGAATGAAATGTAAGCTTACAGTCAGAGATCACCAATCACACAGGAAATAATCCTCTCTATAAGTGAAAGGCAGTAAAGAGGAATAAACAATAGACTTAGATCTTCTGGGTTGAAATGATCAGAATTTATCAGATACAGAATACAAAATAACTATATAAAAAACATCGTTTAAAATTAAATATATATTTCACTTAAATGTGTTCACAATGAAAGACTATAAAAAATGGCAAGACAGGTTTTGCAAAGGAACCAGTAGTACTCTTTTTTTCCCAACATATTGAGCAATAATTCACATACAATCCATTGCACCCATCTTGAATGTATAATTCAATGAGTTTTGACAATTGGTTATGCCTGAAAAGCATTACCACTAGCAACACCAGGCATTGCTCTCGATCTATATTGTTACCTGATGCCCCTTTGCAGTTGATCTTTCCCTCTCCCACAGGTTTTAAGAAAACACGATTTGGTTAGTGTCACTATTACATACTTCACATTTTCTAGAATTGTAGTAATATAATCATATATTATGCATATTTTTGGATGTGCTTCTTTGATTCAGCATAGTGATTTTGAGGTTCATCCACTTTATTGTATGTATCAGTAGCTTGTTTCTCTTTATTAGTTATACCAATTTTTGTTTATTTATTCCCCAATTTGGATTATTTCCAGTTTGGGGATATTGTGAATAAAGATCAATAAACGGGTATGCAGAAGTCTTTGTGTGGGCATATGTTGTTGTTGATGTTGTTGTTATTATTATTATTATTATTTCAGTACCAGGGATACCAGGGATTGAACCCAAGGGAGCTTAACCACTGAGCCACATTCCTAGTCCCCTTTTTCATGTTATATTTAGAGACAGGTTCTCACTAAGTTGCTTAGGGCCTCACTAAGTTGCTGAGGCTGGCTGTGAATTTGCGATCCTCCTACTTCAACCTACCCAGTCTCTGGAATTACAGGTGAGTACCACTGCACCCAGCTCATTGGGGTTTTAATTTGTATTTCTCAGGGATGATGTGCTTATGCACCATTCTTATATCTTATTTTGTGAGATGTTTGTTTAAATCTTTTGTGCATTTAAAAGATTGTTGTTTGGGGGCTGGGGTTATAGCTCAGTGGTAGAGCACTTGCCTCGCACATGTGAGGCACTGGGTTTGGTTCTCAGCACCACATAAAAAATAAATAAATAAAATATTAAGAAAAAAATTGTTGTTTTATTGATTTGCAAGAGTTCTTTTTATACCCTGGATATGTATTTTGCTATATATAGCATCTTTTCCCAGTCTGTGGTTTGGCTTATTGTTTACCTAATGGTGTATTTTGAAGAACAAGTTTAGAATTTGGAAAAATTGCTGGGCGCAGTGGTGCACACCTGTAATCCCAGTGGCTTGGGAGGGTGAGACAGGAGGATCGATAGTTCAAAGCCAGCCTCAACAAAAGCAAGGTGCTAAGCAACTCAATGAGACCCCGTCTCTAAATAAAATACAAAATAAGGTTGGGATTGTGGCTCAGTGGTTGAGTGCCCCTGAGTTCATTCCTTGGTACCAAAAATAAAATAAATAACAGACTTAGATCTTCTAGGTTGAAATGATCAGAATTTATCAGATACAGACTTACCAACTCTTTTATAGCTTGTGCCTTTTTGGGGGCTTACGAAAGAAATACTTGTCTATTCCAAGTTTGCAAAGATTTCTTTTTTCCTCCTACATTTTGTTTTAGAAGTTTTATCTTTTACATTTAGGTATGTGATCCATTTTGTACTAAGTTTAGTGTACAGAATAAGTAAAATTTTTACCATTCCAGGCACTATGGTGCACACTTGTAATTCCAGCTAAATGGGATGCTGAGACAGAAGGATCGCAAGTTCAAGCCCAGCCTGGACTTTGAGAACCTGTCTCAAAGTAAAAAAAAAAATTTTAAAAGGCTGGGGATGTAGATCAGTGGTTTAGCACCCCTAGGTTCAGCCCCCAATACCACACACATATACAAAATTCATTTATTTTTTTCTCTTATAGGTCATCAATTGTTATAGCACCATTTATTGAAAAGACTTTTCTTTCCTTATTGGATTTTCCTGCACCTTAGTTGAGACATCAATTAATTATATATATATATATATATATATATATATATATATATATATATTTCTGACTATATTCTGTTCTTTTTTTATTAGTTGACTTTAAAAAAATTTTTTTACAAATATATATATATATATATATATATATATATATATATATATATTTAGTTGTAGTTGGACACAATATCTTTAATTAATTAATTTATTTTTATGTGGTACTGAGGAGCGAAGCCAGGGCCTTTCCTGTGCTAGGCAAGCACTCAATTGCTGAGCCACAACCCCAGCTTTGATCATTAGTTGATTTTTATAATTTTACAATAAGTAGAAATCAGGCAGTGATATCCCCCCTTTTTTTTTTTTTTTTAATAGAGTAGGTTAGGGGCTGGGATCGTGGCTCAGCAGTTGAGTGCTTGCCTAGCACATGCAAGGCCCTGGGTTTGATCCTGAGCACCACATAAAGATAAATAAATAAAATAAAGATATTGTGCCCAACTACAAATTAAAAATAAATATTAAAAAAATAGTGTAGGCTATTACATTTTAATTTTTCTTATGCACTTTAAGATTAGCTTGGCAATTTCTATAAGATTGTCTACTAGGATTTTGATTGGCCTTGTTTTGAGTCTATAAATCAATTTGGGGATAATTGATGTCCTAACAATACTATGTCTTTCAATTTGTAACCATGGTTCTCAAGTATTTTATGGTTTGGGGCTCTAGTTTATGTGGAATTGACTTTTACAATTTAATTTTATGGTTTTTTGTGACTAATTATTAATATATAATTGACTTTGCCATATTTAATAATCATCTTACTAAATTTACTTATTAGTTCTAGTAGTTATGTTTTACATCCTTCAGAATTTCTTAAATTATCATGTATTCAACAAATAAGAAATTTATATTTTCTTAATATTTGTGACTTTTATTTATTTGTCTTGCCTTATTGCAATGGCTAAGATGCCAGTACAATATTGGACAAGAGTGGTAAAAGCAGGCATCTTAACAATGTTCTCACTCTTAGGTCAAAAGCATTCCATTTCTTAACAATAAGTATTTTAGCTGGAGACTTTCCATGGATAAACTTTGTCAGATTGAAGAATTTCTCTTTTTCTAATTTGCTGGCAGTTTTTAAAAATCATATATTATTGTTGAATCATGTTAAAGCTTTGGTGTCCCGGCATGTTGGTGCATGCCTATAATCTCAGTGGCTCTGGAGGCTGAGGCAGAAGAATCATGAGTTCAAAACTAGCCTCAACAATTTAGGGAGGCCCTAAACAACTCAGTGTTACCATGTCTCTAAATAAAATATAAAAAAGGAGACGGGGATGTAGCTCAGTAAAATGTTGAGTGACCCTGAGTTTAATTCCCAGTACCCCCTACCCCACCAAAAAAAAAAAGCTTTTGTGACTATGAAAATTACTTTATGTTTTTTTCTCCTATCATACTAATATGGTGATTGTATTCATATGATTGATTTTGTACATTTAAACTACCTTGCTTTTCTTGGGGTAAACTTTTCTTAGTCATAATGTATTAATTTTTAAAATATATTGTTGAATATCATTTATTAATATTTTGTTTAAAAATGTATTCTATGCTTATGAGGAATATTAATATCTTATTTTCCTTTTTTGTAATGTCTGTTTCTGGTAGCAGAGATATGATCATTGCATAACAGTGTACCTATCTATTAGCTCATTAATTTTAGTTTCTTGTCATATTTTATTGTTCTTCATAGCACTGATCAATATCCAATGTATATATTCACTTGTTAATTTGCTTATGGTCTGTCCTCCTCTCTAGCATATGACCATATGAAAAACGTCTTTGCCCTTTTTTTTTCTTTTCTTGATTCTAGGCTAGGAAAGATTTGAGTAGATTTTCTCAAATGTCTAAGTTGTGGAGAAATGCCTTAGAGAAATAAGAGGACCGTCTTTCCAATTGAAATGAGACATGGAAAAGTTGTGTGCTCTGTGATAGCTAAGCTATGGAACCAACCTAGATGCCCTTCAACAGATGAATGGATTTTTAAAAAATTGGCTTATATACACAATGTAATATTATTCAGCCATGAAGAAGAATGAAATTATGACATTTTTCGGTAAATGGGTGGAACTGGAGACTATCATGCTAAGCGAAATAAGCCAGTCCCAAAAAACCAAAGGCTGAATGCCTCAGATATATGGAGGCAGGAGGAGGGAAGAATAGAAGTTCAGTGTATTAGACAAAGGGAAATAAAGGGAAGGGAGGGGAAATGGGAATGGGAAAGACAGTAGAATGAATTGGACATAACTCTCCTATGTTTATATATGAATACACGACCAGTGTATCTCCACATCATGTATGACCATAAGAATGGAACCCTAATTAGAATAAGTTACACTCCATGTATGTACAATATGTCAAAATGCACTCTACTGTCATGTATATCTAAAAAGAACAAATTAAAAAATTTAAAAAGAAAAACCTTTATGGTAACAACTTAAGTTGTTCTAATTTTGCGAGCATGGTGAAAAACCATTTACATTTTTATATGAAGACTAAAAAACTAAAGAATTAAAATTGTAAAAACACATTTGTATATTGAGTAATAGGGGTAAAATGGGTTATCAAAAAATAAAAATGTGAAGAAGAATGGAAAAACAAAACAAAGAAAGATTGTGTGCTGGGGAGTCAGGCTGCCCCTATTTCAATACTGGTACTACCATTTACTACATGACCTTAGGCAAGTTACCATGTCACTTTTTGCATCAGTTTTTTAATATGTAAACTAGAATAAGAACAGTACCTACCTTGGTGAGTTGTAAGAATCAGGTGAATTGAGCTGGGCATGGTGGTATACACCTGTAATCTGAGCTACTCAGGAGGCTGAGGCCGGAGAATCATGAGTTTGAGGACAGCCTGGGTATCGTTTCAAAATAAACAAACAAAAAGGACTGGAGATGTAGCTCAGCGCTAGAGCAACCCTTTGTTCAATTGATAGATGGGAAACATTAAAAAATGCTTGTTGACAAAGGAGGTGATGTGCATGTCCTTTGGGTGGCTAAGCATCTCAGCTGAATCCTTGGAACCAGAAGTGGGGCTTCCCTACATACTATGCTTTATTTTATTTTATTTTGGGGGGGATACTAGGGATCGAATTCAGGGCCTCACACATGCTAGGCAAGTGCTCTACCACTGAGTGACATCCCCAGCCCCTTTATTTTTTTAAATTTTATTTTGAAACAGGGTTTCCCTAAGCTACCTAGGCTTCCCTCCATCCTCTTGCCTCATTCTCCAGAGAAGCTGGGATTATAGGCATGGCCACCATGCCTGGTAGCACATATTCTTTTGTTTCATGCATGGCCAGTCTTATTTGCTTGATGACTGACTCTGTGCACGCCTCAGCTCCAATCAGGAACAAAGTTTCTGTTGTAACTTCATGTCTGATATGATGCTGTTTTACACAGTGCCTGACTGGGTTCTCCTCAATCCAGATGACATACTGTAAGAAAATCAGAATGAAATATATCTGAAAAACACTATATAAGAGACTTTATATACACAGTTACTCATAATTAACTGAAATGTACAATAGTCTCATTTTAGTATGATTTCTCCTTTCCTAGTGGTTGACAGTAGACCTATAGCCATGGGTCCTGTTCCAGTGGGTTTTCTGGTTTTCACTTGTTTTATTCTTGTCTGTCTTCAGCTAGATTATCCTTTTCTGAGGTCCCACACTGTCCCAGGTAAGCAGCTGACATATTGTGGGGGACTTTGCCTGTAGCTGTCCAGAGATTACAGGGACTTTATTTACTTCTTCTCTGAATCAGTATGTCCAATTGTAGTATAAAAATTGACTGCTCTGCCAAGCGCAGTGGCCCATGCCTGTAATCCCAGTGGCTATGGACGCTGAGTCAGGAGGATCGAGAGTTCAAAGCCAGCCTCAGCAACAGTGAGGTGCTTGACAACTCAGGGAGATTTTATCTCTAGATAAAATACAAAAAAAAAAAAATAGGGCTGGGGTGTGCCTCAGTGGTTGAGTGCCCCTGAATTTAATCCTTGGTACAAAAAAAAAAAAAGTACTGTCCTACTAGCAAAAACAAAAAACTGTGTTTCTGCTGCTTTTTCTCTGCTTTTGATGTTTCTTCACCCTATACATTCTATGTGAATGCTTTTTTTAGCGTCTCATCTCCAGGACTGCTGAGTAGGAATTTCTCTTCTTCAATGCAGGAAGCAACTTAGAAAGTCCATATCAAGTACAGCATTATGAAGAATATTCTGTCTTCCAGAAAGTTAAAACAAACCCATTAGGGTTTACATAGGGAAACCTGGTCTCCCCCAAGCTCTACCATTTATGTTAATGCAGGCTTGTTTGGAGGTGAAATAATTGGATTAGTACACCCAGGTTTGAATGGACTGACTGGTGGTGGTAACTGTAGACTGGGTGGGGTGGGTCACTGGGAATATACCCTGGAAAGGTTCATCTTGCCTGTGGTTCCTTCACCTCTTTCTGTTTCTTGGATGCTTTGAATGGAGTAGTTTCCCTTTGCCACACCCTTCGATGTTCTGCCTCACCTTGGGCTTAGAGCAATGGACCCAGCTGAACATGGACAGAAATTGTGAGCCAAAATGAATTTTCCCTTTTCTAAGTTGTTCTTGTCATGTATTTTGGTCACAGTGATGCAAAACTAACTAACCCAAAACTTTACTATGGTTTTCCATTTTGTACTTCAAAGTATCCCCTTGGATGAAACCATAGAACGAAGGTCAAAGATACCAGCAGGAACGTGCCACCTACTTATTAATGCTTTAATAAGGCTGTGTTACATTAGTATAAAAATGTCCAGGTAGAATTTATAAAAACTTAAGTCACTCAGTTTTTATTCTCATTATATCTATGAAGCAGACCCATTAGTTTTAACTAGGTTTAGGTTTCTGGAGTCTCCCATTCTGGGTAACTAAGATGGTCCTGACTTATCTAGTTCTTTTGAACTCCCTGCACATTTATCACTACCTTCTGGAAAACACCCAGTCTTCAAACCACCCTTGAAGATAGGGTCCACCAAAGTCCAGTTCTTCTAAGTTTGGTCCTTAAATCTTTCCAATAGCTTCAGATCTCTGAGTGGAAGAATCCAAAGGGACTGATCTGTGGCCTGGGGTTGGTATCGACATCACACTGTAGATAAAAGGTAAAATAAAATACACATAAGAAGAAAGCAAGCTCTGAATCCCAGATGTGGGGTGGGCCTTTAAGGTCTTGGAGTGATAATTACTTATTTTATGAAGGCTTATCTTTTATTCAAAAGAACAACCACAGTAATGATGTACGTCTGGATGTACTGAAATGTTATTTCCTATAAAGACGAATAAAAACAAAAATCAAATGAGAAAAACAAAGAACAGCCTTTGTTTCGCTAGTCTTGGTCTCATTGCCTTGTATCTTGAAGTACTTGTACCAGACTCATCTACTGTTACTTTTCCTGGCATTGTCCCTGATTGGAGGTCATGCATTCCATGAATCTATCTCATGGCTACAGCTGATGACCAAATTCCCTGTTAATCAAATTATTTCCAAGAGACACAAAAAAGCATTGTCGGAGCTGAAATTTGTGTGGACATAGTGGTGTCTGTGTCTTGCCATGCATAAGAAGGGCTCATGCTGCAAAGCCAGTCAATGTGGAGAAGCAGGCAAAGGGAGAAGATGCCAGAAAGAAGGGAAGCGCTCCCATAGCCCAGACTGAACAGACTTTCTCTCCTGGGGATAGTCAGTAACTACAATACCACACTCAGCTTTATTTCTTATCATTGAGTCTTTTACTTGGAAGAGTGGTTTAATGTTACCTGCAAACTACAGGGCTCTGAAAACAGCATCCCTTTGGGTGCCTGACAGTAAGCTCAATCTCATTCAACTCTACAGATAGCCCAGAAGAACACCAGGCCCCAGTAGGGACTCAGCAAATTGGTTGACACTCACATTTTACCTTCAATCCTTCTAAGTGCTTTCAACCATACAATTTCACTCACCTTAGAGTCACTTTGTCTTGTTGATTTTCTTTAACTATAGAAAAACAAAGTTCCAGAAGTCCACCAATCTTAGAAGTAAGAATTACTGGCCACAGTGTGATCTGAGGACATCAGGAAGGCCACCTGTTTGCACATCTCTCTTCCTTATCTCGCTAATCTCTGAAATAGTATTAGAATTATTCCTGAAGTCATTTTGGTCTTCCAAGTTGTTAACTAAAATACAAATAGGCAGGCCAGTATTTCCTAAGATGTGATCCATTAAAAGTCTCATCTCTGAAGATCTCCATGGGAAAAAAAAAATAAAGACAAATAAGATACTCAGCAAATTGTATTCCCATCTTGGAGGTTAACAGGACTCTGCAGCATGCCAAAGGCTCTGAGAAGTCCTGCAGTAAAGAAATCTCTTTATGCTAGTTTTGGTAGAAGTAAGAATGACACAGTCATTAAGGATACTGGCTTAGAATTGTGACTGCCCCCCACCCACCATTTTTTTTTTTTTACTTAAAAGTGGGGATAATAGTAAGTTGTGTCTCAAAGTGTTACTGTGAGAATTATATAAGATAATGAATAAAATTCATCTGATCAGCACAGAGAAGAATTTTCAAGTATAGCTGTTTTTATTATTAATGTAGCATTTTCTAAACTTATTGGCCAGTGTCTGTTGAACACAAATCACTTATTGACACTGCTCAGATTACTTACTTTGGGAGGAAGAAAGCTGCTTAAGACAGTAAGGAAGCAAGAACCACTAAAATTTAAGAGCAAAATGGACAAAGGCGACTTTGCTCATGTTATAATTATGTTTAATTAGGTGATCATAAATTTAGGTATAGCCATCTCTCCAATCCAACTTGTAACTGGACCCTGTTCATAACTATGATAGTGAGCGTTTAGCCAGCCCTGTGTGTAAGAATCATTCTAAATGCTCCTAAGTGCACTATTTCACCTAACCTTCAAAATGATCTTTCAGGAGAAGATGCATGTATAATCTCATCTTTATAGGTAAGAAATCTGAAGTTTAGAGATATTAGGCAACTGGCCCAAAGAAGTGGCCAAGGCAGGCTTTAAGCCTACATCTGGCTGACGCAAGGACCTCACTCCTGGCTACCACACCCCATGGGATCAGATAGGGGTGACTTAATTTACTGAAAACCCAATGTGCCTGGAGAGCCATAAATGTCACAAATAATTCATGTAATACTTCTTCTACTAAAAAGTTGACCATGTTCCTATTCTACAAAGAGATCAATATGACCCTCAGGCAGAGTTGGCTTCATGGAACCTGCGTTTAGAGGGGTCCTGTGTTTGTTTAATGCTCTGCTGTTGCCTTCTTGAAATCTTTAAGCATCTTTGAAGAAGGGGATCCATATTTTTTTTTCAAAATATGGGCATTGACCGCTGCACACTGATGGTCAGTCAGTGCTGCCCTCAAATATCTTCCCTTCTTTTTGTGAGTCTGAAGATTGTAGAATTCATGCTAGAGTGAGGGGGCCACTCCTTTCTATGAGGGCAGCATTAATGGCATCATATTTTCAGGATCCTAGAAATAGAAACCCACAAATTAATATTTGCAAGTATTACCTAGTGACAGGACAGTGTTAGAAAATGAATTAAATAGTAATAGAGTTGGAGTAGGAAATAAAAACATGCATTTGTACTGCATCATAGCATTACTTTTTGTGTGTGTGTGTGTACCAGGATTGAACCCAGGGGCACTTAACCACTGAACTACATCCCCGTTTTATATATATGAATATATAAACGCGCGCGTGTGTGTGTGTGTGTGTGTGTGTGTGTGTGTGTGTGTATGAAAGGGGCTCCCTAAATTGCTGAGGCTGCCTTTGAACTCGCGATTCTCCTGCCCCAGGTTTTCGAGCTGCTGGGGTTACAGGCGTGTACCACCACACCCAGGGAAACTTGCTGTCTTTCCTTTTAAGTGTTCATGACAACCGCAGCATCGATCTCACTATCAGAGGATAAATACCCTGAGACATATCACATCTGGATACCACCACTCTGCACAGTAGAGTCCAGAGAAATATACCAACCAGATAATAAAGTAAATGTTTATAGCCACACTATGGTTAAGATGCTGGCTTAATTTAATATGTCTTGTCGAGTAAGAAATTGCCATTGAGTTCATTTAATGTGGGTAGGGGTACAGCACTTAATTACCATCAAACTTTGGGACAAAACACCAAGAATACCTCCAAGGAGGAGAAATTGTCAGGGGACTTTCCCCTTGTCTGTCCACATATTGGTTCTTTGCACCTATCCTTTCTTCTTGCCATAGGAAGGTTCTCTGCAAGTGACAGGGAAAACGGCTGCTGCCTACCCAAGGTTTGCATCCTTGCAGTTTGCAATCCAAAGGAAAGCGCCTCCTCACAGCAAATCATATTGAAAGGCTCGGACTGGCTCTACTTGGGAGAGATATTTATATGTTAGACCAATCATTGTGAACAAAGGGATAGGGACCCTGTGATTGCTCAAACGTGTCACATGCCCACTTATGAAGCCAGAAGTAGGTAGCACATTGATTGAAAAAGCCACAAGAGGGTTGCCTCATTTCTTTTTATTTTGCTGTTTATCTGACATTCAAATTTAGCTGGAGGTGGGCTGGGGTTTTAGTGCAGTGGTAGAGAGCTTGCCTAGCACATGTGAGGCCCTGGGTTTAATCCTCAGCACCACATAAAAAATAAATGAATAAAATAAACATAAAAAACAAAAGTTACCTCATTAAAAAAAATTTAGCTGGGTATTTGGTATCTTATTTGATAAACCTGCCCCCAGAATCACAGGGGTCGGAATGGAGCGATTTCTGATAGAACCAGTGGTTGTGGACCAACAACATCAACAACAACAAAAAAGAGACAGACACCAGCTCAGTGCTATTGGCTTCATATTCAGGCCCCAAAGTATGTATGAATCTCAGTTTCAAATTCCAGGGGGAAATGAGTTTCTTCTTGCTGAGCTCTAATCCCATTTTCAGAGTCTACCCGTTTACCTGTGACATGACAACACCTCTTGATGCTCTAAATTGATTACTTTTGCCATCATTGATTTCTGTGTCCAAAAGCTATTGAAATTTTACTAAAAACTTTAAATTAATTTTTCTAGTCAAACGAACACTCATGAATCTAGACAGATTACAAATGCTTAGGCTATTTATGCATTGGGATTTACTATATTAAATGTTCAATATAACATTTTTGTTTTAAATGGAACAAAAAGACGAGTTGTCCTTTTCTTTCTTTCTCTTAACAAACCAGGGTATACTTTTTTAAAATGTTGAACAAGAAAAATAGATTTTGCTAAAGGCCTATACAGTCAAATCCTATTGCAGAAATTAATCTATTTAATTGAAAAATATTTAAGGGAACTTTAGCCATGGGCTCAGATATTGCAAACAATATCAGATAGAATTAAATTATTGTACAAAAGGGAAATTTGGATGGCCCCCTGCAATATATTGAAATGTAATTTATTCTTGGAAATCAGGCTTAAGAATTGTGACCTTGAGGTATATTTTAAAATGAAGATAAAAAATTTCTCTTTCTCCTTTTCTTAGTCTTCTGCAGTCCTCTTGCCCTCCCTCGGATCTTCATGCTCGTGTAAGACATGATAAAAATGTAGAAAAAATAATCTAGAATAGTGCTGTCCAGTGGGAATATAATATGAGTCAAATATGTAATTTAAAATTTTATAATAACTACATTTATAAAAGTAAGAAGGAGATGCTGGAGAAGTAGCTCAGCCATAGAGTGCTTGCCTAGCATCTATGAGGCCCTGGGTTCAAATTCTAGCATTGCAAAAAAAAAAAAAAATTAAAAAAATTAAAAGTAATAAAGAATAGGGGCAAGCAATTTGAGCATTCTTTTTTATTTAACCTCTCATATCTAAACTATCTTCATTTCGGCATGTCATGAATATAAAAATTATTGTGATATTTTATTCTTTTTTATACTCATAGCCCATCTCAATTTGGGCATTAACTTTTCATTGGAAATATTTGATCTGTAATGTAGATTTCCTAAAATTTACAGAGAAAAAAGATATTCACAGACTTACGTTGCTCTAAAAATATTGAATAACATCCCAATAACTAAATAGAGTATCAGCTTTTAAAGTGGAAATTCATTAAAGTTAAATAACATTAAAAACCCAGTTCCTCAGTCATGATGGCCGCATTGGACTCCCACACGTGGCTACTGGCTGCTCTACTAGATAGCACAACACACAGGTCCCTCCGCTTCCTAGTGGAATTTCAAAAACTCATTCTAACTTTAACTGAAGTATATGTGAATGATTTCCTTGTGTTTATAAGGACTCTTACTGTTTCAGTGTTTAATTGTTACCATAACAAATCATTACAAACTAGTGCAGTTCATAAATGTATTAGTTCACAATTCTGCAAGTCAAAATCTGATACATTTCATTGGGTTATAGCTGAGGCATTGGCAGGGCTGTGTTCCTTGTGGAGGGTCTTTTTCCTTTTCCCAGAGGCTGCCTGAATTAATTGTACCAAGGCCCCCTTCTCTGTCTCCAACATCCCTGTGACTCTTCTTCCACTGTCAAATCTCTTTCCTGCCATATTTTAATAGGTGTATGGTACAGTCTCATTATAGCTTCAATTTTCATTTTCCTGACCATGTGATAATTTGCTGTTTATCTTTTCTAGGGAAGCATCTGCTAAAACATTTTACCCATATTTAGAGCTTGTTTGTTTTCTTATGATTCAATTAGGAAAATTCTTGACTTGCAGTTATTACGCCTTTATGAGATATATGATTTGAAAATGCTTTCTCTGCCCACCTACCTGGTTTTTCAAATATCTTTTGACTATCTTTCAAAGAGCTGAATATTTAGTTTGAAGTAAAATTTATCAACATGTTCTCTTTTGGAGTGTGCTTTCGACGTTAAATTTAACAAATCTAATGCCTAGTTAATGTTCTTCCAGAGGTTTGATCAAAAGGATCCTTTTGTTATGCTTTACATGTGGTACAAGGAATGAAGCTTTTTTGTGTGTGCATGTGGACCTTCAAGTTGTCCACCATTTATTTTTAAGATTATTCTAAATTTAAAGATTATTCACTGAATTTATCTGTGCCTTTACTGAAAATCAGTTGGTTCTATTTCTGAACTCTATTTTGTTCCATCTTTATGCTGATACCAACCTGTCTTGATTAACTTTAATAAAATCTTGAAATAAATTTAAGTCCTCCAATTTTGTTCTTTAAAATTAATCAGATTATTTTAGCTGCTGCTATGAATTCTAGATCCTCTATGTCAATTTCTGAAATAAAAAATGCTTGTGGCATTTTGATTGGGTTTGAGTTGGTGTTTGGAACAAACTGACATCTTAATAATTTGTGTCTCTGAGCCATAAACATGATATTGCTGTAATATTTTAAAGATTTTGGTGTATAAGTTTTGCATGACTTTTGTCAGATTAACTCCCAAGTATTCATTTTTTAACATTTTAAAAATTCTATTTTGATTGATTGTTGTTAGCATATGCAAATTCAACTGGTTTTAGTATATTGATCTCATATTCTTTAATCTTATTAAACTCACTCATCAATTTTAGTAACTTTTGTGGATTCCATTGCATATTCTGCATAAATAATCTATGAACAGGGACAGTTTATTATTTCCTCTTTACACTTGATACCTTTATTTTTTTCTTGCTCAATTGCATTGGTGAGAACCTCTAGTATAATATTGAATAGAAGGTGTAAAAGCAGAAATATCTGCCTACTCCTGTCTTTTTTTCCTTAGTATTTGATTTTGGGTCATTTTCATTGCATAAACTTCACATTCAGTATCTTTTCTTCTGCAATCTCTAATATGTTACTAATCTCCCCACCCCCACTGTATTGAAGAAGCTTACTGGGTGATTCTAACAAGCAGATAGGAAGCCCACAGAAAATAGGAAGGGGAAAGATCCTTCTCCCTAAACTAACCTGGCAGGTTCTCTTCAGTTTTTGTATTGGCAGACCCTAACATAAAATTAGCAAATAATGTAGAAACGTGGTTTTAAAAGTCTCAAATCTAGTACCACAAAGCAAAGTATAGAGGATGGATAAGGGTTGAGAAAAAAAATAACTGGCATCAAGTATGTGATATACTTAAACTGTGTCAGTTCAGTAAAACTGGAATTAGTTTCCTTTCTCTGCACAGTCCCAGGTTAGAAACTGTCAAAAAAAGAAAAAGAAAGAAAAGGAAGGGAGGAAGGAAGGAAGAAAAGACTCTTAGTGGTGCAAGCAATTTGGAGGGCAAAGGTGAAACAGTGGCTCTGAAGGCTGGGGCGGGCAGACAGTGCTGTCGCGTGTCATATAGGTGGTGATCACCAATGTGCTGGTTAGCCAGGTTGGTGGAGTGGCAACTGGACCCACAGAGAGACTCCACATACTGCTGTTTTCTGTTTCAGTTTCTCTGATCTCTGGATCAGGTGGTGAAGGCATAGCTTCAAGATAAAGTGCACCAGCTTGTCCTACAGGACATCTGCATCATTGAATCTGGAGGCTTGGAGGTGGTGGAGAAAAACATGGATTCTAGACCCTCCTCTTCGTTCCAGCTCAGCCTCATAGATTGTAGCTTGTCCTTAGTTCTCTTATTTCATATCCATCTTTGCTTTTCAACTACTTGCCTTAGGCACTTGACATTCTGGCCCCAAAGAAATAACAGCATCATGGAGACTCCCACCACCTCCTATAATTTATAAGGTTACTAAATCCCTGTTTTTTTTTTGTTGTTGTTGTTTGTTTGTTTGTTTATTTTGTGTGTGTGTGTGAGAGAGAGAGAGAGAGAGAGAGAAAGAGAGAGATAGAGTTGGTGAGAGACAGAGAGAAAGAAGATATACATACCCTAGTGGTTCTGCTTTTCTTCTGATCAAACCCTTACAAAAGCAGTACAATAAAAAGGGAATTACAACATGTTTGGTATTAAAAAGCTGTTAGTCCTCTCCTAGGATTGAGGTCAACTATCTTAGGACACTCTTTGACCATTCCATATGGTCCCAACAGAAATGTCAATCATGATTCTCATCGTCTCCAATTCTCTAGCTACAGTGATTGTTCATAAGGTGAATAAGTTAGCTATACCACCTTTTAATGAAATTGCATGTATGAACATTAAGAAAGAGGATTTTCTTTCCTTTTTATCATAAGTTGCAAGTATACCTATGTGGGTTAGCCAAAGTCCTCTTTCTAGCCATTTGGAGTCAATCTATTTTGTTAGTTTCTCAGCAGAAGTGTACCAGAGTAACAGAAAAGAGGGAAAAACAAGCAAAGCAGAGAGTTGGAGTGTGATTGGGGCCCTGACACTTCACTTGAACTACTAAATCCTGCTGTGCTACTACTGTACTTCCAGTTCCATAAGCCAAAGTTCTCCCATTTTTCTTAGGCTAATTTGAACTGGGCTTTTGTCACTTGCAACAAATGATTTCTGACTAAAATATTCACAACCTCCTGTGAGCTGGGTAATTTTTTTCATTTCGTAAACAAGGACTCAGTGGTCCAAAGAAGTTAAATGACTGATCCAGATTTTCAAATTTGTGATTTATAATGATGCACACTAAAACTTTTATTTACATTTGCAGACATTATAACCCCAGAAACAAATGCATTTTTACCTGGCAGCTGAAACAATTCTATTCCATAGACATAAAATTGCAAGTACTACCTTGATGAAGATCATTGTTTCTTATGATAGAAGAGAGTACCAACAAAAATAAAATATTACCTGCTTCAATTTTTAACATTTATAAATAATCACTGAAGTCAAGGATCAGCAAACCACAGACTATAGGCCAAATCCAGCCCATCACCTATTTTTGTAAATAAAATTTCATTGGAACACAATCCTGCCCTTTTATTTATGTATTGTCTATGGCTGCTTTTCATTACAATGGTATAATTGAGTAGCTGTCTGAATCCATATGCCTGGCATGAAAAATCTAAAATATTTACTATTTCACTCTACAAAAAGTTTGCTGAACTCTAATCCAAGCCATTGCTGGAATTAATGTTTTTGTTCATTTAAACATGATACCAGTAATGTGGTGCTTAGTACACCAGACAATGTATGTTCCTACAGTACACAATCCAATCCAGATTGTGGGTATACCAACACATCTCTCTCTCTTTTTAAAAAAATATTTTTATTAGTGCATCATAGTTATACATAATTGTGGGGTTTATTTTGACATAGTCATGTAAGTGCTATTACCATACAAGTTCTGTGTGGCTCTTAGGGTGACAGAAAGTTGTATGAGACAAAAGGGAGAAAATGAGAGAAAAGGGAGGATTCTTCTAATCAGCAACCAGATTCAATTGATTTTAAAAAGCTGTTTCTAGGGCTGGGGATATGGCTCAAGCGGTAGCGCGCTCGCTTGGCATGGGTGCGGCCCGGGTTCGATCCTCAGCACCACATACAAACAAAGACGTTGTGTCCGCTGAAGAACTGGAAGAATAAATATTAAAATTCTCTCTTTCTCTCTCTCTCAAAAAAAAAGCTGTTTCTATACACACAACAAAGATGTTGTGTCTGCCGAGAACTAAAAAAAATATATATATTAAAAATTCTCTCTCTCTCTCTCTCTCTCTCTCTCTCTCTCTCTCTCTCTCCTCTCTCTTAAAAAAAATAATAATAATTGTAGCTAACTTTTCTGAGAATTCCATGTGTCAACACCATATTAGGAAATTTGTATTGATTATGTAATGTCATACTAGTGGAAAACCAAACTGAATGATATGTTGTTTGTAAGAAGAATCCAAAGATACAGATTTAAAGGATGGGAAGGCAACTTCAGGTGGGGAGGAGGGAAATTGTTTTTTAACCTTCATGTGTTACATTCAACATGACAATCCAGGAAGAAATTAGTTGTAATACATCTTGTAATCAGCAGAGAGATCTGGGTAAGAGATGGAGATTTATGTGTATTCAGAGGAGTAGAAGAAGATGATCAGGATACAGAGAAATATGGAGTGCATTTAAGGAGTGGCCAAAGACATGGGAGGCCAACTAGGAGATTATGGTGTCAATGAGGCTGATGGCAAGTACCATTTTAAGGATATGAATAATTTATAGTGACAATAAAAATCTCAGCTTGTAAAGATGATATAATTTGCTCATAAACCTCTCTACATCAAATAAACTGGCAACTGAGTATGGACAGCAAAAATGTTTAGAAATATAAGAACTTGATAAAATTATAGTTGCAATTTCAAAAACTTCTTTTTCTGAGTTGGAAAAGCTCACTACACACACACACACACATACACAAAGTAAGGACAGAGGGGAATTGAATAATATAAGCAATAAACTATATTCATAAAATCATGTGTCATTCACATCTTGCCAATACAGAGTGTGCATTTTTGTAAGGCTATAAAAAGTCCAAAACTTGAGCTGGGTGCGGTGACACATGCCTGTAATCCCAGCAGCTCAGGATGCCAAGGCAGGAAGATCAGGAGTTCAAAGCCAGCCTCAGCAAAAGCAAGGTACTAAGCAACTCAGTGAGACCCTGTCTCTAAATAAAATATAATATAGGGCTGGGGATGTGGCTCAGTGGTTGAGTGCCTTTAAGCTCAATCCCTGGTACTCCCCCACAAAAAAGTTCAAACCTTGATACATTTGACTACAAAAAAAAAAAAAAAAAATTGTTAAAATATAGAACATTTGCAGGCCATGAAAAAATTAGAAAAAAGTAATAAATTGTTGACCTAAAACAACTTAATATGTTAGAAGTTAAGAAATATTCTCTTAAATAACCTTGGCATTAAGAGAAATTTAAAACTGAAATTTACATGCTATGCTATCTTGAAAGTGTGTAGAGAAGACTATTTCCCATTAAGTATTTTATGTTAAAACTGTTCTATTTATATTCAGGGGAAAAAAGCATAACCTAATTTCTCCATGTTTGAATAAAAACAAAAATAACTTAGAACATTCTTTGGGGTTGAATTTTTCTTCCCCCAACCCCAAATTCAAGTGTTGAAGTCCTAACCCCCAGCACCAGAATGTGACCATATTTGGAGATGGGACCTTTAAAGAACCCACTTCAATCTAATGTATGAAATATGATATGTCAAGAGCTTTGTAATGTTGTGAACAACCAATAAAAAAAATTTAAAAAAAAAATTTAAAAAAATTTTAAAAAAAAGAAGTAATTAAGGTAAAGTGATCTCATATGGGTGGGTCCCAATCCAACATGACTGTATACTTCTAAGAAGAGATTAGGACACCCACAACACAGAGACCAAGAAAGGATACCTTGAGGACACAGCAAGAAGGTGGCCATATGCGAGTCAAGGACAGTGTTCAAAAGAAACCAAACCTGCTGACACCTTCCTCTGGGACTGCCAGCCTCCTAAAGGATTAGAAAATCAATCCCTGTGGTTTAAGGCACCCTGACAGAAGCATTTTGTTATTGAAGTCTTAGCAAACTAAGACTGACATATTAAGGATGAGTAAAAGAAAAATAAAATGAACCAAAGAAAGTCAGCACTAAGAATTAATAAAGAGTAGAATAAAATAAAATCAGTAAGATGGAAACACAAAATTAGAAGGGAAAACCCAAAAACGGATGCTATGAAAATGGCAATAAAATAAACTGCTATTAGTCTGAATTGAGAGAAAAAAAGATAAAGAACATACAAGGTTCAGAATCAAAAGTAAGAGGCAGAAAATTAGAACCAAAAAAAAAATGATAAAAATAATTATAAGAATATACTATATGAAATATTGTGGCAACACCTTGGTAACTTAGAAGAAATGGACAATTTGCTAACAAAATAAGTAAAATTGACCCAAGAAGAAATTAAAAATGTGAAAATAATTATTACATCAAAGGTTATAAAAGTGATTTTAATAAAATCCAGTCAGTTATTCACCCTAGGAAAAAAACAAAAAGATTTTACAAAACAGAAGGAAGAGAGTCGTAGTACATGGATGTGAATAAGGCTTATATAATCAAAATAATGTAATCAAATAATAAAAGTTACAATGTAATTACATTGGTGGAACAGGAGATGTGTATTTGAGGTGTGGATAGATATAGAAGAGCCAAATCTTCATCTCTACTAGGAGATGTCATTAGATGGCACCTACAACTGAAGTCTAAAACATACTTGTATTAATATAGACTGTAGAAGTGTGGATGGAAATATCAGAAAAAAGATGGAAATATCAGAAAAAAGAGCTAAAAGAATTGGGAGCAGGGCTGAGGTTGTGGCCCAGAGGCAGAGCTCGACTAGCATGTGTGAGGCACTAGATTCCATCCTTAGTACCACATAAAAATAAAATAAAGATACTGTGTCCACTTATAACTAAAAAACAAATATTCAAAAAAAAAAAAAACTCTTTGAGGGGAGTAGTGCCCCCTGGGAAGCAGGACTCATGAATGCAGAAGGGTGGGCCAGGAGATTCTTGGTTTTTATTGTGAGACTTTGTAATATAATTTGGCCATGTTTGGATCATGGTAGTGACAGGATGTTATGTTTCTTTTTAAAGTTCCACTGCCAGTTGTGTGTAAGGGGAAAGAACAGAAATAGGAAGACTTTTTAGAAAGTGTAATTGTCCAGGCAGGAGATGACAGTGCTTGAATTAGGTGTGTGTGTATTTTTTCCAGTGCTGTCAATGAAACCCAGGGCCTCGTGCATGATGGGCAAGCACTCTACCACTGCCCTATGCCCAGAGTCCCAGGGATATATTTTTGAGGGAAAAATCCATACAACTTACTGATGAGCTGAATCTGGAGAGAGAAGAACAGGTGAGTGATAGAACTGGCCTCTGTCTCCAGCAAGCAAGTGAAGAACCCGAGAGTCATTATTGAAAATAGGAGAAGTCTGGGAACTAGATGAGGCAGAGAAATAAAAAACTCAACTTTGGACATGTTGAGTTGGAGTCTAAAGCGGACTCCCTAGGTCTTAACTCCAGGTTCAGCCCTTACTAGCAGCCTGACATTGTGTAGTGTACTTACTCTCCCTGAGTGTCATTTTCCTCAGGGGTAGAGTAACAATTATATGCATCTCATTAAGTTGTTGTAAAGCTACGAAAGAAACTATTATAAAGGGAAAGCCCGTCACACCTTAAAATGTGCCACAATCATAACATGTAAACTTGTTACTAGAAAAGAAGTGACAGATAGTGCTACAGAGCAGAGAGTTGAAAATTGGAAAGTAATAAGAGCACCCTGGGGACTGGGGATATAGTTCAGTTAGTAGAGTGCTCGCCTCACATGCACAAGGCCCTGGGTTCAATCCCCAAGCACCACACACACACACACACACACACACACACACAGCACACTGGGAAAAAGTAGATTATAATAACATACAACAACAACAAAAAATAGAAAAAAAGAAAGAAAACAAGATAAGCTAAGGTATTGGAAGCAAGATATGAAGGCAAAAACAAAAAACTGTTTTGAACAAAACATGGGCAAAGATTTTAACTCCTCTGGATATGTGGAAGGACTTAACCAAATGTTAATGCCATGGAAGAAATCAGAAAGAACAAAATGATTTTTTTTAGTAGACAACATAGATATTTAAAACTTCTGAATATTAAAAGATAAATAAATAAAATTAAAAGATAGTATAACACACACAAAAACACACAAAAAAGAAAATGACAAATTGGCAAAATATTTTTAAAAATATTACAGCTAAATTATTAATATGACATTACTATAATTTTTTAAGGAAAATATGAGCATGTTGATAGAAGAATTGCCAGAGGAAATAAATAGAAAATTCATGTAAGAAAAACACAAATGATCAATAAACAGATGAATAATTTCAGTCATTTAGTACTATATTAAAAACATATAACCAGGCAGAAAATCTTTTTTCTATATCAAATTGACAAGAATTTCAAAAACTATAATACTAGTATTCCCAAAGAAATAAGTGCTTTTATACTCTTGATACACTGCAGGCAAGAAACTTTCTAAAAAATTTTTGAATTTTTTAGTATCTTTTATTCCAAGGATTTCATTTTTAAGAATGTATTTTAGGAAAATTTAAATATGTCATTAAAAGTAATGATATTGATCTCTTTTTGATAATAAAGAATGTCTAACACAGATTAATCAAAATATAATGTACGGGCTGGGGATGTGGCTCAAGCAGTAACGCGCTCGCCTGGCATGTGCAGGGCGCTGGGTTCGATCCTCAGCACCACATAAAAATAAAATAAAGATGTTGTGTCCACCGAAAACTAAAAAATAAAAAAAAAAAATCTTTTTAAAAAAAAAAACAAAATATAATGTAGGTTATAAACCAGATTTTATTGTGATCCCAATTTTGTCCAAGTGTGTCAGCTTTAAGAAAGATTAAAGCCAAATATGTTGCCAGAAATGGTGGCACAGGTCTATAATCTCAGCTGCTTGGGAGGCTGAGGTAGGAGAATCTCAAGTTCAAGGCCAGCATTAACAACTTAGTAAGACCCTAAGCAACTTATCAAAAACCTATCTCAGAATAAAAAATAAAAAGGAATAGGAGTGTAGAGTATCCCTGGGTTCAATCCCCAATATCAGGAAAAAAAAATTAAAACCCTAGATATGATCTTTTGGTGAAGAATTTGGGGCAGTCTTTATTTCAAATTTAAGCTGCATAAATCCAAATATTTTATAATGAACATATATCATTTCATTAGTATAAAAAATTTAAACTAAAAATGCAAAACAGTACTCTTCAGAATATTTCTATTAGAAAAGCTTTTGTACTCTTGATACAATGCAGGCAAGAAAACTTCCTAGCTGGAATTTTGAAATTGCAGTTTTGTGATGGCTACCTTAGGGTTCAACAGAATATATTCTCCACTTTTGTGAAATAACTTGAGATTCAAAATTATGGCTGATGAATTTTAATACTGTAGTTGTAGTTTATTCATGAAAAAATAATGGATCTATGCAAAGGTCATCAAAGAATATTAAAGCTATTGGTGAAAATTCGGTAGGGAGTTTTATCATGGATGTATTGGCCTGGCAACATCTGGGTTGTTAGGCTGACTTTAGTAGAGGTAGAACAGGTAGACAGTACAGATTTGTGACGTAATAGCAATGACATAGGACCACCCCTGGATAATATTCTTGAATGAAAGAAAGGAAAGAAGAGAAGGGGGTGGGGGAGGAAGATCTAGTCAAGTTTTTAGATCTATCAGTTTACAGAAGTAGAGGGGGAAAGAAGAATAAGCTAAACAGTACCACCAGAAGCTGCGAGCAGAATCCAGATGGTGAGAAAATAAGATAAATGACCTGTGCTTAGGGGAAAATGAGGAGGTGGGGTGGGAGAGATACATAATATTTTTAAAGAAACATAAGAAGTATAATAACCAAGTATGATATATGGTCCTTTTTGGATCCTGATTTGAACAAACTATAAAACGTCCATCTTTTCTAGATTAGTCAGAGGAACTTGAGTTAAGTTCCTTGATAGTAAAGCATCATTTTGTTAATTTGATTGGTAGTGGTAATCACATATCATATTTAAAGTATTCTTCCCTGTTAGATATGAACACCAACGTCTTTGCAAATATAATTATAAGATGTCTGGAATTTGATTTTCAATATTCCAGAATTTAAAAGAAAACAGAAATGGGGCTGGGGATATGGCTCAAGTAGTAGCGCACTCGCCTGGCATGTGTGAGGCACTGGGTTCGATCCTCAGCACCATATAAAAATAAAATAAAGATATTGTGTTCACTTAAAGCTAAAAAATAAATATTAAAAAAAATAAATAAATAAAAGAAAACAGAAAGCTATCTATACTTGGGGGGAACTACATTGATGAAATGAAATTGGCAAAATGTTGGTGATTATTGCAGTTTTGCGATGGCTACATTAGGGTTCAATAGAATATACTCTCCACTTTTGTGTGTATTTGAAAATAACCCTAATTAAAATTTATAAGTAAACTGCTAAAATTATACCACAATATTTAAATTGAAGAAAAATGAATGTTTCTGTTCATAGTTTTAGTATCATTGAGCATTATCCAAATTTGCAAATATGAACATTATTCTTTAGAAATAGAGATCATCTCTGACCAGACAGATATTTGGGAATATTTAGCCCAACCTATAAATACATATAAATATTTGAAAATGGTAAATATTATTAGAGTAAAAACAAATTGTAAGAAGATGCTATTGGAAGAAATGCATCTGAGAAACTAAAGAAGAAAATATAACCTGTAAGACACAACACATAGTCTTTATAAGGTGTTTGGTAAGACTGAGACATTCAGAGTCTCTAAAAAATAAGGGTTTCCCAACTTCTTGCATGTTCAAGGGACAGCTTGGTAGGGAAAAAAAATCATGAGTAATTTTATTTTATTTTATTTTTTGGTTTGTTTGTAGTGCTGGAAATGGGAACCCTGGGCCTTGTGAATGCTAGGCAAGTGCTCTGCCTCTGTGCTACATCCTGGGAATCATGAGCATGTTTGAGGTTTCCTCATTCTCCTTCCAGTATACTGCATGTCTAAATCCTACAGAAAGGTGTTCTTAGTGATTTTTGAAGTTGTAGACCCTAAAATAAACTCACATATTCCACCAAGCATGGAAAAAAACTTGCTGTACACCTGTTCTGCACAACGGAGTGTCAAGAGGGACTAGGTTAATCGGTGTCTCTACCACAGACCCAGCCCCTGCCGCATTACCTGGCACATAGTAAATGCTCAGTGAATATAATTTGACTAGTTGATGGAATACCTTCCTTTTGTCTTTAAATTATTTCCCAATCCTCTCTAACCTGTTCTACATAATAAAGGTTTGATTTTATTGAGAAGTGGCAAATAAAGGCTTTAGATCCCCTGGTGATTAAATACTAAAATCCTCCTAACAATTTTTTTGTTGTTGTTTTTATAGGGCTGCATGAATTCGAAGGGCATTTATAATGCCTCATAATGCTCTAGGATGTTAGCCAAGAACTCCACCATCGCTAGGAGTTTCAAAACCTTGAGAACTTTCCTCCTGGTGTGTTTAAGAGCATTCAAGCTCATTCTGCGCAAGGAATGTACTGGCTTATGTTGACATTTTTGTCTTTGCCCACCTCCCCCCTAAGTAGCACCACAGTTTCTTTTCAGGGTCATACACGATTCCAGCTGCCTTTTTGGTGTGCAGAAGATAGCCCTACGTGCTTCCTCCAGCTCGCCCGACTCTAATAAGAGACAATCCGCACAGCACAGTACAGTTTCCCAGCAGGATAAAAGCTAGTTTCTATAAGGTAATATTTCTCTCTTGAGAAAGTATAGTTTGTAACTCTGGCACTATCATATTTCCAGGTCATCTTTGCTTGCTGGGAAAAAGAATGCTTACCAAGAGAAGTTGCTCCCTGGAGAGAGAAGAAAGCAACAATCACCCGCCCTGAACTGACCCTTGTCCTGGAAGGATGGCTACAATGAGCCCCCGGGAGGCCACAGAGGTTTGGGTGACCACAGAAGGGAAACGGGATGGCTTGCACAGCTCTCTGTGAAGCTCTTGCAAACTGACCAATGCGGTCATCAACCACGCTCTGATCATTTTCAAGTCATTGAAGATGCTCGGCGGATTAAAAGGATATTGCACTGACTTTCTCAAATGCACACACACAGAATCACTGAATGCCATTTTCAAGGGCAAAAGGAAAGAGATCTGATAACTCTGCAAAGGAACAGAGACTAACAACAGCAAAAAACAGATCTGCCACCCCTACTATCAAAGGACTTTCCTGCTCCAGACCAGCCATCTCTGGTAGTCTCCTGTCCCTGTAGCGGGGAGAACACGGAGTCTCCCACTGCATCTGCTTGGCTCTACCTCCACTGAAACCCTTCGCCAGCCCATTTCTTCTTCACCAGGTCACCTCAGAAAAGCAGGAAAGATCTGTGCCAAGAAATGCTCACTTTTCCTTTGACAGGACCCTCATTTCTTAAAGTACATACTTATATCACATTTCCAGTTTCAGCCTATCCCAGAGGACACACCAAAGCAACTTCTTTGTGGCCTTTGAAGTTTATCTTAATGTTTCCAAAATCTAGATAGATCCAGTGAAGGGACTAAAAGCAATCACTTCGTGTGACATCGCCTCTTGGATGACTGGTTCAGGTTGAGGTTTACGACATCATTATTTGGTGCTATTTACTGAATGTCTTACCTGCTTTATTATCTGTTTTTTCACATGTGTGCTCTTTTTGATGTTTAATTGCTTTTATTTACCAAATGTCTTATTCATCATATTATCTGGTTTTTCAGATGTGTTCTCTTTTCCACTGCAATGTAAAAGGAGGCTAGCCTACCAAAATTGGTGACTTGCTGAATAACCCAAGAACTGTCGAACACACTGCACAGTTGCGTTCTCAGATTCCATAGCTAGTGACCAGCATTTCCTTCTGTTTTCATCCATGCAATCAGTGCTTTTTGGTGAGAACTAAATAATTTAACTTCAAAAGGAAATTTTAAACACTGACAATTTATTTGATAAGATTCAAATATTTCCATATATCAAGTCACTTCAGTTATTCAAAAAGACTATTTCAGTGTCCTCCCTTCATTCTCTACAAACAAATAAACCTTTAGAATCTTTTATAATGTAAAGAAGTTATATTAGTGCTGAAATTTCCAAAAATACCCATATGGATACCCATATACAAATACCCACATACAGTCTAATATGTCCACAGGAGGAGTTAACAATGTAAAATATTTCTAAAAAGCATAAAATTTTTAAAAAAGCATAAAATTAGCAATAGATTGAATGAACATAATGTCTTACAGTATTTTGGATGTTTATGTTGTGCATACTGCCATTTTTTTCCCCGAGCAGTATGGGACAGAAAAAATATTTTGATTTTGCTATTTTATTCCAAGAAAGTTTAGGCTGCTAGGGGCTAGGGTCGTGGCTCAGAGGTAGAGCGCGTGCCTAGCAGGCGCTCTACATAAAGTAAAAAAAAAAAAAAAAAAAAAAAAAAAAAGCACCACATAAAGTAAAATAAAGACATTGTGTCCACCTATAACTAAAAAATAAATATATTTTTTAAAAAAGTTTAGGCTGCTTTACTTGGAGCCAAGCACAGACTTAACTAGAATTCTGTAATAACACAATTCACTGTATAGATTCCCATAAGCCACGGGACAGATCATGTCCAACAAAAGATCATAACCACATACAAAAAAGCTCCTCTAGCAGAAGACACGCCTCATTTTTCTTCCCAAACCAATGTATAGAGGAGAATGTATTCTCTTTTCCCTGAAGACTTTTCCTTTCTTTGTACACAATACTTTGGCCAGTTTCGTTACTTTTGAGTTTTAGTCAGATTCATAAACTACATAAACTGTCTCAATCAGTTCAGGTTGCTATGACAGAATACTGTATTTTGGATGACTTAAACAACAAATATTTATTTCTCACAGTTCTGGAGGATGGAAACCCATACAAATGTGGTAGGGTTCTGATGAGGGCCCTACTTCTGGTTAGACCCTCACATGGCCTTCCTTGGGGCACACACACACAGAGTGAGCTCCTATCTCTTTTTATTATTTTTTGTTTGTTTGTTTCTGTTTTGGGTGGCAATGGGGATTGAATCCAAGGATACTCTACCACTGAGCCACATACCTGCCCTTTTTTTGTATTTTGAGGTCGGAACTTACTAAGTTGACTAGGCTAACCTCAAACTTGTTATTCTCCTGCCTCTGCCTCCTGAGTATATGGGATTACAGGTATGTTCCACCACACCTGGCCTCCTTCTGTTTTTATAAGGCTGTTTTTAATCTTATCATGAGAAACCTACCCTTGTGATCTTATCTAACCCTAATTACCTTGCAAAGGCCCCATCTCCAAGTACCATCATATTGCAGACAAAGGTTTCAACATTTGAATTTGAGAGAATACAAATATTCAGTTCCTAGAACATACAAATAATTTTATGTCATCATAAGTCAGTTAGGCACCCTGATGAACTCTTAACCATGATGCAGGTATGTATGTGGGTGTGTGTGTAGACAAATTATCAGAGCTTTTTTTAGATTTTCCTGTCTGACCTCTATTCAAGACCTGATTTTTTTTTCAGTTACAATTATTAAGTAATAGCTTTATAAAATCAGTTTAACCAGGTAATGTTCTGAATGTTACAGATGAATCAAAAAAAAAAAAACATTCTAAGGGGTTTTAGTGTTTTTGTTCTTTTACCTTAAAGGTTTTAGGTTATAGAAGGCCCCATAGAAATCAAAAATCTACAGACTTGCCCATGTTCATGCTTAACTGATTTCAACAAGTAATTCACTGGGGCCAGCCCCTGGGGTTCAAAGAGGAACACAGCATGGCTCCTCTTCAAGGGGCTGGTGAGCTGAGAAGAAATCAGTAGATGGAAAGCCAACTGTATAAAAAGCAAGAACCTGTCAATATAACAGAAGGCTCTCGAAGTCCACAGAGCAAAGGATCAGGATCCTGAGAAATATGGGATAAGATGCTAGATTAACATTACTGGTTGCTTCTTAGTATCCAGCTCCCCTTTGGGTGGGATTGTCAGAGACTGACTGCATCTCCATTACAGGTGTGAGTTCCCATAAGTGTAACCCACTTGGCACAATCCAAGCTCCTTTTCAAGTGGTGAATTTTCTTGATTATTTTCCTTTGGCTAGAGAGGCTGATTCAAAGAACCTAAATCTGCCCAGGCAGCCAGCAACCTACTATGTTTGTTTGAAAGAAGCCCTCTCTCCACCTCTGTCTTCTTTCCATCATGAATATTTTTCTCTTTCTTTCTTTTTCTTTCTTTCTTTTTTTTTTTTTTTTTTTTTTTTTTTTTTTTTTTTTTTGCTACTTCCTCTCTTATCACAGACCTCTTGGTATTTGAGGCCCATGGTTCAGTCTTTAATTTTCTTCTCTTACCTGCCTACTCTTACTTCCTTAGCAGTTCATCCAGGTCTACAGCTATTCTCTCTTTTCTATTCTGAGATATTTACCACCGGCCTAGATTTCTCCCCCAAAGGTGGATCCTAGAGCCCTCTGCCGACTTGACATCTACACCTGCACATCTAGAAGACTTCTCACGCTCCTTATGTCCAAAGCTGAAACTCAAGTCACTCAAGTCCCTATGGCTGTCTTGTCCAACTCTTCTCTTGTTTGTCCTTCCTGTGGAATTCGTCTTCTCTGCAGAATTGATCCCACTTGCTTCTCTCTCATGCCTTCTGTTACTCCATTTTCTTGGATTTCCTGCTTTCTTTCTGGAAACTCCTCATTCCTCCATGATGGAAGAATGAATCTTTTCACAAAGGTGACTGTTCAGCAGGGCTGTATCCATGGACCCGGTCACCGTTCATTCTACCGTCTACCTGTGAGAGATCTCATCCTGTCCTGTGACTTCCCTCACATGTAGGTGCTAAGCCACTGATTCCCAAAGTTCTTTGTCCATCTCAGACCACTGACCACATCACTGACAGACTCCACACCCTATACACCGTTCCTCCAAATCTCACATAAATTGAATTCATCTATTTCAACATAAACTCTTGTTCCCAGGCTCCCTGTTCATTTGGATGACTCCATGTAACTCCTCATCTTTTTCTTTCCTTCACTTCCAGCTGGTTTTCCAGCCATTTCTCCTTAGAAGAAAGCTGTTGCTGCTTACCTGGGCTCCCAGCCTTAAGTGCCATCCTCTGCCTTGTCCCCTTCACCAACTGGCCTTTGAATTGTTTCACTAACCAATATTTCCACTAAATGGTCTTTTGTACTAAGCAGCCCACCTAGGGGGCATTTTGAAAATGTGTGTGGGTGTGGGGGGTATTTTGATTATATCAAAGACTAGGGGGCAGTGTGAGCATTTAATAGGGTGGAGGGAAGCTAGACACCCTGTAATACCTGGGGCAGCCATACTTCCTACACACCCTCAAGAGTCTTGCAGATAGTCCCTAGTGTGCTGCTAAAGCAGTTGCACATTGAAAGAATTTTCTTTTTATTTCTTTTTAAAAATTAGGGCCTTCAGTTGATTTTTTTAAATGTGTACATAGGCTGCTTTGCATATGGATTTCATGTCAGTGTAAAAAAAAAAATGACAACATAGACTATTTGCTACAAGAAGGCAGCCCTTCTCAGCTACTGCTGGGGATCACCTGTCAGTATTGCAGGTTGCCAAATGGTGGTCCATATACCTGTGTGGCCCGTATGCCTCGTGTAGTCCATAGGCATGTTTTGTTTGACTTAGGGTTGCCATAAATTTCAGATGAACAACAAGTCATATTTTAACATAAGTACATCTCACACAATTATTGGGGTATACTTATACTAAAAATTATTCATTGTTTATCTGATAATTCAAACTTAACAAGGTATTCTCTATTTTTATTTGCTAAATCTGGAAAAACAGTTTATTTTTCCTCCGCCTTCTTCTCTTTCTTTTCTTTCATTCTTTTGTCAATATTTAAACTCAATAATGGCTTTTTATATTAAAATTTGAAGCTCTGAAATTCTTGGAGGGGTTCGGGGAGGGGGGGCGGGGAACAACCCAGAAGGTCTAGGTTTGGTCTGCATTCAGTTGGAATAGAGTGGAGTTCTTCCCTTTGGATGGAGCCCGCTCATCATAGGTCACCAGAGGTCCCCAACCCCATACTCTACCCCAATTCTGAAGCTGAGCAAAATGCTACCACTAATCCAGCTATTTGCTATTAGTAACTGTTACCAATAGCTAAGAGGAAAGTGAACTATTTCTTTTATTCATTTATTGTTTCTATTAAAAATAGAAAAATAAAAGAGAAATTAATAGGGCCACATACTTCCAAAAAAGCAACAAAGAAATATATTTCTTTGAGAAAGTGAAGATTTTTTGATGTGTTTTCTTCCCTTGGACCAGCTTAAATTCAAAGATAAATATAAGTTGAGAAAACACAACAGACATGGCAAAATCACTAGTTTAAAAAAAAAAATCCACATTTTTGCATTTCTTCTTTTTGTTAAAAATTTCCCCTAGCAGTGATTAAGTTGGGAGATGATGGAGAGAAGATGAAAGGGAAAGAAGAGAGTGAGTGACCTGAAAAACACGAGAGTCAGAGTCAGACATGTGTGAGGTATAAATTTTAACTGTGTGAATTTTCTTTTAATTTCTAAGACCATTTCCCGGCCAAGATATATTAGGGTGAGGGTAGAGTAATAGCCTTGTACTGCCTCAGAAAGTTGTGAATGGTCAAGAATGGCGCGAATGAATTGCCCAGCACCACTCTGGAACAAAGTAAATCTTCAAAAAGTGTGAACTGTTTCCTGTGACTCCCATTTGCCTGACATATCTGAAGGCTGCTTCCTGCTTCCGGGAGGAAGTTACAGGAGAAAATGGAGGAAACCACTCCTACTCAAAGCAAATTACTGATGCTTCCTGTCCTAGACACTAAGCAACATTCCTTTTGCTTTCTCCTACCTTAAATGCCCCCCCCCCCCTGAAATAGCTGATTAAGGAAAGGTATCTTTGGACAGAATTTGGGAAGTGGACATTGCCAAGGGTCTCTACTCATATCCCTGGTCCCTGTGGCCTGAGGAGGTGAGACACCCTGGAGAGTGGTTCTCTTCCTGCTGCAGGTCCCAGGGCTCTGAGAAAGGACTTGGGGCCATTGTTTTTCCCCACCTTGACTTTTCTGTCCATATTCTGCCCCTGGGAATTCACAGTGAAGGGGATGATGGGTGAGTGTGCAATCCCTCTCACATCCTGGTAAAGGCTGTGAGTCTTTCTGAGGAAATGAGTGTCTCTGGGTTTTCAGGCATCACAGGCAGGGGTGAAAGATGTACTCAGGGAGTGAAGAAGTTTTTTCAGGGGGATCTTGGAGCTCATCCCTCAGAGCTGCTTTGCCTAAATTTGTTTTAATTTGGTGACTACATAATTCTCTTTAATTCTGAACATGCAAAAAAAAAAAAAGTTCAAAAACCACCATTCTAATTCAAATCTCATATTTTACATAAATGGAGACCAAGGACCAGAGAGGTTATGTAGGTTGAATGAGGCCACTTAGCAGAAGAACTGGGACCAGAACTCAGGCCTTCCGAACTTTCAGCCCAGTGTTCTTTCTGCTAAACATTGCCAGGGAAATGATTATGTCAGAGCAGCACCCTTGGATCAGACTGCAGCAGGACTGCAGAGCAGAGCAGGTTGTTAGTTGGTGCCATTTTGAGTTAGCCAGGGCCTCCCTTGACTGGTTCCGACCCACCAGCTGGATCAAGAATGCAACCTTGACCAATGGTCACGGCCCCAGGGATGCTTCAGGAACTCAGGCCTGCTGTGCCTGCTGTCGAGGCAGGTGCTCTGAGCACCCTAGGCATTTTTACTGCTTACTCTGTGCACATTGCCAAGTGGTCAGGGCAGAGTTCATTTGGGGAATTTTATTTCTGAAAACTATTTCATTAATGGAAATGAAAGGAACATTGCATTTTCTAAAGAGGGCAGGGGGACAATCTGCTGCAGTCTGACCCATAGGTGCTGCTCTGATGATCCCTGATGGTTTAGTTGAATTCAAGAGGGAACGGTCAGCACCATTGGGCACCTATCAGTGCGAGAGAGACCTTGCCGCCTGCTTTCAGGGAACCAACTGTAACGTCATCTGTTCCATCTGATCCAAACCTCCCGCTGAGCTAGGTCTCATCTCGACGACATAGGTGAGGACACTGAGGATCTGAGAGATGAGGCAACTTGCCCAGTGTCACATCAGTTTGTGGACTTTGCCACAGCCCTGCCTACAGCTGGATGCCCCATTACCCAGCAGCTGGCCCCATGTGGCATTTTGGCTGATGGATAAAGTCACTCATACAGACTCTTCCCTTCCCTGCCAATTATTTTATGTGTGCTGCACACACTAACTGAAAGAAAACGTTTCAAATAGTACCCTCCCTCTGAATATCCAGTAGGAACGATGGAAGGGCTTCCTGCTGAGGTAGGGGAATGCTTCTCTTGAAAAGGGCCCATAGGCATTAAATTTTCTTTCACTTTTGTCCCTTTTCTTAAATTGTCTAGGGCCTCAGTAGGGTGGCCCCTACACAAGCAGCATGTCCATTGCCCTAGAAAAGATCATGGCACCTCACTTGGAGACCAATCTGGAGCAACTCTCCATATCCCACCTGCAGAAAGAGAAGGAATTGTTTCCCTCTCTCTCTCTCTCTCTCTCTCTCTCTCTCTCTCTCTCTCTCTCCACACACACACACACACACACGCACACGCACACACATGTATATAAAAATTTTGTGGGAGCTATTAGTACTGTTCACCAACTATTCTCAGCTCTGAGAATGTACCTTTCTGGTCCCCTGTGGGAGGCGGGTAATAAGACTGGCTCTGGCCAATAATTCCATGAGAAGTCTAACATGTCACTTCTGGGCTGAAACTTTCACTGTTGGCATGAAACCCCTCAGAGTTCTTATCCCCTCTGCAGGTGATCAATGTGGCTGCTCCATCACCTGGATCCATGAATTTCCACCATGAACAGACTCCACCCCACCCCATAACCTATAGTTATAGTGGCCATAGCATAAGCAAGAGCTTTTTAGCTGTTTTAAGCCCTGGAGAATATAGCTGTTTTTTAATGTCTCATAAGCACTCTAGCCTGGCTAATAGACAATTTTAGGGCCAAAGTCTCTTTGTGCATATCCCATTTTTTTTTCCCTCCATAAAACCTAGGAGGCAAGTACTATTGTCATGCCCATTTTGTGGATGAAAAAGCCCCAGCTGAGAAAAATTAATTAACTTGTCTAAGAGGACTGCAGATGGCTGAGACAGTTTTTCCATTCCACATCTCTGTGGCTCTCCATCCTGGTCCTGATCAGCACTCTATCACTGTTCTCTCTCCTTAGGTGCTTTCTGAGCCAGGGCAAGAAGAATATTTGTTACCCATGTTTCCCAAAAACATATTTTGCTTCATCGTGTCACTTAGTGATGCATGTGCACTTTCTTGTTGTAGTCACAATCCTCACGGTAAAAAAAAGGAAAATTTGGTTTTTGACAAAGAGAGCGTCATAAATTATGGTTTAATGGTTGGCATTCTATTACTTTCTAGAAAATATGATCTGGCAAATATAAATCCTTCTCACAGCAAGCAGCCCTCAGCTAAGAAAATTAGTTTTATTAACCAAAAAATCATTCTTAGAATTGATGGCTGTGTAGATGACCTTTGGCCTACTGTAATACAGCAATGTGTCTACCACAGTAAAAATGCCAGGGTAAGACAGGTCCCACAGAAGGCAACAAAGAAACAACATTCCAAAGACAAATGCACTTGAGACACTTATGACAGCCATGGGGAGTGGGGAGGGGGGGAATCAGTTACAAGAAATGACAGTGTTTTGGCAACCACAGTTACTTTAACTGACAGGACAAATAAAACTAATATAAATTATTTTTTAAAAGAGCAAGTCCTAAGAGGTCCAAATATAAATCAAAAATTATTTTGAACTTTGACTTATCTTCTTTTTCCATGCTCTGAGGTATGCAGTTCCCTCATACAGACAAAAACCTTTCTAGTTCTACTAATTTTTCTTTGGTTATTTGATTTAATCTGGGTTTGATTCTGCTGCTAATCCTCTCAGACTTACTTTGTCCCTCAGATAGTCTCTTTGAGGCATATCCTCATCTGGGTAGGTTTATGGCTAAATGCAAATCCTCCGTGAATTTAGTAGGGAATACACAGGGTCACCTATGAAAAGAGCCACTGTAGTTTTCCGTGCCTCCTGTTCTAATGAGATGATAAGATCTTATGACTTTTGGATATTCTACATTTGGACCCCAAAATCTGATCATGACAGTATAAACTATCTATGTTTACGTTCATATTTTTATTTCTAGAGGCAGAAACAAAAAAGTTTTAAGCTATGTTCATATTTCCTCTGTGAAAAGAAATCAGAACCCCAAATACAAAGTCTCAAAAAGTTGAAGGAATCTTCCTTTTATTTCTTTCTCAGGAAGCATATTTATTCAAATGGGTCAAATGCTAAAAATACCTCCCCTGATGATCATTCATTACCTAGCACGTCACTACTAGAATTGGGATGAGCAGATCCTACTTTGTTGGTCAAAGACAAGGATATTGAGATTCTAGCTTAAGAACAGGACATAAATCCAGGGGCTTTTGAAGTCTTTAGTGGCTTAATGTTCAAAACTTTGCTTCCCCAAGATGAAAGTTCAGACACAATTTAGGTCAAAGGTTAAAGAAGGCTGCCACTTCAGGGTTTGGAAGGTTTCAGCTGAGGCCAGTTCCGTCCAGGCAGGAAAGATGGGGGATGAAGGAGACTTAGCTACACCTTCAGTTATCTGCTTCTGGCTTCCTTACGAACTAATGTTCATTAAATTCCTCTCTTATGATAGAGAATACAAATTCACAACCGTAAAAAAAAAAAAATCCTACCTTTATTCTAGGAAATGAAGTCAGCATCTTCTTCTGCTGTCAGTTTTCTGCATCGTGGGGGCTCTCAGTGAGTCCCAGTATTTATGAAACTGGGCTTCATTCAACTTTTCTTCTTCTCACATCTGAAGGCTCCAGGGTCTCTTGGTGAGGGAGAGATTGAGTTGGCAGGTGTTTCTCTTGGAAGACCCCTAAGAGAAGACAGTGGATCTGAGGTGTACCTTTGCACAATCTCGATTTGGAAAGGAAGCATCCCAAACATACATGCTGCATGCAGAGATGCCACTACCACCTAAAAGCTTAGCAGCATGCAAACTTTACTTTTTTTGCAACCTGTTTTAATGGGATTGGATTCAGTGGTGTAAATTTTACTAAGCCTGCCTTTAAAAAAAAAAAAAAGAAAAGAAAAGAGAGAGAGAGAGATTCATTCACATTTTTTTCGGACTTCTGGTTTTCTCCCCACATTCATCAATATTGCCACTTAGCACTTTTGTGTTAATTGTAAAGCCCAAACAAGGATTTTCTTATATAAGCTGTAAAGACAATGGTGGTCTCTGGATACAGTTCGGAGGCTACAAAGAAGAGTCATACAGACTGTAGATGTCAGTGCAAATACAAAAAAAAAAAAAAAAAAAGTAAATCTTTCCCTGCACAAGCAAATGAGGAGCCATTCAGGATTTCCTCCACGTGCATGGCCTCAGAGATGGAGACAGGGTTCCCAGGGCAAGATTTTTGTAAAGGAGGACTCAATAATCAGCACAAAAGATGATTTCACGTGTGTGGTCCCATTGCTAGAGCCAAGACATCAGAGCTAGGAATTCTTAGGTCCTGTGATTACATCTATTGCCAACTCACTGTGCACTGGAGCCTTAGTTTTTCTCCACCCCCATTTTTCATAACTATAAATAAATACAACTCAGTCATGGGGCAGCATAATAAACCTGTGGGAGGGGTTATGTTCCCCCTCCATGTTAGCCAGCCTCTTAGAAATGCTTTTATTTTTACCTTTTCCTGTTATCATGGATAAAACAGGGCAGGGCAGGGCCAGGCATGAAGCTGGCACCCCAGAGGGAGCAGATACTCTTCAGGTCACACAGCTGTGACCCTCGTTCCCTACTTCTCTTCTCACAGTCAGCATTGCTAGCAAAATCCTGGGTGGTATGGTGTTTTGGGTCTCTGGACCAGAGTTTGAGTAGCAAAGAAATAGAATATACCATCCAATTGCCCCTTACTCCTTCCTAAGCCAAGAAGGAATACAATTTTGTGCTGAAGAGTGAGATCCCTAAGCAGAACTTTCTTGTTCAAGTCCTGGTTCCAACAATTCAATTGTCAGCCATTGCAAGTGACGTTTATTTCATGTAACTAAACTTCGGAACAGGATGCTGAGTACTGACAGAGAAATACTGAGCACTGTCTGGGAAACCAGATGAACATGATGAAGGCCTGAAATAGAGCAACACTAACAGGGTGATTCTGAACATATTTGCTCCAGGAACACTAGGGAGGTCAAGTCACCAGGATTGATCAAGGGTGGGAAGTGATTGAAAGAAAGAAGTTGAGGGCGATTCCCCAATTTCTTCTGTGGACAGCCAGGGGGAGTGTGTTCCATCCACTGAGTATAGAAGGAGTGAGTGGTGAGCGAGGAGAGGCAGGGCTGGGGAGAAGTAGTGGACACGTTTTGGGCACATTGACTTGGGATTCTAGGCTGAAGACACAGGTTTGAGAGGGCTCATGGCAGGAGACCATGAGGGTGACAGAGAAGAAGCCCCCAGGCAGACATTCACAGTCAGGGACTGAATGGCAGAACAGAATCCAAAGAAGAGACTGAAGTGTGGGCTAAAGCAGAAGAACCCAGGAAAGTGTGGTACCATTCCTCTGGCAGCTTGGGAAATGGTAAGGCTGACCAAGACGGGTAGTAGGAAGGAAGAATGTTTTGGAGAGAAGTTAATATGTGCCATATTGGAAACATTGACTTTCAAGTTGTGGCACAATCAAGTAGGGTTTGGAAATATATGGTAGGAGTAACAGCAAAGCTAGGTAATAAACTTTGAGTGATAGCAGCATTTAGAAGCAATCACGAGAGACCAGAACGAAGGCTAGGGAGCAGCAACTAGAAAATATCTGGGGAAGAGGAGCCCGAAAGTACATATAGAGGTTATGCATTGATGGAGGTAGAGGCTAAAAACACAGTGATTGACAAACATGGGGGTCAGGGGAAGTTTCACAGCAATCTTGCAGACAATTTTCATTTTAAAACTGTGTTTTTGTTTTTAACCAGGAGTGGTGCTGCATGCCTGTAATCCCAGTGACTTGGGAGGCTGAGGCAGGAGGATTGCAAGTTTAAAGCCAGCCTCAGCAACTTAGTGAGACCCTGTCTCAAAATAAAACATAAAAAGGGTTGAGGATGTGACTCAGTGGTGAAGCGTCCCTGAGTTCAATCCTGATACCAAATAAACAAAACAAACACATAAAAAACTGTGGTTTTTGTTTTAGAAAAACAAACAATTGGCATAGTGGCACATGCATACAATCCCTGCGCCTCAGGAGGTTGAAGCAGGAGGATCAAATGTTCAAGGCCAATCTGGGCAACTTAATAAGACCTTGTCTTAATAATAATAATAATAATAATAATTGGGATCAATCCCAACTCCTGGGATCAATGTTTAGTATTTCAAAAAACAAAAACTTCCTTCATGTAAAAATTTAAAAACTGAAAAAATGTTCATGCAGTATCATACGTATTAGAGATTGACAACACCCATGAAACTGGCACCGTGGCACAGGTCTCTAATCCCAACAACTTGGGAAGCTAAGGCAGGAAGATGGAAAGTTTGAGGTCAGCCTGGGCAAACTAGTGAGAGTCTCTCTCAAAATAAAAAATAAAAAGGGGTGGGAATGTAGCTCAGTGATAAGGCACCCCTAGGTTCAACTCCATGGACCCCCAAAATTAAATAAATAAAATAAAAACAACAACAAAAAGAACCAGACAAATAAAAGCTCCATGAGAATTTAGAGAAAACATTTAAATCTGCATCTCCGTAACTCTAAAAGAACTTTCATTAATTGAAAAGTTCAATAAAGCAACTCTTTTGTAAGTGAAATAGCCAATAATTGGTCTGTATACTTTTTGACAAACCAGTGCAAATTGCTAGCTGATTTTACAAAGTCCCTGTGTGCCTGGGGCCTTAGGACTGCTGTTTTGGGTTCAGCATGTCTTTCTGCATCAGCTCGGAAGATGTGCCTCAGATTATAGCCTCAGCTACTCTCTTAACTGTCCCTCTATTGCAGTGAGCAGAAAGTCAAGATCAGCACCTAGATCAAGAAATACTCAACTGTTTTAGTTGAATGTTTTCAACTAAAGTTGAAGAAACTAGAAGGTTTTTTCCTAATGTGATAAGGAACATCGTATGCGTTGGGGTCGAAATGAACAGGAAAACATGGGACACGACTTTGTCCTGTTCATCTTGACACCCCAGGCTGTCCCTCACCCAGAACTCAGCCCACTGGGACACTTCACCCATGTTTGTTGAGTGAAAGGCAACATGAAATATTGCATCTAGCAAGCTCTGCTCAAATCCCACTACTTCAGAGGGCTTTTCCTGACGAATCCCACTCTCGGAAGACACTTTGTACTCATGGATTTCTATGTAAGCTTTTAATCTTGCCATCTTCCAATTATTATTATTCATGTGTTGTTTGTAATCATTCTCTTATTAATTGTGTGTGTGTGTGTGTGTGTGCACGCGTGGATGCTTGCAAATATACACAGGCTTTCCTCCCTCGGTTCACTGTGGGTCCTCTAAGTCAGACCCTTTGCTTTAAATTCTTAGACAGGTCTAAGCGCAGCAGTACTTAAGACTACTAGCTGATGAAATCTCTCTCCCCTCCTGGACTACACTGTTAAATATTTTAATCATTATTCCAATAATTCTTCTGCCCCTAGTTTATATGCTTTGCTACTTCACAGGAAAATGAAAGATTAGACATATCCCAGTGCTACGATTTGGTAACAGAATGAATTTCTAAAAGGAGAAATATGTTATTCTTCTCTAGAAGCCTGGTAGGGACTCTCTGCTGCAAACTCCCATGGACAGCTGGCGGCTGTACAGTAGACGATGTACCCAGCCAGCGGGAGCTCTTCCCTGTCCCCCACACACCGCACTTTAATTCTGCAGCTAGCAGGTGCAGCCATGCTCCCTGGTTTCACAAATACCAAATATGTAATGAAAAAGATCTAAAAGCCACAATTGCAGGCACTAAAAGGCTTCCTTAAGATTTATAGAAAAATAGGCACTTCCTTCATAAGGATTTGTTGAAGATGCTCTTTGGAAGAGGAAAGTTTTCCAAGTCAGAGAAGATTGAATCAGTTCTGCTAAATTTAACAAAATTTTAAAACGCTCAGGTGCCTTTAGCACTTAGGGAATTGGAAAGATCAAAAATCAATCAAATCAATCTCTGTTTTACAGTTTTTCAGACAATTACCAGATCTCAATGTTATGTTTTTTTACTAGTTTAATATCGCATTCAATTATGTATTCATTCGCCAAATATTTATTGAGCATCTACTTGTATCAGGCACTGATCTAGGTGCCAAGGATACAAGTAACAAGGAAACAAAATCCCCAACCCCAGTTAATCATTCTGTATTAAACTAATACTGGCTTACAGGTGTTATATTTCTAAACTAAAAGAACTTACTAAAGCGTTCATTTTTGTTTTGTTTTGTTTTGTTTGAGAATTATGGGCTGTTTAAAATTAAGAATAACATTATAATAAATTAAGAACATAATTTTCATTTTATATAAAAACTGAAAAATAAAACCTAAGTTTTACATATGGGGCATATTGAGCCTCAAAAGAAATCCACATTTTTCCTAATTTTTAGGCCTCTAAGACAGAATCTTCAGGTCTTCTATAACATACAGTCTGATTATATACTAGATTAATTTTAAAAGATCTTTCCTGTAAGTCGTAACAAAGAATTTACTTACAAAACTTCTACAACCTACCAAAAATGACTTCCATTCCAAGCTCACCAGTTTTGTGTCTGCAAAGCTACTGGGATGAACAAAACTTGGGGTACAAAGCCTTTAACTCAAACTCAACAGATAGCTGCGTTTTGAAAAAAAGAGCTTTTGACTGATGGATTCCGTTGGCCTACACATTGACCTTGCTGTTCTGTTTCCCGAAGCTGTTCCTGTTGTGGTTATTGTATTAAAGCTCAGCTATTGAAAACCTGAAGCTACACATCATAGCCTATGCTTATTGCATGACATGTTTATTATTTTTTCTTTCTGTTGGTTTTATGGTGCGTTCCCACGGTGGCGCATGAGTAACTATATATATTTGTTCTCGGGGTGTGTGAGTTGGCTCAGAGATAGACAACTGTGCCAACTTCACCTGTGGTTGTAAGCTTATTAGAATTACAAGAACCATAAAGGGCTGAAGCCCTAGGACCCTTGAGTAACATGACCTGATTTCCCTAGCTGTTGGTTGGTTAGTTTCCCTCCCTTTGTTTCAAAAAAAGAGTCGATGAGTTATGTTACAGAGATTGCCAAGTTCCACACTTAGTTTCTTCATCATTCCTTCGTAATTCTCCCTTTTCAAAAGAATAGATTCTTCAAAGGCATCAGTCATCCCGGTGTTTCCTTTAAAAGAAACTCCGTACTTGTTGATGGATGTGAGGAGAGAAAAGCCAACTCTGTTGTTGGTTAATATTGCCTAGTTACCACACCTGGGCTACTCTGGAGGCTGAGGCAGGAGGATCACATGTTGGAGGCTAGGCTTGGGCAACTTAGCAAAGCCCTGTCTTAAAACAAAGTTTTAAAAAGCAGAGATGTGGGAATATAACTTAGTATTAGGCTAGCATGTGTGAGTCCCTGGGTTCCATCACTACTACTGAAAATAAATAAACTTTAAAAAGAAATTGCCCAGTTAATATAGGAACAGTTATTCGAGAGAAAAAATAGTTTTAATGTTTTCTTAATATATATATATTTAAAAAAAACAGTGTGCCTCTAGTTAAAAGGCAATCTTAGATAAAACGGAAACATCTACTTGGTTAATATTTTTGAGGTCTGCTACTTTGTCACTTTTTTTTTTTTTAACTGCACTTGAGACTTTGGCTTTCTCATTGGTTCTTGATTAAAATTCCTTGGATTGCCTCAAAGTGCAATCCCTTAGACAAATTTAATTGCCTTTTAAAAAAAATGCCAGCAATAGAAATCCCAGTAGGAAAAAAAGCATTATTCGAGAGAACAGCAACTCTGGAAAGACAGTTTTGTTAGTGGAAACACATTAGTCTTGCACAAACTAAGCAATGATGATATTTACAGAGCAGTTTATAAAAGGTCAAATGCTCTTCTGCCAATAAATGATGCATTTCCTTTTGGGAAAGAAAAGCAGGGACTCCAACAGGTTTTTCTAAGGGAGGTGGTGCATGGATACTTTCAGGATTCTGACACTTTTAAGATATGTGAATATTTTTAATTGTTTTACTTCAGTAACAGAAAAATGTTCCCAAAACTCTGATAGTAAACATAGAACTTTTCTTTGCAGTGATAATCCTCAATTGCAAGATATGGATGATAACATAAGATTTTAATTCTTTCCTACTTTCTTAAAAAAATTTCTGCATTTTAGTTGTACATACTGATGGGATTTGTTGTTACATATTCTTCCAAATACATAATACACAGTACAACAATATCATTTAGCCAATATCACTCCCTGGCACTCATGATTTTAATTTTTAGGCCAGCATTTCCCAAAGTGGCCTCCACTGATGGGGGTGTGAAGATGATTCTCCCCTTTTCAGGGGGATCTGGGCATCATTCAAGTTTGCAGAAGGGGCCGGCAAAGGCAGAGGGCGCCACCGTGAGGCCCCCATTTCAACGCTTGTCATTTCAATTGTGGAGGGTTAGAGATCACAGGGAAGCAGAGCTATCTGTGGAAGAGACATCAGACAGTGTAGTAAAAAGGGTAATCCATTTATTTTTAGAGAAGTTTGCACTCTGAGATCATACACGCTGCAGATCACAGAAACACATGCAAGCATGAAATTTAATTTTTAGTAACTCTTTCCTGGGGCTTCCATAGAAAGCAACAGTGCAAGGAAAATGATAATCATGACAAGGCAATTATAGAGGGGTTTGAGGAAAATGGAAAACTTTGAAAACATGGAGTTTAAAAAACGTTTTGATTTAAAAAAAAAATAATGCAAGCTGCAACACTTTAGCTGACAAGAGTGGACTCCACATCACAGAGACACCACTTATAAACTTTAAAATAGTCAAGAAAGAATGACGGACATGTTTTTCTCCAGTTGTGACATTTTCCCCCTAGTGATTCAGAATCTATAAATGTGATAAATATTGACTTACTAGGCTTCCAACAGATGGAATGAAACATGTAGTAAAACAAAAGCAATACATTTGTGCTTTAGGCATGAAATGAGTGGGAGACTAAGCCAGGGCTTCCCTGGATTATTAAGAGGAAGCAAAGTGGATAATGTTGTTTATGCACAACTGCATGCCATTTTCAGCAAATAAATGTAGAAAATGGAAGAAAGTGAGAGAGGAAGGAGAAGTGGCGGGGGCGGGGGAGAAGGAAAGAAAGATGAAAGAAAGACTCAACTTTCTTTTTTCCAGGGTGATAATTCTTTCCTTTACTTTTCAATTTTTAGAATATATTACGGGGGGGGGGGGAGGGGGACAAGAATAAAAGTTTCTGTCTTCTTAAAGTTTCTTGACTACCCCTCTCAATAGCATATCTTCCACTAACACTCAGTGAACATTTGTCCCAAAAGAAAATTATGGTATGGTGTGTCGAACAGCACTAAGAAATAAAATAGTAGTACAAGAAAATCCTGAGTTACTTAAATTCCCCATTACTTACTTAAACCCCTCCAGCAGAGGATGAACTTTCCAAAGCTTACACTCAAATTTTCCCTGGAGGAAAAGGGTTCAATGAAATGGAAATTCGAATTGTAGACGTAGTCATTAAAAATTAGGACCAACACTTGAGTAAATTCTCCTCCATTAACAAGCTTTGGGAGCTGGACGTAGCTCCATGGTAGTGGGCTTGCCTAGCCTGCGTGAGGCCCTGGGTTTTGTCCCCAGAATCACAAACATACATATCTCTGGAAAGAACTTTTAGGGGAAGTATAGGTTCCAATGGCAATTTTTCCTTAAAAGCACTAGATAACATAATATAGGAAGAAAGTGTGAAAATCCATTTATCGAAGCTTTGGGTTTGACTGCTGCCTTTTGTGACAATGATGTCATGCTTCTAGTTCCTATGGAAAGAAGGGAAACTCAAAGAACTAAGTTCTTCCATGCCGGGTTTTCCAAACCAACATGACTGCCACAAAATAATTTGTCATATTGTCAAAATTTACGGCCATCCTAGACTCAGGAAATTTCAACAGAGTTTGTGCCTTCATACAGTGCTAATCTCACTCCTGGAGCTGTAAACATGATGGCCGAAGTGACAGCCTGGCTACAAATCCGTCTGGCAGCTTCATTAGACATCTCTCGCCCGACTGATTAAACTGCATTTAAGACCCACTTTTATTTTTTCAAGCCTTTTGTTTAAATTAAAAGGTCGTGTTTTCAAGCAAATGATCTGCTGCTCCCTTCAGTCCAGGACCATAATGCACAATTACATTATCACTAGTGTTACCAGAACAGCAAGAGTATGATGCCCAGGCATAGCCACCAGGGGCTCCTCCCATGGGGACAGCCAGGATGCTGGGGGAGGGGAACTGTTTATTTATTTTCAATAGAACCTAGTGAGGGGGACCCGGCTGGGGAACATTCAAATTGTTGTTTACTAACAAAATCCTAATGGCCTCTCAATGGGAAAAATTGGTTCTATCCATAGGACACACCTGCAATGTCAACATCTATTCTTTAAAATTTTGGCAGTGTTTTTTTTTTTTTTCTTTAAGTGGACACCTTTTGATAAACCTTCATATTTTATTACTGACTGTGTTAAAATCAATCAAGAAGTCTACTTTTTCATAGCCTGGATTATTTCATTAAGAAAACAAAATGGAAACACATGTCACTCTTTAAATAGTATTTGCTAACTTTTTGCAAGAGGCTTATATTGTATATTAAACAGGGAGCCGGTCTACACTCATGAGCCCTGCTGCAAGCTTTCAAGCTGAACAAGGAAACATAGGAAACCTCCTTTACTTTTGCCTGTGATTTTCTGTTAGTGTGCACAGCAAATGCAGAAGATCTGAGAGATAAACCACCACTAAGCCATTTTAACTTCATGGGCAACTGCTGAAAGCTGTTACCCATACATTTCACAGCAGGCCCAAGAAGAAGAATCTAAAAACTGGCAACTGTGGTTGTGGGGGAAATCTCTGCCTAAATAAGAGAGGGAGAAATTGTTTGCAGCCTGCTTTTGCCTCTGTTCCACATGCTTTGTGTTGTTTATGATGTCTGCCTTTATTTCATAATGTATTTACCATGCCTCAGTGTGAGGCCAATTCCTTTGTCATGAAGTTGATGAAAGAAGAGGGGTCAGGAGGATCCACGCAGGTATTGGGATTGATGCTGGGAACTAAAGTCCTATGTCCTAGTGTTGATATTTTTCATTTGTTAGTTATAGAATTTTGAGCTTTTATCTGTTATTAAATTCTATGCAAAATTGATTTTTGGATTAGATTTAGTCCCTTTTTTTTCTGTTTTCTTTTACTTTTTCAATTATAATTAAATCCTCCATAATCATCAAGGGTTGAGTAGAACTGGTGTTGGCAAACTCCTACTGAGCATCAGTAACTCAGTGTGAACAAGGTTAGTGAACCATATTAAAAGAATAGTATTGCCTTTTCATTTTCATTTCAATGAGATTCAACTTATAATAAATAAATTTGCATATTGATACTGCAAATAAAATCCAAAATTACACACACACACACGCATACACACACACCCCCACATGTACATTTTCACCTACTTGGAATGTAAACAATTTCCAGTTCTCTGAGAATATTGCTAAGCTATCTGCACCCAAAGACTATGCTCCTAAAACGCATTCACATAAGCCTGTTCCTGGGAAACTGCTCCTGTGGATGTGTGCAGAGTTACACATGGGCCCCAAGGAGAGAAGGGAATCAAGATTTTAAACTATAATCAGTAACTTTACATTCATTTCTCTAATTTTCTGATGCTCAAGAGATACGAAACAAAACAAAAAATGCTGATAGAATATGAAATTCAGATAAAATTATCAAGTTTTTTTCTTAGTGCAAATAGTATAAATTAAGTTTTAAGCACAACAATTTTTAAATGATTCTGGTAATCAAACTTTAAATTCATAATGAAGATATATCTTTGGAAGATATAGAATTTTAAGATTGGTCCAATTGCAAATTTCATTAATTAAAAAAGTTAGAGTTTACCATTAAACAGGTTTTTAAAAATCTCTATAAAAAGTATTTTAACACATACTCTAACTTAGGATCACTTTAAATGTTACAGGAACATGTCCCTGTTATACTAGGCTATGTGTATATAAGAATACATCATAATGAATTTTACTTTTATGTATAATTATAATGTACCCATTTAAAAAATCCATTAAATGTCCCTAGTAGTTTTATGCAATACAAATTCCAAAGTAATTCCCAAACGTCACATTGATTTAAATTGCTTAAATAAGGAAATGTATGTAAAGTGCTTCTGTATTTCGTAAGTTACCATGTTGGTTGTTGTTGGCTCTTAGAGTAGTTTTTAGATAAACATCTGACTGTTAATGACCAACATTAACTGCTAAGGATTAACATTTTACAACTTTTATTCCAGATTGAATAGTTTAATAAAATAAGCCAATTAGTACTTCTAGAATACCAAATAGTTAATAAATTACAACAGATACTTTAACAATAGTTTTCAGATAACAAAATGTTAAAATTAAGTTAATGCCAACAATTGTAGGTATAAAAGTTTCCCCAAAATAACATTGACAAATTGGCAGAAAGAAGAGAAAACATTTTTCCAGCCTTTCCTAAGATATTTTTCCCCTGGGAGAAAAAAAAAATCTATTTTCCATTTGAAAAAATCTCTGCAAGTGGTATGAATCCAAATAACTTAATAATTTGATTCATTAATCACATAAGCTCTAAATATGTGTTTTTGAAAAAATATATATTAATATTGATGGGTATATTTAGCAAAACAATATCAGCTATAATACAAAAGCCATTTTGAACAGCCTTTTTAATAAGGTAGGAGATGAAAAATACCAGCACACAACCGTATGTGTTTAATTAGGAGGTATACTGTACTTAGGAGCATTCTAATGAATAATAAATGATGTTTTATTTCCTGTGCCTGAGACACAAAGCCAAATAATCAAGAATCAAAGCAACTCAAAGTATTAGGTAACAATCAGTAAACTTGGGCAAGATTCTTTTTCCCTCTCAAGTTTAATTGGCTCATTGTTCCCAGGATATATAAACCATGGGGTTGGTGGCAGTGCTGAAGTCTACTTCTATAAAGGAAGATTAACATATTCTGGAACTTTACACTAATCCTTGTTTTGAGTTAACTCAAGCAGATTGGATTAGTAATTCTTACCTACCACCCACTAGAAGGGACCCCAGCTTCTTTTCTTTGACAACCGGTGGCATTGTACACCTTCTGTGCATTATCTCCCACTGAAAACATTCTCGCGGGAGAAACTGTGTTGGGGAGAAAGAAACTGTTTTACATGGGGGTGAGGGGGCACAAACCAGGCCTCTCAAAGCCGAAGCCAGTAGTTTGTCTATTATCAGCTTGGTGCACATTTGGTTAATTCAGGCGGTTATAGGGTGTTTGGAGGAGTTCATTAAACATTTCCTCATCAGTGAGTTGGCTTGTCCCCTCCCAGCAACTGGGAACGGCTCTGCGGAAAGGCTGGACAAAAGCCTTCTTCCCTAGGGCCCGCCTGGAACCTTCCTTCTGACTGCCCTTCTTTCTTTCCTTCTATTCCCAGAACTTTCAGATATGAACTGAGCAATCCTCTAGGAAAATGGTTATAGTCCTGTCCTCATTAATAGAATGACTTCATATACCTATTGAGGTGGGATCTTCATGGAAAGGACAATGTCTAAAAAATTCAAGTTCCTGCCAAACCCTGCAAGACAAATGCCCTCAGCCTGCAGGTTCAGATCCCACAGGCCTGCGTGCATCACCACGTGCCTGAAGAATTTTTTGATTTGCCATTTATGAATAAAAGCTTTAAAATCCTTTTTTATTCCTACCTTTAATTTTCTAAAAATCTTAAATGGTGACCACAACGATTCACGATTCATGTCCTTTCTATAAAGAGTAATGTCATAGAAATCCACTGCTGTCCTCTTTTTCTTGGTAGCTTTTGCTACAGCACAGCCAGATGGCCCTTTTGTAATGATGGGGCATAGTTAATAACTGGTTTTACTATTAAAAGTCATTAGAAATGGGAAAAATATTCCATTTTTCTGTTGTATTAGTAAAGTCTAAATATTAACGCTTATTTTATTCCAAGTGACCAAAACAATGTAATTTGAAGCAGAAGTGCCAGTAAACTTAATGAATTAATAAAAAAAAATGAATTGGATGTTTAACATTACTTTACCCCCATTCCTTTAAGTGAATTCTAGCCAAATGAAAACAACTGTCAACTAGTTATTAAATGAGAAGTACTAATCTGTGATTTTGAGGAATTTGGAAGGGGCAGAGGGAGGGGTAATTATTTAGCATCTAAGTGGCCCCCAACACTAGCAATTTATATACAATCCCACGTTAAAAGGGTGGTAGTTTCCCTGTGGCACAGTTGCAGGATCTGAGAAGGTGCTCAGGGCCAGTCGGCAAGCACAGGCCTTGACCCTCCGTTACCTGGACTTCAGGCCATATACTGTTTCGGTTCCAAGCGCCTTCTAAGCATTAAAAAGTAAAAGACTCTGAACAATAGTAAAAGGATGAATCTGAATGCACTCCCATGACACTCCCTGAAGGAGGGAGAAGAAGGAGAGGCAGGACTGAGGGGTGCACCTTGAGCAAGACGCCTTTGCAGGAGGGCAGGGAGTAGGTCTCAAAAACATGCTATGCAGCCAGGTAGCTTGAGATAAGGAAATCTTGGAGACTTTATAAAGAGATCTCCAAATGTGGAGGTAAGGGCTTCGACAAGGAACATCACCTGCTTGTAAGTTATGCTGTTCCTTCCTTCCTTCCCTTCCCTTCTCTTCCTCAGTCTTCCCAACACTGTTCAGTGCTGGCCTAGAACCAAGCCATCTTCCTGATCCTTATGGGAAATCCAAGAATAGCCTCAGTCCTAGAACCAGACCCTCTCACTGGGGCCTCCATTCTGTGTCACTGGCTCTAAAAGCTTGGTACCATGGCACTGTGCCCATCCTCCCTCTCTCCAGCTTCTCTGTGGTCCTCTACTGACACTAGCTTGGAGGGGCCCTTCACTGCTAGGGTCCTCCACACTGGCCTCAGATAGCAGCTCTCCAATGTGGCCTTCTGATTGGTCCTCCAGAGCCCATCCTCTGGTGCAGCCAGGCCACCCTTCCTACTCTCTCTTCCTGGGATGGGGAAGTCCTCCTTCAACCACACTTCAACTGAGGGGGACTAGGAGTCCTGAGAAGAATAACCCATCCACAGCTTTGGTGTGAGCATCAGCTGACTCTCCCCTGTTGTCTCACCCAACCTTCCCTCAGACGGGGTTGGGTCAGGGTGTGTCCTTCTCAAAACTTCCACCATGGTTGCTGCTCCTGCTCCTTCCTCCTTCACCTTTTCACCTCCTTAGGAAAGGAAAGTGAAGAGCAGGGGAGACAAATATCAAAATGACTTAATCTGGCCAGAGTAGAAAGGAACTCAGAGGCCCATGGACGAAGGTGAGGAAGTAGAACAGGAAGGAGGTGGAAGGGGATCCTCCAGGTCAACTCTCTCCCTGCTAAGGACACTCAGGAATAGGAATGAGTCAGGGACCCCTCCCTTGGTCTGCTTCCCTCACTCTTCAACTGCCTCAGGGGTGGCCCTAGAATCCAAGATACCCAAGTTGCTTTCCTTCTACGAAGAAAGACATGTCACAGGGAAGAGGAGGAGGTGAAGCTGCCCTTCTTTAAGTCAACCTTCTAGGGCTGGGGATGTGGCTCAAGCGGTAGCAAGCCCGCCTGCCATGCGTGCGGCCCGGGTTCGATCCTCAGCACCACATACAAACAAAGATGTTGTGTCAGGCAAGAACTAAAAAATAAATATTAAAAATTCTCTCTCTAAAAAAAAAAAAAAAAAAAAAAAGTCAACCTTCTTAGGTTCTTCCTGGTCCTAAATAAGAGCATAATGAGGACAGGCAGTCCTCAACACAGAAAAGAAATCTCCCACGCACCCACCACTTGTGCGTGGATACAGGCGTCTTAGCAATTTCCTACTCCTGGATGTAACATGTACACAAGTAACATAACTTGCTCACATGTATGAACAGTAACCAGGTAGGACAGTTATGATTATGCATGCATGTAAATTTATTAATGTGGCATCTGTTCTGGATTAATACTCTAAAATGCTTATCTATGGCTGATCTTCAGGGGTTTGCTTAGAAGCATGGGTGGCGGCTCATGCCTTGAAGTTAAAAGGCATATCCCTTGCATGCATGTGTGTAACAACTGTCTCCTTGCTCAGGTTGTTTTCCGTGATGCTTAGCGTGTGCTGAGCACCTGTATTGTTGTATTCTGTTTGGGACAGATGGTCCAGCATGAAGAAGACCTAAATCTTGTCTTGCACTTTTGTAGAAGACAACAAGTTACCCAAAAAGGAAACAAAGTTGAACGACAAAGCATTATCCAAGATAGTGCTATTAACATATGTCCATATCTTGTTCATGAGTGATTATGACCCTTTTGTTCTCATAAATGTCCATCTTTAAGTGAGAAATTATGTAGTTACTCTGTTAGATGAGCATGCGCACACACGCGCACCTCACATATACATGTGCATGCACAGACATTACCATCAGTCAAACACTTAAGTTCTCATTAAAGAAGTGCCTTTCAAAGCAATTCTGGGCAGGGAATAAAGCTTATTGTGGAAGGAAAAGGAGTGAATAGACTGAAATCTTTCCTCATATGTCAGATGCAATGCCTGCAGTGGGGAAGAGCAAGCCAGCTAGCCTTTATGAACTACATCCTATGAGTTAGCCAAAGATAGCAAGTAGTTTTCTGTAATGTGTTGTCCCCAGCAAGTGGCAATGCCCATGGAAGCAACCTGTGGAAGATGGCAGGCCTTCGTCCATATTCCATTGCACAGAGCACCACAGTGGACCCACACGATAGGCATGCTGCAGGACAGAACACTGGATATTCTGCTGGCAATTTAAGCCATGGCTTCTGAGTGTGCTTTCTGGATGAAATTTCAAAACTTCAGACTTATTTAATAAACCTTGTCATTGTCATTTGGTTTGGTCCTCCATTTTCCTGTTTCCCCATTATTCTTTTTGCCTCTTGTTCATGGAGACAATTATCTCACATTGGAGAAACTTTTTAAAAAAAAATTTATATTGCCCTGTAAATATTTAAATCTATAGAATATTCCTTGAATATACATAGGATTCCTCTCATATATTATTCAAGGTTCACTGGGGGTGCTAGTGAAAGAAAAATATATTAAGGTAGTACAAGCCTTCTAAGGTATTTGGCTCACTCACCAAAATGAGAAGTCCAAGGATACCTTCGGGCCTGGCTGAATCCAGGAGCAAATATTATCCAAACTCTCTCTCAGATTTACCTTTCACTCTTTGTGAGCCACATATATTCTCTTGTTTTGCAAATATTCTTCCCCAAAGGGCCTAGAAAAGATGGTTGCCAGCAGTTCCCAAATGTGAGTGGTGTGTGTGTATGTGTGTGTGTGTGTGTGTTCACACATTAAATGGGGAAAGGAATGTTATACATGCCAATCCAGCCCATCCATTCTAAGACTCTTTCCTTCCATCTTTTTTTCTTCTTCATTTCTTTCTTATTCCCTTACATTTTTTCAGTATTTAATCTCTGAAATCAGAAGGGATCTTAAACTTGCTGCTGCCAGGTAACAGTTGAGACATAGTCGTCTTTACCTGAACATGTGTATAAAAACCTGTTGAATGGCTTGGGGAAAAAGTCCTGGAGATGTAAAACCCTTTTCAGACATATTGCATCATTAATATTCTTTAAAAAAAATGTTTAGTTGTAGATGGACACCATACCTTTATTTTCTTTATTTATGTGGTGCTGAGGATTGAACCCAGCACCCCCACGCATGTGAGGCAAGTGCTCTACCACTGAGCCACAACCCCAGCCCATATCATTAATATTTTTGATGGCACAGAGAACATTGGGTCTGAAAAACGTATACAGTAATGACTGTCAGTACAAAACGGTAGAGAGAAATTGAGCCCTTTATGTAAAGAAGTGTTCAAGGTACCATTAGTTTTAGTTTTGCTTACATTTTCTTTTTATGACATACACAGGTAAGATATTATAGACATTGGTATCTATAGAAGTCCAAAAACATTTCCTAATGAGGCATCTTAGAGCAAATGAAATAATCAATATCTACAAACCCACATCCATTTTTCTGTGGGTTACACAGAAGCCCCAATTCTGAGCTGATAGAAGTATTACATTATGGCATTATAATATATTTGTGATCTTCATTTCATCTCTATGCATGAGGTCGTGGGTAGGGATTCTGCAGAGCTTCCTCAGGGTGGTCGAATGGACAGAGCCCTAGCCTAGAAGGAATGAGCTCAGATTCTAATTCCAAGTCTCCTTCCAATCAGCAACCGACCAATGTCAACTCAACTGGCGGGGCTTCCTCAGCCTTATCTGCAACAGAAATGGAATAATCACTAAGATCTCTTCTGAATACAACATTTTAAATCTGACAATGTAATACACTCCATAAACCTACTGTTCTTTTGTAAAGAACTCCATTGATAATTTTAGAATTTGTCAAGCATGACAACTGTCAGAGAAAATTTAATAATTATTTAATAATTTAATAAGAATTATTAAATAGTGTGAGAATAGTGTGTTACAGCCAATAACACCCATAGCTGTTTCTAAATCCATCAAAATAGCACAAAATATCAGGTTAAGTATTAATAAAATTTCCCCATTAACCTATTCATGCAAAATACAATGAAATAGCCTGGGAAGGTGGTCATAAGTTTAGCACTATGAGATCCCTCAGGGACACCAGCTCCTGGCTCCAGGTTATGCGCTCTGCAGGTAGATGGTCTTCCCAAAGAAGCAAAAGGAGGAAGTGCTGACCAGGTAAGCAGGACCACAGTTCTCTCATAGCTAAGAATCAAGAATATAAAGAAAAAATAGTATGGTGTTCAAAATTACACGAGAACCGAACCAGAAATTTCTGGTAGAGCACGATGCATGCTAAATATTTAAATTTTTTAAAAGCCTACCAACCCCAAATAATAATGAGAAAATATGCGATAGACCTATGCTAATCTATCAACAATAAGGGCATTCTAACCAGGCGGGATGCCAAGTGTTATATGGAATATCAAGGAAACCATCCTTTATCTTGATCCATGATCCACAAAGAAACCCCATTGTCTCAGCACTTCTGACTTCTGCAGAAATAAATAGTAAGAAGGAAGAAAAGGGAGGAAAACCCAAAAACCTTCACTAAGCCCCGGAAATCCAGTATTTGCTGAACTCATAGCAGAGCCTCCTTGGCAGTTTCTTTTCTATTAGTGAGGAAAGATTCCAGAGTCACAAAAGGAATCAGTGCCTAGAATTAGAGTTAAGTTTCAAATTTCTGAGTCATTCATTAAATGCAAAATTGAGCTCTCTTTTCAACAATGCCTGTACCAAGACTTCATTAGAGCAAGATCATTTTGCATAGACAGAAGGGAAATTTTTCCAATATGATAATGTAAGGTAGCTGAGCATGCCAAGGAGGGAAGAGTGTGCAGCATCCACCTTTCCAAAGACAGATGCCAGCTAAGTGCTCCTTTTAAACCATCACTGCAGATGTGGTACCCTTTAAACCTTTTTAGGCATGGAAATGTTTTATTCCTATCATCCCTCTGTCTCTTTCTTGTTTCCTTCAATGAACTTATGCTTCCTTTTATTATTCTGTCATATTCTCTCTCTCTCTCTCTCTCTCTCTCTCTCTCTCTCTCTCTCTCTCTCTCTCTCTCTCTCTCTCCCTCTCTCCCTCTCTCCCTCTTTCCCGGGTGCTGGAGATGGAACCCAGAGTCTTGCACATGCATGGCTAATGCTCTACCACTGAACTACACCCCCAGCCCTCTGTCATTATGTTGTGTTTCAAAGTTCTTGATTTTGATTATTTCTAAATGCTGTGCTCCAAACTGAATGTAAAGAATGTTCTAGCCTAGAAAGAATAGAACAGTTTCTGTGAACTCCCTTTTTCTCTATACTAGAGTATTAATGCAAGCAAAGCTTTTTATTTTTTATTTTTATTCTTTGTGAACTTTCGTCTCATTTTGATGGCAGTCCAAATACTCATTCATAGGGTATTATGTCACAATGTTCCCATTGCTTACTTGTTATTTTTTGGACCCAAAGTGTAGGACTTTACATTTTTCTTGTTAAATTCCTTTCTGTTAGATTTGATCTATTGAGGTATTTTTAGATTCTGACTCTGCCACATAGCAAATAGCTTTTCCAATGAGCTTTAGGGCATTTGCAAATGTGATTAGCATACTCACTACATCATCATCCAAGTTATTGATAAAAATGATCGGAGCAGACAAGAAAGCCTGGCAGCCCTGGAGTCTAAACAGCCCTCCAGGGTGACATTCTTAAGTGAGCTCCTATACCAGTCAAGATCCAACCAGGAAAACAGACACCACCTTGAGCATTTAAAACAGAGAACTTAACACAGGGAAGTTGTTCCACACAGAGTGAAAGATCTAAGAAGCAGACCAGGGAATAATAAGGCAACTAGAAAGCAGTGACATCAGAAAGCCACTGTCATTTCAAGGGCTGGAGTAACCAAGGTGCCATGTTTGTTAATAGAATCTACGAGAAAGTGGAGCCATGAAGAGATGCGGCCACTGCAGAACCTGCACCCAGGACCCGTCAGCCTTCACCCTGTCCAGCCTAACCCAGCTGGAAGCCAGCTGGTGCAGGAGCTTGGAAATGGATCAACTCCTGTGACTTACAGCAGAGGAGCCTAAGACGGGAGTGGACTTGAATTCATTCACAGGTACCCAGGACCAGTGATTTAATTGGTTACTCACAGATCATTCTTGAATGATTTCTCCATGTTCATCACAAGAAAATAGGAAAAGCATTTGTTAAGAGTCCTGGTAAAGTTCAGATGGATAATATCGACCCTATTTGACTTATACTAGTAGGCCGATATTTATGAGGAAATAAGACTATTGTGCCATAACAAATTCTTAGTGATTCTTTAGTTTCTCATCTGAGTCTTCCCAAATCACTGGACTATGTGCACAGGCTAGCAAAGGACAGCCTAGGGGCCAAATCCAGCCCTCGGATTTGAGTTGTTGTATCATCTCTATAGTTTTTGAACCTGTCATACACATTCACTCAGACATTGACTATGGCAACTACATCATCATCCAAGTTATTGATAAAAATGATCGGAGCAGACAAGAAAGGCAGAGTTGAACTGCTGAGACAGAGGTTATGCAGCCTGTGAAGCCTCAAATACTTATTACTTAATCCTTTATAGAATAAAACAAAACCAAAAGCCAAAATCCAACTCCAATCTATAATTTGCAGACTTCAATTACTTCTACCCTCAAAACAGCAGACATTCCCCATCTCTGTTCTTTTTGCTCCTGTCTCATTTTCTACTTTATCTCCTACAAGGTCAGTAGTTGTTATGGACTAAATATATGCTCATGTGTCCCAAAAATTCATATTCTGAAATCCTAACTCCTAATAGGATGGTACTAGGACCTGGGTCTCTGGGAAGTAATTAGGTCTTGAGGGTAGGGCCCTCGTGAATGGGATTAGTGTAATTACAGGAAGAGATACAAGAGAGCTTGTTTCCTCTGTCTCCGCCCTCCACCATGAAAGGATACAGCAAGATGACTATTTTTTTAGAATTTATTTTATCTTATTGTAGTTGTAGATGGACAGCATGCCTTTATTTTACTTGTATATTTTTTTATGTGGTGCTGAGGATCGAACCCAGTGCCTCCCACACGAAAGGCAAGCACTCTGCTACTGAGCTACAGCTACAGCCCCAGCCCAAGAAGACTATCTTCGATAGGGCAGGAAGAGGGTTTTTGCCAATAACCTGACTATACAGGCACCCTGATCTTGGACTTTCAGTCTCCAGAACTGTGAGAAAGAAATGATTATTGCTTATAGTAAATGATTATTGTCTATGGTAATTGGTTATAGAAGCCTGAACTGACTAACATAGTGATTCATCAATGTCATTTGTTCTGTCTCCCTGGGGGAATTTCAGGTGTCATCTCCACAAGGAGCTCCAAGGTCCTACACAAATAGGTCCCTCATTACTTCTTAACTGCATGACTCTCTGACACCTTTCACTCCTGTTGAACCTCATCTCCTTTGCATGGCCCTGCTGAGGTATGTGCAGTTATGCTACCAAAAGCTTGATCCTTGTTCCTGATGCCAATTTAATAAGAGGACATGGTTTTGAAAAAAAAGGAAAAAAGAAGGTTAATTGCTTTTCTAGCAAAGGGAAAGTGCTTCCCTCCCATGATTCTTCTTTAGTAGCATTACTATAATTTAAGCCTACCTGGATGTAACAAACGTATCTAAGATTCTGCTCATCAGGGAGAACAGAGGGCTTTTCGAAGCTTGTCAAAGGCTGCATTCCAGGTGTGCTCTGGTGGGAGTCCCAGGTGCACCCTGATGGTGTGTTAAAATCACTTGTTAATTTGGGAGATAGTCACTTCCTAGATATTCTGGTGACATCTTCTTCCTGTGGTGGGTGTGTGCTCAGGGACAGATAACTCGGCCCAGGATGGAGAAAAGTTAATCTCATTTTCCACCCTACGTTAGGGAGGAGAAGAGGGAGAAGAGGAAAAGAAAAACATGGCCCTCTTTTAAAACGTGCAGTGAGAGCTATATTCAAAAGGTGAAGGGGAGCAGTCTGGTTCTGTTTCCTGCTGACTTGTAGGACACACGGGCACATCTCATTTCAAGGTCTGTGCACTTGCTTGCTCCCTTTGCCTGGTCAGCTTTACACAGAGGGCTTCTGTGCTGCAGGACACTTCTCAGTGAGCCTTCTGACTTTCCCAATCAAAGCTTCAATCATCACCCTTCCCTGCAGAATTCCCTTATTCCTTTTCTTTTCTCCAAAGCACTGACATTATTATTTGTTTCTTGTCTGTTCTTTCTCCAACCACTAGTTGAATGTAAACCTGGAGAGGGCAGAATTTATGTATTGTCTGTTCACTGATGGATCCCCAGCAACTAAAATCTTATCAGACAATCACTAGGCATGCAATAAGGATTTTGTGAAAGAATGAAGTTCAAGGCAGTAGCTGACTCCTCTAGAGCAAGTGACTACTCTCTTGTCATCTCTTGACCCATCTCAGGTCCTCTCTCCTGTCATTTCTGTGAGCAAACAGTCATCCCTGCAGCTGGACCAGTAAAGAAAGAACTTCAGTATGCCAAGGAGGGGGCGGGGGAAGCGAATCATTAAGGTTCTGTTGGAGTTTGTGTACAAGCTAATCATCAAGGAGTTTATAGTCAGCACTTTAAAAATCAACATTAAAGAAACTTGAAAGAACTGTGTCTGGGGATTCCAGGTAATGAAAAATCTATCTTTTAATTGCTGTTCCCAAGACTTCCCTCCCATGGTTCTTCTTTAGTAACATTACTATAATTTAAGCCTACATGGATGTAACAAACTTATCTGAAGAGCTCAGAGAACTTCATTAAGATTCTTTAAGCTATAGGAAGCATTCTATGTCATAAATAATATTTATCCAGTACCTCTTCCTTTTCTCAATCCACAAAGACAAAAAAAAAAAAAAACCCTCAAACTCTTCACACACAAGAGAGTCTTGTCATGGGTGGGATGAAATGTAGCTGGTCTAAATAAATTTGACGGAACAAACTATTTCTATCTCACTGAAGACCAATGTCATTGACGTTAAGACTGTTTTATTGATCAAGTTGACTTTTTAATAGTTTGAAATAAGCAAATGACACAATATTGCTTTCCTCTTGGTGAAGTTTTCACTGAACATTTTAAATCTTAGCCTTTGGCACAGCTGAAATTTTCCCACATCCTTACAGTCCGCATTTTGTTTTAAACAAATCCTTCCAGAATATCACTCCCTGTTCTAACACTTGCCTGTCCTTGCTGTTGCTAAATTTGTGAATCTTTTTTCATTTTTTTTACTTTTAAAATCAACTATTTTTATTTTATTAATAGAAATGTTTTACAAGTGTTCAGATAGCTAAGGCATTGTTTAAGATCTACAAGATAATGTCATTATTCTAAAATTAACCATGAATTCATCCTGCCTAAGTGTCTTTGTGGATTCCCTGGAAGGATGAAAAGCTCACAAAAGTGAACTATGAAATGACCTCAGGTATTTCCAACCGTTCTTTAGTTTCTAACAACAGTGCTTAGGCTTCTTTTAAACTATTTTTATAGTTAATAAAAAATATAATTAAAAGAAAGGTTTAACCGTACCTGCAGTACTAACCTAAAACTGTTTCGAATGACCTCCATTTTATTATTTCACAACAGCCTTTTGTTCTGGGTTTTTCCATCTGTTTGCTAAGCATTTTTTCAATGAAAGTCTCAATTAGAAGAAGAAAGGGAGGTGGGGGGGGGACAATCATTTAATTCAAAAATTAATTTGGAGATCAGGCCACTGACTTAGACTCATGGCAGCAACTTAAGGCTTTTCAGCCTTGGCCACATGATCCAGAGGAACTGAGCAACAACTGTCTAGCTGCTTTAATCCTCCTTAATTTGAGTGCAAAGAAACTCACATGTGTTTCTAAGAACATTTTTGGAGTACAAGAAGTCCATTTCTGGAGGATGCCGTCTAATGCCCTTGTTTTGCTGATCTCGCTGTATTCTAAATTAATTTTTAAATCACACATGAGCAGAGAGTCGGGTGGGGTGAGGAGGGGGATTGCTAAAAGCCGGGCTGTGTCCAGTGTTGTTCAAACAATGGCTGAAGGAGTCTTGGGAGACATTCTTCATCCCAGGACACAGGAGTTTCCTTTACCTTGGGATAAAGCTGGGCCCACTCATGAGAAAGCAATGCAGAGTGCTCACCCTAACCCTAGAGAAGCTGGTGGAAGGTGCTGGGGAGCAGAACTGGGCAGGCTTCTGCCTCTCTTCCTTTGTTTGGTGCCCTCTAAGTTCCCTGGTCTTTAGAGGAACTTAATTAAAACTCCATGGACAATTTTCCAGGAAGTAGATTAAGCCCTTATATAATCGTGTCCTGTTAGGAGGCTTTGAGCCTCCCTGACTGTTTTACTTGGGAAGGGAAAAGCCTAAACACCAAAGGACTGATGGGTCCCTGTGCATTTTAAGTCTGATGAGTTAATAGGTAACTGAGTTCTCAAAGCTCTTTATCTGAGGTTTACTCACCAGGATGGAACTTCAGAAACCAGCTGGGCTGGACTTCCTTGGGCAAAATTGCAGAATAGAAATTATTTGTCTCCTCTACTCACTGCTTCTGCTTTCTTTGACCTTCTCCCCACCTTGGTTCATCTCTAGCCCTTCAAAGAACCTCTGTCCCTAAAAACAATCCTTCCTTGTGGGGCTGGGTGTATAAAACTTAGTGGTAGAGTGCTGGACTGGCATGCTCTAGCCTCTGAGTTTCATCCCCAGCACCAAAAAAGAAAAGAAAAAAAAAATCTTTCTAGCCCTTCACCTACTCACTGCCAAACTTACTCTCAAGAGTTGAAACCATTTAAATGGATATTTATTAAATAGCTAATATTTTCTGATCTCTTGCTTTCTGCCAGCCACTCACTCGTCTAAACACTTTCCATGGATTTATTTAATTCTCATAACAACTTTATGAAGCAGGTGTTTTTCTTATCCACAGTCTATAGACTAGATGTGGATATGCCAAAATTCACGCAGCGATTCCAATCCGGAGGTATATGGCAAAACTTGCTCTCTCGGTCATGCAACTTGACAATTGTCATGCCCCACTGTGTGGGGTACCAGGTACTGCTACACTTCATGGACTGCTTCTCCCACGGTGGTCGTCTTTGACTAGGGCATGTGGCCTTAAATAAAGAGTAAGGCTGCAATGGTGTATATTTCTAGTCTGCAGAAGCCTAGACTTCTGGAAGCCACTGAAACCCCAATCCTAGGAGCAGTTGCCAATCTGGCCTTGCCGTGGACTTCGTGTATGCTAGTGAGTCAATTTAGAGATGGAATTAAATAGTATTCATAAACTTTTAATGCTAAAGTGAGAAGAAGAGAAACAATATTCAGGGAATCACAGCCCTTTTGATCTGAATCTTTGAAGTCATCAAATCCATCTTCCATCCCAAACAGGAACTCTCTTTCCAAATCCTTGAAGGATAGCCTTTAAGCCTCTTACTTCTAATGCCGGAGAGTTCACGGAGGCCTCAGCTGACTGATCTTCACTAATTGCTAAAGTGTTCTCATTCATGTTGAGAGCGAACCTGGCTTTCCTGGGAGTCCCGTTTGTATGTAGGGTAAGATGAGTGTGGGTAAGAAAAACTGTTTTCCCCTTTTTCCTCAGACTTTCCCCAATAAAATGCTATTCTCAGGAGCACAGTTATGGACCAGACAGGACACACATAGGCCCAGGATTAAAAAATCCAAGAGGCTAGACCCACTAGCAGCAGCTCTGATAAAACAGTTCAGTTCTACCATTTTCTATAGCAATTGTATAGCTAGGGAGCCTAACTCTGGGAAGCAGTCCTTCAGTGTCCCCAAACCACCTGATCCTGTTTGCTCTCCATGTCACCATCCACACTCTAAATTCCCTGACATTGACAGCATCTTCCCCCTTTATCCATCTCTCCAGTCTTGGCTTCTATCAGTGACTCACAAATCAAAGCACAATGGAGAGGAATACTAAGTTCTGGGCTGTGTCCATATTGATAATAGGGACTTAATTTTAAAGACCTAAACTATTTGACATTTCACACGATTCTTCTTCTTCTTCTTCTTCTTTTTTTTTGATACTACAGATTGAACAACCACTGAGCCACATCCTCAACCCTTTTTTTATATTTTATTACAGACAGGGTCTCACTGAGTTGCTTAGGGCCCTACTAAGTTGCTGAGGCTGGGTTTGAACTCGTGATCCTCCTGCCTCAGACTCCCAAATTGCTGAGATTACAGGCATGCACCACAGCGCCTGGCTCACATGTCATTATGTTTTAAAAATAATTAGTCACTTTGATAAAAACAAGTAGCAAGTCAAGCAGACACTGTCTTAAAGACTTGAATAAAGAAAAAAGAAACAATCTGAAAGTGAAATTTCTGCTCCCCCACCAAAAAAAAAAAAAAAAAAAGTCAATGCAGTTTACTTCAAATTTAAGGGGCCAATTTCTGGAAACTGGAAAATTTTATTAAAGGAGGAAGGTCCAAGTTCTCCTGGACTTGTCATTATAAAGTCTGAGAAGGAACAAGGAGAATTCACCTCTTGACCTCCAAACTCAGAGTTCTGCCCAGTCTAAGAGGCAGCCCTGGCCCTGGGCCAGGTATTCAGCTTTTATGTGCAAACTCAGCTGATGAAGAAGCGCCACTGAAGTAATTAAAACAGGGTAGGGGAAGAGACGGAGGGCTGGATTCTCTCCAGTGTTGCTGACAGCCAAGTTCTGGGCTGTTGCCTGGAATGGCTATCCCAAGGAAAAATCAGTGAAAAGTTCCAACACAGGCTGAAGAAAGACTGAATGGAAAGGCTCCAGGCATGTTTATCATTGCTAAAGATTTTTTTAGTCTTATTGATATTTTACCCATGTCTTAATGACTGAATGCAGAGGTGATCAGTGATGAAGACCCTGAGTTACTGGGGTTAAGGATCACAGTATGAAGGAAGAAGGAAGGACCAGGAGTCAGAAGCCAGTTCTCTGGTCTCAACTCCAGTACTATTAGCTGTGACCTTGAACAAATCACTCAAGCCTGTGAATTAATATGAAGGAAGGACTATAAGACCTCTTGCGTTTCTTCCAATTAAATGTTTCTGTGCCACATAAAAGCACACTTCAAAAGATAGATCTGTCTGTTGATCTATTTATCTACCCATCCATTCATCCATCCATTTTTTTCATATGTATTTTTCTCTACAGAGTCCATTGGTCCCAGTTACACTGTATTTCCAGGTTGAGCCAGAAGAGGACTTTAAAGCTGAAATAGCAATGTTGAAGAGAGGGCAGAAAAGTATGATTGACCAACTGAATGGTAACTGAACGGTGGTCTTAAAAATGGTGGAAGAAGCTGGAAGAAGCAATTAAATTGTGATGTCAAGGAAAACTTAAATAGAGCAGAGGCTACATTTAATCAGGGCAGCAGCCAGCACCAATGTGGTGTCTAGAAGGTGCACAATAAACATGACCCAATGAAAGAAAACAAATGCAGGCTTTCAGGTCATGGATAGGCCTGCCCCAGTCTGGGGCTAAGATGTGGGGGAGGGGAGCACTCATGCCATTCAAATCCTATCCGATGACTCAGAAATATAAAATCAGATAACTACAAAGACATCTTCATAGGTGTACTGTGGAATCTATGAGAGTTCTGACCTGAAACAGAATAGCCAGAGAGCCAGAGTGCAGCCAGGTGATTCATCAAATCAGTCTCGGAATTGCTTTGTGGAGACCTCAGGCCCAGGACAGTATGGCGGGAAGGAAGGGTGACCCAGCCAGCAGCAGAGGTGAGCTCTGGTCTTTTCCTAGCACACACGCTCTGGCAGGAGAGGGCAAGTGCTCTTCCGCCGTCATCCGCAGGACCCAGCCTGGGCACAGTGATAAAACAGTGCTTGCCTTCTGCAATCCGGGCACTTTTATTTATTTATTTTTTTCCATTTCTCCTTGAGTTGGACTTGTTTTGGCAACCCTTTGATTCAGAAGTTTGGCAGTGGGAGAATGGGAAAATAATCCTTTTGAATTATTATTATTTTACTATTATGAATTAAAAATTTTAAATGAATTTATAAATATAAAAATGTACATATTCATGAGGCACTGGTGGTATTTTGATATATGTATGCTCTGGATAATGTTAAAATCAGTTTAAACATATCAGTTCAAACATTGATTTTTTTTGGGGGGGGAGGGAATGCCAGGATTGAACTCAAGGGTGCTTAACCACTGAACTCCATCCCCAGCCCTTTTTTATTTTGAGACAGTATTTGACTAGGTTGCTTACAGTCTCACTAAGTTACAGAGGCAAGCTTTGAACCTATGATCCTCCTGCCTCAGCATCTCGAGCCATTGGGATTACAGGCGTGAGCCACTGTGCTCGGCCAACATTTATTATTTCTTCATGGCAAAAACATTCAAAATCCTTTCTTCTAGCTCTTTGAAATATATAGTATAAAATCATCATGTATAGTTACCCTGTTGAGCAATAGCACACCTTTCCCCATGTCCCTGATCCCACTATTCTCCTCAGCCTCTGGTAAACCACCATTTTACTCTCAACTTGTATGAGATCAACTTTCTTAGGTTCCATACATGAGCAAGATTATATGATACTTGTCTTTCTGTGCCTGGCTTATTTCACTTAGCATAATGATCTCCAGTTCCATCCATGTCGTAGCAAATAGCAGGATTCTGTTCTTTTTTTTTTTTCAGTTGAACGGTATTCCAGTGTGTACGTGTATCACCTACACAGTGATATGTTCATTGCTGGAAAGGGATTGAGGGGCAGCAGGGAGAAAGTTAGGGAGAACATGTAGGCAAGTGGAGTTTGTTTTTCCACTCATCAGTTGATGGACACTTAGGTTGTTTCCATCTCTTGGCTATTGAGAATAGAGTTAAAACAAATATGGGAGAAGAAATGTCTATTTGACATACTGATTTCATTTTCTTTGGCTATGCATACCCAGTAGTGGGATTGCTGGATCATATGATAGCTTTATTTTTAATGTTGTGAGGACTATCCATACTGTGTTCCATAGCAGGCGTACTACTTTACATTCCCACCATAGAGTTATTTTTAAAAGTGACCAATAGAACAAAAAAAATCCATTCGACTAATCATACTTAACCACATACCATGCTCTTGGATGCATAGTTATCCCTCCACACACCACAATAGTCAAAATACATTGAAAACCAGCAGTTTGGCTTCCAATTCTCTGCACCTCTGATCTTATAAAATGGGAGGACTTCCATAGCCCTTTTGGCACAGAATGTGGTTAATTCCATTTGTGTATAGAGACACAAAATCTGCTCCAAATTTTCATTCAATTATCACCTGGGTTACAAGTTGCTTACCTCCATGATTTGCATTTGAACCAGATTTTTCTGCCTTATACCCAAGCTGCTTAAGTGAGTTATGGGCCATCGTGCAAAGCAACTGCAAGACAGCAAAGGGTTAATGCGCTATTCTCCAAATGCATTCCAGAAACCTAAGAACATCCTGTCCTCCTGATTGCTAAGAAGCAAAACCAAAATTCCCCCAAATATTTGAATCTCCCAAATAAAAGAGCAGAATTGAGGAGGAAGACCAGACTGGAAAACAAAAGAGAGAAGGAACCTCCAGAGGGAGGTGGCAGATGGTCCACCAGGTGGACTTTGACAGTCCACAGAACTGGCCAAACTGACTGGTGGACCAGGCAATTTTTAGCAATGATTGCAGTGTGAGCCAGAGTGCACCAGCCATATGGCACGTTGCCAGTCACTCCTAGTGACATTCCAACCAGATAAGCAATACATTCATCGCTGGAAGGGGGTTGAGGGGCGGCAGGGAGGAAGCGAAGGAGAACAGGCAAGTGGATGAAGCAGACCACACTCACAGCCCGAATCTAACAGGTTCCAACATGTCTGAACAGGTAACGAGTAAGGTGGCTTAACCTTTGGTCTCTGCACCCCTGGGAACGTTGCCCTCTGAGAAAGATTTGATTTACTCAAAGAAGTAATTAAATCTGGTGGCATAGTTCTAATCAGGATAGCATTCAACCCTCGGAGCTGGAAAATTCTTTCTCTCCTCTTTGTAAATGCCCAAACCCTGGGCACCTTATTATTCAAGTTTCTAATTAAAAAGGAACAGGAGCAGTTCAATAACCTGCAGCAATCCATCATGCTCACAACCTATAAAAGAATGCAGGGTCGCGAAGACACTCTCCCCTCTACTGCACACTGTAAGACTCCACAGCGAGAAGGCAAGGCCTTGCTTGGTTCTTTACCCCTCTGCTGACTTAACTGTCTTACTGCATCGTTGCTGCTAAACTGCACGAAAGGTATTTCTAATCTCATAACGGTGACTGGAAGGGGTTGAAGGACACAAATTAAGTCTCGGAGCAGTACAGCTGTGTAAGAATGGAAGGTCAGTCAGTTGACTCTTCCCACAATTCCCTGAACAAGGCAATTATTCATGAAGGAAATTTCAAATTATTTTCATTAGACTTGTGTTTTACCAATCTAACCAAAGTGATTAATTAGGGATTAAAATATTTACTCTGCACATGCTGCCTTGGCGCAGCACTAGCATATTTAAGCATTGTGCTAAAAGGGTCAGCTGTTTCCAGTATTGTTTGGAATTCATTTCCTATTTTTCTGTGTAAAAGGGCACTGACATGCATGTCTATACCATACTTAGGGTCCCTCCAGGCACCAAACTGGAGAAGCAGAAAGAGGCTCCAGAGTTCTCAGCCCTTGACCCCATATTTCTTCCTTGTTAGATTCACTTTGTGTCAATGGTCATAGGTTTTCTGTATCCGTCTCTTTGTAACAAGGTATCCAGGATGCCTGGGGGCTAACAAGATTTCTAATCAATGACCCAAAATAGAGCAGCAGCCACAGGGAGACACTGAGATATATCATTGCATCCATGTTGGAAGGAGACTACAAGAATGGGGGAATTTTCCAAGATTTTCCAAGGGTTCTCAGCACTATGGGATTCCAAGAACAAGTGAGGACAACTATGTTCTGTGTTGAGATAACTGGCAACAAGACTGGTTATTCAAACAGGATGCGGAGTTTCACTTGTTCCAGGGATTCATTGATATGAGTTCAAATTTACTGCTGTTTCGGTGAGACTCCAAATGGAACATCAGCAATGGAGATGCACCCTGTTTATTCATGTGTTTCTAACTCTCTAAGGGATTGCTAAGATGCTGCATGGAAAGGAAGTAGAAGAACTGCCTACTCATGTTGCTGTCAGATGCCCTCCCATGAAAGCACCTCTGAAAGTTTACAAAAGACAAAGAGATACAGAGGATGCTCTGGCGCTTTTTAAAAATTTTGCTTCTTGCCAATAATGTTAATCACGTCCCTCCAACTGTTCTAAGTCTCTAAGCCTTTAGAGATAGAGAAAAAGTATTATACACACACACACACACACACACACACACACACACACTAGCATCTATAAAATGACGTATACAATGTAGAAATAAACCAATTAAATGCTTTAGAAGCAGAGATGATAAGTACAAGGTAGCAAATACAGAGGAGTAAATAAAACCATGATCTTCATCAGGTACAGCTGAAAAGGAAAATATTAAGTCCAAGACTTTGTCTGCAGGGACAGGCAGAGCTCAGAAGGGTGGGCTGGGGGAAGTACTACCATTAGAAGAGGAGGGAGCCATGTATAAGGAAAACCACCAGGGTAGAATGCACTGTTGCCAAGACTGAAAAACATCCAGTGGAGAGGGATGGATCTACAGTGTCGCGAGCTGGAGACAGGTCCTGGATTGGTTGGAAGGAGGAATTTATTGACAGGAGAGCAGTAGTTTCAGTGGAGTGTGGAGGCCATGAGCCAGTTTGGCTGGAACCCAAGGGGACAGCTGGTGTGGAGACGTGGATATGGCAGCAGGTACAGCAGCTCAGCTCTGGAGTTTATCTAGGAATAATAATAATACCAATGAAAATAATTTTTGGAGTCCTTTCCATGAGGCAGGTATGTTATAGGCAATATCTCACTTTTGGGATCCTCAAAATAATCTTATGTCCATTTTATGCACTATTATTAAGCACCGGAGTCAGGATTGAAACCAAAGTATATCAACACAAAATACAGTCTTCATAGACAAAAAATAGTTAGGGACTAGAAGAGCTGTGAGACTTCAGATGGGAGCCTTAGTGATAGTTGTTTTGCCTTCTAGACAACGATAAGGAGAAGTCAAGGGCATCCCACACTCCAGAGCGGCAGTGAGGTCTAGAAGATTCTAGGGAACATATTCAGATTAGAAACCAGAAGGTTTGAGTTCTAATCTTCACTTAGGTCCTCAAAAGCCTTGTGACTTTAGGAAAGCCACTCAAGTTTTGTGTCTTTGATTCTTCACCCATTAAACAAAAACCTAGGGAAGGGGTGAATATGATCAAAGCATGTTATTTGCACATAAGAATATGCCACTGTGGAGCCCATTATCCTGTATAATTAAAATTAACTCATAATAGATAGAAATACTGCTTAACTTTGTCCATTTTAAGGGGCTGTTGCAAAACTTCCATGCAGAAATTAGTTAATTAAAATGGTGGGGCTGGGGATTTGGCTCAAGCGGTAGCGCGCTTGCCTGGCATGCGTGCGGCCCGGGTTCGATCCTCAGCACCACATACCAACAAAGATGTTGTGTCCGCCGAGAACTAAAAAATAAATATTAAAAAATTCTCTCTCTCTCTCCTCTCTCACTCTCTCTTTAAAAAAAAAAATGGTGTGGGCTAGCACTTTACTCATTAATTCACATGCATTCTGTCAATCAGTCCTCATAATGACCCCAGCCTAGATGCTATTACTGCCATGAGATATGAGATAAAACAAACAATTCATATAGTTCAAAGAACCACAGGCATGTAAGGTTTTAGAATTAAAGTTTTATAGAAAGCAGTAGCATCCAGCTTAAAGGAGATGAAAAACAAAAACCTCTGAACATTCTAGAAAAAGAGAATGAGATGAGGCATACATAGGTATTTAATTAGAAATTATGTAAAATAAGTGCAGTCACAGCTACACGGGAAATTCTACAGAAGCAAAGGTAGTTACCTGAAATGATGAATATCTGAATTTAGGAAAATCTTGACTCTATTTCAACACATATCCAATATAAAATAAATTGATGTTGGCTAACAGCTTTGAAACATTATCTGTCTCTAGAAGTTGGACATTTCAGGGCATTTTAAGTCCCAAGGAAGTTCTATTTTTCCTTTACCTTACATCTAACTTCTATAGCCACTGCAACCTCACCAAGATGAAAAAGATGCATAACCGGATTTGCATTCCTTACCGGAATAGGACTGCTGCAAGCAAACAGTCCAGAACTTACTTGTTAGCAATATTATTAGAAGTCTCAATCGTTTTCCTCACAGGGCAAAATGCCCAGAGGGGAAAGAAGTCACCTGTCACTTTCTAATGTTATTTAATCTTTTTAGTCTGTCTGAGCTGTAAACTGTCAATCATGGTTAATGTTTAGTCACCTTGAATGCTGTTTAATCAGTAGAATGCTTTGTATATCTATAAATACCTGATGACACAGGAATTAAGTCTTCACAATAATTAGCCCACTACATCACTTGACATCATTTCTCACAGGCCAGGCCAAACCCATTTTTAATCTCTCATGGTTTTTCAGTAAGAAATGTTTTATTATTGCTCCATAACCAGAATAGTTATTTCACATGGGGAAAAAAAAGGAGTAACTAAAATCTGCACATTGGGCTATTTCTAATGTCTGAAGGGCCCCATCTGTCTTTAACTGCTGCTGATGACAGGATAATGATGATGATGTGAATTGATTGCCAAGTGAATGTAGCAAGAAAAAGGCACAACTCTGGCTCAGTATTTGAGAATGAATGAATGCTACGTGCACTGAGGTCTATGTTACTGTATTCAACTTATGCAGGGCACTGAATAGGGACATTTCTTTAACCATAAGGAAGAAGGATTGCAGATCATGCACTGTGTGTTGATTGCTTATGCCTCTGTCATTTCCAACTTCTATCCTTAATCTTTCACTCTTTTTTCTTTACCCCGTTTCCATTTATACTGACTTTATACTGTTTTATAAAAAGAAAAATACAAACGTGTTTATAAATTCACATTAAAATATATCCATTTGGTAATATGACATAAAAATAAAAACACACTTGCCTTAAAATACTTTTGTGTTAAATCGAGCAAGACTAGCTTCAAGTGTTTCTTTGCTATGGGTCTTGGAATACTGGTGAATGGACCCCAATCTTCTCCAGCCACCTCTGTCAGCATGATTATTGGGATGGTTTCAGGTTTGAGGGCTACAGAAATGCTGGTTAGTAATGGTGCAGAATATTTTCTGTTACATTACGAAGTCATCACTGTCAATCTCTCTTTCTCTCTCTCTCTCTCTCTCTCTCTCTCTCTCTCTCTCTCTCATGTATGGTGTCCTTTAAAGGGCAGGTCTTTGAAGGATAAGGGAGTGAATTTTTAGTTCAGAATGAAGCAGATTCCATAGGACCACCATGACTGAGTTCCCCCACCCACCCCAGGGACATCTTTGGAGATGTGCAGGTCCTTGTAGACTGGCTTGGACTCCTTCTTGCTCCTGTAGCCCTTTCACCTTCTCCAGTACACTGCTGCAGCACCTACTGAAGGCCTCCCAGAGGACCAGGAGCTTCTTGCTGTTGGTGGCAGTCAGTGAGTTCTTGGCTGTCACAGTTGTTAAGTGACTTTCTGAGCACAGAGCAAGATCCATGTTAACGCCTCTGCTTTTGTAGCCTCTCTCGGGACATCATACCCTTGGGTTTTTGTTGGGGAGGCTCAGGGTGGCGACTGCACGCTCAGGTTGCTCCTGTCTCCCCCACATTGCTTATTCTGTGGCTTGCTTTATAAAATGCACTTTAAAACTTGGATTTGCCTCTCTGGTTTAAAAGGAGTGCATTCATTCTTTCATTCCACAACTGTTGTTCTAGATGCTGACATATTGCAGGGAACAAAACACCAAAAGAATCTCTTTCTATATTGAGCTAAATGCTGGGGAGTGAAGATAAAAAACACAAGGCACTTTAATCAAATAGTGTGTAGGCTGATGATAACTGTTATGAGAAAGAAATGAAAAGGAAGGAAGAGAATTGAGTATGTGCAGAGGGATTGCTACTTAAACGAATGGCTAAGGAAATCTCACTGATAGGGTGATTAGTGAGTCAAGGAGATGAGGGATGGCAGCTCTGGGAATGTCAAAGAGGAGCAGCAAGGACCCCAGCGTGGCAGGATTATCCAGACCGAGTTTTGTAGGAAATGTGGTCAAAGAGGTAGCAAGGGCTGCTCCTGGAGGACCTTATGGGCCCCTAGGTTTCTTCAGAGTGGGAGGCAAAGATGTGCAGATTTTGAGCAGAAGAGTGACATGATCTGATTTTGGTGACCACATTAAGAACAGGCAGGAAAGGGAAAAGACAGAAGCAGAGAGAATGGAGGAGACCATTGCCGAATTCCAGGTGTGGATATCAGGGAAGGAGACGGGCTACGGATTGTGCTGGAAGAGCTAGTGGGGATGTAATAACGGACCAGTTGTGGAGTCCAAGAATTTTTTTTCCCCTGAGTAATCAAAATACTGGGGCTTACAAAAATATAGATGGTATTTTTAAAACTATCCGGGAGTAAATCAGTTTTTGAATGGATAAAGTCACAAAGAAAGGGGTATAGAAGAAGAAGAGATCTAAGGACTGAACCCTGGTCATTTGATGTTAAAGGACAGGGAGCCAAGGAGTGAATTTGTTCAGGTAATACTATTGCTGTCACACACACACAAAAAGCCAAAAATAAATCAAATTTAGTAGTTTATTTCTCACTAACATAGAGTACAAAATGGGTGTCTGGATTGATGAGTGACTCTCCTCCTATCTTGTAGCTTCTCCATCTTTACCCCATGGCTTCCAATGTCATCATAAACATCTGTATCATGTGAGCAGAAAGAGAAAGAAGGTGAAGAGTGGTGCATAGGAGGAGTGAGGGACCACAGCTGGAAGTGGCAACTGTGGCCCCTCTAAACTGCTAGAGAGATTCACAAATGCAGTCTGAGTGTCTACAAAAAAACAGAAAGTGCCTATGAAAAACAGACAGCTCCATCACACAAGAAGGATCCAACCAAAGAGACCAAGAAGTTTGGCTAATGAGATGTTAGAAATGTCAACAGAGTGTGATGTCTATCAAGTCACCTAAAGAGAAAATTTCAAGAAGGAAATGGCTACTTGTGCTCAATGAAGCTGAAAGATCAAGTCAGATGAGACCTGACCATTAGGTTACCATTAGTTATTGATTTTGGTGACTTTGACAGGGGCAGAGTGGTAGAGCAATAAGACCAATGACTTGTTGGAATGAGTTCAAGATGGAAACAAAGAAAAAATTAAACTGGGCATGGATAACTCTTTCTGGAACCTGATAAACATAGATCAACACAAAGACTTGTCTGCTGACTTCCCTATCATTGTTGCGGTAGGAAACAGAATTCACTCCAGGTGAATCAAATGAAGAAATTTACGGAAGCATTCCTTATAGAGATATGGGCTGGCTGGGTTGAGAGATTGAACAACAGACGTTGAGATGCCCAGACACCAGCTACAGTAGAAAGTTGCTACCACCTCTAGACTGAAAGGACAAAGGGGAAGAAATGTAGTTATTGAACACAATGAGGGGTGAATCAGCAGAAAAGGGTCCTCAGTGGGAGTTGTGATACCAGAAAGAAATAGCTGTTGCCTGAGATAGAGCATGGAAAGAAGAGAAGAGCCCCAAACCTTTATTCACACCCTCTGACTTCTAAAGAGCAGCTAAATACAATCAGAAATTCAGGAGCAGGGAAGCTCAAGAGATGTGCTCCAAAGGGGTCATCTTCCTATGCCACAAAGGAAGGCAGAAAAATGTGGGAAGAGGAAGGACAGAAAATAACTAGCTTAGAGGGGTTGCTTGACTTGAATTTCAGAAGTGGAAGGAAGTTTGTTACCTCTTATAAAGGATGTATCTTTTGTTTAATTGAATGTTCACAGGACAATCACCATATCTTCCCTGTTGACAATCACATTGTATAAAGAAATACAGCTATTCTAAATAACATTGAATATATTCAGTATAGGACATCATACTTGTGGAAATTAGCACACTGTATTAGAGTTCTCCAGATAGAATCAAGAATCAATAAGGTATCTATCTCTGTATATGGATCTATCTATATATCCATCTTCATATCCATATAAATATATAGATAGGTGGATATAGATATCCTGCATGTTATGAGGGAGAGTCAGTGGGATTTATCAATAGATGATAGACATATAGATAGATCACAGATGAGAAGGGATTTGAGTAATTGTTTCACATAATGATGGAGCATGAAAAGCCCGACAATAGGCTGTTTGCAAGCCAAAGAAACAGGAAGGACAGTCCAAGCCAGAAGGTCTCAGAACCAGGGAAGCCTATAGTGTGACTCTCAGTCCAATGCCAGAGGCAAAAGCACTTGGGGGACTACTAGTCCAGGTCCTGCAGTCCAAACGCTGGAAAACTTGGAGTCCTGATGACCAATTTCAGGAGAATCAGGGTGTCCCAGTTTCATGAGGGAGAGAGAAACCACCTTCCCTATTCTTATTCTATACAGGCCCTCAGCCAACTGGCTGGGGTCCACCCACTTTGAGGGCAGATCTTCTCTACTCATTTTCCTGATTCACACACCCGTCTCCTCTGCAAAGAGCCTCACAGACATACTTAGAAAGAATGCTTTGCTAGTTATCTAGGTATCCCTTAATCCAGTCAAGCTGATACCTGAAATAAACCATCCACACATACAATGTTTACTTAAAATGGGAAACAAATATTTGACTAATCTTCCCAAAACTGGTTAATCATAGCAACCATCCCACAAGAAGGGATATTAAGTCCCATGATGTTCTAAGGCAGCAACTTGTGTGTATAGCTAAAATCAAGTGGGTTTACTGAATATCCAAAGCTATTTGTATTTCACTGAGAAGGAAGTAGCAAATTTGTACTGGTAATCCACATGCAAAGTATAGTTTGTGATTATAAAGTCAAAGAATGTTATACAATTAGGTCACGTGTGTGTGCGTGCGAGTGCACAAATACCATTCACAGAAGGGAATTAAAGAGGGATTCAAGAGTGTACCAAAGTCAGCACAACCACTCTGCCCCCCACCCCTGCCCCCAGCTCCTCCTCTTCTGATTTTGTATAATACAAGTGCATCCAGGAACCATCTCCCTTTTGTGGAAGGGATAACAGCTTTATACAATATTCATGTTTTCAATAATATCCCATGCAGAACACACTGGAGGTTTCTTTTATAACTTTCCTAATCATCTTTCACCCAATACAATTAGCATTATCTAAATTAGTTATCAGTTTACCAAATTGTCTCCTCCTTTTTTAAAAAGTCATATTGCAAAATTATAGGTATAGCCATAGACAGAACCAGTATTGTATGCTTTCAGACATTTGGAGAGAGATAATGTTCTTAATCCTAATTAGAATTCTTTCCCTTTCCTATATGAACTTCTCAGAATCAGGGGTGACCTTATTTTCATTTGGATGGAGGCATGGTAAATCAACCGACTTTCATTTGTCTTACAACACATCAATTCCTATTCAAATGTGTTTACTTAAGCTCTGAGCCTTTTTACTATCTTTCTACATTACTGTGTCTTTTAAAAATATTCATTTGGAATAGATTGCATTCTATTCCCCTCTTTCTGCAGTATGATCTTTTGTACATTTTAAGCATTGTTTGAGCCATGGAGTCCAAGGTCAGCATTACAGTGTTTCTATCTGAGTATCCTGCAAAGATCAGAAGACTTCTGGTTGACCATTGATATCTGTTCTCCCTTTCAGCCTTAGTTCTAGGGTTTAAACTGGGCATGTGGACATCCAGCCAGAGACTGTATTGTCCACTTCCCTTTAATCTGAATGTGGCTATGTGAGCAAATGCAGACGGAGGGGACGTGTACAACTTCTGGGACTTCCAACATGGAAGATAATCCACTTTCTCCAGTACACCTCTCTTTCCCAGGCCCCTAGCTGGAGCGTGGAAGCAACCACAATCCAGCTTTGATCATGGAGATAAGAACGTTGCTCCAGGTGATGGTAGAACAAGATGTATTCCTGTATGACTACTTTGGGACTAGAACTATCCCAAACCCAAATACTCTGCCAAATACTATCTTCTTTAAGCCACTGTATTTAAAGTTTCTTCATTAACTTAACTTTCATGCTAATTACTAGTTGTCAAAATGGGCTGAACTTTTCAAACTCATCAGAAAAGATGAGGTTCTATAATTGTAAAACTTTTTAAGCTATAATATCACTTTTTATGGACTTATCCAGAATGTCCTCCTCCCTAACCAGGAAGATGAAGTCTAATTTATAACTCTTACTCTCAACGTGCCAACATCTGGTCTTTTTTCAAAGATTGTTTATTCAAACTGGAATCTGAATAAAGTAATTATTTCTAAATAACATGTATTATTGAGTAAATTAAAATAGGATCAATTACAAGAAACAATACTTTATTTTTAAAAATGCTTTCTTCATTGATGCTTTCAAATTCAGGTTCCAATGGCATTAGACACATCAGCAGAACAAAATAAAATTTTTAAATAATAAAATGAAATAAACCTATCCAATCCAAAAGAGAGACCGACAGACAGAGAGAAATGCAGATCTTACTCCTTTTTGATTTTCCTGTGGGTGTATCTGAGTATCCATCTGTTTGGTTGCTACAGTGATCAGGAGTGTTTGTTGGTGTAATTACGAGTTGTCATTCAAAACAAAACAAAAAAGTCTTCTCCAAAGAAAGTTGACTTCTAAAAACATTATGATATATAGAAATGCATAAGATTTCCTTGTATGTTTTTACATGAAGTGTTCTGCATCTTGCTGATACTAGACAGCGCTTATGATGTGTCATTTGCTGTGATAATGAGGCATTTTTTCTAAGTAACAGAACTTTATCAGCATGAAAGGTTTTTCTGGCCCTAAGGTTGTGGCAGCAATAGATGCATTTTTAATCTTTCTAAATATTCACGTGATTTGATGTGAATATTCCTTTAAACTGTCCCCTGCCTTTCAGACGTTGTGGTCAAGGCCGTGGGTAGGTGGGCACACGAGGATCCCTACAGCAGGAACCCACCGGACACTCAGGACTGGGCTGCGCGGCTGGCCCTGCGTGCCCATCACGAGATCCGGCTTCAGGGTCTTGTACCGGACATTTTAAAAAGCAGAAATTCCATCATTGTGACAACCAAGGCAAGAAACTAAATCCCAAACATGTGACCTCAGCCTTGAAGCTTAATATTTAAGTTTTCTACGGCTCCTAGGTTCGAGGGTGCAGCCACTGAACGAGTTTGGCGGTTGGCCAAGAGCGCAGCCATCAGCACAGACCCAGCCGGCGCAGGCGTCCCTCGCTCTGCCGCTCTGCTCTCCCTAATCGGCTTCTCCAGCATCGGACCCTCCTCCTCCTCGGGCCCTTTTGCTAGTTCTTCTACCTCTTAACCATTTTCTACACCTCCTCCCCTGTGCTCCAGTCATAAATGCCAGTGTTTTTAAGGACTGGGAACGTTCTGCTGCACATCCATCTGCCTCTGGGGGATTTCATTCATGACCATAACCTACATATAAACCTGTCACTTGGTTATTTGCGGCTGGACATCCCACAGAAATCTTTAAGTAGAGTTGATGAAAACATAGTTTCAAAAACTGCCTTTGAAAATGCTCCTTCTCTCTATTTCCCATTTTAGTGAATAATTCCCTTATTCACCTGTGCCAGAAACCCAGGAAGAAGCCTTCATTTCTTCTCCCTAGAGCAAAGCCTAATACTCTCAGCAAGGCGCATGCGCCTTCCAGGGGCTCAGCTTGTCATTGCTGGAAACAGTTCACCCAGGCTCCCTCAGATAGTCCAGATAGTGAGCGGCAGACTTGGTGTCTCGAGTACTGGTGGCTTTGCACACCCATCGCCAGGAGTGTCCATGGGCTTTGTGCATGAACTGGCTCAAGCTCTCCTGCTTCTTGGCTGCCCTGCCTGAGTCTTTCCAGACAGAGCTAGTCACACTCTCCCTCTAATCACTGCTGTCCTTTGCACATGTCTTTACAGTGCTTACATCACTATAAAACAATTATTTCTGCATATGGCTTTCTGTTTCTCCTGACCGAATTCCTTAAAGATTGGGATTATTTCTGAATCATCTTCGAGCTCAGATCTATTCCAGAAACTGGCACATAGCAGGCTCAATGAACGTTTAATGAGTGAATGAAAGAAAGAATGAGCAGACATGCTTGCTTCCAGTGGCCACTGAGACTAGGACTTTTTCTCTATGTCAAATACATGGTCCAAGAAGTTCCTCAAAGACAATCTTTTAGTCAGCTTTTTCACTGCTGTGACTACAAGATCTAACCAGAACATTTATAGAGAAGGAAAAGTTTATTTGAGGGCTCACAGTTTCAGAGGTGTCAGTCCACAGACAGCAAGCAGTTGGCTCCATTTGGGGCTTGAGGTGAGGCTGAACATCATGGCAGAAGAGTGTGGCAGAGGGAGGCAGCTCACATGATGATCAGAAAGGAGAGAGACAGAGAGAGAGAGAGACTGACTCCACTCACCAGATACAAAATGTATACCCCAAATGCTCACCTCCTCCAGCCACACCCTCCCTGCCTTCAGTTACCACCCAGTTGATCCCAGTAGGGGGTTATTTTATTAATTGGGTTAAGAATTATAACCCAGTCATTTCTCCTCCTTCATGCATTGTTTCAAATATGAGCTTTTGGGGGACAACTAATATCTATTCCATAACAGATAGTTTCATGACTGAATCTTTCTTTCTAATTTTTATATAGAAGACAAAATTTTAAAATACTACTCTGAGAAAAACCAGTATGTGTTTACTAGATTAAATAAAGGTCACATTTTACAAATGGACTGCTTTCTTTCTCAGACGAGGACCACAGTTAAATTGAGGAAGAGAAGTTAAAGTCAACATTTTTGCACAAATTTTCTCTGCATGTTTTCATTTCTTTCCTGGATGTAATCATGTCATTAGTTAATATTGAGACCTTAGATCAGCTACAGCACCTGAATGTTTTGAATAATAGAAACCTAACTGAAAGTTTATGTAGATTTTCATTTTCTTTAGGCTTCTATGTTTTCAGTGACTCTACAAAAATTTGCCCAAGAAAATTATGCTGAAAGAAGTTCTGAAGGCATTATAGATAAAGTATTGATAAAATCAATAGGAGTCCAGACTTTAACAGAATAAATCAGGCATTTTGATAATCTTGATATTTAAAAAAATATATCTTTGAGGTTAGTTTAAAAGGTAAATTGAATGTCATTTTAGAAGTGTAGTATATTATGTTTTCCTTACACACACTCTTATCTGTCACCAAATGAAAGAAAAATTATTGACATTTGTGTATGAGAAAACATATATGGGCTTGTCTTCTGTCTACATCTTCTAGCTCTGAAAATTGCAATATAGAAAAACATTTTTAAAAATTTTTAGTTGTAGATGGACACAGCACCTTTATTTTATTCATTTATTTTTATTTGGTGCTAAGAATTGAACCCATTTCCTCACATATGCCAGGCAAGTGCTTTACCACTGAGCCACAACCCTAGCCCCAAAAGACTTTTTTTTTTTTAAAGGCACTTATCTGTACAATTTGATCTTCTTTTTTTTTTTTCTTAAGAGAGAGAGAGAGAATTTTTTAATATTTATTTTTCAGTTTTTGGCAGACACAACATCTTAGTTTTATTTTTTTATGTGGTGCTGAGGATGGAACCCAGAGCGCCTTACCGCTTGAGCCACATCCCCAGCCCTATGTATATTTTTCTGAATGAATCACTTACAGGCAACTAATTATCAATAGAAAATGTTTGAATTTTTTAAAACATGAAGAGAGGAGGTTTTAAAGTAAGTGCTCATAAAATGGATTCTTATTTGAATAATCAGTATTACTTGGGCTGGGGATGTGGCTCAAGCTGTAGCGAGCTCGCCTGGCATGCGTGCGGCCCGGGTTCCATCCTCAGCACCACATACCAACAAAGATGTTGTATCCGCCGAGAACTAAAAAATAAATATTAAAATTCTCTCTCTCCCTCTCTCACTCTCTCTTTAAAAAAAAATCAATATTACTTTATAATTGGATCACATACAACAATAGGAGACTGGTCATTTTCTTTAATGTTAAAAATTTAGGATGTAACATTAATTTATACACAGCTATTTACACTTAACTGCCGGCTTTCTGTTCTCTCGACTAAAAGGCTCAGGGGTCACTCTAGTTAAACTGGGCTAACTGGGCTGCACGAAATAACCACACAAGAGACACAAATACCTTTATCTTTGGGGTCACTGTGATGGCTTCTCTGACCTTAAGGGTCTGCAGGAAGAGAGAGAGCAAGAGCACGTTCTGACTTTTATTGAGGGAAGCTATTCAAATGGGGCAAGGGGTCAGGTTTCAGGGGCTGAGTCTATCTTCATGATGTCCCCTGTCAGCAGGTTGACTGGCATCTGGGTAGGCCACACCCAAGGGCACAGTAAGAGGAGGGGACACACACAAGGCACTTCCATGGAAGATTCTATCCTAAACAGGGCAAGGGGTTATATTACAAAGAACAGGTGAGCATAGCTCCACCCATGGGGCTGTAACAAGACACACCCATTTCTGTGACTGAGCGCCTCAGCACCCAGCTGGGGAGTGTATCTCAGTCACCCGTAAGGTTGGCCTCCCAACTTAACCATATTTTTAAAAAATTCATTTGATGAATTTAAAAACATACAAATTTTAAAAGTTCCTTTTTTAAAAAGTTCTGAAGGGTGAAAAGAAAAAAAAAAAGGCCTTGGTAACTTTATACTATAGAGAACGGAAAATAAAGCAGAGAACTCAGGGTCTACAGAAGTAGCCTTGAGTTCTGGGTTAACTCCTCCATGAACTTCCACGTGATGCAAGGCAAGCCACAGGACCCCTCTGCTTCATCCAGCAATTCTTCACTGTTAAATGAGGGACAAGCTCTACAATGTTTCCTCTTCAAATGGCTTGCCATACTGGCCTCCCAGTTTGATTTTCATAGTGACCAACAGATCCATCCAGGATGTCAGACCAAGGAGCTGACATGCTCTTCCTGAAACTTCCAGACTCCTGGGGACTGCTTGCTCCAGAAATTGCGTGGGAAATATGGTGGGAAAACATGTACATTATTTGAGTCACTGTCCATAACCAAGATTCCCAAACACCTGATTTGTATTGTTAATCCCTACTGCATAAGAACAATGAACTTCAGGTCTCACTCTCAGATATTCAATGATTTAAGTGTGATCACAGAATCAATATTTTTAATAAGTTTCTTCATATGATCCTGGATAATTCTATGTTTAAAACCATGGGTCAAGAAAACTAACTTCTCCTTCTTATGTGTTTAAGATGACTAGATTAACATTTTTATTATGGGCAGTTTTATCCATCACTGCATTTCAAATGTTCTATTCAACAGCTAAGTGAGTTAAATGCAAGAATAACTCAATATGTGTGACCTTTATCATAAATATATGATGAGTAGAAAATAAAGCATAGTCTACTGTAGTGAAAGCTACTCACATTTTTTCAAAAATTTGTCTTAAAATTTTCAAACAGAAAAGTTAAAAGGATTATAAATTGATATATACACATATATACATAGATATGAACTTAAATGTAGTTATCTATAGTTATATACAGTTATATAGCTGTATGCAGTCATATATATATATTTATCTCTACCAAGATTCCATGATTAACATGTTACTACTACATTTCCTTTATCATGTAACTATTTATCCATCCATCCATCCATTCATCTTAATTCGGGAATGTTTTTCAAGTAAGTTGCAGACATTATTATACTTCTCAACTACTGAGAGCCACAGCCCAGTCAGAATGGCCCCTGGCATTTTGCCAGAAGGGTTGAGAGGTGAGCCATTAAGATGATGCTGGATTGATTCAATTGTATATTAGACCTTTACACCAGTAATAGGGCGGCTCTTGCTGCCTCCAGCGCCTGCTACTTTGGAATTCCCGTTGAGTTCTCGCTCTGGGTTCTGAGAGTGAATGCACGCGCAGCCAGCCGAGTGGAGGGAGTTCTGGTTGGTGTGTGGTGTTCCTGGAGGCCATGGGTGGCGTTTGGGAGAATTCTCGAGGAGTGTGCATGGAGTGCTGGTGGAGTTCGGGCAATAAAGTTTCCTGTTTGAAGATACAAGTGCTTTGTGGTGGCTAGGTGATTTGTGCCCAGCCAGACTTCGGCACTCAACAATTCAGCATGCATATTACACAACAGGGGTAAGCATTTGTTAATGATGTCTTCATTTGTGGTAAAAAATTTTCACACTCTTAAATGATTTTAAGTGATCTTAAGTATATTCGGGTAGCCTAAACCCCATCTAAATATACATTATCTGTGGCACCCCGAAAATACTAAAGGTTAGTTTTGCCTGTTCTAGAACTTCGTATGTATGGAATCATATAATATGCATTCTTTAGTGTCTGTCTTCTTTCATTCAGCATAATGCTTTTGAAATTTACCCATGTTGCCTATTTCAGTAGTCTTTTTTTTTTTTAATTGCTGAGTAGCATGACATTGGATATATTTATCACAGCTTTTTCTGTTGATGGACACTAGGGTTGTTTCTGCTTTGGGGTTGTTACAAACAATACTGCTACAAATGTCTTACCACAAACTGTTAAAAATATTTTAATTTTTCTTAGTTAAATACCAAGAAGTGAAATTGTTGGGTCATAAAATAGACTTTAGTATATTCATTTATAAGAAATTGACAGGCTGCTTTTCAAAGTGATTGTATAATTTTATATCCCCATTGACAATGTGTAAGAGTCCCAGTAGCTCCATTTTCTCACCATTATTTGATGTCAGTCTTTAAATTTTAGCCATTCTGAGGAGGCATCACAATACCAGGCTTTAAATTATACTACAGAGCTATAGTAACAAAATCAGCATGGTATTGGCACCAAAAGAGACATGAAGACCAATGGTATAGAATAAAAGACACAGAGACAAACCCACATAAATACACTTATCTCATACTAGACAAGGGTGCCATAAACATACATTGGAGAAAAGATAGCCTCTTCAACAAATGTGCTGGGAAAACTGGAAATCCATATGTAACAAAATGAAACTAGACCCCTATCTCTCACCCTGCACAAAAATTCAACTCAAAGTGGACTAAGAACCTAGATATTAGACCAGAGACCCTACCCTTCTAGAAGAAAAAGTAGACCCAACTCTTCATGTTGGCTTAGGAACCAAATTCCTCAACAAGACTCCTAAAATGCAAGAAGTAAAATAACGAATCAATAAATAGAATGGAATCAAACTAAAAAGCTTCTTCACAGCAAAGGAAACAAACAAGAATGTGAAGAGAGCACCTAAAGAATGGAGAAAATCTTAGCCACCTGCACCTCAGATAGATAGAGCATTAATCTCCAGGATATATAAAGACTCCAAAAACACCCAAAAAAGTGTGTGGGGGGGAGGGAGTGCAAAAGAACTGAACAGACACTTCACAGAAAAAATACAATCCCTCAACAAATGTATAAAAAATGTTCAACACCACTAGCAATTAGAGAAATGCAAATTAAAACTACACTGGGATTCCATCTCACTCCAGTCAGAATGGGAATTTTCAAGACTATAAGTAACACTAAATGCTGGTGAGGATGTGAGGGGAAAAGGTACACTCATACATTGCAAATTGTGCAACCTCTATGGAAAGCAGTATGGAGATTCCTCAGAAAACTTGGAATAGAACCACCATTTGACCTAATTATCCCACTCGTTGGCATATAATCAAAAGACCCTAAATCAGCATTCTGTAGTGTCACAGCCATATCAATGTTTATAGCAGCTCAATTCACAATAGCTAAGCTATGGAACCAATCCAGGTGTCCTTCAATAGATGAATAGATAAAGAAAATGTGGTATATATACACAATGGAATATTACTCAACCATAAAGAAGAATGAAATTATGGCATTTGCTAGTAAATAGATGGAAATAGAGACCATCATGCTAAGTGAAATAAGCCAATCCGACAAAATCAAAGGTCAAATGTTCTCTCTGATATGCAAATGCTGACTCACAAGAGGTGGGGGTAATGGGGGAGGGAGAAAGGGAGGTTTACCAATTGCACAGGGCAGAGTGGGGAGAAGGAAGTGGGGACTGGAATGGGAAAGACAGTAGAATGCATCGGACATAATTTTCCTATGTTCATGTGTGATACACAACCAGTGTAACTTCACATCATGTATAACCACAAAAATGGGAAGTTATATTCCATGTATATATGATATGTCAAAATACATTCTACTGTCATGTATAACTAAAAAGAATAACTAATGTGTGTGTAATGGTATTTCAATATGATTTATATTGACATTTCCTTTATGAATAATGATTTGAGCACTTTTGTATATGTGTGTATTTGGCCATTTGTATATTTTTCTTTGTGAAGCTACTGTTCAAATCATTTTCCAATTTTAAATAGGGATGTTAATTTTTATACTTTGAGTTGCATATGTTCTATAATACTCTAACATATTTATCAGATAATATTTTATTTATTTATCTGAAAATGTCAGATACATATTTTCTCCTTATTTATAGCTTACCTATTCCTTTTCTTAATATCTTTTCATGAGCAAGAGTTTTAAATTTTGATAAAATCTAATTTGTCACACTTTCCTCTTTTATTTTTATGATTTCTATGTTCTCACTAAGAAACTTTTGCCTACCCTCAGGTTGCAAAAATATTACCTTGTACTTATTAAAATATTTTAATATTCCAACTCTTCCATTTACTCTATGATCCATCTTGAATTGATTTTTGTGGGTAATGTGGAATTGAGTTTTATTTTTCCCCCATTCAGGTATCCCATTGCTTCAGCACCACTAGTTGAAAATATTTTCTTCCCCTTTGGTACTGCTTTGGTGCCTCTATCAAAAACCAAATGGCCACAAATAGGGGACTCTCTATTCTGATCCATAATCTATTTAGCTTTCTGTAAACAGTACCATATTGTCTTGATTACTGTAGCTTTATTGTAAGTCATAAAATCAAATAGCAAAGTCCTTCAAATTTTGTGCTTACTTTTCAAGATCCTGGTAGATATTCTAGGTGCTTTGTCATACAAATTTTAGAGTCAAAATCTATTAGTATGCTCCCAAGTGTTTCTATATAGTTGTGTATGTGAGAAGAATTCCAAGCGTCCAACCAGTGTCTTATGCATTAATGTTCCTATGCATAAGGGACATTATGATGAGGTACTAACATCTTGGGATCATTTATCTCATCATGGGAGTCATTTTTTTTTTCACATTTGTACAACTACTCCCAAATCCTGTGGTACATTGTCTCTACCATGAGCTATTTGACCTTACCTGGTAGCTCTGAACTCATAGGACTGCATAACTAACCAAATGCTATATCATACCATAAACACAAGCAGTCATAAAAAATGTCTTATTGCTTATTTTGACTAAGACAAAGTGAACTCCACTGTCAAAATTTTATCTGATGCATTAAAAAGATTGTCACTTGTTTATTTCAAATAAATGCTATTGAGCAAGTTCAAACAGAATTTGCAATTTCTGAAACATTCAGGAACGTCAATTAAATTATTCTCAAACTAAACTTAAAGAAAGCATTTCATTCAGATTGCCACACTAAGTTTTAAATAAAGATTTCTAGAAAGAACAGCTTATCATGTTTTAAATATTCTTTCTGCAGGGTATCATAGGGTAATACTTCCCAAAGCGGAGTTATTTTATCCATCATATGGTAATTAATAACAACGGGGTAGCGGTACATCTCTTTTGAAACTCGAGTCAATTCTACCCTTTCCCAAAGATTTTTTCCTATCTTGAAAAAATGGTTTTTGGAAAAAAGAATGACAAGTGAAAGGGGAAAGGGCAAAAGAAGTCTTTCATATAAAATTAAATCTTCTTTAGCAGAGACTGGCATATTCTTAACGAATTCACAGACGTCTCCCCTCCAGTTATGTTGCAAAAGCCATGCAAATAATAATTGTGGCTAAGTGCGCTGCATTGACAGTCAATATTGTATTTTCCAAGCTTGTACTCATTATTCTTTATAGTATTCATGCATTTTGTGAAAGATCAAAAGATTTACATATCATATGGAGTGCTTTAGGGAATAACTTGCTGAGTACTTTAAATGCACAATGTTCCACAGCCTTTTAAATACGGATTTCACTTCTTTCTTCTTTGTGATAAAGAAATAACAAGATAGAGCTAGATGTTTTTTCTTAATATAATAAAGTGTCTATTTTTAAATATAAGATAAAAGTGTGATATTTTTATCTTTAATTCCAAACACAATTTTGTAATTCAAAATAATAAATTGTAGCTTTCCTTTAATATGTGTGTTGAAAAAAAAATCCATATAACTCAGCTACAACAGTTTCTCAGGCAATCTACACAAATATTCCACAACTTTCATTGGAGTTATTAAGTAATAGAACTGATACATCTGCCTAAAGATCCTGGTAGTGTAGGCTTTCTGGAAACTGAGAATCGGACTTCATTCTACAAAGGTTTACAATAAAGTATGGGAGTAGGAGCTAGCAACAGACATTTTTATTAGTGAATATTGATCTAAAAACATAATGGAGAACATTCTTAAGATTAAAAAAAAATCTGATTATTGGCTCCAAATTTCCTTTATCTAAGATGGACCAAATAGGAGGTTGAAAGGACCTTTACGTAAGTTGATTGACACTTCCTCTTCTTTAAGGACATTATTAACAATAACATCAACAGGTGGTTATTGACAGGAACAAAACCAATTAAAAGACATTGTTCATCCCACAGCTGTTTTTAAGAAGAAAAAGATGAAAAATTTTTAAAATAAACTGTGTCCATGTGAAACATCAGGAAGAAAGGTTCTCCAATACTCTCAAAAGTATTGTGATTAAATACTTCAGGAACACTTCTTTACAGGTTTTTTGTTTGTTTGTTTGTTTTGGTGTATGTCTGACCATTGACACCAGTTTTTGGTACCAACACAACTTCTATATATCAGTAAGTTCAATATCCAACTTTTTGTTGTTGTTACAGACTCTTTACACCTGATGTTCTTTATGTCATGCATACTCAACCAAGAAGTAAGTAGGAGGCAACTGAAGCAGAAGAAGGAAAGAAAGACCCTAGGATGTGTGAGGACAGGAGTCCTGGCTCCCTATTGCCATGGAATACTGTAAGATGGACTGTGCTTTTATACTTTCTAATCCAGTCAAATGCCCAAATACATCTGCAGTAAAGTGCACAAGGTGGAAGTTGAACTTCGAATGGCCAGTCCAAACATGCTTTGGCAGTAGCTGAAATCATGTCACTCCTATTTAGCTTCTTGGCACAGATGTGGACACACATCACTGTGTTCCATTGCATTTGAACCACAGTGCTTTCCTGCCACAGACAAAATTCTGGGAGAGCAGCATGGATAATAGGCTGGACTCCTCATGGAGCCCTTCTTCTTAAGAAGCCCTTGTCTTTCTACTGTGGATAAAAATGCTGGGAAAACCAAAGAGTGTTTATTTGGGGCATGCCACTTTACTCCAGAACAAATGGAATGAAAACTGTTCTTTTAAAATTTTTTCCAGTGCTGGGGGTGCTGGGGATGGAACCCAGGGCCTCCCACATACTAGGCAAATGCTCTACTGCTGAGTTATACCCCCAGCCCAGAAAGCAGTGGTTTAAATGAAGCAGAACGGTGTAAAGAATTCTGCTTAAATATTTGCTCAGATAATATTTTCTTACTCTGAAGCTATGAATCTGGCAACAGAGACAGATTAATAAAAGCAATGAGCTCTACAGTTGTTTGAAGAGAGACTCCATGTATCCAAAGGTAGCAATCAAAAAGCTCTGATAACTGGTAGCACAGAACCACATACAGATTGCCAGGGGCTGTCCTCCATGACCTGGGAGTTCAAGGCTGTGACACTGCCTTCTGCTTCCCATTACAAATGATATAGATAATACAAATGCACATGAGATGAGCTGTCGGACTCAGCTTCAGCTTCAGAAATAACATTTCAAAACACTTGAATAATAACTGCAGCTCTCCTCCTGTTATGGTTTAGATCTGAAGGATCCCCATAAAGTAAAGCTCATGAGTGAGACAATACAAGAAGGTTTGGTGAATAAATGATCAGTTATGAGAGCCTTAACCTAGCCAATGTATTAATCCCCGATGGGATTAACTGAGTGGTCGCTGAAGGCAGGTAGGTAGGGTGTGGCAGGAGGAAGTGGGTCCCTGGGGGCGTGCCTTTGGGGTATATATTTTGTGAGTTGAGTTTAGCTCACTCTACTTCTTGGTGGCCATGTCTGAACCTCCTTTTCTTGCCATGATGTTCTGTTTCACCTCAAGCCCCAAGGAATAGAGTCGGCCATCCATCTGTGGACTGAGACCTCTGAAACCATGAGTCCCCAAATAAGCTTTTCCTCCTTTAAAATTGTTCTTGTCAGATCTTTTAGTCACAGCGATGAAAAAGCTGACTAAAACACCCCCCACTAGCTGGTATTGGGGATTGAACCCTGGGTACTCTGCTGCTGAGCCACATCCCCAGCTCTTTTTATTTTTTACTTTGAGGCAGGGTCTTGCTAAGTTGCCCTGGCTGGCCTGGTGTTTGCAATCCTCTTACCTCAATCTCCTGAGTCACTGGGACAGTGATTTTAAACCTATATCTACATTGAATATCATAATAAAGAACTAATGTGGGTAACAGTCCTAAACTAAAGAAACCAAAAAATGATAATGGTCACCTTTAGGGAGAATATAAGTAAAGAAATAGTTTTCTTTACTTATATTGGAAAAGAGGAAGAGAGGGAAAAAAAGAGCAAAGCAAGTGAAATTCTGATTTTCAGGATGAGATTACATCTGGTGTTGTTGCAAATAATGGCATTGGCATAGCTGCTGGTGACCTTGGAAACAGGTAAAATCTTTGTAGAGAGCAATCTGGCAACACATATCAAAAGTAGACTTAGAAATTTCTACTTTGTTATGCTAAGTAAGTAAATAAATAAAAACCCAAATATGTGTGTGTGGGGGAACAGTTCCTTTTGGCTTTTTTATAACTGCTGAAAATTAGAACAAGCCAAACATTCAAAATAAGGGATAAACTGCAAATATGAGTGCATTTTCAAAATATCAGGTGAAAAGCATATAATAGAGCACTATTTTTGTGTTCTTCATTTTATAAAGTATGTGTTATATATGTCCAGGTACAGAAGAAAGTGGAGATTATCTCAGGAAAAAGGTTTATAGCCAGGTGTGGTGACGCATGCCTATAGTCACAACTACTCAGGAGGCTAAGGCAGGAGGATCACAAGTTCAAGGTTAGCCTAGGCAATTTAGCAGGACTCTATCACATATTTTTCCCTTTGTCTTTTAACATGTGGATAGATGTATCAACTTTCACTGGAAATGATGGTGATTTACTGTCCTTTCCACCTTCTCGGCTAAAAAAAAAAAAAAAAATATTTCCCTTTGAGACTCTACCCAAATACCAACTCCTCTGAGAAGGCTTTCCAAATCTCTTGTCAGAACTTTATTCTTACTTTCATTCTTTATCTTGCTACTGTGGAAGATTTCATATAGTGTTCTGTAAGGAATTTAAAACTCGACACCTGCCTCTGTTCTGCAAAAAAGGAAATTGTGAGCTAAAATATGCATGTGTGTGTGTGTGCACACAGAAAGATATCAAAAAATGTTCATCTAATATAATTTTTGTGAGTCACTGGGACAGTGATTTTAAACCTATATCTACAGTGATGGAATTTGGAGCTATTTTCAAATATTCAGCATTATTCTTCAAAGCCTGGTTCTTTCCCAAGTACACATTTGATTTCTTATAAAAAGAATGACCTTTTTCTATTTAAAAATATGTATAGCAAATAGTCTACTAAGTCCATAGTTGTTTTTTCTAAGTGGTGAAGTTTTCTTTCTTTCTTTTTTTGTTCATTGTACTTTAAGATGCATATGATTTTAATCTTAAAAAACATAAGACATAAGAGCCAGGGCAGGAATGGGAGGATTAGATGAACTCTAGATAGGGCAATAGGGAGAGGAAGGAGATGGGGGGGGATGGGAGTAGGAAAGATGGTGGAATGAGATGGACATCATTACCCTAAGTTCATGTATGAAGATACGAATGGTGTGACTCAAAGATGTGAAAAATTGTGCTGTATATGTATATTATGAATAATAATGGATTCTGCTATCATATATAACAAATTAAAATAAATAAAAAATAAATGTGAGAGCCAAACTAGGAAGTAAGGGAAGACTTCTAATATTTGATATTTAGTATTGAATTTAGGACTAGATAAGGAACAACAGCTCAGGAGGACCAAAAGATCAAGAAGCACTAGGATTCATTTTAAGGTTGCTTCTATTCACCACTCCAAGTCCCATAACACTTTCATTTCTTAATAGTCCATCTGCATGCTGACAGATTGCCACACGATCACCTTCTCAATGATCTGGATTTTCAACAAATGATGTTAAGAGTTTCTCAACCCAGTTGAATGGATATCTGTAAGTGTGTCAGGTCACATGGTGTGATAATCAGCTTCCTGCCACTGACATGAAACACCTGAGACACTCAAGTTATAAGAAAACAAGGTTTATTTTGGATCACAGTTGCAAAGATATAGCCCATGTTTGCTTGGCACCATAGCTTTTGGTCCTCTGGTGGCATGGTTCCTCATGGTGGGAGCAAGTGGCAGAGGAGGCCTATTTACCTCATGATCAGTGTGAAAAGAGAGCAAGAAACACATCCAATAGTTCCCTTTACGGGTACATCCACCATGTCCCAAGAATTCCCACTAGGCCCCACCTCCCAAGGGTTTGATTACCTCCCCAAAGTGTCAAGTTGAGAACCAAGCCTTTAACAACAGGATATTCCAAATCCAAATTGTTGCATAGAGCATCATTGGACGTTCTGGGAAAACACTAGACAGGTCTCCCATTCAAGGAAATGCCTGCCTCTCCAAGACTGGGAAATAAGCAAAAAAAAAAAAAAAAAACAAGAGGGTGTGGAACAAGTTGAAATTATCATGACATCTTAGTAGAGAAATATGATTAGAGGATATGATTCAGAATGAGAAGTTGTACTACAGATACCACCTAAGAGAAGTAGACATCACAGCCCCTTGGTGTACAATGCTCTGATTTCTAAGAAATTCCTATGGTTTGAAACTTAAACATTACATTACTATGAGTTCAAAGCTGTTGCTATTCAAACACAATCCACTGTAAGATTTGCTGTTTGAAAGTACTTCCCAAAATGCTACCTTTACATTAGCTCACACTCATTTGCAGATTTCTCTAGGTTCTACTAGTTAAAAGTGGAAAGAATCAGGGGCTTGGCCAAATATAGCCAACGTCACTAGGAGGTACACCTTGTATGACCTGTATCCATGTGCAAAGAGGGCCAGAGTCAGAGAGCAGAGCTGTCCTTTCTGGGAATCAAATTATGGCTTACAGGAGCATCTGCTAATCAGAACAGCTAACATTTATTGAGTACTTAATGTGGACCTGGAACTGTACTAAATATTTAACATTCATTATCTTACTTAATCCTCATGATCTCTATTATCTTCATTTTATAGATGAGGAAATTGAGGATTAGAGAAGTCAAAAAACTTGCCCAAGGTCACGTGGTCACATAGCTGGAAAGCAAGGGATCTAAACCCAGTCATGACTGTCCTGTGCATCCTTATTGATGCACAGGGAGGGAGGGAGGCTAAGTAAAACTAGTGGGAGCCATAGATCTGGCAAACTTCAATAATGGAAGGCAGAATGTCTTTTGGTTTTAAACCCCAGGACAACTTCCTTTATATATTATAGTCAAATGTAATAATATCAAATGTGAAACTAAATTGAAAATAACAATAAAGATAAGGCCTATTATAAATCCACATATAGCCACTTTAAAACCTCTGGATTTACCCAAATTCAATGAAAAGAATGCATTTTATAAATGCATAAAATATACCAGGCCAGTCAATTTCTCTATGAGACAAGGCTATTTATCAAGTCATGGGTATTTGGGATCTATTTAGAAATATTACTTCTTCATAATGAATGCAATTTTAAGCAGATGGTAATGATTTCTATTTAAGGACAGCAGATAGTGGCTAATGCAAAAACCACTTTTGTTCTGTTTCAGTGTATAGTTTGCTATTTTTGAGCAGCAAATTTACCATCCTAGACTATGTTGCTTACTCAGACTAGCAAATCAGTTTGTTTTTCTTAAGTATAAACCAACTAAGTAAGTTGTAGAGTGTTTAAATGTTGAAAAGAAGTAAGAATGTCCCAAGTGGCAATAAACACACATTGCCTGCATGAATGATTTGGTGCAGAAAACTGGACTTGGAACTCTTGGAGGATGCTGAAGAGATCCCTTACCATCATGGAATTTGTTGTCTTATCTATACAGATACCATATGCATATATTAGACACCTCACATTTTTGAAGCAACACATTATTTAAAGAAAAACTGATAAGATGTATAATGTAATTATAATGCAATTTTAAAAGAATATGCAAAGAATGGAATAATTCAAATAAAGATATAACTAATAAGTGAAGATTTTTGAGCAAGCTTTATATGAAGCCCTCCCAGGATGGAAAGCTTCTGAAAGATAATCCTTAACATCTAGTCTAAGTTAAGTCAAGGGTGGTACTTGATCTTTTTTCATGTTAAATATGCAAGAGACATACTAGGTTTTTTATCAGCAGAGTTCCGAAGTGAACTCTTCTTTTCCTTTAATAAGCAGGAAAGACTTAAGTTCTTGGTTTCTCTTTGTGAAATAATATGTCATTGTTTTTCTTAGATATTGAACATTAATAATGCCAGATGTAAATTGCCTTTCACTCTGTGTACATTTTAATTTTTTTGAGCAGAGGAACATGGACATTAAAAATCTTTATTTAATATACATTTTAGGATAAATGGCTATTAATTCTATTGTACCAAAATAAGAAGTTGGATGACTCATGACCAATAAGGAAAATGTCACTATATAATAAAAGACACGCATAAAATTAAAATGTTATGGTTTAGATATTAAATCCCCCTCTTCTACCCCTCACAAAGGAGTGTGTATTGAAGGCTTGGTCCCCAGCTGACAGTGCTGTTGGGGAGTGGCAGAATCTTTAGGAGGTGGGGCCTAGTGGAAGAAAGTTAGGTCTCTGGGGGCGTGTCCTTGGAGGGGGTATTGGGACCTACCCCTTTCTTTCTCTTTCTGTGCCTCCTGGAAGTCATGAGGTGATTAGATCTTCTCTTCCACATGTTTCCACCATGACAAACTGCCTCATCACTGCCCAAACACAATGGATCCAAGTGACCAGGAACCAAAACTTCAGAAACTGTGAGCCAAAGTAAATCTTTCCTCTTTATAAGTTGATTTGCTCAGGTATTTTTTTCAGTGATGGAAAACTAACACATGAAAATACTAGATAAAATAGATTGTTTTAGCTAAGAAGAAACAAGATATTAATGTTCTTTTCAATATAGAGTGGCTTTCATGTCACCTTTTTACACAGAAGTTCAGGAATTAACTACTTTTACAATGTGAGGGTTTTTTTTTTTGTTGTTGTTGTTGTTTTGTTTTTGTTTTTCTGTAAACATGTCTCTCAGCCTAGCCATCACTAGTTCTCTTATTATATTTCCTACGGTAAATGTCTTCAAATCCCAAACTTTGTAATCCTGGTATAACTCATAATGACCAGATAGAAGTAAAGGAAATTCCACAGGACCTGTTTCTGTCTCCTGGTTCACATAACCATGCAAGACACAAAGGTGGATCTAACTTTTCACTATAGTTCAACCTTAGCATAGGAATCACACGTCATGAGAATACTAAGCTGATTTCACTGGGCATTAATAGAAAGTTTCACAAGTGAGCTGTGGGGAAAGTTGAGCCCAGTAAGCTGGAATCCATACCCATTAAACACACACACACACACACACACACACACGCATGCCCCCTCACTTCAGCTCTACTGCTGACTTTTAAACACATACTATTTCTTTGAACAAAGTATTTTGTCACTTGAAAAACATATTTTTAAGACCATTATCCTGAAAGATGGGGTCTTAGAAGCATCGTAACTTAAAACCACTGCATTTAAGGTCAAAATCTCAGGAAAAAAATTATGTATATCGAGAGAGAGAGAGGAAGAGGGGGGGGAATAGATATCAGGGGTGATTTAGCAAATAAGATGCAAAACAAATGAAATAAAAGGATGGAATTTAATGGGTCATAAATCTTAATGTTTTATTTCTGAGAAATAAGAAATATGATCCATAAATCTTAATGTTTTATTTCTGAGAAATAAGAAATATGATCCATAAATCTTAATGTTTTATTTCTGAGAAATAAGAAATATGATCCAGGGTCTCTACTTACATCTGAGTCAATTTGTCTGTATCAAAATTCTTTGCATGAATTTAAGATGCTGTAAGTATAAAAATCATCATCTCATTTGTGCTTTCCAGGATCCTGCTCTTGTGCACAGAGAAATCTACCAAAATGAACTCAGTCCTGTGTCAAAGTGTTGTCTCTTTTACACATGTGCGTTGTGTTTCATTTTCCAGCTCACTCTAATTAGATGTGGCCATAGCATCAGGCCTCTTTGTGGAAGATCATGGTCAATTGCAAACACATTAGTTAACCTGAAAATCTGAAGTCTTTCATTCTAAACATTGTAGAGAAATCAGATTCAGCAGCAAAACTCCAAAACAAAATCCATTTTATTTTTTACACAAAATGCATGTGATGGTCAATAAAATAACTCATAGAGCATTATAGCTTCAAGTGCTCTTTCAGGAGCCACCATTCACTTGGTAAGCTCCTCTGTGCCATAGTTACATTCAATTGTATGAGAGCTGAGACTAACAGGAAGCTGGTTTGACAGAAACTCAGATTTTCTACTTCCAAGTCACCCATAAGGAATGGCTAATCTATGGTTTAAAATTCCACCTTCTTTGATTCAAGGTCAGTATCAGAATATTGATATCTTGTTAATTCTATAGGCAAAAATTCCTCCTTTCTCAATGTATTTGCTTGCTCTCTATGGAAGAGGAATAGGGTGAGGGGAGAGAAGAGAAAGTGGTTTGATAGGAAGCAGTGTATGAAAATTTCAAGCATGTTCTTGAGTCCATGATAAATCTCACAATTCCTCCCATTATTTATAATAAACAGAACTACATGAATGTGTGTGTGTGTGTGTGTGTGTGTGTGTGTGTGTGTGTATACACCACTGCAACCTCAATACATACTTTCAAAATTTAGAAAAAGGGCTTGAGGATTCAAATGCTGTTATAGAATTGTGGCCATTAAGTCCTTAAAAGCAATCTTACTTAATTCACCATGAGCAACAATTTATCTGAGTTGATTTATACTGCTGAGTAAGGAAAAGAATTTCATTTTTTAAATTTTTTTCTTGGTAGTTATACACGACAGTAGAGTATATTTGACATATTTATACAAACATGGAGTACATCTTATTTATACTCAAAAGGGATCTTTTCACTACATCGACTCATGTTTTCTAATTAGTCACTAGCCAGTCAAAATCAATTAACCAAGTTACTAATCTGTAATAATGGTCAAAGTAGTTGCACATGACATCATATCCATGATTTAAAACAAAAAGAACTTAGAAATGAGATTACTAGTATTTGGTTGAGAGTTTAGAAATAAATTTATTTTTATTACCTGATCTTTTTTTGTCCTTTTGAAAATGTGACACATGTATGTGGTAATAAAAAATTCAGGATCTGGGGTTGTGGCTCAGTGGTAGAGCGCTTGCCTACCATGTGTGTCACTGGGTTCAATCCCCAGCACCACGTAAAAATAAATAAATAAGATTAAAAAAAAAAAACAGGCAAAAAGAGTCACAATAAAAATCTTGATCTCCCACTTCCAATCAACTACCTTCTGTTCCCAGAGTTGATGACTGGTAGATGTCTCTTGTTCATCCTTCCAAAGATAGTCTATGTAAATATAAGCATATAACCTACATAGACCTCCATTAGGTACAATTTTTGTTTTGTGTATCACTTAAAGATATACACATACGTAAGATTTTTAAAAGATAAGCATAAATATGATAACTATGCATATGTGTATATATTATTTTTTATACATATAATAGCATACTGTACACATTATTCTACACCTAACTTTTTTCCTTTAATATGTCTTGGAGGTTAGTCCATGACCATGTGCATGATGCCAACTTAATAATTGCATAGCATTCTTCTTCTTCTTCTCCTCCCTCCTTCCTCCCCTCACCCCGCCCCCTTCTTCCTCTTCTTTTTGGTTCTGGGGATTTAACCCAGGGATGCTGTACCACTGAGTTAAATCCCCAGCCCTTTTTAGGTCTATTTATTTGTTTGTTTGTTTAGGGGTTTTGTTTGTTTGTTTTGAGACAGGGTCTTGCTAAGTTGCCCAGGCTAGCCTTGAACTTGTGATCCTCCTGCCTCCGTCTCTAGAGTTGCTAGGATTACAGGGCCTGTGCCACAGTGCCTGGCAGTTGCATACTATTTTTATGGATGTATTGTCAGTGCATATGCTCTGAATCTAACTGAATGAGTCTCTAGGTTTTTTTCAGTATTTTGCAGTAGTGCCTTGGAAAAACATACTGTAGTGAAATTTGTAAGATAAATTTCTAAAATAAATTTTTTTTGCTCAAAACATGTTCTTTAATGGAATTACTGTATTATATATTTCAACTTAAAGTCATTTTTTTAAAAAAATATTTACAATTATTCAGAGAAAAACGAATCAAGAGTTATCTTCCTTTACAAATACCACACGGAAATGAAATAAAAGCCTTTTCCGAGACATACCGCTTTTTGTTTTTTGGATTTTGGGGTGTGCAATGTTGGAGTGTCAGAAAGAAGAGTGGGACAATCTCTGTCATTGAGGCCTAGTCACTCATGAAGATCTCTGGGAGAAGGGCTATCAAAATAGTAATCCAGAAAGCATCTCTCTTCCTTAAGGCTTTTTGTCTCTTACCACCTCTACTTCATGCTGGCTGAAATGATATATGCTATAAATATATATATATATATATATCTTTCTTTTCTAAATCACAAATATTGGTCTGTGCAGAGAAAAACTCCCTCATCCAGATCTGAGACTTCTTATTCCTCAAGGGCCTCCCTGGAGCCTAGAGAAAAGATAAGAAGAAATTAGACATATCTGCCACTTCTCCATCTTAGGAAGCAATTTGCAGGCAGAACCAACTTCCCCTCTAATATCCACTGCCATTATGAAACTCTCCCGGCTTAGCTGAGAATCCCCTAAATTTCAAGTTACTCAAATAAAAGAAGGGTCTGGGTGAGAATAATGTTTGCGTGAGATAAAATGTAAAACCCCATCTATTCTTTCTTTACACACACACACACACACACACACACACACACACACACACACAGGCATACAAAATTAAAATTACCTAGCATATTTTTCTAAGCCACTGCCAAAACCTTAGATGGAGTTTTTTGTCTTGCTCTCAACTGCTGGTGCTGGCTTCCTTCAAGGCAATTCAGGACAGCATCTGGCTTACCTCATGTTTCACTGAAATACAGGTTCTGAAAAGCAGCCTGAAGATGACATTCTGGGATGAGGACCGATGTTCTGTGCAGCATGGGAGGGACGGGGAGGCAGGAGCAGGGGGAGGTGGCTGAGCGGTGTTAATGCAAATGTATTCCCTGGGTTTATTCGCTGGCAAACCGAGTGGACACCCAGCCATCTGAATCTGGGCCAGCCAGTTTGGCACATCTTCTGCTGGCAAAGCACGAGCCCAGCACAGCATCCTGCTGCTGTTGGCATGTATACAGCTGTCTTTCTTCATCTGACTCTCTCTGCCACCGCCGCACACTCAACAGGTGTTGCCAGGGACACAGTGTGTTTGGCAGCTGTCAACTTTCAATAATCATCTCTGTTGCATATCCCTTTCTATTCTCCCACCCCAGCTCTGCCTCCTCCCCACCCCCTTCCAAAACCCCACCATCATTTGGGCCTTTGCAAAGGGCAGAGTTAGGTTAAGATGCTGATGAAGGCATCTTATGGTCATCTGGAGGGACTCATTCTGCAGGGCCTCAGCCTAAGCATGACTAGGATTTCTACAAGTTACAAGCCTTCAGAGTTGATCCAACTTTTTTTTTTTTAATTCTCCCTTCTGAGTTCAACTGTTTTTACATGATTTTGGGGGGTACAGGGGATTGGCTTAAGTCAATATTCCTAGAAGTTTATTTTATGTGCAGCCAAACACGGTGCACGGAGATAACAGGTTTTCTTTCACAGAGTGAAAATTGCATTAACCATCGTTATCATCCTCACCTCTGTCTATGGCCTGGCCCGGCCCCAGGATATCCACATTTGTGTTCTTTTTTGGGAAGAGGGAATAATGTTAAATTATCATTATTATCATTTTTATATTTAACTGATGAGTAAAAATTATATATATATATATATATATATATATATATATATATATATATATATATATATAGTTTTTGGAGTGCAACATGATGTTTTGAAATACGCATATGTTATACAATGACTAAATCAAGCTAATTGACATAAGTTTTACCTCTGAGGTAAACTGCTAACCCATTTTTCTTGACCTTTTCTCTTTTGATTTTTTTTTTTTTTTTTTTTAGTATTTTTGAAATAGAACTACAAAATAGCAACTTTCCTGTTTCTAACAACCACGAAAACTGTTTTTTAAGACACAGGCACAGAAAGTGACCTTGAGAACTGAGTAGAACCTGAAGTCTCCAAGGAGTGGGATCTGAGGACCTGGTTTCTCAAGTCTACTCATGGATCTGGATTAGAAGTGAGGGTGGCTATCAGTACTTGCAGGATGGGCCACAATAACTGTGATACCAGAAACTCCCTAATTACAAGTTCCACCTGGTCCTGCCTACCATTGGACCAGACCATTTCAGGGTTCCTGGCTACAACTCAGCCCTGTAGCTTTCCTTACCTGGGGCCCATACATTCCTTCACTACAGGCCTATCAGGAGACAGATATGAGTACAATCCCATCTCTTTTTTAGCTGACCTGCAATAGAGTTTTCTTTTTGCAAAAACTGGTGCCATACGTTGGCTTCTATGCATTATGGTAGTGAGGGCTTCCTTGGTAATATCTGCAGTTCTCTCTCCTCCTCTCAGAGTCTAAGTGTTCTTTAATTTTTTCAAGTCTCAGTTTCCTCATCTGAAAACTGAAGATAATAAAATTTGCCATCCATATGCAATAAAGTAGATGAAATATTTAACACTAAGTGTCTAGTGTGCATTAATGATTCCCCTTCCCCCACCACTCCCTTCAAGCTTCATTCCTAAAAGCTGGAAGCTTATACTACTGCCCTGGAACTCCTAAAGAAGTGAGGCCCTGCTCACCTTCAGCCTTTGCGGTGCACTTGGGATGGTTCTGCCCTGGGGCTTCCTGCCATTCATCAAAGTCAGAACCAGAAAACATGGTGGCCCCTGCAGATCTGGAGGAGAGGTCCAATAGATATTTTTAAAAGATAAGGATCTACAGTTATTTATTTCAACCTTGCTTATAATTTCAAATATTGGAAACTCCTAAATGTACATCGATGGAGAAATAGATGAAGAAATACTTATTCGATGGTATTCTATGTAGTATGTAAAATTAGCAAACTAGGTTATGTAAGCACATTTAGCCTTACTATTTGCCTGATTCTTTATATATAAATATTTACTCATTCCAACCTCTTAATAGCCCAATGTGGTAGACAACATTGTTCTCATATTTACTGATAAGGAAACTGAGGCATGGAGAAGCAGAGCTCCTTTTACTTGTTCAACAAAGCTTTCACAATTGAGTAATATATGGAGTATATGGCAGAGTAGTATACATAAAGTTCAAAAATACATAAGGAAATATTTTTCATGGGAACACATGTGTAGTAAAATTATAAAAAATAAAGGTAGAAAGAGAACACAAGTTCATGTTATCATTGCTTCAAATGAGTAGAAAGGAGGGTGGGACTGAGCATACACAGAGGAGAATTCATGTCATCAGTAGGATCTCAATTGATTTATATTTAAAAGAACAACATATTAAAATTAGATTGTTCTGGAAAATGCATATGCTATTTTAAAGTATACTTTTCTCTGTACTTTTTTGTATTTTTAAATTGTAAAACAATGCACATGTAGAAAAGGGCATAAAATATATTTGTGCTATTTCACAATCATAAAGTAAATGCCATGTAATCACCATCCAGGTTAGCAAAGAGAACAAGTGTGCAAATTTTGCTATATTGTGGGACTTCCTCAATCCTAATGGTTTTCTGCCTCCTTCCTAGAGGTAAGCTCCACCTTGAGTCCTGTGACACCTGCTGCCTTATTTCTCCCCAGATTTTTACTACTTATGTCTATATACTAAGCAATAGAGTTGTTCATTGTCCTAGCTTCTGAATCATCTGGTGTGTGTTCTTTTATGTCTTTCTTTGCTCAACATTGTATTTGTGACTCATCTGTGTTGTTCCTTGCTCGCTTTCAATACAGAATAACTTTCCACACTTAGTTGTCTTTTTCACTAATGATTGACATTTGTGTTGTCTTCTCTAAAATTTTCACAGGTAAAATAAAAGGCAGACGTTTTGTTCAGCAGAACAAATATCTTCACGTGCCTCCCTAGCTCATCCTTCAAAAAAAGACGTGAACAGCCTTAATTTTTAACTATGAAAGATGTTTCCCTTTGGACTTTGATTTACTTTCTTTAATCTCCCTTAGTCCCCAGGTTGCTTTTCTTTGCTGCTTCATTTGCCTTTCCATCGTGAAGGGTCATGAGCCAGTAAGGGATCATTGAGGTCCCCATCCAGTCCACACGCTTGGTCTTACAAATGAGGAAACATTTATTGTGTCTTGAACAATTTCAAAACTGTCATTTTAAAAATACAGTGTTGTAGCCCTGAGACCTGTAGATGGTAACTTGGTCACTGGACTAGGAGTTTGAAATGTTTCATTGTCTCTGGCAGCTGGTTAATCGTGTGTTCAAGAATAAAGCATTGGCAGTGTTTCTCTGCAGGGCGAATCTACTCTACAGGAGATCCACACGAATGTCACAAAGATGTTGCCAAACATCTAAATAAAAATTTCTGCTCTTCATTATTAATCTCTATGCAGCATTGCTTTAAAAAAGTAAAAAATAAAAAAACACCCCAGGCTCCAGTACTAGGAAGGGAAGAGCCCACAAAACAGTGTTATTCTCCCCAGCACACACCAGTAATTGGACCAGGCAGCAGAGGCATTTCTGTATTGTAAGGACCTCAGTGATGCTGTAAAAGGCATCTTCCCACTCTCCAATGTTGCCATTAATATGTAAAAGCTTAAGCTTGCTAAAGGGATTATTGCACATCCTATCTGATGGTAAACTGGCATTGCAATGATTACATGTATCATTTTGTCATTTTCTCATAAAACATCTTACTCTCGAACAGTATAATTGGCCTCTTACTAATGTTAATGATTAAATTGGCATAAATATAACATATTGCTTTAAATGAAAGGCATATTTGCAGTCTCCAGGGTCTTGCATGTATGCTTTCCACCATGACTATTTTGTCAATTATAAATATACATATATATGAATAGAATTTATATACCTGTATGTGATAGATTACGGTAACAAGAAGCATGAATTCCACAAGTGGGTTTTTGAGTGTATTAAAGGAGGTGTCTGAACCTTTGCCCTTACTTTAGAGATCAAGTTCCATGTATGAGCCACTGGTCCGCTGCATACACCACTTCTCGGAAGACACTGTCACAACCAATGCAAAATGTTACCTCCAGCAGTGAACCTCTTAGCTGAATTTTCAACAGACTGTTCTGCCATTTAATCCCATAGGCTACCTCTATATTTCTAGGTGATGGAAATCCCTTGGTCATGAGTCCATCCAGCATCTCTCTTGTCATAAAACGTTATCTCTCGGCCTGAGGCAAGTTGTGGGAGAAATAACATTGGTGGGTCAGATGGTGGAACTGTAGGTAAGACCAACCCATATCCACTGCTGATTTCAACATGGATAAATTCTACCCCTTCTAGGCAGAAAGGGTCGGTGGTAGCTGTTCACCACTGTGGCTGGCAGGTTTCCCTGGGGGACTGGTGGCAGCGTGAGGCCTCAGTGTCCCATTTCTGTTGCTGGTAGGTTGGACTTCCTAGAAGCAGGAGGTAGATTAGACGTAATGAGAGGGACCTATAGTACTGGGCCAGGAATAGCCCTGATGTCTCTTACAAAGGCCCCTATATCAATGGGCCCATTAAACAATATGACAGCTAAGCGGGAAGACAAGCAGTTATCCACAAGATGAGCCTCCTCTCTCACAGTGCCCTCGGGATGTCATTCCCATGTACTCAAATGTGCACATGCTTGAGTCACTCCCACAGAGATTTCATATATTTTGTCCCCAGACTGCTTTAACAATGGTCTTCCAGCTCTGTTCCTTCTAACCCCTCACTAACCAACCAATTTGACATTGCCTGGAAGCCTATGCTCTTACCGTATATATGTCAGGCCGCTTTTCTCTCCACATGGAGTGAACATTCAAACATAATTAGAAGACCACGAGTAATACTCATCATTCCCCTCCTATCCCACCTACTTTCAGTTCTCCATACTTTCAGTTAGCAACTCTTCAATTAGCAAGTTTAGGTGGCTTATCCAGTGGATTGATCCAGACTCCCATTTCTAAGGCCATGGCTATTATACTTGTCCCTTTATTGCTAAAATTGGGCATGGAAGCACTACCAAAAGACACAATAATGGGTATACTGAGCACCAATCATATTCTTCCTGGCCCCATTGTGTAACAGCAGAGCCACTAGCTCCTGCTAATTAACTATCTCAGAGCTCCCTGCAGGCTGGACCTCCCCTGGTGCTACTCTGACCTTGTTTCTAATTGAAGCAATTTTACCTACCTTGCTTCTGATGTTTAAGAATTGTCAACTTGGGGCTGGGGAGGTGGCTCAAGCGGTAGCGCGCTCGCCTGGCATGCGTGCGGCCCGGGTTCGATCCTCAGCACCACATACAGACAAAGATGTTGTGTCCGCCGAGAACTAAAAAATAAAAATATTAAAAAAAAAAAAAAAAAGAATTGTCAACTATCATCTCATTGCTCTTAGCCCAGTTCTGTGATAGCATCTCCACCATCATTCCTGACCTAAGCTAGGGAAGAGGCTAGCCATAACTGAATATCTCCATGATGTTGATGTCCCTGATCTTCCTGCAGTAGGTGGAACATACCTGGTTAGTGGGAGGTTTTAGAGTCATATTCATTTTCGCATGCTCACTTATTTCTATCTTTGATTTCACCTCTCCCACCTGCCATTGATGCTCTGGTACTTCTTCACTCAGTGTGGTCATCTCATTTTCCACACTTCTAAGAGTTCTATCACTGTCTTTGGGGTCTTTGACAGGCTATTAAATCCCGTACCACAAAAGATTACTGCCATTTCAATAAACTCTGCCTTATTGAATTTTGTGTTCTACCTCCTTGATTTATCACCCTTAGAAACCAGTCCAAAGCATACTCCATGGCTGTAACTCATTCTATATTTAGTATCTCCTCCTTAGCCAGCCTAGCATATTCCCAGTTAATCTTTGTTGCTGGTCTGGTTCTGGGAGGGGACATGGGAGGTGAGCAGGGAGATAAGAGGGAGATGAGCATGGTCTTTTAAGGCAACTGCACAATTTCAGTTTTTGGCATATTCTTCAATAAAGGTGTTCCACTATATCCTGACCAAGAGGATGGCCCCCTTCTGCAGGTCCAGTGTCCTCAGAGAATTTAAGAGTTCAAAGTTTTCAAATATATCCATTGAGTCCCATCCCAAAAGGCAAGGTCCCACACTGAACTCCTCATGAGACTCCCCTACTTTTATGATTAAGTCTTGCTTTCAGGTCTCCCATTCTGCTTATGCTTTGGCTACAAGTCATTAAGGTTCCTTTAATGTTGCAGTCCTCCAACTTGGACTCTTTGCCTTGAATTGATATTAATCACAAGAGTCTGAAGCTTTCTTCAGATAAGCAATGGCACTTAACAATAGGCACACAATTCCGATGTCCTCAGAGAATCCTTTCCCTCACACCCATTAAGCAATAGAGCTATTGCACCAGACAGTTCACCTCCTCCCGCCAGCCTCCCATGCCTGTGCACTTCTGGTGAAATTTTGACAACTGCATGGTGACAACGTGCTAGATAGAAGCCAATAGTCCACCTACGGTCTGTGGTCTGTGATGGTGTGCTCATTGCCAGTGAATTGGCAAGTGATCCAGATCCAAAATTCCATTTTAGATTCTGGTTCTCTGGACACTTGTTGTTCCAACTATCTTTGATTTAGTTCCTTGGAAGTAAACTCTGAGATGAAAAGCTGCATGCAGAGGGCTTAATGGGGAGTACTTTCAGAAGCTCCATCTAAGGGAAGTGAAGAGGGAAAAGCTGGACAGAAGACAAAACCAATTCACAGTGCGGTTGTCTCAGAGGCCTTAATTGATGCAGCAGAAAACTTGAAGACCAGGAGAGCCCCCATAATTGTTCAGAATTAAGGCAATGTGTCCAGTTCTTTGTATGTCCACAGCTTCCAGTTGTTAATGAAAGGTTTTCTGGGAATGGGCCTAATCTTGGATGGCCCCAATCTATGAATTGTTAACAGATATATTCTGTTATGGTTTGGATGTGAGGTGTCCTCCAGAAGTTCCTATGTGAGACAATGCAAGAAGGTTCAGAGGAGAAATGATTGGGTTGTAAGAGTCTTAACCCAATCAGCGAATTAATCCCCTGATTGGGATTAACTGAGTGGTAAAGAAGTGGTAGGGGGTGGCTATGGTGTATATATTTGTATCTGGAAAGTGGACACTTTCTCTCTGCTTTTTGATCATCATGATGTGAGCTGCTTCACTCTGCCACACACTCTGCCATGATGTTCTGCCTCACCTCAATCCCTGAGAAATGGAGCCGGCCTTCTATGGACTAAGGTGCCTGAAACTATGAGCCCTCAAATAAACTTTTCCTCCTCTACAGTTGTTTTGATCAGATCCTTTAGTCACAGCACTGAAAAAGCTGACTAAGACAAATTCCCAGCAGTAGGGTGCCTTGGCCCTGACAAGGGACCTGGACAGAGTACCATGGTATCCCTCATGTACAGTTCAGTTTCCATGCATTCTCTGCTATTAACCCTATTTCGTAGTGGGGAACCCAGTTCCAAGGCAGTATTCCTCACTCTGAACCTTGGCTTATATAAGACAGCTAATATCAACTTTATTTTAAAACAAAAATGAGTACACCCCTTGCTAGTGCATTTCTTCTTGCTGAAATGAAAAGAGCATCCTCATCTGAGCTCTTCTAGGGGAATACAGTCAGGTGGTGGGTTGTAAGTTTATACATCATAAATCTGTTCTAACATTCTCACACCCTTGAATGTGTTTTCTGTGCCAAGGAAATTTTGACATTTCTAACATATTTCAGAGGCTATATTCAACCCCAGGTGTTAAAGAACCACCCCAGCAAATTTTTAGATTAGCCCCACAAGTATTTGACATAATATGGAGTCCAGGGTCCGAGCTGAGTATCCCCATGTGAGTGGGGGAGCCTTATATCCCACCCACTGTTCTATAGACCTACAGATCTTTTCTGCTTGTGTCCTTCTTATTTTATTTAATTAATTAATTTTATTTTACTATGTACTTATTTATTTTATTATTCCTTTAAAGATATTAGAGGAACTAAGCTATTGTGAAGTTATTGAGACTAGGAATCACTCACGGAAAACTTAGAGAATGCTGCAGTCCTTAGAATTGAGGACCAGGTGGGGATTTGGTCATAAGAAAAAGGAAGAAACAGAAGCTGAAGTGTAGCTATATTTTACCAGTGAGGTAGGAAACACCTACATATGTTACCACTGTGGAAACCTTCTTTGCAAGCACAAAGACTCCTATTTAACACATGTTCTCATCAGTCCAGGTCCCCCTGATGGCTTCTCAGTTACATCACTGGGCAGAAATCCATTTAGTGTGACTCAAGCATAAGCACAGAGCTGGTTCAGCAACAAGAGTGACTTTGGATGATGAACCAGAGCTTCTTAATCTTCTCCAACTCAGAACTGGGTTGACTCCAAGGCCAAAGGATTGACTGAACCCAGCAGTGGGAAATGTAGGGACTTAGAGGTGTGATAAAGGATGGTTAGAAACCTGGGATGAGAAGTAAGATAAGGCCTCGGTTCAGTTCTCAGCTCCTCTACTTAGTAGTTGAGCATCCTTTGGGAAGCTACTCAGCTTCTCTAAGTTTAATTAACCATAGTCATTTGTGAATTGGGGATGATAACACCTATCTTAGTGGGTTGCAGGGAGGTTTAAATGAGGTGTTAAATATGGAGTAGGGAGACTCACTCCCAGCCCAGAACAATAGCTCAATAAGTAGTAAGCAGCAGCAGCAGCAATAGTTTTGGTTCTAACTATCAGTGGTAAGGACAGAAGAGTTGGGAGAAGAGAACCAAACTGTTAATTATAAATACTGCCAAGATAACTGTATTTTATGGCTGAAAAAAAGGGATTTACAGGCCAATGCCTAGGGAACTTGGGAAGAGCCATAAATGTTCCAGAGACATTGAAGACCCTGACAATTCCCTAGCAAGAAGATAGTATGGCACTCGAGTGATCAGCACAGCACACCATGTACCAGATGTCAGGAATCCCAGTAAAGCAACTTCAATTCTATGACACCTGCTGCCTATAAATATTAAAATTTGTAAGAGGTGAATAAAATTCGTAATACATCATAGAAGTGTAAATTGATATTATCCACTGCAAATCAGTTGGGTAATCTATTAAGAGTCTTAAAATGCTCATGACTCAACAGACTTACTTCTGAGAATCCAACCGCATAAAATAATCCCAAATATGGTAAAACCCCTATACATTTAAATCAATTACATCATAATCATAACACATTATTTATAATAATGAATAATCAAAAGAAAAACAAATGTTCAGAATAAAGAAATAGTTAAACAAATAATAATATCAATTATATGAAGTATTATGCATGCATTTAACATTACATGTATCACCCTTCAAATCATAAAGTATAGTTTTTATGTGAAATTAAAATTTGTGCATATATTATTCCCACAACTATGATAAGAGGAAACAAAAACTTTAGTCAGAATAAACACTGAATGAAAAATGTACACATCCTGTGAAGCTTCTTTGTAGCTGTGTGACTAGATATGTAACTAAACAGATGCAGATGAAGAACTTAATGGGTTAAAATTAGAGTAGAAAATTGGTCTGTTCTCTTGCCTCAGCAGGAAAAGATGGATAGGAGCTCCATAGACCACTGTCTTGGGTCTGGTCTCTGCTGGTAAGAAGAGCAAGATGCATCCATAATGTCTACCATCAGCAAATTAGGGGCAGTGGCACTAATTGCTTAGAATATTTGACATTCCTGGATGTCACTCCTTTTTCAGATAATAATTATAGCATGAGAAATTTGGGTAAGCGGTAAGGAGACCCCTTTACTGAGAAGAAAACAGAAACAAATGACCTTGGAGGTTTCTTCCAAACCCAAGTGTTGCAAGTTGAAGTTATTTCAGACTCTCACAAGGTTAGCAAGGGAGATGTTCTGAAGAAACTGGGAGCAAAAAAAGAACTCACAATGCAGCTGCTTACTCCATAGACTTGTCCACAGGTCATCCGAACAGAACACCACGATTATTGACTTACCACTCAGTTCATCATCCCAAAAGGAAAGGAGATAACAGCAATTTCATACAACAGTTTTGAAGAACAATTTGTAAAGATTATGCCCGGAGTCTCCCTATCAAATTGCAGGAGTATCCAGATGTCAGGTTTCATGGCCTCCTGACTGGGTAGTAATCATCTTGTACACTTGACCCAGCCTGAGAGTTTCTGAAAGCAGAGCCCTCCAGCATCATTCAAATTATTCACATGTCATTGATATTCTCCCCACTCTTGTCAGCGTCAAGTTACTCAGTTGAGTGTAAATTTTTCCCTCTAAGTTCAGGCAAAGGTTAACTTCTTCAAAGGAAGCTGTCAAAACCTGACATCATGTTTGGTTTGCAATGCAGTTGTAACACTAAACGTACAAATGTGCCCTTCCACTAAGTCTGCATGTCATGGGGGAATCAACACGTGTTTGGGTTTTGAGCAAAAGCTAGCCTGTGGCAGCTTGCATGGGAAGCGAAGCTCACTCAGCAGGTAAAAAATAACAACAACAAAAAAATTGACTTAAAATAATTAGCACCCATGCAGAGCAATTCATGCAGAGTGTTTTCCTAGATGAGTAGTGTGAAGCTTTCTTTTAGATAAAGAAATAGGCTGATGGGCAGGGAGGGGAGATTTGAAGTACAGGTTAAGGAAGAAAGCTGGAATTTTCAGACTTATAATAACACAGGGCTAAGAAAAGCAAAAGTTAGCCTCAAGATTCAGGGACACCGAAAAGCCATGCAAAGTCCCAACTTCCTCTGAGTAGTTAATATTTTTCTGTCCGTCTGAGTATCTATTAGTGGTCCAATCCTCTTCCATTTCCATTGAGAATTTTGTTTCATTTGCCAGTGTTCTTCAATTGGAAAAGCTTGCTGTGGTCTTCTTACTAAAGTCAATGTTTGTTTTGGTACTAAGAATAAAGAAAGCTTTGGCAAATTTTCCCAGCCCAGAAGCTCTTGGAGGATTTTAGTTTTTGCCAATTGAGTTTATTTGCCAGAAACATTTGGGTGGGTGGGATAGTTGAAGCAACATAGGCACATTTGGAGAAAGGAATGCCACTTTTTTAAAAAAAAAAATATATCCCAATCTAGCTATCTATCTATTTATGACTATTGTGACTATATTAAAAATTAGTCTTTTGATTTTTTTGGTTTTGCTTTCAAACACACTTAAAATATAGAAACAGAATTAATCTAGGTTTCTCTTTTTCATTTACCAGAGCTTGGGAGCCTTGATATCCATTCAATTAATTAATAGCAGAAGAAGAGTCAAAATATTAGACATTTCTAAAAGCTCTTCAGCATGGCGAACAGAGGAAGATAAGCATTTCATTAATGCAATGACCACTTGCACCTAATTCTTTGATGTGCCCTAGATAAGCAACTCTAAATGTAATTACAAGGGCATACTTGGGAGATAGTTTCCAGCTGTCATAAATAGAAATGGCTCTCATGGGTTTTTAAATTCTAATAGCTTAATTCAAATAGATTCTTACTGAATTGACTGCATTTTCAAATACGAGAATATTTAGAAGCTGATTAGCAACAATTATGTGTCAGATAAATTTCATCAACTACCCTGTTGCCCCAAAGTTAAAGTAGTCAGAATTTTATAAGCCAGGTGTTTGTCAACAGATAAATGAATAAAGAAAATGTGGCATATTTACACAATGGAGTTTGGCGGGGGGGTTCTTTTTGTGGTTGTTGTTGGTTTGTCTTTTAGCCATAAAAGAAGAATGAAACCTTGTCATTTGCAGGAAAATAAATAGAATATGAGAACATAACTTTCAGCAAAATAAGTCAGACTCAGAGAAAAGCATCATGTGTTTTCTCACATATGATGTGAGAAACTAGAGGGAAAAAAGGGAAGACAGGACAGCGTGAACTGGAAGGAAGACCATTAAGGTAGAAGAAATGGATCCAGGGAGGAGCGGGTGGAGGAAGTATTGGGGAGTGAAATTGATCAAGTAACATTTATATATATGAAAATGATACAATGGAACCTATTATTCTGTATAATATGCACCAATAAAAAAGAATTTCATGAACCCAAACTTGTTTTTTTTTTATTCTATGATTACAGAAAATTTCACAAAACTTGGAAGAACAGAAAATGATTGATTCCACTCTACATTCCAACCCAGTCAGTGCTTGGTTCTACTTTATTGTCTCCCCAACAAGAGTTTCTGCTTTCCAAGGCCTCCAACAGTGGGCAGCATAACACAGCCTCTAAAATTATGTATTCTGTTTTGGAGAGTTATAACTTTTAGAGAATACACACACATACACACGCACACATACTCACACACACATACACACACAAACACACACAGTTTTACATATATATATTACATATATATTATATATAATATATATGAAATATACATACTACAGTTATATTTATAACTACATATGTATAATAGTTATATACAATATATATGTGTATTATATAATACACATATATATACACACACATATATGTAATTTCTACCAAAATTGCACTATCTTCTGGGATCACAGTGAATGGGCGTATTGAAATCCCCATTTCCTAGGACAATCATCCGTAACACCTTCACCTTATCCTCATAGTTTCTCTTTTCAAGACCCCCTATTCCCATCATTCTCTTTGGGTTCAAACCCTAGCTTTCCTCCTCAAATATGTATGTTCTCAATAAATGTTTATTTTCCTTTACAGTGAAGCACCCACAACTAAAGGGGGCAAAGTTTAGTGTTTGGACCATCATCCTTATACTAATGTATTTACTAGTGTATTGTATCAATGTCTTAAATGTGGATCGGTGTTTTTGCATCAATGTCACCCTAACAGAAAATGTTGTGTGTTATAAGCTGCATTGTATCCATCTCCATAAAATGAAGGCCTAACACCCAGTGTGACTGATTTGGAGATAGGGCCTAACAGAGCTAATTGAAGCTAAATTAGGTCATAAGGTCAGAACCCTAATCAATAGATTGGTTTCTTATAAAGGGAGAAAAAGAGATGAGAACTTTCTCTTTCTCCACATGTACTTAGAGGACTCAGCAAGAAGGTGGTCATCTTCAAGTCAGGAAGGGAGATATCTGCAGAAACAAAATCTTCTGGCACTTTAATCTTGGACTTCTAGCCCCTAACAGGCTAAGATGCAAAGTGGAGGAACTACTGTAACAAATAATTAACAACATGGAAGTGACTTTGGAACTAACTGGACCAGAGGAATAAGAAAAGGGTAGACCAATTTGCAGTCCCACCAGCAATGTATGAGTGTACCTTTTTCCCCACAGCCTCCCCAACACCTTATTGTTGTTTGGCTTCATAATAGCTGCCATTCTGACTGGAGTGAGATGATATCTTAGAGTAGTTTTGATTCGCATTTCTCTGATTACTAGAGATGATGAGTATTTTTTTCATATATTTGTTGATTGATTGTATATCCTCTTCTGAGAAGTGTCTGTTCAGGTCCTTGGCCCATTTGTTGATTGGGTTATTTGGGTTTTTTTGGTGTTTAGCTTTTTGAGTTCTTCATATACCCTAGAGATTAGTGCTCTATCTGATGTGTGAGGGGTAAAAATTTGCTCCCAAGAGGTAGGTTCTCTATTCACCTCACAGATTGTTTCTTTTGCTGAGAAGAAACTTTTTAGTTTGATTCCATTCCATTTATTGATTCTTGGTTTTAATTCTTGTGCTATAGGAGTCTTATTAAGAAAATTGGAGCCTAATCCCACAAGATGAAAATTAGGGCCTACTTTTTCTTCTATTAGATGCAGAGTCTCTGGTTTAATTCCTAGGTCCTTGATCCATTTTGTGTTAAGTTTTGTGCATGGTGAGAGATAGGGGTTTAATTTCATTTTGTTGCATATGGATTTCCAGTTTTCCCAGCACCATTTGTTGAAAATGCTATCTTTTCTCCAGTGCATGTTTTGGAAAGCAGTGTGGAGATTCCTTGGAAATATGGGAATGGAACCACCATTTTACCCAGCTATTCCTCTCCTTGGACTATACCCAAAGAACTTACAAACAGCATACTGCAGGGACACAGCCTCATCAATGTTTATAGCAGCATAATTCATAATAGCTAAGTTGTGGAGCCAACCTGGATGTCCTTCAGTAGATGAATGGATGAAAACAATGTGGCATTTATACACAATGGAATTTTACTCAGCATTAAAAAAGAACAAAATCATGGCATTTGCAGGTAAATGGATGGCGTTGAAGAAGATAATACTAAATGAAGTTAGCCAATCCCCAAAACACAAATGCCGAATGTTTTTTTCTGTTATAAGGAGGTTGACTCATAGGTAGGGAGGGAGAGCATGGGAGGATTAGATGAATTCTAGATAGGGAAGAGGGGTGGGAGGGAAAGGGAGGGGGCAGGGGATTAGCAAGGATAGTGGAATGTGATGAACATCATTATACAAAGTACATGTATGAAGACTTGAATGGGTGTCAACCTACTTTATGTACAAACAGAGATATGAAAAATTGTGATATATATGTGTATTAAGAATTGTAAAGAAAAATATAAACCAAAATACATGTATAAAGGCATAAATTGGTGCGAACATACTTTATATACAGAGATATGAAAAATTGTGTTCTATGTGTGTAATAAGAATTGCAATGCATTCTACTGCTGCCTTGTATTTAAAAAAAATAAAATCAATAAGAGATTTTTTTAAAAAAAAGAAAAGAACAGGGTAGATGCCTTGAAGGGACTGTTCATAGAAATACAGATGTTCAAGGAGATTCTGGTGAGGGAGAGGAAAGGAGAACTAAAGGAAATGCCTCTGTTTTCTTGAAGAATACACATATTATCAGGAACCAAATGGCAGCAGAAATATGGATGTTAACGACCATTGTGGTCTCAGACATAAATAAACAGTAGGTTATTAGGACCTGGAGGAAAAGTGACTTTTGTTATAAATTAGAAAAGAACGTGACTGCATTGTGTTCTAGTGTTTCGTGAAAGGTAGAACTTGTAGATATTTAACTAAGGAGATGTTCATGCAGAGTGTTGAAAGAACAGCTTGGTTTCTCCTACTGCTTAGGGTAAAATGTAAGATAAGAGATATAAAATGAAGGAATTATTAAGAAAAAGGAAATACAATGTGAAGATTTGGAAAATTCTTGGCCTAGCCTTACTACAAAACAAAACAAAACAAAAAAAGAAGCAGTGTGTTCCGAAGAAAATATTAAGGATGTGGCTAACAACAGTTTGATAAAAAGATTAGCATGGGTGTGAACTACAGATTTAATCAGTCGTCTCAGCAGAAGCCAGAAATTGAGATAGGATTATATTAGCAGAAATACTGCCAACTCCCATGCCAACACCTGGGTCATGGACTTCTAGAAGTATAAGAAAATAAATGTCTTGTTTAAGCCATCCAGTCTGAGATTTTTTTTCTTTTAACAGCAGTCCCAAGCAGACTAATCATTGTGCCTGGTGTCAATCAAAATACCTACTTCTTTCCTCTTTCTATGCTGCTAAGACACGTCTACATAACATACCTAATGTTATGTGAGAAAAAGAGAGGAGACTTGCTCTTTGTGAATGCAAGTGCTCGACGCTGACTTTTTAATGACTCACAAATAATTCTTTGAAGCAACCATACTAGAATTTTGCCTAGTATCTATGTCAGCTCATCAGAATACAGTTGGTAGAATCATATGATTATAAAACTTGGAATTAAATTTGCTCATCTCCATGCATCTGGAACCACTCCCTGCCTCTCCTTTTGTTTTCTCAATAATGATAGGAATAGTAGCCATCACTAGTTGCCCTGATAAGTGTTCTAGATGAACTAATTAACTTAATCTCTTTGTGCCTCAAGGTTCTTAGCTATAAAATTTGGATGAATAATAATAGCTCCTACCTTATAAGGTAATTGTAAAGATTGAGGAACTTAACCAAAGTCACATAGCTAATGAGTGCCCGGTCCAGATTCAAACTAGCTCTGTACCTTGAACAAGTTACTTGGCCTCTCTGTGTCTCAGTTTTCTTATCTATAAATTACTTATTACTTGAGCAAGAGGTAATACTTATCACATAGAACTATTCCAAAGATTAAATGACTTACTACATGTGAAATGCTTAAAACACACACACACTATGCTATACATCACCAAATCTGGGCCTGATCCCAAAGCCTGGAATAGTTACTTGAGGGCAGAGAACTGCGTCTGTCTCTCTGTTCCTGCTCCCAGTGGAGCAGAGCACCTGGCATACAACTGTCACTGTTTGGACATTTGTCAAATGAGCCAAAGTCACGTAATTTGAAGCTATGAAAGAAAGGTCAAGAACACGAAACCAGAGTTTATAGAAGATCTCAGAGGAGTTTTATCTTATCTATGGTCCAGTTTTTCTCCCAGCTTATTTTCATTATATAGGTCAAATATTGCTCCTGAGAAATTCTCCCTCACCTGGGGGCGGGGGCGGGGGGGGGGGAGCTGCAGTAGTCCCAGCTGTGTGCTCCCATGGCTTCCCAAACTTCCTTATCAAGGCACCTGTCAAACCACATTGCAATCGTCTTTTTAACTCTTACATATTTATTTATTTTTGAGACAACCTCTCACTATGTTTGTCCCATGCTGGCCTTGAACTTCCACTAATATATATAATAACCATTAACTATGTGCATATGTATGAGGTATATATATGTATACACACACACACACACACACACACACAGATATGTGTTAATGTGTATTTGTGTAATGACCATTTTATAAGATGGAGCCATGTCACAGAGGAGTGAGGCAATTAATTCCCTCATAGCCACTGGTGCATAAGTGGCAGAGCCAGGATATGGAGAGTGCAGACTCCGAAGCCAGATACATTACAAAATATAAAACTGAAACTTCAAGGTCAGGGGGTTTATATTGGAAGACTGGGAGAAGCAGGAAAAGTTGTTACCACAAAATAAGGGTAAGAGGTAGTAGGTGAAAAGGGTGGACGTTTATTGAATGTCCCACTGACCTCAAATTCCATGTTCCTTCTACTAACCTCTGACACAGAGACAGAACTACTGACTGGAATTCTCTATCTTCTTTCCAGGTGGAGGAAACTTGCCAATTATATGCCTATTTATCTAGAGAAAGAAAACAAAACAAAGAAAATGATACCTGTGGAGGCACTTGGAGGCACTGACATATCTCCTCACCCATCAGAACAAGCTGTGCTTCAGACGTGTACAATGAAGAACCAAGCTCTTTTTCTCCTTGATACTCTTCAGCTAGTCACAGCTAGTTCTAATGAACAAGGTTCTTCTCTTTTCTCACTTAATGAATTTGGAATGTAAACAGACAGAAGAACCTATCTAGATGGTGTCAACCTTTAACATGGGCGTCACCTTCAAAAACTGTCCAACTTGTAGAACAGCGATAGGGAGTTTGGTTATGTCTAAGCAATGATCTGAACTAGACGCTGTGATGTGCTGGCCCGCATCCTGCTTCAGGACCAAAGAATCGCTGGCCCCAGCAGCTTGGAGTGTTGTTGGCATGCTGCTCTTTGCTGTTAGCTGCTCTGGGAATTATCCTGGCTGCAGTGAAGTTCTTCATATAGGGCAACATCATATCCAGTGACTGACTGATGTGCAGGCCAAAGGCTCTGTCCCAATTAAGGACAACACTGAAAGACCATCCATGCTCCAAAGCTCCTTGTAGATCAAATGGGACTTACATTAAAAGTGTACCACCACCCAACATCTCCCTCCGCCCAATCTGACCCTTCTCTTCCACAGTTGTTTCCAGGAGCACACTGAATAAACATCCTACGTGCTCACCTCCATTTCAGAGTCTGCTCCCCAGGGAACTCGGCTTATGATGGGATCTAATCACATCATCTTGAGAAGTGGAGCCACGTTTAGTTGTCTTTTCACTCCCACACCCTGGAAAAAGTAGCACATCTCTAAATGTGTTTCAGAAGAAATATTTGGAAAGTGGGGAGAAATCTAATTGCTAGCTTACCCTAATAAAAATATACCTTGCTTTTATTATTTTTTTTCTTAACATACCTCTGGTTCTTGTGCCTTTTTATTCTATTGTACTGTGCATTGCTGAAGAGCAGAGCCATCTCTTACTCATCTCTGAGGCACCTATGGGGCCTAGCAGAGATCATGAGGGTCCAATACCAGACTTAGCACCTATCATGTCCTCTCACCTTCACTAAACCTTAAATGCATTCAGGTCTGATTCCCACCTCTTTCCAAAAGCTCCTCATGAGTAAACTACAAGCTAAGGTGATTTGAATTATACAACAATCATTTACATATGATTTTATTAACTAAACACAGAACTCGTGGGACAGAGATTAGACATGGTGAATGGAAAGGTGGCCCTACACCTATCCATGTCCAAATCCCTGGAACCTGAAAATTGACTTTTTTTTTGCAAAATGGATCTTTGCAGGTGCAATTAAGGTAAAAATCTCAAATGAGATTATCCTTGATTACCAGGATGGGCCCTAAATCCAGTGATATGTGTTCTTATAAGAGAAAGAAAAGGAAAAAATACAAAGAGACAGAAGAGGAAGCGGCTATGTGACCACGGAGACAGAGGTTGGAGTGATCTAACTGTGAGCAAAGGAATGCCTTGAGCCACCAAAACCTGGGAGAGACAAGGACGGGAATCTCTCCTGGAGCCTTTAAAGAAAACAATGCACTATTGTCACCTTGATTTTAGATTTTTGGCCTCTGCAACTATAAGAAAAATTTCTGTTGTTTTATGTCTCCCAGTTTGTGGAAATTTACCAGTAGCTCTAGGAAACTTAGATTGTAGGTCTGAGAAACTGGAAAATCCACAGAGTGGGTCCTGCCAATCCATAGGTTGGGACTTGGATTTCTACTCCAACAATCCCAGACCACCATGTGTCTCTTCCATTGGAGATGACCTCTGCACACGTTGAGGCATCAAGGTCACCCAGGAAATTTGCAATAGTGACTCTGTAGCCACTGACACAGCACTGGCTGCACCAGAGTCTAAAGAAAGACCAGAACCCCAGACAGACCAGACCAGAGGAGCAATTTTCCCAACACTTAGTAAAGATTTCCTTGAATGAATAATAAAAATGCTCAAAAACCCTCTAGAAAATTCAGTACTGTTAGATAATGAATCACAGGATGTGTTGCAGTAGAAAAGACTTCTTTTTAGCAATCACAGATCAACATTCATTCAGATGAGAAAATAGGCAGCCATTTATGGATGGCCTCAGGTCAAACATCATGGTGGTAGCAGAGCCTGAACTTGGGACATTCTCCCATCAAGCCAAACCAATGTGCTTTCTTGGACCATGTCTCTTTTCAGTTGTCTTAATATTTATAAAGTACCAAAGAGAATCGCTTATCTATATATTTCAAATGAGACATATGAAAGTCAAGTATTAGCTCTAATTATTTTAAAAAATGCTGTGTTTTGGACACATGTTTAGAATTCCAAAACTGTTTGCATCCTGGTGAATTCAGATTGATGGAAACAGAAGCAAACAAACAAAAGAAAGGCTTAGAAAACCGACCTCCCAGCTGCACGGAAAAATGGCTTTGAGGCAGTTAACCCCAGCTAGGAAGGGCCACGGCGAGACAGCGTGTCTACACCGTACACATACATATTCAGACGCTTTGTCAAAAAAGCCCAGTGCTGGAGCATTTCAATTAACAAAGTGGGATGGTTTACCTGATAAAATGCTCCCTGTGTGAGTGTAATTACATATTTATACCCCACCGAGATTTTTTAATTTCTGTTTGGTTTGTTTGCCTTGAAAGTGTTTGTCACCGGGAGTGTTCTTGATGTGCAATTTTAAAGCAGTGTTGGCCAACTGTGGGCTTGTTTTCATTTTAGATTCATTACAATTTGAAGATGATGCTTTTCGCCCTGTACACACACAATATTGATACTTCCCCAAGAAGACAATGCATCAAGGGACAGGGAAAGCATTAAAGGAATGCTTCAAGTACCTGTCTTTGGCTTCTCCCCCAGCAGTTTTCTCTTTCTTAACCTACACCAGAGGCTATTAATTGAATCTGAAATGCTCAAAAATAAGTTTGCTTTATCTTTGAAAGTTTGCTTGCTTCTCGTCTTCTGCACCTAAATCTTTTCCTTCACCCCAATCATCCCCCATCAGTATGACAAATAGAGTTGAAGGAATTGAGGTCCTTTCTGTGGTTCTCAGCCCCTCCCCTCCCTGGTGAATACACAAGCATGTGGATATGGGTTGTTGATTAGTGGGGGTTGCTTTCATTCTGTCAATATACATCAGAGCCCCTGCTATGTCTTGGGCACCACTGCTCGGCTTTGGGTAGACAGAGATAAGTTGCAGTTCCAAGTCTCACAGTGCTGTGTGCTAGCAGAGGCCAGGCATGGAGAGAAGCAATAGAAGCAGTCTAGCATAGCAAGTGCTGTAACTGACGTGTATGTGAGGTGAGTTATAGACGAGGCATAGTGGAGGAGGAAGTCAATTTTGCCTAAAGCAGAATTGGCCTCAAGGAGGAGGAGGTGGGCCTTAAAGCGTTCACCCCACAGTCCTGAGAGCTCACCAATTGCTCAGACCAGATACAACACCCTGGATAAGACCAACATCATCCCTGCATTCATGCTTTAGGGAGGAAGCAAACATGAATAAAGAAAAAGCTTGCAGATGGTGATCAGTACTGTGTAGGGGTAAATACTGGAGATGAAAGGGGGTAGGAGGATCCTTTATGTGGCTGGTCAGGGAATGCTTCTCTGAGGAGGTGACATTTGAGCTGAGACCAGAAGGAAAACAAGGAGCTGGTCATGTACATACAAAGCTAAGGGAATAGCAAGTGCCAGGTCTGGGAAGGGGCTGGAGTGGGCATAGAGCAGGAGTGAGTTTAACTGGACCTGGAGCCTGGAAGGCCTCGAGGGCCATAGTAAATGCTAAAATTTTATTTCCAGAAAAACAAAAAAAAATCATTGAAGGGTTTAAGCAAGGGAAAGGTATGATTTGATACATTTTTAAAAGATCAGATTGGTTCCAAAGGTGAATAAGTAGGCAAGGGGAGTGAAAGTGGAAATGATAACAAAGTTGAGAAAGATATTTGCAAAAGTCTTTGATTAAAATTCTCTACAATCAACTGTAAGCTCCATGAGGAGCAATGTCTATTGTCCTTACCACTGTAGTAACAAGGCATACTGTGTGCCTCAAGGTAGAAACTCAAGAAACAATTACTGTGTAAATGAAGGGCATTCTGGGTCAGACCAACCTATGCACAACTGGGAGGATTGCTCCCTTTGCAGATTGTCACAGGCCAGAACACCTTCTATTCCAAGGGACAGAATCTGCAATGGGTCCAGGAAGTGGCATTCCCACACATGCCCCAGGGACAAAAATCTTCTCTGTGCTCCCCTCATTAGGGTTTACCCCAATCACCCCCATTCATCAGTAGGCTCAGGGGATAGGGTGGGGGAAGGATGTAACTGGCCCCACTCACATATTCATTCTTAGACTGTGGGGAGTAGGTATGAAGCAATAAGAAGCAATCAACAGCTGGGTGCGGTGGAGCACGCCTGCAACCCCAGCGGCTCAGGAGGCTGAAGCAGGAGGATTGCAAATTCAAAGCCAGCATTAGCAAAAGTGAGGTGCTAAACAACTCATGAGACCCTGTCTCTAAATAAAATCCAAAATAGGACTGGGGATGTGGCTCAGTGATCGAATGCCCTTGAGTTCAATCTCTGGTACCAAAAAAAAAAAAAAAAAAAAGGAGGAGGAGGAGAAGCAATCAACAGAATGAGTCATTCTGGGTTTAAGAAAGACAATAGTTAGGGCCACTGAAGTGGCTTACCCCTCTGTACTCGGGGCTGTCATTTGTTTGCATTGATCTCTCCTTTGCTTGACTGAGCTCTTTGCAAATCACCATTGGGTTGTTCCTTTTTATATTTTCAGAAAAATAAAAAATTGCCAATTCAGTTTACACAAGACTTGTGACTTTCCAGCATTACACACACACACACACACACACACACACACACACACACACACACACGATAGCCTTTTTTTCATGTCTAGAAGAGTCACATCTGCTGGACACCCAACAGCAGCCCTTTCCCAGCTAATCTGAATACCTAGTTAGTTGAGTTACTTGCTTCTTAGAGAATCACCTTTAAGAACAAGGGTGCCGACTGTTTTCTGATAGTTACGCCTGCTGTGGTGGAGGTCTTGTGGGACCCAGTGTCTAGAGTCTGACATGGATGTCCTTGTGTTCTTGAACAAATTACCCTCCATTGTGTGGTTCCTGCTCCCCTAATTTTCCTAATCTGACTTTTAAACTCTTAATTTCCCTCACAATACAGTGAGCCATTGGATGCTCCAATAAGTCCAGGCTGGATCCAAGGGAATGGAATCAAAGATTTCATCCTTATTCGGTGTCCACTGGACATAAAACTTGCAGGAAAAATAAAAATGTAAGCCAAAGAATAAAGTGTTTAACTTGGAGTGTGCTGGCAACTAAGCAAGGAGCTCCTTTTAATGGGATCTTTATAGGGTAGCTTCAAGATTTACTTTGAATCCTGATGCTGTGGACATGTACAGTACACACAGAAGCACCACCTGATACTAATTACAAGTGATTTGAGAGGCACCTATCCTTCTACTTCCTCCTCATGTCTCTTCAGCTTTAGTGTTACTTTCAAGATTTCACCCTTTGTGGCTTTGTTTTAATTTCTTAATCATATCCAGTCAGGTCACTCGGTCATTTTGCATGGTGATGCTCCTGTATTCCCAATACCAGGTGCTGGCAGATCCAAAGGTGAGGGGAAAAGGAATTATCTAAGTAAGAAAGGGCCGGCAGGAAGGGTAGCAGTGCAGAAATGAACCCCCACAGGCTGGCAGTTTGCCCAGCACCCCAGGAGGGTGAGTTACTCAGGGAAGAAAAGAACCCATGTCCTAAAACTTGAGGAAGATGGTGTTGGAGACGAACAAAACCAGATCCCCGCCCTCTCACCCTGCACAAAAGTCAACTCATCGAAGACCTAGGAATTAGACCAGAAACACTGAAAGTGCAAGAAGAAAACACTCCAACATGCTGACAGTCAAAACTCCAACATGTTGGCAGAGTTTCACCAGCTTCCTAAAAAGATTCCTACATGTACAAGAAATAAAACCAAGAATCAGTAAGTGGGAGGGCATCGAATTTAAAATCTGCACAGCAAAGGAAACAATTAGGAATGTGAAAAGAGAGCCTACAGATGGGAAAAAAAATTCTTTGCTAGCAACTCTTTTTGACAATGGATTAATATTGAGAATATATAAAGAACCAAAAAATGTAATACCAAAAACCAAATAGCCAATCAATAAATGGGCAAGTGAACTAAACAGACATTTCTCAAAAGAGGAAATACAGATGGCCAACGAATACATGAAAAAAATGTTCAACGTGCTTAGCAATCAGGTAAGTACAAATCAAAACTACACTGAGATTTCATCTCTCTTTAAAGAAAACGACTGTTATCTAGAATACAAATAACAGTAACTGCTGGTGAGGATGTGGAGGAATGTACACTTACACATTGTTAGTGGGTTGGGAAATCACTAGGAACGGAACCACCATTGACGCAGCTATTGTTTTCTTGGTATTTATCCAAAAGAACTAAAATCAGCATACTATAGTGATACGTGAATACAGATGTTTATAGCACCTCATTTCACAATAGCCAAGTTATAGAACCAGCTCAGGTGCCATTCAACGGATGATGAATTAAAGAAAATTTGGTAATATATATCCAATGAAGTTTTACCCAGCCATTAAGAAGAATGAAATGATGTCATTTGCCAGTAAATGAATAGTGCTAGAGAACATTGTGCTAAATGAAATAAGCCAGACCCAGAAAGTTAAGAGTTGACTAACAAAAGAGAGAAAAAGGTGGGAGGGAGGGGGAAAGAGGAAAGAGGAATTTAGAAAGGTGATCCCACAGCTGGGAGCAATGGCACATTGCTAATAATCCCAGCAGCTCCAGAGGCTGAAGCAAATGGATCATAAGTTCAAAGCCAGTCTCAGAAACTTAGGAGGCCCTAGGCAAGTTAATAAGAAACTGTCCCAAAATAAAAAATAAATTAAATTTAAAAAATGGACTGGGGATATGCTCAGTAGTTAAATGCCCCTGGGTTAAATCCTTGGTATGAAAATACAGGTGATCACATGAAAACAGAAGGGAAACCAATAGAGTAGAGAAAGGGGATCAAGAAAGAGGGAAGGAGAAGGTACAGGGGGATGAGATTGATCAAATTTGCTCACTTTAGGTCTATAATATGCATGCACAAATAGGCCATAATGAATCCCATTCTTATGTATAACTATAATGCACCAGTAATTCTTTTTAAATGTGAAGACCAACATCCAGCAAGCTCAGGGCTATGGATCTTCTGACCCTGGGTCTTTGGGTGGCTGTGTGGAGAATACCTGTGGGAAGAGAGAATGGCGGGTTCAAGGGGCAGGACAGAATAAAGTACAGTAAGGTTGGAACAATGTAATTCTACAGGCCATTAGAATTCTTACTTTTTAATGGATTCTTGATTATTTGATCTAAATCGAGGTTAAATGGCGCCAAGTGATAGCTAAAATTTACTGTTCATTAACCATGTACTCTGCATTGTTTGAAATATTATACACACATTAATTTATTTCTCCTCACAGAAGCTCTGTGAGGTATGTGCTAATTTCCCCACCTAAAAAAATGGGGAAAATAAGCTAGGCGAGGTGGTGCACACCTGTAATCTCAGCTACTCAGGAGGCTGAAGAAAAATCGCAAGTTCAAAGCCAGTCTCAGCAAAAGTGAGGCACTAAGCAACTCAGTGAGATCCTGTCTCCAAATAAAATACAAAAATAGAGCTAGGGATGTGGCTCAGTGGTCAAGTGCCCCTGAGTTCAATCCCTGGCACTCCACACCCCCCAAAAATGGGAAAAGTGAGGTACAGAGACGTTTAGTGACTTGTTCAAAGACCTCACAGTAATGAAACAGATTTGAAACCCATACTGAACCACACTGTTGCTCCCTGACATGATGGGATGATGTAATTATACATAGCTACCCATAATCCATTCCTCTCCTTCACATTTTGCTCACTTTAGGTCTTCATTTTAGGAATATGATTGATGTTTTCTAAGGAAAAATACTATCTATATTATTATTATTTATTATTTTTGGTACCAGGGATTGAAGATTGAACCCACTGAGGCAGCCCTTTTAAATATTTTATTTAGAGACAGGTTCTTGCTGAATTGCTTAGGGCCTCCCTAAGTTACTGTGGCTGGCTTTGCACTCACAATCTTCCTGCCTCAGCCTCCTGAGTCACTGGCATTACAAGTGTGTGCTACTGCGCCCAGCTACACTACTCTCTTTTCCCTCACACAAGTGTGAAATTAGAAACCCATTGCCTTCCTCAGAAATAAATAAAAGACTACATTCCATGAATGTGCATTCCTTTTGAATTTTCACTGGCTCCAAGTCTAGGATTTTCCCCAGTGACTCTGATTTAAAGAGATGCTCAACCATCCACCAGCTTAAGGTCTCTTCTATTGGTATGCAGGCAATGATGTCATTTTCTTGGAAGCGGGTAAAGTTCGAGCGTTTGGGAAAGTTTACTGTATACATCAATAAATAATAATAGTAATTGCATATTTATCCACCGGGCTACCTGGAATATAGTCTTGTGATTTTACTCAGCATTCAGGGAAATGCAAGGTTCTCATTTTCTCTCCTTTTCGGAAGGAAGCATACTGCTGAGATTATTAGAGAAAATGCAAATCTCCTGGCTATTTGGGAAGGCTCCAAAAGAATGTAAGTGAGCAGTTGTTACCAGCAGTGTTTGGATGAAAATGTAAAATCTTTGTCTTTAAAAGTGTTTATTTAACTGCAGAGAGTTTACACAGCTTGTGGAGAATTATAGTGGAAGAAATTACATTTTCCTTCTACCATCATCGGTCTTCTTCACCTGCCAGTTGTTCCCACTTCAGTTTGCTGGGGCATTAGTGATACTTAAAATGATCAGAAAGAAATACCGACATTTTTTATTAAGATGGGGGAAGAATGCAACTGGCTCAGAATAAGGAGTTTGCATCCCTCCCAGCCCCCACACATTCAGGACAATTTCTTCTCAAACAGGTTTGCCTGTCAGATTCATGATCCACTTTCTACCCTCCTCGCTAATGAATAAGGAAGAGCAAGTTCCTAGACCCACTGACCCCTTGGTGAGCACAGAGCTCTGTTCCCGGTAAAGGCTCTCTGAATATCTGTTGAGTGAGTTTTTTAAAAATAAATTATTGCATGCATTCGTGATCAGTTGGTGACTAATGAACCATTCATTAAAAGATTTGTTGAAGTTCTTTTGGGGAAAATCCCATTGGCGGCAGACATAAGAGAATGAATATTTAGGTTTCTTCATTACATTCTCTTGTCTCCTTCTTCCTAATTTTTCCCTCCTTTGAGCCAACCCCAAAAATTGGTACCACAGATGCTGCCGATTAACAGCGGGCTAGCCAAAGAGCACCAGAATCGCCCCTTCGTTCTGAGTGATCCAAATCAAAGTCATAATATCTCCATTACCACTTTGTTTTGCTGTGAAGCCCAGAAAAGCATGTCTACTCCTCATCCTGTTGAGATGATAATGTGGCCAAAAGGAAGGACACCAACATAAAAAGGACAGTATAATGGCAGTTCCTAAAACAGATCATAAGATTCACATGGGGAACACTAAAAAAAAGTTCATGGCTCACCCTTAAAAATATCCAAAGTGAGTCTTGATGAGTCCTGGGAATCGATGTTATTAAGACCCTTCCCCAAGTGATTTTTGGAATCTGTCACACCTTGGCAACTATTTCTTCACACTGCAACTGTGTGGTCTCTAAGCCGCATTCAAGCACATGTGATATTTAGATTCCAAACATGAATGCAGGAGATATGGATGTGTTCTAAAGAATATATGTGGTTTCCTGTGGAGCAGATGCCTGGCTGACTAAAACTCTGATGATGGGATTCTTGATTTCATTCATCTTATGTTGATTGTTCTGCAGTGGCCTGGAAAATAACGGAGTTGTTTTGAAATAAGCACCTTTATACTCTATCAAGGTCAAACCTTTTACTTGATGTACTTAACTAACCATGTAAAATATTACATCAGCAAGCCTACAAGGCACTTAGAGATATATTCACATTTGCATAATGTCCTCTGTAAGTTAGTCTTTGGTCCTTAAGGGTGTTTAGAATAACTGCATGCAAGAATATACTTAATCCAATCTCATTTTAGCTTTTGCTCTTTTAAGATTTCAAAATTAATAAATCCTCCTGATACTCCAAATTACCATGAGCTTTTATAAGCATAACTTTGTAACTTTAACCCATTTATGAACATACCCCACAGGCAAATGTACTAATGAATAAGAAATAACATTAGAAGTTTAAAAGATGGTCTCTTTATGAAGTAATGTAAGAAAATCCTGTTAGCTGGATCAAGTACAAAAGTGCGATTTCTTAAAAAATAGAAAATCCGTCACAAAATTACATGTAATTACAATAACCAAAGGATAGAAAGTAAGAATAGTTGAAGTACCATGCATTATTTAACTTAGTACATGTTATCACTTGCTTGCATATGGATGAAAGCAGGAAAAAAAAAGAAATTGACACAAACTCCCGCCTGTGGCTAAAGAAATTGTGATATTTTGTACCTGACTTCCTTGTATGTGAATTCTTGACCAAACCTATCAACTTACCTGATAGGTAGGCTATGCTTCAAGCTCCTTCAGTCATTACCAACTGGCCCCTTCTCTTCTTTCACCTGCGTCTCACTGCCTACCTTATTCTAAGCTAGCTCTAGAATAAATCTGTGTTAGCAGTCTCCTTCAGAGCTGAGGGAAATATTAAAATTAGTTGGGTCTACAAAGTAGACCTCCTCCTTAGTCAGGACAACAAAATTATGAGTCATTATCCTGTGTACACTTAGATGTGAATTTCTATCTTCCAAATTATTTTGTAGTGATTTTATTCAATCTGTTGCCACTAAATGCTACATTGCAAAAAGTCCTATCATATATACCTCTAATTTACTGACTAGGATGGTGTGTTCATGTGTGTGTGCGTGCGTGTGTGTGCGTGTGTGTGTGTGTGTGTGTGTGTGTGTGTGTGTTTTCAGGACTGGGGATTGGACTCAGGACTTTGCCCGTGCAAAGTAAGTATTTGACCACTGCGCTACAGACTACATGCCCAGCCCTGGTTTTTTATAACTTTAAACCTTTAGATTATAACATCTATGGGTCACTATTTTAGTCTGACTTGGGCTCTCAAATGATATGGACAATCTTGGTTTCAATATGCATTAAATAGAAAATCTACTTAGGACATGGGGAGCAAAGGGAATGGAGATGTTAAAGGTAAACGTGATTATAAATCAGGTGATCCTGCTGAGTAGCGGAGGGAAGCTGGAGAGGGCAGCTTGTCCATTACGCTGATGAGTATAAGTGACTGTAATCAATCATAAACCTAAAGGAATTCAGAATTCATACCATGAGTCAGGAATGATGGGAGGATGAACTTGGCCTCTCCGAGCATTGCCTCTGGGCCCTCCTAGTGGGGGCACCACGTGTGGACAGTCCCTGAAGAGCAGCGGTGGAGTGAACAGCTGCTCTGTTGGGTGGAATCAGGTTTAGGTATTACTACCATGGACAATCCCAGAGGGATTCTTGAACCGAGATTTCAGAAATATAGTCATTATTTCAGAATAACCAATTCACACCATGGGTTGTTAGAAGCAAATATTATTAAGGAGAATCTCTGGATCTGTTCTCTGAAAACCACTCCCTTTTCTCTTGGCTAGCCTACATACCTAGACATTGTCCTATGCTATGTGGACCTGAGTTGACTTCATCTTCATTTCCTTATGTTTTGTGTCTATGCTACATTTTTCTCTTAGGTTATTCAATACTTAAGACAAAGGGACCAACTACTCTATTTGGCCTCATATCTATGACTCAACTAGTCATTTTTCCTCCCTCATCATAGTCACCGGGTGTCATAGCCAATGGCTATCATGGCAGTTCACTGACTTCCCAATGGCCTCAGTTCTACTGGTCTTCCTGGTCTCCGTCTCTTTCGGCTCTGGCCTACATGAGCCCAGTCTGGATATTGGGTTCTGCTTTCTGTCACTGAGACAAAATACTTGAGATGCTCAATTTATGAGAAATAAAAGTTTATTTTGGCCCATTTGGAATCAGAGATTCCAGCCCATCATCACTGAGCCCTTTTGTTTTGGGGCAGCACAGTAGTACATCATTATGGGAGTATGTGGCAGAGGAGGCCTGTTCATCTCATGGCAGCCAAGAAGCACAAGTTCCCATTTCCCCTTCAAGGCCAGGCCCTTGAAGACCAACTTTCTTTCATTTGGAGTTTCCTCCTAAAGTTTCTAGCACCTCCTAATAGCGTCATGGACTGGGGACTAAACCTTTTGCCCATGCTACTTCAGGGGACACATGGGACTTGGGGGTACACCTTAGATCCAAATTATATTATATATGGTACCTGCAGATTTGAGTGAAAAAAAAAATGGAGAAGATCTTAGCAAAGAACTATGAGGAAGACCACCCCCACCCCAACATATAATTTAGCCTTTTCCTTCCTTCCCAATTCCTCCCCACCCCACCCCCAGCTACTGCCTGCATCTCAGTCTTTAGGAATCTTCTGGGGTTGAAGCAATGCTTTCTGTAACTCTGACTCTCATAGGACCTTCTCCCAATGTTTTTAACCCATGAATAGATAGATGGTTCTTCTCATGATATGAGGCTAAGGTATAGCATTCCTACCCCTTACCACATTCAATTTGTTGTTTTAAAAATTCAGTTTAAATTAAATAATCACGTCTGGGCTGAGGCTTATTAATGTAAATATTCCCAATCTCCACCTCCAGTCACACTCCCTCCCCTAGCTAAAAGCACATTGTTCATTACTCCCCACCTTCTCATTCTCTAAGCATATTTTGGCCTTTTCCTAACCTGTCTGGGATCTCTGTGAAACAGAATTCAAGAAATGAGAAGATCAGAAATGGACCTGAGAGAAAGAGGAAAATGGACAAGAACCTTGCTAACGGGAATCTTGCTTCCGTCACCTTCCTTTGCTGTTAAAAATTTAGGTGCTGAGTAAGACTAAAAAGAAATTTTTAAAAAAGAAGGCTGAGCTATTTTACTGGTCTATACAATAAAGAACAGCGCTAAAGGGGAGGAAAGGAGAGAGAGAGAGAAAAAAAAACAGTGCTAAATAAGAAGAAGATTATTTTGGAGAAGGGTTGGTAACCTAGAAACAGATGCAAAGTAGGGAGGAGGTGAGAGGAAAAGAGGATTTTTGTCACATGTGAAACATACCCCAGAAATGTCCTTTAAGTGACACAGGAAAAAATTGAACTTCCCTTCATTTCTTGTGATGGCTGGACTTCTGAAAATGGAATTTGACAGAGAGACTGGGCCTCTCGGGCCTCAGTTTGTATTTAATTTGAATGATGAGGTAGGCCTTTGGTGGGAAGGTATCATCAAGAGACATCTGACATTCCACAGGGGAAAGCTCTCCAAACAGAGGGAAGGTCAGGGACAAGGGCACAGAAGTGGGTCTGGCAACAGTGAGCATCTGCTTTGGCCTCGAGATGTGTTGTCAGCCCCACTGACAAGCTCACTTCTTTTTCCTGTTAGGGATCTTTCAGAGCTCACTTTAAATGTTCATTTCTTACTTATCCAAAAGGAAAGACAGAATTTTAGAAAGATCCTCCTTTCCTATCTGAATGTTCTCTAAGAGAGCTTGCAGCATTCTATTTCATGCCCCAGTGGTGGATCTACATGTGTTCTTTTTGACTAACCAATGTGCTGATTTTTTTTAAAAAAATTGCATTTTTCCAATGTATAGGGATATTTCATAATTAAAGAGTTAAAAATTGAAAGCATTTATTTCTGGTGTGTTCACAAATAACTGATATTCAAAGTGGTGGGAAAAGAACTGGGCACAGTGGCACACACCTGTAACCCCAGCGGTTTGGGAAGCTGAGGCAAGAGGATGGCAAGTTCAAAGTCAGCCTCAGCAAAAGCAACTCAGTGAAACCCTGTCTCTAAAAAAAATACAAAATAGGGCTGGGGATGTGGCTGAGTGCCTGAGTGCCCCTGAGTTCAATACACCCCACCAAAAAATTTTTTAAAATGGTGGAAAAAGTGAAAGCAATCTTTTCTTGATCATCTCAGAATTGGGGAATGGCTTCTAAATTGGGAGACATCTAGGTTTTCACATTCACTACCCCTTTCTCACTCAGTAAGGAACATTTAGAAAAAGACTGGTTCAAATTTAAACTACTCTTCATACATTTAATTTAAGAAAACTCTGGAAATAATTTATCAAATACTATCCAGTTTCATTTTTCTGATTTTACTATTGAGATGCATTTATACACACACACACACACACACACACACATACACACACATACATCCCTAGCCCCTTTTTAAAAAAATTATTTTGAAACAGGGTCTCAGTACGTTGCTCAGGGCCTTGCTAAATTACTGAGGTTGGCTTTGAACTGTGATCCTCCTGCCTCAGCCTCCTGAGCTGCTGGGATTACAGGAGAAGATACATTTCATATTTTAAAATAACATGGCCTACATATTTGCTTATAGTTGTGCCATATTTATTATTTTAAGAAGTATGTATTTCTATACATCAGAGAGCTTGAGATCTGATTCCAAAACAAGGGTCCTGACTCTGAACAAGAACTCATCAGTTTTCATGAGGATGTAATCCCTCCCTAGAAGTAGCCCTGGTTTAAATATGCCAGATTTAGGGATAAACTCCTTTTTGGTCAGTGGAGACGGTTGAAATTTTAATCAACTCTTTTCTAGCTCATAGAATCCCATATGGTGTGGGGTCATTTTGGACATGGGAATGCTTTGACACTGCACATCACTTTTATTTCTCCCCCCTGCCCCCCAAAGGAAACCCACAACATTGCCTGTTTGGGGAGCAGCTTTTGGTGGAAGCTGCTCCCAAGAGCCAGTTGATATCTGCTGGCAAAGCCACCGGAGCAAGTCACGCGTGAGTAGTCTTCTTGCTAATGTTTTGGCATGTCATGATTATGCACCGCTAAGTCTTTGTCAGGAATAAACCTGTTGCCAATGTTTGTTGTTCATGCCTGTTGTTATTAATTTTCTTTCTCCCCCACCCCTATAGCAATCAGGCAGTGTCGTAAATGGGAAGGAGAAAGAGTAAGGGAGCTGTCCTTCCCATGTGCTCGCAAGACCAAAGGGCAGTGAGGAGCTGGAGAAGGGGAGAAAGCTGTTACAAACCACCTCTGAATGAGAAGATCATTGGCATGAATTCTAAGTCCAAAGCTGTTGTCCTCTACCACGGCTGCATTGATATCACCAGGGGAGATGTATAAAGACCGATCTGGGCTCCTCTCCCACGTTTAAATACGTCTAGGGATTAACTGAAGCATCAAAAGGTTTTTAATTTTCCTGAGGTGATGCTGTTGTGGAATCAAGATGGAGAACCACTGTCTTGACTCAGTGAACCAGTGTGATTGGTGTCCACTCTTTAATCATTCCCTATCTTCCCCTCAGGCTCACTGAATCGTCCCCTCTCAGATGTCTTAGGATCATATGACTTTAGAGCCAAACAGGGCTGGCAAGATCAGCTCGTCATATCCTCCTAGAAGGCCAAGATGTGACACAAAGAGCACCGGATCTAAGTCCAAGGAGTACAGTCTCCTGCTTGTTAGATGAACTATGGCCAGTCATGACATATCTCCTAATCTCCTTTTTCTAAGTTACTGGGTTTTTGAGAAATCCCATTATGCCCATTATGAAGGTACTATCTCAGTTTCAGGCATATGGTAATGCACAGTAGCTTGGTATGCATTTTTTTTTTTGTTTCTGTTTGTAAGGACCACTGCTCCCCCAAAGTGGTTAAATAATTTCCCAGAGCCCTTTTTATCATATTTGATACTGTCAGCTGTTTTTTGTTTTTTTTTTTAACTTGGGTGTTGTTGGGTTTTAAAATCAGATCAATTGAAACACATCATTTTAACTCTATTCATTGGTTATTTTTTGTTCCCTTCACCATTACCATGTAAACACAGATACAAACTTGGTTTACGAGGACCTATAATAAAGAAAAAAGCAGAAATATCAATGCTGTCTCAGGATTCTGAGGCTGGGACTGCTCACTAAATTCCAGGTTTGAAAACTTCTCACTTTAGAGTCCCAGACAATCTACCTACATCTCCTCTACTATCTCTTCCATCGACAAAATGGAAAAATTCCACCAGAGATTAATTCTTGCCTGCATGGCACTTTAAAGATTAAATTGCACTACATGAAAAAGCAAAGCATTAGCCATAGGGAGGAATAGGAAAATCACCAAGAGAAGAGGTAATAACAGGTGAATCAACCAGAAGGTAAGCATTTACTAAAAATGAGCTGGAACTTAGATTTTCTGATTTGATCCCTGGAGTATCTGTAGTTTGCCTGATTGAGACTTAACTAAAATTAAAATTCCAGGCAAAGCTGTTATGTTTATGTGAAAGGGCCAGCCCATTTTAAAAGTTAAAAAATCAAAGGTAAGTTCTTAGGTGAACATTGGGCTGTCTCTCTGTCTTCCATCTCTCAGTTTTTGATTTTCACATTTAAATATGTTATAGTTGACAATGTCCTGAGTCATGCATGAATACAGATAAATGCCTACCTGTGGAAAGCGCTTTTTCTTAATCATCCAAAATGCTCCCGAGCCAATAAGTAGTTTAAAAACAGAAAGTACTAGCCAGGCATGGTGGCACACGACTATAATCCCAGTAACATGGGAGACTGAGACAGGAGGAGCACAAGTCTGAGGCTAGCCACAGCAACTTAGTGAGATGCTGTCTCAAAAATAAAATAAAATAAAAGGGCTGGGAATTAAGCACTCCTGGGTTTAATCCCCAGTAACCCCCCCCCCAATACACACACACACATACACACAAATGGAAAACCTATCAGGTGCCATTCTAGACTTTTGTCCTTTGCTGCCACCCAAAAAGATCCCAAAGTTCCCCAAAGCGTATCCTATTTAGGTCAAATACTTGTTAAATCAATACATGTTTTCTGGAAAACTACAAAATCAGGTAGGACAATGTTCTTTACTGTATTATAAAGTTGTCTTTCCTAAAATACCTTTTCTATCCCTTTGAGACAATGAAATGTCACATTTCCACAAGGCCTAAGCCTAACATTTTTCAAAAACACGTTTGCTGCTACACCCTACACTGGACAACTCACTCCAATTTTGAAAAGTTTTAAAACAAAGTGGTAAAAAGCAAACTTGGACATGACAAAATGAATGATTGGCTACGTAGTCTGCAAATGCCATTGCTAAACATCAGTGGGTGGGAAGGAGGGATGCTTGGAAGGGAAAGGGGAACCTGTGAGGTGGTTCCATCAGAAAGTTGGGAAGCCAAGGGCCGTCCCCACATCCCAGTTGCCCTGGGTCAAGCTAATGAAATGTGGGCCAACCATCTGGGAGATTCCTGGAATCACCTCAGCTTTCCTGGATTCCCACCCGCTGCAGGTCCCAGAATCCTCCCCTGTACATTTAAGCTGGAGTAGACAGCTGTCACCAGGTGGCACCACACTGTAGCCAGGACCTGGATGGATTTAGATGGCTCAGACCCCTGGAACTCCCAGATGGGTGGCGAGTTGGGCAAACTCACTGTGGTCGCTTTATTAATCTTGTACTGTGACATCAGATTTTAAGGAAGTGGATTTTTTTGGCCATGCTTTTCCTATGATGAAAATGTTTTGTTCTGCCTCTCATTGTTCTCAACTCCATTCAGTATTATTTTTGAGTTTGCTTATCTCAGAGCCCAGCAAATTGCAAATCCCTGAGAAGAGCAATCATGTTGTCTGTGGCTTGTGTACCCACAGAATCCAGTGTGTTATGGACAAAGGGTGGACAGTCAGCAACTCCTGGTTTCGTGGCATTGTTGAAGCTTTAATACAGAATGAATGTCTCAACATTGATTTCTCAACTGCCTGGAAACAAACCTGTCTGGCCAAGTCAGCTCCTCACACACAGGAGGCTCCTGCATTTGGCTCTATCATTAGCCAGACTTTCAAGATACAAAAAGTATATTCCTTTACCCCCGGCCCCCAAAAAAAAGGAACAAAAAAAATCTTTGTTAAAAACATCTTTATGATTCCATTGCTTGGTTATAAACACAACTTTCTACTTTTTCTGGTTTTCTAGTTTTCCACATAACTAATCATTAACCCTCTATTTTTCCTCCTGATGCTAAGTGATTAAGGAAATAGAAACCATGCATACACACACACACACACACACACACACACAAACACACACACACCCTAGTAGTGTGTCCTTCCCAGGAGGAGTCACCAGCCTAAAAGTCTGGAATGTGCTTGGCTCTGCACCCATCACAGCAAGGCATTAGGAATATTGGATTTAGTGTTGTGCGTCCACAGATATAAAATTAGGCCGACAGAAGTCTGGACCTGGGCCTCGCTCCATACTGATCACTTGTAGAGCGCCGGTAGCCAAAAGGGTTTGGAACGGTTGTCTCTCTACAGATGCTGCCATTCATTTCTGTGGGAACAGGACCACTTACATCTAATTACAGTTTCTGCTTAAATTAACAGGACAGATATGACAGCAAAAACTTCTTCAGACTAAGTGGTGGGGAGACCTTTCGCTGACACAGCTTATGAAGTAGTTGGCTTGCAGCAAAGTAATGTCAATTTCTAAAAGTGATTTAGCATTCGTATGATTCCATCCAGCAATTTGTGGCAGCCAGAGAAAAATATGTAGGGTGGGGGCTGGGGCCGTGGTGTGAGCTCGTAGGCACATGTAGCATTCTAGAAAGAAGAACAGATTGTAGGAACAGAGGAGACAATTGTAGAAAACTTTGGTTATTTTACACAGCACCATCTCACAGCTCGAAGGTACTGGAACTGGCACTGAACCCTGATGGCTGAATCTCAGAGCACTTTGTCACTTTCAACCTTGATTGTCTCCAAGGGATCCCACAACCCCTAACTCAGGTGGAAAATGTCACTACAGAAAAGATTCTGTGCTTAATACAGGTTTGATGGCAGTTCCACTGGCCTTCCTTCTAGCCAGTTGACTTATGCTCTGGGATCCAACATGAATTGACCCCTCAGGATCCTACAGATCCCTAAACTGGGTCACTGCATAACACATAGGATTTAGTCATTGTAAAAGTCTGCCTCCAGCCAGGATATGGGGCTGGGCTGCCTTTGAGAAGATGTGAAAGATGCCCAGAAGATGTGAAATTCAGGGTTCACAGAATTTGCCTCTGAGCTGCCATCTCATCTGTGTTTATACCGTGTTCCATCGCTCTTTCAGTTTACAAAACCTCTGCTGTCCATTCACCTGGCCTGTCAGTTTGACAGAGCTTATCAAATTCCAGCCCTTGCCTTAGTGACCTGGGCTCTGATTACATCTCTTCATGTGGATGGAGCAACGTAGTGAACAACCACTTTGGCAGGGACATTCTGAAAGCCAAGGGTGCCCACATCCTGCTCCTGTGAACCTGCCCTCACTTGGAGCAGACCAACCCCGAGTCACAGACAGACACATGGTGGATCTGGGATGTTTGTTCTAGTTGGAGTCTATCAAAGGACAAAAGGGGAATCGGTCACATTATTGATGAAAGTAGCCACTGAAAACAAAGTTTGAAAAAGTCACTGTAGGGTTTCGTGGCAGATTATCTGTGGGTTCAGCATGTTTGGATTCAACCAGTTATGGACAAAAAACATTTGGAAAAAAAAAATATTGCATCTGTACTGAATATGTAGAGGTTTTTTTTTCTTGTCATTTTTCCCCTATTAGTACATATAGAAACTGATTTATATAGAATTTATTTACATTATATTAGGTATTACAAGTAATCTAGAGATAATTTGAAGTATTCAGGAGGATGTACGTGGGTTATATGCAAATACTATGCCAATTTGAATTTTGGTAACCATGGGGTTTTGGAACCAATCCCCCACAGATACTGAGGCATCATCACACAGATATCGATACTCTTTAGATTTATGGATAAAATATAAAATGGAGATATATATGTAAATGTGTACATAGGTAAATGTATTTTTTGTTTTGAGGAACATTCCCCATTTAGAAGTTGTATTTTAAAAGGAACACTTAAAATTTCTCTTAATCACTCATTCTAATTCCCAATTTGAGGGCAGAGAATCCCCTTCTAAAGGTATAGTTCTGAAGATTGGATCATAGGAGTTGAAATTGTGGAGTGATCATTTCTTATCTATAGCTAATTAGCCTTTTTATTATTTTTTTCAAATATATATTTTTTCACAGTCCAGAAAAACAACAAGAAGCTCTTAGATTAGGAGTCAGCAATCCATGACCCAAGAGCCAAAATGTGGCCCACTGCCTGTCTTTGTAAATAAAGTTTTATTGGCATACAGCCATGGAGATTTGTTTACATATCATCTACAGCTACTTTTGCAGTACAACAGCTGAGCTGAGCAGTTGTGACCAAGAACTCTTGGTACCCCACTAACACCACCAAAAAACTAATGTATTTACTTTCTGACCCTTTATCAAAAAAAAAAAAATTGACAATCCCACTGTAGATAAATAATATGGCACAGCTTGCAACAGATTTTAACCGCCCAAAAGAAGTTTCTTGATAGGTCTATTTCAAGGCTGGCAGAAACACTGTGCCTGATATGTAGAATTCAGGACAGACTCTTCCTAACTTTGTATACGTATGCTACAGTGAAATCATTGAGAACTCAATCTCAAATTCAAATATGACATTTTACCGGTTAACTCTCTCCAGCAAATACTCAAAGTGTTAAATAAAGTCATTCTTTTGTCATTGTCTAAGACTAGCAAGGCCTGGTGGATTTTAATAATGAAAAAGAACTGAAAACAGCTCCTAAGGTGAATTGAATATCTGCATGTTTTTGAGGGTGAAGAAAGAGGAGTTGGGGGGAAAACAATGATAATAATTTATTTTTCTTTAGAGAAAAAAATATTGCTTCCAACTAATTTCAATAATTGCTCATATAAATAGCTTTTTTCTGGCTAATAATGAGACAGGTCTATAAGTTAGTGGTTTCTGCTTCTTCAAAGTTTCTTCTACATCTGGAAATTAATTTTGAAACAAACATAATGAACAAAATAAAGCACACGTTTGCCTGTAAATTCGAGGAGGATAAAAAGGGGAAGCTTTCAAGTCCATACTGTGCCAGTGTTGAAGAAGTTAATAAAGGAGGTGCTTGGCTCAAGACTATGAATAAAACCAGCTCTGAAGGCTGGAGCATGTACAAATCTATCCTCTTTTGCGTCCAATTCTCATTTGTTCATTTTACTCTTTTTTTAACAGGTGTTATTTATTAATGCTAGAGCATTGTTTGACCTACTCTTTTGTCATAGGAGTGAGAGAGCAGTTCCTCTATTAAGGAACTATGTGCTATCTGATTCCTTGCTTCAAGGTACAGGTGGGGAAGAAATTGGGCTAGAAATCACAAGCAGCTATTCAGGTCTCATCTCCACTACTGTTTTGCTGTGTGATCTGGGACCAGCCATTTGCCTACTCTGCACCTTAGCTTTCTTCTCTGGAAAAAAGAAAAAAAAAAAAGTAGATCATGAAAGAAACCCAACACCTACCATGATGTAAAGCTGCAGCAACAAATTAGGTAGAGGATGAAGTTAAAGGTTTAATTTAACATTTTCTCCCAGGAGAGTGTCACCTGTTTTCAATTCACCAGACATAAATTGAGTGTCTTCCTATTTTGTGCAGCAGTTTCACTAGAGAAGACCCTGATTGGTTGGGACATACGGAGATTGGCATTTGGCTCCTGTCCCTTCCCAGCCCTGATGCTCAGATGGGGCTGCTTCAAGTTCTTATATTCTGTAGTAGGAACACTGAGGCTTCAGGGAAAAACAGTGGAGGTTGGGAAGAAGGGAGGCCACATCACAGTAGCCTCCAATCCAGTCTCCCCCATGGGGCCAAAGAAAAAAGAGGCAATTATCTGGGTGAATTTCAGAATGATTGTCACTGTCCTGTAAATTCCAGACAGTCCCCAGACCCAGAATCATCTCTTTTGATATGTGAGACAGAGTGAAAAAGTCACCAAAGTGGTGCCAACAGAAGCTGGCCAAAAGGATGAGTTTGCTGGTTCATGTTTACCCAGTACGCAGCAGCGAGGTGATCAAGCCTGCTCTGGTCCTTTGCTTGAGACCCCTTGACCATATTTCAGTCAATATTTTCAGCCCTCACTTATCAAATTTCGTGGGCAATGGTGACAGAAGAAAGGCTAAAATGAAGCAAAAGCCACAGATCACTGTCTCCTTGCGTTAAGCATGTTTATTTTAGCATTCAAGCTTTGGAAAGGGCTGATTGCCACACAGTAGAATCTTGAATTCACAATTAACTAAAAAGGGATCTTAGTCTTGGAATTACAGAATCTTAGAGATGAATTACATTTAGAAACCACCTCTGAAATTACAATTCCTGAATGTCTCTAGCCATATCAATTAGAGCCTGACAAATAATCTTTTTGGACTTAAAAAAAGGAAAATATTTTTCTCATGCCTCCCTAATGTAACTTCTCAGATATTAATATCAGAGTGGTGATCACAAGCAAAATAAAGAGAATATCCGTTACCAGCTCTTGGTTAAACAGTGCCATGTCACCCAGCTCCCCAGCACATTTTGAAAGCAAAAAGTGACACAGAACCCTACTTAGTGAATATGGCCAACAGTCCTTCAGATAGCCACTCCACTGGGTAAAGAAAAAGCGATAGAAATGGAAATTTTAGCCGTCAGCACACTGGTACTATCCTCCTTCAGGCCACCAATATGCGTTATGATCAAAGGAAAGGCAATTTAAATTTGTTGGGCAGAATTTTTTTTCCCTTCAGCCTATGGGCAAGGCTGTTTTATTTGCTTGACCCTCTCTAGTCCTAAAACTATTTATGGTCAGATATTACCAAACGTGTGAAGAGCCACAGAACAAAATTACATTTCTTTTAACCAAGGGTAGGGGAAATAAGTTAATTTCATGCTATTTCTTGAGGTCAGATAACAAAATGCACATTTACCCAGGAAGAGAAATCATAGGCTTTTCTTCCCAAAGTTATGAGTCCTGAAAGTAAAAGCAGCTGAATCCAGGAAGTTGATGAAGCAAAGCTCAGAGAGGACAGCTGCCCAGGAGCCTCTGCAGCCAGTCAGGATGCTTTCAGAGCACAGAGCCAGAAACTACAGCAACTAGCAACTTCATTGGCCATTAGGGCTCCTGCAGCCATCCTGTGTGTGGCTCCAAGACTGTGGCCTGCAGCTGCTGGACCAGTAAAGGCTGCTGAGATGAGGCCAGCCCTCAGGACAGCACGCAGCACTGGGGACCCTCTGCATTCCCTTCCCCACATTTTAAACATCATTCCTTGCAGGAAAAGGGAAAAGGAGGAAAAGTGGGGTGAGGTGGTTTATGACATCAAGAAGGAAGTAAACAACTGAAATCATCATGGGTGCTGTTGAGATGCAGAGGAATTAATCCATTTCAGAGCTGAGAGAGAGACCTGAGGGAATATGTAGTCAAACCATTTTTTACAGTTGTGGGAACAAAGATCCAGAGGGTTGACTTGCCCAGGACACAAAGCAAATTGGTGGCAAGGCAGGACTCAAACATGTGGCTTTGCCCATAGGTCAGTCCCCTTTCTACTAAATTGCATTGTCCCGAGTTCAGGAAGGAAAGAAGGGAAAGGCTTTCCACATAAATAATATTCCAATTAGAAACAAAATTTAATTAGGTGGACCATTTCTGATCTCTGCCCTTTATATGGTTCCCTCATGTCTAACCTCTGAATGGAATCCAAATTACGAATCTATTGATGGGAATATAAATTAGTATAGCCATAATGAAAAGCTGGAAGTTTCTCAAAAAATTAAAAAGAAAATTACCATACTATCCAGCAGTCCCACTTCTGGGAATTTACCCAAAAGGTTTTAAATGAGTATGTTCACAAGATACCTGCCCATTCCCAAGTTCCTTGCAGCACACTTCAGAATAACCAAGTTATGGAATCATAGCCCATCAACAGATGAACGGTTAAAGAAAATATGTTATACACACCCAGTTGAATACAATCAGCCTTAAAAAAGATAATTTCTGTCACTTGTGAAAATATGGATGGAATTGGAGAAAATTTTGCTAGTAAGTCAGGCACAGAAAGAGAAATACCAAATATCCTCACTTATATTAGGAAGCTAAAATGAACTTCTAGAAGCACAGAGTTGAATGGTGATGACAAAGGCTGGGGCTGGAAGGAATGGGGAGATGACAGTTGGAGGGTATAGGGTCTCTGGCAGCAAAAATAGGTTGTTTTGTGTGTGTGTGTGTGTGTGTGTGTGTGTGTGTGTGAGAGAGAGAGAGAGACCTATTTTATAGCATTGTAAATATAGTTAATAATAATGTACATAAATTGATGAGGGTAAATTCTGAATTTTGCAGCCACAAAAATAAGTATTTGAAGTGATGGATGTGTTAATTAGTATGATTTAATTCCATAATGCAATCATAAATCATAACATCACTTTGTACCTCATGAATATGTACAATTATACTTACCAATTTATAACAAAGATAAATTAAATTAACTAATTTTATAAACATGATTCATCAAATCCATCTGTAACATCCAAGGATCCAGGTAAACAGGACCCACAACTTGTCACTGCTTCTCTGGCATCCCAGCCATCCTCTTGGGAGTAGATTCTATTCCTGAACTGCAGAATTCCAGAGAATGCCTCACTTTTTGTCCTACTCTTGTCTTCCAAATAAAGCTAAATTCTCCAATCGATGACGACAGTGAAGTTACTTAAGAGAACACCTGGAGATCATCTGTACTTCTCAGGAACCTAAGAGAGAACACAGGTGGCCACAGCTTGCAAGGTAGCTGACTTGGGAGATCAGTGAGCATCAGAATCCCCTGGGGGAATTGAGGAATACAGATGGCTGGACCCTTCTCCCAGAATTTATATCTTGGGAGTTCTAGAAGTGAGTCTATTTATTTATTTGCATTTTTAACAAGATCCCTAGAAGATTTTGATGCTGATAATCTGGGGAATCACACTTTGAGAATGGCCGTCTAGGTCCAGACTAGGGAAGTCTCAGAACAGAAAAGGACAAACAACCTCTATATTTCCTCTTGAACAGTTTTTATACATGAGATTCCATTACAGAATACTGAGCCAATACAGCTCTGGCTCGGAGTTGCCTTGGATTGATGCTTTAGGAGACTCACACGTCCCCAGGGAGTTTTGGATCAAGTAAGGGTACTTGAAGGGCAGAGATGTTGGTGGATGTACCAGTAAGATGATGATCTTGAGAGGAAACTCTGGTCCTATATTCTCAAAAGCCACTCGGCTTTCTCTGATTATCAGAGGCAGAAATGACTTACTCTAAAGCCTCCTACCCCCAAGGACAAAGGCCCCAACCCAACAATTAAAAAAAAAAAAATCTGTCTAATGTCAGATTCTGAGGCACAGCATCCAATAAATGAGGTTCCCAGAGGCTGGTGAAGATGACCTTTGAGCTATGGCCTCAGGCAGGCCAGAGGATGATTTTAGCACATCCTGCTGAAGTGATGAGCAAACCAAATAGGCCAACCCTTTTTCATGCTACACCAAAGAGCTTTACAGACCTTTCCTGTGGACTGGATCGACGATGAAGGAGGAGAACCCCTTGCACAGCACATGATAGTTGACAGAGCAATAACTTTTACATGTACTCACATTCCATAGCATTAGTATGGTTCCCATTTTACAGATGAGGAAATGAGATTTCCCCAAGGTCAAAGAAAACCCAGGTCACACAAACTCAATGCACGATGCCACAGCGCCTCTCAGAGGCCATGGAGCAGAGGCACAGCAGCAGCAACCTGGAAAAAAACGGTTCTGAGCAGGAGTCAGAACCACTAAGAAAACTAATTAAGATTCTTCATGCCAAGCAAAGCAGCAAAAGAGCAGGGCAAGGGGCAAGCTGTTTGGCCAGCAGATGGTGAAGAAGCAAACAGAAACAAGATAAAATTGGATTTAAAAAACACATTTACACAGTGATTTCACAATATCAGATTAAAACATTTCTTTGAGAGTATTCTTGAAAGATCTTACATAAATTATCCTGCAGGATCCTAAAGCAGACCCCTCCCTTGCCACTGTCCCATAGGCATATTTTAAGACTCAATTTTACTAAGGTTTTTATTTTAGGGTTATCCTGGAAGAACCATGACTCCTGGACCCTCAATAGCTTTGGGAAAGGTGGTCAAGTTTTGAAACCCAGTGATATTGAGAATGCTTATTGAGACAGCTTTAAATATGTATTCATGAAGATGCACTTTTCGCATAAGCTCATTCTCCTCCTTGCTTCTTATCTCTCTTGTGTCCTGGGTCAGGGCCAGCCTTAGGCAAACAGAGAAGTTTATTTTCAAAACCGTCCCCCACCCTCGTTCCTAATCTGCACTCCCCCCTCCCTGCCATGTTCCTATAACAACCCCAGGTATTTCTTCCCACCTCCCTTCCGCCGAGGACTCAGATTTCTGTCCCTTCCAATCAAAATCTGCCCTCCAGAAAGGATATGATCAAATTTTTCACACTCTAGACCAATGGATCCCAACTTGGGCTGCACATTAAAGTTGGCTTTCAGTTTTTTAAAAATATGCGAATGCCTGGGCTCCATCCTAGGCCAATTGAATCAGAATCTCTAATAGTGGAGCTCAATATCAATTATTTAAAAACAAAACACTTCTCGTGATTCTAATGTGCAGCCAGGGTTGAAAAATCACTGTGCCTACATTAATGGAAAGGTTTATGTTACCCTTTCTGAAAACATCTATATTTTATATCATAAAACAAAGCCTGGGATTTTTAGGCAGGCCATAAGATTGATGCAGCATAGAGGAAGTGTTGGGGGAGAAGAAAAAACCCCTGCGTAGAGACTTCTCCTTGGAGAAGTGGGTATCCTAGGCTCTTCATCTTCCTACCTTCGTGGGTCCAGCAATCAGAGGGTCCTTCAGACACCTGCATTTGACTTAAAATCATTCCAACTAATTATTTGCTTCTCAGATACCATGCTGACAGATTATTTTCCTTCTTACACCTGATTCCATGATTTTCAGCATTCATTTAAGGTATTAAGGTGCCCTGATTTTTTTAATAGGGCAAGTGTCTGGGAGTGATTCCCAGGTCATCCTGTAGAAGAGATGGATGAAAGATGGCTGTTTCTTTGTGGACAAGGATCATGGAGTGGCAGCTTGGTAGGATCACCAAGTATGCAGGGCCTGGTTCTCAGCTTTATGGGCTCTGAGAGTGAACAGGCCCTCATGCAATGGCTCAGACTAATCATAACCAATGTACTCAGGTTTATTGAGATCTTTGCTAAATGGACTATTCTTGTTGACCAGCCTATATCTTAGTTCAGGAAATTAAATTAAGATCAGGAGCTTTCTGAGCAAGAATAAAGTTAGAGAAAAGGTACATATCCAAGAAGTGCTTCTTCTATAAAATGCTTTCAGAGATCCCATCTAGAGCTTCTAGAAAACCAGAGGCTCCTATATGTTAGTCATTCTTCCCACAGCCTTTCCTCCTTGGCTTCGAAACAGAGGCCTGCTTCTGAGATTTAGACTTTGGGAGTGGCAGAAGATCAGGCCAAGAGGACATCTTCGTTGAAGGGATTTTGTCAAAGAGAGTCTTGTGTAGTCTCCTCAACCAGAACAGTGGTCCTCAAAATCTTCTACAGGTTCGAACCTCCTGGGGGCTTTCAAAAAGCCTGACACCACTTGGCTTGGTGGCACACACCTGTAATCCCAGCAAATCGGGAGGCTGAGGCAGGAGGATCACAAGCTCAAAGTCAGCCTCAGCAATTTAGCAAGGTCCCAAGAAACTTGGCAAAACCCTGTCTCAAAATAAAAAATAAAATGAGGTTGTGGATGTGGCTCAGTTGTTAAGCGCCCCTGGGTTCAATCCCCAGAACACCCTGCACCAAAAAAAAAAAAAAAAAAAAAGCCTAACACCTAAGCCACAGCCCAGACCAATTATATCAGAATTCCTAGGGGTAGAAGCCCATGGCATCAATATATCAGGGGTGCTAAAATACCACAGAAATATGTCACCAGTGACCTCATAGAAACGTGTCACCAGTGACTTCACAGAAATGTGTCATCAGTGACCTCAGATTATTTTTTAAACTCTCCCAGGAGATTTTTATGAACCATGGAAACATGTCTGTGAAAATTATTAGAATATCCACAGATTTCCTTCTTCCTACATGGTCTAAAAGAAATCCCTCCTCTCCCCCCCCCCCCACCGTGTGTCATTCCATTACTAGGAGGTTTCAAGAAGAGGAAAGTTTATATTTATATGTCAGACACTGAAGAGGCCTTTTATATATTTTGTCTCCTTGGTTCTGAACATGGGCTACCCCATCCCCATCCACAGGGCTGAGCTTCTTAATATGTGTCAACCACAACCAGATGTCCTTAATTAGAAATTCAGAGATCAAGTGCTGAGAATACGGAGATTTTTAAAACTCCTCAAATGAGGTGATTCAAAACTGGGGCTGAGAACCACTGAGTCACATAAACCATCTGGCACTTGTGACATCTTTTGGCACTTGTCATAATAATATTGCACTTTATACATGTCAGATTTCAGAGTGGACCAATCAGACAAATGCCTATGGCACTAATACATTTGAAATGTTAAAAAATACATGGAAATGTGATGCCAGTGAACTCGGTCTTGATACTGGCACTTTACAATAAAGGACAAAATGTAACATGGTCCCATTTCCACCAAAGTAGATGATCTTTCAAAATAAAGTTGAAAAAAGGGGAAAGAAAAGACAGCATCCTTGCCAGTATGACGCCTTCCCATTAAACAAATGTTAAAACCACTACTTTCAATACTCCCAGTGATCACCTGTTTTAACTCTGTTCTAATATGTGATTGAATTTTAATTGATACTATTTGTGTTGCTTGTTTTCTGGCAGACTAAAATAAAATAAAGCCAATATTCAATATCTAATAAAGTACCATTTATTGAGCACTTACTATGTATCTGGTGACGTTCGCTGTAATTTTTTATTATAGCTTCTCTCATATAGGAAGAACATTCATTCATTATTTCAATAAGTATTGACTGCCTGCTGCGAAAGAAAGAAAGAAAGAAAGAAAGAAAGAAAGAAAGAAAGAAAGAAAGAAAGAAAGAAAGAAAGAAAGAAAGAAAGAAAGAAAAGGGCATTATTTGATATTGGTAAGTACACAGTTTGGAATGAGATGGCATGAATTTGAATGCCCTGTGAGCTATTGATCATATGCTTTTGGATAAGTGATTTAGTCCTTAACTTCAGAGTTGTATCCTCTATAAAATATGGATAATAATAAGATCATCATATACAAATAATTCACTGAAGCATTGGATGCAACCTCTGATAACTATTCAGTAAGAGGAACAAGTGTCAAAGAGTGTATTGCTCTAATATGTACTATGTGCTAGGTGCTCTCATGAGCAAATTCATCCATCCATTTGTTTATTCATCTATTTAGAAAGTCTATCAGTCAATAAACCATTTTTTAATGCTGTGCTAGTCTGTGAGAGCTTACAGGTAAAAGGGAGACAGAGTAAACAATTAATGGAAACTAGAGGTAGTGAGAGCTCCAGTGCAGAGGGTGTCTGTGTGTGTGTGTGTGTGTGTGTGTGTGTGTGTGTACCCGAGTATGCAGGCAAAGGTTCTACAGCACAGGAGACCTTTGAGTCACATCTTTTTATTTTCATTTTTTCCTTGGGTGCTAGGGATGGAACCCAGGGCCTCCTGTATGCTAGGCAAACACTGTAGTGTTGAGCCACAGCCAATGTCAGAGTGGAAGATGAGGAGAGAAAGAACCTTCTACACAGAGGGAAAAAAATCATGTGACAAACCTGTGACAGCATAGGTTTCTAGGATGATGGCCATTGCTAACTGGAGAGGGAGTGTCTTGACTTTTCCCTGGATTTGACAGTCTAAGGAGCTGGGATTTAATTCTTGAGCCTGTAGACTTAGATCCACTTACTATACGTCTCAGAAAATCCTTGTTAAGATTTGATGTGTTACCAAGCAGTTCTTACGAATCAATTCAACAGAGCTGTAGGCAAGTAGTGTTTTCACTGCAGCAATCAGTCAATCATCTATGACCAAAACCTGTAAGCCCAAAGGCAAAAAGGAAATTTGAGTTTAATCACTGTTTTGCAATGGATATGCAGATGGGATTTTCCTACTATCTTTCTATCACTTGGATTTGTTTTATTAGCCTTTTAATATCAAATGCATGACTCTGCAGCAAAAATGGGCTTTGGAAATGTTAACAGAAAGAGATATTATTAACATTAACCATTAGGTTAGAATATATTCCAAATACAAAAGGATCCCATTGCTGGGGTTTCTATAGGCAGAAAGCTCTGCTCACATGGCTATAAAACACAGGCCCAAATTGGAGCTCCTGGTGACACTCACCTCCTCACTCAGAGGCTGCAAGGCACATTTTTGATCACTTCTGTACACTCTTAGCAGAATGTCTCCTGGGAAGCATATTTGAGCCCTTAAATATGGATCCTTGCAGCACAATAAGGAAAAAAATAATAAAGAGATCGAGAGTGGCATTTATTTTCTTATAATACTTTCCTGTGTTTTCCAAATTTTTTCTAATACTTTTACTTCTTAGAATTTTTCAAAAAACTACATAGTTTAAAATGCCAGGCAAGCACAGAGCAAGCTCTATATCACTTGGGCTTGACATAATCCCCGTCTCACTTCTCATAAACCCATTTCCCTTTATTTGGTGCAACTGTGGCAGAAACAGTACCCCCGATGCTCAAGTGCCTCAAAGGATATCCCTCTTTTGTCACTATAGTAAAATTTCACCCGTTAAGTTTCATTCCTGTGCATTTTCTTTTCTTGGCTATATCTTGTTTTGGAGTTCATGAGTCAACTAATTATATTTTAATAATGTGTGCTTTTAAGTCAAATTATTGTGCCAGTTGATAAAAATAATAGGCATACAATTCTGAACATTGATCTAGTCATTAGAAAAGCTTCACCAGAAACCTCAGAGGCTTGAAAATAATTCACTCAAATTTTTTCCAAAGCACTTATAACAAACTGTACAAAGCCAGTAATGACAATAATTTAATCATTTACAAATACCAACAGCTAATATTATATTTTGATAATTAAATTAGTATTAATATAATCTTACAGACTGCTACTTTTCTCAAGAAATTAAATTATAGGGGGAAAACGTCATCTCCTGGTCATACTCTTACACAGCAAAAAAACATTTTAATTGTAAATGTGCCTTTCAGAACCTTTAAATTTCAAAAAGATGAGAAGGATGGATCCTGTGTACTTACTAATCTGTAAATAGAGTACCAGGCCAAGAATCAATTCTGAAATGTGGCATCAATTGCACAGGCTTCCACTTAGTTTTAGTTGAATAAAAGCCCTACTAGATACGCAAATAACATCAAACTTGCCGGATTAAAGAGAGGCCCCTCATACTCTAAATCATGATTGTCAATCATCACCCAGGATTAAGGGATATATTTTAAAAACCTAAAAGCAAGCGCTTCCTTTTAACTTCTGCCTACTGCGCATTTTGGATTATCGCCCAGAAATAGTATTACTTGAAACAAGACTGCCTCCCTCCTACCATCTATGAGAAGTGCATTGTTACCATCTGCTGTCGCCTATTTGGAATAAAACTCAGCAAGGCATGCGGCTTAATGTTCAGAGCCCTTCAGCAGCCTGTGCTGTGTTTAGAACGCAGCTTCCCATTTAAATGGAGCTGATTTTCAGTTTAGTCAGTGTTTTCTCAACATTGCTGTCCTCCCCAGCAGAAAGAAGCAAATTAGTCTAAGAACTAAGACGGCCACAACACATTCACATTGTAAAGTGGAAAGTTCCTTTAAACCCTGCAGTGACCAGCGAAGCTTTACTTGCAGACTCTCTAGGTTTATTCAGGTGAATAATTTCCCCATTTTGCATTTTCTCATTAGCATTACCCACTTGAGGCATGTACGTTAAGTTCACTATTACAAAATATTCTCTTTAAGGGCACATGTTGCAAATTAAACCTAAAAGATGTAATCATCAAAGGGCCTTGAAATATTTTATATGAGTGTGATAGGCCTCACAAATTCATAGATTGTGTGAATTTGTATGAAAGAGAAGTTCGTATGTGCAAATAATATTGCTAAAGTGTCCATAAGAAACTGATAACAGGTTTCTTCAGTTTGGAATAAGAGACTGAAAGTCTGAGGGGGAAAGACATTTACTTAGGTCTGTATTATTTTGTGCTTTTTTAAACGTGAATGTATTCACATTTCTAAATATATTAAACATTTTTCAGCTATAACCAATAATGTGTTTATTTTAAATTGTGAAAAAGAAACTACTGGTTCCTTACATTAAAAAAAATCACATTCCAGAACTAATCTTATAAAAAAATAACCTTTTAATAAGATTATTAAAACAAAGTGTTAATTTATGAAAAGTTCAGCATTCTATTAAAATGCTAACAAAACACTGAATTACAACCCAACAGGTTGCTCCATTAAATTCATTCATCCACTCCTGGCACAGACATTCCAAATTTGAACTTAATTAATATTCCTTCTTTTGGTTTCCATAGTTTCTTTTTAAACATGAGTACCAGCAGAAACTGGCAGTAACTTTACCCATATTCTCAATAATAACCCCCTCTGGCTGTCAATACATATGAAAAGGGAATTTTTTTTCCATACCCAAAAGAGCCGCCATTTTCATGTCTTTTGTTTAAAAATATGCTGATAACATTTCTTTTCCCCTGTTTTTTTTATTTGAGCATGCAGTTTGACATATTTAACCCTTTTTCCGCTTGTAGTTCACTTAATGCTCAGCTGAAAATGAATATTCAAGTATAGTATTATCATTCCTGGATTCAAACAAAAGCCTTCTATTTACCTTCACATAACCTCAAAACTACAAGGGTCTACACAAAATTAAGTGTCCTAAAAATTTTAAAAAATAAAAAATAATAAATTGTCCTGGTAGGAACCAATGGCTTGTAAGTTTTAGTTAAATGCAGAGATTCTCATTTCTGTTCAATTTTAACACACATATGAAGATCTTCTAGGTCACTGTAAGCAACAAATAAATAAGAAACAACCTCAGTGTTATGGTTTGGATCCCAGAGTCTCATGTACTGAAGGCTTGGTTCCCAGTGCAGAAACATTCAGAGGTAGGGTCTTGGGGAAGTGATTGGATCCTGAGGATTCTGACCTCATCTGTGGATTAATCCAGTGATCACTGAATGAACTACTGGGAGATGATGGAGGCTGAGAGGTAGGACCTGGTTGAAGGGGCTGGGTTCTTGGGGGATGTCTCCTTGGGGCCCTTGGCCCCTCCCTGCCCCCAATTCCTGACTGCCATGAACTGAACAGCTTTCCTCTGCCACACCCTTCCACCATGATGTTTCTTCTCCGAGGCAGCCAACTATGAACTGAAACCTCTAAAACCATCAGCCAAAAGAAACGTTTCCTCCTCTTAGTTGTTTTTCTCATGTATTTGTCACAGCAGTGAAAAGCTTACACATTCTATTTGAAAAAAAAAATGACATGTGGGCCCACTAAAGTGATTGGATTGAGATACAACTAATTCACTATAGTCTAGTTTCTCAAAGGCAAGGTATTTTCTTCTAGTCCAGGGTGCATAGAATCACAGTCCTAGATTCAGTCTTGTCCCACTTCTGCCACACCTACTCCTGTGTCTGTGCTTAGCCTTGATAGTCTGAAACCCTTCCATAAGTCACCACGTTTCCTGCAAAATGCTGGTAGGAAGTGGCAGCATACCAAACACCTCTGTATCCACTTCATTTTAGTCTAGAATGTCCATGCCTTTTTTTCCATGAAGCTGTTGCTCGTACTTTTCTTCTAGCTTCTCCATCTCTGAGTACTGGCCCATTCCATTCTGCTGACTATGTCTGTTATAGTTTTTGATAAAGTTGAAAACCTTATTGAACTGGCATGAAAACCATTACCTCTGTGTTATATAAATCAGGCCTGGACCACACATTACATTGCCACTGAGGAGGTATGAGGAATGCTGGAAAGGGGGACTTCAACTTAGGATGAGGGAGTTGACATGGGTTGGAATTCTGTATTGACATCATATTAACCATGAAACTGTTATAATCTGGAAGATACAAATTTGCTAAGAAGTATGTAAACAAAGGTCCTAATTGTGGTTACATCCAGGGGAGTTTAGGCAAGTATTTTAAGAGCTAATCAACAGAGGAAGAGCCCCTTACAAATGGAAATTTATTTTACAAAGACTTAGGAAGATCATATTTTGAAAAATTCTCTAGTTGATAAGTTCTTCGGACCTAACTCATTTTCTAATCAGATGGAGCCCCTCAGTGAATAGGGCAAAAAGTAGTTTCTATGCCCACCTAACCTGGAAATTTTCTTTGAGCTTTCCAAACCTTTTAAAATCTATGTTCAGTGCTGTTGTTAGAGGATTTTCTGTTGGCTGGAGCAAAAGTCAATGCTAGGGCTTTTAGGGATTTGTTTACAGAGAGTTTCCAATGGGCCAGATATTCCTTTTCATCAAGAAGCAGAAAAGAAAGTATCTTGTGGGAGAAGAAAAGGAAAAGAGATAGTCAAAGACAGGTTTTTAATTTTTTTTTTTTAAGTTTGTTTAGAATAGGTATTGGATCCTTAGAGTTTGGAACAAGAGAATTACAGATGAGTAATAAACAAAGCACATACCATATTTAGAGTTTCAGAAACAGAAACAAAGCCCACAGGATTTTAGATACCATAACAAAGATCACTGTAGTAGTTTAATCAGTTCATAATCCAAAATAGAGTTTCTGAAATCAAAACAAAGCCTGTCACAGATGTCTATCATGGGACATAGTAAGCAATAGGGATGAAAGAAAGATTACAGAATAAAGGACACAGACATGGGAGGCCTGTACAGTTGGGAATATTTGGGGAAGAGTCTACCAATCATGGTTGGCACTGAAGCAACTGTTCGGGAGGCTATTTGTCATCCATGAGAAAGAACTTCATGGATCTTCACTGCTGTTCACCCCTGCCTTAGGGCCTTCAAAAGGGGAAAATCCCCTACTCTTTTCTCTTTTACTCCCAAGTGAATTTGAGAGTTAGCCCTTAAATAAGTGATTGAGATATAGTTTTCTTCAAAGGATAGCAGGGAGGAAAAGAAAAAGTCAGAACTCTACTTTTTCTTCTTATTTCCTGAACAAGTCAAGCTGAAATACTGTGTCAAAATTCAGAGTCCTATTTTATGTCACACCTTTTAACTCTCTAAATTATACTGGGGCCAAGCCATGTTATAGGGGGTGGGGTTAGGTGGATGGGTGGGTGGGACGACTATTTCTTTTTCTTTAAATCCTGTCTTAAGGGGCTGAGGATGTGACTCAAGTGATAGCACGCTTGCCTGGCATGCGTTCGGCCCGGGTTTGATCCTCAGCACCACATACAAACAAAGATGTTGTGTCCGCCGAGAACTAAAAAAGAAATAAATATTAAAAAAATTCTCTCTCTCTTTAAAAAAAAAAATCCTGTCTTAAAAAAATCCCAGTTGTTTATTATGTACCTAGGGATGAGTTCCCAGGGACAGACATAACCTTGTAATTCGCATACTTCAAAGATTTTCTTGTTTTTCTGAAAAGAAACAAACAACATGATAAAATTTTCAGTGTACCTTGTGAATCTCTTTCAGAATTGAACTTTTAGTCTGTTCCTATACTGTATCCCCATGGTACTCTCTGAACCCTTATTGGGATTCGACATTTATTATGTTCCAAACTATGTCCACTATACCCTGATTTTTAGTTCACCCTAAAGCATTTATCATTTCTTCTAATCTGCCCAGAGTTTTAATAAACAATTGTTCTAAGAAAGTCTGAGACACATAATAGAGGGCTAACATGTTATATTTACTATTCTTATTATTGTCACAATTCTTGAACATAATAGAAAGTAGTGTTGTTTGCCAGAAAAATCTATGTGAATGAATAAAAGGGAGAAATAATTTTTTAAACTGGTTCTGATATTTTATAGTCACTTGAATATTAAATTGTGAGAAACATATTGATATAGCATTTAATCATTTCTTAATACATTATAAATTTATTTAGTGATTATATTGATTGGCTTTCAGCTACTAGAATGCAAATTCAATGATGTCTGTGACTTTATCCATGTGCGTGGAGTAGTGCCTAGCACATAGTAGGTGCTTAATATTTCTTAAATGCATGAGAAAATAAAACCTTAAATTAGTAAACTTTTTACTAATTTACTAAACCTTAAATTAGTAAACCTTTTACTAATCTACCCTAGATTAGTAAAATCCCATGAGAAGTTTTGGAATGACTCTTCCCTGGAAACATGCTGCATTGACTCCTGAATTTTGGGCACTCTTCTGTGGAGACCAAAGAAGACAGACATCAAAGGGCTCTCTATGCACTAATATTGCTACCATTAGCTAGTTTGTTAGTTTTTAGGGGAAACAGTAAATTTAAAATGGGTCTGAATTGTCTTCATTGGTCATCTTTGAAGCTGGATAATGCTTTGAAATCTGGCAAGTCAATAAAGCCAGCTTTGGACCAGGCTCTGGGGCTAGTGTAGCCCCAGAATTTCAACTGACCCTACAGGTTCAGCATGACAAAGAAAAATCTCACTCACCAGGCTCTACATGTTGGTTCAGGTATTTGCAACCTCTTTTCATGCTATGAAAAGCCACATCACTATTGAACATACAGCATAATTTAAACATGAAAAGTATTGATTTTTCAAGATTAAGAACAAGAGTCAGAAACTAGGCCAATCAAATTCCATGGCATGATCAACAGGCTTCTGCTGCAAGAAGTAGATTATTGGGCCTTTTCAATTAAAAAAATTTAAATGAAATAACCACTTTGTGGCAGAGGGTATTGTATAGTTTTGAGAAATTCCCTATGGGGAAAATTATCAAGAGAGGCTCTTTTGTAACACAAAATGAACGCAAGAGTTTATCTGTTAATCTTGGAGGAACTTGTAAATCATCAAAAATACAAAGCCAAATATTATCATTTGACCAACTAATTTTGCAAGGAATATACCATTAGTGTTTAATAGTACAAGTGCCCATGTTCAATCCTGACTTTCCCTTTCCTTCCCAGGATGGATTTAGGATTTCTCCCTGCTTTAATTATTTTATCCAAAAAATAGTAATTATAACAATAGTAGCTACCCCATAGTTCTTGTGTAGATTGAATATGAAATCATTAAAATAGTATCTGGCACAGAGCAAGTGCTCAATGAGTGTCAGCTAGTATTATTAGGAGTTCTATATCATAACAAAATGTTGTGATTGGCTGTGTTGGGCCACTGAAGCATCTAAGAACTGTTTTCCTAGGTATAGATTTAGTTAGGGATCTCAGTGCTTTTATATGGTGTTGTTAAAATGCAATAACTTGAGATTTAAGAATCTACTCTCCTTCTGGTCTCACCTTTAATCATTTTAAGGCAGCAAAATGGACCTTGAAATCAGGATTGAGAGTAGGGCAGAGAGTGCCTCTTTTAGACTGGATTTGGAGTACAGAAATTCTTGGAGAGTTTTATTAATGGATATTAAATTGGCCTCAATATCTGGAGCCTGAGAGAAACTCCACTGGGTCCCTGATACTGAATCTGGGGCTCATGCACCTGAGAAAAATCACTGCTAATGGCACAGTAAAGTATTTTTGGAGCTGTTCTTTGTTTCTAGCTCAAGCATCCATAAACATAGCATTATTAATTGCTATGATCTTAGGTTTGGTGTTGGATTCAATATGTTGGATTGGAGTTATAATTGTAATATTTCTAAAATAACAACCATTTTTAGCCCAAGCAGATAAAAGCAAAAGTATACAGCACTAATATTTCTTCTTAAACTACATTGTGTTTTTCTATGTTTGGAGTATTTATAACATGTATATGTTAGTTTAGAGATGAGAAAAGGATGGATTATAAACGTGTATTCATCCTTCTAACAAAAATTACTATAAGAGTCTTATCCTTTGAGGTCAAATGATGTTAATTATTTAACAAACACAAGCTGGAAGTTGTATTATATCCAGAAAATTCTAGAAAATGTGGTTCTGGATTCTATCATTTTAAAAATAGCATCATTAATGGCAATGAATAAAAAAAAATGGAAGTAGTTACATTTTACTCAATTACTTTAATATAATGTTTTATCAGAATATATAACTTAAATTTTGAAATGTACAAATTGCAAATGTACTCTCAATGAATTATTAAAGTGAATACACCCACATAGTTGTTCTCAGGTCAAAAAATAAAACAACATATTAGAAGCTACTCTCTTGCCCTCCTCAGATGCTACCTTTCCTTCTCAAAGGTAAGAATAGAATTTCTGGGTATGCAGTAGTAAAAAGAAAAATTATCCAGATAGTAGTATTAACTATTCCACCAGAAATATATGAGTTCCACTTGCTTCACAATTGCCAACAGATGGAACTGTCAGGATTTCTTTTCCTCCTCCTTTTTTTTAAATTTTAATGTATGAATTTATTTATTTATTTATTACTAGAGCATTATAGTTATACATGGTAGTTGGGTTCATTTGACAAAATCATACATACAAGAAACTTGATTTCAGTCCCCATTCTTCTGTTTTCCTTCCCTCCTCCCTCTCTCTCTTCTCTCCCTTCTATTCTACTGATCTTCCTTTCACTCCTTCAATTATTGATTTTTGATTGGTAGCTTCTACATATACATAAAGGTGAAATCCCCTTTGGCACATTTATATATGCATATAACATGATTTTGTTAAATTCATTCCATGTTTCATCCCCTTTCCCTTCTGTCCTCCTTCATTTTCCTCTATTCCACTGATATTTTCTATATATTTATGATATCTGTTCCTCATCCCCTCCCATTTTCTTTCCCTTATTTTGCTTTAGCTTCCACATGAGAGAAAACATTCAACCTTTGATTTCCTGGGTCTGGCTTGGTGTTCTCCATTTCCATCCATATATTGGCAAATGCCATTATTTCCTTTTTCCCCATGACTGAGTAAAACTCCATTGTGTATGTATACCACATGATCTTGATCCATTTGTCTATCGATGGGCATCTGGGATGATTCAATAATTTTTGCTATTGTGAATGGTGCTACTGTAAACACTGAAGTGGCTATATCACTATAATATGCTGATTTCAGTTCTTCTGGATAAATACCAAGGAGATAGCTGGGTCATATAGTAGTTGCAGGAATAGAACCCAGGGCCTCAGTACTCTGCCACTGAGCTACCCCTAGCCCCAGGATTTATGTGGGATGTGTAATGGTACTCATTGTGGGTTTTAACTCTGATGAGCTATGAGGTTGATCACCTTTTCATGTCTATTGGGTATTGAATATCCCCATTGTGGATCATGTTTTAGCTTAAAATTTTCTTTATTTTGCCCATTTTATTGAATTGTTTTTCTCTTAATAATATGTAGAGGTTCTTCATATACTTCGGATGCAAATCATTTGTCAATTATTGATATTATACTTTTTTCCCACTATTTTTTTAATTAAAGATATTTTTTCAATATCTTTAACAAAACTTTCCAAGAACTTTCATACCTCTAAATCCAGTTCCCCAATCTCTTGACCCCAGAGATTCAGGCTCTTTCTTCCTCACCTTCTCATTCCTAATTCCACAGTCCATGTATTTTCTGCCTTATCATCAATGAGAATAGGAACTTCCTTTTTTCCTCCTTCCAGATGAAAGCTTCTATCCAACCCATTGGATGAGCTGATTCCCACAGTCCAAAAGAATGGATTCCTCAAAGCTCAGGTGAGTCAACAAAATGACTAATGTTTAAGTGTAACTTAGACAATTACATTTCAGTGTAACCCTATTTAAGGGTCTTTTCATAACCTGCAAAGATATTTTTGAAAACACCATAATGGAGTCATTTGTTTATTTTACCTTCTAGAAGATTTATCATCTTTCACAATTGGGTGCATGATTCACCTAGAATTTATTTTTATGTATGACATTCAGGAGAGGGTCAAAATTCATTTGATATATATGACAGTTGACCATTTATGCCCTTTTCCCCACTGCATTGTGTGTCATTTTTTATCAAAAAGCAAGTGTCTGTATATTTGTGAGTCTATTTTCCTATCCTTTTATCAATGTCACACTATCTTTTCTTCCTCAAGAATATCCTATTATTGGTCTATTGCATTTCCATATAAATTTTAGAATCACCTTGTCAATTTCTACAACAAACTTGATGATTTTGGTCAGAGTTTTATTACATGTAGATATCACTTGTGGAGAACTGACTTACAATATTCAGTCCTTTGATTCATGAACATAGCCTTTCATTTAATTCCACTTAGTAATGTTTTAAAGTCTTAGGCATAGATGTCTTGCATGTATTTTGTTATCTTTCTTAGACATTTGATGTTTTTATAACTGCTTTTATGTTTTAAAATTTTACTTTTAAGTTGCTTGTTGCTGGTGTAAGGACATATGGCTAATCTCTTTTTAAAATATACTTAAAATATGTTGACGGACCTTTATTTTATTCATTTATTTATATGTGGTGCTGAGAATTGAACCAGAGTCTCACACATGCTAGGCAAGCACTCTACCACTGAGCCACAACCCTAGCCTCATGGCTAACCTTTCATACATTGCTTTTTATATTGCAACCTTGCTAAATTCATTTATTACTACAGTATTCTGTGAACTTTCTATGTACACATATCTACAAATAATGCAATTTTATTTTTGCTTTATGCCCTATTGCATTGGTGAAGATCTTAAATATAATGTTTAAAGAGAAGTGATAACAAGTTTCCTAGCCTTGTTAGATTTTAGGGAGAAAGCTTTAAATATTTCACTATTATTTTCTCTATAAATCTTTATTTAGGGTATTATTATACTTTGTGATAACTTTTAAAATTTATTCTGGTTAGTTATATATGACAGAAGAATGCAATTCAATTCATATTACACAAATACAGCACAAATTTTCATGTCTCTGGTTGTATACAAAGTAGAGTCACACAATTTGTGTCTTCATACGTGTACTTAGGGTAATGATGTCCAACTCATTCCACTCTTTTCTACCCCGGTGCCCCCACATCTCCTCCCTCCTCTTTGCACTATCTAAAGTTCGTCTATTCTTCTCATGCTCCTCACCATTTCCATTATGAATCAGCATCCTTATATCAGAGAAGACATTCGGCATTTGTTTTTTTGGGATTGGTTTCTTTACTTAGCAAAATATTCTCCAACTCTATCCATTTATCTTCAAATGCCATGATTTCATTCTCTTTTAATGCTGAGTAATATTCCATTGTGTATATATACAAGTTTCTTTACCATCTACTGAAGGGTATTCTAGGTTAGACCCACATTTAGCTTCTGTGAATTGTGCTGCTATAAACATTGATGTGGCTGTGTCCCTGTAGTATGCTGTTTTTAAATCCTTTGGGTTTAGACCCAGGAGTTAGATAGCTGGGTTAAATGGTGGTTCCACTCCCACTTTTCCATGGATTCTCCATATTGCTTTTCAGATTGGTTGCACCAATTTGCAGTCCCACTGGCAACGTAAGAGTGTGCCCTTTCCCCCACATTCTTGCCAACACTTATTTTTGTTTGTATTCTTAATAGCTGCCATTCTGACTGGAGTGAGATGAAATCTTAAGAGTAGTTTTGATTTGCATTTCTCTAATTGCTAGAGATACTGAACATTTATTTCACTATTATTATGTGTCACATACTTTTTAAAAAAGATACTCTTAAGGAATTCCTTTTGATTCCTAATTTGCTAAGTTTTAAAGAAAATCATCAATGGGTATTGAATTTCTTTAACAGTTTTATCCTATTGAAATAATTTCCCCTTAATTCAGTAAATATGGTAAATTCCATTAATTTTTAAATGATTAACCTTTTCTTGAAATAAATCTGATATATTTTCCTTCTTATGTATCATTGGGTTTGGATCGCTAATATTTGGTTTAGGATTTTTGCATCCAAGTTTATGAGAAAAGTTTTGTAATTTTCCTTTCTTGCAGTGTCTTTGTTAGTTTTTGGCATTAAGGTTATGTTGGTTGCATAAGTGTGTTAGGGAATTCTCTCTACTGTTCTTTGGAAGAGTTTCAATGAAATTAGTATCATTTCTCCCTATAATGTCTGGAGAAATTTTTATTGTATTTTTTCTCTTTTGCTTAAGTCTTGCCAGAGGTTTATCAGTTTTTTAAAATCTGTTTTACTATCCTTTGATCTAATTTTTATAATTTTCTTCATTGATATTTAATTTAAAGCTTTCTTCTACCTTTTGGAAATAAATATTTAAGTAATTGTTTTCAACTTTCCTTGTTTTCTAATATACATGCTTAAGGCTTTAAATGTTTGTATGCATTACTTTAGCTGCGTCCCACATTTTGAGAAATCGTGTTTTTAAGATTCTCTTCAAATATTTTCTAATTTTCATTGTAATTTTTTGACTCCTGGGTTATTTAGAATTTCATTATTTAATTTTCAGATGCATAAAACATTTTTAGTAAACTTTTGTTAATTCAACTCTAGTCATAGCACACAGTGAGTTAAGTTCAGTTTTTGAAAATTATTAAAACATTATGGTTTAGCACATGTCAATTTTGTAAAATTTTCATGTGCACTTGAAATGAATTATTCTGTGGTTGTTACATGTGACTTTCATTAAGTCTTATATAATCTCATCAAAAAATAAAGAATTAAAATATCTTGGAAGTCATATTTCTCTTTATTATTGAAACTTAAATATGCATTAAAATTTTATTAAATTCAATTTCAGAATTTTATTAAAATTTGTATCTATAATTTTCAGGGCTATTAAAACATTCAGTATTCTGTACATGCTATTTTGATCAAAGCCATTAGTAATCGAATGAAAATCACTTTTTTTTGTTAATAAAATTCTTATAGAATTAGAAAACACTTATAATATAAAGATGACAATGTATTTTCCCCACTATATTCAGAAATAAAATTACCTTCAAATTTTCTAATCCTTTGGTTAGCTAGTAGGCTACCTTAAACACTTTGTTATGTTGAATTTCCAAATGATCAAAAAAAAAAAAAAAAGATGCTTTCAAAATACTGTCTGAAATCCATTAAATCAAAGAAAACTAGTTTGTGGTATATCTAGCTATAATTTGTAATTACACATTCCACATATTTCTGCCAAGGAATACCTCTGTTGACTTTATTAAGATAAACATGTAACTTTGAGATTATAGTTAAAATATAATGGCAGAAATTGTGTTATAGATGTGCAGTATTTTTCCAGAAGGTAAAGCTCCATATCCTGGATGTTAAAGTGAAAGATTCTGGATTAGAATCTGGGAATGTAAAGTATTTCTAGAATATATGAACATTGTTCAGCTAGAAGGTGTGTTGTTTAGAATTCCCAGTTGACACTTTCTAAAAGATTGACTTCAAGGACAACTGGTATTACTACATTTTGGCTACCCATTACATCCAGGCACAGAAATGCTAGGAAGCTTTTTTTAAGTAAAAAAAGTTACAACAATTACACATTTATGAAATGATGTTACTAAAATCTCAAGATTAGTCCCCTATGTTTTAAACTGTAGAAGAAATGATTTTTCTCCTGCCACAAGTTTTTAGTATTTCTGTTTAAAAAAAAAAAAAAGTTTTTTTTTTTTTTTTTTTTTTTTGCATAACCTAAACCAAGTACTGGTGTAAGGATAGATATTCTTTCAGCACTGATAGAGATTCCTCCTAAACCTATTTTTCCTACTGGATATAAGACAAAAATGTTAGCTATTCTTCAAGATAAGTTGGTTAGGAATCTTGGAATCATCTTCAATTTCTTCTTTTGCTCATCCTCCACCGTGAATAAAGCAAAAAGAGATAAGTCCTACTGGTTTAATCTTTTAAATGTTCCCTGAATCCATGACCTCATTTTCAGTCTTGCACTATCCCCCAGGTTAGTCCTTCACCATCGACACCAAAGTAGTAGCTTGGTTTCTGCTCTCCTCTAATCCACTGCATACATTCCTACCACTTGTCTTTTTCTAAAACACAGAATTTTTGTATCATTAGCCTACTTAAGTCTTCAGAGGCTTCCTATTGTCTTTTTAATAAGGCACAAATTAACTGACATACCTCTGAAGACTTTTAATAAATTACCTCAAACCAACTATTATTCAAGTTTTACTTGCCTTTTTTGACGGGCCACAAACCCTGAGTTCCACTTTCAACAGCAGTCTTCTCATTCGAGGGATAAAACAGTGACTAATATATAAAAGGGTGCTTCTGCCCACTTCCGCTGTCCTACTTTGTGAAATGCTACATGTCTTTTTTCTTTCTTTCTTTCTTTTTTTGGTGGTGGTGCAGGGGATTGAACTCATGGCCTTATGCATGTTAGGCAAGCACTCTACCACTGAGTTACTTCCTCAGCCTGCCCACCCACACCTGCCTTTTTAAAGGCAGACGATATCTAACTTCTTTTGTGAACTCAAGAGGTACAAAATGATTAAAACATTGGCCCTGGAAGCCTGAGGATATGAGTTTGAATTCTGATTCTATCACCCTTCAAATCTATAATTTTGGTTAAGTTATTTAACTTGTCTGTCTCAATTTTACTCATATTTCATATGAAGTTTATCTTAATATGATATTTAGCCCTCATATATGCCTTTGTCACGTGAATTTTATCTTACTTATTTTTTATTTTTTTGGTAGAACTGGGGATATCAAACCCACAGTCTTGCTAGGCAAGCACTTTACCACTGAGCTACGTCCCTGGCCCTAACATGTATTTTTTAACAAAGCCTACAAAAAAAAAAAAAATCTACAGTTATTTTTTCCTTTCAATTTATTAGCAAAAATATCTTACTGGTATTCAGTACTTAATGGTCAGATTTTCATTCACATAGTTTCTGTTATAGCAAGTAACAGTAGCAAGGAGATATTAAAAAATTGTGTTTTAATTTAATTCCTTCAAAATTTAACTTCAATGTCTTTGGCATAATACTTTGTATTCCTCAACTCAGCTTTACTAATTTGCTTGCTACTGTTAAAAAAAAAAAAAAGCAAAATATAGTAGTTTCACAGTGACAAAATTGAGTAATTTTAAAATTTAGAACTTTGAATCTTTACATGATTTCTGCAATAGCCATTATCATTCCCCCAATTTGGTCCTAAAGCGAACTTCAGTAGCTGAGCAGGATGAAGAGGAAAACCCAGTATGGATACTGAAGCTCAAGTACAGTGAGAAAGGTATCACACAGGGATGGGAGTATCTTTATACATTTAAAATATGCATGTGGGCTGGGGCTGCTGCTCAGTGGTAGAGTGCTTGCCTCGCAGGTGTGAGGCCCTGGGGTCAATGCTCAGCACCACATAAAAATAAACAAACAAATAAAGATATTGTGTCCATCCACAACTAAAAAAATATTTAAAAAATATGCATGTGTATGAGTTACACACATAAAGCACTCTAGCTCCATCCAACAATAAATGGGAGCAATACTATCTCAATCAAAATAAGCGCTTACATACAAAAATCTTGGCTTCTAATTATCAATTTCCACGAAATGTGAAGGGATGATTCTAGAGCTGTGGCAAGACCAAATAAACTTGGAAAATCTTGTTGTGCTGAAAGTAAGACAGTGCTTTAAAAATGATGGGAACATGTCAAAAGAAAACTGGAGCAACCCAAAGAGGCTCCCACTGACCAAAGTTGGGACAACATGATATCCAGAAAAATAAATTATAAACCACTGAATAGAAAACCATGAATCCATACTGATATCAATAAATTGAAATTTCAATTAGGAGGATATATAGAATAGCTTCAAAGTACCTCCCCACAAAAAATTTACAAAGGGAAAAAAAATAGCAGTTTTACGATGGAGAAGGCTGTAAACAAGTAATAACTTAAACAAGACATCAAAATGAATACCATCAGAAATGGGGCAAACTGAAATCATGCACTACCTGATAGGATGCAATGAGAACACAGACTAGCATCTGCAATACTCCTGCCAAAGCACTAGTGGACTCTAATCATGGTCAAATAGAAACCCAAATGTGGGGACAAAATAACTTGCGTAAAATCAACAAGAGTGCCAAGGGTTACAGAATTCTAGGAAAGACTGAGGAACTGGTTCTGGAGTAAAAGAGAATAAAGACACTACAACCTAAAGCAATATGACTTCTCAGCTGGATGCTAATAATACATTATTGGAATAACTTGTAAAACTTGAGTGAAGTCTGAGGATTAGACAGTAGTAATATGTCAACATTAACTTCCTAATTTGATGGTTGTATTTTGGTTACAGAGGGAAACCACTTCTTCTTGTAAATATAAAAGTATTGCTGGGTGATGCACATCACAGCAGCAACTTACTCTCAAAGGGAAATTTTTTTTGTATGTATAGTATTGACAATCCTTCTGTAGTTTGTTTCAAAAGCTTTTCTTTAATAAGTAAAATACAGAAAACTAATCAATAGATTCTTATTATTCTTAAAGAGTTGATAAAGTAATTCAATGTGACATGCAACTATAAAAAACACAATTTTAATTATGAACTTTGATTCCATGTTTTAGTTTTGTGTCTTTAATTCTCCCAGAATTCTCATTGATGACTTTCATAATCTTATTTAAATTCACACACATCCCTACAATTATGAGACACAAGTTCGTAGAGTGCTGTTCAATAGAGAATAGTTATATGAATTCTATTTTTAAAATTAAACAAAATATATATATTACTATAAAAATAATGTCTCCCCCTTGTGGTAAAAATTGAAAATACATTCTACTGGAAAACACTAATAGGCACTTCGTATTTTTTCTTATAAATTATTTTCACATTATTTCATGTGAGTCTCTTATGCTACCCTCTAAATAATATACTATATTTGCAAACAATATACTAGGAGGTAGTTTCAGGTTTTTTTTTTTTTTAGGTCAGCATTGTCCAGATTCAATTTGGATAATATCCTCTACAGCAAAAAGCTCTGATAGAATTGTCACAACAAAAGACCAGAGTTCAAAGGAATCAATGTAACCCACAGTATAAAGATTAACATGACATGTAGACAAGAAGAGATGTCCTCATTTAAAGACATCTACCTATATGAGATTATAGGGACATAATTAAGGTTCCCTACCTCTTAAAGTTTATTTTAAAAATCTGAAAGTCCACCTTCAGAAATTAATTTCTTTGAGCTGGTTCTATCCAATTTTCACTTAGCTTATTAATATAAAGATATACTGGGAAGAACATTTTTTTCATTTGAGATTTCCAGTGGTGAAAACAAAGGAAGTCACTCATCTGAGTTATGAATTCAACGTAGCTTCCTCATTCCAGGTTCCTATTCCCATTCTTAACCTTCCATATTTCTTCCTATTAAGTCACCAGGCAATGATAATTCCATGTTTCACTGACCTTTCAGTGAGTATAAAATAATGTAAGTGGTTTTTGAAAGTAAACTTAATTCCATTTTCAGACTTTTAAATTAAAAGTGGCTCAGTTGGATACTGTCTCTTAAACACAGTAATATAAATATTAGTATCTTGGCTAAAATGAATTATTGACGATTTTAATACATGTTGCACAGTACATATTAATATAGAAAAATACATGTTATCAGCAGCATAATGTTGACCATGTTCTAATCCATTCCACCTGCTCAAATATTAGTGCAAATAATTATATATTTGTAATGCATCACTGCTGTCTAGCGCAAATCTATGCCATCTGAATAAATGACTTTCCTGAGGTTGTTTGCTATTTGGAGTATGATGTGATATATTCCTATTTAAATTGGCTTTGAATGGTGATGCAGAGTGCAACCCTCTAAAACCACTTAGAAAACAAATAAGGTGGTATTTAATTACTTGTCTCCTTCCTACCCCCCCAAAAGATATCTAATCATAAGAACTTAAGTTTCCTGGTACCCACCAAATAATAATGATAAAATATACAGAGCCTAGTTTAAAAATTAGTTTTGTTAAGCCCAGGGTTATCAGCCTAACTACTCCAATTCACCAATTAAAATTCTTAACCTCTAATGTGTCAAGTTTCTGTCTTATACATACTTGAAAAGTTATTTCCTCTCTAAATTTAGAAAGAGAAATTATAGTAGCAACAAAGGGTAGAGTTAAAGCAATTTTTAAAAAACTTAACATATAATAATCTTGATTACCTAAAAATGACTTCTGATTGCTAAAACACTAAATATTTTTTGACCTACATTAACCATTAAAAAACTACCAGTGCACTAAACAGCTAAGAGAAATAGCAAGCTTATGACATTCAAAATAGCCTGCTTTTAAACATAGAATACTGACTTCCTCTTATCTTTCAAGAAAAGCTGTTATTTTCTCTCATGTTTCAAAAAATGGTACAAAATACTTGGACTCTATATATTATAGAAATTACTAAGCAAAAACACTGTCATGGTTATAAAAAATAATACTAAGGAAAACGTTGGGATAGACAGATTTCTGTTAGGTAAAAACTTAAGATTATATTAATTTCATGACTACTTTAAAAAACTCATTGAAAAAGTATGACCACATGTTGAACATATAAAAAAAAAAAAACCAGTAGTGGGCTGGGGTTGTAGCTCATGGTAGAGCACTTGCCTAGCATGTCTGAGGCACTGAGTTTGAACCTCAACACCACATACAAATAAATAAAATAAAGGTTAAATTCTTTAAAAAACAAAACTCAGTAGTAATTTAGATACTGATCTTGGATTCAATTTCATAATCTATACTTCAGAATGAGAGTCAAATACTGGATGAAGAGAAAATCAGATTAAGCAAAAATCATCATTAATAAATCCCATATTAAAGCACTTATTTAATATTCCATAAGAAAAATAATACATAGAACCTAACAGTAAAAAAGACTTAAGATTTAAATCTGAGCCTTTTAACAGTCTTAGACCTTGATAGTTTTTATGCCTCAAGTTTTTCACCTACCAAATGGAAACAGTACCCAAATCCTAGGGTTATTTTGGAATCAAATATATACAAAAGATATAGCATTGTGCATAGGACTTAAGTCCAATAAACGTAGCAATAAATATCTTCATTATGCATTAAAAATTTTTAAATTGCTACATTCACTTCATGTAGAATTATTTAGTCTAACAATATGGACTGGTCTTTTCTTCCAAAATAGACAATGTATCACAGATAAGCCTTCTCAAAGAGAGAGAAATAGTACAGGAACTGAAAATAGTTAATCTAATTGTATGAAAGCATCAACTGCTTTCTTTGTGTATGTCAAATTCTCCATTAGAAATCAGAATTCAGTATGCTTCTGGAAAATAAATATACTGTGGGCAATGACAGAATACTTTTGCCTTAAAAACATGTTAATCTCCAGATGTGAGCTTCTATATAGTCACCAAAAAAAATATGCCCTGAGTGAACCTTGCTGTGTCCAATATACAGTTCCACTAGGCATGCCTTATTTGTTTTAAGGATTTTGTGACATTACAGGAAGCAATATCACTTTATCTGGATAAAAATATTCACTCTCACAGGTGAGAGAAATGCATCATAAGGAATCAGTAAATTCTCCAATTGGAATCAATCTACTGGTTGTTAATTAAAATTGTTTCACTGTGAGCCAAAAGGCTAGTAATCAAAAAGTAAAATATTTAGAAGTGAAAGAAGAAAAATGATTCAAAATATAAATTAATCTGCTTTAAATTAAAATTTTACTCAATCTTTAAATTAACCTACTTTAGCAGCTTTTTTTTTTTTTTTTTTACAACAAAGAAGATCATAAGGAATTGTAATCATGATGATTCTCAAAATGAGACCAATAATTGTCTTGGAATGGCCAAACGGTCACTAAAGATCCATCTAGTTGCCAGCTTGGAAGGCTGAAGCAGGAGGACCAAGAGTTCAAAGCAGCTCATCAACAGTGAGGCACTAAGCAACTCGGTGAAACCCTGTCTCTAAATAAAATACAAAAAAGGGCTGAGGATGTGGCTCAGTGGTTGAGTGCCCCCGAGTTCAATCTCCAGTACCCTCCTCCCACAAAAAAATAGAAAAAAAAATTCATCTAGCTGTTGTAATTCTTCATAAGGACTCTCTATCTACTCTAGTTGACTGTCATTTGCAATATCATAATTTTACAGAGGCTAGACTTCCTACTTCTTCCTTAATTTTGTGGAAACTGGAATACTGCAGGATTCCCCTCATTCAAGTGTTGGTAAAAGTTATTAAGTTTAATTATCTCTACCTAAAATTTTACTGTGTGTATATAAAAACATTTTATTTATTAATCATTTCTTCTGAGTCATAAATTTTGGACTATGATTATTTTGGTGAACATTATACATGAAAATACTTTAAAGATCAGAACACAAGGAACACACACTGCTTCACACAAAATCTTTTTTTCTTCTTCTTCTTCTTAGAGAAAGACCTTATGTTTAGGCTAAATTTCTAATCTTGGTTATATAATCAAGTACTTTTCTGCTTTAAGAAAAAAAAAAAGAGGGGGGATGAGAAGACCTAAGCTATGAAAAATAAGGTATACCTTAAAATTTTAAATTAAAAAATAATTTATCAAATTCAGTATGGATGTCCTTAAAATATATAGTGAAATGAAATAAACAATCACAGGGAATTTGTTTATTGAGCATTAATGTTAACACTTCTAAATTAAGTATTCACTCATGAGTTTTGTCACTGTCCTCTCAATGGACATAATGGAAAATATTGCACAGAACTCAAGCAAGGAAATGATAATTAACAAAATATCTAAGCAACAAGTATATGCTTTACATTTTAAAAATTAATTCAAACAAAATAATCTGAAGTGCTTCTGACTCGGAAGTCTTAAAGTTTATCTCGTGTTTTATTTGAGATTTTTTTTCTTTTCTTTTTTCTTTTTTTACAAATTGACACTGTACAAAGAGTTCAAATGGCCAGTAAAACTACTGCCTTAAAAGTTGGCTTTAAGTAACAGAGGTATAATTGGAACTCACATCAGAGCTTTCTAAAATGGCAATAGTACAAGCATATGACTTTTTCTGGTATCCAAAACCTCTTTTGGCTCTCCCTTGGCTAAGGAATAGAAATCTGGAAAGCCTTTTAAAGTTACCACAATGTCCTAAAATGCTTTAATGAAAGTTGGCATACCGCATTTTCCTTGCTTACCTTGATAACACTGGGCTAAACAGAAAATGAAGAAAATTCAGTCAATAGTAACTTAAATAGTAGTTAGCTCTGGGCCTGGGAGGTTTGGTAAAGTTGACCATTCAAAATTAGGTTCTTAGAAGAAAAGCAGTTTTACAAAATTAGGCCAAAAAGCCTATATGAAAGAAAAAAAAATGTTAAGAACGAATTGAACATTAAAATTTATATGATTTCTAGAAGAGTATAAACAACAGAATGGAAGCTGAAACACTACATATAATTAGAATGCATTCTCACAGAGCAAGTTTTAAGGCTTATAAAGTAATGGTCTAAATTTATGCTTGATCTTTAAAATTTTGTGATTTATTATGTCACCATATTAAGCCAATTTGAGTAATCATATCTAAGTAGGAATAACTTCAGAAATGCCTTGAAAAAGGACAATGAAAAAACCTAGAGACCTGAAAAGTAAACAGTATTTGTAAAGGTTGTCTCCAGACTTACAGTATATAATGTTATCTATCAACTCCCAATTCCTCTTAAAGTAGACTACTTGCATGTTTATCCCATCTTATTCAAGTTTAGCATTAGAGAGAAATCTTAAAGGATTGCAGTGTTCGCTAAACATTGTCAATATTTCTCATATGCACCATTTTCACTACATCTCACTTTTTTACTTCCATTATAATATTAAAATAATGAATAAATATGGTCCTTTAGTTAAGGTCTTCAACCTTAAGTGAAATATAAAATAAGGTAGTTTTATTAATTTCTTGCTAGAATTGGCTTAAGATTTATTTACCAAATAAGAAATAGTAAACTTTACTTTTACCCAGAAAGCAGATGTATTCTGATCCACTAGGTCTACATAAAACATTTCATCATTTTAGTTTAGTTTATAACATTTTTCTTGGAATAGTACTGATGCTGTATCTTAGAAAACACTCCAATCAACCAACTACAGAAATTATGCTTAATTATTAAACTTTCAAAAAAGGCAAAAGATTCTTTAGGAAAACCTAAAATAATTTGATTAACAATTGCCAGTGCTGAAAAGGCCAATAAAAATTGGTGAATAAATAAATGTGATTTTGTTGTATTTCACCCATTCTTAATGAAAAATGGGATGGTAAATTTTCAAGATGGAATATGTTAAAGAACCCGAACAGGAACACTGGTAAATTTTGTTTGCCTTCTGACACCAACATTTTCTAGGATGAAAATAGTGACATAGTTTTACAGAATTTGAAAGTTATAAAATAAAGAATGGAATTAAAATTCAACTTAACAAGAAAAAAAGCAAAATACAGCTAGGGGTGTCCAAATTTCAAATAAAACTTCAAAGGTCAGTATGGCTGCTGTTTTCTTCCAGTCATTTTTTCCATAAAATGTTGGCTGTGTCATAAGGAATCTCCTGTGCTTTCTATCAACCGAGGCCTGATGAAGTACAACACACTTTGTTTGTGAATTTAACCTCAGCTGAAGTGTCGAGCAAGGCGGGCAGATCTATAGTCAGCACGAAGTTGTACGAAGGAGTGAAGTATGTTCTTGTCCAGATTAGCAAGTTGTTCTCCTGAGCAGACTTGCTTTAAATTATCTGGGGCAACTACCAGAAGATTGCAAAGTGCATGCAGAGTATCAAAAAGATGTAATACCATTGGAATCTGAATTGAGAGAAGGAAAAAAATAACAGTGACAAAACAATTTCCCATTTTATAATGAGTTTTGCAAATTCTTCTTATATACAGTTTTGTCAGGACTTAGGATTATGGAAGTTCAAAATATTAGATTTTTTAAGCCTCCTAAAGAGTAAAAATATTTCAGAAGTTACAAAAGCTCTACAAACTTGTGAAAGGATTTATATCAGTTTTCTCATATTATGTAATTTGATAGACTACAACTAGTTATCAATAATATAGCACTTTTAAAAATAATTTAAATTTTTAAAATTTAGGGAAAAATGATCTGAGAGAGACATACATGAAAATAAAATATATTATTTTCTTGATATGTACCAGACACAGCAGTAGTCATGGCTGTCAATAAGACCATTTGAACTATGCAACTGAAATATGACATTGTCTAAAATAAAACACACAAAAAAATATTAACATTGCAAATACGATTGGAACTATTTTCAGGCAGAAAGTGATGGATCTCATCTCATTACAATTCAACAAATATTATAAATTTCTTAATAATCATTACAATAAGATTTATTTATTTATTTTTTTTTTGGGGGAGAATTTTTTTTAATATTTATTTTTTTTAGTTTTCGGCGGACACAACATCTTTGTTGGTATGTGGTGCTGAGGATCGAACCCAGGCCACACGCATGCCAGGCGAGCGCGCTACTGCTTGAGCCACATCCCCAGCCCACAATAAGATTTAAATGGCCTGACTTATGTTCCTAACCTCATTTACAAGTTTGGTATTTGTGTATACATACCTTGAAGTCTTTGGCACACTTTCTATATTCAGCTACATCACAAATTGCTAACATGCCACCCATACAACTGTAGGAATATTGTTGAAGATGCTCATAAATAAGTCGATGAAAACGTACACCGAGTTCCATTAAAACTGTATCCACATTTTTCCCATCCATGGAATTTTTAATCTTCTCCACTTGTTTTCTTACATACGTACAGACTTTTACACAGGCCTGTAAAAGTTTTACTAAACTTATTATGTAGTTTATGTGCATCAGTTTAATTAAGGAGAAAATACACATTGTTTTTCATTAATTTCTAAGTATAAAAGAAAAAAAACTTTAGGTGTAGTAAGACACACTGATAAAAATGTTAAATAATTAACAAAACAGATACTTTTTATTAACAAATTGAACAGTTCTACTCACATTAGTATACTGTATCAAAACATTGTTTTCATCTTCTGGTTTAAAATCTGTTTTCTTTTGTTCTGCAGCCAAGATATGCTTCATTTGTCCAATCATACAATTTAATGTCCTAGAGAATTGAAAACACAACATATTTGATCCATTTAATTTATTCAATATTGACTTTTATTTATGTTATCTGTACTAAATTTTTTCATATCACCATAAAACTATTTTGTAATTGGTAAAGTTTAGATTTTTAAAAAAGTCAATCTAGGTCTTGATATCAAAAAGCTCATTATTTTACTGACTCCCTGCCCCAAACAGAGAAAAAAATTCTTTGTCGAATGCTTTATTTAAGGAAGTCTTTAAGACCTTAGAAATCTGTCGCTGACTTATTTCCTCACTACTAGAGATCTTCAAAGGCAAAATGAGACAGAGAGAATGTTTAATAAAGTGGAAAGATCAGTTTAGGAATGACTAAGGTTTTGGAGAGCAAGTGGAGAACATGAGTCTCATAATCTAGGGATAATCAGGAAGATGAAGAAATTCTACTAAAGGTCCAACTGAGAAACGAGGGCATGAATTTCTAACAGTACTAGTGACATATTAATTATGTGATATTCTCCAACAGCAAATAGCCATCCAATTATAGGAATAAAAGAGACCAGAATGATCCAGAATTTAGGGTCTGTGTGACAGTCATGGTTGAAGGAAGTAGATTTAGAGTAAATATAAGGCAGTAATTTAAGAGATGGACCATATGATTTGGGCACAATAATGAATGAAGTAAAGTTAGGAAAAGGATAACAGAATGACCCAAAATGAAAAGATTAAAGGACAGAGGTCCTGCTGAGGTCAGAAAACAGGCATGAGGAGAATTAAGATGTTGGTAAAATGGGAGGTTTGAAGTTGGTATTAAAAAAAAAAAAAAAGTAGGTGTAGAGTAGGGCATTTGGGTTTAAGGTTTTTATTACTAATGATAACAATCCTGTGAGGTATATGAGTAGATGTTTAAGTGAAGATGATTGATAAGATGAATGGTTTACACACAGAGACATAAAAAGAACCTGATTTAAGGTAAAAAGAAAAATTATGAGACAGATGCCCCAAATTCTCAGTAAATGTACAGCATTGAAATAAAAGACTGAAAAATGAAGCAACAAGAAAGGAAAGATATGAGCTTCAAAGGCAAGATACGTTCATTTAGGCCTAATGGATAGATACTGCTTTAAAATTATCATTAGGAATTCAAGGGAACGCTAAGCCTATATTTAGGGTCACACTTGAGAGACCTTCACAGACCACTATGCCTTTAATGTATTAAGTAATAAAAACACCAAGATTATGACTTATATGGAAAGACAAAAGAGAATATTTCATGTATTGATAAGACAGGAAATATATATTTCATACACTTTTGAAAACTTAGCATATATCTAACCTCCCCACTTTCCAAAAGTGATTTTTTTTTTCTTTTTAGGTATTCTGAGAAAAAGCAAGCAGAAACAAAACTTAGCATATATCTAACCTCCCCACTTTCCAAAAGTGATTTTTTTTTTCTTTTTAGGTATTCTGAGGCAAAGCAAGCAGAAACAAATTAACATAAAGGGTTTAGGTTAGGAAAATACATACTTGTCAAAAGTAATGTTTGTAACATCTATAATATATATGTATACATATTATAATGATAGTGAATGAAGTTCTATTTATGTATAATCTGATGTGATCTTGACTAGAAACAAAAGATTATTATATACTAACAAATTAAAGAAATAGGTAAATTTGTAGAAACATGTAACCTACTAAAAACAAATGATGAAGAAATTAGAAAATCTGAACAGACAGTAATGAAAAAGGAGATTAAACTGGCAGTCAAAGACCTCTCAACAAAGATAAGCCCATGACCAGATGGCTTCACTGGTGAATGTTACCAACCGTTTAAAGAATTAACACCAATCCTTCTCAAACTCTTCCAAAAAAAATGGGAGCAGTAAACACTTCCAAGCTCATTTTACAAGGCCAGCAAACTCTGATACTGAAGCTAGACAAAGACACTAGAGGAAAATTACAGGCCAATATCCTTGATGAACTTTGCTTAAAAAAAAAAAAGCCTAGCAAACTGAATTCAAAAGCACACTGAAAGAATCATATACCATGCTGAAAGAACCATACACCATGATCAAGCAGGATTTATCCCTGGGATGCAAGAATGAGTCAATATATATAAGCAAATCAATAGCCATGATATACCAAATAAACAGAATGAAGAATGACATTATCATATTTTGAAAAGATAAGAAAAGCAGTTGGCAAAATTCAACATCATTTCATGACAAAAATTCTTAACAAACTTAAGTATAGAATGAATATACCTCAACATAATATAAGACATATATGATAGATGAACCCATAGACAATATAATTGTTAGCAGTGAAAATCCAGCTTTTCCCCTGAGATCAGAAAAAAAGACAAGGATATCCACTTTTACCATTTCTATTCACTGTAGTAGTGGAAGTCCTAGCCTAAGCAATTTAGGCTAGAAAAAGAAATAAAAGACACCTAAACTGGAAAGGGAGAAGTGAAATTGCCTCTTCAGTGACATGTTACTATACAGAGAAAACCCTAAAGACTCCATCAAAAAACTGCCAGAACCTGAATTCAGTAAAGTTACAAGATGCAAAGTCAATATACAAAAATCAGTTGTGTTTCTATACAGTATTAATGAATTATCCAAAAAGGAAATTAAGGAAACAATCCCATTTATAATAGTATTAAAAAGAATAAAATACTCAGGAATTAAGTTAACTACAGAAGTAAAAGACTTGTACTAGGAAAACTTTCCTGAAAGAAAAATAGATAAATAAATGAAAACACATCTCATGTTCATGGCTTGTAAGAATTAATATCATTAAAATGTCTATACTGTCCAAACTGATATATAGGTTCAATATATTTCCTATCAAAATTCCAGTGACACTTTTCAGAAACAACAACAACAACAACAAAAAAAAAAACAACTCAAAAATTCATATGGAATCACAAAAATCCTGAATAGCCAAAGCCATCTTGAGCAAGAAGAAGAAAACTAGAGACATCACACTTCCTGAATTCAACTCATCTTTGAGATAAGGGTGCCAAAGATGTACAACAGGGAAAGAACAGCCTCTTTGTTTTATGGTGCTGTAAAAATTGGTTGTCCACATACAGAAGAATAAAACTGGAACTTTATCTTCCCATATACACAAAATCAATTCAAAATGGAGACTTTAACATAAGACCTTAAGATGTAAAACTACCAGAAAAAAACATAGGCAAAAACTCCTTGACATTGGTTCTAGCAATGGTTTTTTGATAGGCCACCAGAAACACAGACAATAAAGCAAAACTATATAAGTAAGAGTGCATCAAACTAAAGAGCTTCTTTTTAGCAAAGAAAATAACTAACATAGTGAAGACACAACCTACAGATAGGGGAAAATATATTCAAAGACATATATCTCGTAAAGGTATCCAGAATATATTATATAAAGAATTCAAACAACTCAATAGGAGAAAAAAATCAAATAACACAAATTTTAAAAGGGCAAAGAACCTGAATAAATATTTTTCAAAAGAAGACATACAAATGGCCAAGAGATATACAAAATGTCTCAACATTACTAGTCATCAGAAAAATTAAAATAAAAAACACAATGAGATATCACTTTATACATGCCAGGATGGCTTAGACAAGAGATGCTAAGTGTTGGCTAGGATGTGGAGAAAATGAAACTTCTGCATGCTAAAGTGGGAATGTAAACTGATACAGCCATCATGGAAAAATAGTATGGCAATTCCTCAAAAAATTAAAAGTAGAACTACTTTATTATCCAGCAAACTCACTACTGGGTATATATTCAACAGAAATGAAATTAATATCTTGAAGACATATGTGCTCTCCCAGGTTAACTGTAGCATTATTCCCAATAGGTAAAATACGGAAACGACCTAAATTTCCAGTGAAAAATGAATGAACAAAGAAAATGTGTATACTTATACACAGAGTACTAATGAGCCATAAAAAATAAAGAAATCCTGCCATTTGTGACAACATGGATGAACCTGGAGGACATTAAACTAAATAAAATAAGTCAAATACACAATGACAAATACTACATGATCTCATATGTGGAATTAAAAAAAAAATCAAACCCATAGAAGTACAGAGTAGAATGGTAGATGCCAAGAACTGTGAGGGAGAGAGTGGTAGAGGAAATAAGGAGTCAGAGTACAAAGTTTCAGTTGGGCAGAATTTAATACGTTCTGGAGATCTAAAGTACAGTATGGTGACTATAACTAATAATACTATTTTCATACTTTGCTGAAAGAGTAGATCATATGCCTTTTCATCACAAGAAAAAAAATGGTAACCATGTACTGATGGAAATGTTTAATTAGCTTTCTTGTGATAATCATTTTTTTAAAAAAATGGTTTTTTTTAGTTGTAGTGGACACAATACCTTTATTTTATGTATTTTTATGTGGTGCCGAGGATTGAATCCAGTGCCTCAGCTCTATCACTAAGCCACAACCCCAACCCCTGTGGTAATCATTTTACAAAGTACAAATATGTCAAAACTTATTATACACTTTACATGTAAACAAATTTTATCTGTCAATTAAACTTCAGTAAAGCTGGGGAAAACAGTAAGACAAATTTTCAAGATTCTTTTAAACCTATTCTTCAGTAAACTACTCTGAATGATTTTATAACACCCTTTCTTTTTCCAACTTTTTATTCTATTTTTTCTTCACCTTTATTAGCACATACCATATAGTCAACAGTTCTCAGTCTTAGTGTCAAGGTCAATTGCAAGTGAATTGCAAGGTGAGTTGCAAGTAACTTCTTATTACACATAAAGTAAAAATGTTCAATATTTGCATAAGTTAGATTCTCAGTTATCTTTTAAATAAGGCTATTAAAAATCTACATTCAAATATGCTTTACTGAACAAGAGAAAGTAGAATTACAGAAATACAAATCTATACCCAAATCTTAGTACCATGGGTTTTAAAGAGTTCCAGCTCTACCATCATTATCTGTGTGGTTTTGAGCAAATTTATTAAAGTCTCCATTTCCTCATCTGTAAAATGGAAATAGTAGTTCCTACCCAATACATGAAATAATATAGGTAAAGGCCCTTATATTGTGCTTGGTATATAGCAAATGCTTGATAATCGGTAGATACTATCATCATCAATAAATATATGAACATCATCATCCCCAAAACAGATAGACTAATGTACCAATAAAAAATATAGGGAATTGAAAAGAAAAAAACCCAGACAGACCCCTTGGGCTCTGTACTATGAGCAGGTAATTATCTTCAACAAATATTAGAAGTACTTTTAGAAAATTACTGTATTTATTTAAAAGATTTCATACATAAGCCTGGAAGTTCTAAATAAATATAATACTATATATTACACACCATTTTTAATGGATTTTGTAGTTTGTGAATATCTAGAGTGGAGATGGGGTGCTTACAAAAAATGGTTTTTAATGGAATCTAGTTTAAAAGTATATCTAATTATACTTACTTTCAGAAATAAAATAACTTGGGGATTCAATTAACATTCTAATAAGGTTAAAAGTTGTTCACAAAAATAACATCAAATGTTACAGCAAGACGGTGGAATTCAAATAAGTTTCTCTAAAATTTTTTTTTGCTGCCATAATATTTATATAATTTTTAAAAATTTCAAAGAAAAACAGCAACTTGCCTATCAATGCCAGTATCCAATTTCATCTCCATTTGCTCAATTATTTCTTTTTTCTTCTGAAGGCATTCAGATAACTTAGGAGAAGAGCTATTGTAGATTTAAAGGAGGAAAAAAATGCATCAATAGCCTAATTTCTAAGTTTTTCATATTCATATGTATACGATACCAACAGACATGATCATAAATCCAAGAAGTACAAAATAATTATTTACGTTCATATGCCCAGTTTATTACAGTAGTCACACAAGAAAACAATTATCCACTAAAAGGAAAGGAAGAAGAGTTAAATTTGCTATTCTCATCTCTGAGGAAACAGCCCTTAAGAATACAAACATGTTTAATTTTGGAACTATATGGTTTAATTTATAAGTAAATAGTTGGTAAAACACTCAGAAAATTCACAAGGTATCACCAGACTCTTAAGAATATAGTAAATCATTAACAATAATTTGGAGAGGAACCGTTGTACTTATTGTCCCTAAAGTAAAATAAGCAACAATAATTATATTTGCCTTCTGAATGCTGCCAAAATATTAAAAACACCTGAAATATTAAAGAATAAGCAACCCAAACACCATGTGAGTTTTTTGCTATGTGGCAACAGCTCTTTAAAAAGCAAATTCCCTTCAAAGTATGATTCATGGATCACAAGTGACTTCACTCTTGAAATTGTTTCTGAGGCAGTCTTGGTATATCAATGTTTACAACAACATATCTAAAATTTTTCTTTTATAAGAATAGTTTCTCTTGTCAATAATGGTACTACATAAAAATCGGTAAAACATATTCACATAATACATATTTCTTATTTCTCATATTCTTTAAAAGTTCATAAAATTGATATAAAGATATAAACCAGATATTAGTGTCTCATCAAAATTTTTCCTATTAATCTCATAAATTTTTTTGTGCATCTTTAATAACAAGCAGCTACAGGTGGATTGTGTCTATTAGACCCTTGGAAGGAGTAAATATGCTGAGTTGCATTAAGCTGTAGGGCTTCTTTAACATTAGATTTCAATTTTAGATTTAGGACACATTAAGTCTTTTCAAATGCAACAAAACTTAATAGCACAGTAGAAACAGAAAACAAGAATGCAAGGAAGAAGGAAAAGATCTTTTCATTTCACACCTCCATCCTATTTGATGCTTTCATGAATATGTATTTTTAAAATTTAATAAAACTATTCTAAATATCCTTTGAAATACCAATAAAAATATGACAACATAACTTACCTTATTAGTGGCATAAGGTGATCATTAAACTGCTTGTCAAAAAGATGGAAAATAGTATTGGCCTGTTGCACAACATCCAAAAAATAGAGATTTGCATTCCTAGAATCTGAGGATGGAATTCCTAAAATTGAAAAACACAGATAAATGAAAATTATCTTTAAAAAAATTCATCTTAGCAACAGAAAAAAGATGTGGTTTTATATATACAATATGAATAAAAGTAACTGTTATTTTAATAAACTGGCAATGACTTTTACAGACAAAGGAAAACTAAGCTTGTTAATAGCTTAAAATTCACCCAAAGTTAAATTTTATGCCCAAATGACTATCATATTCATGATTTGCTTAGATAAACCTAAAAATAAATCAATTACCAATTCTTCTTGAGTTCTACCTTCTCCTTTCTTTTCCTAGCTCTCTGGTGCCCCATGATTCACATGTGATATGAATATATTCCCACTATTTTCTTTTCTTTTTGTTCTTTGGTGATACTGGGCATGGAAACCAGAGCCTTGTACATGCTAGACAAGTACGCTATCACATCCCTAGTCTTTTTTCTTTTCCTTTAATTTTGAGACAGGCTCTTACTAAGTTGCCCAGGTTTGCCTGGAACTTGCATCAGTTTCCTTAGCAGCTAGGATTACAGATGTGCACCACTGCACCCAGCTTTCCATAATTAAAAAAAACAAAAAACAAAAAAAAAACCAAGTTTCTTTATCTCTGATAATAGTTAAAATACATTTTTTATTGATCTTTCTTGTTCAAGCCTCTTTTTTTAATTGTCTATCCTATATAATGCTGTCAGTAATGTGCCTAAAATTAACATTTGACTCGTTTTCTCTACTATTTCCTCAAAAATACTCAAAACCTCCAATCTCAGCAAATTCCTAATATTCAGAATGATAATCAAGCCAGTCCACTGATAAAGCAGCAGACAAAAAAGTCAGCTTGTCCTCTATGGATTTCAGTTTCCTCCTTTCTTTAAAGAATAACTGATGAATTTCAAGGTCCCTATTGTTTGTTCTTCTAGTAAACTTAAAAAGAAAATAGAGACTAAGAAAAATATCCATAGCTGACAATATGAAGCTTAATATATAGAAGTCTTTATAGGACAATGATCTTTTCAGTTTTAATAATGAAAAATAAAAGTGTTTTTCTCCCTGACCAAAAAAAAAAAAAAAAAAATCAATTGTTAAGAAAGCTACAGGCTTCGACACAAACTTTTAAGAGCCAAAAAAAAAAAAAAAAAAAAAAAAACCAACAACAGAAGTAGGAAATATCCTTTATCATAAGACAAGAAAATTAAGGCAATATTGATGTATGTTTCCAATCCCTAAATTATTGAAGCTTTTAAGAAATATTGAATAATGAATGGAAAAACTGGTACATGCATATAGGTTGGTAGCAGTATATACTGGTTAAGAAAAAAAATCTTCAGGAAAACAGTTTATATCAAAATTAAAAGGTAAAAAATTTTGTATCAAAATTTAGAAAAATGAATAAATAAAACATGTTTTGATCCAGTAATTTCATGTTTGTGTTTTATGAAAGAAAATAGTTCAATATTAGGAAAATGAACTCTGGAAGGTTAATTTCAGCATTATTATACTACAAAATGGAAACAATGCAAAATAAGATATAGTAACCTTATATGTGCTCCACAGAATTTTATGCAATCGTTAGAAATAATAGCAGTTGAGTATTAACTAGATGCATGAGAAACACTTATGCATATGAGGAATCTTCCCATTTTACAAGAAAATTTCCATTCCAAAAAAAGAATATTGCCATTAAAATGAAGATGCCAGGTTTCCATACTTGCTGAATAACAAATCCTTCATATAAGACAGATTCAAATTCATGTTACTTTTTTCATTATTTTCTTTATTCTTCATCTTTGAGGTATTATTATCCCAACAAAAATTATTGAGTCATTTGCAAGTGTCAAGGGTTAAATATTTGATGCCAAAGGCCTATCATAATTAAGTTAAAAAATGCTTTTATATATAAGAAAGGATAGGATAACAAAGATAAAGGCAAGGTCAGTAATGTAGTAGGTGACTGAGAGGAAGAGTGAAGGGGTGGGTAAAGGAAGGTGATGCAGAATGAATTCTTAAAAAAATCATGTTATGTGCATATATAAATGTACTACAGGGAACTTCACCTTTATACATAGGTAAAACCAATCAAAGATAAATAAATAGACAAGTGAAAGGAAGTCTAGTAGAGGAAGGAATATGGGACAAGGGAGAAAGGATGGGAAGGAAAAAGGGGGGTGGATAAGGGGGGATCATGAACTGAAATCAAACTCCATGCACTTATGAGTTTGTCAGGATGAACACAGCTACTATGTATAACTATAAAGCTGTAATATAAAAAATGCTTTTTTTACATCATAAGAGTAACAACATGAAAAAAATGGAAAATGATAAAGCAGAGTGAACCCAAAGTGACTGAATTATGGCTAATTTGGTTCATAGTTAAAACTTTACAGAATCTCATTTTATACAGCCTATACAGATTTTCTGAGCATCTATGTAGTTTCTGGATGCTAAGGTACAACACTAGATAAAAGGTTCCTAATGTTATCTCTACCTAGAATGTTCTATCTTATTAGTATACTCTATCACTTCATTAAGCTCTCATCTTCTCAGAGATACCTTTTTAAATCACCCTTTCAGAAAAAAAAAAAAACTTCAAATTACACTGTTCACTCTACCTTTCCATTACTATCTCTCTTACTCAGTTTCATTTTCCTTCATTGTACTTCCTAATCATTTTTCTATCTTTCCACAAAAATATAAACTCCATGGGTCTGGCAGTAGTCATATAAGTGTTAAGTGAATAAATTCTGAAGTAGAGGCAAACACTAACATTTAAAAATTTCAATGTGATAAATGTTACTTTAAAAAGCTAATTCTATCTGGTTGTAGTGGTACCTGCCTGCAATCCCATGACTTGGGAGGCTGAGGCAGGAAAATTGCAAAGTGTGAGGACAGCCTGGGCAACTGAGTGAGACCCTGTTTCAAAATTTAAAAAATAAAATAATGGATAGGAATGTATAGCTCAATGGCCCCCGAGTTCAATCCCCAGTTTAAAATACAGTTAATTCAATCATGAGACAATTCAATAAGCGAGACAGTAGTACTACTTCAGTTAGGGTGATCAGTAAAGACCTGAGAAGGTGACATCTTAGTTGAGATCAAATGGCTGAAGAGCCAGCCATGAGATGAGCTGAGGAAAAAAGTTTTTTGCGATGGGAAACACCAAGTTTCCCATTCCCATCCCTTAAATGTTAACTTAGGCAAAGAGCCTAACTTAGGAAAAAGAATGAAGACCAGAGTGTCTGGAATAGTGTGGGGAAATGCAGTATGTGGAAAGGATGAATACATAAGAGGCAGATCAAAAGTCAGGCTTCTTAAACAAGGAAATGATAATTAAACTGGCTATAATATAAAGTCAGTAACTTGGAAAGGAAAGAGTGAACACAGAAAACCAGTGATGACAAGTTGAACTAGGGTGGCAACAGTGGAGATAGAAAAAAGTAAATGAACTTTTACTATTTTTTGGAAAGATACTGACAGGATTTGCTGATAGGTTGACTATCAGGGTTGATAAAAAGGAAGAATTAGGGCAACTCCTTGGTTTGGGACTTGAGCCACAGGTGAATAGCAATGCTTTTAAGGACATGTGAGAGGAACAAGTTTAGGAGAAAGATAAAGAGTTTTGTTGTGGATATGCTAAATTTGAGATGACCATTGAAAATATGGTGAGGTCAGGAGGGCAACTAGATTAATGTGGCTGTAATCCAGGGAAGAAGTCATTATTACACTATTTATACTAACAAGTAAAAGAAAAAAGTTAATGTCAATCTATCCTCTTACAGACTTATTTTTTAAAATTTTTCCCTTCTAAACCTTACACCAGTTTCCCAGTCAGAATGGTTCTCTTTTGTTTCTGTTCCTTGAAATTTTACAATATATAGCAAAGCAATCTACTCTGCCATACATTGTAGTGACTTATGTGGCCTATTACCCTACCTCACTGTATGTAAACAATATGAGAGAACCATGTCTTTGCATGGTTTGCAGCACTTGGCAAATCCTTGCACTGTAGAAGCTGAAAATTCACTGCACTTAACCAAATTCAATGTACAGAGATGATTATACATGAAACAACATTATATATACAGTTTAAGCAGGATTAAAGGAATTTAGCAGAAAGTTTAATACAAATATACTCACCAGCAAGTCCTGTTTCCAAAGCATAATCAATATGCTCGATACATAAAAATTCCACCAGAATGGTAAAAATTCTAAAGGCATTCCTCGGTAAATCAGAAGGGTCAGAGAGCTTTTAAACAAAACAAAACAAAAATTACTCCTCAGGTCTATCTTTTAAAAAAGCCAACTCTTTTTTTTAGTGATTTTTTCTTAACTATCAAAGACACAGTATGATTCATATTCCACCTCCCAATGTCCACACACAATAGCAATGTACCCTTGATCTATAATTCTCCTGCCTCAGAGAAATGTTTTTTGAACTTGGATTGCAATGTATTAGTGAAATCCAATTGTACTTTTAAGAAATACATGCATATACACCTTATACCATTTATGTGTGTGTGTGTGTGCACACAAATAAAAAAAACATATAGTGGGATAACATGTAAACTGCATTTCTTGTTATAATGGGTCAAGGTCAAAGAGGTTTGAGAGTCATTGACTGAACAAGGACTACTTAGTAACATTCAGAACAAAAAGGATTTTTTATTTATGAAAAATAAATTAATATATGCAGTATAAAATATGCATAAAATAATTCCATAATTTCCTGGTTTAGTGAACCTTTAAAATTTAACCTCACTAACCCTCAATTTAAAATTTAACTTCACCAACTCTAAGTTTTTTCATTTGTAAGATGGGAATAATATTAATAGTACTCACTTTCTAGTTTTAAGGTTAGAATAAAACATGAAAAGTATTGTGTTTTTAACACAGCTAACATACAGTAAGCTGAAATTTTTCATTTTCATGCTGCTCATAAACTAGTAAAAAAAATTAGTAGTTACTCTGACAAAATGAAATCTAACCTTTAAAAAATAGAAAAGTACTCTTAACTTCTTTTAACTGCTTTCTCAAATTATTTATAAATTCATTTCTACCTTTGTCAAGCTGTTTCATGTGACCTCTCAGGGTAATGCTTATTGCAAGCTAAGCAGCCCTTCTCTGAAATGCTTGAACTAGAACTATTTGGGATTTGGGAATTTTTTGGATTTTAGGGAAAAAAGTGAGAGTGAGTGAGTGTGTGTGTGTGTGTGTGTGTATAAGAGACACACAGACAGGCACATACATACATGAGAGAAAGACACAGATATACACATCTTGGGAATAGAACTAGAAGATTAAACATGAATATTTTTAGTGTGCCTGCATTTTAAAAAAAATTTCTTATTTGTTCTTTATATATATGTGTGTGTGTGTATATGTGTGTATATGTTGTCATATATATGACAACAGACTGTGTTTTGACATATTATACATATATGGAGTGTAACTTATTCTAATTAGGAACCCATTCTTATGGTTGTACATGATGTGAAATTATACTGGTTGCATATTCATTTATGAACATAGCCAAGTTATATCCTATTCATTCTACTGTCTTTCCTATTTCCATCCTCCCTCCCTTCCCTACATTCCCCTTTATCTAATCTAATAAACTTCTATTCTTCTCCCCACACCCCTTATTGTGTGTTAGCATCCACTTATCAGAGAGAAAATTCAGCCTTTAGTTTTGGGGATTGGCTTATTTCACTTAGCATGACAATCTCCAGATCCTTTACCAACAAAAGTCATGAAGTCATTTTTTTTTATATTTTTTAGTTGTAGATGGACACAATACCTTTATTAATATGGTGCTGAGAATTGAACCAAGTGCCTCACATGTGCCAGGCAAGAACTCTACCACTGAGCTACAACCCTAGCCCATGAAGTCATTCTTTTTCATGAGTGTGCCTTCATTTTGACTGAGACCTACCTGTCCTCTCGAAACAAGTATGGAATTTTTCACTGTGGTGTCACATTGGTACACAAAAATTGCAGATCTGGAGTCTTTCAGATTTTTGTATTTTTAGATTAGGGATGCTGAACCCTCATATAAGGTCTTCTTAATAACTACCCCAACTTTTACTCCTCATTTGTATTTCTACCTCCATGCTTAACTTCATACATAACAGTGAAAGACGAAATGCTTTACTCTTAAGAACAGGAAAAATGGAAAGTATTTGTTTTCCCCATCTCTATTCAAAATCATACAAGTTGGGCCAGGGAATAAGGCAAAAGAACAAAATAAAAGTATCTATAACAGAAAAGTGTAAAATCGTCCTTATGTGCAGAAACATGATAGTCTATATATAAAACTGAGCTGCAATCTACATTGTATATTTTGTATAAAAGTTAACTATGAACTGATTATTGACCTAAATGTAAAATCTCAAATTAAGAGTACTAAAAGAAAACTTAAGAAGTAATCTGTATGACCTTTAGATAAATATGTATGATATAAAAAATACCACCCATAACAGAAAAATTAGATTTTATCAAAGTTAAAAATTTCTATCCTTTGAAATATTGTTGAGAAATTAAATGTACAGGCTACAAACTGAAAAGAAAAAAATCTCCAATCACATAGCTAATAAAGTGTAACGAGAATATAGAACTCTACTCCCCCCCAAAAAAACCCAAATTGTATGAAAGATAAGAATGAACACTTCATCTAGGAGTAAATACGGAAGGCAAATATATACATGAAAAGATGTTCTGCATTGATCATTTCATTAGGAAAATTAAAACGAAAACCATAAGATATCACTATACACACTATTTGATAGTTTCTTTAAAAATATTCTATGATTCTGTCATATCACTATCAAATATTTTTGAGATCTATTCATGATGATACAGGTAATTCCAGTTGACTCATTTAAATTGTTGTTGTTTTTCTAGGGTATGAACAGTGCCAGTTTTCCAATTTCTCTTTTTCACTGAATTGCTTCTAATTTTTTATAATGCAAACAATACTGTTATATTGGATATATCACTTGCACATATGAGCTTTTCTAAGGAATTCCCAAATTACTCTTCAAAGTAACTATAGAAATTTTTACTCACATTAGCAATGTGTGACAATTCCTGTTGCCTTACTTTGTCACCAATACTTGGCATCAGACTTATTAATTTATGTCAACTTAATGAAAACGAGATGGCATTTCTCCTAAGTTTCATTTCCCAATTAAAGAGACTGAATATTATATTAATATTTTACATTTCCTTTTCTGTAAATTGCTCATGTATATTCTTTGACTTGATTTCTATTGATTTGTATTCATAAGTGCATAATTTATGACCCTCAAAATAAATTCATACGTTATACACATCAATATAAATAAAGTTCACATTGCCTCAATTCTTAATTCTACTTAAGAATCATGTCTGTTTCTTCATCTATAAATAGGATTATTATGATGATAATTATGATGATTAATTAAAAATTCTCTCTCTCTCTCTCTCTCTCTCTCTCTCTGAAGTGCTTAGACTAGTGTCTGGACCATGATCTGAAATCCAGGGGTAAGCAGTGCCCCATTGCCCCTAGTCCTAGACCAGTGCCTGTGGATGGAGCTTCTGGACTGCCTTGGAGTCAGGAAGAAACCTGCAAACAGAGTTGTGTTCAGGCACATACCTCAACCTCAAGCAATAGAGGATAGAGACAGACTTCATCTGCTAAAGGGTAGGACAGGGAAATAAGTATAGGACTATGTCTTAGAACTCAGTAGTGGGTCTGCATGGTGAAACTCAACACTAGAAAGAATTCAATAGCCTCTATTTCCAGGCAAAGTCCACAAATAGAAACTCTAAATCTACTCCATTTCCAGGTAGAACTGTAGACTGAGTGGCACAGCCTAATTCTGGACCATAAAACATCCAATCCACTATGGTGGTATTGGACCACAGACCACAGCACCTAGCAGGCCACAGCACTGTGGGACTTCGTCCTGCATATAGGATGCACCTGTCTTAATGAGCTATGAACTCTGGATGAGATCCAACCTCACAGTAGCCACGATAACTACAAGATTGCCTCCCTGTCCTTGACCTATCCCCAGGCAGCACAACACAGTCACTGTTTGGACCGAAGAAGAGGAAAGTGGGTTAAGTTGTGGCTTCAGGGTTAAAGGACAGACATGGTGAGGCCCTGTGCCCAACCATGGTCCAACAATTTGGTGTACATCTGAGACCACCCTGATCCCAAATGGAGACTTTCAGGACCAGCAGGGATGGACTACCTTTTTAAAAAGTACTCCCCTAGTTCACCCTTAAACAACACACCCATTGTGAATCTGGAACAAACTTGTGCTTCATATGCCCTCTAGTGCTAAAACAATGGTAGTAACCACAATCTCAGTAAAAAATAACATAGAGCCTGCTTAGATAGTCTAGAAGGAGGTATACAAACACAGACCAATTACAAAGATTAGACTAAATATCTGAACTTTCAATACAGAGATAGTGCTGTATACATCAAAAACTTTCAAGGAACCTTGACCCCCCACAAACACATACAATGAACAAAATAAGGCACCAGAAACCACCCCAGTGACTATGTATGATCTCTTAGATAAAACTAAAATAGATATTGTAAGAAAACTCAGCCAACTTCAAGAAAATACAAAGAAACAATTCAGTAATTTATCAGAGAAACTTAATAAATATGTTGAAATATTAAAAAAAAAAAGAGCTGGGGTTGTGGCTTTGTGGTAGAGCGCTTGCCTAGCTTGCCTAGCACATCTGAGGCACTGGGTTCAATCCTTGGTACCACATAAAAATAAATAAATAAAATAAAGTCATTGTGTCCATCTACAACTAAAGAAAAAATATTTAAAAAAATAAATATCCTGGAGCTGAAAACTACAATAAATAGAATGAAAAATGTGATAGAAGGGATCAATGATAAAATCACTAGCAAATCAATTAAAGCAAAGAGTCAGTGAACTTGAAACAGGCTATTTGAATATAATCAATCAAGAGAGAAAAAGAAGAATGAACAAAGCTTATAGGATAGCATTAAATGAAAACAATATTCATGTTACTGGGGTTCAAGAGGACTCAAGAATGCCAAGAATATGGGGCTGGGGACATGGCTCAAGTGGTAGCCTGCTCGCCTGGCATGTGTGCGGCCCGGGTTCGATCCTCAGCACCACATACAAAGATGTTGTGTCTGCCGAAACTAAAAAAAATAAATATTTAAAAAATTCTAAAAAAAAAAAAAAAAAAAAAAAAAAGAATGCCAAGAATAGAAAACCTATTCAAAGAGAACTATCAGAAAATTCCCCAAACTCAGGGAAATATACAAATGTCCAGGTGTAGGAAGGTCAAAGGTCAACCATCACATTCAACCCAATCAAGTTACATTATAACCAAGCTTCCAAAGATTAAAAACAAAGGATTCTAAAAGCAGCAAGAAAAACAAAATAACACATATAAGTCTTCCAGTCTGCCTGATTTCCGACTTCTCTGCAGAAACCTAACATTTAAGATGGAAATAGGATGAGATATTCACAGTTAAAGGGCAGGGGGGATTGTCAGCCAGGATTACTGCACTCAGCAAAACGGTGCTTTAGCAGTGAAGACAGAGAAAAACCATTTCTAGACAAAAAGAGTTGAGAGAATTTATCACCATGACATCTCTATTACAAAAAATGCTGAAGGGAATTCTTCAAATTGAAGGAAAGCAATGCCAATAAGTAAGAAGAAAATGCTCTAATGTTTAAAACTCATTAGTAAGAGTAAATACACAAAGAAATTCAGAATGTTCTAATATTGTCAATTGGTGCATAAACCATTTATATCATTAGTATGAAACCTAAAAAACAAAACAAAAATGATAAAAGACACATTAAGGGGCTGGGAATACAGCCCAGTTGGTAGAGTGCTTGCCTTACATTTACAAAGCCCTGGATTCAATCCCCAGCACCAAAAAAAAAAAAAAAAAAAAAACACATTAATATGTTAAAAGATAAGCTGGGTACAGTGGTACATGCCTGTAATCCCAGCGGTAGGTGAGACTGAGGCAGGAGGACTCCAAGATTGAAGCCACCCTCAGGGACTTAGTGATACCCTGTCTCAAAATAAAAAATAAATAAATAAAATAAAAGGACTTAGGGTTGAGTGTCCCTGGGGTTCAATCCTTAGACCAAAAGAAAAAAAAATGAAATACAAAATGCAAAATAGGTCAAAAATTCAAAATATAGGAAGTATAGAGTTTTTAAATTACTATTTTTCTTTCTTTTCCTATCCTTACAATCAAAATTAAGTTCTCAGTTCAAAATAGCTTCTAATAATCAAAAGAGATTTTCATAAGTCTCACTGTAACCACAAAAGAAAAACCTGTAATCAGATACAGCAAAAATAATATGCAAAGAATGAAAACATTTCACAACAAAGGAAGGCTATAAAAGGGGGAGAAAGAAAAAGACTATTGAAAAACTAGAAAACAAGTAATAAAATGGCAGTAATAGGACTTTACCTATTGATGATCATCTTAAATATAAATAGATTAAATTATCCAATTAAAAGAGTGAATGAATTAAAAAATAAGACTTAACTATATATAGTGTTTACAAAAAAATTCATTCATTTCTAGGAATGAACATAGTCAATAGTGGAGGGATGGAAAAAGATATCCCATACAAATGGAATCCAAAAGAAAGTAAGGTCATACTTAGATAAAGTAGACTTTAAATCAAAAGCAATTAAAACAAAGTCATTATATGATGGATTCAATTCAGCAAAAGAAAATAACAATTACAAATATATATGCACCCAATATCAGAGTACCCAGATATATAAAGCAAATAGAAAAAGAGAGCTAGAACCCAAAACAATAATAGTATAGACTTTAACACCCCATTTTCAGCAAAGAACAGATCATCCAGACAGAAAATTAACACAGTAACAAATAGTAAACTGTACTCTAGACCATTGAACCTAATAGACATTTACAGAACATTCCACGCAAAAGCTACAGAATACATATTCTTTTTAAAAGTACATGGAACATTCTCCATGACAGATCATATGGTAGGCCAAAGAACAAGTCTCAACAAATTTTGAAAAACTAAAAAACACATTGAGTATTTTTTTAATAACTACAGTGTAATAAAACTAGAAAATAACAACAAGAAAGAGTTTGGTAACTACTCAAATACATGAATATTAAATAAATGACTTCTGAATCACCAATTGATCCATAAAGAAATATAGAAAAAAAATTTAAAAAACGTCTTGAGACAAATGACAATGGAAACGCCAATATTTATGGGACAGCAAAAGCAAAACAGGGAAGTTTATAACAGTCAATGCCAATGTCAAAAAAGTAGGAAAATCTCAAAACAATTTATTCTTGAGTCTCAAGGAAATAGAAAAACAGAACAAACCATACTCAAAATTAGTAGAAGATTTAGAAGGATGAGCAAAAATAAATAAAGTGCACACACACACAAAAATCAATAAAGAATCAGCAAAATGATGAGTTAAAAAAAACCTTAGCTACACTAAGAAAATGTCTGTATGTAAATCAGAGATAAAAATGGAGACACTGTAACTGACATCACAGACATACAAAGGATCTTAGAGATTATCACAAACAACTGTATACTAAGAGTCGATATTTTGTAAGAAATAGGTAAATTCCTGAACACATACATCTCACAAAGATAGAATCATGAAGAAATAGAAAAATCTTAACAGATCAGTAATGAATAATGAGATTAAATCAGTAATAAAATGCCTCCCATAAAAGGAAAGTCCAGAGCCAGATGGTTTCAATTCTGAATTCTACCAAATATGTAAAAAAATGAATACGAGGGGCTGGGGATGTGGCTCAAGCGGTAGCGCGCTCGCCTGGCATGCGTGCGGCCCGGGTTCGATTCTCAGCACCACATACAAACAAGGATGTTGTGTCCGCCGAGAACTGAAAAATAAATGTTAAAAGAAATTCTCTCTCTCTCTCTTCTCTCTTTAAAAAAAAAAAAAATGAATACGAACATTGCCCAAATAATTCCAAATACTAGAATTCTTCCAAACACATTATTTGAGGCCAGCATTATTCTGATACCAAGGCCAAACAAGGGTTACAACAACAACAAAAAGAAAGCTATAGGCCAATATCCCTGTTGAACACAGATGCAAATCCTCAACAAAGTACTACCATCTGAATCCAACAGCATATCCAACAGATTATCCATCTAACCAAGGGAATTCATCTAAGAGATGCTTTGACACACATAAATCAGTAAATGTGACACAACACGTCAAGTGAATGAAGGATAAAAACTATATGATCATCTCGTAGATGCAGAAAAAGCATTTGATAAAATCCAATCTCTCTTCAAGATTAAAAACTCTGAACAAATAGACAAGGTCAGAACATAATTCAACATCATAAAAGCCATATGTAAGAAGTCCACAGTTAATTTCATAATGAACAGGGAAAAGTTGAAAACATTCTAAGATCTGGAACAAAGCATGGATTCAGACTTTCACCACTTTTATTCAACACAGTAGTTAAGTTTGAAAAATTGAAAAATACAAATCCTCACAGTTCGCCAACAACATGGTCTTAAACTTAGTAAACCCAAAGAATCCACCAAAATATTATTAGAACAAATAAGCAAATTCAGCAGTCAGAAGATTTAAAAAAAAAAAAAAGAAAGAAAGAAAAGAAAAAGATCAATAGCATTTCTATATGACCAACAGTAAATTCCCCAAAAAGAAAACAACAAAGCAATCCCACTTACAATAGCTACAAAATAATAAATATCTAGGAATAAATGTAACCAAAAAGATGAAGGATATCTTTAATGAAAACTATAAAACACTGATGAAAGAAACTAAAGAGGACATACAAAAATGGAAAAATAGCCCATGTTCATAGACTGGAAGAATCAATATTGTTAAAACGTCCATAGTACCCAACTAAACTACAGATTCAATATGATCCCCATCAGACTACCAATGACATTCTTCACAGCGCTAGAAAAAAACAATGTTAAAATTCTTATGGAACCACTAAAACTCCAAAGGACAAAAGCAAGCTTGAATAAAACGAAAAATTAGGACACTTAACAATACCTGATTTCAAAATATACTACCAAGTTTTATTAAAACAGCCTGGTGTTGGCATAAGAGCAGACACAAAGACCAATGGAACCTAGAAGTAAACCCACGAATAGCCAACTATCTTTGACATCGGTATTATGAGCACATGTTGGGGAAAGGACAAATCATTCAATAAATGGTGCTGGAAAAAATGGTTACTCACATTTAAAAAAGAACATACACAAATCAATTCAAAATTAATTAAAGACTTAAGTGTAAGCCTGACACTATAACAATTCTAACAGAAAATACAGGGGAAATACTTCATGACATTTGAGTGGGCAAAGATTTTTTTGGATTAGACCCTGAAAGCATAGGGATTAAAAAAAGGGACAAAACAGGATTAATCAAACTAAACAGCTTCTACACAGCAAAAGAAATAATCAAGAGTGAAGAGACAACCTACAGGAGAAAATATTTGCAAATTATATATCTGATAAGAGGTTAATGTCTAGAACATATAAGGATCCAAAACAACAAAATAAATAAATAAATAAAATTAAAATAAAATAAATAAAATTAAAAATGGACAATAGGCCAGACTTATATAAATGGCTAACAGATATATGAAAAATGCTGACCATCACTAATTATCAGAGAAATGCAAATAAAAACCACAATGAGATCACCTTTCTCAAATTAGAATAGTTATTATAAAAAAAATTATAAGTGTTGTCAATAATGTGGAGAAAAAGGAACCCACCATGCACATTATTAGTGGTAATAGAAATCAGTATAGCCATTATGGAAAACAGTAGGGAGGTTCCTTAAAAAATTAAAATTAGAATTGCCATATGATCCATTACCAAGTATACATACAAAGGAAATGAAATCAGCACATTGAGGAGACATCTGCACTCCCATATTTCTTGCAGCATTATCCATAATGGCCAAGAAATGAAATCAATCTAAGTGTACATCAACTGATGAACAGATAAAGAAAAGGTAGTATATATAAACAGGGAAATAATATTCAGCCATAAAAGGATGAAATCCTGTCATTTGCAACCATGGGATAGAACTGAAAGACATTATGTTAAATGAAATAAGCCAGGAATGATCTCACTCTAAAAAGGAGATCTCAAAGAAATTAAGAGTAGAACAGTGGTTACCACAAGCTGAGGGGGTGGTGAGGAGAAAGGCACGGGAAAAGGTTGGTCAACAGGTACTATGTTATAGGTAGATAAAAGATAACCCATTTCTGGTGTTCTGTTGCATCCATTGCAATTATTAGGGTGACTACAGGTAATAAAAATAATCTTTCTACTTCAAAAAAACTAAAAGAATGGCTTTTGAATGTTTTCATTACCAAAAAAAAAAAAGAAGGAAAGAAATGTTTGAGGGGGATATATATGCTTACCCTGATTTGAACATTCCTCAAAGTAGACATGTATGAAAATATCACATGGTACCCCATAAGTATGTATAATTTTTACATGTCAATTAAAAAATTTTAAAAAGCAAAGAAAAAAATAGTTGCTTCTAATCAGAGAATAGATTTTATCTTTGTATCAACAAGGTAAAACTTAAAATAGATACACCAATCATGAGTAAAACAAATTTACAATCAATCTTACCCTATGACATCTTTCAAAGGCTTGTTTGGTTTCTTGTAAAAGATTAACCACCACTTCTTGGGATAGGAAAGTTTCCCCATGAGTATCAATACTTGGCCCCAGTGGTAAGTTGGTACGTTGTCTAATTCTTTCTTTCAAATCTTGAATACTAGTATGGACAAATGAAAAAAGAACATGTGGATTTTAACTTCAAGTATTCTCAAACTTAGTATACATCATCAACAAAAACAAAAGCAATAACCGAAAAATCTAAATTCTAATTCCAAAAACTAGTTCTGTGAAAAACTTCATCTGAAAATGAAACTTGAAATTAGGATCTCTAAAATCCTATTCCGCTTTACAATTCTAAATCAACCAGGAAGCAAGCTATTCCAAATAAGTAAACGTAAAAGATAAATAGTCCTGTTTAAAAATAAAACTTCCAAAATTTTAATGACTTTTAATATATTCAACCATTTAAAGATTTGACACATTTCTTCACTACATTAAACAGATCCGTTAAACACAATTTAGCTTCTCTTAGTGATCAAGGATTACCTGGAACATTTATTATATGGGGTATCTCTTTTTTTTTTCATCCTAGACTATATATAGCTCCTGTGAACTTATTTTTTTAAAAAATATCTTATGACTGTTCATCAGTTGTTCTGTACTGCCTTTCAGATTATGCCTCTTCTTCCTAGTTATACTTCTCTCTGGTCATTATTTAATACACAAACTGAGAAACATGAAAATAATATAGGTGTATAGAGTGTGGACTCTCAACTCTGATTGTATGGCAACCCAGAAGTCATTCTACCTCCTAGAATCAACTAGGTTTGAGGTAGTTAAGGTATGGACAACTGAGATGCCACCTACTCAGTCATTTTCTTCTAGTATGTGAAGAGCTGCAGGCTCTAAAATATTAATTTAATAGTTTTATACTCAAGTGATCCCCCAAACTTATCAATTCAGGACCAACTAAATTGTAAACTATTTGTTTTTTGTTCTCCACCTGCAACAATAACAATAACAAAAATGATGTGATTCTTAGTCAATGACCTAAAATAATTTACTCTGGGAAAAAGAGAAAAAAAGAAAAGTCAGGTATAGTGGCACCTGCTGTAATCTCAGTATTTTGGAAGGCTGAGGCAAGACTATATCAAGTTTTAGGTCAGCCCAGGGAACTAAGCAAGACACTGTCTCAAAATAAAAAAGACTGGAGATGTAGCTCAGTGGTAGAAGCACCCAATCCTCACCACTGGGGGCAAAAATAAAACCAGAACTCTTGATATCACTGATATTGTTTTATATTAAAATATTTTCAAATGTTATTTTATTGGTTCTTCTTAGTTATACATGACAATAGAAGCCATTCTGATAAAATTATACAAGCATAGGATATACCTTATTCTACTTATGACCTCATCTTGTGGGTAGGCACAATGGTGGTGCTCACGGTATTTGCATATATGTTCATAGAATTATTTTAGATTTACTGTCTTTCCTATTCCTACCACCCACTTCCTTTTGTTCCCCTTTGTTTAATCTACAGAACTTCTCTTCTTCCACTCCCCCCTTTACTGTGGTTTAGCGTCTACATATCAGCAAAAACATTTGACCTTTGGTTTTTTGGGACTGGCTTATTTCTCTTAGCATGATAGTCTTCAGATCCACCCATTTACTAGCAAATGTCATAAAATCATTCTTTTTAATGGCCAAATTATGTTCCATTGTGTATATATATACAATTTCTTTCTAATCTGTTGATGGGCATCTAAGTTAATTCCATAGCTTAACCAATATGTGGAAGTATTGGGCCTACCTTTTCTTCTAGTAGATGCAGGGATTCTGGTCTAATTCCTAGGTCTTTGATACACATTTTTTTAATTGTCAAGTGTCTGTTTTACATATTTTAATCACGTTAGTTTTTTTTCCCCCCCAAAACATGGTTCAAGAGCAGGATTTGGTCAGTAGTACAAACAATGTGGGTTAAAAGAGTTCTTTGGAGAAAATATTTGTGACAGTCAATATTTGTTAAGTTTGCCCAAATGTAATAATGTTCTTAAATACCTTCAGTTTTAGGAGATGAAAGACCTTTACAATGAAAGTATAGAATACTGAAGTAAGAAATTAGAGAAGACCTCCCATGTTCATGGAGAGGCAGAATTAATATTGTTAAATATGGCCATACTACCCAAAGCAATATACAGATTCAATGCAATCCCCATCAAAATACCAAGGACATTCTTCACAGAACTAGAAAAACCAGTCCTAAAATTCATTTGGAAGAATAAAATACTCAGAGTAGCCCAAACAATTTTAAGCTAAAAGAGCAATACTAGTGGCATCAAGATACCTGACTTCAAACTATACTACAGAGCTATAATAACAAAAACTGCAATGGTGTTGGCATAAAAACAGACACATAGATCAATGGTACAGAATAGAAGTCACAAAGAGAAACCCACATATCCACAGTCATCTGATCCTTGACAAAGGTACTAAAAACATATATTGGAGAAAAGACAGACCTTTTTTAAAATATATATATATATATATATATATATATTTTAGTTGTATATGGACACAATGTCTTTACTTGACTTATCTTTATGTGGTGCTGAGGATGGAACCCGGTGCGTCATACATGCTAAGCAAGCGCTCTACCACTGAGCTACAACTCCAGCCCCAAAAGACAGCCTTTTTAATAAATGGTACTGGGAAAACTTGTTATCCATATGTAGAAGAATAAAGCTAGACCCTTATCATTCACCCTGCACAAAAATCAACTCAAAATGGATCAAAGATCTATGAATTAGGCCAGAAACCATGCAACTCTTAGAAGAAAACGTAGGTTAATGCCCTAGTTATAGGCACAGGCAATGACTTTCTCAATAAGACGCATAAACCTCAGGAAATAATGCCAAGAGTTAATAAATGGAATAGCATCAAATGTAAAAAGCTTCTTCACAGGAAAGTAAACAATTAGGAATGTGAAGAGAAAACCTATAGAATGGGAGAAAATCTTTGCTAGCCTCTCTTCTGACACAGGATTAATATCTAGAATGCATAAAAAACTCAAAAAGCCAAATAATCCAAACTCTAAACAACCTAAATGTCTACTCAACATGTATCATATATCCATATAATGCAATATTATTTAGCAATAAAAAGAAATGTTTATTGGCATCTGAAATGAAAAAAAAAAGTCTTCAGTTTCAATATAATATTTAACTTTAAAAACTCACCCTCCTGTACCAATGGATCTCTTTTGATGGTTTTTTGAATCATAATAGCGCTGTAGGATCATAGCACTTCTGCTTTTCAAATATCCAGTCTCCACCTCAATATAATTCTCCAAATAGGAAATGAAAATGGATTTGATAAGCTTAGACAAGAAAGTCTGTTTATCAGTACCTAAGTTAAACTCCATCAACTTGCTGGAAAGATTGGTGGTTCTTTTCAATGGAAAAGGGGGAGAAAAAGATTAATGTATATTTTAGGTATAACAACAATGTTAAGGAATAAATATTTTACAATGTGATTTTTTTTTAAACTTATATTAAACCACCGTTTCTTAAACCTTGAAAGAGTACTTAGAATGCAGAGTTAGGTAAAATGGAATATTGCAAAGTAACATTATGGTTTTCAGAACTGTCAGAAACTCTAGAAAAAACTATGAGACAAATAACCAGTCCAGAAATGGCAATGGTGACAGAATGGATTCAGGAATGCTTTAATGCCATTCATCACAAGGTACCCAAAACAAAATACTGGGACGTCTACTCTCTCTGTTTACCCTGTTTTGTCTATGTCCATTTAACTTTCCTCTCATTTTTCATTTCCTATTGTTGAAGATAGTATTTTTGAGATGAAATTTGTTGTTATGGTAACTTTTAAAAACCTCCTTAAATAAAGAGACTAAAGTATGGCAACAGAGTTGGGAAAAGTCAAGGAAAATAAAGCTTCTGAAATAATGTCTTTAAGAGCAATACTACCATCACAAAAGCACAAGACAAACTCTCACATCAGACTTAAGGCTGAAATTATCATTTGTTAAGAATATGTCACTTCCTATTGTAAAGTTTAACTGAGATAAATGTAATTATACTCATTCTTAGAGAAAAAAGTTAAGAAGTGAAATAGTTTACAATTAAAATCAGAAGCGAAATCCTTTAGGATTAGTTTAAAAACAGAAGGTTTTATGGTTCTTAGTACATCAGGATAAAGCAGAACATCTAATTCCTCAAAGTAATAAGAATGCTGCTCTTGCATAAGTCTAGTCCACACAGCCAAGTATTTAATACTGTATACTGCTATCTGGTAGGCTATTACTCAAAAAATACTGAATATTTCCCCTTTTTCCATTAAAAAAATAAAGTTGAATATTATTTTTTAATAATTAAAAATGTACCTTGTATACAGATCATAGAGACTTTTGAGATATTGCTCTGCATCTGATTTTCTACATTCTTCTAACTGATCTTTCACAAAACTCTAAAAAAGAAAGTTAACATTCTATTAAACAAACATTAAATCATAAATTCTCAAAATATTTTTCCTCTAAAGTTAGTTTTAAGTTCTGACTTAAGTCTAATCAACAAGGCAGTGCATAGAAATAGACCAAATCATAAAAAAAAAATTTAAAACAGGTTTCTAAATTTTACTGTTTCATATATTTGCCTATAAACAATCTATATAAATCTTGGGAATAAGTATTAAGAATTTAGAATACCTTTTCTTTTGAAACACCATTAGAATCAATTCTTTAGAACAGCTTCTCAAACTGGTCTAACAAACAACAATGTCCTTTGAGAAATTAATAAGTATTTGTCTAAAATCAGGTTCTTTGGTCAGTAAATGTGGGAAATGTTGCACTTTATACTCTTACTTCTTCTAGAGAACCACAACACATATTAGCAACTTTAAAGGCTACAAAGGTGTATTTAAAAAAACAAACACTACTGAACAATGCTTAATGCAGAGGTAAACATAGTTTAGAAAATATCTGAAAGTATAATGTTATGAAGAGTAAGATTATAAATTAAGTTTCCGTTTTTCCTTTTTATGATATTACCACAAGTATTTAATACTGTATACTGCTATACAGTATTAAATACTTGTTATTATTAGTTGTGGTGAACACCAAAACCCAAATCAAAACAAAACATTAAGCTACCTTAATGCATTATATTACTACTACTATTGCTGTAACAAATTTGAAGAACATGCTGTGATAATACTAAGTGATCAACATCTTTTCCTTCATGAATAACAAACCATTTTTTAAAAAGCATAATACTGACATTCCTTTCCCCTTAAGTAAATAGATTACTATTTCTAAAGTCATCATATAAGTAAACTAAATTAAAAATGAAATTTCTAAAATATAAAAAAAATCACATATTTTCTTAAGAATTATTTTATTTGTTACTATTTAAAATTACCTGTAGTTTGATTTCAAATACATTTTGAATAAGTTTAGCCAGTACTGTTTCTGGATTACTAAAAATATCTCCAACTTGCTTGTTTACTCGTTGACAAAGTATCGCTGCATCTTCAAATATATCATTTCTCAAGTAGGCACCCTAAATAGAAGCATTTAACATAATATTTTTAATGGTTTTAAAATACAAATCAGCATAAAATAAAATTCAATAAAGTATATTGTTATGTTACCTCCTGGCACTGCTTTATATAAACATCAACACAGTGGGAATAGCCCTACAAAGAAGAAATACATTGTTAACATTGTTTGGGTTCCATTACAATAATTTCAATAAAAGAAGTGTTATAGGAATAAAGTTATGTTTTATGTCCTAGCAAATGGCTAACAGTTGTTAGAATTCAATCAAAGTAACTGTAAATTGGTGTGTTTCAATCAAAGTAACTTAATATGGGTATGCTTCCCCCCTTACTATGATGAAGCTGAACAGCTATTATATAACTTTTTTGGACTTTAGATGAAAGAAGAAAGCTGAGGTAAGCTAAGTTCTTTTCAATGATCACACACACATACACACATTTTGGCAGTACTAGGGATTGAAACCAAGGCCTCACACATGCTAGGCAAGCACTCTACCACTGAGCCACATTCCCAGCCTGGTAATTTTTGCCTTATGACCATCTAGCCATCTCTTTCAACTCCAATACACATGCATGCACACGTATGCACACACATGCACGTGCACACACACACACAGACTCAAGTACTTGAAAGAAAGTATGTGTGTGTATACATATATGTGTATACTCTTCTATCTTAGTACATTAGAATAAAGCATAATATCCAGTTCCCCAAGTTTAAGTACTAAGAATGCTGCTTGCATAATTCTAGTACAAAATCTAATATTAAAAGATATCTTCTTTCCTGTCTTGGATTCAAATCTTTTCCTTTCCCTTGCAAGCGTCAGATATGGCCATAAGCCATCGGTCTGGAAATCAAAGTAATTTAATATGGGTATGCTTCCATATTAAATAAAAGTGTATTTTTAAAACGTAACCTACTACAATAAAATGTGTTTAAAACAAATCAACACAATGAAATTTTTGCCTATTAATAAATTACACATTAAAACAAGTAAGGTAATAAATCATATGGTAGAAAAAGTAAGGTAATCAATATAAAGTATTCTATTGTCTTAAAAGCCATTCTCGAGTCAGGCACAGTAATGCATGTCTATAATCCCAGTGACTTGGGAGGCTGAAGTAGGAAGATTGCAAATTCAAAGCCAGATTCAGCAATTTAGCAAGAATTTGTCTCAAAATAAAAAGAACTGAGATGTACCTCAGTGGTAAAGTGCCCTTGAGTTTACTCTCCACAAGACCCTTCCCCACAAAAGAACAATAACAACAAAAAAGCCACTCTCAGTACTCATTTAGATATTACAAAAATGAAAAGCCCAACAGATAGGTTATATTTTTAACATCTGATGCAATGAAGAAACAAAATGAAGGAAGAACTATTGTTTAAGCACCTTTTTGCAGAGATACAGTCCCATGCTCTCTCTCCAATTCAAATTCCAGAAAGACAACTACATAAAACATTTCTTTATATTAACACTAAAACCCCGGTAGGTGGATTTCTTTTTCTATGTAATATGTCATCTACTCTTTGTTTCCTACATTCCATTACATATTCACGGTCATGTTTTCTTGCTTTTGAATTAATTTCTTAACATGTTTGATTGAAAAGGATTTATTAAAAAACAAGAAGGTAAACTATAAGATATTGGCATCTATACACAATGGAGTATTATGCAGCACTAAAAAATGACAAAATCATAGAATTTGCAGGGAAATGGATGGCATTAGAACAGTTTATGCTAAGCAAAGCTAGCCAATCCTTAAAAAACAAATGCCAAATGTCTTCTTTGATATAAAGAGAGCAACTAACAACAGAACAGGGAGGAAGAGCATGAGGAAAAGATTAATACTAAACACAGACGAGTGGGGGGAGAGAAAGGGAGAGAGAAGGGAAAGCATATGGAAATGGTAGGAGACCCTCAATGTTACACAAAATTACATATAAGAGGTTGTGAGGGGAAAGGAGGGGGGGAAACAAGGGAGAGAATTGAACAACAGCAGATGAGGTAGAGAGGGAAGATGGGAGGGGAGGGGAGGGGAGGGGGGATAGTAGGGGATAGGAAAGGGAGGGGGGATAGTAGGGGATAGGAAAGGTAGCAGAATACAACAGTCACTAATATGCCATTATGTAAAAACGTGAGTGTGTAACCGATGTGATACTGCAATTTGTATTTGGGGTAAAAATGGGAGTTCATAACCTAATTGAATCAAATGTATGAAAGATGATATATCATGAGCTTTGTAATGTTTTGAACAACCAATAAAAAAAACAAAAAAAACCCCAAAAAATAAATAAATAAAAAATAAAAAACAAGAAGGTAAACTATAAGATATTCTTTATCAAACTATATAAAAACTTGATGTATTAATATTACTAAATATAAAATCCTTATTGAAATATTAAATTCTAATGTTTAACATTTTATAGAGAAATATATAAAACATACAAATTAATGAAAATTATTACTTTTTTACATTTTGATGTAATTTAGTTATACAACTAATAGGGGAACGTCAGAAATAATAACATTGATTTTGTAAACTCTTCAAAACCTTTAAGACTGATCTACATTTTAAATTTTTAATATTTACCTTAAAATGAAGTAAAACTGCTGCTACTTCCCTCATTCTGGAGATTTCACCTCTTCTTTGAGCACTGGTAAACTCCTGAATTAGTTGGCATTCTAAATCATGATATTTACCTAAAAATAAAAATAAAGTCATCCGGCTATCCTGAGGCTCTCAAAGTATCAAAATTATGTCAAGCATCTAAATTATTTACAAATATAATGTCTATGGATCTGCCTTCTTTTTGGAAGAATTACAAAAACAACATGACGTTTGAAAATATAGGTAGGTCTCTGAACTTTCAATGAACTGGCATAACAAACAGGTAGCCAGGTTATTATAAATGGAACCTGAAACTAAACTGATTTTTTTCCAGAAACCTAGAATGACCTAAACTATTGGCAAAAATCAAACTATTAAGGTAAGGAGATGAACAGTTATTGCAATACTCATCGTATCAGTGTTAAAAAGAAAAAAGAGCTATATTCACATATATCTCCAAAATATACTGTTAAATTAAAAACACAAGGTCTAAAAGCTACCAACCATTTAAAAAAAATGTGTGTGCATGTAAGTGTATGTATGTATGTGTGTGTGTATATATAAATTATATATAAAATCTATACATACATTATATAAAATTATATATAAAATAATTGGGAAGGGGGAAGTCTTATGCTGCTCATATATCCACACAGTACTCTTGAAGAATACCCAGGGATGGGGTAGGAGAATGGTATGTTTCACCTCTCCCCTTTTGCTATTTTCTTTTATACAATAGTTATTGTCTTTACTCCAAAAAAAGTTAATTTAATAGACTCCACTTACTTGCAATTTTTGATTTTACTTCTGAAAATCTGAAAGATAAAAAACAATGATGATTCATTAGTTGTGACAAACATATCACGCCAATATGTTAAAAAAGGGGGAAATGAATGCAGGGGTACATGGGAACCTTCTGTAAAATCTTTTCAAGTTTCTGAAAATCTAAAACAATTATAAAATAAAGGTTATTATAAAAAATAAAAAGATAAAGCCAGAGGGTAGAGAGAATAATGACAGAAAGCACTCCTGGTAACAAAACTGAATGTAGGAAATTCAGATGGGGTATGTAATTATCATTTAGGAAACTCATACTGAAAACCAAGAGGCACTAACCCAGCCAGTCGCAAAACAAGTTATTGTTCCTATTCACATTCAATGGCATTTTAAAGTCACTGGATTATAATATTGATTGTAATAATAATTACAATAATCTGCTCCCTACTGGGATTTTTAAAATAAAGTTTTAAATTCTTTTTTTTTTTTTTTAATATTTATTTATTTTTAGTTCTCGGCGGACACAACATCTTTGTTTGTTTGTGGTGCTGAGGATCGAACCCGGGCCGCACGCATGCCAGGCGAGCGCGCTACCTCTTGAGCCACATCCCCAGCCCCAAGTTTTAAATTCTTATGTAAAAGAAAACACAATGATGATATATTAACGATAAATGATATAATAATCAATACACACCAAAGATGACTAATATAAGACTGCAGATACAGCTCAATTGGTAGAGTGCTTGCCTGGCATGCACAAGGCCCTGGGTTCAATCCCCAGCATCACACACACACACACACACACACACACACACACACTCTCTCTCTCTCTCTCTCTCTCTCTCTCTCTCTCTCTCTCTGACACACACACACACACACACACACATAATTATTTTAAAACTAAAAAAAAAATAAAAAGAGCTTTATGAAGAATCCAGCAATGTGTCTAGGAGAACAACCATTCCATCTTTACAAATTTAAAAACTAAAATACCATTCACTAGAATCTCCAAATCTCTTAATATCAAGAGAGAATATCTAGCACAGAAAACTGACGTTGAGACTCTATGCAATTATTTGAAGAAAAAAAAGAATGATTGGCAAAAGAGATGCCAAAGACAGACGGAGAAAGAAAGAAAAGTTTAGATAGTTATTAAAAAAAAAAAAAAGATAAAACCAAGTCATGGTAGATGACAAAACACATATAAGGCTGTATTGATGTGTGTGGGAAAAAATAAGTCTGATTAAGCCTCTAAGGCTTCTTAGAGAGGTTAAAAGAAAACTGTAAGAGAAAGTTGGCATATAGCTCAGTAATGGAGGGCTTGCTTAGCATGTGTGAGGTCCTGGATTGGATCCCTAGCACTGAAACAAAACAAAACAAACTATAAGAGGAGTATAAACTTGAGAGTTGTAGACAATGACAATGCAAATGTGTTCTGGAAGGAAAAAATACAATAAAGGGAGAGGAATGAGGGCTATAGCTAACTATTATATTGTACCTGTTTTGAGCTAAACATGTTACCCATTTAAGTAAATGGTCCAACTCTGAAATGGGATAAAGTTATAGAAGTTTTGGTAGATGATTTAAAAAATTATTACTGCTTATCTTTTATGATGATACAAAGTTGAGAATAAAATGAATGCGTGAGTGGGATTCACTATGGCTGGAACATAATGGTCATATTTTAAGCACAGCAATATACCTATATTCTATCTGTACCTGAAAACCTTCAAGTATCAACAAAAGAATAACAGATATAGTATCTGTTAAACAAAATTGTATTTCTTTTGGTCACATGGAGGAACTATTATTACCACATTTTATTAAAAAGTTTGATATTCCATGGACTAATGAAAATCATGAAAAAAAAATTCCTTCTCAGAGGGCATTTTATTTTAGGATGAAATTTAAGTTAGTGACGACCCTGGGATTTGTATTTAAAATAAGAATTCATACCCCATTTGAATCAAATGTATGATATATGATATGTCAAGATTAATGTAATGTTTTGAGCAACGAATAAATTTCTGATGTTTAAAATAAATAAATAAATAAAACAAGGTTCAGAACCCAAAGTCTCTTGGAAGATTTTTATGGGTAAAGAGTTTAAATACCCTAAAATTATATATGATAATCTGTATATCTTAATTTTTTGAAGAAACTCTATATCTTTTACTAGCATTTCAAAGGTGCCCAAGACCCCAAAAAACTTAGGATCTTTCATCTAGAATTAGAAAAAAGCAACTGAGTAGCCTTATGGTTGAACTCTTGTCTCTTATCACCCTGGTTCTCAAAATCCAAGATAGGAAAACTCAAAATTTTACTTCGGTCAACTTCAAAAATCTCTATCAATATTTTTTTAAAAGACAAGGGATTGAAAGTATACAATTAAATTTAGATATTGAAGTACACTATTTTTTCAATGAACTATTCTACCATATCTTGTATGAAGGAAACATGCAAAATATTCTTGTTGACTTAGTGGGCAAAGAAAATCATCCAGGGACAAAACTTCCAATTTTTTTCTATAAATTACACATTTCCAAATTAGTTCTTGAGAAATAAACTTGCCTATCAAAAGGTAACTCCTGGGCGATTAGGTGCAACTTCTGAATGATGTCTGCTGCCTCCTTTATCTATTAAAAATAAATAGAAGCAATAATTTTAAAACCCAAGCAATATTGTTATATTGTGTGATTGTACAAACATGTAACAACAAATCTCACCATTAGTTACAACTAAAATATACCAATAAAAATATGGAAAAAAATAAGTAAATAATTCATGATATAAACACATCAATATATTTGGAAATAGTATTATCTTCCTATATATGTTCAAATCCCCTCCCTCAAATAATTTTCTTTAAAAACACACAACAAATAAAATTTTGTGACCAACAAGAATACATTTGGGGTATCACCACAATGAGCCAAAACCCAAAGATTTGTCTTTCTGGTACTAAAATTTTTATATATATTGTATGTATTTTTTTTCTTGATGCCATAACACCTTCCTAATGAAATCTGTTGTCCAAGTTTACTATAAAGAAGTTAAAATCATTGCTTGCTGAAAGCAAAGTGTAAAATCCTCTAAGTTTATAAACCCAAAAAGGATAAAGATTTTAAAATGATTCAGAACATATTGCTTCATATACATACTTTACTCTAAATGAATAAAACAGCAACAAAAATTCCTGTCATTTAGTAAGCATATAAATTTATAACACTTGTTCTAAAAGCAAAGATAAAAGTTTAACATAAAGTTACCTGAATAAAACATAGAAACATGTATAGTTTGTCAAGTTGTAAAATGAAGGCACTTAGGCAAGGGCCTCAAATGCAGATTCTGTGTTTATTTATACAACATTTTAAAGGGGAGTTATATCATGTTCACTTTTTCTTTAAATTTCAAAATACTACTGATTTTTAACCTGGCATAACTTTAATAACTGCGTTGTGATAACTCACTTTCCCATACATTAAAAGAGAGAGACAAAAAAAACATGAAGGAAGAGCTAAAAACATTAGTATAAATTTTTCTGAGTATTTATGTGAAGACTAGCAAACAACTGTGGGTAACAACAGGGCTTGTTTCTACTTGTTACTCCAAATGATAGTGAATATAGCATTTCTGCTTCAATATCTCTCCTCTACTATTCAGCAGGTCACTGTCATTTTCAGCCACAACTCACTCACTCTACCCTGCTGAACATAGGTACAGGTATTACTACAGTACCACGCCTCACCATGCCATTTAGTTGCAGTAGCAGTCTATTATTTTCTCCTTTCCATTATCCCTTCAGAAACAAAATAGCTGGCAAACAGCAAGCTCAGTTTCCATCAAGACTTAGTATTTGTTCTTTTAAGAGACATAAGTATGCTGTTTGCAAACTTCGCTTAATGTAGTATGTAATAGAAAGAGTGCTTGGTTTTACTGAATTCTCAAAGCTAATTGTTTTATTAAAATTAGAGCACAAGTAATCCTTAAAGTTGTAACGTATTATAGTTTAAATATGCAAAAGGTGTCAAAACCACTATCTAATAATATACTTAACGTCTGTTATTGATTATAGAGTGAACTGAGAGACTACTCAGTTTTAAAGATAATCAGAGTCATCAAGCATTGTCTACTGAACAACAATAAGCTACAATTCTAAGATAAATGAGGGACATGCATGTAAGGACAAGGGTAAATATAAAAAAGTGCTTTTTAACTTTTACATTTTATTGTTGTTTTGGGGTTTTTTCTTTTTAAAGAAAATAATAAGAGAAGATTGTGAAAAACAAGGATTAAAAAAAACAAAAATAACTAGGGAGCAAGAAAAAAGAACCTGTGTTGGCATCTTATCCCATTTTATTTCCTCTCACAATTACATCTCTCTAGATTCATGGCTGATTTTCCTTTTCTTTGAGAAAGGAGCTGCCACAGAATCCATAAATTGAGATAACTAGAAGCTTATCTTATAATAGGCAATCAAATATGACATATGAGTACTTAAGTGTACTTAACTGCAGTAGTACCAGGCCTAAAAGGATTCTTTTTTTTTAATTGATTTTATTTTTTAAATACATGACAGTGGAATGCATTATAATTCTTATTACACATATAGGGCACATTTTTTCATCTCTGTTTGTATATAAAGTATGTTCACATCAATTCATGTCTTCATACATGTACTTTGGATAATGATGTCCATCACAGTACACCATCATTGCTAACCCCCTGGCCCCTCTCTTCCCCTCCCACCCTTCTGCCCTATCGAGAGTTCATCTATTCCTCCCATGTTCTCCCTCCCTAACCCACAATGAGTCAGTCACCTTATATCAGAGAAAAGGTTTGGAATTTGCTTTTTGGGGATTGGCTAAATTCACTTAGCATTATCTTCTCCAACTCCATCCATTTACCTGCAAACGCCATGATTTTATTCTTTTATTGCTGGTAATTTGAGTTCTCTCTCCTCCTCTTCATTAGCGTGGCTAAGGGTCTATCAATTTTATTTATTTTTTTCAAAGAACCAACTTTTTGTTTTGTCTATTTTTTCAAATTTTTTGGTTTCGATTTCATCTCATAATTATTTCCTGTCTTCTACTACTTTTGCTGTTGACTTGTTCTTTTTCTAGGGCTTTGAGATGTAATGTGAGGTCATTTATTTGTTGACTTTCTCTCCTTTTAAAGAATGAACTCCATGCAATAAACTTTTCTCTTAGTACTGCTTTCATAGTGTCCCAGAGATTTTAATATGTTGTGTTTATGTTCTCTAAGAATTTTTTAATCTCCTCCTTGATGTCTTCTGCAACCCACTGTTCATTCAGTAGCATATTGTTTAGTCTCCAGGTGTTGGAGTAATTTTTGTTTTTAATTTTGTCATTGATTTCCAATTTCATTCCATCGTGATCTGATAAAATGCATGGTAGTATCTCTACTTTTTTGTATATGCTAAGAGTTTCTTTGTAGCATATTATATGGTCTATTTTACAGAAGGATCCATGTGCTGCTAAGAAACTGTATCTGCATGATGCAGGTTCAAATATTCTCTATATGTCAGTTAAGTCTAAGTTATTGATTGTATTATTGAGATCTATATTCAACGTTTGTTTGGAAGATGTATCCAGTGGTGACAGAGGTGTGTTAAAGTTAACCAAGATTATTGTGTTGTGATCAGTTTCACTCTTGAACTTGAGAAGAATTTGTCTGATGAGCATAGCTGCACCACTGTTTGGGGTATATATATTTATGATTGTTATGTCCTGCTGGTGTATGGTTCCCTTGAGTAGTATGTAATGTCCATCTTTATCCCTTTTGATTACCTTTGGCTTGATGTCTACTCTGTTTGATACTAGGATGGAAACCCCTGCTTGCTGCTGCAGTTCATGTGAGTGGTATAACTTTTCCCAACCTTTCACCTTCAGTCTCTGTTTTTGTTATCAGATGAGTCTCCTGGAGGCAACATATTGTTGGGTCTTTTTTTTTTAATCCAATCTCCTAGCCTATGTCTTTTGATTGGTGAGTTTAAGTCCTTAACATTCTGGGTTATTATTGAGACATGATTTGTATTCCCAGCCATATTGTTTATTTTTATTATTTAACTTGATATTCTTCTTTAAATTCTTTTAACTTTTGCTTATTATGGAAAGTTTTTATTTCATCTTCAAATCTAAAGCTTAATTTTGCTGGATACAAGATTCTTGGTTGGTACCCATTTTCTTTCAGAGCTTGATACATGTTGTTCCAGGATCTTCTAGCTTTTAGGGACTATGTTGAAAAGTCTGCTGTTATCCTAATTGGTTTTCCCCTATATGCAATCTGATTCCTTTCTATCATGGCTTTTCCCAAAAGGATGCTTATTAGGCAAGCAATAACCCAGAACTTATAGAAGAGATGAGAGGAAAAGAAGTCAACTGAAAATGGAGGAATAAAGTATAAAAAAATAAGAAACAAAGAAGTTAAAAGAAAAAGGGGGAGTGTCAGTGTAGGACTCCTGGCTACTGGTCCAAGCAGGTCCTCCAAGTGCCCGAGTAGGACCATCAGCATTAGCACCCATGCAGGACACCTGGCTGCAGCCCACCTACAGGATCCAGCTGCCATTCCCGTGTGGACCCCCCATCTACCAATGTGGGGCTTCCCCAGTGGCCTTCATCTTGGGGCACTGCAACCACTGCCACAGTCCCCTACATGAAGTAGCCTGTACCTGGGGACACTACACTGGGTCTGGTGACAGCCACAAGACTGCATGCCACAAAGCTGTGTCTCTGAACACGCCTCTCAATGCCACCACCTGGCCCCACCCCACCCAACCCAACACCCCATTGCTAAAAGCAGCCGCCTACATCTTGGGACACCATTCTTGCCATCTTTAATTGGGGCAACGCCCAGCTTGGAACACGGGCTGGAGCTTAGAAACAATATCAAGGTAACCCAAAATTGTACCCCTAACCCAGCACAGTTCCTGCAGCTAGTGGCCATTCGGTAGCTCGCAAAACTGGGTGGCAAAACCAGGTCCTGAACTGCCCAATATAAAACAGCTCTCCAAAGGAGATCCTGGGTCCAATAAGTGGTATACCCTACCTCCAGGAGCTACGCTCCTGACACCAACACTCCCACCCTAGTAACCTTCACCATCCTGAGGGTAGAGATACCAGCAAACACAGACGACCCTATTAGATGAGAAGAGAAGTTGGAAAGATACTGATCTCCAACAAAAACAATCTTTGTATCTATCTTCGAAACTTTTTTCCTCTCTTTTCACATCCCCAACATTTGTGAAATCAAATACTTTTCATGAGTTAGGCTACTGAGGACTGGGATATCTGAATAGTACATTACAGTGATATTGTATATTCTTTTACCTCCTATTTTTACATTTTTATTTTTCTTAATATTCAAGTTTCTTTGTTTTTTGCACTCTACTGTCTTCCCACTTACTTGTCTCCCCAAAAACATCACATTCTGTCTCTTCTCTTGCTAATAACCAACCTCTTTAGATTCCTCTTGCACACTTTCTAAGATTTAATAACCATATCCTCACCTCCTACCCCCAGCATCTCATCCTACACCTCACCCCCAGTTCTTTGTCCAACATCAGAAACGGTAGGCCCTTTTTACAAACCTACTGTTTATAATATAGATGATAATTCAACTTACTATTTCTGTATATTGTGACAAAATCATAAACATATTAATAGCAGCTATTTGACTTAAGGCTGTATATTGTTTGTATTGGGATCTGTTTACATTATTCTCCCCATTAAAGGAGAGGTCCTAGAAACCTGCAGGGACACTGTAAGCCTATAAGATAAAAACTGTAATGCTTTGGATCCCCAGTCCTAGAAGAGAATACACACGAACAACATGAAAAAACAAGGGAAGAAAGTGCCCCCACCAAACCAAGATATTATATTATTAGAATCCATGGCCAGCAAAACAGAAGAAATGACAGAGAAATGCAGTTCAGGATGCACATAATTAAAATGTTCTGTGAATTAAAGGATGATACAAGAGAGCAAATACAGGCAGTAAAAGATCATTTTGATAAAGAGCTACAGAAGCAAACATAGGAAGCAAAAATTACTTCAGTAAGGAAACAGAGATTCTGGAAAAAAAAACAACAAACAGAAATCCTTGAAATGAAAGGAACAATAAACCAAATTAAAAACTCAACAGAAAGCATCACCAACAGATTAGATCACTTGGAAGACAGGATCTCAGACAATGAAGACAAAACATATAATCTTGAAAAGAATGTTGAACACACAGTGGAGATGGTAAGAAACCATGAGTAGAACATTAAAGAATTACGAGATAACATAAAAAGACCAAATTTCAGAATTATTGGGCTAGAGGAAGGCATAGAATTCCAAACCAAATGAATGAACAATCTATTCAATGAAATAATATCAGAAAATTTTCCAAATACAAAGAATGAATTGGAAAAATCAAATAAGAGGCTTACAGGAAACCAAATATACAAAATCACAACAGATCCACACCAAGGCACATTATAATGAACATGCCTAGCATACAGAAAAGGACAGAATTTTAAAAGCCACAAGAGAAAATAATCAGATTACATATAGGTAGAAACCAAATAAAATTTTTCAACTCAGACCCTGAAAGTAGAAGATTCTGGAACAACATATACTAAGCTTTGAAGAAAAATGGATGCGAACCAAAAATCTTACATCCAGCAAAATTGATCTTTAGATTTAATGACAAAATAAAAACCTTCCATGATGAACAAAAGTTAAAAGAATTACAACTAGAAAGCCTTCACTATAGAACATCCTTAGCAAAATATTCTATGAGGAGGAAATGAAAACAACAATGAAAATCAGCAAGGGGAGGTATTACACTAAAGGAAATAAATCAAAGAAGAAACCAAATGAAGTTAAATACCAAAAATAAACAAATATGTGCGGGGGTTGTGCTCAGTGGCAGAGCTCTTGCCTAGCATGTGTAAGGCACTGGGTTCGATTCTCGGCACCACATATAAACCTAAATGTCAAACTCACCAATTAAAAGACATAGATTGGATTTTTAAAAAAGACTCAACAATATGCTACCTCTAAGACACTCATCTCATAGAAAAAGACATCCACAGGCTGAAGGTGAAAGACTGGGAAAAAACATACCACTCACATGGACTGCAGAAACAAGCAATTATTCCATTCTCAGTTAATCAAAAGGAATAAAGATGGACTTTTCATACTGCTTAAGGGAACCATACATCAACAAGGCATAACAATTATAAATATATGTACCCCAAACAACGGAGCATCTACATTCATCAAAGAAACTCTTTTTATGTTCAAGAGTCAAATAGAACTCAACACAATAATTCTGGGTGACTTTAACACACCTCTTCACCCCTGGATAGATCTTCCAAACTAAACAAAGAAACTACAGAACTCAATAATACAATCAATGACTTAGACTTAACAGACACATATACAATATTTCATCCATCAAAATACACTTTTCTTCTCAGCAGCACTTGGATACTTCTCTAAAATAGACCATATGTTATGGCACAAAGCAACTCTTAGCAAATACAAAAAAACAAAGCTACTACCCTGAATTCTATCAGATCATAATCGAATAAAATCAGAAGTCAATTACAAAATAAAAAATAGAAGCAACTCCAACACCTGGAGACTAAATAATATGTTATTGAGTAAACAATGGGTTGCAAAAGACATCTAAGAGGAGATTAAAAATTTCTTAGAGGTAATTGAGAACACTTATACAACATATTGAAAACTCTGGAACACTATGAAGGCTGTTCATTACATGGAGTTTACTCCTTAAAAGAAAAAGTCAACAAATAAACAACTTAACATTGCATCTCAAAACCCTAGAAAAAGAAGAATAAATCAACAGCAAAAGCAGAACACAGGAAATAATTAAAATCAGGGCTGAAATCAATAAAACTGAAACAAAAGATTCAATTGAAAAAATTAACAAAAAGTTGGTTCTTTGAAAAAATAAATAAAAGTAACAAACCTTTAGACATGATAACAAATAGAAGGAGAGAGAAAACTCAAATTACTAACATCCATGATGGAAAAGGAAACATCATGACAGACACTGCAGAAATAGAAAAGATAATTAGAAATTATTTTGAAAATTTATACTCTAATAAAATAGAAAATATCGAAGGTATTGACAAATTTCTAGAGTCTCATGATTTGCCCAAACTGAATCAGGATGATATACTACAAGTTAAATAGACCAATTTCAAGCAATAAAATAGAAGTTGCCATCAGAAGCCTACCAACCAACAAAAGCCCAGGACCAGATGGATACACAGCTGAGTTTTTTACAAGACCTTCAAAGAAGAACTAATACCAATACTCCTCAAATTATTCCATGAAATAGAAAAAAGAACACTTACAAACTCATTCTATGAGGCCAATATCACCCTGATAACAAAACCAGGCAAAGGCATATCAAAGAAAGAAAACTTCATACCAATATCTCTAATGAACATAGATACAAAAATTCTTAATAAAATCCTGGCAAATAGAATACAAAAACATATCAAATAGATAGTGCACCATAATCAAGTGAGGTTCATCGCAGGGATGCAAGGTTGATTCAACATACAGAAATCAATAAATGTAATTCATGACATCATTAGACTTAAAAGAATCATGATCATCTCAATAAATGCAGAAAAAAAAAACACTTGACAAAACACAGCATCCCTTGGTGTTCAAAATACTAGAAAAACTAGGGATAATAGGAACATATCTCAACATCATAAAGGCTATCTATGCTAATAAGCCTCAGGCCAACATCTTTCCAAAAGGAGAAAAATTCAAAGCATTCCCTCTAAAAACTGGAATAAGATAGGGTTACCCTCTTTCACCACTCTATTTAACATAGTTCTTGAAACTCTAGTCAGAGCAATTACACTGGTGAAAGACATTAAAGGGATATGGATAGGAAAAGAAGAACTCAAATTAGCACTATTTGCAAATGTTTATTCTATACCTAGAAGATCCAAAATATTCCACCAGAACACTTTTAGAATTAATAAGTGAATGCAGCAAAGTAGGATATAAAATCAACACCCATAAATCAAAGGCATTTCTGTACATCAGTGACAAGTCCTTTGAAAGAGAAATTAGGAAAACTACTCCATTTACAATAGCCTCAAAAAAAAAAATGAAATGTGAATCAACAAAAAAGGTGAAAGACCTCTTCAACAAAAACTACAGAATGCTAAAGAAAGAAATTAAAGAAGACTTTAGAAGATGAAAATATCTACCTTGTTCTTGGATAGGCAGTATTAATATTGTCAAAATGATCATACTACTAAAAGCACTATACAGATTGAATGCAATTCCAAAAGCCCATCGACATTCCTCACAGAAATAGAAAAAGCAATCATGAAATTCATCTGGAAAAGTAAGAGATCCAAAATAGCTAAAGCAATCCTTAGCAAGAAGCATGAAGCAGGTGACATCATGATACCAGACATTAAACTGTACTACAGAGCAACTATAACAAAAATGGCATGCTATTAGCACCAAAATCAACTTGTAGACCAATGGTACAGAATAGAGGACACAGAGACAAACCTACACTTATCTTGGGCTAAGGCTGTACCTCATTGGTAGAGTGCCTTCCTTGCATTTGTGAGGCACTGGGTTCGATCCTCAGCACCACATAAAAATAAAGATATTGTGTCCAACTACAACTAAAAAAAGCTTTAAAAAAATACACTTATCTCATATTAGACAAGACACCAAAAACATATTGGATAGCCTATTCAAAATATGGTGCTGAGAAAACTGGAAATCCATATGCAACAAAATGAAATTAAGCCCTGATCTCTCACCATGCACAAAACTCAATTCAAAGTCAATCAAGGACCTAGGAATTAAACCAGAGACAATGCGCCTAAGATAAGAAATCTTCATCATGTCGAATTAGGTCCCGACTTCCTTAATAAGACTCCTATAGTGCAAGAAATAAAATCAAGAATCAATAAATGGGATAGAGTCAAATTAAAAAGCTTCTTCTCAGCAAAAGAAACAATCAGTGAGGTAAATAGCCTACAGAATGGGAGAAAAATTTTATTACATGAACATCAGAACAAAAAAATCTCAACACCCCAAAAACAAATAATCCAATCAATAAAATAAATAGATAACCCAATCAATAAATGGGCCAACCTGAACAGACACTTCTCAGAAGATGACATACAATCAATCAACAAATATGAAAAAATGTTCAACATCTCTTGTAATTAGAGAAATGCAAATCAAAACTACTCTATGATTTCATTTCACTCCAGTCAGAATGGCAGCTATTAAGAAGACAAACAACAAAGAGTGTACGTGATGATATGGGTAGAAAGGCACACTCATACGCTGCTGGTGGGACTGCAAATTATCCAACAAATATGAATAGCAGTATGGAGATTCCTTAGAAAACTTGGAATGGAACCACCATTTGACCCAGCTATCCCACTCCTCAGTTTATACCCAAAGGACTTAAAAACAGCAAACTAAAGTGTAACAGCCACATCAACGTTTACAGCAGCACAATTCACAATAGCTAAATTGTGGAACCAACCTAGATACCCTTCAATAGATGAATGGATAAAGAAACTGTGGTATATATACACAATGGAATATTACTCAGCATTAAAAAATAAAATCACAGCATTTGCAGGTAAATAGATGAAGTTGGAGAATATTATGCTAAGTGAAGTAAGCCAATCCCCCCCCCCAAAAAAATGCCAAATGTTTTCTCTGATATGAGGATGCTGATCCATAATAGGGATGGGCAGGGGTAGCATGGGAAAAATAAAGGAACTTTAGATAGGGTAAAGGGGAGGGAGTGAAAGGGAGTAGACAGGGAGGTAAGAAAGATGGTGGAATGCAATAGACATCATTACCCCAAGTATATGTATGAAGACACGAATGGTGTAACTCTACAACCAGAGACAAGAAAAATTGTGCTCTATATGTGAACTATGAATTGAAATAAATAAAAGATGAGAAAAAAACTTAAAAATTCTGTGAGTCTGTTTGCCCCTCCAATATTGCAGATGTCTATGTAACTAAGTGAATGAACTAGTAAGTATATAAAGACATTTTTCTTTCAATTAGGATGTGAAAAATTGAGAGACAGCAGTAACATCAAGAATTACCTAATTACCTGAGGGTAATTAAAAATTTTAAAGTAAAAAAGTTTAAAGTATAAACATAGAAATAATATAAATCATGATAAAAATAAATAAAATCAATCTAAAAACATGTGCTTTTCTCTAGATTTTAAATGACCACCTTCAGCTACATTCAAATAAATACACTAACTCACAGTAGGTACGATTATCTGCATTTTGTATATAACAGGGCATAACTACACTACACCATCCATCAGATTTAATGCAAAGTAATCTAAAGTACCCAGGGCTTAATAATATCCAATTTTTAATATGTAAACAGAATTGTTTTTTGGTGGGGGTACCAGGGATTGAACTCAGGGGCACTCAACCACTGAGCCACATCCCCAGCCCTATTCTGTATTTTATTTAGAGACAGGGTCTCACTGAATTGCTTAGCACCTCGCTGTTGCTGATGCTGGCTCTGAACTCACAATCTTCCTGTCTCAGCCTCCAGAGTTGCTGGGATTACAAGAATGAGCCACCATGCCTGGCTTGTAAACAGAATTTGGATAATATATTCTACAAGCAAGCACTTTCATAATATATGATAAATGTATATTTATAATTGGAAAACAAAAAGTAAAATATTCCATAAACTATCCAAAACTTACACCGGTGTTCCATTTCTACATGTGTTCTTATAAATAAAACCATATATAAATACAAAAGATTCTGCGAGTATTTTTCAAATTCTTAAGTATCACATTTTTCTGGACATTAATTTTATTAGTGTTAAATTCTACCACAAATACAATTCTTAAAAGTCATTCTTTAAAACAATATCTTTCTTTGAGAAATTTTTTCTACCTTCATATAACCATTTTTCAAAAATCTCTAAAAATTATAAGTTCTATAACCATACAGAATCTAACTTATACATACAAAAAATGTGTTGCTTAATTCAAAGTGATAATACTTAGCTTCAATAATACTTAGCTTTTAATATTCTGTTATCTGATACTTCATAGAGTAAATGTAGAACAAGTCAGAAAGATTGTATTCAATATGAATGAGCATATATGATCTATAAAAATGTCCATTTTTCATGCATTTCAAATTTTTCCCCTCAAGAAAAGAAAGCAAGCTAAATTACCTTCTTTTAAAATTATACAATAGCCAATACCAGATACTCTAAGACTAGGATTAAATGATTATTGCTATAAAAGGGAATAATATATACGATTCAGATTTTTCAATTCTCCTCGATCCAAACTGCTTTAATTCTTTATAAGAGATCTTTATTCCAGCAATAAAAATTAGAAGTTCTGAATTCTTTTACAAAAGATATTTCAGTTTATCAACAATTTAGGTCAGATCACTCTACCACCACCCAATGGCATATAACTATGTAAAGTCAAATATGATAAGGAAACACTAATGAACATAATTACCTCAGCTTTTCTAAACCACATAAACTTTCACAAACAAAACACCAAGCAAACCAATTAAGAATATAAATATCGACGTGGGAAAACAGCTCAGTTGGTAAAGTGCTTGCCTCACATGCACAAGGCTCTGGGTTCAATCCCAAGCACCACAAAAAAAAAATACACACACACACACACACACACACACACACACACACATATATATTTCAGAATAATAAAAACAAACTACTAAATAATTTGAAGTATGAATCTAAGAAGTACTAACTCTAGCTCATAATTAGAGCATTGTAACTATGTGGTGATGTGCTTTTATCCTCTGATAGTGCTTACCTTTTCAGAATTTGTAAAAACATCAGATTTCAATTCTCCATCTAGAAACTCATTAAAATATTTCATCAATTTCTGAGCTTCCACTGCCCGTTGTCTAGGCGTGTTTACCCCCTCCAACTGGTCTCCAAGGTGACACACTTTGGTTGCTACATAGCTAATGTGCTCATCTAGTTCTTGGAAATGTTGGAAGGCAACCTAGGAAAAATGTGCATAAGCATAAAATACAATCAGAGAACTCACTTTATAAGTTAAGACATATCAAAAGTAAACTACCAGCTAATGGCATAATGGTAAGAGTATTTGCCTGGATAGTGCAAAGTCCTGGGTTTGATCCCCACCACGGTAAATAAATTTTTATTTATAAAAATAAAACCAAGAAAAATTAAATTAACAATAAATAATATAAATCATGTATTGATTATATAAATATAATTTACAATTTATGAACTTATTTATAAAAATAAAGCCAACAAAAACTAAATTATTGATCTCACCACTACTCTCTAACTTATGAACTAAAGATAACATAGAAATTATGAAGTCTACAAAACTAATTCATACTCATTATGATGACATGATTTGAAAACCTTGTTTTTTTAAAACATGTTGCAAACTTTTACCCTTTTACTATTATAATAACCATATTTATTATAAATATACTAGTTAATTAACAAAAGCAAATCCACTTATTCATCCTGTTTAACAGAGCACCTGATATCATATAAAGCTATCAAGTAATGATTTTGAGAAAAAAGAACCAAGTACAAAAGGGAACAGATGTTTGAAAAAAACCCTCTTGAAAAGATTAAAAAATATGTCAGGGGTAAAAGATATTGGTTAAAAATAAAATATTTAGGGACTGGGTTTTGAGGATTAAATAAATAAATACATGAAGTATACTTAGAATAATATCTAATACAGAAAGTCCTCAGTAAATGTTTAAAGCTTTTTTCCCTTGAATTTTAGCCTATGAATGAATAGTTCAGCTGGTAGATCACTTGCCTCGCATGCATAAGGCCCTGGGATCAATCTCCCGCACCACCAAAAATAAATAAATAATTAAATATTTAACACCTAACTTTAAATATTTAAAAAAGTGATACTAATATCTATAGTAAAATTGTCCTTTTCAGTTCTGAAAACATGAAAGACAATAGCAATTACTTTAAGGCAAAGGTAAATTACTTCCCAGAATGTTGATTCCCTTCTCCCCAGGATACACTGATTGTCCTGTGGCAGATGAAAACTATGTGCAATGAATGTCTTTAAACTGCCAAAAGTAGAATTGTTGATAACTCAATGTGGTACTTTCATTTGTAGGCTAACATTCAAGGGGAAAAAAGCTTTAAACATTTACTGAGGACTTTCTCTGTATTAGATACTATTCTAAGTATACTACATGTATTTATTTATTTAATCCTCAAAACCCAGTTTACAAATAGAAAATGGAGGGACACAGAAACTAAACTGCTTTCTTGAGATTACACAGCTAAGTATCAAGGCTGCAACTGAGACTGGTTACAAAATTGTGTGCTTTATTAAAACTATTTCAATTACCAAAGGAAAACTACATTAAGAATATTTGGAAATTGCCACCAAAACTACTTAAAAACACATTTCCTATCTTATTTAAGTTACTGACTTTATTAATTATTTTCTCACAGCCATATATACAAAAGTGATAGAATCTAAATAAATGAAATTTTACCAGAAATCAGTTTGCTAATCCCAACGCCCAAACGACCCCTGGGAGGCAGCAAAGTTCAACAATGTTCCTCAAAATGCACTTGGAAAAGAAAATCGAATTCCAAATTAGGCCCAGCTTATAAAGGGATTCAGAGATTTCATATTATTAATTCAAAGGCCTAAGAGTGATTAAGATGCTTGACTGGGCGCAGTGATGCCTCAGCAGCTCAGGAGGCTGAGGCAGGAGGATTACAAGTTCAAAGCTAGCCTCAGCAACTTAGTGAAGCTCGGAGCAACTTAGGGAGACCCTATCTCCAAATAAAAAATTAAAAGGGCTGGGTATGTGGAACAGTGGTTAAGTGCCCCTGGGTTTAATTCCTGGTACTCCCCCAAAAAGATGCAGCTTGGTTTCCTTAACCCTAAGGCCAGTCTAGTGCTTTGGTTTTATTCCAAAATGGATAGAGGAAAAGTTTTCCACCCACCCCCTTCTCCCATAATTACTCCAATGAATTCTCACTGAGGCATACACTTCATTATTTTTGTGATACTTCCTAGACCGGGTTTCTACTAGGAAAAACCTGATCCAGGCCTGATATTTGTTTGGTGGTATTACTTTGGTTTGCAATTAAAGAGAACAGAAATGACTACCTAAATATCCATTCTAAGAGTCTCCAAAAGTACAGGTCTACCAAGAAGTAATTCTTGATTACATTATCAAAGGTAGAGCAAGGGAGTACACTAAACTGTACACCACTCCATCTTGAAAAGGGAGTACCATGATCCCAAACCAACATTCAGTAGCAAGCCAATGTCAAGAGTATATGATAACAATTCATGAATATTTTACCCAGTGGGACCACACAGGTAGAGAGAAACATCAACGGTTGTTATAATTCAACTTGACTTGTTTAAGAGCTTAGAACTGAAAGGAAATAAAGATTTTTGGGCTATATAAATGATTCATTGTGTAGCTAAATGTTTACCTGATTGCTTTTCTGGAGTTCTTGTACCTTCTTGGCAAACTCCTTTGCTTCCTTCTGACACTGCTGCTCTAATTTCTCTACTTTCCTTTGAATCCTTTCATCCATTATCTGGAGTTCTTGAATATGATTTACAAATTCTTCTAATAATCTAATAGAGAAAATTAGAACATGAATCAATCTACTATTATCAATCAAGAAGAAATGACTGATTCATTTATAATTTTAAGGAAAATTTTAGAGTTTTTTGACAGGAATGATCATGTTAATTTTCTCTTAACATATCTTGGTAGGAATTTCTTCAATCTATAGATGGAGTCTTCCTGCAATGTCATAATTTCTTCTTTGCTTTATCTAGTCACATAACTTTCCAAAAAACAAGACATTTGAAAATATAGCCAGTTTTTATTAACTTTTCAATGAGGTGAATGCAAACCTTACTCAGATCCCCATTAAGCTTTCAGAATAGAAACAAATTTTATAGCTTATTTACAACATCCAAGAAGGTAATTGCACAATACTATTATTCATTCCAGCGTTCAGTTACTTTGTTTCTCCAATTTACTTAAAAGAACATGTTGATCATGTTTTTATTTATAAATAAAAATAAAACAATCCTTTCTAATTTATTACTAATTAAAGAAAATATTAAATTTGTATTCTCAATAAAATTCCTTCCCTTATGAGAGTTAAAGTACTTCCCTAAAATAAAAGGAACATAAAAATTTGAAAAACACAATTTCAACTTCTGATGTATCTTTTGGAGACCAATTTTTTTGTTGTGGTGGTGGTGGTGATACTACAGATTGAATCTAGAGACACTCTACCAATGAGTTATATCCCTCTGCTCTTTCTAATCTTTATTTTGAAACAGGATCTCACTAAGTTGCCCAGGCTGGCCTGGAACTTGCATTCCTCTTGACTCAGCCTCACAAGGAGCTAGGATTTCAGACATGCACCACCAGCACAACAAATTCTTTGTCAAAATGTATTATTTTTAGCAAAGAATGGTAGGGGCATCTTTTAACTAATATCTTTTTATATAAGTGCTGGATTCCAAGAGTCATCTCTATCTAAATACAAATTTGTAGTACTAGATTGGGGCTATGCAAAAAAGAAAAACACTTTTTTATTTCACCTCTTAGGATCAAAAGCTTCAGGTCCACCTCTAGAACCTCCGCCTGGGGTTCTCCATACAAGACGTTCAATATACTCATCTGCCACGAAAGGCTCCTGGTTTATAAAATAAATATGTTTTAATAAAGTTTCATAGAAAATGACAATATTATTTACACATACTAAAAAAGACTCCACTATGTTAGAACTTAAAATGGAATTGCATTAGTATTTGTCCATATTATAAAAATGCACTAAGTTCTTTTAATTAAAAAAAATCTTCAACAATTAGAATAAACTGCTTAATGAAAATTAAAATATTAAAATATTAGAGCAATATTAACAATCAATTGGAACAACCCAACAGAAGATAAGCAAAGGACATAAACAGGCAATTTTATAGGCCAAAAAATGAAATATGCAACTTTACTAATGATCAATAAGGTCAAACATCACTTTTTTTAAACCTCACTTTTAACATTATACAATGCAGGAAAAGGTGAACTGAAATCAGTACTCTCATTATTATTAGAAATGTCAACAGGTATAATCTTTTTAGAGGACTATTAGTATTTGGTAATATTATCAGTGCTAAGAATGACAAGCAAGTTTGCTTTTAAAATTCTAAGGGAAAAGCATATATGAAAAAAAATCTTTGGTAAGTTGTTGATTGTACATTATTATATGTAATACTAAAAAACTGTTTACATAAATATTCAACAAAGCCATTACTGGCAAACCTCTTGGAAGAAAAACTATGCTCCTATTAAAATCATGTAAAATAACATTTAATGAAATAAGAAAAACATCCTAACACAATATCTGATGAAAAAAGCAGAATACTCAATATTTTAATAAACATGTATTATTTTTAGCAAAAAATATTAGAGCAGAAGGCACAGTCAAAAAGTAAACACTCTAATATTTATTATTAGCAGACAACAATTTTTAGACTATTCCACATTAACTTATACACTTTCACACTACCTTTTTCATGAAAATATCATATATTGCTTCCCCTTTAGCATATAACTTAAACTTGTAGCAGTAGATAGTATCTGTAAAATTTTTCATTTTTAAAATATTTTTTTGATTGTACATGGACACAATAGCTTTATTTTTATTTATTTCTTTTTATATGGTGCTGAGGATCAAACCTAGTGCCTCACACATGCTATGCAAGTGCTCTACTACTGAGTCACAACTCTAACCCCTAAATATCTCATTTTTAAATTGTACTTTAAATTTCATTGTTTTAAATAAAATGTTTTAAATAAAAACATTTTTACTGATAAGCATTCATTAAACAAAAAAAAAAAATTTCCTATGCCAAGCATTCTGTCAGGCTTTAGAATAAAAAGATATATAAAACACAGAATGTACCCTGAGGAAACTAACTCATGGCCTAATTGGAGAAAGGAATATAAAGAATGAAATAATGAATGATAAATAAAATGTTTATAAATTTTACTATTAATACCCCTAAGTGAATTATTAGCTCAATAGGGAGATTGGGGGTAGAAGCAAGTTGTTCATTAATTTCACAAACATATACTAAACACTTACAAGATGCTGGGCACTGAGAATACAGATATGAATTCAATAGCCAGGATACCCTACAAAGCCCTATGGAAATGATCTAAGCAGGAATGCCAACTAAACAAGCAATCACAGAAGTAACACAGAAGAAACTAGGATAAAAATCGTGGCTAGAAAAGTGCTGAATGCTGTAACAGAATATAAAAGAGGAACAGAGGTAATGAGACTATGGGGAAGGACCAAAGAAGATTGGCCAGAAAAGGTGTTACGACAGGCAAACTCTGAGGAAGTCATGTTTAAACTGAGACATGAAATAAAAAGAAAAATCAGCCAGACAAACTTGGAACAAATAGTTTTCTAGAGCACTGAGAAAAAGGAAAAAGTAAGACAGTTCAACTCATTAGAGGAACTAAGAAGTAAACACAGACTAGATCACTGGTAAAATCTTGAGGGGGATGACAATTAAGATGAATAGATTACAATCATGTTCTTACCATCATCACACTGGAACTTGAGAGAATGGTTCACCAGTTTGATGTGATAAGAAGGAATAAGAGGATGAACTTCAGTTAGAATAAGAATAACCATCAGAATAAGATAGGAATGATATAAGAATAACCATTCACATCCATTGTCTTTTCCCCCCACTATGATGGTATTGGAGGTGTAACCCAGCATTATCTCATTTACTATTTTCAATAGGACTTTTAAGAAATGTCTTATTTTATCCCCACTTTATGATGAGGAAACTGAGATTTTGAGAGGTGCAAGAAGGTTTGGAGGAGAAATGATCGGGGAACATCCTGAACCTAATCAGTGAATCAATTCCTGATGGGATTAACTGAGTTGTGGCTGGAGGGGGTGGCGATGGAGAAGGTGATCCATTAGGGGTGTAGCTATGGGGTAAATATTTTGGATCTGGAGAGTAAGATCTCTCTCGGCTTCCAGATCGCCATGTGAGCTGCTTCCCTCAAGCCACACTCTTCCATCATGAGATTCAGCCTCACCTGCAGCCCCTGGGGAATGCAGCTGGCCTTCTATGAACTAAGACCTCTGAAACAGTGAGCCTTTATATAAACTTTTCCTCCTCTAATATTGTTCTTGTTGGTTGTTGTAGTCACAGCAGTGAAAAAGCTAACCAAAACACTATCTGATATAATCAAGACATAACCTGTAAACAAAATTACTAGCTACTTCAAAAATAAAAATTCAGTTTATCTGTAAGTATTGACATGCTTAAAAATGATAAGAATGAATTAATAAGATTAATTAATGAGAATGAATTAGATATCCATCCAAAATAAAATTTTTGATATCTTAAATTAAAATGACCTTATTTAGGAAACATATAATCATTTAGATAATCACACTTCTTGCTTACCTTACTTCTCCTGAAGTCAAAAATTTGATGTGTGTATAACAATCTTTATTTTGCATATATAAATTGAGAAGTATTAACTCAGGATAAAGGAATTTATGTTTAAAGCTACTCAGAACTTTAGAAAGTAAGCTAATCAAAAAATTTCAGAAAAACCTGTCTGGGCACACACCTGTAATGTCAGCAACTCTGGAGGCTGAGGCAGGAGGATTACAAGTTTGAGGCCTGCCATAGCTAATTTGAGATTCTGTCTCAAATTTAAAAATAAAAAGAACTGGGGATATAGCTCAGTGGTAGAGTACTCCGAAGATAAATCCCCAGTACACACACACAAAAAATAATTTTAGAAAACCTTAACGGCACATAAAACACAGTGATGATAAAATGATAATGAAAGCTCAAATTTCTAAGTGCTTACTATGTGCTGGGCATGTGCTTAGTACTTACACACTATATAGCATTCAATACCATGATAAGTAGTAAGTCCTACTAATACTGATTATTTTATAACTGTGATACAAAAAAGTAATTTAATACAAAACCACTGTGACTTACCAGATTCCAAGGCCCAAATCTTAACTATAGGCAAAATGAAGAGCTTTTTCTTTAAAAGAAGCTAAACTACTTTAGGAAGCAGTCAGTTCTTCCAAAAGTCCACAATACTTCCATTAAAAAACTTCATATAATAATCATGCTCTTGGGGCTGGGGATGTGGCTCAAGCATGCACGGGGCATGCCCTGGCATGCGCAGGGCACTGGGTTCGATCCTCAGCACCACAGAAAAATAAAGATGTTGTTCCACCGAAAAATAAAAAATAAATATTAAAAAATTTTCTCTCTCAAAAAAAATCATGCTCTTTTGCCCTATCTTTTCCTGGTTATAATTTTTTGTATCAATACTTAATAATTTTACCCAGGGGCACTTTACCACTGAGCTATATCCCCAAACCTTTTTATGTGTTATTTCTTTTTTAATTTTGTTTTTCGTTGTACATGGACACAATACCTTTACTTTATGTATGTATGTATGTATGTATTTATTTTTATGCAGTGCTGAGGATAGAAACCTCCTACGTGCTAGGCAAGCACTCCACCCTGAGCTACCACTGCAGCCCTTATATTTTATTTTGAAACAGGATCTTGCTAAATTAAGTTCTCATTAAGTTGCTGAGGCTGGCTTCGAACTTGTAATCCTCCTACCTCAGCTTCCCAAGTTGCTGGTATTATAGGCCTGTGCCATTGAGTCTAGCTAATCTAAGTTCTTATGTATTATTAATTTTATATTATTGAGTAGTTACAGTTCAATTAAACAAATTTATACTGTTCATCAATTTTGTGTCAGTTTTATTAAATGATATACACCCCAAAACTTAGAAATCAACAAATGTTACTGACAGCAAAAAATAATATTTTTATCATAAATACTTTGAAGTCTCTTGAATAAAGTAGTTCTTCATTCAATAAATGTTAAGAGCCTATTATATGTCAGAGACTATTCTAGATAACTGGAAAATGGTAGAGAAGGACAGAAAATTTCTGCTCCTAGTAGAAGATAGCCACAATCGAACAGAAAAAATGATAAGGCAATAAGAACCATGAAGAAAACTAAAAGGGACACAGAATGATGGATAAGCATGGGATTATTTTTGCTAGAAGTATCAAGGAAAAAATTTATAGGAAAATAAATTTTGAACAAAAGCTTGTATGCAGCTAAGAAAGAAGCCATCAAGGGAAGAATACACCATACACAGGAGTATGCAAGAAATGACAAACAGCCTGTGTGATTAAAACTGAGTGATTGAAGGGGAGAAGAGGTGTGAATGACATCAAGAGCTAGGGTCCAGAGTTTGTACTAAGATCTTAGGATATCCTATGATATATTCTCTGTTGTTAAATGAAGAAAAGTCCAGATTATGAAGAGAAAGAATCCTGAAATATGTTGGCAAATATACACAGTAATGATTTTTCTATTCTTTCTCCCAAAAGGAGTTACAATCATTTACTCTAGTACACCAGGGAATGGGAAAATGAACATTTTGAGGTATGCTGGATTGATTGACCTAAAGCATCATGGATCTTGTTTGAGTGAGGACACATGGATACTATGTAATAAGCAGATTCCTGACCAAGGTTGAACAGTCCATTGGTCCAACAGGCCCATGACCCACCTACAGACCATTTTCCCAATCTCCAAATGTATAACAGGAATAGATATATTGGATGGCTGATGCAACTCTAACAGTGTGTACTTGGTCTATACAGTAAGAGTTATTATAGTGAGGAAGCCGAAGTCAAAGTCCATACACTGTCTCTCTCCAGCAAAAGTAGTTAATTAAATTGTACTGCAGAAATTAATGCTACCTTTAAGGATCTAATGCACAAATTAACACATTTTTCTTAAAGGACCAGAGAGTAAATACTTTTAAGATTGTGGACCACACTGTCTGTTACAATCATTAATCTCTGCCATGGTGGTATAAATGCAATCATAGTCAATACATAAACAAACACGCATGAATATGTCCCATTACCACTTTACAAGGAAAGAGGTTCCTGGGAAGATAGTGGAATAGGAAATAAGAGAAATATGTTTTCATACATAGACAAGAAATATACTGTCAGAATCTGTCTGGTGCTATTTTAGAACTCTGAAGGAGACTATTGAAGGCTTATAACTTCCCAAGAGAAAGTTCAGACAGCAAAATATGGTTAATTTCTGTAAGTTTGGCTTCTTGGCACAGTAGCTCCACCTCCAGGCCCTTAGGAGATAGCTGTGCATTTACTGCTAAACAACCCACACTCAGTTGCAGAAGCCAGAGTGGACACAAAAAGCCATCCAATCTCTGACTATAGCTTCTGATCAAAGAGGTACACAAGAGCTTGTGGCCATTATTTTTGTTACACCTCTGCACACTTCTGCAAGCCCTTCTCCCACGGGATAGAGTGACTTCCAGAGGATTTAAATGGCTGACACTCTTTTTAAAATTTCTTTCTTTATTTTTCTCTTTCTCTCCTTTGTGGAGTCAGACATAGTCACAAGGCAGCCATGGGCTGTGTGTGTAAGCTGTGGGCATTTTGAGCACATGAGCTGACTGGGCTGACTTTGCTGCTCTGTTTGGGCTGTGCACGTATGTGTCCTTTTGGCTCACTCTGCCTTTTGATCCCACACAGCACCTGAGATAGGTGTGACTTGCCAAGATGTCAATCATTCTACTGACCACAAAGCTAAACTCAATCCCCTGAAACCTGACCCTTTGCCTTATTTGGAAAGAACATTCCATCAAACCCTCCCTTTGTATGCCCCCTATAAAAATAAAGAATCCCCATGCAAGCTCTCTCTTTCCAACAGACCCCTAAGGTCGAGAGCTGTCACTGGACCCTAAGAAAAAGGTACTCTCTGTGTCTGTGTGTAATTATTTTGTGCCAACCCAAACTGACCTGGAGTGACCCTGAATGATTTAGTCATGTTGCAGCAAGACATTAAGGAGCAAGACATTCAAAAACAACTACACTTACAGGGGAAATTAGAAAATGTTCCCAGGGAAAAGTACATGAAGAGAAAATCTAGGAAGACCTTAAGTTTTTATCTCAGGCTGACCTTCACAAGCCACAATAATTAAAACAAACAAAAACAACTATGTAACAAGGACCAGCAAAACTGGGAAAGGTGAGGACTGTTATTTCCAGAGTTATTAGACTATTAGATTCAAATGTCCAGTTTTAAACAAAATAATCACAAGGCATACAAAGTAATAGAAAAACAAGGCCTTTTCAAAGAAAAAAGATATCAACAAATACTGTCCTTGAGAAAGACCCAATGACAAATCTGCTAGTCAAAAACTCTGAAACAATTGTCTTAAAGATATTCAAGGAAATGAGGACAAATGTGGAGAAAGTCAAAAAATGATACATAAACAAAATCCCAATAGATTAACAAAAACAAAAACTAAAAAGAAATTCTGAGACTAAAGAGTATAACTGAAATGAAAAATTAAGTAGAGGGACCCAAAGCCAGATTTCAACAAGCAAAGGAAAGAATCAGGGAACCTGAAGATAGTACAATGGAAATTACTGAGTCTGAGAAACAAAGAGAAAAAAAGACTGAAGAAGAGTGAACAGACCCCATCAAGTGGACCTATATACACATTGTGGAAGTTTCAGGAGAAGAGATGAAGAACGGGGTCAAGAAAATATTTGAAGCAATAATGGCTGAAGATTTCTCAACTAAAAAACATTAATATAAACACACAAGAAGTTTAATGAACTATGTAAGATGAAATCATAGAGATCCACATCAAGACAGATTACAATCAATCTTTCAAAAGAAAAAAGGTGGCACACACCTGTAATTCCAGCAACTTAGGAGGCTGAGACAGTAGGATAATAAGGCCAGCCTCAGCAATTTAGTGAGTGCCTAAGCAACTTGGCAAGAGCCTGTCTCAAAAGAAAAAAATTTTAAAAAGGGCTAGGATGTAGCTCAGTGGTAAAGTGCCTCTTAGTTCAATCCCTAATACCAAAAAACAAAACAAAACAAAAAAAAAAACAAAAAACAATACCACCACCACTCAGGAAAGCAGCATAAAATAAGTGACTTGTCATATAATAGGGATCCTCTATAAGATTATCAGCAGGTTTCTCTTCAGAAACATTCAAGGCTAGAGGGTTAATAAATTCAAAGTGCTAAAAGAAAAAAAGAAAGTGAACCATGAATCCTATATTCACAAAAATCATATTTCAAAAGCAAGGAGAAACTAAGGTATTCGCAGAAAAAAAAAGCTGAGAAAATTCATTATCATTAGACCTACCTTACAAGACATGTTCAAGGAAGTAGTACAGGGTAAAATGAATGTACACAATATAGTAACTCAAAGCCATATCATGAAATAAAGATTTTAATAAAGGGAAATAAACAGGCAATTATAAAAGCTAATATTGTAACAATGGTTTTTAACTATACTTTCCCCCCTACATTATTTAAGAGAATAACTCTTAAAAATTATTAGTCTAAAAGCTAGTAGTACTGTAACTTTGTTTTCTAACTCCAGATTTTGTACATGATTTAAAATGATAATGTATTTTTTAAAACTATCAGTTTGTGCTATGGAGCATACAATGTATGAAGATTAAACTTAGTGCTATCAACAAGCAAAAGAATTAGAATGGAGTAGAAGAGCAGTTTTATAAGTTATTAAAGTTAAGCTGTTATAAATTCAAGTTAGAGTGTTATAAATTAAGTTATGGTATTAGAGTGTTATAATACAATCCCCATGGTAACAACAAAAGGAAATAAGAAAGGAATTTAAATGTTCACTACAAAAATAAATAAAAGAAAATAAAGAAAGAACTAAACACAAAAGAACAAAGTAATGCAAGCAATAAAGTATAAACATTTCGCTTCTTGGCACAGCAACTGCCCAAGCTCCATCTCCAAGCCCTTGGGAGACAGCTGTGCATTTACTGCTAAACAACCCACACTCAGTTGCAGAAGCCAGAGTGGACACAAAAAACACCATCCAATCTCTGACTATAGCTTCTGATCAAAGAGGTACACAGAGCTTGGTGGCCATCATTTTTGTTACACCTCTGCACACTTCTGCAAGCCCTTCTCCCATGGGATGCAATACACCCAATAAGAAACCATCCAAATATATGGCCAACTATCAAAACTAAATGGACATACAGTCCTAGACCAACAGAGACTTCAAAACCTAACTCTCAAGAATGGATAGAACAAGAGACAGACAATAAATAAGAAAATAGAAGACTTAACATAGTAAAATAACTAGATCTATGTTGAAGATATAGCTGAAGCAGCAGTTCAGAGGCGGTACTCTATAAAGTTGAAGCACTATCTTCCAAGATACAGTGTAAATTCTCACCTTAAAAACCTTTATATGATGTTGTGTCCCCTACAGGAAAAACACATGAGTCAGAAACAAGGAGTAAAAGCAGAATGGCCTTACTTATCATGATGCCTAACTTGTGCATACTCTCCCTGCAACTTTTGAAGTCTGTAGTGAAAGAGATGTTGGTCAACCGAAGGGGAACATTTTTGTGTAGGCACATATAAAAGTCCCTTTAACCTAAAACTACCAATACTTCCTGGTCACAGTGGCCACTTATATCCACGGAATAAAAGGTAAAAAGAATGACTATCTTTGGTAAGGACAACTGACCTTGAAAATCATGAGGCAATGCTGGCACACAAGAGATCTTGGGAGATCAACACCACAATCAACTCTTGAAAATACACAGATAAACACTGCAACTAACTGAAGATAAGGTACAATTAGAATGGATAGTACAGGAGGGAGACAGTATCAACTTCAACCCTGAGGGCAGTTATAGGACTGGGAGCCATAATTCATTCCACTAATTTTCTAATTTTCCTCTAAGATAAAACCCAACTTACTATAGTTAAGTAAAAACAAAAATTGCCAAAACTGATACAAACTATGCACTAAGATACTATCACATTAAATTGGCCTTTACATACTACGTTACTGCGTTGATGTGTCAAGCTGTTTTCACTTCTTTGTAAATGTTACCAACTGTACAATAAAACATGGTGTTTGTGGTCATTCCCACTGAAAATCTCTTGGACATCAATTTTTTGGACAAGAACATAAATTCCTAATTTAATATAGTTTCTGAGAAAATTTCAACTAACTTTTTATATTTTCCTATAGTTATTCCCCAAAATACATCCAAAACAATGTGTTAGAACCACCCACAAACTCAAAGAACCTACAAAATTTTCACCAGTCAAGGAAAAAGAATAAAACTTAGAGAATTTCAGAGAGGTGTTCTGTATCCCATTAAACCAAATGAACCATGGGTTCTAGCACTATCTATAAGGTATTTCCCTTTATTAGGAATATTGTCAAAAACTCTTCAGTTAGAAACTTCCCTATGGGAGATCCAACAGGGGGCGGGCACGGAGAGATCAAGTCTCTGACCTCTTCAGCTGTGCGGGCATAGGGAGTCGTAAACAGTCTAAATGCTGTTTGCTCAGGATCACTAGGCAATGCTGAGCTGACGTGGATCTGGGGCGAACAGTCTGGGCCTCTCAGAACACACACTGAGCCTGGATCGGCCGAATTCAAGCTCCCGTTCGCCTGCTTCCCGCAGAAAAACAGCTGTGACTCAGCACTAATCCATCCGGCTGAAACAACTGGTCAGCCCTTCTGATCCTACGGAGGTAAATGCCAACCGAGCCTTCATAGGTAGTGGCCACAGGTTTGAAACGGGGCTTGGGAGAGACAGTTGCATTGGTCACGCTGCAAAGGGAAACGAACTGTCGCCATTTGCAAGAGATACCACCATGGCACAGAACTGACGTCACCAGACTGCGGCGGAGGAGATAACTTCATTGAAACCTGCAGCTACGGCATCAGATAAATTTATAGGAGTAAACAGTAACTCAGCAGTCAAACAGAACAAGAAGTAACATGAGCAGCATGAAAAAGCAAGGAAGAAAAGGAGTACAAACAATGCAGGACAGCCTAAATATTCAGGAGGACCTAGAGTCATCAGAAAAATGGTCATATAAAGAACTCAAGAAAAACCTTAGACAGATGGAATGGAATCTTAAAGAGGATATGAGACAGCAAATTCAAACAGTGAAAGAACACATTGAAAACGAATTACATAAACAGATAAAAGAAGAAGTTAAGCATCTTTATCAGGAGATAGAGATTATAAAAAAATCAAACAATAATTCTAGAAATGAAGGAAACTATAAACCAAATTAAAAACTCAAATGAGAGTATCACTAACACAGTGGAGCAAGTAGAAGCCAGAACTTCAGATAATGAAGACAAAATATATCATCTTGAAAAGAGTCTAGCCAACTCAGAAAGGCTAGTTAAAAATCATGAGAAAAACATCCAAGAGATATGGGATAACATTAAAAAAAACAAATTTAAGAGTCATCGGGATAGAGGAAGGCACAGAGATTCAAACCAAGGGAATGAGTAACCTGCTGAATGAAATAATTACAGAAAACTTTCCAGAAATAAAAAAAAGGAAACGGATATACAAATTGTAGATGCCTACAGGACACCGAGCATACAAAATCACAGCAGACCAACACCAAGACACATTGTTATGAAGATATCCAATATACAGAACAAAGAGAAAATATTAAAAGCTACAAGAGAAAGGAGACAGATTACATTCAGGAGTAAACCAATAAGGTTAACAACGGATTTTTCATCACAGACGCTGAAAGCAAGAAGGTCATGGAACAATGTATTTCAAACACTGAAAGACAATGGATGCCAACTAAGAATTCTGTATCCAGCAAAATTAAGCTTCAGGTATGACAACGAAATAAAAATCTTTCATGATAAACAAAAGTTAAAAGAATTTGCAGCCAGAAAATCAGCATTGCAAAGCATCTTGAGCAAAACACTACACGAGGAAGAAATGAAAAACAATAACCAAAACCATCAGTGGGAAGTGCCTCGGTAAAGACAGGGGGCGGGGGGGAAAGATAATCATGGAGAAATAAACTAAATTAAAAAAAAAGGATAAATAATCAAACATGGCTGGAAGTACAAACCATATATCAACAGTAACTCTAAATGTTAATGGCTTAAACTCTCCAAAAAAGCGACATAGGCTGGGATCATGGATTAAAAAAACAAATCCAATAATATGCTGCCTCCAGCAGACACATCTGAATGGACATACACAGGCTGAAGGTGAAAGGATGGGAAAAAATATACCACGCACATGGTCCTCGTAAGCAAGCAGGGCTGGCCATCCTCATATCGAATAAAATTGACTTCAAGACTAAGTTAATCAAAAAGGATAAGGAAGGACATTATATACTGTTAAAAGGAAACATTCACCAACAAGACATAACAATTATCAATATTTATGCACCAAATAATGGTGCTGCGACATTCATAAAACAAATTCTCCTCAAGTTCAAGAATCAAATAGACCACAACACAATAATTATGGGTGACTTCAACACACCTCTCTCACCATTGGACAGATCCTCCAAACAAAAGTTGAATAAAGAAACTATAGAACTCAATACCACAATCAATAACCTAGACTTAACTGACATATATAGAATATATCAACCATCATCAAATGGATATAATTTTTTCTCAGCAGCACATGGATCCTTCTCAAAAATAGACCATATATTATGCCATAGGGCAACCCTCAGTAAATATAAAGGGGTGGAGATAATACCATGCATTTTATCTGATCATAATGGAATGAAACTGGAAATCAATGATAAAAGAAGGAAGAAAAATCCTACATCACATGGAAAATGAACAATATGTTACTGAATGATCAATAGGTTACAGAAGACATAAAGGAGGAAATTAAAAAATTCTTAGAGAAAAATGAAAATACAGACACAACATATCTGAATCTATGGGACACAATGAAAGCAGTCTTAAGAGGGAAATTCATCACCTGGAGGTCATTCCTCAAAAAAAGAAAAAACCAACAAATAAATGAACTCACACTTCATCTCAAAGCCCTAGAAAAGGAAGAGCAAAACAACAGCAAATGTAGCAGAAGGCAAGAAATAATTAAAATCAGAGCGGAAATCAATGAAATTGAAACAAAAGAAACTATTGAAAAAATTAACAAAACTAAAAGTTGGTTCTTCGAAAAAATAAATAAGATCGACAGACCTTTAGCCATGCTAACGAAGAGAAGAAGAGAGAGAACTCAAATTACTAACATACGGGATGAAAAAGGCAATATCACAACAGATGCTACAGAAATACAGAAGACAATTAGAAATTATTCTGAAAACCTATATTCCAATAAAATAGAAGATAGTGAAGACATCGATAAATTTCTTAAGTCATATGATTTGCACAGACTGAGTCAGGAGGATACACACAATTTGAACAGAACAATATCAATGGATGAAATTGAAGAAGCAATCAAAAGACTACCAACCAAGAAAAGCCCAGGACCGGATGGGTATACAGCAGAGTTTTACAAAACCTTTAAAGAAGAATTAATACCAACACTTTTCAAGTTATTTCAGGAAATAGAAAAAGAGGGAGCTCTTCCAAATTCATTCTATGAGGCCAACATCACCCTGATTCCGAAATCAGACAAAGACACCTCAAAGAAAGAAAACTACAGACCTATATCTCTAATGAACCTAGATGCAAAAATCCTCAAAAAAATTCTGGCAAATCGAATACAAAAACACATCAAAAAAATTGTGCACCATGATCAAGTAGGATTCATCCCTGGGATGCAAGGATGGTTCAATATACGGAAATCAATAAATGTTATTCACCACATCAATAGACTTAAAGATAAGAACCATATGATCATCTCGATAGACGCAGAAAAAGCATTCGACAAAGGACAGCATCCCTTTATGTTCAAAACATTAGAAAAACTAGGGATAACAGGAACTTACCTAGACATTGTAAAAGCTATCTATGCTAAGCCTCAGGCTAGCATCATTCTGAATGGAGAAAAATTGAAGGCATTCCCTCTAAAATCTGGAACAAGACAGGGATGCCCTCTATCACCACTTCTATTCAATATAGTTCTCGAAACACTGGCTAGAGCAATTAGACAGACAAAAGAAATTAAAGGCATAAAAATAGGAAAAGAAGAACTTAAATTATCACTATTTGCAGATGACATGATTCTATACCTAGAAGACCCAAAAGGGTCTACAAAGAAACTACTAGAACTAATAAATGAATTCAGCAAAGTGGCAAGATATAAAATCAACACGCATAAATCAAAGGCATTTCTGTATATCAGCGACAAAACTTCTGAAACAGAAATGAGGAAAAACACTCCATTCACAATATCCTAAAAAAAAATAAAATACTTGGGAATCAACCTAACAAAAGAGGTGAAAGATTTATATAATGAAAACTACAGAACCCTAAAGAGAGAAGTAGAAGAAGATCTTAGAAGATGGAAAAATATACCCCGTTCATGGATAGGCAGAACTAACATTATCAAAATGGCGATATTACCAAAAGTTCTCTATAGGTTTAATGCAATGCCAATCAAAATCCCAATGGCATTTCTTGTAGAAATAGATAAAGCAATCATGAAATTCATATGGAAAGATAAAAGACCCAGAATAGCAAAAGCAATTCTAAGCAGGAAGTGTGAATCAGGCGGTATAGCGATACCAGATTTCAAACTATATTACAGAGCAATAGTGACAAAAACAGCATGGTACTGGTACCAAAACAGGCGGGTGGACCAATGGTATAGAATAGAGGACACAGAGACTAATCCACAAAGTTACAACTATCTTATATTTGATAAAGGGGCTAAAAGCATGCAATGAAGGAAGGATAGCATCTTCAACAAATGGTGTTGGGAAAACTGGAAATCCATATGCAACAAAATGAAACTGAATCCCTTTCTCTCGCTATGCACAAAAGTTAACTCAAAATGGATCAAGGAGCTTGATATCAAATCAGAGACTCTGCATCTGATAGAAGAAAAAGTTGGCTCTGATCTACATATTGTGGGGTCAGGCTCCAAATTCCTTAATAGGACACCCATAGCACAAGAGTTAATAACAAGAATCAACAAATGGGACTTACTTAAACTAAAAAGTTTTTCCTCAGCAAGAGAAACAATAAGAGAGGTAAATAGGGAGCCTACATCATGGGAACAAATTTTTACTCCTCACACTTCAGATAGAGCCCTAATATCTAGAGTATACAAAGAACTCAAAAAATTAGACAATAAGATAACAAATAACCCAATCAACAAATGAGCCAAGGACCTGAACAGACACTTCTCAGAGGATGATATACAATCAATCAATAAGTACATGAAAAAATGCTCACCATCTCTAGCAGTCAGAGAAATACAAATCAAAACCACTCTAAGATACCATCTCACTCCAGTAAGATTGGCAGCCATTATGAAGTCAAACAACAACAAGTGCTGGCGAGGATGTGGAGAAAAGGGTACACTTGTACATTGCTGGTGGGACTGCAAATTGGTGCGGCCAATTTGGAAAGCAGTATGGAGATTCCTGGGAAAGCTGGGAATGGAACCACCATTTGACCCAGCTATTGCCCTTCTCGGACTATTCCCTGAAGACCTTAAAAGAGCATACTACAGGGATACTGCCACATCGATGTTCATAGCAGCACAATTCACAATAGCTAGACTGTGGAACCAACCCAGATGCCCTTCAATAGATGAATGGATAAAAAAAATGTTGCATTTATACCCATGGAGCATTACGCAGCACTAAAAAATGACAAAATCATGGAATTTGCAGGGAAATAGATGGCACTAGAGCAGATTATGCTTAGTGAAGCTAACCAATCCCTAAAAAACAAATACCAAATGTCTTCTTTGATATAATGAGAGCAACTATGAACAGCGCAGGGAGGAAGAGCAGGAAGAAAAGATTAACATTAAACAGAGACATGAGATGGGAGGGAAAGGGGAGAGAAAAGGGAAATTGCATGGAAATGAAGGGAGACCCTCATTGCTATACAAAATTACATATAAGAGGTTGTGGGGAATGGGAAAATAAACAAGGAGAGAAATGAATTACAATAGATGGGGTATAGAAAGAAGATGTGAGGGAAGGGGAGGGGGGATAGTAGGGGATAGGAAAGGTAGCAGAATACAACAGTTACTAATAGGGCATTATGTAAAATTGTGGATGTGTAACCGACGTGATTCTGCAATCTGCATTTGGGGTAAAAATTGGGAGTTCATAATCCACTTCAATCTAATGTATGAAATATGATATGTCAAGAGCTTTGTAATGTTGTGAACAACCAATTAAAAAAAAAGAAAACTTAACCTCTTAATCAAAAAAAAAAAGAAACTTCCCTATGCAATTCCTGCATTACCAAGTTCATTCTATTATATATATATATAATATATATATATGTCATAAGGTTCTTATCTTGCTCTACCTACCTCAATTTTTCTGTACCCTAATATAAACAGCCACACTTCCATCAGCCTATTCCAGTATACTCTTCAAATACATGCTATTCCTGCTTCGTAGTCTATGATCACAAAACTCACCCTACAGAATACCTTTTCTCCTCCAACAAATCCAAACACCACTTGCTACTGGCTTGAGTATATTCACCCAAAAGCATGTATTAAAAATTAATGTGTTGTGACTCATAACAACTCCAGGGTAGTGGGTGGAGGATCACAAGATTGGACAGCAGGGGAATGGAGAAGTAAGGAAAGATGGGAATAGAAAAGACATTGGAATGAATCAGACATAACTTTTCTATGTGAACATGAATACACAACCAGTGTAACTCCACATCATGTACAACCACAAGAATGGGAAGTTATACTACCTGTGTGTATATCAAAATACATTATATGATCATGTATAACTAAAAAAATAAAATAAATTAATTCCACAATGTAAGTGTTGGGGGGTTCCAGCTCAATGGGAGATGTTTAGGTCACAAAAATTTCATAACTAGATTAATGCCAATTAAAAGGGGCTGAGACTGAGTTCCTTGCATCAAGGAAGGATGTCCCCCTCCACCTCTTGCTTTCTACCATGGGATGGTGTAGCTAAAAGACCCCCTAGAACCCAAATGATTCTAGCACCTTGATATTGAATTCCTCAACCCCCGCCCCCAAACTATGTGAAATAAATTTATTTTCCTTATAAATAACCCATTCTGTGGTGTTCTGGACAATAATACAAAAGAGACAAGGATACCACTGTACCATTACTCCAAGCCTGGTTCAGTTCTTCCTTAAAGAGTTCCTTCTCTATATCATCTCTACTGATTTCTCCCCACTATGAACTTTCAAAGTTCATATCCCTATGCAAAGCAATATATCCCTAATTGTCACTTATTGTTTTATAATAATTTCTGTAAGTTTCACACTTTTCTCCACACTTTAATTGAAAATCAGGGCAAGCTGTCCTAGGTTGCTCTTGCTTTCCAACTATGATGAAGAGACCAATGCTGGGCAAAACAAAATACTAACCAGCTGGGGATATGGCTGAATCCCTTGAAAAAATTCTTGAAACATCATGCCTTGATTCACATATCTAAAACCAAAAAGCCAAGACCACCACCCATAACCCAAAAATAAAAAATAGGCATTACATAGTGCTATTAAGCTGAGATTCTAACAGAAACCATATAGTACTGAAAATAAATAAATTTGTCCTCTCCTTTTAGCCATATTTGATTTGATAATGAGATTCTTTTGTGTTTCCTATAAGTCAATAAATAAATTATAATTATTAACTTGATTTTTTTTATAAAACACTACTAAATCTTTTGTCTCAAGACAGCAAAATTGATATTAAATTTTCCATGGAAATAGAAAGATAAAGCATATTGAAACTAAAACAAACTTGGAAAAGTATCTGGGAAAACTACCTGCAACAGTACAAGATGAATAATCTTACTCTTTTTAAAATTAAAGGCTGAGCACAAGTCTGGTGGCACAAGTCTGAAAGTAATCCCAGCAGCTCTGAAGACTCAGATAGGAAGATCTCAAGTTCAAAGCCAGCTTCAGCAAAAGCAAGGTTCTAAGCAACTCAGTGAGACCCTGTCTCTAAAAACACAAAATAGGGATGGAGATGTGGCTCAGGGGTTGAGTGCACCTGAGTTCAATCCCCGTGTCCCCGCCCCAAAACAATAAATAAAATAAAGGCTATTTTAAAATGTGATCCTGAAGGAAATGTTGATTCTTTAAACTGAGATAATTAGCCAATAAGTCTTCATATTATTAGAACTATTTTGAAGATGATCTCAATACGTACTTTAGAATATTCTTTCATTCTCTGAAGTAAAATATTTTTTCCCAGAGAAAATATCTAATTTCTGCCAATAAATATCTGATTTCTATGCCTCAAAGAGATAATGGTATGTTATAGTACCTTGCATAAGATTCAGTAAATAACAGAATTAAATTTCAAAAATTTTTTTAGAGAGAGAGAGAAAATGAATTTTTTTTTTTTTTTTTTTTGTAGATAGACACAACACAATGCCTTTATTTTTATATGGTGCTGAGAATCGAACCCAGGTCTGCCTGTGCTCTACCACTGAGCCACAATCCCAGCCCAAATTTCAAAATGTTTAAAGCAAGAATGGCCTTTAGTTATCATCTTATTTTCAACATTTGAAGAAAATAAAGAATGCAATTTGTCAAAGTACTAAACCAGCATTCTAACACAAAGTTTTTCTCACTCTACTATGATGTGTTTTAAAATAAAACCTATGAATGATTATTTAGATCTGGGAATGAATGACATTTCTCAGTTCTATCTCACAGTAGTTGTGTGGTTCTGGGCAAATTAACATCTTTATGTTCCAGTTTTCTTATTTGTAAAGTGGGGAAAATTAAGTTTTTTAGCTCAGAAGGTTAATTTGAAGATTACCTTAAGTTGATAAAGTGCTTAGAAGTGGTTACTGAAAATGTCTAATAAAATCTACCATTAGTATTTCAAAAATCAAATGTATTTACAAATTAAGACATTAAATGTATTTACATGCACTTAATAATGCCTCTGGGATGAAATTAAACAAGTGAATTCAAGGAACATTAATTTCTTTGGATGTTCCTGTACAATACATTTTATTGTATCCAGAGTAAGCAAGTGTGTATGTGTGTCATGTATGTATGAATGTACATATGTGTATGTACCTACATGCATATATATAAAACTATTCTCTCTTTTCATATTGCAATTCCAAGAAAAGAAAACAGCATCTGAAAAGTTAGGTCAGGTTTTCCAAATACTTTTTACCTAAACTTTTTTTTTTTTTTTTTTTTTGGTACCAGGGATTGAATGCAGGAGTACCTAACCACATTCCCAGCCCTACTTAGTATTTTATTTAGACAGGGTCTCACTGAGTTGCTTAGCACCTCACTGTTGCTGAGGATGGCTCTGAACTCATGATTCTCCTGTCTCAGCTTCCCTGCTAGGATTATAAGCCTACCACTTGGCTTACATAAATTTTTAACAATAAAAACTTAACGTAAACCCATTACTCTTAATCATCTACCTCTGCTTCTACCATTCTTAATATTAAAAGTGGTTGAAGCCTATTAATGATGTAGCCTCTGTTCCAATTATTTATTGCTATGTTACAACCATCCCCATACTTAGTGACAAAAAAACAATAATATTTTGTTCACAAATCTGCAATTTGGGCAGGGCTCAGTAAGGAAACATAGTCTCTACTCCATGTGACATCAGCTGAGGCTGCTCAACTTAGGATGGCAAAATTGGTATTTACTGTCAGCTGGAAGTTCAGCCAGAGTTGAGGGCCAAGGGCCTTGGTTCTTTGAAAGGGCTGCTTTGGCTTTTACTTGGAACAGCTGCTATATTTCAAAAGAGTATTAAAAGAGAACCAGGATACTACCTTGGAAATCACTATGTAGTATCACTTCTACTGGCCAAGTTCAAGAAATAAATACCCTTCTTCTCTAGGAGATGAGTGTCAGTCACACTGTAGGATGGCAGATCTTGTTGTGGGCATCCAGTCTCGTTTCGTAATTCTCTCCTAGCATAATCTCCTATCTTTTGTATCGTTTTCTTCTCAGTGTGCACTGAAAGACTTTTCCTCTCTGATATATGTCATTTTCTTAATCCACCTAAATTGAAAGTGACTACTACTTAATTTTAAAAATTGAGAATGTTTTAACTGAGATTCATCTAAGTAAAATAACTCTCTAGGTAGAAACTATTTTTCCCTACTTTACAAACACAAAAACTGAGGCATAAAAATGTTAGGTAACTTGCCCAAGACCACATAACTACTAAAAAGTAGAACTAAGAGATGTCATTCATTCCCAGGTCTAAATAACCATCCAATTAAAATAGTAATTCCTAAACTCCTAACTAGCTATGCCCTCTTTTCGAGTAACCAATTCATATTTACAATTGCGTTCTGGACTTCTTCACCAAAATACTTTAATAAAAACTCAAAATTAAATATATATATATATACACACACACACACACACATATACATATACATATTTTTTTAATGAATACATTATTCCTTCCCCTGAAGGGTTCTTCCAATTTCTGTGTCACAGTTAGTACATCATCAACCACCTATTTTCCAAAGTTCATAAACTTGGAATTAACTCCTCATTAACTGAACTCTTGATTCTTCCTCCAACACATCTTTCCAGATTTCTTGGCTTCTGTGTTTCCATTAAATTATGCTAAAATTTTCCCTGCCTTGATTAATCAATCAACAGACAATTGTGAAATAATTACCAAATGACAAGAACTAAGGCAAATTGCCCATGACCCCTGTTTTCCTAGCTAAAAATCTCTTATCCATTGAAGGCCATTCTTCATATGAACATTAAAATTCCCTGCCTCCCCTGACATCCCCTTTTTAAAAAAGCATATCAGGCCAGGCACAGTGGCACACACCTATAATCCCAGCACTCTGGGAGGTTGAGACAGGAAGATTACAAATTCAGGCCTGCATCAGCAATTTAGGGTGATCCTATTTCAAAATAAAAAGTGCTGGAAGGGTTAGGGATGTAGGTCAGTGGTAAACTGCCCCTGGGTTCAATCCCTAGTACTGAAGAAGAGGAGATAGGTGAGGGGAGGGGACCTTAAATATGGTCTACAAAAAGCTTTCTCAAATCTTCCTCAAATCCCCATGGTCTCAATTTCAATATCTTACTATGAATCACCAGCCACAACACTCCCTATTTCTAAACCATGCACAGACACACCTTGTCTCATCTCAATATTCCCTAAACACACACCCCCTTACAAATTGGAGTTACCATCTGTGTCTGCCCTGAAATGTCATTACTATATGAAAGCATTCCTAATCATCCCAGGAAAAGATCCTGGACTCCATATTAACACATTTTTCTACCCCAACTATAATTTTAACTCACCGTCTTTTTTCTTTTCTACTCTTTTCTTTTTTGTTGGGGTGGGGGGTGGGGGTGGGAGTTGTACTAGGGATTGAACCCAGAGGCACTTTACCACTGAGCTACATCTCAGCCTTTTTTTTTTTTTTTAATTTGTTATGTTGAGACAGGATCCCACTAAGTTGTTCAGGGCCTTGATAAATTGCTGAGGCTGTTCTAGAACTTGCAATCCTCCTGTCTCAGCCTCCCAAGTTTCTGGGATCATCTTTTACCTCCAATCCCTGGAGATGGTGAGTTAAAGTAAAATGCTCAATAAATATTTGCAAAATGAATAAATGAATGAATTAATATTTCTAGGGCATGCCCTTTGAGACATATAGCCTCATTAATCTTTTTTTTTAATATTTAGTTTTTAGTTTTCAGCGGACACAACATCTTTGTTTGTATGTGGTGCTGAGGATCGAACCCGGGCTGCACGCATGCCAGGAGAGCGCGCTACCGCTTAGCCACATCCCCAGCCCCCCTCATTAATCTTGATACTGTGAATTGAACTTAATAGGTACTAAAAAAAGGATTTTGTTGAATGAATGAGTAATTGACCATAGTTCTAACAAAAAATCCTCCCATAAAGGTAGCCTGCCCAGAGACAAGACTCTAGAAGAATGATATGAGAGAAAATTAGCAAATGAGAGAAAATATACTTAGTAGTGCAATAAAAGAGGAACATCTGCAACAGAAAAAGAATTTACCACTCCAGTCATTATTTATGTGTAGAATACATAATGAATCCAAACCACAGAGGAATCTTGTTCAGAAAGTTCATCCTGAGGTGATCATTTAAAAACACCTACAGATGATACCTTCAGAAAGATCTGTCAACAAGGGTTGAAACTGGGAGATTTCTATGATATACATTATAACAATAAATGAATCATCTATTAATAAATCATTTCTGCCAACTGAGGAAATATCCTGCAGTTTGATTTTGTTGCATAACGTTTTCTTTGTTTAAAAGGGAAAAGTCAGAGATTTTTTTTTTTTTAAAGCACAGTTAACAGTTTAATGTTGTTTCCTTTTATAATCTCTTCAATGTGGAAAATGAAAGCACAATTCTATTTAACAGTACATGAAAACAAGGATGCATAAAAACAAAATATCCTTGACTACATCCTGCCCTGTTTTCCACAGTTCCCCAGTTGTGACTAGGAAAGGGAAGCAGGAGAAAAAGACACTCCCTGATTTATTCTGCAACCTAGATTAATGTTAGTGACAGCAGGAAATAGCAGAAGTGACTGAGGGTTTTTTCTTTCTTCTCCCTCTAAAATCTTAAGAGGTCAACTTTTCACTTGAGAATGAAAACTTCCTCAACAGCAGAGTCCACTGTAGAGCTAGACTCATAGGCATCCAGGAAAAGATAAATATACTTCTTAATTACATTTAACTAATAATTATAACTATTATTACAACATGCCTTTGATTTTGATGATGCAACAGCTACATATATCCAGGGAAAAGTCACTTGAGTTAAGACCTATAAATATGTTTAAGTTTGGTTTAAGAACCCTCTGGTCAGAGGTTCTGTCTCTGTCACCACCACTAAATCTCACCAGCTACCATGTAACTGGAGACAATAAGATAAGGTAAACCCTAATTTGGCTTAACTACTTTACTAAATGGCAAGACCCTAGAGAACAAAATATATATTTCACCACAACCCCCTTTTTTCCCCCTGGGGAAGAAGGTAGTACTCAAATATATTTTCAAGTAAGTTACGGAACTCATGTGGTCACTCATCTAAAGAAAAGATATTTAAAATATGATCCAAGACACAACTGAGAATGTCAAGGAGGATCCATTAATTCAAAAGTGTCTTATGAACTGTACGACAATATAACAGATTTTTGTTAACAGCTGGTTTGTCACAAAATACATTAATTAAAAATCTCAAGCACCTTCACAAAATTTTGTAAGATGTGAAAAAGAAAACAAGGAACTACAGAACTACCTAGTATTCTGCCCAGGTACACAGTAAAAGTTCTCAGCAAGAATGTTTCCTTGCTCTGGTGTCAAAAGGCAGATGGCACAATTTTATAATTGGACAAACTGATGTAATGTATCCTCTAACAATTAAATTTGAGAAGGCACAATTAATACTTCTTAAATCTCATCTAATTAAAGTGCTTCACTCAAAATTTGCTGTTTTATTTAAATTCATTATAATATTATGTCATCCCCCTCAAAAAAAGCGTTATCTATGCAAGGGACGACTGAAGGCCAAGACATAATACTCACAAAAGTAATAATGAAAAGTTCCAATTGTAACAAAAACTGTGTCATCTAAATTTTAAGCCACACAAACTGCTGAATCTCAGGCAGAAAAAGGATACAATTTTCCCTGATGAGAAATTCTCAATTGTGAATGGCAGTGTGCTCTACTGCTTATACTTCTGTAACTCAATAAAGAATAGCCACACCAAATAAGGGTCTTTCCTTTCTTTTCACTCATATCTCCGCTTTCTTTCACACAAGGAAATAGTTTATACGTTTCATTGTTTCGTGGTTCAGTTGCGGCTTTCCTATCCTTTCAAACAAGACACACTTTTACACTGGACTTCAAAAAGTTAAATTTTCAGGCTTAGGAGTCTGAATATATTCAAGGAAATACATTAGAATGCACACTGTCAAGCGCACGTTCACGATGCTCCAGCTCGTAGTTAGGTGGTTTTTATAACACCCTTAAATTTCCTAAGATTCCAACACATGATCATTTCAGTTTTGATTCCCTTCAATTGTTGGCTAAACAGGCCTTTACTGTCCTAAAAAAAAAAAAAAAGACTCACAGCTTTACCAAATGTTAAGAGTAAGCACATGAGTGCCACTTCTGGTATTACTAATGGCGCAATGAGAAGCCCTCAAGAGTCGCAGTCTCAGGTGGTCCCCTTGGAATACTGTCACGAAGAGCCACGCGACAAGACAAGGCTCGCCCCACCTGGAGCTGCCGGCTCCTCTAATCGCCTCCGGAGTCAGCCCTTCCCAAGACTCATTCCGAATGGACATCGTCCCTCACTAGGAGGGATCTCCGAGAAGCCCCTCAGACCCCGCAGACCAAGCCAACCCTCTCCTGGGACAACCGGCTAGCGCTAGCGACCGACCGGCCCCCCGCGGCCCCAAACCTCCCCTCCCCCACCGCACGCTCCGCCCGTCCGCCGCCGAAGCCGCCACCCCACCCTGGCTTTCGCACCTTCCTTCCCAGGGCTTCTTCCGGGCCGCGGGAGAACGCCCGCTTCTCCGCCCGCCCACCTCCCGGCCCGCACCCCCCGGGCCTGCCACTCCCGAAGAGACGCGGGACCCACCTCGAACAGCTCGGCCGTCGTGGCCATCCCGGCCGGCTGAGAGGCTCGCCCCGCGCTGGATGCCGTCTCCTCTTCACATGCTGCGCCTCAGCGGCGCCGCGCACAGGTCCCTGCTTGGCTGGTCAGCTCCAACTCCGAGCCGCCGCGGGCTTCCCCAGTCCTTACAGAACCCAGGCTGAGCGAGAGAACGGCCATGAAGCGGAGCCGCAGACGCCTGTCAGCTGCCTCCCGGCGCCGCCCGCGCCGCTCCCATTGTCACCGCCTCATACGCCGGAAGTGGAGCTGCGCGCGCCCGAAAGGAATCGGGAGGGGCAGGCGAGGGAAGCTAGCGGCTGGCGAACCGAAGAGAGGCTGGGTGCTTGGGCAAGTGAGGAACCTTGATCCTTGCGGGCCACCATCCCGGAAGTGGAAATTAGAGGAAGAAAATACTGGGTTTGCTGGGGATACGTTTCTCAAGATTCTAGGTGCGGATTTTTAGAACTTTTTGTGGTATGTTTTGACCAGGATAGAATCAGAGGTTTTTTTCACCTCCCTTGAAAGAGCCAGCATCTCTAGTGAGTTCGTGTGTGGCGCAGGGCGAATCTCGGGACTTCAGTTAAGAATCCCGCGGAGAAAGCCGGTCTGCGCTGTTACTTGGTGGCGACTTTGGTAAGGAGCTGAGCTTATGCTTTAGTGGCTTACTATGGCCCAGCGGGCAGTGTGGCTTATACGCCACGAACCAGGAACTCCACTTTGTGGCACCGTGAGATTCTCCAGGTAAATGCAAATCTGAATCCCCAGGAATGATCAATCGAAGATTCATTGATGTGGCATTGTTTTGTGATGCATTGTATCCCAGGTCTGCCACCAATGATCTTGGTCAAGTTACTTAACCTCTGTTTTGCCTATTTAGTGAATATTTTATACTGTTGTAAAAATAAAACGAATTGTTGCCTGACAGATTATTACATGCGTTTTCTAGTGTAAGTATTATTGCATCTTAAAATTAACTGCATCTGCTTAGGATTGATACAGAGATGATAAAGGAAAAAGGAAAAAACAGTATAAACACGTTTTAAAAGTTTCGACTCATTGATAAAATCAAGGACATTTTAACTCATTAGAAAAAATCCTTGCTAAGCAGTATGACTTATTTTCATCTTATTTTGTGTCATTGCTAAACACATTGCTAGTTCCCGGTTGATGAAGAAAAGGAAGTATGAAGAATTGCATTCACTTTTTTCTTAGATCGTGTAAGCGATCTAGTCCCACTTTTACAGCTCTCCATATTTTATCAAGATAGTTTTATGAAGAGAACTGTATACAATAATTCGTTGTAAAATGTTAGGGAAAGTAATCTGTTTCACCTTTTATTCTTGGTGACCACTTAGGTGACCACTTAGAGTTCTTTTTTGCTATTTATTCATTCTTCCGTCTATAGTGACATAGCCTGATGGAAATGAGATTAAGCCAGATAAAGAAGGATGTAATTTTAAAGTAATTGGCAATGTAGATATGAGACATTGCTTTTGCAGCCTAAACAATTTTTGTTACTGAGGGCATCAGAGTTGGAGTTTACCATTTTCTTTCAGAACACTTGGCTTACATTTATTGTTGTTGGACCTCAAACACAAGAAATTAGTATTATTCTTTGGTCCATGGTTCATCAGCCTCATTATTCATCCAAAATATCTTCATTTTACTAATATATTCTCTTTGCTTACCTGTTTCTAACTGCCATTCTCCTGTTCCAGCGGGTAACTCTTACATGTTCTTATTATCCTTTTGTTTATATGTATTTGTCAAATTATATAATTAATTGTGCTTTAGCTTTCCTTTTGTTGCATTTGTCAGACTTCCCAGTGCTCTTAGAAACATCATATTATTTTGTGTTCATTTAGAGCTGCACTATCCTATAGAATTTTTCTACTATTGATGGAAAGGGGAAATGTTCTAAACCTGTGTTGGCTAATATAGCCACATGCATGTGTAGGTATTGAGCTTTTGAACTGTGGCTGATCTGAGAAACTCACTTGTTAATTTTGCTTAGTTTTAATATAAGTTTAAATAACTTCATGTGTTTAGTGTCTCTATTGTACTCTAGATTTAGGCTGTTGCTTCTACTTGCTCTGTAGTACTCGTTTACCTCCACGTTTTACCTATCTCCTTTCCCTAGTGATAATCTGCAAAGTGGCTTCCAATTCATAGCCATCTGAACAATTCTCAAGTAGACATCATCAAACAGGTCCATAGTGCATACATATGCTGATTTTGAATAAATATTTCCAAATAATTAATTTGCTTCTCAAAATGCTAATTGCACCCATCCAGACTCACCAGTGATTAGTGAGGGTTCCTATATCTGTTCTTTCCTGACACGTATTCTAATTGATTGACATTTCTCTGTGTAGCAATAATGGTTAGTCCTTTGGGTTTCCTCTTCTGTGAATAGCCTCATATATATCCCCTGTCCTTTTTTCCTTTGAAAGTTACTGTTTTTTTTTTCTGTTGATTTGTAGGAGTTTGCTATGTATTCTTAATACTAATTCACGTCATTGTTAGTATAGATTTTTAAATTTATCTTTTGTCAATTTAATGTTGTTCTTGGTTAAACAGATCACTAATTTTAATGCAATTGGAGTAGTAAGCTCCTCAGGAATTTTTTGAACTATTTCTCTACCCTTATTTCCCAAAGATATCATTCCACATTATCTCCTCTGAATTTTGCAATTTTATCTCTTATAGTTAGAAGTTTAATCCATCTGTAGAGCATCTTTAGAGATGGCAGGAATCCCATTTTATTTCTTTCTTATCATGGACCAGTTTTCCTAACATCTTTTTTTTTTTTTTTAAAGAGAGAGTGAGAGAGGAGAGAGAGAGAGAGAGAGAGAATTTTTTAATATTTATTTATTTTTTTAGTTCTCAGCGGACACAACATCTTTGTTGGTATGTGGTGCTGAGGATCGAACCCGGGCCGCACGCATGCCAGGCGAGCGCGCTACCGCTTGAGCCACATCCCCAGCCCTTCCTAACATCTTCAAAGCAGTATATCTTTTATTTGTTGAGTGATGAAATTACTAATAATAGTTATTATGTTCCCCCATAAAAACATTGGTCTATCTCAGTTCTTTTTGTCTTTCTTGTACCAGTACCATACTGTTTTTATGTCTGTGGCTTTGTAGTGTATTTTAATATAGAAGTGAAAGTTTTTACTGCTTAAGAAAATATGTTCCTTGAAGAAGTCATGCAAAAAATGTTTTCTCAGTGTGCTCAGAATTCTATTTTAGAAGAAACCTCAGATATATTTGATTGAGCTTCTCAACAACTCCATGGAAGCAGCAAAGTGACCAAATAATACATCTGTGACTTTAGTTCTCTATTATTTGAATGAATTGGTAATGTTTTATTATTCAGATTCCTGATCTGTTGGGATTACTGTTAGGACTAAAGAGATATGCTTTGGCATATTATTAATTAGTACAACAAAGGATAATAACTATTGTTTAAGATTTAATAAGAAAAGTGATTTTTCCTCTATCTAACCATTTATTTCCCACAGCAAAAATTAGTTTTGATTCTGGAAAGGTTTGCTGTCCAGATAATAATTGTATCAGCTTAAGTCTGGCTTAAGTTGTTATTGTATCCCTAATTTTAGGGCCAATTAAGGTTTGAGTCATGTTTTACAAATAGCTCAGAATAAATTTGAAATGACAGGTCAAATAACCCAACAAAATATTTATTGAACACATAGAGAGACATGTGTAAGATCCCATATTAATCATCTTTACATTCAGTCATGAAATTTTTACACTTAAAAACTTTGTCCTCTAGGTAAACAGAGAATAAGATGCATCACAAATGATATGCTGGCTGAATCTTCCCCTTCCTCAGTCAAGAAAATACATTATAATTTTAAAAAGTGAGGTTTGTTCATAAATGGTTAACTTTGAATGTAACCTTATTTTTCTTTTAAACATTATTAGCAACATCAGAATTTTATTAGTGGAAAAAACTTTTATGTAAGTATGTTTTTGACTCTTGATTAAAAACTGCTGATTTTTGTCATCCTTTTATTTTTCTTGCTGGATTGAACCCAGGGCCTCACACTAGCATGTGATCTTCCACTGAGCTACACCCCCAAGCCTCCCATTTACTTTATAAATAAGAAAATAGGCATAGGAAAGTTAGATGATTTACTCAAAAGTCAGTAGCTAACAGACAGCTTCATCCTAGACTTTGAAGTGGAGCAGGAAAGAACGGGGGGAAAATACATTTTTTTTAAACTAAGAAAATATGACTAACAGATTTCTATAAATGAGCAAAAACATCTTTTGTTCTGTTTCCTGAAAGAAGGAAAAAGAAAATAAATTAATAACTTACCATTTAACCCAGACATGCAAACCATAAAGGAATATTCAGACTTCTTTTTTTAATAGTGTTTTCCAGAGCCATAGAGTTAAACTATTACTAATAAAACAATGTTCCGTATTTTTAAAAAGTTTAGCAAGTAGACTCAGGGTGTTATTCACTATAGACTAAGTAGAATAGAACATTTCTTTAATCATATCATCTTAACTAGTGGATCCAAAATTTCAGAGGGTAAATTGAATCACTTCTTTAGTCCTACTCCTCTAGGATGGAATAAAAAAAAAAAAAATCCTATGAATGCCTAAAATGGTCTAGGTATATATACTCTGTCTACCAAGAAGGAATCTGAGTGCCTGACAAATTTTTGAATTAGAATTGGTGTACTTTACCTATTTAAAAAATAACTAAGCATTTTCAGTAATAGATGACACTTTATCATTTGGAACAACCTCAAATGTAAAACAGTTATTCTGATAGGAATTTAACATATGTTTTGGGGATTTTGGCTTTTATGGGTATGTATATTTGTAATTTTATGTTTTATTGTTATTCCTGTTTGCCTTGTATTTTAGGGTTTTTTCTTAATTCCTCCATTTTTATTTTATTTGAAAGAATCATTTATAATGTTTCTTGTTTTCCTAATGCAGACGTTATCCAACCGTTGAAAAGAGAGCCAAAGTATTCAATGGAGCAAGTTATGTGCCTATTCCTGAAGATGGTCCCTTTCTTAAAGCACTCCTTTTTGAACTTAGATTATTGGATGATGATAAGGACTTCGTAGAGCGTCGTGATAGTTGTACACACATCAATAAAACAACCATATATAGACTTTCAGTAGGAGGTGAAGAACTCTGGCCAGTGGTTGCTTTTCTGAAGAATGGCATGATATATGCTAGTGTTCCACTTGTTGAACAAACTCTCTCCCCTCATCCACCATTAATTAGCATCAGTGGAATTTCACAAGGCTTGGAACTTCTTTTTGGTATACAAGATTTTCTTTATTCTAGTCAAAAAAATGATACTGAACTAAATACAAAATTGAGCCAGTTGCCTAAATTGCTTCTTCAGGCTTGTCCATTTGGTACTTTATTAGATGCCAACTTACAGAATTCATTGGATAATATTAATTTTGCTTCTGTGTCTCAGCCACAGAAACAGCCAGCTTGGAAAGCTGGAACATACAAAGGAAAACCACAGGTTTCTGTTTCTATTACTGAAAAGGTAAAATCCATGCAATATGATAAACAGGATATAGCAGATACATGGCAAGTTGTTGGAGCAGTCATTTGCAAGGTGAGATTTTCTTGGGTATTTGCTTTATCATACCATTTAACATATATGGAGAAAGTAAAATTCTATTACTTGTATTTTACATTGTTAAGTGGTATCTTTGTTTTTTTTTTAATCTTTAGGGTATAATTAGATGATAGACATATGAAATTTGATGTCATCTATTTGCATTTTTACCAGTTATTTTAGTTACTTATAACTATGTGATGAATTGCTCCATTATTATCCTCATAGTTCCCGTGGGTCATAACTTCAGGAGTAGTTTAGCTGGGAACTTCTGTTTTGTTTTGTTTTGTTTTGTTTTGTTTTGTTTTGTGGTGTTGGGGATTAGCTGGGAACTTCTAATGTAGAAGAAGTCAAGAGATAAGGGTCGAGATTTTGGTTGGGTCTATAGTCATTTGAAAGCTGGAACATGCAAGATGACTCACTCATATGGCTGGCAAATTAGTGCTGGTAATTGGAGGGAGGCTTCATTTCCTTTACATGTGAACCTTTAAACAGGCTGCTTAAGTGTCCTCACAATTTGGGGACTGGCTCCCCTTGAATCAAATGATATGAGAGAAAAAGATTGAATCAGAAGATAATTATTTAAAAGCAAGTCACTAAGTCTGTTCATAAGAGGTATGGGATTTGTTCCACTTTTTGGAACAAAGAGAGAATTTGTGAACATATTTTAAAATTACCCTATTTTCCATTTTCTCTAACACATGAAATTGACTAATTCTCTGATATGATAGCTAAAATCATTTTGAAGTGCTCTTTTTTTATTTAAACAAGTAACAGATCAGTATCGGATTCTGTGGTTTAAAGTTAGAAGATGGGGAAAGAATGGAAATGTTAATAGAGTTAGCAAGTGGTTAATGCCATGTTGAATAATGACCAAAAATAAAAATCCTCCAAGTAAACTCTTATCAGTATGTATTAATAGTTTTCTCAGATGTCTTTATTTTTCCATCATCCTTTAATGTTAAGTGGCTAGGTAGATCCTGTGGATAAAAGTAGATTTCGAGAACAGAGAATCAGAATAGTCCTGACAGGGAAATTGGGTATTTCTTTTCAGTTCCCTTTTAATCATAATGAAAGTAGCTCAGGAGAGTAAAACAGAGGGATTGCAAGTTCCAGATCATCCTCAGCAACTTAGTGAGGCCCTGAGCAACTTAGTGAGCAAGACCCTGTCTCAGAGTGAAAAATAAAAAGACTGGAGATGTAGCTCAGTAGTAAAAGTGTCCCTGGGTTAAATCCCCAGGACCATAAAAAAAAAAAAAAAAAAAAAAGTGACTGAAAACTTTTGTCTATGTTAAATGTACTTCTATCAAGGTCAAAATATATTCATTCTTTTAGAAAGAACTATTGTAAATAGTCCTAAAACATGGACTATGTCATTCATAAATCTTAAAGTAGTCAAAAATCTTTTTTTTTTCTTTTTTTTTTTTGGTTAGTTTGGTATAATGAAAATAAGATAATTCACCATTTCTGTTTTTTTCATCCTGTTTCAATAAACAAGGAATAAATTGTATATAATGAAATGCTAATTAATATAATAATATTTAAATGTCTCCACTGATTGATAAGCTGACCCTAGTAGATTGCTTATGGGGAAGTTTAAAGAAATATTTAAAGGAAGATTTTTATTATGAAGTCCATTATAAATGGAAATAACTATCCTCGTTTTATCTTAAGTCTAATAGAAAACCTGATGCACTGAAAGCCTGTAGTTCTAATTCTTAATTAGAACTAATTAAGTTCTAATTCTGAAGTTCTAATTCTTACTCTGCCACTATTTTTCTATGTATCTTCAGAAATGTCACACAGTTTTGCGAATCATTTGTCATTTTTAAAATAAGACAAGCACTTAGATGCCTTCTGTTTTTAAAACATGTATTTTTAAAATTCACATTTATATAAGCCTGACTGATTTAAAGGGTAGTACACACATCCCTTTTAGAATGGACATTCTGCTGGGGATATAGCTCAGTTGGTAAAGTGCTTGCCTCACATGCACAAGGCCCTGGGTTCAATCCCCAGTACCACCACCAAAAAAAAAAAAAAAAGATGTTCAGTTAGAATGGACATCCTCATCCTATAGTAAATGACTGATAATCTGGTCTTTTAAGTGCTTGAAGAGTGGATAATTCGTTGGAGGTTTTTATAAGATGCTGGTTCTCTGACCTCTTTAAGGTGTTAGACTGCTACAGGATAATTTAATAATCAAAAACTGAACATAATTTTAATAGTACTTTTTATCAAATGTTTTTTATTATCTTCATAAATATCCATCAAAAACCACAACTACTTTTAATTCTTATTAGCTTACATATAGAGAATAAAGAAGCAGATAATTTCAAAGTGGAAACACTGGAGAGACTGAGTTGTAGCTCAGTGGTAGAGCACTTGCCTAGCATGCATGAGGCCCTGGATTCAAGCCCCAAGTTGCTTAGGGCCTCCCTAAGTTGCTGAGGCTGGCTTTGAACTTGTGATCCTCTTGCGTCAGTGTCCAGAGGCTCTGGGATAATAGGTATGTGCTGTGCCACTGTGCCTGGCTCAATATGGTTTAATTAGCCAGTGTGTACTATAAGATATCTAGAAATCCAGATATTAGTGCTTATTCAAGTATGAGAGGAGCTTGGGAAATACAAGTCTTCCTCTGGTTGCAACCTTCCAGAAAGAGTAACAGTTTCATTCTGGAGAAAGTGGAGTTCATGAAAAGATCTGTGAATGTGCTACAGCTGGTGTTCAGGGAGAGGTCTGTGAAACTGTCATATCTGGTTTCCACGACCTCCTAAGAATAATGGCTTTCCTTTCCCTTCTTTCTTCTGTGTGTCTCATTACTAACTTCCACTGATAGTCTAACCCAAGTCATGTATGGAAGAAGGTTCTAGGCATCTACATGGCAGAGGTGGGCTGTAGACGTGATGATTCAGAATGTAAGGCATCATACAAAATATGAAATGAGCTAGACATGAAGAGTTAAAGTTTATAGTAAGAAAAAAAACATTTTAACTGAAGGAAACAGCACATGCAATGGTACATATGAAGGTATGACAATATGAATTATTCAGGGAAATGCAAGAATCCTCTATGTCTACAACAGAGTTCATAGGGTGGAAAATGATTAAAGACTTAGACAGGGACCAAACAATGAAACATTTTGAGCATGGATACTATATAATAAAAATTGTGGTTCATTAAGATAGTTCTGACATTAATGAAAGATGGATTGATGACAGGAAAACAAATGGATACATTTTTAGAGGTATAACAAATTGAAGCCCTGAACAAATATGATTACAAAAGGAATGTAGAGTAGTGAATAGATTCAACATTTTTTCCCCATACCAGGAAAGGCATCCAGGGCTTTGTGCATGATGTTAAGCAAGTATTCTACATCCCCATCCTTTTAACATTTCTTTCTCAGAGATATAGTGATAAGCAGAGGGGTATATGAAGGCTCTCTTGGTACCTGACTATAGCACCTTGCAAGTATCAGAAAACAGAAAGCAAATAGATTAGTTCCTGCAGAAAAAAAAGTTAGTTCAGTTGGGGGAAATTACTTTGATAAATTCAGAAAAGCCTCAAATAGAAGGTGTATGTTTCCAATATCTTGGTAATATCTATTTCTGCTTGTATTACAGTGTGATTTAGAAGGAATCATGCCAAATGTCACCATCAGCTTGAACCTCCCCACCAATGGATCTCCACTTCAAGATATTCTAGTTCATCCTTGTGTGACTTCTCTTGATTCTGCCATTCTGACCTCTAGCAGCATTGATGCAGTGGATGATTCTGCATTTAGTGGGCCTTATAAATTTCCATTCACTCCACCTTTAGAGTCATTCAATTTATGCTACTATACTTCCCAGGTAAATAATCTTGGAAAAGTTTGAGACTTTCCTGATCTTTTTAAATATTATTGATAAGCAATCATTTGTACACTTGGTCCAAACAAGAATTTTTCAGAAGTTATTTACCAGACAATAATTGAGAGATGAAGATGAAGATTCATTTCTTCAAATAGACTACCTGTTAATCTCTGGTGTCTGTAACAACATTAAAAAGCTTTCAAAGTCAACAATTTTTTACTTTTTTAGTAAGTTCTAATTAGTTATATGTGACAGTAGAATGCATTTTGACACAACATATATAAATAGAATATAACTTCTCATTCTTCTGGTAGTACATAATGTGGAATTACACTGGTCATGTAGTCATATATGCACATAGGGTAATACCCAATTCATTCTACTGTTCTTCTTACCTCCATTCCCCCCGCCCCCACTTACTCCCCTCTGCTTAATCCCTAGCTACCTCACCTTTATTGTGAATTAGCATTCACATCTCAATACATTCAGCCTTTGGTTTGGGGGGATTGGCTTAACTTTGCTTAACATGATATTCTCCATTTACCTGCAAATGCCACAATTACATTCTTCTTGTAAGAAGCCACATTTTCTTTATCCATTCTTCTGTTGACGGGGAAATTTTTTTATTATTATTCCTAAGAGGAAGTCCACACTCACAGAATAGATTTTGATATGATTTAGTCATGTTTTACATGTAACTGATAAATGGCAGAACTTTAATTTAAACCCAGATTTTTCAGAATCCCAAAGTCCAACCTGTTTTTACTATAATGTGCCATTTGTTTCTGCCCTAGTTATCAATCAGTATAATAGTAGACCTTAGTTAGGAAAAATTATTTTGAGAAGACAATAGGCAGTCTTCATTGTCATTCAAGAAAAGAGGTAGACCCAGACCACATTGGATATGAAAAATTAAAATCACTTCATACCAAAAGTCCACATTGTCTTATCTCTGTTTCTGTCTTCTCTTTCAACTTTCTATGCTTGCATAAGATTTTAAAGCTCTAAGATCTACATTATTTAAGCAGAGTCTCTATGTCTAATTTCTGATCTACTAATAGGAATGATTGGCTTACCCCAGGCTACAAATTTTTTCCCCTTTAGTCAGTTATTGATGACCAGTCAAGCTACTTCTGAGTTACTCCTGAGTTGAGGAACGTGGGAAGAATGCAGTTACAGAATACAGATGGAACATTAGAAACTATGGGCAGGGCAGCAGTTATCAGTATGTCTAGTACATGTTCTGTGCTCTAGGTCAAATAATTTGGAGAGGAGAATATATTGTACCCCTTTATAAGGCATCTTTTCTCGTCTGGGAACAGAAAGGGGTAGAAGAATCTCTGTCCTTTTATAGACCCATTATTGCTATTGTCAAAACAGTTGGAGTAACTCACTCTGTATCATAGACAGATCTGTATATAATGATTAGGTTTGTATATGTGTGTGTGTATATGCACATTCACGTAATGTAATGTGTATAATATACACAAGAACTCCCTCCCCCATTACCATTAGTATTTTAGACCCATTAACCTGAGAATTTCATAAAAATTTATGTTTGTTTTCAGGTCCCTGTACCACCAATTTTGGGTTTCTATCAAATGAAAGAAGAAGAAATACAACTAAAAATAAAAGTTAATTTAAAACTTCATGAAAGTGTGAAAAATAATTTTGAATTCTGTGAAGCTCATATACCTTTTTACAATAGGTAGGGATAAATAACATGATGTTGTGATGTCTGCCTTCTGTAGTAGATTCCCACTGTCCCCTAATTGTGTTTAGCAAATTGTATTTGCTTTTTACCTTATTTTTTCAAGAACTAAATAATTTTGTTACTCAAATGAATGCTGATTCTGAACCAAAACATAATCATAAAAATAATAATCATGCACCTTTAAATGTGTCTTTACTTTTGTAGTTAAACTTGTTAGTAAATTATAAAGAAACCAGTTAACCCCCGTGAAGATTATTTACTACTGGCTTCATTTCTAGCAATTTCACTGAACTTTGCATACAAGTCAATAGCAATGAAATGTATATATATCATAAGTGTCTATGCAGTTTCTAGTATTTTCTGAGGTACTTATTATTCTGTTTTATTCTACAAATTTGAATTCATATCTGCCTTTTTGCTGTCTTTGTATTAAGTAACAGTAACAAGATTTGATTTAAAGCTGTTATATTTGTGATCTTTTTTTTTTTCTATTTTCTCTGTAAAGAGGTCCAATTACACAATTAGAATACAAAGTTAGTTTTGGCCAGCTTGAAGTATTTCGAGAGAAAAGCTTACTGATCTGGATTATTGGTGAGCAAGATTTTGTTTGTTGATCTTTTTTCCCTTTCATTTGCTATATAGGCTCTACTTTTTTAAAAAAATAGTTGATTTGTGTTTTTAGGCCAGAAGTTCCCCAAATCAATGGAAATTAGTCTTTCTGGAACTATAACCTTTGGAGCCAAGAGCCATGACAAACAACCATTTGACCAGATTTGTATTGGAGATACAGCATATGTAAAGGTAAACATATTTGCATGGTTCACTACATCAGAACTTCTTCCTTTGTTTCTAAATTGCATTTACCTAGTTGATTTTTAATGTTTTACAGCAAATTGTTTTTAATTCTGTGCTTTTTTAGATTCTGTTTTATTCTTTTTGGTTAGTACTAATCATTTTTCTATTTTGATTAATATAAATTTTAAGGAAGAACATTAAATATACTTAAATACCCCAACTTAACTAAGATCATTAAATACATCTAAATAACCCAACTTAAACTACCCAGCATTTAATCATCAAATTACAAATTTATTTATGAAAAATGTCAAATGTAGTCTTTACTCTCTATGGATTTTTCAATAATGCACATCAATTAACTGCTTTTGGTGTTTGAAGGAAGAAGTGAGCCTTTCTGGCCAAGGAGGTCAAGGGAAAGTAGAGTTAAAGCAAACTCTGAGGCCTAGTTAAGCATGAATAAGGAGACTTGAAGATTGACTGTATTTATTTAATTTAAAAAGACTTAAAGGGGTGAAGAATAAGCAAGACACACTTAGGTTGAAGTGCTAAAAAGTGTCATACTGTATAAGACTGACTGTATAATTTAGGTTTGAAATGTAGAAGGTGTGACTCTTTTATAAAAACTTTGGATATTTTTTTAATAGAGGAGTGGTTTGTACAAAGTGATACTTTGTGAATATTAATCTTCAATGAATGTGAAGGAAATAAGTGAGAAAAAATAAGGACATCAAAAATATTTTATAGCTACATTAATGTGGCACATGAAAGGTACTAAGTTGATGTTGAACTAGTGTTGTATCAGTAGAAAGAAAAAAAATGGGCTACTCTAAGCCATACTGATTATAAAATCTCAGTCACTAATATAGAGACAAGAAAAAATAACAAGTCAAAAGATGGTGTTATGGGCTGGGACTTAAGAAAAAAATTTTTTAAAAAAGATGGTGTTATTCAAAAAAGTATGTCATTTAAACCAGACTTGAACCTTCAAGAGGGCAGTGACTGTATGAATTTCATTTATCCATTGTTTTATCCCTAAGACCTAATCCCCATTATCTACCAATAAATATTTCTGAATGGGTGAATATACATGAATTAAAGTATTGATATTGAAAACATTGGGAAAGAGTGAGCTTTATATATATGATACTGGATAATAGCAACATATCTTAATTCAAGTGTCCAGTGGATAGCTAAAAACTTAAAACTTGATTTCTCAAGGAAAAGCTCAGCTGCATATAAGGATTTAGGAGTTACCTACAGAGAAGAAATAGTTGAAGTAGTGGAAATGATTAAGATTAGAAAAAAATAAGAAAAATAGTAAAGATTCAGAAAAACCATTGAGGAAAATTAATGGAGTGATTAAAAAGGTAACAAGAAAGTAAAATGCTATCAAAGGAGATTGAAATCTGACCATAAAGGCAATTAGAGGAATTGGTGATGAAATCAGAAATATGGGCTGGGGATGTGGCTCAAGCGGTAGCGCGCTCACCTGGCATGCGTGCGGCCCGGGTTCGATCCTCAGCACCACATACCAACAAAGATGTTGTGTCCGCCGAGAACTAAAAAATAAATATTAAAAAAAAAAATTCTCTCCCTCTCTCTCTCTCACTCTCTCTTTAAAAAAAAAAAAAAGAAATCAGAAATATATTGGCAATAATTTGGGTTTTTTTCCCCATGTTGTCTTCAACTACATCTATTAGCATTGTTTCAAAGATTATTATAAAAGGTCCTAATTTTTCAGAAAAAAAATATGTGGGGTATTACCACATTGCATGTTCTTCAAAGGTAGATATTATCATTTTTCTGTTAATTTCCATCACTTAACGACTTTCCAATTAATATTTATTTTCAGTGAATGAACTGAATGTGTTTTATGTTATCTTAGTCATGTGGAAGTCAACCTTGTCATACATAACTTCCAGCATTCAGAATTACACTGAACAAGCAAGCATAAACCCCATACTATCAAAAGTTATTTGAGGGGCTGGGGTTGTGGCTCAGTGGTAGAGCACTCACCTCGCATGTGAGAGGCCCTGGGATCGATCCTCAGCACCACATAAATAAATTATTAAAATAGAGATATTGTGTTCAATTACAACTAAAAAATACATATAAAAAATTATTTGAGTTGCAGCAGGAATAATATGTTAAGATTTAAAAATAACATCCTATGCATGTGATCAATAAGTTCAGCAATTAAAGAAGAAACTTAAAAAATGGGAGAAATTTACAGGAAGAAAGGAAAAAAAATCAATATAAGGTAGAGCGTTTGCCTATCACACATGAGATCCTGGGTTTGATCCCCAGCACTGCCAAAAATAAAAGCATAGAAAAGATAACATGGTATTGCAAAATCAGGATCATTTAACAGCAGAGATGAAGAGAACCACAGCAAAAGGAGACTAGAACTATGTAAGATATAAACCTTTTCCTGTGAATGTGATTTTGATTCAGGCATCCTATCTTTAAAGAAGCTACTGCCTCACTCTATTATAGTACAGTATAATAATTGGCATTTACAGTGATAACCTCACATTATCAATGAAATTAGGAACTATTGATTACATTTTGTAAGTTTTTTTTATGTGAGGGAAGGGAAAATTTCTAAGCTCGATTCTGTAAGAGTTAAATTTCAGTTTCTTAGAAAATTAAGTAGTGCAGCCCATTCTCTCCAAAGACCAGATAAGCTAATGTTTCTGTTTTAGTAATTACATTCTTATTTCACTAAAAGGTATATATATTTCCACCTATAAAAGAATTATGATGTAAAATATATCACAATCACATAGCCCTTGGAATAGAAGAGAGTATGTAGTTTACTAGACAACCTAGCAGAAGGAACATCTGCTTTTGTAGTCAGCCATGTCTGAGGTCAGATGCCAGTTCTGCTGCTTACATATTGGGATATTAATTGCCTTCATCTCAGAACCTCAGTTCCCTTATTTGTAAAATGATACTGTATGGATTAGAGTCCATATTGGTGAAGTGCCTGGTTTGTATTAAGCACTTTATAATGGAAGCCTTACAAAAAAATGGCTTCAGAGCAAAGGAAAGAGAGTATGTGTATACATATTTAAACATATGTATACTCATAATTGAAGTTCAATATTTTATGATTTTTATTTTATGAACTGTGTGAGATGAATTTTTTAAAGTTATATCAAGAGAAAAAAATGTGATCATCATTTTTACCAACTAATCACTTCAGTTTAGTACATTTCTCTTCCTAGCTTCATTTTAGCATCTTAGATTACACACTTACCGGATGTTATGCGGATCAACATTCAGTTCAAGTTTTCGCATCAGGAAAACCAAAAATAAGTTCATGTAAGTTGTACAGATTCAAACTAACTTAATGAGATTTAAATGGTGGTGTGTTGTTATTACCTAAGGTAAAATTAAAATATAACAGAATTTAGAAATTGGAGAATAATCCCAATTTGTAAAAATTTTGACTTTATCCACCCCAGCATAACACTTTCTGAACTTTGTATGGCCCTCAGTCTTTTCCAGTTTAAAATAGGATCTGGAATAGCAAGGATTAAGATGGGATGGGCTTTATTATAAAATCAGATTTGCTTTGTTCTGGTTATAATAAACTCTTATTTAAAGGTGGTTCACAAGGTTACATACTTTGGTATTGGACAAACAAGGATTCAAGCTATGGCTCCAACATTTTATTGACTGTGTTGCTTCAGTGAACTTCCTGAAGTTTTCGTTTCCTTATCTTTAAAGTGGAAATAAATTACCTTAGAATTGTTATGAGGTTTAAGTAAGATTATACTGATCAAGCACTTAGCATATAATATAGATTCAATAGATGGTAAGTATGATTATTACTTAAAAACTTAAGTAATTTTTAGCAAATATTATAATCAATAAACACTATTTCCCACCTTCTCTAGTCTACCACTAGGCAAGTTGTAAAGATGATTTCCTGTCTTCAATGGATTTACTGGTTGTGAAATATATGTATGTATATATATCTTATACATATATATATGTATACTTTATATGAAAACATAGCTAGACAAAAAGAAATTTATAAATGAATTCAAAATTATTTCATTCAGATCAAATACACATGGCTGATATAGAAAAGTAGCTAGAATGAGGTATAATTAGAAAAGTTAAGGAGAACCTTTTGCCTTATAGATTGAGGAGAATAAAGCTATCATATGTATATATTTAGATAACAATGATGCTAATTTATAAAAATTATTTCTGTATTTAAATAAATATTTTTTAAACTAAGAATTAAGGTCCCTAAAATAAAAAGAATAGGACAAGACTTTGTATTTGAATATTTCAAAAGAATTAAAGAACTTGGAACTATGGAATCTAAGCAATTTCTTGTGAATTTCAGAAACATATTCTATCTAGTAAAACCAGAAAAAGCTCATTTCTCACCTCCCTGGGGTTTCCCTCATTTTTTCATCAGTTTTGTTGTTGTTTGTATTTTTTAAATGAATTCATAGAAGAGTATTCATAGTGCATTTATGTTTTATGAAAGCATAATATTGGACAACCAGTATCTTTGTCTAAGTACAAACAGAGCGATGTTTTAAAATATTTATGAGAAATATATTGTCTTTTAATAATTAGAACATTTTAAGTATTTTGTCAGTATTAACTAAACATGTAACTTTCAGAGAGCATAATACAGAATAAGTTTCACTAATACACCTGCTTATTAATGCAAAATATTGAAAGAGCTCATTTTTAAATGGATCATTACAACTAGTCTTTATTTCCTAACTCTGGTTATTTCAGACAGTGACAGCCAATTTGTGCAGCCATGTGAAACCTTTATTTTGCCATCATCTTGGCAATAAAGTCTATATTCACAATTAACAGCTTTGTTCTGAAAATAGTATAGTAATAATGCTAATTTCATTAATAGCTAATATTTTTTATTTACTAGGTGCTCAGCATAGTTTCTATTTTATGTGTACTAACTCATTACTCCTCACAGCATCCTATATAGAGTTATCTCCATTTTACAGATAAGGACACTGATGAAACAGAGGGTCACATGATGGCAGAACTGAGGATCAAACTAGTCTTTGCATTATTAAGAAGAAAGGTAGAAAAGGCTGAATTAAATAATTAGTGATATACATATACACAATAATAATAATTTGCCTGAGACTAAATCCAAAGAAGCATTACTATCTCAATTCCACATATCAGCAAAGTTTAGTTAAAAGAGATTGCCATTTGACTAAAGTTGCAAAGCTATTTACATTTGATCAGAACTATAATGAAAACCCAGCAAAGCCACTTTTTTTTATCATGTTGCTAGAAAGTTGATTGTTGGTTTACATCTTTGACACTTTGAATGAATAAAGAATAAGATGAACAGAATCAGGACAGTGGTGAAGAAGTTAGAGAAGGGAAACCAACAAAAAAATTAAATATTTTACAATTAATGATTTATAAGAAATAGTATTTAGGAGAAATGTGAGGAAAAAATTTACAGACTTGGCATCAATAAGAGATATTTTATGTAAGCTCAAAGATGGATTGTTCAAAGATTTAAAGAGCTTACATTTTTTAAGTGGTAAAAATTAATAATAAAGCCTTGATAAAATAAAATTAAAATGAATATTTCAAAGGATTGCCATGAAATGATTGCACTCAACAAAAAATCATGACTTTGCTCTCCTGTTTTTTTTGCTAAGATGAAATTATTTATTTATTTATTTATTTATTTTCCTTTTTTAGACCGGAAACTAGTGTCTTCTGATTATTACATCTGGAATTCTAAAGCCCCTGCTCCAGTAACCTATGGATCATTATTACTGTGATTTTTTAAATATTTAAATGGGATTTATACAATAGTAACACAGCATAAATGAAATCATAGTTTTTATATCTATTGTGTATTCATATAACCTGTAAGTGAAAAAATCTGAAGGATTTTAATTATAAAATATTCATATTTGACATTTTTTAATCTGATATAGTTTGAAAGAATGTCATAATATATTATGATATTTTTGTCATATAACATTATTATAATATATTGCATATTATGTTATATATCATAGCATTAATATATAATTATATATTATATTATAGTATATCATTATTGTTATATAATATTATTGTTGTAAAGGCTAATATCTCCTGTGTTCGTTACCCTTTGATTTTCTGTCACTGTGATTCAGAATACAAAGAATTCGTGATTCACTCTGACTTATTGAAGACTCATCCTAGGTCAACATGCCGTACATGTTCCTTCCCACCCCTATAGCAGATAACTGCTAATCAATCACAACCCTCTTCCTACTGTGAGCCTTCCTGGGTAAGAGCTCAGGCTTCTCAGTGTAGAGCTTCAGGCAGCCATTCCAATGGTTTGTACCTGACATGCAAGATAACTATTTGTTCTTTCAAACCTAAGTACTAAGCCAGGCATGGTGGTACTCACCTGTAATCCCAAAGACCTGAGAGACTGAGGCAAGAGGATCATGAGTTTGAGTCCAGTCTTAGCAATCTAGAGCAACTCTGTCTTAAAATAAAACAGAATGGGGATGTAGCTCAGTAGTAGAGTGTCCCTGGGTTCAATCCCCAATACAAAAATATATATATATATATCTCCCAGTACATTATGCTGGTATAGAATATCAGCAACCAAATTAGAAACAACTATAAATCTCTTGAAAAATCAGCCAATGTAGACAAAGGAGACTTGCTTAAATAGTAACCTATTCTTAATCAGAACTATCCCATTGACTAATAAAGAATCTGCATAATTATATTTATCCCTGTTCTAGAGTTTATTTTTAAGTAAGCTTGTTAATCTGCTATAATAACATTTTGCTTAGGATGTCTATAGGCATATTTTAAAAAATAAAGATTGGTGGGATACCTGCAGAATAATGTAATGTTTTGCAATTATATAATGTCTTCAGCCAATTTCTGAAGATAAAGGTAGATATAATATTGCTTTTTCCTTATTTTACTAAATTAAAATCCATTAATGAATAAATTCATGTAAAAACTCAAAAACCTTTCTGTGGGTAGAGTATTATTTACTCTTATTCTTACATAATAGTGTATTTTCTTTAAATTTGTCTTTCTAATTTTCTTATTATAATTTTTTTTTATTTTTTCAGAAACCATTAGCCATATTCTTTATTCTCTACCTGTTTCTATAATTAGATGTCACATTCTGTTTTCAGAGCAGTTCATTGTCAAGTTGGACTCCAAGTGACCAAGAAAAAAGTAATCTTAAGATCCTAAGAACTTAGTTCATGTCAAAGTTCTTTTACAGAATAGAATTTAAAAGCATTATAAAAAATATGCATTACAGATTAATATTCAATTCAACTATTTTCTGGGTACTGTTTTTTAATGAATCTTCTCAGAAAAGGCTTAGAAAAAGCTGCTAACTCCTCAAAAGAGAGCTATAATAATTTGAAGGGATAGTGCATATGAACTTAGGATTTGAAGTTTGATTTTTTAATTAAGGTCAATCCTGCTCATTATAAACCTTCATTTTCTGCAAAGCATTATCATACATAAAGTTCTATGTTCAAAATTATCCCAAGTAACAAAGAAGAATAACTGTCTGACCAGGACTTTAACTTATTATTGTAGCTTAATCATAGATAATCAGTAGTAAAAACTTTCCTTTTGAAAGAACATTTCCCCATAAGTTATTTATATCTCTTCAACTCAAGGCTTAATGTTGTACCTGTGCTAATAGAGCCATTTGGAAATTTCGATTATTCAAATGCTTATTAGCAAAGTACACTAAGGTAGGCAAGAGGCATTTATCTAGTGAGTAGGCAGAGATTCAACATAATAATTCCTTAAGCAAAACTTTCTTCGTGAACAAATTAGAAAAACCAATAGACTTTGATTTGACATTTATAGAAAACTAAGGAAAATCTGAGGAGTACTGGAAAAGTATAGAGATGATGGAGAACCCCATGCCATCTGTTGCCATTCCATTCCAGCAAGACTACAGAACTAAACCAACTCATGTTTTCATCCCTTCAAGATCAGCTGGGCACACTATGATGCTTTTGATTTTGTCTAGGAACCTGTCACTTCAGGATAATTTCTGAAGACAAAGTCTGTTTCCCGTTTGGTAGGTGACCTGTTTAATGTTTTCCCTGTGTCTGGGAACTCCTTAGTGTAATTAGCGACCTTTGAACTCCGCAACTAATCCTGAGCTATTTTGTATTCCTTACTCATCTTTAAGGCTGGACCTTTCTTTTCTTCAGAGTCCGCTGCCACAATTAAAGAAGAAACAGCTGCATTTCAAAGGGATTCCGATTCCAGAAGCTTAATCGTGATTGACATGTTCTTATTCTAAGCTATAAGACACTCTAAGAGTCCTTTCTTGGGTTAAAACTTCAATCATTTTCTAAAAAATTATCTCACTACGGATTTTATTCATTTTCTTTGATAACTATTCTTTGCATTTTTTAACTGGAAAGATGCTTTGCATTTGCAGTGAATATGAGCAACTACTTCTAGTGAAAGATTTGGATGGTGTCAGTCCTGCTCTAGGTGGAAAATTTCTAAATTCCCTTTTAGTGCCAAAATATGATTATGAAATCTGATGTCTATCATATGGGTAATTATTCTTCCCCAAATCCCAAAGGCAAAAGGAAAAATAGCTAAATTTCTGAAAATGAACTCCAGAAAAGATGGTTCGTGATTTTGGTAAAAACTTTTCTTACTAAACAATATTTTAAAACTTTTTAAAGTCAGCAATATTGAAGTTAGGCAATATCCTGGTGGTATTTTATACGTTTAAAATAATCAACTCAAGTTTGAAGTAAATAGGCTCATCAGGAATTCTTATGAGAATGTTTTTTTATTTTTATTAAACTTTCTGCCTAATAAAATATTTAAAATTTTTCATGACAACTCAATACTTCCACTATATTTAAATTATTATAGTCTTACACATTGTGTGATTTAAGATTTTTAACAGCAGACATTGTGCATAGTAAAAAAGTGTTAATATTTGTCTTCTCATTTTGGTTTTAGTATTTTTAATACTTCATATACATTCATAGATTTCTCTGCTACCACTGGGAAGTAGGTAAGTGGAATTATCCAAAACCTTCAGGGACTGCTGCCACAGCAGAATAGTTGTTCCTAAGACAAAGGTCAAAAAAGGGATGTTAATAAACAGTCCTCAGGTTTAAGGGACTTTTTTAGGATTACATCTTAAATTCCAACAAATCAGATTTAGGAGTTACTGAAAGTGAAATTGATCCATCCCTCATCCAAACTTTGCAATACTTTCCTGTTCTGACATCATTTAGATAGTTAGCTGTATTATCAGATTAGAAACCATTGTACCAGGCTGCTGAAAGGAAAAGGAGGCAAAAAGCTAAACATGGGATGAATTCTGAACCTTTTAACCTGGCTGAAGTACGTTGGTCCCTGTTATGCAAATACCTTCAATCCTCTGCTAAGTTCAGTGGAAATAATTTTCTTGAATGACAGGTTTATTCAGCAAGGATTCAGTTGGTGATTAATCCCCCTTTGATCTAGGGTATTTCACTTAACTACCAGTTACCTCGTTCTGACAAAGTGCAACTGAGATTAGGGAGATCACTAGAACACTACCAGGGTGTGCGTTTATTCTCTATAACCTTTTAAAGCAAGGGCCAAGAATGCAATTTATTTTCAGTATTTGAAGATGTAAAGTCCTGTCTGCTAAGTTAGAAAGTCAATTGAATACCAAATGAAGTTTATTTCTTACGTAATAGAACAAACATTTCTTTTTGCTTTACCTAACAATGATATTAGGAAGCATAGGCTTTGAAGAAAGAAGAAACAAAGAATACATTCCAAGTATAGTTTTTTATTTTGTTTCATGTATTAAGAGTGTATACTTACTGGCCCTGAGATAACTTAAAAATCAAAGGAGTGGCAACAACTGCAGTTGGGAAAATGCTTCTTTTTCCTTAAACTGCATAGTTTCTCACCCCTCCCATCACCTCCACCACCACTAGAAAATGTCATGGTATGTGGTGAAGAAATCCAGTTGGGGAAAACATGTTGTAATACAGATCCATCTTAAGACTGTTGATTTGAAAGCTATCCTTATTAAATTTTCCTTCCTTTAGGAGAGTTTGTTATATTCCCATTTAAAAAATTGCATTCATTTTCAGAATGATTTTTTCAAAAAGAAAGGTAAATAATATTGCCAAAATACTATATATTAATTATTTTAAATGTTTTCTGCCTTTTTCTCATTTTTCTGGACACCTCTTCTCTCACAAATGTAAACTTGAAATATTCTCTGAAATTTGACAAAAAAGTGTCAGATTTTCCATGCTATGTTTCTCAATTCACTTTTTAAAATTATTATTAACATTAGTATTTTTTTGCAAGATGTTAAATTAGAGGATTTACCGAAGTATATTACAAGACCTTTAAATGTATTTATGTATTTTGTAACAAATTTATTTTTAAGCATTAAACTTTTACTAATGATAAATTTTGTTTTTATAAATAAAGCAGTTTTAGAAATGTTTTATAATTGCTCATCATCCTAATAGCAATTTGCAATACAAGTTGTATTCAGACCTCTTCTTAACACTTTTTTTTTTTTTTGGTTTAAAACTTTTTGTTTTCTAATTTATAAATTGAAATGATGCAAGAAAAAAATCTATATCTAAGTTTACGCCAAACCAACCTTCTCTAGTTTCAACTTAATAACCAGTTTCTAAATACCTTTTGGTAGCAAGTTATTGAATCACAACAAAATTGGGGATCAGAAAAAAATAATAAGATGGCATTAGGAATACAGGATCCCATGGCTTTGTTTCTGAGAAACAAGTGTTTTTTAATAATTAACTATTTCATGCTCTAAGTATCTAGTTAATAAAATGTTGCAGTGTATTTTAAAATATGCCTTCATAGAATATATTTATGTACACATATATGTATGAGTGTATGTATTTATATAATGCATTCAATGCTAGTGTGTCTGAGTTGGCAGGTTTCCCTGTGAAACATTTCAATGTTATGTCAGAAGAAGAAACATATTTTAAAGTAAGATATCTAAATATCTTCCCAAACACAATTTTAGTTAATTAATGAAGGGATTTCATTAATTAACTAAAATTTCATTAAAATGAAAATTGTCAAGGATCTCATGAGATTAGTCTTACAAATTGGTTAAAACTCTTAAGAGCTAAAAGCTTTTCAACTAGGTTCTAATTTTCCTCATCAACTGTTTTATAGAGTTAATATTATTGTCCACATATTGCTTGGAGCAAAAAAATTGGCATGAGTATCTCACTGGTGTCCTGCCTTGTAAGCAGGTTACTTTGGAATCCAGGTTGATTTCTCTAAGGACCTGTCTAATCTGTAATTGACGTCAGTGTAGTGGCAGAACACATGCACAAGCATTTACAGATTGATGAATGTGCACGAATGGAAACTACCTGCTGCCATTTTTCCAGTAGGAAGTGAAAATCTGCATGTTGAATAATGCATTAAACATTTAAATGCTGGGGCTGTGGCTCATCAGTGATAGAGCGCTTGCCTAGCATTCATGAAGCACTGGGTTCAAGCCTCAGAACCATGTAAAAATAAAACAAAGCCATTCTGTCCATCTACAACTAGAAAAAATTTTTTAAAAAATTTTTAAAGTCAAACTGTATGCTTCCTTTATATGACCTTCTTTTAAATGATGGTTTCTCTAAAAAATTATTTAGTAAATACATAATGATGAAAATGTTCAAATTATTATTATCCCTCTTAAAATGTTTACCTTTTCCTTCAAGGGACTTGAGTGCCCTCTGCAGGTTATAAAGAGATAATTAATGACTATATCTATTTTTGAGCCTGTGATTTTTTTCCCTTTCAAAATTGCAGAGCCCATTATGTCTAATCTCAAAGCAAGCATGATCCAATTTATATTGTTAACCCTTAATTTGCCAGGGATTGAAGGAGGAGTTTCTTTTCTGTACATGTTTTGTTGTGTTTAGTGTAAATGTGATTCTTGTGAGCTTTCCATGTCACTTAACTAGGGTCCTATAAATATTTGATGATAACACATATTCTCTCACAGAAAGAAGATTGGGAAAATATTTAGGTACTTTGAAATGTTTTAAAGATTTTGAGGCTAGTTTATTTCTTGTTGCATTTGGAATAGTGTACATTGGAATAAGTCTTGCTTTGTCCACATGCATCATGTAAAATTATGTGAGACTTCAGTTTCTTGATTGGGTTTATGAGTGATGATTGTGTTCAGGCTGAAAAAAACATCTTATTTTTTTAAAAGGATGGAACAGATAGCACTTCAATATTATTGTTGGTATTATTGTCCACCAACTAGAAAGAATATTTATATTTGAAGAGCAAAAAGCAACATTTTCATCGCCATAGTGTGGAAGTACATGAGTCATTCATGTCTGTGAAACCCATACTTTCTCAATGGGAGTAGCAGATTTGTTTCTAAAGGACATAGAAATTCATTTGTATACAAAACTAGAACTGGAGTGCTGGTGGCACTTCTGATTCAATTAACTTACTTGGTGAAGCTGCCAGGGAAACTAAATATGATGAGAACAAGAGGAATGACTGGATCAAATTAATAGAAATAGATCTTTTTGCAAGCAGCGTAATGATTCTGATCATCAACCTTGAAAAGTAAATTAGAACAAGCAAATTACTGTTGAAAAATTCTTTTAGCACTCTGCTGTTGCTACACAGCTAGTCATGGCTCAGCCTGGGGCAGGGAAAAAAATGCACTCAGTTTTGGTTGACAAAGGAAACATTATTAAAGTGAGTGTTTACATTGTGTTTATTGAAGTGTTCAAAGAATATTTGTGGCATCTTCAAGCAACCTGCTGCTCTCCAGACTATTATAGTGCATGAGTAATAATAAAAATGGGTCACTTGTACACTTTAAATAAGTGCCTTAAACTTTTAAGTTTCAAACTAAATAGTGCTTTCTCTTCTAAAGATTTTTTTTTTAATTTTTAAAATTTTTTTTTTTTAGTTTTCGGCGGACACAACATCTTTGTTTGTATGTGGTGCAAAGGATCGAACCTGGGCCACACGCATGCCAGGCAAGCGTGCTACCACTTGAGCCATATCCCCAGCCCCTCTAAAGACTTTTTTTCTCTAGAAATTGAGCCAATTTTTTAAAAACATTCATTTCTTTGAATTTTTCTTGAATATACCTTCCAGTTACTTCTACATCCTTTGTGTAACTTTTCTCCCAGGATCTACAATGCATAAGAAATAATCCTATTCCTTAATATGCTAAGAATCACAAAAACTAAAAGCAATTGTGAAATTACTGACTAGTGTCCAATTGAGTATATAATATGTGCATTAAAAAAGATATCTGATTAGGGTCATAACTTTTGAGAGCTACAATTACCTTAATCTACCTCAAAAAGATTAAATTGAGAATGGAAAAGATAGTTACTAACAAGCCTGCCCATCTGACATTTAAAAGTTTTTATATATATATATATATATATATATATATATATATATATATATATATTTTAGTTTTCGGTGGACACAACATCTTTATTTTATTTTTATGTGATGCTGAGGATCGAACCCGGGCCACACGCATGCCAGGCAAGCGTGCTACCACTTGAGGCACATCCCCAGCCCTTAAAAGTTTAATAGATCTTTATTATTTATACTGGGAAAATAGGAAAGTAATTAAAAACCTAGAAAGAATTTTAGTTTTTATCTTTCTAAAGAGATCCATTGAAATCATTTTTATATTTTAGAAATAATAGAAGCATGGTACTTAACAGGGATTAAAATACTTTATTTTTATTGACCAGCAGCCCCCAGTACAAAAAAATTAATCTCAGGTATTATTGAATATAAGTTAAGTGTTCTGAATTCCCTTATGAGCTAATTTTTGAGAAACTATTTTCTTATATTCACCATGGGACAAGTTGTCATTCTTCTTTATTTCAACTGCTTATCACAGTTACCAAAGATTATCCCACACTATAAATTCTTAAGAACTTCCTAATCAGATATTTAATTATATGCCATTTCTATAATGTAGTTTCAGAGCATCGTATATTTATTATTTTGATGTCCAGAATTAATAAAAAATATTTCTTTATCCATAATCATCTAAGGAAAATCTTTTTTCGAATCTAAAAGTACATGCCAATCCTCTGCTTTTGCTAAGGCAATAACCAGTTGAAGTGGTCAACAATGTTTATACCTTCTTAACTGATATTAATCAGTTTGGATTTTGTTGTTGTTGTTCCGTTTGTTTGTTTGTTTTAGTGGGGGTAGGGGAGTGCTGAGAATCAAACCCAGGGCCTTGCACCTGCTAAGCATGTGCTCTACCACTGAGCTACTCCCAGCCCAGAGAATTAAGGTATTAAGGGCATATTGCTAGTGATAAATTAATCAAAAATAAATTAATTCCCTTATGCATATTTAAAGAGCACATGCCACTTATAGTATTTAATATAGAAGGCCCAAACACAAACAAGTTATGGCTTAGAATTAAAACTGCTGATCTAGTTGAAATGGAGGTCTTAATTTAGTCATTAAAAATTCATAATGTTATACTTTTGTTGTGCTATTATTATATACCACTCCAGAATTAGACACAAAGACAAAAAATAGTCCCAGATTTTGAACAATATATTATAACTTCTGCAGTGTATTGGCATTGTAATAATGGAAAACTACTTCTCTTCATTAATACACAAACTGTCCAAAGAGGTGATGATTGAAGCTTTACACCAAGTAGATGAAGGACATCTCAGGGCAACATATCTATAGATACCACTGACAAACAGAATCACAGAAAGCTGAACATCTGGTGTAACAGAACAACAAAAGAGGTTATGTTTATGCAAAACCTTTTTGCCTCCAAATATTCGGGGTTTGGATATATAAGAAGAATATTTCTAAGGAAAGCAAGTATATTTAACTTAGTGACAAATACAAAAATATTCCTACATAGTGAATATGCATTCCCCTACTATCTCCACCATTTACCTCCCTTGCTAATTCTGAGTGAATTTTGTGTGTTCACATGTGCTTGTATATTTACCTCTTCACTGGCAATGAAGAAGATATAATGGTGTATATATAGAACTATAAGGAAAATATTCACGAGAAAATATTAATATAACCCATTGATATGATAATGTATATTGTATTAATTGACATGCTAAATTTTATTAGGGTGTTCACATCCACTATAACATCTCCCTTAGAACATATTCTTTGCCTGTTTCCTTCGAGTATAGATAGACACACTTAGAGATATCCATGTGTGTGTAAGAAAACAAGAAAAATATAAACTCTATAGAGTAACAGCCTCAGATGGATTCATATTAGTATTCAAATCTTTAACTCCCACCCAAAATTTTAAACTTGGCTATCACAGTCATCTTCACATTTTTTTTGTATTCCCAGTGCCACCAGAAACACAAAGGAAACTTAGTGTTGATTCAGTGAAGTAGCAAAATGTTAGGTACATAACAAAGCAGATTGTCCTCCCACCTAAAACAAATCAGTGATGTTTAAGTAAGTGATTTTGGTTTTTGCATGTGTGTATAAAAATTTGATTGCTCAAATAGTGGTTCAATTCGCATTCTGCACCAATGAAATCTGCCCTGCAATTGCCATCTCTAGCACTATTCAGAAAATTTCTTGCCATTGTGACTGCTCTTTAGACACACTAGACAGCCTTGGCCCAACCTGTTAAACTGCAGCTGCTGGGGCTGCCCATCCCAGGACACATTGCTTCCAATCATGCTTCAGTGAACCTTAAAACATTTGGCACTCCCATCTTAAAAATTCTTTTCTGGGACTCGATGTACTACAGCTTTGTAAGCTCCCCATTATTTACCAGAGTAAAACTTGTTTGGGGTTGGTATCAACCTGATAGGCCATGATTCCCTTCATCCAATAAAGCACAGCTTTCCTTGATCCCTATATACTGATGAAATGAATTGGATTTGCCAGTATCTAAGAAATCAAGTGATTACTTTGTTTTGTTTGTTTGTTGCGGGGGTAGGGATAGAACCTAGGGCCTCACACATGCTGGACAGGCACTCTACCATTGACTATATTCCCAACCTCGAAGTGATTATTTTTAACATTTCCATTAACCATACAAGCAGAGTGGTAAAGAGAAAATAATAGTCTTTGAAGTTCACAAAAGCCTGGTTTCAAATCCCAGCTCGATGTTTACAAGCTGGGTGGTCTCAGAGACGTACTTAACCTTTGTGGTCTTTGGTTTCCTCCCAGTTCCTTGGGGTTTCTATGAGTATTGAAAGATACCAAGTTCTAAGTGCAAAGATATTCGGTGTTCATTCCTTTCTATATTGAAGATTTATAATGGCCTTTTCGTAGAACTGACTATAATTAGGTGGCTATGCCTTTAGATTTCAAAATTACATTAATTGCCTATTTGCCTCTGATTTTGAATGTTCAGCTGTTATATTACAGAAACACCTACCTACTCAGTTGCTTCCATGGGTCCTTGGAGTAAATAAAATGACTGTAGAATAGAGTGGGTGTAGATGTTGTAAAGTTTGCTTAAGTTTAACATTTCATTATTCATGGGGAGACACTCAAAATTCACACATTAGAAAAACAGTCATATTCTACCAAAAGTAGGGTTGAGTGAAAATAAAATTTGTCCACAGGAACATTGAACAAATTTTATTTGTTTGTTTATTGTGTGTTTATTGTTAGTGTGGAAATCATCTGTTCTTAAGATGAATCACCAATTAAACCTGAGTTGGACATCTGGGGAAAAAAGATGTAAAATTAGATAGGCTGTGCATGCTTTCCCCAGAATTTACAATCTGAAAGATATAGAAATGCTTCAAGGTACCAGCTATTACTTTTGGGGTTTCTTGCTTTTTTTTATAAAAAATAATTTTTAAATTGTTTGACAATTTTTCAAAATATCATATTGCTTGATTTATTGATTTGATGTAACATTATTTGAGTTGACAAATTTAGCTTCTGAAAATCTGAATTTTCATAACAAGGGCATTTATATCTTACTAATGCCAAAAAGAGTAGAAAATTATTCTCAGAGTAAAGGAACATTTTATTTTATTCTATGAGCACTTTTGCCCAAATTAGTACTATTGAATAAGTTACTTCTGGCAGCAGCTACAGATTTCTTAAGGCAGTAAACATATTTCTTCATGTTCTCTAGGGCTGTCTCTCTGCCACAGTGCCAAGTTTCTCTGTTGTCTGAATGTGAGAAAGGGCATCATGTGATATTGTGGCTTAACTGTGACCCTCAAGAACTGCCACTGAAAACCATTCTCTTCCACCCAAGGAGCTTCCTGACTTTAGGTCTGACATAGAAGGGTCCCCCTTGTCCTTTCCCCTGCTGCGCTGGAACATACAGTTGGTGCCTGAGAGCTTTGTAGGAGCTGTGTGTACTCACATTTTTTTTATAATTATTTCTCTTCATAGTTTATTTTTCTCTCTGGCAGGCACAATGGCTTTATATTTTTAATAATAATATGAAATCCTTAAATTTTGAGTTGATTTCATATAAAGAAAAAATATTGAGTAAATAATAATTCAGGTGGTAAATGGCTAAATACAAAGGATGAAACTCAGTGCATAAAAGTAGTCTTGGGCCTTAATGAAAATCAAAGTTTGATGTTTAGAGAATTTAAAAGAGGTAACTCTTATATTCTACTTAAGATAGTTTTCAGGAAATCCTAGGAGGAGTTAGTAAGTAGTGTTATCAGTGGAGAATATACTGTGGTTCTATGGTTACGCATAGTACAGTCCAAATGTCATTTGTCTTTAGGGAGACCTTGTACCCAAAGTCCTCATTTGTAAAAAGTAAGATTGGTTCCTGAATTAAATGAGCTAGCATATCAAGAGAATGGTACAAAGTTAGCACTAGTTCATTGTTGGACTTCCTTTAATGCCTTATGAGCTGAACATAGGTTATAGCTTTGTATATCCATATTTTTTTGTATTGTTATAGTAAAACTAGAGGAAAGCCAAGGATTAAATACCCATTTTTTACTGCTGCACAAATAAATTAAAAGTTTGTGTCAATAGCAAAGTCAGGTTTAGTATTTCATCTAGGTAAGCTAACCAGCACTTTGAATTCGCATACATACATATCCTTATAACATCATTTTCCTCTCTGCTTTAGTAACTGGGAAACTGAAAGCTGAAATTCTTTTATTAAAGGTGTGCAGAACTTTTTTATATACTTGTTTGTTTAATAAGTTTGCATTGCTTTCACTTTTCTTATTTTTCTCTTGCTTCAGTTATTTTATCCTACTGCATTCTATTATACTGTTTATTAATGTTGTAACACTATATCCTTTATTTTTAGTATCCTTATATTTTTGGAATAAATATAAGGATTATTTTTGCAAAATAATATCATTGCATTGCTGAATAATGTTCCAAACAAAATTTAAGAAAGAAAGGTTGCAGAAAATGTAACATGATCCTAAAACTGTCTATGTCAGCCAGTTCCCTTGTAAATTCTAACATTATGGGTTTCATTCTTGCCCCAAAACAGCCATGTTCTGCCACCAATCATTGCTTTACATCAGAAGCCATTAGAATCTGTTTGACTATTAAGGGTTGGGGACATAATTAACAGTCCTACCATTTCATGTCTTCAAATACATGTTGTCTTTCAAATGTGTCTTCTCTAGAGATGATTCCAATGAAGCTCTTAGCTAGAAGAGTATCTAAGGGACTTCTCTATGCAGAAGCCAGCAAAGTTGATTTTGAAGCTGCAGAAGAAAAATGAACTTTATGATTTCCTCTTTTTAAATAAAACTCTTTTATTTACCTTAATCACCTTATATTCATGAGGCTAAAGAAATCACCAATGTTTGGGGCTGAGGGTGTAACTCAGTGTGAGACCCTAGGTTCAAGCCCTAGCATTGCAAAAAATAAAAGAATATGCCACAAGGCTTGAAGGCCATTAACAAAGAAAGGAATGCCCAGAAAAGATCTGGCACAATGTCAGAATGAATGGCAAACTATGTAGTTAACCAGAGAGATTACTTTAAAGATCAGTTGCAGATTCTGGTATGTTTATTTTTAAAAGAATCTCAATAATAGGCATACCCCATACAGCAAAATTTTACATGTTTCTAGAAAGCCAAAATATTTTCAATATTAGGATTTATTTGGTTTCTATTTGTACAAAGCATAAAGATAAATTATAAAAATAAAAATAATAATTTGAGGGTCTTTTAAAGCAAATATCTATTTTGACAGGAAAATTACAGCAATTGTACCTGTAGTGCATAGGCTAGGACTGAGACTGCTTAAAGTGAAGAGAAAATAAAAGTGTTTTTACATGTGTTTTCTTATTCTAATTTGACTACTCTACCAAAGGAAACTAAAAATTATTTTAGAGGTCATTGTCATTCTTATGACAATCTTGTGATTATTTGTACTTAATGTTAAATATTTCCTGACATTTTTACTTCAATTATTTTTAGCTATTCACCCACAAATGCAGTACAGCTGACATAATTACCCCCCTTTTAATTCACAAAAGACATTTATTTACCTATTTGTTATAATGCTTCTCGTGCTAGCATGCTGTTTCTGTGACAAGACTACTTTGAACACACACTAGGTAAAATAATATTGTATATTGCACAGCAACCCCAATAACTGAATGTTAATTTAACCAGTGAAGACAAAGTAATTATAATAATAAAAATTCTTATCTTTTAATGGAGTTAAAAATGGAACTCAAATTGGTCTTATGTAGCTCATTGGCTTAGTAATCACTAGAAAAATCAACCAGTCAAGGTGCAAAACATTTGCAAGGCTGCAAGTAGTTAATAGAGATCCTAGCAGATCTCAGTGTACTATCAGGGTATTAGTGGCACACCTAGAATATTTGACACCTGTCAACCTCCACGTGACAAAATTATTTTCAGTAGTAATGAAAAGAACAAGTGTGATGGCCAGAAAAAGATGTGTAGATAGTGAAAATTGCTTTTTACTGAATATATATGTGTGTATTCATAATAATAATGCAGGTTAAAAAAAATAAAAAGGAATGTATTACAGAATTTTAAAAACTGACCATTTTAAATTATATAAATGTATCTTCAGTGAGGGTTTATACCTAAATATTGGTCTGTTGTAATAATGCATAACAACATTACATTAACCAGTAATTGAGGTTGTTTTTCCCCCAGTACTGGGGATCAAATCCAGGATCTAGCACATGCTAGGCAAGTGCACTACCATTGAGCTGCATCCCTAGACTCTGTTTTTTTTTTTTTCTTTTTTAATTTTAATTTTGTGACAGGGTCTCACTAAGTTGTCCAGGCTGCTCTCAAGCTTGGAATCCTCCTTGCCTCAACCTCTCAAATAGCTGGGATTACAGATGTGCACCACCATGCCCAGGTATGTATTTTTTTTTAATATTTTTTAATTGTCAATGGACCTTTATTTTATTTATTTATATATGGTGCTGAGAATCAATCCCAGTGTCTCACACATGCTAGGCAAGCGCTCTACAACTGAGCCACAACCCCTCCAGCTGTGTATTTTAATAAACCAAAATATCTTGCAGAATGTAGATACAATTTAAACAAATAAATTATACCACCAATGCACCGTTGTTTTCTTGAATTATATTTAGTTTAAAGCAAATGGTTAACAATAAAAAGAAGTATTATTCATATTTGGTAAGACTTGATGTTTGAAATAAAATCTGTACTTCTCATGAGCTGGGATTGTAGCTCAGTGGTAGAGCGCTTGCCTCACCCTGGGTTCAATCCTCAGCACCACATAAAAGTAAATAAATAAAAATAAAGATATTGTGTTCATCTGCAACTAAAAATTTTTTTTAAAAATCTGCACTTCTCAAAAACAATACTCCATAGAGTTGGCACGCTATCTTGTCTTTATTACAAAAACTTCATAGAATAACTTGGGTTGTTTTTCCTCTTCAAAATCACTGTTGTTAATTTCAAATATACTGTTTAAAAACAGAATTATGTAATACAAAGTTTGGAGATAAAAATTGCTTTCAAAGCAGGTTTCATTGTTTCTCAGTGTGTTTCCTGAAAGGAGTGGGTACAGCAGAGTTTATATGTGAAAGCTTAACTGTACAATTGGGAATTCTCCAAATTAATGTTTCTTAAAGGATAAATTATCAAATTGTGCTAACTAAAACTTTGATGTGTTTTATTTCAACTCAACAATAATAATCAGAGGAATTGTTTAGAATTTAGATCAACCAAAGATAGTTTCGGGGGGGATTATTTTATCACTAGCATTATTTAGAATTGTTGGCACATGGTGGTAATAAAAAACAGCCAAATCTGGTTAGTATTGTTGTTGTGTTTAACTACTGTATAGTGTGTCCCCTACATCAGCAGGGGATTCTCTATCCCTCAACACATTACTGAATACACTTATTTCTTCTAACCCATAAAACATGCTTTGTACCGTGTCATTTACAACACATACTAGATATCCAACTGCAGAAAATATTCAGAGAAGTGCTGCACCACTCTGAAACCTATGTGTTCATAAATAATCACAGAAGGAGATCAAGAGTACTATTAGTAAATTAATAATTGTTGAATAACTTCATGTCAGTCATATGCTTCCCAGTACCTTCATACATGATTAGTTCTGCATCATCGTATCCCACCATTAACACTATAAAGGCGCTTTTTTTTTTTTTAGCTCATTTAACTGTGGAAGAAACTCAGAGCTGGCCTTAAGAGTTCAGTTGACCCACAGCATTTTTGCCTCCTCTTAAGTACACTCCTAGAATCCCCTTTGCTATTTCCCCAGTCCCAGATGCTCAGTGCTTCTGTGCTCCTGGATTTCTGGGATCCCTTCAAAGTCTCTGTGTCCCCCACTAAAGTATTAGGAACCTTTTGTGTTCCAACATTCAGAGGATTTGCTTTTCAAATAGGATTGCAGAGTGCGTAAAGCTTAGCACAAAAGCCAATGGTGTGGTTTTTGATATTGGGAGTATACTGTATTGTGGGTTATAGGGTCTCCATACTACCTCTCAAAACACAGTAAGTACATCACCATCCTACTTGCATGGTCCACCCTGATACTGTGACATAGCCAAAATCATTGCCTATGATTTCAGACACGAACATAGGGCTCATAAGCTTTGGGGAGCTTCTATGCTGATGAGGACAGGTTATCAAATCTTTTTATAAAGTCACAGGTTTTTTCTATCTTAAAACAAAACCCTTCAGATTCAGACAATGAAGCTAAGAGCTGCATGAGAACAGAGGATTTTTGTTTATTCTTTACCTAATCCCCTCAGAACTAAATGATCTGCTGTCACTTTCCACATCTCAAAAAATATGGGAGCAGGGCAAAATAACTAGATCATCTCTTAGTCTCTTTTTTAAAAAAAGTCCTCTTTTATAAGATATAGATATCAAATTTTATCATTTGTAGCCACCTAATTTTGGGAGAAGAGTCAAATTAATAAAAAAAATATTGGTAAACCCGATGATAGAGCTTATTGTTAGGAAAGAAAGTTTGTAGAGTTATAAAAATCTTTCCCATCTATAATCTTGATAATTTATCCTTTAATAAATATGAAGTTGGGTCATGATTTAAATGTTTAAAATAAATTCTACCAAGAGATAACTATTGAGAAACTAAGTGCCAAGCATTGTTCTGAGGAGATTAGGTAAAGAATAAACAAAAATCCCCTGTTCTCATGCAGCTCTTAGCTATAGTTAAGAGAGGGCAGAAAATAGAAACATGAATAAGTAAAATATGTAGTATGTGAGATGATGATAAATTCTTTGGAAGTAATGAAGGGAAAAGGAATAATGAGCTCTGGAAATGGGGTGCAGTTTTTACAACGTATGCATAATGGTCACAGAAATTGGAGGGCAGAAGGCATAATGAACCCTTTGTAAATAGGAAAGGAGCAGCAAGCGCTGTAAAAGGTATCAACACACTTCATGCAGGAGAGGTGACCCAATACTTGATTGATGCAGGACAGCAGCCATCGCAGGACAGGTGAACATGAAGTACTTCCATTTCTCAAACCAATATCTTGATACAATTAAAAGATCTTAACTGCTGTACTTTCACAAACACTAAAAGTCTAATTGCCATTGCAAACCCCCTTCTGAAGCACCAATAAAATCCACAGACAGGAAGAATAATTTTTTTTTAAAGAGAGAATTTTTTAATCTTTTTTTTTTTTTTAGTTTTCAGTGGATACAACACCTTTATTTTATTTTTATGTGGTGCTGAGGATCAAACCCAGCGCCCCTCACATGCCAGGCCAGCACGCTACTGCTTGAGCCACATCCCCAGCCCAGGAAGATTAATATTTGTTAAACTATTATATCTTAGGTAATACTATTTCTTCATAAGACAAAGTCTGCTATTTGACTTGCTTTTATTTACTTATTTTCATATTTCTATTTATTTATTTCCAGTAACTCTAACTAGAAGTTGGAAGTTAGAAATGCAGTCCAGGAAGCCCCTTTGAGGGTGTTTTAAGGGAAGGATGGGAGAGCGATCTGGGTTTTTGAGGGAGCTGAGATTTGAACCAGTCCTAATTCTGGTGAACTAGTGAGCTGGAGGATATGGGGTACAATACAGAAAAGGATATACATGAGAGGTTCACCTTTGGTCAAATTCATCTCCAAGGAAGAGGGGTAGAGAGCTTCTAAAAACTGTTTTGTTCTTCCCAGAGAAGGGGACAGGAGAACATCCACTTTTCAACAGTGACTCCATGCGGTAATCAGAAGCAACAGCAGAAGTGCACAGGCATGATGGACCTCAGGATTCCACTTGATAGAGTAGAAAAGTTGGACCAAACAAAAGTCTCTTGTGCTTTTGACAATGTAATATGTGTGGGTGGGGAGGGGGATCCACTAGTTGTCCATATTTATCCATTTATGTATGGACAATTTGTAGAGCATTCAAATGTATATCTCCAAATTGCATAAATATCCTTCCTTTTAAATTGAGAGGAAACCAAGTAAACTATCTATGCACTATCACCTAAAGTAAAGTTTGAATTATGATATCCAGGAGGAAATTTTGATAGTACTCAATTTCACACAAAAATTTACTTATGCTATACAAATGTGCAACATTCTAGGCTGAGTATGAACAAAAATAATAACTAACATTTGTTAAGCACTATTGGTTGATCCTTATACATTTTCTCTTTTAATCCTCCCAATAATCCATGAGAGTTTGCTTTATTAGCACCTCCATGTTGCAAAGGAGAAAAATTGAGACCTGGAGAGATTAAATGGTAGAGCTAGAATCTGAGCCGAGGGCAGCCTGTCTCAGAAGACTTCTTTCTTCCCTTTCCAATACAACACCTTCCAGGAGGCAAACCCGATTCTCTTTGCCCTTTGCAAAGTGAAGCCTACTTCTCTCTTTTTTTCTTTCAGTGGTCTTCTTCCTAACACAGAAGCTAAATAACTGACATTTATCCAAGTCCATCTTTTTCCCTAATTAGGTTGTGTGAATATTTCTCTGCAGATCTTTCCTCTTTCTTAACCTTTCCTTTTATAGACAGGGGCATTCAGATGACCTGTGCTCTCGGCAAAACTGCCAACATGATGCTTTGCACTCATCCGTAAAATAAACTTTTCACTCTTACTTCCTCCATTTCCACAAGCAAATGACTTATTCAAATTTTATAAGCAAGAGGTGAGAAAAATGTAAATGTGATTCTTTGAAATGTCTCCTTTGAGTACAGGGACCGTACATTGTAGGGGCTAATTGTCAGAAAAGTTTAATTGTTACCCGCAACTCAAGCTTCCCTCGTGTGCAGGGGCACACCATAGGTGCTAATAGTGAGAAAATTTGACTGTGACTCTGCCATGCTCTCTTCATTAAGCTAATGGAACATTTTCCTCTCATTTTCTCCCTAGGGAGGCTGTAGGAGTACAACCTTATAATTGTTGCTCTTACTGTAATTGGAGGTAGTAGGAGTATATATAATCTTATTGTCTTTTCTATGTGGTGGTAGTTTATTTATGACCTATTGATAATTCCCAGCCAGCAGCAGAAAACTCAGTGAGTATTACATTAGCATTGCCTCCTAGGAGAGCAACTACTAAACAAAGACTATTATTAACCAGAAAGAACACCTACTAAGGATGGCCCGTCATACCAAATATAAACTTCATTACTGCAAAGATTGACCCCTCTGGATACCATGGGTGTTTTATTTTTTGCACTAGAATTTATTGTCTTAATATGTACCTTTGTTTAGACATGAGGTCTGTGCTTCATGAACCATTTGGGAAAGTTCTCAAAGACTACCACTCATCTTCTTCAAAGCAATGGAGCATCCTATTTAGCCACTGAAGTTGTTGGAGTGCAATAGGGCAGGAGAAAAACATTAAAAGCCAGCCTTCATCTACTGGTTTAGAGCCACTGGACTGTGTTGAATGTGGTTTGGACCAGCAAGATCCTCCCCTCAGAAAAGACCCTGAGATGCCCTTGGAAGCTGTTAACCCAAACACAGGTACTCACACCTTGACCTCCTGCAACCTCCTATCATTCTTGATAAGCTAATCCTTTGGCACCATCTACAAGATGTAACATTATTTAGGGCATTGAGTGTTCTTTGAAATTTTCCCACAGTTCATGGGTTGCTTTTGGTCTTCATTAAACAGTAATGGAAGAAAATTTGTATGTTGGATGTTTTGCTGCTTAAAATAGCTCCAAATACTGCCTTATTTTTGGATAGAAAAAATCTTTTCTAAGGCCAGATTCATAAATGTAAAAATATAAGGTGACATTTACAAGAATGTACCATTGTATACTCTGACTTACAGGACATTCAATATTTTAATACTAGAGTGCATGATCAAATATCTGAACTGTTAAAACTTACAAGCTGCAAATTGGCATTGATCTAGCATCTATTATGTGACAAGCACAGTGCTAAGAACTTTCATAGATATTTCATTTTATAGTCCTAGAGTAGGCAAAATAATGGCCTCCCAAAGTTGTCCATGTTCTAATTGCCAAAACTTATGGATATGCTACTTAGATGGGAAGGAACTTTGCAGATATTATTAAGTTAATAATCTTGACATTGAAAGATTATTCTGGATTATCTTCCATTTATCCAAATCATTATTAGAGGGAGGTAAAAAGATCAGAGTTGGAAAAGAAGACATAACCATGGAAGCAGAAGTCAGTGTGTTAGGGACCACAAATCAAGTCAAGATGGCGCCTGGCAGTTTGCCAGGAGGAGTGGTTTATGAGGCCACGCCACCGAGCCATTAAGATGGTGGGGATTCCTTATTAGCTGACTGCTGTATCTAGATGATGCTAATTGAGTCAAGCTGTGTGTAATCAGTTAGGAATATATACCTCTGCTGTTCCGCAATAAAGCGGTTCCTGCTACCTTGGGTTCCGCTACCTTGAGTTCCTGAGTTCCTGCTCAGTTCCCCCTGAGCGCCCCCCCCCCAGCCCGCCCCGCCCCGCAATAAAGTAGTTCCCGCTTCAACCTCCCAGTTATTTTGTCCAGCCGGACTGTGGCATCAGTGTGATAAGGCCATGAGCTAATAACTAGAAAGAGCAAGAAAATTAAATTCTCCTCTAGAGATTCTGGAACTAATGAAGTTCTATCCACCCATTTTGGACTTCTGACCTGCATAACTGTAGATAATAAATTCGTGTTGTTTTATATCATTAAGTTTGTAGTAATTTGATACAGCAGCAGTTGTATACTGTCTTGGTCCATTTGAACTGCTATGATAAAATACCATAGACTGGGTGGCTTATAAACAGCCCAGATTTCTTTCTGGAAGTTCTGGAGGCTGTGAAGCCCAAGATCAAGGTGCCAGTGCTGCTGTTTGATGAGAGCTCACTTCCCAGATTTTAGAACTTAACAGTCTTTGAACTATCCCTTCACATGGCAGAAAGGGAAGGGAGCTCCCTGGGGTTCCTTTTACAAGGAAATTAATTCCATTCATGAGGACTCTGCTATCATTATCTAAACACATCCTAATGACCCCATCTCTCAACACTATCACATTAAGGGTTAAAATTTCATTGTATGAATTTGGGAGGGGAAGAGCATAACCATTCTGTCTCTAGTGGATACTATGCAACTCCCAATAATTTTGTAAAACAAGGTCTCATCTCCATTTACAGATGGGGAAACTGATATTTGGAAGAATTGCAGGGGTTTATTTCACCCTGCTTCTTTTCACAATGTTTAATAAGGTAGAGTTGTTTTTGAGTATACCTGCATTCTCTCCTGAAGCATACTGGGTTCTCCTCAAAAACTGAAAAAGCTTCAAAATGCACAAGTTAGCTAACTGGCTAGTCAGAAACCCACTTTTTGTCTTCATCATTGGGTTAGATGACTTTATATTGAACTTCATTGAGTTTTTTATCTTCTAAAAATTTGACAGGTTTGTAAAGTTTAGTTCAGTATTTCTGAAACTGAAGCTTTTTGCCTTGCTCCTTCTTTTTGTACACATTTTCTTTTGTCTCATCATGTTAATCTAGACTTTGAAATTATTTATACCAAGAGGAAACTAGCAGTCTGTAATAGAGAGGGGCTTGATGTGTTTCTAGTTTTATAAAATAACAACTTCAAAGGGTTCTAGAAGAAGATGTCATATTCTAGTGTCAGCTTTCAAACCCACATAAATGGAGAGCAGAATTTTGGGTAGTTGATGGTCATTTTCCATGTCCCTAGCACCGTGAAGTACACTGAATTCTGTAGTAGGTCTAGATAAAAATGTCTGACTCACGGGATTTGAAAGGATTGTTGGAGTTTTTAAAGCGTTTTATTTTATAGTAGATAATGTGTTGATTACCATCAACCCTAGCTTGAGGGATTACTCCTCCCCTTTCTGTACAGTGCAAGTGAGGACAACCTCAACATCTCCATATGACCTATACTTAGCCAATCAGAGTACTCTACCCTTGACCACAGTGATTGCTTCGGGATCAGGGATGGGTATGTGACCCAAGACAGTCGAAGACTCCTTCTTGGGACTTCCCTGCCAGAGAAGAAAATATGTTTTATTTCTCTTTGGCAAGCTATAGGAACAAAGTAAGCCTGTGGTTCATGTAGCTTGTGACCATTTTTCCAGAACATTGAGGGGCAATCACATGCTGCAAGAAGAATTGCAGGTAAGAGTTGAGTGTGAGGAGTTATAAAGGAACAGAGAAGTAGAAAGCAAGGAAGTCCTAATTTACTCAGCCAAGTCTTATGCTTATGCTGCTGCCCCTGAACACTTTCAGCACATAAGCTAAAATATCCTTTTCAAACTTAGGTTAGTTTGATATGGATTTGTGATTAAAATGGAATAAGATTTTAATTTAATTATTTGAAAAGGCGGTATCATAACTCAAGAAAAACATATATAGCAAAGACCTCTCCGGATTGTCCTCCCCTACACAGTTCCTACCCCAGAGGTCATTATTAAATCTTTTTATGAAATTTTAAATTTTTTCTTCATGCATAGACAAGCAAATATAAAAATATGCTTCTATTTTAACATAAAAGTTAACATATTAAACATATTGTTCTTCACTTATTTTTTTTTTAGAATTTTTTTAATATTTATTTTTTCGGCGGACACAACATCTCTGTTTGTATGTGGTGCTGAGGATCGAACCCGGGCCTCACACATGCCAGGCGAGCGCGCTACCGCTTGAGCCACATCTCCAGCCCTTCACTTAGTTTTTTTTTAACAATAATGTATCTTTAGCAGTTTTCTTCCTTCCTCTTATTAAAAAAAAAAGTGTATGTATTTTTAGTTGTTGATAAGCTTTATTTTATTCATTTATTTATATGAGGTGCTGAGAATAAAACCCAGTGCCTCACACATGCTGGGCAAGCGCTCTACCACTGAGCCACAACCTCAGCCACCCTTCCTTTTTAAAGCTGAGAAATGGCATCAAAATAGTGTTGCTCCATGGCCAAGAGCACATAGAATTTTTAAATCTCCTTTCTTCAATCTTAATAAGCTTAATATTTCCCAGAGATAAATGTCAACCTCAAAAACTACTTTTGCCATAACAATTATGAATGACCCTGTGCAATCTTGAAATAGGAACCAGGATACATAGGACACTATGTCATGGGTTATAAAATGGACATTGAAACTCAATTTGGTTCACAAATATGTTTTCCTTGGCCTGAATAGTATTTATCATTTTTGAACTACTTGTCAATGTTTAAAATTATTTAAATGGCTTCATGTTAATATTGTAATATTTCATTTTAATATCATTGAATAATTTCATCTTAAAAGCGTATTTCTAGTTTCTCTTGATAATGTACATTGCTCATTTCCACAAGTTACTAATAGGTTAAAGTTCATTAGTAAGAAACCACTGTAAATAGAGCATTCACCTTCAAGTTACCCATAGTTCCCTCATGTTTTCTGTGGTATCCCCAACCCTAAGGTCAAAGGCCTTTTGCCATATATTATATTTCATGTTCTATTTTGCCATATGTTATATCTCATGCTCTATTTGCCATATATCTCATTTATACCTATGTGGTTCCTATGGGTACACATTTGCTTGTGTAACCTTCAGATGATTGCTATTGAATCCTTCAGGACTTTAAGGCCTCTTCAAAGAAGAGTTATTTTCCCAAGACTATATGAAAGGTGCTCAGCAAAAAGAAATAGTTTCTCTTTTTTTCTATCTACTTAATTAATTTCTTTGATCTAATAGTGAAAGAAAAGAAGAAAAATCTTACTGCATATATACTTAGACCACTTATCAGAAGTTTGCCTTATTCATTCCAACTGGCACAATGGTTCCAGCAATCAGCATCCTTTCATCTCTCAATCATAGGAATGATTGAGCATCTTGATTACTCAGTTCTTGCTAGGGCCAACTCTAGATTTCAGATTAAAGCTGAGACTTCACAATGATTCTATTGCATGACTCAAGAGAACATCGTGTCTCGGTTTTTCTACTGAATTTCCATCTAACAATGGCAAGTAAAACACATAACTTTCTTCATAGACATATACACACAAACAATAAGAAAGGGTTTTTCAAAAAAAAGAGGCAAAAAATATTAAGACAAAGAAAATGAGAAGGGAGGTGATAGCAACAACCTGTTGACAGGTGGAAGCAGGACAGCCGGCACCTCACCTGGTAAAGAGGTCAAAAGTCCTGAGGTGAGGGGGAGGGGATAGAATGATTCTAGGGATTGAATCCTAAAGGCTTGGGGATTGATGGTCCTAGTATTTATGATATGAAGACAATGTTAAAAACAGGAAAAATGGTAGAAAGCTTGTTGAAGGTGTAATAGGACTTCCATCACTTCTCCTACTTGGTGGCAAACTGGTACCTGATTCTTGTAGAGAGGTAATAAGAGGACATCTGGACTGGAGTAGGGGTAGATTGAGGGGGGGGTTCTAGAAACAGTTAATGATGTGTACATTATCTTGAAATGAAGATTAAGCTAAATATGCTCACTTATTAAATATTGAAGCCACTGCCAACATCTCTTCCTCCACTTTGCTCCCCTAAAGTAGATGATGAGATCTACATCCCCTACCAAAGTGATAGTTTCATCTTTGAAAATCAGGCCAGCCAAGAGGAAAGATCTAGAAACACTAATAAGGGATGGGAATTTCCATAAACAGACCAGCTCAATCATTCTACCCCCATAGTCATCAAGCCTCCCATTCAAAGCACAGAATTTTCCCTGAATTTTTTGTGATACACTCGTTTTTTTGTTTTTGTTTTTGTTTTTGTTTTTGTTTTTTCTTGTGTGTTAATGGGGATTGAACCCAGGGGTGCTCTACCACTGAGCTACATCCTCAGCACTTTTTTTTTTTCTTTTGAGACAGGATCTCACTAAGTTGTCCAGGCTTGCCATAAATGTGCTTCAACCCCTGGGCTGCTGGGATCACAGATGTGGGCCACTGTATCCAGCAATCCACTCTTAATTATTACAAACCAGGTAAGAATCCCTAGATATCTAAAGGAGAAGCTCCAACGTACACATGACAACAAAACAAAACTACAGAAAGAACAAATAAGTTGGAGCTTAGAGGAGACAAAAGACTAGAGGGAGATAAAAATATAGAAAAGAAAAAGGTTATTATCAAAATGTTTCAAGAAATAAGTTTCCTGAAATGGGAGATTCTATTAAAAATGAACCTCTCAGAAAAATGTAAAAATAAAGAATTATTGGAAATTAAAAGCATGAGGATTGGAAAAGAGAAATTCAATAAGTAGATTAGCAGATAAATTGACAAACTATCTTAAATTATATCAAAGGATAAATAGAAAGATAAGCGTAGTAATTTAAAAATTAGAGGAGAAACACAGAAGAACCAAATACTATGTCAGGGAAAGTGGAGGAGTGGAAGTCAACAACAAAACCATTTATGAGAATTTCCCACAAAAAAATGAAGAATTTAAAGGGCCTAGGCTGTGTCCAGTACAATAAATAAAAATAGACTTTTACAAGTTTCATAATTATGACATTTCAGAACACAGAAAACAATGCGAAGATCTATAAAGCTTTCAAAGGGAGAAAACAGATTTGATATAAACAATTAAGATTCAGAACTGAATTAGACTGGCTGGTCACAGTGGCCCACATCTTAACCCCAGCAACTTGGGAGGCTGAGGCAGGAGGGTTGCAAGTTCAAGGCCTACATCAGCAACTTATGGAGACCATATGGAAAAACAGAATTAAAAATGGGCTGGCCATGCAGCTCTGTAGTAAAACACCCCTGGGTTTCATCAGACTTCTTAAAAAAGAGAAGAAGAAGCTGGAAGAAAGTGGAGTGATGCCTACCAACTTCTGAGGGAAGGTCATTTGCATTTTGGAATTCTAGACCCAAAATATCATTTAAGTGAGACATTTAGAGATTCAAGTTTCCCAAACCTTATTTATGTATAGTTTTTCATTAAACTAATGGAGAAGATTCTTCATTGTTTTCCCCCAACCCCCAGAAAGGGAGGGGAAGCCAATTAGGAAAAACAGAATCCAGTGGACCAGGGATTCTACACAGTGGAGAGGCAAAGGGAGTCCCAGAACAGTGGTTCTTAAAAGATACCACTCCAAGTTATGTTAAAACCACAGTGCCAATTCATATGATCAGGCACGTCTGTCACATTAACCATTAGCTACATACAAAACATGAACTTCTTCCAACCCAATTGACATCATGATTACTAATATCCAGAAAGTTTGAATGTGTGGGTGGAGGAGGGGAGCGGTTCCCACACATCATTCATGCTTCTCCTCTTTCCCCACCCACAACTTCTTCCCCAAACTATTAAGACCAGTGGAACAGAAATGAATCTTAAGTACCCTTTCTTAAAAAAATAACTTTTAATATTAGAATAGTTTTAAACTTAATGAAAAGCTGTAAAGTTAAGTCCCTTATGCCCATCACCACTTCTCTTGGTTCATTTGTCACAATTAGGAAGCCAATATGGGTACATGACTGTTATCTAAATTCCTCGGTTTATTCTGTTTCACAGTTTTTCCCAGTACCAGGACTGTATTCCAGAATATCACATTGCATTTATTCATGAAGTATCCTTAACCTCCTCCACTCATGACAATTTCTCAAGTTCTCCTTATTTTCCATGAACTGTATTGTTCTAGGGAGTGCTGGTCAGGTATTTCATAAAATGTTCTTCAGTTGTGGGTTTGTCTGATGCTTCTCACCATGGTTCAGCTAGGGATAGGGTATTTGGGAGTAAGACATACCATCAACATGACATTTTACCGATTTTATTAATGCTGCCCATAGATCGTATTGGCCACGTTTCTCCACCATAGTTATTTACTTCCCCTTTCCACACTCTGCTCATCAGAAGTCAGTGGTTAAGCACAGCTCACCCTTGAGGGATGGAGAGCAAAGCTCTACCACCTTTAAGAGTGGTGGTGAGTATCTTCATAAATTATTTGGAATTCTTCCATATGGAAGATTTAATTCTTCTCCCTATTAATTTATTTATTCAATCATGAACTTATGAATGTTAATTTTATACTTTGGGATATAATTTAATACCGCCTTATTTATTTTGTTACTCAAATTTCCAGGTTTGTTCACTGGGAGCTTTTAGGTTAGTTCCTATGACCCCTTTTCATGCCTCATTTGCCTGTTTGTAAGTGTGTGTGTGTGTGTGTGTGTGTGTGTATGTGTGTGTGTGTGTTTAGCACTTCCTCACTCTCAGCACTACCAGAAGCTCTAGACACAGCTGTGTATTCCCAGCCTTACACTTGCAATCTGCCATCTTTCTGAGGAGCCTCTTTCCTTTTATGGGGAATACCATGTGCCCTTTCTTTACTGGCATGAATATTCTTCTCTTTCTCCTTTTTTTTTTAATTTTTAAGACTCTACCCACCCCATCCCACCACTACCCCATCAAGTTAAGACCTATTTGGAATATCAAGAAAATACATTGATAATTTGCCTCATAATTAGCATTCAGAAGTTCATGTTTTGTATATAGCTAATTGATTCAGAAGTTTTCATTAAATATTTGGAGTGTCTTTTTATTTAAGAAAGCTAAAATTTTGTGATACTTATTGACATGAAAAAAAGAGATAGCTGGTTATGTAATTACCTTAATTACACTTCCTTGAAGTTGCCCAGTGCCCAAAATTGTTTCTAACCATAACAGAGAATATGTTTCTGAGGGTGTTTTGATCTGACACCCCAAAAGGCACTCTAGCTTTCTGCAAGATAGACACCATATTAGTTGTCCCATATCCTAGAAAAACATTACTAGCAATTGGAACCCTTAGAAATATTAATTGATGTTTTACCATCCATTTGAAGAATGCTAAACAGGTATTACAAGAATTAGAATACATGATACTAAATATCTTAAAAGTAGGAGCCACCCCAACATATAGGATAATTAATATTATTAGTCCTTGCAGTTTTATTAGGAATATCTACAGATTTTACAGATCCTATACCTTGAGCATTTAGCATAATTATCTTTTTTTAATCTTAAAAAAATGTTTTGCTCTACACATAAAATGAATAACCAATACCAGATCTTAAAAATTAATTAAGAAAAGAATGGTTGAGATAAATTAATCTGAAATCTATGCTATATAAATGTGAATTCAAAGTTAATTATGTTTGCTTCCAAAAGGCTACATTTGCACTTAAAGGCAGAGGGCTCAACTCAACTGTTCTGTGTCAAATGGTACCAGATGGTTATTAGACTTACTGAGACTTCAACATTTTAGTGAGAGAGGAAACAATAAAATATTCTTTTGTTTAAATTAAGTTTACAATCCAAAGGATTTGTTCCTTTGGGCCTCAAAGTTCTACTTTTCAACATGAGAGAGTCTTGAACATAATATCTTTGCTTCAAAGCCTTTTGCTTTCAAATCTAACTTTTACTTTGAAACTAACTGAAAAGAAACTAAGTGTGTCAGAACCATACCTAATCCCCTAGGAGTCAGCATTGCATCAAGTTTATTAAAATTAAACACTTCTCTTTTTTTTTCTCTCATCCTCAAATAGGCACCTGGTAATAAAAGGCAAATGAGCTGGGTTAGGATAAAACAAGCAATGTTTTTTCTTCACTAGTTCATTTGGAAAAGTCGCTTTGCTAATTGAGAAAAATTTAATGAATTTTACTTGTATTAAAATAAGGGTAATTGCTTCACGGCAACAATGTACTCATTTGAGAAAGTCATTACATTTATGTATTGTGTTTTCATGTAAATACTTTTGCCAAAATGTATTAGCAAGGAATATAATATTATGGTTCATGGTTCATGTAGTATCTGAAAAGAATAATTGTATAAGTAATCAGTGAAAACAAAGCAAATGTTCCTCTTGGGTTTGTACAATAAAAATGGAATTAAAATTATTCAGGCTCAAAAATGCAAATATAATGCATCTCCACCAGCTGAAAAATAAAATTTTCTAGGCAAGACTTGTATATTCTTAAGTATACAAGTTTGATTCCAGAATACAAACAATTCACATCATGCATTTTTTTGAAGTAATCAAATATTTAATTGTTTTTAAAACAATAAAATCATCAATTATTTTCCTGAACAAGCTTACTGATATTCAGAACACATTCTGGGGAAAATTCATGCAGTGAAGCAGCAGCAGCAACCAAAATCGCACTTTCATGTATTAAACAGTAACAGATTAAATTCACAGTAAACTTAAGAGCAAATAACCAATATCAATTTAAACAGATTAAATCTTGGGAAAGGGCAAAGTTTAGAAATGATCTGAAGCGATAACCAAATTCTGAGAACAATAGGCTGTTGTATTAGACAACAGCACCCCCTACTGGAAGCTTGAGGCTGCTTGGACTGGCATTCTTGGAGGCGTCAGAGAAGGATGTAGGGTAGAGGGCAGGGAATCTGTGATGATGGGGAGACACCCACCATGGGATTCAAGGGCATCATCAGTTCCAGAAATTTTTTTTCCTATTGTGTAATTACAAACTTAAGGTTCTAGAATATTTATTATTCTTCATCGATAAGCAAACAAGAAATTGATTCAGATGTTTTCAATAAATAATTGCAGTGTCTTTTTTATTTAAGAAAGCAAAAATTTTGTGATACTATGTGATGTGAAAAAAAGAGATAGCTGGTTATTTAATCACCTTAATTACACTGCCTTGGAATTGCCCAGTGCCCAAAAATTGTTTCTGACCATAACAGAGAATATGTTTCTGAGGGTGTTTTGATCTGACACCCAACAGGCATACATTATGGCTGTACTTACACATTTATGTGCAAATATTATACTCAAACACAGAGACATACATATAAACACACACACCACATGTACACACAACAATGTCATTCGATCTATGATTCAAAGCAAAACCCAGTAGCCTAGAAGTAAGATGTCCCCTTGTTCATGTTTTGGGGGTTTTTTTTTCTTTTTTTTTTCTGTTATTCTTTGGGTAAGTAAACATCCTTAGCAATCACAGACAGGAAGAAACATGAAAATCTCAAAGGGTGATGAAAGGCAATATTTGACTAACAGCCATCTATAAAATATTCTCTTATAAACATTAATGCAATTCAAATAAATCAAATGTCTAATAAACTTGTCTTTGTCTGATCTAATAGGAAACCCCAGTCAAACTAACTTGCTAAATATAGGTAAATGCCATAAGCAATAAGTACAGTGATCACAAAAACTAAAGGAAAAATCAGGAGGGATGATTTTAATAGATATGGCAGATACATAGAGAATTTGGGGGGGAGAATAGAAGTAAGCATGAAAATCAGATAAGTCTTAAAATTAAGTCCAGGTTTCTATGAAAAAAAAAAAAGATGAAAATGGCTCTCACCTTTGCATCTTACTTCATGAACACCCACCCCATCACCTCCAGCACCAAATGCTTTAGTTTTATGACTTACATGTGAATATTTTGGGGTTTTTTTGTTTTTTCAAACCCACAAGGAAGGAACATTGCCTGAGCAAGTGGATCCCATTTCAGAAGCCAAGTTCCCCTCACAGCCTGGGGAGGGGAGAAGTTCAGCTTCTCCTTCCTTGGCATTTCTGAAGTATGTGGAGGCGAAGGGAAGCCAAATTGGAGGCACCCTGCTTAATTCCCCAGCCCTGAAATACCCAGGGAAGACAATTCAGACAGGGGTTAAATATACACTTGGAGCTATCTGCAGATGGGAGTGTTCCCTTCCTAAGGCTAGAAGCACACAAAAATGCTTTCCTTAAAAACAAGATCAAAAGTATTTACATTTTCAGGTGCTTGAGAGAGTGGATAAAGCACCAAATCAGAACATAGGAACCCAAAGATGCATCCCAGCTGGCCCAATAGTGTGCTCCTGGGTATCATTTAACTTGTTCGTGCCTGAGTTTCTTCATCTGTAAAAATGAAGTCATTTGACTGTTGTGTGTTTCGTTTGTTAGTTTAGTTGGTTTTTGGTTTTTTTCCCAGATTAACCTTTGATGGCAAAGAAATTTTGATGAGGATTTAATATTTAGAAAGACATGATCTAACAGTGCTTCAAAGAATAATCATTACACATGAAGGAAATGGGTTCCAAAAATCAAGAACTATAGTGAGTGATGTATCTTCCCTGAATGCACTCATTCATTTATTTATCCTTCAGTTGGTGTTGATTAGGACCTAGTGTATGTTGGAGTCAAAACAGGCAATGGAATTCAAATTTGAGTAAGACTCAAATCTCTTCCCTCAAAGAACTTGCAGCTTAGTGAGGAAGTGAGACAAATGATCTGTAATCACAAGACAGGGTGGCAAGACCTCTGCTAGCATAGTTCTCGGTGCTGTGGGAGTGCACATGTCCAGGGAGATTAATGTGAAAGCTGTCATCAAAGGATACCTGGAGAAGGCTCTACTCAAGTCCCATTTTCAGGCATAAACAGGAAGAAAAAATAAAGAGGAATTTTAGGCAAAAGGAGCAGCCTTCGAGCTCAAGTCTGGAACATGAAAGAATGGAAGGATTCTGGCAGCAGCAACTGGAGGACAGGGGTGCATCCAAGGAAGTGGTGCCAGGGAGAGCAGGAATGGAACCTTAAAGTTAAAGGGAAAAGTTTCTTCTATCCAGGGGGCTGTGTGGGGAGGTGGAGATTGGACAGAATAGACTGGAGCTTTTTAAGACAAGAGACAAGAAGACAAGTGAAGAGCCTATGGTAAAAATCTGTACCAAGGCCAAAAAACATTGGAAATTGAGAGGAGGGAAGAAATTTGCAAATGTTGATAAAGTATAACAGGATTCAGTGATTGTGTTTAGGCTGAGGCAGGGGGGGATGCGGAGGACCACTTACTTCCACACTCTAATTTAGGTGGCCAGTGCACTGACAGCAATGGAGATCAGGTTGGGTGGGGGCAGATGGAGAACTCCATCTGGGCCAGAGATTAATGAGGTATTCAGATGGAGATGTCTGCAGGGTTTCTGAAGGACAAAGGAGAATGTAGCATCGGGAATACGAATTTGGGAGTATTGGGGTACAGAAAACGATACTTCAACATCTGTCTTAAAACTTAGAGTACCTGAGGAGAAGCAAGTGAAGCAGGAGGCATCCTCTGCATCTACCAAAGAGGAACATAGTTTCTTCCAGTTGTCTTACTGAAATGTCATTGTCCAAGGAAGATGAAACTCATCACAGAGGAAGAGACTAAAAATCAAACACTACATCTAGAGCCCAAAGGAATTTTACCCCAGGCCACTATCTGTTTGGGGGATGCACTTACTGCCTACTAAAATTCATTTATTCCCCTGCCCAAACTGTCTTCATCCCCCATTTTCCTCTGCCCCAAGAAGATGGTGGTTAAGCCTCAATCTTCTGGCCCTTCTCTGAATTTCATATTTGTGTGGCTCCCATGCACTTAGGCATTATTATGGTTTACACATGAGGTGTCCCCCCAAAAAACTCATGTGTAAAACATTGCAAGAAAGTTGCCAGGTGAAATGATTGGGTTATGAGAGCCTTAACCCAATCAGTACAACCCTGATAGGGACCACTTGGGTGGTAACAGCAGGTAGGATGGATGTGGCTGGAGGAGGTGGGTCATTGAGGATGTGCCATTGGGGTTGATATTTTGTGAGTGGTGAGGGGAGTTCTCTGTCTGCTTCCTTGTTGTCATGTCCTGAGCTGCTTTCCTCTGTCATGCCCTTCTAAGTGTTCTGCCCTGCCCAGGGCCCAGAGCAATGAAGTCAGTTATCTATTAACTGAGACCTCCAAAGCTGTGAGCTTCAAATGAACTTTTCCTCCTCTAAAGTTGTTCTTGTCGGGTCTTTTGGCGATTGCAGTATAAAAGGTAACTAAGGCATGTTAATAAATGTGTATGCCTTTTCTGTTAGTGTGTCTACTGTCTGTCAGTTTGTGCTGGCAGACTCAGTCACTGAGCCTTTAGAAGGAAAGCTTGCCCTCAAGAGAGTCAGATTCTCACACTTCAGTCCTCAGTGAGGCTATCCTTCTTTTCTCTACCACCTGTTTCCCCAAGTATTGAAAAATCCTGTGGAGGAATTCTGATTGGCTTGGATGACATCAACCCCTGTGGCCAAGAGGATATATAGACTCTTCTAGAACCATTTACTTTGAAGGATTATTTCCCAAAAGTTAAAAGACCGCTTATGAATAAGAACTCATACACATGACCAGATCCTAAAAATTTCTAATGCTAGAACTCTTTTACCGTTCTTTAAAAAATTTAGCTCTCTAGTCATGGCCATCTCTCCTCTTACAACCGACTCTACCACTCCCACTCTCATACTTACACTTAACCTAATCTTTTGCTTCACCCAGGACTCCAGTCTACAATCTACCCATTGTTTCAGTATACCAGCCTCCTCCCAGCTTTTCTTTCTTCTCTGTCCAATCTGGACCAAATAAGTAACATTACCTGGTCTAGTTTTGGGACCACCTAGGATCACAAGAAATTCACAGAAGAAACTGACCAGCCTGAGGGTGGGGCCATGACCATCCTGACTGGTCTTAGACTCAGACTCAAACATTCACGTGCTCCCTGACTTATCTTCCCAGGAGACCCTTGATCACATGATTCTCAGCTGACTTCCACATAATTACTTCTGCATAGTCCCAAACCAAATGTGTTTTTAAGTGGCTCCAAGTTGAGTTTCTGAGCCAAGTCCTCTCCCCTTAGGAAATCCAGAAGATGCCAAGAAGCTCACTATAGCTTTAAAATTGCAGTTCTAATGGTTTAGAGAAATCTCAGTCCTGGGGCTTGATGAGTTACTCCATTTATTTTTTCAGTAAGTACTTGAGAAATATTTGTTAAGGAAATGATATTTTCAAGTTATGCCTGAAACCTTTAACATTTTATTCTATAAACTTTTAACAAAACAGACTGAAACCTTTTAAAGCTATCTGTGGAAATGTTCAATCCAACAGAGACCATTGAAGTACTACATAGTGTTAAAAAGAAACAAGCTGGCCTCGTTACCCCAAGAGTTAAAGTAGTGACATCAACAAATGATGAACCACAACAGACATCTGAGGAAATAAGTCAAGAATTTGCCTATACATATGTGACTTAAATCTCTACAATCAGGACCTCCCACAATTGTGTTTAGAAAGGGAAAACATATGTAGTTAATTACATGGTACCAAGACTAGATAGATTATATGAACTGTCTAGGAAAGACAGCAGCCTATCTGGTTGACATATACATTTAAATCCTGATTCTGTTTGTTGATAACCTCATTTTCTTTTTGGTAGTTGTTGTTGAACAACAAAAAGAAGATATATTTGTATAATAGATAGAAATGCACCATCTTCCTGGCAGTTAAATTTCTTAATGCCACAATTAATAAATGTGTATAAATTCAGCCATCTCTGTGGGGTTTAGTTATATGAGTTGGCATTTCTAAATCTTGACTAAGTAGTTAGATGTATGTTCCTTATACTCTAATATTTTTCCTATGAAAGTCACAGAAAAGTAAGTGCCTCCTTCTGAACCCCTTTGGCAGGCTTGCCATCCCTTTCAGTGATATACCTCAATGTGACCCCTGCTGGGTAACTTCTGTAATATTTGAACAGCTACCCCAATGGATAAGTGAGCAAATAATTATCGACAATGCCACACTTATGTGTGGTTGTTAATGATCAAGATAATTCCTATTTATTGGGTAACTACAATATATCAGGGATGGCTAGGTATTTTAAGAGGTGCAACACAAAGTATGTTTACAGGATCATGAATCTTTTTTTAGCATCTGCTTTGTTCTTTTATGCATTTAAATTTTTTTCTACAGTGAAAATGTGCTTTGTAATTGTAAAGTTTTTATTCATTTTTAAATGCACAAAAACAAGCTCAAAATTTATTGCTAAATCTTTGGAATTTTCTTTAAGATTTTATTTCAATAAAATGTGGGAATTTTTATGGAGATGATAGAGAATTTAGATGAAGTACAATTAGACTGTCCTTTTGATTTACCAAAGACTTAATTTGCCATTCTATGTGCACATATTTGGTCCTTCATTCAAAACAGACTCATAAAGCACTATCAGCCCAATTTTGCTTCATTACCATAGCAACATAATAGTGACAAAGGCACACAGCTCCTTCCCTCCTTCTCCCACACATGCCTGCTACCGTTTTACTTGTCATTCATCGCCATCTTCCTGCATCCATTTTTTTTCATCCTTTAGAAAGGATGTTTTCCTCTTCTCCCGAAAGCTGCTTTCCTCTTCCCCCCAAAATTTCATATGTAGCAAAACAAAGCTACATATGTGAATAACCAAAACACCCTAAATTCTATATATCAATTTATTTTTTTTCTGTTTTATACTCTTTAGGATTCTTCCTAGTTGATCATAGGTAAGGAACAGTTATAGTTTTCCTGGTAAACTCATCAATTCAACACTTTTGACTCCAAAAAATTTCAATGTTCCAGATTTAATTAATTTCATTAATCCAAATGAGGTAGGAGAGAATTCATCCTAGGGGAGCCACTAGCAGTTACTGGGTTTTTGAGAGAGGAGGAGGCTTTGTCTCACTCCCCTTTCCTCATCTTCTCAATGTGTACAGAATATGTCCATTATTGATTTCAGCAGTTGTGGAGATGTGGGATTATAATAAGAGCAGCACAGATCAACATTTCAAATTCACTTGATGAAATCAAGGACCTGGACACTGCTATACTCCATTCAAAGGAGTACAAGTGAGCTTTCCCAGCAAATCTGCTCTGGAACCCTCCTTTTGCTATACCCTTTCTTTCTTCCTAAGAATTCTGATTTCACTTAGGCATCTGCCTTACTGGGAAGCCAAGACTTTCAGGAGAAGATAGTCCAACTCCAGAAGGTGAGTCTGGATGGATGGAAGTTACTATGGCAACACCCTTTATTTACTAGGGTTGGTCTGGGCATGGCTGGTAATACTCTTCTGGCCAATAAGAAATAAGAAGAAGTCTGCTGTTGGCTTCGGGGAAAGGTTGTTGAAGAGTACAAAAATGGGGCCCCCCAACTAGGCATGCTCCACTTACTTATTACACGGCAGTATAAAGTTTAGCCAGGCACATAGAATCCAGAATAAATAACACATTTCTCAGCATCCTTTGTAGCCCATTGTTCTGGCCAATGGAATAAAAGCAGACACAGAGAGTGGCATCTCCTGGGAATGTTCCTCTGTGTATGTTCTGACAAGGGCTCTTTGTCTACTCCTTTTTTTATTCTGCCTGTGGCATATGGGTATGATAGCTGGAGGTAGAACAAACAACTCTTTGGACCACAGATAACCTCAGGAATTGAGACCATGCATGGCAGAACAGAAAAGAAGCCACACTTAAGTCACTACTATTTTAGGTTTTCTGTCATTTATAATTAAACCTAATACTAAGTAATACAAAGAGAAAGAGGACATATTTTCAGTCTCTAGATGTTGCTGCATCAAGGAGTCAGTCTGGAACTACTGCAGCCTTTGTGCAACCATGAGGACCAAGGCCAAGCCTAAGGATGGCAGGTGAGGGTGTGAAGTCAACCAACTGCAACTGTTTTTCTGTGTATTTTTTATTATGTGATAAAATATACTATGTTATTGCTAAAGCCACTGAATTGGTGATTTCTGTATCTTGTAGCTGAAAGTAGCTCTTACAGGATTTAATGGTTTCTAATCGTTGTAAACCTCATGCACCTTCAAAAGAAATGGAGCTAATCAAAGATTTAGAAGATGCAGCATTAAACATAAAGGGTGTGTTACAAACCATTTAGAAATTAGAAGACAAAGGGGAAAAACATAAACCCACAAGTCCACAATAGCCATGATGATCACTTTGGCCTTATGGTATTTTTTTAAATATCATACATAACTACATATATTTTTTCCATATAGATAATCAATCACACTTTTTCTGTCCCACTGAATATAAATAAAAATGCTGTAAAAAAAAAAAGAAAAAAAGAAAAAAGAAAAAAACAACTACCTGGTAATTTAAGAAAATAAATTTAAAAATAAGTTTGAAACAGAAATTTAAAACTCAAAGAGCAAGCACATTGGTGGCAGTGATTTTTGATCAATTTTTTATTTTGGGCACTTTTGCATCTTTATCTTTGTGGTTTTACTGCAGGGTGGGCCAAATCAGGGAACTGTTCAGCAAATGTGAACAAGGAGAGCTTTCTGGCCAGAGGAGCAGAATGAGAAGCCACTACCATTGAAAAGTGTGGGAGTAGTCCTATTTTCCCTTTTTCTTCTCTTTCTCTCTCTGACATGAGGCCGATCATAGCTTGGCATTGGCATGGCAGTAAAAGAGGTTCCAGTAGGAAAGGGGTGGAGGGATCCGGAGTATAGTTCTCCTTCACTTGTTTTCCAGTGTTGGGTGGGGGTGGAACTCAGGCCTCCTACATGCTAAGTGTATGCTCTACCACTGAGCATCACCCCCAACTCTCTTTCTAATTTTTCTATCATCGATTCACCCTGAGCGTGGGTCCAGATATTTGGTATAGGGGGCTTCTTTAGCACACAAGACTAAAACTTTAAAAGAACCCCATATTTCTGACCAGAAAAACCAGTAATAGAGGCATTTGGGAGTGGGAGTGTGGGAAGATTGGAATCTGCGAGAGGAGAGATTTTGAGAATGAACGTACTCAAATCTAAAAGTAAACTGATCCAAGTCCCAGGATTACCTCCAAGTTGTACAAGAAAGAATAAACAAACAAACAAAAATGTGTAATGAAGACAGAAAACTGAACCAACACTGGATATTCTGCTCAAAGAGGGAAGACAGAATGTATGGATTAAACCTTCACAGGCTTTTGCCTGCTAAAACAAACAACAACCACAACAAAAAATCAACTTCTCCCAGAAGTAAGCAACTAATGCCAACCCTGAGATGAACCCGATGTTGGAATTATAAAATTAAAAGCAACTTTGTATAACAGGTCTCCATGAGGTAGATTTGAAGACTCTTGAAACAGATTGGGTAATTGAAGTTTTACACAGAGAAATAGAATATATTTTTAAAAACCCATTTAAAAATGGAAATTTTAAAACTGAAAAACATATTATCTGAAATAAAAAATTCCCTGGATGAACTCAGTAGCAGAATAGACAGGACAGAGGAAAGAGTCAATAAACTTGAAGATAAATCAATATAAATATAAATTATCCTGTGGGAATGAATGGATAAAGAAAATATGTGTATATATATATATATATATATATATGTGTGTGTGTGTGTGTGTGTGTGTGTGTACATATACACACACATATATGTAATGGAATATTACTCAGTCATAAAGAAGAATGAAATTATGGCATTTGCCAGTAAGTGCATGGAACTGGAGACTATCACACTAAATGAAATAAGCCAATCCCCCCAAAAGTCAAAGGCCAAATGTTCTCTCTGATATGTGGATGCTAACCCACAATAAGGGAGAGTATGGAGGGGAAAAAAATAGAAGTTCATTGGATTAGACAAAGGGGAGTGAAGGGAACGGAGTGGGGAAAGTAGAATGAATAGGACATAACTTTCCTTTGATTATTTATGAACACATGACCTGTGTAACTCCACAATATGTACAAGGATGGGATCCTAATTGGAATGGGTTGTACTCCATGTATGTATAATATGTCAAAATACACTCCACTCACCTACAGTCATACCACCCTGAATGTGCCCAAACTTGTCTGATCCAATATGCACTCTGCTGTAATATTATATCTAAAGACAAAAAATAAAAAACATTTTTTTTTAATTGTCCTGTGGAAAGAAAGAGAAGAAACAAAGCAGAACAGAGCTTCAGGGATCTGAGAGGCAATATCCAAACACATACACTCATGTTATTGGAGTCTCTAAAAAAGAGGAGGAAATAATGGGTGAGGAAAAATTATTTGAAAAGTTCCCAGATTTGGAGAAAGACATACATTTACAGACCCAAGAAGTTCAGTGAATACTAAACAGAATGAATTCAAAGAAATCATGTCCAGACATAATCAGATTGTTGAAAACCAAAAGGTAAAGATGACTAGAGAGGCCACATGGGAAAGGGATTTCAATAGCTGAGTACCTGTGTCTACACAGAGGGATGGTGTTCATGAGTGGATTTGTATTTTGGGTTTTGTACCTTTGTTGTTTATGTGGCTTTAAAAATAATCATTTTAGGGGCTGGGGATGTGGCTCAAGCGTATTTCGCTCGCCTGGCATGCGTGGGGGAACTGGGTTCGATCCTCAGCACCACATAAAAATAAAGATGTTGTGTCCACCGAAAACTAAAAAATGAATATTAAAAAAATTCTCTCTTTATAAAAAAATAATAATCATTTTATCTATAATATGGCAATTCAGAAAATTCTGATGTTTAAATAATTCATGCTCCTTTATAATTCATTATTTGTAAGGCATTATTCTATTAAAAAGTACAAAACATTTTCTGAAAACACTAAGTATAATTTTTAGAAGTGTAGTCATCTCAAATGATACCTGTCCAAACAAGTATTAAACTGCATACCCATGATATAGGCATGTACTGCAGATATTTGAACTATTTATAAATATCAAATATAGCAAACTGAAGATTATCCAAGTTTTTGAAAAGATTATTTTCAACCTGATACAGTTTAAAAAGTTATAGCCTTGTGTCTAGCAGAAATGTCTCTCCTAATTTACTAGAATAGGCAGAAATCGTTCACAAATAAATAAAAATAAAGAATCCCAGGCAAGAATAAAAACTGAAAAAGAATAGACTCTGTTTAAAACCTTTACTTTTGTGTTCACGCTGACAAACTCTAACAAAGTACTTGAAATGTTTGTTGTGATCAAGAAATTGCGTGTACATGAAAAGCCAGGAAGGTAAATGGAGATGGCTTAGCTGCACTACAATAGGAAGAGGAAGCTTTGGATCCTGTGCAAAGAGGCGGCGTGCAGGGCAGAAGGGCAGGAAGCCCAAGGGAGGGTGCACTCAGGAACACTGAGTTGTCACCTCCGAGAAGCATCCATCTCCCTTATTACCCCACGGTGCTTTTCTGCCGCACATCAAACAACAGATGGACAGCCAGCTGTCAGAAAACGTTGTCAGCTCGCCTCCTCGATGGCAGTGTAGTGTGTAGAAGGTACCGTTTTAGAGACTTGTACTTTCATGTGAGAAGTGCTTGTAAGGCAGCAGGAGCTCAGGGCAGGGGTTGCGTGTTGCAAAAATGTCCAGAAACATCAAACGCTAGGCTCTCTGCAGAAAGGTAGGCTCCGGCTTTAGCTGCTGATTCTTTTGGCTCAAGCTGAGTTGAACAGTACACAAAGAATAGACAAAAGCCTGCACGCAACTGGCAGTCACCACGGGGGACGCCAAACCAATGCCGACTCACTCCGGACATTGTTCTCGCCCTGTGGAAGAGCAGCTGCACCTGCGGCCAGTTGAAGCTTGGCCATGTCTCCAGGGCAGGATGACAGGGCTCTGCCCGTCTAAGGCCCCTGTTTCTGTACATGTTTGGTACTTATTCATATGAAGATCTGTATCCCTTGGTCTTCAATGATTTTAATCTTGAAAATTTTTAAAAATGAACCATGAAATGAAGCATGATACAACTGTCAAAAATAACTTCTCCTTCAATGACTCAGCCAAGTGCAATTTCTCTTTTCTGAGAGATTATGGAATTAGCCACATGTCTCTAATATTAGCTCCTATGTCCCTAACCCAATCCTTGGAAACCTCACACTAATCACTCTTTTCAATTATCCATTTTCTGTTTAATACTAATTCTCACAGATGACTTTCTGGAGTGTCTTCTGCCAGTTGTTATGGTCTATCAGCATTTTCAAAATAGTTACTTTTTTCTTCAAGAAGAAAATAAAACTAAAAAGTGTTTTCTTTCATTTGAAATGATGGGTGTCAAAAATAATAATATCTCTATGGCATTTAAGAACTGCCTGCCGGGGTGGTGGTGCATGCCTGTAATCCCAGCGGCTCTGGAGGCTGAAGTAGGAAGATCACAAGTTCAAAGCTAGCCTCAGCAATGTAGCAAGGCACTAAGCAGTGAGACCCTGTCTCTAAATAAAATACAAAAAAAGCCTGGGGATGTGGCTCAGTGGTTGAGTGCCCCTGAGTTCAATCCCCAGTAACAACAACAACAACAACAAAAGGATCTGTCTGCTCTAGGGTTCATGTCTTCAATGAATATTTCTTAAATATGTACAAAACATCCTATTATGCAACCTATTGTTCATTCCATTGTATAAAAAAGGAAATTTTAGGAATACCACCAAATAAAAATTTTTAACCACAATTACGTTGTCATTCATCAGTTTAGAAACAACATCAAGAAATCTGCATATTTCAGTTCTTTATGGGATGCAAAGTGGGGGAAAGAAAAATACTTCTTTCAACACAACAGTAGGGTAGGGTTGCTGACCAGTGTTTGCAGCTTCAGTGGGATCCTGTGCATCTCTAAGATAGGGTTTCCCTGAGCAGGAGATGTCTAGGGGTGGCTAAAGGCCTGGGCACACTGAAGAAAAGACAGATCTGAAGATAACTGGTGTCTTGTTCTGGGCTTTCTTTCCTATTTAGAGTTATGTGGTTGAAAGATCCTTATTTTAGCCAAATATCTATCTCCTTTCACACAAGGACATGCCTATTTTTGTGTTCACAAAACAGTCTCTTCAAAGGTTGACCTTCAAATATCCTTGAAGGTAGAAAGGCAAACAAATGTGCCATTGTTCCCCTAGATGACACAGGGCACCTCCCACGTGTTGGCTCTAATCTGCTAATACCCTGTGGCAGGTGGAAACAGTAAAAAGAGTTCCCACAAGAACCATTTTCTCGGTTGAACAAGATGGAAATGGCACTGGATTAAGTTCAAATATCGTCTGTGACTGTAGCATATAAAGACATTAAAGAAGTTTATAATACTGTGACGACTACTCATACAACTATTACTATCTCTTAAAATCCATCCCTGTAGCCTTTCCCTACAACTTAAGAAAATACAGTGTGACAGGGTCAACAACATAGCTATTTCACAGTAGATTTAGTAATCCACATGTTTTAGTAATTCATTACAGAGTCCAATTTTTAAAAATTAAGCAGGTAAAAATAACACTGTGATCATTTAACTCATAAAATCACATAATCCCCCAGGATGGGCCATCCACAAGGGAAACAAAAATCTCTGGAAGATACAAATCAATCACTTGCTGCAAGTAATTTCTATGGAAATCCACAACTGGATGATTACTACAGAAGATGATTTCAAGAATACAATAGTAGATAATCTGATTTTTTAGTATGACTAATCAACTAATCATATAAATAGAGAACGCACAAATCTAGAACAACAGAAGTCAGTACTGATGGGATTATAAATTTTTTAGGATTTGTATAGTCAGACAGGCCAAAAGATGTCTTAAGGTTTTAGTAAACCAGTAATTTTGAAGTAACTGACACTGTTGTTTCCATAAAAACATCACAAAAATAAATTAGCTTTGGCAGAGGGGCAAAGGAAAAAGTTAAATAAAGAATCACTAAAATAAGACACTATCATCTTGGAAAGTCTCTGGTTTCATGTAAACTAATGAAAATAATTCATTTTAATGACATTGCAGAAGATAGTGTTTTCAGGATGTTTCTATGATAGATGCAAAGAGTTATAGATAAGCTTATGTGCTTATGCATTTATAGCTATTCAACCAAAAAATAGTTGAACATAACCTAAAAAAGAAATTCAACTATATAAAAATATAGACATAAAGAGGAAAGAAAGAAAACACATTAATATTTTGTAAATTGTCATGGGGAAAAAAATTACAATTCTTACATTAATACTCCATTGTGGTAAAAAAAAATTACCATGCATTCAATGAGGTAAAAGAAGACATGTATTTTCCTCACATTTTCTATGGTCAGGAATATGTCCATAGCTTTTTTGGGGGGGGTCAGGAGGGGTACCAGGATTTGAACTCAGGGGCACTCAACCACTGAGCCACATACCCAGCCCTATTTTGTATTTTATTTAGAGACAGGGTCTCACCCAGTTGTTTAGCGCCTTGCCATTGCTGAGGCTGGCTTTAAACATGAGATCCTCCTGTCTGAGCCTCCCAAACTGCTGGGGTTACAGGCATACACCACTGTGCCCAGCTGGGCACAGCTTTTGTATGTCCTCAGATCAGGGTTTCTCAAGGCTGCAATATATGTATCAGCTGGGCTGTATTCTCTTCTGAGGCTCACACTTCCAAACGTCCTCAGATTGTTGGAAGAATTCATTTTTGTTTCATCTGAGGGACTGAAAGCCCCAGCTTCTTATCTGCTTTTAAGTGGAGGCCACTCTGAATCCTAGAGGCCACATACAGAGATTCACTACAGCCTCTCATATGCCCACTCACAAAATGGCAGCTAACTTTCTCAAGGCCAGTGGGAGAATCTCTGTCACTGGCCTGCTGGGACTTAAATAATGAAATTAGTGTTGCATCTCCTCACTTAGTAACATTCATGTGCTCTTGCTTAGGAGCAACTCCCAGGTTCCTGCATACACTCAAGAGGGGATTATGCAAAGGTGAGACTCACCAGGATCAATGGGTGTAAATCCTTTGTACCAGCATTTATCATGAATGCCTCCTTTCTGCAGGGGGCATTGCCCCTAGATGATGATCTCTCTACCATTCTCTGGAATAAATGTAAAATTTAGAAGTCCCCATGTCTACTTCTGAAAGAAGAAAATACAAGTTTAATTAATCAACACATGTGTGTGCGTGCACACACACACACACACACACACACACACACAAACATAAATAGTAGTTAGATCCCAGAACTGAAAAACCAGCCTCTATCTCAGAGCAAAGCCTGTCCAAGGAAGGGACATGGCCTTTGTCCTTGGAAAAACCCACAGAGCACTCTTAAGCACACTCCCACCCTGCTGAGTTGTTTATCTACAAATAACAGGAGAGATCTGCTGCACCAGTTGTCCCTGACTCAGTCAGGCTAGGTGGAGATCCATAGTAACCCCCTAGCAGCCACCAATCAGCATGAGACAGGGAAATACCTGGGATACCAGATAACCCTCCCAGTAGTTTATGGTGGTTGATAACAAGTTGGGAAATCATGTAGTTCAGCACGTACACCCCTCTTGGCTTAAACCAATCGGTTCAAATGAATACCCCTTTTGTACTGACCAATCACCCCTACCCAACTTGTTCCCGCCAGTGAATGTGCTAATCATGTTTTAGAGTTGTTATTTGATTTTCCCGCGGTGTGTGATGATTTGCTAAAAGAGGCTATGATGTATGTGAAGTCCCTGCCCTCTCCAAAGAATGTATAAAAATGCTGCAAACCCTGGGCTTGGGGCCTCTCAGCGTCACCAGTTGCTGTGTGTGTGCGCGGAGGACCCAGCTAGCTCGCAATAAACACCTCTTTGCTGCTTACATCGATCTTGGATCTCTGGTGGTCTTTGGGGGTCCCGAATTCGAGCATAACAGAACATGAGAGAGAGATATGCTTCACATTGCACTTGTCCATGGTGAAGTGAAGAAAGGACATATATAGTCAAAGAAAGAGAAACTTTGAAGTGAATGAAAATAAAGCTCAAAGAAATAGGATATTTGAAAGAAATGTCCAGAAGAAGTTTAATCTTGTAAAATAGAATATAAAGGATTTCAAATTGAAAAGGACCTTACAAATTTAAGAAAAATTGAGACAAAACAAAAGACGGAAGTTAGAAAATGTGTATAATACCAAACCTAAAAAGAAAAAAAAAAACCTTGACTGAAACCAGCATAAATTTTTCCAGGTTTAGAGAGAAAGCACCATTTCAAGAAAGAAGAGTATAAAAAATTTTAGAAAAGATATTTGGAGTCTGGTAACCAAGAATTTGACCCCTAAGGAAGGAGAGCCTTTGTCACCTAGGAAGATGTTATGTGACCCTATTTAATGGGAAAAGGGAAAAAAAAAAAAAAAGAATCTTGATCATGAAGTCAAAGATTTCCTAAAACCAGCAAATTTGAAAAACAAAGGTTGAAAAAAAATTTTGTTTTTTCTTCACTGGAGACCTGTCTCAAAATTAAAATAAAAATAGAAAAGGGCTGGGGTTGTAACTCAGTAGTAAAGCATCCCTGGGTTCAGACCCCAGTACCATCCCCCCCCAAAAAAAAAAACCAATAGAATGATATAATAAATATGAAACACTTTGAAAAACAAAAAGATGCAAGAAAAACAAAATATGCAAGGTATATTACCATAGTTTGCATTAAGATATTTGTCTTATTAATTATATTGTCCATAATCACGTGATGATGTGGGTTATTGAAATAATAAGGCATATCTAAATATATGTTTATGGTAGGGTGCCGTGGTGCATACCTGTAATCCCAGTGGCTCAGGAGGCTGAGGCAGGAGGATTGCGGGTTCAAAGCCAACCTCAGCAGCAGCAAGGTGCTAAGCAACTCAGCAAGACCCTGTCTCTAAATAAAATACAAAATAGGGCTGAGGATGTGGCTCAAAGTTCCTGTGCCCCTGCGTTCAACCCCTATTACGCCCCCCCCCCAAAAAAGAAAAAAAATGTTTACCACTTGTATTGAAGTCAATATAAATGATATAATTTAGTATTTAAATTCAGTATTTAAAAATTCAGCTAACCAGGTTTACCTGAGAAAGACACAGACTTTTGTTTTGTTTTTGTTTGTTGTTTTTAATTTTTGAAGCCAGTCAATATCATTATGCGTGTCACCTGTTTGAGAATTCATTATTTCTTCGCCATGCTATTTCTCTAAACAATAAAAATATAAGAAGGATTCTGTATATGAATATATCTTAAGTTTCTTATTTTGACTCCACACTAAACCCCCATCTTATCATTTTTTTAAAAATTATGAAAATACAGAGACCATACTACCAAAATATACTATTTCAACACATTTACACATGCTTTTATTTCCAGGTGAGAAATGAAACAGTATTGCTGAGAAAATTATTAGAAATATGAACCACATCTCAGTTGTGATTGCCTTAAAATCAATATCCTTTTATTTGAACAAGCAGCAGCAAAAATCATTAAGATAGGACCCTAGCAATTCAGGTTAAATTACAGCTCAATCATGAATTTGTTAGATCATTTGGACAAATTGTTTCAACAATTTCCATTTCTGCCTCTTGTAAGTATAATAAGCATAATCATCCTTGCTGGATGCTATGATTTTGAAGAACATGTTTTCAGAAAAACTTTCAAGATTTTTAGGTATCTAATATGAGAGGAAAGATACTATTTCAAAGAGGTTTTTTATTATATATACTTGAAACCATGTCCTTATTTATTCCTATCTGGGTAGCATGTGTATTCACATACAACTGTAGAGTAACACAGTACTTTATGAAATAAAACCCAGAACTGGCTTTTAAAAATAATCATGAGCCAAAAGAATAAAGCAGGTGAATGAGTTTAAATGCCTGAATCTTGAGAACTCTTTTCATTCATTCCTCATAGCATCCAAAATATATCAATGTCATAGATGCTTTTGCTGATGTTAATTTTTTTTTTTTTCCTGTGTGGAAAACATACTAAAGAAGCAAAATTCAATTTAGAACTGACTTCTGAGGACAGCCATGGACGTGACCGGTCATGTTAAAACTCCAGCCAGCTTCCACCTGCACGTTGAGGCCATCCGAACAGCCCCTCACGGCATCCAGTTGACCTGGGGACAGTGTTTCCATGGCTATCATCTGCCACTTCTCTATTCTTGCAGCATGTTAGACAAAAACCCTCTGCTGGTTCTGACTAATAGAGTGCTTACAGAGTCACACAATTATCTTTTGTAGCTCCGATTTCCAAGGATTTGACCACTAACTAAAACAGCCATGTACCTAACTGTTTTCAGATTTTCCATTTTATCATTTTTAATGGCTTTTCATATTCTTACAGCTGCCACCTCTTCCTCCACGATGCCTATGCTATTCCCATTAGCGTTTATCTTAAGTCTGCCTTAAATCTCAGCTAACAAGATCTCAAATATATAACTAGCCATTCCTTTTCTTCGAATTTTCTTTAAAACAGATGAATCCCTGCGAAGACACACAGCTGGCTAAAGTACACCATCATGTGATCATACCACAGGCAGCAATTGCTGAGAAATACCAGAGGTTAAAGGGAAATTCTGCTTTTCAGAACCAATAAGTAGGAAGTATATTAAAACAGCATAGAATTAGCAGATGGTAAGCTTGTGTGTTTTGCTGGAGGATGGATTCCTAATCAGTGACCTGGTGAGCTCATTACGTTGGCCAGTATATCTTGGTCTTTCCATTCTGACTGGTGCATCCCTAGGAAAAGGGATTCATTTAAGTTACAGTTTGAAACTAAAAGAAATTTGTTCATTCACAACACTTTTCCTGTGTCTAAGACAAATTTCCTTTAGTTCTAAACATTTTTATTTTGAATGTTCAGCAAAGTTAAATATTTCTTTTTGAAAAATCAGGTCTTCTTTTTTAAAGGGCAATATGAAAATTGTTAATTATCAGTGTCCTTTTAAAATTAAAATATTTCTTCTTTTTCTGTATTGTAAATATAAAAAACTAAAGATTTTTAACATGTGCCTTTAGCTCTTCCTGTTGCATTAGTAAGTCATTTCTATTTTCCAGGTATTATAAACTGTCATGCCCCTAACAGGCTATTTTTATGTCACAGAAAATGAAATTTCCAATTTGCCATAAGTAGCTTCTTTTCTCAAGCCCAGAGTCAAATCCTCCTTATAAAGATGTGTAAGCAGGACTTTTTCAGTCATGTTGGATTATACATTGACATAATTAACATTAGAGAGTGAGCAATAACATTTCCTGATTTATGTAATAGTCTCTTAATATTTATGGAGAGTAACACTAGTTTTGTGAGAAGGAGGAGGAGTGAGACACAATTTACCTGGAAGCAAGTAACTCAATTAATAATATACCATAATCCAGATATCTCAGGAGTGTCTGCTAAGTACTGTTACTTTTCCTTCTTTTAAATTTCCTAATGAGGAGGGAAAGAAAACTCAAGACTTTTTGATGTGCTTGAGGGACATCACTGGGTACTTTATGAAGGCTATCAGTACATATGTTTTGAGTGCCTACTACATACCAGGCATTGTGTTAAGCTCTAGGAATAGAGCAGTGAACTAAATATTCATTTAATTCTTACAACAATGCTACAATGTAGATACTATTAATTCACACATGACAAAGTGGTGCTATCCAAGTCTTTTAAAACTTGTATTAAAAATATTAAAAATTTAATGTTCTTAGAAAACAGAAGTTCTAGCAAGTATATCTTTTTTATGATAGAAAAAATAAGATTTGGACTTTTTCCTTATTAAAAATCTGATAGTAATTAGCTTTTATTTTTAAATATTGATAATCTATGGATCTGGATTTTGATAAACTTACACAAAGGAACCAGTCAAAAGACAATACCATTAGTAAAAAATTGGCAAAGAATTTGGATTGACATTTCTCCAAAGAACATATGCAAATGACATGAAAAATCCTCAATATCAACTCCCTAGAATCAGGGAAATCCAAGTCAAAACCACAATGAGATATTTTTTGACATCCACCAGGATTTCTGTTATAAAAAAGGTAGATAATATTAAGTGTCTGTGAGGATGCAGAGAATGTGAAAACTTCATATATTGCTGGTGTTGATATAAGAGATGCAGCCCTTGTGGAAGGCAGTTTAGCAATTCCTCAAAAAGTTAAACATAGAATTGCCATATAATCCAGCAATTTCACTTGTAGGTTTATATCCCACAGAACCGAAAACAGGTACTCAAATAAATACTTGCACAGGAATATTCATAGCAGCACTTTCATAATAGTCAAGAGGTGAAAACATATCTATCAATGTATGAATGGATAAAAAAGATGTGATAGACCTATGCAATAAAGTATGATTTGGCTGTGGAAGAAAAAAAGTACTGATACTTGCCCCAATATGGATAAGCCTTGAAAATATTTTTAGTAAAAGAAGCCAGTCATCAAAGGCCCATGTTGTACGATTCTACTTACATGAAATGTCCAGAACAGGCAATTATATATATATATATATATGGAGAAAGCAGATTGGTTGCTGCAAGGGGCAGGGGAGAGGGGGAAAGTGACTGCTAATGGATTTATCACCCATTTATTATTTGGATGATAAAAATGTTTTAGAATTAGTGGTGATGGTAACACAACACAATATTCTAAAATCCATTGAATCGTATACAGTAAAATCGTGAATTATGTGTGAATTACATGTCAATTTTTAAAAGAAAAAAATGGAGTATAGAATAGTTGTCTGAATAAAACCTTAAAGAGAGATAATATGGTTCCTGTTTCTCTTGATCCCAAACACACCATTGGCCTCAGAGGAATAAGGGAGGGTGACAGCCATGTGTAGCTTCGCAATGACTCAGCTTGTTTGAGAAACCATTTCAGGGTGAAGTTCTGAGTTTGGAATTTTGAACAAAGGCAGAGAAATGTAGGAATTGGATTGTGCAACCACCTTGTGGTTTGAACTTATGGATTCCTTGGAAACAACAGCTCGTATGACTTATGACAGTGATACTTTATATTTTGTATGCCAGTTCTTACAGACACAAATTAAGTTAGCTGTTTGAAAATGACTACCCTTTTGCAGATGAGTAAAAATATTGCTCAAGATAGTTTTACGCAAGTCAAATGAGAAATGTCTTGCAATTTCAGTTTTATTCAAAAACTGTGGATATGTGAGTGTACACACTTGCATAATAGAGAGACTTGGAATTTCTTAAGGCTTCATTAGTCTTCCAGTGAATTTTAAGTAAAATTTTACGTGAATATCCCAAGCCAATCTCTAGTCTTTTTGGCATTTTACAGAATCTAGTCCTGTGTGAAGTGAATTTCAAAGGGGATAATTTTTTTTGACATTTCTTCATTAGAAGTTATCATATCATCTTTGACTTACAAAAGGCTTTCAAGTCTCCAGGAGTAAAGAAATGGGTTAGGAATTAGTGTAGAGATCCAAGAGATGAACCACTTCTTGAAACTTGCAGCACCTGTGTCATCCACAAACATCCCTGCTTCTGTGCCCTAGAATTCTTTATCATTCCCAGCTGTCTACTTATGTCTGACACCAATTCAGGTGAAAGTTCAGAAATCTTATGCGCAAGTCATGCCTTTTATTGATCCAGCTCAACTGAAAATAGTCCTTGGACTTGTATCCTATTAAGAAATTTGAAGCTGGAAGGGATGGCAGATGCCCATGGTTTCAGTTACTCAGGATGCTGAGGTGAGAGGATCACTTGAGCCCGGAAGTTCAAGACTAGCCTGGGTGGGCAACATAATGACATCCAGTCCCAAGAAAAATAAACTAATACATAAAATGAAAAGAAAAATGAAGCCTAGTTCTCTCAGGAAATTCGTGTGGTTTGAAGCAAACTGTTAAGATAATTCTTTGTAGTTCTGAACTCAAAGTGAGACACTCCATCTGTCAGATCAGCCCAGCGAGGCTTTATTGAGATATCACTCCCAGGTGGAACTCCATCAGACCAACAGAGGGGACAGGAGAAGGGTCTGAGGAGAAACCGGGTGGAAGCTTGTCGGAACTGGACTTTTATGGGGCTTACAGCAGGAAGGGAAGGGCTTGAGATAGGAAAAGGTGTTCTTAGGGTCCCTTGTCCGGTGTGAGTTGGTCAGGGGAGTTGGCTGAACTCCAGGATTGGCCAGGGGGTCCTGTTGATTGACAGGCATTCCCACCCCCCTCCCCCCACCCCCGCACCCTATTCATGTTCCTTTCCCTCACAGGCTGATTTGTCCTAAGTCGCCACCAGCGACCTAACACCATCCTTTCCTTCTCATATATTCAAAACAAAAAGAAAGGAAAGGAAGGCTTGAATTACTATTGAGTTCTACTCTCCTTTTTGTAAACCTGCTTCCTCTATGAAGCTCAATGGCTGTATACTCAGAGAAATCCTTAAGACAAGAAGAACTAAGTATGCATACAAGAAGAACCCAGACTCCTTGATCAGTGGTACAATCCCTGGTTCCTTCCTTCGCATCCAGTTGGAAGCCACTCAAAGACTAAACAGAGTGGGGATGCAAATTGCTATTCCTAGAAGAGAGTGGCTTAGCATGTTGGGGTTTTGCTTTTTTTTTTTTTTTTTAAAGAGAGAGTGAGAGAGGAGAGAGAGAGAGAATTTTTTTTTTTTTAATATTTATTTTTTAGTTCTCGGTGGACACAACATCTTTTGTTGGTATGTGGTGCTGAGGATCGAACCCGGGCCGCACGCATGCCAGGCGAGCGCACTACCGCTTGAGCCACATCCCCAGCCCGAGAATTTTTAATATTTATTTTTTTTTTAGTTCTCAGCGGACACAACATCTTTGTTGGTATGTGGTGCTGAGGATCGAACCCCGGGCCGCACGCATGCCAGGCGAGCGCGATACCGCTGAGCCACATCTCCAGCCCCTCAAAAACTTCTTAAAGTTCTGAGACCTTCACTCAGGAGGAAAGCCAAGGAACTATTGGTACTTCTGGGATGTCAGTCATCATGATGCTCATGGCCTAACTGATACTAACACTGTGTCCTAGATTTGTCTTCAGAATCCTTTCATCATAATATTTGGGCAGCCACTCATTTTCAGCTGGATTTTCCCCAAGAGACAAAGTCCATTGAATATGGTCTGTTCAAGGGAGAGAAAAGTGGGGGAGTGGGATAGAATGACTCTTTAAGAAGAGGGCTAAGGCTGAGGCAGGAGGAGTCCTACAGTGACAAAGGATGCTAAATATAAGAAGAACAAAGAGTTTATCAAATCCAGTGGCCTCCCTCCTTTCATAGGTACACACCCAACACCATATATGGCTTGCTCAAGACTGCAAGTGTGGAGTTTGAGAGTGTAGCTCAGTTGTAGAGCCCAGTGGTAAGAGTGGGGTCTGGAAGGGCACAAGGCCCTGGGCTCAATCCCCAGCATGTGAGCGCGCGCACACACACACATGAATGTAAGTATTAATATGATTTAAAAATACAATAGAGTTTAATTCAGGAAACTGGATGCTATTTCTTCTTTACCTCAATCAACCACCTTTGGCACTTTGTTTTGCGTTTTCAAACATGTATTCATTATATATTTTAAAATATATGTCTGTGTACATGTTTATATTTCTGCCAACAAAAGCAATTTGTTCTTATTTTGAAAGTCCTCCTATTAGTAAAATACACAATAGAGATGATAACTAATTACCTCCTATCATACCTCTGCTAGAGAAATGACTACTCAGTGGTCTGTGTCTCTTCCTTCATGTTTTTTTCATGCGTACTTAGTTTAGTCTTTTAAACAATTGTATAATATTCTTTTAGCCAAATGCATCACATTTTATTTAATTTAACCAGTCTCTTACTGATGGAATTTTAAGTGGGGACAGTACTATTCCGTTATAAGCAGTGATGCAGTAACATCCTAACATATAGGTTTGTGACATCCTAAGAAGTGAAATGTTAAAATTAGAGGCATGCACATTTAAAATATTAATAAAAATTGAGGGCTGGAGGTGTAGCTTAGTGGTAGGGCACTTGCCTTGCATGTGCAAGGCCTTTCCTGAACTTGATCCCCAGCTCTACAAAATAAGAAAAAAATGTTTTAATAAAATTGGCCTCCAAATATATCATCAATTTTTACTCTTGCCATTAATATATTAGACTTCATATTCCTGGTTTGTTTTTTTAAAGGAACACAAAACAATGAGAAATTTTTGAAGATTATGCTTATATAGTCTTAGGCCCCAGTATATAATAGGCAGGAAAAAAAATTATGTATCCAAGGGGAGTAAAATTACAGCTGCTGGTTGTTAGGACATCACAACTAGCAACAAATATCACATATATATCTTCTTGTATGTTTTATTTATTTCTAATATTCCTCAGTATTATTAGAATAGAAAATTAGAATACTCTATGGCTTCACATTAGAGGAGCCATAAAAGGACAGAGTTAAAATGTATTGTTAATCCTATAATTATAACTTGCTTCATCTTCAGTTCCAACATTTTCCTCTCAAGATCAGGACAGCAAGAATAATGTAATATAGAAAATGATATTTTTACAAGTGACAGTCTATTTTTTCCATCAAATATTAGTGTCTGGGAAAACTGATTCAGTAACAAATTTGGATGTGCCTTTTAAAAGTACTCTTGGGTTGGGAACATAGGTCAGTCCTAAAGGACTTTCCTGGCATGTGTGAGGTCCTGGATTTAGTCCCTAACACTACAAAAACCAAAAAATAAAAATAACTTTAAAAAAATAAAAATTGCTTCTTGTTAAACACAGTCTAGCTTTATGTAATTTTTGTACTAAACAGTGAGCCAGTGCATCTTAGTGGATAAGAGACGAATTAATAACTAGTACTAATAACTACTATCATTTGTAAATACTAACACAGGCACTATTTTACATGCTTTATAAGCATTATCTCATGTGATCTTCATTATTTATTGTGAGATCAGTACTATTATTATCTTCATTTCATCCAACATAGAGTATTTTTCCCTGGTGAAACACTTTAGTTACCAATATAGATGCTTCAGACAAGTGATTGACGATGCTGAAAAGTGCCTTCAAGCTCATCTTCCTCTGACTCATTTCTCTCTGGGAAGGGGATATTGATTGATTATACCTTTACCCTTCCTGCCTTGGGTATTGTGAGGATTAAACATTTGCACACAAATAACGTGATCTATTATGAATTTACTTGAGAATATAAAGGAGAATTCTAAACTTGGTGGTGGATCCATTCAGCTGGGTTGAGCAGGACTCTGACCCAACCTCAGAAGCTGGAATCCCACCCATAGCGTGGCCTTGCTTCACCTCCTAGCTAATACCTAGGTGGGCAGAATATGCTCTGCTTTTCAAAAGTTTTTTCAACACAGGAGAGGGTCTCATGCCAGCCCTAAATAAACAGTAGGAATAGCTCTTTGGTGCTCAAGGATAAACCATCACGAGGGCAATTTACCTTGCTGATGAACTACTGTTGAACGATTGATGAGTTGCATTGTAATGTGAGAGTGAGGGAGAAGAAAGCCCCAATGTACAGTAAAATCAAAATTACTTTTGGCAGGGAAGGGATCTATGTAGAAAAGGAAGCCTGCAAATCTTAGCAGGTACGTGCTGGGCACAGCATGGGCGATAACTTTTGAGGTTTGTAGAAGAAAAAATGGCATCACTGAGACAAAGGAAGAAAAGAGAGAAATTGATGTGAATGCACAAAGGGGGATTAGCTTCGTTCCACTTCAATAAAAAAGTATATTGTGTTTGTATTGAAATATCAATTCCAAACAATACTTTCTCTGCATCCCCGTCTATTTGTAATAAAGATGTCCTCCTTGAAGCATATTTAAGAAATCTCAGAAAGTTAGCAGTTAGGGGGAAGATGAGAATGAATCAGTCTTGATAAAACTTGATCAAAAGTAAGGAAACAGGGTTGTTCTTTGTGCATGAAAGCCTTCAGGACAGAGTAACAGTTATTACTGGTACCTTTGGTATTTAATGAATTCACAAATTATAAGCCCTCTATGTCGGCCATTCTTCATCCACTTGAATATTTTTAGTTTATTAAAATCCATTCCTGAAAAAAAAAATTAAAGAGTGCCCAGTCATGCTTTATTCTGAGAAAAGATTCCCTGAGAAAGAAATACTTTGGAAATGAATCTCTGAGCTTTAAGTTTCAAACTATCATCCCTTTCAAGGCCTTTAATTGCTTTCTGTCAAACTGGGAAGTTAATCTGGAACATTTTCAGGATGCTCAAGTTCTTGCAAGCTTTATTCCTAAAGCAGATTCACAGCTGTGCAGAGAACAACCTTTGAAGTTACCATGCTTTGCTAGTCTCGCAAATGTTTTGCTTTGATCTGCAGGTACCATTTTTTTTTCTAGGAAATTTTCTTGTGCTTGTTGTATTTCCTGTCACTGACCATTTTTATTCTATAATGCCCACATTTCTTATGAACCAAGGTTGACGTGTAAGGGCAAATACTTTGCCAGTTGTGTTGGCTTTGATGAAACAGAGGTAATAGAAACAATATCATGATTTCTTTTACATTCACATTATGATTTATTTTGATTAAGTAGTAACTTTATATTTTTCCTTTAAAGTTAGCATGATGGTATTTGTCAAAAAAGGATGAAGTCATTTGTCTGCAAAGTGAGAAAGAGACAGAAAAAAGTCAAATTAATTCCTTGATGAGTTTTATTTTTTTAATTGTTACAGACAGGGGTTTTAAGAAGTTTTCTATAAAATATCTAATAACTATATTAAATATATTTAACATATATTTAATACTTAATGAAATATTTATGAATCATGTTACATTTGAAGTTATAATTATAAAATATGATGGGAAAAGAGAAAAGAGATGAGGGGAAAAGAAAAGAAGGAAGAAAAGGGGAAAAAATTAACAGAAAATGGAAGCAAAGGGGGCTGGGGATGTGGCTCAAGCGGTAGCGCGCTCGCCTGGCATGCGTGCGGCCCGGGTTCGATCCTCAGCACCACATACCAACAAAGATGTTGTGTCCGCCGAGAACTAAAAAATAAATATTAAAAATTCTCTCTCTCTCCCTCTGTCCTCTCTCACTCTCTCTTTAAAAAAAAAAGAAAGAAAAGAAAACGGAAGCAAAAGGAAAATCAACTAGAATTTAAAATAGAACAGGAAAGGAAGTAGATCAAAGAAAAAAAGGGAGGCAAAAAGGAAAAAAAGAGGTCAAACATGAAGTGATTATTTTCTACAAATCCTACTACAGTTGTTGATCTCTATATATCTCCACTTCTTTAAATAAACGCCTTTATTCCCTGCGTACACATAATACAAAGAAAAGGTAGTCTCAAATGCCTTTCTTTCCTGTTACTCTATTTTAAGGAAAAGAGGCTTTTAAAAGTGATCTTCACTTCTCAATGTTCTTGTGTGCAAGAATAATACAGCATGGTTATTATTTATGGTTAGAAAAAGCATTACTTGTGTAGCTTTTCCACCCTGATGTTTGCTGCTAAAGTGTTCATATGTTCATTTATTCTAAAAGATAATTCAATGCCTATGGGATATTTTAGCTCCTGCCAATGAAAGGTGCCGACAATGTGGAATAAATGAATTAACTGTAGAGTCATGTCTATGGCAGCCATTTCGATCTTGGAGTCAAATCGCTCTCTGAAAACTCTCTTCCAAAGAGTAAATGCTAGAATGTATAACATCACATTAAGAAAATGTAAGATCATTTGGAGTCTTTATCGTGATTTAAAACATTTTTAGTTTAGTTTTTACCTTTTGAACTCAATTATGCTTCCAGGACCAGCTGGTAACTCTCAATGCTCTTTTATCAGTTAGCGCTCAGCCTGCTGCTTTCCCTTCAGCTCTTTGTGGTCTGCTGTGTACCTTGAGCACAAACTTCTGCTATAATGTGTAACAAGTACCGTGTTTGACACAGCACATGCAGTACTTTCAAAGCAACTATTAGCACTGGGATTTGGATTTGAACATTAGTTGCCTTCTCAAGGTTTTTTCTTTATAGGAAGGTGGTGTTTTGAGTATCAGCTAGCTACCTGCATAACTAGACATTCAGGCTAACCCACCCATTTACAATGCTTTGCTTCTTGTTTCCTATCAGTATCTTGGTACATTGTGTTATGTGCATGCAGCAGAAGTAGCTGGCTACACAGTATTGAAAGTCAATTGCAGTTTTAGTCAGCTTTTCTGTGAACAAAAGACCCAACAAGAACAACTTAAAGATGATTCCTGTGTACCCATGTTTATTTATCACAGCACAATTTGCAATAGCCTAACTATGAAACTAGCCTAGGTGTCCATCATTGAATGAATTGATAAAGAAATATATACACAATGGAGATTTATTCAGCCATAAAAATGAAATTATGTCATTGCAGGAAAATGAATGGAACTAGAGACCACTATGTTAAGTGAAATAAACCAAACTCATTGGGTCAAGGGTCTTATGTTTTCTCTCATATGTGGAAGCTAGAGAAGAAAAGGGAAAATAAAGTTGTATGTTGCTGCAGTCTGGCTGGGCACAAATCACTGAGCCGCCATAAAGCACTTGTATGTTCAAACAGGAAACTTTATTGCCTGAATTCCAACAGCACTCCACACACACTCCTCGGAACTCTCCCCAACGCCACCCACGCGGCCCCTCTCTGGCACACCACACCAACCGGAACTCCCTCCACCAGAACTTCACCGACCAACTCGAACTCCCCAGGAAATCCCCGGGAGTAGTGGGCGCCCAGACGAACAGCAGGGGTCTATATACAATTGAATCAATCCAGCATCATCTTAATGGCTCGCCTCTCAACCATTACTTCTGGCAAAATGCCAGGGGCCATTCCGACTCGGCTGTGGCTCTCAACAGTATGTGGGTCAGGATCTCATGAAAATCAAAGGGAGATCAGTAGAGGAAAGGCACCAGGGAATGGCAAGAGGAGGGATACTTTAGCTCCTGCCAATGAAAGGTGCCGACAATGTGGAATAAAGAGGGAAAGAGGGAAGTGCTAGAGAGTGATATTGGCCAAATTATATTGTCCTATTGTATGCATGTATGAATATGTAATAACAAATCCTGCCCTTATGTACAGCTATAGTGCACCAATAAAAAATGAAAACAGAAAAACTTAAAGGTGGAAAAGTTAATTTGGGGCTCAGTTTCAGAGGTTCAGTCTATGCTTGGCCAACTCCAGAGCCTGGGCCCAAGATGATGCAGAACATTATGGCGGAAGAGTACACAGAGGAAAGCAGCTCAGGACATGTTAATCAGGAAGCAGACACTCTCCTCTCCAGAGACAAAATATATACTCCAAAGGTACACCCCCAGTGACTTACCTACTCCAGCCACACCCTACCTGTTTACAGTTCCCACCCTGTTAATCCCTATCAGTGGATTAATCCGATGATTAGGTTAAGGCTCTCATAATCTCATAATTTGACCTCTGAATATTCTTGCATTTTCTCACGCATGAGCTTTTAGGAGACACCTTATATCCAAGCTACAAATATTGCTGAGAAAGATGAAGCCAACTAGTTTTCTCTGTAAAGAAGAGCCAAGGAGATTCCGTGTTTATTCCAGGATCTCAAGAGAAATAATCCCAGAGAGGAACACTGCTCAGTCTTAAGAATATGGCCGATACAGAATATGTACCTAGCTCCTCTTCTCTACAGAGCAGAAAACAGGACATTTTGAAATGTGCACCACCCCTGATCCTAAATACAATGGTACCTTTCATCTATTTCTGGTGACTTTTATTTTCTTTTGTTGCTGGATCTCCTACATAATTGTAAGCACATCGCAGGCAAGCACAATGGTAAACTGCAGGTGGACGCTTCCTCCGCAGATGCAGACAATATCTGCCTGGCTGGCACTGCTTAATTCAGCCATTAACCCACTTTTATATGCTCTTTTAAGCAAAAGGTGCAGAAAAGCTCTTAAGAACTTAAAGGAGAAGATGTTTTTCAAATTTAATTTTCTAGTTCAAGATGTTTTGGCGAGTCAGCCTGAAAATACTAAGGAAAAAAAGCAGAAAGACTTTCCCAAGAGTGATAAACAACCCCCACATCTTCTTTAGAGTGAGCAACACACATAACCTTTGGCAATATGCAACACTGAGACTCATAAAGCAACCCAGTCAGATGGAGAAATATAAGGGTCTATTTCAAGCAACTTCTCTGATGGGGAGGAAAGATCCATCTGGAATGTGGGAATTTGGAAATCATAAGCAAGCAGCCTTTTCCTACACAGGTTGTAGACGGCCTGAGGATGAGTGCAGATGCCCTTAATCCATGGTATCTAGAAGTTCAAGGTTTTCTGTCTGACCTCTTTAGAACAGTCACAATAGTTCTCTCTGGTCTTTCTGCCTCCACTGGTTTCCCTATCCAGTCCATCCTCCAAATGGCTGCAGAGTAGTCTCCTCAAGACATCAATGATAGTACTAAGTCCTCCTTGATTGAATACTTCAGTGGCTGCTTATTCCTTGGAGAGCAGCTGGGTGGGCACAAGACTCCCATCACTTCTCATTTGCAACACACTCTTGCAGAATTGGACAAAGCGCTTGATGCTTTCTCAATATGCCATGTACATTCTACTGACAAGTCTTTTACTGTCTTCTTCTCTTTTATGATGCCTACCGATGCTCTTCTGAAATAATCTGCACCATTGTTATGGGTTGAATTGTATCCCTTCAAAAGATAATGTTCAAGTCTTAACCCACAACATGTATTTATTTGAAAATAGGGTCTTTGCAGATGATCAAGTTACGATAAGGTCATTAGAGTTGGTTCAAATCTAATATGACTGTATCCTTATACAAAGGGAGTCGTTAGACACAGGCACTCTTATGATTTGGGTGTTATTTGTATCTCCCAATGGTTCATGTGTTAGAGGTTTGTTCCTCAGAGTAGTGGTAGAGGTGGTCAAACTTTAAGAGGTACAGCCTAGTGGGAGATATTTAGATAATTGGGGAAGTGTCCTGGGAAGGGACTATACAACCCCAGTCATTCTTGCTTGGAACCCTGCGACCTCTCCCTCCCCCACACACAACTGCTGTTGTGACAAAATTGCCCAGGAGGTTCTCACCAGAGCAGAGCCAGTACAAGCATCTTGCCCATGAATCCTCAAAACTAAGCTGTCCTAATGAACCTCTTACCTTTACAAATTAACCTACCTCAAGAACATCATTATTGGGCTGGGGATGTGGCTCAAGCGGTAGCGCGCTCGCCTGGCATGCGTGCGGCCCGGGTTCGAGCCTCAGCACCACATACCAACAAAGATGTTGTGTCCGCCGCCGAGAACTAAAAAATAAATATAAAAAAACAAACAAACAAACAAAAAAAAACATCATTATGTAACAAAACATGGATTTCACCTCTTCTATGGTGAAGAATGTATAACATAATTTACATTATACACATGCTTATATATCATATAATTGTTTGTAATGATATGTGAAAACTAATAATTGCATTTAACTTTTAGAGGAAGACTGATAATCTTAGATTAGAGAAAGAAAACTTTTAATTATTTAATAATTTATGCTTTTGGAAGTTTTACCAGATATACATTCATAAATATTTTTTATTTTAAAATTTAATAAAATTTTTTGAAAAGAAGGTAATAAAATATTAGTTGTGATATTAATTAGATTCATTCTGCTAATGACATTAAATGATCCATCTAACATGACTTAATTAACTTGAAGTTAATTTTTACAGTAGTCCCCCCCTATCTGCAGAGGGATACTGATTTTTCTAAGTATATATACCTAAGATAAAGTTTAATTTATAAATTAGCACAGTAAGAGATTAAGAGATTAACGACTCATTTTAAAATAGAACAATTGGAACACATTTCTGTTCATCTTCCCCCCAGCAAATTTAATACTTTTTCCATCTTAACTAGGTACTTAAGACATACTGTGGCCATTTCTTTTGCAGTTTGAGGTGTAACATGAAACTAGCATGAATTTCTTCTGTTTCTTTACAATTTCATGGATAGACAATTCATTCTTGCAGCAGATTTTAGCAATCTCATCATACCTGTTTTCTTTCCCTCATTAAGTCAAGAACTTTCACCTTTAACTTAAAGAAAGTATTTGTGTTTTCTCTTTGGCATATTGCCAGCATTATTGCTCTAGTGCTTCGGAGCTACTATTAAGTAAAATTAGGGTCACTTGAACACAAGCACTGTGATACAAGGACAGTCGTTCTGGTAACTGAGATGGCTACTAAATGATTAAGGAACAAGTAGCATATATAGTGTGGATACACTGGACACAGGGATGATCCAAGTCCTAGACCAGACAGAGAGGGAGTATGAGAGACTTTATCATGCTATTCAGCATGGTGAGTAGTTTAAAATTTGTAAGTTATTTCTGGAATTTTCTATTTAATATTTTCAGACTGTGCATTGACTTGGTAACTGAAACAGTGGAAAGAAAACTACAGATTAGAAGGGAACACTTCATACCTGTTGAACTTTGTAATATGCAAGTGTATTTAAATACCTGTTTTAGGATCAAACATTCAAAAGAACTTTCACAATTTTATCACAAAAGCACTACATGACCACTGAAGAAAAATTAGAAAACAAAGACAAAAATAACAAGTTACCCTTTTCTTTTTTTATATACAATTTTTTTTTGTTTTAGAGAGAGAGAGAGAATTTTTAATATTTATTTTTTAGTTACTGGCAGACACAACATCTTTGTTTGTATGTGGGGCTGAGGATCGAACCCGGGCTACCGCTTGAGCCACATCCCTAGCCCACCACTTTTCAACTACTAAATAAAAATCCAAGTTTGATCATATGTCACAAATTATCATGTAAAAATTCAATGAACATCTTTCCAAGACCTTTTCTATGTTAAAATATCTAAGTACTAAAACTTACATATAATTATCATTTTAATTAATAATATATCACTAACATATTGTTATGTTTATGTACAGAATTAGATTTTTAGAGCTAGAAGAAACTATAAAAATGCTTTAGGACAGGATAACCAAAATATGGCGCCCCTTCGTATACATGTCCTTGACAGATAGGGCTAAGTGACTTAGTTATAGAGCTCACATGGAGCCTTGCAATTCTCCTCAACACAGAACTACACAACCCTTCAACCAAAAGAATAATGTCATGGAAGTTGGAACTGATTATTTTTTACTAATAGTAACCAATAATGTGGAGTCAAATATTTCTAGATTAAAATCACACAATTACCAATGGAACCGAGGTAGAAACTTTCAGTCCACAATGTCCATCAGATGTCTTGGGAATTATCCTGCCATAGATCTCTGAACTCTGGAGTCAGGATGGCCAGTTAGGCAAATGTTGAATTTTAAGAGCCTCTTCCATATTAAGGACAATAAATATCACCTTGTAGGTATGACTTGAAATAGCTTTCTTTAAAAATTTTTTTATTCATTTTAGTTATAGGTGACTGTAGAACATATTTTGACATATCATACATGGAGTATAGCTTCCCATTTTTGTGGTGGGACATGATGTGGAGTTACACTGGTCATGTATTCATATATGAACATAGGAATCTTATGTCTGATCATTCTACTGTCTTTCCCATTCTGATACCCCCTCTTTTGCCTCCACTCCCCCCTGTTCAATCTGGTGAACTTCCATTGCTTCTTTCCCAGTGCTTATTGTGAGTCAGCAAATACATATCAGAGAGAACATTCATCCTTTGATTTTTTTGAGATTGGCTTATTTCATTTAGCACGATAGTCTCCAGTTCCATCCATTTACTAACAAATGCCATAATTTCATTCTTCTTTATGGGTGAATACTATTCCATTGTATATATGTACCACAGTTTCTTTATTCATTCATCTGCTGAAGGGCACCTAGACTGGTTCTGTAGCTTAGCTATTATAAATTCAGCTGCTATAAACATCGATGTGGCTGCATCACTGTAGAATAAAGATTTTAAGTCATTTGGGTATATACCAAAGAGTGGGATAAATGGGTTAAATGGTGGTTCTATTTCAAGTTTTCTGAGGAATCTCTGTACTGCTTTCCAGAGTGGTTGCACCAATTTGCAGTCCCACCAGCGATGTATGAATGTGCTTGTTCCCTGCACATACTTGCCAACATTTATTGTTATTTGAATTCTTGCCATTCTGACTGGAGTGAGACAAAATCTCAGTATAGTTTTAATTTGCATTTCTCTTAATTGCTAGTGATGTTGAACATTTTTCATATGTTTGTTGATTGATTATATTTCTTCTTCTGTGAAGTGTCTGTTCAGTTCCTTTGCCCATTTATTTATTCAGTTATTTGTAGGGTTTTGTTTTTGTTTGTTTGTTTTTGGTGTTAAGTACTTTTAGTTCTTTATATATCCTGGAGATTAATGCTGTACCTGAAGTTCAGTAGCAAAGATTTTCTCCAATTCTGTAGGATCTTTCTTCACATTCTTGATTGTTTCCTTGGCTATGAAGAAGCTTTTTAGTTTGATACCATCCCATTTATTGATTCTTAATTTTGTTTCTTATGCTTTAGTACCTCATGTAAGTAAAATCATATGTTTGCCTTTTTGTCTCTGGCTTATTTTCACTTAACCTTTATCTTCAAGGTTCATTCATGTTGTAGCTTGTATCAGAACTTGAATAATATTCCATTGCATGTACATATCACATTTTGTTTATCCATTTATCTGTTCGTGGACATTTGGGGTGTTTCTACTTCTTGGCTATTATGAATAATGTTGCTATAAACTTGTATACCGCTGATGGGGAGCTATTTATTCTAAAGGCACAGACCTTTGAAGAGAGCATACGTTAACTTCCTAATGGTCTATTTTGTTTTTGCCATGAGTTTGTAGAGGGTACTAGGAACCCACAAATTCAAAAACCTTGACTATCAGTATTAACACATAGTGAAAAGACAGAACTATTCTAGGCTGAAAGAGCTCCTTATATATACCGTGATATGTAGATAAGTTTATTTAAGAAAAAATGTCAACAATTGGAAGTGGTTTTGTATAAGTGTAGAAAAAAGTGAAAGTTAAAGATGTAATTTGAAGTTGGAGAACCTGATAAGTAGATTATACCCAATAATTAAAAACCTGATAATCGAATTATAAAAGATTGTAGAATGGACAAATCCATTATAGAGATAGAAACAGAGAATTATTACAGTATGAAAACACATGTTTAACTAAACAAAAGGCCAAATTATAAACTTTTAAAAAATAGTTTTTCATAATCTACAAATGGTCATGCCCAATCACTTGCTCTATACCTCCCAGAACTCTTTTTTACTTGAGTTAGTAATAGTAGCACAAGTAATTGCTTCTCTCCCTCAAGCTCAGTGAGAATAGGGATTGTTTGTCTTTTGAAGAGATCATGGGATGGATGGATAGATAGATAGATAGATAGATAGATAGATAGATAGATATGAGTCTTTTGTAAATTTGGTTAGTGTGATCCACTTAGATCAGGCCTGGAAATTAAATGCCAAAATGAGGAAAGTTGAAACTGTAGATTTTAGGTAATTCACCAAGTGTTATGGTTTAAACTTTTCTCCCAAAAGCTCATGTGTGAGACAATGCAAGAATATTCAGAAGTAAAATGATTAGATTATGAGAGCCCTAACAGTGAATTGATCACCTCAGAGGGATTAACTGAGTGGTAACTGAAGGCAGATGGGGTGTGGATGTTGGAGGTGAGCACTGGGGATATGCATTTGGGTACATATTTTGTGTCTGGTGAGTGAAGTCCTCTCTGCTTCCTGGTGTGATGTCTTGAGCTGCTTTCCTCCACCACACTCTTCTTCCCTGATATTCAGCCTCGCCTCAAGCCCCAAGGAATGGAGTCCCGCCATCTATGGACTGAGACCTCTGAAACTGTGCGCCCCCAAATAAACTTTTCCTCCCCTGAAATTGTTCTTGTCAAGTTTTTTAATCACAGCAGTAAAACAACTGACACAAAGATAAAATTACATTATAATAAAGTCAACCAGACAGACTGCTCTAGCAAAAGTCTTCCAACACCTTGGGCTGTTCTCAGGCCCCCAACAGAACTTAGGATTGTTCAAGTGCCACAACAATAAGACATTTTTATTGATATTCTAAAATGATCTCAGTAGAAATGTTCACAAGCGCTTAACTTGCTATTATCATTCCTAAGTGGAAAATACAATATTCATGGACTAATGCAAAGAAAATGTACAATACAGTTAATAGTTTTTAACCTTTCTATTATTTTTTTCCAGTGCCAGAAATTAAACCTGGAGCCTTGTACATACTCAGCAAGTATTCTACTACCAAGCTATACCCCCAGCCCACAATGTAGTTAATAGTTTCTTAATAACTCATTCATCTTTTCTCTCAGATTTTTTTAAGCAATTTAGAATCCATGATAATGGGAATGAGAAACTCATCCAAAGAACAAACAGAATGATGGAGAACCCTTTGCAATGACAGTGGTAGGAATAAAGCTTGTGTGCCCTGGGTTTCCAATATCAGGGATTTTCTTTCCCAAAAAGAGACTATTTTGTGACTATGAACATGACATGAATGACTATCCTCCCCTGCAAGTCATATTGCATATGTCAGAAATAAGTTATAGGGGCTGGGGATGTGGCTCAAGCAGTAGCGCGCTTGCCTGGCATGCATGCGGCCCGGGTTCGATCCTCAGCACCACATACCAACAAAGATGTTGTGTCCGCCGAGAACTAAAAAAAAATAAATGTTAAAAATTCTCTAAAAAAAAAAAAAAAAGAAAGAAAGAAATAAGTTATATGTCTTGTTAAAGAAACTTCCTCTATCATTTGCCCTTTTGGAAAAGTCATATTCTAACTCCACTGTTCAAATAATACCCGCCAGTTTGCATCCTGTCAGTAACAGTACTGAACTTTGAGGACTCTTTAAAAAAGAGTTTTTAGAGGATTAAACAAAAGTTCTTTGGAATAACTGAAGATTCCTCATAAAAGGAGAAACAGGTATGGTTTTCTACACAGTGAACATGAGCAAAACTCTGTTAAAATTTATTAATTTGCTGTTGCTAATTTCCCATTTTTTCTCCCTGGGAACTTGGGGAAACCATTAATTGAGTGTATTGCTTAAAAAATGGTTATAATCTGAATCTATATTCTTTTAGAACCTTCTATTTAGCCTCTTCTGCATGTCCAAAAGGATATTTGTCTATATTTGGTATTATGATATATGCATTCTATTTCCTTTAGTGATTTTCTTAGGTTCCCTTGCATAAGAGCAAATACCAGTAATGCTTATTTTGTACCAGACACTGCCCTAAGCCCTTATATATTTATTGAAGTCTCATGACAATCTTTACGAGGTGGATTCCATTATTACTGCATTACACACATCAGGAAAATAAGGCACAGAGAAGAAACTTGCCAAAAGTCCCACAGTTAGTTAGTATATGGTAGAGACTGAGAATTCAAATTCCAAACAACTAACTACTATGCTATATTGCTTTTCTTAGTATCAGGTACTTCGTCACAGAACTCTTAGGGCTTCTTTCCATTCATTAGTGTGCTAAGAAAAACACCTACTCTACTTCATTTTTTTTTCCTTCTATGCAGTTTGGCACAGAAATAATTTGAGTTGGGGGAGGACAGCGGGGATGCGATTGTATGAAAACTAGCTCTGCATTTGTTTTATGGATGAAATCAAGGTCTGGGAGAATTTGTACATGCAAAGTGTGTGCAATTGTCTTAAACCTCCTTTTTCTTTATGCCATTGGTTTTCTAGTGAACTAAGTACAATTACAGTTCTATATAAGTGTAAGGAAATAAAATAACTAAAATATCATTTGTCTACCATGATCTAATCAGTAGACAGTGCTCTTCCTTTAGCAATTCACTAATTTTTTTAAAAAAATAGTCTCATTCACTGAGGTTTAAGGGATCATATGTTCTTAATTAGAAAAAGAATGAAGCTGTTTTTATTTTGAAAAATATAGTAAGTCTACTAGGAAAAAATATTTGGAAAAAATATTTTTAGGTGTATCATATATCAGATCTTATATTTCCTTGCTTTTCTACAAATTGAAACCAGAAAATATATATAGTAGCTAATGAAAAATAGATTTACTTCTTTCAAAAAAAAAAAAGTACAACTCAAATGCGTGCAAAATTTGTTGTATGGATGTCAACTCTAAATTTCCTTGCAAAAATTACTTTATAAAATTAACTTTTATAAAACAGTTAATAAAAAGACAATATAGGGCTGGGGATGTGGCTCAAGCGGTAGCGCGCTCGCCTGGCATGCGTGCGGCCCGGGTTCGATACTCAGCACCACATACCAACAAAGATGTTGTGTCTGCCGAGAACTAAAAAATAAATATTAAAAAAATTCTCTCTCTCTCTCCTCTCTCACTCCCTCTTTGAAAAAAAAAAAATAAAGACAGAGTTTCTAAAAAAAAAAAAAGACAATATATATCACAAGACCTTAAATGTCTTCTATTGAAAAAAAATCATAGTTGACTAAAAATGTGAACTTATTTCTTATCCTATGCAAAGATATTTTATTGCTGTGCAAGATTGCCCTCTTGTGTTTTCTCTAGTTAAGTCATTATAATTTTTATTGATTTAATATTCAGCCTTTAACTTTTCCCATCTAAAATTAATTTGCTACAAAATGAACTTCAAAGGCATATACCCAAATTACACAGATCATAAACTAATGTTAATACTGCTATGGTTTGTAATATACTGTATCCTTTCAAATCTCTAACCTCATTTATGAAATACTGTGGCCTAAAGTTAAGAAAAAGCAGTCGAGCAGAAATAGAAACACAAAGACAATTTTCAAATAATTTAAAGGAATTCTAAAACCCTTACACTAACTTCCTATATTACCAAATTATAGAAGATGCAGTCAATTAGTCTATGAGTGTAGGTCTGCCTTGATGTCCCTATAGTTAGTTTCTCCTTTTTGCTTACTTAGTTACTATGGGCATATAAAAACAACACTGACGTTCTTTAATATTTTATTTTTTCCCTTGAGTATCAAATTAACTGAGTTTTTAATGTTGCCTAATTAAAACAGGTACTCTTATATTGCTAGTGAAAATATAAACTGGGCACATCACTTTTTGTAAATCAAATCGAGCAATATGTATTAAGAGCCTTAAAAAAGAATCATTAGGTTTGCTTCTAAGAATTATTCTAAGGGCACAATCCTAAGCACCCCCAAAATTTTATGCTCAAACTGCTTATCACAGCAGTTTATAGTGCAAACATTCGTGCCACCATAAGCATTGTCCTGTATTGCATTAGATTGAAATCTGTTGCATTGCTTAACATTTTTATTGTAATATTTAAAAGAGCATGCACTTTTTTTTTAAAGAGAGAGTGAGAGAGGAGAGAGAGAGAGAGAGATTTTTTTTAATATTTATTTTTTAGTTCTCGGCAGACACAACATCTTTGTTGGTATGTGGTGCTGAGGATCGAACCCGGGCCGCACGCATGCCAGGCGAGCGCGCTACCGCTTGAGCCACATCCCCAGCCCGAGCATGCACTTTTTCTATGATGAATTTATGATGTTGAGTTTAGAAAAATCAAGTATATAAATTTATATTTGTATGTGTGGGAAGGTGTATCACAGGAACCTGAGAGCAATCCTCCTGGAACTGTACACAGACTAAAATAGAGGACTGGGGATGCAGGTCAGTGACAGAGTGCTTTCCTAGCATGTGTGAAGCCCTGGGTTGATACCCAACACTGCAAAAGTAAAAAGAAAGGTTAAGGGCTGGGGATGTGGCTCAAGTGGTAGCGCGCTCGCCTGGCATGCGTGTGGCCCAGGTTCGATCCTCAGCACCACATACAAACAAAGATGTTGTGTCCTCCGAGAACTAAAAAATAAATATTAAAAAAATTCTCTCTCTCCCCCCTCTCTCACTCTCTCTTAAAAAAAAAAAGGGTTAAAATGGAATGCTTCAAAATATTAACAGTTATTTATTGGTGGCTCTACAGTCGTTTTTTTTCATTCGTCTATATTTCCATGTTTTTAGGTCCAAGATGCATTAGTGTTTTAATGGGGGAGACCCCCATGTTCCTTATACTGCTAGAATTGAGATATTTCCACTTTTTATACACATCAGGAATTTTGTGGGCTGTGCAAGCTTAGAAAACTTTTCTAAAGAAAACTAAGATGTTGGCAACTAGCTCAGTATTAGGCATCTCATTGAATGAATTTAGGAAAGCTGGGGACCTCTGTACCATTAAAAAAGAGTGAGGAAGTTTCTTAGGATGGATACTTTTCCTGCTCATACTTTATTCTTTGGAGAAACAGGAAAATAGTGTCAGATGATGGATTCCTTCTCCAGACATAGAAAAGAGCAAACAAAGCAAAAACCATTTATTAATGTTCTTAATACATGCTAGGTTGGTTGAATAGGACCAGAAGCTAAATATAATAAATGACTGACTGGAATGAAGAATGGTTACAGAATTCACCTCCGGCATCTCCTGTAGGATTTCCTCAGCAAGGTTGCAGCTGAAGAGCTGGTTTTACTGCTTAAAGTTTTGCAATAACCTCTGTCTCTCTTATCTCCCCCCACCACACACACACTGTCAATCCCAGTCTGTTTTCCAGAGTGCAGTATGAGTGAGATTTTTCAAAGAGAAATCTTCAACAGATTCCTAGTGCACCTCATACTAAATTCTAAAACCTTCTGGTAGCTGAGAAGGCCAGTGGTGATTGGTTTCCGCTTCTCCACTTCTCTAGGTTTCTCTACTGTTGCCTCACTTGCCTACTAGGCATTCTACTTTTCACCAGGCTTCACCTCAGGTGTTCTCTTGTTAAAACAGACCCACCCATTCTCTTTTGTCTAACAAATTCCTGCATTACCCTCCAAATCTCTGACTAAATGTTGCTGTGTTGGCAAACCTTAGGTGCCCTTGCTGTGTGCACTCCTACTAGTCACCACTTTCCCTACTGTAGTCTTTTTCTGGATGTTATAGAAACTGCTGGCTTAATTACTCTTCTCCCTGTCTACATTGTAGGCTCTATGACAACAAGGGTGAAGTGGTCCTGTTTGCCTTGGTTCTAATGCCTAGCGGAGAGTAACAGATGCTCATGGAATGAACAAATAAGTGGATGAATAATTGAGATAACTTGATAATGTCTGACCTCCCTAAAGCTCTAAAGAGGTACCCCCATTGATGTTAGTGAATACTAAAATAAAGATGATAAACATGTAGCTATGGTGGTGGTCCTGGGGATACTGTGAGCATTAACCTAGCATAAAGTCCTAAATTAAATCCTTTCCTTAGTATGTATGTATGTGTGTGTGTGTGTGTGTGTGTGTGTGTGTGTATATAGATATATATATATAGAGAGAGATATATATATAGATATATATATATATATAATTTTTAAGAGGTTTTCAAATTAATTTTTCAAGCCCTCTGTGGGGGAAAAACTCCATTCTAAGACCCTGGCTGTTTCTAAAAAATAAAATATCTCTATCCAACCATAGGGGGAGTAAATAAATTATTCATAAAATGTTTATAAATAATTTTTAAAGACATGAGAAAAATATTCACATGACATTGTTCTTGAAGTATACAAATTGCAAATGTAAAATAAGCTGGTCTCTCTCAGATGCTTACATAATACAAAGATTGAAAGGAAATGTATCAAAATGTATACTGTGAGGATCATCTGAGGATCATCATCATGTATAAAAAACTTTTCCTCCTTACAGTTTTCAGTATTTATCTGAATAAGCACGTATTATTTTCATTAAAATACCCCCCAAAGTTTTAAAGATCTTTATAAGATGAATTTCTTTTTATGTAAGCAATTGTTTCAAAGAATGTTTTAAAACTGAAGGACAGACCAGCAGCAATTAGCCAATGGGAAAGCTACTGGAAGTGGATTAGGCAAGATGCAAAGGGGCTGCACCATCTAATTACTTCTGGAAAGTGGCAGTTCAGTCCCAGAAAAGCCCTTCACCTGCACTACCTATCTCAATAAAGCTAGGAAGTTGCTTTTTCTTTTGCTTAACAATAGGTCTCACTGATAAGCAAAATTACCCTCCTTCAAAACTCCCTAAAGTGCAAAAAAGACTGAGAAGATCAAAGGAGCCCTCAGCCACTCCCTGAACTTCAAAGGTTGCTCCTATGGGAATTCTGAGAAGCAGCTGCATGTTTATACATTACATAGAGATCTCTATTACTGTGTATAAATATAACTTTACAAATATCTTGGTTATCATATCCCTCTGTTTCCTCACTATGGTTGCATTTTAGGTTTGACAGTTTCTTATATGTATCAAAATGAGTAACAAATCAAAATATTTTAGGAATCCAGTCCTCCCCACCCCCAATGAGCACACTGTACTATTATTAGCCTTAGGCTTTTTGTCCTTTCTAAACCTAGCTTTAATGTCTTGTTTCTATATTTTCTCATGCAGAAAAAAAAAGTGATGAAGGAAGTATTTTATTTCAAATAATTTGTGTTTTAACACAACATTTGAACAGTTGACAGAATCACTTATCTTTTCTGGATTGGTTTCACAGACTCAAGTCCCCACTATGATAAAAAAATATACCTTCACTGAAACATTTCATGCATGTTAGGGTAACCTAAAGCCAAAATAATTCAGTCAACCATATAAACATAAACTGTTGTGCTGTCATTAAGCATTTTGCCCCCAAGCATTCATTTTAATAATAAAAATGCATCTATAAGTGATTATGTTAAGCAACATTATCTTATGCCCCAAGCATTCAATAAGAGAAGTGATAAGAGGAGTCCTATATAATTAAACCTGGTTAAAGGTATTTACACTAAGAGAGAGATTTATATTCTGAAAGGGTGTAGAGCCAGGTCAATCCTTTATTCATGCCATTATATTATGCATATAGCAGTAGAAAGAAGAATATTACATAATTCCTATCCTTAAGAATTCTGTTGTAGAAGCCACAGACAAGCAAAGAAATGCTGTGAATAAGTTCAGTCACAGAAGTCCAAAACACTCAGGGTGGGGAGAGATTAATTTTTTGAGTATAGACACAGAGGCTAGAAATCATTTTGGCTATATTTTGGGAACAGCAAGCAGTTCAGTTCCAAGTTTGTTCATTCATATATACAATAATCATTAACTGAAAGTTGTAAATAGCAGGAAATATAGAAAGCTGATTAACACACCAAGGGAAGAGTTTATAGATAGAAAGGCAAGAATAAATGCCACAGAGTAATAAAGTAACTAGAGAACTAAAGAGTCTAATGTCTACCCTTTGGGTCTTTTTTTTTTTTTTTTTGGAGAATTGTTTAATATTTATATTTTAGTTTTCGGCGGACACAACATCTTTGTTTGTATGTGGTGCTGAGGATAGAACCCAGGCTGCATGCAAGCCAGGTGAGTGCACTACCGCTTGAGCCACATCCCCAGCCCAACCCTTTGGGTCTTAACAGGTGTCTCTTGACATAGTGGTATTAGAGAAAGGGTTAAGCAAGAAGCTAATCCACTGGATGAAGAATTAATCTGCACATGGTGGAGACAGTGGCTTGTTATCACAGACCAGCAATTCATGATAGAAAGTATAGGGACAGGATGGTAATAGGAAAAGTCTCCAATGGGGAACATTTTTCAAACTCCAAAGCAGTAGCTAGCAAGAGTAACACGGGAAATTCAGGAGAAAGAAATGATGAGACAGACCATCCAAAATGCTGAAAGAGATGGCATGAAGCTCACAGCTAGAGAGAGGCATTAGTTGGGAGGAACTGGGTGGGCCATCTATAACCCTCTAAGACTAGGGGGAAGGAGGCAAGGATAAATTCAGATATGAATTAATTTATAGGCCTGGAGAGGAAAGTGGGGGTGTGCACTGATGGAACAGTTCTCTTCTCTCAGTGAAATGCCAGCAGAGTTAATGCTAAGGAAGTAAGAAGCAAGTTGTGGTAGAGGATAGGTGCTGTTTGATGAAGCTGGCCTAGGAGACAGGTAAAGCAATTCTAGAGTACTGATAGCTGAGGGCAAAGCTAAAGTGGAGACCAAGAATTCGCAATAGCTTTAATATTGAAGGAACAGATGATTCTCGACAACACTTCTCAGCAGCCCCCAAGTGTATGAGAACAACCTTTCCATGTCTTCAGGCAATTAGTATGAAAAGTTCATATGAAAAGTTAGTACGGGGTTGAAAGTAATGGAAATGGGAACCATTTAACCATAACCCTCTCTGGTTCTTCATTCTCCGGTAAGACCTCAGTTCTACAAACAAAATCTGTGCCTACAATTGGAACTGCCAACCACCGTTCTAAAAGGGAGACAGGATTAATAACAAACTGTCATCCTTCAAATCCTAAGGAAGAACCAAATTGTTAATTAAAATACCTAGGAATCGTAGAGTGTTTCAGGATTACAGGTAGTAAAACAATATACTAATACTCCTCCTTTGATTAAATTCTATAGCCCTCAAATTTGATGTATGCCTTTTATCTAAAATGAAACAAAGTTAAGGACACACACATTCAGGGATTTATGTAAAATAGATAGGATTAGTAGGATTAAGAACCAAATGACATGTAAAATAAAATGACAAATATTTATTCATAAATTATATGTAGTTTAAATGCCATTATATGACATTTTTGAATGTCATATAATGGCATTTAATATCATCCTGCTGAGAATTAAAATATCTTTTCATTATTAATGTCTTCTTTTCCAGTTACCTTATAGATACATATGTAGCTAGGTTTCCTCTCTAAATCTAGCCAATAAAAGAAAAATGTCTTTTTTTTTTTTTTTTTTTTGTACCAAGCATTGAGCCCAGGGGTACTTAACCACTGAGCCACATCCCCAGCCATTGTGCACCGCCCTTCCCCCCCCCCCCTTTTTTTAGAGACTTAGGGCCTTGTTAAATTGTGAGGCTGGCTTTGAACTCTGCATCCTCCTGTCTCAGCCTCCTGAGCTGCTGGGATTACAGGCATGTGCCACCACATCTGGCACAAATGTCTTTTTGTTAGAAAGAATTAGGAATTTTTCTATTTCCAAGTTAATTTCAGGAAGTTACTTTAGGACTTTGTTTTGAAACTGCTATGGGGCTTTAGTCATAAATTTCTTCTTTAAAAAATAAAGATGTATCCTTTTGTTGTTCAAAAGAGAACAAAAACAATAGTAAAAACAAGTGACCTTTGTATTATTATAAAGCATGAAAATTTCAATTACCCAGAGAGAAGAGGATCACTGATTATACTTGCCCTGTTCTGAGAACATTTCTTTTCATATGATGTCACTGTTCATGGAGGTAGCTGACTTTTTAGTCTTATACTAGGCAAATAAACCTCATGCATCAGAGTGAACTAATTCTATTTCTATGACTAAACTAATTTTATCATCATATCAAGTAAACATGAGTAGGAAGAATTTCATAGTATAAAGAGATTTCTTAGAGAGGTCATCTGATTAATAAGGCCATCATTAGGATTTTGATACCAGGATATAAAAATAAGCCACTAGAACTTAAGATTCCAAAAAATTCACTAGCTTATTGATTATCAAGGGGACCAGAATTTATTTCATCATTCTAGGCATCCTGAATTACTAAATAAGAGTGCCAAAAGGCTTAAGAAAAGTCCCCCTTTATGTGTTTGTTATGGGAACACAAACTGAGTGACACTTAAGTCGCTGACCTAAAAGAAATATTTACAATTCTCAGCCTTCTGAAATTAACTGAGACAATATCCAGTCAGTGGCCAAGTGGGCAAGCTCAGTGGTCAAGTTCCAATATGGAAAGGAAACTAGCTGCCACTCTTTCATTCCAGTGGAATCACATGTATTTTAGGAGGGGTTTATAATCCAAAGTGAATAACTGAGAGACATTATTCAAAGTAAATTACCCTTAAACATTTTTTCTTGAGAATGAGGACATTGGGGTCAGTTTTTCAGCCATGATTTGAACAAATCATTGTTTGGCTGAACAAACTTAAAATCTATGTATTTTTGAAAAATATATCTTTAAACAATGTATGCAGATTTGGGGATATAGTTTTCTATAAAACAAGAAACAAATGGAATCACACATATTTATTATACATCTTGTATATCCCCCCCCCCTTAAGTATTTAGGAGGTCTTTGAATGTAAGTGCTTGTGGGAAGTTGTATTTTCCAAAAACAAAACAACAACAACAACAACAACAAAACCCACCCACCCAAACAAACAAATGACCACAGCAATGTTTCTGTTCCTACCTTGCCTTTGGGAAACTTGTCTCTTCCCATCAAGAGATAGGGTTTATTTCCCTTTCCCTTGAATTTGGATGCAACTTTGTTACTGCCTGTATAAATACAATGCAACAGAAATGACATTCCAGGACTTCTAAGGGTAGGCAAGAAAAGGTGAAATGCTTCTGCCTGGTTTTCTCTCTTGGGATACTTGTTCCAGGAACCCAATCAAGAGGCTTTAAAGAAGCCCAAACCAATTCATGCTAAAAGACCACATGGAGAGGACTACAAGGATAAAACTGGAGACCTTCAGCCTCAATCATCATCAGCCTTAGAGTGAAAAATCACAGATGATTCTAGTTTCTTGACCTTTGACTCTTCCACTGAGGTCATATCATAATGAAGCAGAGAAAAGCTATTTCCCGAGTCATAGAATATGTAAGCATAATAAGTAGTTATTTTATACTGCTAAATTATGGCAGTAATTTACAAAGCAGTCATAGTAATGGAAAGAGTACCTACACATATTTCAATCTTTTTAAACAAGAGCATAACTAACAGTAACATCCTACAGTATTTATGCATTGTAAGTTCAGTCATTCTTGTATATACAGACACTTTCTTAGTTTGGAATTATTTTTTCCTTTAAAGATGAGGTTGAAATCAACAAACTTCTATAACACTATTTGTACACAACTGTCAATATTTCTTCAGGACACAAATCTGTTAAATGAGTTAATAAATACCTACCAGACAGTACAGTGCCTAGCACATTGTAACAAAATTTACTATTATTATTATACTTATACCTTGAATCTCTCAGTGAAAGGTGATATTTTTCTTTAACATCGTGACAAGAACTGTAATACTTGTATCTAACATACATGCTACAGTGTATCCTGCTTTTTACAGAGTTTAGATTATGGCAGAAAGTAAAAAATACGTTCAGTCATTGAATTATATGCCTGAAACGTCCACCTTGAGCACCCCTGACCAGTTCTACAATATAGTTTTTTAAAAAAATGTATTTGCACAGTGTGTAGGCAAGTTACATAGTGTGCTAGCCTTTCAGCTTAGACTTGCAGAAAATCATCAATTGTGGACAAGAACAGAAAGAGCCAATCCACACACTCAAGTGTGTGCTGCTGTTCTATGCCTTCTGCACCCCTTGGAAGGATCAAGACACCTCTCTACCGGTGCTTCATAACCTATCAGAGTTCTTGTCAAAAACCAGGAACGTGCTTCTAGGCCGTTTTCACTCTCTTTCGCTCACTATCTGTCACTCCTTCCCCAGGCGTGTTTGCAATAGCCCAATACCAGTTAGTCCCCTTTACCTCCAGTTTTCTTCAGCGGAGGCGGGGGCGGGGCGGGGTGGGGGTGGGGAGAAGGGAGCGAAGGAAGTGGGAAAGGAAGAGGACTACCTGTTTTCTCGTCTCAAAGGGATAAAGAAGCTCATTCACATTGTAAATGCTCAGGTTTCTACAGCCATCCTCATATTTTCACAACTCAAAGCTTTAAATTTCCCCTCTTTTTCAAGTTGATTCCCTGATTCGCTCCATTTTTAACCGCTTCTCACTTCCTCATGCCCCTGATCAGGGCAAAAGTTACACGTTGTGCAGCTGCGAAAAGCACTTTTAGGTGACTTGGGAGGGGCCAGGTCCACAGGCCCCGAGCTGGGAGGATTCACAGTAGCTCGGTGGGTGCAACCGACTAGAGCGGGCAATGCCTCCCGGGCCCGCCCCTCCCCTTTCCTCCCCGCCGCGGAGCAGCAGCTCGCACCGCCGAGGAGTCCCAAAACAGGAGAGGGGGTTGGGAGCCGGTGACTCCAAAGCCCTGGATAACTTCCCCGCCCACAGTCCCATCCATCAGCACTCGGCCTCCCGCAAACCCCGCGGGAGACACCTTCGGCCCCGCCCCTCCACAGGTCACCTCCCTCCACGCCCCTTTCCCTTGGCTCCGGCAGCCGGCAGGCAGGGAAGTGTCGTAAAGCCAGGCCCAGGAAACTTTACCCGGGGTAACAGCCGAGGCGCTTTACGGCGACGGCGGCTGGGTGAGATCCTTGGCGGCGGTGGAGGCGGCCGCGGCGGGGAAGGAGGCGGCGGCGGTGGCTGAGGAAGAGGAGTGGCGGCACCGGCGGCGGGGACCAGTGCCGGGTGAGCGGCAGGGAGAGGGAGGGGAGGTGCCGCGGGTGACAGGGCCGGCGGATGGGCCCGGGTGGACCGGGACGGTGGCCGGCTGAGCAGCTGGGCGGCGCTGACGAGCTGGGGGGGTCGGCACGGAATTGGGGGGCAGCTCCGTGAGGGACGATTTCTGCCTTTGTTCCCCCCTCGTCCGCCGCTCCCCGCCCGCTGCCCCCTCTGTTCGGCGCTCGTCGGTCGTGTCTCATGGCCTCCTCTCTCGGTCTCTGTCGCTCCTAGGATGGCGGAGGTACCGCCTGGGCCTAGCAGCCTCCTCCCACCACCAGCACCTCCGGCCCCGGCGGCGGCGGAGCCCCGTTGCCCCTTCCCGGCGGGGGCTGCCCTCGCCTGCTGCAGCGAGGACGAGGAGGACGACGAGGAGCATGAAGGCGTTGGCAGGAGCCGGGCGGGCGGTGAGGCGACGGCGGCGGCCAAGAGGCATCCGTGCCTCCGCTGCCCGGAGCCGCCGCAGGAGCAGCAGCAGCTCAACGGATTGATCAGCCCCGAACTGCGACACCTCCGGGCGGCCGCTTCCCTCAAGAGCAAGGTCCTGAGTGCAACCGAGGCCGCCACGAGCACGGCCAACCCCGACGGGGGCCCCAAAGCGACTGCAACAAAGGGAGCCGGGGTACACTCGGGCGAGAGACCCCTTCACTCCCTCCCCAATAATGCAAGAACTGCGCTCCCCAGCCTGGCAGAGGCAGCGGCTGCGAGCGACCCCGCGGCGGCCCGCAATGGACTGGCCGAGGGCACGGAGGAGGAGGAAGACGAGCAGGTGCGGCTGCTGTCTTCGTCCCTGACCGCTGGTTGCAGTTTAAGAAGTCCCTCGGGCCGGGAGGTCGAGCCTGGCGAGGATCGGACGATACGATATGTCCGATATGAATCCGAGCTACAAATGCCCGATATCATGAGACTGATCACCAAAGATCTGTCTGAACCCTACTCCATTTATACGTATAGATATTTTATCCACAACTGGCCACAGCTGTGCTTCTTGGTAAGTGGATGGAATGAAAAGAGGGTGAGCCCAACTGAGATCCAGGCCACGCAGGACAGGGAGCTTGAGGGCTGAGAATGTGGCCGTGGAGGTATCCTTGTGCTTTTCAGATGTATGTTACATGATGTAAAATGTGTGTACACATTCCTAGTTATTTAATGAAACTGTTCTGAAGGTAAGACTCAATGATTTGGGTTAACTTGATACTGATGAAAGTGCAGCAAGCCTTATGATGCATGTTTCACTGGGGTGGGGGTGGGGGAGTCTTGTGTCCTCTTTACATTAGCTTAGAGTCATGTTTAACCATCTTTAATTACTTTCCCTCATCCTCAGAGCACTTTTCAGTCATTTAATTTGAACTTGGTTCTGTTCGGATACAGGCCTTATTAATCTCGATTACAGCATAATCAGGGAAGAGTGTATTCATAAACATGTTTTGGTGAACATGATTGTCAGTAAACTTTCTGTGGCTACATTGGAGAATTAAATCTTACAAGTGTGTTCAGTAATTATGGAGATTGTTTCCTTTTACTCCAACAGGACAATTAAGAGTTGTAGCCAGTCTGCTTTTTCTAGAGGGTGCCACTAACACTCTGGTGACTGAAAGACTCCTGAAACTTGAGCAAAATATTCTTTTGTGGAAACTTACCTATGAATTTGTTACTAGTCTTTTTTTAAAAAAAAAGAAATTGGTCAGAGATATGTCTTGTGTAGGGTGTGTTGACAAAAGTTTTTTATTTACATGTAAGTCCAAAAGACTATTGAATAAGCTGAATAATTTTTTTCAACTTACATACTATTGGCAGTACCAGTAATTTCTTTATAGTAATATTGACCCAATTTCAGTCTGTGTGAAACTTTTAACACAAATGTTGACTGCAGATCAGGATGTTTTGTATCGCTGTACATAACATATTATTTCCATTGAATTATGTGAATGGTGACATGCTTTTAAGGAACATTTTATTACATGTGAAGCTAAATGCTACCATTACTATTTATTGTTCTAACATTTGCTTGGTTATACTTAATAGTTCATGCATTATGTTTTGACAATACTTTGAAAGTCTTTTTGATTCTATAGTTTGGTGGTAATCTGAAAATATAATCTGGGTATTGTAGATAATGGTTGTTTTGTTATTTTCTGCATTAATTTTGCTTAAACTTCAATTTAATACATTTGTTTAAGCTGTAGGTACTATTTTATGATGTAGAAAATTTCTCTTTTAGGTTTGTTAGCATTGTATCAAAGGTCTAAGACATGTCTGTGTTGGTGAACATGGGAAGATGATTTACAACACTATTACAAATGTCATATCAGATGCTATTATATTTGCTAAATATTTAAATTGACTTAATTGTAAGTTAACCCACAGTAGTATATATTTGAGTCACATATTAAATTGAAATAGATGTTTTTCTTGTCAGTTCCAGAAACTGGTTGTGCATTTAAGATATTTAGTCAACTTTGAGTCCTGATAGTATGTAGGCCTCCCAACTTGGCTGCCATTTTAGACTCTGGTAAATGTGATATTAGTAAACTTTAGTCTTGATTTTATATAGACCCCTCTTAATTCACCAGCTAATTTGTACTTTAGCCTTTAATAGCCAAAGTTTATATTAAATTCTGAATACCTGGAAATTGAGATGCACAAGTGGTTGTCCTATAAGATTCACTAGTGCAAGCACAAATCTGGATGTATTGAATAATAAAACAGTAGTTAAATAACAGAGGCCCACTTAAGACTGGAATTTATGTTGGCATGTTTTAAATTTGAATTTCCCATAAGAACTGCTTTTTTAAAAAATGCAAGTGTTTATTTTAAGTTATTTCTGTAAGGATCCTAGAGAGAGAATTATGGCCCAACTTTTAATTTTTTCCACTTTTCATGAAAAAATAAAGATCTGAGTGACTTAATGTTTAATTATCCAGATATTTAGTATCAGAAAGGTAAAGGTAGAACCTAGGTGTCTGGCCTCTCATTATGGTAACAAGAACCTGGAAAAATGGCATACCCTTGACTCATTTTGTACAATTCATTATGTCACAAAGTTGTCTTCATTAAGGGATAGTTGTCCTTAAAAATATTGTTCTCAAAAGATTAGAAACCTCCAAATGTTCATGATTTCCATGGGTAACCTGTAAATGGGTCAAATGGAATATATGGGGTTGAACCATACAGAATTGCTAATACTTGATTGGCTAACAAGAATGACAAGTTTCTTATAATTTTTTTTCAAATAACGTAACAGATGTAAAAATACAAGAGTACAAATGTGAGGCACTGTCAGTTACTCTGTATTTTACCTGTTAGTGTTCATGGTATTTTGGTTGTTGATACCTTTTAGAAGTTCTTAAATTTACTACTAACAGTGTAATATAGTACTTCCGTTTATTTGTTCTAAATTTAACTTTCTGGCTTCCTTCAGTTTTCTATTTGTAGTGTTCTGGAATTTTGTAATCTCTGTTTCACACAATTTATGTTTTTCATAATTTTATCGACTGACAAACCTTTGTCCTTATAGAGTTAAATCTTGCCAGTGATTTTTGAATTCCAGTACTTGAAAAAACACATTTTAATAGCATGAGTCTTAAAAGTATGTGCAGAAGCTTTTTATTTGAAAATATCATAAAGCAGTTTAGTGATTGTTGTAAATGTATATTTATCAACAATTTATCATGGAAGAATGCAGTATCTATCTTTACTAGCAACTTTTTTATTAATAGTGTATCATACATTGGGCTTTTATTTTTAGATGAAATGTACAACTTGGTTTTTGCTTCTCTAGATTCTTAAATAGGAAAATATTCAATCTTGTCTAAGAATGAAATAATATAGTATTGTTTGCTTTTTACTTTCTTGAGCAAAGAACAAAGATATGTTCGAAATTCCTGTTTAATTTGAAAGTATTGTTTAGTTGTAGTCAGTGATTTTAATTTTTTCTTGATTGAATGGCTTTAATGTCTTTAAGGTATAGCTGTCCTTTATTTTTGTGTCAGAGATTAATATAGACTTTTTTCATATCACATGAGCTTAGTTTATGAGGTCAGGTCACAATTTTTTTCTAGCCCTTTTAAAGTACCATTTGATCTGATGAGTTTACATGTGAATATTTGTGTTTGAAGTGAGTTATTCAGAAAATGCTGTCATGAGGACTGTGGGGGTATAGCTCAGTGGTAGCATGCTGGGTTCAATCTCTAGCACCAAAAAGAAAAGGGGGAAAAAAAAATGCTGTCAGTGGCTGAGCATGTAGCTCAGTAGTAGATGGCATATAGGGGCCCTGAGTTCAATCCCTAGCACCAAAAAGAAAAGTCAGAGACTTGTTTGATCAAATAACTTTTGTGTGTATTTCAGGCCTTAATGCCAAAAGAACATTTAATTTTCAAAAGAATTAAAGCACATTGATTTATTGTAAATGAAAAAAAAAAATGGAAATAATTTTAGAGGTTTATTGACCCAATATAATTTTGGAGTGTGTGATAAAACAGAAATGAACTAGTGTGGGTTGTTGAATTTAATATCCCTTCAAAGGGATTTTTCTGACCTATTTTAGGTTTGTGTGAAATGGATTAGAATTATCTTGCCTAAAAAAGATTTCTCCACAGTTTATTAAAAAAAAAAAAGAGTGAGCCTTTAATCAATTTATAGAATAAATTATTAAATTTATAGAATGACAGGCTAAAAAAATGTTACGACAAATAAAGTTAAAATATGTCTTAGGTATAAATTGAGCTTTGTTATTAACTTTTAACCCAACCTATTTTTGTTGTTGAATTTGTTTCTTCTGCCAAGGTAATTTACCGAAAAGAAGTACTGCTTGCTGACACATTATTAAACAGAGATATTACCCTGTTTTATATTCATCAGAATATAATATTAGAACTTTTTTTTTAATCAGTTTTGGGATTTTTAAAATATGTTTGCAGTGATGACACTGGAAATGTTAATGAAAATGGGGGATTATTAGCATTTATTTAACATGTAGCCTCTAACACTTTGAGAAGCTGACAAAATAGAAACTGACAAAATAATTAATCATATTCATTAATGTAAATCTCTGATTTTGAGCTATAGAGAGCTTTATGACAATGACCCGTAATCAGGAGTTTTCTAAAATTAAGACCATCATTTACTTAGTCTTTGGAATACTTCAATAACAAAATCTCGAATCTAAGCAATATTTTACAAATAATAATCCTTTTCCTGAAAATTTATATACTTTTTTCTTGATCAAAATCTTATCATTCAGGTATAAATGTTATGTAATATTGTTCATTAAAACTTTATTATAAAAACTTATAATATTCTGCTGATGGGAAAATTGTATAATGTTTCATCTTATACTTATGAATACATTTTTTCTTTAAAAAACTTTGCTCACCTGTTCCCCCTTCCCAAAACTTAAGTAGGTCTTTATTGCATGTAATTGTAATTTTAAGTTCCTCACATATAATCTTATAAAGTACTTGATTGTTTACTTTGTGAAAAATCTTTTTCCTCCAGGCTTTAATAAGCATGAGAAATTCATGTTCTAAAAATATTGAGAGACTTTTAAAAACTGGAACATTTGAAGGAGTTTTGGGATTCAGATTTCTGAAACTTTTGTGGTTGCTGTCATTATCTCTTCCTCTTTCAAAAATGCTGACCAATGGTTGGTTGCTGTTTTCCCTGGGTAATTGTGCAGTACCTTTTAGCAATGTATTCTTCATAACTGTTTGTTTATTTTTAAGGCCATGGTAGGGGAGGAGTGTGTAGGTGCCATCGTTTGCAAGTTGGATATGCACAAAAAGATGTTCCGCAGAGGTTATATAGCCATGTTAGCTGTGGATTCCAAATACAGGAGAAATGGCATTGGTAAGATAAATATTATTTCAATAAAAGGGTGACTTAAGTTATTTTCATTTTTTTGTGTTTTAAAACAAAAGATTTAAATGTAAAAATATAGAAATGAAGGTAAAGGAAGAAAATTAAAAGTTGTTTTTATTTTAAAGTAATATATTCAGAAAGCCCTTAAAATGAATTTCTTTTCTTGTTAATGATTTTAGAGATTTCTTTTGGGGGTAGTAATGGGGATTGAACCCAGTGGTGCTCTATCACTGATCTGTATCTCCAGCCTCTTTTATTTATTTAATTTTATTTTGAGACAGGTTCTTACTAAGTTGTTCAGGCCAACCTTGAACTTGCAATCAATCTTCCTGCCTCAGGAATTCCAAATAGCTCGGATTAAAGATGTGCACCACTCTTCCCTGCTAGAGAATTATTATTATTTGGGGGGTACTGGGGATTGAACTAAGGAGCACTCAACCAATGAGCTACATCCCCAGCTCCATTTTGTTTTTTATTTAGAGACAGGGTCTCACTGAGTTGCTTATGCCTCACTTTTTCCGAGGCGGGCTTTGAACTCACCATCCTCCTATCTCAGCCTCCCAAGCCTCTGGGATTACAAGTATGCACAATTAGACCTGGCTAGAGATTTTTTTTTTTTTAACAAAAAAATTATATTAAGTACAAGATTATATTAAGTACAAGAGATGCTGCAGTTTTTAATAGCATTATCCTATCCCTGAAGAAACTGTTCATCCTTGGGGGGTTACGTGGATCTGAATCAAGCCAAAAGTATGAAATAATTGTTATTGTTACTTTGTGCTAGTTGTCAAACATTTCAACTTAAGGGAGGCCCAGGAAAGGAGAATTGATTATTTCTTACTAGTTCCAAATTCACCTCTTTGGGGTCTACCTTTCCCAGCATGTTTAATTAATCTTATGCTCATGGTTTATAATGGTGGTTAAAACCACCTGGGTGATTTAAAAGCAAGTGTTTTGGCCTTTTTCCCTGGAATCCTGTTTATCCTGTCAGGTAGGAGTAAAGCTTCCCCCAGTGACTGAAGTAAGCCTACTTAAGAACCATGCTGGGCTAGTGGCTCACTCCTATAATCTCCATGTCTCTAGAGGCTGAGGCAGTTTCAAGGCCAGCCTCAAAAACTTAGAACCTGTCTCAAAAATAAATAAGTAAATAAATAAGTCTGGAGGTACAGCACATTGGGTCCCTGGGTTCAATCTACAGTACAAAAGACAGTACAAAAGAGAGGAGAAAAAAAAACACTGTTCTAGTTCTAGTGTCTACTGGCTTTTTTTTTTTTCCCCCATGATGGAAGATTGGAAGCTTAGGTAAGCAAACATTTGTCTAAATCTTGCCAAATTGTGGGATGTACTTAAGCAAGTATTCATGAAATAATACTTGATATCTGTACCAATATTTAATTATTAGCAATTTTGTTACTTGCAGCTTTTTGAAATAGTAAATGAACATTATTGTCTTAACATGAGACTATTTCATATAGTATTTGATGTCATGAGAAATTATCATAAATAGGTTTACTTAATGTTAAGGTGTTTTTGTTTGTTTGTTCTTTTTTTGAGACAGAGTCTCACTATGTTGCCTAGCTGGCCTTGAATTCCTGGGCTCAAAAGATCCTGCTTCAGCTTCCCAAATAGCCGTGACTATAGGCATGTGCCACTGTGCCTGCCAATATATTAGGTTTAACTGACTTTTTTTTTTTTTTTAATAATATTGTAGTTTCCATTAAAATTTTTTAATTAGACTTGTTTTGTAGACCAAGTTTAATTTTCAGTGGATTGAAAAGAGCTGATAGGACTTGTGAAAAATGATAGGGAGTTGTTTGGCTAGTTCATAGGGCAGAAACTTTAGGGTTACATTCTGGCCTTCAGATACGATTTGTGTGTCCCATGAAATGAATACATACTAGTATGCATGATTTGAAAACTAAGAGGTTTTTAAACTGAAATTTGTCTTTAAATCATTTGGAAGTGTTTTCTTTCAGTGTGTTAGGTATTTCTGATCCAAAGTAGGATACATTTGCTAGACATTTATAGACAACACCACTGACATCATTAAGAATGCCAAACTTAGTTGCACCTAGGGTCACTGTAAGATTTGTAGGGACTGAGTGTCTTGGCCTGGTGTGGGCACAGCAGTTCCTGTGAAGCTGCCTTGTGCCTTGCTCAGGTCGCACAGTAAGTTCTGGCTAGCACATGGTAGTCATGGATTGCTCTGGCCATATCACATCATGGTTGCTCTGGCCATCTCTTTTTCCTTTCTTCCTACCTTCAAACAATAAAACAAACTCCTGCTTGGGGCAAATAATTACATCTTAGAAAAAAGAATGTATCAGGAGATAATTCTTTCAAGAGGAACCTTAAATTGTTTGTGTCTAAATTCCCTTTGGTTCCTCTCAGCTTATATCTAAATTATTTTTTCGCATTTAATTTGAGGCGGTCAGCATATCTGCATTCATGATAGAGCCTAACATTTTACATATCTGTGCTTATTATGAATATGACAAGTTAGGTTCTTTAATAAATTAATAATATTTTTCCTTCATTAATGCTCAGATCTATATTCTAGGTACTAACTTGGTTAAGAAAGCTATATATGCCATGGTTGAAGGAGACTGTGATGAGGTAAGTTTTTCTTAATGTTTAATGCCTTTATCCTAGGCAGTATTATACTGAGTATTTTATAAATATTCTATAATAAAAGTAACATTTCACTTGGAAGCTTATTACACAAATGCAGCGAGAATTACATTCTATTTAAAAACATAAATTGTGACATAGAATAAATTTTAAGATAATGGAGCTAAAAAATCTTCAAAATGTAAAGGTGAAATCTTAGACATTTTTGGTAAATAACTGGTTTTTATAACTTTTTTTATCAGTTAAGTCATTTAAGGTAGGTCTTACTACAAACCCAATTTTAATTTGTTTAAGAATTCACCTTAGTATTAGTGTCTAATATCTTTTTCTTTTTAAACTATGGGAAAAGTATCAGTCCATGTTAAGGATATTTCACACTTGAAAAAAATCTCTAAGCATTAAGCATAAATGATAAGGGTGTCAGGGAATGACTTTTTAAGTGTAAAACCTTCTGTATATTAATTTAAGGGAATCTTCTCTTTTCAACTTATTTTTAAGGCCTAATGGCAGATATAATTTGTTAATATCTTACAACATTGTGCTTTACGTGTGTACTCAGTAAACATCAGTGATGATTGGGATGTTAACATTTACTGTTGTACAGTGTGGAAGGGAACAAACTCAAACTAGAGAAGTACAGATGTCTTTACTATGACAGTGGTAATCAAAGAGGAGAAAAGTTGTATTGTACTTCTCAAGACAGTTGTCCGGGGCGGGGCCGCAAATGTGCCTTAGAAAGTTCTCAAAGTACATGAAATTAGATAATTTTTTCAACAGATTATAAATAATTCGTTTTCGTGACTTTTTTTTAAAAAAGCAAGGTTTTTTTTTAGGTCTAAAATTTATATAGATATTAATTATGTATTTTGTTTACAAAATCACCATCCACCATCTTCACACTTTTCTCTCTTTTTTTTTTTTTTTGTACCAAAAAAAAAAAACCCAGGGGTGTTTAACTACTGAGCCAGCCTTTTCTTTTTATTTTGAGACTGGGCCTTGCTAGGTTACTTAGAGCCTTGAGAGGTTGCTGAGGCTGGTTTTGAGCCAGTCATACTCCTATCTCAGCCTCCCAATCACTGGGATTACAGACATGCGCTACCATGCCTAGCAACACTCTTTTAATTCTTTTTTTTTTTTTTTTAAGTTTTTTTATTTGTAGAAATACCTTTATTTGATTTATTTACTTTTTATGTGGTGCTGAGGATTGAACCCAGTGCCTCACAAGTGTGAGGCAAGTGCTCTACCACTGAACCGCAAACCCAGCCCCTCTTTAATTCTTTATCCTTCTTTCCACCTATAGCTAATAAGCATCCTTCCATTTTCTAGGTATACCTTTATGTAAGTGTGTAACTTTTTTGTACAAATGAAATTATTCTTGTGCAGTAATAATTGTTTTTATTTAACACCATCTCAATGTGTTTTCATGTTAAAACAGAGATTTACTGCAGAGTATTTTCAAGCTCCTGGTTCACCTTAGTCTATACTTCTAATCACACTAAATAATGGTTATATGATATATGGCCTATAGACATTGGGTAGCACAGTGAAGTCATTTTAGGATTTAAAGATATTTCATTTTACTCTTAATGGATAACTCTTGATTGGTGAAGGAACTCACATCATTTATGATAGCTTTCAGTATCCAAAAGTAAAATATCAGAAATCCAAGCCATTTACATGGCTGGTAACTAAATTTGCAGGAGGTAATTGAACTGGATGAGTTCATGAATGTAGGTCTCTATGTGTGGACCACTGCCATGCTAGCTTAGCTCATCAAGAAGAAAAGTCAGGCTTTATAAAACGTTACTTAGCAGTTTGGAGAATTCTTTGGGTTTGATAGACTGTTTTGATCTTCTGTTAAATATATTTGAGTCATTTCTGGTGGGAAGGTTAGAGGCAGGGAGTATTCTGTTTCTATGGTTAAGCCTTTTATGAATTACCCTGAGGCTGTGTACTTTACCTTAATTGATCACATTTATATTAATATAGTATTGGCTTTTCTTTGAAAGTTCTAAGGTATGATACAGAGAATTTGATGCTAATGTTTAGTCTCAAGGTTAAATCCTAAGTTAGTGATATGCTTTAGGAAAGAACAGTCTTTTCATTGTGGGCCTGAAAATCTAATGCTGGTTCATTTTTCTTCCTTTTAAAGCAATGAATATTGCTTAATGTTAGGTTTAATGTTCATGGCAATGGTCTCTCCATGAACTTTTTCATCTTACATGATTTATTCTTGCAATTGAGTATCTTTGCTTCAAGATTAGAGAACTTTTCCTTGATTTTTTTTTAATTGCTTATCTGTGTCCCACATTGCTCAGATAATTTACTGTATGAAGGGACAGAGCTCTTGTTTATGCTTTCACTCCCCTTTCCTTTAGTTTTAAACCAGAACAGCAACACTTTTTCACTTTTAATTTTTGATAGTATAGTGTATGTTGCTTTTGTTTCCTTATCATTTTATCCATTTGGTTTGTTTTCTGCCCTTCCACTATTGTAAAACTGCTTTTTCATTGATGTATCTTCTAGATCCAGTAGCTTCTTGGTTTTTTTTCCTGCTTATTAAAATATTTCTCAGTCTTTTAAGACCCAATTTAATACCAACAGTAGTACCTAGTTTTTCTTAATTTTTTGAACAGATCAGTTGCACCTTCTGTGTTTTTCTTGACTTTTTTTTTTTTTTTAAATACTTTCTGCACCTACATTCACTTTGAGTGTCTGTGCCTTAACCATTGAGGGACAGAGATGCCTTATCATGTTATTGCTATATTCTAAGTACTTAGGTTGCATTTGTGATAGAGTAAACGGTTCATAAATATTTGTTGAGTCATTAGTTCTGTGTTGCTAGCATAGTGTTTATACCTCTATTTTAAGGAGCACATTTGAATTTTGGCTTATATGAGTTGTTAACTTGTCTTTTTTTTTTTTTTTTAACTTTATGGAAGCTTTCTAAGAACAGCAATTGCCTTATTTTTTTTTTGTATACAATGCCTAACATTTAAAAAGCAAAAGGCTTCTGCAGAATTAGCCAAGTTGTTAAAATATGTTTTGGTTAAAAAATAAATAAATAAAATGTGCTAGGTGCAGTGGCTCATGCCTTTAATCAGAGTGACTCAGGAGGCTGAGGTAAGGAGGATTGCAAATTTGAGGCCAGCCTTAGCAACTTAGACCCTCAGCAATTTAGTGAGACCCTTGTCTCAGAATAAAAAATAAAAGGGGCTGGGAATGTGACTTAGTGGTAAAATGTTCCTGGGTTCAATCCCTAGTGCCAAAAAAAAAAAAAAAAAAGAAAAGAAAAGAAATTGCTCTTTATTGTTTTGAGGAAAAATTTGAAATTTTAATTCTCTAAGAATATAGTGACCAGTTATCAAACATTAAACATGTGATTTTACTTTCATTAAATTAGGCCAAGCTTCCTTTCTTTTAAAGGGTCAAGAAATAATAGCTTATCTGAAAACCTATCTTTGTTTTTGTTATTATGATGCCTGGGATTCAACCCAGGGCCTTGAGTATGCAAAGCAGGCTCTCCACTATTGAACTACACTTCCAGCCCTAAGAATTTTAAATTACTTCCTTTTCTCTCATTTCCCTCTTTCCTTCCCCCCCCCCCCACCTCTTCCCACCCCCTTCTCTTTCTCTCTTTCTTAAACCCAGGGCTGCATGCATGTAGTTCTACCACTGAGCTGCATCCCTAGCCCTTAAATTACATTTTCTGTAACTTAGATTGTGCTGCTGTTTCTAATATTCTTAACAAAGATATTTTTAACTCTGTGGACCTATTAACAGATAAATGCACATCCTATCAATTTATATTTTCTCTTTACTGAATATGTGACTTTATATTGTCTACTAGCCATTTTAATTTCAGAATTTAAAAAGCAAAAGTTAGTAAATAGAGTTGAAATATAGATCATGTGGTTGCCCAAATAATAATTCTACTTTATTTTGGCTCAGTAGATATCTTCACTTTGCCTTACTGTGATTATGCCAACATTTTATATCAAAATTAAACATGTTAAAACAGCAGAGCTATTTTTCACTTCTTTACATTTGGCATACCAACCAAAAAAATTATAGCATCATAAAAAAGAAATAAATAGGGCTAAGGTTGTGGCTCAGTGGCAGAGCACTTTCCTTGCAGATGTGAGGCACTGGGTTTGATCCTCAGTGCCATATAAAAATAAATAAACAAAATAAAAATATTGTGTCTATCTATAACTAAAAAAAAAAAAATTAAAAAAAAAGTGGATTTGTTGTTTCATGACTAAAAAGTGCAGTATCCATATGCTGATCTCCTTTAGCTTGAATTTGATTACACCCCTATGCTCTGGCTGCCATATGTATAGCAGCTAAGTCAAGTATCAGGTTTGTGTTTCACATTAAAGGGTAAGATAAATACAGATTACTTGAGTGAGTTCCTAAAATATGATTTTATAAGTAAAATCTGTAAACCTAATTATAGTATATCTTCATGGTAACTATTTTTTGTATTTTTTCTGAAATAAATTAGTATATGTACATGTAATTGATCAGTCTAGTTAACAGGACTTTTACTGTTTTAAACTATAGCTATCCTTGGAAAAAAAATTTTTTTTAAGATTCAAGATATGATTATTATATTAATATCCAGAAGGAAATATGATCATAGTACAATAGAATCAGAATTTCTTTTTAAAAAATATTTTAATATTTGTTGATGGACCTTTATTTATTTATATGTGGTGCTGAGAATTGAACCCAGTGCGTCACAAATGCTAGGCAAGTGCTCTACCTCTGAGCCGAAACTCCAGCCCCTAGAATTTCTTAATGGAACTTAAATGTGTAGTATATAACCTTAAAATGTTTTTGGTTGAAAATCATGTCCTTTCCCTGCCCTGTACTTAGGATTGAACCTGAGGCCTTGTGCATTTCTCCCTTTTCTGTAATGTTTAGTACAGAAAACTTGGAAAATATAAAAAATCTACTGCCTACCTTTCTAGCATATACATTTTGGTATTGCCATTTCTTAAAATGCACATGTTTAGTTTTAATAGGTAGTTTCTCTTTTGTGTAAATAATATCTCTGTAACTTATTGTATATTGTTTACAATTTGCTTTTAAACCCAAGACTTCCCCTACAGCTTAATTTGCTTTTTTCCTAATGCTTATTTCGGTAAATTCTAGATGTGTAATGGTCTACTGTATTTTATACTATTAAAAGAATAAAGTATATTAGCAATAATGACTAAACTAGATTAAGTTATTTTTTGGTTAGAATAAATACATGTAAAGGTAGGAAGATCCAATCATTCTTTTTTTTTTCACCCTGATATTGTAACTGACTTCTTAGCACTTTAATTATATATTTATCATTACATTTTTAAATGTGTTTAATAATTATATGTTTATAATGTTTAACATTTTTATTTCATTAGAAATGTATTTTTGGCTTGGTTATATAGTCTGCTGGGTAAATAATAGAATAAAATGGAGTTATTAAAATGTAAGGATTTGGCTGGGCACAGTGGCACACACCTGTAATCCCAGCTGCTTGGAAGGCAGGAGGATTTCGAGTTCAAAGCAAGGTGCTAAGCAACTCAGACCCTGTCTCTAAATAAAATACAAAATAGATCTGGGGATATGGCTCAGTGGCTGAGTGCCCCTGAGTTCAATCTCTGCTACCCCCCTCCCCCCACCCCACACACATACACAAAAAGGATTTGGCATAAATAGTTTGGCCTAATTAAAGAACTGGCCACTTAGCATCTGTGTGATTATAAGAAAATCATTTAACTTTTTCTACCATCACTTTGCAATATGATGGTAATTCTGATCATAGTAGGATGTTGTTATGAGCAATAATTAGTTGTTCAACAAATACCAGTGGAAGGTCTGCTAGTTGACATACAGTATGCCAGTGGACATGCCTGCTCTCTAGAATCTTCCAGCTTAGAATATTGAAAAATACTGATCTAAATCATAGAGATTTGGCTTGCCCTGATAATGGTTGTTGCTGAGAGAATCAGTGGAATATCATAGTAACTCCTTTTCTCTGTTAAATAGGATTCAACTTTGTCATGTTTCTTTATGATCAAAAAAATCCTCAATTATCCTTTGGTTTCTTATGTAATACTTCCATGTTGAAGAGTAAGAGAAGCTTTAAGTAAATTTCCAGTGTAAACCCAAATTTTCTTTTAACATAAAAATTTAAGTAGTTAAGTATTTAAAAGTAGTTATCTTTTCCTAGCATTTTCAGTTGTGTCAAATAATATATGGTATCTTTATTTAGAAAATGTGAGTGTGCTAAGGGAATCTTTACATTTTAATTAGAGTAGCCGTTTATGTAATTTTTTTCTGTGTAATTGGGCTTTATTTTATTAATCTGTCAAGATGATGATAAACCAGAATTAAATTCCTAACCACACCTCAATTGTGTTTGTGTAGCTATAGTGAGCCTTTGATGTGTTCTGAATATTTTTAGATGGCTGAATATTAACGAAGGTGGACTTAGATCCCCTTTATCCTGTCCTATGTAGGTTTGATCTCCTTTTTGCTGCTTTATTTTATTCTGGGAAACAATTGGGGAAAGTACAGAAGATTGGTTACTACTAAGCTCTGGTTCATATTTGGACTCTGGTTTGTCCTTACTCTACTGCTTGTCTTAAGTTTCATTCATCTGTAAAATAGAGGTAGCCATATGTTCTTCATAGGTTTGCTGTAAAAATAAAATGACATAATTCTTTTTATTTTTATGAAGTCAATTACAAATTTTACATTGTTACAGCTTTAGTGGTTCTCATATACATGGCCTTGATTTAACATGTTAGCTGTAATTAGGTGCTGACCTAATAACAGAATTCCAGGAATTACCCAACAGAATTGTTCAAAACCGAAAACTTGCATTAATCAGACAGGAATGTTTCAAATTGTAGCATGACATACATTACTAGACTAGAAATTGAATTGTGTGTGTGTTGTGTGTGTGTTTAAGAGCAGAGAGAAATTGAATTTTAATTCTTTAATTTATTTGCTGTATAAAAGTCTTCCTAGGAATATTTTCACTTGATCCTGAACTGTCAATTACTTGCTTTTTAAAAATCTTTCAAAGGTTTGGATTTAGCATGCTATTTGCTTTTATGGGTTAATTGCATTGGTAATTGCTTTCAGAAGATGCTTTTGCTTTATATTCTCTGATCATTTAAAAGCATGGCAATACCTTTTTTGTAATATTCATGTAATGTATATCATACAATGAAAGATGCTAAGGAAATATTTTATTAACAAATATTTAAGAGATTTCAGTGTGGTAGACAGTATGGTGCAGAGGAAACAGGTGTGAAGATGGTTTGCATTGTCCCTGCCCATTAGGCTCACCATCTAGGAAAGATGACACATGTATTGAATGTTTCATTGGAGCAGTCCAGTGGTTGTAGGATTAGTATAAAAGGAAATGAATATTCCCTCTAATCTGAAAGGGAAGGCCAAGGCCCAAAACAATGGGGATAGAAGGAATAGTCTTTTCATGGTAGGTTCCAGAGACTGAAAATTCAGTGTTGAACATAAAAACAGTAAGAGAGAAACTTAAAGCAAAGTTGGAAACATTGAGGCCATATTTTAATGTAAATTTTAGGATTCTAGATTATTTTTAGATTGTGGACTTCATCTTGAGGATAAAAGAGTCAGTAAATTATTATAAGTAGGGTGTTAAGAACATCACTACTTGTAGATGGTGGGAGACCTCTTGAGTTAGGGAACTCTTAAAATTACAATAAGATTTGATGGGAGCTTGGACTAGAGTGGTATGAGTGGGAATGGAAAGAGAACCAATTTGAGACAATAGTTTTTGAGGGAATTGACAGTATTCACTGGATGTTTGTAGGTGGGTGGAGAGTAAAGTTTCAAAGATGATCCTGAGTTTCAGATCTGAAGCTTTGGTATAGTGTTATGGAAATCCTATTTACAGAGATATAGAATTATAGAGAAAGATCAGGCCATGAATTCAGTTTTGGATATGATAAGTCAAAGGGTACTGCCTTTTCTCTATTTACATCTGTTATTTTAATTCTTGCCCTGATAGTTTGAGATAGCACAGGAATAGCTTCATATGCTTTACTTGGACCTTTGTTTTATTGTACTTTGCCATTTTTTCTTTCCACTCTATAAATACCTAAGTGTTATGACACCATAATAGTAACTATAGCTCACTGTATTGATAATTCTTCAGTGAGGTAGGTGAGAATCAATAGAAAAGGCAAATAGAATTATGTTTATTTATGTAATGATATCTATTTTAACCTACCCTAAAGTTTGAGTATCACTGATCTGAATTATCAGACTTTCTCTGCAAAAGGCCAGGTACTAAATATTTATAGGCTTTGTGGACCATAGCTTTGTGTGGCAACTGCTCAGCTCTGCCCTGTGCCAAGAAAGCAGTCATAGGCATGTAAACAACTGGGTATGGCTATATTCCAGTAAAACTTTATTTACAGAACCCAGCAGCAGGCACATTTGGCTCAAAGTCTGTAGTTTGCAGACTCTGGTCTAGACTCTAGATAAATGTGGTAGTTGTTACCAGGATGAATGATGACATGTAATGAAAATAGAGGAACAAGAGGTCAAGCTGAATAGTTTTAAGTACTGGTTTACTTTTTAAACCTTTGATGATTTTTCTTTCTTTTCCCCTTCATCTTTTGTCACCTAAATTTTTCTCTATAGGGAAATAGTTCATCCTTGTTTTAGTTTAAGAGATGTATTCTCATTTTAAAAGATTTCAAATGTCACAAAAATCAGTGGAACAGAAAATAAGCCCCAGGGATTCATCCCCTCCTTGACTCAAAGATAATTACTGTTAACATTTTGATGACTTTTTTCTGTGTATCATTAATATTGTTTTCACCATTGGTTTTTAAATCAATTTAAAAGTATATATTTTTTAAATATTTAATCTGATTATATCTTTTAAGTTTTCCAAATTATGAGATTTTAACTTAATTCTCTCATTTCTTTAAAGGTTGTTTTGGAAACAGAAATAACAAATAAGTCTGCTTTGAAACTTTATGAAAATCTTGGTTTTGTTCGAGATAAGAGGCTGTTCAGATACTATTTAAATGGAGTTGATGCACTGCGACTTAAACTGTGGCTGCGTTGAGAAATTGACATCAAGGAACAACTTCCAACAACACAGAATCGACATTTGCATGCAATGCAATTTGTACAGAATTGCTTTGCAGGTGGATTTAGTAATTTCCATGCAGCTCTTACCTGTCAGTGTCTCATTGAGTGTCGCACAATATTTGTTGCACTTTGGCATGGCGCATTTGTTCTGAATTAAAAGAGATTGTTTTAAACTTCAAGAGTTCTTTTGGTACCAACAAGATGTGCCAGTTGATAGCCAAGATTTGTTCATTTTCAGAGTCTGCTGACAATGTTATTTGCATAGTGATCATTTTATCACAGAACCAGTAAATGGAACATGATTTTTGTTCCTTAAAAAAGCCAATGTAGATTGTAAAAGTCTCTAAGTATACTAACATTTCACACAAAACCTGCCATAGTTTTCTGAAAGGGGTGAGGGAAAATCTTCAATTTTAGGTTTTATTTTTTCAATATTAAATTTTCCATTCTTGAATATTGGTACCTCAGTGATTAGTGAATGAAAAAAAATGTAGGATGGGGTATTGTTTTACAATAAGTAAAGATAACAATTAAATTTTGTCTGCCAGTGCCTGTGTAGATAAGTATATTTGTCTTCATCTCTAGGTTTTGAATGCATGCTGTCTTTTCCTTTTCTTTAAGGCTTTTACAAGAAAACTTTGTTTTTATTTAAATTCTAAATTTGATAATAAATTATTTCAGATTTTTATAATTTGGATACTTTTTCCAGGTGAGTGACAGAGTGGTTTACTTTAGAAGTCCCTTCTTTCTTTACAGTAAAAGGTTGAAATCTATTTGGAAAACCTTAGAGGAATGGCTCAAAAGGGATGAGAAAAGTTGAGAGAGCAGGGAATTGCTGGGTTTTGGATGCACTTTTTTGTTTTGTTTTGCTTTGTTTTTTTGGAGAGGGAATTTTTGGAAAAGAACAGAAAATTAATGTAAATTGGTGTGATTTTATTTAATCAAAATTATTGCTAAGCTGTGAAGAACAGCTTTTATAAAGTAGCTGGAATTTTTTTCCCACTTAACTTGGATTCACGTTGCTTTTGTTTCTTAAAATGCTTCACTTTTGATTCTTCATCTTGGAAATAAATTTCAAGGTGCATTGTATCCATTTTAAGCTGCTTTTATTTTCTTTTCACTTGTCTGAGCAGATTGTCGGGGGAGCTTTGCTTTGTTCCTCCAGAAACACACAAAAGGGAGAAATGAAAATCTTTTTTTAATGAGTTCTTTGGGTTTTCTGAACAGCTACCATGTTTATTAATTATATTGTGTTTTGGCTAATCAGTGCAATGTAACGAATTTTCAAGTTAATTGCTTTCAGTTGAGTCGGTAAGTCTGTGATGGATAATTTATTTAACTGGAAAACCTAGGTACCCATAAGAAAAAAAAGATTCATTCTCTGTGAAAACTCTTTTGTAGGAATCTATGTTGTCATTTTCATTTGGATATACTTCTGCTCTAGGATTTGGTTTGAATATTTTATGAGTATAATTACTGTATTTTTAAAACCCTACCTCCATTAACAGTTGGTAAAGGCCCCTTTTCAGGAAAGTTTGTTGCTTTTTTTTTTTTTTTTTAAGGAAAGCTGCTCTTTGCTCAGTATAGTGTTTTCAAAGTGAACATGATTTACAAGGACTTTTAAAATAAACAATTTATATTTGATGAAAACTAAAGTTCCTCCTGGTGGGATCATTTATAATTCCTTATTTTAAAGAAAACATTTCCATTTTACATTTTATTTAAAAGCTTAATGTTAATGGGCAGAATATTGGTTCTATCAACAAATATCACCACCATAGTATTCAGCTTTTCAGCTGACCAGTTTGAATCTGTTTTTGATCAAACTTCATTTGGGCTCTAGCATTTAGGAGAATGCCAGTCATATCGATGCATCTGTTATTATTTGTTAATAAGAAGGAAACTAGCTGAAACAGTGTTACATGTGTCATCAAGTTATATTTCATAGCCTTATATTTGGTTCTTAGGTAATGATTGTTGTTGAACGTACATTTGATTGACTCAAATAATGGGGACAGTTGTAAAGTAGATACATGCTAATTATCAGTTCAACCATTTTTTAATGTTTTTGCCAGAATGTTAAGGAAACCCTAACTACTGACCTTTAACCCCAGAATTGCTGAATTAACTAAATTGATTGCTTGGGCATTTGTAAACATGACCTTAACCATGTGACTAAAAAGTGAAATGGATGCCATATTGTTCAGCTGGTGTATGTTTAATATCAGTGTACCTTATGTCTTTAATTAGGTGTGCAAAAATTGTTCACCTAAAATTTTAATCTCTAGCATGATAATCCAGCACCAAAATTAAAAGTCTCTCTTCCAGTTGAAATAGCATCAAACATTCACTTACTTTGATAACAGACTTACATTTTTCTCATATCAGCTTGAAACAGTTCCATTTATAATTGATAGAGTGGGTTCACTTGGCTAAAACTGAGCAAAATTGGTGCAACTTTCTTTTAATGGGGTGCTGCCTCTTTAAGACTGACTGTACTTTATCCACTGACACTGGTTTAGCAGTTGGTACTGCTGAACATTTTTATACATGCTACCATGAAGCTATATATGTTAGTGTTAAAGAAGCTAACGGGTATACTATCATTTTTGGTATGTGGGCTATTATTTCCCTTACCTTGGGATGAAGCTACTTACTCTAGAGAAGTCCACAGATCAGAAACCAGACAGTAGTTTTTGAAGTTGAAGCCAGCAAAATAAGAAAAAAGTACTATTAAAAAATTGGTTTTGATATTTTCTGCCTCTCTCTTCTCCAAATTACCCTCCCCCCTTGCTCGACAAATCTATGTAAAGGAGTTTGTTTGTCACGTTTCAACTTTACCTTGCCCTGTGTTATGATGTTGGCTGACATGTATAAGACTGGATGTGTATATTTATTATGGTGTCTAAAAAATCATGAAGTTCATCACTTTGGAGGAGCGTAGATAAAATCAAATTAGTAGCGCATCAGAGTTATTTTTCAGTGCACCATGACATCATTAAAATGAGTGCTATAATGTTACAGGGCTTTCAGGTTTGTAAAAACATAACCATAAATTATATTGACGTCAGATATGAGTTGAGTATCTATAAAATATCACGTGTATCTCAAAATATTGGACTGCTGTTTGATGACTGGATATTGCTGCATAATTTTCTCTTATTGTCCCATATTCTTTTGGAGAGAGAGATTTAATGGGATTTGAAATGTGCAAGCTGTCTAAATAAGATGCAGTCAAATAAAGTATGGTTAAGTTGTGTTTGCATTTTTCTTTAAGATACAGCTGTGTGCATTTGTGATTTTTTTTTTTTTTGGTTTGTTTTTTGCTTTTACTCAGAGAAACAAGAAGCAATCTATAATGTTCCCACTTCCTGCCTCCCATCCAAGAGTTATTTGGAAGCAGTAATAAACAGTTGTGTTTGTTCTACTTTGTTTTCCTACAAAGTAAATTTGAAAGTAACATGAACTTGATTTTTCTAAAAGTACTCAGTTCATATGTCAGATATCAGTACACATGAGAGTTTTTTGCGTGCATTAAACTGAAAGTTATTTATTCCATAGCAGTTTATTTCTGAGAATTTTTATTTTAGTTTACTATTTTTTGTATAGTGCCTCCTTGTGTTAGTAATATTTTTCCCTTTTGCTAAGACACAAAGGTAAAATAGAGCACTATTTTAATAGAGCACTGAGGTAGAAAAGGGCTTTTTGCCCTATTCTTGCGGAAACTTTAAATTAGTAGTTATGCATGCTTTCATAATTTCAAGATTTTTGGATGTCAGTAGGATTAGATGATCTGTTTTCGTCATATGACTCCTACATTTTTATTGTGCATGACAAATATTCATTTATTCTTTATGGTAATGTGAAAATATCTAATTCATGATTTACTTGGGTCTTATGTGAACTCAAAATACTTTATAAATATTCACTCTTAAACACCAATTGATGCAGTTGGTTTATACCTTGACTCAGATTAGGTTTAACCTGTAGCCAGAGGTATAGTGATGTTCAATAAACTTAAAAATAGGGGTTAAAAAAGAATCTCATGAGCATATAGAGCAGCTGCACTTTTTTCAGATCAGTTCTCTGAAGATGGAAATGCTCCTTGCACTCTTCAGTATGGTAGCCACTAGTCACAAATAGCTACTGAGCCCTTAGTTGTGACTACTGTGAATGAAGTACTGAATTTTTAATTTTATTAATTGAAATTAGTCACATGTGGTCAGTGGCAACTGTATTGGTCAGCATAGCTTTAGATAATATGTAAGTAATAACAGAAAAGCATATTTTACACTTTCTAATTTATTAAAATATGAAATAAAAAGATCACAAATTGCCTCTGGGCAAAAGAACACACTGCCCACGGATGATGTGGTTTTCTGAGAAATGCAGCTCTTTCAGTTTTGTTCTTAGAACTTTAAGGTGCAGAGATGCACAGATTCAAGTGTCAAAAATTGGTTTCTGATGAGACTCTCCTATCCTTTTAGCCTTAAAGCATGATTTGTAGTTAGGCCTAACAGTTTCTCATTTTAGATGAATTTAAAAATCATTTCATTTCTAAATGAAATTGATCTTTATATTTCACCAGTGGTCTACTTGGAACATGGAGGTTTGTAACATTTACACTTTTAAATTGTGAAAAATCACTCATGGTCATGAGGCCAAAGGCTGTGTTTTTGTTTCTGAGCAAACCAGGTTAAGCAAAGTATTACCCTAACCCTAGCTGGTCATCTGGTAATTTGTAATTAGTCAAAAGGCAGGAGGAGTGGGGGTGGTAAATACCTGGCCAAAGAAGGCCTGGTTTAGCACATCTTATTAGGAGATCAAAACCCCTGTTGGTAGCAACTCAGTGTTATAATCTTCATGAGAGAAAGACTAGAAATAAAGACCATGGATGTGCCAAAACTTAATAATTTATACAATGCAGGGGTTATAATGAGTTTTCAGTCTAATTATAATTGTGAGGTTTTTATAAAACTGAAAAATAAGCTTTAGTTATTATTTCATGAACACCTAATTGCTGTATGAATATTTATCAATTTTCTTAACAGTTTGCTGAGATTAGGTACAATTTGGTAAATAACTTAACCATATGGATTCAGACCTGGCTTTTAAAGATTGTATAAAGATATTTGTTACTGGATTTGTTACATAGTGAATTGATTTGAAATTTCTTAGAAACATTTATAAACTTTTCTAGTTCCCTTGACATGTAGGGTTTTTTAGTAAACACTCTTATTTAGTGAGATTTGTATTTCAGAAAGTGTGTACCCTCATTTGTTCGTTTACAACTGCAAAGTTTGTATGTCTCCTGTTTTCCTTTCATGCCAAAGAAACCCTTTTTAAAAGCCAGCAGGTTTAATGAACTGAAAAACATGTTTTGCCCTTAAATAGGCATTCTTAAGTTTTATTTTCTGGAGTTTAAATATTTTAGAGTTAAAGCCAGTAGTAATCACTTATAAGAATGCATGTATTTTTTTAATTTTAGAAATCTAATTCCACTTTTAAAAAAAATTGATGTTTTTAAGGAACTGCTGCATTAAAATGCACAGAAGTATGAAACTTCTTAAAAGTTATAATTGCTAAATTGGTTTATTTATATTTACTATTCAATTTCCTAATATATGTAGGAGATTGATCATTATCATCTGTAGGGCCAGATTTCCCATGATTGCACATGACTATTTATCATTTTAAGGGGGCTGAACCCACTGCCTTAAAAACCTGCTGCCTTTAAACTGGATATCTGCCTTCCTCCAAATTGTGCTGTAAATTGTGACTGCACAGTCAGCTAGTATTATACTTGATTTTATTGTGAGTGCAAATAAAATTTGTAAGTCCATCAAGTATTGACTTAACTAGGTAAATGTAAACCGATTTCAAATTTGTTTTTGGCCAAGTCTATTTAATAGCTTTAATTTGAAAATGAAGTACATCAATATGGATGTGAGCATTGTTTTGAATTTTTATATTTATTTTCTTCACATTAGGAACCAATAATCATTATTGAAAATGTTTATTTTCATCCTGATGATGTTTGGGCAAGTTTCTTAACCTGAGTGTTTAGTGATTACTACCTGATATACTTGTTGTGAAGAATAAACCAGATAATTTATGTAACTCACCTGAACAGTGCCTAGTAGCCAAGTATGAAGTAAATAATAAATTGTAGCTATAATTAATATATATAATATAGTAACATAATTTTTAATTTTTTCGGGGTTCAGTACCAGGAATTGAACCTAGGGACACTCAGTCTCTAGCTCTTTTTAGTTTTTATTTTGAAACAGGGTCTTGTGGCCTTGATAAGTTGCTGAGGCTGGCTTTGAATTTGTAATCCTCCCACCTTAGTTTCCTGAGCCACTGGGATTACAGGGGTGCAACAACAAGCTCAACATAATTTTGAATTTTGGTATCAAATTTTGTTGCACCATTTATTTATTTTTTTGTTATTACACCACTTAAATGGCAAAATTAAATGTTATATTAGATCTTATGAACATAACCCAGACTATAGCAAATGAAAAAACAAGCTTTTTGCATTTCTGTCATGGAGAATATTAAACAAGTATAATGAACTATCAATATACTTATCAATAAGGCCTAACACCATGGTCAATCTGTCCCCACCCTCATACTGTTTCAAAACAAAGATTATATGTAACAGAGATTATATCCACAAATATTTTGGTACTTACCTCAAATGGTACAATTTCATTTTTAGAAGCAAATGTCTCTATCCCACATACTAATCCTTAATCATATAACCAAGTTTCTAGGAAATTATTTTTAATAGCAGCATGGAAATGCATAAGAAGTTGAGAGAAATATAATGTAGAGAAGGTTACTCTCAACGTCAAAAGATTTGTTTCAAGAATAGTAGATGCGTAAGTACATATGTTTAGAGGTACAAATATTAAATGATCAAGTGGAAAGGTAGAGGTCAGGTTTCATATCCCAAGTACCTAATGTTTTCCAGTGGACACTGGAAGATAAATATATTTATTGAGAGAAAAATAGAGTTGATAAATATGGTGAAACTGCCAAGTGACTAATAAGTTTTAGCAGAAGGGGTTAAGTTTTAGAAATATGATCAGCTAAATATACTTAAAAAAGAAGAAGAAAAAGAAAACGTGGCAAGCAGGAGAGAAAAACAGGTGGTAATATTTGCACCAGATTTTAATAGAGATGATTAAATATGTGAAGACAGTTTAGCTGAAAACCTAAGGTGAAGTAAAAATAAGGACCATCCAATCAAAAACTCTAATATATCCAAAAGGGGAAGTGGAGGATAATTTAGGATAAATTTATTATAGTCATTTAATCAGTTTAAAAAGAAACCCTGAACCACATGGCTGACTAGAGATGCTAGAAATGCATAAAATTAGAAGAGTTGTACTACAGCTACACTACAGGTCAAGTAAGAGCTGCAGAGCTGTGGCTCCCAAACCAATGAAGGTGCAGAACATTTGGATACTTTGGCACAACCTAATACTGAGGAGATTACTGGTCTGGCCTGATGATGACATCCTTGGGAGTGTTGGGATGTGATCACCTCATTTTGTGGTGGAGAGATCTGGTTAATGTTCTTTCCATTGCTAGGAAAGCAGTTGAGTAATAAATGGTAACAAATATCATGCCAAGAAATTGCTGCTTTATCATTTTCAAAGCACTTTCCCCCTCCTTTGAGGGAGTTCTTTTGAGATGGAAAGATTTTTCATTTTGCAAGTGAAACCAATGCCTAAATGACAACTTAAAGGTTATGCAACAGTCATGCACTGGAACCTGGGCCTCTTGAGTGTCTAGTTTTTTTCCACTATACATAGTGCTTTATGAAACCTAGAGGATAGAACTGAATGTACTTCACTTTGTTGGATAAATTAAGACTTTAGTGAATCCTACTAAATTATTTATATACAATTGTTTTATTCAGCATAAAATTTAAATGCTCTCAAAATGTTTAATAGGTCTAATTTGTAAAATCCATGAAAGGATTTTGGATTAAGTGGGTTTTCTTAAGACCTAATTGGTTTCCAATATAAAACTGTAATCAAGGAAACTGGGATTTGTTTTCTATCAGAACAAACTTTCCTTATGTACTGTCCTATGAAAATTGATCGTAAATGAATGAACTTACTAAAAAATTCATTGTTTTTTTAAAATATTTTTTAGTTTTCGGTGGACACAACATCTTTATTTTATTTTTATGTAGTGCTGAGTATGGAACCCAGCGCCCCGCGCATGCCAGGCAAGCGAGTTACCGCTTGAGCCACATCCCCAGCCCCAAAATTCATTGATATTTAAGTTTAAAATGTCTAAATATTGTGCATGAAACTCTTTTAACATAGTTCCAGTAAAATTTTACTTTGTTAAGTTTCAAGTTTTTCCCATCAGTTTTTTTTTTGGGGGGGGGGTAGTGGTACTGAGGATGATTAGTGCTTCATGTATGTTAGAGAAGCACTGTACCACTGAGCTACATAAAGATAGCCTTTTTAAAAGACAGTCTCACAAAATTGCCCAAGCTGATCTTAAACTTGCAATCCTTTTGCTTCAGTTTCCCAATTCACTAAGATTACAGGTATGTAGCACCACCCCCAGCTGAAAACCTTTTAATAAGGGGAGGAAAAAGGAATCCCTGGGGAAACAACTACTTTGATGATTAAACAAGTATGAAATCTAATTAAAATATGTATCAATATTTTACTCTGTGAAGTCAGGTCATAATATTTTCTTTATAGTATTAGGCCCACAAAATTTTTAATGGACCCTTGTGGGAAAAAAATCTTACTTGAAGTATCAGCTTTTGGTTATATAATGCTGAATGATGGGGCTAATAAACAAAGCTCGCTTCAGATACATTAAGGTGCTAACGTGCAAAGCCTGTGCCACTTAAGTACTGGTTAAACCAACAATCTCAAGCATACTATAAAAACAACAACAAAAAAAACCCTGTCATTTCCCTATTCATGAGAATGAGGATATTTATCTTTCAGGATAGTTACTTGGACTCACTGGAGTATACCTCTATGACGGTAGGGAATTAGTTCATAGCTGGATTTGTTTTCTATTCAGAACAGTGCCTAGAAAAACTAAATTGTGCCAGAGTCATAAAAGAAACCCTTGATACAGAAATGAATTAATTGATACAGAATGCTTTGAAGGTACACAACAGAAATGAGTTCTCAGATTTGGAAGCCTCTGAGGTATCAGGGCAGACAATCTGTTTATTTTTCTCTCCCCACGACTGATCTTATTCCTTAACATCCTACATGAGAGTATGCATCCTCTACCTAAAAGGTCATAAAAAATTATTTTTTGCCCTGACCCAGTAGCTTTGTTCCATCATTCACTGAACAATGATTAAAGACCTCCTCTGAATGAGGCATCTGTGCTAGACATGGAGAAAATAGAACCACCCAAATAGCTCTTGTGGGGTTCACAGATCTACCTTGAAAGATAGGTAGCTTATTTGCTAAATTTAGTTTACCAAGGGGGAATATGGTTGTTATGTATTTGACTTTTAAATGTGAAGTATTGGGGCTGGGGATGTGGCTCAAGCGGTAGCGCGCTCGCCTGACATGCGTGCGGCCCGGGTTCGATCCTCAGCACCACATACAAACAAAGATGTTGTGTCTGCCGAAAACTAGAAAATAAAAAATATGAAAAATAAATAAATGTGAAGTATTGTTTGTAGAGACAGTTACGTAACTTATGTGTAAGCCTTGCCTTTTTTTTTTTTAAATTAGCCTCAAGGGTTTAACCAAATTATAACTACCAGCTATGTATTTCTATACCTGGGCAGAAGGGTGCCTGGGATGTAATCTTTTTGGTTCCAAGTCTGTGCATTTCTCTTGGAAAATGGGTTTGTACATTGGGCGGACAGTTGTAAGCCCTGAAGTGCAAACACTGGGAGCAATGGAAATATTTGCCAGCATCAAAGGGGATGTTTGAATATCCAGTAGAACACACTTAAGCTTTCACTATGAGCCAGACATTGTAATAGGCACTACAGAAGAACAGACACTCCACCTCTGTGGCATCATATAATCTCTGAGGTCTAAGGTAGCAGAAGTCTGAGGAAAGAAAGAAAAAGGCCTTTGGGGCCCTGCAGGTTATCTGTATTCTTTGAGCAGGCTGCAGTCTCAAAATTATACTGGGAATCTTGGGAACACTTAAATAAGTATTCCAGTGTATAGCGAGTCAGAAATATGGTAGGCAAATTTTAAGATTGATTACGAAAAGGGATGAAGTCTTCTTCCTAGAGAGCAGTTTAAAACTGAACAATGAAAGTAATGTCAATGTGACTATTACTTCAGCAGCCTAGTTTTCTCTTTCAGATCATAGCCAGCATTTTGTACTATCACTGTGTCCCTCTTTAAAAAAAAAAAAATCCTTGGGCTGGGGTTGTAGCTCAGTGGTTGAGCGCTTGCCTTGCATATGTGAGGCACTGGGTTCAATCCTCAGACCACATAAAAAAATAAAAGTTATTCTGTCCATTGACAACTAAAAAAATATTTAAAAATTTTTTTTTAAAGCTTAAGGATTTTAGTGTGTGTGTCTGTTTTGGGGAGGTAACACACAAACAGAAAAAAAAAAAAAAAAAAAGGATCCTCTGAAATAGTCCAGTCCCTCTTTGGAAATGAAGGCCTTAATCCTGCCTTTTGCTAGGAGTGCTGCTAGCGAATAGTCCTGAGCCATCAGCAGAGAAGGGTTGGTGTGTCGGATGTTATACGCCTCCTGCGAGAAGCCTGTACCCAAGGCTGGTTGATGCGGAATGTACAGTCTCAGCTGTACATTCTGAAGAACCATCCCAGTGCCAGAACTCCCTAGGGTTCAGCCGAGCCTTCATTGACACTGCATCTCGGCTCAGCTTCCCTCTCTGCTCAACCTGCCTCCTAGGAATACTTCATAATTCACTTCCTACATTCTGGTCTCCATTTCTGGTCTGCTTCCTGAGGATCCTGGTTGGAACACAAGGTAGAACTAAAGGAGTTAGAGATTTGTAGAGACAAAGGAACTTCTTCACAAATAGCTTTAAAATAGCCATCTTTATTTCTTGACATCTGGGACTGATGGGATACAGGAGGTCTGTCGCAGGAACACCAGAGCCACCACCAGGGTCTATGCAGAGGGGAAGGGCAATTAAAGGTCTTTTCTTATGGTTAAAAGCACTGCTTGGAGAATCAGATTTGGGTTCAAATCATGTCTGACTTTGGATAAGTTATTTACATATTTTCAACCTTATGATGACAATCTCATAGGCCAGTGAAATGGCATTGCTTCTACTTGCTGTTTGGGGGGATTCTGGGAGCACAGAAGGGTAGTTTTAAGAATATCTGCCAACATACTCAGTTCCCCTTATGATCCCTGTGTCACAGCTGATAAGGGAGAGATCCAGGCTTTAGGTGTGAATTCTTGGGCTGGAGTAATTTCTCACAGATATCTTTACCTCCACCTTCCTTCTCTCAGATCAACTGAGTAGGGTCCTGGGTAAAATAAAATATTTGCAAGGGAAGGAGAGGGAAAAAGTCCTAGTAGGAAGCAATAATCAAATTTAACCTAGAATGTATGCAAGTAACATACATATCCTATTTATAGCTACTTGTGACTTACTATTGATAATTGATACATAAACATTCACAACAAAATGGTATTCTTTTTTTGAATTTAGAGTTAATGGCATGCCTATAATGTCAGTGTTGCACATATTTTGATTGTGATATAATTTTCTGCTGCTCCTGACCGACAGGGGCAGGTGAACTTAAGGTCACTGTGTGAATTAACAGGAACACTAAATAAAACACAGACACACTCTTTACCTTATCTCGGCCTTAAGCTCTCCAAACAGGAGCACGAGGGATACTTATCAGAGGCTGGTGAGAGAGAGAAAGCACAGTGGGAAGTGCGCTTTTATTGGGAGGACCCTCCATCTTAGAAAGTTCCATCCAAAAAAGGTAAGAATGGGTGGAGCTACATTAGACATATATATATATATGAGTGTAATTCGACCCAATGGTTGTAGGGCCATGCCCAAGCCTGAAGACACACCCTCAAACTTCCCAGATGGGGCAATGTGCAAGTCACTAGGAGGTGTAGCGAGGGTCAAAGCCTCTCCCTGCTGGAAGACACGAATCATTCAGAGCAGCTCGCCACAACTTTCCTAGGTGAAAGAAATGAATAAGGTTTCCGTAGTTCCTCCAGGATGTTGTGAGTATGTCACACCAGGAGGATGATCCCTAGAATACTGAATCAGAAAAAAGTTTGGGAGCCTAATACCTGGGACTGAATTAGGATTAGGGATCTTCTAATTTGCTCCTGGCTTTTGGATGGTACTGCTTTATTTTTGCAGATACTGTTCAGAAGTAATTATTTTATACATTTAAAAATTCAACTAAGGGCTGAGAGTGCTGTTCAGTGGTAGAGCTAGCATGCCCAAGGCCTTGGATTTAGTTCCCAGCACTGTAAAGAAACAAAACAAAATAGAAAAGGGGAAAAACAAAACAAGCAAACAAACAAACAAAAAAACCCCACAAACCCACAAATTAAACCAAAACCCACAAAATTACACACTCAAAAAAAAAAAAAAAAAGAACTGTGGAAGAAAATACCTTGAGGCAAGAATGTTTAAAAAGAACATAAAAGGAAAATAAAAATTGGAGATGAGTATTTTTTTAATGGTCTTTTCTAAACAACCTTTTCACCCTGCCCTTGATTTAACCAAAGGAACAAGTGAAGATAACTAAATACCAGTTTGCCCTGGGGGTGAGTCATCAAGGACATTCAGCTATTTGATGTGAGTTGGAACTATGATCTAAGATGTCTCTGATATGCAGAACAATTCTGCTCTTTGTTTGTGTTTACATGGCTACTATAAATTGTTTTCCATTTGTACATCTCAGGATTAAAACATACAACAATAACAACAACAACAACAAAAAAAAAAAAAACTGGAGATGGTGTATTTGTCACAGATTTCTACCCTAAATTATTACTAAGCCAGAATCTAGAGGGACCCACAAAATGCTCATGCTTAGTACAGCATCTTACATAGTGGTTAATTACATAGGCTTTGGCATTAGAAAGCCTAGATTCAAACCCACTTACCAGCTTCATGATCCTGGAGAGTTTGGTCTGCAGAGTATCAGTTTCTTTATCTATGAAAGTAGAAGAATAATTGATCCTCATAGGGAAAAGAAGATGATTAAATAAAACAGTGCAAGTAACATTTAGGAGAGGGCTAGAGTGTTTAATAATATTGAGTTGCTTTTATTATTATTAGTGGAACATATAAGCACTTCTATTTTGCAAAATTAAAATACCCCGCTACTTTAACTTGACAATCTGAACAGTGTGCTGACTTCTAAGACAGGAAGGACACAAAGTCATCTTTGCAGAGGTTGTACTTCAGAAAGCTGTTGAAAGAGCCCTCAGCTGACAAGGTTACATCCACACCCAGCCTGAGTGCTGCATGTGCCAGGAAGGGCTACATTTCTTGAAGAGCTCTAAGGATCTTGGATAATACCTTCGCTTCACCTGGATTGAGTTACTAATGTTCCTTACAGGACCCTTTTCCCCAAGCTAGATGCTTACTACTCACTTATTTATGGGAACTAAATCCTTCCTTTTACATTTAATCCACCTCTTGGAGTTGGCACTCTTTAATAAAGCATATGGTTGGCAATTACATTTTTAAAATTAAAAATTCCAACTCATGAGGATGGAGTGTGTACTTTTAAAACCTTTTAATTTTGAAGTAATTTCAAATTTATAGAAAATTTGCAAAAAAAAAAAAAAACCACTAGGATTTCTAAATTGCTAACACTTTGCTATTTTTGCCTTATTTTTTCTGAATCATTTGAAAGTTATAGAGACTACAGCCCACTGTGTTTTCATACTGCAATGCCTATAATTAATGTTGAACAATACTATCACCTAATCTGTATACATCAATCCCCATTAAAATTTTGCCTAAGTTTCAGTAATATCCTTTATATGTCCAGAGTCTGATCTAAGATCATGGGTTAGTTGTCATTTCTTCTTAGTCCCCCTCATTGACAGTTATGTACATACTTTTAAATAAGAAATGGATACATATTTGTGGCAAAATGCTTTCAGATTATGTAAATATCCTTATCTAATTTTCACCTATTAGTTTACTATTCATTGATGATTCATGACTGAATCAGTTATTACCATGATAGCTGCCAAATGGTAAATTTCCAATGTCATCATTTATTTATTATTTGGCATTTTCTTGTAAAGTAGAGCTTCCCTTGTCCTATATTTATGTATACATTCATTCATTCATTTATGTAAATGTGAAATCATTGATTTCTATTTTATTAAATGTGTTATTACCTGTTTCTATTATTATTTATTTCTTTAAGAGGGTCCTCCTATCCTTTTGACATGTTTCCATGATTCTTTGAGCACTCCCTTTGTAGTACAACAATGCTCCAGTCTCATCTGCTTTTTCTCTGCCACATCCCTGGAATTGGTTGTTTCTTCAGAGTCCTGGTTCCTTTGATTGGAGAACGCTATTTAGAAACCATGAACTTGGTGCTCATTGCTGTTGGGTCTCATTGCTTTTAGGCTTTCTTGGCGGACCAGGAAACATGTTTATAGAGAAACACAAGAGACACACACACTTAGGTATGTACCCTGTTGCACATCTTCTCCCCCCCCCCCCATGTCTCTCATCTATTCTAGAAACCATGAATTCACAGTGACATCTTCAATTCAAATCCAGTTTCTCAGGGCTTATCCTAGCCACTGTTATCTACTTGTAACTTTCTTCTCCAATACTAAAATCTCTGGCTCTCATTGGCTTTAATATATTTACTTGGATGACCAAAAGTTCTTTCTGCAACCAGTGTCCTGACCATACAGGCTGCCTCTTTGCCCCTATCCCTGTTGACTACAGCAGCCAAAGTCTTGGCCCTGATCAAGAGAAATGGAAGTGGAAGAAACAGTATAGATTTTTTCTTTCTTTTTTTTTTTTAACTTTATTTTAACTTTTTTTTTTCACTTTGTTTAATTTGTTTATGTGGTGCTGAGAATTAAACCCAGTGCCTCACACATGCCAGGCAAGCGCTCTACAACTGAGCCACAACCCCAGCCCTAGATTTTTTTCTTTAAGCCTGATATGCAAGTTCTGAAAAATGCAACATAAAGTGTTTTTCCTTCATAACTCCAATTCCAAAGTCCAAAAGAGACAAGTAGAAAACCAAAGTGAGAGGTTCAGATTCAATTGTCACAGCTAGAGTTTGACTTGGCAAGTGATTATCTCTTGTACTTATTCTTATTATCAGAGACTGATGAAATACCCTAGTGAGGCCATTGGAGTCAACCACTTTATTGCATAATGGACAAACCTGCCCATTTTAATGAAAAACATGTGCTTGATTAAGGTGGTAGAAATTGAAGATCAGATGTTAAGGTCCTTTGCCACTCACTTTACATTTCCTAGTTTGCATTCATTTTTTTAGATCATAACCAATATTTGGGAATTTATTATTTCAGTTTACTTAAATGTTATCCTGGCTGGAGGTATTATCTATTTCATATAGTCCTTGAAGCCTTAGTAGTGTGGATGATAACCTTGAGTTTGCTTGATCAGTCCTCATACTTCTTTGTGAGCATCAAAACATTCTTGTTAACAGTGCTGATCTCTTGAGTCCTTGGCCAGAGATTCTGATTTAGTAACTTTGGGGAATGTTTACATTTTAATGAGATTCCCCAGGAGGTTCAGGTGGTATAGGGATGACTGTGAGAAACACTGGATTAGCATGTTTCCATTAAAATCTAGAAGAGTCCTAAAGCTGTAGTCAATCATTCCTGGTGATATGCAAGGTTGAATTGGCTATTAGGACTCATCAAAACTTTCATAAGCAAGACAATTGGTATGATGACACTTGACTGCAATTATAGCACAGATGTATGAACTTGTTCATCAACACTGATGTGTCCAGGCTGTGCTAGTATATCTGAAAGAGGTGTACCTAATAGAGAACCCTATAAAACTAGGCAGAGCCAAGCCCGGATGATAATGCAATGGGCCAGGCCTGATCTTCTCAGGCAGGAGAACAAAACTTGAGTTTGACTGGCTGATGTTCTTATTAAATAAGATGAAAAGTGACCAGGGACAGACTGAGGACATGAGCTTTATAATCCTTGGTTAAAGTCTGTTTCCTTTTTCAAGTTTTCCTTTTGGAACAAGGACCGATGACTGAATAATTTATATTCTTCATCAGAAAGAAAGAAACTGTCAGTATTTATTTAATCAGCAACATGGTGAGCTTTCACAAAGGTTTCTGCATGCAGTCATCAAAGTCAGCCAGCAGACAGGTGACTTTATCATCACATTCCACAGATAAGGAAGAGTGTATGAAGTTTGCTCAGGATTACACAGCTAGGAAGTGGTCATGGAAACACTTGGTCTTTGTTTTTAAATTCAGTATTTGGGCAATAAACATTACATTGGGCAACATCTTGTATTTTGACTTTTTTTCCATGCCAGCAGGATGCAATTCAGGAAAACAAGACACTGACATTCGAGAAAGGGGAAAGCCAGGTGGACCTGGTTACTTCACATTTGAGCACCAGCAGGTTGTTTCCTCTGGGTGTTCTGTTTTTTTTAAATATTGATTTTTTAGTTTTAGGTGAACACATTTTTTTTATGTAAATGTTTTTATTTGGACTGGGGTTGTGGCTCATCGGTAGAGAGCTCGCCTATCACAGGTGAGGCCCTGGGTTCAATCCCCAACACCATATAAAAATAAATAAATAAAGATATTGTGACCAACTACAACTAAAAATTAAATATTTTAAAAAAGTTTTTATTTATATATGACAGCAGAATGCATTACAATTCTTATTACATATATAGAGCACAATTTTTCATCTCTCTGGTTGTATACAAAGTACATTCACACTAATTTGTGTCTTCATACATGTACTTTGGATAGTAATGATCATCACATTCCACCATCATTAATTATCCCATTCTCCCTCCCTTCCCCTCTTACCCCTCTGCCCTATCTAGAGTTCGTTTATTCCTCCCATGCTCCCACTCCCTTTCCCACTATGAATCAGCCTCCTTATATCAAAGAAAAATTTCAGCGTTTGTTTTTTTGGGATTGGCTAACTTCACTTGGCATTATCTTCTCCAACTCCATCCATTTACCTGCAAGTGCCATGATTTTATTCTCTTTTATTGCTGAATAATATTTCATTGTGTATATATGCCACATTTTTAATCCATTCATCTATTGAAGGGCATCTAGGTTGGCTCCACAATTTAGCTATTGTGAATTGTGCTGCTATAAACATTGATGTGGCTGTGTCCCTGTAGTATGCTGTTTTTAAGTCCTTTGGGTATAGACCAAGGAGAGGGACAACTGGATCAAACGGTGGTTCCATTCCCAATTTTCCAAGAAATCTCCAATTCTGCCAAGGACCTGAAGAGACACTTCTCAGAAGATGATATACAATCAATCAACAAATGCATGAAAAAATGTTCATCATCACTAGCAATTAGAGAAATGCAAATTAAAACTACTCTAAGATTTCGTTTCACTCAGAATGGCAGCTATTATGCATATAAACAACAACAATAAGTGTTGACAAGGATGTGGGGGAAAAGGTACACTCATACACTGCTGGTGGGACTGCAAATTGGTGCAGCCAATGGGTGGACATATATCTTTATTTTATTTTTACGTGGTGTTGAAGATCGAACCCAGTACCTCATTCATGCTAGGCAAACACTCTACCACTGAGCCATAGTCTCAGCCCTCCAGGGTGTTCTTGTTGTCACCCCAAGTGGTTGTGTTATTTGCTTTTATAGAAATTTATGCCTTTACTTCACAGCACCTGCCCTGGTTGAGAGCCAAACATTCAACTGTGTGACTATTGGCCTAACAGATGTCACCTTTGCTAGATGATAAAAGCCTGGGAGAAAGGAATCCACCTGCTTTTGATCATTGTTTTCAGCATTTTTGCATGGAGTCTGATAGCTAAGAAATTGTTGAAAGGATAAATAATGATAAGAGGAATTCAAAAGGACATAGGAAGAAAATTGTGGCCAAATTCTTCCTCAAATATAATGAGACCTTGGGAGAAAAAAAAAAATCCAAGACAAGCACAACCTAATTTTTGACTCTTACCCCTTCTCTTTCCCTTTCTTTCCTCTTTTCCTTTTTTAAGGTAAAACTCTGCTTCTCTCCCTTCCCCCTTCTCTCTTTTATTCTTCTCTACTTTCCTACATCTCTTTCCTCACCTTTTTCCCATAGAAATTCTGTCATCTCACTGATGTGTGTGTGTGTGTATATATATACACACACACACACACACACACACAATGTAATGAACTTTTATGTATTCTTTCCCCAGATTTAATAAATAACATCCTGCCAAACTGGATCTATCTTTCTACTTCCACTTTTGTTGCTGGGAGATTTGAAATTATTTAAAGCACATGACAACATTGCAACTAACTCTAGCATACAAGGGTGTTTAAAAACAACTCAAATGCCTTTATAACTTCTAACAATAATCTTTCATTTAATTTTAATATTACATAATTCCCTGCCCATGCTCAAATTTTCCCTGTGGGTCTAAAAACTGTCCTAAAATTGGTTTGCTGGGTCAGGATCCAGGCCTGTATAATGTGTTGTTTCTTAAGTCTCTGTAACTATTCTTTCTTCTACCTTTTTTTTTTTTTTTAAATGTCATTTTGTTGTTGGAGACAGTGAATGATTTTTCCCACACACCATCACATTTTGTACATTTGGCTGATTTTAGTTTCCTTGTCCAATTTAAAAAACAAAAAGTTGTTAAATTGACATGTAATAATTGTGCACATTTGTGGAGTATGATGAAGATATTTCAATACATGTATGCAATGTGTAAAGAACAGGTCATGTTGATTGGTTTATCTGTCACCTCAAACATTTATCATTTCTTTGTTTTGACAACATTCAAAATCCTCTCTACTAGCTCTTTTGAAATATATAATTAATTCCAACTTTTTCTTTTATCCTTTGAATTTTCTGAAAACCAGTGGATAGATCTCTAGACATGATTAGAGAAAACATTTGGCATTTGTAATTTGGGGGGATTGGCTAACTTCACTTAGCATTATCTTTTCCAACTCTATCCATTTACCTGCAAATGCCATGATTTTATTCTCTTTTATTGCTGAGTAATATTCTATTGTGTATATTTATTTTTTTAGGTGTAGATTGACACAATACAATGCCTTTATTTTTTTTATGTGGTACTGAGGATCGAACCTGGGTCCAGCCCATGCTAGGCAAGCGCTCTACTGCTGAGTCACAATCCCAGCCCAGTGCCACATTTTTTTTTACCCATTCATCTACTGAAGGGCATCTAGGTTGGTTCCACAGTTTAGCTATTGTGAATTGTGCTGCTATAAACATTGATGTGGCTGTGTCCTTGTAGTATGCTGTTTTTAAGTTCTTTGGGCATAGACCAAGAAGAGGGATAACTGGGTCAAATGGTGGTTCCATTCTAAGTTTTCCAAGGAATCTCCATACTGCTTTCCATATTGGCTGCACCAATTTGCAGTCCCACCAGCAATGTATGATTGTGCCTTTTCCTCCCAAATCCTGGCCAACACTTATTGTTGTTTGTTTTCATAGTAGCTGCCATTCTGACTGGAGTGAGATGATATCTTAGAGTGGTTTTGATTTGCATTTCTCTAATTGCCAGTGATGATGAAATTTTTTTCATATATTTGTTGATTGATTGTATATCCTCTTCTGAGAAGTGTCTGTTCAGTTCCTTGGCCTATTTATTGACTGGGTTATTTGTTTTTTTTTTTTTTTTTGGTGCTTAGCTTTTTGAGTTCTTTATATACCCTAGAGATTAGTGCTCTATCTGATGTGTGAGGGGTAAAAATTTGCTCCCAAGATTTGCACCTCACAGATTGTTTTTTTTGCTGAGAAGAAACTTTTTGGTTTGAGTCCATCCCATTTATTGATTCTTGGTTTTAATTCTTCTGCTATAGGAGTCTTATTAAAGAAGTTGGGGCCTAATCCCACATGATGAAGATTAGGGCCTACTTTTTATTCATTGTCTGAATGCACCCCAGCTTGCTTATCTGTTTACCTACCAAAGGTCAACTTGGTTGCTTCCCAGTTTGGGCAATGATGAATAAAACTGTCATGAACAACTAGACATAAGTTTGCATTCATTTGGGTAAATACCAAAAAGTGTGCATACTTGTATCACGTCAAAAGTATGTTTAGTTTGTGGGTATGTGTGTGTGTGCATGCGCATTGCTGGGTATTGAACCCCGGGCGTCACACATGCTAGGCTCTGCTCTACCAGCCCTAAGAGTATGTTTAGTTTTGAAGCAAGTTTAAACATCTTTTAAAGTGACTATACTATTTTTCATTGCCACCAGCAATGAATGAGAGCACCCATTGTTCCACAGTCTTGCCTGCTCTTGCGTACTTACACAAAGATTGGATTTCAGTCTTTGTTTACAGTGATATCTAATTGCTGCTTTAATTTTCAATTCCCTAATGTATATGATGGTGAATACCTTTGCATGCTTACTTTTCATCTTTATATCTTCTTGGTGTGTTTGCATCTGTTAATGTTTTCTGCCTATTTTTTCATCAGATGGTTCATTTTCTTATTGTTGAGTTTACTTTAGCTTTATAGCAAGTCTTGAAGCTGGGTAGTGACAATAATACAACTTTTGTTATTTTCCTCCAACACTGAATTAGATATTCTGGGCCTTTTGTCTGATGTGTGAAGGGTAAAAATTTGTCTGTCCATGGAAATTGTAGAATCAGTTTGTCAATATCCACAAAGTCAGTTGCTGAAAGTTTGACTGAGCTTGTGTTGCATTTATAAATAATGTTAGGAAGAACTGACATCTTGACAATACTGGGTCTTCCTGTCCATGAACATGGAATATCTCTCTATTTATTTAGTCCTTTGATATCTTTCATCAGAGATTTGCAGTTTTCCTCTTATAAATGGTATACCTATTTTGTTACATTTATCATAAGCATTTTATTCTCAGGAGTACTAATATAAATGGTAATGTGATTTTTATTTAAAATTCCACTTGTTCATTGCTGGTATAAATGAAAGTGATTGACTTTTTATATTAACCTTATGTTCTATAACATTGCTTATTTGTTCAAGGAGTTTTTTTTGTCAATTCTTATGAATTATCTACATTGATGATCATGTAATCTGTGAAGAAAGAGAATTTTATTTCTTCTTCCCAATATGAATACTGTTCTTTTCTTGTCTTACTGGTCAAGACTTCCAGTGTGATGGTGAAAAGAATGATTTAAGAAGGTACCTTCTCGCCCTGTTCCTTATCTTGGTAGGAAAGTTCACTATTAGGTATGATGTTAGCTGTGGATTTTCTATAAATATTATTTATCAAGTTGAGAAAGTTCCCTTCTAATTTATTCCAAGTTTACTCAATTGTTCTTTCCTTTTTATTTTTTAATCATCAATGGATATTGAGTTTTGTCAAACCCTTTCTGCATTTATTGATACCGTCATGTGATTTTTTTTCTCTTTAGCCTGTTGATGTACATTAATTTTTGAATGTTGAACCAGCCTTGCATGCCTGGGGTAAATCCCACTTATTCATGGTAAATATTTATTTTTAAAGTCAAAATTAGAAGGTCAAGGGTTGTATGTATTCTCTCATATATGAAAGCTAGAGAGGAAAAAGAAAAAGAAAAGTGGGGGATGATCTCATGAAAATCAAAGAGAGATCAGTAGAGTAAAGGGACCAAGAGGTAGGAGGTGGGAAGAAAGTGGGGGGAAGTGCTGGGGAGTGATATTGGCTAAATTGTATTATTCCATTGCGAGCATGTGCAAATATACCACAATAAATCCCATCATTATGTATAACTCTAATTCAATAATTAAAAATGTGAAGAAAAACTTACTTTTACATATTATTGAATTCTATTTGATAATATTTCATTGATGATTTTTCATTGATGTTCTTGAAAGATATTGGTCTATAGCTTTTTCTTTATTTCTTATAATGTCTTTGTCTGGTTTTGGCATTAGGGCAATGATGGCTTCATAGAATGAGTTAGGAAGTATTCCCTCTGCTTCTATCTTCTAAAGGAAATTGTAGGGAGTTGGTATAATTTCTCCCATAAGTGATTGTAAGATTCACCAGCGAACCCATCTTGGTCTTTTCCATTCTCTTTTGATGTTATTCATTATTGATCAATTTATTAGAAATAGGCCAATTCTAATTATATATTTCTTCTTAAGGAATTTTTGGCAGATTTGTATTTTTGATGGAATTGGTTGGGTTTTGTCAAATGCTTTTTGACAATTTATCCATTTTAGTCAAGTTATCAAATCTGTGGACAGAGTGTTGTTAATAATATTCTCTTATTATCTCTTTAATGCAAATGGTATCTGTAGGGATGTTCCCTTTCTTATTTCTGATATTAGTAATTTGTGCCCTATTCTTTTTTTCCCTCTTACCTAGATGCTTGTCAGTTTTACTTATTTTATCAAACAACCAGGTTTCATTTTCATCAATTTGTCTCTATTGACTTACTGTTTTCAATTTCATTAATTTCTGATCTAATTTTTATTATTTCTTTCCTCTGCTTATTTTGGATATTGTTTGCTCTTCTTTTTCTAATTTTCTATGGTATATATTTATTTAAGATTTTTCTTCTTTTCTAATATACACATTGAATGCTGGGAATTACCCTTTAAGCTCTATTTTTATTGCATTCCCCAAAGTTTGCTATGTTGTTTCCCTTTTATTTAGTTTAAAATATTTCTTTTGATTTATGTGTTATTTAGAAGTGTGTTATTTTGTCCCCAAATTTTGGGGAGAGGGATATTCTTGCTATTTTCCTATAACTGATTTCTAGTTTAACTTTCATTGTGGTCTAAGAGCAGACATTGTATGATTTCTATTCTTTTAAATTCACTGGACTTCATTTTATGGCCCAGAATGTGGTTTATCTTGGTGAAGGTTCCTGTGATCTTGAGAACCCTATATATTCTGCTGCCACTGAATAAATTAGACTTAGGTATCCATAATATTCAGTTGATTAATGGTATTGTTGAGTTCAACTATGTCCTTATAGATTGTATGCTTGTTGGATCTGTCTATTTATGATAGTGGGGTGTTGAAGTATCCAACTCTAAAAGTGGACTTATCTATTTCTTCTTGAAGTTCTGCCAGTTTTTGTTTCATGTATTTTGACATTCTCTTGTTAGGCCCACACACATTAAGGATTGTTATGTCTTCTTGACCCCTTTTTTCATTATGGAATGCCTCTGTTTATCCCTGATAATTTTTCTTTCTATGAAGTCTGCTCTGTCTGAAATTAATATAGTTACTCCCACTTTCTTTTGATTCATATTAACATAGTATTTCTTCCTCCACTCATTTTATTTTAATATATGTAAATTAAAAATATATACACATATATATATATACCATATATACATACATATATGTATGTATTTTATATATATGTATATATATATTTCAAGTGGGTTTCCTATCTGAGTGTGGTAGTGCATGCCTGTAATCCCAGTGACCTGGAGGCAGGAAGATTACAAATTTGAGGCTAACCTCATAAGTTTAAGGGAGACCCTGTCTCAAAATTTAAAAAGGATTGGGAACATAGCTCAGTGGTAAAGCACCCCTGGGTGCCATCCCCAGTACTGAAATAAATAAATAAATAAAGTGGGTCTATTGTAGACAACATAGGTTTGGGTCTTACTTTTTGATCCATTCTGACAGTCCATGCCTTTTAAATGGTGTATATAGACCATTGACATTAATAGTGATCTTTGATAAGTTAGATTGATATCTATCATATTTGCTATTATTTTCTGTATTGCCCTTGTTGTTTCTGTTTTTTGTCTTACATTCCTTTTCTACATTTTTGTGGTTTAATTGAGCTTTTTATTATTCTATTTTCTCTCCTATCTTTATTAATGTTACCATTTTTTTAATCTTCAAATTCTAAAATGATTGCCCTTGAGTTTGCTAGTGAAAAACCAGCTTCTACCTCAGAGCAAAGCCTGTTCAAGGAAGGGGGCATGACCCTTGTCTTTGGAAAGACCCAAGAGCACTCCTAGGCACATACTTACCCTGCTGAGTTGTTTGTCTGCAAATAGCAGGAGAGATCTGTGGAGCCAGGTGTCCCTGACTCAGTCAGGCTAGGTGAGGACCCATAGCAACCCCCTCAACCACCAATCAGCATGAGACAGGAAAATACCTGGGATACCAGATGACCCTCCCAGAAATATATGGTGGTTGATAACATGTTGGGAAACCATGTAGTTCAGCACGTACTCCCCTTGTGGCTTAAACCATGATAACGTGTTGGGAAACCATGTAGTTCAGCACGTACTCCCCTTGTGGCTTAAACCATGATAACGTGTTGGGAAACCATGTAGTTCAGCACGTACTCCCCTTGTGGCTTAAACCAATCAGTTCAAATGAATCCCCCTCTTGTACTAACCAAACACCCTTACCCAACTTGTTCCCTCCAGTGAATGTGCTAATCATGTTTTAGAGTTGTTTTATGATTTTCCCGTGGTGTGTGATGATTTGCTAAGAGATGCTATGATGTATGTAAGTCCCTGCCTTCCCCAAAGAGTGTATAAAACTGCTGCAAACCCTGGGCTCGAGGCCTCTCAGCATCACCAGTTGCTGTGTGCCTGGAGGACCGAGCTAGCTCGCAATAAACACCTCTTTGCTGCTTACATCAATCTTGGTCTCTGGTGGTCTTTTGGGGGTCCTGAACTTGAGCTTAACACTAGACACAATTATAACTAATCCACATCTACTTCCAAACAATATTATACTGCTTCACAAAATAATCCTAATTCCTCCCACCTGTCCTTTGTATCATTGCTGTCGTTAATTTTACTTGTATTTAATTATGTGGGTAGTTAGGTTATTATGCATATGTTTGCTTACAACAATGGTAAGGTATGGGGGGCACATTCTATGGTTCTATGATTGGGTTTTAGTCTTTTGGTGAGTCTGTGTTCCCAGACTGTGGACTTCACTAGCACTTTGCAGTCCCCCTTACCCTGTAGATGGGACGTTGTTTTAGTCAGCTTTTCAAGGCTATGACCAAAAGAACTGACAAGAACAAGTTCAGAGTAGGGCAAGTTTATATGGACCTCACAGTTTCCGAGGTCTCAGTCCATTGATGGCTGACTTCATTGCTCTGGGCCCTAGATGAGGCAGCACATCAAGGCAGAAAGGCTTGAAGGGGGAGAAAAGCAGCTCAGGACATAGCACCAGGAAGCAGAGAGTGCTTTTACTCCCCAGGGAAAATATATCAATCCCAAAGGTACACCCCCAGTGACCCAGCTCCTCCAGCCACACCCTACCTGCCTATGATTACCACCTAGTTAGAGCATTCAATTGGAGTAAGGTACTGATTAGATTAAGGTTCTCATAACCCAATTATTTCACCTCTAACATTCCTTGCATTGTCTCACACATGAGCTTTTGGGGGATACCTGACATCTAAACTATAACAGATAGAATATTTAGAGGGGGCTAGAGTTGGGTATTTTCCTTCCCCCAGGTTGCTTAAGTTCTGATAAAACCTCAGCAGATTAGGTTCTGATAAAATAGTTTCTTCTGAAGGCAGGGCCTTCTTAAGGAGAATGGAATTCTGTAATACTTTTCCCTGCCCCTGCCAGAAGCATGAGGGGGTTTTCCTTTGATATTCATTGTGAAGATTGACAGAGCTTTTAGAGGTAAAACACCATGCAAAAATGTGGGTGTTTTCTTAGGACTGGGTTCTCCTAGAGATTTTAACTCTCAGATTTGTCCACACTGAGCTTCCAGCAATTTGTCAACTATTGTTTAAGTTTTCCTACCCTGGCACCAGCTTCTACAGTGGTTTCTACTCTGGTAAATTGGAATTTTCTGTGTTTTCCTGTCCTTCCAAGTTTTAGGACAGTGGTTCCTATGACCTCACTTCTTTGATGAATCTAAGAAGAGTTGTTAATTTTTCAGTTTGTTTAAAATTTTACTCATTGTTAGGACAAAATGAAGAATCTAAGTTCCCTACTTAGGATGAATTGGAAACCCAAACTCTTGCATTTTTAAATTTTTTATTAGTTTTTAATTATGGAAACTTATTTCTACAAGTCCAAATCCTCTAAATAATGGATTGAACTTCATCAAAACTTGAAGTGGTATTTTCATGCCACATATTAATTTATTCAACAGATGTTTGTGAAACCCCTGTGTTAGGCTCATGCTGGGCAGATAGTATTGAGCACAGCAGGCAGAACCCTTATCCCCATGAAACTATATTGGACATCTCTTGATACTCTTTGTATTTCCCCTCCCTCCTTATCTGCCAGACTGCTGTTTTTCCCTTCTCTTCTTCAGGGACTCCCCATGAAGGAGATTTCAAAATTGATCTTGAGTGGTTAAGGAAAAAGACAACTACCTATGATTCTTCTTTCTAATTTTTCTGTATTCATTTTATATATAATAGCTCTGAGTTTTCACATGCAAAAAAATAGGGGAAAGTTTTAACAATGACAAAAATGACAACTATCTCAGGATTTTGAGGAGTATATTCCACAGGACAAATATACATTAATCTTAAATCTCTAACCAGAAACAGTGGGTCTCTATTTACATTTTATTTATTAATTTATGTTATTTATTTTGCCTGACTAGAAATATTTCTTTTTTTCATTGATTCATTTTTATGATGACAAATAATTTTCAAGTTTATTTTCTATTTTTATTTGTTTATATACAAGGCCAAACCACAAACAGGTATGGCCAAGACATGTTATGTTACATTTACACACTCCTGCTGGATCTTCCTCTGGTTCACTGACCAGGTTAGCTGGGAGGGGAGGATGTTCTTAGATGGCACCATCTAATTTTTTTGGGGGGGGTACAGGGGATTGAACTCAGGGGTACTCGACCACTGAGCCATATCCCCAGCCCTATTTTGTATTTTATTTAGAGACAGAGTCTCACTGAGTTACTTAGCGCCTCGCTAAATTTCTGGGTCTGGATTTGAATTCACCATCCTCCTGCCTCTGCCTCCTGAGCCACTGGGATTATAGGCGTGGGCCACTGTGCCCGGCAGGTGGCACCCTCTTGATGCCCTGGGTCAGGAAGGGAAGGGCAAGGATGGGATGGGCCGTCCTACCTGTCTGCATTCACACTTATCTGGGACCAGGATGGTGGGATGCCCCAAGTCATGTCTCCGCACTCTGGCCCTCTGGATTGATGGTTAGCAGTGAGTGAGGATCAGTCCACCTTAGCAGGAGGTGGAAGAAGCCACCCATCCCTCTTGCCACCTTGATCTCTGGTTACTGGGCCCTGTTTTCTTCCTCATGTGCCTAGGTGCCCTTTGGGACAGTCAGCTCATGGTTTTATGTTGATTTGCTGTATCAAGAACTTCTGTTGTTTTTAGAGTAAGGAAGAGTTACCTTCGATTCAAAGTTTCTGGCCTTGGTGATATTTTTTCTTGTCTGTACCTGCTGCAATATCCATTCTTGGCCTTTGAATCTTCAGGTTCTTTTGCTAATGATCAGTTGTATTATCATAATTATATCCCTCAATGCTTGACAACTCCTGTAAGAGGTAAGACAATCCTTATTAACCAGTTTTCATTGGTCAAGAAACTCTTCCAGTTCATTTGCATCTAGCTGATATTTCAGATCAACTTCACATAGATTGATTTATCCTCAGAAAATCAAATGACCAAAAGGGATTTTGGAAGTCTAGTCTAACTCCCCATCCATCTCAGCCATTCTGCTATTATATAATTTTTGATATATGGGCAGATTGTTTACTTTTCAAATGTTTACAGGGAAGATTCTAGCCTGCAGAGTAGCCCAACAAATTATGCAGAGGAAATAGAAATGATAAAAAGATTAAAAATGGAAGTGAGGAAAGGAGAATAATTTGTGGAGACAGCTCTTGCCTTCAGAATTCGAGTCTCGAATGTGTGTCTTATCTTGACACATTTACAGCCTACTCCTTAGATGGCTGTGTAATTGCTGGTTCAGGCTTTCTGTGACTACCTCTAATTACTGATAATTCGATCTTATTTTAAAGAGTTGGTATACCTTTTATAGCCTATATTTAGGACCACCTCTGAACCATTAAGTCAGATAAACAGTCATAAACTAGATAATAGGAACTTTGCTAGTCATCATGGAAGACAGCAGCTCAGAATGAGGCAGGTCAGAGCCAGATCTGCTTACCAGCTTTCCAAGAATGGGTATTAAGGAATGCCTGGAATCCTCCGGAAGGAAGCATGCAGGAAAGAAATGTGGGAGTGAGCTGAGAGAACCAGTAGCAGAAATGTGAGAAAAAAATCTCTGTTCCCAACTTTTTTTGTGATAATTTTACCTTAAAAACAAACAAAAAACGAAGGCATACATGTAATAAGAATGGCCAGCAGAGGGCCCTCAGAGCATTGTTTAGTATTCATGTGGTGTCTGAGTTTTTACCCCCCTTGGTGGTGCTGAGGATGGCACCCAGGGCCTGGAGCATGCTGGGCAGGTGCTGTACCACTCAGCCACATTCCCAGCCCTTGAATTTATTTTTTTTAGGGGGGGAAAAAAAACCCAGCCTTTTCATCTTATTGGAAAATAGTTGCTCAAAGCATATCACAAGTATTGAGTTATAAACCCTATTTCGTGCAGAATAAGGCATTTCAGCAAAAGCCAATAGGTGGCAAATCCTCAAGAGGAAGAAGCCCTGCACTGGTACATTGGTACTTCCCACAAAGGGAAACACCAGGATTCTTGTTCCTGTTTTTGGGAAAAGAGGATGAGTGGTGGTTGGTGTGTGTGTATGTGTGTGTGTGTGTGTGTGTGTGTGTGTGTGTGTTGTTAAACACACTGAATGCCCTTTTCCAATAGTTATGAATAGTTGCTAAATCAATATGCATCAAAATCAGTGGGTCAATCTCTTGAAGGTCACCTGTGAATGCTATGGCTATCTTAGCCCTGTGGGAGGGAGAGAGGAATTCCAGGTTCCTAAATTCCCCTTCAATTCTAGCAATCTGTGATTTCAGAGTTCGGCCTTGATCTGAAGTCTAACTTTCCTTCAGTAAGACTTCCAATACGTTATCAACTGGAAACAGATGGAGACAGGCTTGGCATGTGGAATAAGTTTGGATTACATTTTGGGGAAAGACTTTTGTGTGTGTGTGTGTGGTACCGGGGATCAAAAACCCAGGGTCTCATGCCTGCTCAATCAGTGCTCTACCACTGATCTACATCCCCAGCTTAGAAATGTTGAAGGATGTCAATAACATTTGAGTATGTCTACTGGGATGCAAAGAATATAATATTATAAAAATCACCTTCTTTTTCTTCATTATAAACCTGAATTTGATGTTAACATCTTTTTCTTTATTTCTGGAGTCCACAAACTTAGGGTTTATGAACAACTCTAGAGAAAAATGATTTGTAATGTAAACTCATTGAGCTTACATCTTGGGAGCAAATTTTTACCACTTACACATTAGAGCACTAATCTCTAGGGTATGTAAAGAACTCTTGAATAGTTGAATAAACAGTTTCTAGACTAATTAGCCCTTTAAACCTTCTCCTCTTGTTTCCTCTGTCATTGTCATGATTGGATAGAACTCTGACACTGCTATGTTTTATGGATGTGTGATGTGTTGGAAAGACAGCCAGTCCCTTAGCGCTCATTTGGTTATGAACATTTGTGGCTTCTATTGTATCCTTGAATCCTTTGTTTGGAAAACTGACCATCCCCAACTCCATATAATTCCAGCAGGCTCCCAGTCACCTGCCTTCCCAAAGTGGAGAAGTGCACCATTGTGGCCACCAGATCCTTTTTGGAGGATTAATTTTCGTACTTGGGGGGACATGAAATATGATCTTTTATTTCTGTTCCTGCTCAATTGGAAGGACACATACCTTTGCCTGCTAAGGTGATCATGCCTATCTACTTTGTCTAATACTAATACGGTCACTCCAGCTTTCTTTTAGTGTTGACATTGTGTATCTGGTTCTGTCCTTTTATTTCCAACCTATTTGCATCTTTTTACTTACAGTGTGTTTCTTGTAGATAGCATTCAGCTGCTTCTCTCTGATCCTATCTCCAATCTGACAGTCTCTACATTTAAATTGTGTTGTTGACTACTCACATTAAATGTGATTATTGTTGTAATTGGGTTTACATCTGCCACCTTACAGTTTATTTTTTTTGCATCTGTCATTTTTACCACTCTTTTCCTCTGTTTCTGCTTTATTTGGAGGTGGGGTGGGTTTAGTGATTTGATTTTATTTCCTCCTATTGGCTTATTCGTTATTAGTATTACTTTTTTTTTTCTCTTAGTGATGGTTATACAGTACATGGAACACTTCTTTGATTTATCTGCCTTGCGTTTGGTATCTCTGAGTGAGTCAATAAGAATCCAACATTTTCCTGAAAACCATTATTTTGTCATCAGGTTAGCAGTAATTCACCCTTACATTTTTGAAGTGACAGTTTGTCACATAAACATATCCAACTAAACCAAACTAATGTAGCCCCAACCTAATATCCTGTTAGCCCAATTCTCAGAATGCTGATGCTTTCCCCACCCTACTTGGCAAGGAGGGAAGTATAACAGAAAGGAAACCAGGGGAAATATGACATCCTTTACAAAGGAAAGTTACTTTTTAAGAATTAGACTTTTAAAAAGTGCAGTGTTATGGGCTGGAGTTGTGGCTCAGTGGTAGAGCACTTGCCTGGCATGAGTGAGGCTCTGGGTTGATTCTCAGCACTGCATATAAATAAAAGAATAAAATAAAGGTCTATCAACATCTAAAAAATATATTTTTTTTAAAAAAAGAGTAGTGTTAGATCACAGCAAAGCTGAATGGTAGGTATAGAGATTTCCTAAAGAGCCTCCGCCCATACACATGAACAACCTCCTCCATTATCAACGTCCTCACCAGAGCAACACATTAATGACAACAGATGAACCCACATCATCACCCAAAGCCTTTAGTTTACTTTAGGATTTGCCATTGGTGTCATACTTTCTATGGGTTTTCCACAAATGTATAATGATATTTATTCACCATTTTGGTACTTCATGAAGAAGTTTCACTAACGGAAAAATCTTCTATGTTTATTCATCCCTTTCTCCTTCCCAGTCCCTGGTGACCACTTACCTTTTTTATTGTCTCCTTAATTTTGCCTTAAAGGTACTTTTTCACATTTTACAAAAACACATAACTAAGTAGAAATAAGCTCTAGGTCCTCCATCCAAACCTCTCAGGCCTTAATTTGGCCTGGCTTTGCTAGCACCTGTATCTGAGTCTGAGAACTTTTCGTGGCAGGTAGATGTGGGAACTTATGGCATTTGAGAAATGTCAGATAATTCATTTGTCTTGCCTGTGCTTCAGCATCATCAATCAGTGGCTGACTGGAGGTGGTGTGTCACCCCAGCTCACTTGCCCTCAGCTGAGTAACACAAGACACAGAATTCCCTAACAGGATTCGGCTCCTGTTTCACAGAGTAGCAACTTTCTTTTTATAGTAATTTAAAAAAATATCTTTATTTTGTTTATTTATTTTTAGGTGGTGCTGAGGACCCAACCAGAATCTCACACATGCTAGGCAAGCGCTCTATTGCAGAGCTGCAACCCCAGCCCCAATTATTTTAATTAAGAACTTAAAGTCAAAAATTGAAAAAAAAAATCATGTGCCATTTATTTTAAATATCACTGGATGCTCAAACAGTTTTAGGCTTTTCAAACATGAAAGGTAATTTTAAACTATCTCATTGTCTTGTAATATGTCCCAAGTAATTAGAAACATGATTACAACCACATTCCTAGTAGATGAAAAAGTGAGGACCATAAAATTGTGACACCTTTTAAAAGTTCATAGACTCAAAAGATAACTGCTACCCTTTAAAAAAGGGGAGAAAATGAATCTTGGACATAGGATAGAGATTCATAATTAATTCATACTGACTTATTCATTATTCATGCACATTGAAAATTCTTTTAAGATCTTGTTCATTTATTATCTATCTAAAAAGAAAGGAGAAAATTGGTCTATATTGCCTTCTGTGTTAATTTCTGTCTGGAATTTTCAGTGGTAAATGCACAAATTCAAGTCTGTTTTCCAGTGAGAGCAAGTCTGGCTATTCAGCGTGGAGGAGGGGGGGAATCCTGGGCGCCACCAGTGTGGGTCTTGTGTCCTTCCACAACTTGTCTTTCTGAGATTGTCAGATGCAACATGATGCTCAGGCCAGGTGGGTAAAACCCACCTGTGAGACTGACTTTACAGGGATAGTTTCTGCAGCCACCCAGAGTAGCAATTTTCTTGATTGTGTCCTCAATCGGCTGCTTTCCCTAAATGCCTTCTCCATTCCCCTTCTGGTGATTCCTGGGATCATCTCCTAACCAACTGCAGCATTCAGTCCTTGTCTGCTCCTGGGGGTGCTGTAACAAAAACTCAAGGAAATGAATTGCAAGAGCACTTCCCACGACAAAGGACTGTGCAAATGAGAAGTCGTGAAGCTTAAGCTCCATGAACTTCATGGTTGGCCACTCCAGGAGAGAGCTTGCAACCTGTTTTGCAGTGACCTCTGGGGGCTGCAGCCCAGCAATTATGGCAACAAGACCTATTTTAGTAGAGAAGGCCTGAAATAGCTGTACTCAGATCTGTTTGACTTCTGCAGGTTATGAAGAATATTTGAAAAATTTCCAAAATCTCTGAAGAGAGGATGGGAGAGAGCTGAGAATTGAGAGGCATGGAGACTCAGTACAGTATGCAGGACGGACAGCCTACCCCAGAGGCTCCAGAAAGAATATTATTGATTCTTGGAGATGAGCAGCACCTCGCTGACTGAGGTGGTGCCCAAGTCAGGAGGAGAAAACCACTGAGCTTCCTCCTTAGCAGTCACTCTCCTAGGCCAATGCCAAGAGTATGGTAGGAAATGACACTAGCTAGGAAGATTGAGGTGGATTCTCAGGAGATGGCAGCCAGTATTCAAGGCCTCAAGATGGGAATGAAGGACCTCACTAAAATGAGATATTCTCCACATCCCACCAGCAAGGGGTATTAGCAAGACCTGTACATCTTCCCCCAAACCTGGATCCTGACTGGGGAGAGAAAAACAAGAGTGGGAAAGAATCTTAACAGATTGTGTTTTTTTCCTGGGGTGACTAAAGTACCTTAAATAAGTAAGGGGACAGTTTTGACTAGTAATGGATATGGGAGTTTCAAAGCTAGGATTGCAAAGAATATTCTAAGATAGTATACCCTGAGACATCTTCCTTATACTTAGTAACCCCTATACTTATCATTGAGCATTTGTCTTTGCATATGAGTCTTTTTTTAAACATCAAACCATTTTATGCATATATATTATATATATGTATACATTATATGTATACATACACATATATATACACACACATATATATACACATATATCTGTATATATGTGTGTATATATATGTGTGTGTGTGTGTATTTTAGTTGTAGATGGACACATACCTTTGTTTTATTTTTATGTGGTTCTGAGGAATGAATCTGGTGCCTCATGCGTGCCAGGCTCGTGCTCTATACTGAGCTACAGCCCCAGCGCCCACATGAGTGTTTTTAGCTCTGTTGGATCAATTCTGAGAAATGGCTTGCAAAAATTATTGATTTAAAAATATATATTTTAGGGCCTGGGGATGTGGCTCAGGTGGTAGCACGCTCGCCTGGCATGCGTGCGGCCCGGGTTCGATCCTCAGCACCACATACCAACAAAGATGTTGTGTCCGCTGAAAACTAAAAAATAAATATTAAAAAAATTTCTCTCTCTCTCTCTAAAAAAAAAAAAATAAAATAAAAAAAATATATATTTTAATAAAAACACCTTCAGCCACACGACCAGCATGCTAGCTTCATATTAGAGGTTAGAAACATAGAAACTAACTAGTGAGTTCAAATTAAAGACACATGACTCTCAAATTACCTTTTTTTTGCCCAGCTCAGAGACGGCTTCTCCCAGCTCCCGCCTCTAGCCACCTGATGCAGTAGCGAGGTTTACACAAGAGACCAGCAAGAGAGAGAGAGAGAAACAAGCCAGGGAGTGAGCTTTTATTGGGGAACAAAAAATTCAGGGAAAAATTCAATCCAATGAAGGTCGAGGGGGGCATCATTCCAAGGTCAGGGTCAGTGATTGGTTTTCAGGTCAGTGGTCAGTCATACCCCCACACGGACAAGCCCTGGCACCTGGGGAAGGCTGGGGAAGCCTCTGACACAGCTTGTCTGAACGCCTCACACCCAGTCAGGGAGGTAGCTCAAATCACGTGCAAGAACGGCTTCCCACAACACCTATTTAATTTCATTATTAGGTCTAAAAGTTGTTCAATTGAGTCTTTGGGTAGCTTAAATATATAATAACTTCATCTATAGATCTTTTCTTTTTCTTTTTGGTACTGGAAATTGAACCCAGAGGCACTTTACCACTGAGCTTCACCCTTAGCCGCCCCCACCCTTTTTTTGAGACTGGGTCTCACTAAGTTGTTGAGGCTAACCTTGAACTTGAAATCCTCCTGCCTCAACCTCCTGAGTTGCTCAGGTTGCAGGCGTGTGCCACCATGCCCAGCTTTATCTGTGAGTCTTGATAATTTTTTTTTCATGTTTCCTTTACTATGTATTTCTGGCTATTATTTTATATCTTCTTGTACTGACTAGACTTCTAGAAACACATACCCCCCCCCCCCCACACACTGTATTAGGGTTCTCTAGAGGAACAGAACCAACAGGAAGTATGATTATAAAAAGGGTATTTATTAGATTGGCTTATGCAACCAGAAGTGAGATAGTCCACAATGAGTGCAGGCTGGAGAGCTGGAGGAACCAGTATTTGCACAGTCCAAGATACTGAAGCCTCAGAATAGGAGGGATCAATGGAGATTTAAGGCTTCTGGAAACTCCCTGGAGAATCACTGGCAGAGTCCACTTTGGAAGAGTGAAGGAGCGAGAGTCTGATATCCTCAGGTGATCACAACAGCAATCAAGAACCTGTTCAGGAAGAATCAAGCTTGCATCTGCTGCAGTTTCCTAGTTCTTTCAACTTTTCTTCCATCCAAGCTTCCAACCTATTGGATGGTGCTGCCCACGCTGAGGGCGGGTCTCCACTTCAATTTGCTATTCCACATACCAATCATTCCTAGAGGCGCCCTCATTGACACACCCAGAGGCCTCTTAATCTTCAGCATCTCTTAATCCAATCAAGTTGACAATTCAAATTAGTCATCACACACATACACACACAAATTCTTAGTTTTATTCCTGATTTCAATAGGAATAATACTATATATTATTTTAAGCAGTATTAACTAGTATATCATGTGTATTAAGTAATAAGTCATCTGATGTGTTATTATCTGTTAAGGCACTTTTCTAAGCATTTCATGTGTGTTATTTTATTTCATCGTCATGACACACCATGACAGGCTCTGTCCTTATCCCCATTTTACAATGAAGACACTGGCCAGACAGTTTAATTTACCTGGGACGGGAAGTGCAGAGGATATAACCTCTGACTCTCTGGCCTGGTGGTCCTTGCTTCTAGCTGAGTGTGCCAGTAAATGTTTGTTTTAGCTTTGTGTAGCTGTGATCAAAAGACCTGACAAGAATAACTTAGAGGAGGAAAAAATTATTTTGGCTCATTTTCCAAGGTTCAGTCCATGGTTGGCAAACTTCATTGCTCGGGACCAAGGGGGAGGCAGAACATCATGGCAGAAGGGTGTGGTGGAGGAAAGCATCTCAGGACATCACATCCAGGAAGCAGAGAGGGAACTTTGCTTACTAGGGACAAAATATGAACCCTAAAGTCATGCCCCTAGTGTCCTATTTTCTCCAGTCATACCCTATCTGCCTACAGTCACCACACAGTTAATAAATATAAGTAGAATTAATAGTTCGTATACTTATAATTCATATAAGTAGAATTAATCCACTGATTAGGTTGCAATTCTCATAATCCAAAAATTTCACCTCTGAACCTTCTGGTATTATCTCACACATGAACTTTTGGGGGACAACGTATTCTAAACCATGATGATGTCACATCCAACTTTCTGGAAAAAACCCTAATCCATAACATTTGCTAACTTTTTTTAAAAAAGAGAGAGAGAGATTGAGAGAGAGAGAGATTGAGAGAGAATTTTTTAAACATTTATTTTTCAGTTTTCGGTGGACACAACATCTTCATTTTTTAAAAAAAATTTTATGTGGTGCTAAGGATCGAACCCAGCATGCCAGGTGAGCGCGTTATCACTTGAGCCACTGTTATGTTCGAATTTGGGACCCCCAAAAGACCACCAGAGACCAAGATCGATGTAAACAGCAAACAGGTGTTTATTGCGAGCTAGCTCAGTCCTCGCGCGCGCGCACGCACACACAGCAACTGGTGACACTGAGAGGCCCTGAGCCCAGGGTTTGCAGCAGTTTTATACACTCTTTGGAGAAGGCAGGGACCTCACATACTTCATAGCATCTCTTAGCAAATCATCACACACCACGGGAAAATCAAATAACAACTCTAAAACATGATTAGCACATTCACTGGTGGGAACAAGTTGGGTAAGGGTGATTGGTCAGTACAAAAGGGGTATTCATTTGAACTGATTGGCTTAAGCCAAAGGGGTGTTTGTGCTGAACTGCATGATTTCTCAACACCATAAACTACTGGGAGGGTCATCTGGCATCCCAGGTATTTTTCCTGTCTCATGCTGATTGGTGGCTGCTAGGGGGTTGCTATGGATCCTCACCTAGCCTGACTGAGTCAGGGACACCTGGCACAGCAGATCTCTCCTGTTATTTGTAGATAAACAACTTAGCAGGGTGGGAATGTGCCTAGGAGTGCTCTGTGGGTCTTTCCAAGGACAAAGGTGATGTCCCTTCCTTGGACAGGCTTTGCTCTGAGGTAGAGGCTGTTTTTTCACCACATCCCCAGCCCAACATTTGCTAATTTTTGTGGTGTAAATACTACCACTACAGCTGACATGGCATCACTGAACATGAATTGGGAAGAGATCCTCACAATTCTTCAAGTCTGGGGCTGACTACTCCAGCCAGTTCCAGTATACCGCAGCCTCTGGTGTTCCACCCCATCGCAAACAGGTGGTTACTGCTTAAGGCATTGTCTGGTTTTAAGAAAGAGAAATCAACTAAAGATGGCCTGAGTAGAATGTGGAATGTACTATAGAGATACAGTCCTGGAAGGAAGAACAGAAAACTGCGGGGTTTGATAGGGACTGGGAATGAGGAGCAGACATGCTGTTCAAAGTTCTCTACTGATGTTAAGTGTTCTCCCTATCTCCAATATCCATTGCTCATGAGTGCACTCTCTAAGGTTCCCGCCAACAGCAGAGATGGAGGCCCCTTCTGATTGGCTCAGGGGGCCCCAGGTCAGCCTCAGGGTAGCCATCCATGGCCATGTGGCTTCAGAGAGTCTGTTTGCCTTTGTTCATGTTCACTTTGGAGATGCCAGTCTAGACTTCTAGCCCCTTCTATCTCTAAAACCCTGTTACACTTCCAACCCATTGTTGTGCTATTGCCCTCTAGGGTCCTCCAGTCTGGGCCCTGATCTCCTTTATGATGACATCCCTGTTCATCTTTCTACTTTGATTTAGATATACTGTGTCCCCTACCATATGATCTCTTCTGTGCACATTTCTACCATGATGCCACCCACCATGTCATGATAAATACAACCAATAAGAGTGTAAGTTATAGGTTATGGATTAGTAAAAAGTATAGATTATAGATATAAGATTTTGATAAGTGAAATAAGATAATTATAAAGCAAGGCTGTCATAGACAGGCCTAAGGCTCCATTTTGCTGCCTTCTATAAAAAAACTGTTTCTGAGGAACTTAAATGAAAGCTATTTTCTTATAATATATTGTTTTCTGTACTTTGTGCCCCACAAAAATGTACTCAGCCCAGGATATAGTGGTCTTGGTGACCCAAGACTTTGAATTAGATTCTTGCCCCTGCTAACTACCTGCTTGAACTCAGGATACAGTTGTCTAACACCCACTCAAACCCAAGATGTGATTGTGAGTTGCCATACTAATTGCTGTCTTAGCTTTTATGATTGGCCTGTTTGTATGATGCTAAGGAAATCCACTGAGATGTGGTTTTCATCTTCAAGTTCCCAGGATACAGGCCATGAAATTGCTGTTCTCCCACAGAGCTTCAGTCTCTATGGATAGGTGACAGTCCCTGGCCAGGTAAGTAAAGCTCTCATTGATTTGAATTTGGACTTTGAGTGTTTTCTGAAGCGGCTCCCCATAACATCATGATGTAGCAACGGGAGCTCTTAACAGAAACTGAATCAATGGGGGTTCCTCTTGGACTTTCAGCCTCCAAAATTGTTATCTAAATAAATCTTAATTTAAAAATTTTTAAAAAAATTTTTTAGTTGTAGTTGGACACAATAGCTTTATTTATTTTTATGTGGTGCTGAGGATTGAACCCAGTGCCTCACACGTACGAGGCGGGCGCTCTGCCACTGAGCTACAGCCCCAGACCATTAATTTTTTTTTTTTTTTGGTACTGGGGATTGAACTCAGGGTCACTCGACCACTGGCCACATCTTCAACCCTATTTTGTATTTTATTTAGAGATAGGGTCTCACTGAGTTGCTTAGGGCCTCACTAAGTTGCTGGGGCTAGCTTTGAACTCGTGATCCTCCTGCCTCAGCCTCTTGAGCCGCCAGGATTACAGGTGTGCTTCACTATGCCCAGCTAAATAAATCTCTTTTTAAAATAAAGTACCTAGCCTACAAGTTATAGCTGTAGAAAAGACCTTAGTACATTTTTCTTTGCTCACTCTACCTTTTATAGCTGTGCTAGTCAGTTTCCCATCAGTGTGACAAAATGTCTGAGAAAAATAACTTAAAGGAGGAAAGATTCATTTTGATTGATAGTTTCAGAGGTTTCAGTCCATGACTGAATGGCTCTATTGTTTCTGGGCCTATGGTGAGGCAGTCCATCATGGTGGATGCACTGGTGATTTTATGGTTTGGCTCTGGAATTTCCCCCAAAGTCTCATGTTGAAGACATGGTCCCCAATACAACAAGGTTGGAGGTGGGCCTTTCAGGCAATGATTGGATCATGAGGATTTATCAGTGGATTAGTCTGTTTGATGGATTCGTTGACAGCTGAATGAACTACTGGGAAGTGGGACACAGTTGGAGGAAGTAGGTCACTGGGGGAGTGCCCTGGAGGATTATCTTCTCCCCAGTCCCACCCCATTACCTGTTTCCTGGGGGTCATGAGCTGAGAACCTCCACCATACCCTTCTGACTGGATATTCTGCCTCACCTCAGGCGCCAAGAAATAGAACCAGCTGACCATGGATTCCAATCTCTGAAACTGTGAGATGAAATGAATCTTTACTCCCCTAAGCTGTTCTTGTTAAGTATTTTGGTCATAGCAAAAAAAAGGTGACTAACACCTGGCATGGTGGTGTACACCTATAATCCTAGCAACCTGGGAGGCTGAGGTAAGAGGATCACAAGTTCAAAGCCAGCCTTACCAAAAGCAAGGCACTAAGCAACTCAGGGAGACCCTGCCTCTAAATAAAATACAAAATAGGGCTGGGGATGTGCTCAGTGGTCAAGAGCCTCTGAGTTAAATCAAAGGTAAACCCCCTACCCCTCACCACCCCCAAAAAAGCTGACACAAAGATCAAGTCTTCAACACATAAGCTTCTGGGGTACATTTCAGACCCAGACATAACACTAGATTTCTTGTTGACCCTTGGACCTTATAAGCACATTCTCACCTCAAGGCCCTTGAATATAGTCTTATAGAATATGGAAAGCTGTCCCATAGGCTTTCTCAGGGTGTATACCCTCTTTTCATTCAGGGCTCTTCCTCAGAGAGTCCCTCCCTGAGTGTCCCGCCTCAGCAATCTACTCCATCAGTGCCTGTTTTCTTTCCTGTTTTATTTTCTTCCAAGTGCTTCAACTTGCATGGAATTATATACTAGATTATCTGCTGATGGCCTCCCTATGGGAATGTAACCAATGGGTACAGGAGCTTTTCTTGTTCAAGACTGTAATCTTAGCATCTGGAACAGTGCTTGGTGTGTAGAAGCTACTGTAAACTCATTCTCTGAATGAGTGATTCAATGCATAAATGAATGAATTGCAGACATATTAGGAAGTTTTATGACTAAAAACAAACCTTGACCATTAACTTAGTTTTCTGTATTTAAACAAAATAGTATTTCTTTAAAAATGAGATGTAATTCAGATTTTTAATGGTCCATCTTCCCTAAACTACCTCTTAGTGTGCTTTCTCCCAAGCCCTCTGGCAGTATTCTAAACCAGTGTGGTTTTACAGTAATCCATAGAAATGGGCTTCCTTTGTTCATTCAAGGCAGGAAGTAGTTGATGATAATTATAATTTGATGACAGTATGCTTCCATGGTAAGAAAGGGAGTGGCACAAAGAGCTGGCATTCTGTTTTCTGTTTTTAAAGGCTCTGTGCAAGCCACAAACATTATGTGTTTGCTTACAAGGCTGTTTCATGGATGATCTCTGAAAAAGTCATCTAAACCCCAGGACAGTAACTCAAAATGAAGTAACGAAATAAAGGGATGAGGAAATAGTCCTCGCCTGAAAAAAGAAAAAAAAAAAGAAAAGAAATAATTGAGAGAAGCATATTGTGGCCTCAGTTGCGGGGGGCAGGGGGGGCGGGGAGGGGGTTGTTATATTTCTCTTTCTCATGAAAAATTCAGAGCAAGAAGGAAAATGTTGTTTTCACAAAATAAGTATCCATTTGTTCATAGACAAGCCCTTTTTCTTTCCAAAGCTGGAGAGATTTTTAGCTGAAGAAAATTGACAACTGTGCCTCCAGGCTGAATTTTATAGTTTTCACCAGCAACATCTGTGTTATGATGGCTGTATGTTGCCCTGAACAAATTCAAGATTAACTATAGGCTGGGTGTTCTCAGATAATACCAGAAAAATGAACATCCCTTTTCTGTGGGGGCTCTAGACCTCATGCCCTTAACTGGAAAAAATTACCTCAGAAGTTGTTGCTTTTAGATAGACGTTGCTATATTCTGGTGAAATAAAATATTTATGCTGCTGGAGCTGTGATTTCCAATCTTAGACAAGCTTAGAATTTTCTTCCTTTCTTCCTTTGCTGGGGATTGAACCCAGGGCACTTATCACTGAGCTGCACCCAAGCCCTTTTGATTTTTTAAAATTTGACAGGAGTTCTCATTAAGTTGCTTAGGTTCTCACTAAGTTGTTGAGGCTGGCTTTGAACATGCAGTCCTCCTGCCACAGCCTCCCAAGTGCTATGATGATTGGCGTGCACCATCAGTGCCTGGGCCAAGCTTGGGTTTTCAACATTACATCCATTTGGAAGCTTAAACACAAACAAACAAACATTCTAGAGCCAGAGCTCTCTACCACTCCCAACCCCTAATCAAAAGGCAGGCCCAGAAATCTTGACTATTTTTACTTTTTTGATCACTTTACAGGTAATTTTAACTGAGGCCAGCATTGAACACTGCTGTCCTCTGGCCCTTGCCACAGTGTTTCTCTGAATTCCATCCTGGATGGTGCTTTCTGGTAGGGCTGCTCATCCTGCTGCTCCCCTGCCAAATCGTGAAGGGGGCTAAGTAGGTCTCCACTCTCGCATCTGCCTTTCTTGGTGCTTTCATTCTTCTCTGTGCCCACAATTCAGTGATCAGTGTAGCTACTCAACATCCTTGAAAAACAATACCACAAAGTTCTTGCCTTTTGCTGTATACTGTTACGTCTTTCAAACAAAATGAAACAGAACACACCATATAATAGAAAAGAAGTGTGGAACACCACATAATGAAGCTGGTGTGTTAGAAATAAAATTGGGGAAAGAAGGAAGAGACCCTGGGTCCCAGCAGGTTACCTTTGGTAAACAATGTTCTACCCCAAAGGGGATTTCTGCTGGGTGACTTTGGAAAATGAATCTCTCTGTTCTCAGTTACCTCATCTATAAGATGGGGATGATGTTAATACCAAAACACAAAATGTTGCAAGGATTGAATATGTAAAGCATTTGAAGAGGGCCTGACACACAGAAGCAGCCCATGCACATTGGCAGTTACTGTGATCATTGTTATGGCTTCAATTCTTGAATTTACAGTCGGGGAGGGAGAGTTCCACATGGAGCAAGTAGATATACTCAGAGAAGGCATTATGATTGATTGTCTTTGCAGCTAACACATTCTGATAGAGTATTGAGAAATATTTTGAGCTTTTTGCATCTTTATCTACATGTGGGTATAGCTTCTGTACCCCAGGTGATGTTTAATTTAGGCCATCCATTTAGATGTACAAATTCCAAGAGCTTTTGGAACAAGTCCTTTTCTTTACTGTCTAATCAGCCTTGAATATATAAGACTCTTGAGAAATGATGGAAATGAGTGTAAGCAACTGCATAGCTGGAGAGAAACAAGTGCTTCTCTAATTGACTAGTTAACACATCCATTAATTAATCCAGCTAACATTTAATAGTAAACTCTGCAACAGATGTTGTGCTAGGAAGTGTTGATACCACAGGGAGAAGACATAGTCTGTACCCTCATGAAGCTCACAGTCCGGTGAGTTTGCAGAAGGGAGCTTTGTCCAATTTCAAGTGACAGAGCAGAGCAATAAAGGCATGCTTTGCCCCTCTGACTTCAGCCTCTGGGAGTCCAGTCCTACTTTAAAATTTCCAGTTTCACCATAATATGTGAGGACACTATGCAGAGGTTGCTGCATTTATTTATCCTCTCAAGGATCTTTTTTGAAAAATCTAGCTGGTCAAACAATTTATAAATTCAGCTGCTGGAAATAAGCTTCTTGCTAAGTACAAAAATAGTAGGAGGAGTACTCACAGAGTGCTGGGAGTAGATGTGCCCAGGGATGGGGTTGTCTTGGAAAAAAATCTGAATGTTCATCCCCTGACATATCAGGCTTTTTGTCTTCGTAGTAAGATTGGTCTGGATGGACTGAATGTCAAATTTCTATTTTTCCTTTTTTGAAGTTTCCATTTGAAGGTTTCAAGAGGGTTTTTTTTTATTATTCTGTTCTAAAATTTTATTAGATTCTTGGAAGTTTCTGGATTGCTTCATCCTGCTGCTCCCCTGCCAAATCGTGAAGGGGGCTAAGTATGTCTCCACTCTCTCATCTGCCTTTCTTGGTGCTTTCATCCTTCTCTGTGCCCACAGTTCAGCTATTTTTTTTTAGACTATGCTAGACATGGAGCTGAATCATATACAAAAGAAGTTCATAAAAATTGCACAAAAATATATTTTTTTACAAATAGAACAACTTCTGGACTTAACATTTCTAAGATTTCCTTTGGTTTTATTTTATTTATTTAAAAAAATTCTTTTAGTTGTAGATGGCCACAATACCTTTATTTATTTATTTTTATGTAGTGCTGAGGATCGAACCCAGGGCCTCACACGTGCTAGGCAAGTGCTCTACCACTGAGTTACAACTCCAGGCCCATTCTTTAAGTTTCAAAGAGCTCTAAAATCAACATCATAATCTAAGAGTTCTTAATTTTGAGCTATTATTAATTCATAATGACCTTTCACATCTGACATTATTCCATTTCTTTCTTGAAGACTTTCTGTTATGGTCAACTCACAAAAATGTGACCTAAACAAGCTTAGTGTCCAATATAGCATAATTGTGATTTTCTTAGAAATTCACTTTCATTTGTATAAAATCTACTCTCTCATTTATATATTCTATATGGTATAATTTGCTTTTAAAAGCATGGTGTGGTAGCAAGGCTCTAAGGGGGACTCCGAATTACTATGGTTTGGCATTCATGCCCTGCGTAGACACTTCTGTTGGCATTTGACTCCTGTTTACCAACAGCTGTGCTGGATGTACTGCAGAGCCAGTTCCATGACTAGAGACCTCGAGACTAGCAGCTTCTGTTTCCTCTTCTTGGTACATTTGCTTTTGGGAGCGCTTGGCTAATAGAAAAAAAGGGCTGATATCCCTTTTCTTCATAGAAAATGTCTCCACCCAGCAGCAGAGGCCATGGGAAGTGGCTCTGAGACTGTATGGAGAGGAGGCAGGGCCCAGCTATTCCAGTGTGCTAATTAAGCTTCCAGATGACTCTAGTCCAGACTCTAGTCTGATTTTAACTACATGGGAGATTTCAAAAGAAACCAGCAGAAGAGTCACCTTGCTGAGCCCAGCCACCCACAGAAGGGTGAGACAACAGAATGGCCGTTGTTTCCGCCCCTCAGTGTTGAGCAGCAGGTAGTTCTACAGCAATAGTTATCAGATATATGATAGATCTTCTAGACAGAAGACTCCAAAATGGTGTCCTGTTTATTAAGGTGAATTGCTTTCCTCAAAGTCAATAAAAAATCTAACTTGAAGGATAGGAAAACAAATTTTCAGTGCCCCCACTGTCTCACTGAGTGAGTGACACTCTTATTCTCCATCAAAAAATTCATCGAAAAGTGGGATTCTCTCTGTCCTGGTCCTCACCAGTGCTCGTGGCTTCCTATCATCATTTCCCTGCTCATCTGAGTCTGAGCTGGAAATGTCCCAGAGAATCTGTCCCCGGGCCTCTTGTTCACGGAGCCATGCTTCCATTTTCCCAATTTTTCTGTGACAATATTCATTCCTTGCTTGATAGTCCAGAAATTCTGCAGCCTGTGAGTTTCCTACAAAAGATGAAAAACTCTTTTAATTTATGTTTTTCCTAACATTGTCTTTTTTGTTTGTTTGTTTTTCAAGTGCCTAGGTTTTTGTGAACACAGAATAATCTGCTTAGTATTTTGTTTGGTGTGTGTGTGTTTGTGTGTGTGTGTGTGTGAGTATGAGATCTCTCTCTCTCTCTCTCTCTCTCTCTCTCTCACACACACACACACACATATACACACATACAATTCCATGTGATGTCTCTATAAGGATTAATAAAATATTAGTCATTATTTTAAAAAGTTTTAAACCTGGGGCTGGGGATGTGGTTCAAGCGGTAGCACACTCGCCTGGCATGCGTGCGGCCCGGGTTCGATCCTCAGCACCACATACAAACAAAAGATGTTGAGTCCGCCGAAAACTAAATAAATAAATATTTAAAAGAATATGTTAAAAAAAAAACTACTTTATTGAGGTATGATAACATACAAAAACCAGTATGTACATATTTAATGTTTACAGCCTGGTGAGTTGAGAATCAAGTATTGCAATGTAAGGATTCATGCCTGTGACATACCAGTTTTCTTTCTGCCTGAGCAAAGGGCTGATTTTTTTCCTTTGGAGGAATACCATCATCATTGTTATTTTTTGCTTATTTACATAGCCATGATAGATAGCTAGTTAATTTATTTCTGCAGCCTTAACCTTTCCTCTAAGCTACAAGCCTTTTTTTTATGGTAAAACTGGACACCTACACTTTGATGTCTATTTGGCAATGTCACAACCTTATCTTTCTCTCACAAACCTGCTCAGATCTTGGCTACCCTAATCCCACAAATGGTGCCACTTTTGCCCCATTACTTATTCAGTTATTCAAGAGGAACCCAGGAATCTACCTGGCCTTCTTACTTTTTCCATTTACCTATGTCCAAAACATCACCAGGTTCTGCAAAATTCTCTCATCTGAACCCTCTCCACCCTCATCTTCGCTGTACTCTCCCCATCCACACACCCTTTTTCACCTGTGTCACTGCTGTGTTCTTATAACCACATGCACAATTGCATTTCCTTTCCATTTCCTTTTGCATTTCTCCACAGTGTAGACAGAGTGATATTTAAAGACATAAAACTGACCATGCCACTCCCATCAATGGCTTTTTCTTGATCTTAAGATAGATTTCAGAATTCTTATTTGACATTACCTGCAATACCTGGGTTGATCTGGCCCTGTTGATGCCTCAGAACCATCTCTAGTCACTCTTTGAACCTCTCTGCTCTGACAAGTATCTAGAACCCACTGTGCTTCTTCCCACCACAGGGCTTTTTCACATGCTGGTAGTAATTACAGTTTGAACGTTCCAACATTCCTGGTTCTCATTCTCATGGCATTTCAGCCTTTTATTACAGTTACTTCATGTCTCAGCTAAATGTTACTTCTTTACAGAAATCTGACCTTGCAGGTTATTTTAACTTCCAGTTATACTCTCCCTGAACATCTCCCTATTCATTGGGTATACTATGAAAGCTCCAGAAGCCAAGATTCACATCTACCTAGCTCACTATCATAGAATAAACCTACCACACCATGCCTGGCACCTGTTATATGATCAGTAAGTACCCACTGAGTGAGTGAGTGAATAAGTGAATGAATCAATGAATGATCAGAAAATTTTAGGAGAAAGTGAGAAGTAGTGGTAATTAGGACCTGGGAAAGACTTCATTCGTCGGGATTTAGGGGTATCAGTCATCTCTGCTCTGCAAATGAGCCAAGAACTATTCAAGGCATCATCTAAGTAGACTAGGAACATGAGTTTTCTAAAACATCTAAGTAGAGTCAGGAGCTTTGAAACAGGAAGGAAATGTTTGTTAGTAGTGTGATCTAATGTAATATTAATGATAGCTTCAATCCCACAGCCCTGTTGATGCTGTGATAATTCAGATCTAGAGTTACTGCATGAGGCAAAATTCACACATTCAGTTTTATCCTTGAAAATCAATCACTGTCACTGTATTATATACATGGTTCTGTGTACATAACATTAAAGTTGAGACCTTCTGAGCTAGATGTTTTATTACTTCTTACATTTCTATAAGATCTTTGGTTCTCTGTGGTTTAGAGACTTAAAAAGAGTAAAAAACAAAAACAAAAACAAAACCATAACTTTAAAGAACTTAAATGGGTTTTGAGTGAGCAGAGTAAAGGGCAGGTGTATCCTACTCCAAAATTAACTGGAGAAACCACATAGGCCAAGGGGGAAAACCTGGGGAGTGACTTGGAAGAGTGATTTAGGGTGTACAAGGATCACGGAACATGGCCAATGTTGGTGGTTGTGTGCTTTATAATATGTGTTTTAGAAAAGTGTACCACTACTATGCCAGACCCACAATTTCACAAAGTTATATTTAAAAAGCAAAACAAGACAGTCTGCAGGAAAATAGTACAGGTAGCCAGATAAGAACAGAATTGTGAAGTAATTTTCAAATGATGGATTTAGGGTGACATTTCTGTGAAGCATATGGTTGTTTTGCTCTATGAGATCAATTCCATCCTCTCTGTTTTGTCCATTCCCCTATATGTTTAAAAAGTATTTTACATTTTATTTGTGCTGTTACACACATAAGGTTCATTTTTACATAAACCCTTCATGGCAGACAATATTTATTCCCACTTTGCTGATGTCAAAACTTAGGTTCACAGAGGTTATGGAAGCGTAATTCAGCTATATTCTGTATGTAGAATAAAACCATGTAGAAAAATATACAGTTACTATTTATTGAGAGGCTAGTATGTGCCAGGCCCTGTTGTGGGAACAAGAAAACGTGCTGCTCTCTTGGAGCTTATGTTTAGTGAGTGCTCTGTTGGGATTCAGTGAAGGACTTTGACCCTGCGTCCAGCACCTTCCCTCCACTGTATTCAAACCATGGCTTCTGGAAAGGAGAGACGCCTCAAAAGCACATCAAAACTCATACACCCCAAAGAGCAATGCTCACTTCAAGTATGTTGTATATAATTATACAGGTCATATGATCTATGTATATAATTTATCAGGGAAATATATGTAAAGTATATGCAAAGAGCAGGTGATTTTTAAAGAGGCAGCAGAAAAGATTGTTTTTTTTTTTTCCTCACAAGAGGGCCAAAACTCTCAGCCCACCTTCCAAAGGGAGAACAAGAAAGGGTGAATATATCATTGACTAAAAGGGGACTGTTACAGAGGAACCTTAATGGCCAAATGCTGACAAGCAGGATGCTCAAGTGCATGTAGGATCTTGGCTATGCCCCACTTGTAGGAGACAGCAAAGTTAAGTACTTTTAGAAGGCAGGGAAAGAAAGCAAAGACGCTCCCTGGAAATAAAAAGGACTCATTGCTAGACCATCTGCCAAGTGCAGTGGGGTGTGTAGGCTCTGGAGTCAGGTGCTCTGAGCGTGGATCCCTTGAGCAGTTTCATGACTTGCAAGGTCAAGGCTATGATCTTGACCATGGACTTGACCTCTCTGGATCTAGTCTCCTCAACTGTAAAAGAAAGGTGGTAATAACTCTCACCTCACAGACCTGATATGTGGAGGATTCAATAATGCATTTAAAGTGTTAGAAACTACTTTTAAATACTGGCTCTGCCCATTATTATCCCAATATTCTATACTTTAACATGTACAGTGTACAATGAGACTTATAGCATAGAACAGAAGGGTCAACTGGCATGCACTGTAATCTCTCCATCAATGAATAAATGCTCAGTGATATTTGCTTTACTTCCCTTTCCAACAACTCCAGCAATAGGTTAAGTGTGTTGATGCAGTCCATGAGATTCTAATTACTTGTGATTTCATTCTAATGAGAAGAATTAGAGTTTCATGCTAGCAAAATCTACATTTTTCTAGGCTCATTTTGTCATGTGTACCCTCACATACAGGTGCACACACAGGCAAAGGAAACACACACACACACACACATTATAAAGAAAAGATTGTCATAAAATTTAAGTGTTGATGGAGTTCTCAAGGGTTATTGAGTCCAAGTTTGGTTGATCTTTAAAGTCAGTTCTGGGACTTTTTTAAAAAAGTAGAATTCTCTGGACCCCTATCTAGAGATTCATTCAATAGGATGAAGGTGGGACTCAGGAATCAGAGCATTTGTAAGCTCCCCAGGGGTTCATGACCAGGCTGTGCTTCACCTCCCTGCCTGGTGAGTGGCTTGGCTTCTGCCCGTGTCACTTTTTCTGTCCCACCCTGGGAGAGCTGAGGGGCAGGAGACCAAGCAGGTCAATTCTGTTCATTTTAGAAGCCCCAGAGTGCATCTTTCTTCTGAAAGGGAGGGTTGGGGAGTCTCAGCTGATAGGTTTGCAGGCTTTCCTGAGGTGTCTGCACAGAGCTCTGAGTCCTTGGGGTCCTGAGGAGCCTGTGTGAGCTGATGGGTAAACAAATCAGGACTTTGAATCCTGGCTGTCACATGGAGTGCCAAGTAGTAAGTCCTACATTCTAAGTTGTAGGAGAATTAAAGGAGACAATATCTGTTAAGGAAGGAGCACAGACTGGTTTATCATGCACACTCAACAAACCTCAACTTCAACAAAATGGAACCACTTTAAAAAGCCCAGGACAGGAGAGGAAAACCCCCTTTTCTGTGTGCCACAGTCTCTCCTGGGCCCCTTCAGGTCTTGGGGTGTATTCCAAAGCCTTTTCCAATGTTGCTTTCCTTTTAGGTCTTAAGTGATGAGTTGTTGGAGTGTCTAATTTTCACTGAGGCTCTCTTCTTGGTTTTTGTGCCCATTTTTTTTTTTTAAAAGGGCAGGAGAAATATTGGAGGAAATGTGATAATTTAAGAGTTGATAGACCTTGCCAGCTTCAGTGAGCCAATCCATTGGTCAATGTCTGTTTTTTTTTTTTTAAAGAGAGAGTGAGAGAGAGGGAGAGAGAGAGAGAATTTTAATATTCATTTTTTAGTATTTGGCGGACACAACATCTTTGTTTGTATGTGGTGCTGAGGATCGAACCCAGGCCGCACACATGCCAGGTGAGCGCGCTACCACTTGAGCCACATCCCCAGCCCTTGTGCCCAATTTTTTGAATTGTAAAGGTTGTTTATCTCTGTGCTACAAAGCATATTTCATTCTGTGATTTGGGAGCACAGGTTAAATGGATTTTCAATTATTCAGCCTTTTCTTATTTAATTAACTTATTGATGAAGCATCTTGTTCCTCTGAGCTGGGGCCATGTCTCTTTGAGCAGGTGATTTTGCATCTTAGAAGTTCTAGGTCTCCAGAGACATGGTCAATGTTTCTGCAGCTCTCTCCGTGGCCAGTCCCACTGATGTGGGGTTTGGCCCAGAGGGCAGCACTGCTTGTGCAAACAAAAAATGTTCACTTTCAACTTCATGTTTACCTTGGGGAATATGGACAGGGAAAACCAAATGGGGCTCTAATGGGTGGGGCAGCATAGTGTCGAGGTTGGGGACAGATATGTCTCTTAAGAAAGTTATGAATAATCTGAGTTCACAGAGTAATTTGGGTTGGTTGGACAGGAGAGTGGCAGGAGATGATGCTAGGAAGGAGGGCAGTAGCTAGAAAGGCCTACAACCCCGTGTTGAGGACTTTAGTTTTGTCTTGAACACTCACAGAACAATTTTTTTTTAAGCAGGAGAATGACATGATCAGATTTGTATTTTATGATTGCATGTAGTACTTCTAAAACTTCAGTGTGTATGAGAATCACCTGGGGATCTTGAGAGTGGATCCTGATTCAGTAGGTCGGGGGCTCTGGAATTCTACATTTCTAGGCCATTCACAGGCAGTGCCTATGCTGCTGGACCTGAGGTCCTACTTTGATCACTGAGCAGAGTAAAGAAATACTTCAAGTTCAGTGTTTCTCAATCTTTAAGGGCATCAGGATCACCTGTAAGATGGTCAAACCCAGACTTCAGGCCTCACTCCTGCAGTTTCCGATTCAGCCACTGTTTCTGTGGCCTGGGCAAGTTCTCAGGTGATGCTGATGTTGCTGGCCTGAGGGCCACACTGAGAACCACTGGAGTGGAGGGTTGCTGGAAGGTGGGTAAGACCTAAGGGGGAGACCTGGTCAGGTGCTATAGCAGTAGCCCTGGTGTGACAGACTGAGGGCCTGACCTAAGGTGACACCACTGAGAACAAAAGAGAGGACAGATTTCAGCACGAGGTGACCTCAACAGGACTTTGTGACTGACCAGCTGCAAGGAGAAGGAGAAGAAAGTCTGGAGAGGGCTCCAGGGCTCTGGCCCGAGACAGACTGGGCATGGAGGCCTCATCTAGTGTCTTGGTTCTGCAAGAAGAGCCAGCTTGGGGAAAGCAATGATGATGGATACATTTGAGGCCTTCTGCATGTGCCCAGGAGAGCTGATCTGCAGAAGAAAGTGTGCAGCCAGGGACAGGGGTTCTGCATATGATGTCAAACGAGCTAATGCAAGTTTGCTATGTGGCTGCGGGCTGTTTAATATTTCCACATGCTTCATTCTAACCATAATTTAAGGCTTTTTTTGTTTTGTTTTACCTCTTCTCTTCCTAGGGATGGGGTGAGGATTCTAATAAGAATCTAATTCTAATATGAATCATGTTACACCCATAAAAAAGAAAGAAACATCTTAATACAGAGCTTAAGCTTCTGTCTTTCCTCCCCAGCTACCCAAAATTATATAACAACCTGCCCACTACCTCTGAGAAGTAAAACATCAGCAAGAAACCAAGGATGTTTGCTGTTTTCCCACTCTCCTTCCCACCCCAACCCTGGGAGTATATTTGATGAAGTTTTAAAAATGCTTGAGATATTTTACTAAAAATGCCACATGACTCACCTGGGCCTCTGTTCATGGTTTCATCAGGTAACGTGGTTAGAAGGTCATCGTCTTCATTCCCTGGGATGCTTTGAAGAATTTTCTTGACTTTATGGTCCCTCAGGTTTTGCTCAGTAATTCTTTCTTCCCTATGAAGATTCTTCTTCAACTCCATTTGGACCTGAAAATCAGCAATAAATGGTCAATGTTCTCTTCAAGCTATCCTTGCAGGAATAGACCAGCAGATTAGCCACTGTGCAAGTTGTAGATTGTTCACAGACATCTTGTGGTCCCTTAACCACAATAAAATTTTCTTTTTCTGTTAGAAGGTGTGGTGACATTTTTTTTTTTTATTCTCAGGCTTGTTAGGAGAAAGGGGAATGTGCCCACAGTCTAAAAGTATCGCTCAATTAAGGTGAGGATGATTGTAGAAGCCTTTCTCTGTGGAATTGTAGTCAGTTACTACAGGCTCATTCCTCAGAGGCAGGAATTTAGAATATGACAGTTATGGGACATCCCTGGTAAAAAGGTTTATTATCTGTTATGGTTTGAATGTGTCTCCTAATAAATGAATTTACTCCCCAAATTCATATATTGATGGTATTTGGAGGGCAATCTTATTAAGGCTGTGATCCCAGGATCCTAGGTAGGGGTGGGTTTGTTTCCAAGTTTAGTGCCTTAGCTCTCTTTCGTTCCAGTCTTCTAACTCTCATACTCTGTCACCGTGTGATGCCCTCAGCTATGTTATGACACAAGCAAGGCCCCTACGAGATGCTAGCACTTTGATCTTAGACTTCCCAGTCTCCAGAATTGTGAAGCTAAGTTTCTTGTCTTTATTAATTCCTAGTCTGTGATATTCTGTTACAGCAGCAGAAAATGGACTAAGACAAGGTGTTTCTTATAGGAGAATTGTACAGCATGATTTAGAGAAAGAGGCCTAGGTGTCGGAATAAAGACCAACTCTTTCCCAGCCCCACTCCTTTTTTTTAAAATATTTATTTTTAGTTTTAGGTGGACACAATATCTTTATTATTATTATTATTATTTTTATGTGGTGCTGAGAATCGAACCCAGTGCCTCACACATGCTAGGCGAGCCCACTACCACTTGAGCCACATCCCCAGCCCCCCCACTCCTTTTACTAAACAAAGAAAAATGATCTACTCCATTTTCCTGCTGGAGCCAGAATGTCAGAGAAGTGACCTATTTTAAAAAAGGGAGACTTGAGGCATAGATATATTTTCAAGGGGACTGAAAACAGAGAACAGAGTCAGTAGGGTTGTTAGCAGAAGGGATCTTCCTGTCTTCCCAGGTTCAGTAGTTGAATCTTTAGCTCCAATGACTTTTAAGATACTAAGTCAGGACTCGACATGTGCACTTACTATATTCATGTGCCAGGGCAGTGATTAGGTGGTATACATTTGGTAAATATGACATTCTTCTTATATTTACCTCTTGTCTTCTACGGTTCATTTCCAGCATTTGCATTTTATGCAAATATTGTCTTTTCCCAGAAGTATATGTTGGAGTTTGCATTTTCTTTTCCAGTTTTTGCTATGAAAGATGACACAGTCATTAGTACAGGGTAATTTGTTACTGACTGCAATCTACAACCTTAAATTCTTCTTGGAACAGAGTGAGATCTTAAGCCATTATAATCCATAGAGATTTCTTGTGATGATAAATGTGGACTACTGTGTGTCCCTGACAAGTCCTTTGTATCACTATCAGTGAGTGAAGTGGCACTTTGCAGTATATATAAGGTAGTTTTAAAGGTTCCTGTAGAGTTTTGCAGACCTCGAATGCAAAAGCTTTGACAATTTCATTTTGGAAATCTCACTTTGACAATACATAATTTTCCCTGCTTATTACTATCCCTCTAGAAATGTGTTCTGATTAAATGACACCTTCCTTTCTCTCCTTGCCTCTTCTACCACTGACTGATGGGCTGGTTGTAGAAGAGCCACTGACTGGTTAAATGGAATCTATTTCCCTATGGTGTATTCTCATCCAACAGGAAAGAGCAGCTGCTGGCTGGAGGCTTGCACACGTGAGAATGGACAGCTCTGAAAGGTTCTCACTGCAAAGGATTTATCTATTTGATCTGGCTTTGAACTCTTCAGTGCAGACAGGACATGAGAAAGACCGCTTGCCCTGTTCCCATGCAGCCTGTCCCCTGCTAACCACCCCCTCAGGTGACTCCCATAGCTCACCTTTGCTTTGTGCCTTGTCCACGTTTGTTGCTGGCTCAGGAGTCTTTCGGAGGTAATTACTTGTGGCAGGTCAATGGGTTCAAGCTTCTAGAAGTCCAACATTAGAGTATTCAGCATTCCTCATGCCATGAGATGATGAAACACAAAAGCCAGTCATTAAACTATCTGAACACTTTGTAGCAGCACTTATTCCTGCATAGGGAAGGTGATCCCAATGGCATTACAGTCGTTATCTGTGCCCAAGGCTTTTTGACCTATCTGGGTTCTTTATTTCTATTGCACTGTTGCTGCTGACTTACCAATTGAAATACTGGTCAGAGAGTTAAGAGACTAAATTGTTTTCTGTCTGCACTGCATATTCAAAGTATCAAATAGCAAGTTTGTAGAATATTAGAGGTCAAAGAGGTACCTGGAGGTTACTTTATTTTACTCATCTCTTGACCACCCAGCTGACCTATTCGACTCCTTAGGGAAGGGTCCTGTTTTTAAGATCTCCAGAGAAGCTCACTCAGACTCCTGCAGTGACAATCACAGGTGATTAGGAGAAACATTTAAAGTGGAAGGGCAATGTGTTAACAAACCTTAGTGATGTCTTTTTCTAGCAGAGTCTAGGCTTCATGGAGGACATCATATTTGAGTTTTGAGGGGTCACTAAGACTGGGTGGTAACTCATGTCCTTGGGTCTGCCTATGGCCTTTTAAAAATCTCAGATGTCCTTATGTTCCACAAGCTGAATAGCAAGACACTGAGAAGGGACTGAGCAGACTTGGGAGATGAAGCTAGTCTCTTCACAATGTGATGTGCAAGGAGGGGCCTGGAGAGTTTATTTTTCACCCAGTGAGCATTTGCTGAATGACTGCTGCATGTCAGGCATGGGGATGTAATGGCCAATGAAAGTGGACATGTCCTTGGTGGAGCTTATAATCTATGGGCAACAGGTTGACTTTTGCTTACGTAATTATCTGACTGATAATTACAAATTATGATCAGGGCTTTGAATAAAAAAGTATTTGACGACATATAACTGGAGGACCCAACCTTGAAAGTGAACGGGGCATGTTATGGGTTGAATTGTGCCCTCTCCCATTCATATGTTGAAATCCTAACCCTTCGTACCTCAGAATCTGATCTTATTGGGAAATAAGGTCAATGCAGAGGCAATTAGTTGAGATAGAATATACTACCGTAGGATGGGCCTCTAACCTAATATGTTGGTTTTCTTATAAAATGTGGACCCAGACACATTTATAAATAGGACACCATGTGAAGATAATGGCAAAGACCAGGAATGTCTTGTTTCCACAAGCCAAGGAATGTCAAAGATCATTAGCAAATCATCAGAAGCTATGGAAGATGCATGGAACAGATTCTCCCTTACAGCCTTCAGAAGGAACCAACCGTATAGATATCTTGATTTCAGACTCCTTTCCCCCAGCACTGAGTTATAATAATTTCATGTTGTTGTAGTCACACAGCTCGTTGTGCTTTGCTATAAAAACCTTAGAAGGCCAGCTGGGGGGAAAGGCTAACGAGGCAGTCCAAGAGAGTTTCTTGAGGAGGAAATTTTCTAGCAGAATTTGGAAGATTGGGAGTTTTTAGGGAACTAAGGTGTTCTGGGCAGAGTTAACAGCCTGTGCTCTAGCCCCAAGGCAGGGTGAGAACATGATCTGTTTAAGGAACTGAAAGAGCTCAGTTGACTGCAGCTCCAAGTGAGGGAAAGAGAAGCTCAAAATGGGGCTGGAGAGCTCAGGCAGGGCCAGCAGGTCATTCTAATGCTGGTCCATCTTAAGGGAAATAGGAAGCCACAGGCAGTATGAAGCACAGTAGTGACATGATTACCTTTGCTTTAAAAAAATATGATAATTCTGGGTACAGTGTGGAAATGAGATTAGAGAAGAGTAACTATGAAGTGGGGAGAAAAGTGAGGAGGACAAAGAATGATGCACTGAGGTTTCAAAGAGGATGGAATGAAGATGACAGAGGAACACTGATGGCTCTGTGAATATATAGACCTAACTAGAGAAGAAGAGCCAAGGCTCCCAATGACACCCAGAACAAAGGATGGAGAGTGTTATTTACTGAGTTGGGGACCCTAGAGGAAGACCTCTTTGGGGGTGGGATTTAGAAGAAAGATAAAAATTTGGTTTGCAGAAGGTTGAGTTGGAGACATCTTTGAGAAATGTGAGTTTAGGTGTTGAGTAGTAATTAGTTAGGCAAGGAGCTCAGAGGAGAGGTCTGTGTTGGCTGTACATTTCGAAATCATCCCTGGGGAGAGTATGACTGAAACCAAGGTCAAAGGCAAGGTCAAGACTGAGAAGAGCAGTGCCAAGGACAGCAGATTTGAGCTCCAAAACTGAGAAACTGGTGGATGGGGATGAGCTGGCCAAGGAGACTGAGAAGTGATGATTCAAGTAGTAGGTGGAAAACCCTGAGAACATCAAGCTGCAGGCCGCAGTGTGAGTACCACTCCCACACTAACCAACACCAAAGACAAATGATCATTTATTTAAAAAGTGTTTCATTTTGGTGTGACTTGTTGCATTGTCAAAAAGTTGACCTGGAAGCCAGCGTGGCTTTTAAGGTGACGGTGGAGAGCAGTGGTCTAAATCATGGCCCATCTGACTCTCATGGCTGTGTTTTCACTGGGAGCTGCTTGTTCGAAGGTGCAGGTCAAGATGCCCCGGTTGCTATGGTAACGCTGGCCAAGGGTGGCTATGGGCAAAGGCACATGGCTCCATCAGTCGAGGCCTCGAGTTCAGCACCTTCTCCCAGGGAGAATGAATTCTGAGCAAAACAAGATGACCCTAATGTCTCTCCAGTCCTGTGTCCTTAAGATTGCCTGCTTCACTGAAACTTTCCCAGAAGTAACCTTTTGATGGTGAAATCTGTACAACAAACTTGCTGAGCTAGTTCTGGAGCCAATCAAGCCTCACCAGAGCTTAGTAACCCACCTGGCCCCAGCTTATTCTCCCTATGTGTGTCGGTTTGTCTTTTCTTTATCCCCTATCACCCACAGTCCAGTGTCTTCTTAATTAATGGCTGCATCTGAGAGAGATGAGAGAGTTGTGACAGGTGACTAGGGTAAAAAGAGACAACAGAACCATGAAAATAGATGCCGAGTATCCACTTTTCTGTGGACTCATTTCCTGGCTTCTGGTCCTAAACTTGACCTGTTCTAGGGACAGCAGACTTTCTGCTGGAGCAGTCCAAATTTGACCTAGCAAGGAAGAAAAAAAAAGTCAAAGGATATGGAGACAGGGAAGGGACTTAAGGGCAAGGAGCTCCTCTTTATGTTTCAGGCATTTTGCATTTGTGGTAGGAACTACTTTTCTATTCCATTTTCATATCCAGTAAGGAAGCGGTCTTTTAAACATAATTTAGCAAAAATGTAATGAAAAATAATCAATAGTAGTAAAAGAAGTTCGTTTCCCTGACTCTCAACTTTGTAGGACATGAAAATGTCAAGCAAATGAATCTTGCTAGCACCGGATGCAGCAAAGGATTGAGTCAGAATGCTGAAAGAAGGGAAGACAAGATAGGAAAAGGGAAACCAAGACAGAGGGGACCTCAAGACACCTGTGGGAGGATGGATCAGCAACAACAGGAGGGAACTCTTGGAGGTCAGAAGAACATAGAATTTTTTGTGCTATACTCGGCACTGGGACAGGGTTCAGGATTTGGGTCTCTCCAATGAAGACTGTAGGATTTTTGCAGCCACTGCATGCTACACCTAGGTAGAAATATGTCACCTCACTCAATCCTCGGGTGCATCTTCTGCATAATTATGAGGATCCCCATTTCAGAGAGGTTAATGACTTGTCCAAGTTTACATAGCTAGAAAGTGGCACGACCAGGATTCAAGCTCAGGTGTGTCCAGTTCCAAACACCAGGTTCTTTCCTACTTGTTCCCCAAATGATTTATCATCAGAATCTCCTGGAACTAAAAAAGAAATTCCTGGGCAACTCATTGGAGATTGAGATTCAGTAGATCTGAGTATGTCCTGCCTGTGAAGTGAGATGCCTCAATTCATCATCTCCAAAGATAACACAATGGAAGGATATATATATATATATATATATATATATATATATATATATATATATATATATATATATCCTCTCCCAGGAACTCTGATGATTTCTTTCCAGATTCGGTCCATTTGCCTCCACATTGCCTCAAGTAAGTAAACTACATCAAAATACACTGTAGAGGATTTGTTTGCAAAGTATTACTGAAAATTTGAGTCTGAAGAAGTCAGGCTATTTTATTCATTTTAAATCATCTATCCACAAATTCTTAGGGCCAGGTTTTTGCTTTTATAAGGATATGGGTAACAACAGATCCTTCTATTCTTGGTCTTTCAATTTAAATTCGCCTTCCTTCCTTTCTCCTTCCTCCTTCCCTCCTCCCTCCTTCTCTTTCTTTCTTTTTGTACCAGGGATTAAACCCAGAGGGGTGTTAAGCTGAGCGACATCCCCAACCCTTTCATTATTTATTTTGAGACATGGTTTCACTAAGTTGCTTAGGGGCCACCCTAAGTTGCTGGGACTGGTCTTGAACTTGTGTTTCTCCTGTCTCAGCCTCCTGAGCCACTGGGATTACAGAGGCGAGACACTGCGCCTGGCAAAATCACAGTTCTGATAAGGGTTAAATGGTAGGTAAGCTCAGGAACTCTTCCAGGCAATTACTTTTTTCCTGTCCTTTGGAAAAAAACCCAAAGAACCACACGATTCCTCCGGAAAGCCACTAGATGGCGGCAACTGACATTGCAAATGGGATCCCACCTTGAAGTCATCTGCTCTTGGCCTCCTAAATGTTACAGAAAATATTGCTTGGAAAATTGGTTTCATCTAAATAGTCAAACAGCATTGCCTTAGAATTCTGGGCCCTCATATGCATGTTCCTTTTCCCTGCCTGTGAAGTGAGATGCTTCAATTCATCATCTTCAAAGAGAACCCAATGGAAGGAATTACTAGAAAATGGGTAAAATGATAATTCTTAAAAATCATTTTATAATGTCAAGATATGTATTATTTGTCTAAAGGCTTCTGAATTATTTGGCTTCTCAAACAAAACAAATGGCCAGCCTAGTTGAAATGTCTGCTAGGAGATTCAAGAATCAAGATTAAATCAACCATAGGCCCCAAATCAGTGAACCTGGTGATAAACACTAATCTTTTCCAACAAGAAGAGGAAGATGGACTGGAACAACTTAACAAAAATGTGAAATCTATCTGGCACCATAACTTAAGAATGTGTTTTTCAAGGTTCTGGGAAGCAGACAAAGGGATCCAGGACACCTTTGAAGTGAGAAATCATAAGGCCAAAAAGGAATTTCTGATCAAGGCATTGCATTGAGCTCCTAGTTCAATAACATTTGCTCCACATAGCTAGCAACGAAAAAATAAAATGCAAAATAAAAAAAAGATATGGCCTGGCTTTAATAAAGACAAATATCTCCTTAGACCAAAAAAGGAATACAAACATTTAGGGGAAGCTGATTTATAAGGCACTTAATGGTCTTGATGGCCATTATTTCTATTGGTTAAGGAGGATCTAAAAATGGTCCATTTAAATGGGAAATCAGAATCAGACTCACAGATTGAAATTAGGGGCTGAATTATTTTCCACCAGCCTACCTTATAAAAGAATTACAGGGGTGGGGGAGTAGCTTAATGGTAGAGTATATGCTTAGCACGTGTGAGGTCCTGGGTAATATTCCCAGTACTGAGAAAAATAAAATGAAATAGCAGAATCTAAAGGTAAGCTGAAAGATTTGTTTTATAAGCATTATCAAAGTCAGATATAAAGAAGATAAGACTTTTTGTAATTTTAAACTTTTTTGTGGGTATAGATGGACAGAATGGCTTTATTTTATTTGTTTATTTTTATGCGGTGCTAAGGATTAAACCCAGTGCCTCACACATTCTAGGCAAGCTCTCTGCCACTGAGCTACAGCAAATTTAAAAGTTTAGGTAAATGGAAAATTTCTTGTAATTATATGGATTAGCAAAAACGAATAAGATACCCAAATCAACTAAGAACCATCAAAGAAATTCTTAGTAAAAAATTTCTCACTCCCCTTAAAAGCCCAAGTGGCTAAAAATTGTTTTAGAGGCCCATTTTACCAAACATTAGAGGAACAGATAACACCTGTGTTATAACAAATGTTTTAGAGAGTAGAAAAGAGGGAAAGGTAATTGACTCATTTCACAAGACTAATTCAATGTCGACAGCAAAACTGGAAAAAACCATACAAATATTATATATGTCACTTATTAAAATACATACACATAGCTGTAGAAAACCCAATTCAGCGGTATATTTATATATGTATCTCATGACTAAGTAGGACTTAGTCCAGGAATGCAAGTCTAGTTCAACATCATAAAATTTATAATCTACTCACTGGTTAAAAAGGAAATCCATATGATTATTTTAATATATATGGAAAAATAAACAAATTTAACACAGCCCTGAGGAAAACTTTTAGCACTGGCTAATAAAGGGGAAGATGATAATTAAAATAAATGGCATTGTGCCAGTTCTCTTTCATTTGTTTTTCTGGATCCACTTGCCACACTTCTCTGCTCTGGTCTCTGTCTGTAAGGACTGAGCAGTTTCCCTGCTTATGACTTCACATCCAGTACAGCCACTGGGGGACCTGGCAGGAGACCAGACTCGGGAAGACAAGAAAGCGAGGTGCTTGTTCCTCTATATCCCTTCCTGCAAAGCCATACTGGGGTGACTCTGTCCCTCAAAGGAAGGTCCCTGCTACTCTCAAAGCAGCTCCCTCTTCCCCAATTCCTCCTTCCAGGCTCCAGAAATCTCTCCCTTTCTCAGTCTGTGGTTACCCTCAGAGGCCATTTGTGGCTATTGCAATATCTTTTGTGGTTTTCTTTACCCAAATCTCTATACATAGAGAGTTAGAAGGAAAATATTCCTGGATTATTGTAATTTGATTGTGACATTTGTTTCCTTTTGGGAATCTGACTGGTACCAGTATCTTTCAAAATCCCATTGTAAATATTGTACAGGTTGAGTGTCCTTTATCTGAAATACTTGGAATTAGAACTGCCTCAGATTTCAAATTTTTTTCCCCCAGATTTTGGAATATTGTCATGTACATAATGAGTATCTTGGGGAAGGGATCCAAGTCTAAACACAAAATTTGTTTCATATGCTTCCTCTGCACATAGCCTGAAGGTAATTTCATGTCGTATTTTCAGTGCACCTGCATTTGGCTGCCATCTATCACATGAGGTCAGGTGTAGAATGTTCCTCTTGTGGCATGGTCATGTTGGTTCTCAGAAAGCTTTGGGTTTTGGAACATTTTGGACTTCAGATTTTCAGATGAGGGATGTTCAACTTGTACTTAGTTTTAGAACTAGTTCCATTAATGTCATAGATAAGACAAGGATACCCATTATCACTCCCTGTATTCAACATTGCAAAGACATTCTAGCTGATGCAGAAGTCAAGAAAACAAGTACAAAGAATAAGAATTGGGAAGAAAGATAAAAAAATTGTAGGTGATATTGCCTCTATAGAAATCTAGAAGAATCTACAGACCATGAGAATTATCAAGGTATGTGAATAAAGTTCTGAAACACATATTACAAAAATTTATAGTTTTCTTGTTCACTAATAATAATCATTTAGAAGATTCAATGGAAAAAAAGACCTCATTCAAAATAGGTAGGGGAAAAGTCCTATCATATCTGATGGTCAGTTGTAGGTGGCAACTCGGCTAGGCTATGGTCTCCAGTTATACACACACTGATCTAGGTGTTTCTGTGCAATATTTTGAGGATGTGATTGAGGTCCATAATTAGTTAAATTTAGTGAAGATTATTTTGGATAATCTATATGGACTGAGTGAGATTTTAAGCCATTATAATCCATAGAGATTTCTTGTGATGATAAATGGGGACTACTGTGCGTCCCTGACAAGTCCTTTGTATCATTATCAGTGAGTGAAGTGGCTCTTTGCAGTATATATAAGGTAGTTTTAAAGGTTCCTGTAGAGTTTTGCAGACCTTGAATGCAAAGGCTTTGACAATTTCATTTTGGAAATCTCACTTTGACAATACATAATTTTCCCTGTTTATTACTATCCCTCTAGAAATGTGTTCTGATTAAATGACACCTTCCTTTCTCCCCTTGCCTCTTCTACCACTGACTGATGGGCTGGTTGTAGAAGAGCCACTGACTGGTTAAATGGAATCTATTTCCCTACGATGTATTCTCATTTGCCAGGATAAACCCTGGGGAGTTCTGCCATTTAGGGGGTACACTCAGGGAGGGGCCCCATCTCTGCAGGTGTCTGCAGTAAATGGCCTGGAGGATCTGACAGTACCTGGACACCAAGTCATCATACCAAGTCAGCCAGCTTCATAGCAGCCCCTGGCTGGCTCTGGGACGACTTAGTGGAACCTATAAAAAATTAGCCCCACCTCACAGCTTTTGTTTCTGTGTGTGAGGAGTCCTATTCAGGAGAGCATTGTCAGAGTATGGAGGGAGAAGGTGCTACAGAAAACTTCCCCCAGGATCCCCAGGATTCTGGTGAGTTAGGAACAGAAAAGTCAGGAACAACCTGTGGTTAAGATTTCTCCTGCAAACTGAGAATGAAGAGAATGGTTTAAACTGAGGAGAGAAAGAAAGGAAAAAGTCATACTAGATTTTTCACAGATCTGAAAACTTCTAGAGTCACTAGATTCCATGTAAAATTTCTCCTTCTCATTGACATGTTTTCCCCACAAAGGGCCCAGTACTCATCCAACAGGAAAGAGCAGCTGCTGGCTGGAGGCCTGCACAGGTGAGAATGGACAGCTCTGAAAGGTTCTCACTGCAGTCCTCACTGAGCCCATTGAGAAGTCCTGAGAATAAAACTAAAGCTACCTTGAAGAAGAAATTCTGCCAGTGGACAGCAGCTTCAGCTTCTGCCTGAGAGTTCCAGCCTGCCCTTCCTGCCCTGTAGTTATTGGATTTGCCTTGCCAGACTCCACAATCACATAATCCAATTTTTTGCTGTAAGTCTATTCATAGATAACTTCTTCTGCTGGTTCTGCTTCTCTTGTTGAACCCTAACTGTTACAAGGGCCTAGAAACAAACTTTAAAAATCACACAAGACTCCCATGGAGAAATCATGAAACGCTATTGAAAGAGCTAAAAGGAAATCTGAGTAAATGAAGGTCTGTGTCATGTTTGAGGTTCAGTAGACTCAATATTGTCTAAGGCCAAAAACAACGTTGAAACCATCCAAGGCAGAACCATCCTCCTTATTTCTCACTAGCAGATTTACACTCATCATTATTTCTTCTCCAATTCAATCATTCAATAACCAAAACATACTTACTGACCATGTGTTATGTGCCAGGCACCCTTCTAGATATTCAGATACATTAGTAACAACAGAAAAATAAAATCCCTGGCTCTGTGAAGGTCGTATTCTAGCACAAGACAGATAAGGGAGCAGTGAAGAAAATACAAGATGAACACAATAGGTAAGTAATGTGTTTGATGTATTAGATGGAAATAGGCATGCCGGGGAAAAGACAAGACAGTGAAGGACGGAGGGAATCAGGAGGATTGGAAGAGGGTTGCTATTGTCAGTAATTGGTCAGGAGGGTAGGCCTTCTGAAGATGGTGACATTTGAACAAATCCTTGGAGGTGAGGGAATTATCCAAGCAAATCATCTGGGGATGCAGTAACTTCCCAACTTAGGCTGGATTTTAGACGTTTGTAGGAGAAGGTAATCAGACCAGAGGGGGTGCTGCTGATCAACTCTTGTCCATGGGGCAGGCACATTTGATTCACTGTCCTCAGAGCTCAGTTCCAAGTTGAGGAACCTTAGTTCATGACCTGCTCTATACTTGAGGAGTAGATGTTCAGGAAATGGAGAGTGCCAAATACACCGCTCAAATTATTTAGGATGCCATTATATTTGGTTTAATAATTAAAAATACTTTTAGAAATTTTTTTGGGCAGAGATTAGGCTATTAATTAGCATGTCATGGGAAACCAGCATTTATTATTCTCTCAAAAACCCATTTGTGGTGGAAAATGTGCTGAGCCTCATTTGTGAAGATAATTATAGCTGATATCTTTGGGAGTGTCTGCCAAGTTCCTAGTGATTTCCCTCTTTCTGGGAGCTGATTCCAGAATCTAGAGGGTGACTCTTCCACCCACATTTCTACTGCATGAACATGTCCTCTGCTTATAACTCACTGGATCAGAGCTTGAATCATGAGCAAAGCTTAGCCAGTCATATCTTGCCTCCCAGGAATTTGGAATCAGAGCCAAGAGGCTCAGGTCAATCTTCCATTTGACTGGAACTATAAGTTGCAATCCCAGGGTGCCCATATTTCATCAAGTGCACCTGAGGAGCAGAGAAAGATGATCTGCCGAGGCATTGAGCACACAGACAGAAGAGAGCTTGGGGGAGAAACTTACAGAGTTCTGCCTTTCAGTTGCCGACAGGTGTCTCCCTGCTCTGAGGTTCAATAAAACATTCCTCTACCTTTATAATTAACCATATTGGTTGCTCTGGGTAGGCAGCTGGAATTCTAATACAGGGATGCTCCAGGTCTGTAGAAACAGGGAGTGCATTTTGAGTGTTTTTCCCCCAGCCGGCATGATGTTCATTCATTCACCAACTGACTTTTCTGTGGCACACAATGTTAGTGGCTGAAGATATATGATTAAATGAGACATAGCCTTTGTACTCACATAATCTATCCATTCTTCCTTTCTTCCTTCCTTTCTCTTCCTTCTTTCTTTCTTTCTTTGGTGCCAGGCATTAAATCCAGGGGCGCTTAATGACTAAGTACATGCCCAGTTTTTAAAATTTTTTTATTTTGAGACAGGATCTTAGAATAAATTGTTTAAGGCCTTGATAAGTTGCTAAAGCTGGCTGTTATGGTTTGGATGTGAGGTATCTCCCAAAGCTCAGCTGTGAGACAATGCAAGAAGGTTTACAGGAGAAATAATCTGGTTATGAAAGTTTTAAACCAATCAGTAAATTAATTCCCTGATGGGATTAACTGAGTGGTAACTGAAGGCAGGTGGGATGTGGCTGGAGAAGCTGGGTCATTGGGGTTGTAGCTTTGAGGTATATGTTATATATATAAGTGGAGACACCTCTCTGCTTTCTCATCATCATGTGAGCTACTTGCCTCCACCTCACTCTTCCACCATGATGTTCAGTCTCACTTGAATCCTGAGAAATAGAGTCGCTGTCTATGAACTGAGATCTCTGAAATCGTGAGCCCTCAAATAAATTTCTCCTCCTCTACAACTCTTCTGATCAGGTCTTTCAATCACAGCAGCAAAAAAACTGACTAAAACACTGGCTTTGAACTTGCAGTCCTTTTGCCTCAGCCTCCCAAGGTGCTAGGATGACAAGTTTGCAACACTGAGCCCAGATATTTTTCTTGACTTTAATTTTAAGGTGGTTGGTTAGTGTGTGGGGTGTAGTATTAGATACTGAAATATCAAAGTCCTCATTTGAGCTTGACGGACTAATGGGAGAACCCAAACCTGACCTTGTCTTCTATAGGTTTGATAGATAATAAAAATACTTTGTGGACTATACAGTGTTACACAGATGTTTTTCACTGGTTATAGTAATTTCTTCTGTTTGAGTTAGTCAGCTTCACAGAGACATATTAAACACACTCCATTGAAAGGAAACTTTGGTTTAGGAATAAAACAAGTCTTAAAGTTATTCAGTTTATCCGCAGATATGCTCAAAAACTTTAAAATTAGATATTAATTCATTACATTTATACTTTATTTTTCTTGAGCTTAACATATTTTTGAGGTTTTTAATATTTTGGAATATTTTCTAATAATTTTGGAAAAGATGCTCTTTTTGAATGAAAGCCTATAATCATTTCAAATGATAATTTTGAGCTTCTGGAGAAGACAAATAAGAACCAACCGAAACAGAAATAATTCTCAAAAATAAGCTTCAATACCCCTGGGGATAGCCCAGGCATCTGGGTGAATTATGTAGCAGGTGGGATTTGGCTATAATCCTGTTTCTCAAATGTCAATGGAAGATCCTGCTCATGAGAGAGCCCCAAACCCTCCTTTTAGCTGTTGCTTATTTTCAAGGACCCACTCTGATCTCTTTCCCTTTCTAGGATGATACTTTTTTTTTCTTTTGCCATTATACATATTTTTGCATTACAATTCTTTTTTTTTTATTATTGGTTGTTCAAAACATTACAAAGCTCTTGACATATCATATTTTATACATTTGATTCAAGTGGGTTATGAACTCCCATTTTTACCCTGTATACAGATTGCAGAATCACATCGGTTACACATCCACTTTTTTACATAGTGCCATACTAGTAACTGTTGTATTCTGCTGCCTTTCCTATCCTCTACTATCCCCCCTCCCCTCCCCTCCCCTCCCATCTTCTCTCTCTACCCCATCTACTGTAATTCATTTCTCTCCCTTGATTTTTTTCCCTTTCCCCTCACTTCCTCTTTTTTTTCAAAATGTTTTTGTTTTGTTTGTTTTGTTTTTTTAAAGAGAGAGATAGAGAATTTTTTAATATTTTATTTTTTAGTTTTCGGCGGACACAACATCTTTGTATGTGGTGCTGAGGATCCAACCGGGGCCGCACGCATGCCAGGCGAGCGCGCCACCACTTGAGCCACTTCCCCAGCCCCTCCCTCACTTCCTCTTATATGTAATTTTGTATAACAATGAGGGTCTCTTTCCATTTCCTTGCAATTTCCCTTCTCTCTCCCTTTCCCTCCCACCTCTCGTCCCAGTTTAATGTTAATCTTTTTCTCATGCTCTTCCTCCCTGCTCTGTTCTTAGTTGCTCTCCTTATATCAAAGAAGACATTTGGCATTTGTTTTTTAGGGATTGGCTAGCTTCACTTAGCATAATCTGCTCTAATGCCATCTAGGATGATACTTTTTGGACTTTGTTGCTCTTAGAATCTGCGTCCCTCTAAAGGGAAACTATTAAACATTTATTATGATGAATACATTTGATGCTTTTGCTTTGTTGAGATTTAATGTTCCTAATTTCAACAACTAGTTTATTTTCTGGGAAAATAAAGTTAAAGATAAAAGTTGTAGAGATCATTTGGACTGATGATTAGGAGTAAGGACTTTGATACCTGGCTGGTATTCAGTCTCTGTGTGTCTTTGGGAAAGTTACTTAGCTCTCTGATCACATGTATAAAATAAGGGTAAGACGTCCTTTCTAATAGGGGGCTTAGTGGGTTAAATGAATGCCATAGATTAAGTTGTCTAGTATAGTATCAGACTTGGAGAAGGTGGTAATTGAATAGTAGTGGTAGTCATTGTTTTTATTATTTATTATAATTTCCCAGAGACACAGTGCTAGATTCAGGCCCCGAAGTCCCCCTACCCATGTACTTGTTAGTATACTTGCTCGTTTTGGAAATGAAACCATTAAAAAGGAAATCCTAAGTAGATTGGTCTTTGTAATTGGCAAAATTATCTTTAAAAATATTCTTATTAATGTTAGTCAATATCCTTCTTTTATGATGATAGTTAAAAAGAGATGTTACTATTAAATCCAAGAAGTTCTTTATGAAGCATCTTAAATTCATCTTACTTCAAGTCTTCGAGGTGGATGCCTTTTAATAATACTTGTTTCTCCCCGTTCCAGTGGGATGTCAAAATACATGGCCCTGGGTGCTTGAAGAATTGGGGGAGAAATGAGAATAAGCCATTAAAACAATTTACCATTAAATTAGAAAGATGATCCTTAGTTTGTAGACTTATTAACATAATTTTGTACCTTTTCAGTTATATACGTTTAACCCATAGATTGAATGTGGAGATGAAAAACATGGAACAGGGTTCCTACTTGAATGCGAATGATAAATTTTTTTTTAATCATTTTTTTTAAAGAGAGAGACAGAGAGAGAGAGAGACAGAGAGAGAATTTTAATATTTATTTTTTAGTTTTCGGTGGACACAACATCTTTGTTTGTATGTGGTGCTGAGGATTGAACCCGGGCCGCACGCATGCCAGGCGAGCGCGCTACCACTTGAGCCACATCCCCATCCCGCGAATGATAAAATTTTAGTCTAATTTCTGATTTCATCATTTCCTTCTCTGATAGATATTTAGAGGAAGATCTGCAAAATTAACAATGCATGGACTACAAATGCAACTGAAACACAGAATTTGGCCTATGTAAGAGAAAGTCATAGAAACTTACTTATTTTAGTTCCATGAATCTCCTCCCCAAAATATAAGAAATCAGAAAAAAATATATTTAACAAATAAAAAAAATCTATCTTATCTATGTTTTGGAACTCTGAATAGGTAATAGGTGATTAGATGCAGAGAAAGGTGACTCAGAATTAGAACATGAGCTTCCAATAAGAGTATGCAATGCTTAACCTTGTATGATCACAATTAAATAGTTTCTCACAAATCAGGGAAATTCCAAGTTGCTACTGTAATACAACATATCGGCATTCTTTCCTGAGAAAACAAACCAGGGCTACAGAGTTAAGCCTCTGCTAGGAAACAGGGAGGCTCAATAGGTCTATTGTGAATTTTATAATCCTGGGCTCTTGTACTGTTGCCAAGACCAAACAGCACGAGTGAAATCCTTGTCCTTTCCCTTGGCAATATGGATGAATTGGATTTCTAGATTGTTAAATAGATCATCCTATACTCTCACTTCACATTTGAAATGGAAAATTCCAGGAGCATTATGCAACTCCATCCTTAAGATTTTTAATGGCCACTTTAATGACTTTGCTGTAACTTTTAGTAGTTTGAAAACTATGTCTTTATTTTCTTTCAATGATGATACCACATTGAGAGTACAGAAACAACAGAAAACATTGGATTTAAAAGTGTAAACTTTTTGGCAAATTTTTTTCCGAAGTCTGACTACTTCTTATTTTTATACTGTGATTTGAAAGATATAACCCCATTATTTAGTTAGATTTTTCCCAATATGGCATGTTGTTTTTACCCCTGATTATAGGTGAAGAAAATTGATGAAGTGACTTGTCCAAGATGGTCTGGTTTGGTATTTGGTGGAGCTGGGATTAGTCTGCAGCATGCTCACTAATGCCTTGTTATTTATATTCAATGAGATTTTGTCTTCTCAAAAATAAAAATTTCCAGTTGGAACTCTAAAGCACTAAAATCAGCTTTCACTATCCAGTTACCAAAAATCTTAAAACTCTGGATAAAGAGTTTGGATTAAAAAAAAAAAAAGAATCTTTCAGTGCAACTAAGGGGAAAATTCCCATTCAGATATTAAAGAAGTTGGAGAACAAATAAAATAGGCTGTATAGAACTACTTAACATTGTCAATTCTACAGAAGACACTCATGCAAATCATTGTGGGCAAGTTCTGCTAGGTTCCAAAAGAGAATGCAGGCATTCTGATCAAGACTTCCAGTAAGGGGAGCTTACTTGTGTTACTGATCCAGGATGAGAAGAAAAGAGAAAATTCCATACATATATACTTGCATATACTTTACCAACATATTTCTCTTCCCAAGTTAGAATATCTGTTTCATTATCTCGACGATCACCACAACATATTTTACATGTCTTATAAAATATCCCAGAATAATTTATAGCCACTTCAGGCTAAGAGCTTCCAATCAAATGGAAAAAATTATTTCCCCTGAAGATGACCATGAAGAGAAGGGGTGACTCATCCACTCATCTGTTCTACAATAAATCAATTTTGTTTGGGGTGTTTTCAAAAGTCACATTAGAGAAGACTCACTCCTAAAGTGGTGCTTTCAAAACCACAAAGCCTGATGCATTAAACTGTATTGGAGATGATGATTTAAATTTAGAATCTAACTGAAATACATGATTGTTATCATTCATTACATCAGTGCCTTTATAATTTTAATGATCTGGCAAAGCTCAGTACAAACATGGAAAGCACTATAAACTAAGCTGAAACAAAATGATTTTCCTTCTCATTTGGAATGTTAAAAATGCTTTTGTACACAGTTTGCACTCCCATTGTAAGGTGCCAGAATACCTTTGATTGACAGACATTCAATTCCCACTTCAACTGACAAATGTTCAATCCCCACATATTTCCTTACATCTCAATAAATTAGAGACTTGCTGAGATCACAGAGACAGGTCAATCTACCGACAGCTCTATTAGGCCCCGATACATAAATCCCAAGCTGAGTTTTGCATTTACCTGTAGAATATCTTCCATACCAGGTTTCTCGCAGAGGTGGCAGCTGGCCATTCAGAATTTCATTCCGGTCCTGTAGTCTTGCCAAAGAATATGAGCTCTTTTCTTCCAGGTTGTGATTAAATGCAAAATCCATAGGGCCAGCTGAAGGAGTGTCTGCTCCTTTGTTTTCCAGAGGGGCTACTTTGGTGACCCGAGAGTGAGCCTTAGAGTGACTCCGGCCCATTTCCCATGAAAGAGATTCAAAGGAAAACCATGCTGGAGGTAGTTTGGGGGTCTTTAATGTAGTTTGTTTTAATTAAGATATTTCAGAATCCCGGCAGTTTGGGAGACCCTAAGCAACTTGGTGAGTCTCTGTCTCTAAGTAAAATACAAGAAAAGGGCTAGGGATATGGCTCAGTGAGTGCCCCTGAGTTCAATCCCTAGTACCAAAAAAAAAAAAAAAAAAAAAAAGATATTTTGGAAGCTGACCCCAGCTGTAGAAAGTAGTGGTTTCCCTCACAACATCTCTCTTGCTCTGTTTCACCACATACTAACCCCCTGGCCACTTCCCAGAAGGTTGGTTTCCATGGAGACTTCCCTTCACCTCTTGCATTGCCATTCCAGAGCCAAAGAATCCAGTTAAACATTGACTTGGTTATGCTACTCTCTGAAAAACACAGCTGTAGGAATAGAAACCACTATTGATCATTAAACAAATGTCTAACACCAGGAAGGACATTAACAGAGACGGAGAGCAGAGATTTAGAGAAGTCTTAAACTTCACCCTTTCATTGCAGGTACCCTTGTAAGGACTAGTCATCAAGAATAGCTAAGTCATCTTTGGAAATCAGGGAATACATGCTAATTATGGAGAGTTTTGCTAATCTTTAATTTGAATCAGAGTATATGTTTTTCAAATAGGAAAAGAAGCAGCAGAGTGGCCAAAGTTTCATTTGATTTTTCTATCAATGATTTCAGTTTCCTTTGAAGGACTACATTGAGACAAGGCAGGAAGACAATAGGATCCTCCCACCCCAGAAAAGGGAAAAAATATCTTGAATAAATTATCCAAATAAAAGCTGTTTTCAAAGCCAGCCTATTTACTACATTTTTAAAAAACAGAAGAAAAGACTGGATGGGTGAGTAGTGATTTATGCATGGTGGGGCTATGGGTGATTTTTATTTTATGTTTTATACTTAAAAACAAGACTCACTGTCAGATTTTAATTGCTCATGATCATACATTACATATGTTTCCATCATGTCTTCATAGAGAAATTTTAAAATATATATATATTTTTTATTTTTGCAAAATCCATTTGCTAAGGGGATAACATGGTTTTTGGAAAGTCTTGAGAGTCAACAGAAAGATTCTGCTCTCATTTTTTGCCTTATTATTATTAAACTTGGGGAAATTATATTTGTGGGGAATATAAGCCTTTACTGAGGAACCAGCATAGTTGATGAGGAAATAATTAAAGAAATGAAAATGTGTTTCTGGCTATTTTTTTATTCTTTTTATATTTATCTTTTTATTCCTGGCCACTTCCAAGCTTTGTGACTTCCATAGGTTACTCAATGTCCTCCTGCTCTGTAAAATAGGGTTAATAATAATATTCATGAAAATTGAAGAGCTTGATTCCATTTATAGCTCTTAGACCACTACTTAGCAAGTAGTAAGTTCTCCCAAAGCATGGACCAGTGTCCTCTTCCTCCTAAGGAAAATTTGCTGTATGTCCACATGTGCATGGGATAGTCCTGATTGCCCATTGACAGAAATTCATTAAAATAGACATGTTCTATGTGTAAAAATAATTTTACACCTAAGTATAGAAAACCCAGTGAGGATAAAGAAGGGTTAATTAATTGAGTCTACTTACCTGAATAAACAATAGTGCTGAAGAACTATCATTTTTAAAAAATTTCATCTGTTGAAAGGATTTAATAAGCATCATGGTAAAAAGTTTTAATTTCATTAAGAGAAAAATGAGAATTTAATCTCTCCTATAGACTTAGACATAGATGTAGTTTGTTAACCACTAGAGTTGGCACACATTAACATTAAAAAGCTCTTATTAACCCAAACCTGACCATTCCCAAGACTACCCATAATCCTTTATAATGATTACCCCCTGCAATTCAAGAATGACTATAAATACACATTATTATATGCAAAAATAATAAATAGGGTGTTATTTGTAATAGAATTCACAAATATGGAATGAGAATACAAGTTTATAAATGTCTCAAGATGAAGCTCAGAAAGGATTAGCCACATTTTTTTCTGAAGCTGAAGAAAGTACCCAGAGTAAAATTTATTAAGACAAAAGCACAGATAAAAGAGAAGGTGGTGAGACCCCAGAGGGAAGGGGAAGAGCAGGGGCTAGCAGTCCCTGTGAGCTATTTCCGCATGTGAGGACAGCAAACCCCCAGCCTGGCACAGCTCCACAGGCAGCATGACATGGCACTTCCCACAGAATTGCCTTGCACAAGCTCAGAGTGCTGGGACTTGTCTCCCCCGGTATAAGGAGTGCCCTCCCACAAGACAGGGTGAGCCTAGCTTTGAGGCAAAAAGCTACAGTCAGATTTCTCAGTCAGAAGTCTCAGCTTTTGTTTTTGATTCACTCCAAACTAGCCTTGGGGCAAGCCTGTTAAGTCATCTTGTTTAGAGGATTTAGATTCTATAGAAATTTAATACACGTTCATAATGAGATATGTGGATTTTCCTGCTTTCTAATAAAAGAAAGTTTAACATTTGAAAGGACAAGAGACAAGATCCAGGGCTTTAAAGTATGAATTTGGTATCACAGAGAGATTTAGGTGCTCTCAAAATTTCCTTAAAGCCTTCTATAGCCTAATTATCTAGTCAAAGTTTTCAAGAGAGGAGTTTTCTTGCTGGGTATAAACATTTACCTACCTTTGTCCATAGGACTGTGATTTAGCTACTTTGCCTTGGTTTTGATGGACTTGCAGAGTCATCCACACTCTTCTAGCCTCACACCTTGTAAGGTGGTTGCCTACGGTAAAGAATGTGCCTTTGGTAGAGAAAGACCAATTTATTTGATAGCTCACCAGCTACCGTGAGAATCAAACAGGGAACCAGTACCACAATAACACTCTGTTGTAAGTAGCTACCTATAGATAACCATAGAACCACTTGAGAGTTAATAGCAATACATCTTAAAGTTGAAACAAACTAATACTGGGTGGATCGGTTTCTTTTTGAAATAGGCTCTAGGTAACCACATTGGATGTTTTATACAGCTGCCACTTAAAAAACCAAAAACCTATGGATGCTCAAATCCTGATATAAAATGGCATAGTATTTGCATATAATCTACATGTGTGTTGTTTTGTATCTCAAATCATGTCAAAATTACTTATAATGGACAATATGATATAAATGTTACGTAAAGAGTAGTTATACCATATTGTTCAGGGAATAATAACAAGAAACAAGTTTGTACATGTTCAGACAATTAAAAAAAATATTTTCGATCCATAGTTGGTTGGATCTGTGGGTGCACAACCTGAGGATACTGAGGGCCAACTGCCGAGTTGCTCTTGACTTAAACACTCAGGGGTCACTCCAGGGGAACTGGGCAAATTGGGCTGTGCGAAATAACCACACAAGAGACAGAAATACCTTTTTCTTTGTGGGCAGTGACGGCTCCTCTGACCTTAAGGGTCCGAAGAGAGAGAGAGAGAGAGAGAGAGAGAGAGAGAGAGAGAGAGAGAGAGAGAGAGAGAGAGAAACACTCACTGACCCCTTTTATTGAGGAGAAGCTATTCAAATGAGGCAAAGGGTCAGGTTTCAGGGGGCTGAGTCTAGTTTCATGATGTCTGCTGTCAGCAGGTTGACTGACATCTGGGTAGGCCACACCCAAGGGCACAGTAAGAGAAGGGGACACACAAAAAGCACTTCCATGGAACATTCTATCCCAAACAGGGCAAGGTAATATTACAAAGGAATAGGTGAGCCTAGCTCCTCCCTTGGGGCTGTAGGAAGACACACCCAGTCATGAAGACACAGACACTCGAACCCTAAGGGAATGGACTCAGTCACGTGCTAGTGGGTCTCCCACAGCCAAATATAATAAGCAGACGACAAACACTAAGGTGACACTCCTTAGGATAGGATGGTAGCTTCCAGGAGCCAGGTTGGTTAAATTGCCTTATACTCCTTTAGTATATAATTTTCTTGGAAAAGTCTCAGGTGGAGTTTCAATGTGCACATAAATATTCCTCAGGGTTAGATTTAATTTCACACATAGGTTAATGATTATGCTTTCCATCGGTGTGTTTTAAATCTTAAATGTTTACAGGATTCCTAGATTATGCTTCTAATAAAGTTAAAGCCTCATCTGCAATTGATCTGTGATGGATAAGCAATCACTGGAGGCTTTTCATCAATGTGAATTATGTGTTTGGATGCAAACTAAGCACAGTGAACCTTCATTTTCCTTTCAGGGATTATTCTTCTCTGTATTTATCTATACCTTGGGTGTGAAGGTGACAGTGCAGCAGACCTATCTAGTTTAGAAGCACTGAAGCAAAGCAGGTGGGGAAAAAAAAAAAAACATTCTGAAGCTTCTTGTGTAAACTGCTAAATAAGATCAATTGAGCCTGGTGTGGTGGCACACACCTGTGAGCCCAGCAACTTGAGAGACTGAGGCAGGAGTTTGAGGGCAGCTTCAGCAATTTAATGAAGCCCTCAGCAACTTATAAGGCCCTGTCTCAAAAAAAAAAAAAAAATAGTGGGAGGCTGGGGTTACAACTCAGTGGTAGAGTGCCTCTGGGATCAATCTTCAGTACCAAATAGTAACGATAATAATGAGAATAATAAAGTTCTGTTGAATGAAATCTGTATTTTTCCCCTTTAAATATACTTTGCAAGTACATCATTGAATTAAATGCTAAAATCAGGCTGTCACATGCCTATGCTACTCTGAATGCAGTCAGTGGATAAATTTGTTAAAATGCATTGCTAATGGATTAATTTAGATGAAAGAATTTTTTGTATATTTTCTCTCCCATTGGGAATATCAATCTAGTTATAATACTTTTTAAGACGTCTTTAGAAAATTGTCTTCCTTTATCTCCTCCTCCTCCTCCTCCTCCTCCTCCTCCTCCTCCATCTCATTTACACTGAAATTTAACCTTTAGTAGATGGTCTCTATCTGGTCTAATGGTCACTCAGCATATAATTAAATTATATGTATTTTTCTCCTAAAGGAAAAATTCTCCTCTTACTAATGCCTGCCAAATTTTTTGCCTCTCTCTCTCTCTTTCTCTCTCTCTCTCTCTCTCTCTCTCTCTCTCTGTCTTTTTGGTAAATTTAAATTGTGGACCCAGAAGTGGAGACATGAGCTTCCAGCTGCTAAGGGAGCATAAGACCAGGGTAGAGAGGAGTGTGGTGAATCAGGTGTCCTAGAGTTTAGGGTTGTTCAGAGCAGAGATTCAGCTGTTGTCACAGAACTAATGTCAGCCTGGCCAGTGCTAGTTCCTGAGTTCCAGAGATATCAACCATCAGCTGTGAGTTTTAAAACATTTCAGCTGATTCAAGATAGGAAGTAACCCTGCCCTGGGAAAGTCTTTGCTTTGGGTTTTGAAAAATCACATCAGTATGAAATTTAGAGGACACCAAAGAAGAGACCAGCCCATTTTCTTGTTTTTTTTCTTGTATTTTTCATCAAATACAATGCCAAGAAATACTAAGATAACATTATTACTACTCAGGCCCTCTGCCTAGCATTGGGATTCTTTGTTCAGGTGGCCTAGGGTCCCAGACCTGGTTCAGGTCACCTGGCAAAGCAGTGAGGACAGAGGATTCCTTTGACCTGTGATTGAGCTTCCATTGGTGCACTTGGGTGTCCACTCAGACCCTAGTTATTACTTTACTTGGGGCAGAAGTTATATTGATGATATCCAATCTTAACTCTATGATCTCTTTTGGAGTTCTGGAGGGCAAGTTTTGGCATGTGTTTGCTTTCTGGGTTATTTACTTATTTGGTATTGGGAATTGGATTCAGGGGCATATTACCACTGAGCTACATCCCCAGACTATTTATTTAATTTATTTTTTTAAAATTTTGAGACAGGGTATCACTACGTTGCTGAGGCTTTGAACTTTGATCCTCCCAAATTGCTGGAATTACAGATGTGAGCCACTACACCTCACAATCCATGTCACAGAATTTTTTTTTTTTTTTTTTTTTTTTTTTGGTGGTGGTACTGGGGATCAAACCCAGGACCTCACACATGCTAGGCAAGTGCTCTACCACTAAGCTATCCCCCAGTTCTTTGTTTTTGTGTTTTAATAGCAGCAGAAAGCAAATCTGCATGATTGCTAAAGGACAGAGGCAAGAGGTTTGCTGATCTTAACCTTGCTTCCTTTTTATCAATTTGCAGCCCGGTAAAGGACATAGATCTTGAAGTAGCTAGCTTCAGAAATATAGGACAATAGAACAGTGTGTTCAGTCCGTTTATTCTGACTACGTCTCATGAGAAGGGAGCAGAACATTACACAAGAGTGTCAGGGACTTGGACTCCACTTCCACCATAATGCCAGCTTGGACTCTCACTCTTTCTGAAGTAGTTCCAAGAGCAATGCTCAAGGCCTTGCTGCCATTTGTCCTGCTGCCTGTTCTTATGGCTTCTTGGCTTGTTCTGGGCCTCCTCAGCATGTCCATAGGCACAGGTGTTCGTGGGCAAGGTGGAGGGTTTAGGATTCTCTTGATAGAAGCAGTGCAGTCTTTGGGGGTCTTTCCCAGGGCTTTCTCAGTGATCCTGCGGAAGTTAGGTTGCTGAGGCTTTGAACTTTGATCCTTTGAACTTTGATCCCCGGGCTCAGAACTCACAGGCAGTCAGTCAGGTGTGGTCCAGAGCTTCACCTCTTCTAGATGTTTTCTATTACAGAAGTGATGCTCTCTGCAGGATTGGATGCTTAAACTTCAGGCATTTCCAAGCAGCCAACATGTCTCTGGGTAACCAAGGCCTCTAGGGTGCCAGCTTTGTAGCCATCACTCCTGGTGGGAAGCAAGGTGAGGAGGCTGTGGTGGAGGGGAGGCTGGAGGGAGCCAGGTGCTGCTCTGGGAGTAACTGTGGAGAATGAGGCATGGTGCTTGCTGCTCTGCTGGGATTCAAACTCTAACACTGATGGTGGAAAGGCAAGAGCAAGACAGCTCCAATCTCTAGAAGAACACTGTGAACTTCCTCACAAGCAGACCTGGGTTGCTGCTCTAGCCTCACCTATAGTTTAGTCAGTACCTCATCAGTTGTCACTGCCCTCAGTGTACAACCCAAACTCATGTCTGTGCTGTCTTAGTTTTGGTTCCCTCAGACAGCTTTCCATGCAGGTAGTTTATTTGGGTGATCATCTTGGGAAACAGAGGCAACAGATGTAGGGGGTAACTCAGGAAAAGGCAAATAAAGCTAGTCTAGAGGGTATCACCCAGTCTGTTAGTGGATATGAGAAAAACTGACTCTTGCTGCCAAATTCTCAGACACAGTGTGGAACACACTATTTCCCCTGTTTCTGTGTCAGAGATATCTCACCAGAGGGGTGAGGGTGTTGGACACCTATTCTCCAATGCCTGTCAGTGGTGGAGAACTCCTGAGGGGAGGCAGCAGAGGGGTGTTTATTCCCTACCACTTCTGGAGATCAGGGAAGGCTCTAACAGGTAGAGAAAGCCCTGAGGTAGAGAGATGCATGTGCCAGCAACTGCCTTGAAATAGGAAAGTTCCAGGGCACGGGGCAGGGCCCAACAGTGACTGCTAAACACGTTCTTACATACTTCCTCACAAGCAGACCTGGGTTGCTGCTCTAGCCTCACCCTAAGAAGTGTGTGGATGTAATGGGGAGAGTGCCTGGGGAGATCACAGTCCCCAGTGCATGACTATAGGCATCCAATGTGGAGAAGCCCATCATGGTAAGCAGGAAATTAGGTAAGTACGTAAGCAGGTAGGCCACCATGGCCCCAGACCCAGGGTGCTCCACAGGCAGGCAATGGCCAACCCACTAATCTCAGAGAGCTGCTGGTTTTGAGTACTTGGTTTGCAAACACTCTGTGCTAAATAGTGTTTCCAGAATTTCCCCAGTTCATCTAAACAATAGTTCTGTGAAGTAGATCAGTTGCTTAATATCTCTGAACCTTACTCCCTTAGGTTCAGAGAGGTGGCACCACTGGTCTAAGGCTACATGGTCAAAACAAGATGTGAACCTGCTTTCTCACCCCACAGCTTGTTTTTGTCTTGGGTTTGGTTTTGGATTGTTATAGCTCTAAAATGTCAATTTTTAAAATTTTGAGCAATCCTCCCACCTTTTTTTCATGCTATTACAAGCTTTCATGCTTGTTGAAGAGACTGGAATTATTTTCCTGTGGAATGTCCATAGTTTGGATCTGCCTGGTTGGCTCCTCCTGGTGGGACCTGTTTCTCCAGTCCCTGGATATGCTGTGAACTGGGAGTTAGGCCAAAGACTTCTTAGATGCAGGTGTGTCACCTGGCCCAGGAGGGCATGTGGATGCCTCCAATGAAAGGCTGCACACCCTCCTCATAACCAGTGGGGTGATACTTTAAAGTTTGAGCTTTTTTTTTTTTTGTGGTACTGAGGATTAAAGTCAGGGCCTCTCCATGCTAGGTGAACGCTCTACATTCCCTAAACCTGTGATCTCAACCATAATGTGATGGAACTATTTCAATGCCAGATTCAAGGGTGGCTATGCTAAATCCTGTCAGGGTACTGAGCCTGAACTAAGAGGGTTCACACGTTAGGCAGCTTTGACCACCTTTTACAAAGATATGAAGAAGAGGCAGGCTCCCTTCCTGCTTCCCCAGACCAGGATGGTGGGGGCTTTCTGACCTCAGGTTCACGTGAAGCTAATAACTAAGCTCGAAGACCGCAGATGCTGGGCAGCCAGGTCAAGACATGAGATGCCGGCACAGAGCTCCTTACTGGAGGACACCGCCTTCCTTCCAAGCTGTGGGGCAGCCCCTCCTTTCCTGCACATACCAGATTTATTTCAGATGATGCTGGGTCCCTCTTCATTTCCATGCCAGCTGCTGAAGGTCCCAAACAACCAAAGAAACTTCCAGCTTCCAATTCCATTAGTGTCAAATGAGACTCTGGTTCAAGTGCAAAATAGATCCCAAAGCACCAAGGGACTTAATGACATCCCCCCACACTCTTTCTCCTTAACCCTTTGTCTGGCCTGCTACTCTGCCACACTCAGGTATGTCCTGGGGTTTGGCACTATGCAGGGACAGCCTGGAGCTGAGCTGATACAGCTGTTCCCCTGAGGCCCTGAGGCTGGTCCTCTGGTGGTGCCTGTCATTGCCCCTGCATCATCACTACATTTCCTTGACATCTGGGTCCAGAGAAAAGTTCATGGACTCCTCCATGCCACAAAGCAAGAGGCCAATAATAATAATAATAGCAACAACAACAATAATAATAATAAACAATAATCACAAAGAATTCTTAACATCTCTTTCTTCCACCCCTAAATGTTCCTGGGGAAATGGAAATATCGGTGACAGAGAAAAGTCGTTGTCTAGATTTTTGATCTAATTTGTGACATTGGTTTGTTCCAGAAAACAGGTTAAGTTCTGCATAAGAGAGGTGAGTTTTCAAGAAAAATTTTAAGGCTAACTGTGAAGAGTGGAAATGTGGCATAGATAGCACTGTGGCCAGGGTAGCAGAAAGATCCAGGAAAACTGCTTTGCGTTTGAGGGGAGATGACTCTAGGAAAGATGGCCATGGAGGTCCAGAGCCCAGGGAGTAGACAGTACATGGGACAATCTAGAGGCAGGGTGGCATATCCACAGCATTGAAGAGAAGAATAATCATAATTTGGGGAGACCACATAAATATTATTCTTTTCAAATATTTTGTAAAACTTCCAATCTCACAGAAGACCAAATCCTTCAAAGTGTATCCCTATTCAAAAACCTAACTGTTACCTTTATGAATATTCATGATTGAAGTGATTTTCATCTGCTCTGGATTATTTTTAATAATAGCAATATCCAATAACACATAATGAATTCCAACTGTGCACTAGGCACACCACAGAACTTTTTAAATACTCAATTTTGTTTAGCTCCTACAGCAATGCTATGAGGACAGGCCTACATTACCCTCCTTTTCATAGTGAGGAAATGGAGCTGAGAGAGTCACACAGGGTGCATGGGAATTGAATCCAGGTTCGCTTTTGACTGATCTGAGAACCTAGTTCCATGTCTTATCATGTGCAGTAAATAAAGTCCTGAAAGGTAGCGATTATACATACTCTCACCCTCTCCACCTCCACACAATTAGTGCAGAACCTTCCTTATCGTAGCCCTTGTAAGTGTTAATTGGAAGAATGGATATCTTACTCTTACTTCTCTTCTTTTTTTGCCCCAGGCTCTGGGGAAACAACTCTGGGCTTCTAATTAGTGCCAGATCTTCAGAATAACATAGAAAAAAGAATCCTTAAATTCTCATTAAGCTCTTAATGAGTTTTATTGCAGGCACAAATGAAGAGAAGAGTAGTGGCCATTTTAGATCTTGCAGCTGTCGATCTGTAATTGTCTTTATAATTGTCTTTATCATCACATGCATTATGAAGTCTCAACCGAAGCCTTTTGAGTCCTAACCTTTGAAGAAAATCTCCCTGGAAGCAGAAGTTGTTTTTTTTTAGAAGCCAAAATATGCTCTGGAGAAATGTACCATGAAGAAGATAGCATGGCTCTTCCCGGAAAGAGGGACAACTTCCCTTCCCACAGTTGGCCTGTGCTTTACTGACCTCCTGGCTGCTCACTACAACCTTTACCCTACCTCTGGCTCTTCTACAGAGCCTACTGAGGAGGATATCCATTTCCACACAGTGGAGACCTCCTTACTTAGAAGTTGAAGCATACCAATATACTTCACAGCTGTTGAACGGAGATGACTGATTGCTGCTACTGAGCTGCATGAGCCTGTCTGATGGAAATCCAGCATGGTCTGGAGCTATGATGTCATGTTTTTGGATGCCCATGGTAAGCTGCCACCACATAAGATTGTTGCAACTATAAAATGGAGTGAAACTTCTTTATGTAAGTAGAAAGGTTACTAACACTGTGTGATGGCTTAGATGTGGTATTCCCCAGAAGCTCATGTGTGAGAAAATGCAAGAAGGTTTGGAGGAGAAATGATTGGGTAATATCCTTAACACAATCAGTGAATTAATCCCTGGTGGGATAGACTGAATGGTAACTAGAGGCCCTTCAGGGGTGGCTGGAGGAGGAGGGCATTGAGGGTGTGGCTTTGGGGTATATATTTTGTATCTGGTGAGTGGACTCTCTCTCTGCTGCCTCATATCATGTGAGTTGCGTTCCCTTGCCATACTCTTCCGCCATGATGTCCTGCCTCACCTTGAGCCCCAAGGAATGGAACCAGCCACTTACGGACTGAGTCCTCTGAAACCATGAGCACCTAACTAAGCTCTTCCTTCTTTACAATTGTGCTGATTGGGTCTTTTAGTCACAGCAGCGAAAAAGCTGATTAAAACACACTTGTGGGAGATCAACCTTGCACGTGACTGAGTCACATTCCCCAGCTGGGTGCTGAGGTGCTCAGTCACAGAAATGTGGCAGAGCTTTCCCCACTCTTCTTGGGTTCAAGGGTCGGTGTCTCGCGCATGGGTGTGCCTTGCTATAGCCCCATGGGTGAAGCTATGCTCACCTGTTCCTTTGTAATATAACCCCTTGCCCTGTTTAGGATAGAATCTTCCATGGAAGTGCCTTGTGTGTGTCCCCTTCTCTTACTGTGTCCTTGGGTGTGGCCTACCCAGGTGTCAGTCAACCTGCTGACAGTGGACATCATGAAGATAGACTCAGCCCCTGAAACCTGACCGCTTGCCTCATTTGAATAGCTTCTCCTCAATAAAAGGGGTCAGAACGTGCTCTCTCTCTCTTTCTGTGGACCCTTAAGGTCAGAGGAGCCATCACAGTGACCCCAATGAAAAAGGCATTTGTATCTCTTGAGTGGTTATTTTGCGCAGCCCAGTCAGCCCAGTTCAACTGGAGTAACCCCTGAGTGTGTTAGTCGCGAACAGAACCTGGCACACACTGACTTGCAATCCCCTTGGGTTAAGCAATACTTGACTTAGTCAAATTCCAGTGAAATGAAGGAGCTCAGAACATGTCCTGGTATGGGTTTGACCGACAAGTAATGAATCCTTCCCCGTGCTTGGGAAATTCTTGGTCAGAGTCATTTGGGCCTGGTTTTTCTGCAGAGATGGTGGATGCTTCTTTTTGTCATTTTTCCCATTATTTCTAGGGTTGTTCTGAATAAAGTCACCCACATAATGTGTTATAAAGGAATGAACCTGGGCACCAGGACACCTGAGTTCTAGTGCTAGCTCTTTCTCTAGTAATAAATGTGACTATTTTTTTCACTTCTTGTCAACATGTGAGGCATCATGTCATAGACTTTGCATGACTTAAATTAGAGTCAGTAGCTTGAGTAAGAGCTTGGACATAGGAACTAGCTGTCTGCTTTGAATCCTGGGTCTATCACTTTCTAGCCATGTGTAGGCCTATGCTTCAGGGACATGAAAAAGGGAATATTAATAATTTTATCTTATAGGATTATTATGAGGATTAAGTTAATTCATATTAGTGAAGTACTTAAAAGAATGACAGTCATGGTCAATGCTTGTAAGTTCATTTATAATAATAACAATTAAAAAAACCCTCACAACTGTGGGCAGTGGTCAGCTTTTATACCTATTCTGAGCATGAGAAAGTAGTGGCTCAAAGCAGTTCCTTTCTTTCTTTTTTTCTTTTTTTTTGCAGTACTGGGGGGTTGAAGTGAGGGCCACATGCATGCTAGACAAATGCTCTACCACTGAGCCACACCCCAGCCTTAAAGCAGTTTCTAAGCTACTAAGAGATGCAGTCTGGATTTAAAACCATAATCTCTCTCACAGCACCTCACTAGGCCTCAGTTTCCTGGAGTGTAAAATATGGGGACAAAGTGAGGTCTGAGCTCTTTATTTTTTTTATTAGTTGTTCAAAACATTACAAAGTTCTTGACATATCATATTTCATACATTTGATTCAAGCGGATTATGAGCTCCCATTTTTACCCTATATACATAATGCAGATTCACATCGGTTACACATCCACTTTTTTACCTACTGCCATACTAGTGTATGTTGTATTCTGCTGCCTTTCCTAACCTCTACCATCCCCCCTCCCATCCCCTCCCTTCCCGTCTTCTCTCCCTACCCTATCTACTGTAATTCATTTCTCTCTCTTGTTTTTTTTCCCCTTTCCCCTCACTTCCTCTTATATGTAATTTTGTGTAACAATGAGGGTCTCCTTCCTTTACCATGCAATTTCCCTTCTCTTTCTCTTTCCCTCCCCCCTCTCATCCCTGTTTAGTGGTGATCTTTTCATGCTCTTCCTCTCTATTCTGTTCTTAGTTGCTCTCCTTATTTCAAAGAAGACATTTGGCATTTATTTTTTAGGGATTGGCTAGCTTCACTTAGCATAATCTGCTCTAGTGCCATCCATTTCCCTGCAAATTCCATGATTTTGTCATTTTTTAGTGCAGAGTAATACTCCATTGTGTATAAATGCCACAATTTTTTTTATCCATTCATCTATTGAAGGGCATCTAGGTTGGTTCCACAGTCTAGCTATTGTGAATTGTGCTGCTATGAATATCGATGTAGCAGTATCCCTGTAGTATGCTCTTTTTAGGTCTTTAGGGAATAGACCGAGAAGGGGAATAGCTGGGTCAAATGGTGGTTCCATTCCCAGCTTTCCCAGGAATCTCCATACTGCTTTCCAAATTGGCCGCACCAATTTGCAGTCCCACCAGCAAGGTACAAGTGTACCCTTTTCCCCACATCCTTGCCAGCACTTGTTGTTGTTTGAGGTCTGAGCTCTTTCAACCACCAACATTCTGTAACCTGCATCCTTGTTGTCTCTATAACATCTGCAATTACTCTCTTTCCAATGTTCATTTCCCTTCTGACTTCAAATTCAAATATGCCCAGATCTCCCTTAGTCAAAAAGTCTTCATTGTACCTTTCCGTGTGCCAGCTTCAGCATCCCTCTGCTAACCTTAAAGGCCAAGTTGTAAGGTGTAGAGACCACACCCAATCAGTCACCTTCCATCTTCTTCCCAGTCCCCAATGTTTCTCCTACCTCTACTGCTCAGCCAGTAGCACCCTCCTGAAGGCCAGTGACAACTTCCTTCTTCTCACATCTGTTGCCTTTTCATAGTTCTTCTCTGACTTGGTATTGCTGCAGAATGCAACGAGTCAAAAGGTGATAATCCGTAATGATTTGCCAGTTTTCTGTCCTCCATAACCCCTCTATGTTTGTCACTTATTCTCTCCCTCTTGTTCCCTCTCCCTAAAATGCATCAATGGTTTCATATGGTTCATCATATTATGCCACTCCCCTCCTCAATTCAGTGTTAAATTTTGGAGATCTCCCCATATCAGACATTGAGTATTATCTCATTCATTTTGATGGCTATGCATTATTTCAGTATGGGTACCCCTAATTAATTATTCCCCTCTGGATGGCCATTAGGTTGTTTTCAAATCTTTGATTGCTAACAATGTCCCAGTGAACATCTTTGAATAGACTTCTTGTACACAGGTGTGAGTATTTTTCTAGGGTAAGTAGCCAGATAGACTTTCTGGGTTATAGAGTATTACATTTTAATAGATTAGTTGCCTTTATTTTAGCTGTCAGTGTTAGCTCACTCTAGCTCCCATCTGGGATTAAGGCATGCTCCTAGAGAGGGAAGCTGTTAGAGATCCTTCTGTTTATGATTCTCTGTAAGCTAATTTTGCTAGTGCCCCACCTCTGATGGTAGTAATTTGTTTGTCTGAGCTCTTTCTTTTGTTTGTTTCTTTCCGAGCCACATCCCCAGCCCTTGTCTCGGTGACTTGACCTGATTTTCTCCATGTTTGGGTCTCTGAACTTTGTACCTGTACCTCTGAGACACCTGTTGTCTACCTGTTGGAATCTCCACCAACCACTTTTCTTTTCTTCTCTCCGGCTCTTGACCCTGCTCTGGCCTTACTTGTAGGATTCTGATACCACCTGTCCTTTTCCTCACTGTAGTGCACTGGTATCACAGGAGGTCCCTTTGGTGTCCATATTCCTCAGTTCCTACTGTGAGATTAACATCTCAAATGACATTTTGGGGGCTTCTGCATTATCCTGAAGTTCTATCTGGACTCAGTCACTTCCTGGCCTGCGGACTGTTCAAATGTACATGCTATCACTGGTTTCCACATTGTACACAATATACTGATTATCTTCCCTTTCTAACCATGTCTATTATTTCCTCTCTGGTGAAAAAACTTTCTTTTTCTTCTACTCTTTACTTATTCTTCAAGCTGGGTCTTTTCTATTTTTTCTAAGCTCTCACTTCTTCAATATTTACCTACTCTTCCTTACCTTAATAAAACTCAAATTCAGCTTATTTTCAAGTCTACATAGCCAGCCTTCACCTTTTTACATGCTCCATTAATGCCTCTTCAATTGTCTCCATAACATCTCCATTTGGATGTTTCCCATCACTTCAATTTCAATATGTCTAAACTCACAGAACCATCTGCTCCCCTCCCACCCCATCTGTTTCCTCTCTCCTTTTCCCTATCTCTCTAAATGATACTATATTTCCCTAATCACCCAGACTGGAAATCTTGGAATCACATCAGATTTCTTTCTTCACCTTTTATATACAATCCATCACTGAATCCTGCTGAATTTTTCTCATTTAAAAATAACATTGTGGGAGTTTTGGGTTGAAGTCAATTGCCTACATTCTCCTTTCTGAAACACCACTAATATGGCAGTAAAGGCATGTTTTTAAAGTCAAAAATCTATGCTAAAAGGGATAGAAGAAAGCCACAAGTTGGAAAGTAGATGGATGAACAATAATTGATTTAGAAAACCTGAAAAGCTGTACCATAAGCCAAGAGCACAAAGATCCTAGGAGCATAACAGTTTTTACATCTCTGAAAGACTCAATGACCAAGAAATTGAAGGCACTGGATACATTAAAAAGTGTAAAGGAAGAGCTAAAGATAAGGATACTCAGCAAGCCTTTTGGAGGTTCCTAGAGCCCTAGTTGCCCTTTTCTAATCCTCCCCACTCCAGAAAAAGATGAGAGGACAGTGGATTTCTGGTCCAAAAATACTAGCAACTGTTGCAGGTGAGCACCATTCCACATCTGGGTAATCAATTAAAAGGTTATATTCTGGGTGCTGAGTCCTTTGGTCCTCTTCCTCTGCCAGCCCTCAGGTTTCAAACTTCTGTGAGGCAAGAAATGAAGGATCCCTATCTGGGGACTCTAGTCAGCTCTAAAGAAAAGACCTAGAGATACACCGGACACTCCTTAGTCATATGATCTGACCACATCCTCTTCCAGAGTCCATAAGCCCCACCCAGCTTTTTTTTTTAATCTTAAAACAACAGAAATTTACTGTCTCACAGTTCTAGAGTCTCATATCAGAGGGGTGGCAAGGGACATACTCCTTCTTGAATCTTTAGGGGGGATCCTTTTAACTTCTTCTAGCTTCTCCCCGCACCCCATCTATCTTATAAGGGATTACCAGACTTTTGAAGAAAGACTTCAATATAAAAAAGACAGAAACTATAACAATACAATAAATTAAAAGAGACAGAACCATGCAGGGAAAGAAAAACTGGGAGAAAAAATCCCAGCTGTCTATTATTATTCTCAAAGATCTTGGTGAATATTTTATATCCATGAAATAAGAAAACAAATGCTATGTGTTCTTAAAAAGAGAACATTCAGAGAACAAAACAATAACAAAATAAGAGCTCTTAGAAACTAAAGATATCATAAGAAAAACATTTAAAACTCAATAAAAAATTTAGAACAATAAAATTCTTACAAAAAAAAAAGAAAAAATTGGATGGAAAATAGTGAAATTCCAGAAGGGAAGAATACCAAGAACAGAGGGGAGGAAATTATCAAAAATATGTGAAAATACCCCAGAACTTAGGGAAACAGTTGCTAGACTTAAAGGGTCTGCTCAGTGTTACATGGATTAAAGCGCTAGTCCAGTCATGAACTTTCAAAGCACATGGGACAGAGAAGATTCCAAAATATTCCAGAGATAAAACTCAAGTTCCAAATAAATGATATTTATTTGAAATATAAATACGGAATAGTTGGAAGCTGAGACAATGGAACAGTGTCTTAAAATTTCCGAAGAAAAGTGATTTTCAACCTAGAATTTTATACCTAATTAAACTAGCACAATTCAGTGTGAGAATATACTAAAGGAGTTTTCAGGCATACAAAATCTCAAAGAAGTTTACCTCACATGTATTATTTTTTAAAAAGATAGTGGCAGGTATGGCCTACTAAAATGAGAGAGCTAACAAAAGATGTGAAAAAGCTAGAACACAGAAAAAGGTAATTCAGCATAAAAGACAGACAAAAGAAATCCCCAGGGGAAGGTGAAAGGAAAACCTGAGATAAGAGTTGTGCACCAAGCATGGATCAAATGGTCAGAAGGCTGAAGGAGAAGTTTCTTTGAGATGAAATTAATAGTTATTTTCCCTCTCTGTTTCTTTTTTTCTCCTCTTCTTGTAATATAACATGGTTCCTCTTCAACTGTTTTGCCATAAAGTATTTTCCTTTTATTTATTTCGAAACAAATAAAATAATAGCCCACATTAATCAAATATTTGCTAAGGGTTAAATATCCTTAAGCATATTATATATATTATCTCAATCTTCATCTTAACCCTATGAAATAGAAACTATTGTGATCTCCATTCACAGATAAGAGAAAGAGGCACAAAGAGGTTAAGGAACTTGCCTAGTGACACATGAGAAATGAGAAATGGTAGAGATGGCATTTGAACCTTGTCTGACTTCACCATAACTACTACATTATATATTAAAGAAAAACATCAGTTCTCTCCATTGCCTCAAGTTTACTCCCTGGTAATAGTTTAGTGTGTATCTGGCAACATTTTTTCAAGCTCATATGAATATATATATATATATATATATATATATATATACACACACACACACACACACACACATACACACACATACACACACACACACACACACACATATATATATACATGTATGTATATATTTATGGGATTCTTTTCCTTCTTAAAAATGGAATCATAATGCACATTTTTATTTTATTCCAACAAACATTTAAGTACATTTTGTGTTTGGCCTATGTTTAGATATTGGGATGAACAAAGTTATATAGTCCCTGTTTATAAGTGGCTTGTAGGTTAGAAAATTGAATTGCCTGATGTATTGAGAGTTATCATCATAAAGCACTATTTTTCAAAGGATAAATATACTCAAGACAAAATTATGCAAAATCTAAGCTTTACTGTGATTCAGACACTACTTCACACTCTTGAAATGCCTTTTTCTTTATTAGGATGAAGAGCAGAGATCCTTGACTAAGACAGCAAAAATCTCGTTATTTGAATTTTCAGCTGTTTGGGTTCTAGGGAAGTAGGTCTCAGTACACATTTATACTACTTCTCTGCCAACACTCTTCCCTTAAATGCCATCCTCCCTCACACTGGGCCAATTTAGCTCCAAATTTCCTTGGCCTCGGGCCCTATGCCATAGTTAAGAAAAAAATCTAGATAATGTTGTATAGATTGCTTATGTGTCTAACTCTTGGGCCAGTGACAAACTTTATGGTTTATTTAACAGGAATTTACTACTGTAAGGATAATGTGGTAACAATGCAAAAATAAAATAAAGCCTGTTTAGTCTAAGATAAATTATTGGCTTCAGGCGATGATTGTTTGCTGAGTGTAGTAAGGAAAAATTAGGGTGTTCTTGCAATTGATTTATCTCAAGAGCTGCTAAATTTTTCTCCTACATGTGTTGTTGGTCTAGTTGGGTTAGAGATAGCTTTAGCTGTGGCTGTTTTTACTGGAATTTGAACATTGTCTCTGAAATACTGGTCTGGCAGTTAACGAGCCACCTTTAGATTGGACTATACGTTGTCATTTGTCATCCTTATCCTGCATAGCTTTCCTATGGTTTTGAGTTTTGTCTGATAACAGGAGAAAAATTGTTGATGTTAAGCTATAGGAGAGAGTGAGATAATAGATCAGTCTCCAGCTCGTTATCTGTAGTAAGCAGTATTCTGTCGCAGGTGGTAGTGGCCTCTGTAAGGTCAAGAAATATATCACATCTCCCAAACGAGAGTTGAAATATGGTCTCTTCAGAATGACTGATGTTCCAGCTTCTGGGAGCATGTTTACCAGCTATAATCTCATTCCAGAGGCTGTTGCTGAGTCACTGTGATTGTAAACCACAAATGATTTGTGAAGAGAAGTGTTTGAGCATGCTGGGCGTACAGCAAGTGGTTCTGCTGGGGCTGCAGCTGCTGCTTTTTTCCCCCCGATCAACTTTATTGAGGCATAATTTACCAACAATGAAATGCACAAATTTTAAAGGTGCATCTCAACAGCTTGAGATAGACATGTGTATTTATTCCTATGTAAGCACACCTTCAACAACATACTGAATATTTCTATCACCCCAAAGAGTTTCCTTGTGCCCAATCCCCCTCAATCTCTCCCATCGCCCACACCCCTAGCCTCATATTATCCCTAGCTGATGGACTTCTGTTGCTATAGATTAGATTTTTATCTTGTTTTCCAGGTAACATTTTCACTTTATACTTTTATTCCATCATCTCTAATCTGTTCGACCTTAAGTACCCCTTTAATTAATCTCCATATCATCAGCCTAAATTTATTTTTCCATCTAAAGTTTCATTGCCTGAAACTATATAGTACATACTCTTGTGTCTGTCGTCCATAGCTCAGTATAATGCTTTTGAAATTTAGCTGTAGTGCTTCATGGATGTGCGGTTTATTCCTTTATGGTGTTAAGTCATATTCCATTGTGTGAATAAACCAAAGTTTGTTTATCCATTCACTTGTGGATAGGGTTGTTTGTATTCTTGGCTATTATGACAAGTTCCATCATTCTAGGCTTTATGACTGTTCAAGGATGGATGCACCCTTATCTTTTGTTTAAATGTCTAGACATGAAATTTCTGAGTCATATGCTGAGTTTAACTTTTAAAAAAGTTGTCAACTTGTTTTTCAAAGTTGTATCACTTCACATTCTCACTAAAAGTACATGAGTGTTCCAGTTGCTCTACATCCTTGCCTACATCTGATATTTTCAGCCATTTAGATTTAGTTATTCTAATGGGTTTGCAGGGGGTATTCCATAGTTATGTTTGATAAATTATCTGTTCAAATCTGTAACCCACTTCAAATCTTTCTTTGCTCATTAAGACTTATTCTGGCCATTTTATTCTTGAGTTCTGTGTGTTCTTTGTGCATTCTGGTTAAAAGTTTTTTTTATTAGGTATATACTTTGCAAACAATTGCTCTAGTCTGTGGCTTGCCTTTCTGTTTCCTCATGAGTGTCTTTTGAAATGCAATAATTTTTAAATGTAGATGATATCTAATCTTTCAAATTTGTTCTTTCTATTTATTATGATAAATCATTGCCTAACTGTTCTGCTATTTATAAATGTTTCTTTTATTGACCAAAATGAATTATTCACAGATGATATTCAATTATATACTTAGAACAAAGCAATCAATTTAACTATTATGAGAGCTAAGGAGAAAATTAAGTAAGGTGACCAGAATGAGATTCAAATCTCAATTTTTTGTATGTGTATTAGTCAGGGAGCTGGCAGAATGCCCCCCCACCCTCATTCAAAAGGGATGGCTGAAGAGTTTGATGAAGAGAATATTCACACGAGTGCAGGCAGGGTGGAGCTCTCTTAACAGCAGGATACTGTGGTTACTAACCCTAGGCCTGAAGGATAAAGGAGCAATGCAATTTCTAGAACACAGGAGGTTATTAGCCACAGAAAGGGTCCGTCCAACAGATGTAGCCTTTGGTAGAGAAATGTGGTCACTGCCAGCTGTAGACCCATGGGGAGAGAGTTGGGTAACAAATCCCTCAGTCTCTCCTCTCATCCTTTGAATCTTCTGTCAGTGCCTCCATGGGTCAAACTCAAGTGAAGCCAGATTGCAAGGAAGCTTAGCTAATGCAGTCCATAAAGATCAACCTCTAAGAGCTGACTGTTGGGTCATTGGCATGAGGAACTCATACTGACCAGAGGAAAATCTCAACTCCAACTGGATGGAATTTAACTATTTACAGATGGAACTATTTTTTCCCTTGGGCAGGATGTCTTATAGAAAAATTGAGCTCAAAATTGAACTTATATGGATTATTACATCTAACAGGGTGAGTAGCCACTCTCACTTCTACTCCTTGCTTCCCCAGCATGAACGTTCTAGCTCTGAGGCGATGCACTCTATATTGGCCTCTGGTTTAGTGCTTGTAATCTGTCAACATTGTTGGAAGGTACTCCATCTGCAGGATCTTGATTCTGGGCCTGGCTTATAGATATCTCAACCTTGTGGCTATAGGAGAAATGGTGTTTTTCAGAAAAGTTATAGAAGCTTTCTGAAAACCTATGCTCATCTTTAGCTGGAAATGTAAAACCCTAAGCTCATCTCTCATCTTTTTACTTCCAAGTTCTTTAACTCTCTAGAAGCAAGCAAACAGCTTCATAGTCTTTCGAATATATTTCTATTTCGAATAAAATGTTCTATAACAGTAAATATTGGACACCCAGATTCTGATCTTCTATAGGGATATGATCCAGCTAACTACAGACAGAGTACTTTAGGTTACTATTTTGTCACTTTATTCCAGGGATTCACTGTGTACATTTTACCAGTGGAAATACAGCCATTGATATGTATCAAATTAGTCATATCATAGAACTAATTCCAGATTTCCATCACCATTCTGTTCTTTTGGAAGCACTTTTAGTTCCAAAAACTTTTTCAATCAAGATTTAGGTAGAAGAATAAAGTCCCCATGAAAATGGTGGGGGGATTTATTATAAAAATTAGGCTTTCATCATTATGTGGGGAGATACAGAGTGAAGATCAGGAAGAGGGAGTAGAAGGTCAGGGTCAGAGGAATCACCAGATCAAGGAATTTGAGAAACTTAGACTTCAGCTGCCAAAGTAGGGTGAGAAACAAGCAGTTCATGGAGAGGTCTATGGGCAGTGGTTGCCTCTGTCTACCTACCACCTCTGGAGGTGGCAGGAGTGGGTCTGGAATCAGTGCTGGTTATTAAGACCATCAGTTAGGAAGAAGAGTTGGATGTGGACAGCATAGAAACTGCTGGATACCTGTGTGAGTCTGTTAAGATACTTGACACACAGAAAAAAGACATTCATTGACTAATGACTAAGGTTTCACTTCTGCCCTCTGAATCTCACACATATCCCTCTTTTATCTAACACTAAACTGAAACCATACATAAGGAGTGGGATTCTAGAACACGTAAATCCAAAACTGGCCAAGCTGACATAATACCTTGTACCATGTACAGTATAGACAGGTTTCTTTGTTTGTTCAGAAATAATCAGATTTTTGACTTTTCAGATCAGCAAATTACTTTTAAAATGGGTAAGGGGTGAGGAACCATGAAAACACTCTATTTTATAAAAGAAAGAACATTTTTAGTGCTAAAATTAATGGAGGACATAACATCATATTATAAAATAATTTTTTAAATTGAAAACTACAGATTTACGACACATTTATTAATATTCTCTTTCTTTTTATTACTTTACACCAAAAACTTCATTTCGGACCAGATTGAGGGAATTTCTTAGGTAACATGAGGGATTTTTCTTGCCTAATAACAAACCAAAAGATGAACTCAGTGATATTTCAAAGGGACCAATTCTTCAGCCCATGATTTGTGCAGATAAGGTAAATTATCGGAACAACTCCACATCATTTAAAAATTGTCCATTTTTAAGACAGTGATGAAATTTCTCTGAGCAACTAGATTTTGGTGACCTAGAAGACTAAGAAGCAGATAAGACTAGGAAAATCAATCCCAAACTACTTGAGAGCATGGAATTATGTGAGTTTGTCACCAAATCTATACACTGGTACATTTAAAATTTTTTTTTTTTAGATATACGAGACAATAGAATGTATTTTGACATATTATACGTATTTGGAGTGTAACTTATTCTAATTAGGATCCCATTCTTACAGAAGTACATGATGTGGAGTTTCACTGGTTGTGTATTAATATATGAACATAGGAAAGTTCTGTCAGATATTCCACTGTCTTTCCTGTTCCTGTACCCCATCCTTTCCCTTCATTCCCCTTTGTCTAATCCATTAAAATTCTATTTCCTCCCACACCCCCCTTATTATATGTTAGCATCTGCATATCAGAGAGAACATTTGGCCTTTGGTTTTTTGAGATTGGCTTATTTCACTTAGCATGATAGTCTCCAGTTTCATCCATTTACTAGCAAATGCCATAATTTTATTCTTCTTTCAGGCTGAATGATATCCATTGTGTATATATACCACATTTTCTTTATCCATTCACTTGTTGAAGGGCACCTAGGTTGGTTCCATAGCTTAGCTATTGTGAATTGAGCTGTTATAAACATTGATTTGACTGAGTCACTATAGTATGCTGATTTTAAGTCCTTTGGGTGTATACTGAGGAACAGAATAACTGGATCAAATGGTGGTTCCTGCCGCAGTCTGGCTGGGCACAAATAACTGAGCCGCCACAAAGCACTTGTATGTTCAAACAGGAAACTTTATTGCCCGAACTCCACCAGCACTCCATGCACACTCCCCGGGAACTCTCTCCCACTCCACCGAGCTGCACGCACTCACTCTCAGAACCCCACGAGAACTCAATGGGAACTCCAAAGTAGCAGGCGCCCGAGGCAGCAAGAGCTGCCCTATTACTGGACAGTAAAGGTCTAATATACAATTGAATACACAGCTTAACATAGCTATCATCATCTCAATGGCGCTATCATCATCTCAATGGCTCGCTGGCATCACCTCTCAACCACTCCCTTCTGGCATAATGCCATGCTTCATCCCTACTAGGCTGTGGCCCTCAACAGGTTCCATACCAAGTTTTCTGAGAAATTTCCATATTGCTTTCCATAGAGGTAGCACCAATTTTAATTCCTACCAGCAATGTATGAGTGAACCTTTAACCCCACATCCTCAAGGACTGGCACATCTGAACTAGCAATTCTGTTCAGATTTTCTGACACCATTAATCCCGCTCAACTATTTTGATTGAGCTGACTTCAGCTTTTCAACTTTCGTATTCTTAACATTTTGAACTGGATGATGCTTTGTTGTGGGGATTATCACATGCAGTGGGGACATTGAGCAACTCTCTTCTTTCCTTCTTCCCACTACATAACAGCATCACCTTCCCTCTAGCTGTGACAACCAAAACACACCTCCAAGGCATTGTCAAATGTCCACCAGAGAGTAAAAATGTTTTCTCTCCCTCATTGAGAACCAACATGCCAACTTTAAGTTGTGTACTGGCAGAGGGGAGGATGTTGACAACTTTGAGGGCATGCAACTACTAGGTTCAGAAGCCAGGGCATACACTGCCTCCCCATTCTTAGGGCTGGCAATTCTGGGAGGACTCTCAATGTTCCTTTGAAGGACCCCATGCAATTGGGCCCTCATTGTCCGTAGTTGGTGACCTCAGTGTTCTACCCTTATATTAGTTTTCTCTCCTTCTATCTAGCTCTCCTTACTCCCTCACCCTTGACTCACCCCGTGGTTGAACTCAAATTCTATTTCAGGGAAACCTGAACAAAGACAACAACTTTCCAGTGACTACAGCAAACTACATCCACTACCTAAAAACATGCATTCAAAGTCCAGCCACCAGAGGAAACTGTTGTTTTTCTTCAGTTTGTTTCTACAGCAAAATTAAAGTCTCTGTCAAAGGGAGATAAGGAAATGCCTTCCTTCCCCCTTTCAACCCGCTGCATGTTATTGAATTTGTTCATTCATTAAACAATATACCTGAAGCACCTATGGTCTAGGAGCTGGAGGGTACACATTATTGAACAACATGGTAAATATCTATGCCTTAAGGAGCTTGCATTCTAATAAGACTACAAGCAATTCAGTTGTCATAGGTTAGAAGATGAAGGGAAGGGACTGCTGGAAGTGGGACCAGTAGCCCTCTAGAGCTCCTATTACCAAATTGGGTGTTTCTGCTTCTCACTTGGTTGGACATCCACTGTCTTGCTCAGGCTTACCACCATGTCTTATTTTTCTCTGCTCCCCATTATCCGCCCCCATTCTTATCAAATGTGTCTTTTCTTCCCATTTTTCCAATAGCCTTAGTTTTCCAGAAAATTGAGGTCCTCATCCTAGCACCAGTTTCAGTGTCTTCCAGTTCTGGCTACTCCCAGTGTCCCCCGAGGTCCCCCTCTTCACTGTGGGCTGGGATGTGTTCTCCAGCCATGGTTTCTGCTTCGTGTATTCCTGGCCCATCTTCTCCTGTCAACAGACGCTTTTGCCTCTCCCTCATGCACTGCTTCTGATCCTGATTTGCCCAATTACATTTTCCATGCGGCCCATCACAGCAGGGTGTGCAGAGTGAAGCAATAACGTCTCACTTGGAAAAAAAACATGACAGGCTGCTGGGGCTCGGAGAATGAGCGCAGCTGGGAAATACGAATAGCAATGGCTGCAGGGAATAGACTGGAGTCCGGAAAGGACAATGGTGGACAAGTGGACCTCACATATTTTCCCTATGAGAAATTAGCAGGTCTCATCCCCCACCCCCAATGGGATTTGGATATTAGTTTTAGTTTTTTTTCCCAATTAGATCTATTTATTAGATTTATTTAGTTTTTATTAGATTTAGTTTTGATCTAGGAAAGAAAGGGTGATTGTCAAGGTGCAGAGTGACTGTTACCTCCTTGACAGGAGAAGCCGATGCTTTCCAGTGTCTGGGACAAGGGCAAGCTCAGTCATGGTTTTGAAACAGTCATCTTGGGGACCACACTTCTCATGTCCTGGGTTCAGGGGGCGATAGGTGGCCTGCGTGTGTTTGCAAGACGTGGAGGCAGCACATATCCCAAAGCCTTGGAAACTGCATGGAGCCACACACTGGACCTTGTCCATCCTGGTCACTCAGGGTGGTGAGGGGCCAACACTGACTCATGAGCTCATCAGAGTGGGTGGGGTGAGAGTGGAGCTGGTACGGAGCTGACTCTGTCCTCTTGACTGCCCACCTGTCTCAGCCCCCAGGAGTGGTACTTGCTACTGGGGTACAGGGGAAGGTTCTTAGGCAGGGAAACCAGGCTTAAGCTTTCGTTGAGACATCTAAAGACAACTCAGACCTCTCTCCTGGGAGGAAAATCCTAAGTACAGACTTCTTCCCTAGTAATAGTCCCTGTTAATATCTGTAGAATGAAAAAGTAAAGCACTCTCACAATTCAGGTCAGGAAGAACTTTCCAGATGAGAAATAGGCTCAGAGACCATAAAGGTAATATATGGAAGAGTCAGGACTCAGACCCAGGTTTCTAACCCCCAAACCTATGCTTTATGTGCTGTATTACACTATATTTTGTCTAAATATTTGCTAAGCATTCTTCCTGGGACTATTATTTTGCCTGGGTGATTGTAATTCTAATGTGATGGGAATAGTTTGGTAGAAAGGTAGGAAGTCACATATTTTATTGAAAGGTAGGAAGATGGCATTAAATTAAAACTCAAGCTTTGAATTCAAGTTTGAACACTACATGGCTGTGTGACTCTGAGCCAGTTTCTTAACCTCTCTGGCCTTAGAGTCTGTTAGACAAAGGGCTCCAATGTGATGATATGTGTGCTGTTTTACAGCTTTCAAATAATCAGGTGAACCCCATCCTGTTAGGGAAAACCCTGAGGATGCTTGTGAGGTCAGCTTTTCTGAAAAACAGGCTCCAGTTCTGAGTGTCCCATTAGGGGTTGATTTATAAAGTCAAAGATCTGGCCAAAGAGTCCTTTGGTCTGGCTGCCCATAACTGTGGATGCTTTGGTTATCTAGTGCTATATGTAATCTGAAAGAAGTAGGTTAAAAAACAATTCAGGATTTCATAACTCTGTGGGTTGGCTGGGCTCTGCTGTGCAGCTCCCTCTGGGGCCATGCAGTTTAGGGCTTGGAGGAGGTGAAAGTGCAAGCTACAAGGCACACTGCATTGCTGCGTGCGGTGGTGCACACCTGTAATCCCAGCTGAGGCAGGAGGATCACAAGTTCAAAGATAGCCTCGTCAGTTTAGCAAGGCCGTAGGCAACTTAGCAAGACTCTGTCTCAACAAAAAATAAAAAGAGCTGGTGGTGTGATTGAGTAACCTTGAATTTAATCCATGGAAGTTCCCCCCACTCCCCCCCCCCAAAAAAAAAGTTGTACTACATCATTTTTGCTGCATTCTAGTGGTCAAAGCAAGGTAGAGGGCTGGGGTTTTGGCTCAGTGGTAGAAGGCTTGCCTAGCATGCATGAGGCATTGGGTTTGATACTGAGCACCACATAAAAAAGCTAAATAAACAAGGTATTGTGTCCAGCTACAACTAAAAAAAAAAAATGTTTAAAAAAAAAGCAAGGTAGAGCCACCCCAGATTCAAGAAGGAAAGGAAACTGATGTGTGGGAGACCAACCTTACACGTGACTGAGTCACACTCCCCAGCTGGGTGCTGAGGTGCTCAGTCGCAGAAATGTGGCAGAGCTTTCCCCACCCTTCTTGGGTTCGAGGGTCGGTGTATCATGCATGAGTGTGTCTTGCTACAGCCCCATGGGTGAAGTTATGCTCACCTGTTCCTTAGTAGTATAACTCCTTGCCCTGTTTAGGATAGAATCTTCCATGGAAGTGAATTGTGTGTGTCCCCTTCTCTTACTGTGCCCTTGGGTGTGGCCTACCCAGGTGTCAGTCAACCTGCTGACAGTGGACATCATGAAGATAGACTCAGCCCCCTGAAACCTGATCCCTTGCCCCATTTGAATAGCTTCTCCTCAATAAAAGGGGTCAGCGCGTGCTCTCGCACTCTCTCTTCCTGCAGACCCTTAAGGTCAGAGAAGCCATCACAGTGACCCCAAAGAAAAAAGTATTTGTGTCTCTTGTGTGGTTACTTCATGCAGCCCAATTAGCCCAGTTTTCCAGGAATGACCCGTGAGCCTTTTAGTCGTGAGAACAGAAACCCGGCCCTGATGCCTCCAAATCTTGGTACCATTGCAAAAGGGTAAGCAGCATGTCATCTTTAGAAACAATCTGTAAAAGGAGAAGGAAAATATCCTTGGAAGATCTGATGATTCCAGAAAATGGTAGGGGACCAATAGACTTGGGGTCTGTGAGTGCGCTCGCTCTGTCTCTCTGGGGTCTCTTTAGTGTGCACGGGGCTTCTGGAAATGCATTGGTAGAATGGGTTAACTGTTACCAGCTATCTGCCTTAAGCCACCACCATCACCCTGCCTAGTCCTCTCCCCTCCTCATTCCTTTCTTTCTCTTCCTTCTTCCTTCCCACCATTTTTCTCTCATGCCCACTCTTACTCGCTTTCCAAATCCTACACTTGAATTACATTATTTTTCTGGGGAAAGAAGTCTCCCATAGAGTCGTCTCCATTTGCAACTTAAATGCCTGAGAACAAACACATTTGAGAGGCTGTACCATGGATGGACAGTGCATGACAGAGTGTGTGATTTGGGAGCCACGATCTGGCTGTCAGAGGGTGTTTTTGTTTGTTTCCATTTTAAATTGGATTTGGTATCTTCAAAAGTTTGCATTGTCAAATTATGCCATGATCCTGAACTAACTCTACTATGCTATGGTAAGGCTTTCCCTCTTTCCTTTATTTCTGTTATCTAACAGGCCTCTGAGGGTGTTTATGTTTGCTTCATTGATCTAATCCAGAACCCCAACCTACAGGCAAGGGAAAGGAGGTCCAGGAAGGTAAGACAATTGATTTTTCTAAACAAAACAAAATACTACCTAACCTCTGCTTTCTCATTTATTATCTGTTTTCACCCTTTCAACAACCCTGGGGTAGAATTCATAGGTGAAGAAGTTAATATGTGAGCATTAAAAACCATCTACAGCCTGTATCTCCTGGCTCCTTTTGCAGTGTGCTTTTCAGTACAGAATGCAGGGTCCCCTGGAACATAAGGAAGAGGGTATTTGCATTTTCCCAGGGTGCCACAAGAGCATGTTGACTTCCATAGACTCAGCCTCTAAGCACAGAGTAGACATCATTTGGTGTCCTTGAAAAACCTCAGGAAAATGAAATTGTTTACAGCATGATCCCCCAGGAATCACTTCATTTATTATCTTAAAGCAAATAACAAAAGCAAATGTGAGACTCAAGTGAGCAATGTCACTGGGCAAACACAGCAGAATACATCTTTCATCTTGCATTATAGACTCCTCCAGAGGAGGGGCAGGTCCTTCAACTGCTCAGAATCTAGAATAGACTACAAAATAGCAGGTGTTCAATAAACAGTCAAAGGCACAAATGGAGTTTTAGGGACTCCCTAAGTGAGACTTCTTTGCTTCCTTCATGGATTAGTAGTTAGAGATTTGTATGCAGGCTGGCCCCTTCCTCTAATTGACCCTATAATCTTATGTGGACCATTGTAACTTCACTTTTCTCATCTCTACAAGGAGGCTACATAAGGTGATCTCTTATGCTCTCCTAGGTTCAAAATTCTGTATCTTCTTCACAAAATATTGGTTCAGGAGATGAGAAAATCCTCCAAATCTTTTCTAACTTTCTGTATCAGTTTCTCATTTTTTGGATTTTAGAAGTTACACCCTTCTCTTAAAAGAAGAAAAATCAAACTGCTTCTTTCATGTATCTTCAGCAGTACTAGTTGTTCTTGGTTGGGTAGTAGAACTATCCTTTTATCAAATTGTGGCTATAGAGGTTTTACCAGGGACCCAGGCCATTTTTCATGGTTATGTATGACCTTCAGTGTCTGCACCTGTGTTTTGGTCTGCTTTTTAACCGCTGTGACTAAAAGATCTGACCAGAACGAACATAAGCGGAGGCAAAGTTTGAGGGTTCACATTCCTGCATGAACACAGGATCTTTGGGGGGGACACCTCATATTCAAACCCTAACATTCTGCTCCTGGCTCCCCCGAAACTCATGTTATTGTTTGCAGTGGACCAGGAGTCAGATGGGGCTCAGGCCAGAATTGGACTGTAAGCTAATGAGCAACCTTGGAGAACCACTTCCCTCTTCAGGGTTTTGGTTTTCTCAATGGTAAGGTGAGAGGGCTGATTCAGACAAGGTATAAGGTGGTTTCCTTCTCTGACATTTGATTGTTTCTTATCAATGATGCTCAAAACTGTAGAAAGTCTGGAAGTAGAGTGTATGTGTGTGTGTGTGTGTGTGTGTGTTTGTATCTATTCCTCAGTTCCTTATTGACAAGATGGCATGACCTCACTGTGGTAGACACTTCTAAGATGGTCCCTGGTGATCCCTGCTGCCTGTTATTCATGCCCTTGTATAATCCCCCCAACTCCTGCCTCATGTGTGGTCTACCCTTATTTACTCACTTCTAACAAATATCATGCTGTGGAAGTGATGGGATCTACTTTATAATATAAGGTCATTAAAAGATTTAGTCTTGCTCACCCTCTCTTCTTTACTTGCTCTGAGCAACTAGCTGTCCTCTAGAGTCTCAGGCATATGATAAGGAACTGACATCTCTCCAACAACCAGCAAGCACCTGGGGCCTGCCAATAGCCACGTGAGTGATCTCAGATGCAGGCTCTCAAAGCTGCACCTGCATTATTGACCACAAAATCTCTGATATGATGAATGTATGTTGTTTTAAGTCACTAAGTTTTGGAATAATTTGTTATGCATCATTAGTTAACTCATAATTCATCTAAGGCTTTGGCTTCTAACTTATGAGTGCCTCTCATTATCATTTCTGAGGTTTCATTCTCCATCCTGTCAAATCATCAAATTGAGTTTATTTTGAGGCTAGGGACAATGTGAAGAAGGGGAAAATATCATGTTTTCTCCCTCTAAATTTTTAATGAGAACAATCACTTACTTTTCAATGTACAAAGCATTAGTTGGTAATGCTTACATCAGTTCCTTGAGAATCAGTGTTATTATCATCCTCATTTTACAGATGTGGAAATTGAGACTTGCAGAGGGTAAATAATGCAAGATGGAAGGGGTCTTATGTAAGCATGGGGTTAGAGGAGTGGGGACAGAGTGCCCTTGACTAGGGAAGTGGGCACCGGTTATACTATATAAAAAATATTGAGTTCAGACTGGGGCATCTCACTTTTAAAGGGATTTTTATAAATGAAAGTGCCTATGGGGACATGATTATTTAGCCTAAAGAGGAAGTCCAGGGGAAATACGGCATTCCTTTTAGTGCAAAGAATTTATTTGTGTGACTTCGGATGACAGAGAACCATCAGGTGAAGATTCAAGAAGACAAATGTCAGCTCACAGGGAGGATCTCTAATTACAATTCAGAGTTTCAAACAATTAAACTTGAAACAGAATGGGCTATTTCAGACAGCCACGCTTCCTTTTTCTGGGGTGCTCAGGCTCAGGCTTCGTGGCCACTCCTCTGAGGCAGTTTGGAGGAGAGCTGGGCATCAGGCAGAGCTGGAATGATGATCAGTGAGGACATTTTCAACCAAGACTGTGTGATTATGGACATTGATTTGAATTATGAGCAGCCTAGACCCACAGGAGAGTCATGAAGAGGTGTTGCCAATACCAGGAGGAGGATGCTTCCTTTCCTCACTTTCTGTTCCTTTTCATGTGTCCAGCCAGGACTCTTACTGAAGGGACCAAGCTGAATATCATATCGGAAACAGATTCTTTTTTCCTGTGGTTTGGGCTGGTTCATGAGCCCTGGCTCTAAGTATAAGAGCAGGCTTGTCTGCAAAGAGAGCTGGATCCCTGTCCTCCTGGTTGGCCTGGGCCCCTTTAGGGAAAGCAGAACATTCACAGAACCACTGGCCAACTACATTTTCATCACTTTCCTTCCTCTCTCTCTCCCTCCCCATGACCCCTAGTTGTTGACAAAAAATGAGAAAAATATTATTAAATATTTGTTTAGTAAATTAAATATTTGTTTAGTAAAAAAACCCAAAAAACTCACTTCTGCCAACTCACTATTGGCAGAAGTGAGGTTTTTTTTTTTTTACTTCCTTCCTCCTGCCTCCTTTCTCCCCACTGAGTACCTTTTCTTAGCTATTGCTGACTATGAAAAGATGAATAGAATCTGTGTTCTCAAAAGCTCACAGGTGCTTTTCCGAATTACCTAGTTCCATGGGGTTTTTATTATTTGTTAACAGATACCAGAAATGATATGACTATTTAGCAAAATAACTAGAAGACTGAATCTTAGTGCCTTGTGATATATTCTATAATTATAATATTATGGCTCGAGAACGGATTGTTTTCATTAAATAAATGTTCTCCTTAACATATGGTTCTCATTTAGAAGAGCTAAAGTTCAATTTTTCTAAGAATTATAGTCCATTCAAATATGCAAACTCCAAAACTATATCAAACAACAGTTATTTTACTGAAACATTGGTGACTTCTCCTGGGTAGATGTCATTTTATAAGACATTTTGAAGACTAGATAATTAGACTGACCCTGGAGACTGCCTCACCTTTGGGAACATCTTTTAATCATTGACCAGGCCAAATCTGTCCTGATCTTATGATTTATGACAAGATCTATGTGCTACATAAACACAATGAAAAAAACATTCAGGCATAAAAGGAATGAAATCTTGTCATTTGCTAAAACACAATGAAACTGAAGAGCTTATGTTACATGAAATAAGCCAGGTCAGAAAAACAAGTAGTACAAGCTCTCACTCACATGTGGAATATTTTTTAAAAAAATGATTTTAAAGGAGTTGAGAGTAGAACAGTAGTTACCAGAGGCCAGGGAGATACAGGGGAGAGGAGAGGAAAAGATTGATCAATAGACTCTAAATTATAGTTATGTAGGAATAAGAAGTTCTGGCATACAACAGGATGACTATAGATGATAGTAATATACTGCATATTTGAAATGCAATTCTGTAATAATATATTGTATATTAAAAAAGGGGAATTAGATTAATTCTAGATAGGGAAGAAGGGTGGGAGGGAAAGGAATGGGGAAGGGGATTAGCAAGGATGGTGGAATGTGATGGTCATCATTATACAAAGTACATGTATGAAGACTTGAATTGGGTGTCAACATACCTTATATACAAACAGAGATATGAAAAATTGTGGTATATATGTGTATTAAGAATTGTAATGCAAAAAAATACATGTATAATGGCATAAATTGGCGTGAACATACTTTATATACAGAGATACTAAAAATTACGCTCTATATGTGTAATAAGGATTGTAATGCATTCCACTGTTGTTGTGTACTTAAAAAATAATAAAATCAATAAAAAAAATTTAGAAAGGGAGTTTGAAAGTTTTCACCATAAATGATAAATGTTTGAAGAGACAGATATTTTTTAACTTGTTTTAAACATTGTACAATGTATACACGTATCAAACATCACATAGCACCCCATTGATATGTCTACTTTAATGTTTATACATATTAGTTAAAATAAATGTAAACAAAAATAAGAAACTAATAAATTCCTGGTTTTCACCTGGAGTACTTGCATTTACTGAAGTCATAAAAGCAGGCAACTCTATTACATTCTAAGGAACACAGTCTGTCTTCTTTTCTGCGGGTTAATTACACTATCTGGAAGTTGAAGTGAATTTTTCCAATTTCCTGTCTTCCTTTGCACTCTAATCCCCATCAGTGTCTTTATGCCGTTCATTATTCAAAGCAACTTCTGCATCAGTAAGATGAAATGCTCTTCTTACTTTCATTTCTTCCCTCTGCCCATTGCAAACAGTTCCACTTGCCTGACACAAAGAGCACTCAGTACATTTTGTCTTGACTGAAAGAATCTGACCCAAATAGTTATTTCTTTTCAAAGCTGTCTTGCCCTCCTGAGTTTATCCCATGGTTCCCTCCATCCCTCTGCTATGGTCTGAATGTTTGTGTCTCTTTCCTCAAATTCATGTGTTGAAATGCCCCCTGCCCCAAGCCCCAAAGTGATGGCATTGTGGGGGAAGACTTCAGGGAGGTGATTAGGGCTCCACCCTCAAAAATAGGATTGGTGCCCTTATGAAAGGCTAGAGGAAGCTCATTCGCCCCTTCTGCCCTGTGGGGACTCAGTGACAAAACTCCTATGATCCAAGCAACCCTCACTGGACATGGAACTGCAGCTTCCTTGACCTTGAATTTCCCAGCCTTCAAAATTGTGAAAAAAGTAACTTTTTTTTTAAAGTTACCCAGTCTAAGATACTTTGTTATAGCAGCCTGAACTCATAAACATAAATATACCTACCCTCCCAGGAAAGCAATTCCTGTTAGAGTCATGCTGTCCAATAGAAATACAATACAAGCCTCTTGTATGATTTAAAAACCAAGTAGCTACAATCAAGAAGAAAAAAAAAAACAGATAAAGTAAATTTAATTTAACCCAACATATTCATGTATTCTCATTTCATGTAATGAGTATAAAACTAAAAACAAAATAGTTTTTTTTTTTTCCTGTATGAAGCCCTCAAATCCAGTGTGTTTGACATAGCACATCTCAACTGGCACTTGCCACATTTTGAGAGCCACACATGGCTAATGGCTAATATACAGGACAATGTAGGTTTTCAGCCTGAGTTCTTGGAATTTAGTCCTCCAGAATAAAGCAGCCCAGTTCATGCCATTTTGAAAACTCTGACAAGGGTTTCTTGGAATGGCCGCTCAAGCCAGTCCCTATAGTTCAGGTTAATAATTCTTACTCTTAAGATACACAAGTTCCAAAAGGATGGTGTGCTTCTGAAAGTCACCTTTGCCTTGGTGGCATACATGTAGGGCCATATCAGCCAACCAGAGCATTAAAGTGTGGGACTTCCACTCTCTCTGCCTCTGGGTTCTTGGAATTAGCACCCCCACACCATAACCTCCTAGACTCTCCCTGTTCCTTCTTCGCCTCTGATTGCCACAGATGTGGAAGAAAAAAGACACAGAACTAAAAAGAACTAGAATTAATAGAGACTTCTTGTTCTAACCTGCCAGATAAACCAGCACGGTCTAGGTAGTCCCAGCCCTTAGTAGGTGTTTTTGTATTTCTGACAGGGGTTTATGGATAAGTAGGAAAGAGGATTTGTACTTAAATATCAGAAGCCTTCTGAAGCTTGGCTGCTTACACCAGTCACTCTTTTATCTCTTGCCTTGTCCTTCTCCAAACCATTTGTCCTCTGGATCTTGACAAAGCATCTGCCAAAATTAACAGGCGTGCAAAGCCTGGATGAGCAACATTGATTTGCCTATAATCTGTTTGTGAAGAGATCAGGACGTGGTTGAAGTGTTTTTAATTTCAGAGCCCAAGTCGCTAGTCTGTCTTTTTGTCAGGCAATTAGTTCCACTGACTGGGTAAGAGTGGCGCCATGAAGTGCGGAGGGGAAACACACTTGTGGAGATGGCTGTGCTTTTCTGCTTCCTCCCGGTGTTGCTCGTTGCCAGCCTTCTTTTGTCTCTTTGGTTAATTTTGGGTAGAATTCCCTGCTCAGCACCACTGCTTAGGGCACAGTGCTGTGAACCGGGTGCCAAAGGATGGGTGTGGGGACCAAATCTGTGTGTCAAGTTCTGGACAAGGTCCTGGAGGGACATAAACAAACCTAATAGGATTTCTGCTTCTGGCCTGACAGGCAGTGTGTGAAGATCCTCACACATTATTTTTTGTAATGTCCCAACAATCCCAAATGATAGTTATTAATACCCTAATTTTGCTGATGATGGAATTGAATAGCAGAGCGAGGTGAGCCGTTTGCCAAAGTCTCACCTCTCAGGAGTGCAAATTGGGGTGGGACACATGGCTACTCTTCATCCCTGAGCTGTGCTGTCCACTCAGTGATCCACACAAGCCATTGCCTCTGGATACTGGAGAGGAACAGGTTTGGACAAAGGTGTATGATAGGACTAGGGATATAGCTCAGTGGTAGAGCACTTGCCTGGCATGCCCGAGGCCCTGGGTTTGATCCCCACCACTGTGAAAGGAAGGGAGGAAGGAAGGACAGAAGTAGAAAGAAAGGCAGATGCAGGGTAACAGCAAGCACAGCAAGGAACTTTCCCCCACTCCAGCGGGGACTTTGTCATGCTCCCTTAAGTATCCTCCAGAATCTGACTCACTGAAGGCACAACATAGGCACAATTTGTTCAGTGACTGAAATATGTTATCCCAACTGATTCTCATGACAACCATGAGAAGTAAAATAAAAGCATTATTGTTGTTATGTTCACTTTACTTGAATTAAAGGGAACATCTCACATTACCCAAAGCTGATTTTTAAAAAAATTCTGAGTCGTTTCAAGACTCAGACCGTCAAGGTGACAGCTTACCTATAAAGGTTGCAAGCTCCTGTGAGCAGTGACCCTTCTTTTTCTTCTTCTTTTTTAAAACACATTTTTGTATCTTCTTTCCCACAACACAGCTACTTTAGGGGTAAGCAGGATCCAATTGGTAACAATCTCATAATATCCCACTTCCAAGTCAGAAGTAGAATTTAATAATTTTTTAATGAATGAATACCATAATGGAATTCTTAGCATAGACTGAGCTAATTATGGTGATCAGTCATAGGTTGAATTAGTGCTTTGTAGAGTGACTGACTTTATTTTTTCAAAATGAATCATCAAAAAGAGCAAAACAACCCATTTCTTAAAGACATCAAAACACAATTTTAAATGTCACATTAAGCATTGGCAAGATGCTGGAGAGGGTTAGTCAGTGATTACTACTATTTAACAGTAATTTAAAAACAAGGCAAGAGCAATGTTTGTACCAGTATGGCATTTAAATAGTCAAAACTAACTCTACTTCGATAATGAATTAACTCATATTTATTAATAACAAATTGCATTTACTTTGTACCATTTTCCATGAAGCTTAAAAATGTGTCATGGAGCTTAAACTGTGTGTGTTATTTTAGTTAATATCATGTCATCTATCTATGCCAGGAGACTGGCATTGCCTTTTCAAAGAATGACAGAGAAATCAAAGTCATGACACATTGAGGTTTTTATGTACCATGATGCCCAGCCAGCCAGTGTGAGATTCTGAGTTCCTTTCTTGTGTCTTGTGATTGTTTCACCTACACTTTTAGGGAATCTTGAGTAAAAAAAAAAAAAAAAAAAAAAGACAGCTGTCACAAGGGCTTGGTTTCTTGCCAATTTCCTACAAAGTGCAAAGTATGTTCAATTGCTAGATGCCCTAATCCACCTTCAGGGCAGGAGTACCTTTCATCAGTTCAGCATGTTGGTATTTTCTAGAAACATGATAAGGACTGTGGTACATTTAACTGAAAGGTCATGACACCTTTCAATCCTTCCTTTAATCATCTCATCTATGAGAATGCCTGTCCTTTTTTTTAAAAAATTTTTTTTGTTTTTGTTTTAGATGGACACAATATCTTTATTTATTTTTATGTGGTGCTGAGGATCGAACCCAGTGCCTCACGCATGCCAGGCCAGCGCGCTACCACTTGAGCCACATCCCCAGCCTCACAATGCCTGTCGTTAACTAAGACTGATCTCATATGGTTTAGAGTGGGCTGTATGTCCTGAGCTACCCATTGACTCATGGCAGAATGTCTGTAAGTGCTAAGCCGTGGGGACACACCATGACTGCCACGCAGCTCTTGCTCTTAGGAGCTCACGGTCCACTGGAAACTCGGATCAATAGACTGGCACTTACCACATACGGAATCAGTGTTCCAATGTGGGTAAATAGAAGCCGCTAAGGAGGTCACATTTTTTTGGCTTGGGGGATAAGAAAAGACTTCTCAGAAAAATAGCAATAAAAAAACACCATCCAACTGAGCGCAGAAGGTATTTGAATAGTCAGATCTGAATTCAAGGACAGATCTGGGCTGGAGGTAAGATCCTGATGTCATCACCATGCAGAGGAGAACTGAAGGGACTGGAGTAGATGAACTCCTTGAGAGTATGGAATGAGATGCTAAAAGAGCAAGTGAAGACTGAATTCAGAGGATATGGCTGGTGATAGGACTAACCTGGAAAGAGGGATCCATCCGGGGAGCTGGCTGTGAGGTTGAAAGAGGACCACAAGAAAGTGATGGGATCCCGCTGAAGAGAATATTTCAGAGGGGGGGAAAAAGGTCATTGCATTAAATGCTGTAGAGAGCACAAGGTCATAGTTGAAAAGTACTAACATGATTTTGCAAGAGTGAGGTCACTGTTGACTTTAGAAGGCACTTCAGGAGGAATGATGGGGACAGAAGGTGCTTGGCAGTGGGTTCAAGATTGAAGAGGAAGTAAAGACAAAAAGTGACAGCAAATAGAACCAATTGTTTCAGGAAACTTGGTGGTGAATGACGGATGACCTCTCTATATCCTTTGTGATAGAGAGACTTCTAAAGTGAAAATGCTCTGTGCTATGCTGGCTCAGTGAAAGTACAGATGTCTTCTCTATCTTTATATCCTCCTGGTTCCTAATGTGGGTCCCACAGATAGAGGGTGCTCTGTTAATATTAGTTTAATTATTTGCCAGCTTTTGAATTTTTAGATTCTCATTGAACTTTCAATGAATAGGAAGTGTATATCCATTTCATACCTTTTTCCGTTAGACAACACTCTCTGGATTGAAATGAAAAGGTCTCTATGCCAGCTGAGAAAAAGATAATACATCTATGATTTAACTGAATCTCATATTTCCAGGAAATTTTGTGAATTGCAAGGGAAATTCCCCTCCAAGCGGAACAAAGAGAACAAGGACAAATATATTTTAATAAAAAATTTTATTATGATTATTTACATCAGTTCCTTGATAAGCATATAAATGTAAACTTTTATCGTTGGCATTATTTTACATATGATTTATCCAAATTCAGAGTTAATACTGTCATTTGAGTGTACAAGTAGTGAGAAAATTTGATTATATTCACAGAATATACATATGACGTGCATTCAAATTGTGTCCCCCTTAAGCCAGTGGTATGGACACTGTCCCATTGGCCCTGCTTCTGCTCCTCAGGTGCACGCTGGAATCGGCCATGTCCTCCACGTGCTCCTCACTCTTCTTCTCCTTCAAGCTGTTGATGAACCTCAGGGTGATCTCGTCCCACTCCTCAGGCAACAGCATCAGCAGGAACCCGAGGCAGATAATGATGGTAGCAGCCAGGCGGACGACATTAAATATTACCTCCTGCTTCAGGAGGTCCACAGCTAGGAAAGAAAAGTCACATCAGTCACAGCCCATGACTGTTTCTAAGTTTCTCTGAAAACATGTAACCTAAGTCAGTGTCACTTCTCCACATTTTCAAAAGTCATACTTACTACTCAAGGCTTAGCTCAAATTCCATGAAACTGGACCGAAGGACCTCTATGGTTTTCTCTCTCTCCTTTTGTACTTTGGATTTTACTGAGGGGTGCTTAACCACTGAGCCAAATCCCAGCCCTTTTTATTTTTTTACTTTGAGACAGAGTCTTGCTAAGTTGCTCGGGGTCTTGCTATTTCTGAGGCTGTCCTTGAACCTGTGATCCTCCTGCCTCAGGCTCCCAAGTCCCTGGGATTATGGATATTGCCACTGCACCCAGCCTGGCTTTTCTCTTCGACTTGTCCTTTGCAGTCCTACCTGCTTTTCCAGTTTCAATGGATCATTGGACATTTTTCAAATGAGCCAAACTTGTTCATGCCTATGACTTTGTATGTGTTGACCTTTTTCAAAGTTTAATTGAGGTGAGATTCATATAATATAAAACTGTTTTAAAGTGAATTTAGTGACATTTAGTCCATTTACAATATTGTGCAATTACCCTCTATCTGGTTCTAAAACATCTCTATCACTTCAAAATTAAACTCTGTACTCAACCTTTTATCCCCCCTCTTTTTCCCCTGATAACTACACATCTGCTTCTTTTTCAGTGGATAAATGGAATCACAGAATGTGTGACTTTTACACTGTTTTCTTCCATTTCACATAAGGTTTTTAAGGTTGACTTATGTTGTGGCTGTAGCATGTGTCAATACTTCATCATTTTTTTGTGGCTGAATAATATCACATTATGTACACTACAATTTGCTTATTCACTCATCTGCTGATGAACATTTGGGTATATCTACTTTTTGGCTATTGTAAATAGTACTCTTGTGAAAATTCATGTACAAGGATATTTTCAAATCCCTGTTTCCAATTTTCTTTCCTTATTTCTTTTTTGATTATATACCTAGGTGTGGAATTGTCTGTCACATGCTGTTCTTTTTGTATAAATTGCCCTTCCCTCCTCATATCTAACTCCATCCAACCATCCCCTCTAGAAGAGCTCTGTCTGAAGGTTTCTTGCAGGCAGCTTTCTGTAAGCTCCTCCTATTTGCTCTCAGAGCATCTAGAACATGCCTCTATCAAACCAATTATTTTTCTACCTTGTAATTACTCACTTCCCTTTATCTACCTCTCCACTACATGGTCCTAGGGGCAGGAACTGTGTTATATTCAGGATCTATCATCAATGTTAGCACAGTTCCTGGCATAGATGAGGTGCTCGGAAATTATTTATTGAATGAATGAATTCATGGTGAATAATGAACTTCTTTGACAACTTCACTTCTCTCTAATTTCCCTTTCCTCTAAATACCTCATAGCCCTTGGGTCTGTCTTTCATAGTTTGGGCATTTAATAATAAGTTGCATTGTAGAGTTCCAACTTGTTTCAAGTATATTGGTTTTCTTTTCTAAATTCAGTTGTAAGCTTCTTAAGGAAACAAAATGCACTTTTTTTTTTGCTGTCTTGTTTATATCCTGATTGAATAATAAGCACTCAGTAAACATATGTTGGTTTTCCTAAAGAAAAGAAAGACAGTACTCAAGACTTGGAATCATAGAATTTTAAAGTAGGAAGGACTGACGGAACTGTCACCCAGACAACCCATTTTCATTACTAGAGTTACTGGCACTTTAGTTATCTTTCACTAGAAAGATTATTCTAGATGAATAGCTTCTCCTCTTGCCCCTGTGAGTCAAGTTGCTTTTCCTGGAGGGCCACCTGCTCTGCTCCCAAGAGAAGCTTCCGCAGCTCCCTAAGGATAGTTTGATGGGAGCCAAAAACCCTGTACATTTTCTGTACTTTCACTAGTGACGTTGACTTCAGAGTCCTAAGCTGGGTTGCCTTTTGTTTCCATAGGACTTCCTCTAAAAATACCACGAAATTAGGTTGTCAGGGAGATTGCATGAAACCCAAATGATACATTTGGTATTTAATTCTAAAAGCACAACCAAGTAAAAGCAGTGTTTTTGTAGCTGCAAATTTTAAATCTGCTGCATAGTTATTCTGTTGTCTGCCACCTTCATGATATTTAAAAACATCTTCTGAGGCAAGGGACATAATTCATCATTGCTAGAAGAAACAAGTCAGAGCATAAAGACGAACAGGAGTCTTATTGGGTCATCAGAACCTGCACATACCAAACCATGCCAATACCTGCATTTCCAGGAACGCTGAGCACGGTCCCGATGGAGATGAGGATAGGGTATGTCAGCACTACACCGACATTCACCAGGATGTTGAAAGCTGTAAAACAAAGGAGGATCTACAGAATGAAGGAGAACCGGCATGCGAGCTCTTTTCTTCTTCCTGTGAAACAATCAATGTCTTTGCTAAAGGTGCCTTCTTAAGTGCCTGCACCGTGGGTCAATTAATCCTCTAATTTTGGAGATGGATGCATTCATATGTCCCCCCAAATTAGTCATATTCTTTTGTCCTCCTCCATCTCCCTGTTTGCCTGAGCTCTTGACAACTGTCTGGCAACAGGTATATGGAGCAAATGCAAAGAGGTAAAATTCAGCATACTGCTTATTAGCATGGCAAAGGTAGGGTGGGGCCAGCCAGGGGTGGAAAGTAAGTGACAGATTGAAGTTTGGCAATTTATCTCTTTGTCACTTTGCTATGTTGGGCCATGTTTCCAGAAGAGTAAAAGGCTCTAATGTCACTATCTAAAGGAAAATCTACCCAATGACAGCCTATCCTGTTTTTTTTCTCCCTCTCTGAGGTAAACTTCACATGGACAAAGGTGGGTTTAATGTATACTTCACCAAATTCCCTGGACTGCTTCCATATCTTGATTTGTGCACAGGTAACCAGCAGGCAGATCTACAGAGCTAACTGAGGGTGTAGCTTCATGCTCTTTAGTTAATCCTTTGGAACTCTTTAGTTAAATATAACATAATTTAAAATTATCTATCCCTTTCCAACATTACTAAAAATAATATTTTCAAAAAGGAAAAAAAAAAGCTGGATGCAATGGTGCATGCCTATAATCCTGGCAACGTGGGAGGCTGAGGCAGGAGGATGGAAAGTTCAAACCCAGCCTCAGCAACTTAGGGAGGCCCTGTCTCTAATAAAAGACAAAAAAGGGCTGGGAATGTGACTCAGAGGTTAAGTGCCCCTGGGTTCAATCCGGTTTAAAAAAAAACAGGGAAAAATGATAAATCACAGAGCATTATTTTAACAAAGTTCAACTGAATGTCCGTTTTAGGGAATAGAGTGATGAGTAATAACAGGCATGAAAAGTCCTTCAATCAGAGAAGGTCTTTATGCACATGACTGAAGCATGTTCCTTGTACCTCTGTAGTCTCAAAGAAGGGTTCTAGAACCCTTCCAGTTAGAAAGGTATGTATTCTCTACTGGCATTTATAATTCCTGCTTTAATGAAGCCCACTAACTTAGTTGCCTGGAGTCACTTATGCTTGGTAGACAATGGGTTTGACCTTCCCAAGACTTGTTCATATGACACTCCTAGCAGTCAGGGCAAAGGGATCTTCTAAATTAGTGACTGCTCCTCCTTTGTGATAAGGTTGGAATGTGTTCCAGTCCCTTGAGGGACTCAGAGAGTCAAACATAGCAAATTTTAACACATTAGGAATTATTAAATGCAAGAAGATTCTGCTGACCTCCTCAGCTGTCATTTTGCTGGCTGAACTGGATATTTTAGCCTATTGAATGAAAGCAATGGTATTTCTGTAGTACTGAGCCCTTTTTGCTCAACAAAAGCCAGGCATCTTCACTGAAATGTGTTATCTGTTTTTCCTTAGTTCTTTAGATGGAATACTTACATTCTTTTTTGACAACCTAAAAAAAAAAGAATATCTAATTCAATGTGTTATTTGTGGCCTGGGGTCTAGCCCAAGTTTAGGTGCAATTCAGATATGCCAGGTGACTGGAGGAGGCAGGCCCACCTGCATTTGGGCTGTCACTGAGAGACCGGTCACAGCCATGGTTGCAGGAGATGTGGGGGCAGCTCAGATCACAGACTGGTGTTCATCTCTCAGTTCCATTTCTCAGACCAGCCACAGACAGATCATATCTGATTCCCATGGAGAAGAGATGGGTGGAAATGAAAACTTAAGATCAGGAGCTCTGAGGAGTGTCAAACCCTGGGGTATATAACAGTTAGGAGAGAGACTATCTCTTCAATTTGTAAGAGCACGGCTTTGGCACAGTGAACTCTGCAGAGCCCTGGGGTGAGCCTGGTGGAGCAATTGCAGTGCCAGGTGGCACTGTGCTCTGTAGGGTGTAGAGAAAACACTGCTTGGAGCATTCCAAGGTCCAGCTAGCATGGGTGTCATCCAGTCTGAGCAGGTTTGCTTAGGAGCATGTATTACCTGCCAAGGAATACACAGGTGAGGCCTAATTTGCTGCAAAGAAACCATGTATGTGCAGTGAGGGGCTAAGATTCAATAAAATTTTGGTTCTGATTGTTCTCATGTAGGTTGTTTTTGGCCAGGAAATATCCTAGGTGTGTTTATGAGGATATTTTGGTCTTATGGAAACATTGCTATTGATTTCTACTCAACTCAGCAGAGGTAATGAGAGATGATAACCATACATTTTTGGCCTTGGAAAGAAGAACTCAAGGGACCAACAATTAATACTTGATTCCTCTCTTGAGTGCTTCCTGTCTAAGACTTCTTTCTCCTGGGTTGGAGTGGAAAAAGATGACCTAATCATAGAATCAGGACATTTTTTTTTTCTCCCTGGAATTGCAGTACTATTTCAAATCACATCACCTTGGTAAAGAAGGTCAGCTGAGGGTTGGCAGAGGTCGTGCAGGTTGAGTGTGGCGGGTAACTGTGGAGCAGGCAAAGAGGCTGACCTTGGGCAGTATGTGGAAAGGGGAGCAGAATGCAAATGATTTGATTTTGAGTAAACACGCATGGGGACATTGAGTTGTTGCTGTTTTTCGACTGCTTGGTGAGAGAAGAGCAGGCTCATTATTTTTTCAGGTTCCTCTTGCATGAAGTGACAGCAGTAGCACAGATTAAAAGTGGGAGCCCGGAGCTCCGCTGAGGCAGACAGCCCCAGAGTTCCAGGGTGCAGGGAGGGAAGACATTAAAAAGACTCCATGTGGCTTTTTCTTGGCCCTTGACGAGGCACATTCTGCTTTGCCTGGACTACCAAGCTCAGCTCACGCCGCCTTCTCTTTCCTGGTGAGGGCTTCCTATTGCAAACCCTTTCTCCAGGCTCAGCAGAGTGAGCTGTTTAATACGGATGTGAACCTGTCACCTCCCTGATTAAATATTAAGTGGATTTAAAATCCAAACCTCGGGCTGGAGATGTGGCTCAGTGGTAGATCGCTTGCCTTGCAGGTGCCAGACCGTGGGTTCAATCCTTAGCACCACATAAAAATAAATAAGTGAGGGCTGGGGATGTGGCTCAAGCGGTAGCGCGCTCGCCTGGCATGCGTGTGGCCCGGGTTCGATCCTCAGCACCACATACAAAACAAAGATGTTGTGACCGCCAAAAACTAAATAAAAATTCTCTCTCTCTCTCTCTCTCTCTCTCTCTCTCTCTCTCTTTAAAAATAAATAAATAAATAAATGAAATAAAGGTATTGTGTCCAACTACAACTAAAAAATAAATATATATAAAAAATCCAAACCTCAATATGGCTTTCCAGAACCCGCATGAGCTGCTTCCCTCTTGAATGCCACCTCCTCCTTCCCTCTCTCCTGAGCCTGGTGCTCTGGCCTTTTTGAGCCACTTTGAGTTCCTTCAATTTGTCATCTATGCTTTGGCCTCCCCCAACACACGGTGGCAGACGTAGAGCATGTAAATCACACAGTATGTCACAAGACTGGATGAGGTTGCTTGAAGGTCAGTGGTGAAGACAGTGGCCTGGGCAGGCACCCCCATGGCAGGCACACCAGTTGGATGGCTGATCTAATCCAACCAAAGCCTGCCAAGAAGTTCCTAAAATTCCAGGACATTAACCAATGCAAGTTTGGCCAATAGAGCACAGAGGTATCTAAGGGAATAATCCTGCTGTGATAATCTATCTAAGGAAAGGTCGAGTGGCCATAGGAAAGGGAAGCCCAAACCTGAGAACACTTACCCAGCCATAGTCCAGCCATTCCACAGAGACAGCCCCATGGCAAAGCTGCAAACGAAGACCAGTGCTCCACCTTGGTGAAATACAAGATGACAGGGGTGAAGGAGATGAAGATCAAATTGAAGAAACCCATGGTGGAGACAAAGTGTGCGGCTTCCCCAAAGTTGGCACTTCCAAGGAACATCTTAAACAAAACCTGAATGGGAAAGAAACTCTTTAGCCACACAGTTGGGGATACTTTACTGGAGCAGAGATGAGGATTCTATCCACCTACACAGTGGAATAACCAGCCCACAGCTTATCTTCCATGTCTTCCTTCTCTGTCATCTCCATGGCACTAAATGGGACGTTGAGACAAGATATTAAAATGCCTTATATCCTTTATAGAAGACAAAAATAGCCATAGAGTAAATTCCTTATGGTGTAGAAAATCGCTGGGGTACTGTACACTCTGTGAAGCACAGAGAGTACATGATAAATAAGAGTACCCTAAGCCCAGAAAAATCTTCAAGGACCGAGATGCCATCAATTCTTCCTTTCAAACATGGGGCTCCTTTTATTCTTATTTTGACAAATACTGAAAGCTAAATTGGACAGAAAGCCTATAATTATGTGGTTGAGAGAAATAATGATGCCTTGGCTTTATAAGCACTTTTCTTTCTGAGCTTAAAATGTCTTCACAAACATTATGTTATTCTGTGGATTAAAAAAAAACCTTTCCCCCCTATGGATTGTAAGATGGCAAGGAGAAGCGAATGGCTGATCTGTCTCAGAACAGTCTGGAGGAAGAAGCCAGGCCTGGCGTCTTATTTCTTAGCTCCCTAACCCCTGTCTCCCTTTACTAATTCTATCAAATAATATAGATTGCAGCAGATTATTTCTGCCTGAAATTATTATCCGCATAGGATTTTGTGCATTTTTAGCCACTATTCCCAATCCCAGAATGAAAATATTCTGTAATGTGGTCAGGAGAATTCTCTCCATAAGAGTACTCTCCTGATTACACAGCAATTTCAAGTACTGTTTTTTATTTCAACTGAATTTATTTATTTATTTTTCTATTGAAAGACTTAAGAGAACCTAGCATGTGCCAGTACTTAGCCACATTCGATGTTTTGGTGGAGTTTCTGTCCAGAAGCAAGTTAGATACTAATAGCGAATGAGTGAACACTTGTCAAACTTGTCACACAGAATCAGTGAGCCAAGGAATGTCAGTATGGAAATAGACTTCATGCCCTCTGAGCTGCAATGGTGGTGAATAGTCAAAACAGGCCTCCAGGAGGAATGCAAAGGGTATTATTCTGTGTCTTTCAAAGAGGCTTGTCTTAATGAAACACTGAGAGAGGTAAAATTGGAATTGTCCTGTAGATACATCCAGAAAGCTGGCTTTTAAAAATAAAGCTCTGTGGAACAACCTTTGAGATCTTCTCCCTGAGTCCTCACTTCTGAAGGTGGCTACAATGACCCTCGAGTAGAGTTTTCATAGATGGCTGGGAACTCAGTAGAAAAAGATTGGGGAGTACAGATCAGACTCAGACCCTGGCTCAGAGAGAAAAAAAAGTGTCTCTATTTTGCTAATGATGTGGGCTTCTGTGGCCTGGAATCAACAGGTAGACAGCAACTCTCAAGGGACAGCTTCTTTATTACTTATAATACCTTGTTGGAGTTAAAATAATGACCATATAGTTAACTGAAAGAAACACAAGGGGAGATCAAGCTTTTCCTACATATCAGCTACAACGACTTGATAATTGAGGGGCTGGAGTGTAGAGCACAGGCTGAGGGATTGACTGGTCTAGAGTTTCAATCTGTTGCTTCCTGGCTATGTGACCCTGGGAAAGTTACTTAACCTTATAAATCTTCAACTTCCTTACCTGAAAAGTGGGAAATATATATCTATGTTTCATAAAGTTGTGTTGACGAAGTTGAAATTCTCTGGCAGGTGCCAACCACATAGCAAGCACTCAATATATGATATCATTATTATTTAAATGCATCTATTTTTTTTCTAACCAAAATTTTCACTTTGCTTCCTTTCTTTATTGCTTAAATCTAAGCTATGAGTGACAGCTGATTACAAAATAAGGTGCACAACATACCTTATATAATGCAGACGTCGAGGCTGAGCCAACTGCAAATGCCACACCAATGATGGAATCAGCATGGAAATTATCTGCATATGCCATCATGACAATGCCAGTAATCGCCATTATTGCGGCAACTATCTGTCAAATAGAATGGAAAGAAACATAAAAAATTATGTTTCTGTATAATCAAGCAACACAAGGCTTCACAAAGTTTGCTAAATATTTCCTTATATTTAATTACCTTGTCTATATCGCTGCTTACATATAAGAAGGGTCAGTATTAAAAGTAAATCAGTATGCTCATGGGACATTCAGGACTAGAATATAAAAGCGATTCACATTCTAATTAAGGAATGGTAATTTTAGTTTAATTTTTAAATTTAACTTTCTTGAGCTTAACATCCATTCTGATGAAATGGATTCAACAGGAAGTCACTTCTAAGTATTTTCATCTGTATTGTATTTTTTTTTCTTCAAACAGTTCAGCATACATTTTAATCAGCTTCTTGAATCAATTCATATTTCTAAAGATCTGAACATAACTAGGACTTGATTAAGGAGACGTAATTTTGATACAGCTAAGGGGCAAAACTTAGACCAAGGGCAAAAAAGAAACTGAATAACCTCTTTTAGGGGTTTATACAGGAGTAAATTGAATGTGCTCTGTCACTTGGGATGTCAAATGGAGGCCACTTCTTCCTTTTGTCTACATTTAAATTAATTCAATTTTTCAGGTACACCACAGAAAGATAATTTAACTTAATTATGCTGAAGCATTCATTAACCACATAAAGTGAAATATTTCATAATTGGACTGAGGTCATAATGGTGTACTGTGAAATGATAAGGTCCCTGATGCATTCTAAATGGGAGTCCACTCCCTTGGTACAACGCTGGTTCACATCTGTTTCTTTAATTGTCCTCAATTGGTTCTACTGGAAAACATTTCAGCCTTACAGCAAAGAGGAAAATAACCCTGGAATAGGGAACAATATGTCTTCCTCACTGACTTTAAAATCAAGTTGAAAATTTGTGAGCAAATTGGAGATTAATATGTTAAGTTTCAGTTCTGAGTATTCCAAATAAATAGATTCCTCTGCAGACAGCTTTTGCACATATGTGATTTTTCAAGCCCTTTTAACATTATTAGGGAGTTATTTACAATAACAAAATTTAGATCATCGACATGGGACTAGACTTGAGGCTAATCAGGGTGTGTGTGCTCTTGATGGCCTATACTTCAGGTGCTGTGAGAGCAATGCTCTTCTTAATGACCAGCCAGGGCCAGTGCACGGGTGGTTACAGAGTAGCTCCATACTGAAGTTCCCTTTATGAAAAACAGCAGATGACTCGAGCACAGACTCCAACGTGTCAGCGGTGAAAAACCATCTTCACAACACATTATCCATGAGGCTGCTTGATGGGAGGTGTTTCTCTTGCTGAGTGAATATCACATTCTCTGAAACTGCCACATGTGTGTTCTCCTTAGACTCTACCTCCAACTATAAGGAATAGAATTTAATATGTGCACCATGGAGGTGTCGAGGAAATTTTCCAACTAAGAAGTAATAGACTCATAAATAAATGGTGAAGGGATTATCGACACCTGGGAATTCTGTGAGGGTTATCATTTCCCTCAATTTGGGGTTTTATAGTTCAGCCAGGGATTTGCAACCAATTTTGGGGTAATCTGATTTCAGGAAAAAAACAACAACAAAAAAGGCACAGCAGACTGGCATTTTTTGATTTTTGTGTTTGAAGAATGTTCACTGGCTAAAGTACTCATGTACATAAATAGATTTCCTTCATAAGACTGAACTGGAAAGATAATGAATTTGAATTGATATTTATTTTGTTTTGGCTAACCCTTGATTGTATTTTCTTGGTCAAATAATCATGTGGTTACTATAAGACATGGCTAATGAACATGGTATTAATCCCAATGAACTTTAACATGATATGCTATTTCATATTTAAAATTATTAAAATCATTCTATAATAAATAATATTTGTTTAAGCTATTGTGTATAATATATAATTCTGGATTTAGGGAATCGTGAAAACAAACAGCACATTTAAAAACAAAACAAAAAAAGAACCAGGGCTGGGGCTGTAGCTCAGTGGCAGAGCCCTTGCTTAGCACATATGAGGCCCTGGGTTTGATTCTTAGCACCAAATAAAAATAAACAAATAAAGTTGGCCTTCTGTCCAACTACACTACAATTTTTTTAAAAAAAGCAATAGGAAATACAAAAACCCTGCATAGAAAATGACAAACATGTAATGCAATTATCCCCAGGATATGCGCAGAGGTGAGAAGTCTTCCTTTTATGAATAAGCCATTAGCAAAAATATATTTGCATGAAGTATCTAAGTTTTCTCAAGATAGGAATTGGATATGGCTAAAGAGTAAATAATCTTATAGCAATTCAAAATTATAGGCATAGTGATCCTTTTAAAGATCTCCATCAGTCTTTAGGTTCAAGTGCTTGTGAAAATATTCTCCGGGACCACTTAAAATTGACATATCAATTACACCAGTGTCTCTCTCAATTGCTCTCATGGAGAGAAGTATTTTTCACTTCAGGGGACTAGACAACATTGTTAGTTAAGTTCTGAAAGCATGAAAATCTGAATATTTGAGATGATAGAAAAACCTTTTCTCTGTGGTACAGGCAATAATTTATGGGTTATATATTAGATGAGGGGAAAGATAAATCATCTGCCACATTTTTTAAAAAAAATTTTACTATTATCTGCTAGGACAAAATTTCTATGGCATGTTTTAAGAAAGCCTCCATATATTTCCTATCTACACAGCTGGAACTAAAGGAACAGACCTCAATTAATCTTGAAAATGTAGAAAAAGTTGAGGGGAAGATCTATTTGGAGCAACTGGTTATATGCTCCAGAATGGCTCTGCTAGGCACTTTTTTATTTTTATTATTTTTTGTTGCTTTACTTTTTTTTAACAATTCTATATTTCAATATGAATTTCTTTTTTCTTTTAGTTTTTAGATTTTTATTTGTTATTTTTAAAATCCACAGTACAGTGGATTTTAATATATACATACATGGAGTAAAACCTATTCTTATTAGGATCCCATTCTTGTGGTTGTATATGATGTGGAGTTTCACTGTGGTGTATTCATATATAAGCATAGGAAAGTTATGTCTATTCATTTGACTATCTTTTCTATTCCCATCCCCAACCCTTCCCTTCATTCCCCTTGTCTAATCCAGTGAACTTCCCTCTCCCTGGCACTGTTTCTTTTATGCTGGAGAGTAAATGCTTTTTAAATGTCCAGAGAACAAATGACATAAGCAGATCTGAATCAACTGCATTTTCAGAATCCATCATCATCAAAGAAGGAATAATAGCCAGTTCTCTCTCTCAACAGAAACACATGAAATGACTCTTTTTGTGCTTAACACACCAGAAATGCACCTTCAGGAGGCCAGTATCTTAAATTCTATGTCAACAGTGCTGGTATGTGCTCATGCATAGGGTGTCCACAACAGAGATGCTTCTGAGACATCTTGGTACTCCTGAGGATCCCCTCCTGCTGGAAACATGTCATCTAGTGGTGCCATTCATTTGGCTTCTGAAAAGTGGTGACTCTCCTCATAATCTAGTCCAGTTCCGACCTCTTAACCAACCAGGAGTGTCTAAATAATAAAACCCACCACTACCACGATCTTAATTGACTTTAAATAAGAATGTTTATAACTGTAGTGACACCAAGCTGCTAATGTTTCCAGTTTTAACATCCTGAACCTCCCTGTTTTTTTGGCCTTTAGGTGTTCCCACCTCGGGAGTATACCCCCCAAACGGGATTTATTTAGCCCATTTTCCCAGCATGACTGGTGAGTAACAGCCTTGTGAAACATCTACCTTCTTCTGCATCTCAGCCTCTCAGAGAGTTTTCTGGGTCAACTATTAAGGGCAGAGGTGGACTTGAGGTCATTTAAGCCTGTTCTGAAAGACCAAAGAGATATTTGGTGATATCACTGCCCTAAATACTTACCCGAGACCCCACATGAAAGCTATGTTTCCTTTACCTTTCATAAAAAAAAGAAAAGTTTGTAAAGGAAAAGGCTAGAGAAGCACCTGGCTTCAGAATGCTTTTCCTTTCTTGTATCTTTTTTTTTTTTTCCATTGAGGACCTCAAAAGCCCCAAACCTGCATCTCCATGAAGGTGAGTAACCTCATCCCCTTCACTGTGTTTCCCTTTAACAGATGGTTTCCAGAATCATTATTTTCCTAGCAATACCAGATCTTTTAGGGCCCAAGGGATTGAAATGAACCTTTAATTCAATGTTATTCCCATAGTATTTCTTTGAGGAACTTACAGGTCTAAGTGAGCGATTGGAACCAAAACATGTTTTCTTACTTTGTTTTGAGGTTACTCTGATTTTTGAAGCTGGCTGAGCATAGAGGAGCTTCATTAGTTCACACTGCAATCCGGGAATCCCAAAGCCAAATGCAATTCCCAAAATGCAGGTCTCAAACTATATTGCTGGCAGTGGCTGTACTGAAGTTCAAGGCTCCAGGTAAACAGTTGTAACTGAGATACACACTAACAGCTTGGTCAATGAGAGCCGCACCTATGAGTGGATTTATATAGATCCATTTTCAAAGAACAGCATCCTTAAACTTCTGCACATATCATATTTAAGGTTCTGTGAAGAACTATCTCCTTTACTCAGATCCAATTAAACCAAACAAGAGCTGAAGTGCAAGAAATGAACTGGGAGGGCAATCTATTGATTGATTAAAGCAGTCAGATGCTGTGCATATGAAGGGGAAGAGAGGGAGTCCCTCATACATTGGTGAATTCAAGGGGTGCTGGGCCTCTGAACGCCTTTTTCCCCACACACATCTTCTCATAAGAATAAAATCCATTCAAAAATGATCTCAAAGGGGCATTTGAATAGCAAAGAGGGAAAGAAATCCTATTAGGAGAGACTGCAGGATACGTGTGGGGTTGGGCACCTGACTGCACCTCGTGACGGAGTTAGGGATTCATCGTGGGCATACAATCTGAGAGCAGTCACAACCCAGCTTTCTCCTCTCTTAGCTCTACTCCCAGGTGGTTGTCCTTCCAAGAGAGGGATGAGAAGCCCTGCCCTGGGAAACATGAAGTCCTTGTCGGAGAAGTCTTCACTGCACATGAATGAGCAATTACCCAAGTTACTTGGAATCTTATTTTAGAATGTAATATCAGCACCAGTCAGTAGCTACTCAGCTCTAATGTCCTGTTATAGCACTCTGCGGGAGGGTGGGGGGAGGGAGGATCTCAATTCAAAGTGTAGCTCATACACTGCTGTAGGACTGCAAATTGGTGCAACCACTTTGGAAAGCAGTAGGGGATTCCTCAAAAAACTAGGTATGGAACTATCATTTGACTCAGTTGTACCACTCCTAAGTATATATCCAAGGGAGTTAAAATCAGCATACTACAGTAACACAGCTACATCCATGTTTACAGCAGTTCAATTCACAATAGCTAAACTATGGAACCAAACTAGGTACCCTTCAACCGATGAATGGATGAAAGAATATGTGGTATATATACACAATAGAATATTACTTCGCTATAAAAATGAATGACTTTATGACCTTTGCCAGTAAATGGATGCATCTGGAGACTAGCATGCTAATTCAAATAAGCCAATCCCCTAAAACCAAAGACCAAATGTTCTCTCTGATGTATGGATGCTAACACTCAACAAGGTGATGGGGCAGGGGGATAGAAGTTCAGTGGATTAGACAAAGGAAAACAAAGGGAAGGGAGAGGCCATAAGAATAGGAAAGACAGTGGAATGAAGCTAACATGACTTTCTTATGAGTACATATAAATACATCACAGTGAATTTCAACATTGTGTACATCCACAAGACTGGGATCCTAATCTGAATAAGTCATGCTTCATGTTTGTAGATATGTCAAAATATACTCTACCATTATGTATAACTAAAAAGAACAAAAAATTAAAAAAAAACATGGATTCAAAGTATAGCTTAGGCAATGACAGATTCAGTCAAACTGACATACTTCAGTCAGTTCTTGGTGGGTCACGGAGAAACTCCAGAACAGTCACAGTTTGGGAAATTAACTCCCTAGGGGTCCACATATGGCTGAAAATATGTGGGTACCAAGATGAAGGGACACATTCATTTCTTATCTGCTAAGAAAATTGGGGTCTGCTGAACCTTTCTCCAACCACCAATTTTCTCTATATCATCAAGGAAATTTTAAAATGAAAGGAAACATTTGACATAATAATACAAAATTTAAGGGAGGAACTGAATCTGAAAAAAAGGTTTCTAACTTCTCAGTCTAACATACTTTTCATTGAAGTGAAAGAGACACCAGCAACTGAGAAGAAAACTTTTACCCAGTGGCTCATTTCTCTTAGAAAGAATATTCTTTAGTTTAGTTTTGTTTTTGTGGTGCTGGGGATGGAAACCAGGGTTTCCTCATACTCACCTAGTGCTGAGCCAAACCCCAGCCCCAATAACCTCCTTTCATTACAGTGATGATAGTTTTTCAGGTTCTCATAAGTTTAAAAATTATAGATAAATAAGACAGGATCTCAGAGATGGGAAAATACCCATATTCAAAGCTGCAAGAGCTGGATTATCACCTTCCAACAGTTTTGTAATCTTTATCAGAAATATCAGAAATTCACTGATTTCCATGGGATGATCATAAATTAGCTGCAAGAAACTGCTCATAAACATTACCATTAAATAAGGGGAAATGACTTTGTAATGGAAAATAATGTGCAATAGATTACCTTTCCATCTGTAATTGAATCTATTCCAAAGAAACAAAATATTAACGAGTTATTCATAGTGCTTAATTCATTTTATATGAATAATGCTGACTGATGGTCCAGATAAACCCGTATTTACTGATCTTATAACTTAAAGCATCCTCTATTCTCTCTGTGGAATTATTTTGACATGAAAAAATAAAAGTAAGGGAGGTCATAGCTTTCTGTCTTAAATGTCATTCTTGGGGCCAAGCAAATTATAATTACAAACCAATGACCATTTGTCTCTAAACTCCTGAATCTTTAATATAAGCCACGAAAATATGTGCTTTTTTTAAAAAAAATTAAGGTGCACAATATATTTTAAAACAAAGTTTTTTAAAAAATAAAAAGTAATATTGACAGGTAAACCAGTCAGTGTTGTTTTTCTTTTAATATGATTGTATTTTTTATACCTTTATTTTATTCATTGATATTTTGTGATACTGGATTGAACCCAGTGCCTCACACATGCTAGGCAAGCACTCTACTACTCAGCTACAGCCCCAGCCCACCCAGTTAGTGTTTTTAATATCAACATTGTTGAAGTTTCTAGTTCAATGGTATAGAAGATAGGTTTCCACCTGATGACTGAAAACAGGTTTTTTTGATTTGTTTTGCATTTTGCTTTTTTTGTTTTAAGAGAGTCCTGTGGCACAGCATCGGGCAGGGCTGAGCTTTAGATGATTTATAGATAAAGGCAATAAAAGCAGCATTTATATTGTTGGTGCTGCATTCACTGTCCTTTAATTTCTCAAATGACCTAATTATACATGTTCTCTATATGTCTTAGGAGAAAAGGAATTGCTGAGACTGTCAAAAGGCAAAATGCTGAATATGTTGTGGTGCTTCCCATATTCCATGGCCTGATTATGAGCATCATTAAAAGCACACTTTGACGTTCTCCTGGAACATGGCATCAATAAACATCAATAAAAAACGTTTCATAATGAGCAGTGAAACACTTCCTGTCTTGAAAAAGAAAGATATCTGACTTCGACCAATATGCCTGACACCACCGCTTGCTGTTTGGCCATCTATGATATCTTAATTTATGCATGTATTTATTTGCTAATACTTATTGGCTACTTCACATTTCTTCTATCAAATCTTATTTCTTACAGATGCTGTGTTAGTTTCCCGAGACTTCTGGAAACCACAGACTTGGTGACTTAAAACAACAGAAATTGATTGTCTCACAGTAGTGTATATGTATAGGTCAGTAGTTCAAAATCCACCAGGGCCATGCTCCCAAAGTCATCTCTAGGTGACAGCACATACTTTGTATGTTCCAGCTTCTGGTGGCTGCTCTGGCACTCCTGGCTTAGGGCTACATCACTCCAGTTTCTGTCTCTGTGATCACAACTGCTGCCTCCTCTTCCATGTGTATTTCCTGTGTGTCTCTTATAAAGACAATTGTTGTTGGATTTAGGTCCCCCCAGATCATCCTGGGTGATCTTCTTTGCTCAAGATTCCTAAGTTAATGACATTTACAATGACTCTCTTTCCAAATAAGGTCCCATTCACAGGTTTTGGAAATTAGGACATGGACAGATCCTTTTGGGAGCCACTATTAAATCCACTGCATATGCCAAATTTAAAATGGCAGTGCTTAGTAGGCTATAGGCATTTGTCTTAAAACTGTGATTTAATGTATGTTACACAGCTGATTTTTTGTTATTATTTTTTTAAGTCTCAAACATTCTGCCTTTTTTTTTTTTTTTGATGCAACTTCTTACATCAGTGAGGTCCCTGGTTAAATGCATTCATTCATTCTAATACAATTGGTTTTTCTCACTGGTAAATCTAATAGTGTATTGATTTATTTTGGTATCCATATGTATCTGGAGGAGCAGAAAAGCCACTCAATCTCCTTTCTTTCCCTTCTTCTAAAAAGGGAGCAGTGGACAACATAGGAAAGGTCCCTGTTCACAAAGGACTTGTCAGAGTACCTGGTGGTAGAAAGTCAGCACCAGTGTGTCAGGTATAAATACATAGTGCCAAACCATTTGGGTGTCAAATCAAGATTAGCTAGTGGAGCATGTGGTATCACATTTGGTATATTCTAATGGTATCAAACCATCTTGGCTTTCTTCTTAGTATTCATGTCAAGCGTCACTTCTAAATTTTTCAGCATTTCCTAAGATTCTATCAGAATTTTCTAACCGGTTATTTATTTATTTATTTAAGAGATAGATTCTTGCTATGTTGCCCAGGCTAGCAGTGATCTCCTGGGCTCAAAAGATCCTCCTGCCTCAGCCTCCTGAGGGGGAATACAAGTGTATATCACTGTGCTTGGCTCTTAATTGGCTATTTTTTTAAAAAAAGCTTTCAGGGTTCATGGCTGTCATAAACTTTCTTTCTAATATGGACTTTGATTTCAGCATCTGGGAAAAAACACCTTGGAATCATTGCCATCAAGAGCAGCATTTGGACAGCAAAAGAGATTTCAAATCCAATCTTAGCCATCTCTTTCAGAGGATAAGAAACTGCATCATGTTGATACTCTGGTAAAAGGCTATTCATTTGGACCTCCCAAGGAACTGCTGTCTCGTTATTTTCATCATTGTGAAATGAATAAGACCTGGCTCCTGAAACTTGCATAGTTACCAAATAATCTATTTCTGACATAGATCGAGCTTACAAAATTTATTATTATTATTTTTTAAATCTATGTTACTTCTGAAAGGAATAAACTCAGAACTGAAGTGGTTGGTGTACATTTAATGCAGTTCAATTAAGGATTTGTACACCAAAGTACAAGTTGTTGCTTTCAGTTCCATTTCTAGATTAGTCACACTAGAAATATAGCAACTTTTAACAGCATTGTGCTATTACCAGTGACTTTAATTACTGTTTGGTAATCTTATCTACTTACACCAATATTAATTAAATCCATCTGGGTAGGAGTAGGAGGGAGGGGTGTCCCAAAATATGTTGATTGAAAACAGCAAATCATAATCTTTCTTGTGGCTAATTTCCCCAGACCCTTCTTTCCCGAAGACAGATATTGATCACACTATTAATTTGAAAAATGAGTCCTAAAAACTATTCTAAAAATGGAACTTATTTTCTTGGTCTGTTTTAGTGCTTTCTGTTGCAATTAGCTGACTCCCCAGTAGGATGATCCCTTTTTTCTTTCATGATGTTGTAACTGCCGGGGCTTCCTAATGCATCTTCAAATTTCAATTTGTACTCAGTGGGAAAAGTTTTATAGAAACTCCATGAACCAAAGCAGCTCTCCTGACGCAGGATTTACAATCAAAGGAGGCATCACGCATTGAATTTAGTGTGCTATTACCCTCACTCCCATGAACCTGTCTTTCAGCACAATCCACGACAGCAGGAAGACAAAGGCTTTGTTACAACAGAACAGAGCAGAGACATCTGTGGCCGTCAGCTTCTTTAAAGCCAGTAAGTACAGGTAATTTGTTAAAGTCCATAGAATAGAAAAGGGAGCAGTTCTTTTAAGAAAGAGCTTCAACGTCAGACCATCTTCACCAAAAATCCGACTGCATTCCCTAGGAAAGAAAAAAGAGATTAATATGCAGGTGCTAATGGGGATCCTTCTTGTCTGGCTGACTCTTCATAGCCATTGTCAGGCAGGAGTGCACTCAAGTCTCTCATTCACCTGTGGAACATACTGAACCCAGTTCTGCCACGTGTGGGTTTCAGGGAGCCTTGGAAAGGAACCCACTGCTCTTCAGCACAGAGGTAGGCCCTCTCCTCCCCAGATACTCCCTTGGGATTGCCAGGGCAGACATTTGGCAGTCTATGGACATTCTCAGAGAAGACTGGAGAAATACAGAAATAAGTAATTGCTGAAATGACTACCTATTGAATTTGCCAATGGGCAAATGCAACAGGATCAAGATGGCAGCTGCCATGTGACCAGACACAGACAACTCCCAGAATCCTGTGGAGCAGGGGGCCTCGTGTGTCTGTGAAGCCACATCTTGGGGTTTTGTTATTCCTGATTTACTGTGTCTCCTTCTGATATCTTTGCTTAATTGACTAATTTATTTTCCTATCCATATTATTAAGGCAGAAAAATGAGAAAGCCTCTGTATTAACCCTGAAAACAGTAAAAACTAAGTTATGAAATTCAAAACTAAGTTATGAAATGTATGCTTATATGCATACATTGCTATTTTTGGATGAATCATCTGAATTCAATGTGTGGAACTAGTCACTTTAATTAAACCTCTGATTTGTTTATTTCTGATTAAATTGGCTATGAAGCCCATGGGGCCATGTTAATCAAACTGTTCAAGCTAGCGATACATAACAGACATTAATGGAAGTGGTAAGATGACAGTATGTGTATGACTGAAAACCGGCGTGCCACTTGGAGAATTTAGCTTGATTTTTTTTCACTCAGTTGTTCACAAACATCCAAGCATTTATGGGTGGATATTATGTGTCCAGTATTTTATTTTCAAGAGTAGTGTAAATATCTTGTTCAAGGCAATGAGTTATTAATATTTGGACATATTTATAACGAAATGTATTTTCATAACTGTGGAGAGTGCTGGTACTAGTTTCTTTCCAACTTTTACTAAAGACAAACATTGTACTTAATGCCTGTAATTTCAGCAGTTTGGGAGGCTGAGGCAGGAGGATCACAAGTTCAAAGCCAGTCTCAGCAACAGCGAGGCACTAAGCAACTCAGTGAGATCCTGTCTCTAGATAAAATACAAAATGGGGCTGGGGATGTGACTCAGTGGTCAAGTGCCCCTGAGTTCAATCTCTGGTAACCCCCCACCAAAAAAAAAAAAAAAAGTAATTTAAGTACCAAAATGATCCCTGACCAGTGTTTGCCTCACACACGTGAACTATCTTTCCTGACAGGAGGGCCACGTAAAATGAGAGAGTGATAAAGGTCCTAAGCACAGGGAATATGGCCTTAAATATCAAGTCTCCCAATAAATGGGGCTTCCAAGCAGCTGAGATTCCTGGGAGTTGTAGGTCAATGATTCCAGGAAGGTTTAAAAGTGCATATTGTACACATGATATGTATTGTGGTTTGACTTTCATTGGGTTACATCCAAAAAGGAAGAATTTTTATAAAAAGAAAATGAAATTTTCCCAAAGGTAAATTTTAACTGGACAGTGACACAACTTCAATGATGGGATTACATAACCCCAAAGCAAAGCCTCTGTAAAGTCTACAGAAATCACATGTGCTCAGGAAATCAGTGGCCTCTCTAAAGCGGGGGTGGGGGAGTGGGGGAGTGGGGGAGTGGGGGGGTGGGGGGTTATTCTGGAGCAATATCACATATAGAACCAGCAGCATGGTGCCTAGACCAGCCTGGGCACAAGGTTTGCTTTCTGTGCTCCCGATGATTCTGCTCCATGAGGAAGCTGTCATGGAGAGCCAGAGTGGAGAGGCATGGGTTTATTCTGTCATCCATAACCACAGAGCAACTTTTTAAATACAGATTTGTCAATGACCAAAAGGAAACCCATTTCTGATTCAAGGATTTCTTTTTCTTATCGCTGGCCCTAGGCAGTGATGGATCTTCCTACCATCATACTGGGTTGAGTGCCCTCAAGAAAAGACTTGGGATGCAGGTGAGGGAACACTTGGATTCCCCAGGGAAGCCATATAGGGTCCCATGGGAAAAGCCCAAGGACAGAAAGGCTGGTAAAATGCAGTTGCCCAGTAAAGACTTCTCACCTGGCTGACCCTGTCCCCAGGTGCTCATTCCTTTATTGTTCTCTTTTCTTTTCCCATTTATTCTCACCGTCAACCTTATGCCCATTTGGCATTTCTGCTACTACTGCAGAAATGAAAAATACTATCCAAATGCCAGATCACTTGTGTAACCTTATACTCTGTAAGCACTAAGTGCTAAGAAATAGGAACACTAAAAAAATTAAAATAAAATAAAATTTAAAAAGATTTTTATAGGGAAGCAATTAGCAGTGGGTCTCTTTGGGGGATGGTAACAAAATTTCTGGATAAGGGGCATTGACAGGTGGCAAAGCTTGGAATGGAGGCTAGTTATCGAATACTTTCTATATGCCAAATAGCCACTTAAAGCACATTTCATAGGTGCCTGGCAGAGTCTAGTATATCTGCCACTCTAATTAATTTGTTCTAAAATTTTTATTCCCTCTAAGAAAATAACCTTGTTAAAACTATGAGATATAATTTCTTTCTTCTAAATTTCAAATTCACCAGAGACAACTGAATTCTGGTGGCATACAATTGGAATGATTAAATCATTGAAAATTACTTCCAAATGGACATTGAAAATTCTTTTAATATGAGTAATAGGAGGAAAATAAAACTAGAAATGTTTTCATACCATTTGGGAGAGAAACTGTCAGAAGTTCTGGTGCTAGGGGATAACTCCTGTCTCCGGTCTCACACTAAGTCTATCTCCCCTCATTCTGCCTTTGGGAGCTTTGGGAGTCCCTGCTTGGCAGATGGTGTTAATGAGTCTACCGGGAAAACAGATCAAGGATCTAAGAATTTTCTGACAACCTCCTTTACAGTTCTCACTAGAGAACAATCCTTTCAAAAATAGTGTTCTGTGTTTAACAATGAAAGCTTTCTTATTTGATCAGAAATGGTCAACTTCATTCTACCTGCACTAACAGGTGGAGATATCTTGTCAAATCACAGATTTTGCCAAGTTCAGAATTAGTCTGACATGAGAGATGGGGAAAAGATGAAGCTGATTCCCCAAATATCATTTCTGTCAGCAATAGCCTTTTGCAAATGTGTTATCTTAGATAAAACCACCTTGGCTTGCTTTAAAATGTTCTTGGACCACTCTTTTCATTAGACTCTTTTGTCATTTTTATCAACATGTTTATCTAAATCACAGGTATATTCAGGTGGAACACAGTGCTATCTGGTACACACCGCTATTTTTATCTGATACTATTCTGATAACGATGCTCCCCAGCTATAATTTATTACATACTGTTATGGGAAAAAATATGCCTCAAGATTATTTCTATTTTGATAGAACTGAATAAAAATATCTTTAGCAATTGCAAATACATATGGGGATTTATTCTTTCTTCCAAAGCAGACAATATTGATTCTAAATTTCCTTCTTAAATTATTTAATTATAATTGAGTTGTCACAGACACATATAGCTCATAGTATTCCCAGGTACTTCCAGGTTGGCTATAAGAAATGTAACTTGAGAGAGACCCATCACAGTTTGTTAAGCACTTAGGAATAGTCTTATAATGCACCAATCACAACAGTCATCCTTTTGGTTAGGCATTTCCCTTCTCTTGGGAAGGTTATTTTGGTGTCTGCAAGACAAACTGATGGTCATTCTGCAGAAGACCAATAAGCTCTCACTCTCCCATCTGCTCTGCACCGAGGTCCCTGTTTTATCTTAGTGGCTGTTCTGGATGTTATTGCTTATCTCTGGGCTTTTCCTTTTCAAGAAGCTGTGCACTCACAAAAGAGTGTTGAGCCAAATGCCGTGTTTGCCTCAGCCCTCTCAACTTCCTCCACTCCCCAAGAGGAGCTGCAGAAGCCAGGCTCAGTGTGAAGCAACCACTAGAACTACGAGATTCCAGGAAGCCCAGCCACCACTGCTCATGACCATCAGACAGACGGACAGACAAGGCCACATGAGCTCCCAGCCAGCAAAGAATGGGATATTTTCAAGTTGCCCAGGGCCAGACCTCCCACTGCATGAACCTAGGTCATTTCATCTGCTCAGGCATTGTAGTGTCAGGGATATATATATATATATTTTTTTACTCTGGATTTGAGACATTGAGATTTTTACAAACATGACTTTTAGAGATAAACAGATCTAGATTTAAACCAAGGTTCCATTATTTGTAACTGTTTGACCTTGAACAAATCATTTAACCTTTTTGAATCTGTTTCCTGTTGTGTCAAAATGGGGATAATAGCCCCATCTTAAAAGGTGAATGTTGAGGGGCTGGGGTTGTGGCTCAGTGGTGGAGCACTTGTCTAGCATGTGTGAGGCACCGGGCTTGATTCTCAGCACTGCATATGAATCCATGAATAAAATAAAGGTCCATCAACATTTAAAAAAATATTTTTTTAAAAAATGGTGAATGTTGGCCTGAGGAATGTAGCTCAGGGATAGAGCTCTTGCCTAGCATGTGCAAGGCTCTGTGTTCATTCCACAGTACTAGGAGGAAAAAAAAAAAAGGTAAGCGTTGTTACCGATGGTGAATTAAAAAAATAAGTAGCAGCTCAGTGCCTGGCATGTTGTAGACATAATTTTTTAAGGGGAGGGCGTTTTCTTATGTTCATTATCAACCTCAGACCCTGCTTCTCACTCCCCAAGGACTCAACTCATATTGTGAAGAGATGAAACTATGCATACATTCAGAGGTATATTTTCCCAGACACCCCCTGTTGACCATTTAACATGAAACCTACCTGAATTTTTTCATTGGAGATTGCTTTTCTTGAGCAGTGGCCAGATGACCAGAATAATAGACGGGAAAAAACATAATGTTCCAGTTTGTTGAAAACCATGTCATGAAAAATGGACAGTAGAAGTTCTTATAAGTAATTTTTACAATCTGTGTGGTTCCAACCCAAGACGAAGAAACTGACAATATGATCAAGAGTCCCCAGACGGCCTTCAGAACCACGGACGTGCAGGACAGGCAGCGAGCCTTGATTCTGTTTTCTTGGCTGCTGTTCTCAGGATGAGTCTGTGTCCCATCTTCCCCTGAAAACAGGAAAGGAATACAAATGTGTGGGAATCAGGTTACAAAACAGTAATCAAACACACCAGAAACTTAAAAAAGAAGTATGTAACCAAAGAGGAAGATGGCAGAATGGCCAGTGTTTTTCTTTTCTACTACCATCAGAAGAGATTGATGATTCTGGCTTGCTTTCTCTTATAATCTCTGCTCTACAAGGTACAGCATAAACCTGGACCCTATCCAGCACTTGAGGATGCTCATGTACATGGGAGATGCTATGCTGGTCCCCTTTCCTTATAGGAGCACACCCTCTCTTAACTTCCAAACACTTTGGCCATGGCCACGTGAATTGCCTGATTCAATCCAATATGAGTGATGGGAGTTACACCACCTCCCAGCAGAAGTTCTAAGAGGCATCCGAAGACCCCACCATCTCTTTTACTCTTTCTCTCTGGTACTAAAATGGAAAATCCTAAATAGAAGTTGCTTTTTCAGTCTATGTGGGGGAATGAACAGAACCTAGCTGAAGCCGCCCAGGCTCCACCAACATGAAAAGTGAGTGAGAAATAAATATTTTTTTTATATTCCACTGAGATATTTTAACAATTGCAGCAAAGATGACTATTAAATTGGAAAACAATGTGTCCCAAGAACAAGTGCAAATCCTGACTATAACAGAGCCATTTCCCACCTCATAGCAAATTACTATTTAATGTATTTCTGGGAACATAATAGGCTCTGCCTTGTGTTTTGACATTTACTAAGAAAAGTTAGTAACATTTTTTTCCCTCACATTAAAATAGCCAAAGCTCTCTGCAATTGACAATCATAAAGGCCATCTCCCCTGATGGAGAAAATTAGTTCAACATAATAAATTCCTGTGCCTAGCAGAAAGTTGAACAGGAGCAGAGTTCCCTCCGAGTCCCCAAACTGAGACTCCCAAAGGTAGAATCCTGGAGAAGGGAGGCAAAATTGTCTGCAAGATTCCCTTGGATGCCCAGGAGCCCTCCTTGAGCACAAGGCCTGCACTGGTGGTAACAAAAGCAGCTCACAGGTTACTAATAGTGGATGGGGCTTCTCACATCACCTCTCCAGAACCTGCTGGCTCTGTGGCTGAAAATGTTCCTCCTGCTTAATGAGCCTGGCATGACTGTCCCACTGGGTTAAAAACCTTTACCCAGCTAAGGCTTTCTGATATAATCATTTTGGGAGATGGGGAAGCAAGCTTTGAAAGTGAATTCTTCATTTGGGAATATAAACTAAGTTAAGTATGAACACAGCAATTACTACATGACTTCTAAGTCTTAAAAACTCAACTGAATTCACAGGCCCTAGGGCTCCAAAAGATGAAAACTTTATTCTTTTATTTATTTATTCAACAAAATCTTTTGGAGACTATACCAGGAGCTAGTTGGATTCCCAGGGGTTCAAAGATGAAAGACTTAAGCTCACAGTGTGACAGGGGCAACTTTGACAGATGTGAGTCCACATCAGGCAGAGAAGCACTTGTTAAGGGCTGGCAGAAGATCGGGGAAACTTCCATGATGCAGTGGCATTGAGGTGAGTCTGGAAATATAAGGGAGCCAGCTCCCTACACTAGGGACAGACACAACCTGTTCCTGATAACTGTTCTGAGCATTTCCTCTGTGTCCATGTGGGTTATGCAGAGAGGAAAACTAGAGTTAATAAGCAGGTAGAATGAGAGACTATTGTGTTGGGAAGCTGGTAAAGCAAGACCCTATTGAATAGGTACAATCATTCCCACTTTATAGATGATAAAACTGAGACATTAAGGAGTATTCGAGGTTTCCAGATTTTTATTCGGAATATTGATTCTGTCTAGGTTTTTAGTCTTTAGCATTCCATTTTAGCACTGGAGATTTCAGCACTGGTTTGGGGAAAATTTTCTTTTTCGTGACAGGAATGGCAGTCTTGTTAGAGATTTACGAGAGGTGATACATAAGAGAAAGGTTTGCCCTACTATACTTCAGATCCTGTTGTTCTTAGGGACTAGTTTATAAGGGAGGAATGATTCATTAAAGGTTGTAAATATCCTTTTGAGATGAAATGTGTCCCCATCCTTACCGTCTTTGAAGATTGCTTTTGGAACACCACTGTACAATGGGTGGTGCTTTTAATAATACCAGTAATAACTTAAATCCTTCTGAGTCATGGATAAGTTTTTCTTTTGACGACCATATTTAATTTTGACCGCTTCTATAATTTTACAAAGGATTAGTTTAATTTCCTAGAAGGATGGGTGTCCAGAGCTTTCATTTTTCTGTTTGCTTTTAAAAAAAGACTTCTACATTCCTGCTTGGATTTATAGCTTTGTATATAGCACTAAATTGGGTGTACTAGGAATTCTACCCATTTATATGAACCTTTATTGAAATCATACAGATTGGTGGTAGAAGCCACTAGACTCTGGAAGCATGAATTTAAGTCCCAGTGCTGTCATTGTAGAGCCCTGAGTATGTGCTTAATTCCAGCCTTAGATTCTTTATCTGTCAAAGGATGATAAGATCTAGCATATGAGATTCATTTTGAGGTGAAGTACCACCATATTCATGAAATCATGGTGAGCTTCTTTTCATGTTATTCTCTTTTTCTCTCTTCTTTTTGCTGCACTGAGTTCCTTCTAATTATCACAGAAAGTAAATTATGTTCCAGGTGATCTTTAGTGGTATGGTTTTAAAGTTTGTAATTCATGTATGATAGATGGGACAGGTCTTTATTAACCAGAATATTTAATTAACTGGAACATTCTGTTTTGCAAACAACTGGGACAATAGGAATATGACTAAAATTTATTAAAGCCAATCAAAACTTAATGAAGATTTAAGAAAGTGTCATTTTTTCTTACTTTTTAAAGAGTTTTAGCCTGGGGGGGATGTCTGCTCAGATACCATTTTAAAATAGGCTATTTTTGAAAAAAGAAAAAAACCACATTCTTTTATATAAAAATCTATCCTTAAATTAGCAGGACCTTAGAAGAGGCTTCACATCTTCTCTACCACCATCCCCCTTTTTTCAACCACCCACCCCTAATTGAATTTCCTGAGTTACCCTTTTTCTACTTAAAAAAAAAAACTCTGCCCATTTTCTCAGCATTCTGGTTTGTTTGTTTTCTTTAACCATCCTGTTATTTTAGATGGTGTGTTTTGTTGTTTCTGCTGTTGTTGTCACTGTTTTGAAGATGAAAGAGATTTTAATACATTGCCAGCCAAGGTGAAGAGACACATGGGAGAGGCTTTGTAAATGCAGGGGAAATAGGGTGGGAGGAGGAGATCATGGATTCATGTAGAAGACCTAACATCAGATAGAAAGAAACACACACCAGAAACATTTCCACAGTGACGATAATTGATAGACAAAAGCACAGAGACACTCTGACCTCTGAGAGAGGAAAGTGTTTGCTAACAGACAATTGTTCTCTCTTTTCAGGAAGGTGGAAAAATGGTCATATGATAAGAAGTGAATATGAACCTGGGACTTTAGAGCATTCTCTGGGACAAGAAAGAAGGTATCCACCACCAAAAAGCAACAGTCTTGAGCAGCCGCCTGGTAGACCCAGCAGCCTTTAGAAATGAAAAGTTTGTTGGGAAACTCACAGCATAGTTATGAGATCTAGCTAGCAATCCCAGGGACTCAAGCATAGGTGGGCGGTTAGGTGGATGTGAGGAAGGGCTAAAAGACTTAATGATCTGAAACTGCTGATCAGTGAGGCAAGTCAAGTCCCCTCCCTGCAGGAAGTATACAATTGGGAAAACTAGAGGGGCACCAGAGACGGGTAGTCCTGATGAAGATGATAGAGATTCTGTGATTTTATTGATGTTTTTGTCTTTTTTGTAATGGGCACAGTGTGTTATTACTGAATCCCTGAGCTGAGATAAAAGATTTTGACATTTTGAAGATGAGAAAACTAGCTACCTTGTACATTTCATTAGAAGTCACTGTGTTAAGTTCTTCAACTACAGGATTTGGTATGCAGCTTCTCTGCTACACTGTACATCCCTAATAGATTGCTTCAACCTACTTCCCATATTTTTCCTCCTCTTACCTGATGGACCTTCCCCAAACCCACTCCTAAGAGCCCACGTAATGTCTCTGCCTTCTGTGCGGAGGGAAAGATCTTCCATGGCTCATTAGAAAGCTACCAAGATGTTGTTCAAGAGAAGGTCACCCACATACCTGATCTGTTCTGTCTCTCGACTCTATGTCCACAAACTCCAGAGGATCCTCGGCTCTGAAGTTCAAGGATGGGAGCAGAAGAATCCTCGGTGATAGATAAAGGAGACAGTTGTCTACTGATGCCACCGTGTGAATTGGGGCAGTTGGATACTGGCTTACATCGGGTGACTGATGACCTGGAGGTACCTGGGAAGACAGAGAGCAAACCAGTTTGAGAACTTCCTGGGGAAAAACCAGAAGTAGATTTTACCATATTGGCAGTCAAATATATGGCAGCAACAATCACAATTCTGACGAGCTCCTTCCTAATTCCATAAAAAGGGTTCCTAAAAAGAAAGTGCTATGTTGGTGAGCTCTGAGTTTCTAAGATAAAGAATCATTTTTTGGATAAATTCATTAACTAGAGATGAATATTAGAAAATGGTACTTGGATGGATATGTGTATTCTGAATTAAAACTGTTAAAACAGCCAAATAGTTTATCACGAGGCAAGAAAAGTATTAGGTTAAGCATGCTCTACCCTTTCCTTCCTCAGGTTGTCAAATTCATAACTGGTAAAAACGCCAAGGAGATCTCTGATGAAACTTACTGACATGTTCCCATCAGATTGATCACTAAAATCTATTTCATGTGTCTCCTCAATTACTGCAACTTCCATTCAGGGTCACGGATGAAAGCCCAGCCTTCAGGGGTGCACCAAAGACCATGCTCCCTCCTACTCTGATTAATGCTCCCTGAATCCTCAGTCCAGGATTGGCTTTATGAGCCTGTAACCAGGACTGTCACATAGGGTGCTGGGCTCAGAGGGGACCATCCCAACACGACCTGCCCCCTCATTCTCCACTCTTCCACCTGAATGGTTCATTTGTTGACATGAAGAAATAAACATTGGCATATTACTATTTATTTATTATTATTTTTAATCTTTTCATCTTTTTAATTTTTTTAAAATTTATATGTGACAATGGAATGTATTACAATTCTTATTACACATATAGAGCACAATTTTTCATTTATCTGGTTGTGTACACAGTATATTCATACCAATTCATATCTTTATACCTGTACTTTGGATAATAATGATCATCACATTCCACTATCATTAATAACCCCATGCCCCATCCCTTCCCCTCCAACCCTCTCTGCCCTATCTAGAGTTCGTCTATTCCTCCCTTGCTCCCACTCTACTATTTAAACAAATTCTAAACTTCATTTGTACTCCATTAGTTCTCACTAATGTACTTTTTCTATTTCAGGATCTCATCTAGGATACAATATTATATGGAGTCATCACATCTCTTTTGTCACCTATGATCTGTGACAGTTCTTTAATCTTTCTTTTCTTTTTTTTCCATAACCTTGACAGTCTTGAAGACAGCCATTAAAGTATTTTTTAGAATGTCTCTGAATTGGGGTTTGCCACAGGTTTTGTTCTCCTGGTTGTATTGAGGATATGGGTTTGAGGGAAGAACCCCAGAGAGATAAAGTCAGCTTTCCATGTAACATCAATCATTAGATGCTACCAATATGACTTACCACCGATAATCTTAACCCTAGTCACCTGGCCAAAGTAGTGTTCATCATGAGGTACTTTCACTTGGATTTTTAATGTCTTCCAAAGTCTCATGTGTTGAAGGTGTGGTCTCTAGCTGGTGGCACGATTGAGAAGTAGTGGAAACTTTAGAAGGTAAGCCCTGGTTGGAAGAGGTAGGTTATGGGGGAAGGCCTTTGAAAGGACTATTTTGTCCCCAGCCCCTTCTTCTCTTCTCCCCCCACCCCTTTCTCTCTGCTTCCTGGCCACCATGAGGTGAGTCATAATGTTCAGTCTCTCACTTCAGCCCCAAAGCAAAAGGAACCAGCTGACCATGAACTGAAACTTCTGAAACCATGAGCCCCAAATAAATAGTTCCTTCTTTTATTTATTGCAGGTATTTTGTCACAGCAATGCAAAGCTAACACATCAGGTTTCTCAGCTTTTCCTGCTTTGTATATATTCTTTGGTAGCCAGTCATGAAGTCCAGTGCACGTTTTGGGGTGAGAAATTGGTTTTAAGCTTTATTTTCTAGAGGGGGGAGTGTCTGCATATATTATCTGAAATTTTCATGTAAAGATGTGTCTCTTTTCCTCCCCTTATTTATCCATTCAACAGTTTATTTATGTTGGTATAGACTCATATATATTTAGTTCATACTTTGAGTTATGATCAAACTTGTTTATTCTTTTGCTCAAATTTTGCTCAAATCCAGCATTGACCATGGGGAACACTTTGGGATTGCCTTCTGTGTTCTTTTGACATGACTTTTTGAGTTCTTCCTTACTCCTTGGTACTATAAGATGCTCTGAGCTCATCTTTTATTTTCCCTGCCTCACTCCTAGAATGGATAATTTCTTCAGGGACTCCTATTTCCTTAGAGAAAGGTATTTAGGAACTAATAACTGGTTGTGGGTGTGCTCATTACTGTTGGGGTACTTCTGAATCTAGGCCTTCTCAGTTGTCAGAGCTAGAAAATATCTGTATGTATGTCAAACATGAATAGACATATATCCACAATTATCTTTGGATCTACCTATCTGTGCTATGCTCATTTTAAGAATCAGATAAAATGTTCAATGTATAGCCTGACCTCAAACAATACTAATTGACTCTGATGAGGCTCACCCGGGTGTTAGACATCAAAAACCAGAATCAGTTTAGGTGCTGAGGGGTATTAGCTCCAAGACAGACACACCATTCTCCCCACTCTCAGGGCACTTGTGTTTGTCTCCCCCATCAGTCATGAGTTCATTCATTCATCACTGACCCAGGTGGGGAACAGGGTATCAATCTCTCTGGGCCTTGGAGGCTCCGTGTTGCTTCTGAGAAGGTGGAAAGAAGGTAGATGAGAATCCTGAATTATCACAGGCATCCTTGCTTTAATTTGGCTCTGAATCAGTCAGGTTATTTAAGAGGTGAGTAATCACTTGACGCAATCAAATGAGAACCTCAAGAAGCGGTAGTGTCCAGGAAAAAAAAGGAAGTTTTTGAGCAGTCAAGAGCCAACAAGAAACGAGAAGCTCCAGCCAGAACTGGAGGTGTTAGTTCCACAGTCCAGGCCTTCCCATCCCCAACAAAAGCTCCCCTTGTTTTCTTTTTCAATCTTGAGAAAAATAAGTAGGGGTTTATAAAGACACAGCTGCCTGAACTGTCTATTTTTAAGTATCTCAAGGTGACCTAATTGAAATTTACCATCGAATAATGGAATTTTTAACAATTAAAAATGCACAGCTACTCAAAAAAGCCAACAGAAACATTACATATGAATCAATACGCTTAAATGACTGCTATGTTAATATTGTTATAATAAAAGTGTCAAACATACATAAGGTTCTTATTTTACATCTCCAAAATGGTTCCTGCACCTAGTACAGTTCAAATTCAATAGAAAGAAGCTAAAAATCAGTGAATATGCAATTTTTCAAGCTCTTCAAAAGGGGCTGATGTCACATACTTCAAAAGTCTTTTTAAAATTTATTTTCAATTGTCCTTTATATTTTATTTTTGCATAGGTGAGCCTTCTCATCATTTTTTAGTCTACCAGGAGGTTTCATTTTGCAATCCTTTGGCATGGCAGGTGGAAAGGGGATTGTCTTTTAGGTAGGGTAGCAATTGAAATGGCATGGAGATAAAAAACTGGCAACTCATGTGTAGCTTAGCAAGTGTTAAATGGTTCCCCTCACTGGTAATTTATCTTGCTTCCTTGTTTCCACTGAGTTACTATTGTCCTGGATTCTGTGATGCAGCGTATTGCCTGCTGCCAGCTGACCACTGGCTGGTTTGTGGAAGAGACCAGAGAGTAGTTCAGCCAATGGAAATGTTTTAATCATTGTCCTAAAAAGGCAAACTTTAAATTTCATGGCCATACCTTGGAGGCACATTTCAGGGCGTGGGCCATGAGACAGTTACCTCTAATCCTAATCCTTGGAATTTTTAAAAAATTAAATATGTACAGCTACTCCAAAAAGCCAACAGAAGCATTACATACTAATTAATATGCTTAAATGAATGCTATGTTAATATTGTTATAATAATGAAGGAGGCACCATTTCACCCTACATGGTCTTGTACCGTTCAATTAACATGAAGTCAGCCCTGATAAAAATATTCAGAATGTCACCAAGGATGCCGCTAAGTATTATAAATCAATCATATTTATATTCTATTATACGTGCCACAGTGAGTGCCTGCGTAGCAGCTGGGATCGCACACCAGTGTTTGGCGCTCAGACTTGAAAACGTACTGAGGGTAAACTGCAGGAGGAGTGATGAGTGAGAAGTGTTTCACTATTTCAAGTCAGGTAGGCTCCCCCTTCCTTCCCCAAGATGTATGTTCACTTGAGCACAGTAGTAGGACCATCTTGGGTTTTTGCATATTTATCTAGGCAGTAGAATATGCTTTCTTCATTTTTTTTCTTTTGTACTGGAGATTGAACCCAGGGGTGCCCTTCCACTGAACTATATCCCCAGCCCTTTCAATTTTTTTGTTTTGAGACGGGGACTCATTGAGTAACTGAGGCTGGCCTCCAATTTGCAATCTTCCTGCCTCAGCTTCCCAAGTCACTGGGATTACAGCTGTGTGCCACTGTGCCCAGCAGAAAATGATTTCTTTATCTGCAGTGGTTGGGCTCTGCATGCTCCCAAATTCCATTTGGTTCAAGTAGTTATTATGCATCTGTTATTTGGCAGGTAGTATGTCAGGAGAAGAATCAGATAAATGAAGATACATAGCTCATGCAAAAATAGACCCTTAATGCAGTTTCAGCATCAGACATATAAGGAATTAACTACAGTTTAATGTTAATTGGGAACAAAGAAAAAAGGGAATGATTCATTTAGAAGCCAGTCTTAGAAGGCTCGACTCGAGGTTCCATCAATGATGGCTCGAAGGATGAACAGCATGTCACCAGGCAGAGGTTTGGCTGAGGAGTAGGCAATGGCCACACGAAGCTTTAGGAGCAAATATACAGAGATGTTAAGTTCACGCTGTGAAACTTACTAGTAAGACGATCAACTCTGAGATGCTAAAAAAAAAAAAAAAAAAAAGCACTGAAAATCCTATTCTGCTCTTAGAGGAACTTCTGTCTAATTGAGATCTGAATAGCGTACAGTGGTTACGAATCCATGCTGCCTAGATCTGGAGAGACCTGGTAGGGATCTGGACTCAGCCATGCCTGACTGCAAGATATTGAGCCAATAGGTGGCCGTGTGAATCTTGTACCATCTGTTTCTTCTTCTGTTAATGCTCACCTCTGAGGACTGTTTGGATTAAATGGCTCATGGGAAGTACTCAAAAAGTGCAGTTGATTATTACTAATAATGAGCAGGTGAACAAAAATGACTATTATCGGTACTTCAGTAATTAGAAAAATGACTTTGTATATTAGAAATGCAATTTAAATTGCTTAGGGGGAAAAAGGAGTTTTTAGGAGCTTAGCAGCTGAGGGACAGGATGGCTAAGGTCTCCCTAAACCTCAGGAACAGCGGGAAGCTGGGGTGGTGCCCTTGATCCCCTGGTGGCAGGTACAGCCTCGTTTCTTCTCACTTGGCTGCTGCAAGCCTTGCTCTGCAGAAACTTTGAAGCTCCCAAGTTTTTATTCTCACATTTTTAGGCATCTCAGAGAAATGTAGTGGCCCAGAATGAAGAGTCTTGAGGAAGGAAACTTGTCCTTGTGTATCAGAGGGACTCTTTGTCCAACTTGTGGCCAGGGATGGAAATATTGCAGCAGGCAGCAGCTCTAAGGGAAAAATGGGAGGAATTGGGCAGACAGTGCCTTGGAGACCTGCTCGAGGGACTTTGAAGAAAGGAAAAGAACCACAGCCTGAGCAAAGCAGTGACTTGAACAGATTGAGTGTAGGTGTGGGGATCTCAGATAACAACTTAAAAAAAGTCGGGCTGATACAAATTAACAAGGAAAAGGTCTTTGGAAAGCACTGTGAGAGAAAAGCAAAGTGTCAGGTGAGTTTCCCTGTGAGCAAGGACAAGATGACTTGGAAGATAATGCCGAATTCCCAGATCATTTAAACAAGGGCCCAATCATCTACCTTGATCATCTGTGGACACAAAAGGTCAATGAAACGTGTTTTACTAAGCACTAGGCTGAGTACAGAGTTAGAAAACTGTCTGCTGCCAGCCCCAGATTATGAGGCACACATGTAGATTTGGTGCCCTAACATACAGCAGAAGGAGACTAACACAATTCCAGGTATGTGTGTGTATGTGTGTGTGTGTGTATGTGTGTGTGTGTGTGAGGAGAGAGAGAGAGAGCGAGAGCCCGTGTGTGGTAAGGGGATGGGGTTGAGTCCTCGCTGATATTCCCAGCCACCTCAGGCAAATCCTGACCTTTCATTGTCCACATTCTTTCTGCTCTGAAATTAAAGGATTGGACAAAATGATTTTTTAAATTTCCACATCTCTCTCTTCTCTGAAGGTTTTTCAAACAAGCACCTGCAAATCACGTTTAACCATAAAATAAACTTTGTCTATTTTCAACTAATGTTTTATAGCCATTTGTATTAGATAACAGAAGGGAGAGAGACAGAAAACTCACATTAGGGTAATTTACAAAGAGATGGTCAAGGTCCAGGGTCATAGGGGCAGTGATTTTCTAAGCTGCCCACCCCAGCACCACCTGGGAGTTGTTAGAAATGCAAATTCCCAGCACCCACCTCAGACACAATGAGTCACAAATTCTACAGTGGGGGTGATTTATGGTTTCTGGAGCCCTCAGATGACTCCAACATGAATTAAAATTTGAGAAATGTTTTGTGCAAGAAATCACAACAGGTAGGGCAATGCTCAAGTTCCACAATAGCTCTTACTAGGCTTATGCTTAAAGCGACAAACCAAGGGTGATTAAAAGATTGTGGAAAGAAAGGGTTGCCTGATGTGGAACACAACCTTTAATCAAGACAGGCACCCCTCCAGGGGCCCCTAAGAATAATCTTTTCTTTAGAGATCCTGCTGGAACTCCCCATTGGTCAATAAACCAAAGCCAGGAGACAAGGCAGCCCGTTTTGCTTTATTGTTGTTTGTTTGTTTGTTTGTTTATTTATTAGTCTTTACAGGTGTAGCTCCCAGATGGACAGGCAGGTGGAGAAGGGTAGAGAGAGGTTCTGGAGGAGCAAACAGAAGGCATCCAAAGTACCATGTTTCTATAGCTATAATATTATAATTACAAAATCAGGAATTAGATCCACTAGTGTCCTAACTCCCTACTAGCCTTAAGCTCCATTGATGGATGATTCTTCCAACTAAACTCTTGTAAATCGTATTTTAATCATTAAACTAGCTTTGACTGTTTCAGCTAATTTTTGATGGGTGTTTTTCTTTGAAAGAGCCATGATTTCTTTTTTGAAGAAGGTGTCATAATCACTGAGAAGCACTGAAACAATAAATATAATCTTGGATTTTTGAACTAGCTGTTGGCTGGCAGCTGTAATTTTCTGACATTTTGTCTTACAAAAAGAGATATTAATAATTCAACAGAAGATTAGATGGAAAGTTATATTTCAGCCTTCTAAAAGTCATATTCTATTGAATTGCAATGGAAGCAAATATTGCCATGTACCAAGATTATTGTCCTCAGTATTGGCTGGGTTTCACAGAAGTCTATATAGGATTTGCCTAGAAGTTACTGTCTTAGGAAAATGGGTAGCCTTGGAATTATTGAAAAGGTAGGTGATCAAAGCACAAGCAGTCTTCCAACTTTCCATTTGGATATACCTCACTTTATCCTTTAAAAGCTTAACCCCACCTACCCATCACTGTTTCATTTCACATATCAAATACTACTCACTTCTTATAGCTCTGAAAGTTCTTGATTCATTTAATAAATACCTTTAAAAATAAAGTAAATGTTGGCTGTATTATTATCCATATTTTTTGAGCCTTAGATGTTTCATATTTAAAAAGGCTTTTTGAGACTTGCTAATTATCTTATTACAAATGATTATCAAAAGTTCATTACCTAAAAGCTTTATTTTCAGGATGACTATCAGAAAGATCCCAGTGCTTATACATATAAAAGTGACTAAAAAACCCTATAATTGTTAACTCATTTTTTACTTACCTAGAATTTATACTTGGAAGAAAGGACTATTAATAGTTATATTTCTGCTGTTTGCAGGTTGTCCCTGAAAAAGTATTAATTCATTCTTTCTACAATAAAATTTATCACATGCACCTACAACTGACTTTAAAATTAAAGGATATATCACTACTATCTATTTTATAACACAAAACTAAAAATGCCTAGCATTTATTTAAAATGTTAAAAGCTTTACATATATGATCTTCAGACCCCACAAAGTGAGGAAGAGATCTTACTGAGATATATGCAGGGTGGATTTTACTGTCCCCATTTTACAGATGAGGACAGTGAATCACTAATAGCCCCCTATTACAGTGCCCCACTCTAAAGTCCATATTCTTTCCAGTAACTATCATTGCCTTCCCAACCCAGCTGATCAGTTTTATTGAGCTCCTTCTGTATGCAAGAAGAAGGGAGGAGGGGGGAAGGGAAGGGGGGATAGGAAGGGCAGCAGAATAAAATAGTCATTATTATGGCTGTATGTATATAGGTGACTGTATGACCAATGTGATTCTGCAACATGTACAGTCAGAAAAATGAGAAATTATACCCCATTTGATTCAAATGTATGAAATGTCAAGATCATTGCACTGTCATGTGTAACTAATACAAAAAATATTATTGAGAAGATGATATATACTCCCAAGGAGATACCTAAGAATATCAAGGGAAGCAATTCTGTTCTACAGAAAATAAGGAAGATTATTATTCAGAAAGTGGAGAGATTACTTTCTGCCTGAATGTTAGGTTCAAGCAGTCCATAAAGTAGGGCGGGATTTGGATAGGAAGAGAACCTGGGACAGCTTCCAACACAGGCAAGTAGGGATTTGGGCCTTTTAATTGTGCAGAGCAAATGAGCTATTTTGTAGAGGGATGAGGATTTGAAAGTAGACTTTCACAAAGGTAAAACTGACAAGAATCAGCAGGATACACAGAACAGAGAGAACTGGGAAGGAAGCCACCTATTTAGAAGGTAGTTCAATTACAAACATACTTGTTTTAGAGGATTGAAATGCCCCAATTAGACATCTACATTACAGTGAGATCCTTCTTCTTACCAGCTAGGATTCAGGCATTCTCTTGGTGATCACTGAAAGACCATTAATTTATGGGTGTTGGTTTTATATCCTACTACTTTGCTGAATTAATTTATTAGTTCTAGAAGTTTTCTGGTGGAATTTTTCAGATTCTCTAAGTATGGAATCATGGTGTTGGCGATTAGTGATAGTTTGAGTAGCAGGATATGAAACCAACACCCATAAATCAAATGCATTTCTGTACATCAATGATGACTGATGTCATCAGTGCTGACTCCTCTGAAAGAGAAATTAGGGAAACTACCCCATTTACAATAGCCTGAAAAAAATACTTGGGAATCAACAAAAGAGGTGAAAGACCTCTACAATGAAAACTGCAGAACCCTAAAGAAAGAAATTAAAGAAGACCTTAGAAGATGGAAAGATCTCCCCTGTTCTTGGATAAGCAGAATTAATATTGTCAAAATGGCAATACTACCAAAAGTACTATACAGATTTAATGCAACTCCAATCAAAATCCCAATGATATTCCTCATAGAAATAGAAAGCAATCATGATATTCATCTGGAAAAATAAAAGACCCAGAATAGCCAAAGCAATCCTTATCAAGAAGAGTGAAGCAGGTAGCATCACTACACCAGATCTTAAACTATATTACAGTGCAATAGTAACAAAAATGGCATGGTATTGGCAGGCACCAAAACAGACATGTAGACCAATGGTAGAGAATAGAGGTTACAGAGACAAACCTACATAGATACAGTTATTTCATACTTGACAAAGGTGCCAAAAAACATACATTGGAGAAAAGACAGCCTCTTCTGATAGAACCAACCTGATTTTCTCTTAAAATTGGGAGCCACCTTGCCACAAAGCCATGAAAAGCTAATTTCGGCTTCACTATAAATTACTGCAAATTCTGAACCTGCTTGGAATGCCTGCCCGTGCCTTGAACTCACCTACGCCTGGCTCTCTGACCAGATAGCAGTCCTCTCTGAAACTTTAGTGACGCCTCATCAATCTTGGCCTTCCCTGGCCAGATAATGACCCTCTCTGAGACTCTAATGACTTTCATAAATTCTGATGTCGGGGCCAGCAAAATGTAAACTATCATTAGTGTTATGCTCGACAGAGTTTTGTTATCTGTAACCCCCCCTTTTGTGTAACTTTCTGGGCTATAAAGCTGGGCTTCAGGAAAGCTGCGGCTGTTGTTCCCACGGTTTGGGGTGGGAGAAGCAGCCCGGCCGGTCAAAAATAATAGGCTTGCTTTAATTTGATTTTAATTGGAGTCAGTGGTCTTTTCTTGCATCGTGGTCTAACACTTCAACAAATGGTGCTGGGAATACTGGAAATCTATACAAAACAAAATTAAACTAAACTCTCATGTCTCACCATGCACAAAACACAACTCAAATGGATCAAGAACCTAGGAATTAAACCAGGGACTCTACACCAAATAAAGTAGGACCAAATCTTCATCATGTCAGATTAGGCCCCTACTTCCTTAACAAGACTCCTAAAGTGCAAGAAATAAAATCAAGAATTAATAAATAGGATGAATTCAACTGAAAAGCTTCTTCTCAGCAAAAGAAACAATCAGTGAGGTAAATAGGGAGCCTACAGATTGGAGCAAATTTTTGCCACACACAAATCAGATAGAGCACTAATCCCCAGGATATATAAAAAACTTAACATCAAAGGAAAAAAAAAGCCAAGTAATCCAACCAATAAATGGGCTAAAGAGCTGAACAGACACTTCTCAGAAGAAGATATACAATCAATCAACAAACTTATGAAAAAATGTTCAACACCTCTAGCAAATCAAAACTACTCTAAGATTTCATTTCACTCCAGTCAGAATGGTAGTTAGTATGAATATAAGCAACAATAAGTGTTGGCAAGGATGTGGGGGAAAAGGCACATTGTTATATTGCTGGTGGGGCTGCTAATTGGTGCAACCAATATGAAAAGCAGTATGGAGATTCCTTAGGAAACTTGGAATGGAACCACCGTTTGATTCAGCTATCCCACTCCTTGGTCTATACCCAAAGGACTTCAAAACAGCATACTACAGGGACCCAGCCACATCAATGTTTATAGCAGCACAATTCACAATAGCTAAACTGTGGAACCAACTGGATGCCCTTCAGTAGATGAATGAATAAAGAAACTGTGGTATATATACACAATGGAATATTACTCACCATTAAAAGAGATTAAAATTATGACATTTTCAGGTAAATGGATGGAGTTGTAGAATATTATGCTAAGTGAATAAGACAATTCCCCCAAACCAAAAGTTGAATGTTTCCTCTAATAAGTGGATGCTGATCCATAGTGGGGGTGGTGGGGGGAGCATGGGAGGAATGAAGGAACTTTGGATAGGGCAAAGGGGAGGGAAAGGAAGGGAGGGAGCATGGGGGTAGGAAAGATGGTGGAATGAGATGGACATCATTACCCTAAGTACATGTATGAAGCCATGAATGGTGTGACTCTGTGTACAACCACAGAAATGAAAAATTGAGCTCTATATGTGTACTATGAATTGAAAAGCATTCTGCTGTCATGTATAATAAATTAGAACAAATAAATTAATTAAAAAAGATAGAACATTAATAATAACATTAATAATGTTATTAGGAAGATTAATAATGCACAGTGATAGTACCTTATGCTCACAAGCTGGTCCCTACCTCATGCAGTCTGACCACAGTGCCCCTTATCTTGGGCCTGCATGTGCCTGAAGAGCTTTGGTCTGCTTAGGCAACTCTCACACTTGTCAAGCAAACACAAGTTCTGGATCTGCATTCTAAAGAAGGGTTTGGGGTTCGGATGCATTTCCTCTTGCTCCCTTCCCCCACGTAAAATATCACCCTCAACACTTGTTTGTTTAGGTAATTTCTGGTCCCATATCTCCCTCTGGCATCAAATTTTATTTCCTCAGTGCAGACTGAGCATGACCACTTTCCTTCCACTAGGGCTCTACACACACATGTGTATTCTTGACTCCAAGTTGTTTTCCTAATTCCAGCTACCTCTGTCCTTGCTCCATATCCACTCTCTGACTACTCGGTATGCTACTACTTGGACACTCCATCATTTGTAGAATTAGATTAAGTGATTTTTGCTGACACTCATCAAAAGATGAAATAAGATTTTAGTATTTCCAAAGTACTTAAGAAATATTTTAAATTCCATTTTGCTGATCCTAGATATGAATCAGCAGAAATACCATAAAATCACCTTTAAAGTTTTTTGTTTGGTGAACAGTCCTAGTGCTAAATAATTTTCCAAGATAATAGAAAGTGCTTTTCATTACACAAACACAAGTGATTTTTTTGAAAATCCTTCAGCCCAGTTAACAGCTCCCCAGATGACTTTCATGTTGATACGTTGGCCTGTTATCTTGTATTTAGCTGCCCAACACCCAACACACTTCCTATGTAGGGAGAACCCACCTTCCTCGTTACATAATTTATAATGGAAAATAGTAGCTCACATTCCATAAGGGAAGCCAGAAATAATTCTCCCTACCCCCCAAACAGGGTATAGGCATGATTTGGTTTCAGCAGGTCAGAGACTTCTATCTAGAATCCGGAATCTCCAGGAAGTCAGCATGGTTAATTAAAATTCCACTTGTAGTAGGAGCAATAGGGGGTTGGGCAGTGATGGCAATAGCAGCCTCCTGGCTGGATTGTTCCAGCTGCCTGACTCTAAAGGGCTCTTGGTTACTGCACATTTTCCAAATTCTGCAATACTCTCCTCCCTTATCCATCCAGTAAATCTCCCTTCTGCTAAACAGTCAAAATGGATTTCTATAGTTTTTAACCAAGAGACCTCTCTGATACGGACTCTCAGAGCCTTCATATGCACCCGACTCTGCAGCTCTGTTATAATTTGGGTCTTGAACATGCTCCAGAGGCCCATATGTTGAAGTCTTATTCACCAGAAGGGTACGATTGGGAGGCAGTAGAACCTTCTTTAAGAGATGGAGGCTATTAGGAGATCTTTAGATCAATAGAAAGGTGCCCTTAAGGGAGATTGAAGGACCTTGGCCCCCTTCTTGCTCTCTTTTACTTCCTAACTTGTGATGTGAGTAGTTTTGTTCCACCTCCTCTAATATACTGTCTCAGTACAAGCCCAGAAAAATGAGGGCCAACTGATCATGAACTGGAACATCCAAACTTGTGAGCCCAAATAAACCTTTTCTCTTTAGATTATTTCACGTATTTTGTTATAGTAATGGAAAGTTGACTAACATAAAATCCTACCTTCCCTGTATCTTCCCCTTTCTTTCTGAACTCTTCACTTATTTTCTTTGTATTGCAGCCATCTCTTTGGGTGACAGTTGCTGTTCATAGAAAGGAATACCTTGAGAGCATTTAGGAAAGTTTTCTGGATTTCTAGCTAGATTTCTTAGAAGAACCCAATTGATAGACATCTTTAAGAAATATAGTTGGTCATTATACTGATGAATACCTAGGGCAAGTTTTCCCCTGGAAGACAGCTGGCTAAATTTCAGGGGAGGAAGGAGAGGTAGAATCCCTCTGATGTACCAACCCGACCTGTTCCCTACACCATTCCAGTTACTCTTTTGCCAACAATAAGTGGAGATTCATTTGTAAGTGGTGAAAAGGCCTGTCCTGATAGTTCTGAAATATTTACTTTAACCCAGGACTACTAAAAGAAATTAGGAATTACTTGAGAACATTTTGCAAAGACATCAGCCCACAAAATTAAAGCAAAATAGATAAGAAAAAGCTACACTGTAAGAAGAAAATTAAATGAAAAGTGCTATCCTCTTCTGGTACTTTTGTAATTAGGTCTATAGTTCAGCTACCCACAGAATATTAAATGAAGTTTGCACCTTTGAGTAAACACCTTTTTATTTTGGTTTGTAAAATTCTGGCATTATGGACTGCGGTTGTGGCTCAGCAGTAGCACGCTCACCTGGCATGTATGAGACCCTGGGTTCGATCCTCAGCACCACATAAAAATAAATAAGTAAAATAAAGGTATTGTTTCCAACTACAACTAAAAAATAAACATTTTAAGAAAAGACTACACAACTATTTCACTTTTAATAATACCCTATTTATTATTCCCAAAACACATGCAAATAATTTAACAGTATTTAAAAAAAATCATATTTTAGACACAATAGGAGTGTTTATGCTTGAAATAATAACATCTTGTTCAAATAAGTAACTGATTCTAATTTGTTTTTTAATTTCTGAATTTTCATGTTAATCTTGCTTCTTTGAATCACCTCGTTTGCTTTTCATTAAGATTTTATTTAGACTTTATTCTATCTGAGCTTCTGTCTCCTCTCACCTAAGTCTTGATTTCCTTGTAGCCTGAACCAGGTTATTTACTTACTTGCAGGTGTGCACAAAGAGTGCTAAACACTTAGGTACCTTGTAACCTCACTACCACCCTCTTGCAATGTCACTACCACCCTAATAACTGAGGTAAATATTCTCAACCCTCTACTCACAAATCCCTCCCTAGAAGGCTTTCCTGGAACACATCTCCTTCCAAATGGCCCTGTTGAGTTTTTTGATTGATGGAGTTGACCAAGCATTAATAAGGCAGATTCATAAATCATTATTGGTCCACAACCCAATTCAAGAGAAAAGACCTGTGGCCATTGGCCTAGTTCTGTGATTACCAGTTAATTAACATCACAGACACCTACTATGTGCCTTGGTCCTCTGCTAAGTGCAGGGAAGAGCAAGAGGCCACGGCACTTGTTTTCATTTTCTTATTGTCCAGGAGTGGCAAAGCCAATTACACAAGTAATTTCTATAAAGAGTGCTAAATGCTGAGTGGGTGGACAAAGCCAGGCTCTGAGAGCCAATTCACTGCACAGTCCCTTGCCAGTGCTAATGGTCCACAAATACCTTCTCCTTTGGGAACCAGGCTTTTAAACTATAAGGCCATGGATCAGTTCACAAAATATTTATGCCTTGTTCATGAGCAGAAAAAATAAATGGGCAGACAAACATGCCCGAGCACAGCGAGTGCTTTTAGCACACACATTCATCATTCAGGGGAAGAGTGCCAGTCAGGGACTGGCAGAGATGGCAGAGACAACTGCTTAGGCTGCTCTGCTGTGATTTAAGCCACAATCTAAATAAAACTGTTTGCAAGTTTCTGCCTCTGGGGATAAGGGGGACACCGAGGAAAGCTAGCAACAAGCATCAGGTCATTATCACAATTGTTCTGGGTACATACACCTAGCAGGTAGGTGGGCAGAAATAGCTCTTGAACCTAAACCCACAATGGTAAGTTCCAGTTTCACACTCACAAAAGCTTTCTCCTCACTTGAATAAGTCTCATTCTCCCTTCAAAGTGCGTTCAAGGCCTGACACCAACTATCTGGGCCCAGTGTCCACTTCCAATGTACTCATTACCATTTGAATAGATTTAAAGGGCAAAATGGAATGATTCAGATTCGAATTTCTGCAAGATCTCTGCAATGTGAGGAATAGTTTGAGAGAGAGTAAAACTGAATCTCTGATGTGTTCAGAGTTCTGCGGGTGACCTATCAGAAAGATTATCAGTGGCCTTGAAAAGGTGGTAGCAGTGAAGTCAAAGAGAGAGAGAGAGAGAGATACTGGAAAGATGCTGCAGTAAAAGAGAAAGAATATAATTTGGCAAATGATTGGATGTGGGTGTAACAATGAGGATCAAGAAGATTTCAAGGCCCAGGCACAGTGGCACAGGCCTAAAATCCCAGTGGCTTAGGAGGCTGAGACAAGAGGATCATGAGTTCAAAGCCAGCTTCAGCAAAAGGGAGGTGCTAAGCAACTCAGTGAAATTCTCTCTGTAAATAAAATACAAAAAAAGGCTGGGGATGTAACTCAGTGGTTGAGTGCCCCTGAGTTCAGTCCCCAGTATGACCCCCCCACCCCTGCCATAAAAAAAGAAAAGAAGAGGTCAAGAATAACTATCAGTTGCTGTTCAGGACAACTGAATTGATAAAATATCATTCACAGCCAGGCACAGTGGAACATGCCTGTAATCCCAGTAACTGGGGAGGCTGATGCAGGAGGATCAAGAGTTCCAAGCCAGCCTCAGCAACATAGCAAGGCCCTGAGCAACTCAGCGAGACTCTGTCTCTAAATAAAATATAAAAAAGGGCTGGGGATGTGGCTTAATGGTTAGGTGCCTCTGAATCCAATCCCCCATTTGCACCCCACCAAAAAAAAAAAAAAAATTCACAGAGGTAGGAGGACCTGGTTCTGAGGCATGCAGACTTAGATATGTTGAACTTCAGTGCATGAAACTCATCCAAAGGACAGGCTGGACATACAGGATTAGAGTTCAGGAGACTCATCATATATGGACAAGTTACTGAAGCCACAGAAGGGGTTCTGAGTTGAATTGTTCCCTCCCCCAACCCCAATACAAATGGTGAAATTTTAAGCACTAATACCTGAGAATGTGACCTTATTTGTGGATATCACCTTTATAGAGGCAATCAAATTAAAATAAGGCCATTAGGGTAAGCACTAATCCCATAGGAATGGATGTCTATAAAAAGGGGAAAATTGGACATAGACACCTACAGGGAGGACACCATGTGAAGATGAAGGCGGAGATCAGGGTGATGCTTCTACAAGCCAAGAACTGCCAAAGGGGGCCAAGAAACCACTATAAGCTAAGCAATAGATCTGGAGTGGATTTTATCTCACAGGCCTCATAAGAATACAACCCTATTGTCACCTTGATCTCAGATTTCCAGCCTTCAGAACTGTGGGGTGGTAAATTTCTGCTCTTCAAGGCACCAAGTTTGCAGTACCATGTTATAGCAGTTCTAGCAAACTAACCCAGGAGGAGATGAATTTTCTAAGGGAAAGTGTTAACTGAGAAATGTAGAGAGTGACAGCTGAAGCCCAAGAGAGACCATAATTAAAAGGATACAAACATTCAAAGAGCATCCAAAAAGGTGGAGTGGGGTGGAATGCAGGAGATTGTGCAGCAATATGGAAACCAAAGGAAGAGAATTATGAAGTGGTACTTTAGTGTCATGATCGTCATTGTGGACTTTGAAAAGAACACCATTGGTGTAAAAGAGTAAAATCCAAATGGGGCATTTACCAAGATAGGGTGGAGATGAGGAATCACATGCAGGAAGTGAAGACATCACACTATTCAGAGAGAAAGGAACCACTTTTCTGAGTTGTACAGAGATTTTTAAAGCACAAAAGTCATGTTAATCTAAATAGACACATCATCCCAAATCTGTTATGTGGGAGGTAGGGATGGGTGCATATGCAGACGGATGGATGGACAGAGGAAAAGATGGCAGAGCCAAGCAATTCAGGGTAGTTTTGTTAGGAAAAAAAAAGACCATTTTTTATCCACAGTGCAGAGGATTCAAAAAATAAAGCATGTGATTTAATAAGAGAAAATGTGAAACTTCTTTTAAGCTCCTTGAATTCTGCCTACCCAGAATGCAGGTGAAATGATTTGGTGTGTTTGTCAACCTCCTGCTCTCTTAGTTGTTGCAAATGTTCAATCAAAATTTCCACCGTAAGAATCATTTCTTGACCAAAGATTACAGTATTGGCTCCGTTCCTTTAGTAAGCAAATGGGAGTAAATGATCTCCTGGGAGTTCCGTATTCACCCATGTGAGGCAGATGACAGCAGTTATGCAAGCGTTAGAATGTGTCATGTGCTATTACTGACAGTTGGGCGTAATATATTTAATGTTTTTCTTTAGAATCAGGTTTTGCACTTAGCTATGCAAGCTCTCCTCTTGAAATCTTGAATTGATATGATGGAGCGAAAGATAATTCTGATGTTCATGATGTCCAGAAGAATATTAAAATTTCTGTGTAGGCCCTGGAGTCAGGTAAAAGGCTACTGCTATTCTAAACATTTCATGAGTCCACCTCCACTTGCCATCATTGTCCCTTCACACTTCTCTGCATTAGGTCCTTGTTGCCATTTTCTTAGATAACTGACTACCATATGCCTCCAGTTCCTGTGATTGACAGCCACAATGTGATAGAAGTTATCCAATAAGGGAGAGAAACTGGCTAAGCCCTGTCCCTCATACATACAGCCCAGATGCTTATTTTCCTTAACACTGTTTTGTTTTGCCTAGGGGAGATTTGGCAACCCTGATTCATTTACTCCACACATGTACTGAAGGGTATCCTGTTACCAGACATTGAACTAGGCTATATAGGCTGCAAAGAGGGAAAAGACCAAATCTGCCTCAGTAAGTTCACTGGTGCAAAGAGGTTGGAAAATAGGTGAATTGTAATCCAATGTGAAAAAGGTTAATATAATGGGAAATCCTGGACTTAGTGGAAATAGGAACCTCAGGATCCTGGGCCTGGAGGGTATGTGAAATTTTAAGACTCTGGAAGTAGGAACAACATTTATGGGGCAGTCAGTTCTTGGGAAACTAGTCAAAATGTGCAGCAAAACAGCTTGATGACAGCTTGTGGTCTGTGGAGTCAACTCCACCATCTGGACTGAGCTCTGGAGATGCCAACCCACAATGAAGTGTAAGCTGGGCTATAAGACAAACTGTGGCTTTCAGCTTTGAAGACAAACTGTGGCTTCCAGCTCCTTCTCTCAAAGTTCCCTTCTGCAGAATCCTGTCAGCCCAGCATTCACTTGGCTTTCAGAACCCTTAGTTTTCTTCAATAATATATACAACAGAAGTTGTAGCAGTATCTCCAGCTTTGATGTCCAGCACAGGTAACTTGGAGAATAAGATCTTTTTGGAAGAGAAGAAATGAATAGTGAATCTGATTATGAGCTCCCTCACGTATCCCAACAGATAGTCACTGAGTACCTACTATGTGCCAGGTACTGTATTAGGGTGCCAAACAGCCTGAATTGATAAAGTACACAGGGGCTCCGTCGTTGTGAAGCTTAGAGTAAGTGAACACACAGAAAAATAGCAGTGTAGTGGGAATGGGAAACTATGTCAGCAAGGAATTACAAGTGATGAGTATGATGAGGAAAGGAAGAGCCACAATGAAAGAGAACAGCGGGGTCCTGTCTAGTTAGATAAGGAATCAAAAGATGCCTCACTGAAGAGAGTAGGTAAAATGGAACTTAGAAGAGGATACAGACAGGCAAAAACTGAGGGAAGAGGGATTCAGGAAGCAGTGATATCACGGGCAAAGACCCTGAGGCAGGAAAGAGATTGAAATGCAATAGGAACTAGGTGCATGTTGGTGTAAGTGAAGTACAGAAGACAAAGTAGAGAAGAGCATAAGGTCAAAACAGGCAGAAGCTAGATCAATTTCAAGATTGTATTTCCCATATAAATATCTATTGAGGCGGTTGTAGAAATCTGACAAGAGTTTGAGTGAAGAAGACAGGACTGGCTATAAAGTAGGGCTTGGTGGCATAAAGACAATGGAAATCAGGATAAGAAATACACTAATGCTGTGAAGATGTCCAGGATGAACACTTGGGGAATGCCATGAGGGAAACTGAGGCAAGCAAACAGAAGGGAGGAGTAGGCTTATTGAAGTGAGAGGATCCAAGAGAAGAGAGTTGGAAAGAGAAACCAGTTAAGCATTAAAAAAAAAAAATGGTTGGGCTGGGGATGTGGCTCAAGTGGTAGCGCGCTCACCTGGCATGCGTGCGGCCCGGGTTCGATCCTCAGCACCACATACAGACAAAGATGTTGTGTCTGCCGAGAACTAAAAAAATAAATATTAAAAAAATTCTCTCTCTCTCTCCCTCTCTCTTTAAAAGAAAAATGGTGCTCCTTGGTCTATGATAAACTCAGTGTAAATTGAAAATACTCTAAATCCAAAAAGCATTTAATACATCTAATGGATGGGACCTCACAGTTTGTCACAGTGTACTGTAGAATCTCGACTGTTTCTCCTGGGGATGTGTTGCTGACCTGGAGCTGCAGCTCACTGTGTTGTCCAGCGTCACAAGGCAGAGAAAAGATCAAAATTCAAAATTCAAAGTGTGGTTTGTAGTGAATGTGAAATGCTTTTGTATCATCATACCATTGATGATGATAAATTGAATAATCTTAACTTGGGAACTGTCGATACTGCCAAAAGGTCAAGGGCATTGACGGTGAATGGCACGCCCCTTGCCTATAGCAATATGGATGTCACAGGTGACTTCCAGAATTACTTTCCGCAGAGTGCGGGTGAAGAGAGTGGAAGGAATAGGAATGGAGGCAGAGGTTTGAAAAACTGCAAAGTAGACAGTCTCAAAGTCAGGTGAAAGGTCAGTCAAGATATACAGAGGAGTTCCCTCCATGATGGAATAACTTCTTCATCTGCACTTGAAATGAAACAGGACACACCACATCTGTTCTCAGATGGCACAAGGTTACAATCCCTAGGAAGATCTCATAAGATCAGCCCATGATCTCCAGCCTCTGTTTGGGGATGATTTTTCATTGGGTGTAGAAAGCTGAAGTCGGAGGTACCACTGAGAGGAAGAGACAGGGACCAAAGTCTGGGGCAGCTAAAGGAGCTGAAATCTGTAAGATAATTGGAGAATGGGGAGTTGTAATTTCCCAGGCTGTTACCCCATGCCAGCATTTTCTCCAACCTGGTCTAGGATGTTTTTTTTTTCTCTGGGCCTACATTCTGTGATCTCACATTCAGGCTTCAAGATCCAGTTCGAGTTGTATTCCCATTCCCTTCCCCTCTCTGTGCACACTGCATTTACCTGATTATGCTATTGCAATTACTGTAATTTCTGATTTACTTATTTTCCTCCCTGTGAGCTTCTTCAGAGGGCTTTGTCTTAGCTATTTCTGAATCTCTGGGTGGCATTTAGTAGGTTTTCATGAACATTTGTTGAGTACCTGCATCTTAGGGGAGAAACTAAGGATAACTCCTAACTATACCTTCTGAGTTCAATGATTTTCATGTATTTGTCTTATCATCCCCAACCACATTTGCTCAAGAAATGTTTGTTAAATAAACAAGATTAGAAATTACAGAATTAAGGACAAGGACCAATTTTCACTTGTTTTGAATCTCTCATGCCTCCATGAAAGAGTGTTAGGCACCCACTACATTCAATAGATACTTAAAAAGCTGGATGATTAGCAGGAAAATCAATAAGCCCCAGATGCAAGCAAGAGCTGCCTCATATTTTCATCTTTGAGAGATGTGAACATGGAATGAAAACCACATTGACAGTTGCTTCTAGATCTGCATGAGCACAGCTTGCCATTAACTCTATAGAGTTATCACATTTAAGATCTGGGCAGCAAGGACAGAGCTGGTTTGGCATCTGCTTCTGTCTCATGAGAGAGTTGAGAGCAACTGCTTAGTCTCTTGGGAAGCTCCCCGAGTTTCCCCCTTCTGGATGGAGTCCATCATAGATATGCTGAGCTGGTCTGATCAGCAGGTGCAGGGAATAGATTTAGCTCTAAAGGCTTTCTGGCAAATCTTAATAGTGTGATTATATAATTTGTTGTGTCTGCCTCCATCAGGGGTTTAGATGAAAGTGACATATCTGAGGCTTGGTTGGTAGCAAGAAGTTTGGTTGGTAGCAAGAGTCTGTCAAGCACTCCCTCGAGAAGATGCCACTTTGCACTTCTTGCTATGTTCCCTTCCTCCCCAATAATGGGCCACTCACAATTGCAAGTTTCTCTACCCTTGCTTAATCCCAGTTATATTTCTTAGCCTCTCGATCACTTTGGATAGCATTTAACTGAGAGGTATCTTTAAGGCAGCAATAGAGACAAACTCTTTTTCATCTGAGACTGAGCACAAATTCTTATCTTGGCCCAGAAGCTGCTGACATACAATTTACCATTTAACCCTTTTTAAGTGTTCAGTTCAATGGCATTAAGTACATTCATGTTGTGGTTCAACCATTGCCACCATTCAGCATCCATGAATGATTTGAAGGTGCATCTTGACTTCCTGTGTGATCTGCTTAGAGCATCATTTCTGCACTAGATAAAGAGCACAGACTCGAGTACACTGACCCAGGTTGTAACATTATCTCTGCCTTTCACTTGTGTTATGTTCTTGAGCTCTTCAAGCCTGTTTCTTCATTGGCAAGGTGGAGGGTAATGTCAACCTAATGAGGTTGTTAGGATTAGATGACACCATGTACCTCATTGCTATTATTTGTAGAACATTATAGCGCCTGGACTTTCACCAATGTTTACTGATTGAATTGTACTCAAACTCAAGGCATAGGCAGTTTCTGACTTAAAAACTGGAATTTTTTTTGTCCATGTCTAAATGCATTTCTCCATATAAACAAAGCTATAAATGATGGTTTGAGTGCAGTTTAGTACTAAAATCCCATTTGTGCATGATATTGTTGAAATACTGTTCATTTGTGGTGGAGAAGCACATAAAATAAAAATAGTCATTAAGCAAAATAAGAAAGTATTGAATAAAATAGTTTTATATTTATTTTGAAAGTGACTGGTTTTTTTTTTGAAAGCAGATTTAATTTAAGGAGGAGGAAGAAGTTATAAATAATTACTGAAGAAGACCCTAAGGGAAATATTTGTGTACTTCCTAAATATTCTTGGTGTGGATGCCCTACATCTTAATTTTGTTTAACTCCCACCAAACCCTTAGACTGTCTTCTTTGATACAAGTGTCCACCTTGCACCAATCTTTTGATTCTCAATGATGACAAACATTTCTTTTAGCTCATAAATGAAGGAGTTAAGTTATTATTTCTCAATAAATAGGAACTTAATAAAAGGGATGAGTAGGAGAGACAAAAAATAAAACCAGATTTTAGAGTAAGTAAGAACGAGCTGAAAGGGAATTGGAAGTAGAGGAGCTTGAAAGTAGATTTGTACGTGTGCACATGTGACAATTCCACAGACCACCATTTACTGAAGAGCTGAGCTGTTGCAGAAGACAAAATGTCACATGAGCTTCCACAAAGGGAAGAGAGTGGTGGAAGAGAGATTTCAGGCCAGAGAGATCCTTCCATCACTCTAAGATGGTACATCAGTCACAAGAGAGTTTGATTTCTAAACGCATGCTTACGAGGAGTTTGTAAGAGAACATGAGAACAGGAGGCTGGGTGACCTTGGGAAATGACTTTGACTTTCTAGATTTGGGTGTTCTTATCCATAAAATGAGAAGGCAGAGCTCGACATTCTGGTAAATCTCAGTCTAAAATTCTGAAGGTTTTGTGACCTTATACTAACCAGCACTGTTTCTAGCTTAATACAGGTTAAAAATCATAGTCTACTGGTAAAGCCCCAAATGAATCTTCACCTCCACCTCCTTAAAAATGCATCTCCCTGAACATCACCATGACAATTGAGAATGAGTCTTGAATTTCCTCTAAGGAAAGATGTTTTCAGAGTTGTATCTAGACACTGGGCAGTACACTTTTCAGGAAATATCAATGAATTTGGACACTTCTCTGGAGCAAAAGATCAAATGAGAATCTCCAAAAGAACAGAAAACAGAGGCTGACTTTCTTTATAAAAACTACTCATATTCTACATAAGTAACTGCTGCTTTAAGGAGTGTATTTTAGGGAGACAATTCAATAGGATATATGATAAATTTATGAAACTTACATGTTAAGGGCTTTTATCAAAGAACATGGCTTAAAATCTACTACACACATTGTGAAGTTGATCATCTTTACAAAATATCATGAGACTTTTAGAATCTTATTTATGCATATATGTTTAGATTTGAGGATTTTTTTTTTTCCTGAAAAGAACATCATACCAGAAGTTGGGATTAGACTAGAGTACATTAGACAGACTAGAGTACATCTACTACCGAGCCTGGTTTAACTACTAACTGAGCATCTAATTCTGGATGTTTCTTTTGTCTTTGTCTCTTGACTTTCTATGTGTGAAATGGAACAACTATCATTTCCTCATGTCATTGCTACTCTCTTATGGTTTTGTTGTGGTAAACAATAAGTGACATACAATTTATCACTTTAACCCTTTTTAAGTGTTCAGTCCAATGGCATTAAGTACATTCATGTTGTGGTTCAACCATTGCCACCATTCATCTCTAGAACTTCTTAATCTTTTCAAGTGGAAACTCTATACCTATTCTCTTATTTTAATAGTATTTCTTTTTATCTGCTTAAAGTATCAATCCATACAGTTGTCATCATATGTACCACATCAGTGTGATGTTAAGAGTATAATTTTGCAGAATTATGAAGGGGAAGTGGTACTTGCAAACGAGCTAGTTCAGGAAATATCAATGAGGAGGTGGAAGTGAAGACTCATTTGGAGCTAGTTCAATGTCAAATGCGCTCCAAGGCTGACATATCAATTTGTGATGACTAAAAACCCCCACAGGACTATAGTCAAAGGAGTGAATATTTGATTTCTGTGAGGTCCATATACCTCTTCAGAAAAAAGCACATCAAAAGGATTCTTGTTGCATTTCATGGAAAACACAGAGAAATTCTCTAAGAAGGTAATTCCATGCTTAAGGAGAGACAACTTAGGCTGGTGCCTCTTTCCATCACAGCCAGGGGATTTTCCAAAGGACTCGCTCCTTAACTAATTGTCCAGTCTCTATGATTGGCTATTCACTTTGAATCCCACTCTCTCTGTTTACCCCCCTCACTTGGCGTTGGGCCATCTTTGCTTCTCTGGGTCTTCTCACCCATATACCCCAGGTGCCTTGACCCCTCCACCACAGCCCCATCCTTGTCCTGGTTAAACACTAAGTTCCCTTTTGCTCAGTCATGTACAAAGTGTCAGCAATGCCTTTATTCTTTACAATTCACAAGTGGAAAGATGTACAGACTAATACGGGCTCTTTACCTGGAGTCTAGGGGTATCTAGAGACTTTGGAAAGTCCCCAAGTATTGTGAAATAATGTCCAAAAATTATGTGTGTATGCATATTACTGGGGACATAACTTTAATTTTGTAATTCAACAAGGAATCTCTGTCTGCTAACAATTTAAGACTCACTACTCTATAGTTTGCAGTGAGTGCCTAAAGGATTATTAGAGCTGGAGGGAACTCTAAAGGTTGTTTCATTTGAAATAACAGAAACATGAATTATTCTTCTTGTGCATTAGGAAACAGAGGTACAATTAGTGGTATTCCAACTGAATATGTTCTCCAGGCAAGAATATCAAAGTGTGGCAGTAAAGAGTTGGATTAACATGAAACTGATTCAAGGAAGAAATTGAAAAAGCAAAGAAAAATAACCACCAGTAGAGTGATGGTTCTCAGGAGCTATTAGAGTTTTCCTCTTTGAAAATTGCTTAAGAAAAATATGACGTGTTAGCTAGTGTATATATGGTGTTCTGTCTAAAGAAAAAAGATATTGTGACTCTAAGTCCCAAATGCACTTTCTGCCCCCCTTTCCTCTATACCAACAGTCTGACAAATAAAATCACAAGCCCACCCAAAGACAGATGCAACATATGGTTTTATATGTAAAATCCACAGTTGGAAAGAGTACGCTTATTGTTGTAGCATTGCCAACTAGAAATAGTAGAAGACTTCAGGCCCCCTAACTTGTTTTAGGGTGGGCATGAAGCCCCGTGGTTTGGAATGCAAGTATTCCACATTTTGTGAGCATTTAGACATCCAGGCTGGAGTTTAGCTTCATAATATCAAAAGTGAATCTGATAAATATGTTTAGAGTTGGAAACAAGATTAGGAAGAGTGCTTAACCTACCAGACCCCTTTGCAAACACTCATCTGCATATCAAATACCAGCAGCTAATATGCTATCTAGCAATAACATTGATTCCTTAGACACAGTCTAATCAAACCTTGTTTGTTAATTGTTCTTGGGATTGTATCTAAGCAATTCAACTGCTTTTTTTTTTTAAGGAGGATTACTTAATTAAAACTTTGTATAGCTTCACTTTTGCCAGATCGGTTATTGTTATTCATCACAGAAATATAAATGAAACCATTGGTCTCTCAGATGAATCCAGAGAGAAGAAACTATCTTGCTACATATTTTTATCTAACATTATTTATAAAGCTGATCTCAGTAAAAGTAATTCTATAATATTCTCTCATTAGATAAAGACATTCTTAGTTACAATATCTTGTGTTTACATTAATAAAAGATAGTATAAAAATATAGAGAGATAGATAAAAATTCTTCATAGAGAAAAAATTTTAATTCCCTTCCTTGTTTTTTTTAAAAAATTAAATGCCTTCAGTGTATTAGCTTTTGTGATTCAGTATTAATTAGTCGACATCCTTGAGTCAGAGGACTGACAGTTTCAACTTAAAGCTGTTGCTTTCTCCTTTGTTATTTGGAATTATACTCAAGTTTATTCGGAATGTCTATAAAGCTGACAAGGACCTCAATGTAATTGATAGGAAAACATACATTTTATCCCATTCCTTTTATATCCCTTTATTTCTTTAAATGCTGAATTTTTTACTTTATTTTTTAAAAATATCTTTAAAAAATTTTTTAGTTATAAATGGACACAATATCTTTATTTTGTTTATTTTATTTTTTATGTGGTACTGAGGATCAAACCCAGTGCCTCACATATGTGAGGCAAGCGCTCTACCACTGAGCCACAACTCCAGCCCTGAATTTTTACTTTATATAATTTCCTTACCCATATTATTTGGAAAGAGCAGCTAAATAAATTACTGAAATATGAGAGAAGTCAAAAACACCGAAACCTCTGTAATTAAAATATAATAATAACAAAGTTCAGGCTCCAAACAATTTTTTGCCTAAATAAGTCAACCCTTAACAACTTTAATTTTTTTTTCTTTTAAGGACTCTGACAGATCTCCCTAAAATATTTCTCATCTCCAAATGAACTATTGTAAAATAAGTAAAAAATAAACAAACAATTTTAAATAAACAAAAATTTTATAAAAATAAAATAAATAAAAATCATGTTGAGTGAGACAACAGGTTGTTCTTTCAACTATGCTTCATAGATCTCCACTGAGGATAAACATGGTGCTGTCAATAGTGAGCACAGGATCATAAATGTCGGCCACATGGAGAAATGAAAATGTCCAGTGCAGTAGCTGTTACCTCAGGACATAGGTGAGTTTGGCTGAGGGACACTGTAGAATGCTAAGGGCACCATTCTTTGAAATGGTTCACCTTGTTTTGGGAGCATCCCCTGACTTGGTGTGGACTCTCTGTGCTATAGCAGATGCTGTGCTATGGCTGGTGTCCAGATGCCCATCTGGAGATGCTGCTGGAAGTCCACATACTGATTTGCTGGGAAACCATTTGCCATGCATTCTTAACAATGTTTAACCTCCACTAATCAATTGTTAAGTACAGTGGGAAACTATGAAAAATGAAAGGAGAAATCAAGATCGCTTTCCACTAACAGTGCAGCAGACTTGCTGGATTGAGACACTACCTTTCTAAAAAATATACATGTAACTAAGGCCCAGGGTTTCCATGGTGTGACCAGAAAGAAGGGGGTGCAAAAGAAAACTTCCAGCAAAATATGTTGAGTTCAGTGCATTGATCACCTGGGAAGACAGTGATACCAGAATGTACATTCTGAGTTTGATGAAGGGTGATTTATTCTGACCACACAGAAAGATTCAAATGTTTTCATAAGTAAATAGAAGAGAAAACAGAATTCATCACAGAAGTTATCACTATATATGCATCAATTTACTCACAATCAGCAAGAATACATCTGTAGGGCACAGTGCCCATAGAAACACAAGTCTGCAGCCCAGGAAGCAGGGACAGAGACAGAGAGCATCCAGGAGGGATTAGTGCCATGGGATGGATGGCTCAGAGAGGGCTTGCAGGAGGCAGGGAAAGCTGGCCTCTCACAGAGTCCTGAAGAATAATTATTATTCCCCTTCTCCTCCACCTCCTCCTTCTCCTCCACCTCCTCCTCCTCCCCCTCCTCCTCCTACTTCTCCTCCTCCTCCTCCTCCTTCTTCTAATGGATTATATTTCTAAGAGCATTTTTTAGGCTTATAGTAAAATTGATCAGAAGATAGAGAGATTTCTCATAAGTCCCCTGCTCCCAACATGCATAGTTTTTCCTATTAGCCCGTACCTCCTTCCCCTACAGACCCGTATGTTTAGTGCAATCGATGAACCTATATTGACATTACTACTATCCTAAGTCCATAGTTTGCATTAGGGCTCTCTCTTAGTGTTCTACAACCTACAGTTTCTTTCTTTCTTTCTTTCTTTCTTTCTTTCTTTCTTTCTTTCTTTCTTTCTTCCTTCCTTCCTTCCTTCCTTCCTTCCTTCCTTCCTTCCTTCCTTCCTTCTTTCTTTCTTTCTTTCTTTCTTTCTTTCTTTCTTTCTTTCTTATAAAGTGTAATGACACAAATCTATCATCATAATAGCATACTGAGAAGTTTCACTGCTGTAAAAAGCAAAAGAAAACAAAGCAACTTTGTTTTGCCTTCATCTCTCCCTTTCCTCAACCTCTGGCAACCACTGATCTTTTCACTGTCTTTGTCAGAATGTCATATAGCTGAGATTACAGCAGTATGTAGCCTTTTCAGATTGGCTTCTTTCACTTAGTAATATACATTTTTATTTTCCTCTGTGTTGTTTTATAACTTGATAGCTCATTTCTTTTTAACAATGAATAATATACTATTGTCTGGGTGAACCACAGTTTATTTATTCATTCATATATCAGAGGACATCTTGATTTTTTTCAAGTTTTGGCAATTCTGAATAAAGTTGCAATAAACATTGATTGGAAGAATTAAGGTAGACATAAGTTTTCAACTCCTGTGAGTGAATACTAAGGAACATGGTCATTGTATTTTTTTTTTAAATTTTTATAGTTTTAGATGGACAGCATGCCTTTATTTTATTTGTTTATTTCTATGTGGTGCTGAGGATTGAACCCAGTGCCTCACACATGCTAGGCAAGAGCTCCACCACTGAGCTACAGCCCCAGCCCACGATCACTGTATTTTATTGCAAGAGTATATTTGATTTTGTAAGAAAATGCTAAACTTACTTCCAAAGGCATTATGCCATTTCATATTTTCATACAATGAAAAAGAGTTCCCCTTCTCTCCATCCTCACCAGCATTTGGTGTTGTCAGGGTTTGAAGTTTGGTCCTTGTAATAGGTGTTCAGTGCTAGCTCCTTGTGCTTCAGTTTGTATTTCCCTGGTGACATGATGAGGACAAACACTAAGCAGGAAAGTCTGCTGATCATATTTGTGGTTTAGAAAGATCCCTAGGGTGACTTGTGGGGTAACTGAGTGGAGAATGGACTAGGATGGAGGGAGAGTTTAGGTGAGCCGTGATGTGCCTTTGGTTAAAGTGGTGAAGTGGAGATGAAGAGAAGTAGTTAGACCCAAAACAATTTTACAGACAGACATGACAAGATCGTCCAATCCAAGCCAGGTGATGGGTAGAAAGCAGATGAGAGAAAGAAGGTGTGAAGAGTATCCTAGATGTCAGGCAACTGGGTAAATATTGGTGTAAACACTGAAACAATGGAGGAAGAACAAACATGGCAGATGGGCGAACCCTTTGGGATGGGCAGAGAGGTGGGAGGGAGACTAGGTGGCACAATAGAAATATTTTAAGTTTGAGAAATTTAAGACAATCGAGTAGAGATATCAGAAAGGCTATTGGATTGAATAGTCTAATGATCAGAAAGTATCAATAAACTAAAGAAATATCGGAATTGTTAGAGTTCTAAGAGGAACCAATACTGAGCTCCCAAAGTCACAACCTTTAGGAATGAGGTTGAGATTGAGTTAGTAAAGGATTCTGGTGCTTAATAAATAAGCGTCTGTGAAACCAAAATTCAGGAAGGCCTCAAGGAGAGCAGCTTAATATGCCACATTTGAAATGACACAAGAAATTATTTTCCAAGAATTAAAAATATATTCTTGGAAGCTAATGAGCTGTTTTGATTTCTGAGAACAAATTTAAATAAGTTTAAGGAATTGCATCAAACAATTTATGCCTGTGAGTGCAATTACACCAACGCATATGGCACCTAAAAACCACTCCCTGCTTCAACAGCATGTGAAAATGCTGGCAAAGCATAGGAAGGTAGGGCTCTAACTCAGAGCTTCCTGTCCTACCCAGGTAAAGTAAGACAGCTTTTACTTCTATGTAGAATCTCATTGCTGATTTGTAGGGGGTAGGTTTTGCATAACTGTGTGTGTGTGTGTGAGTGTGTGTTTGTGTGCGTGAATGCGCGTGCTCTTAGTAAACACATGTCTTTTTTTTAACACATATAGAGCACAATTTTTCATATCTCTGTAATGTCTCTTGTGCTATTTCCTTTTTCACCAAAGTAGGGGCACATCCTTTGTGTCTTCATACATGTACTTAGGGTAATGATGACCAATCGCATTCCACCATCTTTCCTACCCCTATGGCCATTCCTTCACCCTCCCTCCCTTTTCCCTCTTTGCCCTATCTAGAGTTTATTTAATCCTCCCATCTCTCCCCCAGCATATGAATCAACATCCTTAAATCAGAGAAATCATTTGGAACTTGTTTTTTTGGGGATTGGCTAATCTCACTTAGCATTATATTCTCCAACTTCATCCATTTACCTGCAAATGCCATTATTTTATCCTCTTTTAATGCTGAAGAATATTCCATTGTGTATATATACCATATTTTCTTTACCCATTCACCTACTGAAAGGCATCTAGGTTGGTTCCACATTCTAGCTATTGTGAATTGTGCTGCTATAAACATTGATGTGGCTGTGTCCCTGTAGTATGCTGTTTTTAAGTCTTTTGGGTATTAACCAAGGACAGGGATAGTTGATGACTGAGATTTGGGCCTACTTTTTCTTCTAATAGATGCAGTGTCTCTGGTTTAATGCCTAGGTCCTTGATCCACTTTGATTTGAGTTTTGTGCATGGTGAGAGATAGGGGTTTAGTTTAATTTTGTTGCATATGGATTTTCAATTTTCTCAGAACCATTTGTTGAAGAGGCTGTCTTTTCTCCAATGTACATTTTTGGAGCCTTTGTCAAACATAAGATAACTGTAATGATGTGAGTTAGCCTCTGTGTCTTCTAATCTATACCATTGGTCTACACGTCTGTTTTGGTGCTGATACCATGATGTTTTTGTTACTATTGCTCTGTGGTATAGTTTAACTTCTGGTATAGTGATGCCACCTGATTCATTCTTCTTGCTAAGGATTGCTTTAGATATTCTGGGTCTCTTATTTTTTCAGATGAATTTCATGATTGCTTTTTCTATTTCTATGAGGAATGTCATTGGGATTTTGATCAGAATTGCATTAAATCTGTATAGTGCTTTGGGAAATATGATCATTTTGACAATATTAATTAAGAACAAGATAGATCTTTCTATCTTCTAAGGTCTTCTTTAATTTCTTTCTTTACCATTCTGTAGTTTTCATTGCAGAGGTCTTTCACCTCTTTTGTTAAGTTGATTCCCAGTATTTTATTTTTTTGAGGCTATTGTAAATGGGGTAGTTTTCCTCGTTTCCCTGTCAGAGGATTTGTCACTGATATACAGAAATGCCTTTGATTTATGGATGTTGATTTTGTATCCTGTTACTTTGCTGAATTTATTTACTAGTTCTAGAAGTTTTACTAGTTCTAGAATTTGAATTTTTTGGGTCTTCTAGGTATAGAATTATATCATCGTAAATAGTACTAATTTGAGTTCTTCTTTACCTGTCCGAATTCCCTTTAATTTCTTTCATCTAATTGCTTTGGCCAGTATTTCAAGAACTATGTTAAATAGAAATGGCGAAAGAGGGCATCACTGTCTTGTTCCAGTTTTTAGAGGCAATGTGTTCAAATGATGTTGGCCTGGGGCTTGGCATAGATAGCTTTTAAGATGTTGAGATAGATATATTCCTGTTATCCCTAATTTTTCTAGTGTTTTGAATACTAAGGGGTACTGTATTTTGTCAAATGCTTTTTCTGCATCTATTGAGATGATCATATGGTTCTTATCTTTAAGTCTATTGATGTGATGAATTACATTTATTGATCGTGGTATACAATCTTTTTGCTGTTTTTGTATTTGATTTTCCCGAATTTTATTGAGAATTTTTGCATCTATGTTCATTAAAGATATGGTCTGAAGTTTTCTTTTCTTTTTCTTTTTTTCTTTCTTTCTTTCTTTCTTTCTTTCTTTTTTTTTTTTTTTTTTTTTTTTTTTTTTTTGATGTGTCTTTGCCTGGTTTTGGAATCCGGGTGATATTGGCCTCAGAATGAGTTTGGAAGTGCTCCCTCTTTTTCTATTTTCTGAAATAAATTGAAGAGTATCGGTGCTAGTTCTTTTTTAAAGGTCTTGTAGAACTCAGCTGTGTATCCGTCTGGTCCTGGGCTTTTCCTGGTTGGTAGGCTTATGATGGTGTGTTCTATTTCATCGCTTGAAATTGATCTGTTTAAATTGTGTATATCATCCTGATTCAATTTGAGCAAATCATATGACTCTAGAAATTTGTCAATGCCTTTGATATTTTCTATTTTATTGGAGTAAAGTTTTCAAAGTAATTTCCAATTATCTTCTGTTTTTCTGTAATGTCTGTTGTGCTATTTCCTTTTTCATCATGGACATTAGTGATTTGAGTTTTCTCTCTCCTCTTCATTAGCATGGCTAAGGGTCTGTCAATTTTATTTATTTTTTAAAAAAAACCAACTTTTTGTTTTTCATTTTTTTCTTTTGTTTCAGTTCCATTGATTTCAGCTTTTATTTTATTTATTTTATTTTTTTTTTAATATTTATTTTTTAGTTTTCAGCAGACACAACATCTTTGCTTGTATGTGGTGCTGAGGATCGAACCCGGGCCGCACACATGCCAGGTGAGCGCGCTACCACTTGAGCTACATTCCCCAGCCCCAGCTTTGATTTTAGGTATTTTCTGTCTTCTACTGCTTTTAGTGTTGATATGTTCTTCTTTGTCTAGGGCTTTGAGATGTAGTGTGAGGTCATTTATTTGTTGACTTTTTCTTCTTTTAAGGAATAAACTCTCCTCTTACTACCTTCATAGTGTCCCAGAGATTTTAATATGCTGTCTCTGTGTTCTCATTAACCTTTCAAACTTTTAAAAACTCCTCCGTAATGTCTTCTGCAACCCATTATTCATGCAGCAGCATATTATTTAGTCTCCAGATGTTGGAGTAGCTTTTATTTCTTATTTTATCATTGATTTATTTTTTTTAAAAGAGAGAGAGAGAGAGAGAGAGAGAGAGAGAGAGAGAGAATTTTTAATATTTATTTTTGGTTTTCGGTGGACAACATCTTTATTTGTATGTGGTGCTGAGGATGGAACCCGGGCCGTACGCATGCCAGGTGAGCGTGGTACCGCTTGAGCCACATCCTCAGCCCTATCATTGATTTCTAATTTCATTCCATTATGATCTGATAGAATGCTAGGTAGTATCTCTACTTTTTAAAATTTGCTAAGAGTTGCTTTGTGGCATAAGAGAGAAGGATCCATGTGCTGTTGAGAAGAAAGTGTATTCACTCATTGAAGAATGAACATTCTATATATGTCAGTTAGGTCTAAGTTATTGATTGTATTATTGAGGTCTATAGTTTCTTCAGCTTTTGTTTGGCAGATCTATCCAGTGGTGAACAAGGTGTATTAAAGTCACTCAAAATCATTGTGTTGTCTTCTATTTGACTCTTGAATTTGGGAAGAGTTTGATGAACGTAGATGCTCTATTGTTTGGGGCATATATATTTAAAATTGTTAAGTCTTGTTGGTGTATGATTCTCTTGAGCAGTATGCAGTGTCCTTGTTTATCCCTTTTCATTATCTTTAGCTTGAAATCTACTTTATTTGACATGAGTATGGAAATCCCTGCTTGCTTCTATAGTCCATGTGAGTTGTATGATTTTTTCCAACCTTTCACCTTCAGTCTGTGGATGTCTTTTCCTATGAGATGAGTCTCTTGGTGGCAGCATATTGTTGGGTCTTTTTTTTTTTAATTCAGTCTGCTAGTCTATGTCTTTTGATTGGTAAGTTTAGGCCATTAACATCCAGGGTTATTATTGAGACATGATTTGTATTTCCAGCCATTTTTGTTTATTTTTGGTATTTAACTTGACTTGGTTTCTCCTCTGACTAGTTTTTCCTTTAGTGTAATCCCTCCCTCTGCTGATTTTCATCATTGTTTTTCATTTCCTCTTCATGGAATATTTTGCTGAGGATGTTCTGTAGTGCAGTTTTTCTAGTTGCAAATTCCTTTAACTTTTGTTTATCACGGAAGGTTCTATTTCATCATCAAATCTAAAGCTTATTTTTTCTGGATATAAGATTCTGGATTGTCATACAATTTCTTTCAGAGCTTGGTATATGTTGTTCCATGATCTCCTGGCCTTGAGGGTTTGGGTTGAAAAATCTTGTGAGATACGAATTGGTCTCCCATATCTGTGATCTGATTCCTCTCTCTTGCTGCTTTTAGGATTCTATCCTTATTCTGTATGCTAGGCATTTTCATTGTAGTGTGTCTTGGTGTAGATCTGTTGTAATTTTGTACATTTGGTGTCCTGTAAGCCACTTGTATTTGTTTTCCAATTTGCTTGAAAATTTTTCTGATATTATCTAATTGAAGAGATTGTGCATTCCTATGATTTGAAACTCTGTGCCTTCCTCTATCGCAATAACTCTTAGATTTGGTCTTTTGATGCTCTCCCATAATTCTTGGATGTTCTCTTTATGGTTTCTTACTATCTTCACTGTGTGGTCAACTTTATTTTCCTGATTGTATACTCTGTCTTCATTATCTGATGTCCTTTCTTCCAAGTGATCTATTCTGTTGGTTATGCTTTCTATTGAGTTCTTTATTTGGTTTATTGTTTCCTTCCTTCCAAGGATTCCTGGCTAGTTTTTTTTTTTCTTCAGAGTTTTTACCTCTCTCTTGAAGTAATCTTTTGCTACCTGTATTTGCTGTCTTATCTCTTTGTGGAGTGATCAGTTTTTGCCTGTATTTGCTCATTTAGGTCATTCTTTAATTCACAGATCATTTTGATATGAACCTTCTGAACTCCTTCTCTGACATTTCATCAACTTCACTGTCCATGGTTCTGTTATTGTATTATCCTGGTTTGTTTGGGGCACCTTCCTCTCTTGTTTTTTCATGTTGTCTATGTGTCTTCCTTTCTTGCAGTGTGGATCTGAGATATTACAGTTTCTTCCCTATATTCTTGTAGTACCCATGTAGATTGTCTGTACCTCACCTTGATGTTGGCTTCCAAACTCTGCTGGTGTCTCTCAAAATATGCTACTGCAACTAAAGATGGTGGCAGCACTAGCTGAGGTAGCTGGAGATAATAATGGAGGTGCCCAAGATGGATGCAACGTCTTATAGAGATGGGGCTGAAAGGGTGGTCCTTACACTTCCTTTGGGATGCCTGTCTGTTGTTAAAAGCTAGGGGCTACTGTGTGGAGAAGGCTATGGCAATGACTGCAGTGTCCCAAGACGGAAGTGGGTTAGGCTTAGGCTCCTAGTGGGGGGTGGGCAGACTTGGATCTACCCTGGGCCTGGGTCCTGCATATGTCAGTGTAGGTGGATCTGGGCTGGGCCTGGGCTCTGGTGGTGGTCTGTTGGTCGGAAGAGGCAGTCCTGTGTGGGAGCCTGAGCTCTGGTGGTTATCTGCCGGTGGCAGGATGGACCTGGGCCTACTCTGAGCCTGGGTCCTGCACAGGTTGGTGTGGGTGGATCTGGGCCAGGCCTATTTTGTATGCCTTTAATGGATGCTTCAAGACATAATCTGGAGCTGCCACAGTAGGCTTCAAAGATTCCTGCACATTTATGCAACCTAAGATGTTGAGAGGGCAGGAGGCAGACACAGTTGATTTCCCTGCAGAAATCCAGGTTTAAACATTGAGTGTGCCTCCATCAGATGGAAACAAGAACAGCCTGACAGGAAGTGTGCTTTTAGTATACTGGATTGATTTCCTACACTTATAGATTTTGCCAACTCATCTTAAAATTTTACTTTCTACTCTTCATTGCAGAGGCTATACTGAAATTCCACTCTCAGCAGCTCTACTCCTTGTGGAATTTATAGTGCATTTGTAGATTGTTTTCACAACTTAGGAAGATGGCTCACGTTCCCACTTGTATGCTGCCTTTCCATTAATCTTTGAGACAGTTACTATTATCTTTGCCTAGCAGACATGGAAACCAAATCTCAAAATGGTAGAGGAAAGTAATTTGTCACATGGCCAACAGTTTTTTAATTAAATAGTCTAATAATGGTCTTATTTCAGAATCATGTATTAAGTACTTGCTGTGGGGTCAGGCTTTGGATTTGTATCCCACAATGTAAAAATAAGTTAGATAATGATTTCTGCTCACAGTCTACTGATACTTATTCATGGAGTTTCCAGATGAAATCCCATGCACTATGCATGATAGACTTACATTAAAATTATTTGTTGTTTATCTGATTCAAATTTATCTGTGCATTCTTTTTGAAAAAATTGTTTGTAAAATAAGACAACCCTATAAGTTACTAGAGACTCATAAAAGAACCACCAGGCCAACAGAATCCTCCTTGTTATTTTTACATTATACAAATTAATCTCAAATATTTTATTTTCTAGGAAAATTATATCTGCCAACAAAAAGCAAAACACAAACTGGTGTTTATGAACCACCACATAACCAGACCAAAAAAAAAATTTCAAGACTCTAGCCAAGAAAATTTTCCTGCCTTAATTCAGCATATGTGAAAGATCTTTTTAGTTTATGCAAAGAGCTTTTACCTGTATCATCTTGTTATACCTCAGACAGAGCAAGTGATGCTGGCTCCAACTTACAGATGAGGAAACCAAAGCTCGTGAGGTCAAGTGACTCGCTTGTGAGTAAACAGCAAATCAGGAGGCTCTGAAGCCGGGCAGTGAATTTCCAACTCAAGTTATTCTTTTTCCACAGGATTCTGGGAGCTTATGACAATAACAGCTGAGGTAGGATCCTAAAATTAGACTCCTCGTTCTTCAGTTTTAGAGGAAGGCAGAGAACAGTACAAAAGGTGTCAAATGTCGCAGATCCTGACATCAGGATGTCTCACCCAGCCCCACGTGTACAAGAATGTCAGGGCTGTGCTGAGCCTGGGCATTCTTGCCAGCTTCCCACTTGGGTGGCAGAGGGGAGTGCTTCTCTCCCCCACATCAGGTTGGAGGGGCAAAAGGGGAAATATGTGGGGGCACTTGGCTCATGCCCATTGGGGCTTAGGATTCATAAGTGCTGCAGCCTGAGTCTCCCCAGGGGAAGTTCAAAGGTGGATTGGTATGGCTGGAGATGACCCTGGGTGACAGCAGAGAATTAAAAGCAGCATTGGGAACAAGTATCCCTTCTTCCAATGACTAGGATATTAGTACTGGGACAGTGAGGGACCTGGTTTGGTGGTCTTCAAAGGACACTGCCCAAGATGACAGCCAAGAGGGGCAATGTGACCCTGCAGAGGGTGAGAACAGGAAACCAGGAATCGAGGGTTCAGGGCATGATCATATGCCTGTGGAGAAACATTTGTTGGGAACTTTTGTTGTTTTTCAGGTTTGGGAACTTCTGAAGCACTTCATAGACATTAACTGTAATTGTCATTCCAGCCCTGTGAACCAACTACCTTGATTATCCATTTTATAGACAAAGCAGCTCTAGTGCATATGTAGGGGAAATCACCTGCCCAAGTTCACACAGGTTCTGGAATGGAAACTGAAGAAGTCAAACTTCAGAGACAGGCTCTTGAGCTTTACAGATTCTGTCAAGACCTCATTCTATTCAACGTTAAAACAACCCTATTATTGTCTTATATTTATTTTCATCTGGATCAATAGACTATGAGGTGAAAAGTTCTCAGTAAACTACTGATATCACACAAAGAATGACACAAACATTTTTTCCCTTTTTTTTTTTTTTTTGATTTCGCATCATCAAGATGCTAAGGAAGGAGATGTGATATGTTTTGCTCCCAGTTATGGAACGATCCAGGCCATACTCTCTGTCCCCTACTCTCACAGGCTCTAGAGATCATTTCACAAACAACAGATATGATAGAAGATAAAACAATATAAAGTACACTGTGGAAAGATTGGGTGTGCAATCTTTGGGGACAAGTTTCTATTTTGTACCAGCAGTGGCTGGTACAAGCAAAGAGACAAAGCAATTTTGACTTTAATTGGTATAGTAAAAATTTTTAATTTACAAAAAGCCTGCAGTCCTGTATGTTTTATATGTAAACACATGCAAATGTATGAATACATAAAACAGGATCCTCCCTGAGGAAGGTTTTAGCCAGGACCAGTGCACTCAAAGCAGGATCAATCTTCCACCCTAATTGACGGAAGTGCTAAAAGTCACCTCTAAAAGGATTTACCACCATTAGATTATATCATTTCACATATTCCAAATTACTGTTTTAATGGAATTTAGCATGAACATCATTACAAACACTTCCTGAGGCAATGACAGCATGAAGCCAGCTGGCTTAGTACTTTAGAAATTCAAGTGGAACAAAAGCGAGGGTCGGCCTTTTTGATTTGAGAGTCTATTGCAAGGAAAGGCAGGTGGCGGGAAGTAGCAGATGTTGCTCTTGCGTGCCCCACACCCCTACTTCTGGATGATGGCCCTGCTTTCTCATGACAGCACCCTTGTCCGTTCTAAGGCTGTGTGGTGCAGGTGAAGCTGAACCTCCCTCCCCAGGCCCCTGAATCAGGGATGGGCCCAGGATCCAGTGCCAACCAGTCTTTCCCATGACTCAGCCACAGGAGACTCCGTTAGAACAATGAGAGCTGGCCCAGGACTTTGGCTGGACTCTTGTGGGAAGGAACTCTTTTTAACTGTCCATATTGCTTGAGGTGGTAGAATGCAAGCCCGGAGCTATTGGGATCATCTTTGCCACTGAAGGACTCGGGGAGAGACAGAGTCCTCATGGTTTGGGCAGTTATGTCAGCCTTATCTGAAGCCAGCACATCCCTGGGACTTTTCATTTCATGAGCCAGTAAATTCTTCTTTTTGTGTTTGTTTCTGAACCCAATTTGAGTTGGGGTCCGTCCATCACTCTCTCTGAAGTAAAAGTGTCAGCACCATTTCAATGGTCCCAAGCAAGGGATGATGACCTTTTACCTAATCTGTTATTTCCAGCACATGGAAAAGACTTAAAAAAGAACCTTGTTATCTTCTTTGGAAGATTAAGTGACTCACACACAGGTTAAATGGCAGGAGATAAGGAGAGATGGTCCACATCAGCGTAGGGCCTGTTTCCTGTCCCCAAATGTAGCCTGTCTCATTAATGATACTAACTTATCCCGCTTTTCAATTTTCTCTTGTGTCTTCTGTTCTGTTCCATTGGTCTTCATGTCTGTTTTGGTGCCAGTACCATGCCATTTCTGTTACTATAGCTCTGTAGAATAAGGTATAATATTGTGATGCCTCCTGCTTCACTTTTCTTACTGAGGATTGCTTTGGATATTCTAGGCCTCTTATTTTTCCAAATGAATTTAATGAGTACCTTTTCTATATATATGAAGAATATCATTGGAATTTTAATAGAAATTGCATTAAACCTTTATAGTGCTTTTAGTAGTATGGCCATTTTGACAATATTTCTTTTGCCTATCCAAAAACATGGGAGATCTTTCCAATTTCTGAGGTCTTCTTCAATTTCTTTCTTTAGAGTTCTGTAGTTTTCATGGTAGAGATCTTTTACCTCTTTTGTTAGATTGATTCCCCAAGTTTTTTTTTTTTTTTTTAGGCTATTGTGAATGAGATAGTCTTCCTAATTTCTCTTTCAGTTTATTCATCATTGGTGTATAAGAATGCAATTGATTTATTAAAATAATTTAAGTCCTAAATTATTTTTATGAGTTATAGAAGTTTTCTGGTGGAGTTTTGGGGTCTTACAAATGTAGAATCATGTCATCAGCCAATAAGAATAGTTTGACCTCTTTTTTTCCTATTCATATCCCTGTAGTCTATTTCTTTTGCCTAATTGCTCTGGCTAGGGTTTCAAGGACTATGTTGAATAGGAGTGGTAGAAAAGGGCACCCCTGTCTTATGCCAGTTTTTAGAGGGAGTGCTTTCATTTTTTTTTCATTTAGAATGATGCTGACCTTGTGTTTAACATATATAGCTTTTACAATGTTGAGGTATGTTTCTACTGAATAGTAGTTTTCTGTTTTGAACATGAAGGGATAGTGAATTTTGTCAAATGCTTTTTCTGCTTCTACTGAGATAAAGTCTATTGAAGTGGTGAACTATGCTTATTGATTTCCGAATTTTAAACCAAACTTGCAAACATCCCTGAGATGAACCCCACTTGATCAACATGCACTATCTTTCTAATATGTTTTTTTTTTTAAACTTTTTTTTTTAAGAGAGAGTGAGAGAGGAGAGAGAGAGAGAGAGAATTTTTAATATTTATTTTTTAGTTCTGGGCAGACACAACATCTTTGTTGGTATGTGGTGCTGAGGATCGAACCCGGGCCGCACGCATGCCAGGCGAGCGCGCTACCGCTTGAGCCACATCCCCAGCCCCTCTAATATGTTTTTGTATGTGATTTGCCAGAATTTTATTGAGAATTTTTGCATCTACATTCATCAGGTATATTGGTCTGAATTTTTATTTCCTTGACAAGTCTTTGCCTGATTTTGGTATCAGGGTGATACTAGCTTCATAGAATAAGTCTGAAAGGGTTCCCTTCTTTTATATTTCATGGAATAATCTGAGGAAGATTAGTGTTATCTCTTCTTTTGAAGGTCTGGTAGAACATGGCTGAGAATCCATCTGGTTCTGGGCTTTTCTTTGTTGGTAGGCTTTTGATGGTTGTCTTCAATTCCATTGCTTCAACCTCTTTTTCAAAAAAATTTTTTTCCTTGTGGTGCTGGGGATTGAACCCAGGGCTTTGTGCATGTGAGGCAAGCACTCTACCAACTGAGCTATATCTCCAGCCCTCAACCTCTTTTTCAATATGTATTAACTAAAAGGAAAGAAGATTCATTCAGAAGTCCCCCATCTCCTCCACTTTATTTTAATACAGTGTTTCCTTTTTAAATTCTATTTATGTATTTTAAAATTATAAATCAAATTAACTTTAAGGGTGGTAAACATATGACTACAACATAAAGGAGTGTTAGAATATGTTCTTATCTAATTAAAGAAAGCAAACAAGTAACTAACAATTATTCATCAAGACCTACTATGTTGTAGGAATTAAGCAGTGGGCAAGAAAGGCATGACTGCTCTCACAGCCATCCAGGGCTATCAGGAAAACAAACATATAGAAGGAATAACAATAGTATATAAAGATGGCCCTGGTTTCAATAACCTGTACATAGGGACATTAATCTAGAATAGGGGCTGGGCTGCTTTTACTTATTAAATTGCTTCTTAGTTGAATAGTTTTTATTGGTTCTTTTCAGTTATACATAACAGTAGAGTTCACTTTGATAAAATTACATGCACACTGAATACATATTATTCTAATTAGGGGCTTAGTCTTGTCAATGAATATGGTGTTTCTTTTGCTTGTGATGGCAAAAGATCTACAAAATTTCATGTTGGTTCCTCTACTGTTCATCAAAATGCAAGAACCTCGGCTCTCTAGTCAGATAAAAATTAGAATGATCTGTTTCATCCAGGCCAGAGGAAACTTTGAAATATGATTTCGTATTGGAGCACTCATAATTCCATATTAAAAATTCCAGGAACATTATTGCTTTCTTGATGGGGGTAAAATAATTTATTAGGAGATGTGGCAGAGGACAAGGTATTCACCCCAATTTATTCCGGAAGTGGCACTTGTCTACTCATCTACTAGTAACACATCGGCTGATCATGAGTCATCTGACGACTATTGCTACCAGCAAACCTCATGCTTTGGAGAACCTGTCCTCCGGGTGTCTGTAGTAGTGAAGGAAAGACACAGGTTGGTCACTTCACAGAGCCTGAAGAAACTTCTGTGCTCACGGTGCCATCAACATCATGGGTACGTGAGGCGCCATCTCAAATGCAGCTTGAGGAAACAGACCTTTTCTCAAAATTTAGGAAGGGCAATCCTTTTTATGGTAAAATTTTATGGTAAAAATCTTCTCTCCTCTCCTCCTGCTCCTCCTCCTCCTCCTCCTCCTCCTTCTTCTTCTTCTTCTTTTTTTTTTTTTGGTATCAGAGCTTGAACTCAGGGGCACTCTACTACTGAGCCACATCCCCAGCCCTATTTTGTATTTTACTTAGAGACACGGTCTCACTGAGTTGCTGAGCACCTTGCTGTTAGTGAGGCTGGCTTTGAACTCGTGATCCTCCTGTGTCACATTCCTCACAACTAAAACACTGCATGAAATAACCACACAAGAGACAGAGATACCTTTTTCTTTGGGTCCTGTGATGGCTCCTCTGACCTTGCGCATGCTGAAGCCTTTTATTGAGGGGAAGCCATTCACATGAGGCAAGGGGTCAGGTTTCAGGGGGCTGAGTCCAGCTTCATGATGTCCGCTGACAGCAGGATGACTGACATCTAGGAAGGCCACACCCAAAGGCAGAGCAAGAGAAGGAGACACACCAAGGGCGTTTCCATGGAACATTCTATCCCAAACAGGACTAAAGGGTAGTATTAGAAAGGAATAGGTGAGTGTAGCTCAACTCCATGGGTGACAAGCCTACATCTGAAGACACACGCTCAACTTCCTGAACCAGGACACCCAAGTCACTACGAAATGTAGTGATGGGTCAGAGCCTCTCCACTTCAGGATGGAAGACTGGTGGGTCTTCAGAGTGGCTCCCCATACGCCTGCTTTAGCCTCCTGAGCTGCTGGGATTACAGGTGTGCACCACTGCACCCAGCCCTTCTCGCCTCTTAATACAACCTCTTCCCTCAGCTGCAACAACATACATCTCATACTAAATCACCGAGTCCAGAAAGGTAGACACAAGAAAGGAGGGCAGATCCCAGTATTTCTCCAAAGGTCTCCACATAAGGGTTCTCCCCAAGGATCTCTGCTGTTTCCTTGTCTTCCGATATGCATTGTAAATGTTCCAGATGGATCCATGTGCTTCCAATATCAATTTCATGGTGTTCCCAACAACTTGGCAGCTCAAATTGTGTAAATCCCACAGAGTAAATCAGGGAAAGATAAAAAATCTTATCTTTATCCATGTGAGTCCTACTCACAAAAAGTACCAAGCAAAAAAGAAATACCAACTGCCCCCAGACCTTAAAAAGAAGAAGAAGGAGAAAAAAAATGTCAGAAAACTTCATGCCAAGAAAACATACAGCCATATGGGGCTTGAACCAGTGGCAGATTGAGCATTTTTTACCTGTTAAATTGTGACTCAGAGTAACTCTCTTGTTTTAATTTGGATATTAGTCTCCCACACCCAACAAATTCCAGTAACACTTTTTTTTTTGTATGTGCTAAATTATGTTTCAGTGTATTGAAGAGGATATTTTGTTTTCTTCTTATTCAGTAAGACATTATCTTTGTTTTGTGGATGGGAAAATTGAGATGCAAAGAAGCTATGTAAAACAACTAAGGTTAAACAGCAAGTATGATTACACTGGCCTTCATAGATCATTTTGGATAATATAATCCATAAAGTTGATTCACACACATTGTCTCTATTGAAATAGCATGTAGAAAAGAGAAGGTTTTTTTGTTGTTGTTCAGTCCCTAAAAGGAGGGTTTTGAGACAGGGAAGGAATCAGCTGGAGTTTTACAAATGATATCAACACAAAAATAAAACTGACATAGATCTGATTGAAGGCAGTAGTTAATGTGTCATGATATTTATGATATGAAGAATAGAAAATAGAAGTTTACATGAGCTATGAATGGGAACTGGCTTCATATACCAGTATAATGGTTTTCTGGTCTTTTAACAATTCATTTCATCTTGCTAGAAAGCATTATCATCAAAATCGAAAATCAATGCATTGTTATAAAGAAACAGATGTCCAGTAAACAAATCCTAACTAGGCTCAGAGAGAAGGCAAAGGTAATAAGATCTAAAAGCTAGGACTTTTTCTGTTCAATTTCAGAAGCATCTGCTGCATTTTAATTACTCAGAGGAAAGATGATCATGGACATAGTAAATCTAAAAATAAAGATTATTTTAAAAAACAAGTTGGTGGTAAACAACATGTTTCTTAGTTTCACTGCTAATCTCACAGAACCCAATGGACATGGTCCCAGAACAAGAGACTGGAGACCTTGCCCAATGAGTGAACCCAATTTCCCTGGATCTCAGTTTCTTTGTTTTCAATATAAGGGTATTAGACTAGATGTCAGCCAGCAAAAACCAACAATAAAACAAAACAAACAAACAAAAAAAACACCCTCCAAAACAACAAAGGAAGAACTCTAGATACATTTTCTAGGTTGTAATTAGTCCATTATAATCACGACCTATTTTAAGAAAATTCAATATGTAAGCATTTAAACTTCCAAAATAGATAAACTAGGAAATAAAAATCTATATTAGAAAATGATTCTTTCCATGGTTTTTTCAGATGCCAATATTCTAGGGTACAGTTAAAAAAACTCAATTTTTTAAAAAAGGAAGGAAATCATCTGCAAACTTATACTATAGTTGTTTCATAGGACAAGATACTTCATATTAATAGGCAACCAATTCATCTCTGTTTTCATGAAAAGAAGCAGCACTCATTTGTCTAGATTCACTGAGAAATACAGCAGTTTTAAAGAGGTAGATATAAGTAATTTCTAGGAATATGAGCTTTCCTGTGAGCCATTGTTTGGGAATTAACAGAGGTTATCCTGCTCTGACATAACACTGAGGATTGCACAGTAGTTTCTATAAACATCATCTTCACTGCATCCACATAAAATAGTCTCTATTTCTTTGCTCTTACATGTCTGGAATGCTTGGCTCTAGAGCTTCATTAGAGCTTAATTACCTATTTCATTTTATTAGTTGTTCCCATGGTTATCTATTAATAAATAAAATAGCAGCAAGGCCCTTTTTAGGGGGAAATGGGGAAGTGATTTTTAACCTCATCCAGACAAATGTTTAATTAACCTCAGTAGCCATCACCATTTCTTTCTATGCTTATGGCTCACCATTGTTTGTGAAGACTCAGTACCAGTGAAAACACGCACCCCTGCTCCAGAGCTGATTGCACATAAACAATAAATTAACTTCTGTGCAAATTGCTTCATTTTTCAGGAAATTATAGTTATTTGGAATATTAAAAATCACCCTAATGGTGGTCACCATATTTCATAAAATGTAGATGATTTTTCAAAGTCTGACACCTCCAAACTCAGCCTTGGTCTTAGAGCGGTGGTGTCTTTCGGTTGCTCTTAGCCTCGAGGCTGGTGTGGTGGTGGTGACTTTGCCTTTGAACATGTGAACTTCATCATAATTCCTGGTAATACTGCACAACTTCAATCCCTTGATGGTTCTGTCTCTGCACCACTGAAGGACTGTCTGAGAAAGGGAAAAGAATACTGGCTATTGTTTGAAAACCTCCCATGAGTACTGACAGAGATTCTTTGATTGACCAAATCTTAGGCAACTTCCTGAGCTTTCTGCTAGGCCCGTCTCTGCACTTCTTTACAAAACTCAGTTTTAGTAAGAACCCTCCCAGCTCAGCTTAGCAAGACTCCCCCATCCTCCACATCTAATCCATTTCTCATCCCCCATCATCCTCCAAGCCATGTCTGATCAGCACAGCCCTTCTTCAGCAAGAGCCCTGTTAGGTCTCTTTAGCCAGAATGTCTCTTATCCCTGGATGTTTTCCCTGGGGAACTTCCCATCACGGATCCTCATCCTGCTCCTTAGCTATAAATTCCCACCTGCCCATATTGTATTTAGAAATGAGCCCAGTTCTAAATGGAGGTCTCTTTTCCCTTATTGCATAGTGCAGAACAAATCTGCTCTTACTCTCTAGCTCTGGTTTCTCTTTCACAATACCTACCAGCAAGATTTTTTTAAATTACCAACATTATATATTGTACTATGGTGTCAACAGCTCAGAAAAAAAGTTCTGGAGACAATAACAGACAATAACCATATATATATGGTTGTAGATGGACAAAATACCTTTATTTTAGTTTTTTTTTTTTTTAATGTGATGCTGGAGATGGAGCCCAGGGTCACACACATGCTAGACAAGTGCTCTACCACTGAATTACAACCCCAGCCCCAACAGATCATTTTTGAACAAATGATACATCACCCTCATTCTTGGTGGCACAGAGGATGCTATAGCATGGGAAATATAAACTTAAAACACTGAATTGGTTGGTGAGTGATTTGAACAATTCATGCATTTACAAGAGAGATAGATGCTAGTATTTCATCTAAACTGTCCTCAAAGATCTTTTAGTAAACATAAAATAAAAATTCAAAATAATACATGTTATGATTCATCACCATTTTTCTTTTAGAACTACATAAAACATTAGTGCATCTTGAAATTGTAGATTTGATGACATATAGTGGGTTTTAACTTGAAGGCCACACACAGTGAATTAGTAGTGGCTGCTTAAAAAACAAGCCCGAGAGGTGCTTCAAGACTGCATCCAGGCTCTATGGAAAGGGGTTGACTACTGATGTCAGCAGTAAAAACCAGGGGAGTAGGCCCCCCTAAACACATCATTCTTCTAGTTCAGCTTCTTCATGAAACAATGCTCCTCCTCCTTTCCTTGATTATTCAATTAAGAATATTAATGTGACTGTGTTTGGTGGCACACACCTGTGATCCCAATGACTCCAGAGGCTGAGGCAGGAGGATTGCAAGTTCAAGGCCACCCTCAGCAACTTAGAGAGCCTGTTTCAAAATAAAACATAAAAGAGTTGGGGGGTATAGCTCTGTGGTTAAACCCTTTTGGGTTCAATCCTCAGTACTAAAATAAGAAAATAATATATATGTGTATGGTTCATGAAAGTTTCTTTAATAAGGAGGGGGAGAATTGAGCTTTTTAACAAGTGTGTACAGAGCATTTTTTTCCCCTACAAAATAAAATCCAAGGTTTCTTCAAGTTCTTCAAGTTCTTCAGTAAAGCCTTGCATGAATTGACCTCTAGCTGCATATTCAATCTCCCTCACCTTAGTTGTCAGATAAAATATTGCGTGGGATAGATTTATACTAAAAATTACTTATTATTTACAGGAAATTCAATTTTAACTGAACATCTGCTTTTATCAGTGCAATATAATTATACATAATAGTGAGAGAAGTCGTGACAAATTCATACATGCACACAGCATAATTTGCTCAGTTTCATTCCCCAGTACTTCTCCTTCCCTCCCAAACTTTCTCCTCCTCCCCCCCCCCACCAAAGGCGCCACTTCTTCTACTCTACTGGTCTTCCTTCTATTTATATTTTTAAACTGGTTCATTATAATTGTACATAAAATTGGGATTTGTTATGATATTTTTGTTCATGAACATAACATAATTTGGTCAAAGGAAATAAATGCTTTTTGAAGTACATTTCTTCTTGCATTAAATCAGTGGTTTTCAAGAGAGAGCGACCTTGTCTCTCAGGGACATTTAGCTAATGTTTGGAGGTGCTTTTTGGTTAGCACAACTGTGTGGGATGGGTGTTACTGGCAAGTAGCTGGTAAAGTCAGAAATTCTGCTAAATATTCCACAATGCACAGGGCAAAAACCCCCACGCAAAGAATTATCCTGAACAAAATGTCAATAGTGCAGAATTTGAGAAATCCTGATTTATACTAAAATGTAACTAAATGTCTGTACTCCGCCTCTAATTATGAATGTGAGAAGAAGAAAGGAAATGCCCTGTGATTTTGAACTAGCTGGTTCATCGTTCATCTTGCAAATAATTCTAATCCAGAACAGTTTAACCACTAATTTCCTTTTGTATTTAGTGCTATATTTCGTGTTGTGTAAGATTCTGCTGGACTCTCTTTCTCTAGATATTTTCCCTTCCACTGAGTAATTTCCCTTTAGATCACAGGCAACCCCTTCAGGCTTTAGCTCCGATATATTAAAAATCCTTAAGTACATATTCCTTTGGAAGTTCAATATCACCAGAGTCACAAGGCCATTTACAAGGATTACTTTAAAAGGCCTTTTAAGGATACTATTAAATAAATTATATGTTCAGTGTACTGGAGCATCAGAGAAGAAATAAATGTAGAATCCTTGCCTTGAAGTGCTTGCAATATCCTGATAGACCCAATAAAATGGGGCATAAAAGACAACTTTAAGTATAACAGGAACGGTCAAATCTCATTGGGGAAAAAATTCACAAGGAAGTCTATTTCAGAAGACCTGGCAAAACCAAAGCTATTCCCACTGCTAAAGAACTGAGAGCCTGCAAAGAAGGGACCATGGAATTGCTCACTTTGCATCTGACTTTAATGTAGATAGAATCACTGAGCAGGACAGAAGTCCCACCTCACCCTCACCTGACCTGTTGGACTCAGTGTTCCCCTCCAGGTCTTTGATCTACTTTCATTACCACAAATTTAAATTTTCTTTAAAAATTTCTGGGAACATAAGATGATTTATCTTCCTAATCAAGAACTGGATAAGGTGTTGGAAATGTTCTTCTGAAGTAACAGTTAGCAAGAAGTAGGTGATATTGGCTCCCCCCCGCCCCATGTAGAAGAGAGGCCTTGAAGAGATGGCCACCTTATCAGGGCCAGGGTCACTCTTGATGAGTGCATGAATTTGCTAGGGTTACTGTAACAAAGCAGCACAAACTGAGTGGCTTAAATAATAGGATGTGTTATCTTACAGTTCTGTAGGCTAGATGTCCAAGACCAAGGTGCCAATGTAATTTGTTCCTTCTGAGGGATGTGAAGAAGAATCTATCCCATGAATTTCTCCTAGCTTCTGGTGGTTTGTTGGCAACCATTGACATATTCCTAAAAGCATCTCTGGTACTTAGAGAACCAACACCCCAATCTCTGCCTTCATCTTCACTAGGCATTCTACCTGTGGCCGTGTCCAAATTTCACCTTTTTATGTGGACACAAATGAGACTGAATTAGACACTTACTCTACTCCATCCAACATGGCCTCATCTTAACTGAATGACATCTGCAACAACCCTGTTTCCAAATAAGGTCATATTTTTAGGTATTGGGGATATGATTTCAACCTATAAATATTTGTGGGACATAAGTCAACCTGTAACAAGAAGCTGGTAAAGAAGGGAAGGATTCTGGGCTTCTAGGATTCTAGCTTCTTTAAAGATATGCCGTATGCCAATGATGCCAAATGCTTCCAAATCAGAGGTACGGTGCTTCCTACCAGTTGATTGTGTGCTCTGTGGTGGTCCCTACCATTAAAGCCAAGGCAGGTGTGATTTCTCAGGGCTCCACTTGAGTGGTTCTGGAAATATTTCCTTTCATTGTCAAGTCCACATGTTCTTTAGTGTGCTTTTGAAAAGTTGTGAGGAACTGTCTCCACTCTCTATTTCTCTTTAAAAAATAAAATGAAATGTTTAACAAACAAATTAAAAGTAATCCTTTCCTAGAAATGCATGCCATTCAACAAGCAGTAGGGTGCTCTATTAGGGTGGGAACTGTGCCAAGTGCTGTGGAGGGGAGAAAGATAGACACATCTTTCCCTATCAAGCTTACTGTGGGGCAGACTGCTGAAAAATAGTGTTGTGGGGAAAAAAATCCAGTCCCAGTATATGAGAACCAACCCCAAGGTGCCTCTGAAGACAGAGGCAGACAGATCTAGGATTGTTTAGAGTACAACTTACTGGGGATATACTGACAGAATTGTGACCCTGGGTGGCAGCAAGTCTAATGGATCTAACAATTTAGGTCACAAAGAGGAGGCTTACAAAGTGGTCAGGACAAAAGTGACTTCATCCAAGCCAGAATGTACCTAATTTCATCTGAAGTTAATATCAAAGAGTCTGGCACACTTTGGGTGCCAGGGTACCGTTAGAAAGCTCCACATACTTCTCTAATGGTTTTGTCTATTTATAGTGAGCTAGGAAATTATGCGTGGAAAACAGACCAGGATAACTCAGGGAAATCATGGCAGTTTTGATTAAAAATGAGTGCAGTCATGTGAAGCTGAATCCCTACATACAGCACTAAGACATCAGGATGTTCTTATATCCAAGTGGTCTAGGGTACCAAAATTAGGGCTTCAGTGTCCTCAGAGCTGTAGAGCACCACTTCCAGAGGGTTGTGAAACACACCCAAGAGGAAGATGCTTTGGTTCTGAGCTTGCCACCCCTTCACCTTCCAGCTCTTGTGGTGCTAGCTCATCCAAAGCTATGCTCCTGCCGATGACCCCCTGGCTCCCATGACCCTCTCTTACTTCTTGTACATGTGATCTTCTAATCTCTTAATGCACAAGGAGCATCCCCGAGGAATGAAGGAAGAAGCAGCATTTTCCTCTGCTTCTTCCCAGATCCTCAGTACCTATAGACCAGGCTTTGCTCCATCTCTCTTTTATCTGCTTTACCAAACCTATCTCCTACTCCTCCTTTTTTGCCTTCTTGCATTGAAAAATCAAACTGCTGGCTTCCTTTTTTTTTTTAAACTTTCTGTATCAATGTCTGTATGATCGTTCTTTCTGTTTGAAATCCTTACTCCAACAACGTGAGCCGAATCCTCCCCAATTCCCTTAACAAGAATTTCTCCTCCCTGTTCTATGCTTCTGTGATATTTTTAGTATGAGTCAGCACAGTCATCACTCATGTGACTGCATTCACATGTGCATCTCATCTCTTATTAGATGTCACTGAATGTGAGGGATAGGCATGTCTGTTTCCTCCAAGCACTGAGCAGAGCCTCTTGAGCCTGACAGATCCCCATTTGAGCTTCAGTCTAGAGGAGACACAAAGCTGTCATTGAACTGGAGAGCTGGAGTTTAGGTATCCTCTGCATGTCTTTTGTTTGCTCTCCTTGATTTCCCCTCTGCCCAGGTCTCTTCCACAAGCCATCTTCCAAGTGTGTTTTTTGCCCTCTATATTTATTTGGAGGGAGCAGGGAGGATGGAGGAGGAAGCAAGATGAGATTCCCACTGTAAAGCTTCTCATCTTCTTTTCTGCTCTTGGATCTTATTAGAGTGCTATCCCTGTAAGAATGTGTCCAGTGCAACTTTCCACCATGGAGCCTTCTGATATATCCCTTTTAGGTGTAAGTCCAACTGAGGGCCAGCTCAGGCTACGCATCTGTGTCTTCTCTTTATAAACTCTCCACATTAACCCAACGCATTGTCATTAGTGATTTTTTTTTTCTTTTTGGTGTGATATGATTTACCCTAGTACCTCTCAGACTAAAGGTTTGCTGGAAAAATGGTCACAATATCAAGCATGCATCATTTCCTCAAAAACACTAGGTCTGCCCTTGCCCTTGCTGTGTTCCACTTGCCATAACCTCATTCCATGTGAGATTCTGTGTGGCTGCAGAAGTTCATCGAGCCAGCTGGGGCTGGGTGGTTCCTCCCTACACAGACTGCAGCCCCAACTCAGGAATCAGGCCCTGACTGTGACTTATTTAGCACAATAATACTGGTGAATGATTCATTATTCTGAGAGATTTGAGTTTTTTAAGCATTCTAAAATAGCTAGATAAAGAAACCTAAGGATGGGGTTGGGTTGCCTAAAGAGAAAGATTTTAGCTCTGTGTTGTCACTAATTTACTACATTTAGCAGTGTATTATGAACTTGATAAGTTATTGTGTCACTTTGAAGAAGTTACTTGATCTGAGTCGTAATTATTGTATCCATATACACAGAATTATTTTGAGAATCAAATGAGAATGTTCATAAAACATGTCAACAGTGTGCCTGACACATAGCAAGCGCCCACTAAGTAGCCATATGATCTGGATTACAGAAACTCAGACAAGTTGCTTTCCTCTTTGGTGATTCCATTTTTCCTCTTCAAAATAGAGATCACAGTTGTCAGCTAGTGTTATCTGATAAGCGTGTCGGGTAACTTAATCCCCATTAAATACTTGAAGAGTCTCAGATGAAAGCCTCTCTATGCAGGGCAAAATTTATGCTATTTTTCAGAGAAACAGCTATGATTTAATGTGAAATATTTGTTTCCCTAATACTTTATTAATAAATCTGGTGCCAAATGTGTAAGCTTTCAAATGTTTCAGTTCATTATTTTAAGTGCCTCTTTATCAAATGGAAACATCTGTGTTGAAACAACTTTGATGCAGTGCTTGTCACAGCGATGGTAGGGTTTGTCAGACCTACCATAAATTTCTTTCCATGTTTTCATATATTTGAGATGCTCAACAATTAATTAGAGAGGGAAGAAGCTCCTTTAATAAAAATAAAATAGCAAACAGGAAAAAAAAAAAAAAGAAGCCTTGTCAATCAGGTTCCAAGGGAGTTTCTGGTATTTTTTTACTCTTTATTTTTTAAATGTAAGGGCATATCACTTCACTGATTTCCAACATGAACACCAGTTCCTGCACTGTGATCCAGTTTAAAATCAGCCTCGAGTTGCCAAGGTTCATTACAGAAATGCCGAGTATCTTGAAGTCTGACTCACTGGGCAATACTTTTATAAATATATTGATCACCTGTTGGGAGCACCCTAGCCCCAACTGCAAAGACAATCCAAAAAATAAAACCAAAACCAAAAAAAGAAAAAAAACCCTAGAACATTGCCTAGCACATGAATGAGACATACACCTTCTCACCTTCTTTCTCTCTCTCTTTTTAATTTCTTCCTCTCCTTCCTTCCCTCGCTCTTTCTCTGTATTGAGTTGAATAAACTCATTTCTGTGGTTGTTCCTGCATTTTAAATTTTAGGGCAAGGATTTATAAGTAGAGCCCTCAGGTTAAAAAAAAAAAAAAAAAAAAAAAAACAGTGTCAGCAAGACCCAGAGAGAAATAAAAAGAAATGGAGAAGAGAGGGTTCCATATTTATCTTTGGGAAAGAAAGAAGACAGGGATGGGCAGGGTCCTAGGCATCTAGGGGAGCCAAAAAACTGTGAAGAAAGGCCTTAAATCCTAAGAGTTCAGGAAGATTTCTTTGGTTTTCTACTTTCTAGGTGTGGAACTATTTCCGTGCTTTAATTAGCAGGAATTTTTTTTTTTTTTTTTTTTTTTTAAATGTGGAAGGATAGTCGCCTCCCAGATAGTGAAGACTTCTCAGGCTCTAGTTGGTCATGAGTGAAAAGGAGTCCCAGGGAATAAGGGGGTTGGTGGCAGTCATTAAAGAAAAGAAAGCAGACTGAGTCTCTGGAGCCTGCAGCAAGGGGAAAACAACAAAACAAAACAAAACACCACATGCAGATAGCCCAGGCCAGGGAAGGATCCCTGAGGTCTCAATCAGAACATATAATTTCATACAATGGCTACATTGGTGCCACACAGAGACCTCAAAGGAAGTAGCAGTGCTAAGTAATGACAGTGACTAATGTTTACATAGAGCTCCTTATGTGACAAGTACTGTTTGTGGGAAATGTATCCTCAACCTTCCCACTTTACAGATGAGGAAACCAAGGAACAGATAGGTTAAGTATCTTGTCCAAGGTCCCAAGTGGCAGTTGGAATTTGATTCTGGATGATCTTATCTATTATGTTTTATATGTGAGTTATCCTCCAAAAGCTTGTGTGAGACAATTCAAGAAGCTTTAGAGATAAAATGATGGGGTTGTGAGAGCCTTAACCTTGTCAGTGCATTAATCCCCTGATAGGGATTAACCAGGTGGTAACTGTGGGCAGGTAGGAGGTGGCTGGAGGAAGTAGATCCCTGGGGGTATGCCTTTGGGTTCATATTTTGTCCTTGTTGAGCAGAGCACTCTCCCCACCCCTCTCTGTTTCCTGGTGCCATGTCCCCTGCTGCTTTTCTCTGCCACACTCTTCTGCCATGATGTTCTGCCCCACCTCAAATCCGGAGGAATGGAGTCAGCCATCTACATGCTGAGACCTCTGAAACTGTGAGCCGCCCAATAGACTTTTCTTCCTCTGATTGTTCTTGTCAGGTCTTTTGGTCACAGCAGTGAAAAAGCTGACTTAAACATCAAACCAGAGTCTGGGCATTTAAACCACTGTATTAATTCTTCCCTTGTAAATTACAGAGTCTACAGCTGAGGGTGGGATCTCAGCTTTTATCATTGTTATTTACCTAAGTTAAAGAAAAATTTTTAAAAATTCAATGAAAAAATTGTAATTAATATCTTAGCTTGATAAATTTTGTCCCCTTACCCTAAATCACCAAAATACAGACCCACAAGGATCACGAGGGACTCTGTGTCAGCTCAGTTATGCTAATATTCAAATGCTTGGAAAGATACATCTCTTCGTGAGAGGTTACCAAATATGTTTGAGCATCCCAGAAAAATGAGACTTGATTCTCAATTCGAGGAAACAAGCACAGCTAAAAAGAAGAGACGGAGCATGGTTTGCAAAGTCCTTTTGGCTGGTGAGCAGTTGCAAGCCGCTATCTCCAGGCGCACATGTGCCCGCATGCAGAACTTAGGCATACTGTTTCAGTAGTACACAGACCCAACAACAGCAAGCAGTATCTGGAATAGTCTTGAAAGCATCACAATTAGCAGAAAAGCTTTGGCTCTTGCCTGGCTCCTGCTGAGTCTACATTTACAATGCACAGCTGTTCTGCCACCTGCACCACTCCTGTGTTTTGAAGCAATCCATCAGCTACTATGTGGTTCCCTGTGGTAACCAGCCTCCAAGATGATCCCAGTGATCCCTGTCTGCTGGCCTCTACACCCTTGTGTGGTGGTCTCCCACGCCTGCATGATCGGAAAAGCCTGGTAGAAAGGATGGCATGTCCATTTGAGATTAGTTTATAAAAGACATTCTCTTGTGTTGCTTTTGCTTTTTATTAGAGCATTGGCTCTGGCAGAGGGCAGTTGCTACACGGTGAGCAGCCCTGAGGAGAGGACAAGGTGGGTACCACTGAGGCCTCCTGCCAACTTGCATGAGTATGAAAGCAGATCCTCTGGCAGATCAAGCCTTCAAACACTTCAACTGCAACCTCCTGAGAGACCTGGAGCCAGGACCACCCAGTGAAGCCACTCCCAGATTCCTGTCTCTCAGAAACTATGTGAAGCCATAACTATATGTGGTTGCAAACGGTATATTTAGGGAGAATTTTCTATGCCGCATTGGAGAACTAGCACATTCACTTGGCTGACCTTGCCAGTTTGGACTATTTAGTTTCTTCTATAACGTAGATGGCCTCACACAGTAGTCTCATACAAAATTGAACCAGCCAGACCAACCCTATCACCACGTGAATGGAATCACACAATAATGGAGCAGTTGCTTTGGCCTTTTCATTTTTAAAGACTCAAGTCTACAGGGTGAAATGAGTTATATAGACTCACCCAGTCAGTGGCATGATTCTTGCTCTTTTAGGCAGGAATTAGTCAAGGGCTTACGTGGTACAGAACAAATCACTGAAATCACAGACTAAGTGAGGGGTAGCATGGAGCAGGAACTGGATGGGACATTTTTTCCTCACTGGCCTCATTACTTACTGGTCCTGTGTATGCCTCATGCCTCATGCCTCATGGATCATGCGCTTGACCTCCAGAGTTTTCTGGACATATATTATTAAAGTATTTTTCCAACTCAACCTAAGGAGGTCAAAAATACAACCCAGCATTATTGACTTTTTGGTTCTAGTTCTACCTTTTATGAACTTGTTAATGTGACTTTGGCAATGCAGTGATCTTAAACCAGTAAATAACTGTGGCAATAATAAATCAGTAAGAATCAACCCCAATCCTACTGATGATAGAGGTCAACTCCCAAAGCACATAAGTCAGGACCTCCTGCTAGTAGCGACTGTGCAAGAAGAACTAAGAGGGTTACAGATGTGCCCTATATGATAGGATATTAAGAGCCCTACACTCTCCAGTTGTGATCCTCCAACTTCAGCAAGCATGCAAATCTCCTGGAAGGTGTGTGAAAGCATTTGCTTGGCCCCACCCTCTAAGCTTTTGATTCAGTGTATCCAGTGTGGAGTCTGATAACCTGTGTTCCAGGTAAGAATGAGCACGCTTCGAGAATCCTTCTCGAGGTTTAGATCACAAACTCAGGGGCATTCCACAGCCAGACGGTAACATGAATAACAGGTGTAATGCTAGGGAGTGGTAAGACCTGTGGAAGCTGTGAAAGGTATTCAGGATTTTAAAAACAAAAGCATTAAAAACAAAATAATGCGGGAAAGCAAATGTCTGGCACCCTGGTCCAGGGCTTTGCAGCCACGTTCATATTCTTAAAAAAAAAAAGCAAAAAAACACATAAACTCATGTTATATCAGAGTTCTACAACTTGGTTTCGGTATTTTTCTCCCTAGTCCCCTTTTCAGAGAAGGTCTGGTAATTATGGCATTTTACTCCCTAATGTCTTTTGGGAACAAGCTGACATTGCCACATGAGAAATGGTTCGAGCATCTTCTAGAGTTTGCCAGGTGTGCTGGATAGTCCCCATTTGCCCTCCAGCCTCACTCTCCAACCTGCTGTGATCCCAGAGGGTGACTTCCGAGCACTGAGTGGACTGGTCCCCTTGCCTTTCACTTTCTGGTTGAGATTGGCCAGCTTGAGAAAGATGGGAGACTAGAGGCAGGAGGAGAGGGAGGCTGCCCCACAGGAATGTGGCTGGCGGTAGTTGTGCTCCTCTGAGGCCGCGGCTGCCATTTGGTGGCTAAAGGCTGACTCCTGAGATTATTGCTACTTTTTCCTAGAAGCCTGGTTCCTTCATGTCTAAAGGGGGAAGCAGCTCCCTGCCTCACCATTCCTTGTGTTTTCCCAAAGCCCCAACCAACCTTTGCATTTAGTCCCTTTGTTACATTCCATTCAGTGGTGCCTTTGGAGTGTGTCCTGTGTTCCCTTCCTGACCTCTGCCTGATCCACAGTTTTACTGTTCAACATGCAGAATATATCTCATCAGTATCAAAGTTACATAATTTGATTTAGCAGCCACAAGATATAGAACTGATCCATGGACATTTGTTCTTTGGTAAAAACCAAACACTAAATGTTGCCTTAGTGGCAGAATTAACATTTTTTATCCAAATGCTGATCAGTGTTCCTGTTCTGGAGCTCAGGTTCTTGTTATGAGAGGGAAAGCAGACAAGCACAGCAGTAACTTTGCCTAGAACCATCCTCCTGTGAAGCCTTGTAATTGTTTGCTCTTGTTACCAAGGGATTCGGCTCAGCAGCCTTGGAAAGCCCCACTGGGAGCCACTGAATCAGAGATTTGTCCTGATAGTGCAAGGAGCAGAACAAGGACAAAGTTGCACACACTCAACACTCATCCAAGATTGTTCAGGTTTCTCTACTTTGTCAGTGACACATTTGGGACAAGCATCAACCCTTCAGTTCCAAAGGGTTCTTCCAGTGGAAAATGCCACAGGTAGCTACCAACAGATCCTGACAATCTCCCCGCATAGGTCTGCTGATGAAATCAGACTGTGAAGTCCTTGCTACGAATAACAAGTCAGTACCATTTCTTAGTCTGTGACAAGAAAATGCAAACTATCCTGGGCCACCAAGCAAAGCCATAATTGAGAGATTACAAATCAGCAACTTGCAGGCATTTTATAATCTCTATCCATGTTCCAGTTGGTCCCAATAGTGTTTGCGTTTTGTTTTTTTTTAAAGTAGGTTGTTCAACATTCAACATTTGGAAGATTTAATATAAAAAAATTGAATGCTTAGTTTTTTTAAAAAAAAAAATTTTTTCTCATAGAAATACAATTGCTGGGCTGGGATGTGGCTCAAGCGGTAGCGCACTCGCCTGGCATCCGTGGGGCCCAGGTTCGATCCTCAGCACCACATACCAACAAAGATGTTGTGTCCGCCGAAAACCAAAGCAAAAAATAAATATTATGAAAAAAAAAAGAAATACAATTGCTGTGCATAGTTAAAACATCTGGCAAACCCTGACGGAAATACTAATGGCTATAAACAATGACAATGATTGTGTTGCCCATTACCTAGTGTTATGATTTAGATGTGGGATGTCCCCAAAAAGCTCATGTGTGAGATGATGCAAGAAGGTTTAGAGGTGGAATGAAAGGATTATGAGCACCTTTACCCAATCAATGCACTAATCTCCTGAGTGGTCACTGAAGGCAGGTAGGTTGTGGCTAGAGGAGGTAGGTCACTGGGGACATGTCTTTGGGGTATATATTTTGTCCCTAGCAAGTAGAGTCTCCTCAGCTGATTTCCTCCACCACACTCTTCCACTATGATGTTCCACCTCACCTTGGGCCCAAAGCAATGGAGCTGGCTGCCTATGGACTGAGACCTCTGAAACCAGGAGTGCCAAATACAGTTCTTCTACTTCCAATTGTTCTTGTCAAGTCTTTTGGTCACAGCAGTGAAATGTCTTACTAAAATATCTAGCAAGACATTTATTAATAATTGAGCATCTGTTGATGGCTCTGCAAATACTAGAGGTAAATATACAGAGAATACAGGTTTAGGTTAGCCTGAGGCTCAGTAAGCACATTAGGAATGGCTTCAAATTGCTAAGGAATGGCCCTATCCAGGGTATTATCTTCTCTTTCACTCTGAGAGACATCCGCTTAGCAGGAGGCATGGGGGCAGAATGCTAGGCAGCCCGGTTCTTAACAAGAGATGACACAGAACGCAGAATGGACACCATGCTTCCCTCCTGTGGAGCAGTAAATGTGGCAGCTACTGGGAGGAGTTTTCATGAAAACCAGGCTTTCTGATCTCCAGGCCTGTTCTGAGGTCCCACTGGCCTGAAGGTACGAGGCTTCAGTGAGATAAGTTGCTGGGCTTGAAAACAGCCTAATCAAGCAAGGAAAGCAAGAAATGATGTGGGCTTAAAAGGTGAGCAGTCAGGGCTGTGCACTCCCCATTCATTTTTTTTTCTTTCTCCCCTTTGTCATCCATTCCTCACATTTTCAAATGCATGCACGTGAACGCGCGCACACACACAAACACACACACACACACACACACACACACACACACACACACACCACTGCTACCACCACCACCATAAAGAGTGGGGAAAAGTAGAGGTTTATAGAGAAAAAGATACCTACCTGCCTGAGTGGCAAACATTCCATTCTTCAACTTTTTGTAACATATACCATAACCTCAAATTTTAAATAGCAATAACAATAGCTAATGCTATGTGAGGCATGTAATCATGAGCCAGGTATGTGTATGTCACTTAATTTAAACATCTTCATTTAATTCTCTTGACAGTTCTATGAGGCAAGCACCGTTATTAGCTCAGTCTTACAGGTGGGAAAACTGAAGCTTAGGATGTTAAATAACATGTTCAAGGTCACCCAGATAATAAGCCACAGAGCCAGGGTTCAAAATTGATTTCTCTAATCCCATAACCAGAGTGACTGATTTACTAAATGGATTTCTTCAGAGATATAGAACAGAGCTTTGTTGCCAAAAGCATTATACAGATTCAATGCAATCCCTACCAGAATACCAATGATATTCTTCACAGAACTAGAAAAAGCAGTTCTAAAATTCATTTGGAAAAATAAGAGACCCAAAATAGTCAAAACAATCCTGAGCAAAAAGAGTGATGTAGGCCAATGTTTATAGCAGCACAATTCACAACAGCTAAACTGTGGAGCCAACCTAGATGCCCTTCAATAGATGAATGGATAAAAAAAAAAATTGTGGCATATATACACAATGGAATATTACTTAGCAATAAAAGAGAATAAAATCATGGCATTTGCAGGTAAATGGATGAAGTTAGAGAAGATAATGCTAAATGAAGTTAGCAATTCCAAAAAACCAAATGCCAAATGTTTTCTCTGATATAAGGAGGCTGATTTATAGTGGGGTAGGGAGGGGGAGCATGGGAGAAATAGATGAACTCTAGAAAGGGCAGAGGAGTTGGAGGGGAAGGGAGGGGGCATGGAGTTATAAATTAGGGTGGAATGTTATGATCATTATTACCCAAGGTACAGGTATAAAGGCACGAGTTGGTGTGAATATACTGTGTATACAACCAGAGATGTGAAAAATTGTGCTCTATATATGTAATAAGAATTGTAATGTATTCCACTGTCACATATAAATAAGAAAAAAAAAGTGCTGTAGGACTCATCACAATACTGAACCTCAAATTATACTACAGAACTATAGTAAACAAAACAGCATGGTATTGGCACCAAAACAGCCATGGAATAGACTAGAAGACACAGTGACAAACTCACGTAAATATACTTATCTGATACTAGACAAAGGTGCCAAAAACATACATTGGAGAAAAGATAGCCTTTTTAACAAATGGTGCTGGGAAAACTGGAAATCCATGTGTAGAATGAAACTTGACCCTTATCTCTCACCCTGCAAAAAAAGTTGACTCAAAGTGAACCAAAGACCTAGGAATTAGACCAGAAACTCTGCAACTAGTAGAAGAAAATGTAAGTCCAACATTCCAACATTGTTGGTACAAGATCGAACTTCCTCAACAAGACTCCTAAAGCACAAGAAATAAAATTAAAAAAATCGATAAGTGGAATGGCATCAAATTAAAAAGTTGTACAGAAAATGATTAAAAGTCTGAAGAGAGAGCTTACATGGGAGAAGATTGTTGCCACTTGCTCCTCAGATAGAGCATTAATATCAAGAATATATTAAGAACTCAAGAAACTTAACACCACAAAACCTAATAAATGGGCTAAAGAAATAAACAGAAAAAAATACAAATAATCTATAGATATATAAAAAAAAGTGTTCAACATCTGGTGCAATGAGGGAAATGCAAATCAAAATTACATTAAATTTCATCTCACTTGAGTCAGAATGGCAATCATCAAGATTACAAATGAGAATAAGTGTTGATGAGAAAGTGGAGAAGAAGGTATACTCATACATGTTGAGTACAAATTAGTGTACCTGCTCTGGAAATCAATATGAGATTTCTCAAAAAACTGGGAATGGAATCATCACATGACCCAGCTATCCCACTCCTTGGTATATATCAAAAGATTTTAAATCAGCATACTACAGTGTCACAGCCACATCAATGTTTATAACAGAACAATTCACAATAGCTAAGCTATGGAACCAACCTAGATGCCCTTCAAAAGATGAATGAATAAAGAAAATGTGATACATATATACAATGAAATATTACTCAGCCATAAAGAAGAATGAAATTATGCCATTTGCCAGTAAATGGATGGAACTGAAGACTGTAAGTAAAATAAGCCAGATCCAGAAAGTCAAATGTCATTTTTTTCTCTCTGATATGTAGAAGATAGTCTAAAATAAGGGGGAGGATATAAGAGAAAAAAAGGGTGGAGGTGATTCTATCAAAATTGAAGAAAGGTTAGTGGAGTAGAGAAAGGAGATTAGGGGAAGGGAGGAGGAACAGGATAAGGGAAGAACAGTGGGAAGAATCTGACCTAAGTTTCTTTTGTACCTACATGAATACACCACAGTGAATCTTAACATAGTATGAATCCACAAGACACTCATTAAAAGAGTAGAAAGATTAGTAGATTAGAGGGAAGGGAACAAGGAGAGGGATGAGGGGAGGGAAAGGAGAAATACTGAGAACTGAATTGGAGCAAATTATATTCCATGTTTTTATAATTATGTCACAATGAATTCTAATGTTATGTATAACTAAAAAGAACAAATTTTAAAAAAGAAAGGAAGTAACAGAGCAGCATAGAGCAAATTAGACCTTAAAATTGCCCATAATATGACCACTCCCAGACACTCCCCCATGTTCCTGTGACTATGCATAAGTATGGGGCAGGGCAGAGAGAAAGGGATTATTGCTGAATCCTCCTGTATCCTCTGCCCAAATGTTTTTAAAGGGAGTGAGCATCAAAATTGGGAGCATCTTACAAAGTATTTTATTGTTACATTGTTAAAGGTTCTGCTTTTCTTTGGTGAAGAAGAGCCACCAGACCCAGGGTACCCTAAGTGGCTCCCTCTTCGATGAATTCATACTTAATGTTTTCTAATCTCAAGAAATCTCAAGTACCTGCTCTGGAAAGCAATATGAGAGAAGACTGTGAAGCTACAGAAGCTGTAGCAGACCGTGGAAACTGTTAGTAACCCAAACGTTCTTTTTATAGGTTCTACGTGCCCATCCCCAGCACCTCTGACTTTGGCCCTTGAGCATGGACCCGCCTCCCCTGGGCGAGCACCTCCCTTCCTTCCAGGGCCCCAGAGAGCAGGCAGTGATGTGGTGGGCTGCGGTGGAAATGCAAAGGCCCTGGAAGAGGACAGACCCTTCTCAGAATCAGGCTGAGTGTGACGTCCCTTGAAACCACATCCTTTCTACTCCTTCCCAGCTACTCTGGCTCCAATGAGCATTTCCTTAATAAATCTCTTATACTTGAACCCTTAGGTCAGTATCTTTCTAAAAGAACCCAACATAAGAGAAAGAAGAAAGGAAAACATGGCACAGCTTCAGACATGTGGCATTTGGCTGCGTTTTGTAGGTTAGTGATCTACTTTACCTGTAGGTCATCTCCAGAACTCTCCCTGAGGTGAGCTGAATCCCAGGGTCATGATGGTGCCCTGTGGCCCCATCTTCCCTCCCAAGGGCTCCCCTACTGGTTTGCTGTCACCACTTGCCATAGTCCTGTGGTGCTCAGCCAGGACACTGTGGGCAAAGACCCTGCAGATGTGTCACTTTGCCCTGGGCAGGAGACTCTGTAGTCTAGCTCTGACACCTCAAGTTAAGAGTGAAAGTCAGGTCAGCTACCCAGGGAAACTGAGGCAGGAGAATGTCAAGTCCAAGGCCAGCCAGGGCAACTTAGTGAGACCCCCATCAACAAAGCAAAACAGAAAGTGAAAAACCAAGAATTATAACGAACAATAATCTCCACAAGAACTATATTAGTAAAAATGATCTCAACTTGAACCCAAAACTCATGCCATGAGTGTCCACCATGGTCCACAAGCTAGCTGTGTATTATGGAGGAAAAACTCAGGCCCCTGGCACCTCACCCTTCTAAGCTCATCAAGATACACTCCTGGACCCCATGAAGGATGCTCAATCAGGACAATATCAACAGTGCTATTAATTTATTAATAATGCAATTGTATAATCATAGAATAACTGTATCCTAAAAAGTAAAAGCCCTTCCCAGTATCACATATATTGCATCCATTCATGCTTCAAATCTACTTAAAAGGAAACTTGCTGGAAATTTTTTTAAAATTGGAAACCAAGGAGAAAATAAATAAATGAATGAATAATACAGACCCTTAGTTGGATGCTTATCCAGCATGGGAAGGAAGTTCCAAAAGGAAAGTTTTACCTTTTTTTCCCACAGAGCTGGAATGACAGTAGTATTAGGACAGAGAAGTGGCCCGTGGTATAGACTGAATGTGTGAAACAGACTTGGCCCCACTGCCCCTCCCACCAAGCAGTCCTCACAATTTCACTGTGCAAATTTAACATTTCCTTAAGGAAAAACATAAATTGAAATTTTTCTTAAATAAACAGTCCTTTAAGAAAAGGCAACAAAGTATTTTAAATCTAAGACAGCAATTTATTGCATGAATGCTGTTAATCCTAATATGATTCATAACCTTATGAATTTTATAAAGATTGAGCCATATTTCAATGTGTCACTTTATTATGTAAGACAAACCAATTAAGAGACATGAACAATACAATGGAGAGCCACTGGAGGATTATTCTGAGGTAGCTGAATACACGGAGGGCAAAGCTGTGTGGTGACGGTGGTGCTGGTCGAACAGCGCCATGCTACAGTTACTGTGATCACAGTTTTGGAATCAGGAAACTGAGAGTTTGATTCTCAGTTCCAACACTGGAAAGCTGTGTGACTTTGAGCCAAATAACACAATGTGCCACATCACAAGTAATCAAACAGATGCAAATTAAAACATCAGTAAGGTGCCATTTTTGCCTAGGTGCTTGGCAAAGAAATTTTAAACGCTCAAACCCAGTTGTTGATACAAAGGTGATTCAATTGTCAGACTGAATGAATTTGAATCCCAGCTCCTCCACTTAAGCTTTGTGATCTTAGTATTTAACCTCTCTGTGGCTCAATGTCCTCTTCTACAATATTGGAAAAATAATATTATTTACTTAATGCACTACATTTCAATGGTGTATCCTGGCACAGAAAATATGGCAATAGTCCAAATCCCCCATTTCATCTTCCCAAAGATGCCAGTATATAGATTTGGGGGCCAACTGGAGCAATTACCAACAGATCTCAATCCTGAAATCAACCATAGTATTGGGACCTCGGCTCTAAGATGAAAAATAATGCTTACATATCTTTAGATAAATATATTGTTTATTTATTATAGAAAGAGTACCTGGTTTTCCATAGATAAACATACAGCTAACACATTTTGAGGGGTCTAAGCATAAAACTTGCATTATTATTATTGTTCCTCAAACGTGAAACACTTACTTGCACTAGCAGAAAGAAATGCATATCTTAAAGAAAATGTTACAAAGTCTGATCTGAATTTTTGTTTCTTTTATCCTTGTAACAAGATAGGACAAAAATCTTCAAAAATTATCTTAAAAAAGTCTTTTTTCTACCTTTGTGGCAAGTTTTTAAAAAATAAGATGAAACAGCAGGAAAAAAGACTTCATTATTTTTACACTTTTTTGTTCTAATAGTTATACAGGACAGTAGAATGCATTTTGACACACTATACATCAACGGAGTAGAACTTCTTATTTTTCTGGTTATACATGATGTAGAATTACACCGGTCTTGTTATCATATATGCAAATAGAGTAATAATGTCCAATTCATTCTACTATCCTTCCTACCCCATATTTTCTCCCTCTTCCCCTCCCTTCACTCCTGTCTAATCCAAAATACCTCTATTCTTCCCTAATCTCCCCTGGCCCCCCTTATTGTGAATTAACATCCGAATATCAGAGAAAACATTTGGCCTTTATTTTGGGGGGATTGTCTTATTTAGTTTTGCATGATATTCTCCAGTTCCCTGCAATTACCAGCGAATACGATAATTTCATTCTTCTTTAAGGCTGAGTAATATGAAAAAGACATCATAAAAGATTTTTTTTTTAAGTTTTAAATTTGGCAACATCTCAGATCTGGAGCAACCCTGGGACCATTTCCAGGACCCCCTTTTCCCTTCAGACATAGCTGCTCTGGAATGATCTCTGTCTGGCCCTGAAGGCCATTTTTTAGGGTTGTACGTAAACGGGCCTGAAGAACGCAAGAATCCACTGTTAGGAGCACAGACATGTTTTCCCTTCCATGAAAATGTCTTGACATTTTAAATTAATTAATTAGTGAATTTGAGGGTTTTTTTTTTTTTTTTGTACCAGAGATTGAACCCAGGAGCACTTTACCACTAACCCACATCCTCAGCCCAAGTCGCTGAGGCTAGCTTCGAAGTCGCCATCCTCCTGCTTCATCCTCCCCAGTCACTGGGATTAGAAACGTGTGCCACCTCACCCAGCCTGACGTTTTTTAAACCCTGATCTCAACTGCATTTTCTTCTTTTCCTACACTTTAGTAACATAACTTCTGGCCACCCGTGATTTTTAAAAATCAGTCCACTCTAGTCAAAAAAATGTCAGTCTAATACCTGATTCAGCCCTTTCTGGTGTCATGGACTAACAGGGCCTCCCAGGACTCTTAACAGCCAGAGGCCTGGGTGGAGTCTGAGATTCCTCCTCTCACCCCAGCCCAGCCCAGCCCAGCCCAGCTCCTCCAGGGTCCCAGTAGGAGGTAAAAAGATGGGCAGAGTTCTTCTGTCCTGCTGCTGGTTGATAGTGGGAGGAGTCCCGGTGTCTGTCCTGGTTTGCTTCAGTACCATCTGCTGCTGGTAGGAGGTCTGCATGGTTTTCCTTCTGGTCCCTTCATCCTGAGAAAGTCTCCCCATCCACGTCTTCCTAAAACTCCTCCCTTCCACTATTTTCTGTCCTTCTGTGGGAGCCATGAGAATCACAGCGTCTTTTTTTCCACACACACCCCACCCTAGCACCCTGAATAACTGCCTGTGGTGGGTTAGGATGGTTCTCATCTTCTTCCCAGCATCTCCAGCTGTGCGGGTGCAGGCTGCCTCCACAGGCCTCCATAAACCAGAAGTGAGCACCAGTCTCTATGTCCACATCCCCCAACCCAGCAACTCCCAAAGAGCTCTTCCTGGCCTAAGAGGCACCTGTGGGTTGAATTAAAAAAAACAAAACAAAAACTGCCAGTCTTCCCTTCTAGAAGGCACCCTAGATCTCTAGTCATTCTCCAGGAGTCTCCTCACCTCATTTTGCTCTGAGAGAGGGAAAACTCCCTCTGTCTTCTCTCTGGAGTCTCTCCAGGGGAAGAGGGTGTGTAGGTAGATTTTGTAGCTCCTTCTTTAGTTGACTGGGGAGGGTCCAGCACCAGTCCTGGGTGACTCATACGATAGTTACCATTTTTTGTTTTGAACTTCAAGGTTTACCTGTAAATCAGAATCCTATGAAACAGCCCATTTTATTTTAACACGTGACATGTATATTTCTTCCAGAAATTTGGATGAAAGGGTATAAATCATCAGTACAGATTCTTTATGTCTGTGAGAAGAACAAGATACTCAAAGTTCTGTAGGAGAGGTAGGTTAATTCCATCTTTATGTAAGTCAGGGTAAGTAGTTCTTATGAACTCTGAGCACAGGTAATGGTATTGACCCTTAGGTCTCCCACCTCTGGTGGCATCAATTGCTCCATTTGCATGACCCAGTAGATTCAAAAGCCGAGGTCACATAGGGAATCAACTGCAATTGGGTGTGACTTCAGAGAAAGGGTAAGGCCTTCACTTGACCTGACCATTAGACATTAGACTTCTAAATTATTTTAGCAACTCTCTGGAGGGAATTTGAATGGAGTAGAGATGTCCTTTGGTTAGAAATTAACAATTAAAATAAATCTTTGGCCTTGGGCCTCACTGACAATGATGGATGATTTCCTTCGAGTACACCATTATTATCTTTTTGAGTATGGAAGTTCCTTTTATTTTTCTTTGTTTTATTTGGAATAAATCTTTCCAAAGCAATTACACACTTCTCTACAGTCCTAAACAGAGGACATAGATCATATCATGCTCTCCTTAATTATTCTAAGTCATCATTACAAATCCCATTTGGTGTTTAAGGATATAATGTAATGACCCACTCAAAGGCCATTTGACATGAGAAGGCCCTTTGCCCATACACTGCACAACCCCTCAATTTACTGCTTTTTAAAATTATTTGCTTGTTAGAGACTTTTCTGAAATTTTCCTTAAGAGTGGTGAGATGTTTCTTCTCACCTCTACATTCTGTCCATTAGAAGTCCTTATAATCTGATGCCTTGGTCTTTGGACTTGGAAACTAGATAACTATGCTCATTTGAACTGCATGAAAACCAAGAGTAAATAAGCCATGGGAGTAGGTATGAGTAGATCTCTAAGAAACCAAGTGTGTCATCTCCATATGTGCAACATCTGGGTTTGCTGCCCCGGAACCATTTGCAATTAGTTTTTGATTCTTGGTTGTGTTTGGGAAGGGGAAGGTTACCAGAGTCCTGAGTTCCAAGGAAGTAATGTTTAACCTTAGCTTCTAGATTTTAGGTGTAAAGAAGAAGCATTATTTCTCATATCACTGGGTCATTATTTCAATAAAAATCTATCCAGAGTTGAAAATAGCTGGTGCATCTTTTGAAAATGTCTTAATGTTACCAAGTCAGTTACTTACTTGGCCCATATCTTGAAATTAATTCCTAAAGCTATTTATACTACCCGGGCTGTCCCTGGAGTCACACTTTAAAGGATGCTATTTCCAGCATGAGCTCAGTCGTTCAGGGCAGTATCCTGGGGTTTTCAGTTCAAAAAAATCAAATTAGTACAGCTGGGCCGATTACCAAAAGCCATTAGAAGACTTCGCTTCTCTTTATAACAGCTCCCCCCTCTCCTGCACTCTTCCTGCCTTGGAACCACGGATGTTCAGCATGAGAGCCTTTTTTCTGAATTGCTTTTGGCGCAGGCTGCAGGCAGTCAAGCATGCAGTCAGAAGCTCATCCAGAATCAAAGTTATATGACAACATTCATCTTGGCTGCAAAAATCAGAAGGACAGTTCTGTTTTGGCAAAAGATCTATAACTCTGACACATGTCAAGGATACACACTTATTCTGGGGGTTTATTAACAACCTCATATCAAGGTTAAAATGTATACCCCATGATAATAAAAATGGTCACTGAAGTCTTTATCAATTACATTTTCAGATTTATTAAAAATTATTTTCTGTCCATAAACATATTTTACTTAATTATGGTATGACTGAATTATACACCCTCCTCCAAACTCATATGTTGAAATCCTAACCCCCAGTGTCTCAGAATGTGATTGCATTTAGATACAGGATCTTTGATGAGGTAATTAAGTTAAAATGAGGTCATCAGGGCAGTTCCTAATCCAGCATAAATGGTAGCCTTATAAGAGAAGAGGTTAGAACAGACAGAAAGGAAAGACCTTATGAAGATCCAGGGAGAAGATGGCTATCTGCCAGCCAAGGAGAGGGGCCTCTGAAGGAATTAATTCTGCCAACACCTGAGTCTTGGACTTCTAGCTTCTAAAACTGTAAGAAAATAAATTTCTGTTGTTCAAGCCACCCAGTCTGTGGTACTTTGCTTTGGTAGCTTTCACAAACTTAACTAGGCTTCACTAATTAGAAATCTATATCATAAAAAAGAGTTACAAGAAAACTCATAACTATACACAGAACAGTGGTGCCAAGTATAGTATTTGAGTTATAATTTGAGAGTATATATTTGTTCTAAAATTGGGCTAGGTTGGTTTAAATACGTGCAGAATTTGGAGCCACCCATCAAGGATCCCCAATAAATAGCAACTCTTTGCACAAAGGTGCCCTTTGTTCTTTCCAAGTGTAAAACGTCTTCCTGGCTCTGAACACCTTTCTCACCTTCGAGAGCCTAATGAGCTCTTTTGCGTTCCAGGCTCCATGTCCTTAGTGCCTCCTTCACACTCTGTGTGTCAGCTTCTTCCACAGTAGCAGCTGGGCCCTCTCTATCATCTCCTGTATCTCTTTATCCTTCAATCAAAGGGGGAGCCCCTTCTGCAAGGGATCCTCTTTGTTCACCATTGTAAATTAAATTTGTTTTTTCATTCACAGTTGTCACAGGTAACATGAGATGTACACCATAGCAGGTGCTGCCTTTCAGTCCCTGTGGTTTATCTCCTTACCTGCTCTAAGTTAGTCTATTAAGAATGAACCAGCTATTCGTGATAGAGTCATTGACTTGCAAAAAGAATAAAATTCATCAACGCACTAAGATGTAATTTCTGAAGAGCATAAGGAAGAGAACCTTAGTTTGAGAAAAAGATATTTTCAGTGTCATATGAAGACAGAAGCAGTTGTACAACTCATGTTAAACCATGGCCATAAAAGGTGAATGTTCATGCTCCATAATTTCAGAATCAACCATATGCATTTGCTTCGTGTGAAGGATAGTCCTCAGCTCCAGGTGCACATTTGAGTTTCCTGAGAAATGTTTGGAGAATTCTAATAGCTCCCATTCACAGCTTGAGTTAATTGGTGTGGGGTAAGGTGCATCCCCTGGAATTTCTAAAATGTATTAGAAATTTGCATAATAGACCATTAATAAAGGAGAAAGACCCAGAGGAAATATTAGTGGAAGGGAATATTAGTGAAAAGGAGACAAAGAGATCTTGAGGCAGAGGTTGAGAGATAGATGGAGAAAAAAAGCCATTGGTTTATTTATTTTTTTCTTTTCTTTTTCTTTTTTTTTTTTTTTGTCTTAACTACTATGTAGAGACATGCAGGACCCAGTGTTTCCTTTGCAAGCAACATTTGGAATAAATTAGGTTTGATTGCTGCTAAGAGCATCATATTAAGGCCTTGGAAAAACAACTCGAATTGTTGCATTGACGAATGGATGTTATCTTTAACTATGGCATCACCATGAAACAGCCTTATAAATTACAGGGTACAATGGGTTATTTTGATGAGATTATGGGTTCTTTATATTGCTTACTCAGACAGGGATAATAACAGAATACAACCACGTATGTTTATAGTTTCTTTTGAAAAAGCCCTTAAGGACAATCAGGATGAAATTAATGATGATGGCATCTCCCAGGCATGTTTGCTTTATGATGAAGTCCATACCACGCCAATCTGAGCCACCATCTTTAGATATCAAGGCAAGCAACATTCTACCAAGAATTAACCATTGGCCTACTGTAACTGCAGCCTAATTTTTCCTGCTGTTCTCCCTGCTAGATAATACCTACTGGATGATCTTGTCGAGTTCCTCAATGACAAATACTTGAAAAGTCAAGTAGGATTGTGAGTTATTACAAGGGGCTCCTCTTTATTTGCCATTCAAAATTGATTTTACTCTTTCATTCACAACCCTAACAAGCTACGAGAAGAACCTGGGTAAAACCGTGCTGTGGCAAGATAATGTTTAGCATTAGGGGACAGCACCCTGCATGGGAAAGTTAGCTGAGATGTTGTTCAAGTTACAGTGCATCTATTGTGTTTGTCAACTGCCATAAGGAATCTCTTTATAAAGAGAGTAAAAGAACACATCATCAAGAGAACCAGAGCTTTTCTCTGTCCCCTCATTTGCTGCCCCAATATCCTGTAAGAGCTTCAAATCAGCATTCTTCAAAATGAACTCATTTCCCCTCACTCTAAACCCTACTAGCTCTTCCTAAGTTCGTGACCTTAGTGAACAGTAGCATCCTCCAATCAAATGAGAAATCCTCACACCATCCTCAGCTCCCCTTCATTACTCCTGTCCACCCATTACTCCTGCCAATTCCACCTCCTGACTTCCCCAGGAGTCTGACCCACTCTGCAGCCTGCCGCCACTGGCTTACTTACAGTCTACATCTTCTCTTGCCTAGAGAACTCCGGAAGTCTCCTTATGGAGAGCCACACCATCTCAAAGCTCAAACACCTTTAGGAAGGAGGCAGCTATTAAAATAACACCAACAACCAACAGCAGCAAGTATGAAAAACTCCCTACTCCCATCTTAGTGTCCCAACCCCATCCTCCAAGCCAATTCCATAACAGATTAAAAGAAAAGTGAGCATATCATTCATTTGCTAAGATCTTTTGATATGACCTATTGCTTTAAAGTTAAAGCTCAAATTTCTTAGCATTACAACCACTTCATCCCATCCCAAACAGAACAATTCTATTTTCTTCTCAAACAAGCCATGCTCTCTCCCACCTCTAGATCTGGTATATTTATGCACACTCTACTTCCTTTTTCTAAAATATCTGTCAACCCTCGTGTCTCCAATTCTAAACTCTATTTCTACTTAACCCTTGAGCCTAAAATCACAAGTTACCCCCTGGCTAAGCCAAGGTCTCTTGGAATGAGATAATTGCTCCTTCCTGTCAATAGACCTAACACTGTACAAAACCCCACATTCACAATAACTATTCAGCACTCACTGTGTGCCAAGTGTTAGGGATGCAGTATCAGATAAGAAAGGCAAGGGCTTTACCCATGCCCAAATCATAGCAGTCATCTTGCAGTACAATATAATTTATTCACATAATATTTCATTTTTAAGATTACCTTTGCTATTTACTTTATCCTGCTGTCATGTGAAAAACATTTGCCTGGGCTGTGTTGGTGGATATGTTCAGGGAATGGGTCCCTTCTCTTAACAGTTTACAGTCTAATGGGGCAGAAAAGATACAGCCTAGTATGATGTCAAATGTGACGGATTCATTATGAGATAAACAATGCTAAAGGAGTGGAGGGCCTAACAAAGGAGGTCCTACTAGAGAATGCTCTGGGAAAACGAAATATTGAATTTGGACAGATGAAATGATGCATAAATAGAATATTCCAGAGTGAACGTAGTTCGAGTATGGAACACTCTGGTGCGTGTCCAACTTTAAAGAGTACAATTAAACAGAAAATTATCATGTAAACAAAATAACCTTGGAGATGTGGATTGGGATGAGATAATTACAGTTAAGTAAAAAAAAAAAAACAAAAAAACAAACTGCATTTCATTCATTTCTTATATATTTCCAGGAAAGCTGGCTCAACAAGTGACTTTGGGCTTTTCTATAGTGAGTCAAATAGTTTTTCTTATTCTCAAAGGCCCTAGCCCTAAGATGAGAAAATTCCAACACAGAAGAATTCCTAAGATTTGGCTCATCCATGGAAAATCCATTTAGTTCTATGAAACTGTCACTCGACCCTTTGATCTCAACATCACATGCTTAGCAATTTGTGTTTTATATGGATGGTAGAACCACTTCAGAATTTTCATACATTTTATTCCTTATATCTGATCGCCTATGGACTTTTTATATAATGTTTATTATCTTCCAAAAAAGCTTTTGAGAGTTCTCATTTGCTGCTTGGCAAATCAGGTTTGCTTGTCAATATTTATTTTGGTTTACCTCTCACCTGTTCCAGTCTCTGGAGTTAAATTACTTCACTTCCTCTTGCGAGTGACTGCTTGCGCTCTCTTATGGTGAGGGATCAGAGTTTCTTTTTGCTCACACTTGAACATCAACAGGGAGATAACAATCTAACTGAAAAGCCTTCCTTTACCACTTGAGAGGCTAAGTTACCTGGCCTGCAGTATGCTGCACTCATTTCTCATATTTTCCATATGCAAGTCTCCACCTCCAGGGGGAGCCAGTGTTCTAGGGAGTCACTGAATAGCAGACCAGTCCGCTGAGATAAATGCTTCCAGAAGGACCCATCATTGCACAACTCTATTGCACAATTTTTGGTACTACCTATTTGAATACTCTAAATGTGAAAAAAAAGAAAACATGTGTTTCATTATTCCAAAGACTATTTGATTGGTAATTTTTTTTCAATAATTAGGATGGAACCTGGTTACGATTCTTGAAAAGCTGACTGTTCAAAGGAGATAATAAATGTAGACTGTTCTACAGAGCTTTCTTTTTCTATACAACTCTGTTTAAAAAATATATACTTTTCTGCAAAGAGCTGAATTTACCAAGGGAGTTGGGCATGAGGACCAGGTTTATGTAAGGACAATATTTTCAATATTGCTTGTTCCCCAGCACTTTCTCCGCAGTCTTTAAAGTGCTGTGCCCACTTAGCAGTGTGGATTAGGATTCTAATCAGGATCTGTGCACAGACCAGACAAGAATCCTTTCCAAGGAATTTTATCTGGTATATTTATGCTGCTTGGACTCAGAGTCAAACCTCAGAAGTGAAAAAATTGCATTCAGTTCACTCCTCCATTTTTAAAATCCCCTTTAAAAAACTATAGAATATAACATTGACTTAGAATGTGAACACTGGTGGCCTCTGAGAAGCCCCCTCAGGCCCTCTCCCAACTCCATCTTCTGCCTCCAAATATAACTACATCTTTGGTTTCCAAAGTACATATCCCTACATACTTTGAATAAGACAAATGAATTTGCCTTATTGTTTTCTGAACTTCATATAAATGAGACCATACAGCCTTTTTTTGAGCGTGCCTTGCTTTCTCCATTCTACATGAGGTCTGTGAGAGTCATGTAAATATTTTGCATAGCTCTAGTTAATTCATTTTCATTACAGTATTGTATTCTACTGTATGAATCTATTATGTATTCTAGTATGAATGGACATTTTGTTCTTACTAGCTTGGAATTATAAAAAGTAATGTTGGATAGCCTTAAAAATAATAAAATACTTGGGATCAATATAACAAGAGAAGTTAAAGACATCTACAATAAAACTACAGAACACTAAAGAAAGAAATCGAAGTAAAACTTAGAAGATGAAAAGATCTTCCATGTTCTTGGATAGGCAGAATCAATATTGTCAAAATGCCCATACTACCCAAAGTGCTATACAGATTCAATTAAAATCCAAAAGTCATTCCTTATAAAAATAGAAAAAACAATCATGAAATTCATTTGGAAAAATAAGAGACCCAGAACAGTCACAGTAGTCCTTAGCAAGAAGAGTGAAGCAGGAGGCATCACAATATGAGACCCTAAACTATACTACAAAGCTATGGTAACAAAAATAGCATGGTATTGGCACCAAAATAGACCTGTAGACCATGGTACAGAATAGAAGACACAGATACAAACATACATAAATATAGTTATCTCATAATAGACAAAGGCATACATTGGAGAAAATATACTTTGGAGAAAACAGCCTCTTCAACAAATGGTGCTGAGAAACTGGAAATCCACATGTAACAAAATGAAACTAAACTCCTATTACCAGGCACAAAACTTAACTCAAAGTGGATCAAGGACCTAGGCATGAAACCAGAGACACTGCATCTATTAGAAGAAAAAGTAGACTCAACTCTTCATCATGTCAGATTACTCCCCGACTTCCTGAACAAGCCTCCTATAGCTCAAGAAATCAAATCAAGTATCAATAAATAAAGCAATAAATTGCTTCTTCTCAGCAAAAGAAACAATCAATGAAGTAGAGAGCCTACATTTTGGGAGCAAATTTTTTCCACACACACATCAGATAGAACACTGAACTCCAGGATATATAAAGAGCTTAAAAAAAAAAAACCCAATAAATAAGTGAACTAAGGAGATGACCAGACACTTCTCAGAAGAAGAAATACAGTCGATCAACAAATATATATAAAAATGTTTAGCATCTCTAGCAATTAGAGAAACGCAAATCAAAACTACTCTAAGATTTTATCTCACTCCAGTCAGAATGGCAGTTATTAAGAAAACAAACAATAATAGGTATTGATGAGGATGTGGAGGAAAAGGCTCACTCATATATTATTGGTGGGACTGCAAATTGGTGCAAACAATCTGAAAAGCAGTATAGGGATTCCTTAGAAAACTTGGAATGGAACCACCATTTGACCTAGCTATCCCCCTCCTTGGTCTATACCTTAAAGACTTAAAAATAGCATACTACAGTGATGCGGCCACTTTAATGTTTATAGAAGCTCAATTCACAATAGCTAAACTGTGGAACCAACCTAGACGCCCTTTAATAGATGAATGGATAAAAAAACTGTGGTACATACACACAATGGAATATTACTCAGCATTAAAAGAGAATAAAATTATGGCATTTCCAGTTAAATGGATGGAGTTGGAGAATATCATGCTAAGCGAAATAAGCCAATCTCAAAAAAACAGGGCCCAAATGTTTTCTCTTATAAGTGGATGCTAATCCATGGAGGCAGGGGGTGCATAGGATAAGAGGAGGAACTTGAATGAGACAGAGGAGGTGAGGGGGCAAAGGGGTAGGAAAGATGGTGGAATGAGACGGACATTAGTACCCTAGTTAAATGTATGATTGCATGAATGGTATGACTCTACCTCATGCACAACCAGAGAAGTGAAAAATTCTGCTCCATTTGTGTATAATGAATCAAGGAGCTTTTTACTGTCATGAATAGCTGATTAAAACTAATAAATAAATGAATAAAGTTGGGAGTTTGATAAGTATTTCACAGAATCTATCAATCATTTTAGGGGGAATCGACAACTTTACACTAATGAGTTTTTCAACTGATGAACATAGTATATTTCTCCATTTATTTCTTCTTGTCTTATTTCTAATATTACATAGCTTTTTGCATAGAGGTCTTACCCATAATTCATTAGATTTATTCTTAGATACTTGAGTTTTTAATGCTGGACATGGTATTTTAAACTTTCACCTTCTGTTTATTGCTGACATATAGACTTGCAACTACCTAATTGTATATTCGCAATATCGCAACCTTGCTAAACTTTCACATTAGTTTCAAAAATTCCTCTGAAGACCTTTTGGGTTATCTAAATACAAAATAATATCACACAGAAATAATGAAAATTTTAATTTTTCCTTTTCAATTCTTATACCTTTGTTATAGTTTGGATCTTAAATATTCCTCAAAGGCCCACATGGTAAAGGCTTAAACCCAAGTCCCTGGTGCTATTGGTAATGGAACCTTTAAGAGGTGGTGTCTAGTGGGAGGTCTTTAGGTCATTGAAGTTGCACGTGCCCTTGAAAGGGATTGTGGGACCCTAGTCCCTTCCTCCTCGTTCTTTTGCTTTCTGGCCATGAGGTGAGTGGTTTTGCTCCACCTTATGCTGCACCATGATGTTCTATCTTATCCAAAGCAATAGGGCCACCTAATGATGGGCTGAAACGAAAACTGATCCAAAACAAACCTTTTCTCTTAATAAGTTGATTGTTTGAGGGTATTTGCTATAGTGATGGAAAGCTACTTAACATGATCTTTTATGCTCCTTTCTCACTGCATTAGGTAAGACTTTCAGTACAACAGAAGTGGTAACAGAGACATCTTTGCCTAATTCTCAGTCCCAGGGTAGGAAGAAAGTGTTAAATATTTCATTATTACTATGACATTTGCTGTAGGTTTTTCATGTGTGATATTTAATTCATTTTCTATTTCTATAACTGGTTATTATTTTTTTTTAAGTTCTTTTTTTTTATTGTTGGTCGTTCAAAACATTACATAGTTCCTCATACATCATATTTCACAGTTTGATTCAAATGAGTTATGAACTCCCAATTTTCTCCCGTATACAGATTGCTGCATCACATCAGTTACCCTTCCATTGATTGACATATTGCCTTTCTAGTGTCTGATGTATTCTGCTGTCTATATTATTCTCTACTATCCCCCCTCCCCTCCCCTCCCCTGTTCTCTCTCTACCCCTTCTACTGTAAATCACTTCTTCCATTTGAATTATCTTGTCTTACCCCTCCTTTCCTCTTATATGTCATTTTGTATAACCCTGAGGATCACCTTCCATTTCCATGCGATACCCCTTCTCGTTTCCTTTCCCTCCCACCTCTCAACCCTGTTAATGAAAATCTTCGTCTCAAGCTCTTCGTCCCTACCCTGTCCTTGTTTCCTCCCCTTATATCAGAGGAGTCATTTGGTATTTGTTTTTTAAAGATTGACTAGCTTCACTTAGCATAATCTGCTCTAATGCCATCCATTTCCCTCCAAATTCTATGATTTTGTCATTTTTAAATGCAGAGTAATACTCCATTGTGTATAAATGCCACATTTTTTTAATCCATTCATCTATTGAAGGGCATCTAGGCTGATTCCACAATCTTGCTATCGTGAATTGTGCTGCTATGAACATCGATGTAGCAGTGTCCCTGTAGCATGCTCTTATTAGGTCTTTAGGGAATAGACCGAGAAGGGGAATAGCTGGGTCAAATGGTGGTTCCATTCCCAGCTTTCCAAGAAATCTCCATACTGCTTTCCAAATTGGCTGCACCAATTTGCAGTCCCACCAGCAATGAACAAGAGTGCCCTTTTCCCCACATCCTCTCCAGCACTTATTGTTGTTTGACTTCCTAATGGCTGCCAATCTTACTGGAGTGAGATGGTATCTTAGGGTAGTTTTGATTTGCATTTCTCTGACTGCTAGCGATGGTGAGCATTTTTTCATGTACTTATTGATTGTTTGTATGTCCTCTTCTGAGAAGTGTCTGTTCAGGTCCTTTGCCCATTTATTGATTGGGTTACTTGTTGTCTTATTGTCTAATTTTTTGAGTTCTTTATATATTCTGGTTATTAGGGCTCTATCTGAAGTGTGTGGAGTAAAGATTTGTTCCCAGGATGTAGGCTCCCTGTTTATCTCTCTTATTGTTTCTTTTGCTGAGAAAAAACTTTTTAGTTTGAGTAAGTCCCATTTGTTGATTCTAGTTGTTAACTCTTGCGCTATGGGTGTCCTATTGAGGAATTTGGAGCCTGCTCCCACAGTATGTAGATCATAACCAACTTTTTCTTCTATCAGATGCCGTGTCTCTGATTTAATATCAAGCTCCTTGATCCATTTTGAGTTAACTTTTGTGCAAGGCGAGAGATAGGGATTCAGATTCATTTTGATGCAAATGGATTTCCAGTTTTCCCAGCACCATTTGTTGAAGATGCTATCCTTCCTCCATTGCATGCTTTTAGCCCCTTTATCAAATATAAGATAGTTGTAGTTTTGTGGATTGGTTACTGTGTCCTCTATTCTATACCATTGGTCCACCCGCCTGTTTTGGTACCAGTACCATGCTGTTTTCGTTACTATTGCTCTGTAGTATAGTTTGAAGTCTGGTATCGCTATACTGCCTGATTCACACTTCCTGCTTAGTATTGTTTTTGCTATTCTGGGTCTTTTATTATTCCATATGAATTTCATGATTCTTTTATCTATTTCTACAAGAAATGCAGCTGGGATTTTGATTGGCATTGCATTGAACTTATAGAGAACTTTTGGTAATATTGCCATTTTGATGATGTTGGATCTGCCTATCCATGAGCAGGGTATATTTTTCCATCTTCTAAGGTCTTCTTCTATGTCTTTCTTTAGGGTTTTGTAATTTTCATTGTATAAATCTTTCACCTCTTTTGTTAGGTTGATTCCCAAGTATTTTATTTTTTGGGGGGATATTGTGAATGGAGTAGTTGTCCTCATTTCCGTTTCAGAGGATTTGTCGCTGATATACAGGAATGCCTTTGATTTATGCGTGTTGATTTTATATCCTGCCACTTTGCTGAATTCATTTATTAGCTCTAATAGCTTCTTTGTAGACCCTTTTGGGTCTGCTAGGTATAGAATCATATCATCTGCAAATAGTGATAATTTAAGTTCTTCTTTTCCAATTTTTATCCCTTTAATTTCTTTCGTCTGTCTAATTGCTCTTGCCAGTGTTTCGAGGACTATGTTGAACAGAAGTGGTGAGAGAGGGCATCCCTGTCTTGTACCAGATCTTAGAGGGAATGCCTTCAATTTTTCTCCATTCAGAATGATGCTGGCCTGTGGCTTATCATATATTGCTTTTACAATGTTGAGGTATGATCCTGTTATCCCTAATTTTTCTAGAGTTTTGAACATAAAGGGATGCTGTACTTTGTCGAATGCTTTTTCTGCGTCTATCGAGACTATCATATGGTTCTTATTTTTTAGTCTATTGATGTGGTGGATAACATTTATTGATTTCCGTATATTGAACCAGCCTTGCATCCCATGGATGAATCCTACTTGATCATGGTGTATAATTTTTTTGATATGTATTTGAATCCGGTTCGCCAGAATTTTATTGAGAATTTTTGCGTCAAGGTTCATTAGAGATATTGGTCTGTAGTTTTCTTTCTTTGAAGTGTCTTTGTCTGGTTTCGGAATCAGGGTGATGTTGGCCTCGTAGAATGAATTTGGAAGTTCTCCCTCTTTTTCTATTTCCTGAAATAGCTTGAAAAGTATTGGTGTTAGTTCCTCTTTAAAGGTTTTGTAAAACTCTGCTGTATACCCATCCGGTCCTGGGCTTTTCTTAGTTGGTAGTCTTTTGATGGTTTCTTCTATTTCTTCTATTGTTATTGGTCTGTTTAGGTTGTCTATATCCTCCTGGTTCAATCTGGGCAGATCGTAAGACTTAAGGAATTTATCTATGCCTTCACTATCTTCTATTTTATTGGAGTATAAGGCTTCAAAATAGTCTCTGATTATCTTCTGTATTTCTGAAGTGTCTGTTGTGATATTGCCTTTTTCATCCCGTATGCTAGTAATCTGGGTTCTCTCTCTTCTTCTCTTCGTTAGCATGGCTAAGGGTCTGTCAATTTTATTTATTTTTTCAAAGAACCAGCTTTTAGTTTTGTCAATTTTTTCAATTGTTTCTTTTGTTTCAATTTCATTAATTTCAGCTCTGATTTTGATTATTTCTTGCCTTCTACTTCTTTTGCTGTTGTTTTGCTCCTCTTTTTCTAGGATTTTGAGATGAAGTATGAGATCATTTATTTGTTGGTTTTTTCTTTTTTTGAGGAATGAACTCCAAGCAATGAATTTTCCTCTTAGGACTGCTTTCAATGTGTCCCATAGATTCCGATATGTTGTGTCCGTGTTTTCATTTAACTCTAGGAATTTTTTAATTTCCTCCTTGATGTCTTCAATAACCCATATGTCACTCAGCAACCTGTTGTTCATTCTCCAAGTGATGCTTGATTTTTCCTTTCTTCTTTTATCATTGATTTTCAGTTTCATTCCATTATGATCAGATAAGATGCATGGTATTATCTCTACCCCTTTATATTGTCTAAGAGTTGCCCTGTGACATAATATATGGTCTATTTTTGAGAAGGTTCCATGTGCTGCTGAAAAAAAAGTGTAACTACTTGATGTTGGGTGGTAAAGTCTATATATGTCAATTAAGTCTAGGTTATTAATTGTGTTGTTGAGTTCTATAGTTTCCTTGTTTAACTTTTGTTTGGAAGATCTGTCCAGTGGTGAGAGAGGTGTGTTGAAGTCTCCCATGATGATTGTATGGTGGTCTATCAGACTCTTGAACTTGAGAAGAGTTTGCTTGATGAACACCGCTGCACCATTATTTGGGGCATATATATTTATGATTGTTATGTCTTGTTGGTTTATGGTTCCCTTGAGCAGTATGAAGTGTCCTTCTTTATCCCTTTTGATTAGCTTTGGCTTGAAATCTATTTTATTAGATATGAGTATGGACACGCCTGCTTGTTTCCGCTGTCCATATGAGTGGTATGATTTTTCCCAACCTTTCACCTTCAGTCTATGGATATCTTTTTCTATCAGATGCGTCTCCTGTAGACAGCATATTGTTGGGTCTTGTTTTGTGATCCATTCTACTAGCCTGTGTCTCTTAATTGGTGAGTTTAAGCCATTGACATTTAGGGTTATTATTGAGATATGGTTTGTACTTCTATCCATATTTGTTTGTTGATGTTACTAAACCTGATTTGTTATCCTCTTTGACTACTTTCCCCCCTTTACTGTCCTACCTCCCATTGTTGGTTTTCGATGTTATTTTCCATTTCCTCTTCCTGCAATGTTTTGCCAAGGATTTTTTGAAGAGATGGTTTTCTAGCTGCGAATTCTTTTAACTTTTGTTTATCATGGAAGGTTTTAATTTCATCTTCTAACCTGAAGCTTAATTTTGCCGGATACACGATTCTTGGTTGGAACCCATTTTCTTTCAGTGTTTGAAATATGTTATTCCAGGATCTTCTAGCTTTCAGAGTCTGTGTTGAGAGATCAGCTGTTATCCTGATTGGTTTACCCCTAAATGTAATCTGCTTCCTTTCCCTTGTAGCTTTTAAAATTCTTTCCTTATTCTGTATGTTGGACATCTTCACTATAATGTGTCTAGGTGTGGATCTCTTATGGTTTTGTACATTCGGCGTCCTGTAGGCTTCTAGGATTTGGGATTCTGTCTCATTCTTCAAGTCTGGGAAGTTTTCTCGTATTATTTCATTGAATAGGCTGTGTATTCCTCTGGTTTGGAGCTCTGTGCCTTCCTGTATCCCAATGACTCTTAAATTTGGTCTTTTGATATTGTCCCATATTTCTTGGATGTTCTGTTCATGGTTTCTTAGCAGACTTGCTGAGCTGTCTATGTTCTTTTCCAGTTGAAATACTTTGTCTTCATTGTCTGATGTTCTCTCTTCTAAGTGATCTACTCTGCTGGTAGTATTCTCAATTGAGTTTTTAAGTTGGTTTATTTTTTCCTGCAATTCTAGTATTTCTATTTGTTTGTTTTTTATCTCCTCTATCTCCCTGTGAAATTGATCTTTTACTTCCTGGATTTGTTTGTCAATGTGATCTTTCATTATCTGATTTTGCTGTCTCATGTCTTCCTTGAGACTCCAGATCATCTGAAGCATGTATATCCTGATCTCTCTATCTGACATTCCATCTGTTGCACCTATTACCTCTTCTAAAGTTGAGTTGACCTGCATTGCCTGTGGTCCTTTCTTTCCTTGTCTTTTCATACTGCTGGCGTTTCTTTCTGCTTGGTGAAACTGTTGTGTTTTTGAAATTTTTCCTCTATTTATTTATATTGCTCTTGTATAGTTGAATAATCACCCTTGCAGGGCATGTAGTGGCTGTGATCCTCCTCCAATTGGTGTGATCCGTCTACCACGCTGGGAGGCCCTAGGTCTGCTCTGCTGGTCGGTCAAAGGTCCGCCTACCCAGCAGGCACGAGGGGCACCTCTATCACTCTGCAGGTTGCTGGGCCTAACCTCCCGATGGGTCAAAGGTTCGCCTAGCTTGCAGGGGGCTGCTCCCGGAGCGAGAGCTAGGCCTCCTGGGGGAGCCCGGATGGTGGAGGCCGACTGCCGTTTCAGGTGGGGTGGGCCAAGCCGCACTGGGTGCCGGCGGCTTGCAAACGCGGCTGGTATCAGCAGGACTTAACTCCTGCACCCGCTGCGGGGGCACCTTTATCGCCGAGTAGCTGCGGTCGCGTGGTTGGGACCCGGGCGGGTGGGGCCGCTTCTCCCAGGGCGAGAGCTGGGCCTCCCGGGGGAGCCCGGATGGCGGAGGACTGCCGGTTCAGGCGGGGCGGGCCAATCCGCTCCGGGATCCCGCGGGTTGCAAAGGTGGCTGGCGTCTGCAGGACTTAACTTCTGCACCCGCTGCCGGTTCGGGCGGGGCGGGCCAAGCCGCTCAGGGATCCCGCTGGTTGCAAAGGCGGTTGGCGTCCGCAGGACTTAACTTCTGCACCCGCCACCGGTTCGGGCGGGGCGGGCCAAGCCGCTCAGGGTTCCCGCGAGTTGCAAAGGTGGCTGGCGTCTGCAGGACTTAACTTCTGCACCCGCCACGTGGGCACCTTTATTGTCGAGTAGCTGTGGCTGCCTGGTTAGGAACCGGGCGGGTGGGGCCGCTTTTCCCTGGGCGAGAGCTAGGCCTCCCGGGGGAGCCCGTATGGTGGAGGACTGCCGGTTCGGGCGGGGCGGGCCAAGCCGCTCAGGGTTCCCGCGGGTTGCAAAGGCGGCTGGCGTCTGCAGGATTTAACTTCTGCACCCGCCACGTGGGCACCTTTATTGCCGAGTAGCTGTGGCTGCCTGGTTAGGAACCGGGCGGGTGGGGCCGCTTTTCCCTGGGCGAGAGCTAGGCCTCCCGGGGGAGCCCGTATGGTGGAGGACTGCCGGTTCGGGCGGGGCGGGCCAAGCCGCTCAGGGATCCCGCGGGTTGCAAAGGCGGTTGGCGTCTGCAGGACTTAACTTCTGAACCCGCCGCCGGTTCAGGCGGGGAGGGCCAAGCCGCTCAGGGTTCCCGCGGGTTGCAAAGGCGGCTGGCGTCTGCAGGACTTAACTTCTGCACCCGCCACGTGGGCACCTTTATTGCCGAGTAGCTGTGGCTGCCTGGTTAGGAACCGGGCGGGTGGGGCCGCTTTTCCCAGGGCGAGAGCTAGGCCTCCCGGGGGAGCCTGTATGTCGGAGGACTGCTGGTTCCGGCGGGGAGGGCCAAGCCGCTCAGGGATCCCGCGGGTTGCAAAGGTGGCTGGCGTCTGCAGGACTTAACTTCTGCACCCACCACGAGGGCACCTTTATCTCCAAGTAGCTGAGGCCACCTGGTTAGAAACCGGGCGGGTGGGGCCGCTTCTCCCAGGGCGAGAGCTAGGCCTCCCGGGGGAGCCCGTATGGCGGAGGACTGCCGGTTCGGGCGGGGCAGGCCAAGCCGCTCAGGGTTCCCGCGGGTTGCAAAAGTGGCTGGCGTCTGCAGGACTTAACTTCTGCACCCGCCACGTGGGCACCTTTATCGCTGAGTAGCTGTGGCTGCCAGGTTAGGAAGCGGGCGGGTGGGGCCGCTTCTCCCAGGGCGAGAGCTAGGCCTCCAGGGGGAGCCGCCTGCCGGAGCGGCTGATGGTTGGGGGACTAGACCTCTGTGCCCGCGTGGCCTTCCAAGATCCACTTCTCTGGGGCAACCTGTCACTTCGAGTAAACCTACCAGTTCACGGCAGCTCTCCTCTTAAGGAAGTTATGCTAGAAGTTCCTCCGTAGCTAGGCTGCAGCTGTTTCGATGAGTCTTTCATATCCCGTTAAAGTGGAGACGTTGGAGTCGCTGCTTCCTCGCCGGCCGCCATGTTGGATCTCTGGTTATTTTTTTTAAAAATCATGAATAGATATTGAATTTCATCTAATAAACTAAATTGGTAATAAAAGACTTCCCTTAGTACTTTTACTCTTCCAGAAAATGTAGGGCTAGACAATTTTACTGGTGAATTTTATGAAAATTCTAAGAAACAGCTCCCTGTCTTATGTGAGCTGTTCAGAAAACTAGAAAAAAAAAAGGTGGCGGTGGGGGGGAACTGGCCAACATGCAGATAGTTCCCGACTTACAATGGCTCAACTTATGATCTTTCAACTCTAGGATATTACAAAAGTGAGGCATGTTCAGTAGAATCACACTTCAACTTTTGAATTTTTAACTTTTCCTAAGCTAGTGATTTGTCATACAATCCTTTCTCTTGTGATGCAGGGCAGTGGCAGAGAGCCACACAATCACAAAGGGAAACAACATAAAATGCTGTGCTGCTAAGCTACACCATTCAGTATGTTGGGTGTACTAAGTGCATTTGGTGGTTATTATTAAATGATACTTTCAACCTATGATGAGTTTATTGGAACCTAACTCTGTCATGGGTCAAGAAGCACCTATATTTTATACTTGTGTAACTGTGATCCTAAAACCAACCAAGGCTAGCATAAGAAAAGTATACACCAACATCATTTTAAAGACATGTATATAAAATTTTAAATATAATTGTAAAAATTGAAAAGTCCATTACATATTTAATATATGTAGTAACTAGTAGATGCAGAAAAAGTATTCAATGAAATACATTTCTCGTTTGTAATAATAATTTAAAAAATTTTAAACAAGGAACAAAAAGAACTACCCTAATTGAGTAAGGGTTTGTATCAAAGACTAAAAACAATCATTAGTTTTCCGGTAAAACTTTAGAATCATTCCCATTAAAGCAAGAAATAAGGTAAGGATGGTCCCCATTCTACTTTTTTTTTTTTAAACACTATGTTATTGATCCAGTTCAATGAAATAAGACAAGAAAAATAAATGAGAGGAATAAAATTTGAAAAAAAAGAAACAAAATTTACATATTTCTGAGTGCCAGAGAATATTCCAGGAAATTTATAAGTAATTAAAATTAGTGCTAATTCAGCAGAATTTTTGGTTATAAGATTAAAGTTTAAAAATAATATCATTCTGTTGCAATAAAAATTAAAAACAAAACAAATTCCCTTGTGCCATTTTGTGGCCAGCTCTTCCTTCAACTTTGATCCTTGTAAATCACTGATTTGCTTTCTGTAATTTCTGCTTTTCCCAAGAGTCTACAAATGAAATCATCTTGTAAATAGTCCTTTGAATCTGGCTTCTTTCAGTTATCCTAATACATTTGAGAATTATCCACACTCTTGCACGTGTAGTTCACTCTTCTTTATTGGTGATCAGTATTCTACTGTTTGACGGACTACGACTCCTTTATCCATTACCTATGAAAAGACATTGGTTTATTCTCTGTTTTTTTTTTTTCTTGTTGTTGTTTAGTTAATGTATTCTATCATTTTCAAATTTCATTTCTTATGTTTATTACCTATCTTCTGTTTGATTTAGGGTTTAATTTGCTTTGGTTTTGTCACTATTGTTTTAGTTTCTCAAGACAGAAACTTAGGTCATTGATTTCAGACATTCATCATTTCCTGATATAATTAGTGTGAGTGTGTGTGTGTGTGTGTGTGTGTGTTTTCCTGTTGCTCAACCACTGAGCCACATCTCCAGGCCTTTTTATTTTTTATTTTGAGACAGGGTCTCACTAAGTTGTTTAAGGCTTTGCTAAATTGCTAAGGCTGGCTTTGGACTCGTGATCTTCCTGCCTTAGACTTCTGAGCTGCTGGGATTACAGGCGTGCACCACCACACCTGGCTAATATAAATATTTTATGATATAAATTGCTCTCTAAGAATGGTTTGGATTCATTCCACAGATTTTGAATGAATCTACTCAAAATATCATTTTGAGTATTTTCATTCTACTCAAAATATCTCTTATTTCTCTTGTGACTTCTTCAATCCATTGATCATTTAGAAGTATGTTGTTTAATTTCAAATATTTGGAGATTTTTAATATGTATATGGTGAAAAAACATACTTAGCATGATTTTACTTTTTAAAAATGTGCTAGCATTTAATTAATGGCCCAGAATGTGGTCATTATAGAACATTTAGAAAATTAAATTTAAAAAAAAAATTGAAAACTATTGCAAAGATGCCGCAGTCTGGCTGGGCACAAAATCACGAACCACTCAAGCAGGAACAAACTTTATTTCCAAAACTCCTGCAAATGCCACGCATGCGGCTTTCTCCCGGGACACACTACACCAACAGGAAATCCCTCCTCCGGAATTCCCTCCTACCACACTTCCCCAACCAATGGGAACTCTCCAGGAGTCCCGGGAGAGCTCCAAGGCAGCAGGCTGAGGCAGACAGCAGGGGTCTAATCTCCAATTGAATGTCCATCTTAACATAATCATTATCATCTCAATGGCTTGCTGGCGTCACCTTTCAACCAAAAATGCCATGCGTCATTCCTACTTGGCTATGGCTCTCAGCATGAAGAGACAATTAAAAATTTGACTTATGTTCTTACTTCTGTTCACTATACTCCTGTATAAACACATTTATATATTTTCAGCCTTTTAACTTCTCTGACTAAAGACCTGACAAGAACAATTTAGAGGGGCTGGGGATGTGGCTCAAGTGGTAGCGTGCTCGCCTGGCATGCGTGCAGCCCGGGTTCAATCCTCAGCACCACATACAAACAAAGATGTTGTGTCTGCCTAGAACTAAAAAATAAATATATATATAAAAAAGAACAATTTAGAGAAAAATTTATTTGGGGGTTCATGGTTTCAGAGGTCTCAGTCCATAGATGGCCGGCTCCATTCCTCAGGGCTCAGGGTGAGACAGAACATCATGGTGGAAGAGTTTGGCAGAGAGAAGCAACTCACATGATGATCAGAAGCAGAGAGAGAGACTCCCCTCACAAGATAGGAAATATATACCCCAAAGGCATGCCTCTAATGACCTGCCTTCTCCAGCCACATCCTACCTGCCTTCAGTTACCACGCAGTTGATCCCCATCAGCGGATTAATTCACTGATTGGGTTAAGGCTCTCATAACCCAATCATATGTCCTGTGCATTGTCTCACACATGAGCTTTTGGGGACACATCACATTCAAACTATATTATATATATATAGAAACATATGTGTATGTACACCATTTACCAATGCAGAGTCATGCTGTACCAATGTTTTGTGATCTACTTAATTATCTGTAAAGTAGAACAAATTAGTGTCTAAAACATGAGCTCTGAAACCACACTGCTTGAGTCCAAATCCAGATATTATTCACCAGTGTCCTGACCTGGGACAGGCCCTCAACTTCTTTGTGCCTTAATTCTTCACAGGTGAAATAGGGATGATAACAACAGCACCTACATCATAGAAGTTTCTATAAGAACTATTTTAGTAATTATAAAGAAACTACTTAGATTAGCACATGGCATCTTGTTAGCATTGTAAAAGGGCCTGCTATTTTCAAGTATAGCTTTCTTCTTGACTTTCACTCTTGACTTATTTAGCTCATACTCTAGTCATGAACATAGATTATTTTCAATATACACTGATTTAAACACTGGGACAAAGATCCTTGCTAGGGCATATTCATGATGATATTGTTCCTTTGGATGAATTCACTGAAGAAACGCAATTGCCATTTTGAAAATTTTATACTTTCATCTAAGTTCTCATAGAAGGTTTTTGGTTTCAATTCATTTACGAACTCACCATAAGTATAATAACATGTCATTTTAGAAACCATTTTTTAAAATCTGCCAAGATATGTTCTCGTTGAAGTTTAAGTAGATAATAAAATTAGAACATTTAGCTTAATTAATAGGGTAAGTTTCAAAGAGCTGCCCTAAGAAGGAATTCCTTTCCAAGACCTTGGTGCCTGAACATGTTACATTTACAAACGAATCCCAGAAGGATGACAGCAGATGTCAACCAAAAATACAAGGGAGAATATGATCTTCCATTGATCTAGTTTTTAATGTATTAATTAATCTGTAGACTAATGTAAACCAATTAAGTAATCAAGGAAGATTTCCCTTTGGGCATTTATAGTCCTTTAAGGAAATAGTAAACCCCCTGTCTGTGGATGTAGCTCATATAGACCTTTTATGCAAGGAAAATGTTTAATAGCAAGTTGAGCACCTGGAAATATATTATTTAGCTTGCTGAATTGATGCAAAATTGTGCTCGACTTATAAAAACAAAAATATACAAGATTTGAGGACAATCTCTCTCCACTGTGTTAACACACAGTTTGGATCTGAAATGTTCCCCAAAAGCTCGTGTATTGAAATCTTGGTTCCCAACACAGCAATGTTCAGAGTTGAGACTTTGGGAAAGTGATTGAATTAGGAGGTTTTGACCTCATTGGTGAATTAATCCCTTGATGGCCAAACAGACAACAGGGAGGTGGTAGAAACTATCTGTAGTGGGGCATGGGTGGAGGAAGTAGGTCATTGGGAGTGAGTCCTTGGAGACTATATCCATCCCTTCTTCTCCTTCCCTCCCTCTCTTTGCTGCCTGGCTGCCAGGAGCTGAGAAGCTTCCCTTGCTATATCCTTTCACCGTAATATTCTACATCACCTTCGACCCAAAGATGGGGGAGCCAGCTGACCGTGGACTGAAACCTCTGAAACCATGAGCCAAAACTAGTCTCTCCTTCTCTAAGTTGCTGAGTGTCAGGTATTTTGGTCACGGTTATGAAAAGCTGACTAACGTACCCTGACATCTCAAGTGGCAGTGTTTAGAAAGCTGATGAATATATCATGAAGAGGCCTCCAAGCTTTTATCTTAACATCCTTTCACAATAGACCCCACTTCCCCCACAAGAAGAGTAAATGTTCAAAAAAACTCTGTAAGAATTTACAACCCAACCCAAGAGTCTAATAAGTGCCAGAATCTCTGATCATAAAAGTGTGGCTCATGGAACCAGGCCAGGTACTCTACATATTTAATGAGCCATTCTTCTTGCAAATCAAGATTTGCCATAAGATAAATTTAATCCTATCCAAAGAGATGTCACTCCAGGGACACCGTCTGACCTTAAGAAAACTACAGCAGTCCTCTTTTGAGTAAAGAATTGAAGAAATTCTATTTCCTTGTAGTAAACAAACCAACTGATGGATAATAAGCCAACCTACTTTATACATAGACCTAGGGAACTTGAAAAATGCAATCCACAAAATTCTGTACATTAAAAACATTCTATTTTAAAGAGGTTACAAATTCTTGAATATAATCTAAACTCCAATGTTAACTTTTCTTTGAGGCCAGACTCTGGAATTTTGTGGAAAATTAAAAATCTAATTGCACAGATTAATGAGTTTACCAGGCATTCAATATCCTAGGAATTTGATAGAAACCAAACATACAACAGGAATGTGAAGGAGACTTCCATGTGAGATAAAACGTGTTGGTGGCCTTGGCCAGAAGCTGGTCTGTTTGGAATCCTTACATGAAAACAGGTAGCCAACCTGAGCCTGTTCTAGTCATTTTACTTCCTTATATTTTAAATAATGTTCTGTTACAAGTTGTGGCTGGATCTATTCTCCCATATGACAGGTATTTGTGTGAAAGATCTGTGTAACTTTTTCTTTAATTTAGTTGAATAAAAAAAATCTCATTTTACAAGTTGGTAATGATAGTTTATCAAAACGTTTGCTCTGTGCCTCTGTCAGAAGAGTGCATATTAACAGAAACAGTCAAAAACATGTCAACTCCTAATCTAATTCAAACATTTTAAGACTAAGAGGGAATTCAAAGCTAATTTGTTCAAGGCCAACAAAGTACAGCTCCAGCAAAACACCTTTTCCCTTCAAAGTGCTTTTCCATTATTAATCACTTTATTTGCACAGCGTTCCATGGGCTGGTTTGGTCTAATCCACATTTTATGGATGGTTCATCTGGGAGTATGAAAAAGATAGTAATCTGCTGTCAGTATTAAACAAAGGCAGTAGACAGTGGCCACAACCAATGAGGGTGAGCATGTTCTGAGTCCTAATCCCACTGTTTTTTTTTCTGCAGATTGTTGGAGTGCATCACTTTGTCTTTTAAAAATACTCCCATGTTCTTTAGAGCAAACAGGAGTTTAGATTTACCCTGCACACATTGATATAAAAGGAACCACCAGCTGTTCTGTTGAGGCACAGCAGAGTAATAGGAAATGAGAACTCTGGAGGCAAGCAGACCAGTTCAAATCTTGTACTTGTCACCCAGCAGCTGATGGCCATTCTCCTGATCTCTAGAATGGGGCTAATAGTATCATTTTCACAGAGCGGTAATGAGATAGCTGAGCAAGTGTGACCATAGTCATTGGCATATGGTACGTGCTTGAATATCTGATCCCTTCTTCCCTCTGTATCATTAGAAAAATACAGTAGGTGGCAAATGAAATTAAATCAGCATCCTTCACTATTTACCCTGAACAAATGATAATTTGCAAGTTTGCAGGGCATGGCTTTTAAATAGCATAGGTGGAGCAAAGTTGGATGTACAAGTCCTCAGATAAGCTGCTTATAAGTGACCGATGGACAAAAGTAAGTGATCCCCTTGTCCTTGTCATCACCTACTCTGTTCAAAGGGCTGATGGTGACAACTGCCAAAAGGCAGACAATGAGAGAGATGAGCCACTATAGCCAGGGCTAAGCCAATACCAGATGATTATTCCCCATAGAATCAGGAGTTAAATTTGCATACAGCAACTTCCTCTTTAAACACTGCTCCTTCTCTTGGATGTTAAATTCAGCATAAGCAAACTATTTTCATGCTCCTTTTTATCTTTTAGCATTAGACTCAAAAACTACTCAGGAAATTCCTTGTCATTCATTCTAAAGAGAATCATTCTGGGAAGCTCAACACACTGTTTTGGTACTTATTATTGTTATTGTTACACTTTGTACTTTGAACTCAAGTGCTTCAAAGGGCTCCTTTTTCTTCTTCATAAAAGGGGCCACAGGCATCAAATAGTGGGCCATGAACCCCAATGCCACAGCCCGGCTGGCTGGGCAAAATAACCGGGGGGTGACAGGCAACTTGTGTAGATTGATACAGCAGGAGTAGGAGCTGTTTATTGTACGACAGGAGGGGTATATATACATTCCACACAGCTTATCTTAATTAACATAAACTAAATACAGCAGTCAACCAATAAGGAATCTCCACACTTAATGGCTCGCTGGCATTACTTCACAAACCACTCCCCCTGGCAAAATGCCAGGCGCCATCCTGACTTGTTTACAGACCCTAACATTTCCCCCTTTTGTTTAATTTAAATAATGACCATAGTGGTTTTTACACAAACACCATAAATAATCTGCTACAAGCAGAAGGGGAGGATACAAAATGCCACAATACCAAGCCAATTGATGGCTCCATGCAAGAAGCCCTTGGAAAAATTATACCAGCACTGACATCATTAGCAAAGATACCGAGTTACAATTTGTTGTAGATTACAGTTTGTTGTCTCAGTCCAGGTAAAGCAGTGTCTTAATAGATTAACTCACAGTCCAGGTAAATCACAGTCCAGGTAAGTTCTGCAGGCAGCTAGCTTGATCCGAAGTCTCGTCCGGTGTCCAGTTCTCAGCAACACTGGAAATTCTTCCACCCTCATTTTCACCGGCACTGGGACGAAGGCAGGAACTCCAACAATACTGGCTAAAGAAAATCCTGTAGCATTCCACTAATAAAACAACCTTCTGAACAATTTAGTACATTATCTCAAGGTTTTTTTACATTTGAAATAAGCCTTAATAGTGATCATTACTCATTAGCTTCTAGGTGTGGGAGAACCATTGTAGTTACTGGCCTTGGAAATGATCAAACTTCAGGGACATGGGCTGTCTTCCACCTGCAGCATCCCAGGCAGCCCAGGTGGCCCTGGGGAGAGTCCCGGGAGTGTCCCAGACTCAAACTGCCACTGGGCACGGGGAGCAAGAGCCTGCAAGACTGTGCCTCCGGGTCAGGTTTGGATTTGGACTCTTGCAGTGGCGTCCTGCTCCCCAGACTGGGGGGGGGGCGGGGAAGAGCCGGCTGCTGCCGCATGGAAAGTCCTTGCTGTGCCATGACTGGCTCACGCACGTGGCAGCCACCACGCAGATTCACGCACCCTCCGGTAACAAAAAGTATTCAGTAATAGCCTTTTGCTGCAACTTTTTTCCTGATAATCCTTCCTCCTCTGAACTTTCTTCTTTCTGACTAGAGTTCCTGGGCTTCTGTCAACACATGCCCTAACTATTCTTAGTTCCACTGGGGTGCCTCTTTCCCTTATCAATTTACTTAACACCCCTTCCATATTTTCATCACAAAGACAATACAATACACTGAGACAAAACAAGACACAAACATACTGCATCAATCTTCTCCATTTTCTCAAAATGGCCATTTTTCCTCTCACCCTATCTGCCTAGGGACGAGCAGATTTGCTCCCATCCTATCTAGGGACAGGCAGATTTTCCTCCATCAACTTACCCCCAAGCGTCCCGGGGCTCCCCGTACAGGCCATCATCTGCCGTAGCCCGGCTGGCTGGGCAAAATAACCGGGGGGTGACGAGCAACTTGTGTAGATTGATATAGCAGGAGTAGGAGCCGTTTATTGTAGGACAGGAGGGGTATATGTACATTACACATAGCTTATCTTAATTAACATAAACCAGATACAGCAGTCAACCAATAAGGAATCTCCACACTTAATGGCTTGCTGGTGTTACTTCACAAACCACTCCCTCTGGCAAAATGCCAAGTGCCATCCTGACTTGCTTACAGACCCTAATATCCCAAAGGAAACTTGGGGTTCCCTGCTGGACTTTTCTATAGCAAAACTGGACTTTTCCAGATCCCAAAACTAAAACCTTTAGCATAACATATTTCTCCTTATCTTTTCTACAGCAAAGAATGATTTCTCTGGATAAGACTTAAGAATTAGAGGGTTCAAAACTACTTTAGTTGGGTTGAAAAATGTAGACACCCAAAATCTCATTGCATGGCCTGGAATAAGTGTTTTAACTTCTCAGGTTTGCAAAGGGACTGGAAGCAGGCTTGACATCTTGACCACCACTCCATACTTTGTATGGGTACAAGTCTGGTGTGATGGAAACCTCTGGACTAGGAGCTGAAAAGCCAGGCTCTTGTCCTGGCTGTGATAATATTTGTGTGGGACCTTGGCTGCTATGGTTTCAGCTTCTCCATTTTTACAATAAGAATCCATGGTCACAAAAGGATTCTTGATTTTAAATGGGTTATGATTAAAGCTGGGCTTTTTCCCTACAAAAGCATTCTTAGTCCCAAAGATTCGCATGAAATGTCAGGAGGTGCTTCAGCCAGTTTGACGACTCTATAGTTACTGTTATTATGTGTCCTGACAATTTATGATATGAAATGCCACCCTGACAAGAAAAGGTGTCTTCTGACATATGGGCCCCGATTGCTGCAGTGGCTGGAGATGAGGAAAATGGATTAAGGAGAAAGAGGCATGAGGAGGCCAAGGCAAGATGTAGCAACTACATCAGTAGCTAAGAGGTATTCTCCCCACATACAAACTTAGGCCTAGTGCAAAGAAGGGCTCACTAGTGTAGCCCTGTGTGCATTTACACAGGAAGTCATCCAAAGTGTCTCATTTATTTTTGAACTTATGTGTATGAGAGCGAGAAAGAGCGCCTGCCCTGTAGTCACTCCCAACCTGGGAAGACTCAGGCAGAAGCTCACTCTGCATACAAATTGCCCATCAGTGCTTCTTGCAGCAGAGTGGAAGTGAGAAATGCCCCTATTTCAGTCAGCTTGTTCATCTCTATGACCAAAAGACCTGACAAGATCAATTAGAAGAAGAAATATTTATTTTGGCTCAGGGTTTCAGAGATTCAGTTCATGCTCCACCAACTCCATAGCTACTAGGCCCAGGTAAGGGAGAACACCAGGACGGAAGGGTGTATCAGAAGAAAGCAGCTCAGGACACAACAACCAGGAAACAGAGAATAAGAGCTCTGCTCACCAGGGAAAAAATATAAACCCCAAAGGCATATGCCCCATAACCTATCTCCTCCAGCCAAAGCCACATCCCACCTGCCTACAGTTACCACCCACCCAGTTAATCCATATCAGTGGATTAATCTACTTTCCCAAAGCCTCACCTCTGAACAATCTAGCATTATCTCACATGAGCTTTTGGGTGACACCTAATATCTAAACCATAGTAGCTGCTTAGCCATTGAGTTTTTTTTCCAATTAAAGCTGAATAGCTGTGGATTCTGCACTAACCATAGAATGTCACCAGGAGTGCCTCCCAGCACAGAGAATAAGGATAATGAATTATGTATAGTTTGGCTATTATTTGGCAATATTATACACAGCCCATTAAATCATTCTGAGAACTAAGTGAATTAATATATGTAAAAGGTTTTGAGCAGGGTCTGGTACAAAGGTAGCACTAATAAATGTTAACAGTTAGCGCCTAAAACAAATTTACCAAAATAACAAAACGAGCGAACTAAAAAAACTACTGGAATTCAACCATTCAGTAGGTAGGGTCTATATATGTAATAAATGATCTTTTATTAAAAAATCAGATAGAAAGACCAGGAGATAGACAATAGAGTTAAATCCTTAGTTTATTTAGAGCAATTAAAATACTGATTGTAATACACACACACACACACACACACACACACACACACGAGTTATTATTTATAAAAGCTAGTACCAATTAATCAAGAATTGTGCTGGTTCTCTGTCCAGCCCCACCCACCCAGGTACATTCTCTGCCTCTCTTGGCCAGCTTGGTATGCCAGCTGACCTCCACTGACTCTCATCATGGGAGATCCCTCAACCTTCACTCTCATCAGGTCTGAACATTGGGAAACACCAACAATAGGGGGAGGCAGCTACATTCCTTCAAGACCATAGCTCCTGTTGGGTGGCCCCAGTTCCATGATCCAAGTTCTTTCAGGGACTAGATAACACTGTTCCCTCCTTTGCCCCTAAGTCAAGGAGTTAACAGTTTTCCACTATGATCAGACTAGATATTTCACCCACCCTTGCTGGTCCACTTAACCTTGTCTACAATTCTAAAAACAGTTTTTAACATTCTCTTGTTAAAGCCTTTTGTCTACATCATCTGTTTTCTGTTAGGACACTAACTTACATGTTGTTTTTCTTTTCTAGACATTTCCTTTTTGGGGGAGGTGGGTACCAGGGATTGAACCCAGGGGCTTTTAACCACTGAGCCACATCACCAGCCCTTTTTTTATGTTTTGTTTTTGAGACAGGGCCTCCATAAGTTTCTTAGGGCCTCACTAAGTTGTTGAGGCTGGTAATCCTCCTGCCTTAGCCTCCCAAGCTGGGATTTCAGGTGTGCACCACCATGCCCAGTTCTAGATATTTTCTTGAAGTCAATCTTTCTCCCCATCAAGAGGTTGGCAGAGTTGACTTTAACTTCTTTCATGTTTCATCTCTTCCACTTCAGTCCTGTCTCCCAATTTAAACACAAAGAACGTTGTCTTTGGGATGCAAGATTTGGCTAATATACCCAATACACCATCCAGTCCTATGACCCCCTCCTCTCAACCCCCACATGAAGCCATTGACTAAAGAAAGCATTAATATGACTGTTGCAGAGTCATTGTACTGTGGCTAGCTGTTTGAGACAGATTAGACCATTCTTAATGTCAGCCTCAATATGATAGCTAGGCCAATTGTGACCTCTGTCACAATAATTATTACTAATAATAAGTGTACAGGTTGAACATTCCTAATTTGAAAATCTGAAATCCAAAATTTTCCAGAATTCAAAATTTTTGAACACCAATATGATGTCTTGAGTAGAAAATTCTACTCCTGATCTCATGTATACACATTTTGTTTCATGCATAAAATTATTTTTAAAATTGCATAAAATTATCTTCAGGCTATGTGTATAAGATATTTATCAGACATAAAAAAATTTTGTGTTTAGACTTGGGTATATCTCATTCTGTATACGAAAATATCCCCCAAATAAAAAAAAAAATTCAGAATTCAAAATACTTCTGTTTTAAGCATTTCAGATAAGCGATGCTCAACCTATGTTATAGATATTGTACATATCCCTATATCTAGCTATAATATCTATGTCCATATCTATCAATTATACTATGTCTGTCTATATAAAAACTTCAGGGCAGATTGTAGTTTTTTGCTTTTTTTTTCCTTCAAAAGTAACATCACTGTCTTAACTTAAATTCTAGTCTTCTCTTTAAAACAAGAGAAAAAAGAATGGAATTACCAATGGGGTATCAGGAATTTAACCAAAAGAGCTTACAATCTTAATTCACAAGCTTAACATGTTCCTGACAGTGTCATTTATTCCTTTACTTTTTCACATATTTGTTGAAGTTCACCATGTGACAGGCCCTGTGCCAACCACAGAGGATACTAGCAGTTAACTAAACAGAAATGGTCTCTATCTTCAAGGGTCTCGCAGGGTGTTGGAAAAGAGGTTAGTTCATGACTATGATTTATGTCATGAAGAAGAAATTCAGATGCTAGCTGAGCATCTGACAGGGGACCCAACTTACCAAGGTAGCCAAGGAAGTTTCTCTGAGGAAGCAAAGTTTAAATGGACCCCCAGAAGAATGGCATTGTCTAGATGAGTGGAGGGGTGGAGTGGGGCAAGAGAAAGACAGAACAGCATGTGCAAAGACCAGGAGATGGGAAGGAAGATCACATGTTCAAGGAGCTGAAATAAGCGAGTGTTTCTTTGTAATAGAAAGAGAACAAGAGGAGGCCAGAGAAGTCAGAATACATCAGACACTTGAAAGGCAATATGTCAATCAATGGAAGGGTAACTGATGTGATACAGCAATTTGTATACGGGGTAAAAGCGGGAATTCATAATCCACTTGAATCAAACCGTGTAATATGATGTATTAAGAACTATGTAATGTTATGAACGACCAATAAAAAAAAAAAAAAAGAAAAAAAAAAAAAGAATGTGGATTTTATTTCAAGGCCAACTGGAAGCTATAGAAAGCCTTTTGAAAGGTGGGGGGGAGTCATCCCCAGATTTTTGAGAAGCTCTCTCTGGCTGCAGTGGAAAGACTGGGTCAATGAGGACAGATGTGGATGTGGGAAACTGGCTTGCAAGTCAGGTGCATTTAGTCCAGGCAAAAGATGATGTCACTTAAACCAAGAGAGTGTGACGATGGAGAGAGGTAGTTGGATTCAAAGGTATTGAGAAAAAAAAAATCAGTGGGACTTGGAAATTGGGGGAATGTGGAGAATGAAAGAGAAAGTGAAATTTTGCCATCTCCCCATTACCTACCTGGCTTGAGTAGCTGGACGGATAAGCATGCTGCTGCCTGCACACAGGAAATTGGGATAAAGACAGGGCTGAGGCGTGGGAACACTGGCCATTGGGTTAGATGGGGGAAAACAAAAAGGTTAAGAAGCACTGAGTTAAATCATATAAACAAGTTAAATCGGGCTGGGGATGTGGCTCAAGCGGTAGTGCGCTGGCCTGGCATGCGTGCGGCCCGGGTTCGATCCTCAACACCACATACAAACAAAGATGTTGTGTCCGCAGAAAACTAAAAAATATTAAAAAAATTCTCTCTCTCTCTTTAAAAAAAAAACAAGTTAAGTCATATGAAATTGTCAATTATTGATGTACAATACTGCTGTAAAATAATGGAAAGTTAATTTGGTCCAAACTAATATTAACAATAATGCATCAAAGCCTCTTTTCTAGGATTAACATGATGTTTAAAGAACCAGTGTTTTAGGAAGTGTGTGCAGAGACACAGGCATCCATGTGCACGAAGAGGCTTAAATCGAGATATAGAAAGGCACAAATTCATCAAGCTCAAGTGAAGAAAATTAAGCTGTAAGCACTACTACTCTAAAATCAAATAAATCCAATATACCTCGGAGTTATTTTAGGACTATTGGAAAACACTTATCTAATTAACTTACAGCCTGCAGTGAAGTTAGAGTTTAAAATCCGGTTCGCACTTATTTACCATAACACCAGGAAAAGCAGGCAAGAAACATACTGTGTTTGTTTCTAATTTTAAACAAGGATGCAGGTTTCTGGGTCTGTAAATTACTTAGGGAAACAGGTACCCAGCACCACATACGGAGGTGCCATCCTAGATCTGGGATTGCTGACAGTTGTCCCTATTGCACATTGAAAGGTTGCAGCTCTTCTTTTAAATAGAGAGTGCAAAGAGCCCCCCAAAGAGCAATAAGGTCTCACCAGAGCCTGGCATCCATCACTGCTCTTTCTAAGAGAAATATGCCACCTCCTCAGGCTGTGTCCTCTGCGATGAGTCCCAAGGTTCTAAGCCTATTTATCTTGAAACTTAATCACAACTGTAACGTGGGGTGGCATCAATTGCTTACAAAATGTGAGATTGTTTTTGACTCTCACAGTCTTTTCCTGAAGGTCACTTCAAATTAGGAATTCACTGCACTTTGCTTCTGTCTGGAGTGAGTACATTACTCGTGATTAACAGGGACATGTGCTGCTGGTGAAAGGTAAATTTGCATATTTACAAGACTCAAACTTAATATGTTAGCTACTGGCTCAATTTAATATTAGCCTAGAGTTTTTTCAAGGTATTGATATTAACAAGTTGAATTCTTACACGCAGTATTTTCCATGCGAAGTCTCATTCCCAGGTATGGTTCAATGTGCTTATTTTTTTTCACTCACTCCAACCCCAGAGGGAAATTTATACCCCATGTTTAGTTATATTCTGTGCTTATTTTTATTTCTTATCAGTTTTAACAGATAGATTTTTAAGTAGAAAAGGAATATTTTGAATCTACCTGACATTCTTTTCTTTCAAAGAAACAACCCATATTTATAACCATGAGTCTTCCAGGGCCCCCAGTTCATTTTCCTGCTTTGAATTACTTCCCCCATTCTAGCACAGTCCGTGTGACCTTTCCAAAATAGATCTAGTCATTTCCTTCCCCTTAATATCCTTGTGTGGCACTTCCCTGCCTGAAGAAAAAGTTCAATGACCTGAGTAAGACCCTTTATCTCACAGTTCTTCCCACTCTCTCCAGCCTTATTCCTCATTCCCCATCCCAACACCGCTACACCAATCGTAGCCAGTTACTTGTACGTTCCCAAATATGCGCCATACTGGTTCACATCTTTTACTCCCTCTGTAGAGAAATTGCCTCTGCCAAGCTGATTTCCCCCTTATGCCAGCACCAAAGTGGGTCAAAATATCTATTTTTGCAATTTATCCCACTATACAATAATTCTGCTTCAATAGCTGCCTTCCTTTGCACAACACTTTAAAAAGGGCAGAGAGGTTATCTTATTCATTTGACCTTTGCCAATGCCCATCATTATGGTTTGGATATGAGGTGTTCCCCAAAATCTTTTGTGTTAATTCAGGAATCAGAGGCAAATGATTGGATCACGAGAGCTGTAACCTTATCAGTCCCTCCTCGTTTGAAAGGACTGGTGGTAACTGGAAGCAAATGGGTCGTGGATGGAGGAAGTGAGTTACTGGGGGCATATCCTGGAATGGTTCATCTTCCCTAAAGCCTGTTTCTCCTTCTTCTCTGGGCCTGGCTGCCATGTCCTGAGCAACTTCCCTCTGCCATGCCCTTCTGCCATGATGTTCTGCCTCATTTTGGGTCCAGAGAAATGGAGGTGGCCAGCCATGGACTAAACTGCCAAAAATGTGAGCCAAAATAAATCCTCCCTTCTCTAAGTTGTTCTAGTCAGATAATTTGTTCAGAGTGACACAAAGCTAACACATCTAGTATAATATCTGACCTATGTTATTGCTCAATGAATAAATGGATGAGGGGTTAAATGGAATTTTATTAATTTTTAAAAAATTAAATTAAAAAACATTATTTTGTTGTAGAATATTAAAAATGTCATCCCATGTTGTTATCATAGCCCACACCTCCCCTATCTCTTCAGTTCTGTACTCAAAAACCACAGATCTTTGATTCCTAATCTACACATATTTCTTCAAATGATAAACAAGCACAAATGTATCATCCAGAGATAAATTTTTTTCACATAATAAACCCAACAGAGGAACAGTAACAGCTTCTTATTTGTAAGACCTGACATTCACGGATACCGATAACACTGGAAAAAAGAAATGTCTTCTTTGAATCAAGATGTAACTGGCCACATTTATTTGTGCTAAAGCCAGATTATTTTCTAAAAATATCACCATTTTTCATCTACTCCAAAAGAATGGGCTTCCTCCAAAATTGTTCAGGTCATAGATCTGGCAAGAATGCATCTACCTGTTAAACTAGAAATTGAGACTTACATCAAAACATGATAAAAACTTAAAATCTCAAGGCCTGAGCAAGGCTTTCATTTACTATTCACTCTTTCATCCAGGTCAGCTAAAATGCATTTCTCCATTGAGAGTCTTAAAAATAAACTTCAAACTTAGGAAGTCTGCAAATTCAGTCCCTTTTCAAAACAAACACATTTCATTTGTTGACTTTGCCTACAAGTGAAAGCGAACTGCCTTTGTTTAGTTTAATTAACCAAGAATATAAATTGCCCCGAAGTATTTGTTTTTCTTGCTCTTTATAAACCAGACCACCAAGAGAGAATACAAAGGATGTTGCCTGCCTGCCAGCATTCACCCTTTCCAAAACACCTATTGAAAGCTGGGAATAGGCCCTACACTTCTGAGATGAATAATTCACAGTCCTTTCCTTCAAGAGCTTCCCAGCTCAGGGGGATTTGACACCTATTCAGGTAATTGTAGGACCATGTGGGAGGTGAGTGATAGAGACATGCACAGGGTTTGGTGTGAGCAGAGAAGAGGCATATCTAACCCCCCGGTGGCTGAGCAGAAGGACAAGCACTCATTTTTAAGATTTAAGGGGCCGGGAATAGGCATGTTAGAAATCAATTTGTAGTGAAAGGTGAAGAATGGGAAAATGAAGGAGTTTCAGTTCACTGGGATGGAAGAGGTTCCTATGTCTTCTGCTGGGAGAGAAATGTGTCAAGGATTGAGCAGACGGATGTTTTTTCTAAGACTAGTGAAAGTGCAGGACTATTTTTGGAGGGATATGAAAAGGTGGTGATTAGAGATAAGGAAAAAATCAGGGATGGTCCTTTGAAGGGACTTTAAATAAATCCCTGTGTAGGGTTCCAGGGGAAGAAAAGGCAAATGGCAGCCCAGTTTCCCAGGACCAGGGCTTGTAGACCCACACAGTAGAAGAGTACATGTGAATCAAGGCGCTGGGGAGAAATTGGCTCAGATGGCCAACCAGAGGTTGGTCAGGAAAGGAAGATCACTCGGTGACATATGATAGCTAGTGTAACCATTGCTCTGGTTTTCTCCAGAGCATCCTGGAGCAAATGATATAGCTTCTGCTTTTATTTGCAAAGGAATCGGCTATTGGACAATAAATGATATGGTCCCCCTGATGGTGGCCTTGGAGAAATGATAAAGACTGGGTCTCTATGAGATCTAAGGGATAAGGTGCTATGGCCAGGGTAGAATGAAGGAGGTAAAAATGGAGGGGTTCCTGATAATGACGTGATAAATGGTCCTGGGAGGGAGTGGCTGAGATGGCAGGGAGATGAAGTCTTGAAGTTAAGGTAGCCCAGGAAATAGAGTTCATCAATCAGATGAGTCATTCACATGGCCATTGACATAAGAGTCTGGCACTTAGACGGTCAGTAGATGCTGACAATCCGGCAGAAGTTGGAATAGGAAGTGATCATATGAATCAGGTCCCCATGTTGGATATAGTAAAAGACCAACCCCAAAATATTGTGGCCCAGGGAGAAGGAATGAGGGAGTCACTGTCTTTCTCAGTGACAAGGCAGGCCCTAGAGAAGAGATATCCATCAAGTCTGAAATGACAGTTTCTGGGAAGAGGACAAAGCCTTGATCCCACCCTAAGCAAATTCTTTCCCAGACACTGATCCCAGCCTAAAACTGACCCCACACCCTCCACCTGGCCCAGTAAAGATAAATCCTGAGTACTGAGCACTGACCCCACACCCACTGATCCATACCCACTGATCCCACACCCTCCATTTGGCCCAGAAAAGATAACCCAAATTGACATGCTCATTAATGGAGTCACCTCTCAGTGTAACATATAAAAGCCTAAACCTCGCCTTTGGCCAGTGGTTCATTTTCCACCAGGAAAATGGGTCCATCAGAGGCATCATGTTCCCGAATAAAAGGTGTGCTGAGCTAATCTGTAAGTTTGCATCTGACCTGGTCTTTTGGTGCTCACACCCCATGTTACAAACAACTGAGGGGATGGCCAGGAGAGGCAGAAGTGAATAGGGGTTCAAGAGGGCATAGATGTGCGTCTGAGATGCAATGTAAAACCATGCTTTAAAAAGAAGACCAGTGACCAGGCAGTAGTCAGTGGGAAGTATTTTGGGGGGTATGGGAGAATAAAAGAATTCTAGAGTGAGAACTGAAGAAGAATTGTCCCCAGCAGAGAAGAAGGATGAGACCCCCATGTAAGGACTCCCACACCATCTCCTGAGGGCACCAAAGCTTCCATGAGGGGAGAGGCTGTGGGCCCGGTCTCAATGCAAGTACCTTCTACTATGGTCAACAAGGATCCAGAAACCAAAGTCTGATCTTATCAGCAAGTTTAGGGAAATCAGGTAATTTGTCTTGTATCATTTTATTTTTCTTGTATAATCTTAACCTGTCCCTTGAAGGGATGTTATAACGAAACAAAAACTTTATCGCTTCAACTTTTCTGGTCTAACTATTACTTGATTATGTTACTTTATATAATTATTAAAACAGTTACTAGGAAACAGTGACTAATGATTACAGACAACTTATTTCCACTCATACAGAGGTATCCTGAATAGCAATTTTTTTTATGTCTTCTGAAGAGAAAGCTGCAGCTTGTTCTAACATGTCTCTTCCCTACTGTGGGGAACATAGAGGCCGATCTCAATAAATAACCACCCACAAACTGTTCTGGACTCCCTGAACATATACAATATACTAAATATTCTCAAAATGTTTATCTCTTAAAATTGAAAATTAAGTTATTATGACCAAATACAAAGAAGGCGAATTTCAAAATGTTTCAGCTTAGGTAGGAGAATATGAACAAATTTAATATTTCGGGAAGAATTTCAAAATGCCTGAGTTCCTTTGCCTTTAAATCATACCACAAGGTGGGGTGGAGGCTGGGCAATAGAAGACTTCTGGGGCCTGTTGATTCAGGAGGAAAAGGTGAAGACTGTAAAAATCCATAGAGCTACCAGGAAAGGAGGTGGAGAAAATTCACCTCTGATCCCATGAAACAGGACATGTCACCCCAGTCCTGGTTACTGGGATGTCTGTGACACATGTAAAAAATCTCACCTAAAAATGTCTTGTCCTTCCTGTACTGCCCCAGACATTTGAATCTGCAAGTGCTGAATCAGATGGGACTGCTCAGGCCCAGGATTCCAAATACTCATCTCATTAGCTGTCTTCTGTAGTGTTAAGATTTTTCTTTGAGTCAACCCCAGTCTAAATATCAAACAAGATATTGGAAACATTGCAACTTAGATCACATATTATGTAGAAATAAAAGAGGTGACTTTTATTTTGGTTCATTCCTGTGAGGAACTCCTCTATGGGAATAGCCTAAACTTAATAAAAATATCACTGTCTGATCTAGGGGAGCCTCTGAAAAATGGTAGCAATACAGTGTGCATTATTTTATTTCTCCCTTGTTTCATTATTTAGATTCCCACGCTTCTGCAGCGACAGGTACCTATATTTATCTCGTAAGTCTGTCAAAAACCACTGCAGCTGCAGTGTGGGCTTAGTCAACAGATACAAAGAGACCAGTGCCCTTTTAAAAGGATTTTAAATTTCAGATCACAATGTCATACTGCCTGGTGAAAAGCACAAAGCTTTTCAGAACTTGGCTTGTTAGGGGCAGTGGTGTCAGTTACAGGGGGTGTTGCTAAAAGAAAGTATTACATTTGAACTAAAGTAACAGTGGGAATTACCCCTTGGGAAGAGGGACATTTCCTCACTTAGATTCACAGGAAAGGAGAGTTTGACAAGACAAAGGCACAGAAGTATGATCAAGGGATCATGTGAGGCAAACTCTTCATTTTATCGAAGAATGGAAAACAATCCAGAATTCTCGGTTTGTTCGAAGGCCAACAGCAGAGCCCAGATGAGACCTGGGCAACCCAGACGCCAAGAGGTGGGGTTGCTGCTCTGCTTTACCCAGTCTCCTCTTTAATCACTGGATATAAAGTCACCTTCATGTTAAAGATAACATGGAATGGGAGCTTCTACCAAACACTGCATGAACTATCGTGAACACCTGCCATTTTGTGACCACCAAGCATTATTTATTTCCTAAAGTACTCTGATTTGTTTCATGGAGTCAGCTCTCCCTTGCTGGGAAAGGTCTTGCTTGGTGGGAGGGTCAATCCAGACATCTGCCCTTATACCGGGGAAGCTAAAGCACACTGGAGTTTCTTGTGCCAGAGCCTTTCCCTCCATTCCACATCGGCCAAAGATGGGTGCATGGTTGTGATCATTGGTTCCAGCTGCAGACCCCGGCCTCACTGCTAGATGGCCAGTTCCTGTCCTTGAGACTTCGTAACTGTCTCTCCCAAGTCTGTGTCTTACTCACTGCTTTCAATCCAAGCATTTTCCTACATAGTTGCAGACAATCTCATTTATTTTAAGACAGAGTTAACTGATTCTCGTTACTTACAACCTGAAAACTCATGGAGGAAAAGAATGCAGAAATCAATAGAACAGTGATATTCTAACAATGGAAAAAGCAGGTACCTTGAAAGCAGCCCTTTAACGAAACATTCCCACATGTAACAAAGGCACAGAAGAATGACAAGCTGGCTGACATTTGGGCATAAGCAGCTGATGAAGTTTTGATGGCATGCCAGTCCTTGGGTTAAAATCACTGAACTTAAGGGTTTTTGAGAAGAATAAAACTTCAATTCCAAGATAAAATTTAAGATGAGTTAGAAAGAAGCATTGTACACAGTCTAGCTAAGACCAGAGTCAGATTAAAGTTTAAGAGATAACAAGTAAGATCAATGTGACAGTCATTATCTATATCTAGATGTCATTTTAAAAGTTTTCTCTACATTTATTCAAATTCAGTGTTTGTTTCATAATATCACATTTTTTTTTTTTGGTCTTGAGTTGTATCTGTTGAAAAATAAAAGAATGAATAACCAAATGGTAAAATGGGTAAGAAAAGTCTATCTCAGGTAATATCACCTATATAGCTGAGTCCTTATTACATCTATGATTGATACACCATCACCTCCTTGTGATGACATACTCTAATTATAGGTTTCATTTCTCTGACAAATAAGCCTTTTGAAAAACTGAACTTAAAACGGAAGGAAGGAAGGAAGAAGGGAGGAAGGAAGAAAGGAAGGAAGGAAAGAAAGAAAAATAGGACAATAAAGTCATGATTTTTATGTGAATTAGAAAAATGTTTTTCATCTGATAAGAAAAGCTTTTTAGTTCCAAAATGCTGTGGGGCATTCATTACCAGAGGAAGGTAATGAAGACAAGCTAACTGTTTACTCCTATTGCTCTATGTGTCAATTCTCCAACTGAAGATTTATAAATCAATACATGAGTGAACGACTTTTTGGAAACCAGAAGTCAAGTCCTTCAATTGTAGTGACCATGCAGATTGCACTAGCAGGTGGAACCTGTCAGGAAGGGCTTCACAAGTTGGGATGAGAAAAACTCAGATCCGGTGAAATTGGGTTATGAGATACAATAAGGAAACCTCTTATCTTAGGTGGAAGGAAAGTCTACCTACAAAAATAATTCAGAATATCATACATCAAACCATTCACCATTCATATAAGCAGATAGAAGCCAACATGAATTTTTAACACTTTAAAACATTTCAAAGACTGTATGGAAAAGGAAAAATTTTTACTTCAAAATTTACATTGCCTTTTAAAAACAAACCATCTGTTGTTTATATGAAAGGTGCTAAAGTTTTTTAAGAAGAGGATATGAATGGAGCTTCTGAACCAAAGGTGACAGGAAGGCCAGTGAATCGTGTGTAAATATGTAAATATGAAAAAAAAAACAAGCCCCCAGATTCCCAGGACATAGACAATTTATCACCAGAAATTGCTGACATCAGGTGCTGTGCTGCTTTGGCTTTGCTCCTGTTTAGCCTGGGCCTTGGTCCAATGGCCATATCACACGGCAGGTTTGTGTAGGCAATGTCAGAAACACTAGCTCTTCAGCCTACTCATTTGGAAAGTGTACACTTTAAAAATGAAAGTTTTATATTCTGAAGTCAAGACAGAAATTTTAGTATGGATTTTAGAAACATATTTCTGCTACAAAAATTGTCCATTTTCTTTAGTAAAGATAAACCAAAAACTAGTCATGATTTCTAAAAATCAGCTTATACAACCAAAGTATACATGTTCAATCAAAAAGTTTCAGATATATCCAGTTAAACTTTTTTTTTCATCCCCAAAGATACAAAGGAAACAAGATTGATACAAAGGGAAAAAGCACATGCTGATTGGGAGAAAAAACAAACAAACAAAAAACCCAAATATTTTAATTTTGAAGAATGACATTTTTTGAAAAACATGATAGACTTTTTTTCATTGACATATGGATAACATCAAGGAGAAAACTTTTCATATTATAAAGCAAACACTGAATTTTAAATATTTTTTAACATTTAAAAAAAAAATATATATATATATATATATATATATATATATATATATATATTTTAGTTGTAGATGGGCACAATACCTTTATTTTATTTTTATCTGGTGCTGAGGATTGAACCCAGTGCCTCACACATTCCAGGCAAGCACTCTACCTCTGAGTCCCAGCCCCAGCCCCTATTCTTAACATTTTAATTATGGAAAATTTCAAAGGTATAGAGGATAGTAGAATAAACCACCAAGTACTCTTTAACTAGCTTAGTGAGTCTCTGTTTGTGACTTAGGCATGATACAGCAATGTGGACAGCAAGCTCAACATCCTATAAAGGACAGTACTTAGTTTCCAAGGGAATGGTCTAGCTCTCTGCTATTTCATGGCTACCACTTGCATTTTAAAACACAGCTACTATTTTTAAAATATGAATAAAGTCTTGCTATTTTAAGAATAAAAAAAAAACTGGTTGAAGGGACCTTAGAAATGATCAGCTAATCAGTCGCATCCCACTAAATGCAACTTCCTTACACAAGCTCTCCAGATAGTGTAAGGAAAAGCTTTTTTTGAAATAAGAAGATCATTAAAAATTGGGGCAGGTGCCCCTGAAAAGATAGAGATAAAGGCTTGAATTCAGTGAACATTTAATATCATATACAGAGTGTGTGTTTGGAATACAAATAAAGCTGAGCTTGAGTCCCAGCTTTTCTACTTGGTGGTTGTGCCTCCTTTCTGAGTCTCAGCTCTTTCATAGCAGAGTTAAAATTAGGATCCAATTAAATAACATAAATAAAATGTCTAGCGAATATGAGATGCTTAATAGGCACAGCTTTCTTTCATGTCCCTTCCCCACAAAATAAGTTTCACCTACTGATCGAGAAAGCACCCACAGAACGATACAAAAGTATTTTATGAAATGAAGTCACACACGTGTATGATTTTTCAGTCACTGTCTTATTATGGGAAGGCATCTACTGAAATAGTACATTGTAAGTCTTTTCCTATGGCTGATTTTCTATATACAATTCACACGTCAAAAGGATCAGAGAATATAGAGTATCTTCTAGTATACTGAGCTGAGACAACACTGGGAAAATCACTCCAAAGATTTATAGGAATACGTACTAAGTAATTTTTTCTTTCAATTACCTTCTCACAAAGAAAATAACCAATTTAGAAAAAGGAAAATGCTTTTTTGATAGAATGAAAAAGAATTCCATGAAAAGAAAATGGAAAAATTTCTTAAGTAGATAAAACTCATAATCGACCTTTTTCCTCACTAGCTTGGTACCCAGGTACAGTGGTTCAATGTTTCAAATTAGTAACTTCCGGGTGGCTTCATTGTCTGTGAATACACAGTGTAAAGTAAGTCCCCAAGCAGCCATGGGCCTGTGATCAGCATCTCTCTGAGGGATGGCTGGCTATCTCTGATTCCAATGCTCACTCTCCAAGGGGGAAATTTCTAACAGCTACATGAGTCTTCCTTATTATTCTATATGAAACCAAGAGTTTGAAAAATGAACCCCTCCTAGAAATACCTGCTACATGACAAATACTGTGTGTTTGGAATACAAATATGCAGTACAAAATACTGAGGCATTTTTTAAAAATACGTTTTTAGATGTTGATGGGCCTTTATTTTATTGATTTATTTTTATGTGATGCTGAGAATCAACCCCAGTGCCTCACACATGCTAGGCAAGTGCTCTACCACTGAGCCACAACCCAGCCCAAGCCATTTGAGAATCTCCCTGGATATTATTTCTCATATACAATGCACAGTGCTTTAGTGATTTTGTTGCATATTTTTAACATTGTGCTCTGCTTTCCTTCTTGTTTTTCTTTTTAAAATTTGTTCCCATTAGTTATACATGACAGTAGAATGCATTTTGACACATCATACACAAATGAAGTAGAACTTTTTCTTTTTCTGGTTGTACATGATGTATATTCACATTGCTCATGTAGTCATATATGCACATAGGGTCCTAGATGTCCCTTAACAGATAAGTGGATTTTAAAAATGTGGTATATATACAGAATGGAATATTATTCAGCCTTAAAGAAGAATGTAATTATGGCATTTTCCAGTAAATGGATGGAGCTGAAAAATATCATAAGTGAAGTAAGCAAATCCCCCAAAACCAAAGGTCAAATGCAAATGTTAATTTACAGTAAGGGTGGGGGGCAGGGAAGAATAAAGGTACTTTGGATTAGGAAGAGGGGAGTAAAGGGAGAGGAGGGGTATTGGGGTTGGAAGGACAGTAGAATGAATTGGACATTATTGCCCCATGTGCTTTCCTTCTTTGTACAGATGTGCTACAGACATAAGAGAGATGATTCTATTTTTTAAAGCTGAAATATATTAAAAGTTATTTAATATCCTCCAAAAGCTCTTGTATTAATGCAACAAATATTTGGAGGTGAAATTATTGGATTGTGAGAGTTATAACTGACTCAGTCTATGCCAGTTTGAATGGACTGGGTGACAACTGTAGGTAGTGGGACATGGCTAGAGAAGTTGGGTCACTGGGAGTATTCTTGAAAGGGTTCATCTTCTCTGCAGCAAAACCCTTTCCCTTTCTCTGTTTCCAGGCTGCCATGAATGGAACAGCACTTCTTCATCATGCCTTCTGCCATGATGTTCTCCCTCACCTTGAGCCCAGAGTGATGGACTCAGCCAGTCAAGAACTCAACCTCTGAAACCATGAGCCACAATAAACTTTTCCTTATCTAAGTTGTTGGGTATTTTTGTTATAGCAATAAAAAGCTGACTAACACAGAAATCGGTACCAAAAATCAGGGTCATTACTATGACTAAGCTGACCAGGTAATTTAGATGCCTTTGGAAATAGTTTCCAGGAGGAGTTTGAAAAAGTTTGGAGATTCAGGACAGAGAAGTCTTAGAATGTTTTAACCAGAGCTTAATGGATGATTCTAATGGGAACTCAAGAGACCAGAATGCTGGTAAGAATGCAGACTGTGCTGGTGAACCTCCAGAGGGAAATGAGAACTGTATTGGGAAACGGACTAGAGGCCACTCGTCATATATTCTGAAAAAGAATCTGACTACATTTTGTCTATGTACTGAGAATTTATGTGGGGCTGAATTTAAAGGTGATGGACTAATTTATCTAATGGAGGAAATTTCAAAGCAACAAAGCATGCAGGAGGTCACATGGATATTGCTATCAGATTTTGAGCCAAATGTATTATGAAAACTGAGAGCAGAAATCAGAAGGATTTTTAAAACTTTCAGTTTGACCAGAAAAGTGCAAGTAAAACTGGGACAAAAGAAATTGTGGTTGCTAAAGTGATTACAGCCTCTATAGAGATGCTAAGTGCTTTGCATAGAGAAAATAGGAAAAGATAACTTCAGGGCATCTCAGAAATTTGCAAGACCACACCCATTGCAGGCTCCAGGGTATAGAAGGGAAAATTCCTTTGAGAAGAGCTCCTGGGGGCACCCTGATTGCATAGGGGTTACTAGGAGTTATTTTACCCAAACACTAAGATATTGCTGCAACTATGATTTCAGGAGGCTCAGTTACTGCCCTAGCTGATGGCATTCCTTGGTGTCATCCACATGGTACTGATTCTGCAGAAATACAGGGTGCTGGAGTTTCCACTGAGATTTCAAAGGAAGGACTAGGAGGCTACGCAAAGTGTAGCAGGGTCAGAGTTCCTGCAGTCTTCCCCTGAGTGGGAGATGTATGAAGATGTGAAGGGGAAGCTGAAGCTGGAATGGAGACCCCAGGAACTAAGGGATACCAGTGGACTATCTATCAAGAAGAGCTGTTCATTGTCTGGCGATAAGAGTAGTTGGCTGTGGAAAGAGCCAGGATCAAGGAGAGCCCATGTGTACTTCAACTGGAAAAACCAAGTGGTGGGGCTTCCCAAGCCCTTTGGAAATAATATCTCACCACCATGTTCAAGATGCTGTATAAGAAGTTACAGGAAGAGTTTCAGAATCAATTTGCCTGGCTTGCCATGATAGCTTGGTTACAGTTTTGCTTTGGCCCCATCTCTTCTCTTATTTCTATACCCTTATTACTCCTTTTTGGAATAGGAATGTTTACTCCATGCCACTGTATATTGAATATATGTAACTTGTTTTGATCAATATGATACCACTGGTTACTAGTTACCTTGATGAGTCCTGCTTCCTCAAATGTTAAAGTACAACATTAGAGAAGCATGCCGAGGCAGGCATAGAGTAGAAAGTAAGAAGCTTTACTAAAGGATAGTAAAACAGACTTCTCCCGAGTTGAAGAGGGGGACCCAAACACAGAATCCAAGAGATGAGGAAGTCCTGTCCCTTTTATATGTCTAAAGTTTCCCTTGTTCTCCTGCATTCTTCTCCCTTATCTTGTTCCTTTCCCTTCATCCTGCATAGTGACTGGGGCCTGTGGGTGGAATGGCCAGGGGGTGAGCAGGTGGGCTGGAAGGGCCTAGGTGGAGTGCTAGGCAGGAAGGGAGAGGCAGCCCACAGGACATTGATTAGTAGCTCTCAGTCTGTTTAGGAATTGCTTCATTAACAACCTTTTTGGGAGGGGTAGTATCAAAGGTCTCTGGAGACTTGAGCATTCCAATCTCCTAGGGGCTGTTTCTAATTTCCAGGACTCCATTTTCTCCATCAGACCTGATTTATCTAGCTACACTAACTCCCTATCTTTATTTATTTTTTTAATTTTTTTTATGAGAGAGAGAGAGAGTTTTTAATATTTATTTTTTAGTTTTCAGCGGATATAACATCTTTGTTTGTATGTGGTGCTGAGGATCGAACCTGGGCCGCACGCATGCCAGGCGAGCACGCTACCGCTTGAGCCACATCCGCAGCCCAACTCCCTGTCTTTAAATCTGGCTTCATTTATAGGGGCTCACAGTCAAGAGTTTGCCTTGAATCTCAGGTGAGACTTTAGACTTGTACTTTTGAGCAATTCTGGAACTGTTAAGAATGTAAGACTCTCGGAGATGGACTAAATGCATTTTGCATTGTGCGATGGACATGAGCTTTTGGGGGTCAGTCAAGGTGTAATGTTGTGGTTTGATATGAGGTGGCCATGAAAAGTTCCTTTATTGTTGCAGAAGTTCAGAAGTGAAATGATTGGATAGTGAGAGCTGTAACTTAATCAGTCCATCCCAGTTTGAATGGACTAATTGGGTAGTAACTGTAGGCAGATGGGGCATGGCTGGAGGAGGTGAGTCACTGGGGGTGTGCTCTGGAAGGGTACATCTTCCCTGAGGTCCATTCCCCCTTCCTGCTGTCTCCTTCCTGGCTGCCATAAATGAAGGAGGGCTCCTCCACTAGGCCTTTCTACCATGATGTTCTGCCTCACCTTAGGCCCAGAACAATAGACTTAGCCAACCATACTCTAAGTTTCTTGAACTTTAAGCTAAAAAAACTTCCTCCTCTAAGTTGTTCTTCTTGGGTATTTTGGTCATAGTGATGAAAAGCTGACGAGCACATCAATGCTGCCTAACAAATCACTGCCAAACTTGTTAGTTTAAAACAATGGTGCTTTATTATGGCTCATCATTCTACAGCTTGACTGGGCTATTCCTCTGCTGGTTTCAGCAGAGCTCATTCATGCATCCATATTCAGCTGGAGAGTTGCAGGGAACAGGGCAAAAGTTAAAGGGAGTCTCAATGTCTCATAGTTGATGCCAGCTGCCAGCTGGTATGCCACAGCTCTCCACTATATGGCCACTTGTCATCCTTTTCTACATGATTGTCTCGGGGCAATACCTGTGTTCTAGATGTTCTATGTGCCTAATGTTCCATAGCAAAAAGTGCAAGGAATTGGGAAATAGACTGTATCTCTTGATGGGGGAAAATGGCAGTCAGGCTGCAAAAAGACTTGGAGAAGGAATCTTACAGTTATCTTTGAAAACTATCTACCACAGGGGATTTCAAATAATAGTATTAATTAAAGGCCTTTGCAGAACCAACTTGCTCTCTCTAAAACCCAAGCACAGCACAATGCCTCTGGCTATGGTCTCCTAGGAATCAGAATCTAAGCCTTTTCTTAGCATTGTATCATATCTCTCAGTATTTGGGCTGCATCAACAATCCTTTTATCCCTACCTCAAGTAAAAGTTTTGGAAAGGAAAAAAAAATAGTGTGTGTTTTCTTAAAGTAATATATATTTTTTTCCAAGTTGGAAGACTAATATGAAAAAAAAAAATGTAGTGACTTGTAACACCAATAGCTGATGTATTTCCATGCAGTAAAATCCTAAAGATCTACCCAGGAAGAACTTAATTGGGAGGGCACAGTCACCACCGGAGCACCTCCCACAATGTCAGAATGAGCACAAGCAGCTTCTTCACACATCAACAGGCGCTGACAAGAGTCAAGAGGCAACTAACAGCAACAGGTGAGTGGATCATGCCTAGACTGGCACTCAGGAAGCAGGAGCTCTGACCTCAAGTTGTTATATAACTCTGAACCTGCTCCTGTATCTGTCTCTGTGTGGCAAGATTGCAGTTGCCCGCAGGACACACAGAAAGAATTTTAGAAGTCCCTGATAAGATGAAACTACTTAGTAGAATATCAGAACATGTCTTTTTCCAACATTTGGGCTACTGCTAATCAGTGGAACACTTTAAGGGACTGGAGTATAAATGAAAACACCCTAAGTTCTAAAATATGTCATTTGGAAAAATATAATCATCAAATTATTTATAAAGGACTGGGAGCTGTAATTTCATTCCATGGTTATTGAGATAAATGATAATGCAAAATGCTGTACATATTTTTTCTTTAAATTGATGATTAATAACTCCTTAAAAGATTTTATGGGGGTGGGGGTTAGAGATGTAGCTCAGTGGTAGAGTGCTTGCCTAGCATGTGTGAGACTCTGGATTCAATCCCCAATGTCCCCCCACCCCATACACACACACAAAATTTATAGAAGATTTTTCAAAGCGTCAGATGCTTACTCAGGATTTTTGCTAAATTCATATTTTCATCTAATCAAAGACAGAAAAGTAACATTCTGTTTCTGTGTATAGGGGAAGAGAGAGAGAAAGAGAGAGAGAGAGAGAGAGAGAGAGAGAGAGAGAGAGAGAGAGAATGTTTGTGTGTCTATTTGTATTGGGAGAAGTAAATCTATATAAGGTATGCCTCAAGGAAAAATTCCACATAATACCCAAAGCAATATATGCCCTTATATTGCCCAATATAAGTCCATTTGGTTGCAGATCTTCCAAACTGATTACAGTCAGTAATTAGATGTACTTGGAATAATCTTTCACAACTGTACATCTCTTTTCTTCCAATTTACTCCCAGTTCCTTATCTACCCAGATTCCTCACTTCATTTTCTGTCTCCTTTTCTGGGGCTAACTGATGACATTCATTTGTCAGTTTGAAAGAATATAAACTCTGTCACCATCTTTTTACTCTTGGCTGTGAATTGTGGCACTTAAAGAAGGTAAAACATGGGGCCGGGGATGTGGCTCAAGCGGTAGCGTACTCGCCTGGCATGCGTGCAGCCCGGGTTCGATCCTCAGCACCACATACCAACAAAGATGTTGTGTCCGCCGAGAACTAAAAAATAAATATTAAAATTTCTCTCTCTCTCTCTCTCTCTCTCTCTCTCTCTCTCTCTCTCTCCTCTCTCACTCTCTCTTAAAAAAAAAAAAAAAAAGAAGAAGGTAAATATCCAGAACAGTGAGCAGGTAACTGGAAAGGAGTTAATGGCAAGGTCGCAGCAATGGTAAAACAATCTAGTTGTCAGAGGTTAAATGCACAAGCTGTAGATAGCAGTACTTGCCAAAGCCTCCAGTTTTAGAAAACTCAAGTCCAGATCTCAGATTCTAGCATATTATCCTCTCTGTAAACTCTGCCCTAGTATCATAATGCACATTTTATTACTGTAAGCTATGCTACACTGGGCTTTCTCAAAGAGTGATGAAATACTAACAGCTCCAGCAGAATGAGGCAGAACAATTGGAACAAAACCACAGATGAGCAGAAGTTTGGCACTCACTGCCTCCAAGGGCAGAGTGGTTAAATTAATCTTTTTCCAAATGCAACTAATTGGATCTTCAATTCCAAAGTAAATAGAGATAAGGCTTATTAGATTACAATATTCATAAGGGGGGGAAGCTCAACAAGTACCAGAGTTAGCTTTAAAAAAAAAAAAAGAAACCACATTAAGGATTAAAACATGCCCAAATTTTAAGCAAAGATAAAAACTAATTCCACATTTAAAAATTCTGAAAGGTGTCCTAATTATGTCTGAAAATGAAGGTTCAGTAATCTCTGAAGTTAATTTCCCACTACAGAAATGCTGGTGCATCCTACCTTGGAGATCATAAGATTTGGCCTGATTCCTGTGGGGCGTTACCTGACCTGCATCTGTTTATTGATTCCACAAAATCTGTGCCTATTTTTATGCCCCATATTCATCTCAATATCACAGGAACTGTAAATCCAGATGGAAAGCAAAGTTGCCTCTGTCCTAGGAAGAGAAGTTGCTAAGACAACCTTTCCTTAAAGCAAATCTAACTACTCTGCTTGCCCAACAGGTTTCTCTGACACATTCTTTAGATTTCTGTTTTAGTCGGTTTTTTTGTTGTTGTGATCAAAAGACCTGACAAGAATAACTTAGAAGAAGAAATGTTTTGTTTGCTCATAGTTTCAGAGACTCAGTCTATGGTCAAGCAACTCCATAGTTCTGGGCCTGCAGCAGAACATAATGGAAGATCCACAGGGCAGAGAAAAGCAGTTCAGGACTGACAAACAGGAAGCAGAGAGAGAGCTACACTATTCAAGGTCAAAATATAAATCCCAAAGTCATGCCCCTAATGACCTACCTCCTCCGGTCACACCCTACCTGCCTACAGTTACCACCTAGTTAATGCACAGGAGTGGTCACAACTCTCATAATCTAATTATTTCACCTCTGAGCAACCTTGTATTGTTTCATACACGAGCTTGTGCGGGATATCTCAGGTCCAAACCATAACATGTTCCCTCAGCTGCCCATGTTGTGGTGTAAATTATTATATGTAAAGTTGTTTAAAGAAAAAAAAATGAGCAGGCAGATTTATTCAACCTAACTTTCAGCCCAACTTTCTTTTATTTATTTATTGAAATCATTGGAAGTCTTCCTAATTCCACCCAACTTACCATTCCAAATTGATTAGTACCCACAGACAGATCTTATTTCCTAAGTGTTTGGTTTTTTTATAGATATATACAAAACATCTTGGAGTTGGGATAGAGCCATCCTCTCTGGCTATAGCTTTTCTCCAGACTGAATACAAAGAAGGAAGCGTTCACTCTCTATTTGCATTTTATAAACGTTTCTTTTGTAATCAGTTCACTAATAGTGGTAAGGCTTTGCATGGGTAACAGTGTAACCTGTCCTACCCAAAGACTGTCCTGGCAATGTTCAGGACATCTGTACCCTGCAGAGGGGGTGCTTCTGACTTCTAAGACAGAACTCAGGAAACAGTGCAGGGCACCTCCCAGTGCTAAATGGAATCATGTAAACTTCCAGGTGTTGTAAAATGTCCACGAGACACCCCTCCACCATGCACCAGAGAGTTCTAGAGACATTGCATTCCTGGGTTCTTAGGGACCCAGGGAGCAGAAGAACCTCAGGCCCTCAGGGTCTAGCTTTGCTTATTACTCTTCTCTCATTCATTCTTTTTTTTTTTAAGGATTATTATTTGTTTTTGAATTTTAATATTTTATTTTATTTTTTTAGTATTTGGCGGACACAACATCTTTGTCGGTATGTGGTGCTGAGGATCGAACCCGGGCCACACGCATGCCAGACGAGCGCGCTACCGCTTGAGCCACATTCCCAGTCCCTCTTATTCATTCTTTCACCACTGAGAGACTTATTTGGGTTGTATTGCTGAATGGGCTCAGCAGGGACGCTTGGGGAGTGAGATTTAGGAGTAGACAGTGTGGGGTCTCAGTTCAGACCTGATGAAACCTCCTCATGCTACTTACTGAATTCCTTAACATCATTGAGTTTCCTCATCTAAACATCAGAGGTAGTAATTCCTACCTGACAACTTCAGTGTGAGGAGAAAAGATAATCAACAACGTGGTGCACCTCACACTGAGCAGGCTCTTAGCAAAAGGTAGCTATTGTTATTTTTAATTTAAAAGGCAAGGCAATGATGACCTGACTCTCAGGAGATTGCTGTATCTATTTGGGATAACTTATAAAAAGCTACATAACTCTATTTTTAAGAGATTTTTAAAAACCCACTTATGATCACTGGTCATATGTTTCATTTTCCAAGTATTCCCTGACATAATTTGGGCCATTTTATTTCAGGACTGTGAGTTAGTTACTTAATTGTTGTTTTTCTGTTTTTCCAATAGCATGCATATTTTGTCTCCAAATAGGCTGAAAACCCTTAAGCTGACTAAATTACTTTACCCTAAGGAAATCCTCAAGAATGCTTGCTAGAAGAATGATAAGGCTTAGTGATTCCAGTATTTTGTTTGATTGGTGTGTGTGTGTGTGTGTGTGTGTGTGTGTTGTGTTGTGATTGCTTAGTTGTTTTTGTCTTCTAAAGCTTTGTGCAGTTTCAAAATGACTCAAGGGATGGCTATTTGCAAGCACCATTTATTATCCAGAAATGCAAGGATGGAAAAATGTGTTTCTAGAAGACAAGAGGTTGAAGGGGTGAGGGATTCATACTCTCAGGAGTGTGGGGGATGTGTCTGGGTTCTAGTTCATTTCTGAGAGCTCTGCAGCCGCTCAGCTGGGGGCAGTCTGGTCACCTACCTATCATCTCCTGCCCCACACAGAGAAAGGAACAAGGAAGAAATCCTAAGCATGTCAACTTTTGAGATGGTCCACTTTTCCAAATGAACTGAGATTTTAAACTACATATGTTTTCTATTTTATTAGGATATTTCAGCTTGGGGTATCAAATCAAACAAAAAGGAAATAAATATGTGAGCAATAATGCCCCCTAAAATATTCATCTTAGTCTTTTGAAGATTATCTCAGGATAAAGGGCCTGATGTTATGACACATGAAAACAAAACTTAAGACATAAAGCTGAGAAATGGTGAGGGCCAATGCTTACTGTACAGACACTGGACACTGTGCCATCAGAGACCTGCTAATGAGAGACCATGCTTTCTTCCTTGGTGATAAACTCTGGAGTGTTTTATGGCCTTGAGTAAAAATGTGAAGTTCCTACTGATTTAACACACATTTTCAATAAGCACAACTCAGAGATGGGAGTTTGGCCACGGGTTGCACAACATTGAAGCTGGATGATGGGGATCCATTACAACTTTCTTTGCTTTTGTATCCTATTTGAAGTGTTTCGTAGGAAAATGATAAAGAAAAAGGTAGTCAAAATGGGAAGTGACCACAGAGAAGTATGTAAGACTATCTTGCTCCACTGAGACATCTCCAAATGTATTTCCTCAGGATTATTTTGACAAATCCCATTTCGTCATATAATTTTACTCATGGATATTTCAGCTAGTATCTTTAAAAGATCAGCATTCTATTCTTAAGCCTAACCACAAGACTATTATATCACCTAAAAACCTCTATAGGGATTACTTGGTGTAATTAAACACCCAACTCCAGCTACCTTTTGCTTAAATATACACAAATTAATTGTAGGCAAACTGACACATTCACATGAACATGACAATGTCACAGCTAAAGACACAAACTCTCTGAATGTTGTTAGATGTAAATTATTGATAGAGAAGAGTGTCTAGCATAGGCTTCAAGAACAAAGTCTATTTCGGTAAAGAAAGCGATCCACTTTTAGGAGCATTTTCTTTCCCTAGTGTACTTAAACATCACATTTAATCCATCCACTTAACTAAAAGTGATGGAGTGCCCACATATGGAAAATTGAAAGTATTTATTTTTAGGTTCAAGTTGTAGAACTCTGTACCTGACCAAGAAATATCATAGAAATCTAATAAAGCCAGTTTGACCAAGCCAGCAGTTGGCTAATTTGTTGGTTTATTCAAGAAAACTGTCTATGAGTTTTTCACTTACAGGTTAGGAAAATTAGGAATATAAACTATGGAAGGTGAAAAGACAGAATGCTGAGATTGCCTCCATAGTACTAATCATCTAGATTGTGTGTGTGTGTGTGTGTGTGTGTGTGTGTGTGTGTGTGTGAGAGAGAGAGAGAGAGAGAGAGAGAGATGGAGAAAAAGAGAGAGAGTTTATTTCTGCACAATGGCAGGTATGGGTTTATATTTTACCATCACAGTCAGAACACAGCATGGGTCCATTACAAACACCTCTTGAGGTGTGCTTAAAGATCTAACCGCAGCTGAGCACGGTGATGCACGCCTTTAATCCCAGCAGCTCAGGAGGCTGAGGCAGGGAGATCACAAGTTCAAAGCCAGCCTCAGCAAAAGTGAGGTGCTAAGCAATTCAGTGAGACCCTGTCTCTATATAAAATACAAAAAACAAAACAACAACAACAACAAAAAACAGGGCTGGGGATATAAGTTAGTGGCCAAGTGTCCCTAAGTTCAATCCCCAGTACCAAAAAAAAAAAAAAAAAAAAAAAAAAAGAAAAGAAAAGAAAAGAAAAAAGAAAAAAAAAAACCTATCCACATCAAAATCTGGAGGTGAGGATATGGTGTTGCTCATAAACTTCAGGACCTCATTCAAGAGATCTCAGTCAGAAATGTTGAAGACTGGGACTAGGAATCTGCATGTGAGCAAATTGCCAAAGACATTTTTACTTATATTGTGTTTTGAGAACCTTTATCACGTTTCAGCATTGTGTGTATAGTGTACATTTTACTTAAAACAAGTTCTGAAGATATTCCAGAACTAGCAAATAAGACACTATCTAAATTGTTACATCTAAATATAATGAACCTAGCCAAAGCTCAAATGGAAAATTTATTGTGGATTTTGGGGAGAAAAGCAATGTGCAAAGCTGCGTTGTATTAGCCAGCATTTTGTCACTATAATGAAATAGCCAAATCTATACACAATGGAGTACTATGCAGCAATAAAAATGACAAAATCATAGAATTTGCAGGGAAATGGATGGCACTAGAGCAGATTATGCTTAGTGAAGCTAGTCAATCCCTAAAAAACAAATACCAAATGTCTTCTTTGATATAATGAGAGCAACTATGAACAGAGCAGGGAGGAAGAGCAGGAAGAAAAGATTAACATTAAACAGAGACATGAGATGGGAGGGAAAGGGAGAGAAAAGGGAAATTGCATGGAAATGAAGGGAGACCCTCATTGCTATACAATATTACATATAAGAGGTTGTGAGGGGAATGGGAAAATTAACAAGGAGAGAAATGAATTACAATAGATGGGGTAGAGAGAGAAGATGGGAGGGGAGGGGAGGGGGGATAGTAGGGGATAGGAAAAGTAGCAGAATACAACAATTACTAATTGGGCATTATGTAAAATTGTGGATGTGTAACCGACGTGATTCTGCAATCTGCATTTGGGGTAAAATTGGGAGTTCATAATCCACTTCAATCTAATGTATGAAATATGATATGTCAAGAGCTTTGTAATGTTGTGAACAACCAATAAAAAAAATAATTAAAAAAAAAATGAAATAGCCAAGGTGTGCTACCTACAAATAAAAGAGGTTTATTTTGGTTTATGATTTGGAAGTTCAAGGGCTCACATCCAATGATAACCTTCTTGCTGACAGATTCCAAAAGTGCCGCAGTGCATCACAAGGCAAAAGACAGGAAGGATACATGAGTCTTGGGCCCTCTCCACTCCCTCTTGTTACAAAGGCACCAGTATTTAATTGTGGGGGCCCCCTCCTGATGACCTTATCAAACCCTAACCACTTTCCAAAGATCCCACCTCTAAACATCATGGTCTGATTAAGTTTCTACCTTCTTAACATCTCATGATGGGCATTAAATTTTAATACATGAAAGACTCGGAGGATACTCAATCCATATCCAAATCATAGCATGCACCAGAGCCAACCAAAATTGCAAAATTTAAACTAAATTCTCAAATATGCAATACAAAAAATTGCAAAATTTAAACTAAATTCTCAAATATGCAATACAAAAAATTGCAAAATTTAAACTAAATTCTCAAATATGCAATACAATATCCTGGCTCCTACCTTGGCCCTGTGCTATACATTTAACCTTCATCATTATTCTCCTGTGAGTTGAAAGACACACATTTTACAGATGAAGAAACAGAGGCTCACAAGGAAAAACATGTCAACAGATGGTACAGTTGCCAAGCAGCTGTGGTGGGATTCAAATGCACTGACAGGTGTACCTGATAATAATATTCACACTTTTTTTTTATAATGCCAAGATTTATATATAGAACACAAGGCTTTTGTGATTGAAATTCTGTGTTCATTAAATTTTGTTGCTTTTTTATTTGTCCTTCTTTTTGTTTAGGGGTGGTATTTTGATAGGATAAGGCAGGACAGCTCAAAATATGTTATCAGACAAGTACAGAAATTGAGAACAAGCATTTAAACACTTTGAAAACAATTCGACATCACTCTGATATCCAAGTCAGTGAACAGTGGATTTGTCTCATTGAACAGAGCATAGTCCAGTTCAGAATTTCAAACGCCCCATGTGAGTCCCATGTGGCTCAAGCCATGTACAGATCTCATGCAGCAGGACCACGTATTGGCTTGTGATGGTTTGGGGGAAGCTAACAGATCCTTCAGATATTTTGGAAAGCACTGGATTTTTGCAATGAAAAATGTTAAAGATAATTGATGTACTTTGCTTCCTAGTTGCCAGATGCGAGTCGACCAGCCTCTCGAAGATGCCCAAGCTTTACAGAGCCCACAGATGCCTCCCTCATTGACTTTCCCAGTCTTCCTCAGACAACTGTGACCGTCATACCAACTGCATTCTACAAAATGTTCCTTCTCTAATAACGATTCCCAATGTGTTTCATTAGCTCATAATATTTAGGGAGTGGGAAGGGGAAGGAAAATTGGGAGAGGAAGAACCTGAACACAAATTTCATTCCCAGTGATTTGCAGTGGACATCACTATTTGAACTCTGATGTTAACTAATGGGCATTTTTTGTTGCTGTGATGGATGGTCCTTCCTTTGGTTTAATTTTATTATTAGTCTAGAAGCCATTTGATTTGGAATTTGATATCCCTTTCTTCACTAGGCCAGCCTCTTTTGTCCCCCTTTATCTAATAGATATTACTTAAGACACTTTTATCTATCAAATACTCTTAATAGCAGCTACAATTTACTAAAAATTTATGTGCCAAATAGTAAAGGGGGCTATAAGTAAACTGTTTCTTTTAATTCATACGACTACATAAATTACACATAATTACCCCCAGGTTTTATAAGACAGAACTACAGTTTAAGAAGTTTACAAATCAGCTAATAAGAGAAAGGGCATCATATATAACTTGAGAGAGAGACACACATAGACACACGGACACACAGACACACAGACACACAGGCAGGCAGGGTAAAGATTTGACTCTTTGTTGTTTTTGTTTTTTGGGTACTGGGGAATGAACTCAGGGGCACTCAACCACATCCCAAGCCCATTTTTATATTTTATTTAGAGACAGGGTCTCACTGAGATGCTTAGCATTTCGCTATTGCTGAGGCTGGCTTTGTACTTGTGATCCTCCTCCCTCAGCCTCCAGAGTCACTGGGATTATAGGAATGTGCCAATGCACCTGGCTGACTCTTTTTTTTTAAACCACTTTAATATGTAAACATTCAACATTATTAATCACTCCGTGTAGTTACCAGTAAATATGTTCACTTTAAAGAGAAAAAGACTGAAGCAGAGAGGGTCAGATACCTAGATATAAGACAAATTCTCATGACTCCGAGCGATGACCCTCAGATACATGCTCATTTAGAGATTTTGTTTCTCTTTTGTTACTACTGTCCACCACTGTCCTACTGTACTCTTTTAAAGCCATTATTGGTACCATGTGAATGATTTACTTGAGCTAAATATCTCAGAAAAACACGAATGTCACTTTAGGTTATGAATGCCTAGAGCTTTCGGACTATGTTTTTATTTAGGTTAATATTTGATTGAGGTTCCTTGCAGGATAAAGGCAAAGTGAGGTAGTATACAAAGAGAGGAAGCTGAACTGCATTTCAAGGAATAGGATAAAGATAGAATATTAGATCTCAAAAGTGACAACAATAGGTTAAGAATTCTGTGCTCAAAATAATAATATCACATAGCACTTATGAGACCAGTGGCAGCTTTTTGAGGCAGTGAATTTGCCTTTACTAAATTTTGAATGAGTCAATATGAAATACAAATCCAAATTCTGAGATATTAAAAACAAGCCCTTAAAACACCTTTTCTGTTTGTGGAAGTATATTTTTCCCCCTCAGAACCAGGCAATCCAAATAATTGAGAAAGCAAAATTGCCAATTTGGACTTGCCTATTCTAGGTTCCCAGAATAATTCATCTCTCTCTTCCCACACTGTCTGCTTTTCTGATGGAGCCATAGTACTTCCTGCAATCCCTAGAAATAATTTCAGAAGAGGATGAAGTTTGTTGGGGGACAGGCAAGCAGGTAATTTTTAAGATAATTTCTTTTAATGTTTTCTGGGTTTTTTTACTCTAATTCCTAATCCTTTTCCATAAAAATTCACAGATTTAAGAGTGAATCCTTTATTTGACTTGCTGAGCATAGTGGCACGTGCTTGTAATCCCAGCAATTTAGTGAGACCCTGTCTTAAAAGAACAAGTAAAAAGGGCCGAAGATGCAGCTCAGTGATAGAGCATCCTTGGGTTCAATTCTTAGTACCCTCCTCCAAAAAAACCAAAAAGGGTTTATTTGACTTAAGTTCAAGGTGCAATTTGAACTTACTCTCCCAAAGGAGCAGTCTATGGTCTCATAGATGCCCCTCCATCCTCCTTGGCTCCAGCTGCTGCTGTTTGGAAGAAGGTAGCTCAAGTCCAGCAGTCAGCTCTGCCAAGAGGACACTTTCCTTTGGGATGGAAGCCCATTCTTGTAGGGAGCTTACCCATTAGGACAAAGTTTGGTCTATTAGGATCTGGAAAAAACCATTTACTATTTCATTAAAAATATGGACACCTCTGGAAAGCACACATAAACCTGCTGTGGCTATAGCAGAGGGAAGAGGGCAAGTGTCACAGCCTTGGGAAGCAAGTACAAGTGCCACCCCAAGGCACAGCCGTGAAAATAGCGATTCTCTCTACCTCTTATTGCCACTGATGCTCTTCTCACCCTTCCCTGCAGACTTTGGGACCCCCAAGGGATGTGCTCTGACATTGAGGACTACGGGAAACAGAGATTTGGATTATGTGATGAAGCCCCATGCTCCTGGTGGGGCTCTCCCTGTGGTCTCATTGTGCTGCGTTCTGATGTTTCCTTTTCTTTCTTTATTATTTTTAATGATACACAACAGAAGAATCTATTTTGATATATTTATATAAGCATGGAACATACCTTATTCTAGTTAAGATCCCAGTCTTGTGGATGAACACGATGGAGGGATTCACTGTGGGGTATTTGAATTTGGGTATTTCAATAGTATTTTCATTTCATTTATTTACAATTCCAAAGAAGAAATCTTTGACCCACTTTTTTGTAGAAGAATTATCTGGTTTCCAAATATTTGGTGAGATTTTCCAAGTATCTTTATTATTGACTTCCAATTTAACATCATTGAGAATAGAAAAACCTTGCTATGCTTGATTTAAATTCTCTTCAATTTAAGACTTGCTTTTATGATCAGAATATATCTTAGCATATTCTCTGTGTATTCTCTTTTTTATTATATTGTTTTTATAATTGAGATAGGTTTAAATCCAACATCTTGCTGTTTGTTTTCTTTTTTCCCCATCTGTTCTATGTTCTATTTTTCCTATTTTACTTTCTTCTTTTAGATGAAGAATCTTTTTATAATTCCATCTTACTTCTTTGTATTTAAATATAAGCTTTTGGGGTTTTGCTTAATTATTTTAGTGGTTTATTTAGGGTTTATAGAATATATCCATAGCTTATTATACCCTACCTTCAAACAGTAATATAACACATGTAGAATGAAGAACTTCACAATCGTCTGCTTTCTTTCAGATTTTGTGCTATTTTATCATTCTTTTTGATCCTACTTTTGCTGTAAATCCCATTTATTCCTCCTTCATCTAGAAAGATATTTTTTTCTGGGTATAGAATTCAAGGCGTATGTATGTGTATGTGTGTGTGTGTGTGTGTGTGTGTGTGTGTGTGTGTGTTTCACACTTTAAAATGTTGCTGTACTGGCTTTTTACTTTGCATTATTTCTGATAAGAGATATATAAAGACTTTTATATTTTCCTCTATACATAATATGTCTTTTGTCTTTGGTTGCTTTTAAAATTTGCTCTTTGTCAATGGTTTTGGACAATTTAATTATGATATGCTTTGGTGATGCTCTCATGTTTCTTTTCTCTGAGTTTTGTTGAATTTCTTGTTAACTACTTTGATATTATGCTGCCTCTTGAAGTTGTTCCACAGTTCATTGATACTTTGTTAATTTCTTCCTCCTTTTATTTTAGTTTTTACTTTTTGAGTCTTCTTTTTTTCTTTCTCTCTCTCTCTCTCCAGGCATTATTCTGGAGCGTTTCTATTGTTCTAACTTCACTAATTTAAGTTTACTAATATTTTCTTCTGCCATGTTTAACTTGCTAATAATCTCATTCAGTATGTTTTATATCTCAGATATTATAGTTTTAATTCTTCAAATTTGATTTGTGAGATGTAGTCAGAAAGATAGGTACATATTTTTAACATTCCCAATATTTTCTTCATCTTTTTGAACCTATAGAACATAGTTACTTACAATAACTATTTTAATGTTCTTGTCTTTTAATTCTAATGTCTATGTTGGTTCTGGATCATTTTCTTCTTAATTTTTCCTTGTTATAGTTATTCTTTTTTCTTTTTTGGTTTATGTTTATGCCTGATAATCTCTGATTGGATGCTAGGCCTTGTAAACTACTGGTGGTTAGCTTTTTAAAATTGTAATACCACAGAGGAGGGAAGATGGCGGCGAAGGGAGTGCATCACCCCAGTGCGCCGCATCACTGAGAGGGAGAAAGACGATGTGAATCGCCTGAAGGCTATCTTGTTGGGAATTTCCAGTGAAATTGAGGTGCTCCAGAATCTAGTGGACAGATTTCCATCGTGCGAAGTTCGACTGCGGGAGCTCCATTTCTCCGCACGGAGGGTCGCATAGCCTGATAGGCAATCGCCCCGCGGCTGGAGTCTGTGGCACGCGCTGGGGAGCGGCAAGGTGCCGGAGCGGGGGAGCAGCGATACGGATTCAGGGGGCTCCCGCCAGTGGTACATTGGCAGCGTTGAGTGCTGAGTTCTGGCTTTGAGACAGAGGAGAGAAGCGGGCCAGTTTGGTTCCAGACACCGGTCGGACCACAGAGGAGGTCAGCAGCTGCCATTTCGGAGAGATGATGTAATCATCCCCATGTTCTACTGATCTCAGCTCATTCAGCTACAGAGCAGGTGATTTCAGTCTGGTATTTGCCTGTGTCTAGCAGACAGATTTCTTGCTCAGGCTCGGGACTGGGGATCTTGTGGAGAATACTCCTAGAGGCTCGTGCCTGGCCAGGCGTGCGCCGGGCACTGAGCAGCTGGATTCTGGTTCCCGGGGCTAACCTGGCCCAGGTCTGAGGAAACTGCGGATACTGCCGGTGGAGGCCAGCTCCAAGTGGAGCGTGCGCTGAGCTTGGGGCGACTGGGTTCTGACTCCCGGAACAGTTTTGGCCTGGGGCTGGGGAACCCGTGGGGGTCGCTCGCTGGAGCCAGCTCCCAGCGGAGAGTGTATCGGGATCCAAGAGGCGGGGTTCTAGCTACCGAAGCTGCTTCGGCCCAAGGCTAGGGAACCAGCGGTGACTGCTTCTCAGTCAGGCTCCTGCTGGGTGCTGTGGGGCAGAGTGGAGCTTCCACCTGCGCCCAGAGCAGGCCAAGTGACCCGCCGGCGTGGTATCATGACACACCAAATGCAGCTCGGGCTGAAGAGAGTAGCCGCCCACGCCTAGAATAGGACCAGCGACCCCGTTGGTTACCAGCCAAGTAACCTCATTTGGAGTAGGGGCTGTGCAGAGCTGCAATCTGAGCAAGCAGGGCAGGCAGACCTGCGGCCCACTGGAAAGACAGGCCAGGTAGCTTGCCAGCGTGGTGGACGCGTCACACTGGTTGGAGTGGGGGTGGAGCAGGGTCGCCGCCTGAGTCCGGAGGGGGCTCAGCGACCCGTTGCAGAGGTAGTCAGGTACCCCCATTGGGAGTGGGGGCTGTGCAGAACTGCGACCCACCGGCCTAGAGGCCTGCCAGCGTGGTAGACACGTCACAACAATTGGAGTGGGGACCCAGCAGAGCCGCCACCCACATCCAGATCAGGACCAACGACCCCAGGGCGTGGTAGTTACGTTACCACAATTGGAGTGGGGGCAGAGCAGAGCCGCCACCCGTGCCCGCAGTGGGGGCAGACCTGCGACCGATCAGCGTGGTAGACAGGTCACCCTAATTAGAGGAGGAGCACAGCCACTACCCGCCCTGCAAGGGAGACCTCCCAACTATACAAGAGCAATATAAATAAATAGGGGGTAAATTTCAAAAACACAACAGTTGCACCAAGCAGAAAGAAACACGAGCAGTATGAAAAGACAAGGAAAGAAAGGACCACAAGCAATGCAGGTCAACTCAACTTTAGAAGAGGTAATAGCTGCAACAGATGGAATGTCAGATAAAGAGTTCAGGATATATATGCTTCAGATGATCTGGAGTCTCAAGGAAGACATGAGACAGAAAAATCAGACAATGAAAGATCACATTGACAAACAAATCCAGGAAGTAAAAGATCAATTTCACAGGGAGATAGAGGTAATAAAAAACAAACAAATAGAAATCCTAGAAATGCAGGAAACAATAAACCAACTTAAAAACTCAATTGAGAATACTACCAGCAGAGTAGATCACTTAGAAGAGAGAACATCAGACAATGAAGGAAAAGTATTTCAACTTGAAAAGAACATAGACAGCTCAGCAAGTCTGCTAAGAAACCATGAGCAGAACATCCAAGAATTATGGGACAATATCAAAAGACCAAATTTAAGAGTCATTGGGATACAGGAAGGCACAGAGCTCCATACCACAGGAATAAACAGTCTATTCAGTGAAATAATATGAGAAAACTTCCCAGACTTGAAGAATGAGACAGAATCCCAAATCCTAGAAGCCTACAGGACGCCAAATGTGCAAAATCATAAGAGATCCACACCTAGACACATTCTAATGAAGATGTCCAACATACAGAATAAGGAGAGAATTTTAAAAGCTGCAAGAGAAAGAAAGCAGATTACATTTAGGGGTAAACCAATCAGGATAACAGCTGATCTCTCAACACAGACTCTGAAAGCTAGAAGATCCTGGAATAACATATTTCAAACACTGAAAGAAAATGGGTTCCAACCAAGAATCGTGTATCCGGCGAAATTAAGCTTCAGGATAGAAGATGAAATTAAAACCTTCCACGATAAACAAAAGTTAAAAGAATTCGCAGCTAGAAAACCATCTCTTCAAAAAATCCTTGGCAAAACATTACAGGAAGAGGAAATGGAAAATAACATTGAAAACCAACAATGGGAGGTAGGACAGTAAAGGGGGGAAAGTAGTCAAAGAGGATAACAAATCAGGTTTAGTAACATCAATAAACAAATAGAAGAACAAACCATATCTCAATAATAACCCTAAATGTTAATGGCTTAAACTCACCAATCAAGAGACACAGGCTAGTAGAATGGATCACAAAACAAGACCCAACAATATGCTGCCTACAGGAGACACATCTGATAGGAAAAGATATTCATAGACTGAAGGTGAAAGGTTGGGAAAAATCATACCACTCATATGGACTGCGGAAACAAGCAGGAGTGGCCATACTCATATCTAATAAAATAGATTTCAAGCCAAAGCTAATCAAAAGGGACAAAGAAGGACACTTCATACTGCTCAAGGGAACCATACACCAACAAGACATAACAATCATAAATATATATGCCCCAAATAATGGTGCAGCTGTGTTCATCAAGCAAACTCTTCTCAAGTTCAAGAGTCTAATAGACCACCATACAATAATCATGGGAGACTTCAACACACCTGTCTCACCACTGGACAGATCTTCCAAACAAAAGTTAAATAAGGAAACTATAGAACTCAATAACACAATTAACAACCTAGACTTAATTGACATATATAGACTATACCACCTAACATCAAGTAGTTACACTTTTTTCTCAGCAGCACATGGAACCTTCTCAAAAATAGACCATATACTATGTCACAGGGCAACTCTTAGACAATATAAAGGGGTAGAGATAATACCATGCATCTTATCTGATCACAATGGAATGAAACTGAAAATCAATGATAAAAGAAGGAAGGAAAAATCAAGCATCACTTGGAGAATGAACAATAGGTTGCTGAATGATCAATGGGTTTTAGAAGACATCAAGGAGGAAATTAAAAACTTCCTAGAGTTAAATGAAAACACAGACACAACATATCGGAATCTATGGGACACATTGAAAGCAGTTCTAAGAGGAAAATTCATTGCTTGGAGTTCATTCCTCAAAAAAAGAAAAAACCAACAAATAAATGATCTCATACTTCATCTCAAAATCCTAGAAAAAGAAGAGCAAAACAACAGCAAAAGAAGTAGAAGGCAAGAAATAATTAAAATCAGAGCTGAAATTAATGAAATTGAAACAAAAGAAACAATTGAAAAAATTGACAAAACTAAAAGTTGGTTCTTTGAAAAAACAAATAAAATTGACAGACCCTTAGCCATGCTAACGAAGAGAAGAAGAGAGAGAACCCAAATTACTAGCATACGGGATGAAAAAGGCAATATCACAACAGACACTTCAGAAATACAGAAGATAATCAGAAATTATTTTGAATCCTTATACTCCAATAAAATAGAAGATAGTGAAGGCATAGATAAATTCCTTAAGTCTTATGATCTGCCCAGATTGAGTCAGGAGGATATAGACAACCTAAACAGACCAATAACAATAGAAGAAATAGAAGAAACCATCAAAAGATTACCAACTAAGAAAAGCCCAGGACCGGATGGGTATACAGCAGAGTTTCACAAAACCTTTAAAGAGGAACTAACACCAATACTTTTCAAGCTATTTCAGGAAATAGAAAAAGAGGGAGAACTTCCAAATTCATTCTATGAGGCCAACATCACCCTGATTCCGAAACCAGACAAAGACACTTCAAAGAAAGAAAACTACAGACCAATATCTCTAATGAACCTTGACGCAAAAATCCTCAATAAAATTCTGGCGAATCGGATTCAAATACATATCAAAAAAATTATACACCATGATCAAGTAGGATTCATCCCTGGTATGCAAGGCTGGTTCAATATACGGAAATCAATAAATGTTATTCACCACATCAATAGACTTAAAAATAAGAACCATATGATCATCTCGATAGATGCAGAAAAAGCATTCGACAAAGTACAGCATCCCTTTATGTTCAAAACTCTAGAAAAATTAGGGATAACTGGATCATACCTCAACATTGTAAAAGCAATCTATGATAAGCCACAGGCCAGCATCATTCTGAATGGAGAAAAATTGAAGGCATTCCCTCTAAGATCTGGTACAAGACAGGGATGCCCTCTCTCACCACTTCTGTTCAACATAGTCCTCGAAACACTGGCCAGAGCAATTAAGCAGACGAAAGAAATTAAAGGCATAAAAATAGGAAAAGAAGAACTTAAATTATCACTATTTGCAGATGATATGATTCTATACCTAGCAGACCCAAAAGGGTCTACAAAGAAGCTATTAGAGCTAATAAATGAATTCAGCAAAGAGGCAGGATATAAGATCAACACGCATAAATCAAAGGCATTCCTGTATATCAGCGACAAATCCTCTGAAACGGAAATGAGGACAACTACTCCATTCACAATATCCCCCCCAAAAATAAAATACTTGGGAATCAACCTAACAAAAGAGGTGAAAGATTTATACAATGAAAATTTACAGAACCCTAAAGAAAGATATAGAAGAAGACCTTAGAAGATGGAAAAATATACCCTGCTCATGGATAGGCAGAACTAACATCATCAAAATGGCGATATTACCAAAAGTTCTCTATAAGTTCAATGCAATGCCAATCAAAATCCCAACAGCATATCTTGTAGAAATAGATAAAAGAATCATGAAATTCATATGGAATAATAAAAGACCCAGTATAGCAAAAACAATGCTAAGCAGGAAGTGTGAATCAGGCGGTATAGCCATACCAGACTTCAAACTATACTACAGAGCAATAGTAACAAAAACAGCATGGTACTGGTACCAAAACAGGCGGGTGGACCAATGGTACAGAATAGAGGACACAGTAACCAATCTACAAAACTACAACTATCTTATATTTGATAAAGGGGCTAAAAGCATGCAATGGAGGAAGGATAGCATCTTCAACAAATGGTGCTGGGAAAACTGGAAGTCCATTTGCATCAAAATGAATCTGAATCCCTATCTCTCGCCTTGCACAAAAGTTAACTCAAAATGGATCAAGGAGCTTGATATTAAATCAGAGACACGGCATCTGATAGAAGAAAAAGTTGGTTATGATCTACATGCTGTGGGATTGGGCTCCAAATTCCTCAATAGGACACCCATAGCGCAAGAGTTAACAACTAGAATCAACAAATGGGACTTACTCAAACTAAAAAGTTTTTTCTCAGCAAAAGAAACAATAAGAGAGATAAACAGGGAGCCTACATCCTGGGAACAAATCTTTACTCCACACACTTCAGATAGAGCCCTAATAACCAGAATATACAAAGAACTCAAAAAATTAGACAATAAGATAACAAATAACCCAATCAATAAATGGGCCAAGGACCTGAACAGACACTTCTCAGAGGAGGACATACAATCAATCAATAAGTACATGAAAAAATGCTCACCATCACTAGCAGTCAGAGAAATGCAAATCAAAACTACCCTAAGATACCATCTCACTCCAGTAAGATTGGCAGCCATTAGGAAGTCAAACAACAATAAGTGCTGGAGAGGATGCGGGGAAAAGGGTACTCTTGTTCATTGCTGGTGGGACTGCAAATTGGTGCAGCCAATTTGGAAAGCAGTATGGAGATTTCTTGGAAAGCTGGGAATGGAACCACCATTTGACCCAGCTATCCCCCTTCCCGGTCTATTCCCTAAAGACCTAATAAGAGCATGCTACAGGGACACTGCTATATCGATGTTCATAGCAGCTCAATTCACGATAGCAAGACTGTGGAATCAGCCTAGATGCCCTTCAATAGATGAATGGATAAAAAAATGTGGCATTTATACACTATGGAGTATTACTCTGCATTAAAAAATGACAAAATCATAGAATTTGGAGGGAAATGGATGGCATTAGAGCAGATTATGCTAAGTGAAGCTAGTCAATCTTTAAAAAAACAAATACCAAATAACTCCTTTGATATAAGGGGAGTAATCAAGGACAGGGTAGGGACGAAGAGCTTGAGAAGAAGATTTACATTAAACAGGGATGAGAGGTGAGAGGGAAAGGGAGTGAGAAGGGGAATCGCATGGAAATGGAAGGCGATCCTAAGAGTTATACAAAATGACATATAAGAGGAAAGGAGGGGTAAGACAAGATAATACAAATGGAAGAAATGATTTACAGTAGAAGGGGTAGAGAGAGAAAAGGGGAGGGGAGGGGAGGGGGGATAGTAGAAAATAGGACAGACAGCAGAATACATCAGACACTAGAAAGGCAATATGTCAATCAATGGAAGGGTAACTGATGTGATACAGCAATCTGTATACGGGGTAAAAGTGGGAGTTCATAACCCACTTGAATCAAACCGTATAATATGATGTATTAAGAACTATGTAATGTTTTGAACGACCAATAATAAAAAAAATAAAAAAATAATTGTAATACCACATAATATGGGACTTACATTTTAAACCAATTTTTAAGTATGTAATACAATAATGTTAACAGTGGAGAAAATGTCATACAGCAGGTCTCTAGAGCTTATTCATTTTGCATAAGTGAAACTTCATACAAATTAAACAACTCTCCATTGCCCCCTGCTCTCAGCCCTTAGAAACCACCTTCCTGCTCAGTTTCCAGATTATCTTAGATATTTCACATAAATGGAATAAAACAATATTTATCCAACTGTGACTGGCTTATATAACCTAGCACTATGTCCTACAGGATCATCCATGTTGTTACATCTGAGAGGATTTTTCTTTGCTAAGACAGAGAAATATTCCATTGTGTGTACATGTACACATGCGCATGCACGAGTGTGTATCACATCTTCTTTCTCCATTCATCTGTTGCTGAATATGTAGGTTGTTTCCAGAGATTAGCGATAGTGAATAGACTGCATTAAACATGTAAGTGAAGGTATTTCTCTTCAAGATTCTGATATCAATTCTTGTGGATATATATATATATATATATATATATATATATATATATATATCAAAAGTGGTTCTGTTGGATCATATGATAGTTACGTTTTTCATTTTTTCAAGAATTTCCATAGTGTTATACAATTTTGATTCTCACCAATAGTGGACAAGGGTTCCAAGTTCTCCACATGCTTGGTAACACATTTTTCATTTTTAATAATGGGTGTAGTTTTGACTTGCATTTCCATGATACTTTTTAAGCATCTTTTTGTATACCTATTGACTAACTGTATGTCTTCTTTGCAGAAATGTATATTCCAGTTTTAAAATAGATTATTTGGCTTTTTTTTTTTTTTGGTACCAGGAGTTTTACTCAGGGGTCTTTAACCACTGAGCTACATCCCTAGCCCTATTTTGTATTTTATTTAGAGACAGGGCCTCACTGAGTTGCTAAGGAATCTTTGGTTTTTATTTGTTTGATTTGCCCTTGAGTTGTAGGAGCTCCCTGTATCCTTTGGACACTAACACCTTACCAGATAAGAGGTTTGCAAGTGTGTCCTCCAGTTCCACAGGCTGCCTTTACATCGTGAGTTTCTTCTACTGTGCTTTTCAGTGTGATGTAGTCCTGCTCTGTTTTTTTTTTTCTGCTGTTGCCTGTGACTTTGGTTTCTTATCCAAAAAAAATTCTTACAAATGCCAATATTATAAGGTTCTTCCATGATTTTCTCTAGGATTTTTATAGTTTCAGATATTATAAGTAAACAATCTGTGTTGCTTGCATTGTTGACAGGAAGCTTACTCCAGGGGTTAAGTTGGGGGGATTGTGGGTCTTAGGTCATTGGTTTCTCATCATAGAGATCACTAGCATCTACTGTCTGAAATTCAATGTCTTGAAAACAGTTGGTTGTGCACATTTTATCTAATTTTTAATTTTTTCACGCAGAAAGATAAATCTCTCTTGTTTCATAATGGTCAGAAACAGACATGCTCTCCACCATTCTCAACGTATGTATTTGTGTGAATATTCTTGGCAAGAGGAATGAACTCTGATTACATTTTATAATATCCTAGTATGATTTCATAAATCTGACAAAGGTGAAAAAAATGATTCAAAGATAGTTGATTCAAGACTGATGTTAGCTACAAGCAGGAAAACTTTACCAAGCCATCATAAAAGTCTAGATGATGAAGAGTTAAAACAAGGGCTGGGGATGTGGCTCAAGCGGTAGCGCGCTCGTCTCGCATGCGTGCGACCCGGGTTCGATCCTCAGCACCACATACCAACAAAGATGTTGTGTCCGCCGAGAACTAAAAAAAAATAAATATTAAAAAAAAAAAAAAAAAAAAAAAAAAAAAAAAAAGAGTTAAAACAAAAATTGTTTACAAAGTTCATTTTCAGGAACTATAAGTTATTTCAATGATATCCAATGTACATTGATTTGTGGAATATTAAAGCTCTCTACTATAGATTAATGTATCTATTTTGTATAGACTTTTATACATTCATCACCATATAAATAATTCTCAGGCTCACAGAGACATGGAGTCAATAAGACAGAATTTAAAAATACAAGCTCTCTGTCATCAGCACATACTCTTAACCAGAGACTGAAGAAATTTTCCTTAAATAAAGCACAAAATTGATTTAAGATCAACACAAAAGATCTTGTGACGGGAGTTATTTCATGGGCAGAGGACAATTACTCAAATATTGGCTGACCTTGGTGAGTATGAATCCCTACTAATATTTCAGTGTTCTTGGTTGTAAGCAACAGAAATAATCTTATGCTCCTTCAAGGAAAGGAATTTATTTAAAGGACATTGAAGGGCTCACAGAATCTATGTGAAAGATACAGTTATTGGTTAGACAAATAGCGTGAAAAGAGGGGATTTAGGTTAGATCTAATATTAAGTCATGGTGTGGTATGCCAGGAATAACCTGGTTAGGGATCTTGGCTGTGGTAGCTAGAGAAACCTCTAGTACAGGTGAAATGGATTAAAACCATATTACTTCTTTATGTCATTCAATCAAGGTTCAAGTCTCAGTCAAGAGAATAGAGTTGGCCACATCTAATTCATGGGTTGGCATCCTTGATGCTGGGCTTCAGAGACAACATGAAACTCTTCTACCCTCCAAACTCACCCATGAGTGGATTCTCTGAACAACAACAAAAAGTAGGTTTAGATGCCACATAGCAAATAAAACAACAAAGTTCCATTCTATTTTTCAGGAATTTTGTTTTTATTTAGTTAGAAAAAAAATTGTCCAAGACTTGGACATAGGGCAAAGGAATTACCGACAACACTCACTGCATAGGGCTTGCCATTATCTAGCAGGCCTGCCCAAAGGTTATCTCTCTGGCATTTGGACTTTTATTCACCTTTCTACTTGATCAGTACATTTTACAACTCTGTAAGGGTATCGGTTTATAAAAAACAGAGTAACACAAATAATTTCTGTCCCATGCAGTGCAAATAAATTAGTCCGGGAATATAAAAACAATGTCTAACTAAAAGAGAACCCCAATGTTGCAATTTTACTTCTTATAGAATATTAGCACTTTTAACATCTAAATTTCCCTTATTTCAGTGAATGCAAATATTCCCATTTTCCCAGTTCTGTTTAAGCTAGTCTTTTTGTCTTGCTAATCTGAAACTGTATACTTATTTATGAGTCATGTTCTTAACTTTTTGAAATTTATACTTTGACAATACTTTCTGCCAATATCAATATACCCTGATTCAAGATTCCCTGATATTTTTACTTTCTTTGGCTCACTCATGGAAAAAAATAGAGAAAGAAATTTGTTCTCCTTATCCAACCAAGATGTGGAAAATATTTTCAGTTAAAAAAATATATAAAATATTCAGAGACCAAATGGTACAGTGATTTAGAGTATCACCTCTAGGGTGAGAGAATAGCTGGTGTTTATTGCCTTTATTACCCTGAGCAAGTTACCCAACATTTTTTTTCCATCAGTTTCTTCTACAAATTTATGATAATAATCTCTATTGGGCTGTTATAAGAATTAAGGGCTTGTGCCTATAAAGAACTTAGAGTAGTGCCTGAAACACAGAAAGCTTTAGAAAATTATAGTTATTATCACTAATGTTTGCATTTCCTGTTAACAAAGTCCAGATTTATAGTCTTTCATCATAAATGGCATCGATTTCAAAACACAGCTTACCTGCTATTCCCCACTCAAGTAGCTTGTATTTTCCAAAATTAAAAGCAGGTGTTTCTTATCTCACTTAACACTTTAGAAAGTAAGCTTGGCCCACCTTTGTAAAGAGGTGGCATCGACTTACTCTCCCCTTGAAACTTGAGAAGGCCTCAGTGGCTTGCTTGACCAATAGAATGTGGCAAAAGTGACATTTTGCAGTTTCTGGGGTTAAGAAGCCTTGCAACTCCGATCTCTATGTCTTTACATTTGCTAACGGGTGGTACCCTTTCAGAACCCATCTGCCAAGCCCTGAGAAACCCAAGCCACAGGAGAAGCTACATGTGAGCACTCCAATTGATTGCTCCAGCTTGATTTCCAGACTACAGTCAACATCTACTGCCAACCATGTAATTGATTCGTTTTGGATATTCACCCCAGTTGAGCTTTCAAATGACATCAACCCCAACTTCTGAATGAAGGTTCCAAACAAGAGCCTTCAAGTTGAATCCCAACAACCCATGGAATTATGATAGAAAATAATGAATTTTATTTTAAGCAATAGGCTTTGACATGGCTTGTTATGCAACAAATCACCGAACCACACACACTTTTACACTCTTTTGGTCTCTTTACCATGGATTCTAAGAACAATAGCCATCTTGGTTTATCTTGCCTGTAAATTGTTCTACCTAAACATTATGTTATAAGCAAATGAAACTATAGACTTTCAAACCATCATTCCTTTTGGACATACTCTGCAGAGGGTATAAGTTCACAGCTCATTTACAGTAATTTTCAGCATAAATATTTGAAAATAATGAGGTATCTTTGAAATGCTTCCTGACTTAAGGTTTCCTCTCCCTTTGGGAATTCTAAGTTGCCTTTTTATCAAAGTAACCCTGGCTGCTATTAACTTTCAGGAGTTTTTAAATCTTGCATGGATAAAAACTAAAAAACATACCATTAAAAAATGGCAAATAGTTATATGCCCCTTAGGATAATGTAGATTTTCCTTTGTGGCAGGTGAACCCTTGGTATAGGGCACAAAAAACCAACAGACCTTCCATTATACAAAAATATTGCAAAGACTCCTTTCTGAAAACAAGGGGATTTGAGGCTGTCATTCCAAAGAGCTGAATGTTCTCTACAATAATGTAAAGTTTGTCTTATGGGTAAGTAGGTCCTGCTCTTTAGATAATATTATCTTCAGTGCAGTGATCTCACAGTAGAAACTACTTTAAAAAATTAGTAGAACACTTTTTACTGGTTTGAGTTATTATTATTATAAAATTACTTAAATATGTATAAACATAAAAGAGGTATATGTTGGTACCTACTGTGTGCCAGACATTGTTCTAGGCATTGGTGATAGACTAGGGCATCAGGAAGTTGATAATCCTTGAAATTTTAAGTGGACCAAACCACTTATTTTCTACACATAGAATTATTCAAGATAGAAAAATCTATATTTTGAGAAATGTACCAATGTTATACCATTGTAATATCTTTTCTTTGAAAGGCTAAAGGGCCAAGAAGAGATTAAATGTTCAGACTGTCAATTGCCCTGGTAAAGAACTAAATTGGCAGAGGCATGACTGCAAATAAGAATTCAGAAAGCAGGCCTTCCAGGTGAGGTAAATATATTCCCTCTCCAGGTTCTTTCAGTCACATCTAGAATGAAGAAAGAAAAAAAAACTGCCACAAATCCCTTTCTACATTAGGAACCATAGACTGCACTTCAAGAATCCATAAAAATGTTTAAAAATTGGAGAAAATTATTGGCTTCAAAATATGAAAAGTGCCATATCAATATGAATAGACAATTAAATGCCTACAAAATATAACATTATTTCAACAGCATTAATTGTTAAAATTAGTATTCATTAAACTGTCATTACATTTGGAAATAATTAATGGGTCACATTATCTCATTTTAAAAGAATTTTCAAATATGCACAATCATTGCCAAGAAATCATTGCCAATCATAAATTACATGAGTTGCCAAATAATTTTCAAAGAAAACATAAAACCCACTAATAACAGTGAATATGGGATGTGGATATGATATGTCAATGTGTTAGATGCAAAGTGGAATATGTTTTTTAGTAGTTTGAGAACCTACAAGCATCAGTAATCTTAAATGCTGAACAAAGGTATGATTTCTCAGAGCCTACTCAGCAAGGGCAAGTGCTTTCCTACTCATGCAGATAACCAAACAACAGAGCCCGAATGTACATTAAACAAGAACCAAATGCCGAATATTTTCTCTGATATAAAGAGGCTGATTCATAATAGGGTGGAGGTGGGGGAGCATGAGAGGATTATATGAACACTAGATAGGACAAAAGGGTGGGAGGGGGCATGGGGGTAGGAAAGATGGTGGAATGAGATGGACATTGTTACTCTAAGTATGTGTATGAAGACACGAATGGTGTGACTCTACTTTGTGTATAATAAGAGATATGAAAAATTGTGCTCTGTATGTGTACTATGAATTGAAATGCATTCTGCTGTCATATATAACAAATTAGAATATTTTTTTAAGTTAAAAAATAAAATACTACCTAATAATACAGTTAAAAAAAAAAACTAATAGGATAGACAAATCCATAGCTACAGCTGGGGGATTCCATACCCTCCTCTCACCAACCAGAACTGTTAAGACAGGAATCAAGAAGGACATGAAATTGTTGAACAATAGATCAACTCACATGATCTAATAGACATACATAGAACACTACAGTCAGCAGCAGCACAATATTTTTAATCACCTATGGAACATTCACTAAAATGTACCATATCCTGGGTCATGAAACAAATAATAAATTAAAGAGAATTGAAAGTAAACATTGTATTCTCTGTTTATAATGGAATCAAACTAGAAATCAGTGAAAAAAAACAAGTCAATAACTAAACATGTGGAAATTAAACAGCACACTTATACAGTATCAATGAGCCAAGAAGGAAGTCTCAAAGAAAAATTTAAAATACTTAGAACTGAATGAAAATACAACATATCAAAACATGTAGTATACAGCTAAAGTTGCACTAATAGGGAAATTAATTGTACTAAAATGTTTACAATAGAAATGGAGAAAGGTTTTGAATCAATAAAGATACTATAAAAAGACTAGTAAAATAAAAGCAAACAAAGAAAAGGATAAAAATAAAAATTATAGCAAAAATAGGTTAGACAATAGAAAAAAAGTTCATAGGAGCAAAAGGCTTTTATTAAGTATTTAAATTAACAAAATTAAAAATCTTATAGTAAGACTGACAAAAATAAAAATAGAAAAGATACAATTTTCCAATGTCAAGTAGGAAATAAAAGACATCACTACAGACCCTGTAGCCATTAAAAGGATCATAAGGAAATACTACAAAAAACATTATGCCCATATGTTCAACAATTTAGAAAAAATTGACCAAATTCCTCAAAAACTAACTTCGAACTATCAAAACTCAACCAAGGTAAAATAGATTGTATAAATAGCTTTTTATTACAAAAGAAATTGAATTCATTATTTAAAAGTTCTTGAAAAATAAATCTTTAGGCCCAGAGGATTTCATTGCAGAGTTTTATCAAATGTTTTTTTTAAGAAATTGCCACCAACTTTACACAATGTCTTCCAGAAAACAGGATAGAAGAGTACATTTGCCAACTCAATTTGTGAGGCCAGTGTTACCTGGATATCAAACCCAAAGATAATACAAAAGGGATGAAACAGTGAACTTTTCAGGATTTTCTGTTGTTTTTGCCTAAAACAAAATGTTCTTTTTAGTTTATCCAATAAAATATAGGGATATATTTTTTTTTAAAAAAATTTGCATTCCCAACTTAGGCTCCCTAGTCTCACACTTCAAAAAGAAAATGTTTCTAAGTGGATAGAATGAACACCTAAGTCTTGGATAAAGAGGCAAGGAAAGATGGGTCTTTCCAAAATGCAATCATGTTCTCTAAAGCTGTCAAGTGAAGATCCAGGGCCATAAAACAGTAAGCAGTGAAATGTATAGCGGTGGGAAGTCACCAAGTTAGTTCCCTGTCTTTGATCAGCAATTTTCTTGAATTCATTGACCAGTTCCCCCATGAATCCCTCCATCAAGTCTAAATTCTCAAAATAATTCTTCCGAGAGGAAACCCTTTGTGTGCACAGCTGCACAAACCACCATCTCTCTCCTTTTGCTTACATTTGGGTTTCCCATAAATTATACACAGAATGATGGATGAAAAAGGAAACTCAATATCTCTATCATGGAGATACTTCTGGAAGAGTTAACCTTGGTTCCCATTTTTAGTTGTTCTGATGATTCCTATTTGCAGGAATTTTCAAAACACCTCACACTTACCTTCAAAGAGCAGGGTAATGAAGATATCCCAGAAATATTAGTATCAGCCCTGATACTGAAGAGAAACTCTGGTTAAGCCTTCCCTAGTAAGCAGCTTTGCGGCTCTGCTTCACTACTTCTTCATAACTCCCCACTGGACTTCCATCAGCAAGAACAGCCCTGGGACCGACTCTCTCCCGTAGGGCCAGATGCCCATCCTTTTGTAAGTATGATTGCTTTGAGCTCAGCCGCAAGACCTAACATGTTTATTTTCCCTGACACTGCCTCTCTACAAAGGTAGGTGAAATTATTCTCTGATGAATACATGCCAGAATATTAAGCATTTCTTCCAAAGGAATAAAAACTGGTTCTGATTCTGTGCAGAGGCAACCAGCCAAAACCTCATAAAATAACCCCTAATTTCAGTGGCAAAAATCCTTCATGTTACCTGTTTGTTTTAATAGATTCAATGAATGGAAACCTGCCTTTCTCATTTCTGAAGATGACTTTGTGGATTCTTATAAAATATCATCATCTGTGAATAAAGTGACCGGAAACCTGAGGTGGGTCCTAGAAAGGCCCCAGCATACCCGAATCCAGGGTCTTATCAAAAGAATGCAAAAGAGGACACAGGATGCTTTTTACAGTGTTCTCTGGTGCTTAGGGATTCTGTAACTGTCCTTCACTTCACCTTTTGTAAGAACTGAAAATGAGTTTTCTGCCCCCTTCTTTATAAGACCAGATGTAATATAAGCATTTTAAATGGATTTTGACTGCCAAGTCCCATAGCATGAGGGTGAGCCTTTTTGAAAAAGAACAGCAGTATTCTCCATATTTTCATGATGCTTTGCATTAATTATTTAAATTTAAAAAATGCCATCTGCCTCCTTTGCCAAGGGCCCCATTTCTGGGTTTAGATGAGAAAGCACAACAAAAATCCCACAGAAACAAAAAAAACTAAGCTCTGTGAAAACACTAACCCAGCGATAAGCTCTGTATACAGTGGAGCGGGTCTCAGGTGACCCATCTGGAGCTAGGAGAGGAAAGCTGCACTCTGCTCAATGGAGAACCTGTTAAAATGAGGCTCCTCACCAGCAGGAAGTGCACTTCAGAGGGCCATTCAAAATGACAGGCACTGAGGTCACCTGTCTTCCCTTCTCACAAGTGGTTGCAAGGAGAGGCAAGGGTTTCCTAAAGAACAGAACATCTGTCTCTGTTTTATTACTGTGTCATGTGTTGCTGTATCAACTTGCAGCATTTGGGGGTTTTGTGGGAGTGTGTGTGTGTGTGTGTGTGTGTGTGTGTGTGTGTGTGTGGTTGGGGTAAGCGTTGGGCATAACTTGTTTTGTTTCACAATGGAAAAGCCAAAAATACTATATTTCTTACTTAGTCATCATCATCATCAAGATAAGAACCATCTTATAACTCTTGGTCAAGGCTACCAAAAAACATAGTATAAAGTCAAGCATTCCAAGGTGGGTGGGGGGGAGTAGACAAGGGCACAGCTTAACCTCCCAGGTTACCTCCTGTGTCCTGGCATCTCTCCTCCTCCTGAGCTCCAAGGACCTCAAGCTGTGAAGTGGGGGAATTTCTGGCACAGGGATAGGCTGGTGGGTAAGAGGGATGGTGTCCGTGTGACCTGCAAAGACTGTCAAGTCCAGTCTCATAGTGCCTTTCACCACTGCCACCTACGAATTCGAGTCCTGGACTTGTCTAATTCAGTCAGTACTTCAGGGCTATTTACCATCTTGTAAGTCACAGTGTAGAATAGTAAACGCTGGTTATGGTCTCGACATACATTTTATAATCATGCATCCCTCAAGGGATACAATTTCTTTACTTCAGAGTTCTTAATATGGAAAGTGGAAACATCAATATTTCATATACTCAAAAACCTCATTGGCCAATTTTAAACTTCAACTCATGGCTCTCCCTGTGGAGTCTCCCAAGAGCTCCACAGCTCACAACCATTTACTTCAGGGCCTGACTTCCCTTCCAGTAAGCATGTATTCTTTAGGAGGGTATGATTGTCCTGTTACTCTACTAATGACTTTTCACCTACCTCTAGTTCCTCCCAGTCCACAGTCTTTTCCTCACTCTGCACTTATTAATTGTAAATTCACATCACTGAAAATCTCTTGTCTTACCAAATGTCACCACTATCTGGGTTTGTACCCCATAACTTTGTGTAATAACTCTAAAAGCTCATTTCTAATATGCAGTCTCAGATTTCTCTGCCATCCATTCATAAATGATGTTTTATACTTCAGACCAAAGGTGCTATGAAATTGTAATGGAACCTCATAAATACTACAGTAAAAAGCATGGAGATAGGTGGTATTTCCAGTCCCAGAAAGAAAGGTGAGAAGCTAGTTCCACAAGCACAGAATCTGCTACAAATTGTCTTCATAATCCAGGCACAGTGGCTCACTCCTGTAATCCCAGTGGGCTTGGGTGCCCAAGGCAGGAGGACTGTAAGTTCAAAGCCAGCCTCAGCAATTTAATGTGACCCTGTCTCAAAAAAAAAAAAAAAAGAAAGAAAGAAAGAAAAATTACTAGGGATGTGGCTCAGTGGTTAATGGACCCTGGGTTCTATCCCTGGTATCAAAAAAGAAAATAAATAAAAAAGTTTTCCTAAAGTTATAAGTTGTCACTTTATAATATTGTCCAACATTTTAAAAATGTGAATCTGTGATTGTTATGTCTTGTTGATATATAATTCCCTTAAGCAGTATGATATGTCCTTCTTTGTCCCTTCTGATTAATTTTGGCTTGAAGTTCACTTTATGTGATAGGAGGAAAGAAACCCCTGCTTGTTTATGCGATCCATGTGAGTGATATATTTTTTTCCTATCCTTTTACCCTCAGTCTATGGATGTCTTCGCCTATGAGGTGAGTCTCCTGGAGACAGCATAATGTTGGATCTTGTTTTTAATCCAATATACCAGTCTGTGTCTTTTGATGGATGAGTTTAGGCCATTAATGTTCAAGGTTATTTTTGAGATATGATTTGTGTTCCTAGACATTTTGGTTTATTTCTGTTTTTTAATTTGAATTAGTTCCTCCTTTGATTGATTGTTCCTTTAGTGTAGTTCCTCCCTTCACTGGTTTTCTTTTTTTTTTTTTTTTCATTTCATCTTCATGGAATATTTCACTGAGCATATTCTGAAGTGCAGGCTTTCTGGTTGCAAATGCTTTTAATTTTTGTTTATCATGGAAGACATATCAATCATATTTATACCCGAACAATGGATCATCTACATACATCGAACAAACCCTTCTCAACTTCAAGAATCAAATAGACCACAATATAATAATACTGAGTGACTCTAACACACCTCTCTCACCACTGGATAGATGTTCCAAACAAAAACTAAACAAACAAACACAACAACAACAAAAAGTGTAGAACTCAATAATACAATCAATAATTTAGACTTAAAAGACATATATAGAATATTCCATCTATCAATGGCTGAATACACTTTCTTCTCAGCAGCACACAGATCCTTCTCTAATATAGACCCTGTTAAGTAAACTATCACATATGTTGGCATACAATTGAAGTATTACCTTAATATAAATTTAGCATCTATAGGGTTGAAAGCTCCCTTTCTACTGATATTAATTTTTGTGTTCTTGATTTTTTCTTTATTAGACTTGTTTGATTTTTATCAAATTTTAGCTGTATTATTTCTCCTAATTTCATATTTCTCCTACTCTTATTTTTCCTTCCTACTACTACTTAGTTTGAAAATAATATGATTGCTATTCTAGCTTCTTTCTGATACAAGTACTTTAAATAATAAATGTTTGTCTAAGTACTGTTTAATCCCAGAGATCCTGGTTTTAAGCTTTTATTATCAGTTAATTCAAAGCACTTTTTATTTACTTTTCTTGTGCTTTCTTCCCTGACTTCAGAGATATTTATATGTGCACCATATAATTTTGAAATAGTTGATGTTGGGGTGGTTGATATCCTTTTTTTAAAATATCTTAAGGTGATTGATTTCTTTTTTTTTTTTTTGATATTTTTTTAACTGTAGATGGACACAATATCTTTATTTATTTTTATGTGGTGCTGAGGGTTGAACCCAGTGGCTCACACATGCAAGGCCAGTATTCTACCACTGAGCTACAGGCCCAGCCCCCAAGGTGATTGATTTCTAATGTAATAAATCATGCAGGAAACACAATCTGCATAATTTCAAATTTAAAAAAGTAATGAAAATGCCTTTTATATTGATCTTATTGGTTACATACATGTCAAAACTGATAAAATTGCATACTTCAAATATGTGCATTTTGTTGTACTTCAATTTCACCTCAATAAAGCTATGGAAAATATTTTTAAGATATGAATCTATATTTTTCTAGATAAAAGTCTTTGTGCTACACACTATACATTCATAATTAATTTCACTTGGCATAGAATGTGTCATCTTTGGTTTTCTAACCCATTTCCAATCCCCTGTTTATCCCTGTATCTCCATGCACATTTAAAAATAGAAATAGGAAAACAAATCTGTGAGACAGCACTGAAGAAATACACATAAGGCTTATATAATATCCCATGCTACATAAGCGCTTAGCTTCTTTTCACTGTTAGGAAGTGAAATACCATGACCAGTGACTTAGCAAAAGGAGGAAATTTTTTGTTTCAAGTTTTCTCTTCTGAATCACAGAAGATAATATAATAGTGAAGGTCAAAATCAGGGAATCATTTCTAGAATAAAAACTATATAGTGAAGACTATGTGCTGCCTTTCTGAAAACAATCATGCATGATAAAGTACATCAACTAGTATTTGTTGAACACTTATTATGTGCTAAGCTTATACACTATTTACATATATCAGATATATCTCACAAGAGCTACATGGATGTTACTACTGGTTTCATCTTAAAATCACGCTCCATCCCATTGAGGTCCCACAGTTAGTACCAAAGTCAGAAACCACACCCAGGGTTGTCTGATACCAAGGCCTATGTTGCTCCTCCCTGGCACAGTTAAGGGACATCTTTTATTAGGCAAGTTAACCTAGATATTTGCTTAAACTTTTCCACCATAGATCCCCAGTTATTCAACTTTAAAATACAAGCAGTATAAAGAATAGTCTTTTTTTAAAAAAAAGTAGATTTTAAAACAAAAGAAACAACCCCCCTGACACGATCTGAAACATGAAAATAATTAATGGTTCATTAAATGTGGCAATTGCCCCACTATCCCAGATAATGCAAATGTAGTTTAAATACAGTAACTCTCATGTTTTTTTCCCAAGAAAAACAGAGTCGCTTTGAAGTCAGTACTAACTCTATACCCAAAGAGTTTGGTATGCTTTGGACACATGTGTTAAATTCATGCTACCAAAAAAATACCTCTCAGAACTTTCCTTCCTAAAGATTGAAGGGAGAAAACTATAAAAAGTATAATGGAGTTCAGAAGACAACAGGGCAAGCAAGATGAGTACACTTGATATTGATACGCTGTAGTAGGTCATCTGTGTACTAGAAGGTAGCACAAGTAATAAATATTTATCATAATTACCCCTTCATTTATCACAGACAATGTAGCCATGCCCACCACTAATAGAATAACAACAACAACAAAATTTAATTTATGTGAGTCAATTACATTGACTCAAGTGATTACAAGTAATTTAAACATTTTGATAATTTTTAAAAAATAGGGCTCAGTTACCCAGAGTATTGCACTGCCGGGGTCCTGCCCTAGCGGGGTCCAGGGAGTCCTGAAGGATGAGTGGCGTCGGCGAAAAGATGAGGCAGGAGTCATTCCGTTCGAGCAATCTCCAGAGAGAGAGCTAATGCAGCTTTCTCTGGGTCATCTTTTATTACAATTTTTCTCATCATTATAGATTTAGAATATGTCATTAATTATATAATTTAAAACTTTGCCAAGACATGACATTTCCTTAACCATGATTGGGGGTACAAAAAATGTAACATTAATTTACATTTTTCCAGGATATGTCCTTCAGTTATGTAATTATTAAAAGTACAGAATCATTAATAAAATACATCACTAATTTACATTTTTCAGATTTTCCCAAGATTTACTATTTTTCCCAAGATATGTTATTTTCTTATTAACTAATGCCAAACTACGTAACCAGACTCTAAGTCTCCTAACCAATCATTAACCTAAAGTACACTTGTACTTTATTTCTAATCTAAAATTCCCATCTAACAAAGTCCCTTTAAATCTTATATTTAAAACATCCTAAAGTTTATAAGTCATTCTTAAAACATATCAGAAACCTATACAACTAAAAACTTAAGAATTTCTAAACTTAAGAAACTAAATAAAATAATATTTCTAACATTATTCTAAAACTGTGTCTTATAAAGCTATTTTAATTAATTCCTAAATTTATTCTCATAACACTGGTTGAGCTGCTTTCTCAAAGAGTTTCTTTGTTTCTCAGTCAAGGTGCACTAGTTCTCATATCTTTATAATCTTTCTCAATAAAAAGTAAGTTCTAAACATCAATCCACTTTCCACCAATATTAACTATGCTCATCACATATCCCTATGTAAAGTAAGAAAGAGTTTATAAAAAGAGAAGAATATATCTTTATATGTTTTAACTTTCCTAAGTGTATAATATAACTTTCCTTAATCAAAAATGAAACTGCATGTGGTGAACTTTGTGAAATAAGCATAATGATTAGGTTTTCTAAGAGGCCGGAAATATGGGCTTGGGTTCTAGTTGATGTAATCAATGTGGTGCCTAAAATTCTCATGACCTTTCAAAGGATGATTGTTGTCCGTTATCAGGTTTGTTCACAATGTACTGAGATAGAAGAACTGCCTTCTACTTTGTCTTTGATATGCTGAGGGGTAGTAGAACAGCCTTCAGGGCATGAACTACCTATTCTGTTCTAGCCATCTGAAATTTAATTTGTTTGGCATTTAACATACTCATGCCTCCTGTCAGAAACATAAGCATGAAAATGCAAAGTCCCAATTACATAAAAAAGGGTCTCATGGTTTCCGTTTCCCACCAACCAGCATGGCTTTGCCAGCATTCATCCTCACTGTGACCCTGTCAAGACAGTGTGAGAGCGGCTTTGCCAACACTTTTTCTCACTGTGACCCTGTCAAGACAGTGAGTGGGGATCGCCTTCACCATTGCACTGAGTGAAGTATCTCTGTGATGCTGCCAGATAAGACAATTGAACCTAGATGGCAGCAAATATGGTATCACATTAACTCCCAGCCCAGGATAACATGCCCTCTCCTGAGGCCAGAGGCCCCAGCCCCTCACTGTGCTGCCCTGTGGACCTGTCTACTTTCCAAAGCTGTGGAAATGAGTCAGTAGTGGAGAAAGTTCTTTTTCCTTCTTCTTCTTCTTCTTTTTTTTTTTTAAAGCATCCAACACAACTAAGGTATGGGACTTACAAAGAAACAACAACCAACAAACAAAAAAAAAAAAAAAAGAAAGAGAAAAGTAGTGTCTGGAAACAGGAACAAGAATTCTCCAAAGGTCTGACCATCTTATACCACAATTTCCAAATCCTAAAAGCCTTTGCAGCTCCTCCTCCTTTTTCATGATCAGTTTTCAAACTTTCTTGTCTTATTTTTCTGTTTTCTCTTTTATAGTAACTTTAACCACATCACTAGATCCATGGGCCCATTCTGTTAGTTCATTTTAACCCTTTGGGCTCATATTTCTTTACATTTCCCATTTCATTCATCATTCTGGTCACTGGACCTGGGACAAACGAACCCCTTTGGGTGTGTTCTGTAAATGTTATTATTGAAAAACCTACAAATAATATATAAATAGAACTACTCAAAATGGTATGCTTCATGTGCCCAGATAAAATATTTCTGGGAAAAAAATGACCTTTTAATAATTCAACTCTCATACACATTGACATTGCAGATTAATGAAAAGACTAGAAATCTTGAAGGTGTAGGATTGGAGTTTCAATTACTGCTTCCCTACTTACTAGTTTTATAACCTTGAACAAGGTACATCATCTCGGGAAACCAAACTTTCCTCTTCTGTAAATTAGAGATGAAATGGCCTCCCTTTCTCAAAGGATTGCTATGAGAGTTTAAATGATTTGATGTACCCTCACCACAGATCTTGGCACTTTGTAAATATTCAGCAAATGCTAGCTATTAATATTCTCATTAAATGTCCTCATCTCCCCCCCCCCCCCCGTCAGCTTGTACATGTAGATACAAATAACAAAGTATTACCTGGGTTTTGATCAGCAGGAAGATAGAAAAAAAATTGGGAAACAAACTTTCATGTTTTATCTATGACTTTCACTTTTGTGCTCAAATCTCAAGTTCTCTTAGGTAACCCAAAAGAAATGGAAGGACTTTTTGTTTGTCAACTTTTCATTCACTATTATGACAAAATTCCTGAGGTAAACAACTTAAAGGAGGAAAGATTTATTTTGTTCACAATTTCAGAGGTTTCAGTCCATAATTACTTGGCCCCATTGCTGTGGGCTTGTGGTGAGGCAGAACATCATGGTGGGGAGGGTGTGGTGGAGCAAACCTGCTCACTTCATGGGGGACAGGAGGGGAAGGGGAAGAGGAGGAGAAGAGAGATACCCTTCCAGGGCCTGCCCCCAGTAACATACTTCCTCCAACTAGATCTCCCTTCCTAAAATTTCCACCACCTTCTGATAATTCCCTTAGCTATGAAGCCGTAGCTAAGAAGCCATCATTAGATTTGATAAGTTCAGATGATCCAATCCCTCATGGTCATTCCCTCATGAGCCAATCTCTTCCCAAGAATCTCACCTCTGAATATTGCTGCGTTGGGGACCAAACTTTTAACACACAAGACTTCGGCGAACTGTCCAGAACCAAAACATAACAGACTGTATTCAGTTAGTAAGCTCTCAACCAGACCCCAAAGTGTATAAAGAAAGAAAAAAGATTGAGAAGCTTGTTACCATGTTTGCTCCCAACAACTCAGCCAATCATAGTGAGGTCATCAGAATCTCTGGCCAACTTGACATATTCACATCACTAAACCAACATGCCACATGCTAATCCAATGTAACAGGAATCCCAAATTGGCTGTGAGTCAGCATTAAGAATTCAGAGATATTGGTAACTGGAAAATAACCCAGAAATTAAACAAACAAGAAGTTGCCAAGTGGAAAACACCAAATCCCATTCTTTTGAGAAAAATAATGACAGGAAATATGAGACTGATTTCTAAATAGAATGAAGTGAATAAAAGTGATATGTAAATTAGAGTATTAAAATGTTTCTACAGCAAACTTATGAATAATTATAAAATTAATAACCAAAATATTTAATTATCTACAGAGTAAGACCTCTGCATTCTGTACTGCAGGCTTTTATAGCTAATAAATAGTCACCATTATTTTCACCAAGTTCAGGAAGCTTGGTCACCTCAGCTGGAGAATAAACTGCTGCCAATTCTGACCTATGAATTACAATTTTTGTACAATTTTTTTACAATCAAAATCAGAAACGATTGGGAGTGTTATCAGATAATCTCTGGGACTTGTTCCAAGTTGACATCAATGTAACCTCTCAAACTCTAGAACAAAAGCACTAAGAACAGAGCAGTCAATGGAAGGAATTTCTTAGGCATCAAAAAAACTAGCAAGTGAATTTTGGTTCTTCCCCGAAAAATAAGAACTTTTCCTTCTCATGTCAATAGTGTTATTCTAATGCCTTCCACCCACAGTATGAAATAAGGAGCAGAGCTGGCTCCTGGTCATAGCAGGTGGAGGGAAACCAAGGAAGCAGTTAAACAGCAAACTGAGGGGCTGGCACCCCCATGCTCAATCACACACATGGACTCTTCATAAACATTACCTAATGTGGATGAAATGCCCAGTTTCACTGGGAAACTCAGATGACAGATGACATGAATTAAATCATTAACCACTTTATAAATACTAGGAAGTGAATGTGCACTTGCCACTGGGTTAAAATATATTATTAGCACATTAACTTTCACATGCACCAATCATGCCCAGGTTCCTAATTTTATGCCTCTTTCCTAACAGAAGGTCTTTCAGAGGCATGCCCAAAATTCCACATAAAATATCTTACTATAACCTCCTGGTGACTTCGAGGATTCATGAAATTATTTTTTAAAGCCCCTTTGGAAATAGTTGTCAACCTGACCTTCAGAAGATCGGTGAATCTTATCCCGAGTCCAGCAGCCCCAGGTTCTGTCACCTCTGCTACAGGAGGATAGATCCTTGCTGCCTGCTGGGCAATTTGCAGGCAGGACTCATTCGTGTTCCTTCTGCCTCAGGTAATCTATTATTCTGTTTTTAGCATTTCCAATGCAGGCAGGCCAGCTGGGCTCCTCCTGGGAAGTGGCATTGAGATTGTTCATGGAGCATGAATGAGACCAGACATCCAAGTCAAAAGGGAAAAGGAACTTCAGAACGTCCACCTCACCATGCCTGTTAAAATGTATTGTCACTGACTTGTGCTCTTGTGCCCATCACCTAATCTCTTAGGACTTCAGTTTTCTTATCTATAAAAGGACAGAACTGAAATGCTAAATTACGGGTGGGGGTGGAATCCCATGCCCATAAAACTAAGGTACAGGTATCTAAGAAGAAGAAAAAGGATGGATTAAAAAAAAAAAGAAAGAAAGAAAAGAAAGAAAGAAAAAAGGCACTGAAGAACACACAGAAAAGACCAGTTGCCTCATAAAGATGGAAACCAATTGAGAAAAAAAAATTATCAAAACTTCAAACATAACACATGAAAGAGTGTGGGGCAAACAGAATTCTTGATCTCAATTTGTCATTCCCCTGGGAAAGATCCTTGGCATATGCTGAGAATATGTGGAATGCACTTCCCCCACCCCTTGATCTTGCACTTGGCCAATGGACTCACTTTGACCAGAAGAATACTAGAAAAAGTAATATAAAGCAGAGACTTAAAATATTCTTTTTTTTTTTAAAGAGAGAGAGAGAGAGAATTTTTTAATATTTATTTTTTAGTTCTTGGCGGACACAACATCTTTGTTGGTATGTGGTGCTGAGGATCGAACCCGGGCCGCACGCATGCCAGGCAAGCATGCTACTGCTTGAGCCACATCCCCAGCCCCGAGACTTAAAATATTCTTGTGCATTGGCCGTGCTCTTCTGAGCTTCTGTCATGGCCCGAGGGACAAATATAGCATAGTATTCGCTGCCCATCAGCCTGAATCCCTGCAAAAGACTTATGGAATAGTCCTGAACCAGGCCCACCGCCTGCAGACAAGTCTAGCTGAACCCAGGCTAACTGCAAACCATCCACTGACCATGAGCAAGAAAAGTGTTTTTGTTGTGAGCCACCAAGAGTTTGAGATTGTGACATGGCATTATTGCAACAAAAGCTGATGGATGCAATCTGCAAGGAAGCAAAATACAGAAAATGAAGAAAATGCCAAGAGGATCTACACAGAACTTGATCTACCACAGAACCCAGATTGAAGTATTCTCACCCAGATGATAATGATGTCAGTTTGAAAACCCCTCACAACTTACAAGACCCTCTAAACCCAATTTAAAATTCACATAATTAATGATCCTTTGTGGTTAGCTTGATGACAAAGTTAGTCCTTTATTGGATAAGAAATAAAATTGTAGAAAAATCTAAACAATCCTAAATTTTAATTTAAAACATTTGTTTTTGCAAACTGCCATATACTGTCTCTTCACATTATCTCAGTCAGGATATGCTGTTGCTATATGTCATAAGTCAGGAAGCATGCTGAAGAGATCATGTTTCACCTTCTCCTAGGAGCCAAAGGCTACTAAATCTGAACAGATTAACTTTACAGGATACCTGTCCTGTAATTTAAATGATATCATTACCATGTTACCATCTGGTTTTTGCAATTCTGTATGTTAGAACCAGGATCAAGTCCTGCTCAGCTAACTTTTAGGACTTTTAGAATAAATCAGCAAAGTCTTCATTTCAGAAGACAAGATAGAGAGGACCAGAAAAATACTAAGTAGACAATAAGTGTTGGTGAGGATGTGGGGAGAAAAGTACACTCATACACTGCTTGGTGGGACTGCAAATTGGTCCAGCCACTGTGGAAAGCTGTATGGAGATTTCTTGGAAAATTGGGAATGGAACCACCATTTGACCCAGCTATCCCTCTCCTCAGCCTATACCCAAAGGACTTAAAAACAGCATACTACGGGGACACAGCCACATCAATTTTTATAGCAGCACAATTCACAATAGCTAAACTGTGGAACCAACCTAGATGTCCTTCGGTGGATGAATGGATTGAAAAATGTGGCATATATACACAAATGGAATATTACTCAGCAACAAAAGAGTAAAATCATGGCATTTGCAGGTAAATGGATGGAGTTAGAGAAGATAATGCTAAGTGAAGTTAGCCAATCCCAAAAAACCAAAATGCCAAATGTTTTCTCTGATATAAGGAGGCTGATTTATAGTGGGGTAAGGAGAGGGAGTATGAGAAGAATACATGAACTCTAGATAGAACAGATGGGTTGGAGGGGAAGGGAGGGGGCATGGGATTAGAAATGATGGTGCAATGTGATGGACATTATTATCCGAGGTACATGTATGAAGACACAAATTGGTGTGAATATACTTTGTATTCAACCAGAGATATGAAAAAGTGTGCTTTATATGTGCAATAAGAATTATAATGCATTCTGCTGTCACATATAAATAAAAAAATCTAAGTAGATAAAACTAGGTAGGATGAACCCAAAAAACCCATTCAATATCAGAGCACCATGCACACCAAGAATGAAGTTATCTATAGTTTTATACCACTTGATAATAGATTGTGTAGCAAACTAAAGGTTTGTTGCTAATGTTGTAATGTTAAGTGAAAAATTCAGCATACAAAGTAGCATCTATGGTAAGAACACAATGATGTCAAAAGAAAGGGCTCTAGAAATCTAGGTTTGAAACATCAGAATATTTTTAACAAGTTGTCTTTGAGTGGAGAAGCATTTGGTTGATTTTTTATTTTTATTTATTTCCCACATTTTTCTTATTGAATATGTATTATTCAAATAAAATATCACTTGAAGTTACCTTTCCTAAGTGACAACTTCGTTCTTTCAAAAAGTTTTTTTCTTTCTTTGGCATACTTTGCTTTGTCTAAAATTTCTTCTTCCATATCCTCATCCAGAAAAAAAGGGAGGAAAACAAATTAATAATGCAACAGAGTTTATCTATTTATATGTGATCTTCAAAAGTTTTTTAATTAGTAACAACAAAAAATGTTTGGTCCCACAGCTAAAATTACTGTTGGAATTTTTTTAAGCCGAATGCTAATCATAATAATAACAACTTTAATAAATATTAGTAACTTTCAACAAGAGTTAAAAGTACCTAATAGTATGTTCATTAAAAAGAAAGGTGTCATTTTATTATTGAAAACTGGGGAAATTTTTACATTACAATAGACGTGAAAATATTATGTCCCAAAGACACACTAATAATACCTCCAAATTTGTAATTATTTTCAACAAAACAGACTGGCCTAACTCAAAAGTTATATTTAAATGAAGCATAAATGTTATAATCTAAAAAATAATTAACATATTCTTCATTCCAAAAGAGCTTCAAAGACTATTTAATGAAATATCTTGAACTCTACTCTTCAAAGACAAATAGAAAATACAAACATGGAGTGATTTTCTTAAGGCCACACAGATTAAGATACAATTGTGCTAGACACTTATTGATTTATAAATGTTTCCTGAGTGTGCTATTAGAAGCTTGAAAATATGTTACTACTGGGAAATACAGAGAAAATGTTTCTTTTCCTTAATTGAAATTACTACATTGCAAAAGTAATTTTGTATAAACCAATATTTAGTGTTTTCATTTTCAAATCCGACACTTGAAAATGAATAAAACTAATTTGGCTTTGTGGAGAATTGCTACTAATAACTATTGTTAAGCAGTTTGTAAAAATATGACATGCTACTTCATTGTCTGATAATAAGTTTAGCAGAAAAAAGCATAAATAAAAAATAATGCTATTGCTTTTTTAGCTTCATAAAATTACACGTGCTTTAATAGTTGACAATTTATGCACCTGTAATCTGGAAACATTCATTAAAAAATAACAACCTTATAAATAATATAAGCATAGCTTTAAGAGCATGGACTATTGACTTTTGGTAAAATTAACAGTGCAAGACTACTATGTTCTACTTGGAAGATTTACCTAAATTTCTAACTTTCTAGAAAGGCTGAGGAACAATTTTGGGAGTTTGTTTAAAGTGTAATTTCTCTTAGGGTCTGTAAGGGCCAAGACACAGTAAAAATGACTTTCTATTCCAACACACACACACACACACACACACACACACACACGTACATGCACACCAGTTGTAGCTACTAAGATCCATGAATTTATTTGTTTATTTATTTATTTATTTTAAGCAGGGACTCCAATATATATTTTTGTCTACATCATTAAGAGGAAATACTTTAACTGGCCTATGTTGTCTATGGGGAGAGCAGAAACCTCATTAAGATTAGTAGGAAGAATGACAAACTGTGGAGGAGACTTAAGTGTCAGACTTCATATATAGTTAATTAATATTAAAGATCAGTGCTGAGTTTCTAGATTCTTAATATAACAAGCCCAAAGAATAGAGCAGTTTGGGGGCTTTATGAAAGAGAAACAGCTTTTTCCCCTCCACAAAAAGGAATTTTTCCTATGCACATTCTCTACCCATTTTACTCTGGTTCTGAGGTAGAGGGGTGATAAATGGGATTAGTAAATCTGGGTGCATAGACAGGCATGCTTACTGAGCCCTATTTAACTCTTCTTCCTCTGGAGAGGATATCTTCTCTCAGGGCTGCATGCCCAAATCCCTCCCTGGACAGTCACCTCCTCTAGGAGCGCTCCCTGGGGTGGGCCAAGTAGCTCTCCATGCCTCTGGGGTTCCACAGGGTCTGTGGAACCAAGGCCCTCACCAGCCTCCTGGCTTTCTCTAGTTAAACATGCAATATTTAGTTCCTTCTTTATGCTCAATTCTGTGTCTCAACTTTTTCAGAAACCCAGCCTCTTGGAATACCAGTTTTAGGGTGCATTTATTCCAACAATACTTTAGCAATTCATTTATTATTAATCAACTAGACAAAAAAAAGCAAAATCAGCCGCCTGATTTATACAGCAGCCACCAACCATCACAAGACACTAGCCCGCCTTGAAGAATTTGATTGCCAAAATCACAGGTCTGGCCATTTCACTCTACCACTTAGAGTATTATTTATTAATTGTTTTTTTTTCATTTTAAGGGCTCATTCTTTCTACTTTAAAGTATTATGTTTAAAGGAAACTATGTCACTTCTGAAAGAGGAAGACAAGTACCATTTGTCTATCAAAGATGAACACCAAAATGCACTTAGAATCTACTGGACACCATTACAGGAATTTTGTAAATATTAATGCTTTTATTTTTCATAGCGGTCCTATGAAGTAGGCACTACTATAACCATCATTTTACAGATGAAGGAACTGAGGTATAGAGAGATTAGGAAATTTGCTCAGTCAAGTAGCTCATGAGGGTAGAACTGGGATTTGACCCCAGTTTCCTGGTTCATGGTCAGCTCTGCCTTACCACATTCATAGAAACTGACCCTAATGACAAAGGTGATAAAAAGAAATAAATGCTATCATATTATAAGAATGAAACTTCAGCGCAAGGCATAATAACCCATGATTAACCCAAATTCACACCTGAAAATTCTATTGTTCTTCCTTTATCTCCTAAAATTACCACTCTGTGCTAAGCATTGTGATTGGAGACACTGCCCCTACATACACAGCTTGATTATTCTTTTCTTACACTAGAAAATGTGTTTCTAGAAGCTGACAACATTAATCAAAAGCTGCACCATACCAAGTTGTCTCCTAGCTCACTCTGCCTATAACTTAAGTTTTTTCTTTTCCTGCCAATCCTTCACAGTACTTGGCGGGTTGAATAAGCACGACTCATGGGGTTTAATCAGGAAAAAAAATAAATAAACTTTTTTTTTTTCCCACTGCCTTTTTTAAACCTGGTCAGGTTTTTTTTTAACACTGACTTTGAAGGTCAGATTTTGGAAAAAGAATGATCCACTAGCATTTTAAATCACAACTGTAGCTCAAAATCACTTCCAGTTTTGAAAAATGTCCCGTTGGATGTAGAATCAATGGCTCAATTTTCAAAGGTAAGACTTCTCCCTGACTCAGGCCCTCCTCCATCCTGAGCCAGCAGCCAGCTCCTTCCAGAGTTAGGGAAGGAGTGTGTGGTGAATATCTATTTCCATTCTTCACTTACCAGGTGCTATTTCTGACTTGTGTTCTCCCCCAGGGTCAAAGCTGTGAAGAGGAAGAGGTAAAAGGGCAGGAAAATTCCAGCAGATGTTATAGTAAGATAGTGCTCTTTTTCCTGGTTGTGGCAGGCATCTGAAGCCCACACTTCCTACTATTATCTTTGTGGTTCTTGAAATTTTACTTTGTGTTTGTTTCTTTATCATCATTTAGGGAAGCTGAAGGCTGGTGGAGATTAGGGGGCAGAGATCCTTCAAAATTATCCTTGTTTGCAGTCAGGGTAGCATTTCAGAGATCAGTGCACAGAGATGCCAGGCCTGAGTTTGTGGCAGAGGACTCCAAAGTGCCCCTATTAGGTAGGCTGGAAGGAGAAGACCTATTCACCTCCCACACACACAAGTGAAAGCCATGATTCAGACTGCACACCTGGAAGAGGTGACCCATCTCACTTTTATCTCCTCTGAGTCAAGTGGATGATTTGCATGGATTTGCATAGAATTCGGTGATTGTAATACTGGCAGGTGAGAATTGGATTTTCAAAAGAAACTTCTCTCCCAAATCCCGGTTCCTGAGACAATAAACAAAACAGGCATTTCCCAGACACATGCTGACTTCCCAGTGTAGAGCAGGGGCCTTTTTGGCAGAGCTAAGCTGCAGAGAGGACCTGGTGAAGTGCATTGGGACCCAATTTAGTAAAAGGCGAAAGATTTATACGATCTGAAGAGAAACCAGAGTATAGGGGACCCAATTTAGAATGGAACCAGCAGGTGTTTGGAATCCAAGTTTGTACCACTTATCATTTGAATTGGGCAATTGCCCCTTGTTTCCTATCATAAGTGAGCACAGTAGTGTAGAAAGGAGTGGAAAGAGCAAGAATTTGAGAGAGTGCATTCAAATTCAGATTCTCTTCTTAGTAGTTCTGTGGCTTGAGGCAAATAACATAACCTTTTGAATCTTGGTTTGTCTCAGCTCTTGAACCAGGATAAAAATGGCCCTTGTGGGATCGGTATTATAATCTATTAAAAAAAAAAAACGAGTACCTGCAAGCTAGGCGAACCTGCAAGCCACGGGCGGGCGGGTCAGGCCCAGCAACCAGCCAAGTGACTGCAGCTACACGCGCCGGCGGGGAACTCGGACCGGACCCACTAGGACAGGTCCAGCGGACGGCTGAGGGCTAGGCCCGTCCCCTCCCCCAGTGTCTGCAGGTAGGCGGGACTGTGAACACCAGCAGAGCGGGCCCAAAGCCTGCTGAGGGGCGGAACCGGCCCCTCCCCCAGTGCCTGCAAGCTAGGCCAACCTGCAACCCATCGGGAGGTTAGGCCCAGCAACCTATGGAGTGACACAGGTGCCCCTGGCGCCTGCTGGGTAGGTGGACCTTTGACCGACCAGCAAAGCAGACCTAGGGCCTGCCAGCATGGTAGATGGATCACACTAATTGGAGGAGGATCACAGCCACTACCTGCCCTGCAAGGGTGATTTTTCAACTATACAAGAGCAATATAAATAAATAGAGGGGGAAAATATCAAAGACACAACAATTTCACCAAGCAGAAAGAAACGCCAGCAGTATGAAACGACAAGGAAAGAAAGGACCACAGGCAATGCAGGTCAACTCAACTTTAGAAGAGGTAATAGCTGCAACAGATGGAATGTCAGATAGAGAGCTCAGGACATACATGCTTCAGATGATCTGGAGTCTCAAGGAAGACATGAGACAGCAAAATCAGACAATGAAAGATCACATTGACAAACAAATCCAGGAAGTAAAAGATCAATTTCACAGGGAGATAGAGGTAATAAAAAACAAACAAATAGAAATACTAGATATGCAGGAAACAATAAACCAACTTAAAAACTCAATTGAGAATACTACCAGCAGAGTGGATCACTTAGAAGATAGAACATCAGACAATGAAGACAGAGTATTTCAACTTGAAAAGAACATAGATAGCTCAGCAAGTCTACTAAGAAACCATGAGCAGAACATTCAAGAGCTATGGGATAATATCAAAAGACCAAACTTAAGAGTCATTGGGATACAGGAAGGCACAGAGCTCCAAACCAAAGGATTAAGCAATCTATTCAGTGAAATAATACAAGAAAACTTCCCAGACTTGAAGAATGAGACAGAATCCCAAATCCTAGAAGCCTACAGGACGCCGAATGTGCAAAATCATAAGAGATCCACACCTAGACACATTATAATGAAGATGTCCAACATACAGAATAAGGAGAGAATTTTAAAAGCTACAAGGGAAAGGAAGCAGATTACATTTAGGGGTAAACCAATCAGAATAACAGCTGATCTCTCAACACAGACTCTAAAAGCTAGAAGATCCTGGAATAACATATTTCAAACGCTTAAAGAAAATGGATTCCAACCAAGAATCTTGTATCCGGCGAAATTAAGCTTCAGGTTAGAAGATGAAATTAAAACCTTCCACGATAAACAAAAGTTAAAAGAATTCGCAGCTAGAAAACCATCTCTTCAAAAAATCCTTGGCAAAACATTACAGGAAGAGGAAATGGAAAATAACATTGAAAACCAACAATGGGAGGTAGGACAGTAAAGGGGGGAAAGTAGTCAAAGAGGATAACAAATCAGGTTTAGTAACATCAATAAACAAACATGGCTAGAAGAACAAACCATATCTCAATAATAACCCTAAATGTTAATGGCTTAAACTCACCAATTAAGAGACACAGGCTAGTAGAATGGATCACAAAACAAGACCCAACAATATGCTGTCTACAGGAGACGCATTTGATAGGAAAAGATATACATAGACTGAAGGTGAAAGGTTGGGAAAAATCATATCACTCATATGGACCGCGGAAACAAGCAGGAGTGTCCATACTCATATCTAATAAAATAGATTTCAAGCCAAAGCTAATCAAAAGGGACAAAGAAGGACACTTCATACTGCTCAAGGGAACCATACACCAACAAGACATAACAATCATAAATATATATGCTCCAAATAATGGTGCAGCTGTGTTCATCAACAAACTCTTCTCAAGTTCAAGAGTCTAATAGACCACCATACAATAATCATGGGAGACTTCAACACACCTCTCTCACCACTGGACAGATCTTCCAAACAAAAGTTAAATAAGGAAACTATAGAAATCAATAACACAATTAACAACCTAGACTTAATTGACATATATAGACTATACCACCCAACATCAAGTAGCTACAATTTTTTCTCAGCAGCACATGGAACCTTCTCAAAAATAGACCATATACTATGTCACAGGGCAACTCTTAGACAATACAAAGAGGTAGAGATAATACCATGCATCTTATCTGATCACAATGGAATGAAACTGAAAATCAATGATAAAAGAAGAAAGGAAAAATCAAACATCACCTGGAGAATGAACAATAGGTTGCTGAGTGATCAATGGGTTTTAGAAGACATCAAGGAGGAAATTAAAAACTTCCTAGAGTTAAATGAAAACACAGACACAACATATCGGAATCTATGGGACACATTGAAAGCAGTTCTAAGAGGAAAATTCATTGCTTGGAGTTCATTCCTCAAAAAAAGAAAAAACCAACAAATAAATGATCTCATACTTCATCTCAAAATCCTAGAAAAAGAAGAGCAAAACAACAGCAAAAGAAGTAGAAGCAGGAAATAATTAAAATCAGAGCTGAAATTAATGAAATTGAAACAAAAGAAACAATTGAAAAAATTGACAAAACTAAAAGCTGGTTCTTTGAAAAAATAAATAAAATTGACAGACCCTTAGCCATGCTAACGAAGAGAAGAAGAGAGAGAACCCAAATTACTAGCATACGGGATGAAAAAGGCAATATCACAACAGACACTTCAGAAATACAGAAGATAATCAGAAATTACTTTGAATCCTTATACTCCAATAAAATAGAAGATAGTGAAGGCATAGATAAATTCCTTAAGTCTTATGATCTGCCCAGATTGAGCCAGGAGGATATAGACAACCTAAACAGACCAATAACAATAGAGGAAATAGAAGAAACCATCAAAAGACTACCAACTAAGAAAAGCCCAGGACCGGATGGGTATACAGCAGAGTTTCACAAAACCTTTAAAGAGGAACTAACACCAATACTTTTCAAGCTATTTCAGGAAATAGAAAAAGAGGGAGAACTTCCAAATTCGTTCTACGAGGCCAACATCACCCTGATTCCGAAACCAGACAAAGACACTTCAAAGAAAGAAAACTACAGACCAATATCTCTAATGAACCTTGATGCAAAAATCCTCAATAAAATTCTGGCGAATCGGATTCAAATACATATCAAAAAAATTATACACCATGGTCAAGTAGGATTCATCCCTGGTATGCAAGGCTGGTTCAATATACGGAAATCAATAAATGTTATCCACCACATCAATAGACTTAAAAATAAGAACCATATGATCATCTCGATAGATGCAGAAAAAGCTTTCGACAAAGTACAGCATCCCTTTATGTTCAAAACTCTAGAAAAATTAGGGATAACTGGATCATACCTCAACATTGTAAAAGCAATCTATGATAAGCCACAGGCCAGCATCATTCTGAATGGAGAAAAATTGAAGGCATTCCCTCTAAGATCTGGTACAAGACAGGGATGCCCTCTCTCACCTCTTCTGTTCAACATAGTCCTCGAAACACTGGCCAGAGCAATTAGGCAGACGAAAGAAATTAAAGGCATAAAAATAGGAAAAGAAGAACTTAAATTATCACTATTTGCAGATGATATGATTCTATACCTAGCAGACCCAAAAGGGTCTACAAAGAAGCTATTAGAGCTAATAAATGAATTCAGCAAAGTGGCAGGATATAAGATCAACACGCATAAATCAAAGGCATTCCTGTATATCAGCGACAAATCCTCTGAAACGGAAATGAGGACAACTACTCCATTCACAATATCCCCCCAAAAAATAAAATACTTGGGAATCAACCTAACAAAAGAGGTGAAAGATTTATACAATGAAAATTACAGAACCATAAAGAAAGACATAGAAGAAGACCTTAGAAGTTGGAAAAATATACCCTGCTCATGGATAGGCAGAACTAACATCATCAAAATGGCGATATTACCAAATGTCCTATATAAGTTCAATGCAATGCCAATCAAAATCCCAACAGCATATCTTGTAGAAATCGATAAAAGAATCATGAAATTCATATGGAATAATAAAAGACCCAGAATAGCAAAAACAATACTAAGCAGGAAGTGTGAATCAGGCGGTATAGCGATACCAGACTTCAAACTATACTACAGAGCAATAGTAACAAAAACAGCATGGTACTGGTACCAAAACAGGCGGGTGGACCAATGGTACAGAATAGAGGACACAGTAACCAATCCACAAAACTACAACTATCTTATTTTTGATAAAGGGGCTAAAAGCATGCAATGGAGGAAGGATAGCATCTTCAACAAATGGTGCTGGGAAAACTGGAAATCCATTTGCACCAAAATGAATCTGAATCCCTATCTCTCGCCGTGCACAAAAGTTAACTCAAAATGGATCAAGGAGCTTGATATTAAATCAGAGACATGGCATCTGATAGAAGAAAAAGTTGGTTATGATCTACACGCTGTGGGATCGGGCTCCAAATTCCTCAATAGGACACCCATAGCGCAAGAGTTAACAAATAGAATCAACAAATGGGACTTACTCAAACTAAAAAGTTTTTTCTCAGCAAAAGAAACAATAAGAGAGATAAACAGGGAGCCTACATCCTGGGAACAAATCTTTACTCCACACACTTCAGATAGAGCCCTAATAACCAGAATATACAAAGAACTCAAAAAATTAGACAATAAGATAACAAATAACCCAATCAATAAATGGGCCAAGGACCTGAACAGACACTTCTCAGAGGAGGACATACAATCAATCAACAAGTACATGAAAAAATGCTCACCATCACTAGCAGTCAGAGAAATGCAAATCAAAACTACCCTAAGATACCATCTCACTCCAGTAAGACTGGCAGCCATTAGGAAGTCGAACAACAATAAGTGCTGGAGAGGATGCGGGGAAAAGGGCACTCTTGTTCATTGCTGGTGGGACTGCAAATTGGTGCAGCCAATTTGGAAAGCAGTATGGAGATTTCTTGGAAAACTGGGAATGGAACCACCATTTGACCCAGCTATTCCCCTTCTTGGTCTATTCCCTAAAGCCCTAACAAGAGCATGCTACAGGGACATTGCTACATCGATGTTCATAGCAGCTCAATTCACGATAGCAAGACTGTGGAACCAGCCTAGATGCCCTTCAATAGATGAATGGATAAAAAAATGTGGCATTTATATACTATGGAGTATTACTCTGCATTAAAAAATGACAAAATCATATAATTTGGAGGGAAATGGATGGCATTAGAGCAGATTATGCTAAGTGAAGCTAGTCAATCTTTAAAAAACAAATACCAAATGATTCCTTTGATATAAGGGGAGTAAACAAGGACAGGGTAGGGACGAAGAGCTTGAGAAGAAGATTTACATTAAACAGGGATGAGAGGTGGGAGGGAAAGGGAGTGAGAAGGGAAATTGCATGGAAATGGAAGGCGATCCTCAGGGTTATACAAAATGTCATATAAGAGGAAAGGAGGGGCAAGACAAGATAATACAAATGGAAGAAATGATTTACAGTAGAAGGGGTAGAGAGAGAAAAGGGGAGGGGAGGGGAGGGGAGGGGAGGGGGGATAGTAGAGAATAGGACAGACAGCAGAAAACATCAGACACTAGAAAGGCAATATGTCAATCAATGGAAGGGTAACTGATGTGATACAGCAATTTGTATACGGGGTAAAAGCGGGAGTTCATAATCCACGTGAATCAACCGTGTAATATGATGTATTAAGAACTATGTAATGTTATGAACAACCAATAAAAAAATAAATAAAAAATAAAAAATAAAAAAAACCCCGAAACAAAGAGGACTAATGAAATGTCGGAGATAACACTTAAACCCCACCCCCCTCCCCATTTCAAGGGCTAGAGCAGACTTGAGGACATATGGTATCCTGCAGGCACATCAGGTTTGTAAAGCATTTAACTTTTCAAGCACCTTCACAGCTGTTTTCTTTTTTCTATAAGAGAGAGAGAGAGAGAGAGAGAGAGAGATCCAAATTGGGAGAAGCACACCATATTGCATAACAAAAACAAAAGCCTCTGGTTCCATCAGACCTGATATTGTGGCATGCAGAGGTTCCAGAAGGTAGTGAACCCAAGCTAGCAAGTTAAACCCGCTGTAAACATTCTCCATTTAAAATCATAAATGTGAAACATCTGAGTTTGTTGTGAATTTGACCTAGAAATTAGTTTTCGAGAAGATAGAACTGATGCTATTGAAATTGCCTGCAAGTGGAGGAACAGTGGCACTTGGCCTTGCTAATCACCGATGTGTATTCCCTGGTGGGACCCTAAAGGATATAGCAGAGCTGGGCTGTCCTATTAAAACCTCCTAAATATAGCCTCTGTGGTGTTGTGTTTGCTGGACCCTTTAAAGATCCAAAGCAAGCAAAATCTGCATGACAGATAAAATGGAACTCAGTGGAACCCAAATTCTGCCCTCCTCTCTCTGGGTGGACTCGCAAGGGGTCTCCCATCATCTCCCAAGACAACAACCAAGTCCCTGGCAAAAGGTACTTAGGGAGATAGATAGTCACAAACTATATATTCAAAGACATTGGCCACAGTAGGCAGCTGAGTTTTGGGAACATATGACAACGTGATACAAGATGTGGAAAAAAGAATCTGTCCCATGTCACTGGAGAAAATTGTGACCAGAACCTGATAGATTTGAATTCAAGTTCTACTTGGAGAGAGTTTGTTAACCTCAGCAGCAGCATCTATAAAATAGACACAAATAGAGAAGCATCTCTTAGTCTTTCCAAGGCTTAAACTAAGTCTGTGTAAAAGGGGAGCCTCTTTATTTTCCTTAAATCACAGTAGTTACAGAAAATGACTTGTGTGCGTTATAATCCCATGACATCATGCAATTGTGAAGTCCCTGAGGTAACATCACTGGGGGTCCTGGGACCAAAGGACTTGTGCTTCCTCTCTGAGGGCTGAAGGGGTAATAGGAATAGTGACAGTGAACAGTACCTTGGTATTGATTCCTATGTGCCAGATGCTACCCCAGGTGCCTTACATGTATTAATTCATTTGATTCTCACAGCAGTCCTATTCCGTAGAAAGATGATTATTATCCCTATATCACAGATAAATCTGTAGCACAGAAAGGCTAATTTGCCCAAGATTATACAGCCTATGAGAATAAGGGCCAGGCCCTGTCCAGACAGTCAGACCCAATATCCTCACTTTTCACAGTTATGCAATAGGGTCTCTCAATATCATAACCCAATTCCCACTCAGATGTGGCACCCCACTGGGGTATTGTGAAGTACAGCCTTTCTCATGGATCCCAGCACCTAGCATCTTCTGCATATTAATATAGATGAAAAGTAGCTCAATCAAGTGTGTGGAAGAATTCCCCAACAAGATGCACAATATTTGTGGGTTTGACAAATCAGGAAAGTCCAGTGCAGTGGGCATTGGTCCAGTGGTTGTGGCCGGAATCACAGAAAGACTGTCAGGGTTGGCTCAGCAGCAGGCCACCCCATGGGTAGGAAGAAAAAGAGGGTAGAAACAGTAAATCCCCCATATGGTGAATGCTCTTGGCTTCAGTCACTGTCCAATAAAACATTGTCAGACATTTCAGGGGCTAGAGGACTAGCTAGCATAAGTGGTGGGAACTGGCCCCATTCTATCTTTAACTGTAGGCATTCTATTGCAGTTACCCCTACACTGGCCTGTTCCAAGGAAGCCCAGGGTGCAATGGTAAGTATCTGTTGAACTTCCAATGTTCATCTCTCTAGTTATAAATTATGAATTCCTGAAAGGCAGAGCATGTGTCTCTTGCATTTTCATAGCCTCTAGCACTATCAGGGGTCTTTATTCACATAGTAATTTACCAAGAAATGTGCGATCAAGATATATTTAACAGGGGTTGGGGTGGTGGCTCAGTGGTAGAGTGCTCACCTAGCATGTATGAGGCACTGGGTTCGATTCTCAGCACCACATATAAATAAATTAATTAAATTAAGGTCCATTGACAACTAAAAAAATATTTTTTAAAAAAGATATATTTAATAAAGATTTTCTACCTAAGGCTAGACTTAAAGATATTATAAAGAGTTCCTGATTTATAATGGTTCAATGTCTGATGTTATGGTTTTACAATGATGTGAAATCACCATCAACCGTTCTTTCAGTTCAGTCTTCAATAAATTACATGAGATATTCAATACTTTATTATAAAGTAGGCTTTGGGCTAGATAACTTTGTATAACCACAGGTTAATGAGCACACTTAAGGTGGGCTAGACTGAATTATAATATTCATTAAGTCAGGTACATTAGATGCATCTTTTACTTCAGCTGTTTTCAACTTATGAAGGTTTGCTGAAATGTGAGTTGTAACTTAAGGAGCACTTGTGCCTTCAATTTGAGAATTTTCTTTTGCAGAGGAAATGGTATAAACCTATTTCTCCACTCTAATTTTAATAAGAATAGGAAAATTTGTGAGAGTAAAATCGAAGATACCTGGACTAAATTCTGAACATATTTACTACACACCAACTCTATGCAAAACGCTTAACATTGAAGCAGTCTTTCTATAGATAGGGATACCAGAAGATGCTATTTGAAAAAAAAATCAATCCTGTTGCTTCTCCTAAGGCAAAGAATTCATTCCTAATCGTAGATTGATTGACTGATGGCATAACTCTTCAAGTTAATGGATTTCAAATGTATAAAGGTGGTTTCAGGTTGGTTTGAAGCAAGGGTGGTCATGTCTAAACATCTGAAGCCCTGGTGTAGAGGTGGAATAGGGGCAGAATGTGATAGGATGAACATAAATTAAATGAGACTACATTTTCCTTCATGGAACCCTTAAAGATGATAGCCATGGAAATGGAAAATTCCCTTCCCTACCAAAACAACAACAAAACACACACACACACACACACACACACATACATACCAAAAAAAAAATGTGATTTGGGTGTGCGGTGCCAGATACCAACATTTCAGCACTGCATAGAACAGAATTAGACATATCACAGTGCATGGGCCCAATCCAGCCAGACTTCTGCATTCATAAATAAAATTTTATTGAACACAGTCACACTCATTTGTTTATTTTTTGCTGATAACTGCTTTTGCTGCTCTTTACCTGCAGAATTGACTTGTTTCAAGAAAGCAAATGGCCAGCAAAACCAAAAACATTTATTATTTAGAATAACACCAAAAATCACAGACACTAATATCTCAGCAACAAATTAGATTGATACCAAAATTCATTTCACCAACTCACAGTTCAACCTCTTAAGTCGAATTCGATTAGAGCCATTAAATATTTTTAAGCGGTTATATAGCTGACTCCAGTTGTCAAAATGATGCTTATTAAGGAGGAGCACATTTTCCAATTAGGTGGTAATGAGAGAAGTAGAGATATTGGCCTTGCCCTTGGCATTGGCAGTTGGCCTCTAACTTTCCCACAGGAAATCATATTTGGAGTTCTTGATGCATTTTCCTAATAAGTGAGTTTTTGACTTGTCCCTAACTTCAAGGACTGGGTAAAAACTTTAAAACATTAAAATGCTTAATTAAGAAATGATCCCATAATTCTTAAGATGTGACTCTTATTTCTACCTTTGATGCTTCTCTAGCCATGTCCTTGTCAGCCTGGCCCACACAGGTCCCTGGCCAAGCAGCATTTGCTAAATGATGTGTGATCACTCCCTGCATGAACCCCCTACCACTCACTCATTATGTTCTTTTCTTCCTTCATCCTGAATTTCCCCTAAACACTGCATCTCCCAGGATGCTTGCCTGACTTGCAGAGAGGAGCAATGTTACCATCCTCTCCAGCAATGAAAGTTCTTATATTCCTGTTCATAAGCACAAATTTTTAAAAAAGTTAAGAAAGAGGGAAATTTAAGAAGTATAAAAGAAAGATAGTGGTGAAAAGTGAACATGAAAAGGAAAAAAAAATCTTGGAAAGGGGAAAGAAGTGTGCAGGATTACAGAAGAGGCAAAAACCTATCAATAGAGAAGCAATAAACATCAAGCTGTCAACTGAGAGGAAAAAGTGTACTGGTCTGGGCTAGTACAGAGACCAGATGGCCAGCAAAACCATGAGTCCCTAGAAGGGAATAGCTGGACCCTGACCCCATGCTCTTTCTTTTTTCTTTCTGTCACCATAAGGTGAACAGCATTTTTTCTGTCATATGCTCCCTGCCATGTTGGGCTGGGTATTTGAGTTTTACCCATTGGTCTTTTTTTTTAATTTTTTTATTAGTTGATCAAAACATTACAATGATCTTGACATATCATACATTTGGGGTATGAATTCTTATTTTTCCACGTGTACAGATTGCAGGATCACATTGGTTATACAGCCATGTTTATACATACAGCCATACTAGTGTCTGTTGTATTCTGGGTCTTGTTTTTTCAAGACACATCTCATAGTGTCTCCGAGAGGATGGGCCTGTTGTTGCATTTCACAAAGTTGCAATCCAGAGAGAATAATAATGTTGGTGGTAGATCTCTCTCTTAATGGTTATTGGGCCCCATGTGTGCAGAATCCCATTTTCCCAAACCTCATAGCACACTGTAATGTCTTTGTTTTACTTCTCATTAAATAGAGCCAAATGGCTACACTGAGGAAAGACTATTGTCTACTGATAGTTATTGAGCAAAACCATATCAGGTTCCAAAATTCAGGCCCTAGCTCAGGATTCCCCTCAACTCTTTCAGTCCTCCCAGCCTTGCAGAAAAAGAATCTCCCTGTATTGCACATTTCCATTACTCAGAAACCTTAGCTCAAGGCCTGCCTGATTTGGGGTCTGTCATGCCAACCCCTGGACAAAGCATCTGTGAACTATCTCAGAACCAGAAAACATACAATAGCTTTCTACACTTAGTAGATGCTTATTTCCTATATTGAATTTTATTGATAACAAAGAGAGAGGGAGAGAGGGAGAGAGGGAGAGAGAGGGGGAGAGAGAGAGAGAGAGAGAGAGAGAGAGAGAGAGAGAGAGAGAGAGAGAGAGAAATAGGGTCTGCTTTATACACAATGAACCTAGACATTCCTAGCCTGAGAGGCAGGGCTGGGATAAGGCTGAGGTAAGTAAGATGCTCAGAGCATAAAATTAAAGAAGGTGCTCACTCTAAGGGTGGTGCAAATGCAGAGTCAGCAATCTTTGACCAATGGGGCAAGAGATTTTGTGGATCAATGCTTCACCCTTCCATCCCAAGTACCCAATTTGCGTTGTATCTATAGCCTCTGCAAGAAGGACTGTATGACTGAGTTCTAGTCGTCCACAGCACTGACTACTTGGTAATAGTAGTCCTTTGCCACTGCATCCTCTTCTGTTTCATTCTTTTGAAATCCTCATTCCAGCTCTATGAAATCATTTCTTGTAGCTATTCCTAAATGCAAGCTATATCCCAGGCTTTGCTTTCTGGGAAAATCCAAACTAAGAGAGTTGATGTTGAGATTTACTACAAAGAACAGATGCTCAGAATGGGACTCTGGATTAGGGACTCACCAGGGACCAGCATCCTTATCAAAAGACTCACTCGCCTTTAGTGGATGGAAATGATGTGTAGGTAAAAGGCGAATTCTTGGCTTCTGTGCTTGACCAGTATGAGGGAATGAGATTATAAGAACTGTGGGGTTTTCTGGGTTTCATTAAGTTCAATCACAGGGCAGACTGTGTCAACATTAGATTCAGGATTTATGATTTCAAAAGCAGAGCTCCAGAAACCTCTGACAGATCTCTTTTGTCTAAACCAAGGCCCTGAGAATAACAGGCCTCAGAGACCTAAACATAGAAAGACCTGAAAACTTTGAACACCTAGAATTTTTTGAGTTCACACTGCAATAAGCAGCAGCCTTCCTCTTGCTAAAGAACAGTCTTCTCTCAACTGGAAATCCTGCAAGGACTTCACCCAAGGCAGACATTTCATGTGGTAAGGCTTGTCCACCCCAACAGTTACCACACTTCCCCTTCATGCCTCCATAATAGTCTATACCACATCCCAAGAAAGGAAATAAGTCCCTGCTCGGCAGGGATGAGGAGTCCTGTTCACAGAACGGCAGAATCTGTTAAGGTGGGCTTGTAGAGATCTAGAGAGTGAAGAATACATATGAGAGTGGATCTTCCAAGGTTTAAAGGAGGCAGAAAATACAACTGGGATAAGGGGAGAAATCATTGATGTCCTATGACATCAATAATGTTCGGGCAAGATCATCTAATGCTGGTGCAAAAAAAAAATTGTGGCTGAAATTACCCCCTTAAATATTAAACATGACAATGGACTTCAGTAAATGAGATACAGATTATGACATTGTCTTAGCAGAGTATTGAAGTAGGAGTCAGAAGCCTCCGTGGGGTGAGAGTGTTAGAGTAGACTTAAGTGAGGCTGGAGAAATCATCACCTAAGGACAGTCCCTTCATTACAACGACAAGGAATCCATACACAAAAGGCATATTGGACTCACTGGGAAGCTAGTCAGTGGCTGCTCTCTAAGTTAAAATTGAAACAGGAGATATTGTTGTGGAACTGGGCTTCTGACTTCAACATCAATGTATCTGTAGGGTTGATGGGATTTGGGAATGACAGGTCAGATTGTGGCTCTTAATCACCAGAGACAAGGTAGAAATAACTGCCCTGCTATGGCTTAAATCTTAAATATCCCAGACAGGCATGTGTTTAAGCCTTGCTTGTCAGCCTGTGGTGCAATTGGGAGGAAATGGAATCCTCAGAAGGTGGGAAACCTAGTGGAATGAAGTTAGTCAACTGGGAATATCGGAACCCTGGCCCTGTCCCCTTTCCTATCTGCTGAATGTAGGCTTCCTCTCTCCAGAGCCTTTGAATCTGTATGTGAGCTTCCTGATTTCACAGGGAAGGGGAGGCTTCTACCAGAAGATGCAATCATGGCACTTTGAACTTGAAGCAATGACAACCATATGAGCCATTATTGTGTGGACTCCTTGAGAATTCCAGCAGTCCATCAGGCAAAGAGGATCATGGTAAAAGTGGGAGATCAAGGGCTAATGCTATGCAATATTATGAGCAGGGAGGAGAGAATCTGGTCACCAGGGAATTCACAGGGTGGGGTGCTTCCTGGTGCTTTTGTGCCTGATGGTCACATGCAACAGGAAATCTCTGTCACCAGGGTCCAACAAGTGTTAAAATGAAAACCATCAAAGAGTCAGAACTCTAAGGAAAGAAGATCTGGGTCACTGACCAAGTGAGCAACTTAGACCTGCTTAAACACTGTCTAAGCTTGAATGAACTCCAGAATGGGTTACAGAAGGGCATGATGATGAATATCAATTACAGCCTCGGGACCAATTGCAACATAAGGACTGTAACTTGTTCCAATAATCCTGCTGTTTTATGCTTGTTGTAGGATTGCAGCAATTCTGCTGATAGCCTGAGAAAAAGGCCTTTTCCAAAAACTCATGGCAAGCATCACATTTAATGATAAATCTTTAGAAACATCCCCTTTTAAGTTCCATTTCAAGATATGGATTCCTGCTATTACAAGAATTAATTAATAACCTGCGACATTCTAACAAAGATAGAAAATCAAGAAAAAATTGAGAGAAACAAAGAATCAAAAAGGAAGAAATAAAACTGTCCTCAATTATACATGATATACAAGAAAATCTGTAAATAACGTACTAGAATTGACAATGACCAAGTTGTGACATACAGAATCCACTCTCTAAAACCAATAAGACTCATTTATGCCCATAACATTAGATTTGAAAAGAAAATTCAAAGAAAATGTTACCACAATGAAGAATGTAATGATATTTTATATGGAGAAAACTACAAAAGTTTAAGGAGAAATTTATTTATTTTTTAATCGATTTTATTTTTTTAAATATACAACAGCAGAATGCATTACAATTCTTATTACACATATAGAGCACAATTTTTCATATCTTTGTATATAAAATATGTTCAAGCCAATTCATGTCTTTACACATGTACTTTGTTTTGGGTTTTTTTTTGCATTACAATTCTTATTACACATATATACCACAATTTTTCATATCTCTGTTTGTATATAAAGTAGATTGACACCCAATTTGAGTCTTCATACATGTACTTTGGATAATGATGTCCATCACATTCCACCATCCTTGCTAATCCCCTGCCTCACTCCCTTTCCCTACCACTCCTTTCCCCTATCTAGAATTCATCTAATATTCCCTTGCTCCCCCTCCCTACCCCACTATGAGTCAGCCTCGTTATATCAGAGAAAACATTCAGCATTTGTTTTTTGGGGATTGGCTAACTTCTCTTATCATTATCTTCTCCATCACCATCCATTTACCTGCAATTGCGGTGATTTTATTCTCTTTTATTGCTGAGTAATATTCCATTGTGTATATATGCCACATTTTTTTTTATACATTTATCCACTGAAGGGCATCTACGTTGGCTCCACAATTTAGCTATTGTGAATTTTGCTGCTGTAAACATTGATGTGGCTGTGTTAAGGAGAAATTTAAAGCACACGAATAACAAAAAGATGTACAATGTTCAAGGATGGGAAGAATCTTATAATCAATTTATGAATCAAATGCAATTTCAAGAAAAAATTTCAACAAAGTTGTTTATGAAATCTGACAAGCTGATTCTATTACTCAAACTCTAGAAGAGGCTAAGATTAGCAACAGACAACTATCAAAAAAATGAGATGGGAGACTAACCCTACTAAATATCAAGACTTCTTATAAATCTACAGTTACTAATACTGGGTGGTCTCTTAGAGGAATTTGGAAGCTGCCTAAAGGAACAGAGGACTCAGAAACAAACCCACACCATTATGAAAGCACAGCACATGGGAAAGATAGAAGTGATAGAAGGATAGAAGGTACAAGTGACTGGGAGAAGAGATGGATAAATAATTCAGCAAATATCCTAGGACAACTAGTTATCTATGTGGGAAAAATAATAAATTGTTGTCCCCATACCCCAATACCCCACCACAAATAAGAATCCCAAATATATTTAAAGCCTATGTATGAGAAATAAAACTTTAAACATTTTGAAATACAGATTTTTTTTTTGTGTGTGTGTGTGTATGACCTTTTGCTTCTGTCTATAAACACATGGGCAAAAATCATTAAAGAAAAAAAAAAAGATTGGCAGTCTTCAGCCCAAATTCAAATACCTTTCAATAAATGCTTATTATTATCATCATAGGTATCCTGACATCATCTATGACCCTTTGTTCCAAATAAATGAAGATAATCAAAAGTGGACTGAAGAGATTTTAAGGCAGAAGTCTAGATCAGAATATGAGATTGGGTAGGTAATAGAAAAATGAGCTGGGACCAGTGGCCCAAGCCTGTTATTCCAGTGGCTGGGGAGGCTGAGGCAGAAGGATCATGAGTTCAAAGCCAGCCTCAACAAAAGTGAGGTGTTAAGCAACTCAGTGAGACCCTGTCTCTAAATAAAATATAAAACAGGGCTGGGGATGTGGCTCAGTGGTTGAGTGGCCCTGAGTTTATTCCCCGGTACCAAAAAAAAAAAAAAAAGAAAGAAGGAAAAGAAATGGCATACTTTTCTAAGAGAATTCTTCTAGCTCTGAATGCAAGCAAGGGAAGATAAATTACTTACAAGATAATTCAAGACGTGGTTCTTGCCAAAGGTCAGAGGTGACACAACCGCTATGTACATCTCAGTAGCTTATGTTTCTTCTGAACTTCAATTAATTGACCTATTCAGTGTATCTACAACTCATCAACCTAAATTATTTCATGCCTTTCCCATTTAGAAAGTATTCGCCAAGTGAGTATGAATATAGAGAAGAGAAAACTTCCTTTCTGACAACATACAAAACAGTTTTAGAGTAAGACCTTCAGGATTGTATTTTTAGTGTTAGATCTCATGGCAAGGCACTGACTTCTATAAGGATCATCAATCTCACAAATTTAAATTGATTAAAGTAATAAGAATACTTGGCAAAGATGAAATGTAAAGCAGAGAAGGATCTTCTGATTATACTGCTAGTGCGTTGGAAGTCTGTGTGAGAGAAAGCTTGCTACCCCTTAAAGCTTATAAAACACCTTATTCTGTCATTTACCTGTTTTGTTCCTTCTACAGATTAAAGGCTGAAACAATGCAATTTCATCTGCAGTTTCAAAATCACACAGGCATCTTCTTCACAGGCTGATTTTTGTGCTACATCAAATTACACAAGAATTCAGACTCTAGAGGTGACTGTCTCGACAAATAGTGAGCACAATTTAGCATAGAAAATTCACTTTGTAGCTAAGTCTACCACTGGGCAAAAGCAAAATTTGAATTACCAATAGATTTCCAGTGGTAAGATAAAGGGTGTGCTTTGGCACCATATTAACTGCAACAGCAGGTAGTAAGGGCATTCTGTAAAACTACAGCAAGATGTTCAGTGTCCTGGAGGTACAAACTCAGTAGGGAAGTTCACTTAACAACTTGTCCATTCAAGTAAAGTTTATCTGTGGACAACCATGAGCATTTCAAGTGTACTCAATTCTTTGCCTTCCTTCATGGCTAGAAGTCATTGATTATTTGGTTAAATTAAATATTCTAGTTAAGGCATTTGCAGGTAAATGGATAGCATTGGAAAAGATAATGCTAAGTGAAGTTAGCCAATCCCAAAAAACCAAATGCTGAATATTTTCTCTGATATAAGGAGGCTGACTCATAGTGGGGCAGGAAGGGGGAGCATGGGAGGATTAGATGAATTCTAGATAGGGAAGAGGGGTGGGAGAGAAAGGGAGGGGCAGGGGATTAGCAAGGATGGTGGAATGTAACGGACATTATTATCCAAAGTACATGTGTGAAGACTCGAATTGGGTGTCAACGTACTTTATATATAAACAGATATGAAAATTTGTGGTATATATGTGTGATAAGAATTGTAATGCAAACAAAAACAAAGTACACGTATAGAGGTATGAATTGGCATGAACATACTCTATATACAAATATATGAAACACTGTACTCTATATGTGTAATAAGAATTGTAATGCATTCTGCTGTCATGCATTTAAAAAAATCAATAAAACAAAAATAAATAAATATTCTAGTTAAGTAAAATGCTAGAAAAATTAATTTTCAGAAGGGATAGCCAGGAAGCCAAAAATCTGGATTTTTGTGAACTGCAAACTCATGGGCATCTGCCGAAGATTGACCTCCATTTCACCCAGTGCTGAAGTTATCACTCAGAAATGTGCCAGCTCTGCATTGGTTCCATGGATCTGATGAGTAGGCCAGCAAACAGCAAAGCCAGAAGAGTTGGAAGAAACTGGAAGCAGGACCAGGACCAGGGTGGATGAAGTATCTACTGTGCAAAATTTAAGAAGGCACTGGCTCTCAGACACCACACACGCATATGCACACCCCCAAAAGTGAGTGTCTCCTTAAATTTTGTGCACTAAGTTCCTGACTTCTCTCACCCTAGTCCTGGCCCAGGTCTGTGGTTTACAAACAAATAGGCCAACAAAACCTAACTCTGTACCCAGTGGCATCCTTCAGGCCATGCTGATACACCTCTGACAAAACTGTGGGAATTTGTCTTAGAGCATGTTACAGTCTCTAATTCATATGGTTACCTGCCCAGAAGTAAATTTCTGTATTTTTTGCTTTTATATCCTTTATCCTTTTCCTGTACTCTCGGTACCTTTCCACCAATTACGTCATTGTCCTGCAGTATCACCTATGCAAGCAACACTTAACACTAAAATAAGATTCTAAATCAAAGTGCAGAAAGAAAAATCAAGGTCAGCATTGTGAACAGCAGTGATTATACTGCAGGTGTAAGGAGTTAGCAGACAATAGCAGACCTATGGGAAGAAGGCTAGGTAAACTAGGTTATTCTCCACATTCCCCTAAAAACTCTGTTATTAACCATTTAACAGTTTCTTTAATAAGTCTCTCTCTCTCTCTCTCTCTCTCTCTCTCTCTCATGCTTACAAACATCAACATTACTAGTTCCAAATAAAACTGTGTAATTAAACAAAGATATAATATTGTTGTTCTATGGACAACTGACCTGAATGGTCAACGGGTTTCCTAGGGTTCTGGTTGTCAATTGCTACATAACAACCTATGCTGGAATTTTATGGCTTTAAAATGACACCTTCAGTTTTCCTCCAACTTTGAGGTGAATTTATTCTCCATCCCTGTTGCTGCTGACTCTTCCCATGTCAGGTCTCTGCAGTCTGGATTCCTTGGCTTCTTTGACCAGGGCCTAGATTCTTGTGTATCTACAGTTCATCCCCAACGTGTTCCCGTGCATCAAAACTAAATATAGCAGTGTGGTCCAAGTTTGTGTCTCCAATCTGGACTTTTGTGAACTGCAAACTCATGCTTATAGTTGTCTATTCAGTGGCCAGAGAAAACTTCAAACAGAATCAGATCTTGGCACTCCTTATGTTAAACCACCCCCAGCCCCCACTGTACCCAGGCTCACTACTCAGCCCCAGCCCCTGTGTGAGTTGGCCCCAGATATCTTTCCAGAGCTGTTTTGTTGGGTTCTCACCGTGGTCCAGCCTTGCTTCCCCTCTGGCTTGAACAGTCTTGTTGAACTACCTCAATTTCACTCGTCAGTCCTCAGCTTATACACACTTCACCTACCTCATCCTCATAGCTCTTTCCCAAATCTGTAATTACTTGTCATTGCCTGTATTTCTCTCCAGTAAATAAATTTCATGAATTCAGGATTAGCATCATTTCACAGCATATTGGGATTGTGCTCCAAGAATGTGGCATAAATTTAAGCAATTTAAGATTTCGAGGGGCCCTGCTATCTTGTTCCTTGCTATATCCCCAGTGCTGGACATAGGGCCTGGTACCCAGATCGTTCTCAATTAACATTTTTCAATGAAAGAATGAATGAACTAATACTTCTGGACCTAGTATTTTAAAAGTCTTGGGAGTCTGGGCAGCTTGCAATCTGGCATTACATGTATTCTGCTCTTAATAGACATAAGTTAATAAGGACAGAAATACAAAGCACATTGTAAAATGCATGAGAGATAACATTTATTTTACTTTTCAAAATCTGTTTAGTTTTGTAATCATTTCAAATATTATTCAATTGAATTATATAAAAATTTAAAATACAGACCTGAGAAAAATCAAGTCACCCATAAATTCATCTTTCAGGTGGATAATTTCCTAAATTATCATTTACTACTTTGTTTCCTTGTTCTTTTTGAAGTTTTTCTCCACTCTGTAGACCTTCCACAGTATGAAATTTTAGCTTATTTTATATAATTCCAGAGAGCCAGAAAAACAAAAGAACAATATTCTAACTGCTGGCAATAATTCAACAAAGCCTAGAGAACCATTTTGATGCTTTTGCATTATTTTTACTAGACTACTGAAGTAAACAGTGTTACTTAAAAGATTTGCATTCATTCAGCCAATCAACAAAACATTGTCCTCAGAATCCAGAATTCTGATGGCATGTATCACAGAAGTTTGGTAACGAGGTCAGAAGCCTGACTCATTGGAGTTAAAAGTTAGAATACATCATCCTTCATCCACTCAGAATTCAATTAACAAACACTGACTGAGCGATGTTCCAGACCCTGGCAACACAAAAGTGACAAAAGCCCTCCCTTTCCAGAGCTTGGTCTAGTTGGAGGATAGTAGATAGCAGATGATAGATAGATAGATAGATGATAGATAGATAGATAGATAGATAGATAGATAGATAGATAGATAGATAAATGTAATATTTTCCATGCAATAAGTGCTTTGGAGAAAATCATGGCAAGGAAGGATAATGCAGGGGTTGCAACTTTAATTTTTCAATGGGTTATCAAAGAGGACCTCACTGAGACCTAAAAGAGGCAAGGCAGCCAGGCATATAGATACCTGGGGGAAGAAAGTTCCAAGCAGAGGAAACACCTACTGCAAATGTTCTCGGCTGGAAATGACTCTGGCTTGTCCTAGAAGTGTGGCTGTTGCTGAGTGAGCACAGGAGAAAGTTTCTACTTTGTGTAGTGACCAAGTGTCAGATTATTTAGGGTTGTGGAAGCCATTGCAAGGATTATAGATTTTATATTGAGTAGGGCAGAGAGCTATGGGAGGACTTGCAGCATAAGGATGATATCATCTTAATGTTTAAAAGAAACCATCTGCTGTGCAAGGAACAGGCCGAGGGTCAAGGGCAGAAGGAAGAGAAGAATCAAGAGGGTACGGTAATACTCTGGGAGAGACAAGAAGAATTGGATTGGGGGGTGGGGGAAGTGCAGGTGGAAAGATTGGGCATACATTTTGATGACAGGACTCACAGCCTTTGTGGAGAATTTGGAAGTGAGAACCATCCCAAAGTCCTAAGCCGGAACAACTAGGAGGGTAGAATTTCCATTTACAAAGACCGTAGGAGCAGGGGGTTTCAAGGGAATATCTGGATTCTCCAAAATGTTTCATTTAAACAATAAAAATGTTTAAAGTTTAGAAATGGCTTGAAAATTATTGACTACATTTAAAGGGAGAAGGTAAGAAGCATCACCAGTGGTGAATGAAGACAAGTGAGGATAAAATGCTAGTACAACCAGGAAGAGTGAAATCTGCTCTGACACTGGATGTATTTCTTCTAAAGCATCTCTAAGCAGCTCTCTGAGGGCTTTGGCACTCTTTACTACCCCCATACAATAGCTTCTGAGAACGGACCAATTCACCAAGCAGTAAAATACAGTTCTACAAGCTTTAGAGCATGTTCAATAACAACAGAGTGGTTAGTGATTTTTCTCTAGAGGAAGGTATTTTCTATCCTCATCAAATATTTCTTCAGATGTCTATAAAAATGGAAGGCAAGAGGATCCAGAATTCTGCAGCAAATATGGACCATCACCGGGGGTGTCATGGAGAAAAAAGTTAAAAGAATTTTTGTAAAATTCCCCAAATGGGGTAAAATAGAAGCCAATGCTTTGACAATTCTTTTGTTTACCTTGTTTGATATGCAATTATAAAGCATTCCCTCCCTCCACCCTTTACATTTTGAAAAAACAGCAAATAAACAACTTGTTTAATAGGCACTTGGGTACACTATCCTTCTAAATGCATGAACAATTTCCTCAGCTGAAGGCAATATTAGACTTTCAACTGATAACCTGCATCCACATTTGTTTGGGCCAGGAAGGAGTTCTATGATGAATCCCAAATCCCTCTAATTATCTCTTCTCCCTAGTTTCTTCTTATATAATTTCTGAAAGAAGGAAACACAAAAGTAATTACCAAGTCAGGCAAAAAGTAATATAGCTGCTCACCACCAAGCAGGTTGTTTCCAGCAAGTTCCAGCTGAGATCACAGAGAACACACTAGGAAAGTAAGTGATCCTCAACTGTAGAGGAATGTTCAGATCTTGTGAGAGTGTTTTCAGAAATACACGAATCCCAGATGCAATGCAAAATTTCAATTTCCTTGGTCTGGAAAGGGGATGGAGATTTTTATTAAAGCCCCTCACAATTATAATGTACACCTAGGACTGAAGCCACTGCATTAGGAAAAGCTATGAATTCAGGCTGTTTTGCAAGGAGTTTCAACATCCATAGAAAGAGGGTATACTAAATAGTGATATCTGGTAACCTAATGTAACTCAGGAGAGAGCAAATTAGAAAATGCAGGCAATAGCATATTTAAATTTTAAAAAGATAAAAAGATGGCCTACCTGTGGTAGTAAAATATCTATCCTTTCCACATATCCCCCTGGAATCCTTTCAAATTACTTTTCTTTTAAATTCAGTATAAGCCATCTGTGCTCCCTGCCAAATTATTAAATATGCACCAGAAATCCATTGCTTTGCAGAAAACTGCCCAGAACTTCTGCTCAGCAGCCAGCTCCTTCCACATGTGGCTGGTCATCCAGAGAACTGGGCAGAAGTTGGGGGATAGCTCTAGAAAACAGCAAACTCTCTGGGCAACACAAAGCATGCTGGGTGAGAGAAGGGGGGCAGGGGTTCAGCATTTCCATCTTGGAAAACAAAAGTGGGTGGAGCTGCACAAGGGCATCTCGAAAACGGAACAATATCATGCAGCAGTAATAACAACCATTTCCCCGCAGCCCAAGCTCACCCACAGAACACTTAATACCTGCAAACTGGCTGCTTTTAAAATAGCTGTCCTCTTGATGCCTCATATAGGGAAAAAGTCAGGAATCTCTCAGACTGAGATTTCTGGCCACCTATTATGCACAGACCTGTCAGGTTCTGCAGTGGATGTAAAATATAATACATGCCCCTGAGTCACAAGACAACTGTGATTTTGTCAAAGCAGTGATGTCCATACACAGCCCTTAATAAGCAAGCACTGAATGAGCTACACAGACAAAAGATGTTAGAGGTTTGGGGAGCAGGAGACCCGAGGGGGCAGAAGTCATGGAGCAAAAATGAGACCTGATCTTGAAGTGTAGTTAGGATTTCAGTGGATGGAGGAGATAACCAGGCAGCAGCGATCACTGTGAGCAAAAGCACTCCATCAGGAACAGAGAGAGCCTAGAAGTGGGGGCAGCAGAGGGAGGGGAAAGTGGGGATAGAGTTCAGAGTTGGAGTAGCTTCCAGGGAAGTGACCCTCAACAGGTGCTCCTGTCACAATTTATTAATGGGAAAGTTTTTGTTTTATTACCATTGAGGAAAGCTATTGTTCTCCTAGTGATAGAATACAAATGAGTGAGTTGCACAGAGAGGTAGAAAGCAAGTGGGCAGGCCAAATCCGCAAGAAAGTTGGTTCACTCTGGAACCTTAGAGGATGTTTCCTCTGAAGTATGCAGGAAGACCTGGCTCTGACACCATGTGCACCCCGTAACAAAAGAAGAAGGGCACCATGCTACCTGCAGCTACTTTTATGGGTGCTGTGAGATTACTTGGGACTGACGGCACCAGGGCTTGTGTTATAGTGACTACTGGCTGGGGCAGTATTTCAAAGAACTCTGTAAAAGGGAAAAAAAATCCACTGAAAACCTTCAGATGGGGTGGCTGGGTTGTATCAAATGTCTCTCCTTCCATAAAGGAGAGTGCCTTTATGGAAGAATTATCTTGCAGCTAAATATGAATTAGCATGAAAGGAAGACAGAGTGTACTCATGAGGGCAAAATTTATTTCAATCTTTCTAAAATTTAATTTTGAAAAATAGGAAAATGCTATATAATTTTGTATTTTTGAAGAATGTCCAATATGCTGTCATCTACCAACAAAAATATGATCAGTTAAAACTAGTACATGTTGCCCCCGAAGAAAGTATTTACATAGTATTATTTCCCCTTTACATATTTCCTTTCATTCCAACTCTGTAGTATTTCAGCTGTGTCTTTTCTTTTTGTCATAATGCTCAGTGCCTATAAAGCTGTTTCATAACCTTGACCTGTATAATGCAGAAAATATGACCATAATGCTGCTTTATCAAGTCATAATGAGGATTAAATGAAATTAAAGTCCATAAATACCATCTCTTCCTTACAAATATCTGAGGGAATTTTTTTGTTTGGACCTCCCCAGATTTGCGCAAGGAAAATACTTCTTCCAATCCAGGGCGCCTTAGAATGTCCCCCCAAATAAGAGGATTATAACTCAATTTCCTATTATGCTATAGAAATCCTAAGAGATGTCTCATAAGGAAGATCAGAAAACATAAGGAGCTAAGTGACTAGAGACTCATTTAGGAAGTCAATAAATTAAAGCCTCTTTATTGGATGAACTGATACAGCTCCTGGTGGCTCCATTCAGACCTTAGTCACCACCACCTGTCTTCAATGGGAAAATGGCACCCGCCTGATGTACTTTGTAAAATACTAACATCAACCATAAGGAGAGAGGCTTTTGCAACACAGGTTAAAGAAGCAAACCGTGGCTGATGGTGTTGCATGACAAAGAATCACACACTTTACACTTTTATTCCCTCTATTGATAACAGTTCATTGCCCCTCACTAAAACGTCTGGGAACAAGTCTCCTTGTCTCTAAGCTGTGTTCTCTGTAATCTCCTTGAGTTTTTAGAATCACAATACTAAATGGACCAATCTAGACTATTCCTGAACTCAAATATATCTGTGATTCCCCACTACCTTTATGTGAAAATCTGAATTCCTTAGCTTTGCATTCAAGATCCAGAGACCCGCCCTCGAATTTCTTTTCCAACCTTTTCTTTCACTGCTTTGCTGGATTCCCATTTCTGGAAGCCATTCCTCCATGATGCAGCTAGCAATAACTTCAATAAAAAGGTGTCACAATGTACACAACTACAGCTCTCTGCCCAATGAGCAGCCTTCTAAAATGGTCCTTGATGATCCTGGCCTCTTGGTATTCCTATTTCGGAGTGGTCCCTTTTTTAAAATATTTATTTATTTTTTAGTTGTAGTTGGACACAATACCTTTATTCATTTATTTTTATGTGGTGCTGAGGATCAAACCCAGGGCCTCGCACGTGCTAGGGAAGTGTTCTACCGCTGAGCCATAGCCCCAGTCGGGTTCCTTCCCTTTGATAACGGACTGGACCTTGTCCTTTGCGTTAATAAATAGAACATACCAAAATGTATGGAGTTCACTTTTAAGATTGAACCATAAGAGACTGTAGCTTCTACTATGCCTTGTCTGTTTGTTTTGATGATGCAAGTAACCATATTGCAAGATGCTCTATGGAGAGGCCTATTTGCAAGGGACCAAAGGAAGACTTGGGCCACAGCTCCTATGGTACAGAGGCCTTAGCACAATCACCTGGGAGGGACTGAATCCTGCCCACAACCATGTAAGTGAGCCAGGAAGGGAGGGATCCTTTCCCTCCCTTGAGGCCTGAGCTGACTGCAGCCTTGGGGGAGACTGAGGACCCAGCAAAGTCACGTCTGCATTTCCGACCCACAGACACTTTTATAAACATTGTTTTGAGCCTCTGAGTTATGGAGGTAACTTTTTATGCAGCAAGAGATAAATAATCATCAATCTTGCTAACCGTTCAATTTTAAAAAAAAAATATTTATTTGGGATTATAATAAGTAATTTTGTCCTCATTTCTAATATTTCTTTGAAAGATTAAAAAGAATGTTTATTCATTTGACAGGGATTTGATGAGAGATTTGTAAGTGCAAGACACTCAGCAAGATATTAGAGGAGGATGAAAAGCTGAGCAAAACTGGATTCATGCTTGCAAAGTATTGACAGTCTGAGCAGGGAGATGATACTAGAAAGTGTAACCACAGAGTAGCAGGATTTGAAAAGGGAAAGTGAGAGAATAGTGAAGGAGATGGCAGTCTGTTCAAGACACAGAGAGGAAAAAAAAAAACCCACATAACGAGGTGGCAAATGAGTGCTAGGAGTATGGGAAGAGATTTCCATAAAGCAAAGCGCTGTGGGAATGCAGAGGAGGGAGGGTGACTCCCATGTGGGAGGATCAGGGAAGTCTTGAGGGAAGTGCATTTGATCAGATTATCAGTGGGAATTTTAACATGAAGCACTGGTACAAGGACACAGCTGGGGTGGGGAGAAACAATTCAAGAAAAACACAGGCTAGAACATATATTTAGAAAATAGTAAGTAGTTAAATACAAATTAAATGTAGCCCCAACTCAACTTCTCTTTACCTGAATCCCTAAATTTCCAACAGTCACTCCAAAAGCTCTTGCAATGAACGAAAGGAAGTATGAGAAAAAGAATAAATCAATTAATTGCCAGGGCCACTTCCAGGGCCTCAGAAGGAGCCTATGCAAATGAAGGGCCCCAAAGTTCCAAGTTCATGGTGCATCTGCTCCTAGTAACAGGCAAGAACCAAGGCTAACACAGGATGAGCAGAGTAAGCAACAGGTCTTGTCTTCACCGCCATCTCTCTGTACATACAGACAGGGCTGAGGGTTGTCCGATTCAGATAACTTTATAGCTCCAATAATAAAATAGGTCTGTAGAATAGTGTGCTTGATATTGCTCAAAGTTTCTGTGAGGATGAAGTTGAAGGATGTGTTTGAAAGCCCTTTACAAACTCTAATACAACATGTACTGTGTAAATTATACTGCATTATTAATTTTGGAATAGGAAGCTGATCATTGGGAAAGGTTGCACTGTGACTGGCAGAGCTGAGACTCAAACTCAGGGCCCCCACTACGTGGGAAGCATTTCAGAGGCATCTAGAAGACAGGATCTGGGTTCAAAACACAACTCTAAACTTGCTAACTGTATGGCTTGGACAAGTGCCTTCCTTTCTCTGAGCCTCAGTTTTCTCACCCATAAAATGGAATTATAAAATCTATTTTGCAGGCCTTGTTGAGAGATTAAAAGACCTAATACACAGTGCTTGGCACATAGCCCATGCTCAATAAATGAAAGTCACTATGATTTGGTGCCACTCACCTTGAATCAGATAGCAATCAATTCTAATGGCTTTTGGTCATCATATCTGGTACCAGGCAGTGCTGAGGCAGGATTTAAAATTGGCAAGACCTGTTTTCTACCCATTTTACCCCTTTCCATGTGCTTTCCCCCCAGATTTCACCTCCCATGCAGGCACTTCATGTTCAAGTGTCCAAAGCATCCTGTTCTTCACTCTTTTTTTTTTTTTTTTCTGCTTAAATTTCAACTGTGCATGCTTTCTTCTGGACTCTGCACTCTCCTTTCCAAAATGACATCCAATTACTTAAGGTATTGCCTGCTAAAGCAGGATGGTGTATGACCCTACCCAACCCACTCCCCTGAAATATTTCATCTTATCAGAAAGCCCATAGGCACACAGCTGTCTAACAAATCATAACGTTTGCTTTGCTTCCTATGGGTCCATCTCTATACCTCCATGCTAAAAGTCTGTAGGACCCAGAAAACCTGCAGATTGGATCAGGTCTTCATGAATGAGGAATAAAATCAATTTCCATAATCTCACATAAAAGAATATTTAAAAACCCATGGCTAGCCAGGAAAAAGGATCGTGATCATGAAGTGGGGGGGGGGGTTCCCAAAGAGATGCAGAAATTAAAGCAAAATATTAGGAGGCTAAAGGGCAGATCAAAACTTACTCTCCAGAAATATACAGAAAATGACTTTCAAACATACTACAAACAACAGTAATTAAGCACTGTGGCTCTGGCATAAAGATAGATATATAGGCCAATGAAACAGAATGGAGAGTCCAGAAATAAACTTCACATATATGGCCAAGTGAATTTCAATCAGGGTGCCAAGACCACACAGGGAGAGAGTTCAGTTTCTTCGATACATGGTATTAGGAAAACTGGATATGTACATGCAGAACAATGAAGTTGGACCCTTACTTTATATCATATCATAATTCATATATATCAAACTGAATTAAGCACCTAAACCACAGATCTAAGATTATTAACCTTATGAAACAACAAAGGCTAAAGTCTTTAGGACACTGAATTTGGCAATGAGTTCTTGGATATGACACCAAAAGCACAGAAAAAAAAATTTTAAAATAAGCAAAAGGAACTACAAGGAATTTTAAAACTTCTGTGAGTCAAGGAAAATAAGCGATTAGTGAAAAGGCAACCTATGGAGTGGAAGAAAATAACTGCAAATCTGATAATGAGTTTATATCCAGAAGATAGAAGGAACTTCTATAATTCAACAAGAATAAAACAATCTGATTTTAAAGAGGACAAAGAAAAGGGCTTGAATAAACATTTCTCCAATGAACACAAATGTTCAAGAAGCACACAAAAAGATGCTCAGCATCACTAATCATCAGGGAAAGGCAAATCTAAACCACCACAAGGTATCACCTCACACCCACCAGGATTGCCACTGTTAAAAGAACAGAAAATAACAAGTGTTGATAAGGATGTGGAGAAACTGGAACCTTTGTGTATTGGTGGGAATTTAAAATGGTCCAGCTGTTATGGGTTACACTATAGGGGTTCCATAAAAATTTTAAATGAAATCACCATATAACCCAGCAATCTCACTTCTGGGCACACACATATATTCAAAAGACTTAAAAGAAGAATCTCGAAGAAATATTTGCACATCTATGTTCACTGCTGAGGGCCATTACCAAGTAGGTATGACGCATCGTAATCCTTGCCAGTGTACCCCATGTTAAATGGACTTGCCTTGGAAATTTGCTGCGACCTTGCTTGTGTGTTTGAGAAAGGTGACCCTGCTCAATCACCAGGGTGGATCCAGGATTAGGGTGTATTCCTGCAGGAAGTATCTCCGTCCTTGGGTTTAGGGCGTGACAATAGGAGTTTTAGGGAAGTTGAGGTTGAAGATTATTGCTGCTGGGATTAGGGTGTTCCTGCTGCTTGTTCCCGTTGAGTTCTCGTGAGATTCAAATGGGATTTGAAAAAAGCCTCGTGGAGGAGGATTTGGGATCGGACATATTGGAATTGCCCCTGAACGTGTGTGGAGGCTGGTGTGAGATCGGGAATAAAGAATTGCTGTTTGAACCTACAAAGCTGTGGTGCCTCCTGATTCTGGTGCCCCCCAAGACATCGGCAGTTCACCATAGCATTACTCACAATAGTGAATAGGAGGAGACAACCCAAATGTCCATCAACAGAAGAAGGGATAAAGAAAGCTTGGTATATACACTCAATGGAATATTATTCAGCCTTTAAAAAGAAGGCAGCTCACATGCTACCATATGGATGAATCTCAAGAACATTCTGCTAAGTGAAATCACAAAAGGACAAATATTATACAATTCCACTTGCAAGAAATACGAAAAGTTGTGAAAATTAAAAAAAAAAAAACAGAAAGTAGAAAGATGGTTATCCAGGGCTGGGGAAGAAGGGGACATCATTGTTAATAGGTAAAGAGTCTCAAAGTTGCAAAACAAAGAAGTTCCAGAGTTCTACACAGCAATGTGAATAATTAAGACTATTGGCCTGCATACTTAAAAGTGGTTAAGATGATGAATTTAATACTATGTGGTTTTATTACAATGAATTGAAAAAAGTAAGAGGAGGCACGTACATTCAGGTCCATCTAGAAAGGAGACAAAGGTTAAGAAAGGCAGCCATCCACGACGGGTGTGACATGCAAGATCAGAGCCAGAGCTAAACTCTCAGAAAATAGTCTTCATTTTCCAGAAGATAGCAGCAGCCTTAAAAATTCTTATATTTGCTAAATAAACAGAATTAATATTTAACTTGAAGTAATGTATATCTTAGAGAATACAGAAAATAACAGGAAGAAAAATCAGAGTCATTTATCATCTCTGTCAAAGGATAATCATTGAAGACTTTTTGGTGTATTTTTTTTCTAGATATCTCTCTGCCTCTCTGTCTCTCTTTATCTGTCTCTGTGTGTGTGTGTGTGTGTGTGTGTATACATATATGTGTGTGTGTGAATATATATACACACACATATATGCATGCACATATATATACATACATACAAATACATGTATCTTGAAATAGTTGCATTCATGTTGTATAAAAAATTTTTGTAGTCCAATTTTTTATCATGTTATTTAATATTCTTAGTAAACTTAATCATAATGGTTTCATAATGTACCTTATACATGTAGTTTATGAGCCTATTTCCAAACTACTGAATATTTAGATGTCTACTATATAATATGAACAATTATAAGTAACTATATTATTGGATTCTTTGTGCATGTATCTGATTTGGATACAAGGTGTCCCCCAAAAGCTCCTGTGTTAATTCAGGAATATTCAGAGGTGAAATAATTGCATTATGAGAGCTATAACCTAATCAGTAAATTAATCCATTTGATGGATTAATAATTTGAATGGACTAACTGGATGGTAACTACAGGTAGGTAGGGCACGGCTAGAGGAGGTAAGTTACTAGGGGAATGCCCTTGGGGATCACACATTGTACCCCAGCTCCTTGCATAGTGACTTTCTCTCGCTCTGCTTCTTGGCTCTTTTTAAGTGAGCAGCTTTCCTCTGCCAGCCCTTTTACCATGATATTCTGCCTCACCTCAGGCCCAGAGCAATGGATCCCACAGACTATAGACTGAACCTCTGAATCCATGAGCCCCAAATAAATTTTTTCACCTCCAAGATGTTCTTCTCAGGTATTTTGGTCACAGTGATAAAAAGCTGACGAACACAGAAATTGTTACCAGGAAATAGGGTCATTGTTGTAACTAACGTGACCATGTGATTCAGAAGCTTTTGGAGCTTATTTATGGAAGGAGTTTGGAAAAGTTTGGATATTCAGCCTGAAGAATCCTTAGAACCTTATAAGCAGAGCTTAATGGGCAATTCTGGTGAGAACTCAGAAGACCAGAATATCAATAAGAATGTAGACAATAAAGCTTGTGCTCATGATATTTCAGAAGGGAACAGGAACTCTTGAAAATTGGACTCGATGTATTCATGTTACATTCTGGCAAATAAATTGTCTATATTTTTACCGTGTCCTGAGTCTTTAAAAGTGATAGACTAATTAATCTAGTGGAGAAAATTTCAATACAGAACAGAATTCAGACAGTTGAATGGATTTTTCTGGCAGCTTTTAGTCAGGTTTATTTTGAGAATTGGGAGCAGAAATCAGAGAACAAGGAATTTAAAAACAGGCAGCTTTACCAGAGAAGCACAAGTTCAATGGGAGTCAATAAGGCAGGGTTGTTGAGGAGATCACCGCCACTAAAAAGAAGCTAAGTGCTCTGTCCAGAGACAATAGAAAAGATGGCTTGAGAGCAGCTTAGGAATCAGCAAGACCACACCCATCTCAGGCTCAAGCATATAGTAGTGAAAACTCATTTAAAAGAACTTGAGGGCCCCATGTTCACACAGGGGGACCTAGAAAGTTGTTTCCCCAGGATTCATTTCACCATGTTCATCGACTCAGGTACTCAGAAGCCACTGAGGCCATGGTTCAAGAGGATCTGGATACTGCTTGAGCTGGTAGAAGACCTTGGCATCATCTATGTGGTATGGGCTTTGTAGGAATGCAGGATGCTAGAATTAGAGGGTCATGGAGGCTTCCACCAAGAATTCAAGGTAAGGCTTGGGAGGTAAAGCATAGCAGGGACAGAATTTCTAAAGGAAGAACATGAAGAGGGAGTACATGAAGCTATGAGAATGAAGTTGACGCTGCAGTGGAGATACCAGTAACATTGAATATCTGCCAACGAAAGCTGCTATCTGTGGACAGTCAGTCTAAGTGAAAGGCCATATGACCCGCAACTAGCAAGTACATAGCGGTGTGGCAGCCAAAGTCCTTTGGAGAGGCAAGTATCACCACCATGTGCTCCAGTTGCTAGATGTAGAGCTACAGGACTTCTTGCCCAGGTGGATTTTGATGTTGCTTTGGTCCCATCTCTTCTTTCCAGGCCCTATCTCACACTCTTGGAATGGAAAGTTTATTCTGTACCATTATATAGTGGACGTGTATAACTTGCTTTTGATCTTTACAGGGGCTCACAGCCAGGAGTTTGCCTTGAGTCTGAGGTGAGACTGGACTTGGACTTTTTGGGCAGTGCTAGAACTGTTAAGACTATGGAACTCTTGGAGATGGACTAAATGCATTTGGCATCATGAGATGAACATAAACTTTTGGGGTCCAGGAGGAGAATCTTATGGTTTGGATATGAAGTGTCCCCCAATATTTCCTGCGTTAATGCAGGAATGTTCAGAAGGGAAATAATTAGAGTATGAGAGCTGTAACCTAATCAGTGGATTAATCCATTTGATGGATTAATAATCTGAATGGACTGAGTGGTAACTGTAGGAAAAAGAGGCGTGGCTGGAGGAACCAGGTCACTAGGGCCACACTCATGGGGGTTACTTCTTGTCTCCATGGCTCCTTCCTTCTGCTTCACCACAGCCATGAGCTGAGCAGCGTTCCTCCATCACCCGCTTCTGCTATAACGTTTTGTCTCACTTTGGGACCGGCACAACGGAACCTGCAGGCTATAGAATCTGAAACCATGAGCCCAAAATAAATTTTCCTTCCTCTAAGTTGTTCTTGTTAGGTATTTTAGTTATAACAATAAAAAGCTGACTAGAACATCTCTCATTGCAATATTTCCTACGGATGGACTGCTGGACGCAGAATTACTGGATCAATAAATTAAATATTTTGAAGGCCATTACTATAAACTGACAAATTTCTTGCCAACAAAGATAGAGATTTATCACCTCACCAGAAAATGCAAAATGTTCATCTTCCACACCTCCCCTAGCAATTACTATCATTTTTTTAAAAAGAAGATAGAGGAAGACACAATTTTTTTTTCTTTTTTGATCAAGGAAGTTTATGGTTTCTTGGCCAAGTCGCTTCAGTATCCATTTCCCCTGACTCAATCAAGAAGTAAAGACACGAATGGTGTGATTCTACTTTGTGTACAACCAGATATACGAACACTTGGGCTCTATGTGTATAATATGAGTTGTAATGCATTCTGCTGTCAAATATATCAAATTTGAATAAAAAAGAAATAAGTATTATAAGTAACATCAAGTGCAGTAACAGATATTGATGTTGCAAGAAAGTTCTCAAGTAGTCTTTTGTGACCAACTCTTCAGACACCAGTCAAGGTTCTAGCAGGAACTACACTATGTTCTAGAATGGGAAGTTGAAGATGATTTAATAAGTGATTATTTGTAAATGGGTGGGGCAGAATTAAGACATGCAGAAAAACAGCACAGCAAGACAGAGCTACAAGTTCCCCTTGAAGTTAACACTGGAGAGAGTCCAGGATGCCCAACAGTAGGTGCAACCCAACAGGTGGAAGCCAGGAGAACACCCTGACTTCACTCTTCTCCAGCCCTCCTACCAGTGTCTTATGTTAAACAAACTCAGCCTTAGTCCAGAGGGCAGGACAAGGGAGCTTGGTTGCTATGAACTGAATGTTTGTGCCACCTATACGCCCAAATCCGTGTGTTGAAACCTCACCTTCATGTGATGATTGGAGGTGGAACTTTGGGGAGGTAATTAAACTTAAATTAGGTCATGAGGTGGATCACTCATGATGCAATTCATACTCAAAGAGAGAAAGAGAGAACAGCTCTCTCTCTCTCTCTCTCTCTCTCTCTCTCTCTCTCTCTCTCTCATACAGTACGAAGGCAGCAGTCAGCAAGCCATCAAACACCAGATCTGCTAGCACCTTGATTTAAACTTCCCAGCCTGCCAAACTGTGAGAATAAATGTTAGTTCAAACAGCCCGTGGTATTTTGTTAGAGCAGTCCAAGCTGACTAAGACACCAGTAGATGTAGTCATGTGATGCAGCCTCCCAGGGCACTAAGGAGGATGTGCAGGGCAGTAAGTAAATCTGTAGGGGCACACTGAAGTCATGCAGCCCAGAAAGCCCACCACAGACAAACAAGATTTGCAGTATGACAGCAGCCTATGCTTCAAAAATCACCACAGTAATTAATCTATCTAGTGTTATTATTTTCTGTGGAATTCTCCCACAGCAAATGGGACTATTACCATGTAATCGTTTCCCTTTATTTCAGTAATTTAAAAAGTAAAAATCTTTTTTTTCTCCTCTAGAGATCAGAGTATATTTGTGGGTTCAATAACATCTTTGCAAAACAGGGGGGAAAAACATTAACTACATCTTTATATTACCCAGGCAGAAGAAAGCACTCTAATAAGCAATTGAACAAACAAACAAAAAACCCTACAGTGTTGAATTTATTTTTTTCAGAAAAAAAGCAGGAAATAGTCATGAATGTTTCATTAAAATGCTTCCTAATCATAAATGTATATCTGTGAATTAACAAGTACATGTTTTTAACACTGCAACTCTCTAAGCCAATAAACAACTCTGGAAAATTATATCTAATTCATCACAAATGATTCAGGAGCCCCACTGAGGCTTTATCACACATTATTTGGTTAAGAAAAAACACAAGCATCTACCAACTAGGAGATGTGGAAAACCATAGCAACCAAGGGCAAGACTGGCGAGGTGGTTGGAGGATAACACTAGCAGGGCCGCATAGTCTTGTGGAGCTCTGAGGACCCCTCCCTCACAGCCCACCCCACTTGACTTGACCTCGCCTTAGACATACCTCTCTCCTTTATAGTCAGGCAGTGAAATGGGCTTCAAGAGTTTAACTGATCTGGTCCCCTGCTTTCAGACATGTTATGAATGTGTTTTACATAAGGAAAAGGAGGCCCAGAGACATTGAGTGGCTTGCCAGAGGTCACAGAACTAAGAAAAATAAAGTACGAGAACTAAAGTCCTACTATTCCTAGCACAATGCTTTTACTATCTCCAATTTTTACACAGTCTGGTTCTACAAATGGGATGGAGGAAAGGGGAATACAAGTTCCCTACTCACCTCTGACAGCAATAATGGCCACTGAAAATGGCGTACTGAAGCTAAAATCAATCTATAAAATTGTACTCACTGACAAAGAAAGGTCACTTTTATGGCAACTTAATTTTTTTCAAAAAAACATGGTGAAATAGTTCAGGTATTATTTTTTGTGAATACCGCCAACCAAGACTGAGGGTACTTTTATTCTTTCCAAGTCCTTATAATTGTTAGAAAAAAAATGTTGATTTAACTAATGATAAATATTTTAAGAACATGAGGGCGGGTGCTCATCCAACAATACCCATTAATCAGACAAAAATCACATGTCCATAAGAACAAGTGCAAAGTCCTCTACTTTGAGAAAACAAGAGCTTGATTGTTATACAGCTTGGTGCCACTTGTCATTGTGATTTGTGTCATCATCATCTACTCTCAAGACAATCTCATGGGAGAAAGAATTCTCAAATTCTTTCACAGACCCTAATGAATTAACCTCAACCTGATCTCTATCTCAACATGTCCTGGGATGTTAAATGATGTTGGTCAAGGGCCATCCCTACAAGATAAGTCTGGTATTTCCATTCTTTTGGGAACATCAACACAGATTTCCCAGGCCCTGCACCTCAGAGGATCTGAATCAGTGTTCTGGGGTAGAGCCCAGAATGACTGACTCAGAATCCCTGGGATTCAAGGCCTGGCAGATCTTTTATTGTGAAAAGTCTTCCCTGTATGATTCTAAAGCATAATAAAGAGTGATAAATACCTTAATGGACAGGCATAAATCTACCCACACCATCAGAGGGATACATTGGAGCAGCAACCATACTAAATGACTATTTGAACAAAGACTCCATCCGTGCCCACAGTAACCTCTCATTGGCTTTCCAATTTGGATAAGTACTAAATTTGCTCTTTAGGGTAGCTGTTGAGTGTATTTAAATATACCCATGGAGATTTTATGCACAACTCTCATGCATCTCTTGTTTTTTCATATATTCACAAATCACCTTTATGAACACTTGTTTCACCCTAAATAATGAAAATGTACATTAAAGCAAGAACACAAACCAACCAACAGCCTCAATTTTAAAAAGGATATAATTTTGTCCTAAGAACCTTTCTGTTCCCTCTCTTTTCATGTGTTAAAGTAAATTTGAATCTATTGACAAAATCTTGGATTGAATTAAGTGAAATATAAAAGAATTCACCATTAAAATTAAAATAACATCAGTGGTAGACTCCAAATTCCATCTAAGATGAGAACAACCTGGCATTTCAAGAAATAGTTTCCCAAAGAACAAATCACCAAGCATGACATCTTAAAAACTTCAGAGTACAAAATGTCAACACCAAAAGGACTGGGTTGGTGCAAGTGGAGAACAAGTGGGTCCTGAGAAGTAAAATCTGATTCAAACAAAACAAACTATGGCAAGATTTTGCATTTCACTGAATAACTGCACTATGCTTATGTGTTCATTTCCTCTTTTTTTCCTTTTTCTCCTACAGATTCATCCTTTCTACTTTTTACAAGTCCTAACAGTGAGCTCCAAGCATGTCATAAATTATAGAATGCAAATAGTGTAAAATCCTATACTCACCAGGAGATCCAGAGGGGTAATCATGCATTCCTCAGTTTTAAATACAAAAGAATAAATGATGACAATTGCAAAAACATCTCAGTAAAACTGGACTCTCACCTCTGCTACCACGGAAGGGAGTGGGGACATTGGGATGGGTGTTAGAAAGGACAAAGGTAAAACTAACTCATCATTCTATAAATGGAAAATCCCAATCCAGTGGAAGAGCAATGTCATATTTACTCCAACTAAATTTAGATCAAATCCTCCCTTGTCTAGCATGCCAGAACAGCAAGCTGCCTCTCGAAGAACCAAAATAGAATGGTTGAAGTGTTAACAGACCCATACAGAAGTAGCTCTTTGCTGCAGAAACTTGAAAACAGAACCTGCATCATTCATTGTGTCCGTGGGGCAACATATACATGGGGAAAGGAACCCACCTCATCTCCCTAGATGCTGTAACTATATTGTTTCTCCTCATTGAGATCAAGTGATTTAAAATCCATGATATTCAGGTAGGTCTTGTAGAATGTTTCCAGGTATCCCTGCAGTTCACAAGCCATGGTGAACCCACATTAACTATGGCTTCTTCTGAACAAACTGAAGTAAGAACAATTGTGGATGAGGAATATAATTAGAATTCTGTCATAATGGAAAAGTTTATATAAACTAACAGTTTCTAACTCTCCCAACCCCCAAAGCTTTCTCAATACTCCTAAAAAGCAGCAAATGACTGATTTGTATTTCATACCCTCTCCCTTCTTTTACTCTGCCTCATTGTCAGCAGAATAATGCTCAATATTTGACTGACAGGAAGGAGAAAGAGGAGCAATAGGATTCTATATCATTTCTATTCTGGGATTATCTACTAAAGACTCAATATTTGGCTGGAGAAAAATGGCCCCCATCCAGTTTTTGGCCGCCCCCAACATCTTGGAGCCAACGGGGATACCCGAAATTCAACATATCTGAATCTTCATTTACCACTTATTAAGATTTGAATATGAGGTATCCCCCAAAAGTTCCTGTGTTTATGCAGGAAGGTTCAGAGGCGAAGATTATGAGGGCTGTATCCTGATCAATATATCAATCCATTTGATTAACTGATGGGTTAATAAATTATTAGATTATTAGATTATGAGAACTGTATCCTAATCAGTATATCAATCCATTAGATTAACTGATGGGTTAATAAATTGCATAGACTAATTGGGTGGTAAGTGTAGCAGTTGGGCATGGCTAGAGGAAGTCAGATCACTAGGGGTGTTCCTTGGGGTTTTATCTTTTATCCCTGACTTCTTCTCAACTCTCTTTCTGCTGAGCAGCTTTCCTTGGCCCTGCCCTTCTACCATGATGCTCTGCCTCATCTAGAGCCCACAGCAATGGAATCAGCTCACCACAGACTGAACCCCTGGAACTGTGAGTTCAAAATAATTTTTCCCTCCTCTAAGTTGTTCTGGTCAGGTATTTTTGTCACATCGGTGAATACCTGACTAATACATCACTGATCATCTAGAACACATCCCCTTTCCAGCCTCCCTAGTCTGTCAGGGGTACCATTCATTACATCATTAAGACCTCGGTGTGATTCCTGACTCCTTATCATGACACCAAGTCACAACGAGTCTCAAGTGACTTCAATTGCTTCTCCTTCAGAATGTCTCAGAAGGTTCCTGTCTTTTCACTTCCATTGTTTGGGATGAGCTTAAAGAATGAACAGGAATTTTCTGAACAAATGTGTTTGGAAAGCATTCTAAAAAACAGAAGAGTCTGCATAAAGATGCACATATGTAAGAGCCTGGCCCTCTGGGAACTACTGGTGACCTGACGGTGCCGCAGTCCAAGTGGCCAGAAAGGAGGTAGGAAAAGGCTCCAATAGAGAGGACCTCGGGTCCCCACGTAGGAGCTTGGACTTTTTCCAGCAGGCCAGTGTTTTATAGACTTCAGGAATCTGATTAATACCTACCTACATACCACTTATAATATTCTTATTTGCTTAATAATTTTTCTGTGAATTGACTTATTTTTCCATATTAATTTTTTTTAACATTTATTTAACATTGCCTAAGAGTTAAGTTTAAGTCTGAAACATTTTCCTGTGGAAATTTTCAAATATACATAATAGAGACATTAACATGCACTGTGGGACAAGGATGTGGCTCAGTGGTAGAGCCCTTGCCTAGCATGCTTGAGCCCCTGGGTTCAATCCCCAGCACCACACAGAAAAAAAATGTGCTATAGTTTGAATCTGAAATTTCCCCAAATACTTATGTGTTAAAGTCTTGGTCCCCAACATGGCACTATTGGGAGGTGGTAGAAACTTTAAGAGGTGGGGCCTGATGGAAGTTTTTAGGTCATTAGGGGTGTACCCTCAAAAAGGATTATGAGACCCTGAACTCTTTCTCTCTTTTTCATTTCCTAGTCACAAAGTGATCAACAGATTGCTCCTCCATATGCTCTTTCCATGATGTGCTACCTCATCACAAGCACAAAAGCAATGGGTCGATCAGTCATGGATTGAAACCTGCAAAATTGTGAGCCAAAATAAACCTTTTATCTATATAAATTAATCTATCTCAAGTGTTTATTATAATAACAGAAAGCTGGCTAACAGTATAATAAATCTACATGTGTCCAATACAACAAATATCAACCCATGTCCAAAGGTGGTTCTTTTATGTACTCCCTCAGCACCGTCACCATCCCCACCATTATACACATGAGCACCTTTCCACTAAGTTACTATAAGTAAATCACATCCATTTATGCTTTCATCTCTATGGTCAGATGCATCTCTAAAGGACAATAACTTTTTCTTAACTAAAATGAAATAACTGGAGGGGAGGGGAGGGGGGATAGTAGACAATAGGACAGTCAGCAGAATACATCAGACACTAGAAAGGCAATATGTCAATCAATGGGGGGGTAACTGATGTGATACAGCAATTTGTATACGGGGTAAAAGCGGGAGTTCATAATCCACTTGAATCAAACCGTGTAATATGATGTATTAAGAACTATGTAATGTTATGAACGACCAATAAAAAAAAAGAATAAAAAAAAATAAAAAATAAAAAATAAAATGAAATAACTAAAATCCCATTGTCACCCCAAGAAAGTTAATAGTAGTTCTTATGATATATTCATCTAATGTTTAAGACATTAAAATTTTATGTCACAGCCACATATGAAAAACTGAAAGAATTTGTCATAAATTTTTAAAAGAAAACAATATTATTAAAACTGTGGCATGGTATAATTAATTTTGGAACACTGACCTTGAGGCCTGTTCTCCTTATTACAAATGGAGATTAGAAAGTCTCAGATATATTATTCTTACCCATATTCTTCCTCATTGTCAAATGTAGAAGACTGTAAAGATCATTCAACAAGAAATACATTTCTCACTTAACATTAATGCCATGCCTACATACCACCTAAATCATCTTTCATTTAATCAGGAATATTTGTCCTGCCTTTTCAGAGAGACAGGAATAAGAAATCATCTAAGAATTATAGGACTTATGGAATTCATAGTTTGGGAAAATTGCTGAGGCAGTAGCAAGAACAGAAGTGAGCTATGATAGAGTTATGATAAAAGAACAGACAGGCTCTTAATGTGTGCCACGACTTACTGAGTCATCCCATTACTTCCTGAGAGTGAGCTTGGTTTGAACAGGAGAGTTCTACTAGTGCTCCAACAGGGGAACATACATAGTCACATGCCCTTGACCAAGAATAGACCTCCTCCATAAGGAAGGTGGTTCTCTTGGATGTCACCGCTTCAAGGGGTGGAGGAACAAGGGGACAATACCCAGGCAACCAGATCAGCTGAATCAAACCTGTTCATCAGTGAGGTGGCCGATGTCATTGCCAGGTGGCCCTCACAACCCACATCATCATTTCTTGAACTTTCACTGTCACCCAAACTATCCCCCTCCTCTCCAAAGCCAGTCTTCCCTCAAAGGGACTCCAGTGCCAGGCCTCAGGTTCTCCTTCCTCATGAGCACTCTCTTCTGTGAATAAATTACCAAGCCTTCAAGAAATGCCAAAATATGACATTTTCCAGAATGCTTCTCACTCTCCCACCCCCACATGCAGACATTCAAATATCTTCCGTGGCTCCCCTTTCACACAGAGAGAACTTCACATTCTTTGATGTGTGCAATTTGAGACTCTCCTGGATCTGGCTCTTCATGGTCTTTTCAACTTTATTTCCTGGTATTCTTCCAAAGACCTTTGCTTTAGGTTACTGGATCTCATCACTGTCACTCGAACATGCTCAGGCACAATGGCCACCTAACACAGTTTAATACCATACTATTATGTTGATAGTCTTGTTTCTCCATCCCAATGTAAAAGCTGAAAAAGTCTCATCTCCAGAATCCCTGATATCAGAATATGACAGCATAACTTACCATTTAAGTCTTGTTCTCTGGTCCAGAGAGTGTATGGTCTCTCTGAACTCTTCAATAAACTCCTTTTGTACAAACTAGCGAAAGTTGATTCTGTCGTAGGCAACCAAAAACTCTTACTGATACACTGACCCTGTTCCTTTACAAAGTTAATATCTTCTGTATGCAATGACCTCCTCAGTCTTCTTCTCTTGGCCACATCTGACCCTTCCATCAAGTTGTACTTTGTCCAAGCTTTCTTCCCTAGTTTTCCTCAAACACTCTTTTCAAACCCATGCATCTTATTCCTTGTATCACTCCTGGAGAATTTAATAAATGCTTCTCTATTTTGTATTTATCATCTTTGCCATATCCTATTTCTACCACTTGAATACAAGTCTCTGTGTTTTGCACTGCCTCAGTAGTTAATAAGCTCCTTCTATGAGTAAAGTTCTGTGCTGAATGTCACTGATACTAAGCTAAGAAAAAAAAAAATCCTTGTCTTCCTCTACACACAGACCAGTGGGGAAACTAAGTGAATAAACAAAGAGAAACAAAACAACATTTGCTAACAGAGAGTCTACGATTTCAGGTGGAGGAAGAATCCTCTCCCTGGTAGGTTCTGAAAAGGTGGGGTGGAGAGAAACAAAGCTTTAAGAGATAGGGGGGCTCATCAGGAAGGCAGAGAGGAAGGAGAATACATACTCTTCCTTAAATTCACAGCCCTCAAATGTGGCTTGTTCCCCAAATATTCCTTGTGCTGAAACAATTTTTTCCTTGGAGAGAGGCAATACATGTGTCTGTAATTTTCAACATAAATTTTTGATCAGATACTCATAACAGAAAAGGAAGAAATAAAAAGAAGGTAAAGCTTAAGTGTATTTTTCCAAATCAACCCAGCTTTATTGAGCTCTTGTTATGTGAAATATGATTTAGTACTCTCCCTGCCTTCAGGGTCCAGCATTTGTTTAAATGCAGTCTGCCTTGGGAGATATATGGAATGAATATATAGATAATTAAACAATAAAATACTTGACAGTCCAACAACAACAAAAAGACATAATTGCACATGACCAGGAGCTAAAATAAATGCAATTTATTTTCTATGATTTTTTATTGATTCTTTTTAGTCATTCATGACATTAGAATGATCTTTTCAACTTTATTTGAACTGATCATTTCAAATGAATGATCATCTTACGTTGTGTGGTCAGGGCAAACTTTATGGATGGAGATGAGAGATATAAAGAATATTTGCTAAGTGAATGGCGAAAAATACAAGTTCATGGATTAATAAACAAATCCACTTGGCTTAAAGAGACAATCTGGGTTGGGAAAGAAGAAATGCAAGAACTAGAAAAACAGATAGGGATCTATTTTGAGGGACACCATCTATATGCATACAGACAGAAGTCAGCAACTACTGTGGAGCACCCATCCCCATTCAGGTACCCATGGATTATCTTAATTAGTTCCCAGGTAAGGGTACAGGTGGCTTAGAGAGTTTCAATAGCTTGTTTAAAGTCAATCTAGGGCTATCCAGATGCAAAAGACTGATATGGGCTCTGACCTCCAGGGCTTACAGTCTAGCATCCACTGAGCTAGCCAGTGAATGAGCTCAATTTAATCCCTGAACTCCAAGGCCCAGGATCATCATTCACAAATGTATTCCAATTTGGCACCAAAATAAGTCAAACATTAGAAAACCTCATTCCATCTTCACTTGATATCCTTTAGTTGTGCTTATGTAGTCTCAGTGGCTATAATACTTGATCCACCCTGCATATCAGCACCACCTGTTGAGTTTTTGAAAGAATGTGTACATGTTCAGGACTCAGTCCCAGAGATCTGAATTGCAGCCCAGTATCAGTATTTTTCCCTATTCCACAGGGGATCCTAATGCATTGCCAGAGTTTAGAACTTGATAGATACTCAATAATCCATAATATGCCCCAAAACTTCTTAGCTAAGTCCTAAATGAATTCCACACATTCACATTTTATTCTAGTCACCTACAAGCAATCCAGATAAGAGACCTAGTCACAATGCTAATAATGATAACTCTATAATAACACTCTTATTGAGTGCCTACTCTGTATCCAGGCCCTATGCAAAGTAATTTTTCACTCAGATTTTCAGATTTATTTCTCACAAAATCCAACAGGGAAAGGACTTTTGATGTTCCCATTTCCAAAGGCACAAAGCTAGTCAGAAAGGATGGAATTCAAACCCAAGAATGTATTGATCCAAAAGAAGTGCTCTTTATAGCCACTTAACTATACTGCCTGCCAAAACTAAGAATAACCATTAATTTACTGAACAGTTGATTGAATGTCACCTCTCTGCCAGGCACTGTGTCCTCAGTCATACGCAGCATAAATCAATACCCATAGACTCCAAAACAACAGTATATTTTCTCAAGTTCCAAAAGATAAAATTTGTCACAAAGACTCTACCAAATAGGCTGAAAATAGAATGAACAAGCTTTGTTACCCAGCAACTAAATAAAGTAAGGATTTTTCTATCAGAAAAATTAGGTTTTCTAGAGAGGGAAAAAAAGTCCAAGCTATAGTTCTGAAAACACACAGATGAGCCTTCAAGGAAATGGCTTTGACTCTAATTCCCAAAGGTCTAGGCTTCAAAACCCTAACCTAGAAGCCTAACCCTAACCCTAACCCTAACCCTGAAGGTTAATTAGCAGATTGCCTCACTATTAATCCTCAAAAGGGAACCCTAACTCATGCTTGGAAGCCACCTGGTGCTATTTGCTATAGATATTTTTTCAATACACTTCTACAAAATGCCAAAATATCCCCAAAAGACTAAATGTTTTCAAAAGAGCAAATCATAGGTTCCTTTCTTATCTGTGCATTTTAAGCCTATAGTGATTAATATTTTGAGGACCTTGGGTACCACTGAGAATCTGAGGAACCTATGAAACTTTCCACAAAAAGGCACAGCAATCTATGCATATAATCTTAGACTAAGACTCTCTCATCTAATCCACTACTTCATTTACTTCTTTGTCAATAAAAATTTTTTTTTTAAATAAGGACTAACTCTTTCAGACACTCAGCATAGCTTGGTAAACAAGAGAGACATCCTTGTCTGGGAAAACTCAACTACCATTGAGCAATCTTATCTGTTACTAGGCTTTCAATTAGAACATATTGTCCAAGGACAGCCAACACCTGGACACCAGTTGGAACACAGGGCAGAGCAAGATTAAGACCAAGTACAAGTCTGAAAGGTATGAGGCAGAAAAACAAAATAGGGAAATGAGGCAGTGAGGCAGATGGAAACACAGTGTTGTCTTAGAAACCCAGATTCACTCACTAACATGGAGGTATAGATGGGGCTTAGTCAAATGGAAATGAGTAGGACCCTGTACTTGAACAGGGTATGATATTAGTACCAGATCTTTAACAAACTTACGTGGCACTGACCCAGGAAGCCGCTGATTTATTGCCTCTCAGTTTTACCTGTTCCCATTCTCCAAAAAGGTAGAGAACTGGCGAGTGTCAAATGCAGAGACAGAGATTAGAAATCCACAGGAACTAGAGATCAGAAGATTATACAAGAAATCTGTTATCCTGGAAGCTCAGTAAATGAATCTACACAAACAAAAAAGGATGAAAAGCTACAATAAAATTTCAGTTAAATACTTAAAAAGTTTTTGTCAGCTGAATGTTAGGCATTATGATATTTGGGAACTAAACCAAGAAAATCTTTAGAACACTAAGTTATTGTAGTGCCCCATCGGATTTTGGAAGCAGCAATGATTAATTTTCTGGTTAAAACCAGTTCTTTACAATAGGTAGTTCTTTGTATGAATTATTTCTCTCATCTGTCTACAACAGAAATACTAAGCTATATGCTCTTTATGTTGAGAGTATGAGGAAGGCAGACAAACAACTAAGCTAAAGAGAGTAATAAACACTCTAGTAGTAAACAAACATCGTGGCTGATATATTTTATTTCACATTTTAATGTCCCATTTCGTGTATCAGTTCATAAGAGTTAAGTGAGGAAATACTTCCTTTCTCCTATAAAAGGGCATTCTGGAATGGAACAGAGAGTCAAGACAGCTAAACCTAAAAGAAGATGTCTCAGTGGAGTTGCTGGAGACATCTCTTTGTCTCTCCAGAACAATCCTCATCCTTCTCCATCCTACTCTGTAACCCAGAAGCTGAGCTAAAGGGGCTCCAACTATGAGGCACCTTGCTCTTTGGCTTCCATGGTGTTTGGCCAATGGACAGCACCCACCTGCAGGAGACGGGAGCGGGGGATGATAATAAGGTATTTGTACTTACAAGGTCACAGCAGGCTGTAGACTTCCTCTCACAGCACAGGTACCCTCAGGAGCCTTTCCACACAATCCTCTCTTTCCTTTGTACAAGGACTTGCTTCCTTCACTCACGTTCTCACAACCCACTGTTTCCAGCCCAAGGCTTCTAATTCTTTTGTCTTCTCTGCACCCTGCTCATTCCTCCTTTAATTTTTTTTTTAAAGTATCTGTTGTCTGCCAGAACTCTGAATATCATCATTCTAGAGCCACCTCTCCTCAGGCAGGTGGCCAGAGAGTAATGTAAACTCCACACCCAATTCCATTTGGATTGATGTCAGGAAGGGTTAGTCCTGGGGGTGTCGGGGAAGAGGGTTGTTATTTTTACTTGGCCAAGCACACATCAGGCATGGCCAGATCTCTCTCTCTCTCTATCCTAAATTGGCTCAACAAGTTGGGAGTATCTGCATATTGTGAGGAACAAAACAAAACTAAATTACCTTGCCTCAACTACCAACAAAACAGAGCAACCAAAAGAGAGATATAAAAGGCTGGAGGAGAAAGGTTTTGAAGCATGGCTTATTCCCATTTGGGCTTTCTCCTAATGTATTCACAACAGTTCTCTTAATTTTATTAAAAAAAAAATTTAAATTGAGTTTGTACTTTTTATTTGTCAGATTCCCAGTAGAATGAGAATATGATATTCCTGCAGCATACTCAGAACCCCAAAACAATTTCAATAGCTCTGCGGGATGTTATAACCTCCTCATATCTTCTCTTAAATTCAGTTTTTATTTTTGGTTTCCATCTAATACTCAGAGACTTTGTGTTCAAATTTGATTGAAGATGGGAATAGGTAGAAATAATTCATCTTAGAAAGGAAATGATCACCCACTAAGCATAAGTTATTTAACATTTCTAAAACCCCCACTGACTTATTAATGCCACAGCTAATAAACTTTGAAAGGCCCAGCCAAAGACATTGACCCAGAAGTGCCAGAAACAAGTGTGGCTTACTTATCATGGAGGTGAAGCCAACGACACCCAAACTCTAGCTGGAATAAGGCATGGCTAAGCCACACTCACATTCTGACACCACCAATAGAGGCCTGAGTCAAGGCCAATTGAAGCCTCAGTAGTGTGAATAGCAAAGGCCAAGACCGCAGGCCCCACAGGGCCAATACGAAAATAATATTGGACTCCTTCTTGCGAAGAGAACATCAGCAACACTAGTATCATCATTCCAGTGACTTAAATCATAAACTAGAGAAATATCATTAGATATTAGAGGAAACATGGATGGCAAAGACAGATGTCTGACTGTAATTCCACAAATTCTATCCCATTCTACTGTGTTGGGCTCAAATGACTCAAAAATACAATTATCTATACTCTGCCATAGGAATAAACAACTCGCTCTCTGCTGCCCCCTTAGCAGACTTATTCTTCATTTATGGATACAGGAAGTAGAGAATTCTCTCACTGGAAAAGTTACCTTCTGGGCACAGTGTGACCAGGAGAGCCCTTGAGACACCCAGGAGTCTTGAGAGAGAATCAAGTAGGGGTCAAGAGGGGACGACCCTTGTCTTGTCTCTTCACTGCCCTCCTCCCTCCTTCAGAAAAGTCTGAGATTCCAGACACCAGTTGGACGTTGGTTACTAGTCGAGGTATCTGTATCTTTTCCTTTGTCTCTGTCTCTGTCTCCTTGGTTTATTCTCTCTCTCTGTCTCCCCTTCCCCCTTAGACAGACAGATAGACACACACACACACAATTTCAAGGCCTCTTGTTCAATCTTTCCTATTTATTCCAGGAAAAAGTCTTCAGGCACATCATCCAGTTAAAGTAGAATTCATACTTGGAGAAGAGGGAAAAGCCTGACACTGGTCCTGAGGTAAATGCTTTGGCTTTACCAGAGCTGAGCACTGCATTCCGCAAAAATCAACGTGGAAGTTTGTAACCGTCTTCTAGGACTTTAGGAGGAGTGGGTGGAAGACTGGAGCCATAGTGGGTTCCAAATTTACCATTTTGAATTTTTGTTACTCTAGTGAAGTGTGTGGGTTTGGGAAGCAGAGAGCTCTGGGCTCAAGCCCTGAGACCTGGTGGCCGTGCCCTTAAGCAAAGCCACCTCTCTGAGCTTCAATTTCTTCTTCTGTAACAGGGTGATAACACCCACTTCACAGGCTATGAGTTTTAATGAAATCGTATATGCTATTGCCTCATAAAATGTAAAATACACACAACTGTCAGAGAGTGGTTGTAGAATCATTCAGAATTTACACTCTAAATCCTTTGTGTGCTACGATGAGTTAAGACTCTTGCATTTTCTTTCATTACATTTGTTTTAGGTCCCATAAACATTTAATCCTTATTCAATCCTCAAAGATTATTCTACAAACAGTTCTGCTTACATTAGTTACAATCCCATTATGACTCTATGTAGTATCTATTTGGGTATAATTTTCTATTAAAAGCCCCAGGAAAATTCACTCTTTGTAAACTTATAAGTTGAGATTCTCATCCCTGATTTTCTTCTGTGGTAAGCTTTCTATGCTGGATGTGGTGTGTGCTAGAGTTTTACATTGCATGAGTTTTACATTGAGTGTAAAACCTTAAAGAAGATAGAATTTGAAACAAAGCTGTTATACACTTCGCCTTCATTTTCCATCCTTTGTCAAATAACCAGACCGGATTGGGAGAGGTACCCAAGAATAAAGTCACAGAACTTATCTTCTCCCCTTCATCCCAGGAGACAGGGCTAAGTCACTCTAAGAAAGCCACCATAAAATTCTATGCTCCAAGCAAATACAAATATCAGAATGTAACAGACGTCTAGAGGAGTAATAAGGTCATTGAAGACATCTTTATTAAAGACTGCACAAGGGACAGAGTACAACTAACAACATCTGGAGCAGCCTTTGGTTCCCCAGGAGGCATAATCATGTCATCCTCTGTGAAAGAGGTAAACCTGTATTTAGAAAAGAAGAAAGAAATAGAGATGTCTTAGACCAGGCAATCAGGCAAACTGCTTCAACTAAAACCCAACTGCACCACTATCAAAATAAACCCCCAAAGGGAAAGGTAACAGGTCCATACCAGAACACTCATCTGAGTCATTCTGAGTGAACACTCATCTGAGTTCCTCGCTAGATGAAGGTCCCACCCATTCCTCTCTTCTTTCTCCACTCCAAGCTTCATAAACTTAATAGGATTCCTTCCACTTAGGTAAATTCCCACATTGCCAGAATATTGGACCAAGTGCTTAGGATTAGCAAATTACTATAGCTCATTCCTCTCATTCCGTCCCATAAACAACAGAGAGCCCCCACAGGCTCTGAGGAAAAGTCCACCTGTCCTTTGGAAATTCCAGCCCATGTCACACAACAATTTTCATTGCATTCTAGCAGTAGGTACAAAATCATTGAGAGTTTAATGAATTTTCATTCCTGAAAGTCTTCAGTGAATTTTTCTCTGAAATTCACATACACAATTTACGAATTAGAAACACTACACATATATATGTGATCACATGCTAAGACTTTAGTAGTCAAAATTTTCTCCTGAATTTATATAGCTGATGGGAAACAACACCTGAAAAATCTCAAACAAGTCTTATGAGTTATAAACCATTATTTTCAACCCAAATGTAGAAATTCATCCAAGTGGGATGAAATGTGTCATTGGGGCTACAGAGAGTGGCTGGGCGCTCCCACTAAAGGTCCAACCCAAACTTTTATGCATGTCCAAAAAAAAAAAAAAAAACAGAGAGGAAAATATATGGATACCCCAACTGTGCTAAGAAAGGGAGAGGTTATTCCCTAGCCAGTGCTACTCAAAGTGTATGCTACAGACTGATCCTGGCCTTAAACTGTTACTAGTCTATGACAAATATAGAAATTGAAAATAAGCACTGAAAAAATATTTATATCAACTTTACACCATAATTATATTTCAGTGTGTAATTTTTTCCCTTAATATTTCATTTTCCCTAATTTTACAGACCTTTGATCTATGAGTAATTGAAAATTTAAAAATATAAACAAAAAAACAGTTGGTTGAATTATCAGACAGTTTAAGAAGCACTGCTATAGGTCCTTAATAATAGTTTTGGCTGCTCACTGGAATCTTCTGGGGAGCTTTAAAGAGTACTGATGCCTGGGTCTCAGTGGGATGCATCCTGGGCATTTGGATATATTTTTTAACTCCAAGATGATTCTGATTCTGCAAAAAAGTATTTTAGAATCACTTAACTCATAGTGGGAGAGAATTAAGGGATGAATGCAGGGGGTGGTGGTAATTGAACCGGGGAATATACACAAAATTAATAATTTATCATCTGTTACTTTGAAAGTTTGAACAATACTTTATTATGTCAATGTAAGTATTTTATTATAGATAAGAGTAAAATGAACGAATATGCTATAATATTTAGTCATGTGGCATACAATTTTAATGTACTTTTATTGCAATATAGTGTGCATACAGAGAAGTAACACACCATAAGGATAGAGTTTGATGACATTTCATGAAGTCAGTGTGTCTGTGTAACCAACACTCAGAACAAGATATAATAGTATTTGCCCTCTTGTTGTGATATCTAAAATAGCTTCCCAACTGAGAGGAAATAAAGATAATGTACTCTGCCACTATGAATATGCCATTTATCTTGGTTTACAGTAAATCTAGTTCAAACTGGAAGATTTCAAAGAATAGAAATAGAAAGCACATGATTCTGGCAAAGAGGGCAGATCGAATATATACATTTGTATTTCCCCATTCAGGAAATTCTACCAAAATTACAATAAAATGGATTTAAAAAAAAAAACTATAAATCCACAAAAATTGGAAGATCAAGAGAGAAGATGATTATAGAATTTTAGATGCTAAAAAGTAGAAAATGACTTGTCAAGCTTGAGAAAACTGAAATCTAAGCGGAGGGAAGAAAAATGGAAATTAGTTCAATTTACGGCAAAGAACTTTCCAAAGCCTCCTGAATTATGGTACTAGTTACTACTAAGAGAGAGAACAGCACATTTAAAAGCAGGTCTTGCTTAGTCTAAGAAGCCCAGATGTCTTCTGAATCCTCACCCTCATTCCTTGTCCCTCTTCACTCTTGTAAGGGCAGCAGGTTAATCCTCTGGAGAAGCTCAAACAGAAGTCTACAGGGATACTAGGTTGAAGACTCAGGGCACCATACCAAAACCACAGAACAATTAGGTGAATCTATCTATACATTGCTGCTCACTGAGACATCCAGGCTTCTTTCCTACTTGGTTCCCAGAATGCAGGTAGTCTGTCAAAAGATTAGAAATGCCTTCTGTGGTCCAGGGAAATAGAATTCAAATACAATTTAAGAAAATGATAGAAAATATTCCCAAAGGAAAAGCCCAGTTTCCTAGTAAAAAGCCTTAATAGACAGGCACCTGTTGGTAGACAATTCTCAATGTGAGTATCTTGCATTTTTCCATATCTTGTGTGGGCACTGACAGATTTTTGTTCTGGGCTATCTTTTCAAGAACCTGTATAGTAAATAGTTTTGGAAGGAAGAGAAAAAGTCTCTCTGTAAAACAAGGCAGGCTTGTTTGCTAACATCTCAAAGATTGAGTAGGTTTGCTTGTAAGCCATTATAACTGATTTGGATTTCCTAAACACAGGATTCCTCAGCTGTGACACAAACCTTCAATGTATTGAGAATTCACCTTTGTTACTCATTCTGTCCTTGTGGAATGTTGGGAGCAAGAACATGAACTTGTTCATGTAAGTTCATAAACATGAACTTCATGTTCATGCTGTTTTCTGGACTATAGGAGGAAAAGTCCTTTTAATCTGAAATAGCAATCTCATAACTTCCTTGGGCACCCATGAAACTGTAGCAAGAAAACTTGTTAACTTGAAAACATGGCAAAATCACAGATTCTTAATAGTTCTTGACCACTTTAATCATTCTTACAGATTCCAAACAGTTCTTAAATCCTCTGCCCTATAATTTAAACAGATAAGGAAAGAAAACCACAAGATATCCAATATTATTGACAAACAATACTTTTTTACAAAAGGAAATTGGAGGAAATAATATTCAAGAGAAGGAAACTTCAAAAATATGTTAAAATATTCAGGTAGATAAAAAAATTATTATATCCATAAAATAAGAACAAGGTGTCATACTTTTTTAAGGAAATATTTATGGAACAAGAGAGCTATTAAAACTGTAATGAAATCTCAAGTGAGAAACTTCATAAAATTATTTTCAAGTCAAGAAAATCTTTTGCAAAGTTTAGCACAAAGATATGGCTAAGAAAGAGTGAAAAGGCTAGAATCTGGATACTTCATTATAGCATAAGCCATGTCAGAAACCCCACAGCTGAACTCCCTGTTCTACAAAAGAATAAACTTCCTTATTGCTAGAGCTAATATAAGTCGAATTACTTTACTTGCCATCAAAAGCATGTTGATTGTTAAGCAATAGAATAAATCCATACCTAGAGGAATTTTGGAAACCAGCGCATCTTGAAAAAGGATAAACTGGTTTGTGTTCTGGAGCAGGGTATAAAAATGGAAGCAGGGCCTTTCTCAATCAAAATCCTTTCTCCAAACTTGTTCATTTGCCATAATTTTGGTACAAATATTAGAGATACCAGCAGCTATGCTATTTTCCTTCAGAAAATAACTGGGTACCTCAAAATGCTTCCAACTCCTGATTTTCTGTATAAGTATGTGAATGTCATTGAAGGAGAAAGCCTATTCTGCAAGCCTTTTAGAAAACATGGAAAGTTGCAATGCCAAGCAAAACTGTACTTGGGGAGAAAAGTAGGTTGTACTGCTTTGGTGATGAAACTTGGCTTTTCATATCAATGCAACTCGATGCCTTAAATATCAGCATGTGTAGCACCTGAAATACTGTCCATGATCCTACCAAACAACCTTTTCTATTGCCTTGCAAGTTGACTCCATCAGAGCCAAAGTCCAAATTATCATCTTCTCCAGATTTTTCTTTATCAAGAAAAGTAAACAGAATGTCGGATTCTCCTTCATTACCCGGAAGCTATGTTTACAGAAACTCTGACTTGAAATCTCTGAATGATACAAGAAAATCACCTTTGAGAGAAAAAAGAAGCCCCACTTGTAGAATAATTCAGTAAGAAGAAGATGATTCATGGGTTGCTTACTTTAATAGATATGAGCAGAATACATTTTTGCATTCAAAGCTTGGCAGTCACCATTACAATGCAGCAGAAAACCACAATTTCTTTTGGAAACACAGCTTCTCAAAAAAATAACCTAGAATGAAGACATGTCATAAAAAGTCTGCACACAAACTGCTTGAAAGTTTATTCTGCTTACATGGACTTAAAATCATCCTTTCCTTGCTGACAAAGACAATATCGGTGGCACAGACCTTGCCTCCAAGATAATCTCATTGACTTGAACACAAATGAAATGATGTAACATTAATTCAACTTGAAGAGCCTTCAAGAAATCTGGCGTTTCTGGATACAAGTCTATCTTATCATAGCAAAATAAGATATAAGATTTCTAATTTTACTTATGACCTCATATCCTTTTGAGTCAGAGCTTTTAGACATGTTGAGATTTCATTGAATTGAAGTGAACTGCACATCACCATGCCTAAGATCACTCCAAATTTTTAATTTCTTATTCAGTCCAAACCACCAGAGTTTTCTCACTAAAATTTGATTGTGAATAAAACCTAAGCTCATTTTTGTTTTACTTAACAAATTTGAATTAGTTCAATTTTTCCAAGTGTTACATTAAATTTTGCACACACTGTCATAAAATAAACAGATAAAATTCAAAAGAATTATTTTACAGTCTCTTCCTGTGAAGTAAATCTCCAGTGTAATAAAAGAAACTACAAAAAAATTTTGATATATATGTGCATTTGGAGGGAAAGGGGTAGTTCATAGCTTTACCTATATTTTCAAATATTTCCATGTCCCCAAATTGTTTAACAATAGAAATGTTAATCACCAAATTCTGTTGCCCTACACTATAGAATTGCCTCTAAGATGGTTTGCAATTACCATGTCACATCATAGGTCACTCTTACAATGAATTTAATCTTGTGTCACCTTGAAAACTAGTAGTTACATTTTCAAGTATGATCTAATCTGAGATCTAAAATATCTGCCAGGAAATTTCTATAAAATTGAAATTATTTTTTTCAAGTTCAATGCCTTGAATGCCTGCTCAAGAGGCATGACAAATAAATGCAAGGGGGACCCTAGATTGGCCCTGGAACAGAAAGAGAACATTAAGGGGAAAACTGGTAAAATCCAAATACAGTCTGCAATTTAATAAATAGCAATGTACCAACGTTGGTTTCTTAGTTGTGGTACATGGTAATATAAAGTGTTAACAATGGGGAAAAGTAAGGAAGGAGTATACAGGAACTCTGTATTGTCTTTGCAACTTTTCTGTATATCTAAAACTATTCCAAAGTAGAAGTTCATTTTTGAAATAACAAAAATGTCTGCTTGAAAACTTTAACAAGTCTTCATCATTCATTCAACAAAAATATATGGAGTATGCAGGCCCTGTCCTTTGCGCTAGACACAGTGCTGAACAAAATACATCCATCACCCCTTAGGGATCTAACAGTCTAGTAGGCAGGAAAGACATTAAACAGTCACAAAAATGAACATAAATTGTATCTGCAGTCTGTAGTAAGTACCACAAAGGAAAAGCAGATGAGATGATAGAGGTGCAAAGCTGCAGAGGACTCTCTGAGATGAGAGACACTTAATATGAGACCGACAGAGAAGGAGCAGCCAGCCAGGTAACTGCACCAGAAAGAGGGAAGAACTTATTCAAGGGCCTGGAGGAGTGAGAGGATCTCAAATGTGTGCAGCATGACCCAAGCACAATAAGGGCTGGGGTGGGGGGCAGCTGAAGAACGGGACCACACAGGAGCCTATGAGCTTCATTCAGAGCTTTATTTTCCAGGCAGATAGAAAAGCCACAGAAGACTTTAACCAGAGGAATGTCATGATTCAATTAATGATCTTAAAAGATCACCTTGACTCCTGAGGGGCTGTGAATTAGAAAGAGCAAGATGAGCAGTGCCAGCTTCAGGTCCTCACAGTTCTTTTAGAAATTAAGAGGAAATAAAAGGTTCTCAGCTTCTAAGTATTTTTGCTCTAAAAGGCCTCAGAAAATCATAATGTCATTTTAGATGTGCATATCCCTGCCTTAGAACTTGCCACCATAACTCCAGCAGGAAAGATGGTACTCCAAAGGGCTCCCATCTTCCTTGGTCTGGATTTCTCCTCTAGAATGTCTACCATTAAACCTGGGTGTGAACAAAATCACAAGATAAATACCAAAGTCTCGTGACTTGAGTTGAGTAAGGTACCAACAGTAAGATTTAACATCCTTAGAAATCTCGGCTTTCACAAAGCAGAAAGAAATCATAGTATGTCTGGTTTTCAAGACCATAAAAGCATTACTGACACCTCACTAATGCCATCTTGGCACCAGCCCAGGTCTAAATATAGCAAATCCCAGACTGCAGAATAGTGTGATTTTCAATCCCTGTTTAAAATGTACAATGTTAAATGTCATTCTCGATTACTGTGCATTGAATCTGAAGGAACTGGTTTGCTGCCCTCTCTGACCTAGAAAAAGAAATATGTCTTCCAAAATTGATGTAACCAGTGGCACTTCAATAAAGCTTATTGAGCAGTATGCAGTGCTACCTGGGAACTCTTAAACAAAACTCACTAGAGACTCATACTCTAAACAGACAGCTTGGATTTTCTTGGCTTGTAGGATTATACTGTACCTATAACTTCACTAAATATTGTCTAGATCTACTCTAAGGGTTACCTGAACCATAGAAAGAATGGGTTGGATCTTGATGGAAGCCTATGATTTGATATAAAGCTCTGTGAACCAAATAGTTATTAAGTTGACTTTTCAGCCAACTACTCCTTTTCTCTGGAAACCATAACTTCCCCAACAGTTGCTAAGGTTACAGGAGACAGCCACTGGCAGCCCAGATTGGGTAACTTGACCTGGCCCCAGACCACAAGTATCAATAAGATCAAGAATATGCGTGTGACACAAACTGGGCCAAAGAGTCACTTTCCCCAGGAATCTGGATTTAGAAGTGAGAGATTCTTGCTCAATCTGTCTGCTCTCTTGAATAGAGGACATGTAAACACTGAAACTGCTGGCAGTGACTATTTTTGACCATTTGGACAAGGAAATAGAGAAAGCCAGCCTGCCGCAAGACAAGAATGGAGAATGCACACAAGAAAAAGAGAGAGAGAGAGAGAGAGAGAGGGAGAGAGAGAGAGAGGGAGGGTGGCTTCCTGTTTGCCCTACAACACTCCAGGACCTGATTGCAGCTTACACCAGTTTATCCCTGCCCTTACAACCCAGGAGAGACTCCCCAGTCTCCTTTCAAGACCTTCCATTTTGCTTAAACCGGTTCAAGTAGAATCCTGTGACTAGAAAACAAACAAGCCATCACTCACACCTCAGGTCTCTCTATTTCACTTAGTCTCAAATAACTAAGAAAGAGCTTTCCCAAATTCCTTAAGCCAAGATCTCTGAAAGAATTCAATTCCAGCTTCACAAAGCAGACAAATGCAAATAATTGAGAAATGCTTACCCTGAAATGTTAAGTTGGGGATGGGGGTAGTAGGGCATAAAATCATATGTGTATCACTATTATGGCTACACTATCATTTATATTTGTCAACAAATCAGGAAATGAAGTACTATATGCATTAGAAAAATTGGAAAGAAATTAATCAAAATAATAACAATTGTGCTGGGTGACAATTATTTTTCTTTTCTTTTATATTCCTCTGTATCTATAAGTAATTAAATACTTTATTAAAAAGAAACTTTATCAAACTATAGCTCCAAAGAATCCTGTGACTAGAAAACAAACAAGCCATCACTCACATTTCAGGTCTATATAAATATGTAAATATGTTTATAACACAATGATTTATTTTTTAAAGAAGAATATAAAACAGCCTGTCATGTTTGCTGCCATATAAATAAATATTTATTTATTTATAAATAAACTGTCCCATTAATATTTCACATATAAAAAGAACAATGCTGCTTCCAATAGACCATTCCCAAACTGACTCTTAGCCAACACTCCTCCACCTGTTTGCCCTCCTTATACTATCTTTACCCCCAGCTCATTCCATGCTACACATCTTCCAGTGAATTCCACTACCCTCCCCCCATTTTGGTACCTGAATACCTGAAGGTCCATCCTATCACTCACTGGATCTAGATTTTTCTCCTTTCTTTTAGATTAACCTATTTGGAATAGCCTCATGACCAATTACCTCCAATCCATTTAAAATAATCTGTCCCTAATGGTAATCCAGGAGGATCACCCCTATTGGTCACACTAGACAAGCCAGAAATGGATAAATAGTGGGGGGGAAAAACCCACTGTGAACTTTGTAAACTGTCTTTACAATTTCTATAACAGCAATTTTTAATAATAATTCAAAATACAATGTTATATAAAAAGGAAAATAGGTAGCAAACCATTTTACTTACAAGGAAAAGCGAACAAAGCTCTTTGAAGCCATGCAACCAATTCAATTGGTTTCCTCATAATCACAACAACTTTAATACATTGAACTGGGCATGATGCCAGATATTCAATATACATCATCTTACATAATCCTCCCAACTATTGGTGAAACAATTGTTATCATTCCTATGTTTTCAGGAACAAAATCATTGATTTGAGAGGTTAGGTTACTTATGCAGCTTTAACTTAAGTTTACTTGGCAAGTAGCAGAGCAGAAGTATAGACCCCAGCTTTCCTGTTGTCAGAACTTATGGCCTTTGCACTAGACCTCATGGTCTCAAGCCAGGTCTCTTAGACAAGCTATTGGGAAAAATATGTATTCAAGGATATATTATTTTTTCAGTGCTAGGGATTAAACCCAGGGCTTCATGCATACTAGGCAAGTGCTCTACCACTGAGCCACACCCCCAGTCCTCCAGAGAAAGTATGTCTGAAACTTAATGTAAACCCAAGTGTTAGCTAATAGTAGTAGCTTATAATACAAATATCCAGTTTATTGTAAATTTCTATTTTAAATGCAAAACACACATCAGAATAAACACTGCAAAAACATGTATAATATATACAATGATATTTAGTATCAACATAGGGCACATATGTCCTAATTTAAAACTAAATTATTAGTTTGCTACATTAAACAATGTATCAATGATTCTTATTTATAATTGTTTACAAAATACTATCTACTATGTATAAAAAAGCATGAAGTTTATTATTATATATTATTATTATATTCATTGTATTAATTTGCTATAATGCACTATAATTATAATTTACCCCAGTTAGAGAGCTTAAGATTTATATTAATATTTATATTAATATTGTGTCATGAAGACAAATACAAAAGAGGACAAAACCACATTATTTTCTTATGGTTGTAGTAAATTTATACTACTTTGTATTCTTAAAAATTGCCTTTTTTTGTCCTCAAACACAGAAAATCTTAAGAAGTAAATAAGGACGCATAAAAGCAAAAGTTACAACCAGTCACATAAAATGATCATAAAATACTATTTGGTGTATTCTCATTCTCTGAATAGGATCATCTGTTTGATTCATTCATTGCTGGTAATTTTTTCTCTCCTTCCAGTCATTACTATCATATACTTTTTATTTTACACTAATGAGAGTAATTAAGTCTCCAATTTCTGTAAAAGAAACTGAAATCATTCAATGATTAGTAAAACTAAACTTGACTGGGGCACCTAAATGTACCAGATATTTTTCCTAAAGTGAAAATAAACAATGATGAGTCCCTGACCTCCCCAGGCTCTGTAGGTCAGATGGTCTTGTGCAAGGCAAACAGCCTAAAATTGTGTGCTAAATGTTGAATCCAAGGCGAGTTCACAGCATTACAGGAGCACAGGGGAGGGGAGGGTTAACCCAGCTCAGGGTAACCAGAAGCTTTGCAGAGGACACACATTTAAACTAAGCCTTTAAAGATAAACAGGAACTTTCCACAGAAAGAAGGAGACCCAGAGAGAGGGAGCATTTGGGCACAAAACATGAAGACTATAATGTCATTAAAATAATGAGCTGCTTGCTGATAAGACTATGACCAGGGTATGTGGAGACCATATGGGATATGAGATTAGAAGAGTTATATTTTTTAAAAAATCCAACAGCTAGTGATTGTTTACATAGAGTAAGGTGGTTGTATATATAAAAGATTATGTACCCATTAAAATTGTTATTAAAATATATAAATGAATTAGAGACATGTTTCATTAAAAAATTAATGTGCATAAGCCTATGGATATACAAAAAGACTGAAATAATATATACAAAACTGTTAACACTAATCACCCCTGAGAGGTGATATTATGAATTTTGTTTTAATCTCTCTTTGTATCCCTGCCTTCCAGATTTTCTTCATTAAGCACACATTATTGGCAATTAGGGATGTGTGTGCTAAAATAGAATAATGTAAGTCAGGGGCTTAGATTGTGCCATGCCTGGAAATGTGGATTTCATTTCACAGAAAATGAAAAGTTATTCCAGGCTTTTGAACAGGAATGGGAAATGAACAGATTTGCACTTTAAGGGAGTAAATGTTATTAATGCATGACTATGGGATTGGAAAGACTTGAGGCTGGGCATAAGATATGATACATAAAATTGATGAAGTGACAAGAGGGACGGAAAGCACATACTTGGGAGAGAGAGAGACAGACAGGACTTGTTAACTGAAAATAAAACAAGAGAAAAGAGCAGAGGTTGAGGATAAAAATAACTCCAGGCTTTCTGTCTTGGGCAACTGGTTGGATACAGATTTCGAAAGATAGAAAATAAAAGAAAAAGGAAAGGGCATGTCTTAGGGACAGAATGATGAATTTGGTTTAATGTGTGATATGTTTACAGGATATTCAGGTAGAAATGCTAGCAGGAGGCTTGAAACATGAGTCTGAGCTCAGAAAAACTGAACCAAGAAATATAGGCACATAGAGGATGGTGAAGCTGTGGAATTGAATGAGCTCATTTGGGGCAAGCAGAGGGTAGAACTTGAGAAATGCTAAATCATAACAACCATCAGTGCACTTAGAAAGCAAAAGAAACAGAAGTGGGTAGAGTTCAATTTTTGATTGACACATACTATTTGTACATATTTATGAAGTACAATGGGATGTTTTGATTCATGTATATATTGTGTAGTGTTCACCATAAACTTTTATCATTTCTTTATGAAGAATATAAATTCCTTTCTTTTAAAAGTAAGTGGAGTTCTTTTTTGGAAAGGAGGTGGTCAGAGCAAGTATCAGAGAAAGAGTTGTTTAGAAAACAACCATAGAACCCAGTCACTGAAGTTGATCGGTAGGATTTAATTCATTACACTGCCTCCTCATACAAACACACACACAAAAGGCTCACTCAAAAAAATATCAGTAGAAAATGTAGTAAAACAAGTGAATTTATCCTTTCTCTTGACTTATGGAAATTAATTTCATATCATAACAACCCTCTAACTGATCACCACCCCTTATATTTCCTAAAAGAAAAAAAATTTCTTAGCCCTACTACCTTCATTTCTTCTCTTCCCCTGTGCACATTTTGCTTAAAAATCTTTGAAGAGTCATCTATACTCAGTTTTCAATTTCTCCCCCAATTATCTCTTATATACATTCTAATCCATGTCTTCCCATCTTACCTGCTCTTGCCAATGTTCCTGTCAAGATCATCAACGACCCTCGATTTCCAAACTCAAGCTTAGTTATCAGACTTTATTGTACTTGACCTTTAAACACCACTGGACTCAGCTAATCCCTTTGCTTCACTGGCTTCAGAGCATCACATGCTCATGGTTTCCCCCCTACCTACCTGGGAGATCCTTCTTAGTCTCTGTCAATGGTTTCTCCTCTTCTTCCCAACCTCTTAATGTCAAGTGTCCCAGGGTTCAGTCCTTGTTCTCTTCTTTTTGCTACACATATTTGTTCCTTGGTGATTTCATCCAGCCTTAAATACCATCCAGATGTTGGCAGATTCCTAATCTATATCTCCAGTTGGACATCTCCAAGCGCCAAGCTTATATTTCCAATACATTTAACATTTCTACAATATCCTTTTCCTCTGCCCCCGGCTCCCAAACTTCTCTACCTTGAAGCCTTCCATACTTTTGCCAACAGCAATTCAAACTTGGTCAAACCAGAAAACTGGAGTCAATTTTTATTCCTGTTTCTTGCCAATACCATATCTAGTCCATCCAGGAACCCTATTGACTCTAAGTTCAAATAACATACAGAATCTGACCACCTATCACCACTTCCAATGCTATCACTCAAGCTCATGCCATCATCTTCTCTCACCCAGGTTATTGCAGTAGCATTCTAACAAGGCATTTCCATCCCTGGAACAATAGAGCAGTCAGGCTGATCCCTTAGAAAATTAATTGAAGTCATAATACTGTTCTTTCAAAACCCTGCAAAGCTCCAATTCCTTTCAGAGTATAAGCCAAATGACTTAAGATAAACTATAAGGCCTGACTTTATCCAAGTCCCTGTATCTTCAATAACCTCACCCCCAGTCACTTTCCCTGTTCTTCATTCTGCTTTGCCATGTAGGCTTCCTTGTTCTTTCTTTGGTGTGCCAGGTACACTATAACTCAGAGCTTGGCACTGGCTGATCCCACTACCTAGAATACCTTCCTTCTGATATCCACATGACTAACACCCTCACATCCTTCAGGTCTTTCTTGGCTCAAATATTACTTCCTCCATGAGGTCTTACCTGACACCCTATTTAAAATTGTGACAATATCTAACACCCAGAATTTTTATACTGTCTATTCTGTTGCAATTTTTAAAAATATCATGTATCACCTTGAAAATAAAACTTTGTTTATCATCTTGTTTCTTTTCACTAGAGTTTGATATGATTTGTTCATTGATATATTCCTGGCATATAGGAGGTGCTCAATTAATACATGTTGAGCAAATAAATCTATTTTCTTCTAGACCACAAGTAACTCAAGGCCAGTCACTATGCCTTGATCATCTTTGCATTCTTTTTCCTATATCTATACTCATGCTCAATTGAATGCTTGCTAAGTTGAACAGAATATTTAAAAAGCGGCTGTGTAGCCCATAAAATTTTCTCCATGTCTCTGTATCCTATTTCATTTCTTTATTCTTCAGCCTGATGACTATAGTTTGTTCTGGACAAGGTACAAGCTTGGAAGCAAGATACATTAACATGGGGCTAGTCTCCAATGCATCTCAGACATGATTCCCCACCTACCTCCAAAACAGAAAGTGACACCAATATCAAGAGATCATCCCTCCTGAAGATCTCATGTGATCAGTCAGGAAGTGGAAATGTCACCTTGCCTTCACATAGTATATATCTGCCACTCTAGCTTTTTCCTGAATATATTGCTCCAGACCTTCTCCAAGCTGTTGCTCATTCCTGGTAACAGCTAAATCAATTGACCATATTGCACTGGTTTGCTTCAATGTGTTTGTTTACTAGTTGAAGCCTGCATTAAGGGCAGGATTATTTCATGGTGCTTGGTTGCCTGGCCCTCTTCCAACTCTCTCCTCTCCCAGTCTCTCACTGTGTAAAATGGCAATCTTTCTCTCTCTGCCTCTGAAAGCATTAATGTCCTGAGAATTATTTGACTATCCCTTAATTCCCTGTTCTTGTGAGATTCTTCTCTGCCTTCACTGTTCGAACTCTGTGGCCTGAATTTACAAGTGTACATCACAAATAATCGTGCCAAGTGCATCTTTATTCCTTTTAGCTTCCAGTTACAGCCTTGGTCAATGTTCTTTCCTTTTTTGTCCTGTTATTGTATTGCAAATGAAACATGTGCAGCTATTTGAGCAAGTACAAAAATATAATATGAACATGTCCTTATCTAAAATGTCACTCTTCCAGAATTCTTTCTGGTTTGTTCTTCGTTGACTAAAGTCCCATTGTCATAAAAATTTTAATAATAAACCACCTTAAGTCCTGTAATTTTATGGACAGATTCTACATTCACTTGGTGACCAAAATTTGATAGTTCCTAATTAAAATATTCAAAGGTGAAATTCAGGTAATTTCCACAAGATATATCAATATTTTCACTTAAATTTCTAGGGTTAAAGGAGAAACCTTTTGCCAATGTCAGGGGGAGGGAGAAGAAAATTTTGAGGCTATAGTACAAAGACTTCAAAGAGCTTTCCACAGCATGTTATTTTCTTTCCAGAAAATTCTAGCACTATATAATTACTTTTGTATGGAAAAATGAATAATGTAAGCCTCTACTGCTAAAAACAGCTAGACAGAAACCATCCAAAGCAGATAGGCCTTTCCTGAAACCAAATGAAATATTAAACTAGAAAATAGCTGCGTGAGAATGGCCCGTGGAATAAAGCTCTTGAGTTATTATTCAAGAGCAAGCATAGAAAGTTACATGAAAAATAAAGTGTTTTCTCCTCTATGTGTCAGGATTTGCGTGAGTCCACAGTTTCACGGAACATGTAATGTTGATGCCACACGGAAATGTCACAGAAAAATACCAATCAGAAATGCGTCTGGGAGCTTCCCAGGCTTCTGGTGAAAAATAACAGTAAAAACATCAATTAAGATCCACCTATTGCGACAGAAACGCATTGATAAAGAAAAAGCGAAATCCCACCTGCATGAAAATGAAACCGTAGCTACTCCCCCAGTTGAGAGGAGAAAGAGCTTCATTTCCGTGCCTCGTAGAACTAATCCCAGCAAATACAGCCAGTGGGTTTTTATGCTGGGGGAAGGGGACTGCGAAAAGTGAACCCCTCCTAGCATCCCCTACACATAAAAAACTCCTGAAATGTGAAAGCATCCGCGCCGCATGGCCTCGCTTAACCGGAAGAAAGCTGGTACAGAACAGAACAGCCTCCTAGGGCTCCGAGGTGGCCGCGACGTGCGGCGGGGGCGGGTGGCAGTGTCGTGCCTCCCTCTCTCGCCCACCCTCTGCTGTTTGCATGGACGGGTCCCTCCCTCAAAGCTTCAGGACTCGGGGACCTGAGCAAGCTCTTAGATTTATCCAGAGTTCAGAACCTCCCCAAACGTTTTATAGGTATTAATTCCCGCGCTGGCAACATCTCAACAGCCCAGAGTGGGCAAGCTGACCCAGCTGGCGGGGGGGACCCACGTCTGGGTCTGTCGCCCCCGCCAGCTCCACCCCCAAGTCTCTCCACAGTCTGCGTCCCCAGCGCCCCGTGCGCACCCTGGCACCCAGTAGGGCCTTTCAGAGAGTGTAGCCCTAGGGTTGACTGGACGCTAATTGAACAGCCATGTTAGCCTCCTCCAGGCGTAAATCAGCCCAGGACGAGCGGGCCAACGGCGGTCGAGAGAGCTTGCCAGATCCTCTCTGCACCTCCGCCCCCAAGACTGCGACTGTTCCCAAACTCCTGGGCGCAACCCGCCTGAGCCCCGTCGCTCCACAAGGTTCAGCACCGAGGACAGCAGATACACTTTTTGTCTCAGTGGTCCCCGAGGCCAGGAGGGTGGCTGTGACAGCACAGGCAAGGGCTGCAGGTGTCGGGACCCCCCGCCCTCTCGCATCCCGGTGGCACCCGTGAGCGCCCACCTCCCATCCGCGCCTCGCGCAGGGCGGCCCCACGGCGTCTTACTTTTCTGACTGGAGTAACCCGGGTAATAGCCATAGTAGCCGGTGATCCGCAGGATGCGGTCCTCGATGGTGGCCACCCCGTTGGGGGCCGCTTTGACGTCCATAGAGGGCGCGGGGCGGCGGCTCCGGGCGCGGCGGGGCGAAGAGCGCGGAGTGGGGCCAGAAAGCTGGTGCAGGTGCCGCCGCCGCCGCCGCTGGTGCTGATGTTGCAGCTCGAGCTCCCGCGCCCCGGCTCTGACTCCACCGCCCGGCGCAGCACCGGCTTCGCATCACAGCCGCGGCGGCGGCGGCGGCTGCAGCGGAGCGGCCCCCACTCGGGCCGGCCTCTCGTCACCCTGGCAGCTCTCCCGCCCGTCACCCGGCGCGCTGCTGCCCGAACAGCGCCCCCTCACCTCCGACGCCCACCGGGGTCAGGGACCGGTGTGGACGTTCCACCTGGCCGCTGACTCTCATCATTAACCCTTGGGCGTCCCTTCTCCGAAGAGAAGACACCCCCAACTCCACTGAGGGAAAAGATGTTTGATCCGGGGGCGTGAGAGGAGAAGGTGAAAGGGTGGCCAGAGGCTCAGGGGCAAGGGTTGGGGGTAGGAGAAATCCAAGGGGATCTAAGGGCTTTTAGATGGAGAGATGTGCACTATCGCTTGGGAGAGGACACTACTGGGGTGGCCCCGGCCTTGATCCATTCTTGGAGTCTATACCACCTTGGGTCTGCTGATATGCAAGTGTTCTTAGGCATTAGTCAATTCTGGCGATTTGCCTGGACCACCAAGAGTCTTTTTATTTATTTATTTTTTTTTAAGAAATTAAAAAAAAAAAGAATGACTCTCCAGCAGGTGGTATGTGGCGTGGTTACCCAGGTTTTGTGGACATAAAGATTTTTTAAGAGTTCAAACCTCCAAGCCTGACAATCCATGCGGACACTCCATCATCCTACTGAAAATATCAAAGGCTTGGGAGCCGTAGCTGTGCACATCATGTTTGTTTTGGCAAATCCAAATGCTCTGTGGAGAAATGATTTTCTCCTTTATCGCCAAAAACATCAGAAGAGAGGCCCTTCAAACTGTAAATATCTGGATGAATGAAAGTTTTAGCTACAATCTAGAGACTTTCCTTCTAAGCAGAATGTACTCAGAGCTGTGTGATCCTGGGGAACATTGCCCATCAGGTGCAACAACTCAGTGATGCTTCCTCTATTCATACTTTGCAGGCACAGCTTCCTGAAAAAAGATAAATCTTCAAAATTTTCCTCTCATAAAGGAAAGGGTGCATGTGTATTAGTGGTAGGTGTGGAACAGGTGTGTGTGTGTGTGTGTGTGTGTGTGTGTGTGTGCAGTTCATCAGTTTAGAGGTCACTATGTCCACCTTCCATGTAGAGCCACTTTAAGATGTTCCTGCCAATTTTCACATTTCTAAAGCCTAAGATAGAAAAAAAAAGTCAAATCCAGAACCTCTCTCAGAAATGTCTAAAGAACCTGTCCACTCTGTCTCCAAGCAATTTCTCCATTGTGTGTGGGCCCTTAGGAGGAAATAAATATGCAAGATTTTTAAAAGGTGAATTAGGTTTAAACAAGTGAACATGAAGTATTAATTTTCACAAAGTCTTGAGTGTTTTTATCCAGACACAAAGCCTAGCACAGCATTTTGAGAACAAAGTGAATCTGCATGATTGTGGCTGGAAGAAAAGTTCATGTAGAAACCGATTCCCTCCTACACATGCTTTCTGGGTTAGGAAAGAAGGGTAGAAGAAACTTAAAGTTCAAAGGAACAAAGGGGAAAATACGACCCTAGTGCAATGGTAGCAGCCAAATATTTAAAGCAAAAATGAAAAGATTATACATTTACACCTCCACCCAAAGTAATTTTTATCATAATTTTGTTAGTTTTATTATTTCTATAGCAAACCTTATATAAAATGTATATATTGCACACAGGAAATATGTTGGTTGCATTAATTTCAAATGTCTCTTTTGTTTAAAGTTCCTTTAAAACATAATTTTCCCATATTCATCATAATATATAGCTATATATGCATTCAGTAAGAGATAAATTAGGAAATAATTCAAGCAAAAACCTTGTAATGTAGCAAGAATATGAATATGCAGAGCTTAAATGCAAGTGGTTTTGTCCCATTCATATTTACAACTTACCTTGCCACAATTAATATATTTAAATTCTTTTATTGCCTTTTCTTTGTGGATGCCTACTGGGATAGAACTCAACAGCACTTTAACCCTGAGCTACATCCCCAATCTTTTTATTTATTTATTTTTTATTTTGAGACAGGCTTTCACTGAGTTGCTGAGGGTCTCACAGAGTTGCTAAGGCTGGTCTCGAATTCATGATCCTCCTGTCTCAGTCTCCTGAGTTGCTGGAATGGCCTGGCTGATGTATTTAAATTCTAAATTACACTTTTGTGTTAAATCGTTATCTTCTTCCTAGTTTTGGTTTATTTTCAGAAAATTCCAGAGAAGTACATAGATATGTGTCTAACTAGGCCTGATCTTTCATACAATCAGCAAATTCAGCATATATTTAAATCATATAAATATTATTACCACCCTCAGCAATAAAAGAGAATAAAATCATGGCATTTTCAGGTAAATGGATGCAGTTGCAGAAGATAATGGTAAGTGAAGTTAGCCAATCTCAAAAAAACAAATGCCGAATGTTTTCTCTGATATAAGGAGTCTGACTCATAGTGGGGTAAGGAGTGGGAGTATGGGAGGAATAGAAGAATTCTAGATAGGGCAGAGGGATGGGAGGGAAAGAGAGGGGGCAGAGGGTTAGCAATGATGATGGAATGTGATGGACATCATTATCCAAAGTATATGTTTGAAGACATGAATTGGTGTGAATATACTTTGTCTACAAAAGAGATATGAAAAATTGTGCTGTATATGTGTAATAAGAATTGTAATGCATTCCGCTGTCATGTATTTAAAAAATAAAATCAATTAAAATATATATTATACCCCCAAGTATTAATGTTTTCTAAGAAATATATACACATACACAGACTGAGCTGGAAATAAAATTTGAATAGCAGAGCATTTTACAAATGTTTTTGCCATCATCTGAAACAGTATAAATGTAAATGATAAATATAAGCAGTTGCTATAATGTAGGACACTTTTTATGGAGGAAACTCAAATCCTAAGATCATAAATTGATCCTCGGTAAAAGGTAAATTTCTTGTAGCGATAAGTACGCATGGTATATATGATAGAAGGCCTTAACCTCTCAACTGTTATTTTTACACATCACTTTTAAATTATAGAAGTTATTTTGAGGAGAGGAGAATTTAAAAATATTTCTATATGCTTAGATGCTCAGTCTACCAATTTTCACAAATCCAAATACAAAAGTTCAAGTTTATAAAATGTGAATTGTATATTTGAAAAAATGAAGAAAGGATATAATTTAGCAAACAAAAATTGGAAATAGTCATTTAATTCCAAAAGGGTTCATCTTGATAGCCTTTCACACAGACCCTGGTCATTACAAATCATTCGTAGAATTTCAGTTGTGTGCAACTTTTAAGGAATGTCTTTAATGCATTAAGCTAATGATATTTGTCTGTGGTTAAATGTGAGTTTTGAAATGTGGACCATTATTTGTTTTGATCATCTGACCAAGTCGGATTCGATATTTTTAGAAGGCAAGTCATTTGTAATACAGTTCATGTGATGGGCATCTACAGTACTTGTGTCTGACACTAAAATAACCATTCAAAGTAATAATATTAAAAACCAAATATCATCACTGGGTATAAATTCTATTCAGATAAGCAATCTGTCACAAAGTCATTTTAAAATGCCACATTAAACTTTACATTTTAAAAAGGCTAGTAAAATAAAATTCATGGAGTCTTGTCTTCCATACTGTTATTCAGGGTATCAGAAGAACTTGGTTTAAGTCCTCTTCCCATGGCAGAACATAGTCCCTTATTTTTCTGGCTCCCTATTGGAAGTTACAGATGAAAGAAGCTGACAGGAAGGGGAATGACTTTCCTCTTTTGAGAAGTTAATATAGTGGACCTACCTCCTCAGGCTAAAAGAAATTTGGCTGCTTGGAAAGCCAAGCAAGTTTAAGCTTTTCTATTTGAGGGCAAATTTTGCCTTGTAAAATCATTGGCTTTGTTCACAAAGAGTTGACCCCAAGTATTTTATACACTGTTAATGTTGAAAATGTTAATGTTCTAGCCAAACCCGTGCTAAGAAATGGCTCCTGGGAAGGAAAAAGAAATAAGGTCTTAATATTCCATTTTCAGGAAAGCTGTTTTGAGCATCTATCAAGTTGTCATCTGTTCCACTGGGAATGTTCACTTTGTATTCCAGTCTTAGGCGATGGCAGGCACTGTTAACTTACCACTCAGATGAAAGGGTTGGGAGCCCAGCACTATGGGTGTCTGTCTGGTTAATTAGGGCAAAGTCCATTCTTCATTGACTTCAGATGCCAGGCTCCACACCAGGGCTGTCTTAAGAGGCTTGACTCTACGGAAATGCATTAAATGCTCTGAAGTGTTTTAAGTAATTTCAACAAACATTAAATTTTAGAATTTGCTCATGGCTTCTCTGTGTGTGTGTCTCTGTTTCCAGCACTCTGTATGTCTGTCTCTCTCTATCTCTTTCTATATTTCTGTGTTTCTTGGTGTTTCTCCCTCTCGATCTCCCCTTTTTTCCCCTCAGCAGAATAGCACAGTGGTTTGTAGCAAGGACATTGGAGCCAGACTCCCAGGGATCATGTCTCACTTCACCATTTTCTAACTGAGTTACCTTTGGTAAATCTCTTGAACTATCTACAACTCAATGTTTTCATCTTTAAAATAAAAATAGGAAAGCTATTGGACTTTTTTGTGGAACTATTGTGAATATTAAATCATTTTTATTCATAATGAGCAGACAGCAGTGACCGTCACATGTAAGTGTCATAAATACTATTATTTTATTCTATGCCAACAAAGAATCTTCTGAGCTTTGGTTTTCTCCTCTGTAAAATGAGCTCATACACTCAACCTGTAAGTATCGCTGTGATGGTTAAGTGAGATAATGTATAAAAATAGCTTACCAAAGTCAGTCACAGTGTAGATGCACAGGATTATCAATTTCCTTCTCCCAACCCCACCCCAGTTCTGTCCATTATTTATTGCTAAAGTTAATTCACACTTGAACATTTCATTCAAATTGTTGGGAATTTCTCTGTTGCAGTTCTTTCCAGATCTCTTGTAATCCTTTCAACAATGAAAATAATCACAGGAGGCAGGTCTTACGTGCCAGTGGGACAGGTGAGACTCCATGAAGAGGAGCTGCTCCTTGTCAGCAGTTCTTCCTGTCCTTGGAGGAACAATGAGGACAGGAAGAGTTGCTTCATAATGGGAGGGAGATAAAGACTGGTGGTCCCCAGTTGTGGGCAGAACCCAAGTCCTGCTGGGTGACTTTACCCTAGGGAAGTACAACAGTCTGAGGGATCACTGTGTGGTGATCTACTGGAGACTGGACCCCTGGGCTTCCCACCTTCAGCAATGAGTCTGGTTTGCCCCAGCTTATCCAGAGCAGCTAAGCCACACACACCCCCACAGAGGGATCATGTATAGACTTGATTAATATACGACTCAACGGTGCCCAGTGGACTGAAGACTCAGGAGCCTCTGTCTTGGGTTTGATTTTAGCTAAAGATCTCCCCTGATTGCATAACCTTGCAACACAGGAACCCCTATAATACTGAGATTGCATTTCCCACTATATTTATTGGAAATGGGAACTCAGAGTAAGATTTACAGTAATCTAAAGCAAATAAAGATTTTTTAAAAACCTTTTCTGAACAGCTGTGTTGTTGCTGTTTATGTATTCCAACCTGCTACATACTCATTTTACAAATAAGCCTTCTGTAATTTAAATGTCTAAAAAATGCTAGATATGCCACAATCTCAAACCTGCTGCATATTATTTATCACATAAGGTTTTATGTAACAGTAACTGCTAAAAAATGCTAAACCTGGTGGGGTAGTCATTAGTACTATTTGCCAAATATTAATAGTCTTCCCACATTTTAAGTTTAGTACACAACTGCAATTCCTGCCCCCTTGTGGTTGTTGGAAGCTTTGTGACTAATTCCATTGGTAAACAAAAAGGAACAATTGTCATCCAGCCAGAGCTGATAGAAGACACTCTGAGTTCTCTTTTCCTCTGGCATCATGACCATCAATATTCAAGATAACTTTGATACACAAAAAAATAAAGTTACTGAAAAAAATCAAAAGGAGTTTGAATTCCTTCCATACACACTACATTTAACTTTGAAATCCTATTCTCTTTATCCTTTGTTTTCCAAAAACATATTATATATGATTAAGTATCACCAGTTTCTAAAACAATTTATCCGTAAGCCATCCTGAAGACAAAATAAATTGTTGGAAAGAAACACTATGAATGGAACAGAAATTAGAGAGAATAGAACATATAAAATTCATTACAATTAATCAATAAGATAGAGAGACCAGAATATATGCTCAATACATCCACATCTTGAATGATAACTGTTGCCAAAAGCAATCTCAGGCATGACTTTGCCTTTTGTTTCAAGAATTTTTAATTTTCAGAAGATAATATTTACAAAGTTTTATTTATCATTATTTTCAACATCTGTAATACTCATCAACAGAATTTGCTCTTCAAATACCCTGAGACCATACAGAAGCAGTAAGCTGGACATTTATCTTTTATTTTTTTATTTTTTAGATATCCAGCTGATACTAAAGACGATCACTAATGTTCCAGAAAGAGCATCTCTCTCAAGTGAGGAGCTAAAATGGTTGTAGCAAACTCTTTTCATTTTCCCTTACCTCATCTTTGGAACAACGAACTCTGTGTGGATTCCCATCGACTTCAAACAAATGCATCCTGAGAGCATCTCACCTCTTGCCAGTGTCTTGAACCTCTTAGCCTCCTACCTCCGGGGCTTCTCTGTTGATGCTGAGACATAAAAGTATACCTGCTTGGCTTAAGCTTGTGTAACTTGAAAGTGTGGGAAACAGACATAACACTGGGCAAACCTGTGATAATGGTAGATAATAGCTCTATTTGAATATACTACCCTAAGCTGTCACTCACACAGCTTCTTGCCCACAAGATCAAGTGAACAGTCAGACTGATCAGTCTGAATGCTAAATTTATGGTTGACTCAGTGATCTGTTCTCATAAATATATACAATGGTACATAAGCCTCTGCCTCTGTCTCAAGCTCTATTTTATGCAGAACCCACATTAAGATACTAATTTCTGAATGAATCAGAGATTATTATCTTATATACACATATAACTATATGACCAGTGGAATTCTACATCATGTATAATCAGAAGAATGAGAAATTATACTCCATTATATATGTTGTATCAAAGTACATTCTACTGTCATGTATAACTAATTAAAACAAATTTTAAAATTATATTAAATGCTAACTTCCCAGTCTCTCAACTTGATAACTGGGACATGTCCCAGATCCACCAATCACATCAGCCACCCAAATTCTGAATTAGAAACCAAGTGGAGAAATCAGGGGCCATGTGAGCAATGGATAGCAGCAGCTGAGACAGTGGTTGTGCCCACAGTTTCCAGTGTCTATGACGGTAGTAGAAGCTGTGTAAACATTCAGTTGAATGTTCCCATTGTTGAAATTATGGGTTTGGTTTTCTTCTATTATTCATAAAGCCATGATAGAACTTGAGAACTTGGTTGGTTCAAATTTATGCTCTCCCATAGCATTGTCCTAGGGAAGGCCAATCACATTGAAGTCTAGCAGACTCTGGAGTTGGACCTTGAGGAAACCAAAGACCTCTTCTGAATGCCAAGGCATATTAAAAAAAAAGCCAAAAGCAGTACTTATTTTCTCCATTATCACCTAGGGCATTCATCATTATTGATAACAATAAAATAATGGAATCAATCCAGTTATCCAAAAAATAGGGAAATGGTTCAGTAAATCACAATGTATCCATTGAATAGACTATTCAGAGGAATTATAATTATAGTTATAAAGATTATGAAGCAATGAGGAAAATCCCATGTTATGGTATTAAGTGGTTAAAAAAAAAGTACAACTCCAGATCGTATATGGACATCCACAATTACATATTTGATTTACAAAGATTAAGATAGTCATAAGTAAATGAGTGATCATAAGAGTATAGGATTAATGGTAATCTTGCATTTTCCAAATGTTCTGAAAGATCATTTAGCTATTAGGATGAACACATACACCCATGACAAGCCCTAAGGCCCTTCCTCAGCTCTTTTTATTCTCCAGTGTGGCTGGTTTTATGTGCACTGTGCTGCAGCGTGCCGCCTGCCTGCACATTAATCTCTTCAGTAATTGCAATTATCTCCCTTCCAGTGAATGTGATGAAGTCTGACTAAAGGTCTCTAATTCTTCTGTCTCTCCATGTTCTCATAAATAATAAAACAGGGCTCCATGACAACGAGTACATAAAAAGTTTTGTGAAATCTCAAAGTAGTCCTAAAGTCTTTTGATTCTTAAAACTAATAAAGTGCTCTAGGTACACAGTTGTCTAGATACAAATATTATTTGGTTCTACACAGTAAGTAGAATGAAGTGATAAGAATATCCACACCTAGATAGTTCTTACTTGGGCAAATGTTCCTACATCTGCTGAGTGTCTCTCGTTTTCAGATATTTCTAAAGAAGCCTTCTCTGATGACCCTGTCCCCTCTTCTGGAGGAGCCAGGTATTTGTTCCAACAGAGCTCTTTGCTTGCTGGATGGTCTTTTCTATGATGCATGCTTAAGTTGCTCCAAGGGAGGAGCTCCATTTTGTTCATCATGATATGACCAGAGCTTCTTGGAGTACCTGATACATTTAAGAAATTCAATCAACAAAGGACCAAAGAAATCATTGCAAGCTTTCATCAGCAGCCTCAGACCCCTTTCTCCAAGTAGAAGCAAGATGCAGACACTCAAGAAAGGCTGACTTATCTCAAGACCAGGAAGGTAATAATTTTCCCAGTGAAAGTTTATAAATGAGGAAACCCAGGGTGCAGAATCTAAGTCGATGGTTCAGAAGAAGCCCTTCCATGAACCTGTGGCGGCTCTTCTCATTTTATTGGGTCATCCTTTCCCTGACACTGCATAATGCCAGCTCCTACGTAGCTTTCTGACAGCTCCTTATCACAATCAGATCAAATCTACCCTTCCACTCTTCCCAATCAGATTATGTGTTTCTCTTCTTTCTTTTCTCTCTTTCTCTGATGAAAACTTGGACTAAGTGTACAGAAGAGATGTCCATCAAGAACTCCGCTAAAGTAAATCAAAATCCAAGAAGATATCTACTTTCCACAGTCTGTGTAAGCTATAATTCTGGTGCAATTGACACCTGTTTACTCCTCCATTGGAATCTACTCAAGTTGAACTGTTAGCCCTCATCTTTTGAAAGTGAGGAGCCGCATCAGAAAAATACACACACGCACACACATGCACACACACACGTACACATATATACATATGGTTTCTTTAGATATAAATAAATGAATGGAACTAAATATTTTTATGAGGTTGATACTTAAATAAATTAAATTATTTTAATTAATTAAATATTATATTATATTATAAATATTATATTAATTTAATTAAATATTATATTATACAAATTATATAAATATTATATGAGATTTATATTTTCAACATTCCCTGTCATAAAATAATATGGGCTCAATTTGACAAATCTTTGGGGACTCATAATTAGGAGGTTTTTGAATCTTCTTAATACTCTACTATAATATTCAAGAGACTTTTTTTATTGACTTAGGTGAAGAAATCCACAGGGCATTCAGAAGGTGATGAATACATATCATTCTGCTTCCTTTTTCTCTAATTCTCTCCCTTTATCCTATTCTGCTCGGAATTCCACTAGGACTTTGCTTACTATTGCAGTAGTGTCAAAATTACATTTCTACTACCTAGCTTTTAATGAAAACCAAATAAATCCAAACTTTAGTAGCTTAAAACAACAAGAGTTTATTACTCTTCATGATCTATTGGTCATCTGGGTGGCTCTACTGGCCTGGCCTGGCTTGGCTGGACTCATTTACACATTTGTGGTCAGCAAGTAGATCATCTGAGAACTAATTAGTCCAGGCTGGTCTTTCTTACTGGTCTACTGGGCCAGATTATCTCATAATACAGCAGGCTAATCCAGGCTTGTTCATGACAGGAGCAAAATTTTAAGACTGAGTCAGGTATGCAAACACTTTGAAGGTTTAGACTCAAAACTTATACTCTATTCTTTCTGCCGTTTTCTATTGATCAAAATAAGATATAAGACTGTCCCAGATGGATACATAGATTCTGCTTCCTGAATGGATTGCTACAAAGAATTGTGGCAATTCTGGATTCTATCACATCTAACCAGTGTAACTTAATGCCAGTGTTAAGCAAGGTGAGCAGAAACTTGACGAAAATATCCTTTCAGCAGAATGTGACCTTTAAAAAAAAATTCTTTGACTCCAGACTAGCAATGTCATCTTCCAATCATGGGTTAACTGAGGCTTAACTTCATTAAACAAAATCTAGTATTAAAAGGTTACTGTGACAATGAGATTTGGTCTGAATAGAAACTGCAGGCTTTTGCATGGCATGTAGTTCCAAACCTTCTGACTTCAAAATGGGGAGTAAAAAGTCAAACACCCACACAGGCTGGGATGCATAATGTTGGTACAATCAGACACAGAACAAAGAATTGCAGTGAATTTTACTCAGCAGGGCTGTTCCCTCAACCATGGTAAAAAGTGGGGACCTGGGAAGTTAGGACATTCGCTGTGTGTACCCCCTATGGAGCATTTGTCACAATTTATAGCAAAGAGCTGATTGACTTCTCTCTCCAACTATATTTCTAGCTTCATAGAGACACAAATCTTTTAAATCCATACTTCTTGTGTATAATGCAGAACGTGGCCGTTGAAGAAAGGGAGAGAGGGAGGGAATTATTTCTGTGACTCAGAAAAAGACTAACCAAATATAACCAAGTTTGTATTTTTAAAAAGTCTATTTGCAACCAAATACTCAAAGATTCTGCCATACCCAAAATTATAGAAGTGCTAGGTGAAAATAAGTTTTCTTCAAAACCAGAAAACACTGCTTTCTATTCAGTTTAAATAGAAAAGAAGAAGTTGATGGTGATGAAATTGTAACCCAGAGGAGAAAGGGCTAAGAAATGAAAGTTTTTGATTAGTAAATGAAGAAAAATTCCTTGAATCAAAAAAAAACCTTTCATCTAAATGTTCAATTTATAATGAAAGAGTATACATTTATCCAATATTATCTACTCCATTATTCACTGGTCCAAAGATCCAAGAAGTTCTTTTAATATTACTATAATTATTTATTCTCAAACTCATTCCAAAAAGAATTGAAGTGGCTTACGAGAGATTTCTTGAAAGATTTAAAACAATAATAATAAGCAAGTAAGAAACTTGGAAGAAAGTAAAATTAAAAATAGGAAAATAGCAATCAGAAAATGAAATCAGAATGAGGTCACCAAATGCCATGAGAACCAATATTTTTCTGGAAGCAGAAATAATTTGGTTTGAGGATTCCTAGACACCAACCAGAGAGGAACCTGTGGTTTCTAACACACTTACCATGGTTAGAGCCTCAAAAGAATGTCAGAGAAGCACAAGTTATTACTGATGTGAACATTGAGAACAAGTTTTCCCAGGCAAGTTCCTTAGAGGATCCTGTGCAATGTAGAAAGATACAAAAACCTAGTGCCCGGTGGGACAATGTTAAACACTGTTCAGCACAATCACAGTGACAGTGCACATCAAACACGCATCTTCTCTTCATTCTTCACTAATCCAAAACCAAAATTTGGATATTAGCAGGCTAACTATCCTCCAGGGAAATCTCTGTAATTACTGATTCTCTCAAATGCATAAATGGTAAATATCATCAAATCCTGTAGATAGTAATTCCCTGCAGGTCTTTTTCCTTTAGTGCTGCTAGTCAAGGATAGGTAACCCTGCTGGATTATCACACAGCCTTCTAGCATATTTTGCCCTATCAGAAACTATTTTCCTGACCACAGTCTATTTGCTCTCTCTTAAAAAAAGCTAAGCTCAAAATCCCTGAATGGCTCAACAGGTCACTTGGCATGAATCTCACTCCCCTCATCATTGAATGCATGTTTTCGTCCCCCCAGGTACATCTCCAACCTTAACTCTGAGACTGTTCCCTCTACTCTAGCATCCCAAATGAATTTTGAGACTCCCTGAAAGAGCCATGCTCTCTTACCCTCTGGATTTTTAAACTTGCTATGCACTCTCTCTAGAATACCCTCCTCAAACCTTTGCCCTCTGCCTTTGTCCGGGACTTTCCCTTCACACCCAACCTAGAAGCTACTTCTTCAATAAAGTCCTCTTTACCTGCCTGTCTTCCTCTCAAAACCGGGAGCCCCACCAGCACAGCTCCTGTGTCTGCTCCTGCTCAGCATTGCATTCCCAATGCCTGAGACAATGACAGGCACAGAGTAGGTGTTTAAGAGATAATTCTATCATTAACTAATTAATTAATGTAATGTGCTTAGTACAGAAAAGTCCATGGAGACTTTTTCTGTGTTACTCCTTAAAGGAAGATCCATTTTCCTCCTTTAATGAGCAACACAGGTAAAGACATTTTTGATGTCTTACAAATATTGACAAATCAGCACTCTGGCCTACACTGCAGGGCCTACCATCACTTGTTTCAGGCAGAAATAAGATTTTCCTTGGAAAATGAGCCCCGTGATCCATTCCTAAACAAAGACATATGGGTAGTTGAGGCCCCAACATTTTATGTCCTTAGAACATAATCTAATTTTAGTGTGGAAAATCTTTAAAGTAGCCAATGCCAAATCCTATATTCCAAGGAGCTTTGCAAAGTATTTGGCATTGCACTTTTCCAGAAAATATTCTGAGTTTGTGGGTCTTATCTTTTTGTGAAACAGTAAGAAAAGTCAGGGACCCAGATTCTAACTGGACTTTGTCACTAACAACCTGATTTGGGGAGACCAAGAGATAGCTCATTCCTTTCCTCAGAGATGGACAACTTCAACCTCCCACCTCGAGCCTGCTCTACCCAGGGTCTAAGTAGTCAAGCTTGAGAGCTTGGAGTCCCACAGGTGCTGCCACAAGAACAACAGGGTTCCCTGCTCTCACCTCTACATGGGCCTGAGGATGTCAGCTTTCATCTGTCCATCCACACACTTTAGCCAAGCTGACCAGTACTCATGGTTGTTTCTGATCTCTGGACTTCCCTGTTCCCTATACCTGAATGACAGACATTGTTCCGACTCTTCCTAATCCTATCCTCTTTCTCTGCCAAGAGAACATCTTTCAAAAGAAGGAGAAAATGGGGTGGGGTAGTGAGGGAGGTGGAAGGAGGGGGAAAGGGGAAGGAGGGAGGGAGAGAGGGAAAGATAAAGGTCATTTTATCTTTTGCAATATTTTCAGAACTTCACAGTTCCAGCAGTTTCCTCACTTGTAAAATGGGAACAAATATACATTATGTTTCCTGGAATTATTTTGAGTATTGAATGAGATGTGCATTTAAAGCAATCTGCTTGGTGCCTGCAATGCAGTAAGAACTCAATAAATGTAAAATAGTATTACCATAGGAAAGTGGACATGATATACGGGCAGAACAGGTTTGAGAGCTCTGCTTAATTTAAGGAGCCCATTCCAATGGTCCCAGTTGTGTAGGGCAGAATGTGCTGCCTCAAGAAGCAGTAAAATCCTTATCACGGGAGAATTACAAGCCTCACCTGGAGAGTTACCTGGCAGTGCTTTTACCAGGAATTCACACTTCAAATGGGTACATAGATTGTTGTTCTCAGGTTGAAGTTACTTTTCCTCTCTTTCTAGAGATTCATCTGTGCCAAAGTACACTATAATATTTTTAAATCTAGACATCAGTGTCTAGCATTTCTAAAGCTAAGTTGCTTTGAACTTATGCCTGTTAGACAGTAACATTAATGCTTTTTATATTAAATAAAATAGCAAAACATCATTGAAGTACTGAAGTTTGTGGATGTGCTCAGAATGTGCAGAGGAGGACACTGGGTATGTTGTCTGGGGGCCTCACAGAGTATTCCCCCAGTGCTTCCCTGTATTTTAGAGTTTAGTTTCCAAATTTGCAAACCTAGAAATTGAATTGTTGGTGCACCAAAAATAGAAGTTCCTTGGGAAGGAAGTCACCTTAAACAAACTCACAACACAATTGATGAATTAGCTGGATTGCTAATGGATTCATTCATAATGGGAAACATAGCCGAGCCAGAATGTACAAGTTGGTACAATCAATACTTTCTTGTCCTACATACAAATAAATATAGGAAGTGAAAATATAATCAAAAAATTGCTTCCTGAACCTAGATTGAGAGCAAAAAAATCTGTATGCTACAAAATTTCATGGAGTTAGTCCCCAATTAGGATATCCCTGAATATGAGCAAATGCCCTCTCTGATCTGTCTAGAGTCCATGTTAACCACATCCTCTTTAAACTAACATATATTTTGCCTTAAAAAAAAAAAAACAACTTCTGCCTCTCCCTTGTTCTCACTATGCCTGGAGCTGGAAAAAAAAGGGGGGGGGCTTTATTTTTACTTCACATTTTTACTTCACATACATGGTATCCAGTGATTATGAAACAGCAAATTTCATGGCCAAGTTTATTCAAGCAGAGAAGCCATCTTACCTCTACTCCAGGAAAATACTATAATATAGATTCATCAGGCCTAGTCAAAAGGAATTCAGTGGAATTAAGAAAGTCCTTTCTCTCACAGTATGATGAGTCAGACATAACTTTCCCGTGTTCATATATGAATACACAACCAGTGTAACTCCACATCATGTACAACCACAAGGATGGAAAGTTATACTCCATGTATGTATGATATGTCAAAATACATTCTACTTTAATGTATAACTGAAAGAACAAATAAAATCTTTTTTAAAAAATCCTTTTTCTCTCTCCACAAATTATTGTTTTCCAGACTTTTTTAAATTTATTTTTATTTTTTTTTTTGCTAAAAAGTGGGTGCCTTTTGGGTGATAAGCCTCATATGTTTGACTCAAAGGTGAAAGGTTACAATACATATGATTTTAAAGATGTGATAGATTGAATTGTTGACCCCAAATTTTCACTACTTCCTGGATTCATGCTGTTTCCCTATAATAATGCAGTTCTACACATGAAAGTCTAGCTGTTCTTCCCCACTCCTTACTCTGGACCTGGCCAGAAGACTTGCTTTAGCCAAAAGCCTGATATAAGCAGGAGCTTGGGTAATGGGGCATACTTTCTTGTATGTCGGCCCTTGGAAGAAGGAAAGGAGGTGAATGAGAAGAAGAGAAAGAGGAGAGGGAGAAACAGCAGTATGTGGCCCATTCATTCTAGCACAATGAGAGACAGGGAGCAAATCCAGACCTGGAGATTGAAGTAACATCCAGTCTAGGTGAGCCAGCTCCCTTCATGTGACTAAAGATGTGTGAGAAATAAATGCTGACAGTGGTAAGCCTGTGAGATTTGTTATACAACATGATGGTGACAAAAGCCCATTAATTCAAGATGGAAGTGTTGAACTATATCAGTTTAATACCTGTAAAATATTATTCCTGTCTCACTACCATAGTCTTCAGGTGATAAGACTCCTTGAGGTCGTCACTCAAAAGTTGAAACCAGAATGAACTTATTCTTAAAATATCATTGCCATTCTAACACCTAATCTCTCTAAATGAAGTATTTTCATCATTTTAAGAATTTAACTTTTCAAATTGTAAAGGGCCTAATACAGGTGGGGGAGGCTGGATTGGAGTCTGGGGATGAGAAAGACAAAGAAAGGAAATTTCAATTGTATCATCAACTATGTTATTTAATAAGATGCTAATTTAGACATATTTTACTCTTTGAATGGGCCCTATTTTGACTGAACCTCTATCTTCTAGAATTCTGATTGAGTTGTTCTGGGATATGACTTCATTGTTGTTATTTTCAAAATGTTCTCTAATTATTTATGATTCTCTCCAGGAACATATAGCTAGGGCTGAGATGGCAGAGATGAAGATTAGGTTAATATTAACTTGGTTTCTTTCTCTCCTAGACCTCAATGTACATACTAACAGTTTCAGTTCAGTTATTACCTGTTAGTCTCTCGAGGCTTATCTATTGTCATGCCAATTTTCCTTTCTAAATTTGTGTGTTTGATTGTCTGCATTATATGCTCCAACAAATTTTAAACCTTAAAATTGCATAGGCAAGAAGAAGGGAAATTTGTCCAACTAACAAGCCAGGTGATAGTTAATAATAGTAGTGCATGAAAATAACTTCCAAATTATAGCCTCAGGTTTCCTTACTATTTAAGCTGCTTTTCTAAATTTCCTAAATTTAGCAACCACGTTAGCACTTCCTTGACTTTTGATGATATTGACAAATCCTGCATACTTATGTAACCAAAGCCCTATAACTATAACTCTTTTAGGCACTTCTTATTCTCAGGAATCCAATTAAACCAAGCCAAAGGTAATTGTAGCATCTGTTCTTCCTCAATGGATTTTGGGTTTAATCATGCATGAAATCACCTTTAACTATAATACAAATCAACCAGTAGAGTATGTTTAGCTATGGGATTAAAAATAAATAAATGTAATCTCACTCCCTGTTGTAGGATAATCTCCAAATATCCATTGGGTTTGGAATTCAGTTAAAATGTTCAAAACAAATCGGGAACTGCTTTGCATTTAGTTTCCTTTCCACCTGAGAGACATTGACACTAAATCATCTCTTCAAAAAAAGATGGTACATGAGTTTCATAAAAGTGTTTAACAACAGAAGCAGCCACCTCTTTTCATAGTTCCTAACAAATGACATATATCATGCAATGCATCCAAAGAGAAGCTCCCCACAACATGTCAAAAAAGCCACTGTTTACCTTTGCAATTCAGAATTTCAGTTATTAAAGTTTAAGATCTAGTACAGAGAGAGTTCTGTTATAGCTAGTATAACAACTTCGAACTACACACTCCCAAAGTCCATGGAAAGAATTATTAAGTGGTTGAACAAATTATAGCAAAACTTAAAAGTATGAACTTCTGTGTTGGGACACTCTTCTCCCTCAATACCATGGTAAGGATATCTTAAACAACAAAGGTTTTCCAGAGGACACAATCACACATGACAGCATGTTTTCTCAAAAAAGAGGTTGCATATTGCTTTGCAATGTTTATTTTCATTAGATAATAATCTTCTACACCATATACAGACATAGTGGCCTGTATAGAGAGATAAAGTGTCCCCTGAACCTCAAATACTTTACAATCCCTTTCTGCTTGTATGAAAGTCCATGTTGTGCAAACAGTTAAAGCACAGACTCTGGATTCATCCTGCCCAGATCAGCTATAACTGTGACACCAAGGGCAAGGTAGTTTCACACCATGGTGACTCTATAATACAGGCAGAGCATCTGAGAAAAGCAGGAAATGAAAGTCTGTGGAGTTGTAGTGAGGGGAAAAAAAGTTTGCACATGCAAGACGCTTGGAATGGTGCTTGGCACAGGTGCTTTGCAATCGTTCACTAGTATGGTTAAGATGTGATTGAATATCAGAGCTATAAATATGCACAGTCTCAGCTTCAGTCATACTGGATTTATCTCAGTTGTTTAAACAAAACATATTTTCTCCAGCCCTAGAACCCTTTCACATGTTTTCCCTCTTTCCTACACTGTTCAATGCTTCAGTTAGTCACCTTTGGGGCTGTTTAAATGCAGATGAATTATAATTAATGAAATGTGAAAGTTAATTATTCAGTTGTACTGGTTACATTAGAGGTACCTAATCAACACATGTGACAACAGAATTGACACAGAATTTTCACATCATCACAGAATATTCTGTCAAGTAGAGCTGATCTAGACTAGTCTTCATCCCACTGATAATTCCTCTGTGGTCTTTTTATTGCTGCTTAAACATCACTTCCTCAATGAACCTTTCCCTGACCCCAAGCAAATGTTAAGGTTTCTGTATTCATACATAGACTTAATGAGTTATTTCCCTACTAGACTATAATGACTTTGAACAAAGTGATCGTGTGGGCATGTAGTAAGCACCCAATATATATTATTGACTGACTGTGAGCATCAATTTGTAAAATTACTTAATATTTCAATAGCTAACATCTGTCATGTGCTTGCTCTGTGCCTGCACCATTCTGAACACTCTAAAATGTTTTAGCTCCTTTAGTTCCAACTCCATGAGGTAGATACTTGTACTGGTTATCTATAGCCTGCAAAACAAATTATGGAAAAATAGTGATTTGAAACGCCATGCGATTATGATCTCACTGTGTCTGTGGTGGACGCATAGCCTAGCTGAGTCTTCTGCTTAGGTCCCAAGGCTGAAATCAAGGTGTGGGCTGGGCTGTGTTCTTATTTGGGGACTCAACCAGGAAGAATCTACTTCCAAGCTCATTCAGGTGGCTGGCAGAATCTCTTTCCAGAATTAGTGTGGGTAACATCCTCAATAAAATTTATTTCTGTCCTAAATTGAAATAGGAATTTTAAAAATTCAACATCTTACTATATCTCAGAGGTAGAGTAAGGAATAAAGTTTTATTTCTGGGGGTTTCTTCTAGGTAACAGGAAGGAATGGAAAGAAGGAGGGAATTAATCTATTTTCCCACTAGTCTCCTTCTCTTTACAACAGGTAAAAAGTTTCACTCAAAGAATTTGATCTTTACCATGTTAAAGGAAAAAAACCCATAATTTCAAAGTTCCTGTTGGTTGCTTGCAAAGGTAGAGGCCTAGATGTAAGGTCTTCTCTGTTATTGGAGTTCCTTAATGAAGCTTTAGGACACACAGAAGTAGGTCAAGGAACTAGAGTGGAGAAAGGATAAATTGCAAAGCCCAATAAAGGAATGGCGAATCAGGTGTTCAGATTAATGCAGGAAATAAGGAGCAGAAAAGAGAGAGGCCTCTTAACAAGGTGGGAATCCAGTAAAACATTCCATGGCAAATGGTCAAGACACTCAAGAATAGCACTCTTCTTAATTAGATCCTTGCTTCTTCATTTCCAATGTTATCCTGTTTTAGGCTCTGTTATACTTTCCCTCTGTTACTCAGAAACCTTTGCTAAAAGTCTGAACACACATAAGCCGTACCTTAGGGAATCTATAGAAAATTTAGGGATAAAGCAGTAAAGGAAATGGCAATTTCCCTGAGGTAACAAGCAGCACTGAAGAGCAGATTTACATGGATGGGAGCCCCCAGTCCTGTAGTTTCGAGCAGAGACAGGGGTAGTGCTAAGAAGATGGTTAAAGCCTGGTAGGAACCACGTTGGAGCTGACAACTCCTTCATCATATTCAGTAGAGGAAGGTGACCCCTGAAGGGAGGGAGGCAGACTCTAGGCTACAGTCACTCTCTGGTCCCAGGAACTTTCCTCAAGCTTTGTACTGTAGAGTCACACCAGGGTCATACAAACTGTTCCTACAACTGTCCCACTACACCCAATAAACGGGATGTCATTCCATCACCTGGGAAATGGTGCTGTCTGCTAAGACTGCTAAGACTGAAACAGAGCCTCTCATTGCCTCTGGATAGGCAGATTTTTCTGTGAGTGAAGAACGTGCGTTTCAGAGGTGTCACTTTGAAGGATGAGCATCCCATCTTCTCAGCGAGGAGTTACACTGGGATCAGAGAATTGCAAGCTCCAATCATTTTCTCTCTACTATCAAGAAAGCTGCTGCTTATGGAGTCCCAGCAACAGATTTCATCCAATCCAGGAAAGTGTCTGAGGCCAGGTGAGGATGAGCAGAGCCACTGTCAGCCTGCACGCAGCCTCTTCTGGGCATTGTTCTCAAGACAGCCTCAACACATCACCCTCTGTAGAGTGACCCAAAGTCACGGCCAACTATGCAGAGTTTGCAGTTGTCTGCCTCTTGGCAGGAGCTTCTGGCATTTCAGTGATACTCTCCGAAAAGCCCTCCATGGAATTCTTTGTTGTAGAAGACCCACTCCTACTTCATGAACTGCACTGCTGAATTGTTAACTTATCTGTTTATTCTTATTCAGAGTCCAGGCTAAGAAGGACCTAAGAAGATGGGAGATTTGGGTTCTTCCTGAAGTTCAGACCAAACTCCCAAGAAACATAGTAGTAAGTCACAGATCTCAATTATGTCTGCTTAAGACCGGAGAAATGAGTATCAGAGGCACTTGATAAAACCTGCACTCCTCTTTCAGCCAGCACTTGAAATCAGCTTGTCTTCAACAGGGAAGTACTCTTCTGCCCTGCAGTCCCCTTGTATTTTGGGAACACCTCTGCCTCTGGAATCAAAAAGCTTGGCTTCATTGCTTACTATCTGAAAGACTTGTGGATTCCTTTGTAAAAAAAAAAAGTGATATTAACACGCTCTGTCACATGCCTTTGTTTCAAGAATTAAATGTAATAATAAATGTAAAACACTGAGCACAATGTCTATGGCATAATAATGCTCAATAAATACTAGATGTCATTATTACATTATTGTTGTCATAATTGCTATCACCATTTTAAGTGATATGATCTACCCAGGGAAAACAATGGGAAAATAGGAGCCACAATAGAGGGGTTGGGCTATTTATATTCTGTTCCAAAGTAGAGAAAAGAGTAAGAAAGTCATTTTATTCTGGTTTTAAACTTACATAGGCTTTATTATGTGCACATTAACACTCTAAGCATAGAAATTGCTGAATCAGAACTCATTTAATTCTAAAGTGTCACTAATTTTATAACATTCATGTTATGGCATACTGATATTTTTTATTTTAAAGACAAATATACGTAACGTGGAGAATACATATGCTCTTCCTTCATACATTCAAAAAAATAAGAACTGAATATAAGCATTAACCATGCCAGTCACAGGCTTGACAATGTTGAACAAGACAGATAAGTTACCTGTCCCAAATTTATGTTCTGTTGAGATATTTGAAGTAATCACCCTGCTTTTTCTCACATTAAGTTTCAATCTAGACCAAACTGAAGCAGTTCAACCATTTATTTAGCAACTAGTTTGGGGTCTACTCAGGATAAACCATGTAGCTTCCTGGAGCAATTCATCAGTGACTCTAGAAATTATAGTTAGCATGAGAAACTGAAAATGGTCAATAACACTGCCCTGCTATGCAACAAGTCGGACATGGCTATCCATACCAGCACCAGGATCAGAAACAGTAGGTTGATGGGAAAGCATGATCTGCATTGGCTGACTCTAACTAGGGAGGACAGCAGAAATACTGGAAATACTTCCTGTAGCACAATTTCAAGCCATGTAACCAGCTGACCAGGGCCATAGAGACAGGGGGAGTTGGCAAAGCTCATGGACAGACCAACACATAATAAGGCAAGCTCTACCATCACCACAAGTCACAGGACACCCTTGTGTGTCCCCAGTGTGGAAGGGGCTCCTGACCATAGTACTGCCTCTTAAAACTATGCTGATAAGGACACATTGGTAGGACAAAAACAAAAGACATGTGAATGTTGACACGTGAGTACATTCATGTGTATATTGCATGCAGTTGTCTTGATACAAATTGTGGTCACACTTTTTAAATGTCTTTTATTAAAATGAGTATCTTTGTTATAAGGAATATCTTCTGATCTGTTGTCTTCAATACTATTTTTAATCTACTATTGCCAGGACTACATTACTGGCTTCCTCGTCCATTCATTCACTTATTCCATAAATGGTCACTGAGTCACTAACGAGTACAAGAGGGAGAAAAACAGACACAACTACTGCCCTTGTAAAGTTGATAGTTAGTGGGAGGGTGATAATTTATATTACTCTGCAGCAAATATTCATTCTCCATTTCCTCTCTCCATGGGTGCAGCATCCTCGGCCTCCATTGATATTGGACTTACTTATTGACTTTCTTTAACTGGAGTAATTCATTGGTGACTCCAGAAACTACAGTTAGCATGAATAACTGAAAAGCAGATGAGAGGTGAACAGAGGCCTTCAACATGCTTGCCTCTTGCACTGCTGCCCTCCTTCATGAAAACAGCATGCTTTGGGCAGCCAGTGGTCCAAGAAGGATGAGAGAATGTGGGAAAAAATGCTGACCCACTGACATCTAAGGCAAGCAAGCTTAGGTGACCAGTAGCCTAAAACCAATCTGCCAAAATGACACCAACCTAGATCTGCTGAATCAACTGAGCTTCAGTGGACCAGCAGCAGGTCCAGGAGCATGAGAGCATGAATTTGTTGTTGTAAGTTTCTGAGTTTGGGGATGGTTTATTACACAATATAAAATGTTACAGTAACTCTCTAATACAGACCCCAACCAACCAAGAAAATGTCCAGAATTTTTGAAATTTGATAGTGCATGAAGAAAAAGTTATATCCCAGTGGAGACATTTTAGAAAACAGTCAGTTTCTTAACTTTTATTTGTGTTTATAAGCCCCTCTTCTGTTGGTGCATCTGTACAGTGGCTTCATCTATGAGTAGCCCTTTCTCCAGATATGAATAAAAAGGAGTCTAGGCCTCCCTGAAAACCTATGCACAAGGTTTTTTCCAGGGCACCTACCATAGCATGCCCAGTTTTGTGGATTCATATATTAGGCAAATCATAAAGAGACTGGAGAAGATTAGGAAAGAATGGAAAATGTTGTCAAAAGTCCTGTAAATAAGGCATGGAACTGTAGGAAAGCAGAGTAGTAGGCCCATAATTGTCTGTAAATGTTATTTATTCCTATTGAAAAGAAACATTGAACCAGGTGAGGTGGCACAAGCCTAAAAACCCAGTGGCTTGGGAGGCTGAGGCAGGAGGATTATGAGTTCAAAGCCAGCCTCACAAAAGCAAGGTGCTAAGCAACTCAGTGAGACCCTGTCTCTAAATAAAATACAAAATAGGGCTGGGATGTGGCTCAGTGGCTGAGTGCCCCTGAGTTCATTCCCCAATACCACCCCCCCCAAAAAAAAAAGAAAAGAAAAAACATTGAGGAGCAAGCTAACAGTTTTTGCAAACGATTTTTTTCTTCTACATTAGCTAAAACTAGCAAGGTCTTTGTTACAGAATAGTTTTAGGTTAGACACAGGAGAAAAAACTATCATTTGAAACAGGTTTCTAAGGAAGTAAGGACATCTCTCCTGACCCTATTTAAAGGATGCTGGGGCCTGATTAGAGTCAGGGAAAGGACCTTTGTTAAAGAATAGACTCTTTTTTATTCATTCAACAAAATTTGATTAAGCACCTGTGCCTGGATCTTATTTATATAGTTATAATACTGCAGTGACCTAGACAAGTCCTGCCCCATGGAGTTGACATTTTGTGAAAATATAAATACAGTAAATTAACATGACTGCTTATGATTCTTTAATGGGTCTTTGTTCTTAGATTATTGGATAAAAGGCCAATGAACTTGTGATTTCTAACTCATTATAATAAAAGCAAAAAAAAAAAAACCTCAGAGTTGGAAAAAGAATTCCAAATATTTTGAAAGAAATGTATGATATATGTAATCTTCCAGACTTATGTGTTCATTTACTACTCGATAACATTATAAAATTTTGAGATAAAATTAGGTGGAAGTGTTTTTTTATGTCCTTGACTAAGTACTTTCTCCTTCATCTCTTCATTTCTAATCAGTGAGGAAAGAGGTCAGGAAAATGTGGCCAGAATGGCTCATTGCAATTCCACAATGCCATATTGTAGGGAGGATCTGAGACTGAAGGTGTACCTTGGTTCTCCAATTTGTGAAGAACTGTGTCTAGGCGTGTTATTCCAATGACACTTTCAGTCTCACAAAAAAAAAGAGCTTCTCAATATCCTCCCCACACTGTCTCCCAAAGGACTCCAGGAGTGGCAGTTTGGCTGTACAACCAGGGTCAGCATTGGAAGCTGTGGCTGCCTTCTGACCAAGTTCATTAACACAATACAGGCAACTAAAAGATATGCCAAAAATAATTCCACTCTTCTATCCATAGCTCCAAGAACCACTTGGCAGGAAAGAAAGCTCTCTGGCAGATGTCACACGAATAATTCATTTAAAGTTTGTAAGACCTATTATGGTTATCAATGCCAAATCAATCCTCAAGTGAGAGATCAAGCATGGATTACAACTTTTGCTTTTCCATCTCAGAAACAAATTACTTGGATTAGTACTTCAATATTATTTGTAGTATCCATGATCAGTATTTTTTCATGAAAGTCATGGAACCAATCATATTCATCCAGTAAATACCGTACATAAAGCCCAGGATTTCCAGGTCATCCTCTTCCACAAATAACAAAAAGCTCTTTCTGCATGCTCTAAGGTTTTAACAGTCTGCAACCCTGTGGGAATAAACATGGCTTTTTTTTCCTGTGAGTAGTTTTTATTATAGATTATATTTAATTTATATCATCTTATTTCCTGCTTACAATAAAATAAAAAACCCAAAGGACAGAAGTGGACTTTATTAAGGATAGCAAAAATAGTCATGACCCTCAAGCTTCTGATCAGCTGAGAATTCCAGCTTACATCTTCAACCACCTGTTTGGGGGAACTTTCTGGAAGCTTTGTGGAAGGACAGCAGGAAGGGAACCAGATTTGTTTCCTCTCCTGAAGCCTATATGTTGGCAACATACAGAAGCAGCAAATTCCTTCCTAGTGCTTCCTTCTATCCCACCCCCACTGCCTTCATGAAGCTAAGGGTCTACACATTTATATCAATAAAAGCACGCTGAGCATGTGTTGTGTGTCAAGTGCTAGTCACATTATCTCATTTCAACTGGACAGTTATTCTTTGAGATAGATTTAGATTCCCATTTTCCAGATTGTTAAACTAAGGCTTAGAGAAACTAAAGAATCTTCCCCAAGATCATATAACCAGCAACTGAAAGAGGTAGGATTTAGATCTCACTCTGTTAGTCTCAAAGCCTATGTTCACTACCCCTACACCACACTGCCTCCCAAGAAGTCATTGAACTCCTCTGTAAAAGTAGACAAGATAACTTGTGGGAAATTCAATTCACACTGTCTCTATCCAAAAGCCTTCTTTCTAACTCATGCCCATCTTCCATCAATCTATCAGAGGCCTTTACTCTCAGCAGCTTCCTCCTTCTAAAAAGGATGAGACCCTAATGTTCTTGGCCAACATACCCATCTATGCTTTTCCCTGGACCACAGGACATTAATAACCAGAGAAGCAAGAGAGGGAAGACACGTTTTAACATCTCCCTCCCAGCAAGCTTGCTTTTTAGGCACCTCTACTCTCTGCTTTTGAAGAGCTAACTAGATTTTCAGTCTCATGAGACCCTTTCACCATGGCAACCAAACTAACCAAACCCTCAAAGAAGGCACCTAGTGAATTTCAACTGAAGTACATACATTACAGTTCAAACCTTTTACCAAACCAAAATTGGGATTATTTATATTTTTCATAAAAATTCTGAAGAATTTTGGTTTAATTTTAAATTCAGATAACTGCACACACTATATCCCATACCTTCAACCTTAAATACAGTTTAAGTCCCTGTACTAGTTATGTTAGCCAACACATGAATGAAGATAGATCCCACAAAGCCCTTGATACAATTATATTCCTATTAAGTTAAAATACATTTAAAACCTTATGTTTGGTATTAGTGTACAGGTTTACAGAAGTAGTACACAAGGTACTATGTTACTGATATTAAAAAAGCAATCTAAAATTAAGTAAAAAGAGCCTTAAAATAATTCATGGCTTTTGGAATTGATTTATTTCATGTTCAAAGAAAATATCTTGAAATAAAGAAGGAAGCCAATTGTACAAGTAGTCTCTTTGCAGTGCATTTCAGTAGTAAAAGCACCCAACAAGAGAAGAAACAGCTTTACAAGCTATTACATATATGTAAACATGGTAACCTTTGAAAAAGAGGCACTTAGACTTCATTAGTGCTTACATATATGAAATAACAATAAACAGGGAAAAAAAGAGTAGAAACAGCAACAGCAAAAATCTATAAATGGCTTATATGTGCTCTTTGTGATGATATATTGAGCTGTATACTTATGTACTTATATATAAATATTTCAATAAACTTGTAAACTATATTGATGAATTTTTACCAAATTCAGAGGCAAACGTTTACATTCATGGGAATAAAGAATTATCTTTCACTCACTAAAAGCTAATGATAAATAAAGCCAAGTAATTTCTGTTTTTCATATGGTTCCCCTTGGTAAACTTAATGTAGTCATAAAATCTCACCTTCCTCACAGGATCCAAAAGAAAAACAAAAGGCTATGGAGGAGTTTCAAGGATTAACAGACTTGCCTGGAATCATCAACTAAAGAAAAGTATATTATTATATAACTAAAGAGCTAACAATTTGTTAATACGTAATCCTAAGTAAGCATATAAGCCTTTTCTAATACTACACTGCCAGATCAAACTGAAAAGTATGCAATGAGTGCCTAATTCATGTGGTGTACTGAACATAGTCAGAAGCCATAAAGTTGCAAATACCAGGAAGGGAGGCTACTGATCATTCTAATAATGTGACTTGGCAGTACTATCTTGGTGTGGACAACAGAGCTCGGGGTCAACAGAGCTCAGGATCTAGTCTTCAGTGTTTCAACATGCAAACTCACTTCTATGAAGGAACACAGCACTGGCCGAATTCTCAAGGATGGACTCCAACTAGCCAAGCCCATGACATGTCAATCTGTGATCCCAGAAGCACAGTGTGTTGTTTTAATTATGGTGTTCTTCACTGGTGTCCTTCTTTCTCCTGTTTAGGACCTATTTTGTGAAATCCTGATAACTTGGAAGCCAATCAGTAATTAAAAGATTTGTCAGTGAGTACAGACTCAAAACCAAGGAAGGAAATCTTGAGGAGGGTTTCATGTTCTTTGTGACCTCTTATACCTGGAATTCTACCACTGTCCTAGAATGAATTGCACTGAGTGGAATTTATTAATTTACCCAACTGTCTCCCTATGAACCTCCTATGCACTCCTGAAGAGCAGGAGCCATGCCCTAAATGCCTGATACATGTGCATGTTGAGGACTGGGATTGCCTCAGAGGGAGGCACTGGGTTCCATCCTCAGCAACACATAAAAATAAAATAAAGATGTTGTGTCCACATATAAAATAAATATTTTTTTAAAAAATGTGCATGCTGATTTATATATGAGGTGTCCCACAAAAGCTCCTGTGTTAATACAGTGAGTTTGGAGGTGAAATGATTAGACTATGAGAGCTGTGACCTACTCAGTCCATCCTAGTTTGAAGGAACTGACTGGCTGGTAACTAGAGGCAGGTGGGGCATAGCTAAAGGAGATGAGTCACTGCAGGTGTGACCTGAAAGGGTGTATCTTCCCTGCAGCCCCTTCCCCTTCCTTTCCTCTGCTTCCTGAATGCCAAAAAATGGAGCAGAGATCTTCCACCACAGCCTCCCACCAAGACGTGCTGCCTTGGGTCCAGAACAATGGCTTCAGCTCATCATGGACTAAACCTTTGAAAACCACGATCCCAGAGTACTTTCTCTACCCTAAGGTGTTCTTGTTAAGTGTTTTGGTGAGAGCAACAAAAAGCTGACTAACATAGAAGTTGGTACTGAGAATAGGGTCATTGCTGTGAGTAACTGGTGGTTCAGAAGTCTTAAGAGCTGGTTTGCAGAAGGAATTTGGAAAAGTTTGGAGACTCAGGCTGGAGAAGCCTTACAATGTAAATGGAGCGTAATGGGTGGAGCTTAATGGTGGAGCTCAGAAGACTAGAATGCTGATAGGAATGCAAACAGTAAAAACTGTGCTCATGAGGTTTCAGAGGGGAATGAGGATTCATTTTAAAATTGGACTAGAGGCCATTCATGTTACATTCTAGCAAAGAATTTAGCCCAAGTCCTAAAACTTTGTGTGAGGCTGAATCTAAAGGCAATGGACTAATTAATCTGGCAGAGGAGATTTCGAGGCAGCACAACATTCAGTCAGTGATGGATTTTACTGACAGCTTTTATCTAGTTGTACTGTGAGAATCAGGAAATCAGAGGTGAAGGATTTTTAAAACTTTCAGTTTGACCAGAAAAGTGCTTCTAAAGCGGGGGCCAAGGAAGTTATGCTTGTTGAAGAGATTACAGCCCCTAAGGAGATGCTGAATACTTTTCACAGAGACAATAGGAAAGTTGGCTTGAGGCCATCTTTACAGGATAAAGAATGTGGAAGGGAAAATTAGTTTGAGAAATGTGGAGGGCATCCTAGTCACACAGGAGGGCCTAGGAATTTGTTGCACCAGGCTCAGTCACCCAGGTACTCAAAAACCAACACAGCCATGGCTTCAGGTGTCCAGCTCTTATGCAAGCTGGTAGCAGACCTTGGCATCATCCCATGATGCTGGTTCCACAGGAATATAGGATGCTGGAGTTAGGGAGTCATGGGGGCTTCCATCAAGATTTCAAAGGAGAATCTTGGAGACCAGGCAAAATGTGAGAGGGTAAGAGTCTCAGGCTGTCCCTGAGAGGGCAATGTGTGTCACTGAAGATGAGGTTGAAGCTGGAATGAAGACCCCAGGAATTGAGAGATGCCAGCAACATGGACTAACTACCAGGAAAGGCTGCTGACTGCAGGGAGAACTAGCTAAAAGAGCCCAAGTGTGCTGCAACCAGCAAGGCCAAAAGGGCAGGCTGCCCAAGCCTTTTGGAGAGAACATCTCACTACCAAGTGTCTTAGATGCTAGTGGCAGTTATGGGACTTGTCTGCCCAGCTGGGTTTTGGTCTTGTTTTGGTCCCATCCCTTTTTTCTATGCCTACCTATTCCTTCCTGTTGGAATGGAAGTGTTTACTCTGTGTAACTGCATATTGGAAATATGTAACTTGCTTTCGAGTCTCAGAGGAGATTTGTGAACTTCAACTTTTGGACAATGATGGAACTGTTAAGCTATCAGGACTCGTGAAAATGAACTAAATGAATTTTTACATTGTGTGATGGACATGTGATTTTGGGGGCCAGGGATGGAATGTTACAGTTTGGATATGAGGTGTCCTGTTACTAGAGGAATGTTCAGAGGTGAAATGATTGGATTGTGAGAGCTGTAACCCAGTTAGTCCATCTTAAATGGAATACAGTAACTAGATGGTAACTGGAGGCAAATAGGGCATGGGTGAAGGAGATGGTCATGGAGGGCATCCCCTGGAAGGGTTCATCTTCCCTGTGGCCCTTCTCCCCTTCCTTTTCTCTGCTCGCTGGCAGCTATATCCTAAGAAGCTTCCCTCTGCCTCGCCCTTCTGCCATGGTGTGCTGCCTCTCCTTGGGCCCAGAGCAATGGAGTCAACCCACCATGGACTAAATGAGCCAAAATAAATTGTCCCTCCTCTAAGTTGTTCTTCTCAGGTGTTTTGGTCCCAGCAACCAAGAGACAATGCAATGTGTATTTCATTAAAATTGTTAAATTGTATATTCTTTACCCCCAAATACAATTCACACTGGTCAGAACTCTTAGCACTTGTCATATTAAGTATGCACATCCCTTGGAAAGTACAGAGTAAACCTTTCTGGCTATGGAGTAAAGAAAAGATCAGAAGACTGTGTGGATGCCAGTAGACCAATCATTTAGACCAAGAGACTAAGTAAGTAAGATTATGGGTATATAAATAACTGCTGTATATGTATATTTCTACATAATGTAAAACTCTACAACAGTGAAAAAGAACAAGCTACTGCAGTATGCAACGACATTGATGAATCTTATAAATATAGTAGTATGAAGCCAGATCCTAGAAATGTACAGGATGATTTCATTTATACTCTGCTCAATATAAGGTGAAACTAGCATATGGTGCTAGAGGTCAGAATAATGGGTTTCCTTTGGGAGAATGAGAGAAACGTCCACAATACTAGCCATGTTCTCTATTCTGATCTGGGCAGTGCATACAGGGATGTATATGTATATGCATCTAAATGTGGATTTTTTTTATTATACCATGATCTGTTCTAGGACTTGTTTGGAATATAGCATATTCTCAACAAATGAAAACTTTAATTTTTTAAAAAACTGATCACTCTGTGACCTTTTCCCACATTTATTCTGTCTGGATAGACATTGTTCTTCTTTGGATTATCTGGAATATAATCTGTCCCCTAATAAGGTGTTTAAGGAAATTTCATTTCAAACCCTCTCATAAGTTTTATTAATTTCACCAAATGCATCACCATAGCCACCCACATATTAACCGTACGGAATCCTTCCTCATCAACTTTACCGGAAGCATTGAAGATAAAACCATGTGAAGCTGACACAGGCACACGTCTACTCTGTCTGTCACTTCAGGATTGTTAGCACCATATTCTGCAATAGTGTGTCAAGAGACCCCCTGATAGGGTTAAAGCTCCTTAGCATTGTGCGGGAAAGGACATCCTCGCACCATCTGCCAGACCTGCAATTCTATTAAACTGTCAGCATGATAAATGACAAAGAGAAAGCATCAGAACAGGAGAAAATCCACAGTGAAACGCTGTGGTCGTAAAACAAGAAGAACTAAAAAGGATTTAGGGCAAGTACACAAACCATCCCTTATAATAAAATTTTCCCTTGCAAGGAGAGAACAATGAGACTGAATGATCAACTCATGGGTCCAAGTGAAAGGCAGAGAGACAATCTGTCATCCCTCAACCCTGAGGCGGACTCACAGATCAGTGATGCATGGTCCAGCAGTTCCATCTCCGCTTCCAACCAGGCCTCTGGTGGATCCACACAATCACACCTTGTCCACTTGGTGTAAGAGATAGTATTTAGATAGCTGGTTGCTCTGTGCATTCCTTTTGCTTACAAAAATAAATAAATAAAAAGACATCTCTGAGATGGAAAATAATTTGGCTACTTCTCCTCAACTACAAATTATCTCAAGAGAGCACTCACCCTTGCTTCTAAATTTAGCACCCCACAGATTACACAGTCTGTAAATAGGGTGTAGGCAATTTGCTTCTGAATATTTAGGCTTTAGAATGAGTCTCAATACATCTCATTTAGGAGTGTCTAGGTAATAATGCCAATATTTTTTATTTGTTCTTTCATATGTATACACGACAGTAGAATGCATTTTGACATACATACATGGGGTATAATTTCCCATTCTTGTGGCTGAACATGATGTGGAGTTACATTGATTGTGCATTTATATATGAACATAGGAAAGTTATGTCTGATTCATTCTACTGTCTTTACTCTTCCCATCCTCCTCCCTTCCCTTCATTTCCCTTTGTCTAATCCAATGAACTTCTAATCTCCCACTCCCCTATTGTGTGTTAGCGTCCACATATCAGAGAGAACATCAGCCTTTGTTTTGGGGAGATTGGCTTATTTCACTTAGTATGAAAGATAGTCTCCAGTTCCATCCACTTACCAGCAAATGCCATAATTCCATTCTTTGTTGTGGCTGAGTAATATTCCGTTGTACATATATACCATGTTTTCTTTACCCATTCATCTGTTGAAAGTCACTTAGTTTGGTTCCATAGTTCAGATACTGTGAATTGAGCTGCTATAAGCATTGATGTGGCTTCATCACTGTAGTATGCTGATTTTAAGTCCTTTGGGTATAAACCGAGGAGTGGGGTAACTGGGTCAAGTGGTGGTTTCATTCCAAGTTTTCTAATGAATCTCCATACTGCTTTCCAGAGTGATTGCACAAATCTGTGGTCCCACTAGCAATGTTTGAGTGTACCTTTTTCCCCCACATCCTTGACAACATTTATTGTTACTTGAATTTTTTATAATTTCCATTTGACTAGAGTGAGATGGAATTTCAGTGTGGTTTTATCTGCTTTTCTTTAATTGCTAGAGATGTTGAACTTTTTTCATATATTTGTTGACCATTTTATATTTTTTCTTTTTTGAACTATCTGTTCAGTTTCTTTGTCCATCTGTTTATTGGGTTATTTGTTTTTTGGGTGTTAAGTTTTTTGAGTTCTTTATATCTCCTGAAGATTCATGCTCTATCTGAGGAGCAGGTAATAATGCCAATATTAAAAATAATATCGGAAAGGCCCCTCCCTGCCCGGCTCTGCAAACGGCCCCCGCCGGCCCGGATCTGTGAACGGCCCCCAAAGGCCCAGCGCGGCGAATGGCCCCCGCCCGCCCGGCTCAGCGAACTTCCCCCGCCAGCCTGCTGCAGCGAACAGCCCCCGCCCGCCTGGCTCTGCGAACAGCCCCCGCCAACCCAGCTCAGCAGGCGGCGTGAAGGGACTCTAACCAAGCCTTTATGAAATAGCGAACCGGGAACTAAAACCAGAGATTGAGTCAGACCAGAGACAAGCCAGTCCCACCCCTCCCTTCGGACACTCCGGCTAGGAGCCTGGGGCTCGCCATAGCAGAGAGGTGACATCACCAGAGTTCAGCCAATGAGATTCCTTCCAAGAGGAATCCACTTTAGTAGGATACAAGGGGCAGAGCCGCCCCCCCCCCACGCCTGCAAGGTAGGTGGACGTGCAACCCACTGGCAGAACAGGCCCAGCGGCCAGCCAGTGTGGTAGACACATCGCCCCAGTTGGGGGAGGGGCAGAGCCGCCACCCGTGCCTGCAAGGTAGACAGACCTGCAACTGACAGACAGAACAGGCCCAGTGGCCTGCAGAGGGGCAGAGCCGCTGCCCGCACCTGCAAGTAGGCAGAACTGCGGCCACCGAAAGAACAGGCCCAGCGGGCCGCAGAGGGGCAGAGCTGCCGCCCGCACCTTCAAGGTAGGCGGACCTGCTACAGACCAGCAGAACAGGCCCAGCAGCCTGGTAGGCACATTGCCCCAATTGGAGGAGGGGCAGAGCCGCCGCCGGTGCCTGGGAGGGAGACTTTGCAACTATACAAGAGCAATATAAATATATAGGAGGAAAATTCAATAACACAACAGTTTCACCAAGCAGAAAGAAACACGAACAGTATGAAAAGACAAGGAAAGAAAGGACCACAAGCAATGCAGGTCAACTCAATGTTAGAAGAGGTAATATCTGCAGCAGATGGAATGTCAGATAAATAATTCAGGATATACATGCTTCAGATGATCTGGAGTCTCAAGGAAGACATTAGAAAGCAAAATCAGACAATGAAAGATCACTTCGACAATGAATTACATAAACAAATCCAAGAAGCAAAAGATCAACTATACAGGGAGATAGAGGTTATAAAAAGCAAACAAACAGAAATCCTAGAAATGCAGGAAGCAATAAACCAACTTAAAAACTCAATTGAGAATACTACCAGCAGAGTAGAACACTTAGAGGATAGAACATCAGACAATGAAGACAAAGTATTTCAACTGGAAAAGAACATAGACAGCTCAGCAAGACTGTTACGAAACCATGAGCAGAACATCCAAGAAATATGGGATAACATAAAGAGACTAACTTAAGAGTCACTGGGATACAGGAAGGTATAGAGGTCCAAACCAAAGGAATGAGCAATCTATTCAATGAAATAATACGAGAAAACTTCCCAGACTTGAAGAATGTGACAGAATCCCAAATCCTAGAAGCCTACAGGACGCCGAATGTGCAAAATCATAAGAGATCCACATCTAGACACATTATAATGAAGATTCCCAACATGCAGAATAAGGAGAGAATTTTAAAAGCTACAAGAGAAAGGAAGCAGATTACATTTAGGGGTAAACCAATCAGGATAACAGCTGATCTTTCAACACAGACTCTGAAAGCTAGAAGATCCTGGAATAACATATTTCAAACACTGAAAGACAATGGGTTCCAACCAAGAATTGTGTATCCAGCGAAATTAAGCTTCAGGATGGAAGATGAAATTAAAACCTTCCACGATAAACAAAAGTTAAAAGAATTTGCAGCTAGAAAACCATCTCTCAAAAAAATCCTCGGCAAAACATTACAGGAAGAGGAAATGGAAAATAACAATGAAAACCAATAGTGGGAGGTAGTACAGTAAAGGGGGGGGGAAATAATCAAAGAGGAAAACAAACCATGTTTAGTAACATAAATAAACAAATATGGCTGGAAGAACAACCCATATCTCAATAATAACCCTAAATGTTAATGGCTTAAACTCACCAATTAAGAGACACAGGCTAATAGAATGGATCACAAAACAAGACCCAACAATATGCTGCCTGCAGGAGACGCATTTGATAGGAAAAGATATACATAGACTGAAGGTGAAAGGTTGGGAAAAATCATATCACTCATATGGGCTTCAGAAACAAGCAGGAGTGTCCATACTCATATCTAATAAAATAGATTTCAAACCAAAGTTAATCAAAAGGGATAAAGAGGGACACTACATACTGCTCAAGGGAACCATACACCAACAAGACATAACAATCATAAATATATATGCCCCAAACAATGGTGCAGCTATGTTCATCAAACAAACTCTTCTCAAGTTCAAGAATCTAATAGACCACCATACAATAATCATGGGAGATTTCAACACACCTCTCTCACCACTGGACAGATCTTCCAAACAAAAGTTGAATAAGGAAACTATAGAACTCAATAACACAATTAATAACCTAGACTTAATTGACATATATAGAATATACCACCCAACATCAAGCAGTTATACCTTTTTCTCAGCAGCACATGGATCCTTCTCAAAAATAGATCATATATTATGTCACAGGGCAACTCTTGGACAATATAAAGGAGTAGAGATAATACCATGAATCTTATCTGACCATAATGGAATGAAACTGAAAATCAATGATAAAAAAAGGAAGGAAAAATCATGCATCACTTGGAGAATGAACAATAGGTTACTGAATGATCAAAGGGTTATAGAAGACATCAAGGAGGAAATTAAAAAATTCTTAGAGATAAATGAAAACACAGACACAACATATCGGAATCTATGGGACACATTAAAAGCAGTTCTAAGAGGAAAATTCATTGCTTGGAGTTCATTCCTTAAAAAAAGAAAAAACCAACAAATAAATGATCTCATACTTCATCTCAAAATCCTAGAAAAAGAAGAGCAAAACAACAGCAAAAGAAGTAGAAGGCAAGAAATAATTAAAATCAGAGCTGAAATTAATGAAATCAAAACAAAAAAAACAATTGAAAAAATTGACAAAACTAAAAGTTGGTTCTTTGAAAAAATAAATAAAATCGACAGACCCTTAGCCATGCTAATGAAGAGAAGAAGAGAGAAAACTCAAATTACTAGCATATGGGATGAAAAAGGAAATATCACAACAGACACTTCAGAAATACAGAAGATAATCAGAAATTATTTTGAATCCTTATACTCCAATAAAATAGAAGATAGTGAAGGCATCAATAAATTTATTATGATCTGCCCAGATTGAGTCAGGACAACCTAAACAGACCAATATCAATTGAGGAAATAGAAGAAACCATCAAAAGACTACCAACTAAGAAAAGCCCAGGACCAGATGGGTATACAGCAGAGTTTTACAAAACCTTTAAAGAGGAACTAATACCAATACTTTTCAAGCTATTTCAGGAAATAGAAAAAGAGAGAGAACTTCCAAATTCATTCTACGAGGCCAACATCACCCTTATCCCTAAACCCCAGACAAAGACACTTCCAAGAAAGAAAACTACAGACCAATATCTCTAATGAACTTAGATGCAAAAATCCTCAATAAAATTCTGGCGAATCGGATACAAAAATATATCGAAAAAATTGTGCACCATGATCAAGTAGGATTCATCCCTGGGATGCAAGGCTGCTTCAATATATGGAAATCAATAAATGTTATTCACCACATCAATAGACTTAAAAATAATAACCATATGATCATCTTGATAGATGCAGAAAAAGCATTCGACAAAGTACAGCATCCCTTTATGTTCAAAACTCTAGAAAAACTAGGGATAACAGGAACATACCTCAATATTGTAAAAGCAATCTATGCTAAGCCTCAGGCTAGCATCATTCTGAATGGAGAAAAATTGAAGGCATTCCCTCTAAAATCTGGAACAAGACAGGGATGCCCTCTCTCACCACTTCTGTTCAACATAGTTCTCGAAACACTGGCCAGAGCAATTAGACAGACTAAAATTAAAGGCATAAAAATAGGAAAAGAAGAACTTAAATTATCACTATTTGCAGATGACATAATTCTATACCTAGCAGACCCAAAAGGGTCTACAAAGAAACTATTAGAGATAATAAATGAATTCAGCAAAGTGGCAGGATATAAAATCAACACGCATAAATCAAAGGCATTCCTATATATCAATGACAAATCCTCTGAAATGGAAATGAGGACAACCACTCCATTCATAATATCCTCAAAAAGAATAAAATACTTGGGAACCAACCTAACAAAAGAGGTGAAAGACTTATACAATGAAAACTACAGAACCCTAAAGAGAGAAATAGAAGAAGATCTTAGAAGATGGAAAAATATACCCTGTTCATGGATAGGCAAAACTAACATCATCAAAATGGCGATATTACCAAAAGTTCTCTATAGGTTTAATGCAATGCCAATGAAAATCCCAATGGCATTTCTTGTAGAAATAGAGAAAGCAATTATGAAATTCATATGGAAAAATAAAAGACCCAGAATAGCAAAAACAACTCTAAGCAGGAAGTGTGAATCAGGCAGTATAGCGATACCAGACCTCAAACTATACTACAGAGCAATAGTAACAAAAACAGCATGGTACTGGTACCAAAACAGGCGGGTGGACCAATGGTACAGAATAGAGGACACAGAAACCAATCCACAAAACTACAACTATCTTATATTTGATAAAGGGGCTAAAAGCATGCAATGGAGGAAGGATAGCATCTTCAACAAATGGTGCTGGGAAAACTGGAAATCCATATGCAACAAAATGAAACTGAATCCCTTTCTCTCCCCATGCACAAAAGTTAACTCAAAATGGATCAAGGAGCTTGCTATCAAATCAGAGACACAGCGTCTGATAAAAAATTACATACAAGAGGAAGTGAGGGGAAAGGGGGGAAAAAACAAGGGGGAGAAATGAATTACAGTAGAGGGGGTAGAGAGAGAAGAGGGGAGGGGAGGGGATGGGGGATAGTAGAGGATAGGAAAGGCAGCAGAATACAACAGACACTGGTATAGCAATATGTAAAACAGTGGATGTGTAACCGATGTGATGTTGCAATCTGTATACGGGGTAAAAATGGGAGTTCATAACCCACTTGAATCAAAGTGTGAAATATGATATGTCAAGAGCTATGTAATGTTTTGAACAACCAACAATAAAAATTAAAGAAAAAATAATAATATCAACTCCAAATACAAATAAATGACTATCAAAGTGTTAACAAACTCAAATGACTTTGAATATATCTTTTTCTAAGTCTCAGTGGAACTAGTGAGAGCCAAATCATGAATAATCTCATCTATATCATGTTTACAGAAGCAACCCCTAAGCTTGATTATCCTAAGGAGAAAGTTAATAAACATTCAATAATAATTAGCATTTATATAATCTTATTTTTGCTGACACCTTAACCAAGATTAGTAGAAAAAAACTGGTAGTGACATTAATGCAATTATCTCAAAAACAAAAGAAGGCATATCAGATTCTCAACAATGTTGCATCCTCTGCATTTTCTGGTTTATGCAATGTCACCACAATGAAGATCAGCAGGTTAAAGCACGTGTGTTCATTGCAGACATTAGGTTCAGGACACACAGTGATTTTCCTTCTGGGTTTAAGGAATGTGGTATTGGGGTGTTTTATTGCCTTGGAAACGGAAAGTTAATAATTATGTTCACCAGTAGGGTATGTGGGTGCCCCAATCCGATCATTACTTACACAAAAACTAGAAGAAAACACAGTCTCAGGAAACAGACTCAGGAAAACACCTCATCTCCTCTAATAAAGAGGCATAGGATGCAATTATTCACCCATTTCAAGTGAGGCAACAAACACTTAAAATACTTGGCAGTTTTTCCAGCTATGCGATTTACATGTCAATATTCCTATTATATTAAAGGAAAAAGAGATGTGGTTCGCCACTTCATTAAGAGGCTTGTTGCTTTTTACCAATTGATTCAATATGGAAACAAATATCCAGTTATCGATCCATTTTCCCCCATGTGGTCTTTGTTATGGGTTCTCTTACCAGGTTTTCTAAGAATATCTTTCCACATTTTCATAAGTCCCAATTCGTGGCTTAAAACCAGTTTGGGAAGGGGTTAGAGGACTCCAGAAGAGTAACAGACTCATGCCTCCAGAGTGAACTTGGTTCTTGTCTTGCTTCTGATTACAATGCATACACTTCCTAAAGCTCTCAAAATTCATAAATCAAGCCCTCAAGAATTCCTGGGTGGCAATTCATGGGTACACACCCCTGACAGGAGAAAAGACAGTGCTGTTAGTTTTGAGAAACAGTGGTCTATAGCCTGACTGGGGTCACAGCACTGACCTTCACTAGCTTTAGGATTCTGATACTAATACTAGCTGCCCTCTTCTGACTGACCACCTGCCATCACCGGGTACTATGCCAAGCATTTCATAGTCACTATTTCATCTAATCCACTAAGAAAGATCTCTTTGGCCTGCGTTATTTCCCTGTGTGTTCAGATAAGACATCTGATGTTCAGAGAAAGTAGTAAGTTGCCTCGGATTACCAAAGAAAGGAAGCAGCAGATCTAACCTGAGGGTTAAAATGACTCCTAACCACCACACACAGCTCTAGGGATTTTACCTTTGAAATTTTCCGAGGGCACCTTTCTTATAGTTGATCTCACATAGATGCTGTGGAAACCTATAAGCATACACAATATATGCAATTCCATGGAGTCCCTAAGTGCTACACAAATGCACAAGCTTTGTATAATTCCAAAAGCTTTTGGCTTCAAGTGACAGAGTATATGTCTGAAACTGGATTAAGCAAAAAGAATGCCTTGGCCCACGAAACTAGCAAGTCCAAGGCTGAATGGAGCATAGCTGGACTCCAGGGCTCAGACAAGCTGTAAGGCTGTTCTCTCCCCAGTTCCGAACTCCACTGCCTTTCGCTCTAACTAGATTCCCAGGTAGTCTTCCTCCCTGGCGACAGGACTTTCGACCTCTTCTGTGCATAGGAAAATTTAAAAAAAAATTCTCCTGCATGCTCCAGCAAATGCCACAAATTACTTCTGATTATGACACAGGCCCACTCCTGAATCAATCACTGGGGTCAGAGGCTTGAGTGAGATACCTGATTAGTTTAGGTGTGAGTCACCTACTGGAGCCCACGCTAGAGGCCAGCACTAAATCAGCTTCCCACAGAAAACCTGGACTCCGGGAGAGAGTGGTTCCCCAAGGGAAATGGAGCTCTCTTACCCAAAGAGAGAAAATGAATATGGAGAAGCCACACAGAAAAAAACATCTGCTGAAACATTTTAATAAAAATACTGTACATCATATTTGTAAGACTGATAGAGAATGCCTAATAAATAATATTAGTTAACTAATATATGTAGAGTGTTTCAGAGATAGAAAATATTTCTGTATATAGTGCATCGTTGTATTCTTATTATATCCTTACCAGGTATAAATATCATTTCACGGACCAGCAAACGGAGTCTCAGCATAATTAAGAGACTCACCCAAAGCCATTCAATTGATAAGCAAAGGCAGAACTTAGATCTAGGTCTTCTGGTCCTAGCTCAGTAGTCAGTACTGCCTCCTACCTGAAACCTCTGAGAAGCTGAAGTGAGGGGAATTCTGTGGATTCTGATTAAATGTGAAGAAAATTCACCTTAAATAAGATATTATAAGTATAAACATTCAGAGAGCAACACATTTTTCCCCTTTGCCCTGGAGGAATATTAAATTGTCCCTTTGAGTGAGAACATTTGCCACCAAACTTGCCATTCCAATTCTTGTTTACTATACTTGGACTTTGCTGGTAGCAATATAAACTGTTGGTTTGGTCTTTTGAGAAAGCAATTTTATGATAACTTCAAGGCCCACAAAAATGTCCATATCTTTTGATTTGAAATTCTATTCCTGGAGACTTAGCCCATGGAATTGATTCAAATAAATGAATAAAGAATCTTGTGTTTTAAAATGTTCATAGTAGCAACGTGAATCATAACATTAAAAGTTTAGAATTTGCAAAGACAATATAAGTAACATGCCTAAAATGATGCCTAGTGATCAATCAATATTGACTTCTCCAATTCCCTACTTACACTGTGTGTATGTGTACATGCACATGTGCATTGGGGATTGATCCCAGGGCTTACACACACACTCTACTGCTGAGCTCCTCCCGCAACCTCTATTTCTTGCTTATTCTTGATTGTTCCATCTGCATTGAAGGCTCTTTTCCCCCAGATACCTGCATGATTACCTCCCTCCTTTCCTTCAGGTCTCTGCTCTAAGGTGACCTCATTCAAGAGGAACTCTTCAAAAGACCTTCTCTAAACAGACACCTTCATTGTCATTTCTCTGTCTCCTTCCCCTGCATTATTTTTTAGCCCTTATTTCTCTATCACATATTTTACATATATTTGTGGGGTTTTTTTGTTGTTTTTGTTGTTGCCTTCCCCCCACACACACACATGAGAAGGCAAGCCCCATGAGGACAGGGTGTTGGATTAGTTCATTGCAACACAGGCAGCATCTAGAACAGTATCTAGAAAGCTATTGAAAGCATATTTTTTTCTGTCTGTATTCTTGACCTTCACTCCTTAGTTTCCATATTTTTCCCTTTCCAAAAGCCTTCATTTTGCCAATTCCTTCTTCTTTGTCAGAAACATAACTCCAGCAGAGGTAAGAAGACATTTCTGATGAGCAGATCAAGAAGACCTGACAGTTGGTCTAAGTACCAAGAGCTGAATATATGAAAACAGACTGGAGTTGTTTTTTTGGAGATGGCTATGTAAGATAAAAACCTAATGGTTAGTCCAGACCTGGATGATCAGCTCACAAGAAAAGGATGGGGATCAAGGACTAAAGAAGTCTATCAAATCAAGAATAAGCTAGGACTTCACTAAAGATGGCCAATCAACCTCAGAGAGGCACAAAAGAATTATTTTCAGGAATCTTGACATAGGAAAAGAATTTCTGGAGACAAAATTCAACCACTTGTCCATTTGAGATGCCAAGGAAGAATTTCATGAATGAGGAACTCAGATTCAAAGCAGAGATCCCAGTCACTGGGATACACTGAGGACTCATACACAGGTTCACCATCTGTCCAGGGCTACCTAGAGGGAAGCTAACTCCCAGGAACTTCTGGGGGAAAGAATTCCAGTAGCCTGAGCTTGTTCCTCCAGAAAAAGAACTACAGGTGCTGGCCTTTGGAGCCTCAAGCATGCCAAACACAGATGAAGAGGGTAGGCCTAAAAGCAAATGGGAAAGGGGAATCCACAGACATGATGTCTTTGTAATGCATCCACCCGGCTATACTAAACTATATTTCCCAGAATTCCTGCCCTCCAACGTATCCAGTTAGGGAGGACCCAAAAACATTCTCCAGCAAGATTTGGAGGCTGGAAGTGAAGTGGTGCCTTTTTATTTTTTTATGCTCAGAAGATCAAGGCAGACATTTTCATAGCTTTGACCTGTTGTTTATCTACCATCACATTGATGTGAGATAGTGATGACCAGACCCATAATTTACATTTGGATAAGATACCTCCAGGGCAACTCTACCACATTCTGGATCCTCTGGCATCTTCTCTCACTCCTTGGTCAGGTGTATGTTTGCCTCCACAATGAAGTACCCTGCTTCTCCTGCAGGGCACCTATGATGTCAAGTCTGGGGACAGTAAAAACTGACAGGGTTTCAGTTTGTCCTCAAGGGTTCTAGCTCATACTGTTTGGATTTTAACTGATCTTTGTTCTCCCCCAATTTTATATTATTAAGCAAAAAATTATTTGATGATCCAAATTAAAGACCAGTGAGGCAGACTGCATTCAGGGGCATTATTATGATAAATATTCAAGAGGACTAATATAGTAAGATTCTGAAATGGAGAAATCAGACTCAATTACAAATGTGGAAATGTATAGCCCAGAAGCAGAGAGTGGGGTCAGCAGAGAGAAAAAGTATTAAGCTCAAACATCACAGGGAAGGGGAGATTCTGGCTAAAGTGACCCACCTGCATCTTTATGAAGGCAGGACAGGTTGATTGGAAGGCCCCTGGTGGGTGGTAGAGGATGAGTGACCTGATCCATTACCAAGGTTGGAACATTCTGGCTAAACTGACTTAATAGGATTCTTGCTAAATTTGAGCAATGTGAAGACAACTGTGAAAGCCCAAAAACTAAAGCTTAATTGAAAAAGAGTTCAGAGGAGCATCACTAGAGTTTTATCAAGGAAAAGAATCTCTGTCAATCTCCATCTTCCCTTTCCAACTGTTTGCAGGCTGACTTCAAAATCTAAACAACAGACATGAAGACAATGGCCTGATAGAGACTACTTACCCAGCTCCCATAATTGGGTAAGATTATATCTTTATTTTAAGAAAATCATATATACACAAATTATGAAGCCATATAAACGTGTACACATAGAAGTTCATACGTACATATATGTGTAAGTCTGCACATAAGTGTTCATGAATAATATTACATATTGGTTCTATTTCTCTAACTGAACTCTGTCTAGTACATAGGGGATCTGGGTAGAGAACTGACATTGTTCACTAAAATCTATTATAAGTTAATTTTTTCTCTAAAACATTAAAACCTAATGCAATCTAATTAACATATAATTTAACTATTAGTCTATTGCCCATTAGACAAGATAAACAAAAGTCAAAAGTACCACAGTAGAAAATACCTGACAAGGAAAAAATTATGTAAAAATTGAAATTATTTACTCTGAATAAAATAAATACTTATCAGTGAGGATGAAAATCTGTTCTAATGGATAGCATGGAACTCATTCTAACAGACCTTCTGATGACCCAGCAATAAATTTTTCCTGAGCATATCATTTTCAATAAATCTGATTCTGTCATTTGACAAAAAGTTTACAAGTTCTATTACTTAACAATCTAATTAACTGGTTGTGAGACTGAAGAATATTCCTGCAAAAAAAAAGTGCTGCCTTTATAGCTCAAGTTATTAGCTTGGGAAAGTGGAATCACTCAGTAATTGAATAAAGGATAACTATAAATATTTAGTAGCCTTATATTTTGATTCAGCTCTGCATCAATCTGTCTCACTGATAGATCCATTAACCATTTAAGCCTGGATTGTGGGGTTTGAACATGCTCTGAATTATTCATTTCACCATAAAACTGTGCCAACATCTCTGGAAGGCAAATTTGTTGGTAGTAAAGTTCCATTACTTGCCTTTATAGTAGTAGGAGAAAAACAACCATATATCTCTCTAATGCCCTGGATCAGAGGAAAATGCTCTGTCTGTTGAGAAAGTTCCAGTCTTCATAATGAAAATCTGAACAATGTTGCTATCCATAAAGGAAGGCAGACAACATTTTCAGATTTCTCTTGGTTTGATGTCCTGGTCAAAGCAAACACTTGGACTCCTATACTCTGTTTTAAGATAAAAATACACAAAAGCAAGCATGAGCAATGGGTTTATAAACAAAATCAAATGAATTCAAATTACTGTTACCTTTATATACATCTGACCAAAAAAGAGTTGATGAGGGAAACTTTGAGAGGACTTTCTGCCTTTTTAAAGCTGACATGAATCAGCATTTATTCCGTGTTCAGATCTGGGATAATATTTTTAACACACATCATCTTTAATCTGTGGATGTGCTGGGTGAATACCATCATCCTCCCTCATCTTAAAGGTGAAGAAAGTGAGGCTCAGAGTTGAACAACTTATTGCAACTTCATTAAGGTAGAGAGTGATGGTGCTGACTTCTACATTGGCTCTATCCTCAAAGCCTATGTTTCTAGTTACTCCTCTGTACAGTTTCAACTTCACAAAGAGTAAACATAGAAAAAGCCACAGAAAAACAGGTTGCTTTGTGTCTTTGGGATATGGTTCTTGTACAATTCATCTAACACTAGAGAACACACCAACCCCAAACATCATGGTTATGTAACAAGAATAATCTCATAATTTCATATATATGTGGGTCAAGAATTTGAAAATGCCTCAACTTGGTGGTTTGGGCTTGGTCTAATAAAACTGAGGGTTTTTTTAAGATGTCCACTAGGACTTCAATCATTTGAGTCTTAACTGGAGCTCCAAGATCAACTTCTGATGCAGCTCACTCAGATGGCTGCCTATTTGGCCCTGTACGTTAACAGGATGCCTGTTTCTCTCCCTGTGAGTCTCTCCAAAGGGCTGCCTGAATGTCCTCACAGTATGGTGGTTGGCATCCCCCAAAGCAAGCAATCCATGAAACCAAGAGGGAAGCTGCAATTTCTTTCATGATTTTTGCACTCTGACTTACGTATATTCTGTTGGTCACACAGGTCAAGTCTGATTCTCTGTAGGAGGGAACCACACAAGGGTGTGAACACCAGGAAGTTCTGGGGCCGCCTTGGGAGTCTGGTCACCTAGATCCTCCTGCTACTTTCAGGCAGTTAGCAGATTACATTCTGTCTGTGAAAGGGTTGCTATTGTCTCTCTGGCCATGCTGAGTTAGAAAGTGAGGGACTTCTTGCAAAACTACTGAACCTCAGAGTACCTTTAGCTAGTGAGTGAATGCCAGCAACTGAAAGCAGGTAAGCTCAGACTCAGCTACAGAAGGTCACAGAGGGAGTGTTTCCAACCTTATTTGGAGTGGATGGCCACAGTAACAGACAGCAGTTAGAGAAAGATACCTTTAGAAGATGAACTTCAGACAGAAAAAGAATCAGCATGAAAAAGCCAGTAGAGAGCCAAGCACAGAGGAGACATCAAGTACAGAAGGAAAAAGGAATAGAATAAAAACTGAACAACAGGCAAAAGGGTACAGAAAGAAGGAAGAGCAAGTTTAAAAGGATTTGAAGCAAAGCCATCAAATACCAAAAGAACGAGGCACTGACTGTGAGTTGGTATGGAGGCCTTGTACCTGAAGCACCCGGCACACCATGAGGGCAGAGAATCAGGAAGAGGCCACAGAACAGGACCAGGATGCATACCCTGCAATGCAGGCATAAAAGAAGGAGCATCCCTTGCTGAAGAGGACTTGTGATCACAAGTAAGCCCAACCTTGACAGGGTATACTTTAAAAAACTCCTATATTGCAAAAATAATATGTGTGCTGAAAATTCAAACAGTACAGAAATAATAAAAAACATAAAATAGAAGTTTACCACCCCTAAAGATAATTACCACTTACAATTTTATATATATTCTTTCGAGCCTTTTCTCACACTATACAGCTACAGAAATACCCAAGGTTGCCATGTATATATGGTGTTGGACTTGCTTTTTTACACATAATAGTAAAGCTTTGACATTTTTCTATACCAGTCCGTAACTAAAGAAACGCCCCTAATTTTTTTAGTTTCTTTGTAGTGCATCTTATGAATTATTATTTAACCAATCTCCTAATGAAGGACACTTTATTTGTTTCTAATTATTCACCACTACAAATAACACTTGAGGAAACATCTTTATACAAACGTCCTTGCATATCTGTGAGAACATTTCTATGGAAAATTCCCAGAAGTGAGCTTGCTGGATCAAAAAGTAAGCACATTTGAATTTTTGGTAGATATTGCCTTCCTGAAGGGTCATACCAATTTGCATGTATGTACTGAACATTAGATGTCAATGATTAGCTTCCAAATAAACTCAACAATGAGCTCATCTTGCAAATTAGTTATTTTCAAATAGTTCTGACCCAAGTGTGTCATGGTAAAAATTCCAGGCATTTGAAAAAAAGTCATTACAGTATAAAGTAAATATGTCAGATGAGCAAGTCATTATACTTACTCAGGTAATTTTGTATGTGTTTCCATAGATTTGAGATATACATATTGACATGTTCCTAGCTATTATACAGTTCAAGTCCCAAAGCTACAGTGTCTCCTTGACTTCCCTTTCACTTTCCAATTCCTCACATTATTCAAGAATTTCTTCTACCAAGAAAAGGCATCTGATAAACCACAATTATGCTAGTGTGTACTAACTTCATTTGCAACCCTGAAAGTGAGTATATTCATTTTAGAATTTCACGCCAAGAAATTGATTTACAATGCTATTCTTTCTGATGCAAATGATAAAGAGATTTCCACAAATAGAAGGGATGATGGAAGTAGCTAAAGAAAATTTAACAATTACCTGGAAACTACATTCAGTAAAGGAATGGAAGATGCTGCCATTATGTGGTATCTGTTGAATAGATCTGGTGGCGTAAGGTTATAGCCCCAATAAATAGATTAGCATCTACTATTAAATATTTTCAACTTTGCTGGTAGATCCAAAATAGTTGCCACCCCCCAATTTTCTTCCTCTTCCTGCCCTCCCACCCTCCATCCACCTCACTTTGGAGGATTTGGAATAGCCAGGGGAGCAGAGCCCCAGCTCCTTCCTTAATCCACATAAGGACTGCACTCAAAGAATGATCGACCTCCCCTGGGCACTGCACAAGTCACCATCCAGGTGCTTTCAAGGCTTGAAGGAAGTGAAAATCAGTGCCTCTACACTAAGAATCCAGGACTAGGGAACAGGTTAAAATGTCATTTCAGACCCATCTTCAGGATAATGAGAATGCTTTTTACAATATTGTTTTTCTTCTTGCTAGTCCTTTTTGCACTTCTGCCCTAACCATTTCACTCTCTGGTGGTTACTTTTGTTCATGTAATTTTAGGTAAGCATTAAAGCACCCATTCAATATCCATTTGCCTTTAGAAATCACTACCACCTCACATATCCCTCTCATCAAATCTCACTCACCAGCACCCAACCTGACCATCAACAACTCCAGTGGGAGGAGTGGGGGGCAAGGAGAAAGAAAAAGGGAAAACTAAGCTCAGAGACAGTCAGGGCTATGTCGGTGGCCTGGCTGGCCCAAGTGCTCAGGAACGGATTAACTCGGATTCTTATGAAGTGATCTGCACCACCCCAGCCCAATTTATAAAATCAACACACTCAGTTGTAATCCTAAATAAAGATCTACCTTGAGAGGACAGGGAGGGGCACTTTCAGAACGAGACAAATCCTCTTCTTAGCAAATAATGAATGGGAATGATAGTCAAAAGCATCATTTCATGCACAGTGAATTCAAAGGCCACAGATTAGAATATAAGGTGGTCACTATCTTACATTCACTCTAATAAACTCTGTTCCTCTTATGGTGGGATTGCGGGGGAGACATGGGTTACTTGGTGGATAAAATGCTTGTGACTTTTTCCTTGAAAATTTTGAAGTCATGAATCTTTGCTTCTCCATTCACTCAGCACCTGTTTATGAGAAGCTGTGCGGAAAAGTCACTGTGTTAAAATTACTTGGGAAACTGTCCTGAGTGCTGAAAAAAAACACATGCATGAAAGGACCCAATAACCGCCCTTTGTAATTAATAAACCTCATTTTTAGAATAGTTTTAGGTTACAAAAAATGGGTAGGAAATATAAAGAATTTTTTATATATACTCCATCCCCCACATGTACAATTTCCCTCACTATCAACATCTCACCATGCAGTGGTACATTTGTTACAATCAATTAAATTATGCTGACACCGGTATTTGTTCACTTTTTATAACTATACAAATATTCTGAGTCTGGGCAATTTTATAAAGACTTAAAGGTGTATTAATCTCAGAGTTCTGGAGGTCCAAGGACATGGTACCAGCATCAACTTGGCTCTTGTGAAGATCTCATGGTTGATGGCATTTCAATCATGGGAGTTTGTATGAAAGAGAGCACTTGCATGGCAAGACAGGAAGCTAGAGTGAGGGGTCTCAACAATTCATCATGAGAACTTACTCAGGGTCCCTTGAGAACTATTTGAATCCCTTCCAAAGGCAGTGTCCTCAATGACCCAACCAACTCCCTCCAGGCTCTACCTCTTAAAGGTTCTATTACCTCTCACATCGCCTTACTGGGACTGCATTCCAACACATGAACCCTTGAGCAGCCACTCAGACTATACCCAACCACAGCCCCACCACAGTCCACAGTTTATGTTAGGGTTCACTCTTGGTAAACTAATGCTTGTTGGCATGAATCTACACTTGTGGTATCATGCAGAATAGTTTCACACCCTGAAAATCCTGTGTGCCACTGACTTACCCTTCCTTCTCCCCTAACCTCTGGAAACCACTGACATTTTTAACTGTCTCCACTGTTTTTCATTTTCTGCAATGTCATATCATTGAAATCATAGGTGCAGCCTTTGCAGACTGACTTCTTTCACTTAGTAATATGATTTAAGGATCTTTCATGTCTTTCCATAGCTTGACAGCTCATATCTTTTTTGTGCTGAACAATGTTTTATCCTCTGAATGTACTATAGTTTGTCTGTTCACCTACTGAGGGATATTTTGGTTGCTTCCAAGTTTTAGTAATTATGAATGAAGTTTCTATAAACATGTTTGTGCAGGTTTTTGTGTAGACATAAGTACTGATTCATTTGGGTAAATATCAAGGAGTATAATTGCTGGATCATATGGTAAGAGTATTTTTAGTTTTGTAAGAAACCAGCAAGCTGTCTTCCAAAGGGGCTGCAATTTTTTGTGTCTCCATCAGCAATTAATAAGAGTTCCTGTTGTTATACATTCTCCTTACATTTTGATGTCATCAGTGTGTTGGATTGTGACTATGAGGTATGCTGTGGTATCTCATTGTGGCTTCAATTTGAAATTCCCTAATGATATATAATGTTGACACATGCTTCCTTGACATTTGTATATCTTCTTTGGGAAGGTTTTCTGTTTAAGTCTCTTGTCCATTTATAATAGATTCTTATCGTTGGGTTTTAAGAATTCTTTGAATCTCTTTGTATATAAGTTCTTCATAAGATTCATATTTTGCAAATATTTTCTCCCAGGATTTGGCTTGAGGATACGGGAGCCCGATATTTCCTTTCTCCTACATGAAGCTGGAGCTGGCTAGAGTTGGGTATTTCCCTTTCCTTGGAAGATTGGGCTTTAATAAAACTCAGCAGGTTGGGTTCTACTAGAATAGTTCCCCCTGAAGGAAGGCCTTGCTAAGAAGAACAGAATGTTCTGCCATATTTTTAAATGATTACTTCTCTCTATGCAAGATGCACAAGGTGATTTTTTTTTTTTATATATTCACTGTGAGAACCTGGTGGACCTCCTGGAGGTAAAACTCACAAATATGTGCCTTTCTATGACTGGGTCCTTCTGGAGTTTTTAACTCTCAGACTCACCCACAATGAGCTTCCAGCAATTCATTAGATACAGTTCAGGTTTTCCTACCCCAACACTGATCCTCATAGAGGTTTCTATTCTAGTAAGCTGGGATTCTCTGTATCCACCCATCTGTCTCTCCAATTGTGAGGGCAGCAGCTTACCCCATGACTCGACTTATCAGGTCTAAGGAGAGTTGATTCTCCTATTGTTCAGTTTTTTTTTAACTTGTGGCAGCTTCTAACTTTAAAAGACATGGCTTTTTAAAAAGTATATTTTTATAAATGCCACTAGTAGAAGACATAAACAAATCTTTTGCCAAACTTGTAATTATCTAGCGGACAATTACAAGATGGAGAAAGGATGACAGAGCTTCAGGCAATGGATCGGTATCCTGACCCACAATTTGTTGTGGACCTTCCACAATAGCCTATTCTGTGCCTTGCCAAAGCTTCCAAAGGCTTGGCTTAAGAGTTACGCAGAAATAAGAGAATACAGGATAAGCTTCGGAAACCCAAGAACAGCTTTGGAAACTCTGCTTATTAGACTCAAGTGAGACAATTAGGAGGCAGTTAGTATGTTAATACCATGATTCTCTCCCACTTAAGACAGTATAGTGTGGCAGAGAATGCTAGCTAACACCCCAAAATTTATGCTTTCCCTTCCCTAGTGTGAATTTTACGGGGAAGTGACTATCCAATCATAGATATTTCCTGGAATCTCTTAAAAAAATATATATATATATTTAAGTTATAGGTGGACACAATATATTTTGTTTTTGTGTGGTGCTGAGGATCGAACCCAATATTTCACGAATATTAGGCGAGCACTCCACCTCTGAGCCACAACCCTAGCCCCTCCTGGAATCTCTTGCATCCAGGAATGACCACATGATTTGTCCTCACCAACAGAATGTGAGAAGAGATATGTACCTTTTCCAGAATTCTCCATGAGCTGAAAGTAAAAGAGGTGCCACAAGACAGAAGGGAACCCAGGTGTCTGAATTATCATAAGTTAAAAAAAATTCCCAGTTAATATATATCATACCATTATAATGAGAAGAAATAAACTTTGTTAAGCCATAAACATTTGGAATTTATTTATTATTGCAGTTAGTTTTACCCTAATGAATAAAGAGAAGACTAAACTTCGAGGAATTTTTATTTTGTCTTTTGGGTCAGTGATACTCAAACTTCAGTGATTATATACTTAGAGAAGTTGTTTGAAAAGCTGATGCCTGAGAGAGGGGCCTGGAAATTCTGATTCTGCAGAATCCATCAGAGATGGCTCAGCGATTCACCTTCTTCTTTACTCTTTCATGGCTGATATCATTAGTCAACCACAGAACTCTATATTGTTCAACATAGAAATGATCACAGAAAACCTCTAAACACAAGCAACTACTAATAATTGGCTGTGAACTGAAGCCAACTTGCTATTGCTGCCTAAGTCTTAGAGCTGCTCTTAATTTCCTGGAGCAAAGGAGACACGTTGTCTACACAAGACCCTTTATTGTCAGTGCCTGAAAGAAAAGCTATAAATTTTGCCCAGATTCACTGTTGGTTCTGCCCACCCTTGACCCCTGCCCTGGGCTCTGCTGGGTGAGAAAGTGCAGTGAAATTCAATGATTCTGGGCAAATTAATGACATCCCTAGGATGGCAGCTGGGACTTGGGCAGAAAAGATCTTCAACCGAATTGTTTTGTGACCTTGGGAAATGTCTCTGGGTTTTTACTCCTGCATTTTTTAAAATGCAGAATTATGCTAGATGAGCTATTAGGTCCTTTTTCCCCCAACATAACTGCTTCCAGTGCCACAATTAGGGACAACCCAGAGAGATAAACTGTGTTATCCAACATTCTAAGCAAATAAAAGCTAAAGACCTCAATGAACTGAGTTCAATGGATGAATTAATATTTGAGTGCTTACTATAAGGCTTAAAGATTTATATGCTTTATAATCCTTTATTTCATTCCTTGAGGTATGTAGGTACTGGTGTGTCTGTTTTTCAGATGAGAAAACAGACTCAAAAGAGTTGAAATAACTTGCCCAAGATGATACATCCAATAAGAACCTCTAAGCTTTCAAATATCTTTTCAAACCCAAAGTCCATTGTTTAAAAATCTATCAAAAGAATAAAATAAGAATCATGTATGATGCTAAATCATATGAAATCACCTAGGTGTAACCATTTTTTGTCCTGTAGAAATGGTAGTTTCAAAATTCCAACCCAATCGTTCACTCTCTGGGGATCCTTGCACACTGGTCATTCTTGAGCAGATTCGCTCTGCTCACGTGCCTTCCTCCAACCACCCACCCAGACAGGTGAACTGATTCTTATGAACTGATTCTTACTGTACTAAGCTTGGCAGGGTATTCAGAAGTGTCTCTGGCTCCTGAAAATATAGCACTTCAATCCACCAAAACACTAAAATGACAGCAAAATACCTCAAATCCCTGTCTTGATTTTCCTAGAATATGTGAAGGAGATCCACATACATGATTTCTGGTCAAACACACTGCTCTCCCATTTTACATGTCAATGCTTTTCTCTGCCTGTCCCCTCTCCCTTCCTTTATTCTGTGGATTGACTTAGATCTTAGCAAGAATCTTCTGTTTTTGGTTCAGAGAACAGGGGAACTGAGCTAGTAATTAGAGGATTCTCATTAGAGAACTGAAAAGAGGTGAATGATTTGAACATCCTTATGGTAATAATTTCTTTCTGCTGGGTGTGGTGACACATGCTTGTGATCCCAGTTACTTGGGAAATTGAGGCAAGAGGACTCCAAGTTGGAGGCCAGCCTCAGCAACTGGGTGAGATCCTCGGCAATGTAGTAAGACTCTGTCTCAAAATAAAAAATAAAGGACTGAGGATATAACTCAGAGGTAAAACACCCCTGGATTCAATCCCCAGTATAATAATAATAATAATAATAATAATAACAACACCAACAACAGCAGCAGCAGCAGCAACAACAGCAATTTCCTCCATTTAATACAGATCACAGGTTTGTTTATTGTTTATTTTTTTCCCTATATATTCTTTTCAGCCTATGTGGAGCCCCAAGAATGAAGAGTTTCTCTGAATGAAGAGTTACTGTCAGTGGTGCATTTTCTACATTTGGGGAGACTGATTGACTTTCAACGTTCCCAAAAGTTATGCTCAGTGTGTGTCCTTCCCTTGCTTGAAATGGACTGGTTCAGCCCAGCTTTTATTCCACAGCAGCTCCCTGGCCTCCTCTTCTGTCCTACTGAAGAGATACGATTCAATGCTAAAATGAGCCACAAGCTTTTTAAGAAAAAATGTATTTGTTTTAATTAGTTACACATGACAGTACAATGATCTTGACATATCATACATTTGAATCGGATGGGATATAATTTCTCATTTTTCTGAGTGTACAGGTTGCAGAATCACATTGGTCATGCAGTCACGTACATACCCACAGCAATAATAATGTCTATTTTATTCTGCTGTCCTTCCATTCCCCACTTCCTCTCACTTCCCCTCCCATCACTTCTCTCTACCCAATGTAATGTGACCCACTTCTTCTTTTTTTTTTCTCTCTCACATACCTGTATTCTGTATAACGATGAGGATCTCCTTCCCTCTTCCATGCAATTCCCATTCTCCCTCCCTTTCCCTCCCACCTCTCTTCCTTATCTACAGGTAATTTTTTTCTCATGCTCTTCCTCCCTACCCCATTTTGAATCACCTCCCTTATATCAGAGAAGACATTCGGCATTTGTTTTTTTGGGATTGGCTAGCTTCACTTAGCATAATCTGCTCTAATGCCACCCATTTCCCTGCAAATGCCATGATCTTGTTATTTTTTTAGTGCTGAGTAATATTCCGTTGTGTATAAATGCCACATTTTTTTAATCCATTGAAGGGCATTTAGGTTGACTCCACAGTCTAGCTATTGTGAATTGTGCTGCTATAAACATTGATGTGGCTGTGTCCCTGTAGTATGCCATTTTTAGATCTTTTGAGTATAGTCCGAGAAGAGGAATAGCTGGGCCAAATGGTGGTTCCATTCCCAGTTTTCCAAGGAATCTCCACACTGCTTTCCAAATTGGCTGCACCAATTTGCAGCCCCACCAGCAATGTATGAGTGTACCTTTTTCCCTGCATTCTCGCCAACACTTGTTGTTTGACTCCGTAATGGCTGCCATTCTTACTGGAGTGAGATGGTATCTAGAGTAGTTTTAATTTGCATTTCTCTGATTGCTAGCAATGGTGAGCATTTTCTCGTGTATTTGTTGATTGACTGTATATCCTCTTCTGAGCCACAAGTTGAAGAATGAAAAGCACGGTTGAGTGACCAAACTTGAGAATGCAGGAAGCATCCCAGAGCCATAGACTAAAATTCTATTTAAATCAGATGAGCAGATGCAACCTACCTCAGAGATAATCCTTCCAAGTGGCACCCACCAATCAACCTCTGAAGGTCTGGTCAGTGAGGATCATTATGCAAGTCTTGCCACTTCGATTGCAAGGCACCAACTCTCCAGAAGGACAGTAGCTATTAACGCTTGATCCTAATAATGCCTGCATTAGGAGTAAGCCTGAAGTTTTTTTTTTTTTTTTTTTTATTGGTCGTTCATAACATTACATAGTTCTTAATACATCATATTACACAGTTTGATTCACGTGGATTATGAACTCCCCCTTTTACCCCATATACAAATTGCTGTATCATATCAGTTTCCCTTCCATTGCTTGACATATTGCCTTTCTAGTGTCTGATGTATTCTGCTGTCTGTCCTATTCTCTACTATCCCCCCTCCCCTCCCCTCCCCTCCCCTCCCCTTTTCTTTCTCTACCCCTTCTACTGTAAATCATTTCTTCCATTTGTATTATCTTGTCTTGCCCCTCCTTTCCTCTTATATGACATTTTGTATAACCCTGAGGATCGCCTTCCATTTCCATGCAAATTCCCTTCTCACTCCCTTTCCCTCCCACCTCTCATCCCTGTTTAATGTAAATCTTCTTCTCAAGCTCTTCGTCCCTACCCTGTCCTTTGTTTTTTAAAGATTGACTAGCTTCACTTAGCATAATCTGCTCTAATGCCATCCATTTTCCTCCAAATTCTATGATTTTGTCATTTTTTAATGCAGAATAATACTCCATAGTATATAAATGCCACATTTTTTTTATCCATTCATCTATTGAAGGGCATCTAGGCTGGTTCCACAGTCTTGCTATCGTGAATTGAGCTGCTATGAACATCGATGTAGCAGTGTCCCTGTAGCATGCTCTTGTTAGGGCTTTAGGGAATAGACCGAGAAGGGGAATAGCTGGGTCGAATGGTGGTTCCATTCCCAGCTTTCCGAGAAATCTCCATACTGGTAAGCCTGAAGTTTTACAAAGACTGTCATTTGCACAGTTCCTTGCTTCTCAAATAATCTGGGCCACAACCACAGGCTACTCCTGGATAGTGGTTCAGAGGGAACCAGCTGAAATCACAGCTTCACCCCTAAATTTTCTGAAAATTTAAAGTTTGTATTTTTGAAACAAGTGTATATTCACATGCAAACTTGAGAAATAAAACAGATCCCTTGTACCCTTCACTCACTTTCTCCTCAAGGGGAACATCTTGCAAAACTGAAGCATAAGATTACAAGGAGGAGATCAACTTTGATAGGCTCAAGGCAGAACATTCCCATCACTACAGGGTCCCTCACTATTGCTCTTTTATAGCTACACCTACTTTCTTCCTACGTTCTCCCCTTCCCCAGCCCCTTGGAACCACTAATCTGTTTCCCATCTCTATAATTTTATCATTTTGAGAATGTTTTATATGTGGAATCATAGAGTATGCAAACTTTTGGGGTTGGCTTTTTCACTCATCCTAATTCTATAGACATTTATCCAGATTGTATGCATCAATAATTAGTTTCTTTTTATTGCTGAAGAACATTCCAAAGTACAGATGTATCACAATTTGAAGAACTGGGTTGTTTCTTAGTTTTTGGATATTACACATAAACCATCTATAAACATTTGTATTCAGGTTATTGTATGAAGATAAGCCCTCCTTTTCTAAAATAAATACCCTAGTGTGCAATTTCTGCATCTCGTGTTTTTGGCATGATCAGTTTTTAAATAAACTACCTGTTTTTTACAGTAGTTGTAACATTTTACATTCCTACTTGCAATTTATGAGTGATCCAGTTTCTCCACAGTCTCACCAACATTTACTATTGTCAGTATTTTTTTATTGTAATGATTTGGCAGGTGTGTAGCGATATTTCATTGAGATTTTCATTTGCATTTTCTTAATGGCTAATAATATCGAGCGTCTTTTCTCTTCATGTGCTTATTTGCCATCTGGATATCTTGGATGAAATGTCTCTGTTTTGTTTGCCTGTTTTCTAACTGAATTTTTTTTCTCTGTTAAATATTGAGCATTTTACACACCCTAGATAATAAATATTCCTTTCATTGGTCTATAGCTTGTAAATATCTTCTTTCAATCTGTAGCTTGTCTTTTCAATGTTTTTAACAAGAATTTTACAGAACAAAAGGTATTTAAGTGTAATGAAGTCCAATTTCCCACATTTTTGTAATCTGGGTCATACTTTGGTGTTAAGTCAACTTTTTGATTGGCCCTCGAGCCCCTAATGATTTTCTGTCACCTTTTTTCTAAAAGCTTTGTAAAGTTGAGGGCTTACATTTAAATCTGTGATCCAACACAGAAAACCTTTAGATAGCTGTTCTATTCCAGTGTAAAGACCTCACCTACACCAGCAAAACCCCTGTGGGGAGACTAGATTTGATCCTCACCAGGCTATAATGAGGCACCCCAACACCCCGCCAGAATGATGTTAGAGGCAGCCAAGTTGGAAGCCAGAACTTTCCCCCTTGCCTACCAGTAAGAAGCCTCCTCTCGGTTCTTCCTCTGCTATGGTTTAAATATGGGTGCCTCCGAAAAAATTTTCTTGCATTGTAAGACAATGCAAGAAAGTTTAAAGGTGAAACGATCGGGTTATAAGAGTCTCAACCTAATCAGTGCATTAATACCCTGATAGGTATTAACAGGGTGATAACTGTAGGTATGCAGGGTGTGGGGAGAGGAGTCAGGTCAGTTGATGGGGGGTGACTTTGGGGTATATATATTGTCCCTGGTGAGCAAGAGTGCTCTCTCTATCTCACTCGCTCGCTCTCTCCTTCCGAATGGTCATATCCTGAGCTGCTTTCCTCTATCATGTCCTTCTTCCCTCATGTTCTACTTCATCTTGGGCACAGAGCAATGGAGTCAGCCCATCTATGAAATGAGATCTCTGAAACTGTGAGCCCCAAATAAACTTCTCTTTCTCTAAAATTATTCTTGTCAGATCTATTTGTCACAGTGGTGAAAATGTCCTCCCAATCACATCGTGTCAGTGGAGACCCTCTGGGGATCCTGAATTTGAGCCCCATTGGACAATAAGGAAGCACTCCCCTCCTCCTCCCCACTGGGGTGGCATCACAGGAGATCTACTGGAGAATCAGGACTTTCACCCTCATTAGCAATGGCAAGGTCACTCACACTGAAGTGTCAGTAGAGGCCATGTGGGGAGCTTGAACTCCCATTCCACCCACAATGAGAAGCCCCCTTCCTCAGATGTTAGCTGAGGCTGAGTGGAAAATATGGCTTCTACCTCCAACTGGCAGTAATTAGACAATGCTCTCTCTTCCTCTGCCAGCACAGTGTCAGATAAAGCCAGTTAAAATATGAGGCTTAAATAAAATTTAGAGTCCCATAACATAATTTGAAAAAGTCCAGTTTTCAGTAGAACGTCACTTGTTACATCAAGATCTAGGAAGATTCCAAATTGAATGAAAAAAAAAGACAACCAAAATATGTCAAAACCAAGATAACACAGAAGCTAGAGTTATCTGAAAAAATTTAAAATAGCTTTGATAGCAATGTTTCAACAAGCACTCATGAACATGCTGGAAACAAGTAAAAAAATAGAAAAATTAAGAAAAAAATAGAAGAACCAAATGGATTTTGAACTGAAAAATACAATAACTGAAATAGAAAGCTTGCTGAATTAATTGAACCATAGAATGGAGAAGGTAGAAGAAGGAATCTGTGAACTGAATGATAAGATAGTAGGAATTATTAAATATAAGCAGTAGAGAAAAATAGATTGAAAAAACAATATATTCATACTTGTAGAAGAAAAATTACTAAAACACTAGTGGTTTTAAGATATAAAAGGTTGTGAACCACCATAATGGTAGTAGGTCTAGACTGAGGAGATATAATAATTAGAGGATTAGAAGGTAAGTTTCTATTTTCCCATGTGCTAAGTTCTCCTTGCTGGCTGCCAAACAAGTTGGCCTATCATTTTGGCCTCTTTTGGTCCAGTGAACAGGTGAAAGAATTACTGAAAGGTGAGTAAACAAAGCAAATGAGAATGGAAGTATAATACTTTTTGTGTTAAATACAGCATCTGAGTTTGGCAAGATCATGTTCACCAGGAACCATTGGCATTCAGGAGATATTAACTCTAAAATCTGTAACTCTCAAGGGGCATTTCTCACTTTTGCATCCAACCTTTTAAAAATCCTCTCACGATCACTTCTTTAGGAAACACACAGATTTGATGTACACCGCTTTTCTTAACCAATTCCCTTGCTATAGCATCCAGTAAGGTTAAAAACATGAATTATTGAAGAAAGACAAAGCCACTAATCTACTTTCTCCAGAAGAAAACCACACATCATAAAATGTCAGAACAGCATGAAACAAAGACACCCATCAAATAAATGAAACTCCCCTCAGCCAGCATAGCACCAACATGTGTCTCCTGGCATGCTCTGCCAGCCCCTGAGTACCCCTGGAAAACTTAGGATGGATGTTCTCAATACTCACAGAGAATCTAGGTGATTTTTTCCCTTAACGAAAACAAGAGTACTTTTTGAAGGAATCTTCAGCAACCCCCCTTTATTAGACTTTGAAGAGAGGTCATGTTTGTAAAAGGATAGGGGAAGATTAACTGGATTCTTCTGTTCTAACAATCTTCTTCTCCAAAATGGTGGCATTAGCAAAACTCCCTGTACAGAACATTTTCTTCTTCTCAACTCTAATTATAGATCTGAAATTCAGGCAAAGTGAAAACAAAAAGATTCTGAAGGAAGCAGATTGTGCCACACGTTAACATGATCTGATTGCTGTCCTTGCCTCTCATTCCCAAGTCATCAAGGAGCATGAAGGAAGTGTAGAAGCTCCATACAGGTCAACATGAGCAGCCCCAGATGGAGGAAAATTGTGAGAAAAAAATTTGGGGGGATCCCTCACTTCTGCCAAATTCCTTGCTCCCCTCTGACACCACCAGTAATATTCCCTCTTATAGTGTTCCATTAACCTCTTATCCACCCAGCCCAGCTTCTCATGGTCTCTGATTGTGACCCCCAGGAAGGAGAAACACCAAATTTTTGATGTACCACTCACTGCTCTGACTATGAAAACTTTCCCATTGTCTCTTTCCTGCTCCAAGATACTGTGGTCAGTCAGCTGATTCACTGATAATAAAACAGATAAATGTTTTCTATTAAACTGAAGCAAGCTTAATGGGTTGCTTCTCCCAGAGCATGTTTTTATTAATAGAGTGCAGGTGCCTATTGACAAGAGTTAAGCTCCTGGGGATAGCATTTCAAATTTAGAGGCAGGGCAAAGGGGAAATATTTGGATGTAGCCCTCAACTCACAACATGGGCAATCACCTTATCTGCTCATGCCTCAAGACTAACATTATGCACAGATTATAGATAAAAAAGAAAAAAATGGACTCACAACGGTTACACTGGGAAACTCTAAAGTGAGGATTGGAGGAGAGGCTGAATTTTTAAGATAGATGAAAATTCAGAAAAATATTTGTGTGATTTTTTCATTTTTCAAGAAATATCAAAAATATCAAAATCACAGATGACATTACAGTTGAAAGGAACCTTAATAATTAACTGTTTTTACCTCCTTCATTTCTCTCAAAGGAAGAAAATGAAGCTCAGAGACTTGCTCAAGTTTGCACAGGGAACTGGGTGCAGTAAATCACTCCTGTAGTCCCAGCATCTTGGGAGACTGAGGCAGGAGGGCCATAAGTTCAACACCAGCCTCAGCAACTTAGTAAGACTGCAGCTAAAAATAAAATTTAAAAGGGTTGGGGATATAGCTCAGGGTAATTAGTGCCTGTCAGGTTCAATCCTCAGTACCAAAAAAATAAAATTAAATAAATAAAATAAAATTACACAGTGAATCCATGTCAAAACCAGAATCAGAATTCCATTCTTGTTGACTCCCAGAGCTATAGTCCTTCTAGTACACCTCACATCATTGATGGCATACACTTTCATGGATGGTCGCTTGATACTTGTATCTGACAAAATATCCAGGTATGAGAAAGAAAATTTCCAATGCTTTTATCCATATAGCATATATCATCATGTCAGAATTCTGAATTTTTTACATTTTAATTCATCCCCTTCTATTTATAGAGTTAAAAGAGGAACTCTAATCAATGTTAACATAATTTTTGTCTGACAAAAATCAAACTAAGAATAAGGACACAGAGCTAGGTAGATTCTCTAAAAGGCACATGCAGATGTGATGGCCAGATGGCTTGGTGATGTCAATTTGGAAAATATCCCATTAAAAATGAGAAACTATAATGCAATTCATGTACAAATGAAATTAGCCCTTTCCACATAGATGGCATGGGAAGGACAATCCACCACATTAAACAGAGATGAATAACCCCCATCCACCCCTCTGAACATCACATCATGTCACCCTGCCCCCAAGAGTTCTAAATGCTGGAAGGTCGTAGCTTCTTGGATCACTGTTTACTAATTATCTCACGGCTGCTTTCCTAGCAAAGAAAACACCCCAAACCCTGCTCTATCTTAACATTAAATGATGCACAAAGCCCACTCCAATAGAAGACCAAAATGGCCCAGGGATATATATTAAGCTTGGAATAACACTGTCAGCATTAATCTTCCCAGTTTTTCTGTGTGGACAAAACTCTTTTCAAGTAGTATGGTAGCTAAACTACTATCTGCAGTGTGGACTTGCAGTGATACTGGAAGAGCAAAATCCCCAAATCCACTTAGGTACCACTGATAACCACCCATGTCTTTAAAGAGGACAGTCACTCTCTGGTCCATCTCACTGTCTTGCTGATTTTGTTAGAATTTGCATATCTTTTATGGGGATATGTCCTCCTCATAAACGTACCTCTCCCACCCCCAGTTTTCATTAACTTGAAAATAAGAACTGTAATGTTCAGTTGATAGAATTCAGTGGGGTTTGTTAGTTTGGGGGTTTTGTAATTGTTGTTGTTCATTTTTTTAATATTTATTTTTTAGTTTTAGGTGGACACAATATCTTTATTTTTATACGGTGCTGAGGATGGAACCCAGTGCCTCACACATGCCAGGCGAGCGCGCTATCACTTGAGCCACATCCCAAGCCCCTGTTGTTGTTCATTTTAACCAAAGTTTTCTTCCATTTTTATAATGAGACTATCTCTAGTTATTATACTCTGATGAATTCCTCCACCTCTTTTTCCCCCCCTAAAAATATTGCAATTACAGAGAAACAGAGAGGCCAGTTTCAAAAAATAATATAAATAATAGGATCACATGCTTTAATTCCACACTGTCAGGAATTTTATTTTCTTCAGTTGTAGTTTTGACATCTTTCCATATCCATATATACAAATATATAGGCAAGATGGCCATGTACTTTATCCAAAGACACGTGTTGAGTGCTGGTGGAGTTATTCATAATTCACTGGGACAACAGGCATGGACTAGAAGTATTCTGAGTGGATCAGAACATTTGGTCACAAAATCAACAGATCATGATTGAAGCTGACCTTTGTGTGTATAGATCAGAGAGAAGCTTTGCACCCTGATGTAACACATAGTTCTTCCTCTGTTTTCTCTGATCTGAGACACAGCTACTAAAAAAGTAATAATAATAACAATCCTCCATTTTCATGCTGAAATCAGCTTCAAAAGGTTGGTGAGGCAAGGTTTTCTCCTATTTATTTTTGAGGTTTCATACAGAAAGTTTCATATCTCACTCAAAGACTCCACAAATTACTGGGCAGCATATTACCTACAACCCAGAATTCTAAATATATTTGCTGTTGTGTGTGACTAAAGCAACTTATTTGGTCTCCTTATATCATTGGCAAGGCCTTGGTCTCTTGGATATAACCTGGTCTCATATTGAAAGTAGGAAAGCAATGCTGATGCCAGTCAGTTGATTGACAGAGTCTGCCAAGAAGAACTTGGCAGAAGATTCCTTTCTGCTCTGGAGCACTGCCCTTTGTGAAAGGTCACCAAGTCGCATCTCATTGAAATCTATGGCTTAACCCAAATACTGACAAAATTAAATAGGACCAAATAGCCACAAAAAAGTAGGGGATTTTAGGCATAAATAATCAATACCCTGTTAAAATCTTCTTTTTAAATTGCATTAAGTACAAAGAATAAAATGAATCAGGAAGAAATTGCACCAATTATGTGTCGTTGAATGCACCTGGAACAGGAAATAAAGCCTTGGCATGAAAATACTTGAAAATTCTAAGTGGAATAGCTTTGTTTAAAGAACATGATATTTTGTCCCATTCTTCAGGGATTTGCCCTAAAACTCCACTTATACCATGTTTTATTTCTAAAAATTCAAATCAAAAGTTCAGTTCCATGAGTGACAAAAGGCTGCTGACTCATTCTAACAATGAACTACCAAAGGATGAATGTAATAGCTGAGGACCCTTCATGCCCAAATCCCAAGGGAGCTGAGCTCCATGAGGCTTTGGGGTGTTCTTACTTACCCTCTTCCAAGGGGGATTAAAATGAGAAGATTCCTAAGGCTTGGAAGTTATTGTCACATCAGTCTCTTATCAGGTGCTGCATAAGGCTTTTCCCTGGTTAAAGTACAAAAAGAGCCAGATCCCAGATCTTTGTTCTCTGATTATTAGGTGCATTTGGTCATTACAAATAACTCTCAGGCAACCAGGATACTGTACAAACACAATTCCAGAAAGACACAAGTTGTTCTCAATTTTCTTTGGAGCCCATAGTCTTTCATATGGGCTCTCCCCAGTTTTAGGCTTCACTCCATAGATGGTGTTGAGTAATGAGGGGAGAAACCTCTCCCAACTTCTCCCTCTCTTAAGTACAGATAAGAGAGATGTTAGCAAGTGCAGGCTGGCCTCCAGCTGAGGCAGGGTTGCGAGGGTGCTTCTCCCCACATCGTCTCCCTCACACACTATGAAGTCACATTGACCTCTTTTCTGTTCCTTGAACATCCAGATCTCATTCCCACCTTGTGGCCTTTGGGAATGCTCTGCTCCTAGGTCTTCTTAAGACTTGTTCTTTTGGTCATTTGGGTCTTACCCCAAATGACATCTTCTAGCCTATGACCCTCACTGACTTCATGAAAGAAGGTTCGAATCATGAGAAAACGCTAGGGAGTTTTAAATTAAAGAGACAAGACTCTCATTACCTTTAAAACCAGCTCCAGGATGGCTTCTCCTAGCTCCCGCCTCCAGCCACCTAATGCCATAGCGAGGTTTACAGAAGAGACTAGCGAGCCACAGAGAACAGCCAGGGAGTGGGCTTTATTGGGGAACAAAAAATTCAAGGGAAAATCCCATCCAATGAAGGTTAAGAGGGGGCAGCATCCCAAGATCAGGGGCGACAATTGGGTCTTTGGGGCAGTGGCCAGACTTGCACAGACAAGCCCTCGGACTTGGGGAAGGGTGGGGAAAAGCTCTGACACAGCTGTGTCTAAGTGCCTCTCACCCAGCCAGGGAGGTAACTCAAATCACGTGCGAGGATGGCCTCCCACAACATTTCCTCAAGGAGTGCTTCTCTGCTCACCTGTCTAAATGAGCAATCCCCACATCTCAGGTCAGGTCCTCAGCAGCACACCCGAAGACAAAGATTCATATGAACGTGGCTTCTGAAGGATATATCGCCTCAGTCTGATCCCACAGGAGTTTAAATGAGTCATGAGAATGTGTCTGGACTCAAGTCAAGGGAGCTGGGCTTTTATACTCTGGAACCAGTCTGCCATGAGAGTAAGGTTGGTTGGAGGAGGGAAATGTGAAATCAAACCCTCAGGGTCTCCCCACTCTCTGATCTTGCCCACAAAGCGTCACCTGTAGCCCAAAGGAAGTCTCTGAAAAGAGTTACAGAAGCTGGTTGTTTGAGAGCAAATGCACTCAGAAGCAGGGGATTTATTGAGTCTGTGTTCAGACTCAATAAATATATGTACTAACAGTATCCACTCACTTTCCAACCTCATACTTCTCAAATATGCATGCTTGCTTGCTTTTTGTGAGTGCATTTATTGCTCTCTGAGATTACTTTGTTTACAAAATTGGTTATTTATTGTCACTCTTCCCAACTAGAATAAAATCTCCATGAGAGCAAAGATTCATCTTTCTTGCTCATTGCTTATCTCCAGGGGTAGAACCAGTGCCTGGTACACAGAAGAGTCTCAGTAAGTATTTGTCTTAAAAATGAATAAACTGGACTGCCATGCTACAGAACAGCCTGGGACCATGAGAAGGGAACTAACCCTTGGAGCATGTCCCACAATGCAGAGGGTAAACGTCATGGTGGAATAAGCACAGGATCTGAAGTCAGAAAGCTTGACTTTAGAAGCCATGTGAACTTAGGGAACTCAAGTAATTAGCCTCGGCTTTCTCATTTGTATAATAAAGGGACATATGTAGAGACTTAACTGTAAGAAACTTCCTCACATTGTTGTTTATTATAACTAATCACTGAAGAGAACCTGAGCATTCAACTCTAAGAGATTAATTACATCTTACACATTGAAATATCATAGAAGCAGTAGAAATAATGCTGCAGAAATACTATCTAAATGACATGAAAACATTTCCAAAATATATTTTTAGGTGGGAAAAAAAGTGGATTTCAAAACAGTACATTTAGTACAACCCTAATTTAATGTATTTAGATGTGTATATTTGTATCTACATGCACAAAAAATTGGAAGGAAACACTAGAATATTTAGAGTGATTATTTCACTTAGAGTGGAAAGATAATAAGATTATTTTCACCTCTTCCTTTTATCTGTCCATGTTTTCTAAACTTTGTAAAGAAAAACATAAGGTGAAAATCAGTTGTTTTTTTTAATTACAATTTTATAAAGATACTTCCTTTGGACTATTTTAACATCATTCTCATGAGAATGGTTTGTGATGTGGTGGAAAGTGCATAGGGGGGCTCTGATCCAACCTCTGTCCCCCAGTAACTGGCTTTGTGGAGGAGGGATAATGAGGAAGGGGAACAGTGATTAGTAAACTCTGAATCAGTAATCTGTCTGGGATCAGCTTCTTCATCTGTAAAATAAGCAAGCATACTAGATGTCTCCAAGAACTACTCTGGAGCATAAAGATAAACATTTTGCAAAAAAAAAAAAAAAAGCAAGCAGCATTTTTGTCTCATCCTGCTCATGAGAAGAAAGTCCACATTAAAAAGCATCCATGGGTTATTCTCCTACATGGAGAAATAACTGGCTCTTTAGATTTAAAAATGTAAACATCCAGGATGAGTATGTTACCATAAGTACATGACAAGAATTCTTTGGCCAGAGGACTTCACAGAATGAGATATTCAAAACATTTATTTCCCACTTACACATGTCCAAATGGTGGCTCCTGAGGAAGCTAGATCCTTCTGGAGAGCTCCCTTATGTTAACCAATGGCAAAGCTTCTGCTCTTAGTTGATGATATTTGTGACATTGACTGAGACGGCGGGTGTAGAAAGTCTGAGGCTGCTCATCCATCACTGCCTCTGACTTCTAAACCAAGTAAGAAAAAGAAGTATGACAGAGAACCAACACAGCAACATTATTACTGACGAAGTAATGGAGAACATGGCTTGGATGTACAGTTACAGTAGAGCTTTGAATTACTTTTAAATATTTTTCCCAATGACTAAATTACCAGCTCCAAACTTACAGAGACAGCCTCCCACGTGAGCACCCTGCAAGACAGACCAGCAAGGGGTGCTTCAGAAAGAGAAGGAGGCAGAGACCCTGGGTCCACACGCATTCCCAAGTCTCACCAACCTCTTGGGGAGGAGCAAGGGAGAGTATTAGAGGAAAAGATAGATGTGCCTTCCTGTGACTTGTCCCTCTTAGAGTCAGATGTTCCTTCTTGAAAGAGGATGAAAACTCTGATTTTTTAAAAGGATGCCTCTGTTTTGTTCACAACTGAATCCTGAGTCCCTAGTTCTCAAATATTCACTGAGGAGTGAATGAATAGAAATAGAAGAATTAGGAAATAGGGGTATTTCCTAATAGTAACAGGTTCTTTGAAATTATTTCTACAGCTCGGCTAGCTACACTTTTGTCCAATGCAAAGTCTCAGATATAAAGAGCAGTACTGTCTGATCCCATTTAAAGTGTATTTTGTTGCTTTTCAAGGATAGTCAATGAACTCTGAATCAGTAATCTGTCTGGGATCAGCTTCTTCATCTGTAAAATAAGCAAGCATACTAGATGTCTCCAAGAACTACTCTGGAGCATAAAGATAAACATTTTGCAAAAAAAAAAAAAAAAAAAAAAAAAAAGCAAGCAGCATTTTTGTCTCATCCTGCTCATGAGAAGAAAGTCCACACTAAAAAGCATCCATGGTTTATTCTCCTACATGCAGAAATAACTGGCTCTCTATGTTCACATATGAATACAGCACCAGTGGAACTCCACATCATGTACAACCACAAGAATGGGAAGTACACTCCATGTGCATATGATATTTCAAAATACACTCTATGGTCACATATATCTAAAAGCAAATAGAAATATAAAAAAATAAAAAGAAGATCTTGGATCAAAAAAAAAAGGGGGGATAGTCAAGACACCCAACATACTCTAGGAGGGAACAGTATAGAGAGACTCATGTTTCCCAAGTCATTAAATTAGATCTAGTTTAGGATTAGGTAAAAGATGGCAAATTACCAAGTCCTCTGGACTCTATCTTCTCATTTACAAAATGGCTATAGTCTTATCCTTTTTAGAGTCCAGATAACAAAGACTGAGAATGAGGGTAGACAGAGCAGCATATCTGTCCAGTCAACTTTAAGGCCCAGATCCCCTAAGTTCAGATGGTTTCCCATTTACTTTACTGCCAGTACTTTGCCATTGCCCTATGTCTTGTTTCGTCCAGAGATATAAACCAGCCAAGTTTCTGTAAATTCCTAACTTTTAATTCATTCCTACATTCCACATCCTTTGAATTAGAGTGAGAAAGAAAAAAGACTCCACATTCAAATTAGGATTTGGGTTTTGAAGGTAATAATATTAAAGTAAATTTTTAATATCAAAAATGCATTTAAATATAAGCTTAGATTAAATTGCCAGCATGTGGACTTGCAATAAACACTGGGAACTCTGAAAGACTCTCGGCAAAGATCTAAATATTACTGAGTTTCACTCTTGCTCTTTACTGACTCTCTGAATTACAAACATTCTGAATGCAGACCTCAACGTAAGCCTTCTCATTTTTGTTTCTTTAAAATTGTGCATGAATAGCTATTTTCCAAGGAATGCTCAGCATACTTGTTTTGCTTTATCTTTTACTAATTCCATGTGCCAAAGATCCATTTCTAAGCCCAAATAACATGATAATGAAATCACAAGCTATAAGTTTCCGTGGATCAGATATATTTTTCTAACAACAACAAAAAATTCTGTCAACATAGATGTATATCCCCTTTGTCTAACTCTTAAGGAACATTGACATATAATGATGTTCTCCAACTCAATCTTCTAAGTATGATGGAAGACATCCTTTAACATGATGTCTGTGTACCAGAAAAGAACTTCCCTCTCTATTTTTCAAATACTGACAGTCCCATTGGTTCAACTCTTCTTTTATCACCTAAGACAGGGGACATTTGGAAATGTCTGAGACACTTTTGTTCCCACAGCTAGAGGAGACTGTGCAGTTGGCATCTAGTGGGTTGGGGCCAGGTATGCAGCCAAACAGTCCACCACTACAAAGAATTGTCTATTCCAATATGTCAATGGTTTGGAAACTCTGCAAACCTCTTAATAGTGAACAGTCTTCAGGATCTGTGCTGTGGATGACTATGGGAGGATTTATAGGAGAAGGAAGTCTTAACTCAAGCCTTAATAAGATGAATGTGATTTGGATAAGTAGAGGGACATTCCAGCAGGAGATTCCAGTGACCCGTGAACAGGCACAGGAATGGATCATTGAGGAAACAGGGATCAAGCCAGCCCATCCTAAAGGAAGAGCCTGTCCTAAGACATGATGAGACATGAGGCATGAAGTTAGATCTGGGAGGACATCAAATGCATTATGTTAAGAAACTGTGCTCTAGCTTTATATTTAGCAGTGCAAAATTGACAACTTCAGAGTGGGAATTTAATATATTACTCACTCTAGAAATTCAGTGACCTTGAACTAATCACAGGAGTCTCATTGTGTATAGTCCAGACTGGAAATGGAAAAACAGAATAAACAGAAGTCATTTATTAATATATGAGCCCAAATTATGGTAATAATGATCAGAATTTAAAAAAAAAAAGAATAAGAAAAAAATCACAAAATAATGAAAGATCTGGCCGTCACTTGGGGAGTTTAATGATGGTGAATGAAGGAACTGGAGGTGGAACTCAGAGAACCAGGAATATGCTGAAGCTAAAGTTCTGGGCAGTATTGGGCCAACAAACAAATTGATGATACAGAATAAATAAGCACATCTAAATCAAAATTCAGAGAAAAACAAAATATATAACGTACTGAGCAACATACATTTTTTAATAGAAGATGATCAACCAGTGGTAACTAGGTTAAATAGGTTAAGTAAGGATCAAGAAAAGGCCACTGGATTCAGCCATTAGGAAAACATTCTTTACGGGGAGAGCAGTTTTAGTAGAATAATGAGGATAGAAACAACCAGAGCATATGCTCAGCCTAACTGGGAAAGGCATCATACTCTAACACCCCACTGTATGCAGAACTCACTTTATGTAGATGCAGGAAGGGGTTTGAACAGAATAGAAGATGAGGGCTCCTGGGTCAGGGCTCAGTATTATACATTGAGGCAAAGTTCCTCTTAAGGGAACTTAAATCCTATTTCTAGAAATTGACTCCAAAGCAATTCTCTTGATGAGAATTGGATTTCTTGCTAAGTGTGAGATAAATAAGAAGAAAAATTGCATATTCCAAAGCTATAACCATGAATTTTCCATTTAAAAACAATCATGAGAGATATTGGTTCATTCTATACACCCTAAAATTGTTGTTTTAAAGTACAGACCTTCACAGACTGGAGGGGGCTTGTTACAGTTTAGATATGAGGAAACTTCCCAAAGCTCATATGCAAGACAATGCAAGAATTTTCAGAGGTCAAATATGATTGGGTTATGAGAGCCACCCTAGAGGTAGGTCACTGGGGGTGTGCCTTTGGGGTTTATTATTTGTCCCTGGTGAGTGGGGTGCACGCTCGCTCGAATTTCTCCCCCCCCCCTTCTCTCCTTGATTTCCAAGTCCTGAGCTACTTTCTTCCACCACACCCTTTTGCCATGATGTTCTGCCTCACCTTGGGCCAAGAGCTATGGAATTGGCCATCTATGGGCTGATCTGAAACTGAGCCAAAGAAACTATTCTTCCTCTAATTGTTCTTGTTGGGTCTTTTGGTCACAGCAATGAAAACAATGACTAAAACAGGACTCTTGATTTTCTCAAAGTGCTTTCACCTTTCTAATAGTTGTTCTCAGGTCTCCTCTCTCAAATGCTCTTACCCAACTGCTCTTCTTCCCCAAACTCAAGCAATCTCTCCCAAATCTGCCCATACCTCCCTCTCCCTCACCTCCTATTCCTCCTCCTTCCCAAGTTTGTTAATTCTGTGTTCCATGATTTCAGGTCCCATTCCCCTTCAGGTGCAAAAGATAGTAATGGCTTTTGGATGATCTGACATCTTTACCCATGGACATCTTAGTTACTGTGTAAAAATACTTTGTCGTGTGAAAAGATGCTCAATATCCTAAACATTAGAAAAATGCAAGTCAGACGTTAATGAGATTTCACTTCACTCTCAGTCAATAGGATAGCTATAATTTTTTTTAAATGTGGAAAACAGCTGAGGATGTGAAGAACTTGGAAATTAAAATTAAAATTACTGATGAGAATATAAAAGAAGGCAGTGTCCATGGAAAACAGCTTGGTGGTTCCTCAAATTTTTAAACATGGAATTATCATATGACCTAGAAATTTCACTCCTAGTTGCACCCCCCAAAAGTATTGAAAACAGACGCTCAAACAAATACTTGTATATGAATGACTATAGTAGCACCATTCACAATAGCCCAAACATGGAAACACCTACATGTTCATCAACAAATGCACAGATAACAATTGTGATCTAAACTGACAATGGAAAATTATTCAGCCATACAAATGATAAGATGTTACTAATACTTAGTACGAGAATATGGATAAGTCTTGGAAATTCTATGCTAATTCAAAGAAGTAAAACATAAAAGGTCTCATATTATATGATTCCAATTATATGAACCTTTCATAACAAGTAAATCCATAGGAACAATTACCTGTGGATGGGGAAGGAAGAGATGGCAATGTTCAATTGATATGGAGTTTTATTTTGGGGTTATGGGAATGTTTCAGAACTCAACAGAGGCAGGGGTTGCACACATATATTTATGTGTACTAAAGGCTGCCTAGTTTTGTGTTAGGTGTATTTCACCTTGACTTTTAAAAGAATTCTTAAAACCATTGAAAAGTAACCCAGAGTAGGAATGCATGGCCTATAAACATATTGAGAGCAGGGGTTCTATCTTATGAGGTTTTATTTCCTCTATAGAAGCCAACTAAGTGCCGGGTATATCAGTACTGAGTACATATCTCTAGAATAAATGAATGGGTGCATGTGCCTTCAATATAAAGCATTTTGTGGCAGGTTTTACCAACCCTTCCCTGACCCCCAGGCAGCTGCCATTTCTGTGCCTCACCTGGTGATGACTCCAAGTTACAAAACATCTGTGGACTGGAAAAATCCTATGTCCCAATACTTTGAGATTTAGGAAGGAATCTATGCCCTTCTTTTTCTCAACTTAAAATTGCACATTATGCTATCCTGGTTAGTGAGGTGCCACTGACTGAAATATCCTGCCTTGAGAGTGGATGATGTCAGCATCTCATTATCAAAATTTTTTCTCCTGCAAAACTTTCATGTTCGTAAAGAGAAATATTCCCAACTAAAGTTAAGTTCCTTAAAATGCATGTTGGTGACTTAATGCAAGGGAGAAATAAGTCTCAGTTATCGTACAAGGTGGCTAAATCAAACTGTAAAATAAGGTTAAATTTCCTGAAAGAAGTTGAATCTCATTCCCAGGCCCTGATGCTGGACTGAATTTCTTTTGAAATTTTCATTCACTAAACCAAGTCCTAAAGTCTTGTTCAGGACACTCTTGCTTTCTTTGTTGCCCATCACTGATTATAGTGAGATAACTTCAGAAGACTTTTGAGTTTTAAATATTTTATAATGACTATGACATCTTTCCCAAGCAAATAAGAAAGAAGCCAGGATCTAGAGAAGTTTATGTCTTTTGTTTCAGTGCTGTGGCATTTTCAGAACTTCAATACAAGTTTATCAATACCAATTAATACAACTCAGTCTCCCAAAGCTATGGAATGGCAAATAGTCTTAGGACTTAACCTTAAAACTGCTCACACAGCCTAGAAGCTTCACGTACTTGGTAAGGTGGTGTCCAGGTCAACTCTAGTTGTTGTTCTCATGTTAAAAATGTAAGTAGGATTTTTACAGTTTACCCAGCATCTAATTTGATCTTTCTAACTACCATTATTATCTTTACTTTGAAAATTCAGAAGCTGAGATTTAAGAGGGGTTAGTAAAAAAAATCACAGACCCGGGGGGTGGGGTTGTGGCTCAGCAGTAGAGCGCTGGTCTAATATGTGCGAAGCCCTGGGTTCAATCCTTAGCACCACATAAAAATAAATAAATAAAATAAAGATATTGTGTTCAACTACAACTAGAAAAATAAATATTAAAAAAAAAATCACAGACCAGGCTTGAATCCAGTGTTTGAAAAGCCAGAGTTCTGGCCTCTAACTTCTATACTGACGCTTCTCATCTCTTTGTCCCCTGTATTGGATATCCCCACCCCCGACAAACATAAGTCAACCACCAAAATGGTTAGAGAGCATTGCTAAAGAAACATGGCCTCTATGGTTCCATGTTGAACTTCTTCCCTAACACTCTTTGATTCAGTTTCTGTGCCCTCATTTCCTTGGAAGCCTCCAGTGTCTTTTTCACAGGATTGACAATGTTAAAGACATCTCCAGTTGGAACTAAGCTCCCCACGTATCATCTGTTTACTGCTGTTTACTGAAAGCTCAGCAAAGAGCAGAAGGATTCTGATTCTATTCTCGCTGTAGTTTTTAATTCCTCGCCATTCCCTGATTTCTTTTCATTAAGTACATTCCTCCCTTGCACAGGCTCCTACCCTTTCCTGAAAGAGAGAGGTGTGGTGTTGTTGGCTGTGATATCTGTGGTTTTGCTAGATCACAGATTTCCTTTCTTTCTCTCCTATGATTAATAGTTTCACCATATGGTCTTTCAACCTGGAAAAATGCAATGTACATTCTAGCGAGTTTTCTTGGACACCATCCAGCCCACCCTGCTCTGGGTTACTGCAGGCTGCCTTGATGCAGTAGAACTCCTCCCGAACCTGCGGCTTGACCTAGCTCCTCACTTTTCCCCACGGCCTCAGCATATCCTCAAAATGGACCTCCACAGCCCCAGTGTGGACCACAGATGGATCCAGCTGAACTTCTTCCCTAACACTCTTTGATTCAGTTAACTTCAACTACTAATGCTGATTCCAATTCTAAATCTTGAGGAAAGTGCTGAATTTGGTGAAGAAAATATCCCCAATGGTTGGTCACTCCTCCCATGGAGTCCTACTTTCTTTCTTCCCTACTGGAGGGAATGGAAGGGTAGAAGAGTGGAAAGGTTCATAAACTCTTGGTTTATGCTGCTTTTCTGGATCATGCCAGTTGCAGAAATGACAGGCAGCTCCCCTGTCCATTACACTCTGGAGTTCATGGCCTCAGGAGATTTTATCCACAACTCAGGCGTCTCCCCAGATAGCTCAAGATTATCCCCTGCTCAAGCTGTACATCCATTTCTGCCTCATTCTTGTGGATGCAAGAAAGTCAATACTATATGGTCTCCTCCTTCTCATTATTCCTGAGTCATCCCCATATCACTAAGCTCCAGGTTGACCAAAGCAGTTTCTGCTATTTTTATGGATCTGATTTGTTCTATTCTTACTTAAAACAAACAAAAAAAAAAGTCAATACAGATATTCCCAGATATCCTTAACTACTTATATAAAAACCTCTTATAAGAGATCTTTCACACACATGAGTTAACCCAGTACTTCCTCCCATGCTGAAAAAAATAAGCTTTCCTTGAGAATAGCACTGGCAAGGTCTCTCCAATCTGACAAATACACTCAGTGCAGTTATTGTTTCCTAATAAAGAAGCACTTTCATCTTCTTCCCTTCCACTCTTTTCTCATTTCCCTCATCCCTCTCCCCTTGATCACGGATGCCTACTTTCTCATCTCATGTTCATTATTAACCTTTCAAAGTAGTGTTTTATAAGGTCTTCATAACATACCGCTCAGCTAACGTGGCCATGCATCTGCAAACAGGCCATGAGTCTGCAAATTACTGAAGGCCCCAACCCAGACTCTTAAAGCTACTATTTCTGACTTGAGCTAAGCAGGAAAAGAATCTGCTGCACAAGTGGAAATGAATCCCCACTGCATTACAATGATTAAGATGCAGTTTCTATCATCATTGCCCTTTACCAGATGAGAAAACCAAGATGCACAATCATGAAGTGCATTATCCAGGTGTTCATGATGATACATGGCAGAGCTGGGCCTCCAAAGTGCTGCTGCAGGTACAACCACTGCACTAACCTACTGTGACAGCCAGACAGATTGCTTCAGTCCAGCTACAGGATTACCAGCAAACCTTCTCTTAGTTATTTGACTTCCTCTGGGGCTTATCAAAAGGTTTAAAATTTGCTGACCAAACATAAAGAATATATTTTGTCACTGTACTTCTTTCTATAAATTAACAAATTGGCATCTTCTAAATTAAAATATATTAATTTTTCTTAATCTTTAAAACTTTTCCAAAGTGTTTCTGACCTACTGGCATCCAAAAGGAGATTAAAGTCTCACCATTTTCCTAAGCTCCTAGGTCTGTACTTAGTAATTTCTTACTGCATTATTATACTTAATAATTCCTCATTAGACTTTTGTATCCATCAAGATAATTAATACCAGCTACCACAACAACCTTGAAAAACAAAGGCTTGTTTCCCACACATGATACAGTCCAATGTAGGGTAGGTATCTCTCCTCTGTCACATAGATAACCCACCTAGCATTTGTGGCCTTAAAGATCACCACATGAAAGAGAGAGAGAGAGAGAGAGAGAGAGAGAGAGAGAGAGAGAGAGAGAGAAAGCAAAGTCTTTATGGATATATTTACGGGGCATTTTAAGTTATTCCAAAAATATTCCATTGTCCAGAACCCAATTACATGAACATAAATATGCAAGTGAGGCTGAAAAATATAAGGAATCACATAGATATTTAGTAAGCAGTAAGGGGCTCTGCTATGATGGTGAACACAGAAAATTGGGGAAATGCAGGAAAAGAATAAAAAACAACAAAAAAAATCTTGAATCTTTTTTTTTTCCAAAAGGGTGCCTCACTATGTCTCTGAGGCTGGCTTCAAACTTCTGAACTCCAGCAATTCTTCTGCCTCAGATTCCTGAGTAACTGGGACCATAAGCATGTGCCACTATTCCCAGAAGAAAAATATTGTATCTTAAAGCCTGTTCATTGATATCAGTTAAATTCTCAAGGCATTTTTACATCTTTGTAGACATGTGCACATATACAAAGCACATATACATATTTTTAAAATGTTATTATCTGTTTTATCGCCTGATTTTTTAACAGAACGATTTCCATACCAGTATCTACATGGTTCTATCAATATTCTTAATTACTACTTAACCTTCCACTTTATAGTTATGGCACAATTTGTTCAAGCATTTCAATATTATTTCACATTTCAGTTGTTTCAGTATTTTTTACTGAAATAAAAGTGGCACTATTATAAACAGTCTTACAAATACATCTTTATTAATAATCCACTTATGTGAACTTGTCACATTAAACTCCTAGAAATAGAATTGCTTAGCCAAAAGATATGGAGTTTTATGTGTGCTCTTTGGGTATTTGGTGCTCTTTGGGTAACTAATCCTACAAAAATGTTATACAGCTTACACTCCTTTATAACTTGTAAATAATTAAATCATAACTATTGATGGTCTTACTTTCTCCTACTGTTCTTGTGATTTTTGTGAAAGTGTCTTCTATTTGGTTATTTATTCAACACTGGGGAAAGTAAAATTTTCTTTGGGTTGATCACATCCTTCAGTCAATCACTTATTAAAGAGAAGGTGGAAGACACTCACTGCAGCCCATCTCTCCCACTGAATACAACTACAAACTGGACAAATCCTAAAAGGGATAACCTGACGACTCTGAACAGTAAACAAGAACAGCACATTGGAGAGGAAGCTAAAAGTTAAAAGAATGACCAGTATAGTGGTAAGTTTCCTAGTTTGCTTTTTATTTTATTTATTTTTTTATTTTTTTACTTTTTCCTCCTTTAGCTCCTGATTTTAACCTAAATGTAGGCTAAATTGAGGAATTGTGGAGCAGGTGCAGAAGCAAAAACTCTGAGAGAGAAATCCATTGTCCTGATCAGAGAGCCAAGAAAGGGAACCCATGAGAGGTGCAGAAAGTGAGGGGACTTCCTATCTTTAGAACTCTCTTCTCTTCCAATCGTGGAGAGGTTCGTCTGCTGCATCGATGATGGTGACCTCAACACAGTTACCAATTTTTGGAGGAAATCTATGTGGACAGTGAAATCAGTTACCTGTCATGCAAAGAGTGTGAGTTAAACCCTCCCTCTTACATTATTTTCTCTCTCTTTTTCCTCTCCACATCACCCCAAAGCCAGGCACATTCATGAAGAATGGCACAACAAGACCAGAAGACAAAAATTCTGAGTGAACTCCATCCTTCCAGTCAAAAGAACTGGGAGAAGCAACATCTAGAAGCCAGAAAGGAGAAAGCTAGATAAGAGGGTCCTCTAGTTCTGTTTATAGATGTACAAAGTCCCAGGTGCATTCTCACAATGCAGAGTAAAGGCTTCAAGGCTTTAAGAACCAAACTACATTATAAACCCCACACCAAGGCCCTGTGTGGCTAGTGCAGACGCAAGCAGCATAGGCAAGGCTGTGAAAGCTGAGCTGGCATTATTCAAAGCAAAAGGCAAATGTGAATGATTCTCAAGGGAAAAGACAATGGGCAGATGCTAATCCTGAGATAATCTAGTTATGGGGTTCTTAGGCAAAGACTTTAAAATAGCCATTTTAACTATCCTCCACCAGGTTGAAGAGAGAACTCATGAATTGTACACAAAGATAGATCTTCTCAGTAGAGAAACTGAAAATACTTTTTTTAAATAGAAAGCTTAGAACTGACAATACAATCTCATTTTTTAAAAACTCACTAGTGGATTCCACAGCAGAATGCAAATGATAGAAGGAAGAGTCAATAAACTTAAAGGATGGATCAATAGAAATTATATAATTCAGAAGGACAGAAAAAGAAATGAAAAAAAAAAACCCTCACAGACTTGTGGAACAATGGAAGAAGATCCGATTTTCCTATCATTTAACTCCCTGAAGGAGAAGAGAGATTAATGAAAAAATGTGTATTTGAAGAAGAATGTTTAAAATAAGACCACTCCATTCTCAGAAGACCCCTGCCTGGAATGTCAAATTCCCCACAGAAAAAAAAGACTTACAAAATTAGAGTCAGAATCATTTCCAAACTGGCTGGAGGAGAAGGGCATGGCATGAGCTGTAGAATGTTCTGGAGGAAAACAAAGGCGGAAGTGTTGTCATGCAGACTGGAACTGCCTGACAGGGACAAGAATCCGCACTGAAAGAAGGGCAAGGAGAAACAAGAAGGCAGGAGAAGAGGACAATAGCTACTGTGACCTTTCACTGTGTCCTGGGCCCTAACCTGTGCACTTTATAAGCAATATTTCAATATCTTTATGATATATATATATGTATATGTGTATATATATATATATATATATATATATATATATATTGCTGGTTTTAATGCCAGATTATTTTAAGAGTACACATTTTTATTAAAAATATGAATTTTTGTTACCTTCTAGTTATGACTTTTCATTATGGCATTAATATAAAGTTTCCTTTTTAAAACGTTAAATCAACTTAAGGAAAATCTTCAATAAGGGCAATATATGAATGCTTAAAATTTTGGAAAATCCAGCACTATATCTTTTGATACCCAAAAAACACAGCCTGAGGAAGGGGGACTTAGCTCAGTTTTCAGAAGGAGAAATAGAGTTTCCAAGATGTTAAGTAACCTGCCCAAGTCACACAAATACTAATATTTTAGAAATTTGATCTCACCTCTGTCTAAACCAAAACTGCATGGCCGGCTCTTCTCAGGTGACTCCACTGCCCAAGACCATCCCAAGTGGTCACAGATGTGACCAGCCCTGTGGTAGAAAGCCATGCAAAGAACTGTAGGTTGAGATTTCAACATCTTGGCTTCAGAATCAGGTTCTACTGCCTACCAGTCCTTGGATAAGTAACATATTGTTCCTAAGCCTCATTTTCCTTATCTGAAAATGGGAATGGTAACAATATCCAGCTTACACATTTTGATGAGGATTGTATATTAACCCACTAAGTCCCAAGTTTTCAATTTGGCAAGTACTGACACAGATGCACTAAGATAAGTTGAAAATCGTACTCTAGAGCTGATGTTATTGTTACACTGATTAATATTATTATTAAATACTATATTTAAGTTATTTGGGATGCAGGACAAAATGGGCTAAGAGCTTAGTAAAATTCCTGCATACAAAATGTCCCATAAATGTTAGTTATGATTGCTGCTGATCCTAATATTAATAAGACTAGTCCAGAATTTTAGACTGTGACCATGGACAGCCCTAGTCAAGTGAGGCTTGGAAAACAATCTAGACTGAGAGTTCACCTTGGTAGTGGGCACCTGGGAGCCATTGGGACAAACAGGATATGAGCAGGAGTCCTTTTAGACATACTCAGAGAGAAGAGATGGTGGCCAGGGCTCTGTTGTCTGCCTGGGACATATTGCTTCACTTTTCTCAACTTCCTCATCTGTGAAATGAGAATGATAGCAATAGTCACCACATAGGTAGGTATGGTAAGGGTTAGTTTTTATTGGATTCTCTTTTCTCTCCAAAGAAGATGATTGTGCAGGGGGAGTCTGCTCAAAAGACTCTGCCTCTGGACCAAAACATCACTGCCCACAGATCCCCTTGGTGCTCATTGTAGGAACAGCTAACCCATGAGAACACTGGTCTGAGAAGAACCAATGGGCTTGGGGCTCATTCTGAGCCACAGGACAAAGAATACCACATTCAGCCATCATATCCTGTGGGACATTCCTAATGTTTCCTTTGGTCCCCTCCCCTCTTCGGAGGACCCACTTTTCTGAAAAACATTTAATCTCAAGCATTTCTTAATTTCTCCAAGTGTCTTTTTACTTCCTCGTTCACCACTGATCTCTATCCAGGGATACTTGAGAATGCTCAATTATGAGAAATAATGAACACCACAGAATCAATAGACCTTGAGTAGCCCTGCCAGCAGCCCTAGAAGCCCAGGAAGCAAGAGCGGATCAAAGACTCTGGCAGAGGAAGGAACTTTATCTACCGTATGTTGATCCCTAGAGGTAACTTGGAGATGTAGCCTTTTCTAAATTCCATGAACAGTGAGTAGGCAGAAAATCCACAGAAGAAACCAAGCAGCCCTTAGGGTAAGGACAGAGGGGTAGGGAGCCCCTGGAGTGAGCTCAGGCTGTTCTCAGTACTTGCAGCCACCCCACCTTGACAGAGAGTACCAGTAAACCAGGTCCCTGGGGAAAACACTGCTGGCTTTTGTGCATGACCCTGGGCAGATGCAGAGAGTGAGATTTCCCAGGCACCTGTTGGAGGGGCTGGGACAGGGCTACAGTGCTGCTCACAGGTCTCCAATGCAGGCTCTGGCTCATGACAGCTCATTGGCCAGGTGAGTCAGCAAACTCTTCCTCCCATTCAGAGGCAGAGATATTTGATTTTGAGGATTCTGTCAGTTGGGCTGGGCTCAGGGACTCAGGGTTAGTGAACCGTAGGCACCAGTCTGGCTTTCTTGTCCTCCACAAAAGTCTGCACAGAGACCAAATACCATCTCTTGGAAAACAAATTATTTTTAATAATTCATTGGCTTACTGGGGGATGCAGAGTCCCAGTAGAACACTGAGGACATCCGGAGGAGGAGGAAAGACAAAGTTCCTGTCAGGCTGCCTTGCAGAGCTGAGAACAGCACTACCACTGCCACGCAGCCAACAACTCTGCAGGCAAATAGGCTGATTGCCCCTGGGGACCCTGGGCAGTGCACACTGGGTCTTTTCCTCTCTGCATCCATTCTTGTCCCCTCTCTAGTGTAGCTTCCTCACATCATCCCGAGCCATCTCTTTAAACATGAAAACTAGATTTGATTTGATGATAACTTCTTACAGCCTTTCAGGGCTCTTGGGTTAGAGTGAAAATTCTTGCCATCCCTATAATTCCTGAAATAATCTCCCGCTCCCCGCTGCTCCTCAGCCTTCTCTTGTCCTTACTTCATGTCCAGCCAGCCTGAAGGTCCTGCCCCAGGATTTTTGCCCATGCTGTTCCTTCCATCTAGAATGCTTCCACATGTGAGCCTTGTTAATTCCTTTTCACTCTTCAAATCTCAGCTTCTCTGCCTCAATTGACAGGTTCGGTTTCTCCTGTTACATGTCCTCCTGGTCCCTCACTTTCCTCCACAGCAGACTTAGCAGTGGATTGACATGGTGTGAGTACCTGCCCAGACTGTAAGTTCTATGAGACCTGAGACCTGAACCACCCAATGCCTGACATAGGACAAATGCCCAGTGCATATTTTTGAGGGAATAACTACATAAAGGAATGAGTGGATTAATCTACTTGCTTAAGCTTGAACAGCTAGAATCCCAGTTCGGGGATGTGAAGCCAAAGCTCATGAGTTGCTTCTCTCTGCCACTAAATGACTGTGTATCTTTTCTTGCAGCTTAAAAACATCTTCATGCCTTAAAAACATCTTGCATTTCAAAAGTCTCCAAAAAGGAAAAAGAATTGTATCTATACAGTTAGGAGAGAAGGATGGAATGGGCCAGGAGCCCAGTGTTACGAGAGTTTAGAGGTCTGGGTGGCTCATTGGAAAGAAAAAAAAATGGACAAGAACCAATTGGGCAAGGTTGTGGCCCGATGCTGACCACTGCTGCTAAGGAGAAAATCTAAGATCAGGTCCATCTTTAGTAAAGGGCAGGGCAGGAATGGTTACAGTCCAGATTCTCAGCCCTGTCTCCACTTAGAGAAAGTAGCCCCTTCCTCATGATGTCCCAGCTTCCTGCTGAAAACCCTCCAATTCTTTCTGGTACCTCGAGACCTGTGGTGCATAGGGCATGGTGGATGAGAGGTTCATTAAATAAGGTATTTAAAAAGCCAGTAGGAAACTTGGGAATTGCTCGGCAGTGCTTCTTTATAAAAAGAAAATTTCTGCACTGATTTGTCTCTCAGGAGAAATTTTAAAAAGAACCCTTCCCTTCTTTTCTGGCCGTGCTCCAGCCTGACATGTCTCCCAACTGCTGCAACGTATGGCAGCATGCAGCAGAGAATCTCAGGCTCCGTCCTTCATTCGTTCCCTAAATGTTTAATGAACATCAATCCTGCAACAGGCTGCATGCCGGAAGCCAAGGGAACAGAAATGGACAGAGCAGTCTTTTTCTCCCCTAAGTAGGGTGTTTTAGTCAGCTTTTTTTTTTTTTTTTTTTTTTTGCTGCTGTGACTTAGGAACCAAATCAGAACGATTGTAGAAGAGGGAAAGTTTATTTGAAGGCTCACAGTTTCAGAGGCCTCAGTCCAGAGAAGGTGGTTCCATTCCTTGGGGCCCAAGGTGAGGCAGAACATCATGGCGGAAGAGAGGGGACAGAGTGGTGGGGGGGGGGGGACACTCCACTTTCCAGATACAAAATATATATCCCATAGCCCCATCCCAATAACAACTTCCTCCAGCCACACACCCCGACCTGCCTCCAGTTACCACTCAGTTAATTCCAATAGGGATTAATTCACTGAATAGGTTAATGCTATAACTCAATTATTTCTCGGACAAACATTCTTTTTTATTTTTTAATTTGTTAGTTATACACTGCAGTAGAGTGCATTTAACATATTGTACACAAATGGAGCACAACTTCTCCTTCTTTTGGCTGTACATGGTGCTGAGTCACACCAGTAGTGTAATTGTACATGTATATAGGGTAATAATGTCCATCTCATTCCACTGTCCTTCCCATCCCCACACCCGCATCCCTCCCCTCATTCCCCTCTGCCCAATCCAAAATCCCCTCATTCTTCCCTACCTGCCCCCCAATTATGGATCAGCATTCACTTATCAGAGAAAATATTTGGCCTTTGGTTTTCGGGCTTTGGCTTATTTCACTTTGCATGATATTCTCCAACTCCATTCATTTACTGGCAAATGACATAATTTCATTATTCTTTAAGACTGAATAATATTCCCTTGTGTATATGTACCACATTATTTTTTTATCCATTCATCTGTTGAAGGCCTTCTAGGCTGGTTCCATAGTTTAGCTATTGTGAGTTGAGCTGCTATAAACATGGATGTGGCTGTATAACTATAGTATGCTGATTTTAAACCAAGTTTTCTACCTCACATCCAAACTACAACATAGGGAAAAGAAGGGAAAGAATGGATACTGCTTTGCAGGGCTGCCTGGGCTGCTGGAAGGAGCCAGGGTAACCAAATTGCACGTGTCCAAAAAGGAGAACATGAAAGCATTACTCTAAGCCCCTTCCTTCATCTGGACCCTCTCTCGTGGGCAATGGATGTCCTATAGCAGCTCCCACCTTTTCCCAGGGTGAGCTCTTAATTTTGTTTGCTTCAGTCATATGGGCTCTTACAGCCCCCTTTTAGGGAGGGTGGCTGCTGGACCAAGGAGCCAGTTCAGCCTCCAGCTGCTCAGGCGCTCATTCTTCTCGTGCCGTCATGATGTGGCTTGCTGGCCTCAGAAGCTGATTCCCCAGGTGAGATTGACCAATGCAGGTGGAGCCCTGAGCACCCAGGCAAGGTAAGGACGGGTCCTCGGAGCTGGTTGCTCACAGTTCCTCAGCCCAGCAGCATCTTCCTCAGAGCGGCCCTGGGGCTGGAGGCTCACTGGAGAACAGAAACAAAGAAACACAGCTCAATGGCAGGTCCCTTGGTGCTGTTTCCTAGAAGGCAGAAAAAAACTAGCTGTCACCACATTGAAATGGGCCATCTGACTTCTGCAGAGCGAGTCAGGCCGCCAGTTGTCAATGTTTACCCAGGGCTCACAGCAGACATAAAACTGCCTGGGGGCTGGCAAAAAGACAGACCACTCAGGTTTTATCTTTGAGGATGGTGGAATGCCCACCCCACCCCCAATCCCTAGAATTTTCCTTCTAGCTCCTCCTTAATAAATAGACTTGTTGCTCGGGGTCATTTTACTTGAGCATTTGTGGAGACAGACTTTGAGGGAGATCCTGTTCTCCTTGGTAAACAGGGATGCAATCTCTGGAGACATAGCCATGGGGAAGGAAGGGGGAAAGCTAGCTTAGCTGAGAGTAAGAGGTTCCAGGGGAAGGATCACTTGTAACTACCCACTAACCAACCTCCACTCCTCTCTGCAGAAGTTGCCCAGGAAGAAAGCAAAGAAGGCAGACAGAGGCCCAGGATATACCTTGACTATGGATTGAGACTTCTCCCAGGAAGAAAGATTCTGAAATTTTTTTTAAAATCAAATCTCTTACAGAAAACCTGGAAACAATACTTTTTCACACCATCAAAATGCCCCATGTTCCAAAAAATGTAGCCTAAACAAACACCAAACCACAGAAGTCGAGAATGTTAAAATGATGATTTTCAAACGTTTTTTCTTCCTACATCTGACCTCACCAGGTTTACATCCCACGTTCCTGGGAGAAAAGAGTCTTCATTCTCTGTGGGAGATAAAGAATGGTGCAGGATCCCTCATGTCGGTGCAGAAGCGCTGCTCTGGGTGCAGTGGAAGACCATTGGGTGGGGAAGGTAGGGAGGGCTCAGGAGCCCAGGCAACCACAGAAGTGAAGGGTGAAATGCAATGGTGAGGTCACAGTTCGGGATGCAGGTCAGAGTCACTGAAGGAGAAGGTCTTTGTACATTCCTGGCATCTATGTAGAGACCTGAGGGACAGGACCTCACTAGGCGTCTATGTGCCTCCAGGTACCTCCCGAACCTGTCTTCCATAATAACTGATGTTTCCAGGGGTGACGCAAGAAACACATTGATTGAGACAGGTTTTATGACTCCAAATCTCTTTGCCTAGTTTATTAGTTCCCTGCTGCTGGTGCAACAAATTACCACAAACTTTGCATATTAAACTGACACAAATTTATTATCTCACCATTCTGTAGGACAGTAAATTCTGGCAAAGGCCTTGCTGGGTTAAAAATCCTGCCTTCCTGTCTGGAGGCTGTATATGAGAATCCATTTCCTTGCCTCTTCCAGCTTCTAGAGCTGCCTGCATTCCTTGGCTAGTGGCCCCCTCCCTCCGTCTTCAAAGCCAGCAGCAGCAGGCTAAGTCTTTCATGATTCTGATCTCTTCTCTTTCCCTCCCCTATGTGTAAGGGCACTTTTGATTCAATAGGATCCCCCCACAGATAATCCAGGATAATGTCCCTATTAAGCTTGGCAGCTTGACAATCTTAATTCCATCTGTAACTTTAATTCCCCCTTTACCTTGTAAGGTAACATATCTGCAGGTTTCTGGGATTTGGATGTTGGGAAACCATTATTCTGTCAATCACACCTAGCTTGCAGATTTATAACCTGGGAAAGAAAATCAAAAATTATAAAATTGAATAAATGTCATCCAAAAAGATGCATGGGGTTGAGCTTCTGAGGCTCAGGTCAAGTACATTTTAATGAAAAACAGAAATCAAGAAAGGTCATCTCCTTGAGCATTGAAGGGCTGGAAATCTTAATGTGGACCCAATGCTCAGTGTGAGGGCCTGAGAAGGAAAATAAGAAGCAGCCCCATAAAACTACTTGCCCTATTCTTTATTTTTCAAGGATGCATGAGAATTTTTGACTGCCTAGTCCCCAGGCTCTTAGTACTTAGCCAACCCAGTTTCCTTCCTGTATGGTGGTATCTACATTTACCCTCCTAAAATCCAGACAGATTGAAAAAAAATACACTTTTTACATGAGAGCAGCAGCTGTTCTACCCAACATCTGCAACAAAACCTAACAGCAACGGGGGTGTGGGGGAGCACGTTTTCTCAAGGTGTGGCCCTCCATTGACTATATCAGAATCCCCTGGCCTGTTTTCTAGAACTCTGGGGGTAAGATCCAGGACTCTGCATTTTAAAACTAAAGCTAGACAAGCTCTTTTTCAAAGTTTCCCTATCCATGAGCCTCTCCCCGCTCTTAGCCACTCCCATAAACAATTTGCCTAATCAATGTTTGCCTAATCACTGCAGCTGATTCCCAGGCACATAATATTTTTCACAGCCTAAATTTTGTTCTCCTGCCTGCAAAGAAAAATACAAACAGCATGATATTTCAGTGCAGGTGTACAAACAGGGAATCGCTACTCTATCTTCAATATTAATCCACCATGAAAACTGATTGATGCATAATTCATTAGCGGAGCTAATATACCAAAGTGCCTTTCTTAACTTAACAAATTGATGCATAAGCTATTAAAAATTGCAAAAGAAACAGTGTTGATTTATGCAGATGAATCCTGGCTGCCAGTAAATACAGTACAAGAGGAAAATAACATTATGTCACTTCTGCCGAATTACTTACCATAAGTGACTTACATAGAGAACGGAAAGATGCACTTCTTAGCATTTGAAAAATCTGAAAAACTTAAAAACAGTTTCTTAGAGGGGGAAAAAAAAGTAAAAGCCTTGGGACACATTTAAGATCAGAATGCTGTTTCTCATTAAGCAATTGAAATAATTAAATATTAATAGAACTTGAATCATTATAAGATTAAAAATGAACAAATTTCACTTTTAAGATAAGAATATTCTCTATATAACAATTCTTTATTTTTATTTCTTTTACCTCATTATTTATTTTTGCAACCCCTCATCAACTCATTAGCTCACCTCTTTGAGAGAAAACAAATGTGTCATCTTGGTAATTTTTAGTTGCATAAGTACTATGAAATATATTCATAGTGCAAAAATTAAAATGGCAGTACTGTTAAAGCCAAAGCTCCCTTTGGTCCTGTCCCCCAATTAATTCAGCCCCTCCTTCTCTCCCCAGGGGTAAGCATTGATGTCAGTCACAGTTCATTTTGCCAGGTCCTGTCTGTTTCCATGCATGTAGCCATGAAAAGCATTCAGAACTGTATTTTTTTTTCTTGCTTAAGTAGTGTCATATTGCACACATTCTTCTGCAACTTGAGGTTTTTCTCCCACTACACCTTAGAGAGCTCTTCCTGTGTATGATAATGATAGCTGTGTGCCAGATAGTGTTCTAAACACTGCCACATGGTATCTAATTTAATCCCCATAGCAACCCCTTGAAGTGTGTCCTATTATCACCATTTCCCAAATGGGAAAACTGAAGTTAAAAAAAAAATGCTCCCATAGCCACATAGTTCATAGTCAACACGGAGTTAAAAATGATAAGCCCCAAGTAATTTAAATCAACCTTGACCTAAATCACAAGAAGTCATCGGCTTCAGTAACAGGAGACTTCAGATGACATTAGTGCATTACTTCCAATGTAATGTAGTGAATTAACAATTCACCCTGTTTTGATAGGTAAGAGAGAAGGTTAGTAAATATTTAAATTCCAGTTATCATGAAAGTCAAATAAACCTATAATTGTTTTGCATCTCGATGGCATTACATTTTTAAATTCTTAGTCTATTTGTTTTGAAAAGCAAAGAACTTTAATAGAGTCAAGGATTTTGAGTTATAACCTTGAGATCCTGAATGCTTCTTAAAAACGAAAATGCATATTTGTCAGAAATTTTTTGTGGAAACTGTCACCCCTGACCTCATGATGATTTACTTCTGACTCTGACTTCTCTGATCTGGTTCTAATTAACTCAAAAAGTGCAGATTCAGTTTAAAATAGGAGCATAACTAAAAACATTCTTCCCTTGAAAAAGTATTTCATAAAAATAAATGATTCTAACTTATTAAATTAAAATAAGTTACTTATAATGCAGATTCTCCATTTTCTCCAAAGCTGCAGAGCTGTTTTTCAAGCACAGACAATGTGACTCTAGAGCTAACACTCTTAACCATTACACCATGGCCCAACTGTATCTACCTCATTCTTATTACCTGCTGTATTATATTCCACAGGATGACTACTACCACAGTTTATTTGATCAGTTACCTACCAATAGTCATTTAGACAATTTCTAATGCTTTGAGATTTCTAATATCACTGCAATTATAGCATTCTCATTCTTTTATATTTCTCCTTATACTGCTGCACGCATATTTCTCCAGAGCCATGTAGTTCCCAAACCAGAGTAATTGCTATCACCCACTGGTTAGAAATACAGACTGATGTGTGTATATGTGTGTATCCCCTAGAATTCATGAGACAATCAGCTTTCCTCCTCCACAGCCTCCTGCCATGATGTTCTGACTCATTCAGGCCCAGAACAGTGGAGAAGAGCCGGCTGACCATGAACTGAACCTCTGAAACCATGAGCCAAAATAAAACTTTTCTCCTCTAACTGGTTCTTGTCAGGTATTTTTGTCACAGCTATGAAAAGCTAACTAGCACAGGCTCTGAGAATGATTTTAAAAGGAACAAGAACTGTGTGTTTATTCTAAAAGGATGTTACCAAAACCAAATGACTTTAATTCAAAGAAAATATTACCCCAGAAAGTGTCATGAGCCTCAATGACTCTCTCATTGTTTTATAACTTAACTTAACAGCTTTTATTGCAAAAAGAAAAATTTTGTGGATGTTTAATATTATAACATGAAAAGAAAATTTTGAGTGGACCTGCCTTCTGGACACATCAGATTCTTCATATTTCTGTGCCATCTATGTATTTCCCATACTTACACACTTATTTTTCACCAATTGTGATACAGGAATTTTTTTTTACTTTAAAAAGAATTTTAGTTAAATATTATTTTATGTAATTTTTGTAATTAATAACCCAGGGAAAATGTCAAATTTTATTTAACTATGTTTTGAGGCCAGTCTCTGATGTTTTTATATTATAAACAATGCTGCAATGAACTTGATTTTACACAAATGTTTCTTTCTCCTTCTGAACTATTTCCTTTGGCTAAAATCCTTGGGTGCAGACTATTGACTCACTGTAGGTCTTGATCCAAAATACCAAACTTGCCCCTTGATGTTCCAGCAGAATTTTCACTGAGATCCCCAACAAAATCACCAAGTCTCACTTCAGGAGGGGACAAAGAAGGCCAAAATTAAATCAAGTCTAAAAGAAACCAGGCATATTAATTATTAATATTAATATTAATCTATATGAATTTGATACGAAACACTACCGTGGAATCCCATTCTCAATTATCTATCTTTAACAAAAGGTCCATACCAAGAATCTGTCTGAGTAACTTGAGAAAATATAAATAAGAACTGGATGCATAATCCCTGACTTTGAGAGCTTCCCAAATCTGTCACCTGCAAAGTGCAACAAGTACACACTGTTTGCCTGCCTTAGAGAGAAAAGGGAAGTAAAAAGGAGATTGGCGAGCACATGGTTTTGCTTTGAAAAATGCATCATCACTGATCGTCACTGTGAAGAACCATTCAAGACCAATGGGGAGCCATGGGGTCACCATCAGTGACAAGATGATGGTTAGATTGCAGGGTCTGCCCTGTCAGCTCAGAAGGCCTGTGTGATGGTCTTGTAGGCAAAGGGGCGTAGAGGGGAGGAGGTGCCCAACAGAGTGATATAAATTAAAACTCATCATAGCAGGAAATAGTTTGTAAACCAATTGCTTATAAAAAGAAATAGGTCTGCCAAAATACCAGAGGGATCTCTGGTTCTGCATGTCCCTAGAGGTAAATCCTTTCAAGGAAGCCAAAGGATGCTCAAGAGAAGGCTGTTGGGTGAGCCCAGGATCAGATCTTGGGAGCCAACTCTAAAACTCAGATGCAGGAATGCTCTGGCTCTGCAGCCTCTGACGCCAATGCTGAGTTATGGATGCATCCTTGGACCCAGGCCACTTCTCTAGACAGCGCTCCAATGGCACTGCTGATCTTGGCCTTGGAGAACTTCCCTTTTCCTCGTTCCCAAGCTGACCAACCTCTTTCTGAAGGGCAATTTGTCCCCTTCAGATATGCTAATAGCTTAAATTGAGTTTCAGGCAGTTTTTGTTGATCTGGGACTGATTCCATCTCACTGGAGATGACTTTGCTGGTATCTGTGATGTGTTGATTGATGGCCCATGTTCAGTTTAATGAGTTGGCAAATTAACAGGTTCCCTGGCTGTGACTTGCATCTTACAATCACAACCCAGAAATGAACAACCCACAAAGCATTGTCTGCCCAGGCCTTGACAATCTTAGTCCTTCTCTAAGACATAGAGTCTTTGTAATGAGCTCGATTGTTTTTATAATCTATACGTAGATTCTTCTAAAAATGACAACATAATTGGCACTCTTTAATAAGAGAAGCCACATTTCCTGCAGTCTACTTTAAGCTATAAATTTACTTGACAAATCTTTTCTTCTAAGTCTGTAAATTTTAGCTTGACTCAATCCTGTTAGATTTTAAGAGGTCCTGAATGAAATGGATTCAAAGTAGTGAACTTTTAGTACATTATTGCATTAACTGGCAGGGGAGAATAAAAATTGTAGATTAAAAAAGCAGATTCTTGGGCTGGAGCTATAGCTCAGTGGTAAAGCGCTTGCCTCAAATATGTGACACAGGATTCGATCCTCAGTACTACATAAAAATAATAAAGATATTGTATGTCCATCTACAGCTAAAAAAAACATTTTTTAAAAAAGTAGATTCTCTATCCCTTTTCCATTAAAGCATCACTCCATTATAAATCCACTGAGTTGTTGGACAATCAAGTTCTCAGCTTTTCATTTGTACTTAGCAGCCCTTACTAGACACCATAGTTTTCTAATTGAAATGTGGCTATGCACAAGAACTTAACTCAGCTGGTTCCAAATATTTATCTGGTATTTTTTCTTTCAAAATTATCTTACATCTTTTGCAACATGAATGACCCTGGAGGACATTCTGCTAAAAAATAAGCCATATGCAGAAACACAAATGCTGCATGATCTAACTTCTATGTGGACTTTTAAAAAGTTGAACTCATAGAAAGAAGCAGAGAGCAGGATGGTGGTTGCAGGGAGCCAGGAAATGGGAAGTTGGCCAGAGTGCACAAATTTTCAGTTATCAGAAGTTCTGGGGGTCAAATGCACAAGATGACTATAGTTAATAATACGATGTTGAATATTTGATCTATTAAGAGATTAGGTCTTAAACATTCTTTTTTTTTAACCTGTATTATATTTAATTTTATATGGTGCTGAGGACTGAACCCAGTGCCACACATGATAACCAAGTGCTCCACCACTGAGCCACAGCCCCTCCCAGGTCTTAAACATTCTTACTACAAAATAAAAAAAAAAAAGTAACTATGTGAGGTGATCAATGTGTTAATTAACTTGATTGTGGTAATTACTTCACAATTTTACAAGCATCAAATCATCACATTGTATACCTTACATCTATACAATTTTTATTTGTCAACTGTGCCTCAGTAAATAAAGCTGAAAAAAATCATAAATGTTTAATTAACTCAGTTTCAAACAGACAGAGTCTATTAGTGGTTGCCAAGATCTGGGGCTGGGAGGAAAGGAGAAGATAGAGACTGCTAATACATAAGAGATTTTTTTTTTTAAAGAGAGAGTGAGAGAGGAGAGAGAGAGAGAGAATTTTTTAATATTTATTTTTTAGTTCTTGGCGGACACAACATCTTTGTTTGTATGTGGTGCTGAGGATCGAACCTGGGCCGCACGCATGCCAGGCGAGCGCACTACCGCTTGAGCCACATCCCCAGCCCCATAAGAGATTTTTTGGAGTGGGTAATAAAAGTATTTTGGAATTAGGTAGTGGTAATGGTTATACAACCTTGAGAATAAATACTAAAACCCACTGACTTTTGGTTAAAACCAGCCTAAAAGGAATGGATTTTTGTATTTATGTGAGCTATCTGTTAATAAAAATTAATTTAGAGAAACTTAAGGATTCTCAAAATATTATATTCTGGTGTTACTCATTGCCAATGGTCAACACCTATAAGTATGAAGAACAGGAATTATTCCCCTCCCCAAAAAAATCTTGATTTGGAAGAGATTTTAGGCCTTGAACAAGCTATAAAGCAAATCCACAGTGGAAGACTGAGATCCTACTCATTTCTACTGAGGAACTGATGAGTGACGGCCACAAGGTTGCTGGAGCCCTTAGGAAATTCTGAGAAATTGCCACGTGTTCTCCAGGGGGCAAAGTTAGCAGTATTTCATGTACTACATTAAGACTTTCATGTCTCATTAATGCAGGAACTCAGGGTGGCCACCTGATTGATCTACCCACCCCAATGCCACTGGCATGTTCCTATCCTTCTAGAAAACGACTCTCTCCTGCAAAATATATCCTATTCCAGTACAGAAAAATAAAAGGGCACAGACCTTAATAAGAAGTAGACATTAGATTTCTGAAAATGCAGTCAGTAAACTGAATTTGTGTAAAAGAAATCGCCATTCCTCCACTCGATTACACAAAAATCTCAGGAATACATTTGTAGAGGTGGTAGTGGTGTGATAGTTGGCCTCCAGCAATTGAAGATTATAGTTTAAATATATCTTAGTCGATTTTCTGTTGATAATAACACAGTTCCACAAACCGGTAAATTCTAAAGAAAAGATTTTTATTCTGATTCGTGGCTCTGGTTCAAGGTCAAAGGGCTTCATCTGCTGATGGCCTTCTTGCTGGTAGAGTCCCAAGACAGCACAGGGCATCACATGGCAAGAGACATGGAGCGCAAGAGACCTACCCAAACTGGCTTTAGTAGCAGATTCACTGTGAGAGAGAATCCATTAATATATTAGCTATAATATGAATTATATTCATGGGGACAGAGCGCTAGTTATTTCTTGAAGGTTCCACCCAGTTCCACTTTTTACTATCTCATGATGGGGGGTCCACTTCACCATAAGATGTGGAAGTGGGGGATCATAGTCAAACCAGAGCAAAGAATCTAGGTTTCTGAAGGCAGTTATAAGAATGGCTTTCTAGACATTCAGTGGGGGAAAACCAATAATATGCAAAGGAAACATGGCTGAGAATGTCCTCCTCTCCAAACTCTCCAAATGGAATGCAAGAATAGTTGGCCACAAAGACATCTCAGAAATAAACAGTGGGGTGAGTTTTTTTGAATGCAGAACATGGCCCTGGCCCCCCAACATACGTGTCTGACCTGAGCAGCCTTCGGGTCCTGTAAATCGCCCTCATTTCAGGACCTGTTGTTCAACCCATTCCCTTAAGTGCTTTGCAGACCCATTCCATCTGATTCACTCCCATATTCAGAGCCCTCAAACAGCAATCCTGCTCTCCACTAGCCAGAGTGAGTCAGAGTGAACCAAGCTGGAGTCCGCTTTGCAGGCAGTTCTGATAACCATCCACTTGCAGTGATAAAGGGATGGCTCTTCATATCCTTAAATTCCCCTAATCAATTTTGTATGCAGCGGATCTGTATTAATATAGATTCCTTAAATTTAAAGGAGTTTAATCATTATCATTTTAGTCAAAAAAGCTTCTTCTTTGTATCATTTTAAATCCAATTTGTGTAAAACTTGATGAGGCTATTATAATTCCCATTTCCTGGCAGCTAGTGGCTGAGACTGGCAAGTCATACATGCTCCAAAGTCATGCCAGAAGCCCCCCAGAAACTTCTGACTTCACTCCCCCTGGTTGCCATAACTCTGGGCCACAGTCTGGCCTTTGTTCTTGGCTCCAGTCCTGCTCTTGGAGTGGCTCAGAGGCCCTGGTGCCCTCTAACCACATCCATACTTCACATTCTCCATGGGCTGCCTCTGTGGGACTGAATCTGTGCTAGCTTTGCCCTCCCCAAGACCAGATTCTGAGTTCCTGATCACTTGGTCACTGCCCTGCCCAGATCCAATCCAACCCCTGCACAGAGGGAATCAGTTTCAGACACAATCCTTAAAGCTCCTCCCCAACTTGATCCTACTATTCTCTCAAATTCTCCTTTCCTCTCCCTCCCAAATCTGAAGGAGATTTAGGGTAACCTTCATGACCACGCTCTCTTTCCTCTCTTGTCCTCCTCACCTGGGGTGAGTTCTTAGCCTCCTTTCCCCTAAACAGCTTTCACATACCAGACATACCTGATTGACAGGCTCGCATTTGTCATTGAATGCCTCAGAGACTCCTATGCCCTTTTTCCCAATTACTTGGGGTACACCCTTCCCTCCCCAACACTACTTCTACACCTTCCCCAGCACTTACTCTCCTTCACAACACACTCGAGATCCCTGTGGTGTAAAACACATCTCCTCCCTGTTTCTCTTGTGAGGACAGACGCAGGCAACAGCTTTTGTCTTCCCCAAGCCTGCACCCCTTCTCTCTAGTTGTGATGTGTAGGGAATGGAACTCCCATTCATGGTTTTTACTTTCTCATCATCCTCACTGAAGGGCCTTTCCTAGCATCCTACTTTATGACCTTGGACAATTCTCTTAACCAAGGAAAGACTCAAAATCCTCATACTTACCTCCCATAGTTGCTGGGTGGTTTGGAGCACTCACTCTAAGGAATTATCCAGATATAAGCTATTACCATCATAGTACATCAGACATAATGGAACTTCAATTCATAAACTAAAGTCAAATCCACTGAATTTGCAAGTGGGAAGCTCGGTTCTGACTCATGCATTGACACCAAGAAGCTGTTGTGAGCTCAAGCCCCTTATCCAACTATTCTGGATTACAGTTCCTTCATCTGAGTATAAATAACCATATTCCCCCACCAGAAAACAGGGAGCCTGATGACATGACCACATGAGCTCCTTTCCATGGAGAACTACAAGTGCTGGGGGAAAGGAAAGATCAGTGAGGGCCTTGAGGCAACTGCACAGAGGGAGAAATCTTCCTGAGGGGCATGAGGTGAGAACTAAGGGATGGGCAGGCTTTGGAGAATCAAAAGATGCACATGGTGGGTGAAGCAAGTAGCACAAGCAATGGGGCAGAGCAAGGCAAGGCAGGGAGCAGCTGTGTATCCAAAAGGTCAGTCCCCATGACCTCTCTCCAAGGGTTCAACCTGGCCAGGTGAGACTTTGATATAGGATGATGGCAATACTTTCATGACTTTCTTTTAAGACTCTAATAACCTTCTTTGGTATCCCTCTTTCCATCCATGAAGAACTGCTCCTAGAAACCATGATTATGATACATGGCCCCATGCCTCTGGCCACAGGTGAACTGATCAGAGGAGGGCCCTGAGACCAGTGACTGATCAGAATGCTTAGGACTCAGAAATTGGCGTTTTAAGAATCTGGAGCTGAAATGTGAATTTCAGAGCCAGTTAATCATCATCTGCATGCAATATCATCCTATTGCAGAGAAAGCTGGTCCATTGAGAATGAAGAAGGCAGTGAGCAGATGCATAGCCAGAAGGCAGAAAGAATCCAGAGTGGGCCCCCATCCCCTTCCAGTTCTCTGACTGAGCCTCTCCTGAAGCCCTGTTGCTTCATTCTGAGGCATCCTTAAATCCTTTGATTGAAATTTCTTCTTCTTTTTAAATAAGCTAAAGTTGGTTTATATTACCTGCAACCCCAACCAGAAAAGACTAATATATGCAAAATCTATCATAAGGGATCATGAAAGTACCACTAGCAGTTTTCACAGGCTGCCAGACCAGGAAATGAGAGTGGTCAACTGGTTTGTCTCCAAAATTGGTTCTTTAAATAGCCAACAGGTAAATACAAATTGAAATATTGACCCTTGACAGAGTTCTGCCTCCCTTAGATACAACAGGGCCAGGACTCAGCAATGGTAGAGAATAATGTTAATGACCTGGATTCCGATTGACAGCCAGGTAGTCTGAGGCTATTGGGAACTTATTTGCAAAGCCTCAATCATTCATTTATTCAATAGATATTTTTTATGTACCACCTATGAATCAGATCCTGGGTTAGGTGCTTGTTTTGGTCAGGTTTTTGCTGCTGTGACCAAAAGACCTAACAATAACAAATCTAGAGGAGGGAGTTTATTTGGGGGCTCGTGATTTCAGAGGTCTCATTCCATAGACAGCCAGCTCCCTCCCTCAGGGCCTGAGGTGAGACAGAACATCACAGTAGAAGAGTGTAATGGAGGAAAGCAGCTCAAGACATCGCACCAGGAAGCAGAGAGAACTAAGCTCAGCTCACAAAATACACTAAAGACACTCCCCCAATGTCCCACCTCCTCCAGCCTAACCCTTTCAGCCTATAGTTACCACCAAGTTAATCCCTATCAGGGGGATTGACTGATTAGGTTAAGGTTTGTATAACCTGGAGCATTGATTATGTTAAGGTTCTCCATAACCCAATCATTTCACCTCTAAACTTTCTTGATTGTCTCTCACACATGAGCTTTTGGGGCACACCACATATTTAAATTATACTGTTGCTTGTAATAAAATGGTTAACAAGACTTAAAAAAAGAAACAGCCTCTGTGTTTATAGATGTTGTATTCAGTAAAAGAAAACAATTAAAAATAAAGAAAGTAAGGAAATAAAATTGTGGTTAAGAAGAAAGCAAGCAAGAAGCTGACATGGAAGAACAATGGCAGAACCTACTTTAAACTACCATGGTGAGGGACAGCAGTGCTGAGAAGTTCACATTTAAACTGCAAACTAAAGATTATGAAGGGCCAAGTCTCTGAAGGATAGTGTTATATGGTTTGGATGTGCCGTGTCCCCCAAAAGCTCACATGTGAGACAATACAAGAAGATTCAGAGAAGAAATGATGGGGCTGTGAGAGTCTTAACCCAATCAGTGAATTACTCCCCTGATAGGGATTAACTGAGTGGTAACTAAAGTGGTAGGGGGTGGCTGGAGGAGGTGGGAGTTGGGGGCGTGGCTATGGGGTATATGTTTGTATCTGGCCAATGAAGACCTCCGTCTCTGCTTTCTGATCATCTTGTGAGCTGCTTCCCTCTGCCACACTCTTCTGCCCTGATGTTCAGCCTCACCTTGAGCCCTGAGGAATGGAGCTGGCTAAGACCTCTGAAACCATGAGCCCTCAAGTAAACTTTTCCTCCTCTACAATTGTTCTGGTTGGGTCTTTTAGTCACAGCAGGGAAATAGCTGACTAAAATAGGTAGCCATGAACATTCCAGATAAAGGGAATAGCCTGAGGTGGAAAAGAATTTGGTGTGTTCAGAAAATGGCAGAAGGCCAGGGTTGGATTGTAGTGAAAGAGGGAGAAACTGGCATCCGATGAAGAGATGTAGTCAAAAGCCAAATCACATAGTACCTTGTAGATCATACAAGGAGTTTTTATTTCACTCCAAGTGTAAACAAAAGATATTGAGGGTTTTAAGCTGGAGAACAGTGTTTCTAAGCAGGTTGCTATGGACGCTCTATGGACAGAGTTTGGATGGAAACAGAAGCAGGAGCTGGTAAGAGGCTACAGCAGGGGTCCCTCAAGATGGGGGATGATGACCACCTGGACAGAGAAGGTGGCATCAGAAATGAAGAGAATCAAATACATTCAAGCCAAAGTTTTGAGATAATCAGCCATAAAATGCTATAATCCAATAGTAATCAAAGGCTGTAGTTAAATGGTAAGAAAAAAAGGCCATCTCAAAGCATTGTGCTGAAGTGGAAAGAAGGAGCCTTAACATTTTGCATTTCATAGAAAAGAAACAGAGAACCAAAAGGTTGGAGACATTGGTTCAGAGATATTTGGCTGATTCACCAAATCCCAGTCTCCTGGCTCACAGCCTGCTGCTCTCATTTTCCTCCCTTCACCCAAAGCAGCCAAGCCATCTCTCTGGGGCCCAGCAGGGGAGTCCGAGGAGGGTGTTTTCAGAATGCTACACACCACGGTCATCATCTCTCCCATCCTCACACTTTCAGGATGCTCTAGTCATGGGAAGCCTAATCCTGAGGAATGCAGTGGCTGTCTATGGACTGAGACCTCTGAAACTGTGAGGCCTGAAAAAACTTTTCCTCCTCTAAGTTTGTTCTTGATGGGTCTTTTGGTCACAGCAGCGGGAAAGCTGAGTAAGACAAGCATCTAACACAGGGTCTGATTCATAAGTAGAACATAAAAAATATCTATTGAATAAATGAATGACTGAGCCTTTGCAAATAAGTTCCCAATAGCCTTCAGACTATCTATTACCCTGAATCCAGATCATTAGGCTTCCTCACACACAAAAAAATCACATCACTTAGTCTTTGACGTGAAATGCAAGGATGATGGTGATGACTGCTTGAGTTCCTTTTCTAGGTCCACATACTGATCTCAATGCTTTGCTCATGCTCAGTCATTTGATCTTCTGTACAACCCTATGAGATGAGTACCATTATTAAACTCATCCTACAGATCAGTAAAATGAGGCACAAGGAACTTGAAGAAGGTATTCCCTAAGCCCCAAACAGTGCACTGTCCCTGACCCATTCAGCTTCCATGTCCAGTTCTAAGCTGGGGACAGCCAGGTTCCTTGTTGCCCCCGTAACCTCTACTCCACCCTTCCCACATCACCTAGTATATGCAGTGATATCTTCTTTCTCAGATACAAGCCAGAAAGGTTTTGTTCTTTTCCCCCCTGTGGGTGATTATCTGAGAATAAAGCCTTTATGTAAGTAAACGCTGCCTTTCAGGATATGAAAGACATAACTTTCAGACAGCCAGAGAACCCAGGAGGCTGCTGGTAATCACTAGATTTCATTGTCTCCAGAAGTAATTATGGACTTCAGCCACCAATCACCATCTCAACTGGTCTACACACTTTACCTGCTTCCCAAAATTTATAATGGCAATGTTCTAGGTAAAGATTAAGGAAGGGGGGAAGACAACTGTCATCTTGCTTCCCTGCTGGGGGCTTCTTGTCAGAGCATAGAGCAGGTGCGATTGCCCTGGAGAATCACTGCTAGAGTCTAATCACAACCCTCTGAATCATAAGACATGACTCAGGACACATGACTGAGAGGGACCTTACAGTCTTCACCAAGGTCCTTTTGGTGGCATATAACAGAAGCCCTCTTCAACTCATCCAAAGCAGAAGAAAGTGCTGGAATATTTCATGGCCCCCCCAAAAAAAGTGCAAGCCAGCAGGCCTCAAGTAAGATTCATGCCTGGAACTGAAACTCATCCCCTCTCCTCTTATTTGCCCAAATTTCAGTGGTGAACACAGAGATAACAGAAAATCTGCAAAGTATATGCATAGATATCCCACAGAGCCCACACTGCCCCACCATGCCCTCTACTCCCTCACCATCCGCACTACAACCACCACCACTCTTCAAGAAGGAGAGGACTCGGACTGATTCGCGTGGCCTGCCCCGCGGCTACAGAAGGCGTGGCACCGCAGAGAAGCAATTAATTAGCAAGCAGGGAGATTAGTGACTGCAATTAGGTGGAATCCCGCCAGCCAAGCCCACACTGACCCCCGGGCTGAGTATGGGATTTCAGACGGGGAAGGAAGCGGTACAGTCCCATCCCCCACAACAGAAACAAAACAATAGAGTGCCGGGGTTCCCAATAGTCACCCTCCACACCCAACAAACGGCAGGCCCAGAGTACAGTTTGAACTGCCGAGAGCCATCACTCAGGGGAAATCTGGTCTAGCAGGAGAAACCAAGACTAGCAGGAGAAACCAGGAGACTAGAGGCAAGGCCCTTGCGACTCGGCGGCTGGAAACCACAGGCCCGCCGGCGACAGTTCACCCACTGCCCACGTAACTGGGCAGTAGGAGAAGCCCGCCCGCAGGCGACCGATCACCCGCCCGCGGCCTGTGATACTGGGCGGCTGGATACTGTCCACCTGCCGTGACCAGGAGCTGAAACCAAACAGAGATAGTCCAGTCACACACCCCCATTAGGACACCCCGGCAAGGAGCCTGGGGCCCGCCATAGCAGAGTAGTGTCGTCACTGGAGCTCGGACGTCGGAATTCCTTCCCAGCGGAATCCATGTTAGCAGGCATAGTTTAACAACACAAAGGAGAGACATCAGAGTAATACAGAACCAAAACAAAGCTATAGAAGAGAGCAGAAACACGACAATCAAAAAGAGCTGGAAAGTAACGTGGACGACATGAGAAAACAAGGGAAAAAAGGAGTACAAACAATGCAAGACAACTTAATGCTACAGGAGGACATAGAAACATCAGAAGCAGGGATAGGGAAAGAACTCAAGGCATACCTAACTCAAATGGAAAGGAATATTAGAGAAGACGTGAGACAGCAAGTCCAAGAAATAAAAGTATATTTTGAAAATGAATTAAACAAACAAATTCAAATGGCAAAGAATGAGCTTTACCAGGAGATAGAGATCTTAAAAAAAAAAAATCAAACAATAATCCTAGAATTGCAGGAAACTATAAACCAAATTAAAAACTCAAACGAGAATATTACAAATAGACTTGATCAAGTAGAAGTCAGAACATCAGATAATGAAGACAAGGTTTATCAACTTGAAAAGAGTATAGCCAACACAGAAAAGATGCTTAAATCCCACAAGCAATCTATTCAAGAGATATGGGATGTCATAAAAAAAACAAATTTGAGAGTCATCGGGATAGAAGAAGGCACAGAGATTCAAACCAAAGGAATGGACAGCATACTAAATGAAATAATTGTAGAAAACTTCCCAGAGATGAAAGATAGAATGGATTTCCAAATCCTGGAAGCCTACAGGACCCCAAACATTCAAAACCATAATAGACCAACTCCAAGACACATAATAATGAAGATAGCCAACATACAGAACAAGGAGAGAATATTAAAAGCTACGAGAGAAAAGAGGCACATTACATTCAGGGGTAAACCAATTATGTTAACGACTGATTTCTCATCACAGATTTGAAAGCGAGAAGATCCTGGAACAATGTATTTCAAACGCTGAAAAATAATGGATTCCAACCAAGAATACTGTATCCAGCAAAATTGAGCTTCAGATTTGACAACGAAATTAAAATCTTGGGGGGAGGAACATGGCCGCCGGCGAAGAGGCAGCACATTCAAGGCGTCTGTGGTAAGGGGATCAGAGAGACTCATTAATACACCCACAGGCGTCAGGCTGAGAAACTTCAAGCAAAATTCCACTGAAAGGAGACCTACCGGGAACTAGTAAGTTTAATTGGAGGTGTCAGCTTGTCACAGAATACTGAATCTCGGCAACGCAGAGCAGGGGCACAGCCCCGCCAGCCGCTGCCAAATGGCTGCTGCTCACTCGTAGCAGCAATCTTAGGAGCGGGCGTGGCCTGCCTGGGCCCACACCGGCCGGCTCCGTGATCCACCACCGGCCGCTGCCGGGTGGCTGCAGCCCACAAGTTGCAGCGAACGTAGGAGCAGACATTGACCGCCTGGGCCCCCGCCGCCCGGCTCTGTGAACTGCAGCCGGCCGCTGATCACACGTAGCAACAATCTTAGGAGTGGGCGCTCCCTGCCTGGGCCCACACCGGCCTGGCTCTGTGAACCGCTGCTGGCCGCTGCCAGAAGAGCGGCCCACAGGGTGCACCGAGTTTAGGAGCGGGCGCGGCCTGCCTGGGCCCACACCGGCCCGGCTCCGTGATCCACCACCGGCCGCTGCCGGGTGGTTGCAGTCCACACGTTACAGCGAACGTAGGAGCAGACATTGACCGCCTGGGCCCCCGCCACCCGGCTCTGTGAACTGCCGCCACCCACACGCTACAGCTAACTTAGGAACGGGCGCTGCCTGCCAGGGCCCACGCCCGCCGCGGTTTTGTGAACTGCTGCCGGCTGGCCCCAAGCAGCCAGCCGCTGCCTGCAACCTTGCAGTGAGTTGGGGAGTGGGCGCTGCCTGCTCGGCCCTGGCCGGCCCGACTCTGTGAACCTCCTCTGGTGGTTTGGAGCTACAGACGACCACCCCCCACCTGCCAGCCCAGTGCTGCAAACGACCCCTGACCAGCTCTGGGAAAGGCCCCGCCCACAGCAGGAGTGGAGACTCGCCCAGTCCGGGAGGAAGAACTGCTGCACAGTGATTGACTCCCGCCTACTGAGAGGAGAGACTTGGCCCGGTAGGCATAGCTCCATCTACTGGAAGAGCAGTTAATCGAACTCTAGGACTACATTTATAATTTTTTTTTTTTTGCTGTCCTTTTAAATGTTTTTTTAATCCATCTTATTTTATTTTATTCTATTTTTTAATTTCATTTTTCATTTCTACTATTATTATTTTTTAAATTCTTTTAAATTTTCTATTTTGTTCTTTCCTTCTTTTCTCCTGCCTTTACATTTCTTTTCAATTTTCTTATTACCCCTTCCTTGAATTCTACCTGCTTACTCTCATTCTCTTTAGTGACTTCTTCCCATCCCTTCTAATACCTTTCCTCCCAAGCATCAAATAAATTTATAGGAGTAAACAGTAACTCAGCAGTCAAACAGAACAAGAAACAATATGAACAGCATGAAAAAGCAAGGAAGAAAAGGAGTGCAAACAATGCAGGGCAGCCTAAATATTCAGGAGGGTATAGAGTCACCAGAAAAATGGTCATATAAAGAACTCATGGATCACCTGAGACAGATGGAACGGAACCTTAAAGAGGATACGAGACAGCAAATTCAAGCAGCGAAAGAACACATTGAGAAGGAATTACATAAACAGATAAAAGAAGAAGTTAAGCATCTTTATCAGGAGATAGAGACTATAAAAAAGAATCAAACAATGATCTTAGAAATGAGGGAAATTATAAACCAAATTAAAAACTCAAATGAGAGTATCATTAATAGAGTGGAGCAAGTAGAAGCCAGAACGTCAGATAACGAAGACAAAATATATCATCTGGAAAAGAGTCTAGCCAACTCAGATAGGCTGGTTAAAAATCACGAGAGAAACCTACAAGAGATATGTGATAATATAAAAAAACCAAATTTAAGAGTCATTGGGATAGAGGAAGGGATAGAGATTCAAACCAGGGGAATGAGTAATCTACTAGATGAAATAATTGCAGAAAACTTTCCAGAAATAAAAAAGGAAATGAATATACAAATTGTAGATGCATACAGGACACCGAGCATACAAAATCACAGTAGACCAACGCCAAGACACATTGTTATGAAGATATCCAATATACAGAACAAAGAGAAAATATTAAAAGCTGCAAGAGAAAAGAGAAAGATTACATTCAGGGGTAAACCAATAAGGTTAACAAGGACTTTTCAACTCAGACGCTGAAAGCGAGAAGATCCTGGAACAACGTATTTCAAACACTGAAAGACAACGGATGCCAACCAAGAATTCTGTACCCAGCAAAATTAAGCTTCAGATATGACAACGAAATAAAAATCTTTCACGATAAACAAAAACTAAAAGAATTTGCAGCCAGAAAACCAGCGTTGCAAAGCATCTTGAGCAAAACACTTCACGAGGAAGAAATGGAAAACAATAACCAAAGCCAACAGTGGGAAGTACCTAAGTAAAGACAGACGGAGCGGGGAAAGCTAATCATGGAGAAACAAACGAAATATTAAAAAAAAAAAAGAGATAAATAATCAAACATGGCTGGAAGTACAAACCATATATCAATAGTAACTCTAAACATTAATGGTTTAAACACTCCAATAAAGCGACATAGGCTGGTAACATGGATTAAAAAGCGGGAGTTCATAATCCACTTGAATCAAACCGTGTAATATGATGTATTAAGAACTATGTAATGTTATGAACGACCAATAAAAAAAAAAAAGAAAGAAAGTTAAAAAAAAAAAAAAAAGATTTAAAAAAAAAAAAAAAAACAAATCCAACAATATGCTGCCTCCAGGAGACACACCTGACTGGAAAAGACATACACAGGCTGAAGGTGAAAGGTTGGGAAAAAATATACCACGCACACGGTCCGCGCAAGCAAGCAGGTGTGGCCATCCTCATATCGAATAAAATCGACTTCAAGACTAAGTTAATCCAAAGGGATAAGGAAGGACATTATATACTGTTAAAAGGAACCATTAAACAACAAGATATAACAATTATCAATATTTATGCACCAAATAACCGTGCTGCGAAATACATAAAACAAATTCTCCTCAAGTTCAAGAATCAAATAGATCACAACACAATAATTATGGGTGACTTCAACACACCTCTCTCACCATTGGACAGAACCTCCAAGCAAAAGTTGAATAAAGAAACTATAGAACTCAATACCACAATCAATAACCTAGACTTAACTGACATATATAGAATATACCAACCATCATCGAATGGATATACTTTTTTCTCAGCAGCACATGGATCCTTCTCAAAAATAGACCATATATTATGCCATAGGGCAACTCTCAATAAATATAGAGGGGTGGAGATTATACCATGCATTTTATCTGATCATAATGGATTGAAACTGGAAATTAATGATAAAAGAAGGAAGGGAAAATCCAATATCACATGGAAAATGAACAATATGTTACTGAATGACCAAGGGGTTACAGAAGATGTAAAGGAGGAAATCAAAAAATTCTTAGAGATAAATGAAAATTCAGACACAACATATCGGAATCTATGGGACACAATGAAAGCAGTTTTAAGAGGGAAATTCATCGCCTGGAGGACATTCCTCAAAAAAAGGAAAAACCAACAAATAAATGAGCTCACACTTCATCTCAAAGCCCTAGAAAAGGAAGAGCAAAACAATAGTAAATGCAGCAGAAAGCAAGAAATAATTAAAATCAGAGCGGAAATCAATGAAATTGAAACAAAAGAAACTATTGAAAAAATTAACAAAACTAAAAGTTGGTTCTTTGAAAAAATAAACAAGATTGACAGACCCTTAGCCATGCTAACGAAGAGAAGAAGAGAGAGAACTCAAATTACTAACATAAGGGATGAAAAAGGCAATATCACAACAGACACTTCAGAAATACAGAAGATAATTAGAAATTATTTTGAAAACCTATATTCCAATAAAATAGAAGATAGTGAAGACATCGATAAATTTCTTAAGACATATGATTTGCCCAGACTGAGTCAGGAGGACACACACGATTTGAATAGACCAATATCAATGGATGAAATTGAAGAAGTAATCAAAAGACTACCAACCAAGAAAAGCCCAGGACCGGATGGGTATACAGCGGAGTTTTACAAAACCTTTAAAGAAGAATTAATACCAATACTTTTCAAGTTATTTCAGGAAATAGAAAAAGAGGGAGTTCTTCCAAACTCATTCTATGAGGCCAACATCACATTAATTCCGAAACCAGACAAAGACACTTCAAAGAAAGAAAACTACAGACCAATATCTCTGATGAACCTAGATGCAAAAATCCTCAATAAAATTCTGGCGAATCGGATACAAAGACACATCAAAAAAATTGTGCACTATGATCAAGTAGGATTCATCCCTGGGATGCAGGGATGGTTCAATATATGGAAATCAATAAATGTTATTCACCACATCAATAGACTTAAAGATAAGAACCATATGATCATCTCTATAGACGCAGAAAAAGCATTCGACAAAGTACAGCATCACTTTATGTTCAAAACATTAGAAAAACTAGGGATAACAGGAACTTACCTTGATATTGTGAAAGCTATCTACGCTAAGCCCCAGGCTAACATCATTCTGAATGGAGAAAAATTGGAGGCATTCCCTCTAAAATCTGGAACAAGACAGGGATGCCCTTTATCACCACTTCTATTCAATATAGTTCTCGAAACACTGGCCAGAGCAATTAGACAAACGAAAGAAAGTAAAGGCATAAAAATTGGAAAAGATGAACTTAAATTATCACTATTTGCAGATGACATGATTCTATACATAGAAGACCCAAAAGGGTCTACAAAAAAACTACTAGAACTAATAAATGAATTCGGCAAAGTGGCAGGATATAAAATCAACACGCACAAATCAAAGGCATTTCTGTATATCAGTGACAAAACTTCTGAAACGGAAGTGAGGAAAAACACTCCATTCACAATATCCTCAAAAAAAATAAAATACTTGGGAATCAACCTAACAAAAGAGGTGAAAGATTTATACAATGAAAACTACAGAACCCTAAAAAGAGAAGTAGAAGAAGATCTTAGAAGATGGAAAGATATACCCTGTTCATGGATAGGCAGAACTAACATCATCAAAATGGCGATATTACCAAAAGTCCTCTATAGGTTTAATGCAATGCCAATCAAAATCCCAATGGCATTCCTTGTAGAAATAGATAAAGCAATCATGAAATTCATATGGAGAAATAAAAGACCCAGAATAGCAAAAGCAATTCTGAGCAGGAAGTGTGAATCAGGTGGTATAGCAATACCAGATTTCAAACTATACTACAGAGCAATAGTAGCAAAAACAGCATGGTACTGGTACCAAAACAGGCGGGTGGACCAATGGTACAGAATAGAGGATACAGAGACTAATCCACAAAGTTACAACTATCTTATATTTGATAAAGGGGCTAAAAGCATGCAATGGAGGAAGGATAGCATCTTCAACAAATGGTGTTGGGAAAACTGGAAATCCATATGCAACAAAATGAAACTGAATCCCCTCCTCTCACCATGCACAAAAGTGAGCTCAATATGGATCAAGGACCTAGATATCAAATCAGAGACTCTGCTTATGATAGAAGAAAAAGTTGGCTACGATCTACATATTGTGGGATCAGGCTCCAAATTCCTTAACAGGACGCCTATAGCACAAGAGTTAACAGCAAGAATCAACAAATGGGACTTACTTAAACTAAAAAGTTTTTTCACAGCAAGAGAAACAATAAGAGAAGTAAATCGGGAGCCTACATCATGGGAACAAATTTTTACTCCTCACACTTCAGACAGAGCCTTAATATCCAGAGTATACAAAGAACTCAAAAAATTAGACAATAAGACAACAAATACCCCAATCAACAAATGGGCCAAGGACCTGAACAGACACTTCTCAGAGGAGGACATACAATCAATCAACAAATACATGAAAAAATGCTCACCATCTCTAGCAGTCAGAGAAATGCAAATCAAAACTACCCTAAGATACCATCTCACTCCAGTAAGATTGGCAGCCATCAGGAAGTCAAACAATAACAAGTGCTGGAGAGGATGTGGGGAAAAGGGTACTCTTGTACATTGCTGGTGGGACTGCAAATTGGTTCAGCCAATTTGGAAAGCAGTATGGAGATTCCTGGGAAAGCTGGGAATGGAACCACCATTTGACCCAGTTATTGCCCTTCTTGGTCTATTCCCTGAAGACCTTAAGAGAGCGTACTACAGGGATACTGCCACATCGATGTTCATAGCAGCACAATTCACAATAGCTAGACTGTGGAACCAACCCAGATGCCCTTCAATGGATGAATGGATTAAAAAATGTGGCAGTTATACACCATAGAGTATTACGCAGCTCTAAAAAATGACAAATTCATGGAATTTGCAGGGAAATGGATGGCACTAGAGCAGATTATGCTTAGTGAAGCCAGCCAATCCCTAAAAAACAAATACCAAATGTCTTCATTGATATAATGAGAGCAACTAAGAATAGAGCAGGGAGAAAGAGCAGGAAGAAAAGATTGATATTAAACAGAGACATGAGATGGGAGGGAAAGAGAGAGAAAAGGGGAATTGCATGGAAATGGAAAGAGACCCTCATTGTTATAAAAAACTACATAAAAGAGGTTGTGAGGGGAATTGGAAGAAAAAACAAGGAGAGAAATGAATTACAGTAGATGGGATAGAGAGAGAAGATGGGAGGGGAGGGGAGGGGAGGGGGGATAGGAGAGGATAGGAAAGGTAGCAGAATACAACTAATAGGGCATTATGTAAAAAGGTGAATGTGTAACTGATGTGATTCTGCAATCTGTATTTGGGGTAAAAATGGGAGTTCATAACTCACTTGAAACTAATGTCTGAAATATGATATGTCAAGAGCCGTGTAAGGTTTTGAACAACCAATAAAAAAAAAACCCACTTGAATCAAACTGTGAAATATGATATATTAAGAACTATGTAATGTTTTGAATGACCAACAATAAAAAAACACATTGTACTTTCATGTATATCTACAAAGAATAAAGAATTTCAAAAAAGAAAAAAAAAAAAGAAATTAAAATCTTTCACGATAAACAAAAGCTAAAAGAATTTGCAGCAAGAAAACCAGCACTGCAAAGCATTTTGAGCAAAATACTACAAGAAGAGGAATTGAAAAATAGTGCCCAAAACTAATAGCAGGAGGTATCTCAGTAAAGGGGAAGGAAAATAACCAAAAAGTAAAACTAGCCAAACTAAAATAAATAAATAAAGAAGCATGACTGGAAATACAAATCATATCTCAATTGTAACCTTAAATGTTAATGGCCTAAACTCACCAATCAAGAGACATAGGCTAGTAACCTGGATCAAAAAAACAAATCCAACAATATGCTGCCTTCGGGAGACTCATATGATAGGAAAAGACATACACAGGCTGAAGGTAAAAGGTTGGGAAAAATCATACCACTCACATGGCCCTCGGAAGCAAGCAGGAGTGGCCATACTCATATCGAATAAAATCAACTTCAAACCTAAGTTAATCAAGAAGGATAAAGAAGGGCACTATATACTGTTAAAAGGAACCATCCACCAACAAGACATAACAATTATCAATTTGTATGCACCAAACAATGGAGCTGCAACGTTCATAAAACAAACCCTCCTCAAGTTCAAGAGTCAAGTAGACTACAACACAATAATTATGGGTGACTTCAACACACCGCTCTCACCATTAGACAGATCCTCTAGACAAAAACTGAATAAAGAAACTATAGAACTCAACAGCACAGTCAACAACCTAGATTTAATCGACATATATAGAATATATCAACCATCATTAAGTGGATACACGTTCTTCTCAGCAGCACATGGATCCTACTCAAAGATAGACCATATATTATGCCATAAGGCAACTCTTAGTAAATATAAAGGCATGGAGATAATACCATGCACCATATCTGACCATAATGGAATGAAATTGGAAATCAATGATAAAAGAAGGAAGGAAAAACCCTACACCACATGGAAAATGAACAATATGTTATTGAATGATCAATGGGTTACAGAAGACATAAAGGAGGAGATGAAAAAATTCTTAGAGTCAAATGATAATACAGACACAACATACAGGAATCTATGGGACACAATGAAAGCAGTTTTAAGAGGGAAATTCATTTCTTGGAGTTCTTTCCTCAAAAAAAGAAAAAACCAACAAATAAATGAACTCACACTACGCCTCAAAAATCTAGAAAAGGAAGAGCAAAACAACAGCAAATGTAGTAGAAGACAAGAAATAATTAAAATTAGAGCAGAAATCAACGAAATTGAAACAAAAAAAAACCATTGAAAAAATTGATAAAACTAAAAGTTGGTTATTTGAAAAAATAAATAAGATAGACAAGCCCTTAGCCATGCTAACAAAAAGAAGAAGAGAGAGAACTCAAATTACTAACATATGGGATGAAAAAGGCAATATCACAACAGACACTACAGAAATACAGAAGATAATTAGAAAGTATTTTGAAACCCTATATTCCAATAAAATAGAAGATAGTGAAGATATCGATAAATTTCTTAAGGCATATGATTTGCCCAGATTGAGACAGGAAGACACACACAATTTAAACAGACCAATAACAAAGGAAGAAATAGAAGAAGCCATCAAAAGACTACCAACCAAGAAAAGCCCTGGACCGGATGGGTATACAGCGGAGTTCTACAAAACCTTCAAAGAAGAATTAATACCAATACTTTTCAAGCTATTTCAAGAAATACAAAAAGAAGGAGCCCTTTCAAATTCATTCTATGAGGCCAACATCACTCTGATCCCAAAACCAGACAAAGATACTTCAAAGAAAGAAAACTACAGACCAATATCTCTAATGAACTTGGATGCAAAAATTCTCAATAAAATTCTGGCAAATCGAATACAAAAACATATCAGAAAACTTGTGCACCATGATCAAGTAGGATTCATCCCTGGGATGCAAGGCTGGTTCAATATACGGAAATCAATAAATGCTATTCACCACATCAATAGACTTAAAGACAAGAACCATATGATCATCTCGATAGATGCAGAAAAAGCATTTGACAAAGTACAGCATCCCTTTATGTTCAAAACACTATAAAAACTAGGGATAACAGGAACTTACCTCAACATTGTAAAAGCTATATATGCTAAACCTCAGGCTAGCATCATCCTAAATGGAGAAAAACTGAAGGCATTCCCTCTAAAATCTGGAACAAGACAGGGGTGCCCTCTATCACCACTTCTATTCAATTTAGTTCTCGAAGTACTAGCCAGAGCAATTAGACAGACAACAGAAATTAAAGGCATAAAAATAGGAAAAGAAGAAATTAAATTATCGCTATTTGCGGATGACATGATAATATACTTAACAGACCCAAAAGGGTCTACAAAGAAGCTGCTAGAGTTAATAAATTAATTCAGCAAAGTGGCAGGATATAAAATCAACATGCATAAATCAAAGGCATTCCTGTATATCAGCAACAAAACCTCTGAAATGGAAATAAGGAAAACCACTCCATTCACAATATCCTCAAAGAAAATAAGATACTTGGGAATCAACCTAACAAAAGAGGTGAAAGATTTATACAATGAAAACTACAGAATCCTAAAGAGAGAGATAGAAGAAGATCTCATAAGATGGAAAAATGTACCCTGTTCATGGATAGGCAGAACTAACATCATCAAAATGGCGATATTACCCAAAGTTCTCTACAGGTTTAATGCGATGCCAATCAAAATCCCAACGGCATTTCTTGTAGAAATAGATAAAGCAATCATGAAATTCATATGGAAAAACAAAAGACCCAGAATAGCAAAAGCAATTCTGAGCAGGAAGTGTGAATCTGGAGGTATAGCGATACCAGAGTTCAAACTGTACTACAAAGCAATAGTAACAAAAACAGCATGGTACTGGTACCAAAACAGGAGGGTGGACCAATGGTACAGAATAGAGGACACAGAGACTAATCCACAAAGTTACAACTATCTTATATTTGATAAAGGGGCTAAAAACATGCAATGGAGGAAGGATAGCATCTTCAACAAATGGTGCTGGGAAAACTGGAAATCCATATGCAACAAAATGAAACTGAATCCCTTTCTCTTGCCAGCCACAAAAGTTAACTCAAAATGGATCAAGGAGCTAGATATCAAATCAGAGACACTGCGTCTGATAGAAGAAAAAGTTGGCTATGATCTACGTATTGTGGGGTCGGGCTCCAAATTCGTTAATAGGACTCCCATAGCCCAAGAGTTAACAACAAGAATAAACAAATGGGACTTACTTAAACTAAAAAGTTTTTTCACAGCAAGAGAAACAATAAAAGAGGTAAATAGAGAGCCTACATCCTGGGAACAAATTTTTACCCCTCACACCTCAGATAGAGCCCTAATATCCAGAATGTACAAAGAACTCAAAAAATTAAACAATAAGATAACAAATAACCCAATCAACAAATGAGCCAAGGACCTGAATAGACATTTCTCAGAGGAGGACATACAATCAATCAACAAGAACATGAAAAAATGCTCACCATCTCTAGCAATCAGAGAAATGCAAATCAAAACCACCCTAAGATACCATCTCACTCCAGTAAGATTGGCAGCCATTATGAAGTCAAACAACAATAAGTGTTGGCGAGGATGTGGGGAAAAGGGTACACTTGTACACTGCTGGTGGGACTGCAAAATGGTGCAGCCAATTTGGAAAGCAGTATGGAGATTCCTGGGAAAGCTGGGAATGGAACCACCATTTGACCCAGCAATCGCCCTTCTCGGACTATTCCCTGAGGACCTTAAAAGAGCGCACTATAGGGATATGGCCACATCAATGATTATAGCGGCACAATTCACAATAGCTAGACTGTGGAACCAACCTAGATGCCCTTCAATAGATGAATGGATAAAAAAAAATGTGGCATCTATATACAATGGAGTATTATGCAGCACTAAGAAATGACAAAATCATAGAATTTGCAGGGAAATGGATGGCATTAGAGCAGATTATGCTAAGTGAAGCTATCCAAGCCCTAAAAAACAAATGCCAAATGTCTTCTTTGATATAAAGAGAGCAACTAAGAATAGAACAGGAAGGAAGAGCATGAGGAAAAGACTAACAGTAAACAAAGACGAATGGGGGGAGAGAGAAGGGAAAGCATATGGAAATGGTAGGAGACCCTCAATGTTACACAAAATTATAAGAGGTTATGAGGGGCAAGGGGGAGGGGGAAACAAGGGAGAGAATTGAACAACAGCAGAGGAGGCAGAGAGGGAAGATGGGAGGGGAGGGGAGGGGGGGATAGTAGGGGATAGGAAAGGTAGCAGAATATAACAGTCACTAATATGCCATTATGTAAAAATGTGAGTATGTAACAGATGTGATTCTGCAATCTGTATTTGGGGTAGAAATGGAAGTTCAAAACCCAACTGAGTCAAATGTATGAAAGATGATATATCATGAGCTCTGCAATGTTTTGAACAATCAATAAAAAAAAGAAGGAGAGGACTCCAGTCATCTATTGCTGTGTAATTACTACAGCAAATGTTAATGGCTCAAACACCAATCCTTTTATAACATTTTGTGTTTTGGAAGGGTCAGGAATCTAGGCAGGACTCAGATGGGTGATCCTTCTGTCTCATGTAGCTTCAATGGAGGTCACTGGTAGAACTCAGTTGCTGATGAATATATGCAGGGGCCTAAGACAGCTTCACTCACTTGTCTAGAGCCTTGAGGGGCTCAGGTGAAAGGCTAGGCACAGCTTGGACTGTCTGCTGAGCATTTAGACATGGCCTCCCCAGCATGGCCATCTGAGGGTGGGCCACACTTCTAACATGGAGGCTCAGCACACCCCATAAACCCAGGAGGAAGCTACAAGATTTCTTTTATTTAGCTTCAGAAGTCTCTAAACAATACTTTTATCCCATTGTATTAGTGAAACAAGTCACTAAAGCCAGCTCAGATTCAAGGGGAGGAGTATCGATTGATTTGTGGCCCTCTTTAATCTATCACAGACAGGTTGCTAGACAAGCGTCCGCACTACTTAAATATTTACTGCTTGCTTAGATCCAAGGGAGAGATAAATGAGAAATGGAAACAAACATCTAATTGAATGATTCAGGGTACACAGAGGACACAGCTTCAGAACAGGCGGCTATGGGACTCTTCTCTGGGTGACTCAGGAAATCTGGCTCCCTGTTCATTTCACAGGTGAGAGCTACAGAAAGTGATGAAAAAAAGGATTATAAAGGAAAATTGTTAAAATCTGTAAAAGGAGGACAGGATTAGCATATTGTGTACTTACTTCAAAGGGTTATGAGGACTGAATAGATCTTATATATATAAATGCTTAGAACAGTGCTAGACACATAGTAATTGCCTTATAGAAAGTCTTCTCTTTCTCTTGATCCTTCTTCATCGTCATGCCTCATGGACCACAATGCCTAACCTTAGCTAGGCATCAAACGTTAACTCCTCAGAGGCTGATTTTCAGGACTATGAAGGGAAGGAGAAGTGTGGTTTACAACCACTTGACTCCATTTTTAGCAAATTACCAATAGTAATTCATTCAGGATTCTCAAGGTGAATAACTTCCATTTCAGTGTGTTATCCAATAAAAACAATAATGTCAGATGCCTATCTACATGAGTTCACAGTAATGATCATATTAAATAAAGAGTTGATGATTAAGGTGACCATTTTGTGACACTGACTACTTTTCCTGCAATTTCCAGAGGCCAAAGAAAAGTTGGTACAAGTCCATCTAGCAAGAACATTGGCTTCCTCTCCACTGGCCATCAACTACTGCGGTTAACCTGATGTCAAACCTGACCCTCTAGGTAAATTGGAAGAAGTTTCTACTTCTTAAGAAATGAAATTCTAGTTGGGCACAAAGACACACAACTATAATTCCAGCAGGTTAGGAGGCTGAAGCAGGAGGATCAAGAGTTCACAGCAAACCTCAGAAACTTAGCAAGGACTTAAGCAACTGAGAGAAACCCTGTCTCTAAATAAAATACAGAAAAAGGGCTGGGGATATGGCTCAGTGGTTATGCAACCCTGGGTTCAATCATCCCTGGAAGGAAGGAAGGAAGGAAGGAAGGAAGGAAGGAAGGAAGGAAGGAAGGAAGAAAGAAAGAAAGAAAGAAAGAAAGAAAGAAAGAAAGAAAGGAAAGAAAGAAAGAAAGAAAGAAAGAAAGAAAGAAAGAAAGAAAGAAAGAAAGAAAGAAAAGAAAGAAAAGAAAGAAAGAAAGAAAGAAAGAAAAGAAAGAAAAGAAAGAAAGAAAGAAAGAAGGGGGGTGGGTAGGGAAGGAAGGAAGAAAAGTGAAATTCTAGATTCCGTCATTAGGTTTTCAAGACCCCACCAACTCCCAGATGTCCTGGCATCATTCTTCATTTCTACACAGAAAGGCCACTGGTTTGAAAAGCATGCAATACCTATGATTCAGCCTGGAGCTGGTTCTAATACCCTGCTGGGATGGTGCCTGAAGACTGGATACAACAATGACTTCCAGTAAGTGGGATGCAGATGTTGGAACAGCCTTGACAGAGTGTTGAGGACGGAACTGAAAGGTTCAGAAAAGTGGGAATGGTAGAAAAGACAAATCATGTGAGACCTGAAAACCTATCAAATGAACATAACCCAGGAGGGCCCAGAGAGCACTCCCTTCATGAAGATAATAAAAAGTACTTTGCTGAGAGGGACCCTGAAATATTTGAGAAGCTTTCAGTTAGTTATCATCTGCAGATAAGTGTTAGAAATAAGAGAATCTGTCATGGAGCTAGGCTCCACAGAATAAGTGAAACTGATAGGATTCCAGAATGGCATGTGGTAGTGATTAGTTGTTGAAGGCAAGATGGATGCAACTATCGTATGGATCCAACTATCGTATGGATCAACAATGTTTGCAATGGTAAATGGGCTGCCCTGAACAGCAGGGATCCACAGCAGTCATAGTGTTACAGGAAGGAAATTGATGCAGAACAGACCACAGCATTACTGGACTTGTACAACTAACAGGATGAAAGAGTTGAAGAGTAGAAGCCTACTAAAGCTTCACTAAGAGAAAACTGTGGTTCCTCACTTCCTCTACAAACCTGAGTCAGTACAGAGACCTAGAACCCATTGGTCTTGATTTAAGAGAAGGTGAGACCTACTTAAAGAAGGAGCCTATAACCACATTGTAAATATAGTGAGTATTCTTGTTAACCCTTCCCCCAAAGGTACATGTGTCCACTTCTAGGGTATCCATATACTGGAAAAAGAGAAATTCCCAGGTCTGCCCTTCCTGAATGTCATCACATTGCTTGCACTCTTTGGATGGGGGAGGAGGGTTGTATATAGAGGCTAGATGATAAACGGGATCCTGTTTGTAGTGTATGATCTGGGTAGATATTCTTAATAGCTGGTAGATATTCTTCATATTGATTCCCTGACCCATGAAGTAAAAGATATTCTTCATATTGATTCCCTGGCCCATGAAGTAAGAGCCACTATAATAAGAAGAGTTCAGTGGATATCCCTAAAACGGTTCCCACACCTAGCCAAGATAATAAGCCAGAAGCAATGTCACATCCCAGGTGGCACTGCAGAACTCAGAGCCATCATCAAAGACCCAAAGCATGTAGGGGTGGCAATCTCCATCAAGTCATCTTGCCTGTCCACTTCAAAACTCAGATGGATCGTGGCAGAGGACAGCGGACTACCATAAATTTAAGTAAATGATGACCCAAATTTCAGCAGCTGTGTCAGATATAGTGTCTTCACTAGAACAGATCATCACAGCCTCTGGCACTTGGTATATGGCCATTGATCAAGCAAGCCCATTCTTTTCAGTAAGAAAGATCAGTAAGGGAGATCAAAGATCATTTTTCACACAGGAAGGAGAGTAGTGTGCATTCACTGTTACTTGTCTCAGGGCTATCTTTCACAATACGGTCTGCAGAGGCTCTTATTGTCTTGACATTCTACAGAGATCCCATTTATCCACCATATAAACAATATCAGTGCCAATTAAATGTAGGGAGCAAGAAATAAACACTCGAGATGCCCTAGTAAGAATCATATATGCTCTGGTTAGGAAAAAACTCCCACAAAAATTAAGAAACCTACCACATAAGGTGAAGTATTTAGCATGAAATAACCTGGGGTCTACTGGCTAAATCTACCTAAGGTGAAGGACAAGTTGTAGTCCACCTGACACTAATGAAAATATATAGTGTTTAACAGATTTCTTTGGGTTTTAGAGGCAAAAAAAAATAGGGCACTTGGAAATAGGGCTCCAACTCATTCATCAAGTATTTAAAAAGTTGCCAGTTTAGATTGAGTTCTAGAAAAGAAGAGGACAAATCAACAGCACAGCAAAGTCTCCCTGGCTACCTAGGCCACGGGACTCAATGGACCCAAGGGCTAAAGATATCCATAAGAGGTTAAGATGGCGTCTGCAGTCTGACAAGACCCAGTAGGAGAATCTGGGGTCTTGGAGTAATGCCTTCCTTCTACAACAGAGAAATATTTGAAGAAAAAGAAAAATAAAAATTCCTGGAGAGCTACTGGGAACTTGAGTATATGACCAGGATTGGCCATAATGACCCACCAAATCATATGGTGATCTGGGTACAGCACGATCTATTGCTATCCATAATGTACATTCAGAAACAGGCTCAAGCATGTTCTAAAAGTAAAAATACTTTATATGAAGGGTTGAGCCAGACTCTCATGGTGCTCAATCTTTGTTGTATTGATATCTCTTCCTTTATTTGCACCAATGGAAGAAGAAGATTTTCAGGCCCAGTTCACAGATGGCTCTGTTCAGTAATTGGGCACCAGCTCTAAATGGGCTACTTCTGCCTTAACCCCCATGCAGTAGTGGCCCTGAATGACAGCAGTGAAAGGAAGTCTTCTCAATGGACAAACCTTGGAATAAAACACTTGATGGTTGGAATGAAGGTCAATGAATATGCTTGTGCTTTAGGCAAAGGGAAATGGCTTGACTGGTTGGTCAGGATCCAGAATGGAGCAAGAGAAAAAGATTAGAGAAAAGGGACGTGATAAACCATAAAGCATACAAATATTTGCATTTCATAATAATTCCCATAGGGAATACTACTGCTGAGGAGACAGTCTGTGTTGACAGGGATAGAAGTTCTCTGTGGGCCTGCTGTGGTTTGGATGTGGTTTGTCTCCTAAAGTTCTTGTGCTGGAAGCTCGGGTTCCAGTATGATGGTGTTAAGTGGTGGAAACCTTAAAAGGTGCAGCCTAACTAGAAGGTAATTAGGTCATGGATTAATAAATTAGTTAATGAATTGATTCTGGAAATAGAAGATTGTTACAAGTAAGCCTGACTCCTCCCCTGAATTCCTCTCACTTCCTATCTCATCGAACGATCTTCTGCATGTGCTCCCATCATTGTGACACCATCAGCCATGAGGCTTTCACCAGAGCCAAGCAGACACGGGTGCCATGCTCTTGTATCTCTAGAACTGTAAGCTTTTATAAATATTTTTTAATGAGATACTTACCAGTACCAGGTATTTTGTTATAGCAACACAAAACAGACTAAAACATAGCCCAACAAGATGGCTTTCCTCACCAAGGCTGATCTACCCATTTTGTTATTAAAATCCAAACAATAAGAAAAGAAAGAAGAAATTCTACTCCAGAAGGAGTAATTAATCCTGATTACCAGAGAGAACGATGGGAACATGGAGAATAATAATACCATACAACAGGAACATGGAGTATTCTGAAACCTAGATTTCCTGGGCCATCTCTTGCTTTGGTTAACTGTGATATTGTGAATGGACAATTGTGAAAAACATGGCTGGAAAGGGTAAATCAGATAAGGGCTTGATCTCTCAGAGATGAACATCTGGGTCATTCCACCAGACCAGCAACCTATACTACCTGAAGGCTGATTGAAAGTGAGAGACTTCTAGAACGGATCATAGCAGAGAGGAATGACAGATATTGATTATAACCTCTTAGATAATTGCAGCATCAGAGACCATACTTTTCTCTCCACCCCAATTCTTACACCAGCTGCTGTCACGGTAACTGGTTCCACCTAAGCATCAACCAAATTCATGCAGGAACAACCTGGTAGTGCCTTGTCTTGAGCCACAAACTTTTCCTATCTTTTCATGCCTCAGGACTTCTTCAATGCTGCTGGAACATGCAAAGGAACCTACTCAGCATTCATGCATGTTTATCCTAGAAGCACAGGAAGTTAATGTACACGTGGCCATCTTTGCCCAATGCTGAAGGAAGACTCATAGATAAAGGCTTCTTTCTTTTACCCCAAGAAGCCACTTCTAAAATGAATTTCTCAAGGCTCCTCAGAAGTGCTTACAGGATTGAGCAACAATCACCAGTAGCCAATTTGTTGCTGTATCTTTGTCTTTGTATTGGCTTCTGTTCCATGACGTGTCAAAGCCAACTCATACTGACCCATGAGATCCCATTGTGCACAACTCTTAACTCCCCGTTTGGTGATGTCATATTGAAATTTGCCATAGTAGGAAAATTCAGACCATGAAAAGTAGTAAATATCACAAATCGGAGTTACTGGTTTTTCCAGAGAACTACTGATAAACATTTACCGATACATCACTGCTTGATTTCTTTTCTCCCTCACTATCTGTTTCTTACACCTGCTTTCTCCAATTCTAATACCAAATAAACTACCTATGCATAAGCCTTTGACTCCGACTCTGCTTCCATGAGAGTTCAGGGTAAGACCAACATCTACTCATAGTGTTGCTATTAGGTTTAAATTAGATCATATTATAATAACATGCTATGGCCAAGACTGAACAGCCTAGACTTAGAAAAACATATTCATCTCAGATGGCTTCATTTTTCTTATTGTCTTTTAAGAGCCATGAGACCAAAATACTTAGAATTTTGCCTGCCAGGTAACCTCAGGCATGTGGCAAAAGGGACTTCTCCTGTCTTGGTGCCTGGACAGGATAAGGTTGAGAGAAAAATGTCCCACTGGCATTCTGCAGAGACAGGCTAGTGTTGCAGCATCTCTGGGCTGTGATCTGTTTCCCCTCCCTGGTCTTCTCTCATTTTGTGGAACCTGAATGCCAGCTTCAGCAAGGAGTAGCACAAAAAAACCTGAGCTGATTCCTTGGTGATGGTAGAGAGATCATTTAAAGCAAGACATGTTGCTGGCTTTGAAATCCCTTCTGACCTTTCCACCAAGTGGGCACAGGCCTCGGGAAAATGATTAGGGGTATGCAGTGTGATGGTGGTGGTGGTGGTGGTGGTGGTGGTGGTGGTGGTTGTAGTATGCACACATCTAAGAAATCTAAAGCTGCAAAGTCCAAAATGGTAGCCACTAACGACATGTGGATGTTTAAATATAAAGCTAACTAAAATGAAATAAAATCTTCAATTCAGTTCCGAAGCGAACTAGCCACTTTCAAGTGCTCAACAGTCACTTGTGGCTAGTGGCTACCATGTTAGACCACATAGGTGTAGAATACTTCTATCTTCACACAAAGCTCTTTTGAACTGTTCTTGGAATCCCAGACCTGGAGTGGCAGAGAACAACCACAGCTGGCTGGGAAAAGGAATTCTCTACTTTCTACACCTAGAGAAAGTTGTTTCCATCCTCTGAGCTCCCTTTTCACACTGAAGCCAGGAAGAACAGCACTAACCCTTGGAACCACCAGCGACACCTAGTGGCAGAAAAAAAGCAATTTAAAGATCCCTCTGAAACAAAAGACCCCAGCTGTTTCTGGTGGTCTGTCCTCTGAGCACATGTAGCCAGGATTTCCCCGCTATACTTCAGAGCTGTAACAGTTATTGACCAGCTCCTGTGTAGCAGGGATTATGTTGTTTATCACATATATTTTCTCACCTAACCAGAAAAACAACTTTAGGAGGCAGATGCTTTGGATAGGATCCCCATTTCAGAGATGAAGAAACAGAGACTCGGGGAGATTAGTCTAAGCTCATGTGTGGTGGTGAGATTGGACAAAATGGGGGCCCTTGTGCTGCGAAATGGGATTTCACAGCTATGTAACTTAAATATTAAAGGAGTATGACCTCATTCTTACCCCCCCCCAAAAGTTAAGAATGGTGAAATTGGATATAGGGTACACAAATACAGAGCCCAGGAGGGAAGCCTGGGTGCTTTAACTTGCTTTCTCCTTTCCTTCATCTTTTTGGGGGCTGCTTTCCTGTCAAACTTTATTATCCTCCGCAGTAAATCAGACTTCCTTCTTTACAGATTCCTAACCTCAAAGGAATATATCCAAAGACGGTACTTCGGCTAGATTGCACAGTATAGAAAACAAATTCCATTAAATTTGAAATAATGAACTTTTGCACCAAGTTCTATTATACCCCATTTAAGATAGTCAAAGAATGTCAATTCTGGGATTATTGGCAGCCATTTTAGAGCCTTCTTTTTAAAGTGTTAAGCTAAGGAACAAAATTATAGTATTACCTGCAAAGGTTTTTCAAGGTCTCCAATTGCCAATATTTTTTTTACAACACAGGCACTGACTTCTGCTGCATGTCAAGTGTGCTTTCTCAAGATTCCACCACCTGTCAATCATTCTGAGTCCTTAATTAGGACTCTTCCAAGGAGACTCTGACATCCCAGGGAGAGTGCTGCCTCCACATAACTCCCCACCCTCTTTCCCAGATCAGAAATCCATGTCAGCAGACACGGTCAAAAGAGGCACTTTCTATTTCTTGGGGAGATGTTTTAAAGGACAGATTGTTAAAGTGGGGGAGGGGATGGAGTGTGCTGTGCTGAGTTGTCAGAAGCCAGGGCGGCAGAAACTCGCTACACCTGTCAAATGGCTTCCAGAGCCCCATTCGAGCCAATGGCAGCTAAATGTTGTTCTGATGATTTTCTGGAGCTAAAAAGTTGTAGGGGTATTGCCTTCTGAAAAGTATGTACTCATCAAAAAAGAGCTGGACAGCACCAAAAGGGCTTCTAGACACTAGCTGCGTCCACAGCTGTTCAGCCTCCCATCCTCCCTGATGAACCAGCCTTCCTGTGAATTGTCCTGCACCCCCTCTGATCCAGAAAAGCCAAGGAGCGCCAAGGGGAGCCCTATGAGTAGAAGTCATGGGGAGCTGGAGCTAGCCAAGGAGAATAGGGAAGCCAGATCCCAAGAGGTCAGTTTGCAGTTGGAAGAAAATGGTGTTCGGACTCAGAAGACAGGTGCTAAGGTCTTGGTGGGGGTGCTCAGCCTGCTTTCTTATTTGAGACACGCTGGCTACTAGAAAGGTCAAGGCCGTCCCCAGAATTGTGTGGTCCTCACCCCCATCAAGTCTTTTAGGGACCCTAATTCAAACAACTCCCTTTCTTTCTCCATTTATGGGGACTAAGTGGATGTGACCCTTTGGGCCCTGCTGCTCCAGTTCCACAATTCAGCTTCCTGCTGTGGCGATGCCCCACCCCCACCCCAGCCATGCTGTGTGCTCCTGACACTCAGGTGCTACCAAGGCAGGATGGGAGGGAGAGCAGCCTTCCTGTCTTGATGTCGCTCTGGCGACCTCTCTGCCGCGGCCTCTGCTCTAAAGACTTTAGACTCTACTCCAAAAAGGTTTCTTTTTCCCTTGATCTTAGATGTTGCAGTCTCAAACTAGGGTTCTCAAAAATGAGGGTGACCCTATCATTACACTTCTGGGAGCGAGGGAGGTAAGTATGTGGGGACAACAGGCATAAACTAGGACTGTCTCAGACAAGCTAGACCTCTGTCCACCCTTTCAAAAAAGCTCAGACACTCTGAGCATTGAGGTTTATAAACACTTCTGTGGGAAAGCCAGCTTCTCTGGAATGAACAGGAGCTATGTGAAGGGTGCCATCCTTGGATATGCACTTGGTCTACTCTCCTGGGCTTTGCTCAGGGTCTAGAAACGTGTCTTCATAACGGAGGTGAACGGGAGCAGCAGTGGGAAGGGGGCAGAGTTTAGCAGGGGACAGCTCTCAATGCAACAATGACTACTTTGTGAATCACTAATCCAGTTTAAGAAAAGCCCTGCTGCTCCTAAAACACCCACAGTTTGTCTCCAGCTCCCACCATAGCAGAAGGATCCAGGACAGAACTACCCAGGCACTTGCTGGAGCCTCTCCACATACTCTCCAAAACAAGGTCAACCCACCAAACCAAGATAAGACAGACAGCTTACACATTTTCCTTAACATGGAAAATACTAAGTCAATAGCATTGTTCTTAAACCTTCACAAAGCAAAATATCAAAATGGAATTTCTGAAATGGTTTTAATTTATATAAAAACTCATTTCTAGTCATCTGAGCAAAGACCAGAAAGGAAAAAGAAAAAAAATGAAATATTCAGTTTATAGGAATAGTGAGGTGGTAAAGATGGCTTGCTATATTTCTTCTTTTCCTATTATAGCAGCTACAACCTTAAGAATAACTCAACTGAATGGAGCTTTAACACTAGGCATTTCAAAGGAGCAGAATTCCACTTATGCCGTGGGCGCAGGCCTTGCAGCAAGTGCTCAGGGCTCCTCTTAGGCCAAGGCTCCACCATGGAAGCAGCATTTTCCAATCCTATCAAGAGCCAGAAGGTAGGATTGAGTCTCAGAATGACCTCTTGACAGTTGTAAGTATATCATGACCACAATATCCCCTAGTATGTGACCAGATGCAGATCCCACCCAACTCCTGCCACCACAGCTGTCCCCATCATGACCATGACACCCAGGGGAGCCCTGAGTTCTCAGTGACTCCTTCCTAAGGAGTGTCATAAGGCATTATTATTAGCCAGACCTAGGACTCTGGCAGAGCACCTGCTTCTTCCTCTATCAAGAGACCGCTTTAATCAATCAAAATCACTTCTGACTCAATTCTACTGACCATGACAAATACTTTTCTTGATCAAGCTGCATTTTTTTGAGTCAATCTCAAAACACTGGCTTTGGTTTTACTTGGAGGCAAAAAAAGAGCCGCTGAAAACCCTGTGACCTTTTCCACATAGGACACTGTGGGCTGGGAGAGGGTGTGTGCACGTCCATAGACTTTATGGATTTTAAAAATACAGATAATAAATAATAGCAAACATGTTTAAGTGCTTATCACGTATCAGGGCTCATACTAGGCAATTCTGTATATGGCATATTTAATCTCTCCCTGGACATCCATGCCATGCCCCCAACCCTTCCACCTGCCTTCTTCTCTAGTCCCCACACAGGTACCAACTGCTAAGCTCCCGAAGAGAAAGAACAATCATTATTTCCACATTGTGGAAGAGGAAAGAGGACCTTAGATTTTAAAACTTGCCCAGTGTCTCATTAAATGACAAGACAGGATTAGAAACCAGGCCTTTGAACTTCAAAGCCTACTCTCTGAACCACAATGCTCTACTGCCTCAAGTGAAATAAAAGAACTGTAGTTGGTCTATGGGGAGTTTAAAGTTTTCTTTGTGGGTTGTTTGTTTTAATTTTCTGATTCTCTAGATCTGCAAGGAACCAAGAGATTATGTTGCACATCTCCTTTCTTTAAAAAAGGGATTAGTCATCCCTGGGCCCCTGAATGAATCGCAGATCAAAGAGAATAAGGCATTATGATTGGCCAGGCCAGGTTGTGGGTGCAGCCTGGGGCAGGCCCTTTGCTTACCTCATCAACACAAAGGGAACATGAGAAAGACAGTTCTGGAAAGCTCCAAAGCCATCACTGTCTGAATCTATGACTTTGGCAAGCCCCAGACTCTCCATGAACACACCAACTTGTCATTACCCAGGGAAGGAAAACAGTTACCTATCACGACCCCTGAGGGACTGCTTACCTCAGAAAAATAAAACTTTGAGTCTATAAATAAAACCAGATATCTCCAGCAGACAGGCTAAGCTTTCATTTGTCTTGACACATTGAATATCAACAAGAGTGGAGAAGAGAGAGGGCTACTGCTGCATACTACTGAGTGACTAGGAGTTACCAGGAGATGACATGCGTGACCAGACACAAGCCTAACTGGATTAGAGAATAACAAGGCACATTCTCATCCTTGAGGGAGGAGCCACACTCTATGCCTAGACCTTCCTATGGTTATCCTTTAATGTAACAGTAATAGCTAACTGCAGTGGAGCATGTACCATGACCAGATGCTGTCATACAGAACCCTACATGCACCATCTCATTTAACATCTACAATCACAAGAGGCAAACACCATTACTATTAGCATCCCCATTTCACAGATGAGAACATTCAAGACTATTAAAGTTGGGCTGATAATTTTTCTGTGATTAAATTTTTCTGTGATTAAAGTTTTCTGTGATTAAATCAACAAGGTCTTTTTTTTTTTTTTTTTCTCACTGTGGTTCCAGTTCAGTTAAGTCAATGGAAGGCACTGTCAGGAGAATAGAGGTTGAGGCCTTTATCCCCTCCTCCTTCCTTGCTGGACCTGTGGTGCCAGTGGCTGATCCTTCCTCCTCTATTCACAGCTCCAGTCCAGTGGGCCCCTCCCACCTCACTGCTCTCTCTGGGTTCAGGTAACTGTTTCTGCCCCATCCCTTCCTGAGAAAGGTGACTATAGCTCTCCCTGCTGTTCAACCCTGGGAACTTCACCACCCCACAGTAGCTTCCTTCACCTTCCCACAACTTTTCCCACATTGCTTCGTTAAACTCTCTTCAGTTAAATTATTTGACTATACCCTCTCCTTCCTGCCAGGATCCTTGATGAGGCAGGAATATAATTTCTTGCTCAAGTGATCACAGTTTGGATTAGGAATCTTGGCAGTGTGACTCCAGAACCCACATTTTAGATCATCAGCTAGCTACCTTGGTTAAGGTATCAAATGACAGGGAAAAAGAGTCTGGCTCCTCATTTCAAACCCTCTGTCCTCTCTCAGGTGCAGCTCTTTAGGTAAATACAACCCTTTCTCTTCAGACAGACAAGAACACCCCCAATTCATGGCATAATCAGGGGTACTATGAGATTGACCTGTCCAGAGGCAGAAGAGTTTAGCATGGGAGATGCTGTCTCCAACCTGGGCTAGGCCCATTCTCTGGCTTGCCACCCAGAAGTTAGCTGTACACAGTCATCTTTATGATGGGATCTAGATAAGATCACTGCCCACTGCCTGCTCCACACCTGTGCTGACCTCCCCTATTTGCAGCCTGCAGAAGTCCAGAGCACCCCCATAGCAGGTTCCCATTGTTTCCCCAGCTCCGATCCATTTCAACTGAAATACCTCAATGCCTCAACACTCTGCCCCACATCCTAGTGAATGTCCTGGGTCCCATTAACCCAAACACAAAACTTAGTCCTGAGCTTGAATTCCACACTTTCTCATGGGTATATTTAATAGATTTTAGGGAAGAAGAGGTGAGGTTTATATATATATATATATATATATATATATATATATATATATATATATATATATATATTACAATACATATAACTTCAATTAAACATTAAACATCCTTAAGACCTTTGGACACTCTGGCACTATGGATTTGTTCCTAGATGCTTCTCTACACACAAAACCCAATTTCATCCTGATTGCTCTATATCTTCTCATCTTTTCAAGAATAAAAAGGAACATTGGCTTCTTATTCTCTAGCAGGACAGTTGATTTGTTTCTTTCTTTGTTGCCTGGGTTCGTGCACCTTTTTAAACACAGAGCAGTTTTTATTGCATTTCCTTTAAGAAATCTCCCTCCATAAGAAAAATTCTGGGAGTAGCTGATGAATCAGCTGTCACAATGTCACACATCCAGGTAGATGATCACCTCTATAATGCAATTGGAAGCCCTTTTCCTTGACCTGTATATAGACTAGGAATCTGGGGCAGGGAGGGAGAGAATGCTTTGATTAGACTGAGAGCAGAGATGGTGAAATGTGAGATATCCAAAGGTGCAAGCACCACTGAGCCTGGTAGAGGGCAATGATCTGGCCTATCTTTTCTACTAACTAGCTGTGGGACTCAGGGTAGCAATGTCATTGTTATGGTTTGGACGTGAGGTGTCCCCCAAAAGCTCACATGAGAGGCAATACAAGAAGGTTCAGAGGAGAAATGATGGGGTTGTAAGAGTCTTAACCCAATCAGTGATTTTATCCCCTGATAGGGATTAACTGAGTGGCAACTGGAGTGGTAGGATGTGGCTGGAGGAGGTAGGATTTAGGGTGTGGCTTTGGGGTATATATTTGTATCTGGAGAGTCTCTCTCTCTCTCTCTGTGTGTGCTTCCTGATCACCAGGATGTGAGCTGTTTCTCTTTCCAGCCATGATGTTCAGCTTCACCTGGAACCCTGGGTGAATGGAGCCAGTCTTCTATGGACTAAGACCTCTGAAACCGTGAGCCCTCATATAAACTTTTCCTCCTTACTGTTGTTCTGGTCAGATCCTTCAGTCACAGCAGACAAAACGCTAACTAAAACATTCATCTTCCTGAACTTTCATTTGTGCATCAACTGAATGCTTCTGAAAGCATCAGTATCACTTGGGAGCTTGTTACAAATGCAGATTTTCAGGCCTCACCCAAACTTATTAAATGAGAAATTCTGGGGGTGACACTTTTCTCTCTGTGCTTAAGAAGCCCTTGGGTAGTTCTGATGCATGCTCAAGTTTGAGACTTATTCTCTTTAATCAACTTTCTGCCGTCTGCCCCTACAGAGAGAGCAGGTGTAAAAGTATTGTATAGACCAGCATACATGGCTCTGGATGCTCTTAGCATCTCCTGTGAAATTTCAAAAATACTGGTGTAGGGCTTTCCAACTGAGACCAATGAAAGCAGAACTTCCAGGTCAGGGCTTGGACAGGTTAGCTCTACGAGCTCCTCCGGTAGGTCACTGGGTCACCAGGTATGGAACCGTCATGCTAAACTGCAGGTGACTACCATATGTGGATTACCATCATTGTGACATTTTCCTCCCCACTCTATAAACAATCACCACTGCCTTTCCTTCTCGTCAGGAAAAGGAATGGGGAGAGAAGAGACCACATGTGTTTAAAGTGTTGAAATATTTGGATGCTGATCAATGAATACATCTGAGGAATATTACCTTACTGTGCAGCACGAGATGTTTTCTATATGATAAGGGTAAAGAAACATGCAGATGTCTAAAGTCATTTGAGTCAATCACAGACTGCTTGATTCCAAATACATATGGAGGATAAAAAGTTCCACTGAAATGATCCATATTAAAACAAACAAGTATCCTTAAACATCATGCAAAGATGAGCCCCTACTTTTCTGCCATTAGATCCATGTCAAAAGTCCCTTGATGTGCAGCTACCACTCGTCCCCTGTCAGCGAAGGCCAACAAGATGTGTGTTTGAGAACTATCTCAAACTTTGCACTGTCTTGCCTTTTTCTCTCTCTTCTTGTTTCTGCCTTTTCTGTCTCTTTCTCTAACCAGTTATGATACTAAGGCTAGGGATGTCATCTTTCTGACATCGTTTTTTCATTGACTACATTAGTAATTCTCAAAGTGTGGTCCCTGGATTAGCAGCATCAGCATCACCCAAGAGCACGTTAGAAATTCAGATTCTCAAGCCCCACCCAGACCCCAGGTTCAGAAACCTGAGGGGCAGGGTTCAGCAATCTGTGTTTTCAGCAGCATTCCAGGTGATTTTAGTGCACACTAAGTTCCAGAACTGGTTCTCAAATATTGTTGTGAAGTATTCTCTCACATAGTTTCTCATACAGTATATTTTGATGGCAAATTTTTTCTTCCAGGTGCCTGAAGCCTTCAGACTCTCTCTACTCCCTTTCCCTAAAACATAAAAAGTTTTAAGAGTTTTCCTCCTTATGTTCCCTCTGTCCTGAATGCTCTTCCCATGTTCACAAATTTCAACTGACCTCTTGTATAAAGTTGGTGCCTCCTGACAGTCTTTACCCCAGCATACTGTGTATTGCCTTTATAACACTAATTACCATCTATTATCATTTTATTTGTATTTTTGTCTTTCTCCTCCCTAAAATGTAAGTGTATAAAACAAGGACCCTATCTATTTCCTGCCACATCCCCAGAACTTAACAGTGTGCCCAGCATGGCCAGAATCATCCACTAGAACTTTCTGTGCTGATGGAAATATTCTATATCCACTTTGTCCAATATGGTAGCTGCTAGCCATATGTGGTGCCTATTTGGGCTCTAAAAATGAGGCTAGTATGACTAAGAAACTAAATTTTAAATTTTGATTTAATTTTAAGTCATTTAAATTTAAATAGCTATGTGTGGCTATTTCCCACTGTACTGAACACCACAGCTCTAGACACTTAAAACAAAATAAAAGTATATTGAACAAATGAATGAATCCCTTATCAAAAGCACTAGGGTGTGATTTTTGAAATTTGTCCCTGATTGGCAAATAATACTTTCATGACCCTGATTCATACAGAGTCATGAAAGTATTGCCTGATACTTAGACTGTTTTACTCTAAGTAGAAACTGGCCTCTTTTTTTTTTTTCAGTGAAATGATTTTCAAGTTATAACTAGCACTATGGTAGAAATTTTTAGCTGGAAGATGGGAAGAAAAAGGTAGAAATAAAACTTACTAACTTGGCTTTGGAGGTAAAAATGAGTTATTCCTTTTACAGGAGGTTTGGGATAAAGGGACCACAGAATGATCTACTTCCCTTCCTGGTGGACTTTGCTTATAGCCCAGGCAAGGCTGCCGATAAACTCTGGAGCTTCTGGGAATGGAAAGAACTTGCTCTCTGCTTTGGCAGAGGAAATGTAGTGAAGAAGACAGAAGAACACAGTCAAAGTTCTTAGATTACAAGTCATCTTGGAAATTAACTAACTCTCTGAGCCTCAACTTCTTAATCTATAGTTGGAGATCAGAGTACCCAGTTCTCATGGCTAAATATGTCAATACTTTGAGTGCAGAATGTGTTAGTTTCCTTCTTTTATGTCTAAAAACTTAATAAGTCCCAGGAGAAATTTGTCCTGGAAAGATTTATTTCTCTCTCTAAAATATCCCCACCTCTGAACTAGGGATATGGCTCAGTGGTAGAGTGTTTGCCCAGCATGTGTGAGGCCTTAGGTTCAATTCCCAGCACTGAAAATTTCTTTAATTTAAAATATCCTAACCCTAAATTTTTGGACACAAGTCAACCTTCACTTCACTTAACCTTACCTTAATCCTTCCTTGCCTGTTCCTCTGTCTTCAAGACTTTTAGGGATATAACTTTACACTTTGGGGAATAGTTATTATTTTTGTTCACATTAGATCATTTGACATACTGTAAACCCTTTTATTGGATGTGCTATTATATATTCCCAGCCCAAACTTCCTTTTCTTTAAAATAAAAGATGGGCTAAAAATGAGAATCAAGGATCCTTCCAGCTCTAAAATTGCTATCTCCTCTGGTTAAGGAGTTTCTAACAAGGAAGCATGTGGCCTAAATGTGTCATCTTCGTTATTAGAAATATCATAGTACAAAATTGGATTCTCATGTCCCAAAATATTCTTCTAGTTTACCAGATCACAATTTCTCCCCTTGCTTTGTATCCCCAACTGAGTGGTCCTGCATTTTCTCCCTCTTTCTCCTCTACCCCCTAATCCCTCCCTCCAACTGTCTTAACCTGGATTCTCCCAAAAACTGAAACCAAAAACAAAGCCTCAAACATAGTAGTTCATTTGAAAATGTGATTCTAGGGAACAGCAGTACAGGACGGATGCCCAAACCGCACAGGAGGTCATCAAGATCACCAAGGATGCAGAACTGGGGATGTGGCTCAGTGTCATGCCTAAGGCCTTGAGTTCAATCTCCAGCACTACAATAAATAAATAAATAAATAAATAAATAAATAAATAAATAAATAAAACCATTGATTAAAGACTTAAAAGTCAAGAGTAGAATGTTTTATCTCATAAGCAAAATGCACAAAAAAGAAAATAGGGAATCTTGAGAAAATAGAAGTCAGTAGAATAAAAGTAGGGGACCAAGAGAAAAGGAGAAGGGGAGGGAAAGGAGAAGAGGAGGGGAATGAAGTTGACCAAATTATGCTGTGTGCAGTTTGGATATATCACAATTCACTCCAAAGTTCATCAAGGCTTTGTTTTCAAGTTAGCCACTGTTGCAGGTAGCTGGATCCCACAGGATTTCTGAGAAACTTATAAATTGCAACTCAAAACTGTCTAAGAAAGGAAAAACCCTCATCCCCAGAGGTGAAGGATGTCCTCACGGATGTCAATTTCATCATAATTCTTAGTTGTGCCTACCTGAGAATTGATCTGATCCCCCTGTTTGGTGCCAGGACACTCCAGCATCTGAGAGGTGAGAGGGCCACAGCACAAGGCCAATGTCTGTCAGGATGCTCCTGTGCAAAGCTGATTGACACTGCACAGACCTGCTTACCACAGTATTGTCATGAGAAGAGGACTTGAAGAGGTGCACGGTAGGTGAATCCATTTCCTGTATTTGTGCCCTTCTGTAAATTCAATCTATCCCAGAATCCCTTTCAAGATGTCATAATTGCTGAAAAGACTTAATTCAAGAGGGTTAGTGGATCAAGTTCCAGTTGCTACTATTGCAGATGATCCTAAGACCACAATAATATTCTTCATCTCCCTCTTCAACAGCCCATTTTAGGCTTCTTTAACCCTTGAGGTGTATCTTGATTTATCTAGATTGCTTGCATGGAGGGTGACCATAAATATCGGAATTTTAGCAGTATCTGCCAAAGAGAGCCTTCTAAAAACACTTCCAAACAGATACTCTGGCTTTTACAACATTCCCTGTGTTGATAATTGACTAACCCAACTCTGTCGTTGTCTTTTTTCAAAGTCCAAACACACCAGCCCACTCAATCATAATTACCATTCCTCCCATACTACTTAAGGATCACTGATATCAGCTTTTAGTCAGTTTTTGTTGTTGTTGTTGTTGTTGTTGTTTTGGTTTTTGCTGTGACTAAAATTTTTCTGGCCTGACCAGAACAATTGTAGAGGAGGAAAAATTTACTTTGAGGCTCACAGTTTCAGAGGTCTCAGTCCATAGATAGCCAGCTCCCTCCCTCCGGGCTCCAGATGAGGCAGAACATCATGGCTAAAGAGGGTGGCAGAGGGAAGCAGCTCACATGATGATCAGGCAGCAGAGAGAGAGACTCCACTGGCCAGATACAAAGTATGTACCCCAAAGGTATGTCCCCCAATGCCCACTTTCTCCAACCACACTCTATCCACCTTCAGTTACCACTCAGTTACCCATCAGGGGATTGATTCACTTATGGGTTAAGGTTCTCAGAATCCAATCTTTTCTCCTCTAAACCTTTGTGCATTGTCTCACACATGAACTTTTAGGGGATACCTCACATCCAAACCATAACAATCACATACCCCAATGCTTTGTCTTTTGCCTGCATCCCATCCCAATCCATCACGTCTTACTGAGACACTGCTGGACACATATCACCACTCCACCTACTACCAACAATGGAGTTCCTGTTATGGCTGACCATTAATCTTTTTTTTAAAAAAAAAAAAAGAGAGTGATAGAGGGAGAGAGAGAGAGAATTTTTTAATATTTATTTTTTAGTTCTCGGCGGACACAACAACGTTGTTTGTATGTGGTGCTGAGGATTGAACCCGGGCCGCATGCATGCCAGACGAGCGTGCTACCGCTTGAGCCACATCCCCAGCCCAATCTTGCTACAAAATTCCAATTATGGTAGCCTTGGTTCCTCTAAAAACAGAGCCTACGATGAAGTCTTTCATGCAGAGAGCATTGAACAGGGAAGGAGACAAAGTCAATAAAAAGATAAATTTTCAAGGTGACACCACAAGGGTCAAACAGTGCTTGATCTTAAAGAATATCCTGAGGAGCTTCCTGAAATGTATCTGAGAAACGGCTACATAAGCAACCAGTGGTGGAAGCATTTATCTGTCAGTTTTAATCCCTGTCGGTTAAGGACCATCATGGGTTGCATAAATGTGCAAGTGAAGTCATAGTAGCCCATACCATAGCAAACTGGTGGAAGTCTGTGCAGAACTGATAGCTACTGCAGTGACCAGAGTCAAGGAGGATTTGGAGTGGTGCAAGGTGCCCAATACACTCCTTCCAGGATGTCCCTAGGTTCCAGTTTGCCTAGGGTCATTCCAGGTAATAGAGTCCCCTATTTTCCCCTTTTGCTCTCAATTGCATCCTAGTTTAGACCATAAGAATATTGTTACTTAGGGATCTTTCTCTCTACCCTGCCATATCTCCCTCTCCCACATACACAAATACTTTGAGAAGCACAAAAAATTATTTATGATAGAATTGTTTTTTCATAGTTGTTTTTCATCTTCATTATTATATTTTCCAGATTTTCTACTGCTTTCTGCAGAAATGTCTCTGGATTCAATGTATGTCTTCATTAAGGCAAAGAAACCACCTCTTACTAAGCCTTAATCCAAGATCCTGTGCCACCCAGATTTTATTTCGTTATACTTAATTTAATGAAGTATTTCATTCTACAAGTACGGTCTTGACAATAAATCTCTGGGATAGAAAAGAAAACACATCAAGCAATAGTTTACCAGGAACTGTATATGGAAGCCCTGTGGATCTAGAAATCAATGAACATAGGATATTCTCAGCTTTTAAAATGTGGCCATGATAATAGTACAGGCTGTCTTATGATGTTATATAAATATCATATCAACCACACCCTTCTTGTTTTTATTTAAGAACCAAACAAAAAGTACTGTAAAATTATTTTAAATCACTGTGGTAAATCTGAATTAACTGTTAAGTAATTGCAAACTACTACTCTACTGAATGTCAAAAGTTAACTACAAATTTAATCCAGAAACCATTGGACTGACTGTTGCACACTGACTGTTGAAGCAGAGTGTATACAGCCACAGGTATTCAATTCCCAATATGACTCAGTAGGCAGCATTCTGCTCTGTGACTCCTCTCCTTAGACCATTTGGGAGATGAATTATCTGCCCCCAAATCAAGGTTCAATATGCTACAACAAAAATTAAATCCCTTTAAAATTGGATCAAAATCAAGGTTAAAGACCAACGCTATCTAATTCCTATAGCTTGTAAAAAAAAAAAAAAAAAGCCCACAAATCATTTAGAACAGATCTTGTTCCTTGTTTCTTCTGTCAAGGATAATTGTTTATTACAAGTGAGATTTCTGCCATCAGCAGAGTTGTCAGTGACCTAGAACAACTACCTCATTGGGTCTCAGGTTAAAGGATGAGAGTTTATTAAGCGGTCGGTAGAGCAGTTTGGTAAACAAGAGTTTAGTAAGCATTCGTGATTTTATTATCACTAATCAAAATAAATTTGATTTTCACTAAGATTTCTGGAATTCACATTTTATTTATATGACATAAAACTAGACTATTCAACAATTCCCCGAAACTAATTTAAAAGGCCCTCAATCATTCATAGTGGGAAATAAATAAGATTGAATTCTTACATTTGCAATTTTTACCAGCTGCCTTTGATTGACTTGAGACCCAACCTTGAAGGGACACGTACCCCAGAGTGTGGTTTTCTCTGCAAAGATTCCATCAAGCAGTTTGCCAAATGCTTGCTACATGCTATTTCAATCTAATACACTCTATGAATAAGAATTTATTTTTACACCCAAAGACAATATTTTTAGAATAAAGTCCCCTGGTATTTATCAAGTGCTTTATCTAATTTCACCTCCTACTACATGCAAGAAATTTGAAAGAGTGTGGACTAGTGGAGATGCTTACCAAGATTTTGGTCAAAAGGACCACACGATTTCATTAACTTGTGTTTTAAAGACACAGTTTTTCTGAAAATACATGAAGTTAAAATAATAAAACATTATTTAGGAAAACATAAATCCAATTAAGTCAGATTGGACCCACTTTTATTGCAAACTCTTCCAATCTAAAAGGGACAGAGAGGATTTGGATCAAGAGAGGCTCATGGAAGAAACAGAAAGGACATAAAAAGCTACATCTCCTCTTTTTGACAAGGACAGAGAAGCAAGCAACGGACAAAACGGTGAACATCTGCCTACTTAACTTCAGCCAGACGAAATCAGATGCAGAAAATACGTGCGCATTAAAATAATAAATGACACAAAAATACAAATTAGATGCAAGAGAATTCAACCAAGCAAGTCTTTAATCAATTTAGGTCACTACAGAAAGTATCCTTTTTTCCAATATTTCTCACAATGTTACATATTACCTACCCTTGGGTTATTCAGTCTTACTGTCTAATTATAAAAGTTTACAACGTTTGCTTGGAGGGCAAAGCAAAAAGAGAAAAGTATTCTCTGATCCCTCAGGGCACAAGAATATATCATTTGCCCATGGATGGTCTGTTCACAGAGACTTCTCGTTTCCACTGTTGTCATACAGAAGCATCTTGAAGGAAGTGGTCAGCCGTGGCTCATCAAATGCCAAACAAATCTTGTTAGTGATGAAATCGTTTGCTCATTCAAATACAACTGCAGGATTTCCATCAGCTCTTTTTCTTTTATTTATTCCTTTTGAAACAACCATGGGAAATCATAGCTACAGGGAGGTAACAAAATCATGTATAAATTGTAATACCTATTCTCTGTGAAATTAAAAGTGTGTATATACAACATATCATAAATACCTAGGGGGAAAAAAAGATTAGAAAAATACAGACCAAACTGTTAACAATGGTTATTTTTGGAGCTGGAACTGAAGTGATAATTATTCCTTCTTAAGCTTTTCCTCAATTCCACAGTTACCACTAAGGATCTCCAGAATCCAGCCCTGTGTTGCCAATGCAGCTGAGAAAAAAATTGCTTTATTTTTCATATATTAAGGAAGATGAGCTACTTGATGGTTGTCCAGGACAACTGCCCTCATCCTAAGCCCCAAAAACTACTCCGAGATGGGAGCTGGGATCTGTATGGCTCAAGAGATTCTCCAACCTGCACCTCCAAACACTGACATCATCCTCATATGGAACGACCTTGAGAGAGAAGCTTCTTGAAATTTTTTTCAAGAAAAATGAGATACTGTTTCTCATGTGAAAAAAAATAAGAAACTCTTATATTAGTCTTTGTAAATCAAGAGAATCACTCAGATCCTAGACAGTAACTCATACCTAGGACTCCACCAGAGATGTTCAATATAAGTTTCATTAAATTTAAAGCCATTCTTTGAAACCTACTATTGCAAGTCTCAGAATGAGCATACACACAAGCATGACTTCTGTAGAAAGTTAAAGCTGTCTATACAATTTTTGGCATATTTGTGGTTTATTTTTCTGAGGTCTGAATATGCTGAGAGAACACAGGATCAGTTCCACCAAAAGTCAGGTTAGTGGACTCCATAATACCTGAAAGACCTCAGAAGGCCCATGACCCTGGTTAGCTTTGGCCTTTGTCTTCCCCCCCACACACACCTGGACATCCAACCAATAACCAAGTCTCATTCTTCACTGCTCCTCCTGAACACCTCCAGAATCCACTCTCCCCTACATATTCACTCCTACCCCTTGGTCCAGACCAACAGCCATCTCTCATTCGCATCACCTTTCCCACCTTGGCCTTGACTGGTGCCCCTAACTCTAGACTTTAACCTTCCCAATCCAGTCTTCCTATGACCTCAAGCCTGAGCATACCACTTCTCAGCATGTTACCCTGCATGATTTCTAACTACCTTTAAACTAAAGTCCTGATTCCTTGACAGGACCTAGAAAACCCATCAGGATCTGCCTCATATTCCATACCATACATCCCCCCACCACCACCCCAATCTTCATTTCCCTGGCAGACCAGGGCTCTGCCATGCTCGGCTGTTTGACTTCTTATTGCTGAATTTTCCATGATCTCTCCCTGTGTTTCTCATGGTTAGAATTTACATCCCATAGTCCCCTTTACCTGACTAACCCCTACTAATCCTTTGGGCCTCAGGTTCGATGTTCTTGGCAAGGTTGGATACTCCTTTTCTGAATCCTATAGTGGCCCTGGGATGAAACTGTCCATTTACTCTCTCTATAACTTCTTCGTGCCCATAGACTGTCTTGTTACTCTTATTCTCTCAACACTTCACACAAAGGCAGGCATTTGATGAATACTGATTTGGGAAGAAACAACAATGTTAATCAAGTACTCTTGGTTTCTCAGGTTACTAAATATAGACTATCTAGACTTCAAACCCTTGACAGGGACATTTGGGATTTTTCTTTTATCTCTCTTCTCTATTCACTATTCTCTCTTCTTTCCTCCTCCTCCTTATTCATTTTCATTCTCTCTCTCTCTCTCTCTCTCTCTCTCTCTCTCTCTCTCTCTCTCTCTCTCCACCTCCCCTCCCTTCCCTTTGTTTTGTTTTGTTTTGTTTTGTTTTGCAGTTCTGGGGTTAGAACCCAGGCACCATGCATGATAGGCAAACACTCTACCACTGAGCAACACTCCCCAATCCTAGATCTTTGGGATTTTATTAGTTCAATAACAAAACTATTTGGAATTCTCCCTCCTTTCCTTTTTCTCTTACCTAAAGAAAAAAACTTAAGGGGGGAATAATTATTGAAGGTTTTGTATCAAAACTTCCTCTCAGAATACTGTTGTTACACTTTCCTGAGATTATATTTTAGTCCTTCCAGTCATGAAGAAGTCTGAAACTGCAAAAATGCTGTGGCCATACTGTGAGACATAAAATAGAAGAAACACTTCAAAGGCTTTTGGTTTCCTTCTTTATCCAACTGCTAATTAGGGAGAAAATATTGAGACGTACAGGGTACTGGTCATTAAAAAAAAAAAAAAAAACCCTCAATTTTTTGACCCAATACCTGGTTTATTCTTTTGAGACCAGAACAGATGGCCTCTCCACCTTTCAGGTAATAAAATAACCCAGTGGGCACCTCCCTTGTCATTTACTTGCACTATTTTTCTACCCATGAACTTTGAGAAGAAAGACAAGATAGTACTTCTTCCCAACAGACAATTCTTCTGTTTCTACTCCTCTCCATTCCTCCATCTTCTCACCACAAAAGGTTACACCTTTCAGCAACAACTGTCTTGTATCTCAGGTCTGGAGACTGCAGTCTTAGGTGTAGTGAGAATTCACACTCTGTGTTACAAACTATTAGTGGTTATTGTTGTATTGCTGCTCCTGTTGCTTTTTAAGAAGGGAGGATCTTTGCTTTCCTGTGGAAGATTTGAGAGTTTGCACCAATATTTGTGTTTTTAAGAAAACTAGAACAAGCGAAGAGACGATTTCTTTCTTTGTACTTTTGCTGCCATTTTGTAGGGGACATTTCTCCCCTCCTCTTTGCTCCTCCATCCCTCCCACCTCCCTTCTTTTCTTTCTTTCTTTCTCTCTTTATCCTCTATGCTCATAATAGAAATTTGGGTTAATAGAGATTTACATAGACCTATTGCTTCAAAAATCATACTCCCAGTGAATTTATGTAACATCAGCTTACAAAACAAATGGTGATTTTGTTGTTGTTGTTCTCTGCATATGGAAATCAAGCATCAGGATTAGATTTCCAGCCATTTTGATGGCTGAAGTTTATAATTATCAGAGCAACGTATTTAATTGTCCATTCTTAGTCCATCCACATCTTACCAGTCTAATAGCTACTTCAAAAAGGAGGTGTGTGTCTTATAGGGATGCCAAATGTTCAAATATGGAAACTTTATGAAGTTAATAAAATTGCTTTGTTTTCAAATTATTTCCTATTCCTTGAAGTTTATATTCAGTCATTTGAAGTCTGTGTAATTAAGGAAGTTATTAACTGAGCTTAAGCTCATTTAAAGTAACCACACACTTTTCATCTCCTCATTCATCTTGGACTTCAATTTCTTCCCAACCATACTCAATTCCACCCAGTTGTAAGGTAATTTTCTTTGATGGAAGGGATGGAAGCAAAAATAGATTTGTGTAGCTCTATGGCCCTTTTCCCTGCTAATTAATTTCCTCATTTGCATTCTTCTCCTTGCTTATCATTTTTCTATTCAGAACTTCAGCCTCCTCTAGGACAGTCTCATGTTTCTGTGCCATATTTATATCTACTTTGTATTTTCATTTTTCTTCCACCTTCTTTTATTCATATGTCTTTTCTTGTCACCTAAATCTCACATACCCGAAGAAGGACAAACCCTTTCTTCAACTGTAATCCTGCCTCTTCAGGAGTCTCTGTGCTCAAAACAAAGCCTGTCTTACCAAAAGGCCATACAACTTTAAGCTCAAGCTAAATAATAAATCTTGTTTCCAAAAGCTGTTTTTGTTTTAATTTTTGGAAGCTAGTAGGAGCATTGATTTTTCACATCCACAGAAATCATGATGTCTGGATGCTTGGATTCTTCTCCCCCGAGTTATGGATGTGATTCCAAATAAGATGTCTTGTTTGAATTTCCACAAGAAGGAGATATTTGGAAGCACAGAGACAGGGAGCACTAGGCATTCAGAGTGCATTATATTGTTCCATATTGCTTTCATCTCCGTAACATTTTAAATTTTAAGTTGAAGACTTAAATATATATATATATATATATATATATATATATATATATATATAGGCTGGGGATGTAACTCAGTGGTTGGTCCAGCACCTGTCTAGCATGCACAAGTTCTTGGGTTCAATCCTCACGGCACACAAAAATAAAATAATGAGATGAAAAACCAGTTTGGGTTGACTATGCCACAAGACAATGCACAATGCCTTTAACTTTTTTCTAAAACTTTTCTTTAATTTTTCCTCACGTTTTTTTACCCACAAAAGAGATGCAGGTACTTTAAGAGTGTATTTCTGGAAAACTACATTTGAGCTGCAGCCAAGACGAAGGCATTGCTAAGGGACTCCGTTACCCTGGGATACTAATTAACTCCAAATATTGCATATAAATTAAGCCAGCAGCTACTGAAAGAAACAGCTTACAGAAGAGAAAAAAAATTAAAGATGTTTAAAAGACTAATATTGTCTTTGACTATAGAAAAAGACATCAGGGGTAAGGAAGAATCACTTTTCTCTTCACCCCAGCCTTCTATTCTTTTTCTAGTAGCTTCCATCTTTTCTCTTGACTTTGGTCTTCCTTTCTCCACTGCGGCAGGTGTTACACATTGGATAGCATGACTAAGAAAAGGTCTCTTCCCACAGGGCCCTTCTTTCTCTTGTCTCTCTTATGGTAAAAATGATTAATGTGAGCTCTGCCTCTTAAAATTTTAAGTGCACAATACAGTATATTGTAAACTATAGGCACTATATTGCAGGTCTCTAGAAGCTATTTATTTTGCACAATTTAAACTTTATACCACCTAACTAACACCTCCCCATTTTCCCCTCCCCCAGTACCTGGCTACCGCTGTTCTACCTCTGCTTCTATGAGTTTGAATATTTTAGATATTTCATATAATTAGAATCATGCAGTATTTATCCTGTGACTAGCTTATTTCACCTAGCATGCTGTTCTCTAAGTTCATCCACATTATTAATAGTTTTCCTTCCTTTAAGACTAAATCATAGTCAATTTATATCTATACCACCTTTCCTTTATCCAGATGTTTAAACCAGTTGGTACAGAAATCTACGATGATATAGGTCAGTTCTTATTTTAATAGATGGGTGTCCCAAAAAGGGCTGCAGAGACACTTCTGCTTCTGCCTACACTCGCATGAATGTCATCCTCATGGAAAAACAAAACTAAGTGTCTATTATTGTGACTTCATTATACTAGAGTTTGAACATTCAAAAAGTTAACGCTACAGATTGAGTAGTCCCAGACATTAGTGACCATCAGTGTCACCCATGTGTTGTTGCTAAATTAAGTAAAACTACTGCATATTTGCTATAAATAAGAATACAGACAGCAATGCCCCCCATGCCTACTTACTCAACCTGAGGCACACTTACAATAAGAGGTTGCTTTCAGAAAAAGAGAACATCCCTTCTGCAATATCAGGATGGCTCTGCTCATGAAATTACAAATCACTTTTAAGTGTCATGGTTCTGAATGATATTTTTTAAAATCCAACCTTTAGCACCCTGTCAATGGCTAACTTCTATTTGTTTCTACAAAACTTTTTCACACATTGGCTTACCTCTCTGGACAAAAAGTTGAAATTACTGAAGGAAGCCTTCTTGTGAATCATTTATCATTCAAGAATGGATTCTAGGAAATTTTTTGCTATTAGTTCCTTAGTGATGATACTTAAATTTATATGGAAGGAAAGAACTCATGTAAAAGAGAAATTAGTAAGGCATCGTTCATCAATCATTCAACAAAGACAGAAGCACACATGCTCCTTCACCAAGCAGCTATTTCCTTACACTCTTGGTTTTAAAGAAGGATTCTGCAATGTTACTGTTCCCTCTGAAGTATGTAAAAAGAGCACATGTCACATGGTTTTAAGTCCAAGAAAATTCTCATGCTGATTCTTCCTGGATATAACTTTGGATAACTGGTTCACGTCTCTGCTTCAGTTCCATCTTTGGTCAAATGAAAACAGTAGCTTTGTGGAATGCCTGTAACTAGTTTGACATAGTAGAACAGGCTCATTGAATACAACCAAGTTCTCCATAGTAATATTACTGTTACTAACCTTTATCCTTCCATGAAATGAGTCAATCTCTACCCCAAAATTCAACTAACTACAAGTCCCAAATGCCCAAATTCAAATAGGGTAATTTTAATATCCTATTTTGGTATAGGGTAGGGAATCATATTCCAAAGGAAATGAAAAATGATCTGAACAGTTATTTTATCATTCCCATGATGAGATGTCCTGAGAGAAGCTGGTTTCCCATGAGTTCCATTGTGTACCAGGGATCTGGGTGCTGGGCCTGCTTCTACCACAGAATGTATGTTTTTCTAATAAGGCCAAAAAGTACCAATGGTGGTCCACTCTCTCCATGGCCAATACCACAGATGTGGAAAAGAAATACTCTGAATTATTCATAGTAGCAGTCATGCAAGCACAGAGCCAAATGGCAGAGATTTCTTCCTCATTTCTTTTTGGCAAAGTCAAATAGTACACAAAAAGAATATCTCATAATGATAAACATGGAAGATGTTCTTGGACTTAATGACACTATTTAAGAGAGCAAACATACATTAAATGTCAATTTAATGTATTACTTCTGGTGCATTTTTTTTCCTTGCCAAGAATAAGAATAAAACAGAAAATGAAAACAATAAAACTAGGAAACTGGAGTACACAAAGCTAGATACGTACAAATCTACATGTACTCCTAATGGGCTGAGATCTTATTCATTCTCAGCTGACGCTGGTTTTGATACAAATGCAGGATGTACCATAGCCCCCAAGCCTACAATCTCAGGTAGGTAGAGTGTGATTATGAGAAGTTATTCTTTGTTAAGATTTCAATTTCAAAGTCGAGCATGCCTTGGTGGCTACAATCATCACACTTAATGCAAGTAATCCAAGTCAAGGAAAAGACAGTGGAAAAATACAAAATATTTACCCTTCCTAATCCAGCTACTTCTACTGAACAACATTATGCTGTGTATTTATAAATTGTAGCCCATTGTTACAGGAAGTTCACTACAGAATAACCAAACACTGTGTGTTACATTTAGTTTACAGCATGCCTTTTCTGCTCAGTGCAAGAAAAATCTACTACCCAGCAGGTACTAGAACTGACAGCCTGATAGCAGCAATGCAATAAGAAGTTGTTGTTTTTCCTCCTCCTCCTCCTTCTTCTTCTTCTTCTTCTTCTTCTTCTTTTTCCCCCCAAAATAAAAATAAAATTACAACATCATTGAATGTCCCAATTAAACCCAAGTCCAATTCAAAATTCATCTTCAGAGCTGTCAGCTAAGAGCATTACTCGATCTTGCATGCTGTTGAATTCTCTCTGCTAGAGAAAGAAAACAGAAACACATTAAACTCTTTCTGCCACAGAACAAAGCTGAGAAACAGGCCCACTTTAAAAGACACACTAACCAATGAAGCAAGGCAGCAGCTGCAGCAGCTAATCCAAACCACTGGGCACGTCAACACCGTTCGTCAACACCGTTCATGCACCATTAAACCCTATGTGCTTTATTAAGCAAATTAGATAAGCAAAGAATGTTCTGAAACTGATTAGGTTTTGCTCTCGTTGGTTCCATACCTTTCTTTTATGCCTTTTGAAGCCATTTCTCCTTTGGCGATTCATAACCTTAATGCTGTAGAGTGCCCCCAAGATGAACAAGGCTCCAGCTATCCCCACCCCTACAGGAACCAGCATTCCAGACATGTAGCCAGCCTGTGTAGAAAAGGAAACACACATCAGGAAGCTGAACAGACCACGGCCCTGGGTTCCTCATTTCTGCTGATGGCAGCAGGATTTTAGAGGCTTTGAGTTCTCTTCTCTGTTATCAAATAAAACAGAATCTAGGGGGAAAAAAAAGTGCTTTCTAAAGAGAAGGCAACAGAGAGAGGTATGACTATTTGGGGATATTTCAGATAGTTAGAAGTGAAGTATTGAAATCAGTCAGCCAGATCTAGTGGCCCCTCCAGCCACGTGCTTATGCACATTTGTCAACATCAATGACAGAAATATAATTTGTATTAAAGATGGATAAAGGGAGCTTCTGAGAATGCCAGGACTATTAAAATGCTATAAATTGGAAACAGCCTGAGTGGATCTTCAAGGGGGTTGGAGTGTCCTCTGGAATACTGTGTTCCTTGGAGGGTAAAAGAAGGGCCTTGGCAGCAATGATATTCTTTCTCTCTCTCTCCCTCCCTCCCTCCCTCCCTCCCTCCGCATTACAGCAAGAAAGGAAAGCTCAAAGTGCTTGTAAGTGAGCAGAATGTGAGAGTGGCTGGAAACAACAGGGAAGAAAAGAACCTGCCGAGGAAAGGAGGGGTGTGAGATGTTACAGAAAAGGCAAAAAGGGACGAGGAGAAAGCATGTACGTAAGATGGATGGATTCACTTCTATGAATGGGATAATCTGCCCAGTGGACAAGACTGATGCCCAGGGTGGGGAGAGAATTCTGAGTGTTCCCAGCCCCAGAGAAAGGCAGTGGCAGAAGGGACACAAAGATCCCTGCCAACAGCATTGACACCTCCAAAAGATCCTGGAGGTATCAAACCTATGCATGTCCCAAGACCATCAAGAGTTACTCTAGACACTTTGGTTCTAAAAGAACAGAGAGATCCCCATACATCCCTGGGCTTGAGTAAATAGCTCAGGATCCACCCATGCTCAGGGCAAGCCCATCATAATACAGAGGACCCCTGCATGATGGCCAATAAAACACCCATGGGCTACGGGTATGTACTAACCTACAGAGCCTTCATGGGAAAACCCAGATGTGAGTTTGTTTCCCTAGAAGCCTATCTAAACAAAATATATAAGTAAATTTTTTTGCAGGGCACAGTGGAACATGCCTATAATCCCAACAGCTCGGGAGGCTAAGGCAAGAGATCTAGAGCTCAAAGCCAGCATCAGCAACTTAGCAAGGCACTAAATAACTCAGTGAGACCCTGTCTCTAAATAAAATACAATATAGGGCTGGGGATGTGGCTCAGTGATTGAGTGCCTCTTAGTTCAATCCATGGTACCCCCAAAAAAATTTTTTTTCAAACTAAAATAAGTACTTTAGGTAAGTCTTACGTGGAGGAGGGGGATCTATTCAATTATCTATTTCTTTAATTTTTAATATAGCACAAACTATTTTTATTCTTTCAGTATAAGCAAAAAACAGAGAGATGCACAGAATAAAATTTTCCTAAAGGACTGGTCTGTGCCATTGGGACCCTTTCCTAACATTTCTAGCTACGAATCCAAGGTAAACAAGCACCTCTTCTTGTGCTCAGCCAATTCCCTCACTGGTTCTGCCTTTCAAAGTCTTAAGTTAGGACAAAATATGGAAATTTTTCCATTAATTTGAGAACAATAGCATTTTTTCACCAGCATACTAAGTATCTTTCCTCAAGAAACAAATCCCAGGCAGTTTTCAACAAATTAATATGCTTTGTAGAAGCCCAAACTTTTTCCAAAATTCTTCCAGATCCGCTTAAGGCTTATTTAAAACACTCTGTAATTTTCCATGTAGGAAAACACTGGACAAAAGAAAACTTGGGGTGCTCTCACCAGAAATGTGAGAAACCCATTCGACTAGACTTTTCAGAGCTATGCATTCAGAGAACGATATTCGGCTTTTTGGAAGGTCAACTTGAGCAACCCCTGCATGGGTCTCCACCAGCTGTGGAACTTAACCCCACTCCACCAACATGAACACTCCAAAACACACCAGTCCTTATTCTTAGTGACACATTTGGACTTCTTGTTTCTAGAGTTTTAAATCATGCAGATTCTACAAGAATTCACTGAATCTCTCTTTTTTGTACTCCCTGCTTTATTTTTCTTTTTTTCTTTTCTGGTAACATCTGCCTTGCTTTCAAATGACAAGAAAATTACAAGATGGAAGCAAAGCAATCCATTGTCTTCAAATATAATTCAAGTGTTTTTTGAAAACTAATAAGAGGAAGCAAGCTCTTCTTTTAGAATTGCCTCTGATTTTATTTCTTTAAAAATGAAGATTAATAAGATGGCATATACACATGTTTTAAGTTATAAATTGTGACTAGTACCTTCTGTTTGTTCAAAATTATTAGATGTGTATGCGACTCCAGAAATGACACCCTGGGAGGGATGCAATTCCTCGGAGGGATCATTTCAACCAAGAAGGCATCATCTGAATCTAATCACAAGAAAAACAGCCAATAAACCTAAAATGAAGAATATTCTATTTTTTTTTAAAAAAAGGACTGTTCTTTTAAAATACCAGAATCATGAAAGATAAAATATGTCTACAAAATGTTTCAGATGAAAGAAAACTAAAGAAACATGACAATGAAATATGTTATATAATCCAAGACTAAATCTTGTACTAGAGGAGAAAAAAATGCTTTCATACATGCATTTAGAATCTATTGAAAAAACTGAAATGTAGATGCTAGATGACATATAAGTACTATATCACTGACACAGGGAATGAAGCTAATAACTGAGCTAAGATTGACTAGCAAAATATTTCTATTCTTAGGAACTGAGGTATTTAATAGTAAATAATCATGATATAAGTAACTTGTCCTTAAATGGTTCACAAAAAAGGGTGTGGGTGCCACAGGTGATAAATCAAATGCGGAAAATATCAACAATAGGTGTACCTAAATAAACGGTGGTAGGGATGTTCTTTGTACTATTCTTCCTCTTGTAGCTTGCCCACAAATTTTAAATTATTTCCAAATCAAGTTTAAATTATTTTAAGTAGATTATAGTCAAAATATGACTAGAAATATTTGTTTTTATTTATTTGGCTTTGGGATTTGGGGTTTCTTATTTGAAGTTTATGAGAAAAGCATCCTCCCTTCTTAGGCAAATAGATTTGTTGAGGAATTCCCATTGTCAAGAAAGCTCTAAGAAAACCAGATGATACATGGTACTGTGTCTAGCCTGCTAGATTGGGACAGTGCCCTTAGGATTTGGATGCAACTGTGGTTCTCCAACTTGAGCATGCAGTAGCGTCATCTGTCAGACTTGCTAAAACACAGATTGTTGGGCTCTATTCCCAGGATTTCTGACATAGAGGGTCTAGGGTGGGTCTGAGAATTTGCATATCTAAGAAGCTCCCACATGATGCTGATGCCACTGGTCCAGACCACACATAAGAATCACTGCTCTGAAGTCTCATCTGGGCCGTTCATCTTCTGAATGCCTTTCTAAAGCTAGAAGAAACAGAACGGTCTTGGTGACATCCACAACAGGGCTGATATTTATTACACAATTAAAATAGATATCGCGTCTTCAGTTTTGAAAATGCCATTTATATGTTGAAAAGATACATCAATAGGTAGCCAAGGTAGATTTGTCTAACGAGCATCATTAACTTGGATATTTAACCCAAAAGGTTAAGGTTATTGAGTGTTATTGTCCCTCGATGTCCATTTTTCTTCTTCTATCCCTATAAGGTTTCCAATTTGGGACTTGATACAAAATAAAGATACTGTTCTTTGGCTTCCATGAAGCTTGGTATGGCCAGGTGATAAACTTCACCAAGAAGATATGTTCATGGCATGGGCAAATTCCAAGACATGTTCTTTTAAAAGGGAGCTGAATTCCATCTAGAGACAAGATGTTGCTGAAGGAAACAAAGACATTGGAAGGGTTGGCCTCAATTCCCGTGCAAATTTTTTAGCCTGATACACAAATAAATGTCAACCACTTCTTTCTATTATCAATGGACATTTTTGGTGGTATTGTGGGAACTGGATTAGGGTTTCCCTCTTGACACCAGAAGCACTGGGGCTAGTGTTTTGTTTTGGTTTAGATAGCCTTGTGTAGAAGTAACTCTTCTAAAGAGAACAATGCTTATTTGTACATTCTAGAATGTTCCAGATCCACTAAAAAAAAAAAAAAAAAAAGACTGATGTTCTAGTGAATTTTGACTCATTGAATTCTGGCCCTCAATGCTCATACCCTAATTTGTAACCATAGGGCTCTATTTTCCTGAATGCTGAAAAATACAGCATTTACTTCATTGTCAGTGTTTCCTAATGAGACTGGTTACATCAACTGTGGCTCATTCTCACTATGCAATAAAGCACATCTGTCTCTAATGATGTAGTCAGAAATACTTGATTGCATGGGATATATACAATGAACTCATTGCAAGTTAAAACTATAAAGATTAGAAAACTGTATGTACAGCATGTTGTAAAAAGAACACACACACAAATGCATTTAAAAATGTCTGGAGGAATATAGCAAAATGTTAATAAATAATGATCATCTTAAAGTAGTATTCTCTTTTATTTTCCTTCTCTTAAAATTTCTAAAATAGCATGTTATTTTTTTAATATTTTTGGATATTGATGGAACTTTATTCTATTCATTTATTTATATGTGGTGCTGAGAATTGAACCCAGTGCCTCACACATGCTAGGCAAGCACTCTACCATTGAGCCACAACCCCAGTCCCATAAGCATGTTATTTTAATGTAAAAACTTTGTAATATAAATTTTTAAAGGAGGGAAGACCCTTTATCCACCATCCTTTAAGAATGACAGAGAGCCTTAATTTGTCCTTTTAAGAAGGAAGGAGTAAGTTGGGCCCAGTGGTACCCACCTGTAATCGCAGCAGAGGATGAGGTAGGAGATCAAGAGTTCAAAGCCAGCCTCAGCAAAATCGAGGCATTAAGTAACTCAGTGAGACCTTATATCTAATAAAATACAAAACAAGGCTGGGATGTGGCTCAGTGGTCGAGTGGCACTGAGTTCAATTCCCGGTTCAAAAAAAAAAAAGTAGTAGTATTGTTAACCTCCCTTTTTTCTTTTTATTTCTAGCTAGAATATGTACATAGCTAAATTGGAACTGCCACACAAGAACATAAGGTGACCTTGGGAATGAAGGTCAGAAACAGTGAAGCATCAGACAGCAGCAGCTTGAGTCCCTGTTGCTATGTCAATCCAAATTTAACCTTTGATTATTATCTCCAGATTAATAAATAAGAAACAAACATCTGTCTTGGCTAAGCTGTTGTCCTAACTCATAGCTGATCTAAGTCCTAAATAATATGGAAAGACTAAACAACAACAAAAGGGGCAATTCAGAACTTTTGAAAACACCACCCTTTCTAGAGCCCAGTTAACTAATAGAGAATCAATACTGGAAAAATTGATAAAGCTTAAACAAGAGGGTGTCCTGGCTTGGCTGAAGAGCCAAGTTAAATACATAGTTTAGAATTCAGTTCTAAGGAATTCTGAGACTTTCATTAAAGAGATAATAGTTATGCCCTCAAATTCTGCAGATGATGACTAACAAGACTTTTGTGGATGGTAGATGAAGAAGGGAGGAAGGAGATGCATACATTGTATATACATATAAATGGACACATCAGATGAGCAATGAATATTTCAAGTATGTAGGACAGAGGGATATGGGGAAGATCAGAATGAGTCCATCCAAAAAGAAATAAAAAGAGAAAGAAACAGACATTAAATATGACCACCATTGTTGGAGGCTTAAATTTTCTTCTTCCAATTTTTTAAATTAAGACATAATAAAGAAATGCTAGAGAAGAAATTGAAGAGAGTGGAGAAACTTTAAAATAAGCCAGAAAACAAGGGGCCACATATCAAATTGTTTCTCTTGATGAAAAGGGTCAGCAAGAAAGTGCCAGTCTTTGGAGTCAAGATAAGAATAAAGGGTTCATAGGAAGAAACAATAGAAACTTTCTCTAAAGTTGCACAGATTTTGAAAGTTAAATACACACACACACACACATACACACACACACAGGTATTAAATTTTGCAATATCAAATTTCAAAGTGGGTTACATACCAAAATTAATTTCTTGGTTGTTTGTTTTGTTTTGTTTTTGTTTTTATTTGGTTGATCCCTACCCCTGCCGCCTTACTCAGGAATTGAATCTAGGGGTACTTAACACTAAGCCACATCCCCAGCCCTTTTTAAATTTTATTTTATTTTTTTATTTTGAGACAGGGTCTCACTAACTCACTTAGAGCCTCACTAAGTTGCTGAGACTGGCTTTTGTCCTTTTTTATAGCTCAGAGGGATATTTTCTATAGAAAAAAACTGGTATTTGGATTCCTAGCCTGTTTACTAGTCTTTGAATCATATTTCCCCCTGAACAATAACAAGAAGTGCTACCAATATAAATATGTCCAATTCTACACTTTTGAATTTTTCTTCACCCAAATCATGCTCAGTCTGTACAACTGGATCCATTACAAATAATAAACTGGTCTCCCCTGATCTCAGCAGCCTTAAAGTTTTCAACATCATTTTAAACATAAACAAACACATAACAGTCTCACCTCAAAAGCTATGTATATGTAAATTATACTGAAAAACAGAAACATAATAGTGAGAATTAACCTAGTTATATCATTTTAATCGCAACTTAATATTTTTTCTCCTTTAACATTGAGTATAGCAAAACAAATAGCAGAATTTAAATATGGGGAAATGAATCAAATAATAAAAAATATATGAAATGCCACAAATGAAAATATATTGAGACTAGAGAACTGGAGGTAACTCAATATCTGATATTGTAAGGATTTCCATTTAACCAAAACCCCCAGTTAAGTCTGAGCTGGGCTATGATAATAGAATCTGACAGAGGCTACACCAAGGAATTCAAGACTCTATCAATATTTTTATGAGCAATTCCAGTTTAAAATTAAGAAGTAATCAAAAGTGAAAACTTGGAGAGCATTGAAAAACAAAAGAAAATGAAAATATGAACCTGGAAAGAAGTTTAATATTGTCAATCTCCATGTCAGCAGAATTGATACAAGGTAGGAAAATATTTTTCCATAGTTGGCCATCCAGACAGGTCAGCTCATTAACACTTGATGAGAAGCAGCACTATAATAAACTACACATACAAAGTAGATTCTTGTCACCTCACACTGGGACAGTAAAGGCCAAACCAAATTGGATTACATTGCTGAAACTCCCTAGAAGAAACTCTACCTGGATTATGTCAAGAATATTATTCAGCTGAACATACAAACTAAGGTATATTCTTATCCCCTTATAAAGACACCTTCAAAGACTAAGGTGTCTCCTGTGTTCTACAGGAAGGAAACTGAAGGAAGGTTCTTTCCTGCTGGGTACCTGGAGGAGGGCCTTGTATCTCTGGAATCAAATAAGGAAGCTCTCAGATCTTTTGTTTCACAAAACCTTGTGCCCCTCAAGATAAGTCAAGAAAGAAGAGATTTTTCTTACCTTATCTTTTAGTTTCTCCATCCAGCTTCTCACTAGGAAAAAAATAAGAGATGAAAATGTTACTGGCTGTCTTTTACTTAGATTTCATAGTATTCAGTTAATTGGACACACTGAAGGGATTTGGGGTCTAAAATATAATATGTCAACAATAGTAACATAATGACAATAATGGTCTTATTTTTATGCCCACTTATTTAGAAATACAGCAGAGAAAACAACCCTTCAGTCACTATTAAGTGAACAAAGATGTTTGCTTGCTAAATAGTTTTTCTAGTATTAATGACTACTTTGAGTTTGGGGATGTCTGGAGAGAGAGAAAGGAAGTCACCTTTACAGTATCACATTCACTTTCTTCTCCGACAATTTTCCTTTAGCCTTATTTCTTATCTTTCTTTGTTTTTAAGCTCTAAGATAATGTGGCACTTGGATCAATGTCAGAGAACAGAAGATATGGGACAACCAGGGTGGCCTGGCTGTGGCTCCAAAGAGTCAAAACTACAGTCACAGTTGAAGATGCAAGAATCTGATCAAAGGCAAGAACAAGAAGTATTTCTGAAACACATGCAGCTTGTGAACTGTACCATGCTATGGCAACATAACCACTATGACTAATAAGAATAATAATCAAGTAATATTTATGAAAGCCAACTGGAAAGGACTGCATCAACTATGAAATTATACGTAGATCATAATTACGATATGATTCATAATTACAAAATATGGATGCCAAAAGTAGAAAGAAGCACCGATCAAAATAAAAACGTGTTGAAACAGCCATGTTAAGGGTGGTTTGAGGTGGAAAACCTTTTAAACTTAATTGCCTTCAATATTAAAATAATGTTCCAACACTGAATAAATGTTTATTTTTTGAAATATTTTTATTAGCGAGGATTCATTTTTAAAGCATCAAAAAAGAGGAAAAAGACAAACACATCTTCATTTTTACCTTTATTAGCAAGAAAGAGAATTTAGTTTAAAATTTTTTCAGATTTCCTTGAACTTTCTTTCATCTCTGGGACCTTTCCTTATAGAACCAGATAGTAAATACCTTAGGTTTTATGTGCATATCGTCTGTCACAACTACTCAGTTCTGTTGCTGTAGTATGAAAGCAGACATAGATGTTATATAAATAAATGGGTCTGGCTATGTTCCAGTAAACTTTATTTACAGATAATGAAATTCAAATTTCATGTAATTTTTATCTGTCATGAACATTTTTCTTTGGTTTTTCTCAACCCTATTAAAATGTAAAAAGCTCTCTTTGCTCACCAACCATATAAAACAGTAGACAAGATAGAGTTGCCCATGGATCATCATTTGCTGGCCCTGGCATAGACATACTCAACTGAAGAAGCTGGCATCTCCATTTACAATGTGACTCCAGTAATATCACATCTGACACTACTTACGGCAGCTGACTCGTGTATATGGCTTTGTACCTTACAAAGCACGTCACGTCTATTGCATCATTTGACCAGCAAACTGACAAGCATGAGAGTCAGGTAAGACTATGCTCAGGGAAAAGAAGTGGAAATTGAGGCTCAGAAAAGCTAAGAGAATCATACACAGTTATTGTTTTAGACAGCTTTTCATCGCTGTGATTATTTTTTTTTGGTTTCTTTTTTTTTTTTTATTGGTCGTTCATAACATTACATAGTTCTTAATACATCATATTACACGGTTGATTCACGTGGATTATGAACTCCCGCTTTTACCCCGTATACAAATTGCTGTATCACATCAGTTTCCCTTCCATTGATTGACATATTGCCTTTCTAGTGTCTGATGTATTCTGCTGTCTGTCCTATTCTCTACTATCCCCCCTCCCCTCCCCTCCCTTCCCCTCCCCTTTTCTCTCTCTACCCCTTCTACTGTAAATCATTTCTTCCATTTGTATTATCTTGTCTTGCCCCTCCTTTCCTCTTATATGACATTTTGTATAACCCTGAGGATCGCCTTCCATTTCCATGCAATTTCCCTTCTCACTCCCTTTCCCTCCCACCTCTCATCCCTGTTTAATGTAAATCTTCTTCTCAAGCTCTTCGTCCCTACCCTGTCCTTGTTTACTCCCCTTATATCAAAGGAGTCATTTGGTATTTGTTTTTTAAAGATTGACTAGCTTCACTTAGCATAATCTGCTCTAATGCCATCCATTTCCCTCCAAATTCTATGATTTTGTCATTTTTTAATGCAGAGTAATACTCCATAGTATATAAATGCCACATTTTTTTTATCCATTCATCTATTGAAGGGCATCTAGGCTGGTTCCACAGTCTTGCTATCGTGAATTGAGCTGCTATGAACATCGATGTAGCAGTGTCCCTGTAGCATGCTCTTGTTAGGGCTTTAGGGAATAGACCGAGAAGGGGAATAGCTGGGTCAAATGGTGGTTCCATTCCCAGCTTTCCAAGAAATCTCCATACTGCTTTCCAAATTGGCTGCACCAATTTGCAGTCCCACCAGCAATGAACAAGAGTGCCCTTTTCCCCGCATCCTCTCCAGCACTTATTGTTGTTTGACTTCCTAATGGCTGCCAGTCTTACTGGAGTGAGATGAATATCTTAGGGTAGTTTTGATTTGCATTTCTCTGACTGCTAGCGATGGTGAGCATTTTTTCATGTACTTTTTTTTTTTTTTTTTTTTTTTTTTTTTTTTTTTTTTTTTTTTTTTTTTTTTTTTTTTTTTTTTTAACTATAAAGAGAAAAGCTTTATTTCTGGTTCATAGTTCTAGAGGTTCCAGTTCCAGTTCATGATTTAGTGGCCTCATTGCTTTGGGCCTGTGGTGAGGCAGCACATCATAGTAGGAGCACATGATGGAGCAAAACCACTTTCCATTTTGCCAGGAAGCAAAAGGGAGGAAGGGGCTGGTGTCTCACTGTCCCCTGTAGGGCTTGCCCCTGGTGACCTAAGTTCCTTCCTCTAGGCCTCACTTCTTTTTTTTTTTTTTTTTTTTTTTTTTTTTTTTTTTTTTTTATTTTTTATTTTTTTTTTTTTATTTATTTTTTTTTTTTTTTCATGTACTTATTGATTGATTGTATGTCCTCATCTGAGAAGTGTCTGTTCAGGTCCTTGGCCCATTTATTGATTGGGTTATTTGTTATCTTATTGTCTAATTTTTTGAGTTCTTTGTATATTCTGGTTATTAGGGCTCTATCTGAAGTGTGTGAAGTAAAGATTTGTTCCCAGGATGTAGGCTCCCTGTTTATCTCTCTTATTGTTTCTTTTGCTGAGAAAAAACTTTTTAGTTTGAGTAAGTCCCATTTGTTGATTCTATTTGTTAACTCTAGCGCTATGGGTGTCCTATTGAGGAATTTGGAGCCCGATCCCACAGCGTGTAGATCATAACCAACTTTTTCTTCTATCAGATGCCATGTCTCTGATTTAATATCAAGCTCCTTGATCCATTTTGAGTTAACTTTTGTGCACGGCGAGAGATAGGGATTCAGATTCATTTTGGTGCAAATGGATTTCCAGTTTTCCCAGCACCATTTGTTGAAGATGCTATCCTTCCTCCATTGCATGCTTTTAGCCCCTTTATCAAAAATAAGATAGTTGTAGTTTTGTGGATTGGTTACTGTGTCCTCTATTCTGTACCATTGGTCCACCCGCCTGTTTTGGTACCAGTACCATGCTGTTTTTGTTACTATTGCTCTGTAGTATAGTTTGAAGTCTGGTATCGCTATACCGCCTGATTCACACTTCCTGCTTAGTATTGTTTTTGCTATTCTGGGTCTTTTATTATTCCATATGAATTTCATGATTCTTTTATCGATTTCTACAAGATATGCTGTTGGGATTTTGATTTAAATACCTGACAAGAACTACTGAAAAGAGGAAAAATTTATTTCAACTCCTGGAATCAGAGGTCTCATTCTATATGCGGCAGACTCCATTGCTCTGGGCCCAAGGTGAGGCAGAACATGGGGGGGGGCGTGGCAGAGAGAACTGTCTCCTCAAGGCAGCAAGGAAACAGAGAGAGAGAGGTGGGAAGGGGCCACAAGGAAGAGCACCCTCCCAGGGCACACCCCTAGGGACGTACCTCCTCCAGCCATACCCACCTGCCTACAGTTACCCCAGTCAGACCATTCAGACTGATCAGGTTACAGGATGGACTGAGCAGGTTACAGCTTTCAATCTAACAATTTTACCTCTGAATAGTCCTGTATTAACACACGAGCTCTTGGGGGACACCTCATACCAAATCATAACAGTTACCCAGTGAATAGACACTGAAATTCAAGCCTGACTTCACAATCCAGGAGCAAGACTTCTCTACTACCCATTTCTTTGGGTGCTAACATCACTCTGGCCCGCTCTCAGTTTGAAAATGTGGACAAACCTTTGGCTCTTCCCCTTCCCCCAGTCCTTGGCTTCAGTCTCTCTGGTAAAGGTCCTGGTCAAGACCTCTCAGCCTTTTCCTTCCCTCACAACTCCACAGGTCACAACTGGGATTCAGACAAAGAGGACGGTGATCAATCAGGATCAGGTCAGGGTCATGGGAAGGACAGAAGGAGCAAGTCCCTGGAGATTCCTGGAGTGGGTCCAAGAAGAAATGAAGCCCACCACTGATTCACTGAATGACTTTGGAGGAACCAGTGAACCGGTGGACCCTTAGCTTCCTCACATACGAAATGGAGATGGCAACAGATGTCTTGAAACATTGTTGTGAAAATCAAAAATAACGTGCAAACTTTAGTACAGAACTTGACACAGAATGATGGGAAAACAAAAATAAGAATTCTAGGGCAGGAAGGAAAGAAGAAAGATATATTAGTATTAGGGTAATATACCTCAGTTATGCCCAAGACATATTTAAATTCAAACAAGAGGATATTTCCAATTTATTCAGCCATCCAACAAATACTTGTTATGCACAATGTGTTCGACCAGGCACTGTGCTCTACCCTGGATCAGTAGAAATTAAGGGACCTAATTCCAGGGAGGAAAGGGTTAGGCCATCAAGTCAGTGATGAGAGTGGATGACAAGAAGAAACGAAGGAACTGAAAGAGTGAGGGATAGAGCAAGAAAGACAACTGTTGGGATTCAAGGCAGAACCCCAACCTCAAGCAAGATGTTTGGGATCAGGGAGTAGGGTGGTTATTATAAAGGGAAGGTGAGAGCAGGCTTGCTGGTATGAGCAGGTGCTGATGTGGAGGAGCCAAGCTGGGGCAGGCTGACTCACTACAGGGATAGAGTAGGACAAGGGTGCCCAGAGAAGAGCAAAGGAGGCACAGATAATCAGGGTCTGGGCTCATCAAAACAGGCCTGTCCTGGAAACTGCCCATATTCATCTTCTTAGAGTCAATTTCATAGAGTCTTGCTTTGGATGATTCTCTTAGGAAATAATTCTCCACTGGGGACAAGAAGGCACATCAGAACAGGAAGTTCCTAGGTGTCCAGGTAATTTGAAAGAGGATGTTCAATGGATCTAATTCTGTAATTTGTAATAGAGAAAAAGAAAACCAGGCAAAATCTTCTTGGCTGGTGAGAGGGGTAAAGCACAGAGGATAGTGAGCAAGCATTTTCATAGATATGGATCTAAAAAGATTGAGAAGCACAATTCTTAGAGTATGATTAGAGAAATGACTAATTAGAGATTAGAGATTGGTTGTATTTCCCCAACTAAGAATGTGAGGCCCCTGGGACCATGCCTTGCCCTTCTCGGGTATCTTCCAGGGTCCTCAGCATAGTATGGATACTCAAGTGCTTAATAAACATTTTTTCTTCTTTCAACAATATTAATCGCTTTTAAGTGAGTTCACAATATTTGTGTAATCATGATATCTTTCATAAGGTTTCTGTAAACTGTATCCAGCAAAATGTGCAAGGCAGAATAAAAACTAAGCTTAAAAATGATCATTTTAAACTTAAGGAATATAAATTGATGAAGGAGTACAAAGGCAAGGAGAGAGAAAGTCGGGAAAAAAAAGAAGAGAAAAGCAGAAGAAAAATGTTCAATTAAAAGACAATTATTTATAAAGAGGAGAGCCAACAACTGTGTTTTGCTTTTTAAAAAGAGTAAAAAACATCACATGGGTGAAAAGAGTATAAATTGAAATAGCTTTTTAGAGATGTGAAAGTAAGGGGAAGATTTGCAATCAATATCATAAAAGACTTTTACAAAGTTTATATGTTTTATTTAAAGCTCCTGTTATAAATGAATCTCAAACAATCAATCATGGGTATGCACAAAAATTTTGTTTAAATGATATTTACTGCAAATTTTATAGTAGGAAGGAGAATATAAACAAATGATATCAATATCCAACAACAGAGGATTAGTGTAAAAACTCAAGGGGAAACAAAACCTTAGGCTATGAAATAGCCTAAGAGTGAAATAGTATATGAAAATATAATTATTTTGAAGTTGATCATGGGGTTGGGAATGTAGCTCACTGACAGAGGGCTTATCTAGCATGTGGGAGACTTTGGGCTCAATCCCTAGCACAGAAAAAAAATGAAGAAGCTGGTCAGGAATACTATAGATGTGATTCCCAAAAAATCAACTTCTATGACAAAACAAGAAAAGAAAAATAATTATTTAAAATAATTAAGAGCCCAAGTTTGTAGATAAAACTATGTGGGTTGGGGTGTGGCTCAGTGGTAGAGTATGTGTGCTTAGTTCATGTGAAGTCCTGGGTAAAATTCCCAGCACCAAAAAAAAAAAAAAAAAAAAAAGTTATGTGTATAATTAGAATAATGCACTTCAAACTATTAACTGAATTAAATAACAGTAGTAGAATTATGAGTGATTTTTCTTTCATCCCTTATATTTTTAGGATGTGACAAATTACATATGATTTCTTACTATTTTTAAATTAAGAGGAACACATTTCTTTAAAACTCACAAAATTCTGTAAAATTCTGCGAACTGAAGTTAGTAGTAGACTGCTGATAGAGAGGAACACGAGAAATTGAGCCCTTTCCACTTGGCTAATTCCTTAGCCTACAGCTATAGATTCTAATCCCACTGGTTCTGGCTTATTTTCTTTCTTGAAATTTTATCTAATGCAAATTCAAAAAGACCAATATAATGAGGTTTCTGGCCTCCTTCAAATAGGGAGAGTTACAATGAAAAAAAAGGTAGGCACCGATAAAGGTTACACTCAACAAGTCCAAAGCTAATATCACACTCAGTGGTGAAGTGAAGGCTTTTCCTCTAAGATTAAGCAAGAGTAAGACGAGGGTGCCCACTCTTGCCCTTTCTATTCTACTTAGTACTGGAAGTCCTAGCCAGAATAATTAGGCAAAAAAAAAAGAAATTAAAAATATGCATCTTGAAAAGAAATAAGTCAAATGGGAAAATAATAAGTTTAAAATACATTATCCTATCTATAGAAAATCCTAAAAATTCCACACCAAAAAAAAATCCTTAGAACTTATAAATGGATTCAGTAAAGTTACAAGATAAAAAAAATCAACATTTAAAAATCCATAGCATTACTACATGGTATCAAAAAACTACCTGAAAAAGAAATCAGAAGAACAATCCCATTTACAATAGCTATAAAAAAAATAAAAAATACTTAGGAATAAATTTAACCTAGGAGGTAAAAGTTCTGTTTACTGAAAGAAATGAGAGAAGACACAAATAAATGGAAAGATATCCTGTATTAGTGGGTTGGAAGAATTTTAATATTGCTGTAATGTTCAAACAGCCCAAAGTAATCCATAGATTCACTGCAATCACTATCAAAATTCCAATAACAATGTTCACAGACATAGAAAAAGAATCATAAAAGAATACAAAGACCCTGAATAACTAAAGCAATCTTGAGCAAAAATAACAAACCCAGAGTGATCACACTATCTGACTTCAAAATAAACTACATTCATAGTGATCAGAACAGCATAGTAGTGACATTAAAACAGACCCATGGGACAACAGGACAAACAAGAGAGCACATAAAACAGTCCACACCTATTTGGTCAACTGATTTTCAACAAAAGTGCCAAGAACACACAATGGGAGTAAGGATAGTCTCTTCAAAAAAAATGGCATTGGGAAAACAGTATATCCCCATGTAGAAAAATGAAATTAGACTCTCTTCTAACACTAATTCAAAATGGGTTAAAGACTTAATCATTTGACCCAGTTATCCCACTCCTTGGTTTATACCCAAAGGACTTAAAAATCAGCATACTGTAGCGATGCAGCCACATCTATGTTTATAGCAGCTCAATTCACAATAGCCAAGCTATGGAACCAATCTAGGTGCCCTTCAACAGATGAATGGATAAAGAAAATGTAGTATATATACACAATGGACTATTACTCAGCTATAAAGAAGAATGAAATTATGGCATTTGCCAGGAAATGGATGGAAGTGGAAAGTATCAAGCTAAGTGAAATAAGCTAGTCCCAAAAAACCAAAGGCCAAATGTTCTCTCTGATACATGGATCTAACCCACAACAAGGGAGGGTAGGAAGAGGAAGAATAGAAAGAAGTTCATTGGTTTAGACAAAAGGGAATGAAGGGAAAGGAGTGCAAATGGGAGTAGGGAAAATAGTAGAATGAATCAGACACAAATTTTCTATCCTCATATATGAATACACAACCAGTGTAATTCCACATCATGTACAACCACAAGAACGGGATCCTAAGTGGAATGGGTTTTACTCCATGTATGTTTAATGTGCCAAAATAAACTCTACTGTTATTTATATCTAAAAACGATAAATAATAAAAAATTTAAAAGACTTAAACTTAAGACTTAAATTGTAAAACTACTGGAATAAAAAACAAAGGGTTCGGAAAGTTTAATGACACTGTGCTGGGCAATGAATGATTTTTTTAAATATGACTCCAAAAAGCATAAGTAACAAAAGCAAAAACAGACTAATGAGATTATACCAAACTCTAAAGTTTCTGTACAGCCAAGGAAACAGCTAACAGAGTAAAAAAGACAATCTAGAGAAAGGGAGAAAACATTTATCTAGTAAAGGGTAAATATCTAAAACATATAAGGAGCTCAACTCAAGAGCAAGAACATAAATAACCCAACCTAAAAATGGACAAAAGACCTGAATAGACATTTCTCAAAAGAAAACATATGTAGGCCAACAGGTATATGGAGAAAAAATGTTCAACATCACTAATTTCATTAGTCCATTACTTTACCAGTTCCTATAACAGAATGTCTGAGGCTGGTAGCTTAGGTAGAGAAGGGGGAAGCAGGAAGGGTGTGTGTGTGTGTGTGTGTGTGTGTGTGTGTGTGTGTGTGTGTCTTATATGTCTATCTCAATCAAAGAGAATAAACAGGATTTTTGAGGTCCATTTTAGCCCACAAATTTTTCTGACTCAGTCCTACTTGCCAGGGTTGCAGCACCCAGATCAGCACTGGGCACCAACCCATTGAATGGCAGAAGTCCTGGGGGAGACTCAAAACTCAGGATGAGCAATGCTGAAGATACTGAGCATGGGGTCAGAGACACAGTGCTGCTGTCAACAAGAAGACAGTGCAAAAACAGGAAGAGATTCCGAAGGAGATGGTTTATTTCAAATATGTGGAGTTTAAAGAACCTGCACTATATCCTTATAAGTGTGTTTGTTGGTGGCTTAGATGTGGATATGAAGAAACATAGGCTGAAGACTAAGGTTTAAGAGTCACCTGCATATTGATGGAAACTGAAGTTTCCTTCAGTCACCCTAGTATGTATGCAAAGTGTATATTAGCTAGGATTCTCCAGAGAAGCAAAACCAACAGGTTACACACAAACAAAAAGGGATGGAAAGTTGTGAGGGATTGGCTTACCTGATTCTGAAGGCAGAGACATCCCAAGATCTGTCATCTGCAAGCTGGAGACCCAGGAGAACCAATGGTTTAAATCCAGTCTTGTCCAAAGACCTAAGAACCAGGAGGTTCCATGGTATAGTTCAGTCTGAAAACCCCTACAGGCTTGGGTCCCAGGAAAAGCTTGCAGTCTCCTGGGCAGGAGAAATTCCCCCTTACTCAGCACTTTTGTGCTATCGGGCTTTCAACAGATTGGATCAGAGCCACCCACTTTAGGGAGAGCCATCTGATTCACCCAGTTTAGGATTTGAATATTAATCTTATCCAAAAACACCCTAACAGAAAGTCCCAGAATAATGCTTAAATGTCTGAGTACTCTGTGGCCCAGTCAAGCTGACACATAAAATTAATCCTCCATCACACAGTGAGACTGCAGACGGTCAAGGTCATGATCCTAAGGAATCTCAACATGTAAAGGCTAAGCAGAAGAGAAAGGGCCAGATGAGACCAGGAAGAAATAGTCAGAGAGATGCAGAACCCTGTACTGTTTACATGAAATATCCCAGCAGAGTTCATTTAAAATATTTATGAAGATGTTTTCATCTCTCATTGATGAAATGAAAGACAAATAGGTTACAGGCAGCAGAAGCAGACATCTTTGAGGGTGCCATTACTCTGGCAACCCCATCAGGCAAACACACCAGCTTTCCTCACTCCTGAAGGGCATCCTCATTCTCAAGAGAATCTTCAGTCATATGGAGTCCCAGAAATAATCCACTCAATGTTGCCCCCTTTATTGGTTTTCCCAAATAATCCCTTGCAGCCAAACTCTGTCTCAGGAACTCCTTTTAGGGAGAACTCAAACCAAGACAATAGTCTAATTCTGCCACCATATAGGCAGGGCTAGCCTATAATGAATTTCATCCATTTGTGCATTAATACAAACTATCAAAGTGAAAAGAAGAACAGAGGTAAGGAAAGCAGGCATGCTGGCCAAGTTCAAGGTAGTGGCCACCTCCATGTATCTAAATTAACTCCAACTGAAAATCCTCAGGCTACTCGTATTTTTAAAATATATCCTTTCCATGTAGCATTGCGTAAAATATACTTCATAGTTAGGTTCATTTAGCTCACGTTCAATTTTGCAAGGGTTATAAATATAGTCTTTTTAATCAAATTTTCAACATCACATCTTTCAATGACGGAGGAAACTTGATTTTTATCTTGGTCCATGGAAAGGTGTATATTCTGCCTAAATAAAAAATGAAGTATTGGGCTGGAGATATGGCTCAGCGGTAGCGCGCTCGCCTGGCATGCGTGCGGCCCGGGTTCGATCCTCAGCACCACATACCAACAAAGATGTTGTGTCAGCCGAGAACTAAAAAATGAATGTTAAAAATTTTCTCTCTCTCTCTCTCTCTAAAAAAAAAAAAATGAAGTATCAGAAATAGTTCTTTGTTCAAATGTAACTAAATTCCAATTCGAGTCATTTCTACAGTGTCAAGAAATAAATGAAGACCAGCTCTTTTTCTTCCTTATTATTTAACCGTAAGTGAACTTTCTAATGCAAGAAACAAATAAAGCTTTTTCCAACTTACATAACACACCAAAGAATAAAACTACCAAGTTTTAAGTAGTACATGCATGTTTTTTAGAGAACATTGAGTTTATATAGCTGTGAGTTGTTCTCTAATGATGCTAAATTTACCTGCTTTAAAAATCACACCAAACCCCTTTCTATAATCATTTGCTCTTGACATAATTACAGAACAGCAAAATGCCAATGAATAGAAGGACCTATTTCTTTGCATAGGGCTAAGTGAGCACTAATTGTGCATTCAAGAAGCAATTAATTCTGAAGGCCCTGAACTGATATTTACAGGAAAGGTTGCAAAGAGCCCAGATACCCTAATCTCTGCTTTCAAGTAATATTAGGAATGTCTGTCTTTACTGCAAGCTGAAGAATGATACTGGGCACCTACAAGAAACAGGCAGAGAAGATGTCTTACAAGCAACAGCATGTCCTGCCAGCATCACTTATTAATGCTACTGGTACTGACAAACTATAAGGCATATTGTCACAACTCTTGTGATGAGCAGGCTGCCATAAACTTCATATGGAAATAATATGATACACAAATGAAAAAGGAAGTATCCCTTGGTGTGTCTTCCTATCTCTTCCCAAAAGAGAGTCATACAACATTGCTTATTGCTTACTCTGTTTACCAGAGGATTCTGTCTTTTGGAGGAGGATGGGTGCTGGTAATTTAACCCAGTGGTGCTTTACCACTAAGCTACATCCCCAGCCTTTTATTTATTTATTTATTTATTTATTTATTCATTCATTCATTCATTCATTCATTCATTTATTTTTACTGTGAGACAGAGTCTTGCTAAATTGCTGAGGCTAGCCTCAAACTTACAATCCTCCTACCTCAGCCTTTCGCATCACTGAGATTATAGATATATGCCATCACAGGCAACTTGCCTAAGATATTCTAAAAGCTCTACTGAGCATTGGGGTTTCAAATCTTTTCACCACGGAACAGAAGAGGGATATTCAAGAACCTGAAATTCTTCTTCTCAGGAGATCTCACTTCACATTTGCACTACCTGATCTTCAGTCCATTAGAAAAAAAGAGAAAATACTCAGGCTTATGTGTTTTTATTTATTCATTTATTTATTTGAATTGATATATAATAACTGTATATTGTTATGGTTTGGATGTAAGCTGTCCCCCAAAAGCTCCCATGTGAGACAAACACCCCATATCCATATCCAGATGAGGATTTAGCAACCATAAAGTCCATCAGCCCTACAGATAGTCCCTCTCATTCTCAATTTTATGTAAACTGATCAACCACTTTAGCTTCAAGACAGGGGCCCCAAACCCTTCTTCCCTATCTGGATTTTGGGGTTCCCACTGATAAAAGCCAGAGCTTATCACAGGACTGAGGTAAAGAAAATACAGGCTAGTGACTCTATTTTTTTAATCATATATTTCTTATTCTAATTTGTTACATATGACAGCAGAATGCATTACAACTCGTATTATACATATAGAGCACAATTTTTCATATCTGGTTATACACAAAGTAGAGTCACACCATTCATGTCTTCATACATGTACTCAGGGTAATGATATTCATCTCATTCCACCATCCTTCCTACCCACATGGCCCCTTCCATTTCCCTCCCTCCCCTCTGCTCTATCTAGAGTTCATCTAATCCTTCCAAGCTCCTCCCCACTAACCACATTATGAATCAGCATCCTTATATAAAAGAAAACATTTGCCACTTGTTTTTTTTGTTTGGCTAACTTCACATAGCATTATATTCTCCAACTCCACTCATTTACCTACAAATGCCATGATATTATTCTCTTTTAATGCTGTATAGAATTACATTGTGTATATATACCACATTTTCTCTATCCATTCATCAACTGAAGGACATCTAGGTTGGTTCCACAATTTAGGTATTGTGAATTGTGCTGCTATAAACATTGATATGGCTGTGTCCCTGTAGTATGCTGTTTTTAAGTCCTTTGGGTATAGACCAAGGAGTGGGATAGCTGGGTGGTCCATTCCAAGTTTTCCAAGGAATCTCCATACCACTTTCCATATTGGCAGCACAATTTTTCAGTTCCACCAGCAATGTATGAGTGTGCCTTTTCCCCCACATTCTCGTCAACACTTATTGTTTGTATTCTCAATAACTGCCTTTCTGACTGGAGTGAGATGAACTTAGAGTAGTTTTGATTTGCATTTCTCTAATTGCTAGAGATGTTGAACACTTTTTCATATATTTGTTGATTGATTGTATATCCTCTTCTGAGAAGTGTCTGTTCAGTTCCTTGGCCCATTTATTGATTGGGTTATTTGATTTTTTGGTGTTAAGATTTTTTATTTCTTCATATATCCTAGAGATTAGTGCTCTATCTGATGTACCTGTGGTAAAAATTTGCTCCCAAAATGTAGACTCTCAATTTACCTCACTGATGTTTCTTTTGCTGAGAAGAGGCTTTTTAGTTTAAATCCATCCCATTTATTGACAAATCCTCTAAAAGGGAAATAAGGAAACTACCCCATTTACAATAGCCTCAAAAAAAATAATAAAATACTTGAGAATCAACTTAATGAAAGAGGTGAAAGTCCTCTACAATGAAAACTACAGAACGCTACAGAAAGAAATTAAAGAAGACCTTAGAAGATAGAAAGATCTCCCTTGTTCTTGGATAGGCAGAATAAGTATTGTCCAAAAGTGACCTTGTTTTTGCCGGTGGCCCTTATTCAGAGTTTCTGACATTATTCTACTTAATGACATGAAGTTCCCACTTCCCTTGTGCTCTGACACAGTCAACAGATGAAATCAATTAGAAGTGGAGCACTGAATGAGTACTAAAGTGGTTTTCAAGGCAGCTTCGGAGTTTGTTTGCCAAAGTTCCACTTACCTGTTCAAAAGTCTTCACTCCCAAAATAATGGGCAAATACCAAGCTGTACCCTCAAGAGAAATTAAAGTAAACCTTTGGCTAAGAACACCTGAGCATTGATGATTAGAAAGTAGAAAGTTTCAGTTACAAAAGACAAATAAGTTCTAAAGAACTTCCATTACAGCAGAGTGCTTCTAGCTAACAATATTAAACATTTAAAATTCATTAAAAAGTATATTTTTTAGGTGTACCACTTGATGTTTTGATGTATGTATACATTCTGAAATGACTGCAATAAGCCAATTAATGTCATTAACATACCTATATGATTATCATTGTGTATGCATGTGTGTTGAGAAGATTTAAGTTCTGTTCATTAAGAAAGCAGATCTTATATTCTTACCACAAAACATAATCATAATATTAAAGGGGATGGGAGAGAATTTTAGGAGGAGATAGATTTGTTTATATGATAGTCATTATGGTTTCATAGAATTGTTTACATTAAATGTTTACAGATTTTAATATGTAAAAAAAAAAACAACACCTGAGCATTACAGTCAATATACTTGTTATGGTGTGGATATAGAAAAGTCCCCCTGAAAAATCTCATATTTTGGAAACATGATCCCCATTACAAAAAGGTTCACAGGTTGGGATTTCAAGCAATAATGAGATCTGTAACATCAGTGGATTAATCCATTTGGTGGATTAATAATTTGAATGGAGTACTGGGTGGTAACCGGAGACAGGTCAGGCACAACTAGAGGAAGTAGTTCACTGCAGGTGTGTCCTAGGGGATTATATCTTGTCTCTGGCTCCTTGCATGTCCTTTCTTCTTTCTGTCTCTCTCCCACTCTCTCCTTCCCAGCTTCTGTGAGCTGAGCAGCTTTTCTCCACCATGCTCTTCCGCCATGATGTTCTGCCTCACTTCAGGCCCAGATTAATGGAGTTGGCCAGCCACAGACTGCACCTCTGAAACCATGAGCCCAAAATAAACTTTTCCTCTTCTAAATTGTTCTGATCAGGTATTTAGGTCACCATGGTAAAAAGTTAACAAAATACTCAAGGGAAGAACGACTTCTGCCATCTAAACCGATTACCTGAAAGTTTGCTTGAGTGCTTGACCCTGAGGGAAAAGCCTGCCAGACTATGACAGAGAACAGGTGAATAATCCCACATTTTAATTCCTTAAACAAGCTTTTCACATGCTCCCTGGTAGTAGCTGTTTGATACTGAGGAGTAGAGACGATTTCAATTTCCTTATTTCTTGGTCACTTCAAGCATACTTCCACTCTGCCAGGTTCTTGAGAAGCTACCCTCCTGTTTCTTACGTTTATTTAGTTTCCCTTCCATTTATTTTCTCCAGGGATCTGTAATTTTTCCTGAGAACTTATATTTTCAATGGAGGTGGGGTTTTTGCTTAGATATCTTGTACACTCTGAATTACAAAAGGGGCACTTCAAACGCACAGTTACTAATTTGCTTGTGCTGAGCCCACCAGGACTTTCACCGTCTGGAACAGGATCCCATGCTCATTTCTGAGCAGGGAATTCTTGCATCATGAAGACAAGCCTAGGGCTTCAGTGTCTCTTTTTCACTCCCACTCAGAAGGTATTTCCATTGTTATTGCTCTGGTTTTGTCTGTGTTGGGTATTACTTTTCTAGACCCCCTTTCACTGAGGAGCAGTTTTTCCAGAATGCCTTCTTCATGCATGGGTTTCAGTTCCTGACTCTTGCCCTCCACCGGCCCAAGGCCATGTCTCTGGAGCCCATGTTGGTGTTAAACTTCACCCCTCATCCCAACATCTGTATTGGGTCCACTGTGCCCTCTCTCCCAGACACCATGCATCAGCTCAAGAGGCTACTGCTTGGGCTTCATGTTGCCTCTCTGGCAATAACAGACTTCCTTTCAAGATCATTTGTATATTTGAAAATTTTGTTATCACTTTCCAGCATTTCTCCATGTTTGTAGTGGGAGGTAGAAGTGCATACTCAGTCCACCACTCTGCTGGAACTATAAACCCAAGTTAAACTTCTAACCAGCTATTTTTTATTTACTGAGGTAAAATTCATATAATATGAAATTGACCATTTTAAAGTGTACCATCAATGACATTTAGCACATTCAAAACATTATGCAACCATTACTTCTAACTAGTTCCAAAATATTTTTTATCAAACCAAAAGGAGACACCATACCCACCAGCAATCACTCTCCACTCTCACCTTTCCCCAGTGCCTGGAAATCACTAACTTGCTTTCTGTCTCTATGGATTTATCTATTCTGAAAAGTCATATAAATGAAATTATAAAACATGTGACCTTTTATGTCTGGCTTCCTTCACTTAGCATAATATTTTCATGGTTCACCCACCTTGTTGCATTTAAACAAATGTCCAATGAATATATAAAAACATGCTGAACATCATCTATTATTAGAGAAATGCAAATCAAACCAAAGTGACATACCACTTCACACCCACTAGGAGGGTCATTTTTTTAAAAAGAACAGAAAAACTACAAAGTGAGGATGTAGAAAAATTAGAACACTCATATGTGGCTGGTGGAAATGTAAATGAATACAACCACGGTGGAAAATAATTTGGCAGCTCCTCAAAAGTTCAACATAAAACTGGGCTGAGGGGCTGGGTATGTGGCTCAAGCGGTAGCGCACTCGCCTGGCATGCGTGTAGCCCGGGTTCGATCCTCAGCACCACATACAAACAAAGATGTTGTGTCCACCGAAAACTAAAAAATAAATATTAAAATTCTCTCTCTCTCTCTCTCTCTCTCTCTCTCTCTCTCTCTCCCTCTTTCTCTCTCTCTCTCTCTCTCTCTCTCCCTCTTTCTCTCTCTCTCTCTCTCTCTCTCTAAAAAAAAAAAAAAAACTATCATAACGTAGCAATTCTACTGTTAGGCATGTACCCAAAAGAACTGAACAGGTCCTCAAATACTTATACCAAATATTAATAGCAGTATTATTCACAGTAGCCAAAAGGAAGAAACAACCCAAATTTCCATCCATTGATGAAGAGATAGAGATAGACATAAACATACAGCAGAGCACTAATCAGCCATAAAAAGAAATGAGCCACCAATATATGCTACAACATAGGTTAACCTTGAAAATATTATCCTAAGTGAAAGACAGAGTGCTAAGTGACATTAGATGGGATGAAGAATTACGTGGGCCCTCCTGGTAGCTGCATAGGTGTCACTAGGTGGGAAAGAGTAGACTCGTATTCCATTTGCACTCATATTCCAATTGCAAATGGAAAACTGAATTCCATACTCAACTGGTCATGCCTCAGTCTCCACATCCCACCCACCTGCTGTGCTCCCTGAACAGCTAATCCCACTGCTCAACATCACAGCCAAGTCAGCCTGCTACATGGCTGGAGAATGCAAGTGCTCTGATAAAGTGTTTTATTCTCTGGAGCAATTATAAAAAGTCAACTGCTAGTCAAAAATTAAAAAGAGGAACCAAAAGCAAAGTTATACATACATTTCTCTTTTTTTCCAATTTGTTTTTTGTGATAAAACATACAAAACATAAAATTTACCATCATAACAGCTTTAAAAAGTGTACGGTTCAGTGGAATTAACACATTCATAATGTTGTTAACCATGCCACCTTCCATCTCCAGAACTCTTTCCCATTTTGTAAAATGGAAACTCTTTACTCACTAAACAGCAACTCTCCATTCTCCCTCCTCCCATCCCTGGGAAAACACCATTCTGTTCTCCGCCGCAATAATTTTGACTACTCCAAGTATCTCATATTAGTGGAATCATACAGTATTTCTCTTTTCATGACTGCCTTATTTCACTTAGCATAGTATCTTCAAGACATATCCATGTTGTAGCGTATGTCAGTATCTCCTCCCCTTTTTAAAGTTTAATAATATTTTACTGTATGTATATACTCCATTTTGCTTATTCATTCATCCATCGGTGGACACTGGGATTGCTGCCACAAATTAACTATATTGTGAATAATACCACCAGAAAGCTCTAGCATCAAATATCTCTTCATGACCTGACTTTCAAATCTTTAGGGTATATATCCAGAAGTGGAACTAGGTTTCATATCTGATTTGTTTCCACTCAATTAGAAGAAAAATTCAACAATGCAACCAACGCTTACTGAGCCTCTAATAGGTTATCAGGTACTGTGCTAGAAACTATCTATAAAGCCTTAAATATTTATGAATTAAAATGAATACTACAGTTATGTTTGAAAGGAAGGAAGAGAAATTGAATTGTATTTTTTTTCCAGCAGACATAATTAAATCCCAAAACTCTAAGCATCGATTAGACACTAGAAATAAAATCTGATTATCCCACAGACCTATTTTCATACAAACATTTTTATGAATTGCCCAACTGTGCATGTGGCCCTGAGGTAGCCGCCAACCGAAACAGATTTGTTTTTACCCAGTAACAAACAAACCTTGAACCTATTTATAAGTTTCCTGTGAAGAAGCAGCCAGAGATTTTTCATTTAGCTGGCAATATAACCACCTACATTATTAATGATAAGCTCATTTTCTTCTTAATGTAGAAGGCTAAAGGCCATTAGCACTGTCATCAGGGAGCCGCTCTGGAAATACTTGCCCTTAAGTCCTGAGCAAGAGATACTGAACCATTATTGCGCCCCTGCAATAACTTGGGCTTTACCTCTACTCTTGGATAGTGAGGTGTGACTCCAGGAGTAGGTGTCACCAGGTGGGGTTGAGTTACACTCATTAGTTCCTTTGTAATCCTATCCCTTGCCTCATTTGAATGGCTTCTCCCCAATAAAACCAGGTTCAAGGCATGCTATTGCCTCTCTTGCCTCCTTTATGGGAACTGGGTCAGAGGAGATGTCACAGAACCCATAGAAAAAGGTATTTCTCTGTCTCTGTGATTATTTTGTGCCAGCCCAGTTCACCTGGAGTGACCCTGACTGGTTTAGCTGTGTGTCAGGACACACTGTATCAAGTTACAAATGTACACTAAGAGAACCCAACCAAAAAGCCACTTCCTCCATGGTTCAACATTATAGAGAAATATTCTTCCAAGATCTGTGTGAGATTTTATGTTTATACAGGGGTATTTGAGGTAGACGTCAACAAACCACAGCTCCTACGAACATTTCAACTCTGAGAAAGATGTTTGCAAAAGTTTAATGCAAATTATGACAGACTTATACACTGAAATGCAGGACTCACTCACAGAGGGAGAGGAAAAACAAAAAACTACCTTCAATAGAAATCAGACAAAAATAACAAAGAGCCCCTGCTGTTGTTTTCTCCTACCTGGAGCTTCCTAACTAGGCTTCATCATTTTTCACCTTAGTACCATGTAGTGTTATGTTTATATTTAAAGGCATTCTGATCACATCACTTCCTGCTTAAAATCCCTTCAAAAGCTTCCCATTGACCTTAGAGAAAGGTCTCAACTACTTCACTTGATTTGCAAGGAAGTCCCTGCATGCTTGCAGTTCTTCAAATGAGCTATGTCGGAGCTGGGGCTGTAGCTCAGTGGTAGAGCGCTTGCTTTGCACATGTGAGGCACTGGGTTCTATCCTCAGCACCACATAAAAATAAATAAAGATAATGTGTCCATTTACAGCTAAAAAAATATTTTTTTAAAAAAATGAGCTATGTCCTACCTCTAAACCTTCACACTAATTCTATCTTCTGTCACCCACCCCCTGTTCTCCCAACTCACTCCTACTTCTCCCCACCCACCTCCTAGATCCATCACTGTGTCTGTGCAGTATCCACACCATGCTTCCCTGGGACTGTACCAGGCAGTGACTGAGCATGGCAGGGCACTGTGCAAGCCCATTCCCTTGGCTGAAGAACTCAATCAACCTGGACAAGACGTTCTCAGAACTGAACTATCCTCTGAGACTTTTCCAACTGTGTGAGAAATGGGCAAGTTGTCAGAAGCAAAATGGACTCATTCATGTCAACGGTAACAAAAAACAAAAAACAAAAAAACCCACCAGGAGGATAAGTTGAGGAGGTTGTAAAGGAAGGGTTCTTGCGTATTGATTGCCTGTTAGTAACAATCATAACAGGCTGCCAGAGCCACAGGCTTGCACAAAGGCCACCACAATCTTACGCAAGGACACAAGGACACCTTCCCAGAAACTATCCATTCATCCCTGGACTGAGGTCACTCTTGTTATCTGTGGCCAAAGATTATTGTTTCAAAATAGCTGATGTAATCTTCCTTGTTTTTGTCTTGCTTCTCAGAGGAACGGATCTAATACAATCCCTTTTAATCAAAGACAGAGGGAAGCTTATTGACCTGATTATTCTGAAGATGCGTATAACATACCACATTTAGGTTACCAACATTCACCATCGGATTTCAGAAAAGGGCTTTGCAGTGTATTTTGCTGTGTTGGTGGTGGTCATGGCTGTTGCTTGGGGGTTGTTTGTTGTTTGTTTGTTTTTAAGACAGAGTCCTCAGTACATTTGCCCAGACCACTCTCAAACTCGTGAGGGATCCTTCTCACCTCAGCCTTCCAAGTAGCTGGGACGACATATGTGCACCACCATGGCTTTTTAGAGAATTTTTGTTTAAATCTTTCCCATTAACTCTTTGTTAACTAAAGGAAGGTCCAAAAATGGTTAAGGCCAAGGATTCGGCTCCCTGAACAGATAACAATGGTTTGTAAAACTGAAAGAAGAGACTGAGACTCCAAGCCAGCACAGACTGTTTAAGCAACATGATCTGAAGGATGCACAGTCACCCTATCAGAATATCCTACTTCTCACTCCTTAGAGCCCCTTGGACTCATTGCCACCACGGCTTATGAAGTGAACGTGTAAGAACCTGTCCTATGCAACAGAGAAGGAGCAACATACCAGGTGGCTAGGTGCAGCAGCCCTGCAGAGATGACACTGAGTAAATGGGGACTGTGACAAGCACAATTTAAGGCGGGGAGAGGGAAAAAGACTCTTTACAGCACAGAGCACTTCCCCTCCTCACCCTCCACTCTCCCCACAAGGGATTTCAGGTATAATAACAACATTTTCAATATTTTTAAAGTAAGACTACAATCAAAATGGGGAATAAGAACAGCAATAATAGAAGTGTAAAGAAGTACAGAAGAATCATATAAGAAATAAGCACTCACAGCAAAGTTTCTAAAGCTCACCAGAGTCAATAGGACTAATGGGGGAAAATGTGCTCTTGTACCCCCAAGTTGAAACCTGGAACACATTTTTCCCACCAGGACCTCCTCTGGCACATTGGTTAGATTGCACAGAACCTTTTGTAGAAATTCTACTTAGGGTACTTTTTGAGCTAAATCAGTTGCTACGGGCTGCCCCAGAAACCTCACCATGATATATAACATAGTATCTAAGGGGTAATATCCTCTGTGTTTCAGATCAGTTTTGGGGGAAAAAATATTCAGAAATATAAAACCATTCTTGTTTTTTTTCTAAAGTAAAAAAATAAATATGGTGAGGCTTGGGCAGGGGCTCAGTGGTAGCACACTTGCCTAGATGTGTGAGGCACTGGGCTCCATTCTCAGCACCACATATAAATAAATAAATAATAAGGGTCTATCAACAACTAAAAAAATTAAAAAAAAAAAAAAGAATGAATGAATGCCATGCCCAGCACTGGAATAACTTGTTCCACTCATTTGTTATAAAAGAAAGAAAGAAACATGGTAGTATGGGTTGGATTGTGTCTCCCCAAAAATACATTGATGTCCTGACCACCCACATCTCAGAATGGGACTTAGTTGGAATCAGGGTGGTTTCCGTTAAATTAAAATTAAGTCATCCTGGAGTAGGATGGGTTCTTGATCCAATATGACAGATGTCCACATAAGAACAGAAAGACACAGAGAATACCACATGAAACACAGACACACAGGGAGAAAACAGACATGTGGCGAGGAAGGTAGAGATAGGTGCCAGTCATCTACATGGAGTACCAAGGACTGCCAGAAACAGCCAGAAGTTAAGAAAAAAAAAATCATGAAATATATATTTCCTCAGGGCCATAAGAGAACCAACTCTGCTGATTCCTTGACTTTTACTTTTGGCCACGAGAACTGTGAAGGAATAAATTTCTGATTTTAAGCCACCTAGGACTGGGGATGTGGCTCAGTGGTAAAGCACTTGTCTAGCCACCTAGCTTGTGATCTTTGGTTATGGAAGCCCAAGGAAGGTAATACAATGAGCACAGGACCCCTTACCATGGGGCCCAGACTTCCTGCCTCTGTTAAAACCAAGTGCCTGGTTTATAAATTGCATGGAAATGTGCCAGGTTTCACAGGGCTTGACTCAATGCCAGAGATGGATGGACACCTTTGCTACCACATCCCTGGTCGCAGAAATCAACCTGCTGATGCACTGTAATGACCTGAGCCACCTCAATGTTCCTATGGAACAATTTGTATGCTGAGATGGTCTAGTCCAATTCTGGCCTCATGTATTACATTTAAATTGCACTTTTCTTCCAAGAACACTTATAAAAATTGTCTCATTAGTTCTCTCTCCTCCTTCGTGTAGCAAGAAATGGACAAGTACTATTAGCTCAATTTTGAAGATGAAGACATGAATCCTAAGATGCCAGGACTATGAAGAACATATCAAGAGTTTGTCTCCAAAGAGGCCTAAACCTGTAGCTGAGCAAGATCACTTTAGCAACTCAGTAAAAATAGAAGCAAAGGCCTAGCTCAGTAGCTCCAGGGTAGAACCCAAGAGTCTACATTTTTAACAAAGTCCCACAAGGAATTTTTTTATAAACTGAATAGCACATTCACAAACTGGCATTTGAGAACCACAGGATGGTTTAGTCTTTCTCAAGTTTGAGAAATACATAGACAGACCCTTTATACAAGCTACAAAGTCTTATGGCCCTCTACTACTAACAAATTATTTTTATTATAATGTTACCTAAATAAATACTACCCTAAGCCTAGATTTTTTAAAAACCACCAATCCTGATAGCTCTTTTATATGACAATAAAACAATTGCATAAATTAAGTAGAAGCCAAATAAACTTCAAATTTATTACAGGACACTGTCATTATATGGCTCCTGTGCTGATGGCTGCAGAACTGGTCTCTGACAGTGTAGAGCCTCAGACTACATGTGCTGGAGAAGACCCCACTCCTCTCTCCAAGAATCACAGCTAGGCCTGCCTCCACACTGCCTGCCTCGATGGCATGGCCTTCGCTGCATAGGAATGCCATCATTAACACAATGCAAATGCAAGTTTGCTCATCACAAGGCACGCTCAGCTATAAAGAGCCAGCCAAATGATCTAAAATAAGCTTATCCTGATGTGTTCACATTTTCATCCAAATGTGAGCACAAGATCTAAAATTTCTCACAGTAAACTTGTGTATCCCCTTTTCATAAACATTGGTCTCATCCATCTGCCTTATTTCAGACAGAGACAGAATTCAGCGGGTGTGGGTTTTAATTTCTTGTAATGGTTAACACAAATAATGCTACATAGAGTACTGTGTAGCAGACATACTGTCCTACACTCTTCACCTGGATGAACCTGTTTACCCTTCATATCAACCACATAAGGTAGGTCTAACCGTTGCTTCCATCATACAGATCACAGCCATGGGGCAAGAGAGGTCAAGCAACTTACCCAAGATCACAGAGCTTGTAAGGGGCAAATGTGGCCCTTGAACCTAGGAAGACTGACTCCAGAGCTTGTGCTCTTGACTACGTATAGTTTGGGGTGGGGAGTTATATGCATTAAGATTAATGGTGGTGTCTGACTTGCTTCTACTCCAATAAGTAGGAATCTGAGGCAAAGGATCCAGGCTGCCATTAGCTGCAATGATTAGAACCTTGGGTGAACAGTGGAAGGTGGCACTACATACAAATAGGGAGAAAGATCCCTGGGGACTCACCAAGGACCCAAATAAAAAAGCCAGGGGACATACCCAATCAGGCATCCATCCAGAAAAGCTAAATAAAATGAAGAATCTAGATAGATGTCCAGAGAAGAAAACAAGGAATCTAGATGTGTGAGCAGGTCTGAAGCAGAGTGAGGCAGAACTTAGAATTATTCTCTAGGCAGAAAAGGAAAATTCCTGCAGGTTTCAGTCTGACAAGGAGGAAGCTATTAAAGTTACCAGTTTAGCTCCAGTAGAATCCTGCAAAAAGGAACTCCAGTCAGCTGACTGTGAACTTGCCTGTGTTGCCCAAGAGGACCCCTCCCAAGAGAGATAAAGGTGACAGTAGGCTCTCTGCAGAGTTAGAGTCACAAAAGCTTGTAACAGAAAAAAAAAAAAAAAAAACAAGGCTCTCTTCTCAAAGATAATTGCCACTTTCATCTTGTCATCTCCCAGGCATATAGTGAACTTTACTAACTTACATGTTCTTCTTCCATTCTAAAAATATGAAGGCATCAAGCTGCATCAAGTTGATCCAGACTCAATCACAGATGAAGCAGGAAGATTAAATGGCTGTGTTGCTTTGATGAATGGCATGTTTTTCAAAAAAAAAAAAAAACCCTATTTGGACATAATTATCAAGAGGCTGACAAAAATTAAAACTGGGTTTGTGTGGTGATAGAAGACAGTCCTGTGATACTGACCAGTATAGCTTCTTTTGCCCTTCAAATCACTGGATGTTCACCTTGGCAGTCAGCCCTTAATGCCTGTCTGCTTCTGGAGAGAGCTGGGAACTTTTTCTAATAGAAAGGCAATTTTTTTTAAGAGAACAACAACAAAATAACAACATCAATGAAGAAGAGAGAAAAACATTCAAATGCAGCTTGAAAATGCTTTGTGCCCATATCTAAACCTTTGATTTCATAAATAAGAAAATCAACCCACTGAACTTTTTGATCAAAATAGCATTAAGCCTCACTGATGAGAGGGAAAGAAACTTAAGCAAAATCAAAGAAAAACTGTGCTACAGAGAATATATGATCTTTCACTGCTGCAAGATATGCTTGCTTCTGAATTATGAAAAATGTCATAATCATAGATACTGAGTTTTCTATTGTTTTATAAGAACCTCTCTCCTCCTATCAGCAGTAGTTTCACAGATGCTAGTTTGGGCACCAAAGGCAGGCAGCATAAAACTTAGGTTACAAAGTAGAAGCAAAGAGACAGACCCAGAAGAATCAGATGTTTTGAACCTGATCGGTCTACATTAAGTTCTCTGTGGTGATTCAAGTCAATCATTGGGTAAACTTCCTCAGTGACCAGGCCCTTGCTGGAAAACAGATACAGAGATGATGAAGACCCAGTTCTTGCCTTCAAGGCAAAGTCCTGGTGAGAATTAATAAAAGACAAAGTGGTGAAGCACCCATGATGACAAAGGTGGCCATCACAAAATAAAATTAATGAAGACATTAATTAAGAAGGACTTTTACCGGGCTGGGGTTGTGGCTCAGCTGTAAAGCTCTCATTTAGCACGTGTGAAGCCCTAGGTTCGATCCTCAGCACCACATAAAAATAAATAAATAAAATTATTGTGTCCAACTACAATTAAAAAAACACACACTTGGGCAGAGATATTAATAACCTAGAGGGTGCTGGAGAGTAAGCTCTCCTTTCTAACATTACAGGCATGTCCACTGAGGCTCAGAAAAAGAGCAAGTCTTCTTTAATAAGTCTCAAGTGTTGGATCCTGATCCCAAATGCTATTTTGTTCCTCCTATGATTCAATGTTCCTAAAGCTCACAGCACGAATGATCTATCCAGAAGCATTTTGGTAAAAGGTAAAGGACTTTCCTCCATCTAGGTTCTCATATAGAGAATCGAAACAATGGAGTCAAGCCTGGATTTCTAGTAATTTGTCTACTGTGCACCACTCAGGTCCACTATGACTGTTATGATTTGGATAAGAGGTGCTTCCCAAAAGCTTCTAGGCCAAGCAGAAATGTTCAAAGGTGAAATGAGTGGCTCGTGAGACCTGTAACCTAATCAATCAGTCCTAGTTTGAATGGACTGACAGGTGGTAACTGTAGGCAGAGGCATCGAGGCTGAAGGAGTGAGTCTCTGGAGGAGTGTCCTGGAAAGGTACATCTTCCCTGCTTCCGCCCCTTCCTCCCTCTCTCTCTCTCTCTCTCTCTCTCTCTCTCTCTCTCTCTCTCTCTCTCTCTCTCTCTCTCTCTCTCCCCCCATCCTGGTTGCCATGAGCTGAGCAGCTTTCCTCCACCATGCCCTTCTACCACGGTGTTCTGCCTCACTGTGCTTTTATATTTCAGGTTAAAAACATATCGTACTTACTATCTTAACCATTTTTAAATGTACCATTCAATAATATTGAACATATTCATATTATTGTGGAGCAAAAGATCTCAGGAACTTTTTTATCTTATTATTGAATATTACTAAACAAATCTCCAATTTCTCCTACCCTTAGTTGCTGGCCAACACCTTTCCTTGTTTGCAAGGAGTGGAGTGTCTGCCATTAAGCTCCTCCACATCCTAATGATACCAATCTTATGTGACATTATGTCACAAATAGGAATGAAAAGAAATGAAAGATATGGTAGGTAATTTTTAAACTAAAATATTCCTTAATTGTTATTCTTTTTGCACTTTAAAGTCAGACATCATTTCTTTCAGGAATGCAACTCTCTGATCAGACACCCAAATAACATCTAAAAATTGATTTGGGGAAAGGGGTTATTGAATATGTATTTAGTCCTATGTTCCTGCCAGTGACCACCAGCAATGTAATATCTGTGACAACTTTGTAGGTAAAAATGTGGCTTGAAGAGAAGGACTGAAGGATGATGGTGAAACTGACCAAGTCAATTTCTAGGTCCAGTTGATGATTTCAGAAAATATCAAATTCTTCAAACAATATCTCCACAGGAAATAAATTCATATACTCTCAGCAACTTCAAGATGCCTGGGATGGGCCAGGCCAGAAAATCTTGACAAATGTCACAAATCTTTGACCTAAGAGCCACTCTTTGAAAGGGTTGCACTCATTCTAATGTCCACACATCATAGAATGCCACTGGCCAAGCCAAGACTCCTGAATGTCCATCTTATTCAACTTCCAGCCCAGCTAAAACTACAACAGGGATGGTTCTGTCAAAGAAAACAAGTACTTGATACAGCTACAAAATAAGCAATGTGCTCATACACAGAAACTTCACAGAGTAGAGATCACTCTTCAGCCTCTCTGGAACTTTTGATAAAATGGGTCATCATTTGTGACACTAAACCATCCTTGTCCTTTTCAGTCCAGGGAATGATCTCTGGATTTAACTTCTATTTCTTCAAGCTCAGAGGTCTTTATGAACTCCCTCTCTTGGCTGCAGGTTCCTCCAGACTCCATTCTGGGTCTCCAAACTTCACTGTACTTCAGAGGTACAAGGTGACAGTGGCCTACTGCTTCCGCCAACTGAATTTCATATAGCACTCTTTAAAAGATATTTTAGGCTTGCTTATCTAGTCAACAGCTCAAAATTAAACACTCAAAAGAAAGAGAGATAATTTTAGCATATTCTAAGCCTGGATGTTGGGAACAATTTTAACCTCACTATTCTGATCCAGGCTACCACAAAGTTCTGAAAAATTACCCAAAGGTCCTCTGCTTCCTGAACCTCCCCAATTCCCTGCCCTAATTGCTCTGACCTTACTCCAATCCCTGATCCTCCCTTACCTGGATTAATCCAGGATTGGTAACCTCTCTCTAGCCCAGAATCCAAGGCTCCTCTTCTTCATCTGGAACCACCTGAAATTTTCCACCTACCCAGACACAAACCCCAAGCTCCAGTGAGATCAGGGACTATGCCCACTGCACTCCCACAGCTGTTCCTCTCATTCTCATTTCCTCCACCACTCCTTTACTCATTATTGTACCACCTGACGTGTACTGCATGCTTACTGGGTACCGGTTCTGTGCTAAGCATTTCACGATCATCTTGTGCAGTCTTGCCATCAACTCATTTACAACTGTCTTGCTGTTATTGTTTTACTATGGGGGAAGCTGAAATAGTGTGGGTTCCTGGGGCATTTCTGCAAATACTTGATCTGAACTGTCTCTTGCATTCAGAGCACTTTATCAAAGCATGTTCAGCTCTGTTTGTTTGTCTGCCTCTCAGGTAAATTCTCTCAGCCAACCACATCCGCCATCTTGAAACTCTCCTTTCCATTGGCTCCGGTGACACCAGACTTCCCTCACCTTCCTGGCTGTTCCTCCTCAGCCTTCTTTGGGGATCTGGCCTTCTCTACTTCACCTCAGAATTACTAAAATTCCTCAGGGTCCAGTTCCAGGTCTTATCCTTCTCCCTCTAAACCTCCCCAGATATTATCATTTATTTCCACAGCATTGGTTACCATTCCATGCTAATGACCACAAAACCAACAGCTCCAATCCTGCCTTTCCCCTAAGCTCCAGACATGTCTCTCCTTCAGCATCTCTCAGCTACCTCAAACTCAACACACCTTTAGTCGAATTCAGGATCCCTCCCTCACCCCGCCCCTATTTTTACCCAACTCAAGTTCTAGCCTTTCTTTCCTCATCTCAAAAAACACCACCAATTCCCAGCTGCATCAGCCAGAAACCTCAAAGTCACCTCTAACACTTCCCTTCTCTCCCTTCCAGATCCAATTAGCCACCCAGACTTTTTGATTCTACCTCTTAAATTCCTCTTGAATCCATCTACTTTTCTCCCTGTCCCAATAAATGCCATCTTTCCTATTGTCCAGTCTACTGAGACAAGCTCCTTTCCCCTGGCTTCCCTGCGTCTGTTCACTCAATTTCCACTCTTTATATAGCATCTTTACAAAACAGCTTGCAGCCAGAATGATCCTTGAAAACTCAAATAGCACATCAGAACATGTGCTATTCGGGCTAGGGATGTGGCCCAGTGGTAGAGCACTTCCCCAGCACAATCTTAACACTTTCTTCCACACCACAAAAAAAAAAAAAAAAAAAAAAAGGAGTGGGGAGGGACTTTATGCTATCTTATCCTATTCCACAGCACCAACCCAGATGCTATTCCATGGTATTCCACTACTCATGACAGAAAGTTCCAAATCCATAACTTGCACAGCCAAGTGTTGCAAAGTGTGGTCCCTATTGGTTTCACAGTCTCCATGTCACTTCCTGTTGGCTCCAAATATCATGGCCTTCTTTGAAGTCCTCAAATGCTTCTTTCTTCCCCCAGTCTTTACACATCTGTTCCTTTTGCCTGGAATACTCCCTCCTCAGCTCAGGCTGCCTCTTCCCTACACATCTCAGTTCACAAACACATGCCCCAGGGAAGCCATCTCTGATCCTCATCAGGACACGATCCCTGCTATAAGATCTCTGGCCACCCTACTTTTTTCCTTTCTGTACTTATCAGAACTACAATTTAAAGACTGGTGAATGCTTCATTAATGTCTGTTCCCTTCTCTCCCACTAAAATGTAGCATCCCAATCACTATGTCTCGGAGCATGCAATATTGTCTCTAGCACTGTGTAATTCTCACCCAAGTTTCTGTAACTTTTGTTAATGAAGAATATTTACATGTGCTGTAGATTGCATCAATCCCATCTCCATCCTGTTGTGACAGCCATGCATGTGTCTATATGTCATGTTTTTCATTTCTCTATACTACATAGTGTTTATAAAATGTTATCATATGCTGAATCTTAAGCTCTGGAGAGCCAAAAAGAATTTGCTTCTTTAAGTAGAGTTAGGATGTTGAAAAACCAAGCCATAGTGCTGTCACTACCTTTCAAAAACCTATGCAGGCTTTATGCCACTATTCCTCTTTTACAGGCAAGCAAACTAAGATACAGAAAAGCAAAATAACTTGCATAGCAAATGGGGAAGCTATATATCAAACCCTGATATATCGAACTCAGAACTCCAGGTGAGATAAGAGCTTACAAATGAAAACAAAACTAGTCTGTGGCTCCATCCTGATATGGAGGATGGAACCAAGCAAGTTTGCTATAAAATGACCACATACCCCTCCATTTCACTTCTCCATGGTGACTGGGAGCATGTAGATGGTATGGCATTACCAAAACCACTTTCCATTCCTCTCGATTCCTATGTTGGCACACTGAATGAGAAATGCTTTGAAACCATATTGAAATACACAATAAAGAGCTAGCCACCTGCAAGTTCATACCTTTATGACTTCCTGACTACATAACACCCAAGGACATTCTTTTTCCTAAAGCAAGTATATGGAAACGTGACTTGCTGGTAAAATTAATAATGCCTGTCATCTTCCATAGAATGTGTATGTGATGATTTGAACACAAAACACTGCACTGAAAATTTAGATACAAAATAGAATTTTTCATGCTGTACCACTTAAGTCCTTTAATTTTGTAAGGTTTTGGTCCAAGGCAACCAAATATGTTCATTATTTCTACTTGTCCTGGATCAGACATGGAGTCACACTTTGCCTTGGACCAGGACAATAAAGGCATAGAATATGCTGCCCCTGCTAAGAAGAGAGAGTGATATAAGCCTTCATGACTTCACTCTAAGTGGTGACAGAGCTGTCATGAGTCCTGAGGAATGTTCAAGCCATGTGGTAATGCCTACTTTCATAGTCTTCACCTGAGACAGCAAAATAAAGCACTAAGAAAAAATATTTCCAATTCAATCCTATATGGGGCCACATTTCCTCCTGTGCATTGGTTCTGATAGACAAAGCCACAAGATATGCCCCAGGCCACAAAGAGGTATGTATCCTCTCCCTTCTGCTTGTATCAAAACAGTATTTCAATCATTCCTTTATCAAATAGTTTTAAAGATTTATGAAGTACATAAAAGTGTGCTAAATTCATGGGAGAAGATGAAATAAAATAAACGGGGCTCTTTTCTGGGTTTCAGAATCTTAAAAGGATCATGTATGCAAATAACTTTAATATGAAGCAACATAATCACCTCATATTTTAATTAACTAGTAGCAGAACATCTCTAAAAGGTCATGTTAATGAGGAACATTCTTTATAACATTGCTCAAAACTTGTCCATAGATCAGCAGCATCAGGCATCATCTGGAAACCTGTTAAATACAAAATTCCAGTCACCACTCCTCACCTACTGACTTAGAATCCGTGTTTTAATCAGATCCCAAATGATTCAAATGCTCAATAAAGTTTAGAGAAGCACTGCTCTGCATTATTTGGTACTCAGTCACTGCCCACCAGTAACAAACTTGATGCAAGCCGACTTCAAAATAGGAACTCAGATTTTTATAAAAATAAATGCTTAATATGCTGTTTTTAAAGTGAGTCTATGAGGGATTTGTTTTAGGATTTAATGTGCAAAATATAATTCAAAAGCTCAACAAATACATGGACCTGCATTTTAATATCCTGTAAGTACTCAGACCCTTGCCTGAAATGCTAAAGGATTTTAAAATACAGTGCTATTCATAGAGGTGAGAATATTTTCATTTAAAGCTTAATACGTATTAAGTTGACCTTGCAGAAGCTACTGGAGGAGATGGAAACTTTTGTTCAGAATTTAACTTGATGATAAAAAAAAAAAAACTTGTAGAGTGAATGTCACCAGAAGGAACTAAGATGGGATTCCTCCCAGCCTAAGAGCTGCTGAGTCATAGAATAATGAAATGTGAGCACAGAAAAGACCTTAGAGGTTATTTTCTCAGTTCTGCTTCACTCCCAAGAAAATCATTCCACAGTACTTTGTATCTAGGGTATCTTTTGCCAATGAGCTCCAAACGATTCACATTTATCAATCAACCAATCAAGCAACCTATGGATATTATTTGGGCTTCTGATAGCTGCAAATGTTGTGATATACTTGTTTCTTTACAAACCTCATAGTTTAATGAAATGAAATAAAATTCCCAGGAAATAAAGTAGTATTAGTAATGTCCCAAGAGAAACTTTAGGAGAAAGAAAACCTTGAGATGAGGTGGTCAGGGAGGGCTGGGAGTTTGGCTGTTCCACAGCTTCCTTCATTCTAAGGAAAATGAGGCGCAAGGAGGTAGGTGCTTTTGCCATCATCATGATGTGAGTCTCTGGCTAAACTAGAATCAGAAAGCAGGGTCCTGCGTGATTGTTTCTACCCTGCCACACGGTCCCCAGTCAATGCCAGCTTTCTAGAGTTAGGCTCAAAAGCAAATTCTGCCAGTTGTCCACTGAAACCCATCCTCCCCTTCTTCTGCTCATATGTTGCCCACCTGAACTAGTTTGCTTTTCATTTGTAGTTTGGTGTGCAAATCAAGTTGTCACCAGTAAAACTGAAGTGATTAGTGACCTCAGGGCCATGCCTTAAGAAAAGGGGTATGTCTCCTTCACTCCCTTTCCCCTTACAACAATCTGCACCCCTGACATCAACAATGCCCCAGTGAAGAGCAGAACAATGTAAGAAGGACCCTGGATCCCTCAATGGGATCCAACCAACCTGGAATGCTTACCTTAGACGTCTACATGAAAAGGAAACAAACTCGTCAAGGGTCTCAAACCAATAGTGTGTATGACCGATATAATATAAGCAAAGTGGGGTTAAATAAATTCTCTGAGAGATGTAATAAGAAGGCTCATGCATTCCTACTTTATAAGAAGTATCACTCTGCATTGACTCCTTTACCTACCTCAGTGCCTTGTACGTATGAGTGGAAACAGACTTTTATTGGGCACTTAGGTGCCAATTTGTTAAGCAACTTACATACACATTAAATTATTTAATCCTCACAAGAATTCTATGAACTATTATCTTAATTTGCAGATGAGAAAAGAATGAAGCTTAGAAGGATAAATTGATTAAATCATATAATTAGTGTTGAGTAGAATTCAAACCTAGGTCTGATGGCTCTAATGCCAGTGGTCTTTTATAAAATGCATATTCCAGTGTGTGTGTGTGTGTGTGTGTGTGTGTGTGTTGAATAGGGATCAAGTGAATGAAGCAAGTGGGGTGGTTAGATGAGATGACCAGCACCCTGACCAGAGACAAAAAAAACTAGGACTCTCATAGGTTATATAACAACTCTGGGAAGCTATTTAGCTTCTCAAGGCCTGTGTGTCTTCCAGAGTAAAATGGGTTACCTGAACCAGATGATTTTAAAAGGCACAGCTCTAACAGTCTGCAGCAAAGGTACAAAGACCCAGCTGTACTCACTCTCTGCCACTTTTTCAACCACTCTTTTACCCTCAAATCAGCCAAAGGGAAGACCTTGTTAGGGAAATAAGGATTGTTCTGCATTGAAGGAAGAGCATAGTACAGAAGTTCAAACACAACATAAAACAACCATCGTACATCCCCAAATTCAAAAGCATTGAGTTCCAGAGTGACAGGCTAATTACCATTTCTCCTGTTCTAATCTAATTCTTTATTTTGCTTCAATAAAATAAGACAGAATGAAAAGGTAGAAAAGTCAGCTCTTTTTTATATCATTCTTCATTGCAGGCTTGCTAATATTAAAGCAGTCAAATTTTAAAAGTAAGTACACCAATGCTACATCATAGGTCACAGTAAGGAAAGAAGGGTGTTAGGAAGTGTCTTAGGAATACAAGAAAGAGGAGGCTGATTCCTATAGCAGAAATCTTTCAATGCTGAGTAATGATGAACAAAGGTAGAGAGTTGAACATATGATCTGTCTTAGAGACACAAAGAACCTGTAGGGTGAAAGAAATCATCATAAGAGCCACATTAACACAGGTCAAGGCTGAACATCTCCAAAACCAGTAGAACACTGTGTGAAGTATTTAAATGGCCTTTCTGGTGTTTTGTGTCTCCCAAGGTACATATAAACCTAAAGTCACACTCTTAGTGGATATGCCAAATGCCAGATGCTAGGCCACTTTGCCAAACGCTTTGCCCAACCCTAGACAGTGGTACCACTGTAGAAAGGGGGTAAAACGTCAGAAGAGACAGGAAAAGGATACTAAATCTCATCACACAATGAGCTCTAATTTTAAAATTAACGTTTACGACCAGGCTTTTGCATTAAGTATGCATTCCCATGGTCTAGGGAATGTAGATTCAAAATGCCTATTCGGCAGCTGCCTGCAGATACGGTTCCAAATGGACTATTGGAAATAGCTCAAGTAATGCTTTACACTAATCATCTCAAAAGAACCCTATAAATACCAATTTGCATCACATCGCTCATCAAAAAATATACCACTGAAAACCCTCTGAAGCAATAACTCTCTGCATAGGGCATTTATGGGGAATTAATGAAAAACTGGAGTCCATGGACTTTGACCAAAGCCAGCAGTTATTAAAGCACAGGAAAAATTTTTATACTCTGGTTCATTTTTCCAAAGGTAGCATCCTTTGATGTGTACAGAATATAAAACTCTAGAGGCATCACCATATGTGAGCTCCCTGGTATTTCTGAACAGACTGGTGGACTCTCCTGTGACTATAGCTCCAGATTCCAAGCAATTGAAAAGCTAAGTAATAGGATCTGTCAGGGGGATGTTTACAGGGGTAAGCCATGTTGTCAACACAGAGAAAATAAAGTGAGATTCAGACAAAACGAAAAATAAACCCACCCTCAAACCTGCAAAAAAAGGAAAAGTGCTTTCAAAGTCTTCATATTAAATCAACTGAAGACTTGTTTACAGACTCTAACAATGGTTGATTTTAATCAATATTGAATTTGGTTTTGAATCTTATTAACATGAGGACAATTTCTTAACTTCCACTTTTCCCCAGCTATAGTTTATTCTCTCTCTCATTTGCCTGCCTACATGGAAAAAAAGTGAGTAATTTATCTCCAGACGCTCCTAAACAGGGTAGTAAAAGCAGCATTAATGAGTCAGCTTTGCTGTTGTTTCCTCATAACTCTGTCACAAGTGGAGAATAGCTTGCTCTTCACTTTGTGCCCCGCTGCACTAACACGTCTCTTTAACACCATGGAAACTTGTGGAAGGCAGTCTGTTCCCGATTCTAATATACAATTTGACGACCATCAGCAAAAACTGTTTAAGATCCAGTATGGGTATCAAGATTTTGAAAATCTCTTGAACCCTTTATCACTAATAGTTTTCCAAAACTAGTTGGGATCCCTGGACGCTGCAGCATCTGTGAGTCCTAGATCCAGATATTGCTGATAAACTAGGAATCTATGACATGGATCTTGCAGATTATCACTAGAGAACTGGGCTCACTGAATCTCTGTTGAGATATGTAAAACTAAGACAACCACAAGGAGTATTTCTAAGTCAGTATTATTTACAAAATACCTCTGGCTGGAAAAGGCCACTACTCTTCAGAGGCAATCAAAACCAGAGGGAAAGGGTATCTCTGAGATGCTTGGATTGGCATAGGGCTTTTCACACAGTAGGTACAGCGACTGCACTTATGGAAGATGTTTTCACGGTTCCCAAACTGCCTCTGTGTGTTTCTCTAATGTTCACGAACTATAATGAACTTAGTATCTGTTGGAGGCATCCACCCTGTCACTCATCTCTCTGGGTCTCCCCACTGAGGATCACTGATGCATCCTTGATCTACCTTAGTTCTCAAGTTAATGGTGACAGAGGCAGCCAGGCAGGTTCAGTTCAGTAAGGCTTAGAATTAAATCACATCCCAGATTCTATGTTGGGCTACCACCCCATGAGGCTTCTTCCTATCTAGCCTGTCCAGAGCCTGCTTAGGGAAGAGTCCACCCCATCATTCTAACCCTTGAACCCAAGGCCTGTGATGGTTCAGTCCAGAGGAGCCAGATTCTACTCAATTGCCCCCTCTAGGACCAGAGACTTGAAACCTCAGTTCACTGGTCAGTTCTTGAAAGTCTACCTGGTTTATGCCAGTTCCTCCTCCAGGGTGTGACTACGGAACCCCACCCACCAGAATCCAAATCCCATACCTATAACTGATGTCATGGGTTCTAGAGGGAGGAATTTTAAAGATAAAGATGGGAAAGATGATTTACATGCTCTCTTACAATAACATTTTACCAAATATCAGTAGGCGGGACGTGGTCCTTTCCAAATAAGCAGAAAATTTGATTATCTGCATCCCAAGAAAGGCTTGCCAGGCCAGGCACATAATTTTTTCACATTCTGCTTTGATTTAATAAGGTGGAGCAGGATACAGTTTCAGGGCTTTTGCCAGGAACATTCTGGTACTGTCATCCATCACAACTTCTCTAGCTCACATCTGCCCTGATCAATAAGAAGGCAAAATCGATGCCCATGTCAGGCTGCTCCTTTAACTCTCAATCACACACACGGACAGAGGCAAACAGTTGCACAAATACTAAAACTAACAAACAGAAACTTTCCACTTGGCTGCAATTTGATCTGATTTTTTATTTATATTTTTCTTGGGCAATTTTAAAAATTAGTTTGTAATCTCTTCTTTTATATCAAATGGAAGTAATAGTACAAAGAACTAGCTTGAAAATAGCCAGATTTGCAACAAAAAAAAAAAAGAAAAAAAGAGAGAGAGAACCAACCTAAAAGTGATGTAGATAATGCAAACACTTTTATCTAAGAATTAGCTATATTTCATAGGAACAATAGGTGGATCCAACACTCCAAGTATTGGCATTAAAATTTTGCCTTAAATAACTCCACCACAAGATTATCATATTAAAAAATTGCCACTTACAATATTTATAAATTCGGTAACTTTCCCCAAAATGTTAGTTTAATTATTACCCATCCCTTTTTACCCAGTTTAGCAATATTATCCTAAACATGCAAACTTAGCCAAACTTGAAATAGAAACACCTAGAAAGCATGAGCAGACAGTAGTTGTTAAAGCATTTCTAATGCATGATTCACCCCTGGTTCTCACTATCTTTGTTCCTTAAATTCTCAATCACTGGATTCGCTACAGGTCTGGAAGCAGAGAACAACTTTCAGTTGAAGTAGAAAACAACATTACCAAGGACTCAGGATGTTCTTAAAACACACACACAACTATTTATACAAATGGATGCTGTTCTATTTCAATACAAAAGTCTATGACTATTCTAATAATATTGATAATACTCAAAACTTTTTGAAAAACTCCTTTCCTGCAATTACCACCAGAATGTGTAATTTTTTTAAAAATTCATTCATTAGATCACATAAAAACTCATAAGAATTTATCAAATTATTTTTAGTACCTGCCGTGTATGTGATATTTTTCTGGATGTCATTAATTTTTTGAAAGATTCAAAAATAATTCTGAGCAAAATCAGATAAATGATACCATTGAGGAAGCAGGGTAATGATATTTGGGATAAAAATAGTGTTTCACAAAACATACATTCTTAGCTAGAACACAATTCATTCATCATGTATCAAATACAACCCGAACACAATTCATTCATCATGCATCAAATACAGCCCCTCCATGTTTTCAGAATTTCTTCAGAGTAAGTCTGGCTGACATTGAACACTGTAGGATGATTCCTAGTAAACAATACCATTGATTTAAGAAAATCCACCTGCAAGTGTTGCCCGTTTGTGTGATTGCAGCCTTTCTATTCCCAAGAACCCCAACCCTCCAGGAGGCACTTCAAATCATCCATGTAGGTTAAGCCCACCAGGTATCACCATTTATTGTCTTCCCCGGAGACCATCACTTTTTTTTCCAGTTTCCTTTGAAAAATTGTGAGTCTCTGTGGTTCTATATATCATTGTAAACAAGAGACAGCACTGAGCTCCTCTTGCTCACATTTTCCTAATTTACTCTTTTTTATAAGGTTAATTTTAATTTACACATTATAGTTACGCATACTTATGGGGCATAATGCGATGTTCCAACACATGAATATGTTGCATAATGACCAGGTGAATTAGGATCCATCACCTCAAATATTTAACATTTCTTTGTGGTATTCATTTCTTTGAGAACATTCAAAATCCTCTCTTGTAGCAATAATTTATTGTTAACTGTAGTTATCTTACCGTGGTATAGAACATCCTAATGTACTTTTTAATGTAGGATACAAATGCCAGTTCTGTGAACAGATATGAGTGACTGGTTATCCATTTAGGGAGCAATATGGATCCATGTTATTCCCTACTCCCTTATATCATGCCCTCCAATAATCCCCTCCTCTTGAGAGTGGACAGGATCAGTGATTTGCCTCTAGCCAACAGAAAATGGCAAAGATGATGAAATATCACTTCCATGACTATGTTGCATTAGACTGTAATGTCGGCCTTGCCAAAAACTCTCTTGCTCTCTTCGATGAATCAAGCAGCTATGTTGTGAGCTGCCTTATGCTAGGGCCCACATGGCAAGGAACTGAAGGTAGCCTCCAGCCAACAGGAACCTGATACCCTTAGTCCCACCGCCTGGCAAGAAACTGATTCTGCCAATGACTATGTGAGGTTGGAGGCAGATCCTCTCCACTCAAGTCCTGGGATGAACCTCAGGATGAACCTCAAAGCTGAGATCCTGAAGGAGAGGACGAGGGTAAATTATATCCTTAATATGATTTCATTTCCAGAGGTTTTTTTGTCATGTTATCAGTCTGCTTGCTCATTTACTTTCCATAAAATGACCACTAATTATTGGAAACTCCCAGTACAATTTTACAACTCTGTACATTTAGTAGTCAGTCCCAGTAATGGTATCTCTGCATGGTATCTCATACATGTTTATACGGGTATAAACATGTCACATCAAAGATATACTCATATTCACGTATACTGCACATTCACACACCAGTTTAGAAAGCCAAGCCAATTGTAAACAGTTACTAAGCGAGTAAGAGAGACTCCAGAATAGATAAATCCACAGAATGCAATCTAGTGGCTTCCAGAGTTGGTACAGGGAAGGATGGGGAGTGACTTCCTAGCAGGTATGGGTTTCCTTTGTGATGATGTGAACATCTTAAAACTAGATAAAGTGGCCGTAACAAAACATTGTGCATATATTAAATGCCACTGATTGGACATTTTCAATTGGCTAAATTTTTTGTCAGGTAAACTTTATCTCTATAAAAAAATTAATATAAAAGAATGAGAGTAAACAGGGAGAAGTAGGTACCAGGAAGACATGAAGGCTCTGAAGAGTTCAGAGTAATATTTCTAAACTATAAGGGAACCATAAAGGAAGTTGAGTCTGGCAACATTTTCATAAGGAAAATCAAAAACAACCATGTACTAGTACATACTACTTCCAAGACCCATGTTTCAAGAAGGTCACTGATTATAAAATTTACCATCAATATGAAATTTATATTATGTTACATTATAATTACATTAAAATCACATTAAAATCACACACTGACTGCAAGGTGTATCCATGGTTTTAGAAACATTAAAATACAAAAATCACTTGTATTAGAATCCAAGGAAAACACTATCACAAATAAAATAAGCATGGCTACTAAGAATGTAGCAGGTACATTTTACTTGACTCATCTACTGTGAAACTTACAGTGTGGCTGATACAAAATGGAAGGAATATAATGTGAACTAGGGGAAAATGAGTAGGAAAAAAAAAACTGGGAACTAAAGACTATTTGTTTCCTGCGGGTAGAAGGATTGTGAATGAATTTTCCCACCTTCTTCAGACACCCTTGAACCCTGGCAGGATGGGGTTTCCTCTCCTCTCACCGGCTTAGTGCTTTCCCATCTTCCCTGGGAAGGAAGAGGCTCTTCTAGCCTCAGATATCAACACTGTGCTGTGAGAGGTGAACACTACAGCAATGGAGAGGTTTACCTGTCTAGGTAGACACTTTGGTCCTGAAACCTTCATTCACTTATTCAACAAAACTTTACTGCAGCTCTGTTACATAGCACGGCCTTGTTCTAAACCCCCAAAGAGACAACTTCGAATACACAAAGTCTCTGCGCTCGTGGAGCTTCTGATCCGGAGGGGAAGAAAAGAGCTGCTCAATTAAGAAATGAAAAACAGGGCTTTGTGGATAGTTCATAAGACCATGGGGTGAGGCTGGAGCTCCCATGGTTAAGTGGTACAAGAGGAGGAGGAGAAAGAGATCGAGAAAGAAGAACTGAAGGCAAATGGTAGCCAAATGCCTGGACCATTCCCTGGCCTCTGAGTGACTTTGTGGTCTGTTCCACATAAGACCTACCCAGCTGTCCTAGGCATAATGCCAGGATTATACACTTTATACATTTTATACATTTTTGTTGTTGTTGTTGTTTTGAGTGTATACTGCTTCATAGCCAGAATAAATAAATAAACAAAATTGGGGAAATTGACTAATAACAGCTGCACTATTTATTCCCTTTAGCCAAAAGCAAGTGTTTTTAGGAGGAAACCAGTCATTGTGGACAAAAATAATCACCTTATGAAAAATATATAATATTTTAAAATTCCAAGGAAAGCTGAAATTTCACTTCAAGGAAAAGAGGCAGAAAGAATAAGTAACAGAGAGTACCACATTTTTCTTTGGACAATGCTAGCTTTTTCTGAATGTTAATGGGTGGCATGCTATCAAAAGATCATTCAAGAGTCCCAAATGCTTTGTTTTCTTTCTTTTTTTTTTTCTATTCAGGATGATAGTAGATGTGACACAGGAAGCAAGAACATGAGGCAAGCAGATACTGAAAAAAAAAAGATATTATAAAAGCTTTTAGTTGTTTTTATTATTCACATTCCTGAAAATGGCTGTCTTCAAGTGGATTATAAGTCAACTTTCCACATTTGAAAATGATGGAGTGGATTATCAGTAAATCCCTCCCCCCCCACACCCCACAAAAAAGCTTTAGCTGCTGATGTCTTTGCATTAAAGGAAGCATTAATGTTTGCACTTTAAACTATCCATATTGACTACTTCTCACTGACTAGAGGAATTGCTTACACTTGAGGCATACTGTAGTCATGAAAGATGCTTCTCTCCACTTCTTGAAACACCACAGCACCATACCTGTCACAATTAGATAGAATCAGTCTTGTAGTGCTCAGCTGAAACGAAGACATTTTGCTGGCCTTAATGATGCCTGTCTGACAATGAATCCATCAGGGAGTAAGCCTAATGATTTGTTATTGAGGGACAAAGAAATGGATTGTAGATTTCAGAGAACTAAGAAAAGAGACAGTGACAAGTTATGTTGAGCAATCTACCCTTGTTTCTCAGCCAGCCAGCAAAAATGTTACAAGGGAAGTGTTCCAACTCTTAAATTTGAAGCAATATAGTCAAAATAAAGTTATCAACTTTCACATCTTAAAGAGACTCCTAAAGATCTAGTCCAAAGATTCCCCTGGGCATCAGTTCAGAACACACTTGAAGATATCAAAGACTCACCTGGAAGATAAACACTCCAGTTGAAACCCAAGTTTCTTTCTTCCACAATTACTGACATTTCCACTGTTATGAAAAATATTGCAATAATCCTGTTTATCCATACATGACTGCAGCATATATTTGTCCATTTATTTTACAGTCCTTTACAACTGTTTACTGAGCCCCTAAAATGTGCTATAAATGATGAGAGGTCATAGGGAACACAAAGGTAAGTAAGGCATGAATTCCCTGCCTTCCTGTAGCTCACAAGCTTATAACAAAGGAAGATATTGAAAATTACAACACTGCAAGCAAAGGACTGTAGAAATGTAAACAGGGAAGTAATCAACTCATAAAAATTCTCCCAAATTAGATGACCTTTTGCATCAGGTGTATAAGCATGAGCAGGTAGGTAATTCCAGACAGAGGCCTAGACAGGCAAATCTTGGCCACAAACAACACTTGGGATGGGAAATGCATTCCACAACCCATGCTTGGGATGGGAAGAGTACCGTATGACAGAGATACAAAGTGCACAGACAGCAGGAGAGGAGAGAGCAGAAAGTAAGATATACAGGAAGGGGGATTTGAAGCCAAAATATGCACAACTTCAAAGCCATATGAAGGAAATTCATTTTGTCCTATAAATAAAGGAGGTGGTGGGACTGGAGATGTGGCTCAAGTGGTAGCGCGCTCGCCTGCCATATGTGAGGCACTGGGTTCGATCCTCAGCACCACATAAAAATAAAATAAAGATATTGTGTCCACCTAAAACTAAAAAATAAATATAAATAAATAAATGAGGTGGTCAACACAAGTTTTAATTTAAAGGGGGGCCACCCTGTCCTATTGGAATTGATGTCTCTCAGCACCTCTTCACACTATGAATACTGATTGCGTCAAGTTTCTGCTCCTCAACAGACATAATCAGATTTCTGTTTCAGAAAGATATCTCTAAAGACAGTATGGAGAAAAAACTAAAAGTGGAAGAGACTACAAGAAAGAAGCCCAGTAAAGAAGCTCTTGCAATATCTAGGCAAGATCGAGGCTAGCCTAGGGCAGGAAGGAGAGCAAAGAAGGGCAAGTTCAGTAGTCTCAGAGGAGACAGAATGTGTGGGACTTAGCTGCTGACTGGATATGGAAATTCAGTGAAACCGAGAGGAATTAGATATGACACCCAGATTTCTAACTTAGACAATGAGTGTTACCAAACAGCTTAGTGCTCTTATCAGCTCAAAGAGGAGGAGGAAATTAATAGGATCTAGAACACAAGCGGAACGGTTGACTTAGACAGGTGTGTTAGGTCACCTATCTATAAGCCAAAAAGGAAGGCGAACCCAGAAACACAGGAGCTAAATGCAGAGAAAATTAAAGGGGTTTCTACATGCTGGACACAGATCATCCCAATGCTCCTTTATGTAAACGAAAACCACTAAAGGCTTCAAGGGATTCAGCAAGTTACTTAACACCACAGGGTAGTTAACCGCAAAGTCAGAGAGGTCAAGAAGTTTTCCCTAGGGTTCCTCCATGTGACAATGCTTCATTTTGCAAATTAGAGCAGCACCTAACACTTCCAATTTTCTGAGCACAGACGTGGAAGGAGAAATCTGTACATGAATTAACAGACACTGCGCAGTTAAGCCATTTGGTTTTCTGAATATCTAGCTCTTGGCAATTTATTTTGTAACCTGGTACATGTAAATATTTATTTTCTTTATTCCAAGGAAAATAGCTGGAAAGATCATACTAACCTTGAGACCATGGTTTTTATAGTGAAATAAATAAATGATCTTTCCATGAATTAAATAGAGGCAAAAATAGAACTCAAGAGTTAAGTTTTAAAATAAAATGATAACAGTCATAATAATATAAGGAATTTATTTTTGGAATCTTAACTGAAAAAAAGAAAGAAAGAAAGTTGTTACTGAGTCACCAGAATGCCTTTCTGCTATCTATACAATACACATTTTTTTGATCTCCTAAAAGATAGGCATTTAGATGTTCTAACTTGGTTTACTCATCCAAAATAATCAATATTTGGGACTCTTTAATAGATTGAATTTAGGGTTTCAAAAGATAATAAATGATCCACTGGAGATACAGAAAACACTGAACAGAATAACTTCATGTCTCTTAACATATATTTCTTTATTATCTGCTTAAAATATCCAAGTTCTAAAGCAATGGCCAGTCCTTTCCTGCCAGCCAGGTCACCTGGCTTCCAGCTGTGTTTCAGGCTGACTTTGAGTCCCTGATGGAACCTGAAGTGTTTTTTGTTTTGTTTTAATCTGAACACCTCAGTGATGAGTGGATATAAAAACAAAGGAAAAACAAGCTGCTTCCAACATTCAATTTTATCAAAAAGTCTTTGTCAAAGTATTTCTCATATAAAAGACCGCAAGCGGTTTTCATTATCTCAAGAAAGAGGTAATTAGACAGTAATATAAACCATGATTCGTTTTTTTGGCTACTTCCAACTATCTAAGTAATACCAAGAGGAGGGTATTCGTTATGCAACTCAAATAGTGCTGATGACAAAGGAGATTAATTGGACCCGGACAAGAAGCAGTGAGAACTTAAGTGAACTGAAGGAATCCTGACCCCATAATTCCAATTGTGCCTTGATACATGACGAGGGCACCGTCTCAAACACCATTTTATCTAAGTGATCATCCCTGACCCCTCGAATCCGTCAGGTCCCTTGTCATCTTCTATTTCATCTAGTACATTCCCTAGGTGTATACCCATCTCTCTGTAATTACTTCTCTTTGGGGTATTACCTCTTTCATTGCTGGTCTCCCCACCAGAGAGGAAACTCCAAAAGACACACTGTCTCTACTGGTCATTACTATAAACCCAAAGCCTGGCAAGTGCCTCAAACACTGTTAGATGGCTGGTAAGCATTTGTTGAATGCATCATTTGAAGAATGAACGGATGGATGAAATGGGATGGTTTTCCAGAATTGGCTTTTTTTTTCCTGAAAAGACTTATCTATTATTATAACTATGTTGTTTGCTTGTTTTTGAAGTAAATAATAGTAAGAAGGATTTGAGCAGGAGGAGGGGAAGAAATCTAGAGGACCAATGGGTCATTTTAAGCTCCTGGTGTTCCTTCCTTTTTCCTCCACCGGAGCTTTCCAGGGGTTTTAGTTGGCTGCAGCGACACCTACTGCTGAGCTGGAGGAAGTGCCACCTTTTCACTTGCTGGTTGCAGATGCGACCTGAAACAAGACCCCAGGGTGCTCAGAAATCACCTGGTCACTACCCATGATTCTTACAGCTATCTCCATTTTACAGAGAGAATACTAAAGTGTTCATTTCATTAGAATATTCCACAGCAAGTTAGGGAAAGAGCCTTAAATAACAACTCCTGGCTACAGTGCCCCGACTTGGAGCCTTGCTGAATGATGATAGGGGATAACGATCACATCAACTTGCCTCGCTAGAGGAATGCACTAGTCAGTAATGCAGCTCCTTTTTATCAGAATATCACCACTATGACTAAATTTGACTTTGTGATATTCCCACCTCTTTGGGAACTCGCCCCATAAAAATGTGGCAACTGCAAACTAAACAAATAGTGAGAAGAATAAAAAATGAAAAAAGAACAAGAAACCTAGAATAGTGTAAGAAAACATCTTTCGACATTTTGCCAAAATAATACAACACTGTTTGTTTGCTAGTACCCCTCATTCACTTGAGTAGTCACTCGGGCTGGAGGTGTAGCTCAGTGGCAGGGCATTTGCCTGGCATGTGTGAGGCCCTGGGTTCCATTATCAGAAAGAAGGAATAGGGAAAGGGAGCAGCAGAGGCAGAGGAAAAAGGAAAGAGAAGGAGAAGTCATCACCCTGCATTAGCCACATCACTAAAGCCAATTAAAGCCAATTTTCTGGTCATGCTGTAGAGTGTAAAAGTTCCTAAAGGCAACATTGATTGTGATTACAAACACACCCCGAGCTACTGTTGCCTTCAGGTTGTTTTGTCATTAATATCCATTCTGGTGTGTTAACATTCATGTTTAATGCCTTGGAATTCTGAAGCGGTTATTGTCCTAACAAACAATCCACTGATACTTCCTCCCAGCTCTCACTGCTTTATCAGAAGAAATGGGCTCATTTACTTCATCAGAAAAAGAAAGAAAGAAAGAAAATCTTTCCAAAGCTGCAATCTATGTTTAAACAGACTTTTGGTTCAATTTTTGTTTAGAAGACATAATGATGTGATTATTACTAGCTCAATGGAATTTTCTGTTTCAGTTGATCAAAACAAAAGATGTTAAAAACGAAGAAAACAACCTGGAAGCCCCAATCTCCTATTTCTGCTTACTGGCCATGACCTTGGAGCAAGTTATAAACCACCTTGAGCCTCATTTTCCTCAGCAGCAAAATGGGAACACTAATTACTCTTTCCTTATCTCAATGTTAGGCTTGTAGAGGAAACAAAGAAAGTAATATGAGTTAAAACACTTAGTGAACTACAAAAGGATCAGATAAATTTTAAAAAGTATTATTTCAAAATCAAACCAGTAAGGTTTATAGTTGCATCTCTGTTGATAAATCAAGAAGCACAATATTTAAAAGGTTAAGTTCAAGACACAGCCATAAAAATGCAGAGTTGAAGAATGCAGAGAAACTGGACCTGATTGTGACTTAAACTTTTGCTTCAGATGAAACAGCTGTCGGGGTAATATGGGGGAACAACCTACATCTCCCAACTGGCAGGTCAGGCTCACTTCAGACACTATGATCCACCCCAGTGAGGGAGGGCTTCCACCCTACTCAGTGTGGGTTTTCTCTGTTCTGGAATATGGTCATATGCCATTTCTGCACACTTCAAACTGCTCAGAGGTGCAGTTAGAAATCTTGAAATAAAATCTTCAGGGAAAGATCAATAAATCACAGATTATTTCAACTGGAGAGGAAAAAAACTTTGGAAAATCCATAGTAGCATGGCTACAGATGTCATTCAATTCCATTGAAGACCAAAACGTGAAGGAGAGCAGTAGTGTGCTAGTAAATACTTAGCAAAAAGCTCTCCTGTGGAAAGGTGTAACGGTGTGTGTGTGTGCATACCTGCACATTCATTCTTGTGTATGTCATATATATTACTGATAAAAGATATTGTAACATACAATGTGCAAGCAACAACAATTGCGATACTCTTTACTGCAAATTCCATAAAGCCAATTGATTTTCACAGAATGCTCTCATTGGTCTTTGATAAATTTCCTATCTATAACTAATACAGCTGCAATTCATCTGTAATTTGAAAAGCGGAGCTGTATCCCAATCACTACCTCTTCCAATAAATTTACTAATATTAAATCTCACATGTGATCCACTAAAGTATTCTTTATTCTGATACAAAGCATGATTATTAAACTGAAGACCCTCCCAGTCTCACTACTAGACATAACACAATTTTTTGTTGTTTAATTGGCATTAAGATTTTCTCCATCATTTTGAGTATATACAACCAATCAAACAGTAAATTAAGCCCTGATTTGTAGTAGTTACACATTTCTATTGTGTTAATACTCCCACCATGACTAATTTCCAGCTATCAAAATATATTAAAATAATTATAAGTAAAGAGTTTTGAGAGTGTTTGTATTTTTAATATAGTTTATTTAGTTTGTAAGTTAATATAATTTGACTTTTAATAATAGCTGTATTTAACAACAGGCTTTTAAAATTGGCTCTTGCAATTCTATTATGTGCTGGCTTCAGCACAGTACTAGAAAGAACTCGCAAAACTATAAGAGGGATTTGGGTTCATATATTAAGAGCAGTATTTTCACGATTTAATAAACATGGGTTGAAATCTGACATTAACTGAATATGTGATCTCAAGCTTCAATTCCATTTGTAAAATGGAGAAAATATCAGCCATATCTTAGCATTGCTGTGAGGCTAAAACCAGGTTTTCCATGTTATCATCATAGTTAATACCTGGTACATATTAAACACAAAAGAGGAAATATATATTTTAAAGTTTGTGTTATCATTTTCATTGTTATTGAAAATTTTATTCTTTATTAAGCAGTGTAATGAGTTTCCAGGGCATCAGTTCAAATCCTCTCCTCCTAACTTTATGGAAATGGAAGTGATACCCAAAGCCTGGAAGACATTGAAAGAAGTCAGGGGTTGAGTAGCCTCCTAGGTCTTAGAGTCATTATCGTGAGTTTTTCCCGAATCACCTGATATCTATTTTGATTTAAAGCCACTCAACCATCCTGTTCCTTCCTATTAGTTCATTGACCATTTTCACTTCAAAAAGGAACTCTAATTTATACTTGTTTTTAAAACCAGAAGAAAAAAATCCAGAATTGACTTACTACAGCAGCAGATCCCAAACTTGCTTAAGACGGTCATCCATATCTTAGAGAAAATCAGTTGATCTACTCAAACACACTGAATTGTACATTTTACAGTAGTGAATATTATGATATACAAACGCTAGCTCAGTAAGACAGTTTCCTTTTAAAAGAAGAAAAAAAAAAGAGAACAATGCTTTGGAAAATGGAAGAGGGACAAAAGTGGACTTGGGGGCCCAAACCTGGAGGGGCTGAGATGGAGGAGGGTTGACAATGGGACTCTGGACATTTGAAAGCTGGTCCTCATAAGACCAACAAAAAAAGGACAAGGGCCACCACCTGTTAAGAGTGGACCTGTTGAGTTAGGAGTGTAACTCAGTGGTAGAGCACTTACCCAGCATGTACAAGGTCCCAGGTTCAATCCTCAGAACCCTGACACCACTAAATAAATAAATAAATAAATAAATAAAAGAAATGGAGTAGATCTGGCAAAGGGGAACTTGAAGCAGTTCTTGGGTACCCACAGTTATTTGGGAGCGAGTAGCTGCTGACTGCCTGCTGACTTGCTGTCCTGCCAAAAGTCCCATTGTTGAACTCAGGATTGGGCCACTGGATCCTCCGAACAAGGGCCACTGAACTTTATTTACCCCAATTCCCCACCCTCTGTCCAAAACCAGCAGCAGTGATGTCTGTCCACGTTGTCATGCTTGGTCCCCTCAGAATATCCTACTGGACTCTGCATACCACAGCCAATGCCCCCAGACTAGTCTTAAGCCCAGTGAGGGGCCACAGACACCTAGATGTAATGTTCATTTTGGGCCATGCAGGGCCAAGGGAGGCTGAAAAAAAACAGTGAAGGCCCCTGATTTGAATGCTCTAAAGAGTGAGAACTGATATAGCCACATCTCAGATAAAGTGAGAAATTAAACAAGTCAAGGGCAAGAATGAATACAGTGGCCTCCAAGAATACTCTGTATGGGTAAATGCTGTTTTCCTAACTTACAGAAAAGGAAATGAGGCTCAGAGACGTTCAACTATATTCAGAAGTTCCCAGAGCTAACAAGTGATATAACCAGGATTCGAGTCCATGTTTTCTTAACTCCGCTGCTCCCGTCTGCACTGCCTCCTCCTGAAACTCAAATTTCTCCCAAAACCACATGAGTACTTAAAATTCCACCTGTTGCTTCCCTATCAGGCCCATCTGTAGTTGTATTATCAGAACAGAAACTACCAGTCATGAGTCATGAATCCACTTTGAGGTAATGAGTAGAGACTGTACTCTTCTTTTAGCTTTCTGATTCTTGCTTTGCATTCCAGAGTGGTTTAGCCAGCTTTTTCACTGCTGTGACTAAAAGTTCTGACCAGAACAACTTTAAGAGAGGGAAAATTTATTTGGGAGCTCACAGTTTCAGAGGCTCAACCCACAGACAGCAGACTCCATTCCTCAGGATTCGAGGTAAGGTTGAACACCATGGCAGAAGAGTATGGCAAAGGGAAGCAGCTCATATGACGATCAGAAAGCAGAGAAAGAGAGAGAGCGAGAGAGCGCTCTCCACTTAATAAATTCAAATATGTACCCCAAAGCCACAACCCCAATGTCCCACCTCCTCCAGCCACATCCCACCTGCCTTCAGATACCACTCAATCCCATCCAGGGATTAATTCACTGAGTGGGTTAAGGCTCTCATAACTCAATCATTTCTTATCTGAACCTTCTTGCATTGTCTCACACATGAGCTTTTGGGGGACACCTCACATCCAAACCATAACACAGAGGAATGGTTACGTAAAACCATGGCTACATTCCCGCCTGCCCTAGGCTAAAATGGATATCACCTCCTACAGTTCACCTGCCAATTCTACCTTGATTACATCTTTAGTTCCTCTCATGTCCTTGATCTTCAGAAATTAAAGCCATGATCAGGGCAAAGCAAGAAGGAGCTGCATGGGAGCCGCACTGGTCCATGGCTGGTGTTTTTATCACAGTTGCGTGTGGCCACTGGGAACAACATGGGTCCTGCACCAGTTTAGTGATCATATCTTCCAAAGAATTGCTCATATCCCCACATGCCAAGAATTAGGGCACCTCACTTCTGCTTCTATGTTCACCCTCATCTAATGCTTTCTCTCTGGTCTCAACCTATAAAACCATGTGCTATTTCTGAGATGCAGCCACTGCCGCAAAAATGTCCTTAGTAGCACATCTGCCACACTGGAACAAAGACACCCTTCAACAGGGATTTTTATCTCCTCTAACAGCTTCCTGTAATTATTCTACATGTTCAAACAACAAAATATAAAAGTCATCTAGGGGGTAGGGGAAGAACCTTAGAGGCTAAAATGTAAAAAGTAGTCAACAGCCTTCTCTATGGCTTGAAGAAGTAATATCAGAAAAGTGAAAAACATTCATCAATTATTTGTGTCATCTCAAAGTCAGACAATTAGCATAAATCTCCTCACACTGAACTAGGCACATTGGGGAAAAAAAGAAGGAAATACAAAGATTTTTAAACAGAGCTTATGACAGAGTCACATCCCAACAAACCCACCAAAAATGGAAAATATCATGAGTTGAAAATCCACTGAATCGACCTAACCGACAAAACAACATAGCCCAATGACACAGCACACTGCAGAGTTTCCCTCGTGATCCTGAGGCTGACTAGTAGCTGCGGCCACTGCCACTGGCCAGCATCAGAAGGGAGTAAGGTACCTCCTATCAGTAGCCCGGAAAAAGATCAAACTTCAGAATTCCAAATATGTTGCTACTGAATGAGCATTGTTCTCACACCACTGGAAAGTCAAAAAATCTTAAGCAGTCGGAAGTCAGGAACCGTGTGTGGTTTGGCCATTACATTCCCAAGAACGTGCTAAGTTTTCAATTTTACTTTTGGAAGTAGATTCTTTTTTCTTAAGTACAATCTCCCTGGGAACTCCCACTATATGAAATCTGCTTGAGGAAGTACTGGGTAAAGGAATAGAGACCCAGCAGCTTGCCCTGCTCCTATCCAACAATGGCTCTTTGCCCCTCTCTGCCTGGTAAAATCTACCTAACCTTTAAGGTCTTGTGTGGGCTTCTGCTTCACTCTGTACTTATATCTCTTGTACATTGCACTTGTAACAGCTGTAACATTACAGGAGTAGACAGGGTCCTGCAGGATGTGCAATAACTGCCCTTTTTCAAGTTAGGGAAACTGAGGCTCAGAGAATTTTAAAACTGACTAAGGGTCAATGGCAGTAAAGCAAAGGTTTGAGTTCAGGACTTTCTGACTCCAGATTCTGGGCTCTCAGGTGCCATCCTACATGTTGTTTCTAATGCTTTTCCTCACTTGAAATTACCTCAGTTTTCCTCAGTTGAAATTACCAATTCACCCTTGGGTACTCTCAGAACATTGTTTTTTTCAAGGCATATATCACATCCTGCTTCATATTATAGATTTTTTTTTCCCCATGACTCATAAGCTCCTGGAGAGTGGGCTCTGTGCTCTGTTCATCACTCGTGATCTAACAATAATTTATAAATAGCTGAGTTTTTCCCAGTTTCCTGGGGTTGATCTTCCTTGAGGAAGCACACCTGGGTGCAGACCCCAGAAAATGCTAAAGGCTCACAAGCTTTCAGGTAAGCCATATTTACCACCTCACCACCTGCCTCCACCACCTGCCTTTCCACAGTCCAGGTGGGATAGAGTGACTAATTCTCACAGAATTTAAGGAGAACAAAAATGAATCCACTCCAAGCTGAAGGCATCTGGGCAGCCTTCCCCAAGTCCTCTCTGTCTCCTACCTCCTGGCTGAATGCAGAGGAAGTAGCCAGGTTGCAGAGACCCAAAAAGATGGTAGAGATACTTGGTGGAAGGATAAGTCAGGGACAGAAGATTGCAAAGAGGGCAAGAAATAAATCTGTTAAACCACAAAGACTTAGGAATTATTTGTTATAGCAACTAGCCCTGCCCTGACAGATACATTCTGACTTATTCAAAGTATATTACTCAACTTTTTTAGTTAGTAAGCTATTCTTTCACAATATAAATGCTTCCAAACAAATTCAGGCCATAATATATTCTTACTTTAGCATGTAAGAAAAAAAATGAACTTTGGAATAAAGAAAAGATATTACTGAATATCCTTTCAATAGAGTGCTGGAGAATTATCTAATTCCATTAGGACTCTGCAACTGTCATTGTTTTTGAACTATGTGACAGCTCTTCAAGTTGCAGATAACTGATAGCAGAACACTAATTCTCTGGACAAGCAAATTTGATATCCAGTGGAAGGACAGTCCTTGCCCTTTGGGGGAAAAAGTTAGCCTTGCCTCCATCTATAAATTAATTTCAACCATTCTTGACTCCACATAAATTTATGTCTCTTTGATGTCTCCTCTGAACCAGCTGGGGTCAACTGGTTCCTTCATTAATTAATGAGTTGGAAAAAAATCTTTAACACATGTTCATGTTACATTGGTATGAGAGTCATGATAAGTATCTTCTTTTAAAATTCATCTTTTAACAGTATGAATTATTGATGGTCCCTCAAAAAGTCATTAAATCAAGATCTTAAAGAATGAGCATTTTGATACAGTGAGAGAGATTAAGGGTGAATCCTCTTCAGATCCCAGGCAGTACTGGGTAAGTATGACGAAGGTTCTGAAGAATGAAGCCAGTGGCACATATCTGTAATTCCAGCGACTCAGGGGACTGAGATAGAAGGATCACGAGTTTGAAGCCAACCTCAGCAACTCAGTGAGACCCTGTCTCAAAATAAAAAGGCTTCGGATGTAGCTCAGTGGTAAGTTCCCTGAGTTCAATCCCCAGTACAAAATAAAATAAAGAATGCAAAGGGACAAGGATAATGGAGGAAAAGAACAAAGGAAAGATGACATGGTTCAACTAAAAACAGACTTTCCAGAATCAGAATTTTTCCTGTGGTTTTCCCCTTCTCCATTTTATTAGTGGATAACCTCCTCTGTGGTTTCCGTGGCTCAGCCCTGAGCAGTCAGACTCTGCACCTAACTCTGTGCATGGCCCATCTGCTGCCCATGTGGCAGGGCTCAGAATCCCAAGGCCTGGTCCTGTGGGATGCACAATACTTTATCAGGCTCGGGGTAAACAAACACAGGTGGTGGTTCACCCAGTGCCCAGGGCTGATTTCTCATCAAACCTTCTGCAATTGTAAGTTGCTGGCATTACTTTTGTGTTTACCCCCAAGGATTCATCAAATCCATCCTGTTCCAAATAGTTGCTAACCCTCTTTCAAGAAAAAGCAGCTTGAAAATTCAAATCCCATTACTTCAGAAAGATTTCTGCCCTGTGGGAAAACTTAAGAGATGGAAGGTATAAATCAAAATCTCCTTGGTTGTAAGCACCCTTGCATTTTAAGTTTCTTCCCTTGGTCTTGATAATCTGTGCATTTGTAAGCTATTTTTAAAGATTTTTCACATGAACCAAACTGGTACCCTTTGTTAATCACAGATCTGTATTTCGTGCTAACAACAATAACAACAAAAAAAGCAGATGGGCTCTGAGTTGGAAAAGCTGAATCCTGGTGGTTATTAATTTTCAAATGCTAAAATGAAATGAACAAGTTCATTGGCTGACTTCAACCTCACCAGATCACTGAGCTTGGCTCTAAGGCTTTAGCATCCTTTCTTGTGGTGTTAATTGGAAATAGAGGAAATTACTTAGTTCCTCTAAGATCTGAATTGTATAAGTGAAGTGCATTCTTTCTCTGATCCAGGCTAAGTAAACCAAATATTATTTGGAAGACTTTTATGAGATTCTTATACAGTGGGCCCACAACATTTCATTAATCACCTTAATTAGTATCATGCAATCTCAAATGACAGGTAAGGACACTGTTTCAACTACTTTCCCAATTTTGTCTTAGCACAATGGAAAGCTTTTTAACATCTTTGTTTGTTTACTTTGTATTTTCAAAGAGAATAATTTGTACTTAGTTTTTTTTTCCTTTTCTGAAAATTGTCCCACTTCTCCTAATATTTCTTCTTGTTTAATTGCCAGAAGAGCCTACTAGATATTTTCACATTTCAATAATTCCCCAACTGATCTTAAAAGTGCATCCTGATGACAAAGAAATTAGTTCAACAGCACTCTCCGTAGGTGTAATGTACCATATTAATGTTTTTATTAACTGTAGCTGATGAAGAGATTATTTTCTGGCTTAATTCCAAGACTCTTGTTGTAGCTCTCCAAAGAAAAAGCAACTGCTGATTTTCACATAAAAAATGCATTTTTCCAATTCTCTAGTCCAACATAATTTAATTATGAAAATATAGATAAGGGCTTCAGCTTCTAGAAAACATCAAATATGTTATTTCATATAGACCATTAAAAGAAATAAAATCAAGATGCATGTTTTGGAGAAGAGATATTTGGATTTAAATTTCCAGAGAGATTTTCCTGATAAACAAGTCCAAATTTATTTTTAGGAAAACTCTGATACAAAAATCAATATCTAAAAATAAAAATTTTTTAAAAAAGAACCAATATCTAGAGACTGGGGCTGTATCTCAGTGGCAGAGCACTTGCCTACCATGTGTGAGGCACTGGATTTGATCCTTAGCACCACTTAAAAATAAACAAATAAAATAAAGGTATGCTGTCCATCTATAACCACAAAATATTTTTTTAAGAACCAATGACTAGAAACTCCTACAGGATATGAAGATACAAAAAGAGAAAATTTCTCAAACCAGGACCCTAAAGCACTTCTGCTGTGGCTGGAAGTGAGATACAAAAAGCCAATATGGTTCTCTGAATTAGAGAAGCAATGAGCCAGTGCTAGAGAAAACCAGCTTTAATAAATGCCTCCCTTCTGTTGAGGTGATGCTATGGCTGTTTCCATTCTTTGATAGGAGAGATCAAAGGCCTTGTCTCTACAAAGTCACCTAATTAACCATCTGGGATTTTTTAACCAGATTTTTTTCTGTCCCTCTGAGAATGAAATCTTCTGATTTTTTTCATCTTGGACTCAGGCTAAGATAATGAAAGTAGCTATCTCTACTTCCCAAAATCTGATCATTTCTACAGTATAGAATTTCTCAAAGTTCAGTCTAAAAAAAAAAATCTAAAATGTTAGATTATATTCTGGAATAATCTAGCCTCAAAATGCTCTCCAAGTTGTGCTCCATTTGTGCACAACATGTCAAAATGCATTCTGCTGTCATGTATAACTAATTACAACAAATAAAAAATGCTCTCCAAGGTTTATGACTTGAAGCATGTTATAATTAGTGGTTGTAGATGTTAAAAGCACTGTTAGTTGAGTGCTGTTGAGAAAACCAGAGAAGGTTAAAAGCAGGTAAGGTTCTGCTGACACAGGACACTTAGGCTCTGTGTCAGTTATAAGATGGTGAAAAATCCTGAATATCTGATCATTTACCATTTTTTCACAAATCAAACTGGTGTCATCTATGACACCATATCACCCCCCAGGTGGCCATTCAGGAAAGATGCAGTGAAGCATCTCTCCAACCCCCCCCCACTGTTAAGAAAATGAACCCAAAGTCATTGGATTTTAGATGTTTCAGGCCCAGAATAGCCACCAGTTGGAAGAGAACCCCTTCTTAACCAATCATCAGCACTCAGTGCTGGGTACTAGGTGCTGTGATGTTCCCAAAAATACAAGGAGCAAAACGAAATAGTGCAGTGAATGGAAGTTAAATAATACTGACAATCACTTCTGGAGGACTCAGTGTGATTTAGGGGTTCCAGGGAAGGCCTCAGCCCCAGATCCGGATGTAGATAGATGAAAAAGGAAAAAGGGCACTCCAAGAAAGAAGAGTTCATGAGAGGGGAAAATGTGGAGCTGGGAATGTCCAGCACAGGTTCTGTTGATAATGACCATGGCCCAATAAAGGCAGAGGTCTGACAACAACTGAGAGAAACAAGGAAGGAAAATATGGAGGTTTTGGCATATATCAGGAGTATATAAAAGAGATAAAGATGTTTTAAGAAATACTCTGATCTTTGAACTGCTAAATCCCCAAGTTACCTGATCTATATCTCTGATTCCTTGCTTGAACATTGAATCTCTCCTTTGCTTTGGATGTAGTGTTTTACTTTGTACCCTCAACCCTTTGAATTTCAAAAAGACCTCTGGCATGCTTGAGCCAGCTGACCATTGCTTCAGAGGCTCATAAAGAACCTGCTGCTATAGTACTGTTAATGTGAACCATGAGAGTCAGGAGTCCCACTGGTCCAAAGGGCATTATTTTAATAACCAAGCCCCATTTCCTTCAGGATCCACACCTGAGGAAGCTGGTTGAATGCTCTGGATTCACCACATCATGCAGGCCGGTCATTGTGGCCTCCACCACACCACAGCAGCACTCAACTATTTTGTGGATTGTCCCCATTCGCATTTGAGACTTCAAATTAACTTTGGGTTCATTTTCTCAAAAGAAAACTTAAGGAGGAGAAGAGGGAACTGGTGGTATTTCACAGCTTGATTTGGGCAAAGGGAAGAGCGTTTGTGTTAATGATCTGAGTTCTGCCTCTGATTTGGGAATCAATGAATTCCAAGTTCTGCCTGCCTGAGATTCTTGGTGAGAAAGTCCTACCAAAGAGTTATGAAAAATCAAGTGTCAGAGACTGGGATTGTGGCTCAGTGGTAGGGTGCTCGCCTAGCTTGTTCAAGGTGCTGGGTTCAATCCTCAGCACCACATAAAAATAAATAAATAAAATAAAGGTATTGTGTCCAACTTAACTTAAAAAAAAAAAAAAAAGACCAAGTGTCAGGGGTCTGGAGTTGTAGCTCAGTGGTAGAGCACTTGCCTTGCACGTGTGAGGCACTGGGTTCAATCCTCAGCACCACATAATAGAATAAATAAATAAAGTTATTAATTCCAACTACAACTAAAAATATTTTTTTTAAAAAATCAAGTATCAGCCTTCAAAAATAAAAATTCAGCAGAACCCACAAAATTATCCATGCCATCAATTCTTTCCTCTTTCCAAACACCATAACATGTTCTGTGTTGAAGGAAAACTGCAGTTTGATTATAACCAATATCCTGAAGTGGTCATCAAAAGTCTTGTGAACATTAAAATGAAAGAAAGGAATAGAGGCATTAAGTCTGTGTATATTTGCCTTGGTTTTCTTTGGGCTTGGCCTGCTGGCTCACACACACTTGCTCCTACACTTCCCCTCCCCCTCTCCCTCTCCCCCTTTCTCTCTGCCTCTCAGTCTCTGTCTCTTTCTGACTTTCAGTTCTAACAAACCTCTCTGTTTGTAGTTCTCAGTACACATCTGTGAGCACAGTTGGGAATAAGCAGCAGGAAGGCCATTCATTTTGTGTATCTACCCTGTTTATAACCTACCTCATGCTAAAGAGAAGACTTAGAGCTTTGAACAAAAATAGCTACAACACCACAGGATAAAAATAAAGAAATGGAAAACTTATAAAATAGTGTGTTTAAACCCTGAGTTTGTTGAATCTTTTACCACAGACATACTGATGGATTTTCTCCCCTAGAAATCCCCAATTACTACTAATCTACAAGTAGCCCACAGTTTAGATGGAAAGATTTATGAAGAAACATTATCTTGGATTTAAAAGGCACCCTTCTCTACAGACCTAGTTTCCCTTGTGTGTTCATCCTCATGAAGCTGTGAGAGGCAATGATAACCATGTCTACTTTCAACTCTGGCACCAGCGTATCTTGCCTAATGTGAAAAAAAGACTTCTGCACCCAAGTCTTCTGCTTCTCCCATTAGAAAAAAGAATAATTCAATTCTTTCCAAAGCAAGAGTAAAAGGTGGTTGGGGATGTGGCTCAAGTGGTAGCGTGCTCGTCTGGCATGCGTGAGGCACTGGGTTCGATCCTCAGCACCACATAAAAATAAAGATATTGTGTCCACCAAAAAAAAACTAAAAAATAGATATATTTTTTAAAAAAGAAAGAAAGAGTAAAAGGCATTGCCCTCTAATCCAGAAATCTAGATGAGCACCATCTCCAGGTCAGGAAGGACAACCAGGCATCTGGCAGATGCCTACCCAAGGAAACTAATATTCTCATCCCCCACACAAATGCTTGGGTACAAACCTCCACAGTTCACTTTGAGGGGTCTATAATGTGATCTGAGAAAATTAAAGCCTGAATATTGACTTAAGTTTGATATTTATGTGACTGGAATTTTTTCAGACATGCTTATCAAATGATCATTAAAAGCAAAAAAGTCTTTAGTATTAGGGATTCCATTCATAGTATACACAAACACTTCTAAATTTTCTTCTCCTATCCCCTACATGAACAGAAGCTACCTCCCCCACCAACCGCTTAATCAGTATATTTCCTCTAAAACAATTATCCTGCAGGGGTAGAAACCAGCTCTCAGTATCTTTTACAGCTCTTCAGGTGAGTCCAACATGCAGCCAAGACTGACAACCACTGGTTTGGAAGCTTTGGCCAATGAGCCACTTCTCCTTGTGCCAGTAAAACGAGACTAAGGTTCTTTTCCTCCCTCTATTCCACATACATATTTAATTAAGTTAGGCCTGGCAGCCTCTGGAACAACCTTTGAAGTCCCAGTTCAACACATCCAAAATTATGGGCTTGATCTGGAATGCCCCCAAAGCCTCATATGTTTGGGGTGGGGGTGGGGGGCGCCTTTGGGAAGTGATTAGGTCATGAGGGATCTGATGTCATCCGTGGATGACACTGATGGCTGAATGGACTACTGGGAGGCGAAGCCTCATAAGAGGAAATAGGGATTTATCTTCTCCCCAGACCCTCGGTGCCCTCTCTTCAGTTGCTCAGCTGCCATGGCCTTCCACCACGATGGTCTGTCTCTCCTCAGACCCAAAGCAGTGGAGCTGGCTGACCACGGACTAAATCCTCCGATATTGTGAGCCAAAATAAATTTTTTCTCCTCTAGGTTGTTCTTGTCAGGTATTTTGGTAACAGCAACAAGAAGCTGACTAACACAATATCATACATCAAAATACACTGGCATGTGCTGCAGTGGGGAGTAGTTTCAAACCTCACACTTCCCACTCTCTTTTGGAAAGCCTCTTTTCCTTGCTGCTGCAGCTCATGTTGCACTATGTTAAAGTATTCAGTTTTAGCTACATGTTCAATGTTTTGAACTAATAAGATGGAGAAGAATGAGAAGGAGAATGATGGCATATTCTAGGGTAAGACTCTGATTTCTACAGTCATGTCCCCATTTTGGGTGCAGTTCATTCCACCTTGCTAATAATTCAAAACACATTTATCTTACGTTCTTCTCCCTTTCTGCTTGCTAAATTCTCAGGTAACGAAGCTGATGAATTAATTGCTTGTAGAGTATTAACAAATGATAATACCTTAATGAGTTATCCTACCCAGAAAGCAGTTCTGTATTTCTCTAAGACTATATTATTGCAATCGAAAGACATATTATTGCAATCCAAACTAAGGCTCTAATATTGGAATGTAGGCACCATGTTAGCACAGGAAGGGTGATATAAATTAGGGGATCAGGCAATGCACCCCTAAAGTCACACCTCACAGATGGCTTTCCCACTGCAAAACCAGCTTCAAAGGGATGACTGACCTCCTTGCTGTGAAATTGCTCAGCCACTAACTTCACATCTATGGAACTACTCCCTGCTCCATGGAAATTGATGACATATGGCAGTATGTCACCCTTTCACTATTTCCCTAACATACAGCACTTTGTAGGTACTTGTATTAATCAGCTTTGCATTGCTGTGAGCAAAATACCTGATATAAACAACTTAGAAGAGGAAAGGTTTATTTTGGCTCACAGTTTTAGAGATTCAGTTGATGATCAGCTGGCTCCAATGCAAAAACATCACAGCAGAAGGGCATGGTAGAGGAAAGCTACTCAGCTCATGGCATCTGGGAAGCAAAAAGAGAGAGAGAGAGAGAGAGAGAGAGAGAGAGAGAGAGAGAGAGAGAGAGAGAAAGAGAGAAAGGATCTGGGGAAGAGACAAACCCTTCCAGGGCTTGTCCCCAAAGATCTATTTCTTCCAACTAGGTCCCACCCACCCTCAGTAGTCCATGTTGCTGCCAATGGACTAATCCATCAAAATAAGAACCCTCATCATCCAATCATTACCCAAAAGCACCACCTCTGTACACATGAGACTTGGGGAAAATTCCAGATCAAAAACCAAAACAGTGCTTAAGGAATGTCTGGTAAAAATAAATAAATTAAAAAGGTACACAAATACTCTTCACCCTTCTATTTGTCCATAAATATCTCTAGATAATTAACTGAATATTTATCATTTATCATATAAGACTTCCAGAAAAAAAAAATCCATTTCCTTAATCAAGTACCCATTCCAATGTGACAAGTAGGCTTTCTAAAAAAAGTGAAGACAGCTATAAATCTGCACTTAGCTGATGGCTTTTGGAAGTCTTATCTCTCTAGAACATCAACAAACTCTAAAGTAACCTAAAATTGTCTCTTTTTGAGAAAAACAATGAAATAATGTCACCGTCAAGCTCCCATTCAGAACTAAACTCAAAACCTATTTAAAACACAGGTAATAGTTTAAATAAAGATTGTTTACAGGATAGAGGAGACATGGACAAGTATCTACTACAAGAGAAGAAAACACACAGAACTCACTGATGAAGTTGGTGATTGACACCCACCCCCATACATTCCATCAATGGTGGTTGGGAAATGGGCATGTGGTCTGATCCCCATCAGTTAGGGGAAAGACAAATTCTACTGGAAAATCCTTAGAAAGACTTTCTCTCCCTTAAGCGAGAAGCACAGGGAAAAGGCAGTTGTCTTCTATCTGGGGACAATGTCTTGTTGGTGTGAAACTGAGCTCTCTGCCTCCAAAGCAAGTGTATGTCACAGTGTGGAAAACAGACGTTCAGAGAATTCTAGGCTGTGAATCTACTGCTTACTGCCTTGCTTTAGAAAGCCATCTACATTTTCTACCCTTGTTACTTAACAGGAAGTGAGACTATAATCTATTCAAAGAGTTTGCATTATATTTTTAGTCAATCCCAACTACCCGTCTCAATCTGTTCACTTAAAAATATATATGTGTGTTTAACATTTGCTTTGGTATATCATTCATGTTGTAAAAAATAAATATGGTGATCTATAAATAAAATAATCCATTTAAAAATAGACTGAAGCAGACAGCCTTAAAGTATTATTATAATAAATTAGGATTACTTTTTTAAAAGGGCCTCAGTGTTTGCATTTTTACTGATCCAGTTTTAAAATAGATTTAATTTTACAATATTCACAAAAGTATGCACCTTATTAAATAATTTACTGAAATCAGTATTAGTTTCCGTTTGCTGCTGTAACAAACCATAAACTTAGTGACTTAAAACACCACAAATTTATTATCTAACAGTTCTGAAATTCCAAAATCTGAAATAGGTTTCCCACTTCTAAAACTAATGTTGGCAGCACTGCATTCTTTCTAAGGAGTCTAGAAGAAAATCTGTTTCCTTCCCTTTTCCAGATTCTAGTGGCTCCCAGCTTTCCTTGGCTCCTGGCCCCATCACTCCAACATTTGCTTTTGTCATCACATCTCCTTCCGTGACTCTGACTCTCCTTCCTCCATCTTATGAGGACTTGAAGATTACACTGGACCCACTCAGATAATCCAGATCTTCTTCCCATCCCTGCCTCAAGAACCTTAACTTTATCACATCAGCACACTCCTTTTGCCATGTATGGTAACATATTCACAGGTTCCAGAGAGCACAACATAGACATCCTAGGAAAGCCATTATTCTAGTACCACAAAATCCACCACAAATAGGGACCTGACCTGAAAATATTTAGGAAACTGGATCAATTAATATTATCCCAGAAGCTGGTAGTGGCCTTTGAGTTAGGAGGTAAAACCTTGCCCCTATAAGAAAAAGTTGGTGGGACTTAAAAAAAATCTTGAGCCTTAGACACTCCTCAAAATACAATCTTCCCCAGTGGGAAAAATGCCAGGTTGAATTGATTCTTGTTTTGGTTTCCACAAAACCCATAAGGCTAAAAACAGGGTGGAAGAACGAGTTTATTGGGAAAAGAAGAGTAAAAAGTAAGAGACACCTAGGGAAATAGTAAAGTATTATAATAATAAGGGGGAAAAAAGCCTTAGCACCTGCAGTAATCACTTTTAAAAGCATATCAAGCCACCAATTGGAATCACTAATTTATGAAATGTTAGCTGTGTGTAGGGGTTGGAATCCAGAAGCAGGACAGGAGACAACAGAATGATTTGTCCTGAGCTTTAAGCCTACTACATCTTAAAATTTAACTGCTATTAAGTAAAAATTTGAATAACTCAAGTGTTCATCAATAGGTGAATAGATAAAACAAAATGTGGTCTATCCATACAACTAAGTAACACCCAGCTATGACAAGGAACAAATTACTGATCCATACAAAACAGCTCAATCTCAAAATCACTGTGCTAAGTGAAAGAAGCCAGACACAAAAATCTACATACCATATGATTCCATTTATATAAAATTCTAGAAAATGCAAACTAATCTATAGTGTCAAAAGTAGACTTGGGGCTGAGGGCTAAAGGAGGTGCTGCAGAGGGCATGAGTAATCACTGGGATGAGATGACGGGAACATTCTGCATGTGATTGTGAAGTGGATATGTGGCTGACAACTGTCAAAACTCATTGACTTGTACCCTTTAGATGGGTGCAGCTTATGGTTTGCAGTATATACCTTGATGATTCCTTAAAAATCCGACTCCTATTCAGTAATAAATTTGTGTTAAATATCATTATAAGGCCACAACCCATAATCATTGCAACTTCAGACTGAAGCCTCTCTACATTTTTCTTCTTCACAGTTCCTCCAATTACTTACATTGATTCATGGACAGCAAGCCAACTTCATAAGTGAGGAAACTTATTTCCTTGACCACAACCAAAGGTAGGTGCCATATGAACTCCCTCCTTCTGTAGGAAGGTAACCTCTCTCACTCCCTTCCCTAGCAAAGCACTAGAGTCCTGAAAATTCATCCTTCCATGATAAAAAGATTGTTACAGTATACATGATAGCGTCACTTTATGTGTAGATTTTTTCTTTGTTTTTAACCTGCACTGTAATAAGTTATCTTTGTATTTTGTATTTTTTCCCATTCATTTAAAACCTGCCAGAGTAGGACAGGAGTATTTCATACTAAATATTTGTCCACTTGTTCAAAGACCTATGTTCATATTATTCTGTGTTTATTTTATAATATTTTGGTATTTACCACAACATTTTCATACCTCTATAAACTTTTAACAGTTTTATTTGACATATTTTAGAGTCAATATGTATTGCCCAAATCATGCTGCATTTATTCAGAAAACAGTTCAGCAGATATCGTATGCACAGCAATAATACCTTCTGCCTGTCCACTGGACACTAACCCTCAGTATCCCCTCTCCTTGCAAAGTCTCAGACCCACATTCAAATTTTCACTGAAGTAGCCCCCAAAACAATCATATGATTCTTCAACTTAATGTCTGCCAGGCTGAAGGTATAAACAGGCCCAGCTGTTTAAAAACTAAGAAGGGGATTTTTTTAAAGAGGTCGCTTCTCATCGGGTCAAGAGAGTGGACCTTACAATGCACTGTGGCACACGCCTGTAATCCCAGTGACTCGGAAGATTTAGGTAGAAGGATTGCAAGTTCAAGGGCAGCCTCAACAACTTAGCAAGGCCCAAGCAAATTAGCAAGACCCTAACTCTAAATTTAAAAAAAAATTAAGGGCTGGGGATGTAGCTCAGTGGTAAAACATCTCTGGGATCAATCCCCAGTGCCAAAAAGAAGAGGAGGGAAGAAGGAGACTGACTCTCATTCGGAGGTTAATAGTGTCTATTCCTGACCAAAAAAAAAAAAGAATAGACTGGGGAGCTTCCCTGTTGCAGGAAGGGAGTGACAGACAGGGATGCAGTCTGCATTCTCCGAGTGTCTTGTGGAAAACATGAACCATGCATTGGAGAGAGTAAGCACAGGGATATCTGGACTCTCAGCTGGTGAGAGGAGACTGTGTTGGACAATAAACAGAAAAGCTGTAGGACAACCCCAATGCTCACATCCTGGCAGAGGAAGAATGTCCCCTGAGGAAAAAAATTCTGAAAGGACAGAAGGTGACAAAACACATTTGCTTTCTGACTCCCATGCATTTGTGCTCTTGCTCAACATTGGTTGCGCGCTTTTCCTCCCTACTTGCAAGTCTTCTTAAAATGCTTGTAGCTGAGAAGGAAAAAAATGGGATTCCTTCCCAAAATCAGATAACTGTTCTCATCAGGGACAGTTGGAATCTGCTATTTATAAACATAAATTTCTTAAAGAAATAACTGACTTTTCCCCCCAAATGAACTACTCATAAACAGAAAAATCATTTTGCTCCATGACAGATGCCAAAGATAGAAAGTTGTCACCTTAGAACAGTAAAGGAGGAAGAAGGAAGGAGAGGGAAATACATGACTCTTACCCAGGCCTTGATTCTGCTGTTCCCACTCAATGGCATCGGGCACCTGGTAGGTGGCTCCCTCCAAAGGGTCCATGTTTCCCTGCTCTAAGCCGGGTTCCTGGGATGTGATGCCAGGGAGAGTGAAACTCGGCAACTCAGAGTCGCCATCAAAGCTCTCATCCAGGGAGTCCGCATCTTTATCCTCCTCATCCTCTTCCTCATCTTCCTCCTCTTCCTCTTCATCTTCTTCATCCTCTTCATCCTCATCTTCTTCTCCCTCTGGGCAAAATAGAAATCAAAGGGAAACATGAAAATATACAATGAGCCCGTTCTCAAAACACACAGATCTTTTCAGCTGATCCAAACACTACCCAAAACTCACACTGAGTCTTTGAATACCAATTTTTATAGCCAGTCAGATGATGTGAGCTTTGCAGGATTATGCACCCACCATATACCTTTTATTTTATTTCACTGTAGTACTGGGGATTGAACGGCTTGGTGCATGCTAGGCTAGTGCTCTACCACTGAGCTATATCCCCAACCCTATACACCACACATTTTTAAAAAACCATATTATGTCAGATAAATATCATGCATCATGCTTACTGAGAGTCAAAGTTCAGGTATTATTAGTTGTTATTGAAGTAATTTATATTTACAGGGGTAATAAACATCCCATTTCTGTGTTCCAGAGGTCATGAAAGGTGTATGTTAGAAATTAACACAGAAATACCAACAGAATTTAAAAAACAGTTGTTCCCATCCCTCAGCTCTCAAAATATTAAAGAGGTGAATTCATTATATTGGCATTTCCTTCTATTCTTTCACATCAGAGAACATATCTCACAACAATGTAAAGTGAGAGAGGCACCAAAATCCGCTCTTGGGTCCTGTTCTCCCTGAGGAGGAGTGACCCAAGAAAACAACTGCATCCACATTCTCAATCCCACTCTACAGGAAACTGGGAAACAGGATATGTACCAAGGAGAGTCAGAAAAGCAATATGTGGAAAAAATTGTCATTATCACCATCATCAGAGTTAACATCTATAACTTGTCATTTTCAGTGCTTCAAGTTAAATGGGTTTAAGGAATATAAGATCACAAGTTTGTATTGTTTTACCTATATCAATTTTCTAGGAATACTCCAACTCCCCCAACCATGGATGCATCCCAAAGCTCAGAGAGTTCACTGAAGGCCTTTCTTTCCATCTCTTCCATTAGGGGTCCACACAGTGGTTGCTCAACAGGGAACAGGGAGCAGAAACAACCAAAGCAACTCAAGAATTCTGAGACTTTCTTTTGTTCCCAAACAACCTTCTTCACACATACCCATCATCCTGTATCATTTAGAGGTTTTGTGACTTTTAAAAAATATTAGCTCCTGTCAGGGGTTTAGACCAGAGGTACAGTGCTTGCCTAGCATGTGCAAGGCTTTGAGTTTAATCCCCAGAAATGCAAAAAAGAAAAAAATAATAACTCTTGTCTTTTTTTATTCTTATAGGGCCTTTAATGTTGTAGGATTTAATAACTGTCACTATTCCAAAAATTAAACACATTTTTACTGTGCACCTAATGGGTGCTATTCCAGGAACGATGAATAAAGCAATTAAGTTTCTAACTTCACAGAGCTCATATGCCACTTGGGGAGACATACAGCAAACAAGTAGATATAAATAAACTGTCAAGAAAAAAGAAAATGCCAGGTGCTCTTATTTTTAGATGGACAGATTAAGGAAAACTTTTCTGATAAAGTAAAATTCGAACAGAGACCATACCAAAATAATAAATTCTCTTGTTTAATTGAGGTCAATGTCTACAAGGAAAGTATTCACAGCAGATTAACAGCAAGAACAAAAGTCTTGTGGCAAATATGCATGGCAAGGAAGATTGAACTGGGGACAGGGACAGACAGAATATGGAAATGCAATAAGAGGGAATACGTATGGACCAGATCTAAATTATACGTTTTAAAAATGACTCTGGCTACAAGGTGGAGAATTATCCATATCAGAGCAAGAGACAGAGCAGTAAGACCCATTAGGAGGAGGTTAGGAGGTTAGTGTGAGCTACCATCTCCTGCTTAACACTTAGGGAGCAGGTGATGGTTCTCGCACTAGGGTACAGTCCAGGAAGGGATTCAAAGTGGTCAGACCTGGAATGTAATTTGAAGGTGGAGCCCTGCTGATAATTATAATGTGAAGTGCACATTTCTGAAAATGGAAATTAAAGGATAATAAGAAAGATCAAGAATTTTTATTTGAGATAGTCTGTGTAATGGCCATGCCTATGATATCCACATGGAATGCTGGAAGTCATTGAGAAAGTCACAGCTAAAAAGTTTGGAAGTCAACAAGTCACATACAATATCTCAAATCTTGAGACTGGTTGAAATCATCAAGAGGGCAAGTGTGGACAGAAAGGGCAGTAGTCCTGCCCAAGCTCTGGGCAATCTACCATTTAGAGGTTAGCCAGTCAAGGGGGATTCCACAAAGGAGTCAAAGAAGTGACCACAAACATAGGAGAAAAACCAAGAAGAGTGTCATGTGCAGTAAGGTAAAAGAATAAAGCATTTCCAAGGGGCTGAATAAGACTGCAAATGTCCCTCTGGCTTTGCCATCAGAAGGGTATTAGTGACTCACCAAAGGTTTCCCCCATGGAAGGATCAGGACAAAAGCCAGGTTGGAGTGGTTCAAAAGAAAACTAGAAACGAACCAAATATAGAAAATTATTTCCAGAAATTTGGCTGAAAAAGAACAGGAATGTTGAGAGCCACAGCCAAAGGGGCCCCAGCAAACTTCCAGCTGCCAGCAAACTTCCAGCTGCCGGCTGATGATTGGCTCACAGTGGCCCCAGCAACATCTAGCTGATTGGCTCCTCTGCGGTGATGTTCATTGGGCTGTTTCCCTGCCCTTCAAGCTGCCAGCTGATGATTGGCTCACAGTGGCCCCAGCAACATCTAGCTGATTGGCTCCTCTGCAGTCATGTTCATTGGGCTGTTTCCCTGCCCTTCAAGCTGCCAGCTGATGATTGGCTCACAGTGGCCCCAGCAACATCTAGCTGATTGGCTCCTCTGCAGTCATGTTCATTGGGCTGTTTCCCTGCCCTTCAGACTGCCAGCTGATGATTGGCTCACAGTGGCCCCAGCAACATCTAGCTGATTGGCTCCTCTGTGGTCATGTTCATTGGGCTGTTTCCCTGCCCTTCAGACAACGGAACTGCTCATTGGGGGACTTCTTTGGCTCCACCCACGCGACCTAGCCAATCGGCCTCAAGAGCAGGAGGATTGTGGGAGGTGGTGGTTGGTGTGTGGAGAGGCTTGTGGAAGCCGGTGGTGGCAGTTGGGCTCTGAGGGTTTTTCCTGAGGAGCTGTTTTGTTTGGCGTTTGTAGTTTTAAAAATAAAGTTTGTTTCTTTTGACAAGTAGCTCCTGAATTGTGCCCAGCCAGACTGCGGCACAGGAATATTAGGGTATACCTGAAGAGAAATATAGGGTAAAAGGTAAGTTTCTTTAAAAAATAGAAGACACTAGAACTTGATTGTAAGTTGATGGATATGATCCAGTAGAGAAGGGTAATAATGATGCAAAGAAAGAGAGGAGAAGAAGCCAGAGCCATATTCTGGGAGACATGGTATCATATAGCAGTGACATCCAGACTGTGGAGCCACATGAACTTATTGTGGCTATAATTTTGGACAAGTTTCTGAATTTGGCTGCACCTCAGCTTCTTCTTGTGTAACAATGCTATTATTCCTATCATTATCATCCCAGGGCTGTTCTAAGGATTTCATTAGTTAATATAGAAAGTACTTAGAACGAAGCCTAGCATGTAGTGGTCGCTATGTAAGGTTCGCTTCTTTACTCTGACAGGGCACGGGATCCAGGGCACAGGTTGGCACAGATACATCCACCACCACTACAGGAGGAAGGGCAGAGAAAGCAGGCACAGGTGCAGGCAGTGGGTAGATTTGGTGGTAGGAATATGTCCAAGTAATCTTCATATTTCTCATGTTCTCAAACAAGAAACTGGATAGGAAAAGAGAAATGTCAGTGGTTTGCGGTGAAAGGAGAAAGCGCGAAATAGCATCTTGCAGAATGGGCAAGCAAATTCTCAGGGGAAATGTGGTGAGCCCTATGAGATATGTCATCATAAATTTAAAGTGAGACCCATTAGGACGGTTGTGTTTTTCCCCAGCCACAATCAGCTGCCTGGGTGTAGACATGGGTGGACAATTGAGTAGGCAGAGAGATTTAACCAGCAGCTGGTTTTACTGGAATGGAGAGAGGATAAGAAGGATGCTGATTCTGGAAGAAGTGGTAACTATAAACATAGACCATGGACTTCAACTGAAAAGAAGCTGAGGAGGAGACTGCATAGAGAAAAAGTGATGGGGCAAGAGGATTATAGAGAAAACCATCAGGGATCATCCAAATTATTTGAGGACTCTGCTGATCTTCCTCCCACAGATGAGAATTTACCATAAGCTGAAAAGATCAGTACTTTAATTTTTGAAGCATTATAAAGTCACTCTTCGTTTCCTTTCCTTCCCACAAAGCTAAGAAATCAGAAATGATAGAATTAACTGTGACAATTGATAATGATCCTCAAGGTTCACTATTCCCTGACGACTACCACCTGCCAAGGACAACTTCAACCTGGACTTCAACCTCTTCAGTTAATTCTTCCTCTTTAAAGTATAGAACTGTAAAGAACAAAAGGGACTGTATCCTTACCACAACTTTTTTGTTCCAGAGAGAGGGTTGCATCGAAACATACCTAGGCCAACAAGAAGGTCTCCACGTTCAGGATGTAATTTGGAGGACATTGCTGGACTCAACATGCCTCCTACACCCTCCTGCACTCATCCACCATGGTACAGCCTTCCTTCCTTCCCTGCCCCAAAATGCCCAACAAGAGATAGCTTCCAGTGAGTCCCACAATAAAACCCAGGTGCACGCTCTCCAGTGCTATCTTACTGAGTAACACACAGCTGATACCACTGGACAGTAAGGACTGATTTACATGGGAGATGAGAAAGGAAAGCCTTGCCTGGTATGATCAAGCTCATCCTTTTGCATGAAGCAACTTAGAAGATTAACTATTTGTACTTAAAATATTGGTAAAAATAACAGAGCACACACAAAGATAGCTGTAAAAAAGGAAGTGTCAGGAAAAATAAATAAAAAGGAAGTTTCAGTAACCATATCGAAAAATAGGAAGATGAGCCTTATAGGAATCTGATTGCTGTTTTAGTCTACCTTTATTTTTTTTCTGCCAGAAAATATTCTTTCTTTTTACAATCACTTTGTAGCCATTAAACATCTTTAGTCATATATTACCTTGCTTCAAATACCAATGGAACACTGACTACTATTACAGACCCAAAACACCTTTTCTAATACTAGGAAAATAATGTCTTTTATAGCAGCTTGACCCAAGAAAAGTGGGAAATTATTGAGTAAAGGAAGGATAGTCTTATATTCTGTGGTATTACCAACGACTAGTAAATTGCCTGGCAGTCGTCAGTATTCAAGAAGCATTTGTTGAGTGAATGAATAAATGAATAAAATAAGATATATGCAGTTTTTGTAAAACCCAGCTCTCAGGAAACACAGAGTAACAATTAACAAACAAGTAGTAACACATTACTTTGCAGTTCATGCGACAAAAATGTAAGACCAACAGGTGTAAAACAAACCAGAGTGCTATGTGTTCATCTTCTGTTCATTGGAACTGAAGAGAAAGGCAGATCTTCCAACGAGTACACCCAAGAGAAGCAACATCATAAACACCTCTGAACACAAAGGGCAATGCTATGCCATAAATGTTCAGCAAACAAAATTGTGCCAAAAACAGTAACAAGATCCCTGATCTAAAATTCTAAAATTGAAGGAAGAGATCATTCAAATGACACTGGAAGGTCATAAAGGTTATAGATTAAGTCTTTCTGAATTTCAAAATTTTTAAAAAATAAATCCCCATTTTATTTTTGTTTATCTGAATTTCATATAAGCACGTGGGTACACACATACACACACACACACACACACACACAAATTATTCCCTACAAAGATGGCACAAGAAAAAATATTGAATGTCTACAAAGAAACATGAAAAACAGATACATCTCGTATACCAACATCAGTTAACAAGGTTCAAAGACTTAAAGTTGTATTTGTCCTGAGAGTCCCTAAAAATGACTGCACCCTGAGAAGGGCAAGTTCAGAGAATTTAGTGAGAGAAGTTCCTTCTGGTCATGTCACCTGGAATGGGAAGCACATCCTCAGAACTGACATGTCTTTTTCCTAGGTTGATTGGATGCTTATTACTGCATAACACCACACAGTGGAACTGGCATCGTTCAGAAGGCATGATGGCATCTGAGTAACCATCTCTCTGGGTGGGCAAAATCCTCCCACCAAACTGCACTGTTCTCACACCCAAACACATGACATACGTTGCCCAAGTTCCCTTTTCACTCCTGTTGAACCAGCATCCCCTCAAAAACTCAGGGGGTCCCATTGAATTCAGAATGAACAGTCAGCACTGGTCAAGCTTCATTGCCACGGAACCAATGGATTTTCCTGCAGCATCCTCACCAAGATCAAGATCTTGGTGTCTTGATCTTGGTGAGGATGCTACAGGAAAAATCCATTCAACCTGATGCTCTTGCTAGTATGTCCACTGTCAAGAATTCTGATACCTATGGTCTTGGGTTGTGGCTCGGTGGTCGAGCACTCGCCTGGCATGTGCGAGGCCTTGGGTTCGATCCTCAGGACCACATAAAAATAAATAAATAAAAACAAAGGTATTGCGTCCATCTGCAACTAAAAAATAAATATTAGATAAAAAAGAATTCTGATACCTAGCCAGGTGCAGAGGCACACATCTGTAATCCCAGCACATCTGGAGGCTGAAGCAGGAGGATCACAAGTTCAAAGCCAGCCTCAGTGACTCAGGGAGACTCTAAGTAACTTAGCGAGACCCTGTGTCAAATAAAAAATAAAAAGGGCCAAGGTATGGCTGAGAGGTACAGCACCCCTGGATGAAATCCCCACTACTAAAAAAAAAAAATTCTGACACCTAATTTAATAGTGAAACACCTAATTTAGGTATCAGAATGCTCAGACAGTAGACAGCTCAGCATGCAACAGAGACTACACAGACTAAAACATGGCTCCATTCCAGATTGTTGTGCTTGCTGTGAATTGAAACAGTTAAAAATGAAAGGGTAAAATATTAAACAGCAATGTCAGGTTCAAGTGCCATGTGGCTAAGAGAGGCTTGACGATATTAAGAGGAATAACCAGAGCTCAAACAGAGAAATGTCCTGCTGCAAGTGACAGGAAGAAAAATGTGTCTAGACTGTACGCTAAGCCAATTTCATCTGCCTGGCCTCTCTCTGACAGAATCTCTTTAAAAGCTGCATCATAACTCACAACAATGCTTTGTGAGTACTTACTGGGGCTTTTCTTCTGAAGAGCTCAAAAGCTTTGCAGGCATTATCCTTCAAATGTACATTGTTAGCTAAACAGGGAACAAGTTTTTGAGCTTTGTTTTACTCACAGGCTACCTAGCTAGTCAAATAACTACCTTGTGTGCTCAAATAATATCATAGTAAATCTTAACATGAGTTTGTTTAAACCCAAGATTTTTGCTTCTCTAGGTCAAACCCATTTTCTTTCTTTCTCCTTCCCTTTTTTTTTTTTTTTTTGTACCAGGTATTGAACCCAAAGACATTTTATTTATTTATTTATTTATTTATTTATTTATTTATTTATGAGATGGTCTTACTAAGTTGCTAAGGCTGCCTTTGAACTGAAGATCCTCCTGCCTCAGCCTCCCAAGCTGCTGAGGTTACAGGCTGCACCAGTGCATCTGGTACAAGTCCAATTTCTTTATTCCATGTAAACATTTCTGCCTAAGACTAACAAAAACCAAGTTTCAATTTCATTAAGAATAGGTTGCTACAAAATCTATTTTTGGTTTCATAGGCAGGACCTACCTATGGCGTTCAGTTTTCTAACTGCATTTTTATAATGGCTTAGACATTTTTAGATCACCAGAAGGTAGACAGACAAATAGACAGCATTTCCAGGCTGTTCAAATGTGTCAAAGGCGGAAAGAATCCTTAAAATGTGTCATCCTGACAATGGGAGGAGTAAGATCTAGAACGGTGACACGTGTTTCCCAAGATGCTCCACCTATCCTTGACTTACAGAACAGCATCTCACCTGTATCCGCACCTTCTTAGAGTGGCAATGATCATTTGAAATGCTCGCCGTTTGCCTATTTATTTATTCATTAGTTTTATGAGTCAAATCTCTCTTTTCAGACCTTTTTCTTCCCTTTCCTACGTTTAAAACTGAACCTAAGGTAAACAATGCATGTGGAAGAATACCCTGAAAAGAAACAGTAGCTTTCTTGGACACAGACTGAGCATGTCCTCGCCTCCAGCTCTCCCTCGGAAGGGCCTGACCTCACACATGCTGGTGGTATTTTTCTAAAAGACCCTGTGCTGGCCTGTGGGAACCCCTATCGCTTTTCTTTCTTCCTTTCTTTCTTTTTAACTTGGTCATCAAACTGAATGCAAAACTAGGGGAAAAAAATTAACCTGTTGTGAGGATATGAAGCAACTCTCCAGCAGATGGCTCTCCAGGACCAAAAGGTGCTGAAGAACCACAGAAATTTCAGAACACAAAATGCAATAGTTTACAACGTTAGGCAGACTCAGAACTTACAGAATTCCATACTTTCAAAATCTGAAATGTTCCTGCCAAGTGTATTTACACTTTCATTATGCAATGTTAGAAAAATTAAAGAGAATACATATTTATATGTACATATGAATTTTGAAGCTTAATAACATAAATATTAATATAAATAGCATATACATATGCACTCAACAATATTTATATTATTAAGATTCATAATATAGTGAACCCTGGAGAACTCAACATTCCGTTTAAGAACTAGAATGCCATTAACATTGCTGCATCTCTGTATGTTCCTTTCTTAACTTCCTTCTTCCCTTAAATGCCATTTGAAATTACTGAATATGTCGGGACTCTTCAATTGTAATTCTACTACTGCATTTCTTTATTCTTTTTTTTCACCTATTACTTTTAAATTTTTCCCATGCATATTTAAAACTAAATTTAATCACTATCTTACCAGTCATTAAAAATGTTTTTAGAATACTTGAATTTGGATTATTTTAAATAGTCCAGGCTGGCCTTGAATTTGTAATCCTCATGCCTCAGCCTCCCAAGTTGCTAGGATCATAGGTGTGCACCATCATACCCAGCTTAATTTTTTTATTGGCATATAAAATATAAATTAAAAGTTAACAAATCACAAGTGTATAGCTTAATTAACTACTACAAAGTGAACAGATGAATACATCCACCGACCAGATTTTAAAAGAAACATCCCATTGTCCCAGAAGCCCCCTTCCTACTTCCCTTGCTTTTCCAAATGTAACCATTATCCTGACTTCTAATGCCATAGATTAGATTTCCCAGTGTTTGAAATTTACATAAATGGAACCATACAGTATATGTTTCTTCGTGTCTAGCTTCTTTCACTATGAGAGTCACCCACATTGTTTCATGCAGCAATCATTCATTCATTCCTGAGTGGCATAGAATATTTCATTGTATTAACATACCACTATTTTATCTATCCATTCTGCTGGTGATGGTTATTGAGAGTATTTCCAAGTTTTCACTTTTTCCAATAATGTTGCTGTACATCCTTTGAGGACTTGTTTTTGCATTTCTGATTATTTATTTCTCTGGGGTGGTACATGTTGTGCTTCCTGTGTCTGTGAGTTCCTGTTTTGTTTCAGTTCTGGAAAAAACGTTCAGTCTTTAGCACAACACATCTTCTCTCTCTTCTGTCCTTTGTTCCTTCTCACACTGGAACCTTGATGAGGCACACAGGTGAGTTCTCATTCTGTTCTCCACGTAGCTTAGCTTTCCTTTCATATCGAACTTGTCTCTATGCTGCATTCTCCATAATGTCTTCAAATTGATCCTCCAGTTCATTAATTCTCTTTTTCTGTTGTATTTAACTCATCATTTAAGTGTTTATTTTCAGCAGTTATGTTTATATTTCTAAATGTCTTATTTGTTTATTATTTAAAATCTTCTGGGTCATTTTTTAAAATCTCTTATTACTTGTTCATGTTTATGATTTCATTTTTTCGTTTCTTGAGACCTCTTTCAAAAGGTTATTTTATATTCTATGTCTGGTAATTTTAGTATCTAAGGTCCTGGGTAAAAAAGGCCAACGGATCATTTGTCATTTCGCTGACTCTCAGTTATGGGGGTTTGTTTCCTTATTAATTTGTTGACTTTTTATTACAAATTTCACAGTTGCTTGATTTTAATCTGTGGAAAACCTATGGATCTTCATTGGGCATGCTTTTTTTCTGGAGATTTTATATCTTTCCTCCCCAAAACCAAGCTAACAAGTACATCTATGCATTAATACATCTTTTCTCACTACTTGTAATTTCATCTACGCATTGATGCGTCTTTTACCCAAGATCTGGTTATTTGCTATGTTACAGTCCATCAGAATTTTCTGTCTGAAGTTGAAATTCAAATTATGTACCTTTTTGTTGTTGTTGTTGTTTCCTTTTGGTTTTTTGATGGTACTAGGGATTGAACCCAAGCCTTGTACATGCTAGGCAAGAACTCTATCACTGAGCACTTCCCCAGCCCTCAGACAATGTACTTTTCAAAAGTATCTCTAATATATTCATTTGAAGTAAGTCCAACAAGTTGAGTAAGAGTTTTATTTGTTTTTCAAATTTTCCAATTTCAAATATTCATCAGAGCAACTATAACCAGGGGCCTTTTAAAATTAGATAAAATCTCAAATGATATTATTCATTAAATATAACCTTCTTCAAATATTTATGTTAGTTTCTTCAGTTCTCTCTTAAATATTTATCACCATAATTTTTAAATCTCCCATATAAATCTATGCCATTTTCTGAAAAATTTTTCTAAAGTTCAAACTTCCCACTAACTGTAACATAAAATGTAATGATTTAAAATGTCCTCAAGAACCAGCCTAGATGCCCTTCAATAGATGAATGGATAAAAAAAATGTGGCATTTATACACTATGGAGTATTACTCTGCATTAAAAAATGACAAAATTATAGAATTTGGAGGGAAATGGATGGCATTAGAGCAGATTATGCTAAGTGAAGCTAGTCAATCTTTAAAAAACAAATACCAAATGACTCCTTTGATATAAGGGGTGTAAACAAGGACAGGGTAGGGACGAAGAGCTTGAGAAGAATATTTACAGTAAACAGGGATGAGAGGTGGGAGGGAAAGGGAGTGAGAAGGGAAATTGCATGGAAATGGAAGGCGATCCTCAGGGTTATACAAAATGTCATATAAGAGGTAAGGAGGGGTTAGTCAAGAGAATACAAATGGAAGACATGATTTACAGTAGAAGGGGTAGAGAGAGAAAAGGGGAGGGGAGGGGAGGGGAGGGGAGGGGGGATAGTAGACAATAGGACAGACAGCAGAATACATCAGACACTAGAAAGGCAATATGTCAATCAATGGAAGGGTAACTGATGTGATACAGCAAGTTGTATACGGGGTAAAAGCGGGAGTTCATAATCCACTTGAATCAAACCGTGTAATATGATGTATTAAGAACTATGTAATGTTATGAACGACCAATAAAAAAAAAAAAAAAAAAAACCCAAAAAAAAAAAAAAAAAAGCCAATGAAAGCAGTAGATATATGGTACAAAATAAATAAATAAGTAAATAAATAAAGCACTGATCTTAGATCCCAAAAAAAAAAAAAATAAAAAAAATAAAAAAATAAAAAATAAAATGTCCTCAAATCTAACCTTTAACAATATTGAAAACATACATTAATGACAAAATAAAATGGTTTGAGGCAAGAGCATCCCTCTGCTTCAAATATCAGTTGTAAAATGAACTAGATTCAGATAGATATTAGAATATTTTCTTTTTTTTTTTTTTTTTAAAAAGAGAGAGTGAGAGAGGAGAGAGAGAGAGAGAGAGAGAGAGAGAGAATTTTTTAATATTTATTTTTTAGTTCTTGGCGGACACAACATCTTTGTTGGTATGTGGTGCTGAGGATCGAACCCGGGCCGCACGCATGCCAGGCGAGCGCGCTACCGCTTGAGCCACATCCCCAGCCCCGAATATTTTCTTATTTCATTTAACATTACCTTCTTTTATAGGAGTATTTTGCTCTTGATAATGTCATCTCTCTGAGTAACAAGCTAAGAGTCACAGTCCACACAACTACACTCACATTTCCTACTCACTACCTAATCCCCTTGACCTCATATAATTGCATATTCTCCGTTATCTTCAATAAATCCTTCCCCTAATTAAACTGAGTTATCCTAATAGAGTCCTCCAACAATAATAAGCTAGAGTCTAACTCCTGCTCATTAAACAATTCACTTTCGATTCAGATAACGGCTGCTGAAATATTTCCCTCTGGAAAATGAGACTAGGGCAATACTATTCTATCTCTCAAGGGTGCTATACAGAGAAACTAAGAGCTATATTAATATTGCATCTATAAATTCTGAGATATCTGAAATAAAACCCTTCTTTTCAGCAATTTTGTAGCCCTAAAGGAACATCTGCTTTAAGCAAACATATGAAGCTTGTATATAAAAACCCACATACCCTCAAAAGATAAATTATAGATTGGTTAGGTTGATTATTGATTTTGCAAAAATACGTATAAAAGTAGATTTTCCCTTCATGTAAAACGTGACTTGACTTAACCAAACTGAGGGTTAATTTTTGGAAATATATGTGTTTGGTTTTTTGTTTGTTTGTTTTTGGTTTTTTTTATCATGCCTGTGTGCCTTTAGCTCCTTGAAAGCAGAGATTTGGTCTTATTCATCTTTGGACCCACCCCCTCATGACCAAGCATTGTGCCTTGCCTGAAATAACCACTCGATACATTGATTAAACAAAAATAAACTCAACAGTATTTTAATTATCTTCCTCTCCAAAATAAGCATTAATGCCTTTATAGGTCTCAAATACAATTTTATTAATTTAAATTACATAAATGTTTCAAATGAGTATATCAACTTTTAAAAGGAAAAAAGAAAAACCCACCTACATGTTTTTGTCATAGTGGCCTAATGACTTCAGGGGGAATGTCCCTTGTACAAAATTTGCTTCTATAACTTTTATTTTTCTTTTTCATTTGTTGTTGTTATTGTTGCTGTTGTTTTGTTTTTTGGGTTTTTTTTTTTTTGGTTTTTTGTCCCCCCCCCCCCCCAAGGATCCAACCCAGGGCAAGCACTAGGCATGCCAGACAAACACTCTATTGAGCTACTATGGGAAGCCGTTCTCACACGTGATTGGGTACCTCCCTGACTGGGTGTGAGGCGCTCAGGCCAGCTGTGTCAGAGCTTTATCCCCACCCTTTCTAGGTGTGAGAGCCTGTCCGTGTGGGGATGTGACTGACCACTGACCCTGAAACCAATCACTGACCCTGACCTTGGAATGCTGTCTCTTGTCACATAAAAAACCTTCATTGGATGGAATTTTCCCCTGAATTTTTTGTTCCCCAATAAAAGCCCACTCTCTGGCGTGCTCTCTCTCTCTCTCTCTCCTGCTGGTCTCTTGTGTAAACCTTGCTACCACATCAGGTGGCTCGAGGCAGGAGCCAGGAAGGGCTGTCTCTGAGCTGGGCAAGAAAACAGGTAAATTGAGTTTATGTGTCTTTATTTTGATCTCACTAGTTAATTTCTATGTTCGGAACCTATAGTATGAAGCTAGTGTGCTGGTCGCGCAGCAGAAGCTATATACCCCCAGCCCTTTTTTATATTAAGACAAGGTCTAAATTGCCTAGGCTGTCCTGAAATGTATGATCCTCCTGCCCTTCTGCACCCTGAGATCACCATGCCCAGATCCTCACACCCATGACACTTTCAGAGAAAGATCTCCCTTAACCTACTTTTCCTTTCTTTCCCTCCCTCCCACTCTAGCTTCCCAAGGTGGGGTCTAAAGCATACTTAAGTTTACTGAGTTCCTCTTACCTAACTGAGTGCAGATGTCAGTATGGATTTCTGTGAGAAATCAATGAAATAATATAGAGGCCAGGCATGGTGATACAAATCTGGAATCCTAGTGGCTCAGGAGGCTGAGGCAGGAAGATCACAAGTTCAAAGCCAGCTCAGCAACTCAGTGAGGCCCTAAGTAACTCAGCAAGACCCTGTCTCTAAATAAAATATTAAAAGGGCCAGGGATGTGGCTCAGTGGTTTGAAAACCCCTGGCTTCAATCCCCAGTACAGAAAGAAAGAAAGAAAGAAAGAAAGAAAGAAAGAAAGAAAGAAAGAATTAATATAGAACCCTTCGATATTTCCCAAGAAATCGAAGCAAAATGTTATGGAATTACTAGTAGATTGTGATTGAGAACAGCTGCTTCATTCACATAAAAAGTACTCAATTTCAGGCCCACAAAAGCACTAAATTTAACAACAAGCAAGGCAAGGCAAGCAGGAGGCACAACAGTTAAATGAGACTATGGTTGTAAAACCAGGCACTTAACCATGGATCATCATATACCCAACCGCTCACATCAACAGGCCAAGGTGCACATGACTAAGAAGAAAGATCCAATCCTGTTCTTCAGCAAGTTGTAGAGAATTCAGTTAAGAGGTTACAAATTGATGGTCAATGTCTGGGAAGGCAGGTTCATTTGGGGTATGCAGAGTAATAAAAATAAAATAGAATAAGTAAACTCTGTAACTGATTCACAATACTTTTAAAAATATCAAAATATTCTACATGAAAATCGGAAGGCTCAGCTTATCTTGGAAAGACTCAGAGACCTGGAATCACTGAGCTCAGATTCTCCTCCTGGCAACAATACAAACAGAACCTGTCTGGCTCAGAAGGGGCGTGAGCTCTCTCAGGCAGTACTCCCTACTGTCTTCTGCACCTTCCTCCTTGCTTGCTAACATTATCTACCCAGCCTCTGGCCCATGGTTGCAAGGAGAGGATGTATTTCATTACAGCAATCAATACCTAGTAGCACATGATAAATGATGTATAATATTAAGGAAATGGAGTCAGCAATCATAAAACTAAGTCACATTATGTTTTTACTCCATGTCAAAAACTGCTAAGATGGGAGAAATGGAGGAACTTCAGATAGGGCAAAGGGGAAAGAGGGGAAAGGAGGGGATATGGGGTAGGAAAGATGGTGGAATGAGACCGACATCATTACCCTAGATATGTGTATGAAGACACGAATGGAGTGACTCTACTTTGTGTACAACCAGAGAAATGAAAAATTGTGCTCCACTTGTGTGCTATGAACTGAAATGCATCTGCTGTCATGTATAACAAATTGGAACTAATTAATTAATTTTTTAAAAAAACTGTGCTAAGAACATTATATACAAGATCTCATTAAATACAATAAGCCAAGAGATAAAAACATCGATCAATCTGCCTTATAGATGGAAAAAAAAATTAGGTCTAAAGATGCTAAATGTTGAGTCAATATTCACTTGAGACGGGAAGCAGAGTTATCTCCCACTCGTAATTGCATGATGGGTGGTCTGAGAGCTTCATAGAGAAGTTTGAGCTGGACTGTTTCTTTCTCCTTCTGGTTCCCCTAATTTTAACTCATTGACCTTTGTTTATGGAACATCATAGCTCTGAGTATTATCTGCTATAGAACACGACAGAATGACCCATTGTTATAGATCTATTTCTTGTGTGGTGAGAACAGTGTTGTACTGATTAGAAATAAATCAGGCTTCTAGCAGGGATGGAACTTCCTCTGAAGGGTGGGATTTATGTGGTGTTAATCGTGGCAGTCAGCAGATGCTCACTTGCCTAGGGATTACAGGTGTGTCCAATCTGGAAAGAGGGCAGACAGTATGTACAGAGGAATGGGCATTTGAAACTTGGTGGTGGACACTGGGAGAAATTTACATCTTGGTCTTCCTTTTCTATGTGATGAGGAGAAAATAAGAAATCACCTTCCACACAGGAATTGAGCCAAGAGCTAAGATGCCAGAAAATCTGGCAAGTTGTCTGAAAAATTGGCCCAGTGCTTTGGGACTAGATTAAAAAAAAAAAAAAAAAAAAAACCATTCTCAGAGAGAGCACAGAACAGGTCAAGACCCAGGAGCCTAGGAGCTTGTTAGCCCCAAGATCAGAGAGAAATTTGTTCCTGGTGAATATAGTCAAACACAGTGCAACTGATACCTCCTTGCCTTATTTTATACATTTTTAGACATATAATTGTATTTCAAAGCAATAAAATTCTCATGTTTTCACCAGTAAAAGAATATTTACATATGTTTATTCTCATATTGAAAACAATCATGCCTTGAAAAATGCTTATTTTTCTTCAGACATAAAATACCTTCAAAATCTCTGCAATCCATTTTATACTTCTATATTTGTTTCAACAACTGCACAAAAATCACCACATGCAGAAAGCCCTGCTTCGAACTGCCCCCACAGGGACTCTCAACCCTTGAATATGAACCTAGATTAGTCATTTGGAACTAATGCTTTTGCCTGGGATCTGAACAACCCTCTCCAGAGAAACAGTATGGTTTCTTATACATCAGAGCTCTGTTGACCTGAGACTGAGCACCTGGTTGCCTCTTCTACACTGAAAAACAGTTGTTCCTGTTATTAAAAGCTATTCTTCAAGAATAACTCATTGAGGAAAAAAAAAAAGAATAATTCATTGGGCTGGGGTTGTAGCTCAGTGGTAGAGCACTTGCCTAGTATGTGAGGCACTGGGTTCGATCCCCAGCATCACATGAAAATAAATAACACAAACAAAGGTATTGTGTCTGTACAACTAAAAAAAGTTTTAAAAAATAATTCATTTAGCCAGGTGCAGTGGTGCACACCTGTCATCCCAGCAGCTTCAGAGGCTGAGAAAGAAGAATCACGAGTTCAAAGCCAGCCTCAGGCTGGGAGGTGGCCCAATGATCAAGTGCCCCTGAGTTCAGTCCCTGGTACCACACCTTAAAAAGAATAATATAAGCAACCAGATAAATTAGAAAAAAACTTGCTTGATTATATGTCTCTGAAATAATCCATCACTAGTGTGGTAGGTGTATCCATTTACCATCTTTTAGAATCTTTTCTTATTTTTGTCACCATTTATTCTTCTATAAATATCAATAAGTGATGAATATGTATCTATAGATAAAGATACACACACATACAAATTTACCTATAGAAACACCCCTGATAAATACTTACACACACGTGCACAAGCAGATACATCTACTCCGTGTTTCTCTAAGCTGGCTCAAGTCTCTCTCCCAGCTCTAAATGTCCTCTTTATGTGCTTTTTCATAATACTTTCGCCTTCCACCTTGCATTTTTATTTATGTATCTACATTACCTCTTCTAAAACCTGTAATTCCTAAAGCCAAGATCCACTCCTAATTATTCTGGGCATTATTCTAACCACCAAATACTTGGTAAGTGCACCCATGAATGAATAAATAAAAACATAGAATATATGCAAAGCTAAATTCTTTTGTCATCGTGAGCCATTATGTATAATTTTATGAGGGTTGAAGGGTGACTTTACTGAGCAGTTCTGATCGGGGCTAGAAAGGCACCAAGAGAAAAAAAATGGGGAACCAACTCTACAACAATGTTAACTTAATTGTGATGCTACTAATAATTGAATTCCCTATGATAAGAAAGGTTGCCAGAAAAAAATCAGTGAATGTCAGCTTCGAGAGCAGAATTTGTGAACACAGCTTTATGGCAATACATCACAATCTTGATTTTAAATATTTTTGAAACACTGCTGGCCCTGTGAATATTTTTAGCAAATGTGATGAGCACTCCGAGTGGTAAGGAATCTACTGAACTAACTAACCTACAGAGCACATAGGTGCTTAAAGATGAAGCTCCGTCATAAATTCAAAAGAAAGCACAACAATGTCAGGACAAGACAATCAAGTGTCATCGCACAAATCAGTCAATAACCAAAATCACCAGCAATTTTCTGTTTCATAATTGGTCATATGTGTCACTTGAAAATCATGCATAGATGAAAACAAGAAAAAAATATCTGATCCCTTCCTAACATATTGGACAATAAGTATTAAGTGTTTTGTGTTTCCATGTTAACAGAGTTATCAACTTTTAAAATTTAATCCCCATTATTCCCACCAAAACAGACATCTGGAGGTGGGGTATGTCAGAATATAAATCAACATTAAAATCAAAGAATATATTCCACTATACTCTTTCCACATTTTCCCCACTTGTATATCATTTAAGGGGTTCTGTAATTGAAACAGAAGTAAACCAGAAGGCTGGGGATTATAGCTCAGTTGGTTCAGTGTTTGTTTCACATGCCCAAGGCCCTGGGTTCAATCCCCAGCACCAAAAATAAATAAATAAATAAATCAGAAAGCAAAGCTTTTTCAAGAACAAAGTCAAAACTTGTGCCCATTCTCAACATAATTAAACACTCTTAACCTCACACAACAGAATCAAAAGGAACTAGGAACAGTGCAAGTTTATCACACAGTACATGGATTTCAACATTGAATACACAACACAGCCACCAAAGTAAATCTCATAAACTTGGCTTTATAAATAGGACCTCAAGGGGATGGGGTTGTGGCTCAGTGGTAGAGCATTCGCCTAGCATGTGCAAGGCCCTGGGTTCGATCCTCAGCACCATATAAAAATAAAATAAAATAAAGGTATTGTGTCCAACTACAACTAAAATAAATATTAAAATAAATAAATAAATATAGCCTCAAGATGGAATTTTGAGGGGCTGGGGATGTGGCTCAAGCGGTAGCGCGCTCGCCTGGCATGCGCTCGGCACTGGCTTCAATCCTCAGCACCACATACAAATAAAGATGTGTCCGCTAAAAAATAAATATTAAAAAATTCTCTCTCTCTCTCTCTCTCTCTCTCTCTCTCTCTCTCTCTCTTCTCTCTCAAAAAGATGGAATTTTGAAATACTCTTTCACTCATTCATTCTTTCTAGCTTCCAGCTAAGTTGAAAAGTCCCATGAGGACTGATAAAATAACAGAAAAATACTCTGAAAATGAATACTTATTGAGAAGACAAAAAAATGTGTGAATTACAGTGTGGATGAAGGGCAGATTCTCTCATAAAATTACATGGGCTCTTTAGTTTTCTCACCAGAGTTTTACAGAAAATACTGCAGAAACTTCTTCATGCCACTTAAAGAATGTATCTCTGTAGCTGAGCACAGTGGTACACACCTGTAATTCCAGCGGCTTGGGAGGCTGAGATAGGAGGATCACAAATTCAAAGCAATTAGCGAGGGCTTGAGCAACTTAGGAAGACCCCGTCTCAAAATAAAAAATAAAAGGGCTGGGGATGTGGCTCAGTGGTCAAGCACCCCTGGGATCAATTTCCCAGTACCAAAAAAAAAAAAAAAAAAATCCTCTCCCAACTGGTTTCTTCTTAACCAATAAAAGAAAAACACAGCATATTGACTTCATTACCAATTGAAGGCCACCACGATGCCAAAAATACTATTTCAGTCAAATGAATGAAAGCACACTTGTCAATATGACTTTCTCCTGAAATTCCTAAGTTATCAGTAAGAAGAAAGAAAGAGACAGAATGGAGATCCCCAGATAAGGAAGGAGAGAGGTCACCTTTATTTGTTCACCAGAGCTGTTATGATTTGGATCTAGTATGTCCCCCAAAGGCTCACATCCTTTAAGACTTGGTACCCATTGCAGCAATGTCCAGAGGTAAGTTTTTTAGGAAATGACTGGATCCTGAGGGCTTCAACCTCATTGGGGAGATTAAGTCATTTATTTGATGGATTCATAATCTGAACGTATATTAGTGGAGGTGAAAATTGTAGGCAGGTGGGCACGGTTGGTGAGGTAGATTTGGGGATTATATATTGTCCCTGACTCTTCTCTCTCTCTCCCTCTCCCTCACTCTCCCTCTCTTTTTCTCTCTCCTTTCCGGCTGCCATGAGCGGAACAGCTTTACTCTGCCACACCCTTCCACTGTGATGTGCTTTGGAGCCAGCCAACCATGAAGGTACATGCACACACATACACATGAAGAAAGGAAAGTGAATGCTACTGAAGCAGATTAAACAATGAGTGACAGAATAATGATAGTTTTCTGCCCCACCTATGTTGCCTGGATGGAAAAAGTGTCAAAAACATACTCTTTTAAAACCTAAATATAAAGACAGCCAAAACAGTTTGCTAAAGGCAAGAAAAAAAAATGGTCAGAAAAGAAAAAAAAACAAAATTGAAGAATATATTTGGTCTTATATTTATTTAAAAGGCATTTCTTAAAGTTAGCTATGGCTTCTCTGATTCCAAGAATTAAATCTCTTCTTATGTTAAAAAATAATTAATCTCCCAGTAAGTATGAGTCAACTAGTATCAGTCTGTAATAAATGGGACTTTTGAAACAGGGGAGGGAATGGGAATAGTTTGGGATAATCACATGGGCCTCAACACCCAACACTTATACTCACAGAAAGATAGTAAATAGAACCAATCAGACCAAGGAGTCATGGTTTCTGAAACAATCGAATTTCCTCTTCTCTTGTAACAGAACAATAAACAAACCAGAGTCATCCTGAGAGAGTACAATCAAATTCATCTTCCTGTATATTTTTTCAGCACCATGGCGAGCACCAGGTGGTTTTCCCTTTCCAGATATTAAGACAGGGGTGAGGGGGAAGATCAAAGACTTAAGTACAAAACTGAGAAATCTCTGTTTGTACTCCTATCTCCCACACATTCTTAGAAACCTACTACCTGGTGCAAATAGATCCCCATTAGATTTTTCTGAATATTGAATTGTTTGGGTTTTTTGGTTTGGAGTTTGGGGGACTATTTTGTTCTATTTTGCTTTGCTTTTTGCTGTGCTGAGATTCAAACCCAGGAATCTATGCATGCTAGGCAAGCATTCTGCCACTAAGCTACATCCCTGAACCCTGATATCCTTTTTCCTATAGGATTATTGTTAAAATTTTATAGCACAGATGAATTTCCATCTTCCATGGGAGTATACAAAAAAAAAAACAGAACAAATAGATAACCTCTGTTGGATTTCTAATACACAGAAAGTGAAACTTCTTTAAACAAAAGATATTGTTAAGCCCTATTCCACTTGATATTAGTATTAAAATACTTTATAGACAGTTAACAAAAAAAAGAAGAAGAAAGTGTGTTCCAACTATGTTTCAAAAGTAATCTAATGCCTGGTGCACTGGTGACAGCCTGTAATTCCAGCAGCTCGGGAGGCTAAGGCAGTAGAATGGTCTTAGCAAAAGTGAAGCACTATGCAACTCAGTGAGACTGTCTCTACATAAAAATACAAAATAGGACTGGAGATGTGGCTCAGTGGTCCAGTGCCCCTGAGTTCAATCTCTGGTACCCAAAAGAAAAGTAATCTGAAATTTTAAATTGGCATTTTGTCCAGAGAATGACAAGAGAAGGAAATTCAACAAGAGAAGGAAATCAACTTATAGAGAGATTATGCCTAAAAGTTAGTTTATTCATTTATAAACAAATAAATAAATACATATATAAAATTTGTCATTACCCCATTTTGAATAAAAAAATAGAGCACTGATGACATGTTTGTATTTCAAAAATGATTAATAGAGACCTAGTAGAATGCACTTTCCATTGTCTTGAAAATATTTATTCATACAATGAAGTAAAATGTTTCAGGCAAGGTGAAAAATAAACCATTATCCCTTCAAAAATCAAACTACATTTTTGCTGACAAGGTAAAAAACGTGATGAAATATGTACAAGGTGACACACACTTACAGAGGCTGTCTTCAGTGACTAATAAATGTAAAACACACCCAAACCTCTCCCACTCTACCAATTCACAGCACTCAGGTGGGTGTTCCAAAGGCAGAGCACATCTACCTTCAAAAACAGCTGGAAAACTCTTTGGAACCCTGTTATGTGTTGAATTGCACCCCCAAAAAAGATGTGCTCAAGTCCTGACCAGTTATAGCTGTGAACTGACCTTATTTGAAAATAGGGTCTTGGCAGATGTAATCAAGTTAAGATAAGGTCATTAGGGTGGACAGTAATCCAATGACTGATGTTCTTATAAAAACTAGGGAAACTGGAATACAGACCCAGAGAGGAGATGGCTGTGGAAAGAGACAGGGTTATGCTGACACAAGATATGGAACATCTGGAGCTCCCAGAAGCTAGAAGAGACAAGGGCATATCCAACCCTAGAGGTTTTGAAGGGAGCATAGCCCTGCCTATCCCTAGATTCAGGAGTCTCCAGCCTTCAGACCTGCCCAAGAATAAATTTCTGTAATTTTTTAATTTTTTTTTTATTGCAGGGGGGCACATTACTAGGGATTGAACTCGGGGACACTCAACCACTGATCCACATCTCCAGCCCTATTTTTAATTTTATTTAGAGACAGGGTCTCACTGAGTTGCTTAGCGCCTTGCCATTGCTGAGACTGTCTTTGAAACTCGCAATCCTCCTGCCTCAGCCTCCCAAGCCGCTGAGATTACAGGTATGCACTAACACGCCCGGCAATTTCTTTTATTTTAAACCATCCTGTTTGTGCACTTTGTTATGGCAGCCCTGGGAAATTAATCTACCCTTTCAGTCATCATGTTAGAGAGATGGAAAGAAGACAGGGCAGCAGTTATAATTTTTAGACTGATTTGGACTGTTAATTTTATCTAGAGGATAAACAGGACAGTGGATTCAGAAATTTCCACAAAGGTTCTCTGTCCATGGGTGTCTGGTATCTAACAAGGGCATGTCCCCTTCCATATCCCATTGAGAAAAAATACTTCATTCCCTGAAGAAATGTTCCCCTAGTGGGAAGGAAGACATTAAGATAACATATAAAGACATTAATGACATAATAAAACACACATCTTAAATGAAAGACTTCTATGTCCTTTGTCAACACATCACAGAGATTAAAACTTGAAAGGAAACTAAAGATAACTTGACATAAGTAATATTTTGTTCTGGATAAAAATAAACTCTCTTCCTCTGGATATAATCCTACAGTAGATTAAAATGCTTAAGCCCCTTGGGGCTGAGGATGTGGCTCAGTGGTACACTGCTTGCCTAGCTTGCTTGAGGTCCTGGGTTTAATTCCAAGTACAGCAAAAAATAAATGCTTCAAGCAGTCAACACCTCAAACTGTATTTATAATCCTGGACTAAGTGAAAAAAATACCAGTGTACAGTAGGGTTATCTGTTTAAATAAGTGCACTCTCTTCAGCTTTCCAAGCATTAGATTCACCAGCATAAATTAATTGTGACAATATTAATACAGACTAATTAAACATAAATTGCACACCCTGTACACCATTTAGAGAAAATTATGTGCTCTTTCCAAACGTTAAGCCCCACAACGTAGCAGGAAGAATAACTTTTAACCAAAAATGTCTTTCAGAAGCCTTGACAAGGATCATAATTTAGATCAAAAACTGACAAAATATGTTCTCAAAAAGAAGTTGAAATGGAACTGTGTAGAAGAAAAGAACTAAAGCCCCAGGACATCTTAGGCACACCAGGAAAATTCTAACATATTTCAATACAACTGCCATCATCCTACTAAATTTAGAAAATCACTGCAGTTTCACAAGTATAGATTATTCACAAATATAATTTTTCCCTGTGATTTAATGAGCTCTGCCAACTAGAGCTGTCATCTTTAACTCAGGTTAATTTGAGGAAACCTGCTTTTTCCAGATGGCATCAAGGAGAGCAGACAGATATATGACACACTAAAATCAAAGTCAGATGGTATTTATCTTCATGTGGAGTGCAAGAGGCATTAGCCTCTGAGCCCGTTTTGGTCCATTTCTTAACTCAGTATTCTACAGTGGAATTCTCCACGCTTTTCTTAAAGTGTCATATTTCTCTGTGAGCACATTATCAGTATTACCCTGAAAATCTGCAACAAAGTCTCCTGCAAACCTAGCTAAGCCACCTTTCCCACAGTAGATAACACATACATATGTGTCATTACTGCATCAAACATGTGGTTAATTTAGTGCCCTAGAGCTTACTTAACTAGTTTACCTATATGACAGTTCTCTGGGCATTTTACAACTCCAGCCAGGTATTCTTCACCTATCAAAATGCTGATTACAGTCATTACATCACTATGGTTTATATTTCTAATCTTGTGTGGTTGATGTGCTGTGTTCCAACTATCTTTTTCATGCTCAAACCCAAAGTCTTGGAAAGTGTAATTTGGCATGAAGTTCTCAGTCTTAGTACATCAAAAGCCTGCCTATTGGAGAAATAGGAGAATTGTAGTATAGGTCTGGAATGTCCCCCAGTGTCGCATGTACTGCTGGGCGTGGTAGCTTACACCTATATCCCCAGAAAGCTGAGGCAAGAGGATTGCAAGTTTGAGGCCAGCCTAGACAACTCAGTGAGATCTGTCTCAAAATAAAAAATAAAAACAGCCAGGGATGTAGCTCAGTGGTAGAAGCATCCCTGGTTTAAATCCCCAGAGACAAAAAAGAAAAAAAAAAAGTTCATGAATTAAAAGTCTAGTCCCCAACTGCTGGGGCTATTGGGAGGTATTGGAAACTTTAGGAGGTGGGGTCTAGTTGGAGGAATAGGTCACTGTGGCATGTCCTTGAAGGGTGTATCGTGTCCCTCCCCTCCCTCTCTTTTTCTCTTTCTGCTTCACAACTAACAAGAGATAAGCAGCTCTGCTCTGTCATGTGCTCCCCGCCATGATGTTCTCCCTCATCACAGGCCCATAGCAATTTGGCCAAGAGACCTCAGACTGAATCTCTAAAACCATGAGCCAAAATAAACATTTATTTCTCTAAGTGGATTTTCTTGGGAATATTATCACAAAGATAGAAAGCTGACTAATACAAGAATACACTTACCTATGAGGGCATAACCCAGCATCAACAGAACAATGTTGTTAAAAAACCACAGACAGGGGCTGGGGTTGTGGCTCAGTGGTAGAGCACTTGCCTGGCATGTGTGAGGCACTGGGTCCAATTCTCAGCACCACATATAAATAAATGAATAAAGGGTCCATCAACAACTAAAAATAAATAAATAAATAACACATAATCTTTAAAAAATATAGACAATAAAATTTCCATCCAAGGACATTTAGTGAGGAAATTCATCTTTTTCATTTAAACCAAGTATTCTTAATCCTGCCTAAAAATTGGATTCTTCTCAGGTACTCTTTTTAAATGTTGATGCCAGATTCTACCCTATACCAATTTAACCTGAATCACTGTGAGAGAGACTCAAGCATTGACATTTATGAAAAGCCTCCAAGGTAATTCTAATGTTCAACAGCAGTTGTAAATCACTGATGTATACCTGAGATTGTAAACTTGTTCTGTAAAGAGCTATATTTTAAATGTTTTGGGCTTTCTGGGCCACTTAGTCTCTATAACAACTTCTCAATTCTGCTGCCATGATACAAAGTAGCCATAGACAACACATAAATAAATGAGCCTGACTGTGTTCTAATCCAGCCTTACTTATTTATGAATATCAAAATTTGAATTTTATATAACTTTTACATGTCACAAAATATTCTTCTTATTTTGATATTTTTTTCAGTCATTTAAATATTTTTTAAACCATTCTTTGCTTACAGACCATACAAAAGCAGATAACAGGCCAGATTTGGCTAGGCCAGATTTGGCTAGGCCAGAGTCTACCAACTCCTGAGCTGCCCTGCCGACTGAATACACTTCTACTTAATCTTTTCTCAAAAACATTTCCTCAGATTCTCACTCAATCCACCCTGAGAAAGATTCCATTCAAAGCAGGGATACCTTCAGATTCAAGTTGGTCCAGGCCATATGAGGCAGCTGTATTAGTGCCACTCAGGGATGGAACTGTTCTCTCAGATGATGCCTCCAAAGCAGGAAACGTTGGAGAAATGCTGGGCGCTTCCACCATTATTCCAGGGGGTGTCACCAGAGAGCCCAAAACTAGTGCCAGATCCTCACTCGGCCCAGTGACTGTGTCTGTTAGGTCTGCCAAACACAAGAGATAGGACTTGACCCACAAGATGATCATCATGCATTATGGAAAATGTAAACATGTGCTTTCACCTTTTAGGCAAGAAATGATTAACAAAACCAATATCTCACACACAGTAAGTTCAGTATTTAGACCAGCTCCCCCTACCATTTCATGTAAATCCTACTGTCCACAACAAACACCAGGATAATACATTGCCTCAAATCAAAACTTCGTTTTTAAATTTTAAATCTTTCATCTATTCTATTGCAGGATTGTGCACAATCTATTACCAAAGGCAGAAAATTTAACAGAAATGTATTAAGATACATGATTGGATGAATAAACTGATGGATTTCCATGGTGGGATGTTATCCGTCCTTGAAGAAAAGAACTGCAAGAAGAAGATATTAGTCACAGAATATTAAGTAAAAACTGTGAGCCCCAAAAGTTCATCTGTCGAACAATTTTCTCTTATAAAATTAAAAGCAAATTTTTTTTCTAAAAATTATGCTAGATGTGGGGGTGCATACCTGTAATCCCAATAACTCAGGAAGCTGTGGCAAGAGGATCACAAGTTCAGGGCCAGCCTCAGCAATTTAGCAAGACTTTACCTCCAAATGAAAAATAAAAATGGCTGGGTTCAATCCCCAGCACCACAAAAAAAAAAAAAAAAAAAATGCTGGGGATGTAGCTTAATGGTAAAGTGCCTCAGGGTTTAATCCCCAGTACCAAAAATAAATAAATAAACAATTTCTAAGATGTTTAAATGTTTACTTATAGAAGAAAATATAGATGCAATAAAATTGGGGGTGAGGGGAGAGAGTGGGGGCAATTATGAAAACAAGATTCAGGAAGACAGTTATCAGCCAGGAGAAGAACAAGTTGAGATGCAAAGAGTCATGGGGTTCCATGTAGATTATTGTCAAAGCCTTAGTTTTTTCATTTTGTTTTATTTGCTTGCAGGTGGTGGACGAGTAGGAAGTAGGATTAAAATTATTTATTACATTGTTAAAAATAGCGCAATAAATACTTAAAAGTAAGCCTTACTTGGACAAATAATGAGACAGAGATCCATAAATGACAATTTTAAAATAATAATCATTGGGTTAGGGATATAGCTGAGTTGATAGAATGCTTGCCTCGCATACATAAGGCCCTGAGTTCAATCCTCAGCACCATAAAAATAAATAAATAAATAAATAAATAAATAAATAAATAAATAAATAAAATAACTGTTAAAATTTCCAAATGATTCTGATAATCAGCCAGATTTGAAAACTTCATTGCCCTTAAGTGATGAGAGCAGGGGCTGGGGTTGTAGCTCAGCAGTAGAGCGTTCACCTAGCACGTGTGAGGCCCTGGGTTCAGTCCTCAGCACCACATAAAAATAAATAAATAGAGGTACTGTGTCCACCTACAACTAAAAAATAAATATTAAACAAAAAAGAGAGAGAGAGAGAGAGAGCATTTGGGAGCCTGCTATACAGAAAGCACTTTGTACACATTATTTCAAATCTACCAAATAACCTATAAGTAGGCACTATTGAGAAATGAACAAAACAGTTCTTACAGAAGTTAAGAAACTGGCTTGAGTCCACAAAATGCTAGTGACAGTCACACCCAGGTCCTTGCTGTTTTCACTTTCCCTACCCTGGCTCCTAACAGCAGCCTTGTAGAAGAAGGAGACAGTTGTCAAGAGATCCAGCCTTCCAGGGACCCAGAGGTAAGCCACCAGGAGATTTTACTTGGAAATGAGCCCTCTGTATTCTAGGCTGTGCCATCTCTCTGCAAATAAAAAAAGTTCACCCACCTTTCCAGGTGGGGTGTATGCATATATGCTGGTGATAGAGTCAGCTGCCACATTCTGTTCCTTGTCACTTACCTTCTGCAGCAGGGGTAACTTTGGGAGACCAAGGGATGGCTGTGGTTGACACTGTAGTGGCCAGAGGCTCCCATTGTCTGGACAGCTGAGTAACACCAGGTACATCAGAGGCAAGAAGGGGGGACTCCTTGCCTTCCTCAGTCTCTTCACTGTCTCTGGTCACCTGCTCTTGTGTCACCAGGGATAAAGTGGCTTCTGGTTCTTGAGTAGCTGTTGTCATCTCTTGAGTGACGATGTCTTAAAAGGGGAAAAATATTTAAAAATAGGCTAAATTCCCATACCTTAAGCTCACTATGTAATCAATAAATTAGGGAGCAGGGAGACAGATAGCTCTTTCATAATTTGGAAAAATAAAGGAGAATTCATAAATAAAAGACCAATGAATGAATGTTGTCACTGCTGCTGCTTTCAGGAGTTGTGAATCAATTAAAGAAGAGATAGAGAAATTAATGTGAAAAACTACAATAAAATCCAAAACAAAGCAGGAAAATCAACAGCTGTGCTCCCTCCCAGCCACACTGGAATATTAACATAATTGTTTTTTTAAGAAACAAATTATACAGAACTAAGTTATGCTAAAAAAATTCTCAGAAGCATTTGTGTATATTAATTTTCACATTTGCATTTCTGAAGAGGAAAGGGAAGTCAGCCTTTTAAAATAAAGGAATAATATTACAATAACTCATGTTTATTGAGTTTCTATTATGAGCCACACACACAGTAATAAGTGCAAGGTGTGCATTATCTTATGTTTTCCTCCCATTTGTACTAAGGGGAGGTGGATATAACACTATTCTCCGGAAGCTGTAATAACATAGGTCAAAACATGGGCCAGTCAGTTTACCTAGGTCTGAATTCTCACTCAGTCACTTACTAGCTGTGATCCTAATCACATACTTAACATCTCAACCTTGAGTTTACTCAACTGTAAAGTGAGAATAACAACAGTATCTATCTCATAGAGTTGTTACAAAGATTAAATTAGATTTAATCTTTGTAAAAGATTAAATCTTTGTAAAACACAAGAATGTCAAAATGCATAGCATCTTAACAAACAACAAAAAATTATTTATTCAATAAACACCATCTAAATTGCCCCAATTTACAGAACAACCTAAGTTTGAAAAACCTAAGGAAGCTGCCTGCAGTTACACAGCCAGCCCTCTTAACCACTGTGTGAATTATGCCCAAGGAATGAAATGGAGTGGTCACTGCAGAATATTTGTCTTTGCTTTTAGATTCAAAAAGGGAATGAAACAGAGATATAGAATGAGCCTTTATCTGTCACAGGTCCACCTTCTTTACAATGTTGCATTTTCCTTAAATACATAATTAAAGACTATCTATAAGGACAAAGACTTGCCATCTTCTTAGGGAGGGTCTATGCTGGAAATTTCAACTACTTAGCATCTACTTAATTTCTAATTGTCTTAATTTCTTATTGTCTCTTTCTTAAAATACTTGTTCTAAATAAATAGCATATAAACAAGTTCAATAAGTTGTACATGAAAAAACAACATTATAGGTGTAGCCAAAGAAAGTTTTCACTAATGACATCATGCTATAACTCATTACTTTAATTAAAAAAAAATAAACAATTTATTTGCTTTAAAACAGTGTATGCTTTTTGGTAAAAGTCCTTCCTTTCCTTCCAATTTGGACTATTTTTTCTTTTGAATTCTAGATATTTTTACTCTTGATAGAACTGATTATGGAATAAGGGAATTGAGTTAGCTCTTATTTGAGTTTTGAATCTGTTCTGTATACCATTGTTTAAGATTTTTCCTTCTTCTCTCTTTTTCCACTAAGACTGTGCATCTCCTGACAGCCAGGAGTCATTGCCCTTTGGTATCTCCAGCACCTAGGACAATGCTCCGTTTGCCACAAGAAAAACAATAATACAGTTTTGTCAGTTTAAGTAGCATGTGTTCTTCCCATCATCCTCAATTTTGAATTCATAATGAACATTTTGGAGAACATGTAAAAAATACATCTAAAGCCTATGTTCATAATTGTTTTTCATTTTGTTTTGTTTTGTTTTGTTTTATTGTTTTTGTTTTGGGTAATAGAGATTGAACCCAGGGGCACTCAACCACTGAGCCACATCCCCAGCCCATGTTTTCATATATTTTATTTAGAGATAGGGTCTCACTAAGTTGCTTAAGGCCTCACTAAGTTGCAGAGGCCGGCTTTGAACTCATGATCCTCCAGCCTTAGCCTCACAAGCCACCAGGATTACAGGCATTGTAGCACCATGCCTGGCTCTATGTTCATAGTTTTATGGAAGAACAAGAATATCAAAATGCATAGCATCTTAACAAGCAACAACTGCTGAAGAAGAGAACCAGAAATAGGAATGAAATTTTCAACAGTAATAGGAATTTCTCAACATCTCCCACTCTTCCTACTTACTGTAGAGAAAAAAAAGAATATAATACTCACTATAGAATATTTTTTAAACCTTATCTCCTGTTGAACCAGCTGAATCTGAGGACTGACTATAATCCCAAAGTACTCATCTCTTAATCATGTCCAAAACACCAAGGAATCATTGCATACCCTTAAAAAGATAATGTCCTCAGTGGTCTTTGGGCCCTAAAGTGATCGGCATTTGGATTATTTCCTTCAGAAAAAAAAAAACACAATATTCAGAAAACAGGAAAAAATGGTTATTCTATAACTACTGCTGTGTATAATAGCAACTTTCATATTCTCTAACTCTGAGACACCAAGAAAATTAAGGGAATTGACTGTTCCTCTCTCTACAAAGAACACGGAAAAATTGTTTGATTTGGACAAGATAAGCAATCAAATCTAATGATCTCAGTCTGAATGGGTCTCTATATAGCCACTGAACTTATGCTTATTGAACACCTACAATTGGCCAAATATCATGCTCTGCTCTGGGAATAAAAAAAGTTGCCTGTTAAAAGGTTGTAGTTAAGTGAAGTGGTTATAACCAAGGAACATATTCAATAACCAAAATAATCAGATAATTATCAAATCCATTTTACTTTTTAGCCTCTATCTACAGAAGCTAATACAAGACTGGTACATAAGAATCATGGATTCAGTTGCACAATGTATAATCTGGGGCTGACTTAATGCTCCAGAAACATCTTATACATGTTACCGATAATTAAAGTAATGTTCTTGTTCAGTCATATCTAATATCTTCATAGTTATGTGAACCCAACTTTCTTAACATCACTAAAAAGTCTATTTACAAGACATTTTTTGGAAGTTTCTATGAAAACTTATAGTATACCAGTTCTTCCAGTCTTGAAAAAAATGAATTAGAAAAATAAAATTAAATCTTCCTTTTATCACTTATCAAATGATCTATCATTCTAATTAAATCCCAATAACACTTTATAAAACATATTATAAATTTGATATTTTCCACTAATTGAGCTACTTGGCTCAAGTAAAACATCGTACATGTTCAAAAATAATTTGAAATAGCAAATGCATTCGATGCTAAGCTTTTCCTTCCCAACACTATTATCTGACTAATTATACATAATAAAAGAAAAACATTGCCCATCAAAAACAAACATAAGGTTTGTCAGATTGTCATATTCACAGATGAAAAGGCCAAGAAAAAGTAGGAAATGTGGAATCAAGTCAGCAGATGATCAATGTGCCCACACCCCACTTATTTCTGGATGATTTATTTGTGGGTAAACAAAGTCACAGGACTCATATGGTTAAAACCATGAGATAAATACTTACCTAAAGATTTTTTGTAAGAAATATCAGAGATGCAAATACATTTTACAACAATGAGTACATAAATATCTACATTATTACACTATTTAAGTATATAGTTAACATTTTCACATTTTCTTGTATATTTATACATTTCACTGTAAAATGTTGGGAAACTATCCATCTATATCAGGGTTTCTCAATCTCAATGCTATGAATATATTGCCTTGAATGCTTCCTTATTGAGGGTGGGATGGGGGTGCTGTACTAAAGGATGTTTCTGCAACAACTTTGACCTCTATCCGCTAAACGCCAGTAGCAACCCTCAGTTATAAAAACTAAAAAAGTCTCCAAACATTGCTAAATGTCCCATTGGGCAGGAAGTAGGGGTGGGGGGTGGGCAAAGTTATCCCCAGTTATAGACCCCTGGTCTGTCTATATGCAGGGGTTATAGTTTGGTGTAATCTCCACCACATTGATTTGATGTGAATACTTTAGCTATTCATTAAACTTTAATAATCTATTTCTAAATTGCCATTAAAAATAAAACCAGGGCTGGGGTTGTGGCTCAGCAGTAGAACGCTCGCCTAGCACATGCAAGGCCCTGGGTTCTATCCTCAGCACCACAAAAAATAAAATAAAGGTATTGTGTCCAACTACAACAACAAAAATAAATAAATATTTAAAAAAATAAAACCAAATTGAAAGATTGCCAAATTAAACAAAGTTTGTTTGTTTCTTTTTCTTTCTTTCTTTTACCTTTCAATGCATTTCCCAACAGCTGATATGCCTCAGACTCATATTCTGAGATGGACACAGTAGTCTCTGACAAAAACATGGCACTGTTTTCCTTGGTGGATTCCTCGAAACCTCCCATATTTTGGAACATGCGCACAGAGAAAACTTCGGAATCTTCCATCAGACCTATGGGAGTGAAGGAACTTTGATCGATGAAGGTGGGTGACTTCTTCTCCCCCTGCGCTATTAGCAGGGCTGTCCCCATGTCTGTTTCCTCTTCAGACAGCCCCGGAGACACTTCTGCAGCCTCTGTCAAGGGCTGACCCTCTTCCATCCCCTCCTGGCTCTCTGTTTGCAAGGGCTCCATTCTCACCTGAGTGTCTGTATTGTCTTCCAGCATTGGGGTCCGTATCTGGCTTACACTCTCCAGCTTGGTATCATCCCACTCATCACTTAAGATAGAGGCAGCTGGAACAGCTCTGCTGACACTTTCTGTGACTTCTGGGGCTCCCAGCAGGCTATCCGTTTCTGAACCAACACTCAGGGCATACTCAGAAGTCACCAGCAAGTGCTCGGTGGCAGTAGCCTGGGTATGATCAGCCGTCTTCTGCAGGAGCTTCTCCCCATCCAGCAGAAGGCTTCCAGACTCAGCACCAGGAAAAGAAGTGGTTCTCTGATCCATGTCTGCTTCAAATTTCTCTGTCCTTGGATTGGTGGTTAGCATTTCTTTAGCATTCTTAAGGGATGAAGGTGAATCCCCCAGACTAACTCCATCCTGATTTTCAGTTGCAAACAGTTGATGGTTCACATATTTCACAAAACCTGGTGTTGCTTCTGTGGTCCCTTCTGCAATGGGCTGAATGCTGGTACTGCTAAAGGGTTCCTCCTTCTTGCCAGTATTCAGTGAAGCAGTCTCAGTGATAGGGACAGTTAACATGATCTTGGAAAGTCTGCTTTCAGGAGACATTTTCTCCGGCTGGCTGGAACCAAACACTTGGTCACCTGCTGGGACCACTGGTTCAGTGACAATGGAAAGACCAGGGCTGTCAGTCTGCTGGAGTCCAGTTCCTGTGGGATGGGTTTCTTTGTTAAATAAGAGTACTTCTTTGACTGGCACTGCTGATGGTCCTGTTGACACTACCATTTGATCTTCTTCAGAGAACACCAGTTGAGGAGTCTGTTTCGGAGTAATGGAGGTGTTTTCTAGGTCATCTGTGTTCATCCTCTCAGGCTGCCATTCTTCTGCACGAACATGTACCAACTCCCTTCTTTCCATTTTGGGGAAGGCCAGACATTGTGTGGCAAAGTTGAGAAAAAGAAGGCTACAGAAAGCCAGAAAAATGTTCAGTACAATTGGTCTGCTCATAGTGAAAGAGAAATGTGCCTTAAATTGGTAGAGTTGACAATTCCAGTAATTGAGTCCTGCAGAAAAATAAAGCATATCAAACTGTCATATAAATATATTTTGTAAATAAGTCCCTTTAACTTAAACCATAAGTAAAATAATGCTTAACTTCACACACAGAGAAGGTATGTAAGAGAAGGCTGTTCTATTTCTTTGAACCCTTGGGACATGGATAACCCAGTTCATTTTTCCCTGCTGAATTCTGTAGCTCATTTAACTTGAAGCTCCCTAGAAAAAAGTACACACAGTTCAAGTATGAAGTTCATTGTTTCTCAAACACCTACTTGAAATAAACTACCCTTGAAGTCACATTTGCAATGTCTTATCCTAATCTTCTAATAATCATGTAGTCAAATGACTCAGAAACAGCAATATGTCCAGGATGTATAAAGTAGATGTTACACATTCATTCATAGAAATTTTTAAGTGTTGCCCTTGTTGGAATGTTTGTGTCTCCCACCTCAAATTATTATGGTGAAATCTAATCATCTTTGGGAAGTCCTAAGATCATGAAGACAGCCCTGATGAATGGCCCTGGTGCCACTACAAAAGAGTCTCCAGTCACCCCCTCACCTCTTCCCCCATGTGAAAACACATGAAAAGGTACCTTCAATGGGCCAGTCCCTCTACCTGGACATCAAACCTGCTGGTGCTTTGATCTTGAACTTCACAGCCTCCCAAACTATGAGAAATCAGTTTGGGGCTTGGGGTTTTGTTTTGATGCTGGGAATTGAATATAAGTTCCCCAGCTTACGGTATTTTGTTATAGCAGTACAAATGGGCTAAGACAAGTATGTTTTAAAACCTGTAAAATATCATCATAAAAAGCTGGATATTAGTTGCTTTCAAGAATTTAAAGAAACATTTAGATGACTTTCAATTAAAATACCCTTAAAATGCTAAATCATTTCTTGTTCTCTGAAACAACTATAAAAATTATGGCAAAAACTTCATATTTCAAAATTTGTAAGGCAGAAAAAAATACAATAAATAAGCAATATAAATAAACGTATTTTTAGAAAAAAATACATTTTAAAATTAGCCATCTTACTGAATAACCATTACTGCAAGATTTACTGTATTCTTTCAAATAAACTATTCATATTCTTGCTACAACTAAAACTATCTTCAAACTGCTAATTTCCCCCCAAAACCAAGGGTTCTCATTCTTGTCATCTATTTTTGCTGAGTAGGGCCCCTTCTCTTCCCATCATTGGAAAATTCTCAAATGTTGATCCCCCAGCTGACAAAAAGGAAAAAAGAAAAAAAAAAAAAAAACCTCAAAGATACTGCAGGTTTTCTAGAAAAGTAAACCTAAGAATTGAAATTCTGAAGTAAATACCTTGTCTTTACAAAAGCTACACTTTCCCTTCTTTCATGTCTAATCATTAAACTCTCTAAGTTAAGCTCATGATGTGCACTTGTGAAAGACATTCACATTTTCATGGGCCTTTTCCCCTTTAGAATTTCAAAGCTTTCTCACGTTATCCCATTTAGTCTGAAAGGTCCTTTTAAGACGGAAAAAAGGTCAAGTGCTCAGGGCATGATCTAGACAGCAAAGACCAAAAGAAGGCTGAATTTATATATATATGAGAAAAAAGGAATCCATGAATTCAGAGCTGAGCTTCCGCAACCACCTGAATAGCCATCTGGGAGCCCCAGGTCTTCTAGCACCAACAAGCTTTCTTGAGAGATCTTTAGCCAGAACCACCCAGCTAAGCTACTCTCAAATTCCTGATGCACAGAAATGGTATGAAAGGATGAAGAGTTGTTGCTTATGTCACTAAATTTGGGGATGGTCTGCCATACAGAAATCTTGAATCCAGTGTTTGGGGGAAATATGGGAAAAGAATGGTGTCATGAGTTGTCATGGCGCCACATGAAATAAAAGGAAAAGCTTATCAAGGATCATAAAGTCAACAATAAAAGAAAATTGAAGCCAGAGGTGACTAGGAGAAACAGAATCCAGAGGTGGTGAGAAGGATGCTGTTTCTCCAGAGATAGAATAGGGGTTTGAAACAATTTTACTTTATATACAGGTAGCTAGGATTTTTTTTTTTTTTTTTTGGCATGGGGGATTGAACCCAGAGGATTTTTTCTTTTAACCACTGAATCACATTCCCAGCCCTTTGTATTTTTTTATTTTGAAATAGGGTCTCACTAATTTGCTTAGACTTTCTCTAAATTGCTGAGGTTGGCCTCGAACTTCAATCTCTGTGCCTCAGCCTCCCAAACCGCTGTGATTACAGACATGCACCCCGATGCCCAGTGCTAGTATCATTTTAAAAGGAGAAAATATGGGAAAAAATAATTGAGAAAGAAGGAATAGCATGTGCCAAGGCAAGTCAGTATATTTTAGATGAGCCAGAAGGCATCTCAGTTCATAGTCAGGTAACAGATCTCTGTAGTGTTTGGCGTACTGCCTTTACTTTTCTTCCTTAAAAGGAAAACATTTGAGAGAGCTGTGAAGCATGTGTGTTCACAGCAAAGGAAACCTACACCTTTGAATGTCTGTACAGACAAGTTGAACTATGGAACTGTACAGTCCATTTCAATCCGGCACAGTGACGCACACCTGTAATCCCAGCTACTTGATGGCAAGTTCAAGACCAGCCTGGGTGATTTAGCAAAAGCCTCAGCAACTTAGTGGGTCCTGTCTCAAAATAAAAAATACAAAGGCCTAGGGATACAAATAAGTGGTAAAGTGCCCATAGATTCAATCCCATTACCAAAAAAAAAAAAAAATCTCTCTAGTTAATTTTAGCTCTATTGAGACATCTTTTTGTTTCTGAACAAATACTTTGCTCATTCAATAAAATCTTGCTAAACATCCCAAAACATCACAGGTGTGGACTAAAAGTTTGTTCAACATGATCCTGGGATTCTGTATAAAAACCTGAAAAGGGAGCTGGGGTTGTGGCTCAGTGGTAGAGCGCTTGCCTAGCATGTATGAGACACTGGGTTCGATTCTCAGCATGGCATATAAATAAATAAAATAAAGATCCATTGACAGCTAAATAATATTTTTAAAAAACTGAAAAAAACCAGACCATCATGAAGTTTAGATGAACATAGACTGGCATCAGAACAATGATTTCTGAATTTTAGCCTTCTTGTTTTAAAAACTTGCCATATGTGATCCTGGACAAGTAACTTCAGCTTCTCCTCTAAAAACAACCAGGAGCTAAGCAAAAAAATCTTTGAAACCTCCTCTACCTTCATGATTCTATTTTCATAGCTATATGACATAAAATGGAAATACAAATATTTCCCCAATTCTGCCATCCAGGAGGTAAGACAACCACATGACTGAGCAGGTGGTGCACATTTTATGTTTTGCAGTCATATGGGCTGAGAGAAGAATTTTATGAATAAATCAGATTGAGGGGAAAGGGAACAAAGAATAAGCTTGAATATAGCCCCAATTGCCTTTCCAGAAGAGAATTTTTCTTCAAGGTCTTATTGTCATCTGCATCTTGAGTTTCAGGAGTTTCGTGTAAAGGGAATTCTGCCATGGCTCTAAAAGACTTTCCTTCTGTGATTAAATGCCGGCCACCTGCTTTCTAAATCCAATTACAGCGGAAAAAGTGAGGGTGAACCACAAGCCTTTTCTAGCTATGTATTGAGGCCATATGCTGCTTCTCCCCACTATTCAAAGCATTGCCTGAACTTTAAAAGGAGAAAAGACAGCCTGTAGGAACGGCAGAAAGAGACACATCTGCAACTCAGATAAATTGGCAGATGACCTTCAAGCTCCAGGTCTTTCTTCATCTTTCGAGGCCCAGTGCAAGTTCACCTAGCCACTCTCACGAGTTCGGAATCCCACAATAGAAACTGCATGACATTAGAAAACAAATAGGAAAAGAATGAGCATTGTCAATTCAGTGACAATAAACCTCAACCTAAATAACCATCTGCAACCATATTTTTCTTTTTTGCAGAATGCTTAAACCTTATGTGGCCAAGTGCCCAGCACAGAGGAAATGCTTAGTAAATATTGGCTGAACAAACAGATGAATGTCTAGAGCCTGCTTCGCTGCGAGAGGTGGAAAGAAGGAAGATTTCATTGCTTATTTGAATTCTGTGTCTTAAATTAACTTAGTCATAAGAATATTTAACAAGCAAACAAAAAGAACACTTTTCTTTCTTTTCCTTCATGCTGTGTCTTTGGATGCTGCTTTCTCTTCCCTCTCTCTGTCAAGGCAAATTAATTCATATAAATAAACTCAAACCAAGTTTCTGATAGTGGATATTAGCTTCAAATAGCTTTTAAAAGCATCCCCTTCAGAGCAAGTCAGTAGCACTGTGTCTGTCATTCACTATCAAGGTATCCTAATGGCTTGGCAGGCCTTGAACAATTTATTGCATTTTGCCACCAGTGGGCAGATAAGCTCTCTGTCAAGCGTTATCTTTGACAATCTTAAACAGATACAGTCCAGAGTCTGTTTCTTTGTCAAGTCCAGGCATATTCAAGTTTCAAAGACAAATGAAAGACGACATAAAAAAAAAATACAGTTTTAGTCTTGGACATATTCAGATTTTCTAAATACTTGATCAGTGTTTTTCCAACTGAAATGGATAACGCTATATCAGTGTACTACCAAACTGAAGACACAAAGGGGAAAACAGCATGTTGAACCATTCTCATCACTGATGACAAAGCTACTCTCTCCAAGGTAAACAGAGTTTCATGTATAATATATAAGGCACATGAATACTGCCTTAAGGGTTCTCAGGATGCAGGAGGGCTGTACAGTAAACTGGTGACAATCTGCTTTTCCTTTCTTATGATAAAACAAATATTGTAAATAGCTGCTGTGGGGTGAGGAAAGATACCTAATCTGATTTTCATTGCTAGGAAAGATAGTAGGGATGAATGCAAGCTTTGCTACCTTCAAATATTTGAGGCCATCTTCTCCTTCTCCACGCAATTCAAAGCAAAGCCTGAACTGTAAAAGAACTAGAAAAGACAGTCTGTAGGGACAGCAGTAGAAACACATCTACAACTCTGATATACCGACAGATGACCTTCAAGTTCCAGCTCTTTCTTCTTCTTTCAGAGACAGCATCGACTTGAATGCCACCTCAAACATAACCATCTTCTTCATCTGAACCTTGATGTCAGCTTGAACTCCTCTTTTACATTTTCGATTCACAACTTCTGTGAGTCCTTCCCCCATAATGTCTCTTGGAATCATCCCTTCGAGTCACCTCATTGGATTGTCATTAACTTAATTGTATCTTAATGGGTGACCGTGTCCACACTCTCTCCTCTCTTACCCATTTTATACAGTCCAGATGGTTTATTCTTCAGAATAAAAATGACAATAATCAATCAAAATGACTACGCTTTGACAGATGCCATGGGCCAAGTGTTAGACCTGACTATGAAAATCATTTAATTCTTACAACAACCTGATAAGGTAGGTACTACCATGATCCCCCATTTTTTTAGATGGTAAATCTACAGGCACAGAGCATAATTCACTTAAGTGATAGCGTCTATTTTTGTTCTTTTGGATTCCGTCAGACTTCAAGGTCCCTGCTTTTACCACCTCAATTTGTTGCCTTCCCAAAACACATCATATAATATCCCCAAACTTACAATTCCCAAATACCATATCTATTAAATAAATTTCACACCACCAGTGCCAAGTACAAGTACCATCCCCAGCCAGGTACAGTCCCCTCTTAAATGCCACACTCAGTTCAGGCTCCTAAACTTTGCTCATACCACTACATTAGCCCCAACACCCCTTTTTCTTCTTTACCTCGAATATGCAAACCCTTGCCCCCAACAGAACTGCTGTCACAAAAATGCCTGGTGCATTCTCTTCCCACCTTCTCCCTGCTCCTCTACCACAAATCATCAAGTCTTGTCACCTCAATTAAGATTGTGTTCCTTCCACATAAACACCCGTCTCTGAGCTTCCTCTGTTAGCCCTATAATTATTAACAATGGTAGGTAGAGAGAGGAGGTATTCAATAAATATTTGCTGGACTAGTGAATATAAATAATCATTAAAGGATGGGAAAACAAGTGTTTTATGGTAAGACTGTCAATAACATTTCATGGTCTAACCTTTTATAACTGTTTCGTTCAACACATGATTGATTTTGGTTATTTACTGAATGTGTCATTTTAATAACAGCAATAATTGGTATATTCTAATTTTCTGCTGTATTTTAGGTTTTCAGAGTTTACTTCTCTCTCACACACACACACACAACACACACACACACACACACACACACACACACAATAGATCAGCAGTCTCAGGCAACAAGTCTCAGAGCTTCAGATGAACTTGCTTTTCAATTACCACCATACCTTTCAAAACCCAATCAGAGATTCTTTGATGAGCAAAAAGAACACTCCTCTCCTTGGCTGGTGTCTTAATAATCTTTCCCATGTGTCCTTTTCTTGATTCTCAATGATCCCTTTGTCACTGCCGTATCTTGTCTTGTTTTAATCCTAAGATTCTCATTGCCAATACTAGTCCATTTGTCTAAACCTGAACTTATCAAGACTGTAAACCCTATAAACCCAGCTGTGGCACATGGCATTAAGACACCGCTCTCTGATTCACCATGCTATTGACAACTGTCACTGGTCTATTATAATGGCTCTAAGATCTGGGCTGCAACCATCCTTCACTATAAATTAAATAGCTGGAATGACAGATGATCCTTTCAGCAGCATTTTCCATCACAGTGGAAGAGGGAAAATGGAGTAACCACAAAGAAAATATGGTCCCCCAGGAGGAAAGCAGAGAAGTATGCTTGGTTCAACACCAACAAAGTGCTTTCCCCTCCCTACAGATCACAGCTAAGTTCTCCATATTGTGCCCACCAGCTTTAGTCTCTATAGTTTAACTATGTAAATAAATGAAGGTGTCCATGCTTAATCACCCTTACAACATTATCCTCTCTGTGTCAAAAGAAGCAGGACTTGAAGGTATTAAAAAAAATAGGCTTCAAGTTCCAGCTCTACCTTAGGCAAATCACTAAAGCTCAATTTTCTTGTGACAAAAATAGAGATAATAATGCTCATGCTAAACAATAATAATAATGCTCATTCTATTTTCTTCAAAGAGTTAAGGGCAAAACAAAAAAAAATGAGAATAGACATGAAAGCAGTTTGAAAAAATAAGTATGCAATATTAACCATGTTACTGTGGTGCTGATATGCATGTCCCTCAAAATACAGAAATGTGAGCATAACATAAAATGTGACTCCATAACATCAGTCCCAAATGGAATATCCATTTTTCCACTAGATATTTCCACAGAGCTTCCCTTTTTAGCTTTTCACATAGATGAAGTGACCTAAGAGTCTTTGGTGTCTACAGAATCCTGTCCTGATTGAGATTGATCAGTAAACTGCTATCTATCCACCACAGAGTTCTTTTCAATGACCCAATTTGACACATTATTTTTGTTCTTTGTGGTTCACAAACCTCATTTGCTTGGCAAGATCTCTAAGCACTAGTTGGCATTTAAAGGGAAGCTGAAACTAGATTCATATACTTTTCTTATAATTTCCAAGTAAACACAATATAGAAAAAAATAGAATTGACCAACATGTTAGAGAATGAATTTTTATCTTATAGATTAAACTCAGATGTCCTCTCATCAGCCTGCTTACTTATATGAAAATAAATAAAATTTGATTAACAAAAAATATAATGCCATACACAACTTTTCAAGCAAACATCTTCTGAATAAAGAGTGAAGGACACCTTTAAAGAGTAAAATTTTCCCATAACATACAAGCCCAGATTTTTCATTTTGGTTCTGTAATACCAAATTATGATACTACAAAAATCTATCAGGAAACACGGGGAATACATGGTAAGAAGCCTTCCCTGAAAACAAAGACAAATCCACGTCTCCCTAATTGGCTCTGTTGCTGTAGCTACCTTAGACTTGCTGAGCCTTGGGAGTTTTGTGTATTAAAAAAAAAAAAAAAAAAAAAGCAATCAATATCAAGTCTGCTTCATGAGAGCTTGGCTTATTATTACGGCAAATATAACAAACCCTACTTTAATCAGAAGAGCAAGTCTGGCTACCCTTAAATGTCTACTAGGTTTAAAAAATAGTGCAATATTCTGATACTGTGAACCCTCACTGGTTTTGAGTCTTTTGATAGATGTTCAAGTAGGGTTCTGCCGGCAAGTGTGTAAAAAGAAGCCAGCCAGTGACTTGAAGATGCTTGGCTGAAGGAGACTCCTAGCAGCCCAACAGTCTCACTTATGATCAAGGAAATCCACAAAAAGAAGGGGGAGGCATGCAAATTCTACCACGCAACTTGCTCCTCAGAGAAGAATCCTTCAGAGCAGTTCTATGAATGGTTTTGTGAGCCACTCCTCATTCCCCGATACATTTCAAACTAAAACTTCCAAAGAAAGAAGGCAGACACTTTAAAGCAACCTTCTCTGTTTTCTTGCACATTTGTTCTGCACTGAAATTAGGTACCAAGATCCCTACAGATGCTAAGAGTCGGCTTGGAAATGCAAAAAGAGTTTCTCATCTTGGAGAACCCCAAACTCTAGAGGGTCCTATGTTTGACTGCTTTCTTCGCTAACCAGTGTTCTACATGTTTGGAATCTGTACAGGTCAGGTCCTGTAAGTGACCTAGACGCACATGTGATATCTGGTCATCTCCGGGCAGCACCTCTCAACCATTCCAGAGTCTCAAGAGGCAGAGACTCCTCTCCTCCAAGTCTAACCCTCCGGCCCCCTTTTTAATTAAGTAACCTTTCCAGGGAGCATCCTCCAGCCGTGTACTAACGGAGGATCGGTGGTGATTGAGCAAGGAAGCTCCATGACATCCCTGCACTAAACACTCAACTGTTTGTTTTCTGCAAAGTGGCAGGGCATATTTCACATTTCGGTGGCCACCACAGCCCCCAATCCTTCCTCGAGTTGGGCTCTGAGTGGCACAGGCTACACTGAGATCGATGCTTTGAAAGGCGTAAACCGTAGTCTTCGAGAACTTCCAACGAGGTAGAATTGCAAGGGGAGGGAGAGAGAGAGAGAGAAGAGGGGGAAAGCCCACACAAAAGCAGCCAGTCTGTAAGCTCCGCCAGCACAAAGGCCCGTTCGCTGGTGCGCAGCCGGGAGGCTGGGCTGGAGCTAGGAGTGCGGTGAGTCCTCCGAGGCCTGCACGCCGCGCCCAAAGCACTTGGAGCTGCCCCCTAGCACCCAGTGCCCCGGCACCGCGTTCCGGCAGGGGCGCAGGGCGCACGCCTGGCGCGCCTCGGCAGCACAACTCCCGGGGCTACACCGCTCCCAGAGCGACCCCGCGCCGCCCCAGGCTCCGGTTCAGCTCGATCCCTGCCCCGGCGCCACGTCTGCAGTCGCGGCTTCCCGAGTGGTACGAGCCGGGCCCGTCCTCACCTGTGCGCTTTCAGCCAAGCAGCGCGCGGAGGAGAGCGGCGGCGCTGGCGCTCTGCATCCCCGCCGCGGCCCCTGCAGCGGCGGCGACTCCCTCCGCTGTCTGGGACGCCAGGGGGAGGGCGTTTCGCTTCGTTGCTTATTCATAAGGCCGCGGCTACGGCTGGGGATTGGGCGGCGGATAGGTGTGCCCGCCCCAGCTCTGCTAGCTGTGACACCCGATGCTGTCGCCCCACGCCCCTCCGGAGCCCACTTCCCCGCCTCCGTTCCCTCGCGGGGGCGGCTCGGGCTCTGCTCCCGGCGCCAGGACTCCTCCGGAGACCCCTTACCCAGGCTGCGAACGGGCTTCTCCAGGTACCTACAGGAAAAAACACAACATTTTCTCAAGAACCCGAATTTCTCTGGCCCTTGATTAAGGCAAGAGGCGCAAATGGGAGGCTATAGAGCGTTCTTTGCAAGAACTGTGTGTCTTAGTCATGCCCCTTGAAGTAACTCTACACGAAATGTTCCCTTCTCGATCACTCAAAGAAAAAGTTGAAAGCAGGTGCTAATAAGAAGTAGGGTTTATTGAGCCACTACTCCTACCAGGCACAAGACTAGGTGCTTCATTCATTACTGTTTAATCTGCACAAGTAAATATTGTAATACCCACTTAACAGGGGAGAAAGTTGAGGCTAAAGACGGTGTAATTTATTCAAGGTCTGATGGCAAGTGTGGTCACAGGCAATTCATGACCTCCATTCTTGAGTCTTACAGGACTCAATTTGCTTTTTCTATACCTCCTAATCATGAGGGCAAAGAGGTATTAGGAATCTAAAATAGCCCATTCTAGAACAACCCCACAGGGTTTTACATCATCTCTTGTCTTTATTAACTCACTGCTTTATAATGCCTTAGTCGCATATAGTTATTCGTAAACACTTTGAAGTCAGAGATTTCTTGTTCATATTTGGCTCCTACAGTTAACGGTACACAGGTATGCGCTGTTATCCGTTCCACCTCTCTTCAGACTATATTAGTTTTTTTTTTTTTATTTCCAGAAAGGAAGTCAGCAAAGAGTTTTGTTGAAGAATGTGTGATTGTAATTCAATCAAATCCATACAATGTGTTTTTATGTGTATTCAATGTAATAAGTAATACATTGCATTGAGACCAGGTCTTCCACTTGGGTACAATACCCAATTCTCACTCTACCTGACGAAGCTCTGTTTCAACATTTCGTTCTTTAAGTCAGTAGTTTGAAAATCACCCACATCATCTTGTAAAAATTGTGTTCTATAATATTGTGAGTTTTTCAGCGAGCCCACAAATTTGAGTGGATTTAACACAAATGCTGGTATATGATCATGCTAATAAAAACAATCTGAATTCTGGATGCTAAGCCCAAAAGTTCAAGCAGAATAGGACAGACAGTCAAAGGAAGGGATTCCAGGTCCCATTGCATCTGGCTAGGGGCAGCACTACCCACAAATCTGAAGTATTCTGTTTCTTTGGTACCTTTCTGCCTCTGACATGATACTCAACTACAGAATACTACTCCTCAGACCTGCCTAACATTCAAGTTTTCTTCTCCAAGATGACCCTTCTCTCATAGTAAAATGTCTGTCTCCCATTTCCTCAATGCAAATTGTTTCAGCTATGCAGCAAAAAGTAAAGAAATCTGATAGGAACTCATTTGTAATAGTCCTTTATCCTACCCCAAATTGTTCTTTCAACTTCATACTATTTTGGTTAATGATAATATGATCCATTCCACCCCCAACATATACACAACTTATAGATCAGGAAGAATTCTCTGAAAAGTCAGATCAGTAAATTCAAATGTGGAGAATGTTATTAATTTTTCATGGGTAAAGCAAGAAAGTGTGTGTGTGTGTGTATCAAAAGCTTTATAACACCTAAAACTATTACCAGTCAATGTAATAGACAAGGAAGCTCAGGAAGGCAGTTTTGGGATTGCCACATTCGGCAAATAAAAATAGAGAATTTCCTATTAAATTTTGATTTTAGATAAACCACATGTCATTTTTAGCATAAGTGTAGCCCAAATATTGAATGGAACATTTGGATATACTTATGTTAAAAATTATATGTGGTTTATCTGAACTTCAGATGTAACTGGGTATCCTGCATTATATTTGTTAGAGCTGTCAACATTGGGCTCTTGGTTTGTCCTGGTCAGTGAAAGCCTTTGTGCCAGAGAGGAATTGGTTGAAAGTAGCAAAGATCAGCATAAGCAACCCCAAGAACGAGGAAGGGACAGTGCCCATTCAAATACCACCCAGAGGGGATAAGTCTTGGTAATGCAGACTTGCTGTCCATTGTGACACAGTCAACAAATGGGATAGAAATACTTCACAGTATATCAACTAATTCTCTTTGGTCCAGTTCCCATGCACCAAACATCCAATGTTTTGATTTCCAATATACATGGCCATGGGGCTCCGATGAAATGAGCATCTCTGTCTGCTCAACATCAGTATCTGCAGAACTGTGACTCTTCATTATGTGAGCTGGATTATGTGTCTGTTACTAACAGATCTGCTTCTGATGCCCCCCCCAAAAAAATTGGGTTTCTGGTCTTATAAAGCTAAGATGGAGACCTTGAGTAGGGCCAGCTTCACCAAGGTACTTTATAAGGGTTCTTGAAAAATAGCTGTTAGGACTTCACCAAGCTCTATACTACTGTTTTGTTTTCCTTTTTAAAATATATTTTATTGGTGCATTATAGTTATATATGATAGTGGAATTTGTTGCTACATATTTGTACATGCACACTATAGCAATATAATTTGACAATCAATTTGTTTTCATTTGAAATTACACCAGAGTTAAGGGTTTAAGGCACTAGAACAATATAAAATGAAAGGTCCAGAAGGAAAAATCTTCCTGAAAGGCTGAGTTTACCTGGGATCTCTCCAAATGCCTCCCTCTCACTTTTTTAATACTTGTCTTTGTTGTCATTGTTTTATTTTTTAATTCTCTAAAGCTCCTTCCTTGGATTTTGTTGCTCTTATTGGCTTCCAGGGTATCCAACAAAGAGCTCAGCCGTGGAACAAGGACAGCAGCTGCTAGGTAGAGTGGTGGGGGTCCTTTGCAAAAATGGATAGTTAAACCCTCACTGTGAAAGATTATCTTTCCTTCCGATCTTCCTAAAAGTTTATTAATCTGAGATTTTCGGAGTCTTCCAATATTCTCTGCCCAATTATTCCCTGACTCCAATTCTCCAATGAGAATTCCCTGACTGCTTTTAATTTTTTAAGTTGAAATTACCAGGAGTGGACTTTAGCATTTAAAAAAAGTAGATTCTACTCACTCTGGGTATTCAATAAATATTTAATGGGGCTGAGGTTATGGGTTAGTGGTAAGAGTGCTTGCCTAGCATGTGTGAGGCACTGGGTTCAATCCTCAGCACCACATAAAAACAAATAAATAAATAAAGGTATTATGTTCATCTACAACTAAAAAATAATTTAAAAAAATAAAAATTAAAATTAAAAAATAAATATTTAATGATTATGACAATGATGATGATGTAAATAATGGTGACGTCGTGTATATCTAAATAGAAAAAGATTTAAAAATGGTGATGATGTTAGAATCATTTTTATTCATTCTAATGGATGTTTTCATTGTATCCAAAACCCTTAGAACACTTGGCATGATCTATTTTAGATGACTTAAGTGCTAATGAACTTGGCTTTTCACCTACAAAATTATGTCTTTGTTATGCAATTTATAAGCTAAGCAGGTAAAATAAATCCCATAATAAAGTGGTTTCCCTTAAACAAGGCTTTGGAACAATAAATTTTTATACACTGCAGTTGCTTTTAACTTAACACAATAATCAACTATATTTATATATCTTTATTATTTAATTCTTAATACACAGCACCTGGATGAACCCTGTTGCTTCTCTGTTCTCTCCAAGAAAACTATTATAATTACAGAAGCAGAATATGATATGCTTTACATTCTCTTCTTTAAAAATCGACTGCGTTCAATATTCTCTTATTAAGCATTAGATTTATTTAGGCCCTAACTTTTTGGTTCAATTCTAAGAAATGGAATTTTGTCTGTTGCCTTGAAAAAGCAAGATAAGAGAGGAAAGACACTAAAACAGATACAGAGTGAAACAAAATTTCTGAAACAGTACAGCCATTTTAAAAGAAACTTTTTTAGATAAAGTAGAGGCTGACAACATTTCATAAAAGAAATCTTGTCCTTCATTTTTTAGCCACAAATAAATATGCCTTTGTGAGATGGCCTGTAAAAAATCATTTTTTAAAAAGATTTAAACATCAAAAGTCTAATGTCTTCCATGGAATATGCTCTTTAATTCCAAGTAAATTGGTCATCAGGGGTAACTATATTGAAAATGGCATATATAACTCTAGAAAAGATACGGATTGCCTTTTACTTTATCAGACAAAAGAGTCTTCTATCCATCCTTGTTTTTTTCTTTTTTAATGCCCACTGTTATATAAATCAATGACTCTTGTAGATGTTTAATCTTAAACAATGGGTGTGAGTTATGTGTTACTGACATAATAGTATGCACACCTACCATCTGTGTCACAAAGAAAGATCATTTCTTCTTCTCTACCTATTAAAGGTAGAAGGAAAGAAAATGGATTGACCAGGAGAAGGAAAGATCAAGCCTCAGAAAGCACTCTCGTAAAGTTCAGATACTGGAATAGATTTGTAAGAGAGGTTATATATGCTCTTTTGTTTCAGGTTTCTAAAAAATTACAAATTTCAGTCTGTCTGGATTGTGGGTTTCTGATGAAATACCATTAGTTTAGTCAACAAGGAAATTATGGGGATAGTTGTAGATGTGAGGAAACTAAAATATATTTTATTGAAACTAATTGTATTATTGTTTATTATCCATCTTTTAACAGATGTTGCTAATGTTACTTTTAAAGAATAAAATTCAAGTATTAACATTAAGCTCAGGATACACAGAAATATATTTGATGTGTAGCATGTTTACAGCAAAAGCAAAGAATAAGATATTATCCATGGTGCTACTACAATATAGCTCACGATCAGAATAATAGCAATGATTTGAACATTGGCTTACCAAGGTTTAAATCTGGAATGGAAATCAGTGGGGAAAAAAATGCCTTTCCTTCAGTGTAGCACTCATCCTTTTCCTTAATTCTTTGTCCCTGTAAATTTTTATTAACTCTAATAGCCAAACTTTCTTAGATGAGTTCATGTTTGCTAATCATCATACGATGTTAGCTCCATGGCTAATTGATCCCCAAGTGTTTTTGTTTTGAGGAAGGTATACAAAGATATGTGGTGGAACTCAACTTTCCTCAGAGCTGAAATCTAGTTGAGAAGAACAAATTATGTATTCATAAACATTACCACTAGCAATGATATAAAAATCACCTCATGTGCTTTTCCTTTGGCCTGAAAGTCGTATTTCTTTTCATCATCTTTTTTCATGATACTACTACAAAAAAGAACTGTCTGATAAAGTCTCTGTGGAGAGCAAGTGTCGGACTTAGTATAACCTGGGTGCAGTAACGCACACCTTTAATCCCAGCTACTTGGGAGATGGAGGCAGGAGGATCTCAAGTTCAAGGTCATTCTCAGCAGCTTGGCAATACCCTGTTTCCAAATTTAAAAATAAGAAAATAAAAAGGGGTGGTAGAATGCCCCTGAATTCAATCTCCAGAATCACATACAAACACAAATAAATGTATATTTAGTATGTGTGTATATAACTGTCTTTCCAAAAAAAACTCTACACTCTTTGAAGAAAGACAGCCTGTTGTAAATAGTCACATCTCCCACAACACCTACAGCAGTGCCTTGACATAGCAGCTGTTCAAAAAGTACTTGTTGACTAATTATGGCTATAAGCCTACACCAAAAATGTAATTCTGTAATGCTCACCATTTTACAACTAGGAAATCTGAACTCAATTCTTCTAACATACAAAAGAAGCCTAACCAGCTTCAGAATAAAATACATTAATCTCATACAAATTGGGAAGATTGATTCTGAAATGACTCTGAAACTCAGGATTTAATTATTTTTTATATCCTATGAAAAGAGGTTAGTCTATAGATGCACGTGTGCTGTCTGAAGTCAGAGAACTAAGCCAACTGACACTTCAAATCCCTTTCTAACCACAAGTCTGTAATCTGTTTTATTGGTGAAGTTCATGTTCATTAGGAGTTGTTTCATGAACAAGAAATACCCTGAATTGAAAATTTTACAAAGAAGAGTGGGGGGTGGGAATCAAGCTGAATCCAGAACTCAAATTCCATTTAGGCTCAAATCCTTTGAAATAGCCAGAGCAGTATGTTTTGTTTGCTTTATTCTTTCTCAAGACCTACAATGTAAAGTGGACATAAAAGCTACACTTTGCAGGATCAGTTCAAAGCAATTCCTCCCTAACTTGTTTACACAAATAGCCAAAGGGGAAGGGGGCTTACTTTAGAATGGAGGTGATTGAAAGCATGTTTCATACAGAGAAAATTATTTACTTTTGGACTTGTCTAAAGTGTGAGGCATCACCACAAAAGAACAAATGAATTTGTCTCCAAAAGATTCCCAGTCAAGATAAATGGGATGGTCATGTGGTATTCATTCCTTTCTCCGTCCCTTTTGCTTTTAGAAGCTTTCTTTTATAAGTGGTTTTCAGGCATAGTGACATGTTTTGTTTTCCTCCTATTTCTGTCTTTGCAAAGGCACTTTAAGGCACTTACCATTGCCAGCTAATGTTCATTTTATGACATTGTTCCCAGCAGTCGATCTTCGGTGGATGAGCACTTTTCACTCAGATGGTATTCTGTTCCGTTCATAAAAAAAAAAAATTAAAAAAAAATCCCCATGTTAGTCTCACCATTTTTCCTTTCAATTCTTTTTCTCTGATTTTCTTTTCTCATGCTTCTACTTCCTTCCTAGGCTTCATGTTGCTACTTTAAAATTGTAGTGTCTCTCCAGTGTATACATTGTTTTGTTTCAAAGATGCAAACCCTGGCACCTTGGCCCAATCCTTTTCAATTCAGAGCCTTTATTTCCAGTGTGTATTTGAGGCCACCTTGAGGACGATAACAAAATCCCAGGTAGTGTAATGCATCTTTCATTCATAAGCCATTTTATAGACCCATTCTTTTGCCTGAGGTGCAACTATAAGCAATTGGTCTCACCTCCTCTCTTTCTCCCTCTACCTGGAAGGAAGACAGGTGGTAGACATGAGAGACAGCTAAAGCATACAATAAAGGTATGGAAGCAATAAAAATATTAGAGGATACACCACAGGGAAAGAAATGAAAGCAAAGATGGTCACCTCTAGTCTCTTCTCTCCTCTGTTTCTCGCCCCAGGTCCAGGAAGGCTGAGAAGTGGTGAAGAAGGCATTTGAGGTAATGAATGAAGAGGAGACACCAGTCTTAAAGGTTGGAAACTTGGAGGAGGTGTAGTTTAGGATGAGGGGCATGCCAAAGAGGCTTCCTTGTCTTTGGAAAGTCCCAAATAATGAAGCACTTCCATCTCCATTGGTCAAAAGCTGTTATCTCAAGCTATTGCTCCAAGTCCACCCAATCTACTCCCCTTCCCAGCCTCAATTCCTCCACTACTTCCCCACCATCCTGAAGCAAAAGGGAATAAGACTTGGATTAAAGTAAGCCTTATTCAGTAAGGCTGAATTTTCTCCCCCCAAATTCATAGGTTCAAATTCTAATGTCAAGTTCCTTGATGTGACTGTATTTGAAAAGAGATTCTTAAAAGAGGTAATTAAATTAAATTAAAATTAAAACCCAATGCAGGGCTGGGAATGTGGCTCAAGCGGTAGCGCGCTCGCCTGGCATGCGTGCGCCCCGGGTTCGATCCTCAGCACCACATGCCAACAAAGATATTGTGTCCGCCGAGAACTAAAAAATAAATATTAAAAAAAATTCCCTCTCTCTCTCTCTCTCTCTCTCTCCTCTCTCACTCTCTCTTTTAAAAAAAAAAAAACCCAATGCAATGTGTCTTGTGTCTTTATAAATGGGGGAAATTTGGACTTAACAGGCATAGCAGAAAGATCATATGAAGTCACAGAAGGAATATGGCCATCTATAAACCAAGAAGAGGGGTCTCAGAAGAAACCAACCCTGCCTAAACCTTGATCTTGGACTTCTGTTTTCCAGAACTATGAGAAAATAAATGTGTGGCACCTACTTTGCTAGGCCACTTGAACTAATTAATACAACTGGGTACAATCCAGGGTCTCTTCTGATTGGTGCTCATGTCATGCTAGGTATTTTTAATAGGCTTCCTGGGTTAAGCAAAACAGTGACATATTTAGAGGGGCAGTGTAGAAAAGTCCTTTTCTCAAGAGAACGACATTTTCAGATCAGAATCCATAGGTGGCAATTTTTTTTTTTTTTTTTTTACATAGTAGCTCTCCCCAGTGGTAGAATCTAACTATGCTTTTAAACTGTGCCTTTAAAAAGACTTGGTACAGCCACCTGGAAGTTCTTTGTCTTCACCAGGACTAGAGAGCAAACAAACAAGTGTTGTGGAATCTAAGCAGAAGAAATTCATAGGAATAAGGAGTGTGCATTCAGCCTCAAAATAAGATAATAGGTTGGGCGTGGTGACGCATGCCTGTAACCCCAGCAGCTCTCAGGAGGCTGAGACCCAACAGTCACAAATTCAAAGCCAGCATCAGCAAAAGCGAGGTGTTAAGCAACTCAGTGAACCCTGTTTCTAAATAAAACACAAAATAGGGCTGGGGATGTAGCTCAGTGGTTGAGTGCCCCTGAGTTCAATCCCCATATCCTAGGATTGTTGGGATGATTAAATGTATCTCATATTACACATTATCTATGTGTAATATACTAAGCACAGTGTTTTTAACACTCATTTCATATTCAATAAATACTATTATTTGAAACAGTGCAAACCCAGTTGATGAAGTATTGATTTTTTAGCCACAGAAACAAGTATTTCCTGAGTTGATTTTTTTTCTCTCTGAGAAACTTTCTGAGAGCAAAAATGAACCTATTGATATCCCCATATTTAGATTTCAGGTTTCTATAGAAAGAAACAATTTTCCAAGCATAGAGTTTAGTGTGGTAATTCTGGCATAATTCTACAGCATTTTTTTTTTTTTTGAAATTTTGCCAAACAAATTTTATCAATAAGACTCTTGAATTTAACTAGGTAATTTAGATCATGTCTGCCAGGTTCCCATTAACACTAAATTTTTCCCCTGGCAGAAATATTCTTAAATAGGCAGAAAACATTTTTTTAATTTGCTACAATCATGCTATTATTTAAACGATTTAAGCATTTTATGAAAATGCACTTAACTAGAACCAATTACATTGCTTACTTAGCTGAAAATAAGTTGGAATTGTCAGTGTCTGGCCTATTTTGTCTAGACATTCAGTAGATTTATCTCATTTAAGGATCTCAAAATGCTTTATAGTTATGGAGGTGTGTTGCTCATCTGCTCCAATTACCTAATTTATCAAATGAGACACTGAGCTGTGAGAGGTTGCCCAGTCCAGGGCAAAGCTCATATAGGAACCCAAATTTGTAACTTAGGTCTCGCCCTCTCCTAAAGAGGGCTGTTTTCAGTGGCAATATTGTGTCTCAAAGGGCAAGAAACACATTTTTTTTTAATATTTATTTTTTAGTTCTCGGCGGACACAACATCTTTGTTTGTATGTGGTGCTGAGGATCGAACCCGGGGCGCACGCATGCCAGGCGAGCGCGCTACTGCTGGAGCCACATCCCCAGCCCCAAGAAACACATTTGATAGCTTAACTGAGATTTTACCTTCACAGTGAAGCCTCCTAGGCTGCACAGACACCTCTGTGTCTGGGCTTCTCCTTACTTGAATGACTGCCTTCACCTTTCTCCTTGTCTGGCTAAGGACGCTTACTCATCCTAAGAGGACTGACCTGTCATCTCCCTAACAAAAAAATGTGTCTAATTGTGCTCTATCTATGTAATATGAATATGCTGGTATTCTCCCAATCCATTTCCCCACCAGCCTGTGTTCCTCCCAGCGTGAAGCCCTCCTGTCTGAATGCAGTGCTCCCCACATCCTCTAATCTCTAGCCCCCACCCTGAATCCCCCAGCCTGCGTCCCCTATGAAAAGGAGAATTCTAAGATGGCCCCCAAAGATTGCTGGCCTCTTGTGCATACACCTTCTTCCAGGAATCTAGTCAAACACTAATTTAGATACTGCTATGATAGGACTTTACAGATGTGATTTAAGCCTCAAATCAATTGACTTGAAGATAGGAAAATTAAGCTGGGTATAGTGGCGCGTGTATGTAATCTCAGTTCTCAAAAGGCTGAAGCAGGAGGATGGAGAGTTTATAGAGTCCAGTCTGGGCAACTTAGTGAGACCCTGTCTCAAAAGAAAAAATAAAAATGGCTAGGATGTATCTCTGTGCAGAGAACTCCTGGGTTCAACCCCCAGAACCATAAAAATAAATAAATAAATAAATACTTCCAGCAGTTTGGGAAGCTGAGGCAGGAGGATTGCAAGTTCAAAGCCAGCCTCAGCAATTTAGTGAGGCACTGAGCAACTTAGTGAGACCCTGTCTCAAAAGAAAAAATAAAATGGCCTGGTGATGTTGGTCAGCGGTTAAGTACCCCTGGGTTTAATCCCTGGTACTAAATAAATACATAAATAAATAAGGAAATTACGTGGTAGGCCTGACTTCGTGCCACGAACTCTTTCAACCTGAGTCTAGAACTCAGAACAGAGAAGTCAGAGATTCGAAGCTTGAGAGGATGAATGAAGGGGCCATGTGACAAGGAACGATGGCTGCTCTCTATTGCCCAGACTGGCTCTGGCCAACAGCCAGCAAGAATTTGGAGGTTTCATTCCTACAACCACAAGAACTGAATTCTTCCAAAAACTTTTGTGAGCTTGAAAGAGGATCCTGAGTTTCAGAAATGATCGCAGTCCTATTGACCCTCTGGACCTGTGATACACTGACACACCTTGTCTGAACATCTCACCTACAGAACTGGAGACTGATAGAGGGACATTGTTTTAAGCCACTAAATCTGTGATGATTTTTCACATAACAATAGAAAATTAATACATTTTCCCCAGCCCACGTCTCCCCAGTTTGTATTCCCTGTATCTATATCCTGTAACCTGTATCATCCCAGGCTGAATACCCCCAGGATATGTCTCCCAGTTTAAATGGCTTCCCTGCTGGTACCAGAACCCTCACCAGCGTGGATCCCTGGATCTATATTCCTCCCAGCTTGGGCCATCCCTCAGCCCGAATACCCCCACATACACAGCTTATCATACAATCTCCGCCACCATTGATCTCACACACACATCACCAGCACCACAGGCACCAGCACCCTCCACCCACCACCTGACAGCACAGGACCCTGAGAGATTCTGCCAACCAAGGAGTACAGCAGTCAAGGGCACCGTCTGCAGTACCAGATGGAAATTTTGTCTCCTTTCCAAGACGGGTGAGCAGGACTGGGAAACCCAAAAAGAGGATGCAACCTCTTCCCCTTTACCCCATGGAGCCTCAAGCCAATCTCGAGCAGCCAGCCAGCCAGCCATGCTTCGCAGGCTCTGAGCTTGGTCTAGTTTCTCCAGGGCCCCACCACCCCCAGCCAGCTGAAGTCACTCTCCTTCCAGAAGGAGATGAATGTGCCCAATCAACTGGCCAAAGCCTTCCATCTTTGGAGAACTCCAATGCCCCTCTCCCAGGAATACTGTGTTCCTGACATCCCCAGTCACTACCCACTCTCTACCTCAAGTCCAGGACTAGCCTTGGTTTTCTCTCCTGAACTTTTTTCCCATCTGTACTATCCTAAATTTGCAAAATGGTATTTTCTCAGTTATATATTCTCCATAATTATCACATAACTTAACCAAAATTTTCTCTGAGGTGGCTGGAATGAGGGGCATTACATATCCCAAGGCCTCCCACCAACAAGCAAACATGAGGTAAAGAAGAGAGGGCATATGCATAAAGGGATAAATAACTACATATACAAATACATGTTTATTATATATACACATGTTTACACAACAACCCTATAAGGTAAGTTATTATTTTTTATTTCATAGATGAGAAAACTAAGGCTCAGAGAGGCACAGTAAAGCATCTAGGGGCACAGAGTAAGCCAACAGCAGAGCTGGGATACCAACAGGTGGTCTGGCTCTTCTCTACTTTGCTGAATGTATACAAGGTGTCAGGATCACTAAGTTAGGTAGGGCATGTGCATCGTTTATGGTAAGAAAGGAGCAGGAGAGAAAGTGGAGATAATTGTGTGCTAAAGTGATCAGAGTAATTTTCACAGAAAGTGGGGCTTGAGTTGGCAGATTTCCAAGGGCAGGGCATTCATGTTGGAGGGAAGGAAGGAACCAGACACAATCAGGGGCATCCATGTTCTGGGACCATAATTTATATAGGGGAGTTATGGGAAATAAGGCTAAAGAGAGAAGTGGAGATCAGATCAGGGTTGCCCTGAATGGGAAGCATCTCTTTCTTGCCCTTAATTATAAGGCAGGAGGGAGACCTAGGAACAAATGGGTAGAAAGAAGGTAGAGACAACTGAATGTGGTACCTGGCTGGGCTTGGGAAACAAGAAGTAGAAATTGAGTCTGAGAGCTAGGGTTGTAGCTCAGTGGTAGAATGCTTGCTTAGCGTGTGTTAGGCACTGGGTTCACTCCTCAGCACCACATAAGTAAATAAATAAATAAATAGATAGATATTATGTCCACTAAAAATATTTTTTTTAAAAATAAGAAAAACAGAGCTGGGGTTGTGGCTCAGAGGTAGAGTATTCGCCTAGCATGTGTGCGGCACTGGGTTCAATCCTCAGCAACACATAAAAATAAAATAAAGATATTGTGTCCACCTATAACTAAAATAATAAATATTTTAAAAATTCAAAAAACAATGCAAGGTTTCGTGTTTGGGTGACTAGAGTAATCTTAGTTTTAATAATATAAATCAATTAAATTTATATTTGGAGCTGAAATTTGTCTCCTTGTAATAGTTACACATACGACTGGTCTTTAAATTATGCTAGAGAGGAAATTGTATTTTTACTTTCTCCATAATGTAATCTAGGAAAAAAAAATTGTTTAAGGCCAGATAAGTATGAAGTTAACAGCATTATCAGAATCCTATGGATTCTCCTTTCCCTATTTAAAAAGAACACAAAAAGTTCAGCTATACTGTGAACATTTTGACATCAAGCCAGTTTTCTTCTGGGCCACTAATCCCTTAAATAGGATGTTATATGGTTCTAAAATGATTCCATGCATTTACATAGTGCTACAGTTTGGATGTTGAATGTCCCCCTAAGGCCCAAGTGTGCAGGCTTGCTCTCTAGGGTGGCACTATTGGCAGGTAGTGGAACGTTTTAAGTGGGAGATCTTTAGGTCACTGGGAGGAGATTGTGGGACACTGGCCTCTTTCTCTTTCTTTTTGTTCCCTGACTGGTGATCTAAGCAGGTTGCTCTGCCATGCGCTAGCACCATGATGACCTCATTATAGGTCCAAAAACAATGAGGAAAATTAGTCATGAACTGAACACTCCAAAGCTGTGAGACAAAATAACCTATTCTCTTCATAAGTTAATTATCTCAGGTATCTTATTATAGTAATGAAAAGATTCACGCACATAGTTTGCTACCTTAGTAACATGTTTTCCTGTGATAAGAATATGGAGTATAGGGGCTGGGGTTGTAGCTCAGTGGTAGAGCACTTGCCTAGCGTGTGTGAGGCACTGGGTTCAATCCTCAACACCACATTATAAAAATAAATAAAATAAAAGTATTTTATTTTAGTTGTAGATGGATATCTACAACTAAAAAAAAATTTAAAGAATATGGAGTATAATCCCCTTCCCTACTAGAATGTTATGACTCCTTGTCAGACCACATATATGAGTTTCTAGCCTCAATTCCTGGACTCCAAAATATGTATAAGCCCAAAACTTTGATAGACAGATTGAGCGTTCAGACTGTAGCAGGGCTATTCTCTGTCAGTCTTCAAGCTACCCTCCAAAGCCTCATGTGTCAACACTAGCTCCCATAATAGCATTGAGGGAAATAGGGTATCTTCACAGATCCCTGATGTGTTGGTCAAACCATCTATGTTAGTCAGCTTTCAACCACTATAACAAAATACCTGAGTCAATTAACTTATGAAGGAAAAGGGTTTAAGTTCAGTTTTGGTTCATAGTTCTGGCCCAAAACTGGGTGGCTCCCATGTTTTGGGCCTCTGATGAGAGAAGCACATCATTAAGTGAATGTTTGGCAATCAACCATTCATCTCATAAGCCAGAAAGCAGAGCAAGAGAGGAACTGGAAGAGACTGGGGTCCCACAAATCCCTTTAAAGGCACACTTCCAGTGCCAAAAGTTTCCATCACTTCACAATAGTACCACCCTCGAGACCAAGCTTTTAACTAATGGGACTTGGGGGACATTCAGTATCCCAACTAGCAGCCTGTCTGCCAGGAGCCTCTCATAGAAAGGTGTGCTTCAAACTTTGATTTGACTTTACACCCACAGAGGCCTGCTTCCATCATAGTTGAACAACTGATGCTTAATTCTATTTTATAAGAGATGGGGTCTCCCTATGTTGCCCATGCTGTCTGCAAACTCCTAGACTCAAACAACTCCCCTGCCTCAGTCTCCCCAGTAGTTGAGACTCCAGGACTCCAGGATTTTTGGAACACACCCACTGCATGGCTAATGTACGTCAGCTATCAAGTGCGTTCCCTGTAAGAGTTGTTCTCATTGTTCTCCCCTCCTTTTTCAGCAATGCAGAAAAGAAGAAAAAGAAAAAGAAAAAAAAAAACTCTCTTTGCCTAACAATAAATTGTGTGATTTGCAAAATCATAATTTTATCATCTTATTTTAGCCATAGAAAACATAAGACAACTGAGAAATTTAACTCTGGGAATTCCTGTGTATTTACATGCAGCAGATGAGAAGCAGGTCATCAGTGGGATGAAGCAGATCTGAAGCCTTAGAAAACATTGCTGATCAATAACTATGTATCACAGGCTTTCAGTGTATACTTTCTAGACTTTTTTTTAGACCCTTCATTGTTTTAAAGTGCAGTTGGGAGTTTAGTTACTATGGATATATGCAACCAAAAAAAAAAAAACCTCTAACTTTGTCCTCCACTGAGGGAATCAACAATAAATGAGAACACAAAGCGAGTGAGAAAAGGCACTTCACACACCAGCACTGAGACCCATTGCAAATACCCATCCCAGGAGAGATGCCCGCTGTCTTCCAATGCTGCCTGGCATGGGAGAGTGAATAGAACAGGGACTGGGCAGAAGAGGAACAGAGGAGACCATACTTGTCACACCACCTCCACCCCCAACACCACCTGCATGATAAAACCAAAAAGCAGAAACTTCAGACCCAACTCAGTGTATACCTCATCTTGCCATTTGCCGCTGCTCTTAGCTTGGGCAAGTTGCCTTGTCTCTCTATGTCCTATGCATATCCAAAAAAAAAAAAAAAGTTGCAAGGAATCTATTACCTTAAATACCATCTGCAAAGCACCCAGAAGACAGAGGAGGCCCACACGGTGAGCTGCTTTCCCCTTCCCCTCCTTGGGCAGCAGGAAGTAGTGGAGGTGAAGGGTTGTTCCAACAGACACGTGGAAAAAGCCCAGGCTCAGGGAATCCAAGAGAAGACAAGGCCGGGGCCAGGTTCCCTCACCACTGGCCTGCAGCTCGCTGGGGTAGACCTGCAGGGTGAAGTGTCCATGGGAAGGTGAGTGGAATCAGAAGTGGGGGCCTAGGAATGGCACCAAACCCCAAGAGATGGGGTAGATAAGAAAGGGTATTTATTTATTTATTTATGTGGTGCTGGTGATTAAATCCAGGGTCTCCAGCATGCCTCTCTACCCTCTGCCCCAAGAAAGATTATTTACATAAGTACTGATATTTTAGAGGAAGGCTTGGGAATGAGGAGGGATCAAGGAATAAAGGGGCTTTACAAAGTCTTGAAGATGAATGCTCCCAATTAAAAAATACTGAGCCAGAGCAGGAAAACCTTTGTCCTGAGACCAAGATTCAAGGACAGACTCCCCTGAGAAAACTGGCAAGAGAAGGACAGGGGTTTGGTGACAAAAACAAAGACCCAATTATCAAAACTAGGATAGAAAATGGGAGCAAGGTCAGAGCCGGGTGACAAGATCAGATCAGGAGGAACAGCTGCGACAGGGAGCTGAGTCACTGCGACCTGACGCTGAGTCAGCAGAAGATGGACGCTCCCATTGGTCCCCAGGACGAGGGCAGGACTAAGTGTGCAGATGGAATGCAGAGCCCTCGCTGAGAGCGGAGGCGACACTGTAGAACAGGAATCCAAGTTGCACATTAAAAGGGCAAAGATTCTATGCAATCTCCAGCCAATAGCAGAAGCCAAATTCTAGTCACTGTTTTCAGACTCTATTAACAAGTACTTAGAACAATACTTCCATTCTTTTGTTTCACATTTAACTGGGAAACTTATTAAAAATAATGTTCCAACTGACCTTAGATCTAACAAATTGGGATCCTGATGAGTGGGGACAAATCAGTTGGATTAGGTGAATCTGATGCAAACTAAAGTTGGAAACTCAGAGTGTTAGACTCCAAGCTTTAGAAGGACACTCTCCCTCACCTTGATTCTGGTTTTAGGTGTTGGGGCTCTGTCTGTAATAGCAGTTGCTCTTTTTGCTTTCTTTGGAAAGTGGCTGTTAACAACCATATGGGTCTCAGAGTCTGAGACAAGTTCATGTGTGCGCTTGCACGCTTGTTACCCATGTGTTAAAATAGATATAACAAAATATGCCATGTTAGCTCTTTATTTTATTTTATTTATTTTATTTGTTCTAATTGGTTATACATGACAGTAGAATGCATTTTGATACAACATACATAGATAGAGAATAACTTCTCTTTCTTCTGGTTGTACATAATGCAGAGTTACACCAGTGGTGTAATCATATATGCACATAAGGTAATAATGTTCAATTCAGTTTGTCATTGCTTTCCCCATATCCCATACCCTCCCTTCACTCCCCTCTGTCTGATTCAAAGTACCTCTATTCTTCCCTAGCCCCGCCCCTTGTTGTGAATTAACATTTACATATCAGAGAAAACATTCAGTATTTGTTTTTTTGGCACTGGCTTATTTCACTTAGCATGATATTTTCCAGTTTCACCCATTTGCCAGCAAATGCCATAATTGTATTCTTCTTTAAGGCTGAGTAATATTTCATTGTGTATATATACAATTTCTTTATCCATTATTCTGTTGAAGGGTATCTAGGTTGGTTCCATAGTTTAGCTATTGTCAATTGAGCTGCTATAAACATTGATGTGGCTGCATCACTGTAGTATGCTGATTTTAAGTCCTTTGGGTATAGACAGAGGAGTGGGATAACTGAGTCAGATGGTGGTACCATTCCAGGTTTTCTGAGGAATCTTCTTACTGCTTTCCATAGTAATTGCACCAATTTGCAGTCCCACCAGCAATGTATGTGTAGCTCTTTTTCAGTGTAAAATTCAATAGTATCATGTCATGCAGCCGTCACCACTGTGTACAAGCAGCCTTCCATTTTCATGAATTCAACCAACTACAGATGGAAAATGTTCAAAAAAAAAATTGTATCTGTGCTGAGCCATACATCCTTACTTTCTTGTTATCATTTCTTAAACAATACAGTATAAAAACTACTTTTATAACATTTACATTGTATTAGGTATTAGAGGTCATCTAGAGATTATTTAAAATATATAGAAGGGTATGTATAAGTCATATGCAAATACTACATCATTTTATACACTTGAGTTTCCACAGATTTTGGCATCCACAGGAGGCCTGGAACCAGTTCCCCAACGTACTGAGGGATGACTGTATCTTCTTTTTCATCTCACCTAACAGACATTCTGTACCCATTAAGCAATGACTTCCTATTTTCCCCTACCTCCAGATGGTGGTAACCTCTGATCTACTTTCATGTGCTTCTTGGCCACTTGCTTATCTTCTTTGGAGACATGTTTATTCAAGTCTTACTCGTTTTAAAATTGAGTTGTCTTTTTTGTTGTTGAGTTGTAGGAGTTTTCCTTGTAGTTTGGATATTAAATACTTATCAGACATGAGTTACAAATATTTTCCCATTCCCACAGATATTTTTTCATTTTCTTGATAATACTCTTTGATGCATAAAATCTTTTTTTTTAATTTTGATAAAATCCAATTTTCCTATTTGTTCCTTTGTTGCTTGTATTTTGGGGTCCTTTTAAGAACACATTGCTGGGGCTGGTGATATAGCTCAGTTGGTAGAGTTCTTGCCTGGTATGTACAAGGCCCTGGGTTCAATCCCCAGCTCCAAAAACAAACAAACAAACAACAACAACAACAACAACAAAAAAAACACATTGCCAAGTCCAAGGTTATGAAAATTGACCCCTGTTTCTTCTAAGAGTCTTATGGTTTTAGCCCATATGGTTAGTTAATCCATTTTGAGTTAATTTTTATATATGGTGTGAGGTAGGGGCCCAATATCTTTCTTTTGACTGTGGAAATCTAGTTGTCCCAGGATTATTTGTTGAAGAGACTTTCTTTCCTCATTGAATGAATATGGCACCTTTGTCCAAAACCTGTTGGCCATATTGCTGTTCATGGGTATAGCATTTTGGACGTACAAGATTTTAAAAAGTAGAGATGAATGATGGTGAAGGTTGCACAATAATGTGAATGTACTTAATGCCACAGTTATGTACACTTTTTAAAATGTTAACTGTATATGTATTATTTTCACAGTTTTTAAAAATCAGTTGGCCTTTGATATGTGGGTTTATTTCTGGACTCTTAATTCTATCCCACTGGTATGTATGTCTTTATTTATGCCAATAACATATGATTTTGATTACTGTACCTTGCAGTAAGTGTTGAAATCAGGAAATATGGATATTCCAACTTTGTTCTTTTTCAGGATTATTCTGGCTATTCAGAGTCCCTTGCAATTTCACAGGAATTTGAGAACCATCTTTTCCATTTCTGAGAAAAAAAAAAAAAAGGGATATTGAAATTTTGTAGAGATGTGCTGAATCTGCAGACAAGTTTGGGTAGTACTGCCGCCTTAACCACACACTAAGTCTTCCAACCCATGTATGAAGACTGTCCTTTCACTTATTTAGGTCTTTCTTTTATCCATGTTTTGTAGTTGTCAGTTCAGGTAGGTTCTAAAACTATCATGTTTTTATTTCCTTGCATTAGCATGACCCATTGTTTAGAAAATCTTATAACTTATAAAAAGGCAGTCAGTGTGTTATTCATCTTGTAACAGCTACTTGTGAGAAAAGACTCATAGACCACTCAGTATTAAATCAGCATTTAGCCGGGGGCAGTGGCACAGGCCTGTAATCCCAGATGCTTGGGAGGTTGCAGCAGGAGGATCCCAAGTTCAAAGCCAGCCTCCACAATTAAGTGAGGCCCTAAGCAACTAAGCGAGACCTTGTCTTAAAATCAAAATAAAAAATAAAAAGGGCTGAGTGGAGAAATGGCTCAATGATTAAGTGCCCCTGGGTTCAATCCCTCAGTACCAAAGGGGAGGAAGGAAGGATGGAAGGGAGGCAGAAAGGAAGGGAGGGAGGAAGGAAGGAAAGAAAAAGAGACAAAAAAAAAAAAAACCCAGCATTTATTAGCAATTCTATTCTGACCCCTGGGCTCCTGATTTCCATAAGCATGAAATAGTATAACTTTCAGGTAGAAATCTGGAAAGTGATAGTGTAGTAGGAAATGCTAAAAAGCAGCCTGTTGCAGAAAGCTGAAAGAATACAAAGCACAGCTAAGTGTCGGTGAGAATGGCTGGGCTGGGAAAGCTGTCAAACAGGAGGCTTTGAAGGCAGAATGAGATTTTGCAAAAGAAAAATAAAGGGAAGGGCATGTGGGGAATAGAAGTGAATAAAGTAAGTAACAAGGCAAGATCGGAAAATGCTAAGGAGGACCACTGAAGGTATGTGTGTGTGTTTGTTTATGTCTGTACATGTCTGTGTGTAAGTCAGAGGATGGGAGGTGCGGAGAAACATGGAAATAATCAGGAGGCAGAGGGGGTCAGTCAGCTCACTCGTTTGAACAATTGTATTAAAAAAAAAGTTAAGGCATCTATCTGTTGACACATTCCTTTCAATAAGTGATGATGTAATTAAAAAGTGACAGTGCTGGTACAATTGGAAAAATAGAATAAAATCTATATGGTGGACAGTAGTATTCTATCAATGTTAATTCCCTGTTTTTGATATTTGCACTATATCCCCAAGAATATCCTTCTTGGGAAATGCACACTAAAGTATTTAGGGGGCAGGTGGTATCATGAACCCAACTTATTTTCAAATGGTAAAGAAAAAATAATATGAGGGTTAGGGATGTATCTCAATGATATTAGCTACTTGGCTAGCATGTGCGGGCTCTGGGTTTGATACCCAGCACCAATAATAATAATAATAATAAGAAGAAGAAGAAGAAGAAGAAGAAGAAGAGAAGGAAAAGAAGAAGAAATGTATGTATAAAGAAATGAAGACAATCATAAAATAAAAGGGGTAAAATGATAATAGTTGGAGAGAATCTAAGTAAAAGGTATATAGGAGTTTTTGTACTATTCTTCTTATTTCTTTAGAAGTCTAGAATTAATACAAACTAAAAATCACTAAAAAAGGAGTGCTGTTTCCTTTCTATAAAAAAATGGGTTTCATAAAGCAAATTTTTGGCTTAAAATTTGTTATACTCATAAAATTATCTAAGAGGACACCAAACTATCCATCAGTGACTACTTAAAAAAGTAGAATTGGGTGGGGAAAAAGGGACTTAAATTTTACTTTATACATTTCTATATTGTTTGAATGTTTTATCAAGAGCCTGTACCAATTTTGTAATAAAATTAAAATCACAAAAGACAAGCAAATGTGGGAATGGTAGTTGAGATAGAATGCCTTTTTTTTTTAAAGAGAGAGTTACAGAGAGAGAAAGAGAGAGAGAGAGAGAATTTTTAATATTTATTTTTTAGTTTTCAGCAGACACAACATCTTTGTTTGTATGTGGTGCTGAGGATCGAACCCGGGCCGCACGCATGCCAGGCGAGCGTGCTACCACTTGAGCCACATCCCCAGCCCAAATGTCTTTCTCTTGTATTTTAATGTAGAGGGTGAAGAGAAAAGGTATTTGTAAAATGAAGAACAACATACATTTTATATATAACATAAAGATCAACAAACATTTAGCAACATAGAACAAGTGTTAGCACTTACTGAGAATTATTTTTTATGTCCCTGAGAAGTTTTTTTAGGAAACTGAGAACTCGAAAATCTTACCACATTGTTCTCCCAACCCAGAGCCCCACTGGTAAGGCAAATTAAAGAAGCTCTCCTAATAACTTAAGCACAAAGCCCACATCTTCACCTTAATTACTGCCTACACTTTGCCAAAGCTAAAGACGGTTTTGTTTAGAATGCCTTCTGTGGGCTGACAAAAAAGAAAAAAGAAAAGTGCACCCTGTTGTGATTTTCCTGCCTGCATGATCAAGCTGAATTAAGCACACACATAAAAAAGGAAGAGAGCAAGAGAAAAAAAAATATCATTTATTCTGTGCATGGACAAAATGGGCGATATGAAAATGACACCGATCAACCAGTGCATAACTTCCTTTGCCTGGAACTGATGTGGCTTAAGCACAAATAATAGTAATGAAGTACCCTAAACCAAGACTGTGGATTTGTCCCAACTTTCCTGTTTGGGAGAGGGCCAGAGGTGTCCGGTGAAGCCTTAAGGCATCATCTGAGGGAAAAAAATTAATGCCAAGTTCAGAAGCTTCAGGTGACCAGGGCTCTAACTGATTCTGCATACCTCTGCACACTTCTGCGATGGTCCTTCTCCATTAAGAATGAAGGTGCAGAAGACAGCCTTGTCTGTTAATGACCTAAGTTGTTCATTCCTAACACTCAACAGAGGAGAGGGCTGACTTGACTGATCTACTTTAGTTGTGATTCATTTAATAACTAGGAACATTCCTTTGGCTGGGTCCTTCTGTATCCAAGTACAATATTATCTTTTGACTTTATTATGTATGTGCTTGGGTTGGAAACCATAGCCGTACACATGCTCTACCACTGTGCTACCAACCTTAACTCCTTGATATATCTTTTAACTAAAAAAATAGGTTCATTATATAAACTATGGACTTCATAAGATCTAGGTTTCTTCTTTTTAATTTATTTTTGTTTTATTTTATCTTATTTTTGGCACTGGGGATTGAACCCAAGGACTTTTTCCATGAAGCCACATGCCCAGACCTTTTTAGTTTTATTTTTTTTATTTTGAAACATGGTCTCAACAAAGTTGCTTAGGACCTCTCTAAGTTGCTGAGGTTGGCCTTGAACATTCGATCCTCCTGCCTCAGCCTCCTGCATCACTGGTATTACAGGTGTGCAACACCATACCTGGCCTTCTTCTTTAATAAAAAGAGAAAAATATATAGAATAAATTCTCCAATCATAGGTTGAAACTTACTTCAATGTTTTAAAATTCCAAATCCAATTTGAATGATCACAAACACACCTTTTAAGATATATACTCTACAGTTTAAAATGTATCTACTTATTCAAAAATAATTATTTAGTACCATAATAATGGTGATTAAAACGTGTTCCCCACCTTTAAGAACCTTATACTTAAAAACAACTGTATTTTCTTAATTTTTTAAAAAGAGTAATATCACCTAAATATATCTAAATATAGTAGTTAGATAATCCTTTCTTTGGGGGCAAGTTTGCTGAATGATACAGACACCCACGCACACACACACACATACAAACTGAAACTTGCTTCGTTAAGTCTATTCAGGCTGCTAAAATAAAAAAATATAAGAGATTGGGTGGCTTATAACCAAGACAGATTTATTTCTCACACTTCTGGAGGCTGAGAACTCTAAGATCAAAGCATCAGCTGAGCTTGCCTGGTGAGGGTCCTGTTCATAGATGGCCACCTTTTCACAGAAATGGCAAGCTAGTTCCTGGGATCCCTTTGGTAAGGGAACTAACCCAAATCACCTCTGAAAGGCCCTAATTTCTAAAACCATCACATTGGGGGTTAGGAGGGGGACACAAACATTCAGTCCATTACTTTTGCTTTCAAAGAATTATCTTCTCTTGGTGACAATAAATTAGACTTCACGCTGAGCACTGTATTAGGTAATCATTTTGTATTTTATTCTCCTCTGACATCACTGTATTTTAACAGCATTTAGTATAAGATGTATTCTGAACTGAAATAAATATTGGAAAAAGAAGGTCTTCATCAAAATATTGCAAAGCAACAAAAATAAATTCTGGGTAAATTACAGGAAAAGGAAGTTCACTGGATTATTTTCCTCTAGTGAGAGTTTGATAGAAAAAAATTTAGAACATAATGTTTTAAAATTATAACTATCTCCCACAACCAGCTAGCCATTGAAAAATAAAAATAAAAAGCTGGATTTCTGTATTCTTTTTTATCAAAAGTAAAATCTAAGTGAATTTAAGCATAAATACATAAGACAAGATAAAAGTTCCAGAAAAAAATAATTTTACACAATCTTGCATTGTATGAATATGACAGTTATTCCAGAATAATAAATTAATTCACATAAAATTAATTTCTAAAGGGTAAAAATTACTTTAAATTGAGTTGAAAGAAGAACCAAGAAAAATGTTTGTAACAAACTTGACCTCAAAAGGGCTAATTTATTTAGTAAATAAGGAACTCTTTTAAATCAAATAAGAAGTCATAGTGAAATAATAGCGAGTCCAGCAAATGAAGAGGCTATTTACATCAGCTTTCCGGACAATATAGTTTTTTCTCAATTTTGTATAAAGTACTGTGCAACCACAATTTCAAAGCAATTTCCTTAGATTTATCCTTTCCAATAAGAATGCTTATTTAAGCTCTTCCCATATAGAAATTCTGGTGTTATCACCAATAAGAAGACAAGTAACTCATGTTACTTGTTATTTTATAACATCATATAAAATAATCCCATGAGAAGATAGTCAGTGGTAGCCATAGTTATAGAAGTTACATTCAAATAATAATGTTGGGGGGCTGGGGTTGTGGCTTAGAGGTAGAGCACCTGCCTGTCGTGTGTGAGGCACTTAGTACCACATAAAGTAAAATAAAGACATTGTGTCCACCTATAACTAAAAAAATAAATATTTAAAAAATAATAATAATGTGATATATTTTCCACCTATCAAATGAGTCAAGATTTAAAAGAATAATGTTTGGGAAAGTCAGAAAAATGGGCGCTTTTATTTACTATTGGTAGGAGTATAAACTGATAAAACTTTTGGGCTGCCCAAAAGTTTATTTGTATATTCATATATTATATATAAGTATACAACATATTACATATAATATATATATTATATTAATACAATATATCTTTTGATCCAGAAACTCCACATCTAGAAATTTTTTCTATATAGATATACTTGCCCAAGTAAATACGTACATAAAGAGATACACACACACATACTAAAAGATGTTCATTGTAACTTTTGTTAATTGGAAAGAACTAAAAATAATGTGTCACTAAAAGGGCACTGCTGAAAAAATGACACATTCCTGAAAAAACATTAAAACTATATCTATTATAAACCAGGCATGGTGGCACATGCCTATAATCCCAGTGGCTCAGGAGGCAAGTTCAAAGCCAGCCTCAGCAAAAGTAAGGCACTAAGCAATTCAGTGAGACCCTGTCTCTAAATAAAATACAAAATAGGGCTGGGGATGTGGCTCAGTGGTTGAGTGCCTCTGAGTTCAATCCCCAGTACCTCCTCCTGCCAAAAAACTATATCTGTTATAAAGAGAGGGCTGGGAGTGTAGCTCAGTGGAAGGCTTAAGGCTCTGTGTTCAATCCTCAACACCCAAAATAAATAAATAATAGGAGAAAGGTGAATGTTTATGTACAGACTTAATTCAATTTCTAAGATATGTTAAGTAAACAAAAAAGTGTCAGAACCAATTATCACATATTTGTCAATAATGTATGTGCATGTGTATGCGCACACTTATACACAGAAAATACCCAAAAGGTTAGAGTGATAAACTTTTAGGAGAGGTATTCAAGGAGATGAGTGCTGGTATGTGTTAGTAAAAGAACACTTTTTATTGTATATATTTTTGTATACAATGAATGTTTTTCCTAAGGGAAAAAGTTAATAACGTGTTTTTTCCTACATATTTTCAAATTCCTGAATATTGTCAAATCATGTTTGAACTTTTCCAGAAAAAATCAAATTATACTTAAGGGGGAAAAATCAGTTGTTTATGCAATAAAAGCAAAACATCTGCCAACTTTATTTAGTTTGACATTTTTTTTCCATATCCTGTTTAGCAAACTAGAAATAAACACTGAATCATAATTAAGTGATAAAATTAGAAATGCTATCCTAGGATGATATGCTTAATGATGTATTTGCCCAGTAGTGTATGTTGATAGGTAAGTGCAAATGGAAACCACAGCCAGAAAGGACACAGCATTCCTCAACATGGTACCCATTGAAACAGCTCGCTTCTTGTTAGTTTTCTTCCTGATTGCCTTTGCCTGTAGGCAGGAGTGAGTAATAACCCCCCAAACCAAAGTATCTATCTCTGGGTCTGAGACTCAGATGCTGATTGTTTTTGTAAACTGGCTGCCAACAGTCTGTTAAAGTTCAGAACAAAGGAAAGATCAAGGGACCTTGCTCCCTCCGCATTTACTAGTACAAACCTCATCATAATGACCTTCTCTGGAGGCATTTGATTATGCAACAGTAATTTAGGGCAACAAGGCTGGAGTTTTCTTTGAAGATAACTTAGCTTGTCTTCATGAGCCAGTATAAACAAAGGGGGGAAATACAGGCTCTGCTTTATTCATTCATTACATCTTTCATTTGTTCATTTTTCCATACATCCTTGATTCATATTTTAAAATGTGTTGAAGACTTGCTATGTTCAGCTCTGGGAACTGAACATTCAAATCCCATTCCTAGGCTCAAAGATCTTGCAGTCCAAGGGGTGATAAGCAAGAGAAAGGGGAAATTGCAAAACAATAACAGGTCTGTGCAGAAGGTGAAGAGAACCCAAAGAGGGGCACCGAGTACCAACAGGAGGACTAATGAAGACATCTCAACCACAGCAGCATCTGAACTGAGTCCCCAAGGGACTCCCTGATAAGGACAGGGAGCAGCTTGCTGATTCACAGCAGGAACTAAAAAAGAGCAGACATCGAGGGGCCTGCTCACCACCAGTAAGAACTGAGCAGATTTCTAAGCGGGAAATACTAAGACCAGAGGTGAGCATGGGTCAGGTCCAGAAATCTGGAGTTCATCTGAAACTCATCCTGATGGTTATGAATTTTAGGGAGGAAATGACATGATCAGAGTTGGGTTTTAGGAAGATATCTTGGGCAGCAATGTGAAGAAATAAAAAAGTAGGTGAGAAATGTGAAAGGACAGGATAACAAATAGGAAAATTAGCAAGAAAGCAGTCGACGTGGCATGGGAAGGTGATGACGAAGGCTTTTGCTTTTTAGAGAACACACCAAATAGCAGACAAGGACACTGATCTTTTCATTGGACTCTGATGCCCTGGAAAGGACTACAGAACCAGATGGGGGCAGCGTACAGAAGCCTTTGGCAGTGATGGACAGAGCCTCAGAGGAAAGGCCTAGAACAAGGGGTGGGTCTTGGTCTACAAGTTGTGCTATCAGGCAGGAGGAGATCTCTTCCTGCCCATCAAAAAGTCTGAGTTTTTTTACTCCCTCCTAGGGCATTCCCTCTAGGCCCTGATGACCTTCCTCATTTTGCAACAAACTTGGGCAGGCTAAAGTTATTCATAGCCATTGGGTTGATCAGGCAGTCTAAAGGCCTCAAGGAAATCAAACTGCCATCCCTGCTACCATCATCCTGACCAAGCTGCCTTAAGTCCTGTGAGATGAAACTACTGGGAAAACAAGATCAACAAGCCAGGTAATGCTCTCTTTGCAGGGTAACAGAGCGCTGGGTCTCACTAGGGAGTGCGTTTTACTCTTGTCCCTAAATGAACCCACGTAACCTCACTGCTCTTGTGCCTAAGAAACTGCTACCGGTGACTGATATCAACAGCTGTTATACTTCTGCCAGGAACTGCACTACTAATTGGACAACTCTGCTAAATCTATCTTCAGTGCCATCTCAAATCTTGTAGCTATGGGATCCCTGAATTCTGGAAAAAGACAATATTCACCAAGTCGCCCCCTCAGAACTTTACTGATCAGAAAGACCCTAGTGACTGTGCAAGAACCTGCAAATCCTTCTTTGGCTACCATGTTGTGTTCTTATACAAGTAAAATTAAAGAAGGAGCAAGAGAAAAAGGCGATGAAGGGCTAAACATACAGTAACAGTAAGATGCTGAGAGGTGCTGAGGCCTGGACGCTTATGTCCTCTGGAAATTTATACATTGAAATCCTGACCCTTCAGGTGATGGTATTAGGAGATGGGGGCTTTTGGAGGTGATTAGGTCAGGAGGATGAAACACTCAAGAAAGAGATTAGTGCCCTTACCAAAAAGAAGAAAAGCACAAGGATGAGGAGGAGGAGGAAGAAGGAGAGAAAGGAGGAGACTGAAGAGCCTGCTTCGCCTCCTCCACCCTGTGAGGATGCAATGAGAAAGCCCCTTCTGTGAACTAAGAAATGAGCCCTTAATAGATAGGAGAATCTGCCGACTCCTTGATCTTGGACTTGCCAGTCTCTGGAACTGTGAGAAATAAGTTCCAGTTGTTTATAAGAGACCTCGTTTATACTATTTTGTTACCGCAGCCTGGTCAGACTACGCCAAGAGATAACAGACCTGACATGCACGGGAAGGAGAAATCCCAGGACTTCATGACTGACGCAGTATGAGAAGTAAAAGGAGACAGGAGTTAAAATAATGACTTCTGGTTTCCAGCCTGGGCTCCTGAAAGGAGGTGTTTCAGAGTGATAAAGAACATTGGATATGGGGAGGCTTTTTAAGGAATAACGAATAGTTACATTTTGTACAGGTGGAGTTTAAGGTGGCTGTGGGATGTCCACAAAGAATAGATCAGTAAGTAGTCGGAGAATGTGGGTTTTAGAGTCAATACAGGTTTTAAACGCAATACGGATGAGCTGAAGGTAGAGATTATTGGAGAGTGGGGTTGGTGGGCACAAGAACAAGTGGCAAGAGAAGCTGTGGAAGAGGATGAGATGACTCAGGGAATGCTTGGAGAGGTGAGAGGAGAAATGAGACAAAATACAAAATGGTGGAGAACAACATGTTAAAGAATAGAAATGCTGGGCATGGTGCTGCATGCCTGTGATTGCATCTACTCTGAAAGCTAAGGCAGGAGGATCGAAAGTTCAAACCCAGCCTGGGCAAGTTATTGAGACCTTATTGGGTTTCTCCAAATAAAAAAGACTAGAGATGTAGCTCAGTGGTAGAGCATCCCTGGGGTCAATCCCCAGTATGAAAGAGAGAGAGAGAGAGAGAGAGAGAGAGAGAGAAAATTATAGAAGACTCCAAAGAAATGACCATAAAATATGTGGTAAACCAAAAGAGGGTAGTATTATAGAAGCTAATGGAAGAGAATGTTTCAAGGAAAGAACAGGAAACAGTTGGGAAATTTACAGAAAAGTTGCACATGTTAAAAACTGAGAATGCCTATTGGGTTTAACAAAGAAAGAAGAAACTGATGCATTTAGCAAGACCAATCTTGGCCAGGAGGCAAAATCCAGACCACAACAGGTTAAGGGATGATGGGATGTGAGGAAAATGAAGCAGTGCATGCAGACAGCTCTTTCAACATTAGTAGAGTAGGAAAGGGGCAGGCTGGTATCTAAAGGGGAAGTAGACTTAAAGTAGGCTTATATCTTTTTTTTTTATAAGATGCTGTTGAGAACGATTAGGAAACAGGAATATTTGAAGAAACTGACCACTGAGGAGGTGTGGACCAGAAGATAAAGACACTATGATTAGACTCAATCAGGAAAATGATCACTTACTTTTTGTCTGTATAAATTTTCTTTTTGTGAACATGTCATATAACTTGAATCACTATAACATGATCTTTGGAATGTGGTATCTTTTACTCAGTGTAATGATTTTGAAGTTCATCCAAGTTGTAACATATGCCAGTAGTTCATTCCTTTTCCTTGCTCAGTAGTATTCCATTGAATAGTCATTTCACATTTTGTGCATCCATGACTCAGCGCCTGCCTCACACGTGTGAGGCCCTGGGTTCAATCCTCAGCACCACATAAAAATGAATAAATAAAATAAAGTTTTTTTTTAAAAAAATCTAGGGCATCATATCATTTAGCAATAGATATTTTATCATGCAACTCTACAAGAGAATTATTTTTAATATTATAACCACAATATTATGATCACACTTAAAATATTTTCACTCTAATTGCCAACACTAAATTTCTTGTTATCTGAATTTATTATTTAAAGAAATAGGCTACCATGCTAAAAGCCATGTCTGTCTGACAAGGACTGGGAAAAGAGGACATGTGTCTGACAAGGACTGGGAAAAGAGGACATGTGTCTTGATAGAATGTACACGGTAACTTTTTTTTTTTTTTTTTTTTTTGCATCCCCAAGTGATCTTTTCAGGCTAGGATTTAAAGGACTGTAGGGAATGCAAAAATAAGCTTGGGAAACTTATGCCATATGGACATTGAAGGATTACTCTTCTCTTTCTGGCTATGAAATGACTAATTAACTATTTGCAGCTGAAATGTGTGGGATCTTCTTCAGAAAATGGAATATCTTTCCCTCACTGAGCATATTGATTAGAGACATCATCTAGACTGTCTGGGAATAGTTTCTCTATAGCAGAACAAATCACACCCTTCAATGCACTGTTTAATTTTAGATATATCTTGTCACATTTATTTAAATGGTTTCGCTCCAGACATTTTTTTTCTTTAGGAGTGGCTGATGGCCACATTTATTTAATTTTCATTTTTCTCAAAAGGCAATATGGGGTAATAGGAAGAGCCATTTCAAATTTTATCACATATTAGCAGTTTAATCTTACACAACTTACTTAACCTTTATCAGCAAGAATTTTTTTTTTAATCATCCGTGGACTGAATATGATTTGTTAGGATTAAATGAGATACTGGATATGGCACTCTGCCTGCACCTACTAGACAATCAAGAAATCATTGCTATTATTAATAAAAAAGGAATTTTCTACAATAAATATGCATACTTTATCAAGAGTTCCCTAAAGCCTGTGCACATCTGTGAGGTGGAGGCAAGAAGATTGTAAGTTCCAGGCCAGCCTGGGCAATTTAGAAAGACCTGTCTCAAAATAAAAAACTAAAAGGGCTGGGGGTATGACTCAGTGGTAGAGCACCCTGGTTTTAATCCCCAGCACTGAAAAAAATATATATTCCCTGAACATAGTGTTTTCTTTAGCTGTCTGCCCAACTGATGCCTTGACAGGACCATTCATGTTAGTGTGTTTGAATTAGATATCTAAAGAACAAGTGTTTCTTTCAATATTGCCTTGAATGTAAACAAAAGTATAGAGTAACAGGTCTGTAACTAATAGACACTCTAAAGTCATTCAGCTTGTGGAAGGCCGCCCACCCATAAGCTGAGCATCCTCTCTCAGCCTTGAGTAAGGGGGTGTTGGTCTGGCACTGCTCGCCTTACGCTATGCAATGCAAGTGCCTCCACCTTTGCTTGGCAAAGAAATTTGCTCTAGGCCTGGACTTAGGCGTTATCCAATGGGATTGGACAACCTCCCTTTGAAACCTTATCCCCTGCCTTATTTGGTGAAGAACATTCTATTGAAACTCCTTGTATGTCCCCCCTATTTTTATATAAAGAGATTCTGGGTGCAGGCTCTCTTTTTTGGCTTGACCCTTAAGGTTGCTGAGCCATCCTACCCTCCATATGAAAATTACTCTGTGTCCTGTGCTTTTTTACAGTTTTCTTAGTTTAATCTTTTTTTAAATTTTTTTTAATATTTATTTTTTAGTTTTCGGCGGACACAACATCTTTGTTGGTATGTGGTGCTGAGGATCGAACCCGGGCCGCACGCATGCCAGGCGAGCGCGCTACCGCTTGAGCCACATCCCCAGCCCTTCTCAGTTTAATCTTGCAGCCTGCTCTTTAGAACCCAGTTCACCTTGTCAGTGCAGGTCACCACTGATGAGACAATCTTTAATCTAATCTTTAAACATTGGGCCAATATAACTATTTCTACTTATTGTGTCCTCTCAATAAAATATTAAGCTTTGAGTAGGCATGGTGGTGCATGCCTGTAATCCCAGCAGCTCTGGAGGCTGAGGCAGGAGAATCTCGAATTCAAAGTCAGCCTCAGCAACAGTGAGGGGCTAAGCAACTCAGCAAGATCCTGTCTCTAAATAAAATACAAAATAGGGCTGGGGATGTGACTCAGTGGTCAAGTGCCCCTGATTTCAATCCCTGGTACAACCCTACCCCAAAATTAAGATTTCTGGTTCACACTAACAGAAGAAAATGATGACTGAAATAAAAGAGCCCCCATAGCTCATATCAGCAACAATATAAAGAAATCCAAATTTTTATGGTCAATTCCAAACCTGATCTTACTTAGCCTGAGGTATGAATGTAAAGAAGCTAGAAAACTTCCATTTTTGTCCATTCATTTGCAGGTCCAGCATCAAAATCATTTATAGTCGTCTTTTAGTGAATCCAAATGCTAATTCAGCAAACAATTACTTTTTTATGCAACCAGTGGTTTATTAAAATCTTTATTAAATGTTTTAGTCCATTTTCTTTGCTTTCACAAGTATGTTGTGAGTAACTGATTCTGTGATTGATGGTTTAAGTTCTTGCCATACTTCATAGCTAGCAATAAATTTTCATTATGGAGTTCTACAGAAATGAAGTGTGTGATAAATCAACCCAAATGTGTTCTGACCTTAACAGAGTTCCTAGTCCTATTCTCTGGTGAATTACGTCTCTTTTCTAAATGAAGACTCACCACCATAATTCCAGCTCCTTGTGGGCTCTAGTTCGTTATTTGAAGTTTTATTACAATATGTCATGAGCATTCAGGAAACATGACATGAAATATTCTTTGAGAGGTCAGCTTCAAAAGCACCATTGTGGTCAATCACATAGATGGATAGCTACATAGCCAGACTCTAAAGCAATTTCCTACTATCAGTTGCCAGCCATCTGCAAGGTGAGCTGAGTTGTTCAGCTGGCCACTTTCCATGCCCCTGTCTTCCACTCAAAAGACGGCTAAGTACTCCATATGAAGTCCTCTGCCAGATCCTGGTCTACAAAGTTCCTTTCTCCGAGTGAAACCAATATACATTAGGGATTATTCTACAGTAAAATGGGTGTTAGTCATTTTTCAACTATTTATCCAGATCCCATGATGTACCAGGTGCTTTCTTAGGCAAAGGGATACCAGAGTGAACTAGACTGACAAGGATCCCTGTCCTCTTGGAACTTGTATTTTAAAGACCCTGATAAGTGCAGGATGCCATGGAAGTCCAATTAAAGAAGATCTAACCAATCTGAGAGGCCAGGGTCAGGGAAGGCTTCTCAAAGGTGGTGATACTTCAGCAAAGCTTGGAAGGACAAAAAGGAAAAAAAAAAACTAGATAAAGAAACCACTCTAGACGAAATATAGGAGGTGTGAAGTAACAGGTTACAGTTGGGAAACTGCTGGCTGGTTGATACAGCTGCTGCTTTATCAGAAAACAGCAGAGTGCCATTAAAATATTTTAAGCAAAGAGTTTCATGATAGTATTTGCATTTTAGAGTGCTCACTCTGGCTGCAGTACAGACAATGGACTGGGGAGAATCCAGAGAGCCCAATTAAGCAGCTGGTGACATAATTCTGATCACCTGGCCGGAAAGAAGAATATAAGATTTGTACCAAAGTTACGGAGGAATTGGAATCTACAGGACTTTGCAACCCATTAGGACAGAAAAGCACTGAGTGAGTGGCTATAAATGCAACTGCTTGAGTCATGGGTCCTTGAGAAAACTCTTTTTCATTAAACAAACATTAAAGGGATTTTATAGTGCCCTCAGAAAACCTAAACTTAGACCACCTTCCCAGCCTCTGGAGACCCAACATCAGTTTCTGAGTTAAAGAGAGTAAGTTATTCCTGGGGACAGAGAAAGTAATTGTTCTCTCAGAGAAGGGCTTCGATGACTAAGAATGAGCAGTGTATTATCAGGGGCTGCAAGGGCTTGTTATTGTCTTCATTTTGACTACCTAACCTACAGAGGCAGCACAGTGGAAATTGGTAACAGGCTGTGTATGAGAGAAAGAAAGAGAGACAATCTGGGGCCCCCATTATTTCTGCCTGCCTACCAGCTACTCCCTTGCTCCTAGGAACAACACTTCAGTTTTCTGTTGAGAAACCACATTTCTCCTGCTCTCACTCACTTAGTTGTGGGGCAGAAGACCTGGTTAATAAGAGTACCTTATTTCCCTGCCATGGTTCAGGGATGAGCAGGGATGGAAGCTGGGCCAGTCAGCACCACAAATACTGGAATTTCAACAAGTGAAGCTATCTCTCCTTTATGGCTGACCTAATAGGTATATATTAGGAATTTCTGGGAGCCACCCTGCCCTCATGAGAAGAGAGCCTGTTTGAGAAAGAAGGTAATCTAGAGGAGAACAGGGCATTGTTTGAGCATCTCATAGCAGCCATGCCTGATACCCCATTTGATTCCCATGTTTTCAGTCCAGTGAGCCAATTTGCAGTTAGGCTTCTGTTATATGCAACTGACAGAGTCCCTTTTGCCTCACAGATGGGAAGAAAATAATTATTTTTTCTATATTTTCTGAATTAGTACTATTTCATTCCATTTTCTTCTCTTTTTCTCTTTTCTCTCCCCTCTCACAATCACACCGTCTCCTGGAAGAGCTGGGGAAGATATGGACAATGATCTCCTGGCCACTAACAGTCCTGCAGTTTCTCTAGTCCACATCCCAACACCTCATATCTCAGTGCAAAGCCTTGAGGAGTTAACCTCCCACAAAAAGTTTCTTGAGCCCAAATAAACTAGTTCTTTCCTTATCATAAACTGTCTTCTAATGCAGAAGACAGATTTAAAGCATATGATGTAAGCTGGTTGCGGTGGCGCATACCTACGATCTCAGTGGCTCAGGAGGCTGAGGCAGGAGGATCACAAGTTCAAAACCATCCTCAGAAACTTAGTGAGACCTGGCTTAGCAACCCAGGGAAAACCTGTCTCTAAATAAAGTAAAAAGGGCTGAAGATGAGCTGGTGTTGTGGCTCAGCTGTAGTGTGCCCACCTAGCATGTGCAGGGTCCTGGGTTGGATCTTCAGCACCACATAAAAATAAATAAATAAAATAAAGGTATTGTGTTCAACTACAACTAAAAAACAAATATAAAAAAAATGGCTGGGGATGTAGCTAAGCACCCCTGGGTACAGTCGTCAATACCAAAACAAACAAACAGCAAATGATGTTATTAAGCACCTCCTTTGTTGACTGGTATGCTAGAGTAGTAGATTGTTACCCTGGCACAGCCCCCAGTGAAGTCCCTGTGCCCATGTTCTTTACTATATTAGTTTCCTGCTCTCCCCAGCTCCTAGATGAATTCTATTTCCCTAACCCTAGAACTTAGCCCTGTGACTTGCTTTAGCTAACAGAATGAGACAGAAGTGATGTGTGACTCCCAATGTTAAGCTTTCAAGTAACTAAACTGCATTCCAGAGCAAAGCTCCATCAAAGATAAAAAATAAAAGCAAGAAGGAATTAAATAATTTAGCACTGACAATATAAAACTGACATTGTCCAGCATGCAATCAAAACTTAGCAGGCATGCAAGAAAAAAAAAAGGCAGGAAAATACATCTCACAGTCAGGAGAAGAAAAAATCATTCAATAGAACCAAAACCAGAAAGGAGACAAATGACTGAAATAGAAGATAAGGATGTTAACATAGCTACCATACTATGATCCATATGTTCAAGAAGGTAGAAGAAAACATAGGTAGGTTTAAGGAGAGCCAAGGAAATTACAAAAAAAAAAAACAAAACAAAACAAAAACAAAGCAAAGTGAACTTGTAGAGATTAAAAATAAAGTGTCAAGATAGAAAGTACATTGGAGGGGCTAGAGATATGGCTCAAGTAGTAGCACGCTCACCTGGCATGCGTGAGGCACTGGGTTCGATCCTCAGCACTACATACAAATAAAGATATTGTGTTCATCTAAAAGCTAAAAAATAAATATTAAGAAAAAAGAAAGTACATTGGAGCTGGGTACAGAAGTACATGCCTAAAAATCCCAGCAACTATGGAAGCTGGGGCCAGCCTCGGCAACTTAATGAGGCCCTAAGCAACTTAGTGAGACCCTGTCTCAAAATAAAAAATACAAAGGGCCAGGGATGTAGCTCAGTGATTAAGTGTTCCTGGGTTTAAAACTTGGTGCCATTAAAAAAAACATTGAGTGAGATTAACAGCAGATTATACACACTGCAAAAGAAACAATTAATGGATTAAAACATACATCAATAGAAACTATCCCAAAAGAAATAGCAAAAAATATAACTGAGAAATACAAAAAAAGAATAAATATCAATGAGCTATGGAACAATTTCAAACTGCTTAATAACAGATGTTCCTGGACTCTCCGGACAAGAAGGGGACAATACAGAAAAATAAATTGAAGAAGCAAAGGTAAAAGATGCTCTAAATTGTATATATATGTATATATGTGTGTGTTTATATATTATATACAATGATATTATATATTGTACATGATATTTCTTGTGTTTGGGATTAATTAATTTATAACATATATTATAAACATTTATAACATATATACACATGCCCTCAAGCATCTTGATCTCAAACACAAAAAACATGAAGAATATTACACCAAGACACATCATAATCAAATAGCTTTTGAACCAGTGATAAAAAACAGCCAGAGAAAAATCATTTACAGAGGAACAAAGATGAAACAGCAAATGTCTCATCAGAAACAAGGTGAGCCACAAGACAACATTGCAACATCTTTAAAGACCCCCCCTGTCAACCTATAATTCCATACTCAGGGAAAATAACATCCCAAAAAAAAGCTAAAATAAAGATTTGTTTTTCCAGACATGCAAAAATTGAAAGAACCCTTCATCAGCAAATATACATACATTATAGGAAATGTTAACCTGAAAGTCCTTCAATGAGAGGACAGTGATACCAGACAGAAATTCAGATCTGCACAAAGGAAGGAAGAATACCAGAAAAATATACATGTAGGTAATAAAAGTTTCTTCTTTCTTTTCTTTTTTTCTTTTTTTTTTTTTTTTTCTGAGATAAGATATTGCCATGTTGCCCTGGCTGACCTCAAACTCCTGGACTCAAGCCATCCTCCTGCCTCAGCCCCCTAAGTATCTGGGACTACCACTGCACCACATTAATTTTTCTTATTTTTAAAATTTCTTCAAAACCTGGTTCTGTTTCTAGGTTATACTTCCAACCAAATAATTTTTGCTATTGTTGTGGGTAAACAAAGCCATTTAAATGGTTCATGTTTTGTAAACATTTCTGTGATCTAAATATTCACTCCATTGTTAATGTTTTACCTCACTCTCCCTGCAAATTATACACCGCCTAGAGTCCCCATACATTCCTCTCTGCTATCTTTTTATAAAATAAATTCCTATGGCATTACTTCCCTTCCACCTCCTGTACTTAGGATGGATCCCTGGTCTCATGCCTGCTAGGCAAGCACTTGATCACTCAGCCAGATACCCGGCCCTAATCATGTAGTACAATTTTTTTTTTAAAAGAAAGTACATACATGTGACTAGGTGAAGAGGTAAACATATAAAAGGCTACATTTTGTAACTTGTTTTTCCACACACACATATGTACACATATAAAATGTGCATAAACATCAGGTTATTTTAAAAATATCTTGTTTATGGTGGCGATCCAGGAAGAAATATTTGAAAGTTAGAAAGGATCAAGTTGGTAGACTTTTGCAAGGGGAATGAGTTCCTCAAGATTTTGTCGAAAAGGTTTTGCAAATGTTTGCATTTATTATAATTACATAAGAAAAGAACCCTTTGTTGGACACGCATGTATAATTATTTATGGATGATATGACACAATATCTACAATTTGCTTAAATATACTCCAGCAACAACCAAAAAAAAAGAAGAAAAAAGAAAAGAAAAGAAAGAAAGGAAGGAAGGAAGGGAGGGAGGGAAAGGAAGAGCAAAATATAAACCTTAAAATATGTAGAAGTGGTAGAGTGATTGCCTGGCATGCACAGGACCCTGTGTTCCATCCCCAACGCCACAATAAATAAATAAAGTATGAAGAAGTGCTGATCATTTCCTAAGCTGGGTGATGGGAGTTGGCTCCACTGTCTACTTTTAACTATGCTTATGCGATGTAGAAACTTAAGTAGTTTTTATGGGCCATATGTCTATACTTCCTCAGTCTATTTTTCTGGATCAAATCCTTTTCTAGGTGTATGAATTCCTTCAGTTGTTATTCAAGAACGATTTTTAGACCAAATCTGGTGGTTGAACCCCGCCCTCAGTTTTAATCTACGAGTCACAATACGGAAAAAATAAAGCCCGCCCCCGACGCCGCCGGCAGCCTGGGAGTCGGGATCCGTGTGGGGACCCGCAGCGCAGCGGGTCCTGGAGCCGGGGGCCTCTTCTGCCTCTTCCGCGGCTCCAGCCTCGGCTGTCTCTAAGCCCTGGCGTCGCCGCTGGGCGCGGAGCCCTTGAAGGCACGGGTTCGCGCTGCTCCCGCGGCATCGCGGTGGTCCCGGACGTCCCGGAAAGCCCGGGGCCAGCGCGGGCACAGCCGCCGTGTGAACACCGCTGCTGGAGCCTGAGTGGAAGGCGGCCTCGCAGCCCGATGCTGGAACCCAGCTGGAGAAGCGCGGCGCACACGCCCTGAGCAGCAGCTGGCTACAAGGCTTTGGCCAACCAAGTGTTCACCAGGTTGCTGTTGTCATCTTCCTTAATTTTTTTTTTTTTTTTTTTTTTTTTTGCACGGGCCCTGTTAACAACTCCAGTGTTGACTCTTTTTTTTTTTTTTAATATTTATTTTTCAGTTTTCGGCGGACACAACATCTTTGTTTGTATGTGGTGCTGCATACATGCCAGGCGAGTGCACTAACGCTTGAGCCACATCCCCAGCCCAGTGTTGACTCTTATGCATGAAACATTTCCTCAACACACATTCCTCAGGAAAGGTCCACTCAAGGTGTAAAAGGCCTACTCTATTTTCTGAGTGCCCGGCTCATAGGCGCCCTTTCCAACAGGTGGGGGAGGAAGACTTTCCTCCCTGACACTGTATTCTCTACCGTCTTCCCTATCCCACTGATTAGGATTAGTCAATGGTGGTATTTTGCGATGATTTCCGTGTCTGGAGTCTTCTCAGTCACGTTCTCTATGATATTTACCTTTGTAGCTGATGTCACTCAGGAGCACGAGCAAAGTACTGCTTGTGGATGGGTCTCAGCCACTTTTGCAGCTAGTCTGGTCAGCAGCCTAGCCATTGGAGCTACTTATGGAGATAGCCTGGTTGTGCTGGTGGCCACAGTGATGGCTCTTCTGGATGTCGGTTTCCTCTTGGTGTCTGCTTCAGAATCTTTGCAGAGAAATTGAGACCAGTTTCCTGGGGAGCTCAGATTTCTTGGAAACAAGCAGACCCTTTTGCATCATTGAAGAAAGTTGCATCACATCATCATCATTAATCTGCATCACCGTGTTTCTTTCATATCTTCCCGAAGCTAGACAGTATTCAAGTTTTTTTTTTCTCTATCTCAGGCAGGTCATAAGCTTTGGATTGGTAGGAATTCTGTCTATTGTGGTTCAGATGGTCTTTCTTAGCATTTGAATGAGATCGCTGGGGAATAAGAATACTGTTTTTGGGCTGGGGTTGTGGCTCCGTCATAGAATGCGTGAGGCACTGGGTTCGATCCTCAGCACCATACGGAATGTGTGAGGCACTGGGTTCGATCCTCAGCACCACATAAAAAATAAATAAATAAATAAATAAAGTTATAAAAAAAAAATACTGTCCTTCTTGGCTTGGGCTTCCAGTTGGCCTGGTATGGTTTTGAATCTCACGCCTGTCATCAGGCCACTTCATCAGTGGGCAGCAGGGACAGTGGCTGTCATGTCCAGCATCACATTCCAGGCAGTACATGCTGTTGTCTCTCGGCTGGAAAAGTCGGATCAGCAAGAAGTTGCCCAGGGGATCATAACTGCAATAAGAGACTATACAATGTCCTGGGGCCAGCACTGCCTAAATTCTACATTTTCCATGTAGAACTGACCGAATTGGGCCCAGAATTGAATTCTAACAATGATGTCCTGGAGGGAGCTGTCATCCCAGGCCCACCATTTTTATTTGGAGCATGTATAGTTTTTATGTCTTTTCTGGTTGCCTTATTCATCCCTGAATATGGGAAAGCCAGTGGAGTTCAAAAACATAGCAACAGCATCAGCAGCAGCCTACCCAATACCCCAGAATGAGGCAGTGATGAGGACATTGAGCCACTGCTACAAGATAATAGCCTCTGGGAGCTCTCCTCCTTCAAAGAACCTGGGAATCAGTGCACTGAACTGTAAACTCAGCAGAAAATTGGATTCTATAGACACCACTTCTGAGAATCATGGAGCGATCTATAACACATGGAGACTTCCTGGTGCTGGAAAGGTGATGCTAGTGGCATGCTCTGGGCCAAGTTTGATAAGTGACTCCTTCTGTTCCTCTGTCCTTTCTCCGCTCCCTCCTCCCATTTCTTTTAATAAATAAAGTTTTTAATTAAAAAGTTTTTACTTATACATTAGGAGAAGGTAAGATCTGAAATTTTTCCCTGCAGATAATGTACAATTCTCAAAATTATTTGGAGTCTGCACTTTGAAACTCAAATAGAAAAAGTCATGTCTGATAGAAAGGATAGATTTCCATTAACAACTGGAGTCATATTTCCATGCCTTTTTCAGTGGAAGGTGCATAATTATAGTAGAACAACCATCTTGGGCAAGATTTCAAGTAATGAATTCCTTCTTTTTTTCTTCCTTCCTCTTTCTCTGAACTATTCCAGCTTAGCCCAGAGGAATTAATGAGTGGCCATTCTTAAGAGTCACCCAGTATCAGAGATCTTTTGCCTTTGTCCAAAGGTCTCCCTTTATTTTCTCTACATCCTATGCTTATCTAAAATGAACAATAATAACATGGATTAATGGTAACCTTAACCAGCTAAAGAAAATCTTTCTTACAAATTCAAATATGTTGAACTAGCAACTCAGATTCCTGGACCTAGTGTCCTGATCAGATTCAGGGTGATTTTACTGAAGGAAAAATATATCAAGCCTAAGATGATTTTAAAGATTGAAAAAAGGGCTGGAGATGTGGCTCAGCGGTAGCGGCGCTCGCCTGGCATGCGTGCGACCCGGGTTCGATCCTCAGCACCACATACCAACAAAGATGTTGTGTCTGCCGAGAACTAAAAAATAAATATTAAAAAAAAAATTCTCTCTCTCTCTCTCTCTCTCTCTCTCTCTCTCTCTCTCTCTCTCTCTCTCCTCTCTCACTCTCTCTTTAAAAAAAAAAAAAATTAAAGAAGAGCATGATTATGTTTAAAAAAAAAAAAAAAGATTGAAAAAAAAAAAAAAAAGTACATCAAGCCCAGCGCAGTGCTTCGTGACTATAATCCCAGCTACTAAGAGGCTAAGGCTGGAGGAACCCTTGTTTGAAGCCGGCTTGGGTAACTTAGCAAGACTCTTACCCACACAATTTCTCTCTCTCTCTCTCTCTCACACACACAAAACCATAGACACAAGCATTCTAGTGGCAACAAAGAAAGTGGAGGGAGTTTCTAAGAAAGTTTTTAACAATTTGAACATTCCTAAAACAGGATGAGAGTAACTCAATATCAGTAGAATTTACGTCCAAGTTCAGACTCATAATACATTATTACTATTTGTTCCTTCCCATGCCTCCCATGTCCTACTTCTCAGTTGTTCTCTTCTATCACACTCATGCCTTAACTGCTGTGAAGTATGCATTTGTTTTCAATTTATCTTTTTCTCATTCTGTTTATCTGATTTTTTAATCTCATGGGAAAATCACACCAAATTCCTTTCCAAAATATGAGGGCTTAGTGAAGTTCAATTTCACTATAAGAGTCTTGCTAATTTTTTGCAATATTTTGTGGACAAAGAAAACTTTACAGACTTATATATATTTTAAAAGCTGCACAGTATATGGACCATTACCTAGGGCCCACCTTTAGCAAAGTACTCCTTTGGAAGTTTTATGATATGAAATATATGTAGATATTTGTAAGAGTTCTAATTTTTTATGGGGCACTGTGTAAATCTTGTATTTATAAATGTAATGAAGGTATTGACAGAAAATAAAACTTTTATAAAGGATTGTGTACATTTAAAAGAAAATATATTTTGAAACTTGTTCTCAATGAACAGAGATAACATATCTTTTTACTATGCTGGTGGATTTTAGGTTTAATCTTCCTAATGCATAATACATTTGCAATGGATACTTTATTTTTTGCTTTTTAAAATTTTTACTTTATTTGTTCTAATTAGTTATACATGTCAGTAGAATGCATTTGACATATTGTATATAAATGGAGCACAACTTCTCATTCCTCTGGGTATTCATGGTGCTCATACCAGTAGTGTAATCATACATGTACATAGGGTAATAATGTCTGTCTCATTCTACCATTCTTACAATCCCCATAGCCCCACCCCTCTCCTCACTCCCCTCTGCACAATCCAAAGTTCCTTCATTTTTCCCTACCTGCCCCCCCCACATAAAGATCAGCATTTGGTCTTTGGTTTTTAGGGGTTGGCTTATTTCATTTAGCATGATATTCTCTAGTTCCATCCATTTACCTGCAAATGCATAATTTCTTCCTTCTTTAAGGCTAATGATACTCCATTGTGTATATGTACCACATTTTCTTTATCCATTCATCTGTTGAAGGGCATCTAGGTTGTTTCCATAGTTAAGCTAATGTGAATTGAACTGCTATAAACATTGATGTGGCTGCATCACTAAGTATGCTGATTTTAAGTCCTTTGGGTATAAACCGAAGAGTGGGATAGCTGGGTCAAATGATGGTTCCATTCCAAATTGTCTGAGGAATCTCTATACTGCTTTCCGGAGTGGTTCCACCAATTTGCAATACAGGGTATTGATTTAACATTCCAGCAGCCATCTTAAATGTTAACCGCCGTCTTATGAGATGAGTTTCACTTTCCTGTACTTCCTCCTACCTGAACTCCCCCCATCCCCATTAGTACCTACCCCATGGTAGCATAACCATAAGCCGTCCCCTTTGCTCTGGAAAGCCCCATGGTGCCATCGATTTAAGCCAATCCCTGGCTATTCCCCACTCACCTAGCTCTGATGCAAGTATCCCCGAGCCTATCCCATAGTGCCACAACTACAAATCCAAACCCCTACTCCACAAAAGCTGAACACCAAATATCACAAGTGCCTCTCTCCACTCTATAGAGGGATGGCCTTCTTTGTCAGCTTTGACAAATAAACCTTTGTGTGGATATCTGCCTGATCTTCATCCTTCATTTCCTGCTCGCCTTCCTCTCACTTTCTCATTTTTCTTTCAAGCTGTCCCACCAGCAATGTATCATTGTACATTTTCCCCCACATTCTCACCAATACTTATTATTGCTTGTATTCTTGAAAATCGCTATTCTGACTAGAGTGAGATGAAATCTTAGTTTTGATTTGCATTTCTCTAATTGTTAGAGATGATGAACATTTTTTCATGTTTGTTGATCAATTGTATTTCTTCTGTGAAGCGTCTGTTCAGTTCCTTAGCTCATTTATTGATTGAGTTATTTGGGATTTTTTTGTTTGTTTGTTTGTTTTGGTGTTAAGTCTTTGAGTTCTTTATGTATCCTGGAGATTAGTGCTCTATCTGAGGGGCATATGGTAAAGATTTTTCCTATTCTGTAGGCTCGCACTTCACATTATTGATTGTTTCCTTTGCTGAGAAGCAGCCTTTTAGTTTGGATCCATCCCATTTATTGATTCTTGATTATCCTTCATGTGCTTTAGGAGTCTTGTTAAAGAAGTCAGGTCCTAAGCCTACATGATAAATATTTGGGCCTACTTTTTCCTCTATTAGGCGTAGAGTCTCTGTTCTAGTAAGTCTTTGATCCACTTAGAGTTGATTTTTGTGGAGAGTGAGAGACAGAGGTTTAATTTCATTTTGCTACATAGGATTTCCTGTTTTCCTAGCACCATTTGTTGAATAGGCTACCTTTTCTCCAGTGAATGATTTGGGCACCTTTGTCTAGTATGAGATAACCATATTTATATGGGTTTTTCTCTGTGTCTTCTACTTTGTACCACACAATGGATACTTAAAAAAAAATAAAAAGAAATAAAGAAAAGAAAAAGAAAGACACATAATGAAAGCTGCAATTCTGATTAAATCCTGTACTTTAGAAAGTATTAATTAGAAGGCACTAATATAACTGGAAATATAAAGACCTTGTGACCAGCCACATTTAGTTGATTAATTCAGAATATTTGTTAGTTTTTTCCCTAACACAGTCCTTGAGAAAACAACTTTGAATTGTCTTATTATAATCTTATTGTTACTAAATATGAAAGTTATGTCTCTTGTTATATGGATAACATTTTAAAGATAACTTATAACATATCCATGATTTCCTAATTAATCTTATCTCCATTTCAAAATGAAACTCAAACAAAAAAAATCTTAACTATACTGTATACTTAAAACATTGAATATATGCATTATTTCACAGAGTGAAATTTTGAATTTAAATTTATCTTATATTCTAATATAAATTCCAATGGTGTTATTTTCAAGTTGAGGACTTGGGAAAATAAAACCTAGATGAACAGACACTATATTTCAAAGGATGACTGTTCAATTCTGAAAGTAGCTCCCATCACTATGATTCTCTTGTTGGTGCTCTATTTTAGAACAAACAAACAAACAGTGTTATCACCTTCTAACACTCTATTGGTTACTTATGTATTATGTATATGTTTATGTCTATCTCCCCCTGCTGGAATGTATATTCTCCAAGGGCAAGAATCTTTATATGTTTTGTTTGACTAATTCCAAGTACCTAGGGCACTCAATCATTTTCCTTCCATCTGATGACTCTTTTATATTTTCCTTTTTTTTAAAAAAAGAGAGAGAGAATTTTAATATTTATTTTTTTAGTTATCGGTGGACACAACATCTTTGTTTGTATGTGGTGCTGAGGATCGAACCTGGGCCGCACGCATGCCAGGCGAGCACGCTACCACTTGAGCCACATCCCCAGCCCAGTAAGTACATATTGAAGGCACCAAAACTTCGAAAGCATGCCTCTCAAACTTGTGGGTGGCTCTATAATTAACGTTAAATACCAGGCTCTCAATTTTAAAGAATCTGGATTTTTTAAATTATGCAGAAATGCTGGAATACTGAACCAAAGCTAACTAGATGAAATTTAACAGATAGTTCCAAATTTGGATACAAATTGGGTTTTAACTTGCAAAATGGGAGAAATTTGAATCTGTAATGTGATGTGCCTAAAAACAAAACAAAGACATTCACTACTTTGCATTACTAAAAAGCATAGGAGCTGGATCATGGGAGTTGAGTTCTGTTGTATACTATGAGCTTTTCAGATATATGTTCTGTGTTGTGATAAGGTACATTAACAAAATAGATTCCAGAAGTTGGTAAATGAGCTCCTAAGTGATCTGAGGATCATCATCATGAAAGATATTAGGGAATGCCTAGCTTGAAAAGGGGTTGGGGGTGAGGTATTAAAGGAAAATTCTAGTTCAACCAAGTTAACATTATTACTGCTTGTACAACACTTTACAATTAGGAAACTAAGACCCAGAGAAGGTAATGGAGTTGCCCAAAGTCAGTCAGTTAATGAGTTAGGATTTATTTATTTTTAGTTTTATTTTTCAGTACTGAGGAATGAATCCAAGACTGCTTAACCGCTGAGCCACATCCCAGGCCCTTTGTGTATTTTATGTAGAGACATGGTCTTGCTAAGTTGCTTAGGTCCTCACAAGTGGCTGAGGCTGGCTTTGAACTTCTTAAAAGAGGAAAATTTGGACAAAAACACCCAGAAGGAAAATGACAACAAAACACAAGGAGGTGGATGTCAATGTGAAGATGCAGACACAGGGAAAAAGGTCAGATAATGACAGAGGCAAAGATTGGAGTGATGTATCTACAAAGGGATGAGCACCAAGGATTGCTGGCAACCAGAAGCTAGAAAAGGCAGAAGCCCACTGGATGCAGTGGCACACACCTGTAATCCCAGTAACTTGGGAGGCTGAGGCAGGAGGATTGCAAGTTCAAAGCCAGCCTCAGCAAAAGCAAAGTGCTAAGCAACTCAGTGAGACTCTGTCTCTAAATAAAATACAAAAGAGGGCTGAAAATATGGTTCACTGGTTGGGTGCCTCTGAGTTCAATCTCCAGTACTAAAAAAAAAAAGGCAGGATCCTTCTCCAAAGCTATCAGATAAAATATGATCTTGCTGACACCTTAATTTCTGACTTCTCACCTCCCAAAGTGTGAGAAAATAAATTTCTGTTGCTTTAACCCACCCGTTTTTGTGGTATAGTATTTCCTAGGGTATGAATACAGTTGATGAGCAGTCATGGAAACTTCAGTATGGGTAATAATAGCACTTTATAATTTTCAGTAGCTTCAGAAATAATTCCAATAGATCCCCACAAATACTGTAAAGTAGCAGTATAGTTTATAGATAAGGTAATGATCAGAGGTATTAGGAACATGACAGAGTGACAGAGTTTAAACCCAAGTAAAGAGACCTATTAAATTCTCTGACCTTATTAAACAAACATTCCATCCCTTCCCACTTTTAAGTTTCTTTTCCCATCACGGCTCCATTTATTTTTTATCTCCAGCAATTTGTTTCCAGGAAGATCTCTTATCAGTCGTTTAGATGAACATGAATTTTGCCAATATCACATTATCTAAATTTCTGCATTGTACAGCCTTCACTCTTTATCTTTTGTAAGAAAGCTCAGGCATCCTCAGTAGACAAGAATGATAAACTGAGGGAAAACAGGTCAGACACAGGGCAGCAGCCTACTACACTAACTTTAGTAAACAGTCAGGAGAGTAGGATCTATCTGAATCCAGTATGACCTCATCTTAACTTGGGCATTTTATGGGCAAACACCCTAATGCAAAGGTCACATTTTGGGGTTCTCCAGGGAAAAGAATTTTGGGAACACCTTTCAACACAGTACACTAGCTAAATGTTTTTCTCCACAGATCTACCCTTGAATCTCTCTCCTCATAGTTCACTCTCTCCTTTCACAATCTCCTTCACCACCACAGTCAGTCAGAGCCAATATTTGCAGGAAATATTTTTTTTTCCCTGCAGAAAGCTGTTAAACATGTCAACAGTCCACTGTCAATATAGATTTCCTATTACATTCTAGCACAAAGAGATTTGGCATCTTCCCTAAGTTTGCACAGCTCCTCATTTTAGGATAAACAGGAGCCTTTGGTTCAGTTCCTCCCCCACCCCCTCCCCCCCACCCCACACACTAAACCATCTTCACTTTCATAGACTGATAGATGCTGCTTTAGCTGCTCTTTGGGACTAAAGTAAAAACTTTCAGCCAAATAACTACCAAATACAACCTTGTCAGTACATATCATTCTTTAAAGCACTTGTAAAAGCTTTACAATCAGAAAGTCTTGGCCCGTTCCTGGCTCTGCCGAGGGGGGGGGGGAGGGCACAAAAATATCATTAATCTCTCCGAGCTTCGGTTTCTACACATAACAGAACACCTATTCTAGATATTTTATTGCAATGATTAAATGATAGGCTAAGATCAGAAGCTCAGGAACCCAAGCTGCAAGACTTCAACATAAACGCTTTAGATCTCAGGCCACCTCTGCAAGAGAACCTCTCACAGAGGCGCACGCGCCGCGTGAGGGCCCCGGGCCCGGAGGACCCGAAGGGCCGCTCCGCCCCGCCCCACTGGGGCGCCTGGAGCGCCTGATCGCCTCAGATTCCGTGCCCCCGCACCCAGATCCGCGACCGCCCGCGGTTCCTCCTCCCAAATGCCGCAGACAGGAGTACCTAGAGGATTTGGGCTTGACGCGGAGTGAGGCACAGCCTGAGACAGCCCCGGCTGGCGCGCCGCGGCCACGCGAGGTCCCCGCCACCGCCCGCGGTAGAGCCCCAGCCCCAGCCCCAGCCCCTCCCGGAGAGCCGAGGCCTGTGGATCGCACAGTCCGCGCAGTCCTCTGGGTCTGCGTGACGACCATGCCTCTCTACGAGGGCCTAGGCAGCGGCGGCGAGAAAACGGCTGTCGTGATCGACCTAGGAGAGGCCTTCACTAAGTGAGTGGCCACGGCGCCCGCTGTGGCCCCCTGGGGGTTCAGTTGGCTTGAGTACCGGCCCAGCCCGGGTCTTCATTGTGGGTTCCCAGGGCAGTTTCCGGTCTCCCCCGTGCTTTTTCTCGGCACCGCCCCCTCCCCCCAAGTGATGGCTTTTGTTTACACCTTGAGGGATGCAAATCCTGATGAGCAAGTGGGGCTGGGAGGAAGGGAGACTCAGGGAGCTTTGAGAGGATCGTCCTCGCTGCCTCTGTGGTCATCACCTCAAACCCAAGGGACCTTTTGAGGTTCTGTGTAGGGGATGACAGCGATGACCTGGACCCCGCTTACCCTGAGTTCGTTTGATCAGGAAGGCTGCAACCAGTTGTAACACTTGATAATGATTTCCACTCTAAAATTTTATTGAACGGATCTTCCGTTGGTGCTGGAAATTATTTAAGATAGTGATATTGCTCCCCAACTTAGGGAATTTAGTTAAGGACACTGTCCTTTGTTGGGTTCTCTATACTCTTAGATTAGATTTTTGCATTAAAAAAAAAAAAAAACAAATTGAAAACATTAGTATGCGCCTTTGGATGGCTGAGAAATCTTTGAAAGCCAGATGGCATTCACAAATGCACAATTCTTAAAACATTTGCATACAGCTTCCAGGGATTTGCGGACCATCTTTGTGGTTTTTGCACCCTAGTTTAAGAGTCCTTGTAGGAGGCTCAAGAGAGAAAAGTGTCTTGCAGTTACAGTTATCTGACTGTATATGTACAGTATGGAAATACTTGAAGTCCTTATATGTCTTTGAGCACTATCTAACATGTAGTAAGTATTAAATAACTTTTTAAATTAAGTGGTTAAAAGATATACTGAAAAATTGAACCTCGAGAGCTACAAAATTGAATTAAACATAATCCTTGGTTCATACATTGTGTGTTGTTCTGTAAAATATTTTCTTATTTATCTCAATAGGGCTAGGGCTGTGGCTGTGGCCCAGCAATAGCGCATTTGCCTGGCATGTGTGAGGCACTGGGTTCCATTCTCAGCATCACATATAAATAAATAAAAGATCTATCAACAACTAAAAAAATATATTTTCAAAAAACATAATAGATATCTTGAATTACTGCTCAAAGGTTATTTTGACTGTACATTAAAGAAATAAGCAAAAAGCTATTACACAGGATAGTGTTGCACATTAACTAAATCACCATTAAGTGATGTATGCATAACGGTATCAATGAAGTCACATAATATAATGCAGATCTAGGATTGTAGAAATTTCTTGTCTCAAATTCAGCTATAATTAAAAATTGGGGAAAAAATAAGTACTGACCAAAAACGATATACTGGTTTATTTCAGCATCAAAAACTTGAGGTGATTTGATTTTTTTCCTTTAATGTACAAATTACTATTAGATGATACTAAACTCTTACGGTTTGACAGGACCTGGGTAGTGTCCCTTTGAATGCATCAAAGGTATTTCCAGATATTTTTATAGGCATAGTTTTGAAACAAATACACAAAAACTTAAATAAATATTGAAAATGTTATAAGTGCAGTGTTTTAATTTTTCTTATATTTTCAGGTGTGGATTTGCTGGAGAAACTGGTCCAAGATGTATAATTCCCAGTGTGATAAAAAGAGCTGGCATGCCTAAGGTATTTTATTTTTTAACAAATAAGCAAAATAAATTCTGTAATATAAAATATTTTAAAATATGACTTCAGATAAGATTGATTAAAATAGTGCTAAATGTATGATATGATGTACCCAAGAGAAATGATATGATCTACCTTCCCAAGAGAAAGTGTTTTTTTTTTTTTTTTTTAAGTCAACTTTGTGGTCTAATTTTGTATACCATAAATTTGTCACATATGTTCAGATTACAACCTAATCTTAGAATATTTTTATCACCCCAATAAGTTTCCTAATACCTACTTATAGTTGATTCCTATGTCCACCTCCTGCTGATGTGCTGTTCCTATAGATTTGCCTTTTTGCACATTTTATGTAAGTGGAATCATATAATATCAAGAGAAAAGTTTTTAACCTTAGTATAATGATTTTTATGCCCTGTAGCATAATATAATCTACTGAACAATTTTATTCTTACCTTATTCAAAGTCTTCATTTCCTTATCTATCTAAAATTCTAAAACCAGAAGAATTTTGAGAAACCAGTTTTTTTTATTGTTGGTTTTTTTTGTTTTGTTTTGTTTTGTTTTGGTTCTTTTTGGTACTAGGATCCAAACCAGGGGCACTTAACCACTGAGCAATATTCCCAGCTCTTTTTAGTATTTTATTTAGAGACATGGTCTTGCTGAGCTGCTAGGTGCCTCTCTAATCTGCTGGGGCTGGCTTTAAACTCCAGATCTTCCTGCCTCAGCCTCCCAAATTGCTGGGATTACAGGTGTGTGCAACCATACCTAGCAACAAAAAGTTTTACTAAATATTAAATAAGTCTTGCTGACGCTAATTTGGCAAATTAGACTGAATAGAGTAATTTTGTCTACCATAAAATTCACTGGTTAGAAAACAAGATATAGATGGTTCTGCTGTTACAACACTATAATCCTGAAAAACCTGTGGTACTTTTTTTGGGGTGGTACTGGGGATTGAGCCACATCCCCAGCCCTTTTTTTTATATATATATATATTTTTTTTATGTAGAGACTGTTCTCACTAAGTTGCTTAGGGCCTTACTAAGTTGCTGAGGCTAACATGGGATCCTCCTGCCTTAGCCTCCTGAGCTGAGACCTTGCCCTAGGACCTTGCCCTGCTGTTGTAGAGTTTCAAAAAACAAAACAAGTTTATGGAGAACATAAAGTTGGAGTAGACTAAACAAAACCTGTGTAACTTTGTGAACAATGAACTAGCAAAGACAATAGTTAATAATTCATGAAAATTTGAATAGCTTTGACTGGTGCTGGAGGCTATCCGAAAAGATATTAAAGACAAAATAAAACTGTGAATTGATCTTTATTTTTTTTAAAGAGAGAGAGAATTTTAATATTTATTTTTTAGTTATCGGCAGACACAACATCTTTGTTTGTATGTGGTGCTGAGGATCAAATCCGGGCCGCACGCATGCCAGGCCAGCGCGCTACCGCTTGAGCCACATCCCCAGCCCAAAACCGTGAATTGAAATATTGGCCATTGGGTCCTGAGATAATGCAAGTGGAAGCAAGCTCTTAACCAGTGTGGCTGTTGTTAAATTGGGACCATGAGATACAGCCCAGTAACTTTAAGGATCCATTCTGTGGAGGGATCTTTAGTATATGGGATCACTTAAAACTTTTCTTGAATAGATGTAAAATGATCAGTACCTGTGTGACCACTGAATTGAAGACTTTTTCTTAATGAAGGTTATAACTTTGCTATCATAATTTTAGCTTTTCCCTAATATGAACTAAGAACACCTTGATAGTATAGATATTATCCCCTGACTTAGTAATCACATAGGAGCATATTCAGTTTTATAAAAATAGATGTTGTAGAGTATATCAATTTATATTGGTCCTGGAATGTATCATAAATCTTTTTACTTGATTATGGAATCATTTTCTTGATTTCAGAGTTTCTGCAAATGCTTTGACAAGCCAGAAATATAGTAGCTGTTTGTGGTGTGATGATCAAAATGTGATTGAAGTTCCATGTATTCATTTTTCATGTCATTGTGTGTTATAATAATTGGCATTATTATGTTACTAGGTAGATTCCTGATGGAACTTAGAACCTTTACATCTTCACTGACATTTTTCTTAGTGCTTTGAGCTTTTATTATTTTGAAAAGGTAAATATATATAAAGATTATCTATTTGGGGCTATACTTGGTTTAGAACATTTTTTAAATGTTCTAAAATCAAGAAGTGAAAAAAAAATTTGAAAAATTAAAAAAAGTGAGGGTTGGGGTTGTAGCTCAGTGGTAGATCACTTGCCTAGCAAGCATGAGGCACTGGGTTGGATCCCTTGCACCACATAAAAAATAAATAAATAAAAATGAAGATATTGTGTTCATCTACAACTTAAAAAAAAAAAAAAATCAAGAAGTGAGCCATGCTGAAGACCTTTCCTTTTAAAAGAGTAGGTGAAGACAGGTCTGTCAATGATACATTGGAGTACTTAGAGCTTTCTGAGGATCATGAGTGAAGCCTTGTTGTATTATACTCGTGATTTGATAGTGCTTACATATTTAGCATTAATGTTCTTGTTTTTAAGATTTTGATGGGGGCAGTACTGGGGAGTGAATCCTAGAGTACTCTACCATTGAACTATATCCCTGCCCTTTTTATATTTTATTTATTTTTAAAATTTCTATTAGTTATTGATGGACCTTTATTCATTTACTTATTTATATGTGGTGCTGATAATTGAACCCATTGCCTCACACATGCTAGGCAAGTGATCTACCACTGAGCCACAACCCCAGCCCCTTTCTTTTATATTTTATTTTGAGACAGGATCTTGCTAAGTTGCCTTGATTTTGATGCTACTGCCTCAGCCTCTCTCTGATATTATAGGCATGCACCATTGTGCCCAGCTTTTACCATGTTTATAAATAAACTACTATTTTTCTTGTCCCTTGGAGTTTATAGTCTAGCATGAAGGTAGACATTTTACAGATAAATGAGTGTGGTAATGTAAAAGGGATGATTTCAGTGCTTTGGAAGTGACTAGGGACTGAACCAAATATGGATTATTTGAGGAGTCCTTTAATTCTTTTTAATCAATATTGATTTTTATTATCAGTCATGCTAACATGGTAAGTCAGGCAAAAAAAAAAATGTGTATGAGCATAGCTCTTAACTTACAGATATATACTTCTATTACTATAAACAAAAAATTTCTTTTTTTTTGGATATTGCCAGTTCTTATGGATTCCTAATTTAAGAAATTAATCTATTTTTTAAATTTTTAATCTATTCCCAATACACATTGCTTTTTATTTATTCTGAGAAAATATTTCAATAAAATAAATGAGCACATTTTGAGATTATTAATATAAGTCATTTTAATTTTTTATAGCCAATCAAAGTTGTTCAGTATAATATAAATACAGAAGAATTATATTCCTACCTAAAGGAATTCATCCACATATTGTATTTCAGGTAAGGTGGAATTCTATTTGTTTGGGTTTGTTTGTTTCTTAGCTTTTGCAATTAGATGTTTTCTTAATGCCAGTCATAATAATATTTGGTTGTATTACATCTGATGCAAAAAAGTTTTTTGGCTTTCGTTGTCATTTTTATTTGCTTATTTTCAACCTTTTCAAAAATATATTAGAAAAATAAATAATTTTTTTTTTTTTTAAGTATAATGGAGGGCTGTGGATGTAGCTCAATGGTAAAGTATCTGCCTGTCCTGCACAAGGCTCTGGGTTTGAGCCCCAGCACCCCCCCCCTTCACAAACACATACACCAAAATAAATAAATAGATAGATAGATGTGGGTGTCTATTAGAAGACTAGAAAACAAAACAAGCATAACATTGAAAATAAATCAAATGCCCATTAATAAAAGAGATGACATGTAAATTATTATACATCCATACAGAAAGACATGTAGCCAATAAAAAGGGAGTTCTGGGGGCTTGAGGATATACCTCAGTAGTAGAGTACTTGCCTAGCAGGCACAGGGCCCTGGATCTTTAATCTATGTCTAGTGATACAGAAATGTGGCTTAGGTATATTGATAAGTGCAAAGGACAAATTGAAGAACATCTGTGGAATGAATATTTCTGTTCAGATACGTGTACACATCCATAAGAGTGAAAAAATATATAGACTACTGTTAGGGGTAGTTTCTGGGTAATAGAAGTATAAGGTTTTTGAACTTTACAAGTTAATCTCTGTAACATTTTGAAGTTTTGTGAACATCTATTACTTTCATAACCCCAGAAAAGAAAATATCTTTTTAATGACTAAAGCTAGTAGTCAAAATGGGCTGTGGTTTTAGTTTTCTGAGATAAATGAGTTTCTGAGATTCTGGCATGGTGCATGGCACATAATAGGAGCTCAGAAACATAACCTTTCTGGGGTGATAAAGTGGAGATATCTTTTTGTCATAAAGCTAGGATAGAGCAGTTTCTCTATTTTTAAATTGTATTAATTAACAAAATAAGTACCAACTTTTTATTTACTTTTAAAAACAAAACTATCTCTTTTCAGGCATTTGTTGGTGAATCCCAGAGATCGTCGAGTTGTAATTATTGAGTCGGTATTATGTCCTTCTCACTTCAGAGAGACCCTCACTCGTGTTCTTTTCAAGTATTTTGAGGTAACTATTTTTAAGTCAAATGATTGAGCTGCTTTTAAACTGGAGAAGAAAGCTATGTGGTATAGCACTTGCTTATCATGTGCAAGTCCCTGGGTTCAGTCCCTAGTACCACACTTACACATTCACAAAGTAGACAAGTAATAAAAGTCATACATATTAATGTTAGGGAATCTCCCCACCCTCCTCCCTGCCTTTTTTGTTTTTTTGATAAGCACTCAAAACTTAAACTAATGAGTCAGCATTTTTATTTCTTTCATTGTGTGTATTATACAATATATTTGTGGAATCAGATGACAGAAACCTCTTCACATTGGCTATTTCTTTTTATGGTTATTTCATGCTTAACTAACATTTTATCTAACCTTTAGATAGTATATTTCTTATTAGTGTTTCTGGTATTTATTTTAATGTAGTTTGGGAGGATTTTTTTTTTTCAGAATTAAAAGGTATGTTATGGAGTTTATGTTTTCTTTCTTTTGGATCTTTCTAGTTTTTGTTATGCTGATTGCTCTGAATTCTTCAATTTTTTTAAATTTTATTTTAAGTTTTAAATTCCTTTTAAGTGGAATATTAAAGTACTGTGTCTTTTAGACTAAGTGGGCAGTCCCAGGAATGAGACCTCTCTTGATATTAGTAATATTACTTGAAGTTTTTATTTTATAGGAGTCAAGATTATTTATTTAAGACTGAGAATATATTATAAGATTATTACATTTTAAAGTATGCCAGAATCTTTACTACTTAATTTATTTAAAATCTCTTCCTTGAAATTTAGGGTTCTTTTCAGCAAGGGAAAGTGGATGATTACATAAAATGTTACAGTATATAAGAAATTAACGTGGGGCTGGGGATGTGGCTCAAGCGGTAGCGCGCTCGCCTGGCATGCGTGCGGCCCGGGTTCGATCCTCAGCACCACATACCAACAAAAGATGTTGTGTCCGCCGAGAACTAAGATATAAATATTAAAAAATTCTCTCTCTCTCTCTCTCCTCTCTCACTCTCTCTTAAAAAAAAAAAAAAAAAGAAATTAACGTGTTGTTTCATGCATTTTACTGAACTTGGAATATATCTAATACTAAAAATCAGTATCTGTGTGGTAAGGGCAGTTAATATTTCCTAAGTTATGTTTTGGTAAGATAAGTACAGAGAACAGATTGCATAGCCTCCTCTTCTTATTGATATCATAAAGTTGGGAATTTCACGTGCTGTCAGAATAACACAAAACAAAACAGTAAGAATTTATATCAGCTCTTAGGTGAATAAAGAAGGTTCTCTGTATCTATGCTTTTAAGAGATTTAGTTGTGTTTGATAACTATCCTTATGTATATGACTAGAATACTTGCTATATCTACTTAGCTAAGGGAAATATAGCTATTATTTTGGCTATTTGATTATGATGGACCAAATATCTAGTGTTTGGGGTGTCACTAGATTGTCAACTTCTGAATGGAGAAAATGTCATACAATTAAGATTTTTGTAGTTTTGTTCTTCAATTCAATTTTAACTGCTAGATTATAGTGTTTTAAAAATATAATTCATATTACAAACTTCACAAATAAATTAAAAATTCTTTTCTGTGTTTTCCTCTGGATGGTAAAGGCATTTGTTTCCTTTTTTTTTTTTTTTTCTTTATTTATTTATTGGTACTAGGGATTGAACCCAGGAGTGCTTAACCACTGAGCTACATCCCAGCCCTTTTTACTTTTTATTTAGGGACAGGGTCTGACAGTTTCTTAGGGCCTTGCTAAGTAAGTTGCTGAAGCTGGCTTTGAATTTGCAATCCTCTTGCCTCATCAGCCTCATCACTGTATTTTTTTAAATCGTCTTTGAACTTATGTTTCCAGATGTCTTTTATCCCATTCTGTTTTCCCACTTCTAAGGAAATAGAACAAGTATTAATAAAAATGTTTCAGAATTATCACTTTGTAATGAAACAACTTCAGTGGTTTTTATTTATGACAGTATTAAATTCATTCAAATCAAGCAACTAGTTTTTAGCTAAATATTATAAAATGGTTGGATACCATAATAAAAATAAATACTATGTTCCTGTGATGTTTTTTCAAATGTATTTTAATATCTTCAAAAACTGCCACTCATTCTAGTTTTGTTGTTTTCTAGGTTCCATCTGTCTTGCTTGCTCCAAGTCATCTAATGGCACTTTTGACACTTGGAATTAACTCTGCTATGGTCCTAGATTGTGGATACAGGGAAAGCCTGGTGTTACCTGTATCTTTTTTGTCAACCAGCCAATTATGTAATTTCTACTATGCTTTAACTGAAATAAGTGGTTTATTACAAATGATTTTTTTTTGGGGGGGGGTACTGGGATTGAGCCCAGGGGTGCTTAACCACTGAGCCACATCCCTAACCCTTTTTTATAATTTATTTAGAGACAGGGCTTTGCTGAGTTGCTTAGGGCCTCACTAAATTGCTTAGGGCCTCGCTAAATTGCTTAGGCTGGCTTTGAACTTGTGATCCTCCTGCCTTAGCCTCCCAAGTCACTGGGATTACAGACATGCTCCACTGTGCCTGGCTACAAATGATTTTTTATTGTATTGAACTATTTGGGGTTATTATACACAAGTATTATTACCATGTGGTAAAAGTTTGCAGGATTTTAAGATTTAAATTTACTTTTTTGTAGAAAGTTTAATTATAGTTGAGTTCTAGTATATAGTCCAAGAGTAGACTTGATGAATATTCTATTCAGTTTTCAAAAGAAACAGCTATTTTTTTTATTATTTATTTTTTAGTTTTAGGTGGACACAATATCTTTATTCTATTCCCTCGCAGTGCTGAGAATCAAACCCAGTGCCCCACGCATGCCAGGAAGCGTGCTACCACCTGGGCCACATCCCCAGCCCCAGAAACAGCTATTTATAATGTGTTGAAGAAGTTGACTAGGATAGTTAAATTCTAAGGAAAAAAAATCATACAAATAGTCATTAGAGAAACTGAAATGAGAAAGTATAATAAAAAAAACCAAAACTTAAAATTGTATGGCAGAATGAATTCAGCCTTCCTTCAAATAGATGAAATGTTCACTTTTAGAAAAATGAATACATTTTTTTCTTTTATGTATGGGGGCTTTCATGCAGACAGAATACCATAGGATTTATGAGCCTAGATTTTGGAATCAAATACACAATAAGTGCAAATCTCAGCTATGCTTTTTTTTTAAAAAAAAAATTGTTCTTTAGTTGTAGATGGACACAATATCTTTATTTTGTTTATTTATTTTTATGTGGTGCTGAGGGTCAAACCCAGTGCGCACATGGGTCAAACCCAGTGCTCACATGTGCAAGGGAAGTGCTCCACCATGGAGCCACACCCCAGCCCCCTCAGCTATGCTGCTTACTCTAGGTGTAATGTTGGTCAAGTCATGTAAATTCTTCTGGCCTCTGTTTCCACATCTTTAAAATAGCAATGATAATATTTCTATCTCATGAAAGAATTACATGGGTTGAGTTGAGTGAGTTAATGTATGTGAAGTATTAAGCACAGGACTTGGCATATAGTAGCTTGCTCAATTAAGTGTTAGATGTTAGAGTTCTTATGTCATTCACTAAGGAAGAACTTACTAATAATTCAAGTTGTCCCCAGATGGAATTATTATATAAATTGCTGCATTTTTTTTTTTTTTTTTTTTTTTTTGGTATTGAGAATTGAACTCAGGGGCACTCAACCACTGAGTCACATCCCCAGCCTTATTTTGTATTCTATTTAGAGACAGGGTCTCACAGAGTTGCCTAGCACCTCACCTTTGTTGAGGCTGGCTTTGAACTCAAAATCCTCCTGTCTCAGCCTCCCAAGAAGCTGGGATTACAGGCATGAGCCACTGTGCCCAGCTGCATTTTTTTTTTTTTATTATGAACATTTAAGCAGAGTTATCCATAAGTATTGTTAGAATATCAAGGGGACATTGCTTCATTGAAAAAAAAGGTAGCTGAAGTACATGCATGTAAGACTCTTTCAGTTTTAAGGTATCCATGTATATTTATTGGAAGAAATATTTGTGGGGAGGAAATAAAATTTTGTACTCCAAGGAACTAAATTAGTAGTTAAATATAAAGTACTTTGTTTTAATTCTCAAAACAACTCTACAACATAAGTATTATCTTTACATAAATGAATAAATTAAAAGTTGAGAAAGGTAGTTGTGACTCACAGTCATATGTTTGTGTCTAAAACCAGTACTTTTACCAGTATACTTTTTCCCCTTTTTATAGAATATCAGTCAAGCTCTCTCCTATAGAAATATAATATGGACCAAATATGTAATTTAAAGTTTTCTAAGAACCATTATTTTAAAAAAACACAAGCAAAAGTAATAAGATTAATAGTATATTTTATCTAAACACTATATTAAGAAATTATTCCAGGGCTTGGGTTGTTGCTCAGTGGTAGTGCACTTGTCTGGCATGTGTGAGGCACTGGGTTTGATCCTCAGCACCACATAAAAACAAATAAATAAATAAAGGTATTGTGTCCATCTACAATTAAAAAAATATTTTTAAAAAAAACTATTCCAATATATACAGTAAAAATCTTTAATGATATATTTTATTTTTTTTATTAAAAAGTCTTCGAGCCAGGCATGGTAGCGCACACATATAATCCCACCATCTTGGAAGGCTGAGGCAGGAGGATCACAAGTTTGAGGCCAGCCTCAGTAACTTTAACAGTGCCTTAAGCAACCTTATTATAATCTTAAGGATCCTCCTGCCTCATTCTAAGTTGCTGGGGTTTTACAGGTGTATGCCACTGTGCCCGGCTTATTTTTTAAATGTTTTCTTTGGTGAAGAATATGAAAAAGGATATTTCTGTAACTTTTAAAAATAAAATATAAGAGCCTGTCACCTAAGTAGATTTAGAACAGTACTCCAGAAGTTGAGAAAAATATCAAGAAAACCACATTATATCTTCTAAAATAGTAATGTCCTTGACTACCATATAGATATATGAAGGAATCCCAGTACTAAATTGTTGGGGAGCACTACCCCTTGGAGGAAAAGCTCTTCACAGGTAAGTCTCTTGGAATTTAGCAGGTTCTCTTTTCACATTTGCTTGTTACAAAAACAGATACTAATCTGTTTATTGATGAATGTCAATAGAGGGCTTATTAATTTCATTCATTCCATTCTCTCTTAACTTTGAATGTATTCATCTTTTAAGGATAAAAGCGTCATATTTTATTATTAAAAGCACATAATCTATTATATAGTAAAAGTTTTAAGTGAGAAAAGGATATTTGTTGCAATATTTTAATTTCTGTGACTTTTTCAAATTTCAGGGAATTGGAAACTCAACTGTTGGAACAATGTACTGTTGACACGGGTGCTGCTAAAGAACAGAGTCTTCCCTCTGTGATGGGTAATTTCACTTTGAGCTGTTTAAGACTAATTTATACTCTTTTCATTTCTTTAACTTATATTTTAGAATTTGCCCTTTGGCCTAGTTACTCTGATTTCCTCCAACACTCTGATGACCTTTCCCCAATTATAAGGTCTTCATTGAATTCCTTTTTTTTTTTTTTTTTCCTGGGTACTGGGGATTTAACTCAGGGGCACTGAACCCCTGAGCTCCATCCTCAGCCTAATTTTGTATTTTATTTAGAGACAGGGTCTCAGTGAATTGCTTAGCACCTTGCCATTGCTGAGGCTGGCTGTGAACGCTGGATCCTCTTGCCTCAGCCTCCTGAGTTGCTGTGATTACAGGTGTGTGCCACTGCACCTGGCTCTTCATTAAATTCTTAATGACCAAATCCATTTCTGTTAGTCATTGTTGCTACAGCTTTTAACATCGTGGATCATCGTATACTCTTGAAAATCTCCTTTTCCTCAGCTTTCAGGTTTTTCTTTTGTGGTGTCTGTTATTTCTGAATGTTCCTTCTTGGTACCCTCTGCTTTTGCTTTCTCCACTCACTTCTCTAAGGATCAGTTTTTTGTTCCTACTTTCTTCTGCTTTTATTTACTTATTTATTTATATGATACCAGGGATTGAACCAAGAATGCTTACCCACTGAGTTACATCACCAGCCCTTTTATTATTTTTTTATTTTGAAACCTGGTCTTGCTAAGTAGTGTAGAGCCTCACTAAATTGCTGAGGCTGGCTTTAAACTTGAAATCCAATTGTCTCAGACTCCCTGTGCAAGTGGGATTATAGGCATGCACCACCACATCCAGCTGCTTACTTTTTAGTACCAGGGATTGAACTCAAGGGCACTTGACCACTGACTGAGCCACATCCCCAGTCCAATTTTGTATTTTATTTACAGATAGGGTCTCACTCACTTGCTTAACACCTCGCTTTTGCTGAGACTGGCTTTGAACTCTTGATCCTTCTGCCTTAGCTGCTGGAATTACCAGTTTGCGCCTCCATGCCTCGCTTTCTACTTACTTAAAAGGTGATCTCATCTAATTCCATTACTTCAGTATACCTGTATGGTATTGAGTCTCAGATATGTCACTGAGCCTGATCCTTCTTCTGAACTTGATATTCATATTTCCAGCTGACTATCAGACACAAACTATGTGTGTCACCTGGGACCCCAAACCTAAGACTTCCTGTGTATTTCAGTTAGTGATTCTTAGATGAGAATAACAACATCTTTCTTTTTTTTTTTAAATATTTATTTTATTTCTTAGTTTTAGGTGGACACAATATCTTTATTTTACATTTATGTGGTTCTGAGGATCGAACCCAGTGCCTCATGCATGCTAGGCAAGCACTCTACCACTGAGCCACAACCCCAGCCCAACAACATCTTTCTTATCTCCCATTTTAGAGAACTGGGAGTTAGTAAATCTTTTCAGTTCTTCCAAAGAAATCTCTCAAAATTAATCTTTTCCCTCCATTTTCCACACCATTTAACATATGAAAACAAAGGTATTATTTTAATCTAATTCCTTTTATTATAGCAGCCTATTTTCTGAACTGATTGTCTATTTCACACTGTTGTCAAGAGTAACTTTCCACAAAAATCTGATTAAATTGCTCTTTTGCTTCAGAATTGTTGTTAGCTTCTATTAATTAAAATCCAAATAATGTTTCATATACAGGTTTCTTCCTAGTCTGACCTGATTCTCCCTCTTAGCCCTAACTAGTTTATTTCAGTCCTTCAAGCACCATGAGTCCTTCTTGCATAATCCTATGCCTTCATTTATTCCATTTATCTACCTGGGATGTTTTTCTTTGCCTAGTTGAGTTTTTAATCCTACAACATAACTCATCTGGAATGTTACCTCCATTGTGAAGCCATCCTGATCTTCCCCAAGCAGAATAATTTGCCCCTTTGTTAATCTCAGAAATATTTTAAAAAATAATTTTTGTGGGGTTGGGAGGGTGTCACTGGGAATTGAACTCAGGGGCATTCAATCACTGAGCCATATCTCCATCCCTGTTTTGTAGTTTATTTAGAGACAGGGTCTCACTGAGTTGCTTAGGACCTCGATTTTGCTGAGGCTGGCTTTGAACCGTCAATCCTCCTGCCTCCTGAGCTGCTGGATTACATTCATGCACCACTGTGCCCAGCATTTGGATATCCTTTCTTTAGTTAACCTTTTTCAATTGATTCTAATCTTCCTATCCCAAACTTCCCCAAATCAAATCTATGATAATTCATCATGCAATCTTACTAAAGTTAAGGAAATAAACATATTGCTGTTTGCTAAATCACCCACATAGCAGGATCAGAAATGGAAATACATTTAAAATTTCTCTTTTTTAAGATCCTTAGCAAAGATAAGATAAATAGGTGTTAGATATAATTGAGTATTCTCAGTTGAATTTTCAACAGCATCTTTCATTTAGTATTTAGAATTTATTTCATCTCAACTTGGTGATACATGCCTATAATCCCAGCAACTCAGCAGCTGAGGCAGAAGGGTTACAGTTGGATGCCAGTCCAGGCAACTTAACAAGAGCCTGTCTCAAAAAAATAAGAAGGACGGGGGTGTAGCTCAGGGGTAGAACACCTCTGGGTCCAGTTCCTCCTAGGAAGCCAGCGGGTGGCAGACAGAAAAATTAAGTATCCTCTTCCCAAAGCAGCATCTGACTTTAGCTAAATTAAACCATTTATTTGCAAACCTATCTTACATTCGCCTATAAAAAACTATTTCTTTTTTTTTTTTTTTTTTTTAACACCAGGAATAGAACCCGGGGGTGCTTAACCACTGAGCTACATTCCCAGTACTTTTTATTTTTCATTTTGAGACAGGGTCTCTCTAAGTTTCTTAGGGTCTTGCTATTGCTGAGCCTGGTCTTTAATTTGCAATCCTCCTGTCTCTGCTTCCCAAATCACTGGGATTACAGGTGTGTGCCACTGCACTGGCTTTTAGCACTCGACCACTGAGCCATGTTCCCAGCCCTATTTTTTTTATTTTATTTACAGACAGGGTCTCACTGAGTTGCTCAGCACCTTGCTTTTGCTGAGGCTGGATTTGAACTTTCGATCCTTCTGCCTCACCTTCCTGAACCGCTGGGATTATAGGCATGCAACACTGCACCCGGCCTAACACTTATTCGTAAATTGCAGGTTTTTATAATCCATTCACATCTCTCTCATCTGTTTTTCTAGCCAAGTTTAAATGTTTTGGAATATCTTTATCCTTTTATGAGCTAGATTTTAACTCCTAAAGATAGAAATCCTCAAACTGTTTTGATCATACACTGACCTCCCAGGTTTTAAAAAACTTAAACGTGTACCTTCAATATATATGTGTATTTACAAACTATACACACACACACACACACACACACTTTTATTGCTATATTCTGAGTGCAAAAAAGTCAAAAAGGATTAGATGATGTATAATCCTAATAGTAAACATTTTTTCCCTTTCAAAACTAGTATGCTTTTTTTTAAAAAAAAAAAAAGAGAGAGAGAATTTTTTAATATTTATTTTTTAGTTTTCGGCGGACACAACATCTTTGTATGTGGTGCTAAGGATCGAACCCGGGCCGAACTCATGCCAGGCTAGCACGCTACCGCTTGAGCCACATCCCCAGCCCTAGTATGCTTTTATTTAAATTTAAGGTTTAACATCTCAAAGTTGTGGTTTTCTTGTTTGTTTGTTTGTTTTTGTTTTTTGCTACCAGGGATTGAACCCAGGGTCATTCAACCACTGAGGCACATCTCCAGTCCTATTTCTCTCTCTCTTTTTTTTTTTTTTTTTAATTTTAAATTGCTGAGGCTGGCTTCGAATTTTTAATCCTCTGCCTCAGCCTCCTGAGCCACTGGTATTACAGGCATGCACCATGGCACTCAGCTCCATCCAAATTTGTGGTTTTTGAGTGTCATTTAATTAATTTATTTATTTGAAGTACTGGGAATTGAACCCAGAGGCATACTCTGCCACTGAGCTACATCCTCATCTATTTTTACTGATTTTTTATTTTGATAACAGTCTTGCTGGCCTTGAACTTGTGATCCTCCTGCCTTATCCTCCCCAGTAACTGGATTACAAGTGTGTGCCATCATATTCTCATAATTTAATTGATTTTAATGCTTGATTTGACTGGCCATCAGAATTGACAGGTATAGAAGACAAGATACATAGATCTAGGTCAGAGAACAACATCATTATGTTTAAGAAATCATGATCCATTTTTGCAGCCACAGATCTCTAGCTTCATTGATGTCAACAATTTGTTCTTATAATCAATCAAAATATTTTTACATATTTAAGAATGAATTAAATATCTTGGTTTAGAAGACTGAAATTTTGGTTAGAAAATTCTGTTTCTAACTCAGAAAACAAAATTGTTGGTGACAACACCATATGACATTGGTTAACATAACATACTCAACATCCATCTTCAAAGGCTCTATAGGTTGCTTAGAATTCTTTGAAATTGGTACTTTCTCATTCTTTTTAAAAAATATTACCTTTATCTTGAAGGAAATTAAAAGACTATGTGATCCTTTTTGAAAACATGTATTGAATACCAGGTGGGATGACTCATGCCTGTAATCTCAATGATTCTGGAGACTGAGGGAAGGAGGATCACAAGTTTGAGACTGGCCTCAGCAATATAGAGAGATTTAGCAACTTAGTGAGATCCTATCTCAAAATAAAAAGGGCTGGGGTTGTAGCTCAGTGATAAGGCACCCCTGGGTTCAATCTCCAGTACCCACACCCCCAAAAAAGATACACACACACACACACACACACACACACCAAATACACATACACACACACACACACCAAATACACATACACACAGACCTTGATGGATTAGCATATTACTAATAGTTACTTATTATCAAAGAAAAGATAAGGAAACTTGGAACATTTTGTAAAGGAAAAATAATTCGTCCTTAAGTCCTAGATTTCTTCTAAGTACTTTTCTATAAGACAACTAGTAAACAGCTTTATGGTTAAAGATTTTCTTGGTCAGTCCTATTTAATACCAGTTACCCTACTTTATTTTAATGGTTTCATTTTTATAAAATTTACGAGTGTCTGACTTTTTGTAGCAGTTTTTCACACCTGACTTCAACTTCTATGCCTTCTCTTGACTTTGATGAAATTTATTCTCCAAAAGCAAAATTAATTTTTCTATTAGGGTTGTTAAAAAATTGTAGTAGTAATACCTTTTTAAGTTTTGCTGAGCTAAAAAATGGAAATGTGAATGCAGTTTATGAGGCTTATAAATTATTAGTAAAGTTCTATAATTCTAAATGAAATTTTTGTTTTAGGTTCAGTTCCAGAAGGTATCTTAGAGGACATTAAAGGTAAACTAAGTTCCTGTTTTTATCCTTTTCATTCTTTTTTTTCTTTTTAGTTGTAGATGGACACAATATTTATTTGTTTGTTTGTTTTGTGGTTCTCAGGATTGAAACCATATGTGCGAGGAAAGTGCTCTACCACTGAGCCCTAGCCTCAGCCCCTCCTTTCAATCTTTAGTGTTAGTTTGGATGGTATGTTTTTAAATAATTACATAGAAAATAAAGTCATAATGTAAAATCCTAAAATATTTAGTGGATAGGTTACAGAATAATATAAATAAAAATTCAGATTTTCTTAAGACCCATGGGAGCTCTTTCATTATTCATGATATGTTATTGAAGCAGCTTCTCAATTATATATGGAATATATAGGGTTACCAGGAAACTATTAGTTTATACAGTATAAAATAACAGTTGTTTAAGAAAACCACTAATTCAGTGTCATCTGATGTTTCTTTTATTACTTGGGTTTTTCTTTGTACATGTTTAATAAGGTTAGTCATTTTTACTGGCTATTCAGAAATTCTAGAATTAGAACCAAAGTATATTGGATTCACTTTAATAAGATGTATTACTTCTACTTTACTAGAATAGATTTTTATGATAATATTCAAATTGGGTTTCTAGTATTTTTATTCACTACAAAGAAAAGCATTTAAAATACAATTTGTGTTCTTCAGTATTTGGAGTATCATGTAAAATTAATACTCTGAAATTCTTATAGAAAATTAGATAAGAATGGATTTTAGAGTTAAAGGGATTTGAAGATAATTTAGTATAGTCAGTTTCCTGAAACATTAGATCATTTGTTCTTTGTCACCCAAGTAGGTAAAATGAGCATCAGGTCTATAAATAGGTCTTGTTCTTGCTCTTCATTATATTGCTTTTTTATATGGTATACTTACTAAAAATTTTTTTCATTGTTACAAAATTTTAGTCATTTGTAATCAAGCCTATTGCAACATTCAACAAGAAAATGAACTTATCTCAAGTAAAATAATGCCTTTCCTTCCTATTTTTCAGTCTTATTCTCTATGATATAACAGTTGTTGACCATGTGAATTGTTTCTTTTATATGACCTCTAACTTATAAAAACTTGTTTAACTATCCTGTTAGGAAAGCATCCAGTTGGCAGAAGTTTAAAAGATAGATATTCAGTATTGGTGAGATTCTAGAAAAGTGAATATATATATGTTATATATATATATATATAATTCTAATAAATACACTTTTTGGGAAGCAATCTGTCATGTTAAAATTTAAAGTGTTCACTTCATTTAAAAGGGGAATATTGAGAGATATTTGATAACTTCATAATAAGGAATATCAGGTAGCAATTAGAAAGAAGGAGCTAGATAAGTAAATTTGGAAAGATGTTGATAATGTTAAGGAAAAACTATGGTGTTGAATAATATGTACAAAAGGATCCCATTTCTATTAAAGATAAGTATACAACACACTCATAGTTCAATAAAATTCTTTGCATAATACATGTCGTTTGCAAGTAATTCAGCCAAGTCATCATGTTTCCTGTGTTTAACTTCAATTCTGTTTCTGCTTTTAAATTTTTGTTCTCAGAAGGAAATAATTGTGTCAAAAAATCTTGCAACTGTTCTGAGCAACCAAGATTTTTTAATAAAGGTTCAGAAAGAACAGGGTGGTGGAGTAAAAATCTGGTTTAAAAAAAAAATTGTTAGATTGGAAAAGCTACATTTCAGGATACTAAAATACGTTTTAGTATCCTGAAATGTACAAAGGTTTTCCTCAAAGGTAGTTTTCTTTTTTCAGTGTGGCTTTACTTTACATGAACACTTGACTAGAATTGTTAAGATAACTGCTGTGTAATTTTACTCTGTTTAGTTAATCACAAGCTATTAACAGTCTTTTTTCCTCCTTTCTTTTTAAGTGCGCACTTGCTTTGTAAGTGACCTGAAGCGTGGACTAAAAATCCAAGCTGCAAAATTTAATATTGATGGGAATAGTGAGGTAGGTTAAAAAGTAAATATATCTTATTTTTTCATAGGTTACAACATGTATAGACTTAACACTTATGATATCTTTATTTCAGCGTCCCTCACCGCCCCCAAATGTTGACTATCCATTAGATGGAGAGAAGATTTTACATGTCCTTGGATCGATCAGGTTAGATCTTAATTTTTATGAGCACAATAATAAGCAAAATAAATTCTTGGCTTTTAAAAATACTTGTATTTTTATAAGCCCTTATTATAGTATTGCCAATTTGACAATAGAAATTTTTTTTGTTGCCTGTTTGTTTTCTACAGTACTAGAAATTAAATCCGGGAGTGCTCTATCACTGAGATATGTCCCCAGCCATTTTTATTTTTTTGTTGTTAATTTTGATAGGGGGCATCTCACAAGGTTGCTGAGACTGGCCTCAAACTTTCAATCCTCCTGCCTCAGACTCCCAAGTCTCTGGGATTAAAGGTGTGCAAAACAATGCCTGGCCAGTTGAGTTTTTTCATTAAGCTTCATAATTCATCATTAATTATATTCAGGTTTTTAAAACTTTAAAAAAGTATATTTTTCTGTTATCAGAATAATTCAGAATTAGTTTTAGTAACAAAACTAGCAATTCTTTTGAGGCATAACAAGAAGTTTGATACCAAATATTTGATAAAAACAGGTAGTGGACCTGATGGTATTGAGTACCATAATATTGCTTCAGGGATAACATGTCTTTTAAACCTAGACTCCATAGATTGAATCCCATGACTCTTTTTCCTTTTCTAGACCGTACTCCAACAATTGGCCTCAGCTCTTTTGTATTATTAATATATTTAGAAATTGGCTGGATCATCTTATAAAGCATAAAAATATGCTATAATATCTTTCTTAAAAAATTAAAAAAGAAAAGGTTTGATGCTTTAAAATAGAGGCTTATAAACTTTTGTATAAAGGACCAAAAAATACATGTATGGCTTTGTGGTTCATATGTTCAGTCTCCTTGCAGCTACTTGGCTCTACAGTTGGGGCACAGAATCAGCCATAAACATGCTAAATACTAATGAATTTAGCATGGCTGTGTTCAAGTAAAAATTCATTTGCAGAAATAGGTTCAGGGCTGAATTTTACTCACAGGCCATGATCACCTGACTCTTGCTTTAAAACATTGTTTTGGTAGACAGAATGCCTTATTCCAAACATAATCAATTTTCAGGATTAATTAGTAGTTCACTTTTTATTATTTATTTGAATTAATATGTAACACTATGCAATAAAGGAATATTTTTAAAAGTCACATGCTAAACATTATATTTTAACAAAATGCATAAGTGTTTTTTTAAATACTTATTTTTTAGTTGTAGTTGGACTCAATACCTTTATTTTATTTATTCCTATGTGGTGCTGAGGATCTAATTCAGGGCCTCGCATGTACTAGGCAAGCTCTCTACTGCTGAGCCACAACCCCAGCCCATAAGTGTGTTTTTATTTTCACTTTTAATCTTTTATTATTTTGGTGGTAGTGAGGTTTAAACCTGAGTTATAAAAGTATATGCTAAACACACACTGTACCACTGAGCCATATCCCAAATCCCCATAAATGTGTACTTATTTGAAAAACTGCTGGGTTTGGCAGTGTACTCCTATAATCCCAGTAGCTTGGCAGGCTGAGGCAGAAGGATCCTGGGTTCAAAGCCAGTCTCAGCAACTTAGCAAGGCCCTAAGCAACTCAGTAAGACCCTGTCTCTAAATAAAATATTTTAAAAAAGGGCTGTGGATGTGGCTCAGTGGTTAAGCTCCCCTGGGTTCAATCTCTGGTACCAAAAACAGAAAACCTTTGAAGATGTCTGCTTATAGAGTTCTGAGTTAAGTTTACATAAGCCAGTAGTTCATAGTTTATGATTTCCAGTTGTCAGTTGGTGGTCTTAAAAGTATATCAAGAGCTTAAAGGTGCTATGAATCAGTCTTGGTACATAATCCTTCTAGTTATTTTCTTCTCGACTTTTACAGTTGTCTCACCTGTATTAAAAAACTTTTTAAAATTTTTGTCTTTCTAAAGCATAGCTTTCATAGAAAGAACAACTTTTTTTCTACCTTAATATTCATTGGTTAAGTAATAATTATTAAGTTATATAATTTGAATATCAAATCAAGTGATAAAAGATTTGGAAACAGGAAACCCACTCTTCATAGCATGCATCTCAACTACTGGAAGCAGAAGTTTGCACACACAGCAGCAAGGGGCTGACTTGCCATAAATGTTTAGCATACTGCAGGCCTCAATTTACTTGAATGATGAAAGGGAAAGAGTTTAGCAAGTGGGCTGAATATCACTAAAAGAATTTTTGTGTTTTGAAAAGATTTTAGAGCTTTAAAATGTGTATCCTGATTTTATAAAAATAGAACTTAATACACATTTACAGTTAGTTTTATATTGCATTGGTTAGGATTTGATTTGGCCACAAATTATAAAAACATGAAGATAGTGGCTTCAGAAGTTCCATCTGTCATCTCTGGGATGTAGCCCGATCCTTATGTCCAGGATAGTTGGCCATATAGCTTCCATGTCTGTGTTTCAAGCAAATAGACCTAAGAAGAAAAGTGCTTTCCCTCCTTTGAAGAAAATATTTTTTTTTTAAATATTTTATTTCTTAGTTTTCGGCAGACACAACATCTTTGTTTGTTTGTGGTGCTGAGGATCGAACCCAGGCCGCACGCATGCCAGACGGGTGCGCTACCGCTTGAGCCACATCCCCAGCCCCGAAGAAAATATTTTTGAAATTCCATATATCATCACTTTTCTCAATCTTATTTTCTCATATTTGATTATATGTAGCTATGTGTTTTAACTGGTGGGGTTCTATAGCCAGACATAAATGTTACATACCTGGAATCCCAGTAACTCAGGTGTCTGAGACAGGAGGTTCTCAAGTTAGAAACCAACCTGGGAAACTGAGCAAGTTCCTATTTAAAAATAAAGGATAGTAGTTCAGCCATAGAGTACCCCTGGATTCAATCCCTAGTATCTACCCCCCCCCAACACACAAAGGAGGTCATATTTTCAATTTTTTCAAGTAATATTGATTAGTTACTAAAAATAATAGAGGATTCCTGAGAACCCTTCCAGTTTCTTTCATGGTTATATCTTAAATAACTATAGTATAATATCAAAACTAGCAAACTGTATTTCTGTTGGGGATGTTAAACCCCAGTGGTGTTTTTTATCGCTACAATTCCAGGTCTTTTCATTTTTTATTTGGGGGCAAGGTTTTGCTAAGTTGCTGAGCCTGGCCTTGAACTTTAGATCTTCCTGCCTCAGCCTCCCAAGTTGCTGGGATTATAGGTGCACACCACTGCACCTGGCCTATAAGTGGAATCTAAAGAACATCAAATATCTAGAAAGAGGATAGAACAGTAACCACCAATGTGACAAGGGGAAGAAAGTGGAGAGAAGGGGGCTAAAGGACACAAATTTATAGTTTTGCAGGATGAAAAAATCTAGAGATATGGTGTTCACTTAAGGATTATAGTAAACAATATTGCATTATATACTGAAAACTTGGTAAGAGTAAATTTTAACTGTTCTTACCACAAATAAAAAGGTAACTATGGACAGGAATACATAGGTTAATTTGCTTGACTGTTTTAATAATTTCATTATATATGTTTAAATCAAAACATAATTTTTTTTACCTTAAATATATATAATAAAAAACAGAAATATTTCATCAACTTGAAGATCTTTTTCATGCTGCCCCAAAATAGTTCTTTTAATTTGAGAAAAGGGGAATGGATATTTTATTAGGCAACTAGCAATCTTTGTCGTGTTTAATTTTTTAAAACAGCCAGGCAGGAGGTGGGGTTGTAGCTCAGTGGTAGAGTACTTGCCTAGCAAGTGTGAGGCTCTGGGATCGATTCTCAGCACCACATATAAGTAAACAAATAAAGATCCATCATATTTAAAAAATAAAAAACAGCCAGGCATCACCGTGCACACCTGTAATCCCAGCAACTCAGAAGGTTGAGGCAGGAGGATAACAAGTTTGAGGACAGCCTCAGCAATTTAGTGAGGCCCTAAGCAATTTAGCAAGACTCTGTCTCAAAATAAAAAATGAAAAAGGCTGGTAATATTGTTCAGTGACAAAGCACACCTGATTCAATTTCCAGTACCAAAAAAGGAAAGAAGGAAGGAAGGAATGTTGAGGGGTTTTTAGTTATTTTTAAATACCTTGTATCATTGACTTATATACTTACTGAATCTTATTAACTTTTACAGAATGCTGTTTCTCTTCTGTTATTGGATTTGGGGAGGTGTAATTGGGCACAAAATATATGTTAATCTATACATAGTAATAGTGATAGCTAATACTTAGGGAATACCTATGTGCCAAAACTTGCTCTACTAACTCATTGAATCAACCCCTGTGAGGCAGGTACTTTTATTCTCCTCATTTATAAATGAGACCATCTTGTATTTTAAAAATTATTCTGCATTAACATAGTACTTATACATAAAAATCAGTGTCAGCTAATGGTTTATTCTCAGTCATATTATATAATATCAACCAAACCCTGTCTTTTTGTAATTTCAGAGATTCAGTTGTGGAAATTCTCTTTGAACAAGATAATGAAGAGAAATCAGTTGCTACGTTAATATTGGATTCTCTTCTGCAGGTATTTTGTTAAAAGTTTCTGTTTCGACATTTTAACATTTTTTAAATGTTAGTTTCTCTGTGTCCTTGTCATGTATTATTGAGAAGAAAAAAAAACAGTGAATTTTTTGTTTGTTTTTATATCCCTTATCTCACTAGCAATTGTGCTTGTCGAATTTTACTAGCTTTTGTAGAGTACTACTATTCCCCCCTTTTTTGCTTTGTAAACTCAGGATTGAACCTAAGGCCTGGCAAAAGCTAGGCATACACTTTACCACTGAGCTGTATCCCCCACCCTTTTTTTAAGCATTTTATTTTGAAACAGGGTCTTACTTAAGTTATCAGGGCTGGCCTTGAGATTGAGATCCTCCTGCCTCAGCCTCCCAAGTAGTGGGGATTATAGCATGCCTTTTTTAGGAATCCTTTTTTACTGTTCTTTTTCCAGTGGTTTACATTTTTTTGCTTTTTAAAACTTTTCTGTTGAATGTTTTAGTTAATGAGTTTTACTTTGACACTGAGATAGGTAGGTTATCTATATTTCAAACCCAAGAATAATTACTGCCCTGAACATACGTATGTTTTTCAAAGCAGGGATACAGTTTTTACTTTATTCCTTGTGTGGTTTGTGGTTCCTTCAAACTCAGTTTTGTATAATTTTGAATTTTAAATTCCACATGGCAAAGCCCTGCACAGTGATCCATGTCTGTAGTCACAGCTACTCCACAGCATAGCAGGAGGATCACTTCCCTAGGAGTTCAAGGCAAGCCTGGCCAATGTAGCAAGACTCCATCTCAAAACAAATGAATTCCATAAGGCAAATGATACTATATCCCTTTTGTTTAATGACTATCTAAAATAATATCATCTTGGATGACCATATCATTCCTTATTAGAACTGTTGTGAAAACAATTTTTAAGTGTTATCTTTCTACTCAAAAACTGGCCCTGGATATAATACTCTGAAGATAACACCATAGAAAAATTAAACTTCCACATATTTTCCTAACTTCAAAAGAAAAGTTACTTTTTACGCTCTTGTCCCAACTTAGTCATTCTACTTCGTAAATGAGAACCTATCCAAATACCAGTGGCAAATACCAGGTTGCTGTAGTCCCAGAAACTCAAGAGGCTGAGATGGGAGTATTGCAAATTGGAGGCAACTTTTAAAACTTGTTTTAAAATGAAAAAAAGGGGGGGGGGCTGGGCATAAAGCTCAGAGGCAGAGCACCTTTGGGTTCAATCCCCAATACCAAAAACAAAACAAAACAAAAAATACTCACATATTTACTGCCATATGCCCTGTGGATTTAAAAGTTCTAAGTGCATATAATATGGTAGGATTATGGTGGTTGTATTTGATACATAAAAAAACCTTGCAGGGCTGGGTATATAGCTCAGTTGGTAGAGTTCTTGCCTAGCATGCACAAGACCTCATTGGTAAAGTGCTTGCCTAGCATCCCCAGCACCACCAAAAAAAAAAAAAAAAAAAAAAAAAACACAAAAAACTTGCAGGTGACTTTATTGTAATATAAATGATGAAGTATTTAATCTATACTACATACTTCTATGTGTTTGCTTTAATCAAGCAGTACTTTCCCAAGTAAGGATAAATTCCTTTCTTTCTTTTCTTTTTTTTTAAATAACAGTGCCCAATAGACACCAGGAAGCAACTAGCAGAAAATTTGGTAGTCATAGGGGGCACATCTATGTTGCCAGGATTTCTCCACAGGTTGCTTGCAGAAATAAGGTATTTGGTAGAAAAACCAAAATATCAAAAAGCACTTGGCACCAAGACATTCCGAATTCACACTCCACCTGCAAAGGCTAATTGCGTAGCCTGGTTGGGAGGTAAGAATTTTGTTTTTAATAAAGGGCATTGAGGGGAAGGGATAAGGGAAGGACAGTGGAATGAGTCTGACCTAACTTTCATGTGTACATATATGAGCATACCACAGTGAATCTCATCTCATGTATACCCACAAGAAACTAACTTTAAAAAAAATAAATAAATAGCAGAAAGGTCAGTAGAGAGAAGGGAACAGAGGGAGGAAGGAAGGGAAAGGGGAAGTATTGGGGTCTGAATTAGAACAGTTATATTCCATGCCTTTATAATTATGTCAAAATGAATTCCAGTGTTATATATAACTAAAAAAAAAAAACAATGAAAAAAATAAGTTAGATTTAAAAACATTATGTAATAATTTGTTTCTGAGAAGCATGAATATAAAATGATTATATTAAATAAATCAATGTTCAAAATTGCCTGCTTAATAAAAATGATTAAATTTTCTCTGAACAGTGACTACTCTTTAAATTAATCTTCAAAATAACAAGAAAAATATACCTATTTTTCTTGTTATTTGCATTGTGATTTTAAGTAAGTTTTTCTATTCAATTAAAGTTATCTCTCAGAGTAATGATAGTTATAAATTTATTCTAATGATGCTGCCATTGGTCAAAGCAATCCTTCCAGAGCTAAAGAGCCACAAATGAAAATTGACCCCTTTATGTTTGATTATACTCAGAACATTCTCTGAGAACATTCAGAGAATGTTCTGAGTAATGATCCTTTCACTGAAATAAGCAAATTGCCTACTAAGTAACTACTTTGAAGAGAAACACAATTGTGAATCTGTATAATTGTATACATTCTGACATGTGTTTTATTATGCACTTAGAGCTAGTTAGGTATCAGGATTATATTATACATTCAGAGAGAAAAATAAATTATTAAGATTTTTAAATGAACATAGTATTTCTTGTAGAATTTGGTGAATAATGTAATTTTGATCTAGGACAAATGGATTTAATAACTAAATTACTTTTATAAAAACTGACTCGTGTTTTTATAAGGTCTCCAGTATAAAATCTTGGGACTTTAAAATGATTCCTATTGAGTTTTACCTGCCATTTTATTGAATTGTGGCAAGAGGACATTTAAGAAAATTGTCTTATTGATTGTATTTACACAAAGCTGAAAATACCTTTTATCTTACTTTCTTCCAGATACAGTAACACTTGTTATCATACTCAGTATCATCTGCTGAAAGCTATTTAGTTACTTTCAACACAGAAATTAGGGCTTACCCTAGTATTTAGAATACAGCATAACTGGTATTAAAGAGTGTGAATATGCACTGCTGAATTTTACCAGTCCACTTTTTTCATATAGTAGATATATGGCTATTCAAAGGTCTCTGGTAAAACATTTTAATTTAACTGTAAAATTATTTTTACCACACAGGGGCTATTTTTGGAGCATTGCAAGATATACTTGGGAGCCGTTCAGTTTCAAAGGAATATTATAATCAGACGGGCCGTATCCCTGATTGGTGTTCTCTCAATAACCCACCTTTGGAAATGATGTTTGATGTTGGGAAAGCTCAGCCACCTTTGATGAAGAGAGCATTTTCCACTGAGAAATAAAAGTTTGATTAAAATTCAACTTTTCTTCATTTCAGATGTTTAATCAATTATAAGCAAATTGTACAAAGTATGTGGGATGCTTTATTATAGATGACTTTAGTGGAAATGAAAGCATTACTGTATATACTCTCTTAATTTTTAATTAGTTTGACTTTGTTTCTGTTGTGTAGTAATAAAATGGTAGCTGTTGCTGTTGTCTTTCTGTCAGTGAAATGTAGGTAAGCACTTTAATTTTGGAAGTTCGTTACACAACACAGTCCAGTTTTCAAAAAGAATAATAGCATTCTTCCACAGTTCACCTAATCTGTCCTAGGTACTGAAGACTTCATTCACTTTATTATTTTCAGCAGTTATTTCAGTTAATGAATGAAAAGTATTAACCGTTATCAGTTATTTCAAAGAATAACATGAGTCTGTTTTTGAAATTTTTTTCTTCTGCTACTCATGTGTCCATATTATAGTAGTGTGGCTTTTCTGAGAATATATTTGATTCTTTGGACTGAGAATGTTTGGTAGCAGGGTCAAGCATTTGATAAAGTATGGAAATATTCACTTTTTAACTTTATAGTTTCTTTTATGAACAATTCTACATTTCTAAGCTATTTCATTTTTATGTCACATTCCATCTGCTCTATAAATATGTTTTCACAATATTATTAATCCCTGCTTTTGTGCTTTATATATTCTCAGGGTCAAGGGTTCTTTGAAAAATATACTCATCCATTGATTAACTTTTATTTTTATTTGTTATGTGTTTACTTTTTAAAATACTTCTGGCAGAGCCCAGCATGGTTGTACACATCTATAATCCCAGTGAAGCAGAAAGATGATGAGTTCAAAGCCAGCCTCAGCAACTTAGACCCTAAAAAAAACAAAACAAAAACAAAACTAGCATTACTTTGTCATTATGTGCCACTTTAGTAGCCCAAGACCAAGATTTATTTGATATCTACTGAATGCTGTGTACCTATTGTAATATAGTGTTAGATACTGTAAGTGCTACAACAGTAAGATGTAGATCTTTGCCCTTATGTATTTGCAGACTAATAGAAATGGTTGTGTACACAAATGATTATATAGAACAGTATGGTGAATGCCATGAAAGGTATCAATTGCTTGTTTTTACTGATATATTTAATTCTGACCAATAGTGGGAAACTTCATGGAGGAGGCTTTTGTCCTAGTTTCTGAAGGATGAGTAGGATTTCAGTAGTTGGGAGGTTATTCCAGATTATATGAACTGTACATGTCTTAAAGCAAGTGATCTAATGTTGCTGAAGAGGCCAGCACAATGCAGAGTGAACAAGGAGAAGAAACATAATAGATCAGGTCACAGAATGGAGAGATAGGCATATCTCATAAAGACATCTTTCTGAGTGAAGCAGGGGCCCCTTGGAGAGTTTTGAGTGGAATAATGACATGATAGACTTGTTTTTAACTAACATATTCTAGTATTGTGTTAAGAATACCGTTTAGGGAGACTGAGGCATGAAGATCAATTAAGCCATTACAGTACTCCAGGTCAGGTAAATCTGACCTGGTCTCAATCAGGGTGCTAGAGGGAAAATGAGAAGTTTGATTCTGGAGAAAAAAAAATCATATATATATATGATTTTTTTAAGTTTATTTTGGTACTGGGGATTAAACTCAGGGGCACTTGATCATTGAGCCACAAATCCAGCCCTATTTGTATTTTATTTAGGGACAGGGTCTCACTAAGTTGCTTAGCACCTTATTCTTGCTGAGGCTGGCTTTGAACTCATCCTATGTCAGCTTCCTGAGCTGCTTGGATTATAGGTGTGCACCACCACACCCAGCACTGGATGCATCTTGAAGGGAGAACCATAGGATTTCCCAATATATTTGATTTTGATTATCTATTGCTATGTAACAAACTATTTGAAGACCTGATGGCTTAAAACAAACAAAAAATAATTTTATCAGCTAATGGTTCTGACAAGGCTCCATTGAGCAGTTCTGTTCCATGTGGTGTCAGCTGGAAATATTCACTTGGTAGTATTTCATTGGGGTGCTAAAAATGGAAGATCTAAGATAGCTTTGCTTACAAGTCTGGGGATCTCAGTGCTCTTTACATAGTGTCCCATATGGCCTCTGCCCAGATGGACAGCTTTGGCTTCCTCAGAGCATGTAGCTCAAGAGTACTTGGACTTCATACTTGGCATCTTGTAACAAGCCCTACCATGTAAGCCCTCATCAATTCACTATTTGCATCATATTTATTCCAATTGGCTAAAACTACACACATGGCCAAGGCCACAGTGTGGAAGGGGAGTACAGGAGGGCTTGATTCATTAAAGGGTACCTTCATAATGGGGTTGAAGAGAAAAAGGAATCAATGATGATTCCAAGATTTTTGGTCTGCATAACTAAAAGAATGATGTTAACATTACATTAAGTAAATAATAATAAAAGAAAAACTGCCAGAGAAGATTTTGGACAAAGATGAAGAGTTTTGTACACATGAAATTTGAAAAAAAAAATTATATATATACACACACACACACACATATACATATACTAGATATCTGAATGGATACTCAACTTTGACATTTCCGAGAGCTCTGGGCTTTTATATAAAGTTAGAAATCCTAAGAAAATAACTGGTATTTTAAAACATGAGATCACCAAGTGAGTGTGGATAGAAAAGAGACAATGACCAAGCACTTATCCTTTGAGTACTCCAAAGTGATGAGGTGGAAAGGAAAGGAGCAACTATAAGGGGAGACATCAAGATAGTACTAGTGTTGTGGAAGCCAAGGGGAAAAGTATATCCAGCATGGATGATCAGATTTGTAATAAATTTCTGATAGGCTAATAAATTAGACCTGGACGTGAACAATTGGATTTAGTAAGGAGGATATGAACAGTTCAACAGATTTGTGGAGAAAGGAGAGGCAGGAAAGCCTGCCTGGAATGGGTTGAGAAAGGCAAGAAGTAGTTCCCAATATTTGGAAACTAATCTGATAGAGCTAAGCCTCAGTGCCCTTACAGGGCTGATAATGATGCTTTCTGCTAAATTGTTTTCCTCCACTTTCTCACAGAATATCCACTTCATACAAGTTGGCCACTGTCCTATTCTCTCTTGCTAAATGAGTGCCTGTTTACCGATTTCAGCTATATCCTTCCTTTAGTCTGACCTCGGTATACATGTAAGATTCATCAGGATCATAGAATTGCCCTGGCTTTCTGAGTATCCAATGTGGATAAAGCCCCCCACTTCCTCGTACCGTCACAATATTACCCAACCAAAGTCCAAATTCAATCCTAGGTTCTTTTTAAACAATCACCTTCTTACTTTACGGTTCTCCCTCACTGTGTTAGGTAATATATTAGATTTGTTCCACTAGGGTTGTTGTTGTTTCAGTTTTTCTGTTTTTTACACACTGTCAGAGGAACAGGAATAAAAGGGTAGCTTGCAGGGAAACAGGATGGAAATTTTTGTTTTAAGATACAGAAATAACAGCAGGTTTGTATATTGAAAGAAACAATAAAGAGGAGAGAAAATTTAGTTCCTTTAATACAGGACAGCACGGGCTGACTTCAGGATGGGTGGCTCGCCTGCGTAGTCGAGTGCGTGAGATCTTGGAATGTGCCTAGCTCTGGTGATCCCAGTGACTGAGGTTCCCTTTCTGATCCCTTTTGCTCAGAGTCCTTAAGCGTCTCCAGCTGCTTTTACATGGGTGGAGTAGAAAAACCAACTAACATTAGGGTTCGTGGTTTTGTTAAGACATAAGCAAAAATTGCCACCGACCGGCAACTACGAAATCATGAAAGGTAACAAAATATGCCTAGAGACTGGTCTAAAAAAGTGGCCTTTTAAGTTTCTTTTGTGTGTTAATGAGGAGGGGTGGGGAACCAGCGTGTGCCATCAAGTGCGCAAGCGCAGTTTCACACTCCTTTCCTTTAGGAAATGAACTTTCCCAGAGATCTTCCTAATATTGAAAGGATTTTGATTTCTTGTTTTAAAAATCATCCTTAAAGTGTTATGGTGAAACTATCAAGAACTAGCTCTGAGAAAACTGAGCTTCCCCTATCGAGATAAAGAAAAAAATCTCACCCCCGCCCAACGTGGGGCTCGAACCCACGACCCTGGGATTAAGAGTCCCATGCTCTACCGACTGAGCTAGCCGGGCGGCTGCAAGCTGCCCTTAATTTTCTGTCTTTTGGTGACTGCTTACCCATATTTGGTTTCCTTCCCTGGTCCTAAAAAAATTATTCCTAATATACTATGAAGTTGGCCTTTCAGAATTCTTTTCAAGCACGTTTTAAAACGTTAAAACTCAAATTTAAAAATTGTTATTTTATATGTAATCCTAAAATCACTGAAAACTTACCCAAGACTTTATAAAATCATTGAACTTTTCTTCTGAAGTGTTTTAAAATATATACGGCCCCAAATGTTATCATCTTTACATAAACACGTGTCCAAATGTTATCATCTTTACATAAACACGTGTCAAAGCTATCCAACTTCTATCAAATGATATATTCAATTCCTCCATATTTGGGCTCTGCATTAAAAAACAAATTTCAACCTCCGAGAAATTAAGTTTCACTGAAGAACAGCGGAGTTTAGCTATTTTCTTTGGTCTGGTCTGATTAAGAAAAGTGAAGTTGTGGAAACGGAATACTGATTCAATTTTAAAAATTTAATGACTCTAATAATAGAGATTTAGGTCGTTCAGAGGCTATCATCCTGCTGAAATGACAGAAACTAGGAGGGAAGTCTCTGAATCTAAAGGTAACAAATATTATTTCTAAGAGAAAAATCTGATTTTGATCAAATTATGACACTGAAACAATGGAATAATCTATAAAAATGTTAAAATTCTGAAAGTCGGGCAAAACTTTCTAAATAAAGAATTCTGTGAATCTTCCTGCTCAAAATTGCAAGTTAAAGCATAATTGTAGCCCTGGGAATTACAAAGAATTCTTAGGATATTTATATTTATAAATTAAATACTTTGAGCATGGAATTTCCTGATACTCAATTTAAAAATATGGCATGTCATAAAATATTTAGATTCTTCAAAGTAAAACTTGGACTTAAGTAGGGTATTTAAAATTTTTAAGCTTAAAATAATATAATTACAGGCTAGAGGTTTAGCTCAGGGGTAGAGTACTTGCCTAGCATGTGTGAGGCACTGGGTTAGATCCTCAGCACCACATAAAAATAAATAAAATAAAATAAAGGTATTGTGTCCATCTATAAGTAAAAAAATTTTTTAAATACATATATGATTATAATTTTTTTCGCAAACGCAAACTGATTTATTTGTGATTGTTTCATAACTTGGAAGAATGAAACTGGGAAATGAAAAATTTTTTACATATTAAAATTATTATTTCTAACCATTATTTAAATAATTAAATATGACAATAGACATAGTATCAAATAATTATTAAATGTTATTTGATAATGTTTAAATTTGTTATGATTTATTAAGTTATCTACCACATGCAAAGCATCATTAAGTATTCTAACAGACTATTTTAAAAGAGATGTTAACTTCAAAAAGCTGATCATCCTATAAGAAAGATGTGTAAGTTATATATCAATTTCTTATGTACTACTTCCAAATGTATTTTGGAGTAAAATTGGTCAAAACAAATCCATACCCATTTAAGTCTTGAAATGAATCAGACAAATAAGGAAGAACTTGAGACAATTTAGTGAATTTTTCCAAGACATAAGATAAATCAACAATCCAACCTCAAAGTAGGCAGTTCATCTGACAATGAGTTCAGAAATAGCTCCCAAATTATCAATGAATAATAGAGTGACGTATGCACAAAAACACTGTGTTGCACACAAGTAGTGAATTTATTTAAAAATTTAACTTGAGTACCTAAACAAGTTTGGAGTACTCAAGTTTACCTTCCACGTGAACCCTCCTATGACTACAGACTTTAGCTTTCTTTAGCACTTTCTTACCGATCTTGGTTAAAATCAGGAGCTCTTATGAAAGAATTACAACTAGCATGTTTTAATGTGAGGTAAGTTAAGTGGTTAGTCTTTGAAGAAAATTTAAATGTTTTATTTGTTCAAGGAAAAAAAAAACTTAACCATTAATTATAGCTTCATTAGCAGGAAAGAGCAATTGAAATTCTTTTTTTCCTAACTTTCTACATCCAATTCTTCAACATGCCCTACACATTTGAAATTTATCCACAAATTTTCACTTCTACTGCTACCTCTAGTCCAGCTGATTGAGAAAGATCATTGAATAATTTAAATCAAATAATGAAATTTTACAGCTGGAATTTTTTTTCCTGATGTAGAAAACCAATAAATAATGGGAATGAAATGATGGAATTAAAAACTGCCAGGTGGCAGCCACCATAATAATAATTTTATTCAAATGAGAATAATCAGATACTATAACTAGTGGGCAAAAGTTTGAGGATAACAGGATGTTTACATAGTCTGAAATTATTTCCCCACCAGCTATTTATTAATTAATTACAAAGGGGAAAAAGGAAACTTATATTGAAGAAATGTTAAGCAAATTATCAAAGTTAAAATTACCATTAACAGGGGCTGGGGTTGTGGCTCAGGGGTAGAGCTTTGCCTAGCACATGCAAGACCCTGGGTTTGATCCTCAGTACCACATAAAAATAAATAAAATAAAATAAAGGTATTGAAGGTATTGTGTCCAACTACAACTTAAAAAAAATACCATTAACAGAACAAATTGAGGGGCTGGGGATGTGGCTCAAGCTGTAGCGCGCTCGCCTGGCATGTGTGCGGCGGGGTTCGATCCTCAGCACCACATACAAACAAAGATGTTGTGTCCGCCAAAAAATAAATAAATAAATATTAAAAAATTCCCTCTCTCACTCTTTCTTTAAAAAAAAAAACAAACAGAACAAATTGACATCATTTGTCTACTAAGATAACATTTTGGCATGAATGTATATATTAAGGAATATTCTACAAAATAAATGGTTTGAGTTTTGTCAAAGATGTTAATGACATGGAAACTCAAGACATACTAGGTAACTATTTTCCAGATTAAAGAAGACTGGAAATATAACAACTGAATGCATTCTGAGATTTATCAGGAAGTGCCAAAAATTGAATAAAATTGATAGATTAGGTAGAAATATTTGTTAATTTTCTTTCTTTTTGTACTGAGACTTTAACCCAGGGTGCTTTGCCACTGAGCTATACATTCCCAATCCTTTTTACTTATTTATTTTTGAGACAGGATCTCTATACTTTGCCTAGGGCCTTGGTAAGGCTGACCTTGAATTTGGGATTCTCCTGTCTCAGCTTTCTGAAGTCACTGGGATTACTGATGTAAACTACCATGCTCGGCTATTTTCTGATTTTCATAATTTTACTATGGTTATGTAAAATTATGTTTTGTCTTAAAGGGGAAAACACACTGCATTTTAATTTAGTATTTAGAACTAAAACAATTGCTTTCGGCCTTTTACTTACATTATATTAAGATTCATTCACAAGATCTGGTCTAATGTCTACATCTTTGATTTCTCACAACACTGAAATCTCTGATAGACCATACTGACATGACAGTTTCTAGAAAAAGCCAAATTTTGTCCAGTGCCTATTCCCTAAGCCTTTCCTTTTCCCAGGTTTCCAGATTAAAGAAGATTGGAATTACCCATTCAGAAAGTCATTTCCTGAGCACCAGCCCTAAAATTTGCACGTCCATCGCCTATTAACTCACTATTTTTATCTTCTACCACTTATAGAACTATTTTGCTTATTTATTTTTGTTGCCTGTTTCTTCCCATTGAGAATTCCGCTAGGGATGGGAAATATATCTCGTTCACCATTTTATTAACAATGTTCAGACAAGTACTTTTAACTTATTAATGCTCAATAAATTTCCTGAATCAGGCTTTTCCTTTACTCAAAAACGTTATACTCATAGGAAGGGCTAGAATACTTCTGTAAAATTTCAAGTTATCATATGATACCCTTAAAATGCAATTTCCTTCCGAAGGCCTAAGAGGGTGATATAGCCGGCGTAGTGGCACAATCCTGTAATCCTAACGGCTCCGGAGGCTGAGACAGGAGGATCGCAAGTTCAAAGCCAGTCTCAGCAATTTAGCAAGCCCCTGTCACAAAATAAAAGGCCTGGGGATATGACTCAGTGGTTAAGCGACTCTGGGTTCAATCCCTGGTACAAAAACAAAAAAACAAAAAGTGAAATAAACACCATCATTATCTGGGTCAGAACTAAGAGGTCAAGGACAAAGGGATAACTCTCCCCTCCTGCTTTCTTAGCTCTTAGTACAGGAACATCTTTCCTAGTTTGTTTCAAGACAGACGAAAGAGATAATATAAAATATAAATTTTTCCTGGGAAAAGAAATAGAGCACTTTCTTAAAGGATCCAATGACCCAAAGTGTCTCAAGGCACTGCAACTGAAGGAAAAAACCCCGACCTTCCCCTAACCACCAAACCCCAAGTCTATTGCTTCTACCCAGGGGCGCCGCTCCCTACTCTCACCCCTCCTTTTCCCACAATCCTTTAGGCCGCGGAACCAGCGGCAGAGAAAAAGGTTATTGGTTGAAATTGCAGCCAATGGGAGGGCTTGTTACTAGTCTGCGCGGTGCGGAGCTTATAGGGGAAGTGCTTTGGGCCTGGAACCTCTACACATCCCGGTGGTTTTAGCACGATGAGCTCCATCGGCACCGGGGTGAGTTTGTTATCCCTCAGTGGGTTATTGCAGTCTAAGCATCGGCGTTGAAGGGAACTCGGCCACACTGCGTGGGGGGCGTCTCAGACCCGGGGTGCGCTGGGACTCCCTTGGGTAGGGTGGGCCGCTTGTGGCCGCCTGGAGGCCGGCGGTCTTTTATCGCTGTGTTCTAGGCCCGCTTCTCAGGTGTCGGTGACTCTTAGAAAAGCCGTCAGCCTAGTTGTAGCGAGCTTGGCCAAGCAGCAGTAAGATTTGGAATGGCCTTGGATTGCTGAGTCACTTTCTTAAGCTGCTTGGGAAACCGAAAGTGGAAACTCGTGGGCCCTTAAATAGTGTGTGAAGGGTTTAGACAACAATTCGCCTTGGAGAACCGCCGAGACACTGCATCTTGGGATTCTATGGTTTGAGACTTATGCTGTCTATGGACCGCCTTTGCAATTGTTAGGCTGCTGCTGACTCATAGGCCTTCTGTGTCTTCCGTTCAAGTACACTCTGTATGAGTCCATGGAAACCCTTTTGGGACGGAACTACTAAGAAAAAGGGTCGGATGAATCAGTTTTTCCTTTGACGCAGCCTTTCATGTACACATTATTTAGTAGCACCTTATAGGCATTAGTACTGTAAACATTTCAGTGATTATCGGCTTAACTGCTTTTGCCTTTATTTTTGTGGTACTTGGGATTAAACCCAGGGCCTCGCGCATGGTAGACAAGCACTTTGCCACCCTCACCCTGTAAAAATTTTTAAATTTTTAAAGGGTCTCAGTAAACTGCCCGATCTGGTCTTGATCTTGTGATCTTCCTTCCTTAGCCTCCAGAGTAGCTGGCGTGTGCCACCTGCTTCTGACTTTTAATAATTTGAAGATTTTGGAGCTGGATTTGTTCAGCTTCCTATTTCACTTTTTAAATGTGTATGTGCGGTCCTTTGCTTGCTACTTTCATACTTATCCATATAGAAAGGTTTTTTTTTTTAAATAAGAATTATCTTGGCTATTTGCATTAGACACAATGAATAATGGGTTCATGAGTGCATCTATTCCTGCTTACAAGATTTTGATACTTAGCATTTAGCCCAAATACTGGTATTCCAAGTTTGACAACAGGTGTTTATGTTTGAAACTTTTTAAACAATTGAGTTAGGAATGTTGCAGTTATGTCATACTTTTTTGGATAAGTTAATGCTTAGTAATGCATCTTGTAGAAAATCAGTTTTGCAACTACATTAATATGACCTTCAGTTAACAATGTTTCATTCTGCAAATCTTTTAGAAATAATTGGTAATATAATCATTTGATATATTTTAGTATTGATAGTGGCAGAGTTAATGATCTCTGAGACTCAGAAAGTATCAATATTGAAGGTTTATCTCCTGTCTTCACTTTTCTGAAGAACACCAGATACTAATATTTGTCTTTTTTGCTACATCTGTCTTGTTGATGTTTAATAGTCATTTTCATACTACCTATCCAAAGTAGAGTCTAAATTTTCTCATCTTGCCGTTTTTCATCTCTTGTATTCTTACCTTAGTGAATGATCCAAGTGAAAAAGAAATGTGTGATTCATTTTTATTTTATTTTTTCAGCCCAGAGCCAGTCCATTAGCAAAGTTTTTGTTTTAACTCTAAAAACGTATTCCCTTGCCTCTATTCTCTTGTCAAAGCCACTGTCATCATCTTTGGAATATTTGGTCTTTTCATTTAGTCTTGTTGTCTGTACAGTTCATTTTCTGCATGAAGTCAGAGTGACATTTTAAACACTAAATCATATTGCCTTCCTATTTGAACTTCTCATTACATTTATAATAAAGGATGAACTATATACTCCAGCTTGGAAGACCCATTATTGTTTGGCTTATCTCTCCTTCACTGGCATAGTGTTTTCATTTCTTCACTGCTAGTGGTGATCAAGATGCAGTAACTGTATTTCTTTTTCTTGGCTAGGCTAGATTTCTTTGTGTTTTCTCCATATCATAAGTGGCTACTTCCTTGTCTTTGAGATTTGACTCAAGTATAACTGCCCCAGCAAGGCCTTCCCTGATGAAGTAGTCTGTATAGTTTCTTCTATCACTTCACTGTTTTTTCTTCATCTTAATTGTTTGTGTCTAGTTCAATTCTAAAGATAAGGATTTTATGAATGAGAGATAATCTTTGTATTTGCATGTAATGACTCACATGTAATTGATACTTACTGAATATTTTATGAATGCTACCTGATTCTTCAGTTTAGTGGTATAGCTATGAATTTAAATGCTCTGACTGGATTGTGTATGTAGCTGAGTGATAGAGTTCTTGCTGGGCTCCTTCCTTAGCATCTTTAAAAAAAATACACACACATACACACACACACGACTTCAGTGCTGTTTCTACCATAACACAGTATTAAGTTTTTCTTTCTTTCTTTTTTTTTTTAAATGTGGTTCTGAGGATCGAACCAGTGCCTCATATGTGCGAGGCAAGTGCTCTGACACTGAGCCACAATACAGCCCAGTGTTAAGTTTTTCAAAAATTAGTTTTCTGTGAAAGAAGTTCTGACCTCTTCTAAGGACTTGCATCCTTTACTTTCCAGTAGTAGAAATTTAAGCTGTGTAAATTAGCCACTATTGCTGTTTTGACAGGCTTCCCCTTCATCAAAGCAGAGTTTCTGATGGGATGTAACAGAGTTCTGCTGGTTAAGCAGTTTAATGTTTAGAAAAACAAAAAGTTGTATGGTTGTTACTGTTAAAGGTAAATCATTATAAGCTTGTTGTTGCTTTTTCCCCTAGTATGACCTGTCAGCTTCTACGTTTTCTCCTGATGGAAGAGTTTTTCAAGTTGAATATGCTATGAAGGCTGTAGAAAATAGTAGGTAAGAAACTTGTTTCACTTGAAGTAAATGTGTTTTAACCAGGTGTAAATATTTTAATTTTTAATGTTTTGTAATTAGGCTGTTATGTACTGTGGCACATAAAAGTATATTCCATAAAATAATTTATTATACATTTACAGTTTCTTGTCCAGATCTTTTCCATGAGCACCGACTCTATACTTCCAGTTGATTCTCCTTAGATATCCATGTCTCAAAATATAGTGTATAAATCTACATTTATTATCATCTTTTCCAGCCCATTTTCCTTTTTGAAATTCTTGATTGATACCATTGTTTTTCTTGACCATTAGGTTTCTTATCTGTTGTCCTATTTTTTAAATTTCTCATGCATTTTGTGTTTTAAAGTCCTATATGCAGTTATTCGCGGTTGTCTCAGCAGACTCCCTCACCCCCACCCCCCCCCACCAATTTCCATTTCTACTGCTTCTCTCCAAAAGGTGGGGATTTGCGAAGATCTTTTCCTATTGGGTACTGTTACTTTATTATGTCTTTATTGTTTTGAGTAGTTACTTGTTTTTGCATGTGTTGACACATGGGAAACCCTTAGTACTTAATGAGCAAATGTTCATTTTATGTGCCATCTTTTGAGTGGTAGAATGAAGGAACATGAATTTCAAAAGGTTTATGAAATATTTTTAAAATTTTTGAGCAAAAATTAAATCTAGTCCTTTTTGTTTTCTGAGGCAGGTTTTCTGAGGCTAGCTTTGAACTAGTGATCCTCCTGCCGCAACGTTCCAAGACGCTGGGATTATAGGCATGTGCCATTGTACCTGTCTAGAATTCAGATTTTAAGAAAAAGTTGGTGGATATGATGGCATGTATCTGTATTCCCAGGTATGTGAAAAGGTGAGGCAGGAGAATCAATTGAGCTCTGGGGTTTGAAGCTAACCTGGGCAATATAGTGAGATTTTGTGTCCCCCCCCAAAAAAAAAAAAAAAAAGACATTTTCTTCTGGCTGACAAAGGAATTTGGGTTCTTGGAACAAGGAGCTGGAGAGACTTAGCCAAGTTATAGAAAAACATCCTCCTTTGTTTTCTTGTATTTTCTTCTTCTTTTTTTTTTTTTAGTATTTTTTTCAGTTGTTGATGGACCTTTATTTTATTCATTTATTTATACGTGGTGCTGAAAGTCGAACCCAGTGCCTCACACATGTGAGGCAAGCACTCTACCACTGATCCACAATCCCAGCCCCGTATTCTTGCATTTTCACTGGTGTAAAAACAAAGTTAAGTCTTGACTAAGAGAAAAATTAGGGATATATCTTGAAACCATCTATATAGCCCTGAAAATTGAGGCTTAGCTATGAGGAATTGCATATCTTAGGAATTCGTTTTCTGTAAAATACCTCTAAATATTTATAACAGTTACATTTAAGAAAACAGGAGTAAATAAATATATTACGTAAATAAAAATATTTTTAGGGGGCTGGGGATGTGGCTCAAGCGGTAGGGCGCTCGCCTGGCATGCATGCGGCCCGGGTTCGATCCTCAGCACCACATGCAGGCAAGGATGTTGTGTCCGCCGAAAACTATATATTGAAAATTCTCTCTCTCTCTCTCTCTCTCTCTAAAAAAAGAAACATCTGCTTAAAAAAAAAAATATATATATATATATATATATATATTTTTAGGAACTGAAACCTAAAAAGGCATGACATTTTGTTTCCTTTTTCTTTTTCTTGAATATGGGGTTTCTCTGTTGGTTCTATGAATGTAACTTTTTATTATTTTTTTGTGCTGAGGATCAAACCCAGGGCCTCAGGCATTCTCTGCATACTACAGTACATTGAGCCACATCCCTAGACCCTGAATGTTGCCTTTTTTCTCTATAAAATTGGGATGTAAGATGTCTACCTAGTTTACATAACCTTCCCATAACAATGAAATATATGTAACACAGTTGGAAAATTTTTAAGTGCTACATCTGCACAATTGCATATTAAGAATAATAACAATAAATGAAAAAATAACTTGTTTCAAAATACAAAAATCAGTGAGAAAAAAGACATTATTCTACAGGTTTGCAAATATCAGTCTTAGTTTAGAAGTTTAATTAGATTTCATATCTTTGTTCTACCTATTATGTCTTATTGAAGTACATGAAGCAAATCAGGCTTCACCCAGATTGGGAAAATGGGGAGTATAATGACTTTTCAGTTAATTATGGACCTAATTCTTTAATACTACACCAGAACTGATGGTAATGATGAAGTCTAGAAACAATAAACTCCTACTTTGTTACACTAAAATGCAGTGGACTGTCATGCATGACTTTGTACCATCCTGGCTTGGTTATTTGGAAAATACAGTTCATAGAGTTACAACAGATGTCCCAAATTATACAAACTATCAAAACATCACATTTGTTAATATCACCACCACCAGTGTCAACTTGAAAGTTTGTAAATATTGGGAAGCAGACAAGAATTTTTATAATGGTGAATATAAAAATTTCAGTTTTTGCTTGAAAATTCAATTTTTATCATTGACAAGAAATTCTGTCAGTTTCCCTTGAAGTAACAGTTTCATGTTATATATTTTAGGGAAACTGTCTGCCATATAACTAAATGTAAATAACCATAGTTTATCTGTCATTAGTTCTGTAAAATGAATAACCCCTGGGTACATCACCTTCAGTGTGAAAAGCTCTGGGTCAGACATTTAATCCTATAAGAAAATTCACAACTCAAAAGAACAAAACCAAACCAACCCATGTACTAGTGCTTTTTGTCTTGAGGTGCCCATATTTTTGTCTTTAACAGCATTTTGTCTCCAGTTTCATTAGTAGAATATTAAAAAGACAGATACTTGCTGGGTGGCTCATACCTGTAATCTCAGCTACTTGGGAGGCTGAGGCAGGAGGAACTGGGGTTGTCTCAAAATAAAAAACAAAAAAGGTCTGTAGCTCAGTGGTTTTTGCTGGTGGGGTGGTGGTGATGGTGATGAACTCAAGGGTTCAGATTAAATTAAGTGTTCCTTCATTAAGGACATTCTTAACTAAAAGCAACTTTTTAAATATGTGATAGCAGAACAGAGGATACATTTCTAAGTGGTTTACACTTATTGTTTGTGGTCACTGCATTGATTCATGTTAAAATGCCAGCAGCCTTACCCACCACTGCTCTGTATTATCAATGCAAATGCCCACACAGTGGATAGGTATAAATGAGGTCTTTGGCTTCATGGATATTATTTCTAAAAGTTTCTCAGAGATTCTCAGAAAGTTTCCAAACTACATGTCGAGAACTTTTGATTTAGAATAAAAATTGCTTTAGATTCTCAACAGTGAGGAAAAAAGAATTGTTCAAGTATATTGCATATGTCTGTGGAAATTTATTTAAATATGCAGTTATTTAAGAGGAAGTGCACCCTAGCTCTCAGAATAACTTGATTGAAGTAGAAGTGAATATGAGGGATGATGGTGAGGTTAATTTCAGTATAGGTGTTGAAGGCATGACAGTGTTGGAGGCATGGCAGTGAGGTTAATGAGATTCTTAACAGGAAATTAAGCCCAGTTGACTTTGCTTGATTCTCTGGATTTTTACCTAGGAAGCTTGGAAAGGACTTTCAACCTGATAGGGGCATTGAAGACATCTAAAAATGTTGAGGGGCAGGGGGAAGAGCTGAATTCTTAGATAATTTTTTTCCCCTGGGAAGAAACACCATGATTTTATCATGGTGTGTGTGTGTGTGTGTGTGTGTGTGTGTGTGTGTGTGTGTGTTTTATTGGAGATTAAATTGCTGAGGCTGGCCTGGAACCGAGTGATCCGCCTGCCTCAGTTTCCCAACTTGCTGGGATCACAGGCATGTACCACCATGCCTGGAAATTTGATCAGATTTTGAGAGACCTGTAACTGACAGGTTTCCTCACTTTAGGTTATGGGCCACTTTTTAAGATTATGATAATGACAATAAAATAGGACTAGATATTAGGCTGCTCATGTTATATAAAATGAATTGAAGAAGTGGAAAAGATGTTGTAATCTAGGCCTGAAATTATAAGGATTCTAGTGCTAGTAAGAAAGGAGTGGACGTGTGAGAAATTTTGAAGGAAAAAAAATCAATAATAGCTCAATATGGGAATAAAGGATAAAAAATGAAAACATAAGGATTAAAACTTGGTGACGCAATTATCGGAAATAGAGGAATTGAGATAATTTTACAGAAAAACTATAAAATCAAGTGTTTTTAATTTGTCCAATTAGGTTTCCTGATCAGAATTACCTTTGTTAAAAAGGATAAAAATAAAATAATTAACATTTTAGCTGGGCAGGTGGGGCACACCTGTAATCCCAGCAGCTCATGAGGCTGAGACAGGAGGATCATGAGTTCAAATCCATCCTCAGCAAGTTCGAGGCACTAAGCAACTCAATGAGACCCTGTCTCTAAATAAAGTACAAAAATAGATTGGGGATGTGGCCCAGTGATTGAGTGCCTCTGAGTTCAATCCCTGGTACCAAAAAAATAAATAAAATAATTAACATTTTAATTTTCCAACAGCATCATGATTTCTCCACCTTTTACTTGAAGTTAAGATCTTTTTATCTTAAATATTTGTAGCATGTAAGTTTTATTTTTTTTTAATACTTACTAGTTCGAGTACATGTTGATTGCAAAAAAATTGGAATAAACAGATGAGCCAAAGGAAGAAGAAAAATAAATCATGAACTGGGGATATAGCTCAGTGGTAGAGCATTTGGCTAGCATAGGCTAGATCCTTGGTTTGATCCCTTGCACTGAAAAAACAAAACCCAAAACCTGTAATCCTTCCACCCAGATTATTCACTTTATCTTTTCCGCATATACTATTCGTAGAAAAGTAATTTATAACATGTCTATCATGTTATACATACATTGTGCCATATTATACATATTGTTAGCACTTTTAAAATTATATATTAATATTTTTGTCAACTGATATTTTAGATTTTGGGGGGCTTCACATGATATTCATTAATATAAATTTAATTTATCATAGTTTAGGTTGCTTTCCCTTGCTAGTTTTTAAATGTTTTACCTAGTTTTGTGATTTCTTAAAAAATTATTGTCTATTCTGTTTTTAGTTTTAAAAAATTGACTTTCTTTTTGTTTCAGTACAGCTATTGGGATCAGATGTAAAGATGGTGTTGTCTTTGGAGTAGAAAAATTAGTGCTGTCTAAACTTTATGAAGAAGGTTCCAATAAACGACTTTTTAATGTTGATCGGCATGTTGGAATGGTAAGGTCACCTTTTAAACTGTTCTTCTTTGTTCTGTCCAATTTCTTTTGAAATAACTGATTGAACTATAATAAAATGTGATTTTAGGAATATTAAGTCAGAAGTAGATCAGTGAGTAGCCACAAAAATAATCATTGAGTTACCTTTTACTGTCTAAAAGGTAGATTCTCATAACCTTAGTAACAAATGTGAAAAACCAAGTTGTCTTAAGGAGAAGAAAATGGGGGGAGTATGTATAGAAATAAATCTTGGCAGCCCTGATCACCAGTAGAGATGGTACATGCTGAGAGGCAAAGAGTATTTAGTTTTTTGTATCCCTTATGGAAATCACTGTCACAATAAAGTTGGTGTCAGAGAAAATAGGAAGGTGGAGCACTAGGAAAAGATGTTTAAAAAAAGACAAGTGAACACATCCTTTTTAATGGCTTCATGGGCATCACTGTAAGTTACTACCTACAGCCTTCTGAAGTACTGCAGTGCACAAGTTCAAGTCAAGCCATAAATATACTATCAGTATGTATTGATGTCATCCTAGTTACATGTCAGATTTTTTCCAGTAAGAACTATCACCCTCCCCCCAACAAAAAGAAAGAAGTGTTTCTAATTTAGCTACTATTCTGAAAAGAAAAGGAAGAGAGAATACATGTGTGCTAGATACATAAATTACCTCAGTCTCAACAATCCAGCTAAGGTATACAGATGAGAAAACAGATGTGCTGCTTGTGGAGAAAAATTGCAATTCAAATTTGGGTCTATTACTCCAGAGCCTATTCTTCAGTGACACATTATAAAACTCATTTCTTTTGCTGATAACTTTGGTATTCCTGAATTGAGATGTAGTGTTGAGTGTGCACACACACAAAAGGTTTGGCAAAATAAAACCAGCAAACATAAGGCTCATTTTTTTTTCTTCTTCAAAGATGATTTTTTTCTGAATGCTGTTTCTCTTCTGAACAGATTTATTATTGTCAGTGAAACTGAAGTGTTCTGATAAAATTTGTCAGATTATACCTTAGCTGGTAGGATGTGCATTATGTATTCTTTTACTTAGTAGAAAAAGTTCAAGTATATTTTTTGGGGAAAACTTTGGTGATAGAAAAAAATTTTAAATTTGTCCCATTTGTTAGGTGAAGCTAGGAAGCTAACAGCATTTTTTATAAAAGGAAATTGGCAAAAATTTGGACCGTGAAGGTGGTTAGACAAAAGAGGTCTTCTTCAAAGTAATTTGAGAGTATTAGACTTCATACTAAGTTTTCTTCAAAGCAACAGAAGATTTTTTAAATGATGAAACTTTTGAAATAACTGATTTTGTGATAACCTTGGAGAAGTTATTCTAAATACTTATTTCCTCCTCTGCAAAGTACTACTGTTTTGTAATAAGTGCTCAATATGTTAGGAATTTACCAATTTATTAGGTTGCAGTAAAACAAAAGGATGTTAAAGATCCTGATGTCACTTTTCAATTCTGTGAATCTAAGCTAGCAGTTTCCAAACTTTGTTGGTTGATGGCACTTTAAATGTCTCAGTGATTTGTTTTCCATGGCTTCACTAGCTAAAAAGTAATATTTAAGTCCAAACAACTTAGTATATGTCCTAAAAACATAGTAGTTGTTAGGGGGGAAAAATGCAAAGAAGATATTTTTAAGAAAATATGATTTTTATTTTATTTTGAAAAAAATACATTTCACTGGATATGGTGGCAAATGCATGTAATCCCAGTGACTGGGCAGGCCAGAGGAGAAGATTGCATGTTTAGGGAGGCCTTAAGTAACTTAGTAAGATCCTGTCTCAAAAACAAAAAAATAAAAAAGGCTAATTCAGGGGCTGGGACCAAAGCTCAGTGGCAGAGTGCTTGCCTCGCATGTGTGGGGCACTGGTTCTATATTCAGCACCATATAAAAAATAAATTAATAAACAAAGATATTGTGTGTCCCTCTACAACTAAACAAAATAAAAAGAAAAAAAAAAAAGAAAAAGGCTAATTCAGTCTTAAAGCACCACTGGGTTCATTCTGCAATACCAAATAAATAACCAAAACTAAACAACTGTATATAGTTTGGAATCATATTGGATGCTATCACCCTCATTTCATGGTCCTTATTGATTTTTCATAGTACCTTTTTCACAGCAACTTGAAGTTATACTTAGTAAATTTCCAAATGTAGGGCTGGGGATGTGGCTCAAGCGGTAGCGTGGTCGCCTGGCATGTGTGCGGCCTGGGTTCAGTCCTCAGCTTCACATACAAACAAAAATGTTGTGTCCACCGAAAACTAAAAAAATAAATATTAAAAATTCTCTTTTAAAAAAAAAATTCCAAATGTAATTCCAAGCATCAAAGTGCCCTATAAAGATCTAAAGCCCAAACTTATTTCAAATGATGCTTGTTAAAGCACTATTATGTAAACCTATAAATAACTGTACTTTTTGATTTGTGATAGGAATGTGTTTATTAAATTGGTACTTTGTTTCCCCTCAGGCTGTAGCAGGTTTGTTGGCAGATGCTCGTTCTTTAGCAGACATAGCAAGAGAAGAGGCTTCCAACTTTCGATCTAATTTTGGCTACAACATTCCACTAAAAGTAAGTTGGTAACATATTGAGGAACCTTTTGAACAGTAAAAGAAATGTATTAATAAGGTTTTCTTTTTTCCTCCTCAGCATCTTGCAGACAGAGTGGCTATGTATGTACATGCTTACACACTCTACAGTGCTGTTAGACCTTTTGGCTGCAGGTATGAAATTTGTGAGATTATCAAAAGTCAGATCTGCCAATCTTACTGAAGTGAGATGGTATCTTAGGGTGGTTTTGATTTGCATTTCTCTGACTGCTAGAGATGGTGAGCATTTTTTCATGTACTTGTTGATTGATTGTATGTCCTTCTCTGAGAAGTGTCTGTTCAGGTCCTTGGCCCATTTGTTGATTGGGTTATTTGTTTTCTTATTGTTTAATTTTTTGAGTTCTTTGTATACTCTGGATATTAGGGCTCTATCTGAAGTGTGAGGAGTAAAAAATTGTTCCCAGGATGTGGGCTCCCTATTTACTTCTCTTATTGTTTCTATTGCTGAGAAAAAACTTTCCCCTTCTTGGACTATTCCCTGAAGACCTTAAAAGAGCATACCATAGGGATACTGCTACATCGATGAGAGGTGGGAGGGAAAGGGAGAGAGAAGGGAAATTGCATGGAAATTGGAAGGAGACCCTCATTGTTTTACAAAATTACATATAAGAGGAAGTGAGGGGAAAAAAAAAACAAGGGAGAGAAATGAATTACAGTAGATGGGGTAGAGAGAGAAGATGGGAAGGGCGGGGAGGGGGGATAGTAGAGGATAGGAAAGCCAGCAGAATACAACAGTCACTAGTATGGCACTATGTAAAAACGTGGATGTGTAACCAAAGTGATTCTGCAATCTGTATACGGGGTAAAAATGAGAGTTCATAACCCACTTGAATCAAATGTATGAAATATGATGTCAAGAGCTTTGTAGTGTTTTGAACAACCAATAATAATTTTAAAAAAAGTCAGATCTGTACTAAGATCAATTTTCTGCAGGTTGGCCTTTTATACATTTCAGATTATAAATTGTTACCAAGAAGTATTAGGGCTGATATTAAAAGTATACATAAGAACTATTTGAATAATGAAAGGGATCAGGAGATTTGAGGTCATAATAATAAACTCATAATTATAACTGATTAATAAATGCTCAGGTGCTGAGGCTTTTATAGTCTCAGAAATTGTATAGTGATTTTAAATATATTCCACGTTGACATTAGATAGCTAATTATACTTTGGTTTTCTCATTAATGTCTATCAGATACACTTTAAACACTTAGATAAAATGCTTTTAAATGGAGTTTACAGTCTGTAATGAATCCATACAAGTTTTGTTTTATAATTTTTATTAGGCACAGTGTCTATTTCTGTTAAGATAAAGTGCTAGTATGTTTACTTTTGAGCAAAGTGGGGATTCTATTGCCAAGATCTGGAATATGTGTAAATATTCAGATATGGTTGTCATCTAGTAAACTACATTTTCCTGAAATGAAAGAACACTGTTAGTTAATAACATTTTTGTTAAAAGTCAGTCATGCTTGATCAAAATAAAACATTGAGATCTTAGTGCTTAGTTATAATCCTACCATTGAGTTGTTCATAAGCATCCATGTTTAAATTACTTAGGAAGACAAATTAGAGACTTTTGTTCCACTGGCAATAGGTTAGACATGGTGGGTAACTTGTTAACACTGGTTAATTCTCACTTGAATTACTCTGAAATACTTTGTATAAAATACTTTTCACTTTTAATCTTTCAACTGAGCTCTTAGTTCATCAGTTACTTTTCTATGTTTTTTGGGGGTGGTGGGTGGGTACTGGGGATTGAACTCCGGGGCACTAGACCACTGAGCCCCAGCCCCATCCGTATTTTGTATTTTATTTAGAGACAGGGTCTCATTGAGTTGCTTAGTGCCTCCTTCTTGCTGAAGCTGGCTTTGAACTCAAAATTTTCTTGCCTCAGCATCCCGAGCCACTGGGATTACAGGCGTGCACCATTGTGCCCAGCCTTTTCTGAGGTTTTTAAGGGAGTAAGAATATGTATCTAGCACACATGTATTCTCTCTTCTTCCTTTTCTTTTCAGAACAATAGCTGAATTAGAAACATTTCTTTCTTTTTGTTGGGGGGAGGGTGCTAGGAGTCAGTCAAGGAAGTAGGGACATAGATGAAACACCTTACAGGTAAAGTGGCCTTAAATATGTATTAGGTGTAGTGGGGAAACAAATGCCTTTTTCTGGAGAGGTGGCAAAGAAAGGGGTATGAGAAATAGGGGGAATGGGAGAAGAGTATTTGATGCAAAGGAATTGGTATGAAAGTATAAAACTACATGGTCATTTCAGATTAAGAGAAGGTTTTAGAGATGATACAGCAGGTGCTGGAAGGGCCAGTCCTACAGAAGTTGTGCTCCATGGCAAGGAATTCTAATGAAGGAAATGTTGACGGGTTTTAAAATAATGACAATTGGATATATATTCTGAAAGATAAGTCATAGTAATGTAGAGGATGGAAGGAAATGATGGAAAGGGTGAGAACTGGATAGTGTGCTGTTAAAGATTAACTGCATGTAATGTAAGAGGTAAGATGAGATTAGTAACCTCTAAAGCAAATACATCACAATGTCAGAAAATCAGTAATTCATATGATCATTTAATAGCCTAATTTCAGTTTGTTCAGCATATAAAACTGAGCCATTTCTGATTATTGCAGAAAAGTGGAGAAATATTGGGAAATGAAAGATGGAAAAAGTTGCATTGAAAAGTTGACTTTCAGTCAGGAATTTTATTCCTATGGCTTTTGAGTGTTGATGCTTTCTAAGACCTTCTCCGTAGTTCTATTTTTCACTGATAATTACTTTTTTCTACCATCTTGCCAAGATAGTTTCATTGGAAAGTTTAATACAAATTTAAAAACCCACATGAGAATCTCTAGTATATACTAGATTTTACTAATTTGGAACCCAGCATACCAAAGGAAGTTACTATGAATTTTATGTACATTAGTAATTTATTATAGAAATTATAATTGTACTTACATCACTGCAAGTTTTTAAGAATTATTTTTATGGTATTAAGAATGACTTTTTAAAATGATTTTTTAAATGCAGTTTCATGTTAGGATCTTACAGTGTGAATGATGGTGCACAGCTCTACATGATTGACCCATCAGGTGTTTCATATGTGAGTAATCTTGAATCATTTAAAATTCTATTGTAGTATTTCCTTAGTTTCTTTAAAACTCATTCAAGGAATGTTTTCTTTTTATCATTAATAATAACCTATGCATATGAGGCAGAGGAAAAACCTATGGCTTTCCATATGCTAGAGAAAATACACAGTAAATTTAAAATGTGATTCTTTCATTAGTATATTAGCAGTGTCTTAAAACTGAATACAGGGGCTGGGGACATACCTCAGTTGGTAGAGTTCTTGCCTTGCATGCACAAGGCCCTGGGTTCAATCCCCAGCACCAAACAAAAACAAAAACTCCAACTGAATACAGAACTGGAGGTCAGTGGTAGAACACTTGCCTACCACATGCAAAGCCTGGTTTTGATCCCCAGCATCACAAAAAAAGGCATGTAGGGAAGGATTTGGTATTTGAAATTTTTTGAGCACTGTAATATTCAGGAGAATGTTGCATATCTTTGTCCACATTTGCTTTTAAGGTATTAACATCCTTTTATTAGTTTTTAAGTAGAAACAGTAGTGATTATTGAAATGGATAGTATACTAATTAAACGATTAAATGTTTTTTCCTTTTTTAAAAATAGGGTTATTGGGGCTGCGCCATTGGCAAAGCCAGGCAAGCTGCAAAGACAGAAATAGAAAAACTTCAGGTAACACATATTTAACGTTTGAATTCTGCTAGAAGTAAAATTTATCACTCCAAACTAAACCTCTTAATCCAAGGAAATAGTATAGCTTGATATTTAAAGCAGAGCCTTATGAAGTTGCTATGCAGTTGAATAGGAAAGGTGGTAACATGTTATCTGAATTGCCTCATGGATCCTTTTGTGATTTGATGACTGCTTAATTCAAAATAATCCAAAATAGTTCTTTTTTTTAATTGATTAAAAAAAATGACAGCGGAATGCATTAAAATTTTTATTACATGTATATAGTACAATTTTTCATATCTCTGGTTTTATATAAAGTATGTTGACATCAATTCATGTCTTCATACATGTACTTTGGATAATGATGTCTATCACATTCTACCATCCTTGCTAATCATCTTGCCCCACCCTTTTCCCTCCCACCCCTCTTCCCTATCTAGAATTCATCTATTCCTCTCGTCCAAAATAGTTTTTTAATATAATGGTTCAAAGTCCATGTTCATGGATCCCTAGAACTTGAAAATTCTAGTGGTGTAAAATTTATGAGTTAATGCCACAGAACTGCAATAAAAAACATATAATATTTCTTCCTATATCATTTATTTCTTTGGGACATAGCTTTTATGTCTTACAAGTCTTCCATTAAAGTGTCTGGCTGTACTCTACTGCTTCGTTCTTTGTTCCTAGCTAGACAAGGCATGAAGCCTTTCCTGTTAAAATTACGTACTTTCTATTTTCTCATAAGCCAGAAATTCAGCTATTAGTATGAAAAGTTTATTTAAAAATATTTGTTTTAGCTGTAAATCAATTAACTTTATGTTGAAATAGGAGCCATAAAGTCTTTTTGCTTATCAGATCTTTGCCTAAAAGACAAGGATATGACCTATCAGAGTTTCAGTTTTATAGAGATTTTCAGGTACACTCAGTATGAATGCTAAACTACAACCTGACTTACTCATTCAGCTTACTTAAGGCCCAATTCTAGAAAACACTTGTTAGTGTTTAGCATTTGTTTAATGTCAAATTCTAGAAATCTGATTCATGTTTGGTATTTTAGTTGCGAAAAGGACCTAGGGACACTACTTAGCCTAAAGCCCAACCCCAGGATAACACACTGCCTAGGGTCACATAATAAGTTGATGTAAGAGTAAACCAGTTTGTTTACATCTCTCCAGAGTGTTCTGTATGGGTACAATGGGGCACGCTAGTGCCCAGCAACTTAGGCTCTTTCTTGGAATAAAAAGGGCTGAGGATGTGGCTCAGGGTTTGAGCACTCCTGGGATAAATCCCCAGTAGCAACCCCCCACCTCCCCCCCAAAAAAGTATAAGAATAGTCATCAATTTGTTTTGTCTGTGGTTAAACCAAAGTAACAAATGGGAAAACAACAAATCCCAGATAAAAATTTAGAACAATCACTTCATTTGAGGAACACATACTTTAAAGTCATGTACTACTAAATTAGGGTTTGAAAACAGGCCCACTGCCTGCTTTCTTAAGTAAATTTTATTGGAATACAGGCACAGTCTATGGCTACTTTTACTAAAAGTATTGTTTGGTCCTTTACTGAAAGAATTTTTTGTTACCTCTTGCTGTACGTCAATTCTATAGCCTTTTTTACCTCTGATGAGCTATTTACACAAAAATATTTTGTGAACATATAAAAACATGTTTTCTATTTAAAATGTGTTTTTCCAATTTATACTTAAGTTTGCCTGTGCAGGATGCAATTAATTCACCAACTATAGAACTTAACCTAGTAAGGGTAAAAATATGAAAATTAGTTTTCTTTCATCCCTAATTTAACATGCATTGCCTCGATAATCTCAGGGTCTTTTGTAAATGATTTTAAATCCATATTGTAAAGATTCATAATGAATTTGTTCCTTAGATCTCTCAAGTCTCCAATCCATGCATATTTTGAAGAGTTCATCTCAGTTGCCTTTTTTTCTGTGATAGGATTTGTCTGTTTCCTAAGATTAGTGTTCTTAAACTTAATGTTATGGTTTTTACTTCCTCATGTCGTCCTATAGACACAACTTGAGCATCGGGATTTCTAAATTAAAATAAAAATAAATTAAATGAACCCGATTTAATGACAGTAGTAGTTGAATCACACTTCGAGTCTGGACCAATGTAAAAGTGTTCTGTATTTTTCACCATTTTCCATCCTCCTGACATATCCAAAATATGAATGCTAGTATGCTCAAACACTGTGATTAAATCTTTGAGTTACATCTGCATAGTGTACACATTGCTCTGCTGACCACTAAATAGTTTTTTTTTTTCCTACTCGGATTTTCAAATATTAACTGAAAAAAACACATATGAATGAACTTTTTGGCTTCTCTCTTTTGCTTTGTGGATTAACATTTGTCTTCTCGAAATCAAACCAAATCCAATTTGTGCTCTAAGAACCTGCTTAAATCCTCCTGATAGTTTCTGAAAGCTTTCCCTGATATCCCTTAAGAACAATTTCTTTTGTTCTTTCTGTTTTGTAGGTACCTACTATCTAGTATGATTTTTGGCATTTTATTAAGTAAATTGGGTGAAAACAAACTCAAGATTTTTTCTCCCTCCAATTTTTTAAACTTCAGGGTCTACTTATAAATGAATTGATAGAGGCTTCTAAATTTTAAAAAAATTAACATAAAACTAGTGGTTATCTAGAATATCTATCTATTTGTTATGTTAATTGAAAAATATTAAATTGTGAATCAGGAAACTATGGTCTGTTCTTTTTGGATTTTAAGTTATCTTATTTGGTTTTAGATCCAAGAATCTATCTCACGAATATATACTGTGTTTTTGTAGATGAAAGAAATGACCTGCCGTGATGTTGTTAAAGAAGTTGCAAAAATGTAAGTTGGAATAACTTGTGATTTTTCTTTAAGTTTTAAGAGGCTGTTTCATTTGAAAATAATATAGTGTATAATTTTTAGAAGGTGAATGTAAAATCTTAAGATTCCACACCAAGAAGAAAATCTTTTTTTCTTCTTGTCTTAGGGATTGAACTTAGTGCCTTGCACATGTTAAACATGAACTATACCCTCGACATCAATATCCTTATTTTTCAGTAATGAATGGGGTGGGAGAGTATACCTTTTGACAAAATGAACTGTTAGGCAATAGGATTTAGGGTAGGAAGAAGTAATAGACCTTGGATATCAAATTAACAGCTTCATTTGTTAGCTCCTAACTTTTCAAAATCTCATAAAGTTCATTATTTAATCTTAAAAGATAGCCTTCAACAAAAAGCTTGCTTTTATTTTACGGTCCTGCAACTGGAATCCATATATGCTCTATTGTTGAGCTGTATACCCTTGGTCTTGCAAACTTTATAGCTAATTGCTTCTGTACATGATCTGTGAAGCTGGCTCATTTTTGATCTGCTGCTTTCTTTGTAAAAGATGTATTTCACTTTTTCAGATTCATCATAAATTTTTTTTGAACAAGATAGGGGTACCCCCATAATCACAGGAGAATCATGAGTTCAAAGCTACCCTTAGCAACTTAGTGAGGCGAGGTCCTAAGCAAGTTATCAAGACCCTTCCTCAAAAAGTGGGGGGGGGGGGGCTGGAGATGTAGCTTAGTGATTAAGTGTCCCAGGGTTCAATCCTTGATAATAACCCCTTCATGGGCTGGGGATGTGGCTCAAGTGGTAGCGCGCTTGCCTGGCATGCGTGCGGCCCGGGTTCGATCCTCAGCACCACATACAGGCAAAGATGTTGTGTCCGCCAAAAACTAAGAAATAAATGTTAAAAATTCTCTCTCTCTCTCTCTCTCTCTCAAAAAAAAAAAAAAAAAGTATTTCTAAAAAAAAAAAAAAAAAAATAACCCCTTCATACAAAACAAGGACAGCTTAAAACCTGAACGATTTATATTAAAAAGTAGCATATAAATAATTTTTAAAATAGTAAGCACAGTCAATAAACCTAGGTGGCAATTTTTTTTAAAAAACACCCTCATAATTCTAGTTGAAAGAATGCATTTGCTATTTTAAAAATTTCATTAAAATATTGACTTTGTTGCCAGCTATTGAGATTTAAAACTTTTAATGTTTGAGATTTCACAGCACCTCCATCCCACATTACAACACAGACAAGGTCTAGTGAGTAACCTTAGTGTAATAGTGTCTTTGCTTTACATCTAAGAATATTTGCAAGGAAAAAAAATCCCAGAAGTCTCAATTATATAATTTTAAAAAGTGTGATTTAGGGCTGGGTTCGTGACTCAGTGGTAGAGCTTGAACCTAGCACTTCTGAGGTTCAATCCTCAGCACCGTATAAAAATAAAATTAACTTGTTGGCTCCTACAAATAAAAATATGTATATATCTTTTTAAAATGTGATTTAAATGATAATCTTTTCTGAACTGGTGGTTTTGTCTTCCTTGTCTACCATTCCTGCTAATGTCAGTACCCCTCCTTTAGTTCCCTCATTCAGCTTCAGTTGAGAAGCAAGCATAAGCCATTTTCTACATATTTTCACTGAATTTTACAACATTTTAATATGATATATTAAATAGCATCTTTCATGAAATCAGGCATTCTGGAAGTCAGCCCTTAGCACTATTATGTTTAGGTATAATGGTAGACATCAAGTAGCTACCCTTAATCATAAGATGCTTTCATATTATAGCAGGGCTTTAGAAGACCCTCTGAAAGTAAAGTGTGTAAAGCAGTATAAAATATAAAACAAAACTTTACACTGATACTTAATTTTTGATACTTTTCCTGTTACTTTGTTATACTACAGCGCCTTCTTGTATTGAGTTTGTGACATACTACAGTGTGAGAACCACTTTAGTGAAACATAAACTGTTACTAAATGAATGGACAAGGTGCTGAAAAATAGTAAAATAGCCAGTTAGTTGGGTTTTACTTATTTTGAGACATCATTTTATACTGAATTAAATATAATGTACAATTACCAGTACGAATGTCATTTAAAAGTTAAGATTAAACTCACAAATTCAGCAATTCACTACTATATTTTTTAAAAAAAAAAGAAAGAAAGCTCAGAAAAGAAATACACCAGGTCCAGTTCAAAATTTGTTTTATGAAATGTGGTAGGATAAATGAACATCATATTTTTGAGTCAATCGTCTATTAAGTTGTGAAAAACTTGGCAAGGAAAGCATCATTTGCTAAGTCTTTATAAATTGCTTTTTAAAATATCTGCTCAATGAAAAGAAAAAAATGAATATCCTAACAAGGAACAGAGAATGACTGCTTACTGTTTGAACCTGTTATGTTTTTTATAGTTTAGTTTTAAAACAATGTATCAAAATAACTGAATGGATTCTATAGGTATATTCATTGTTTATAAGATAGCAAGGGTTTCATTTTATCTCAATAACTGTGTAATTTGTCTTTTCTAATGTACATAATAATAGACTACAGGAAGTATATATAATTTTGTAAAATAGAGATGGGCATTCTAATTTGTACTGACTGGGTACCTGAACTTAGATGTTTGGAGGTGACCAATTGCTAATTTCTCCTTTTCTGTTCTAGAATTTACATAGTACATGATGAAGTTAAAGATAAAGCTTTTGAACTAGAGCTCAGCTGGGTTGGTGAACGTAAGTTACTTTTAGACATTTACTTATTCTAGGACAAACTTATAGTGTACTTAATTTACCTTTTTTAATATAAAGAAATCCAAAACAGAATTAACAGGTTGTTAGTTAATCAAAGGGAAAATTCTTCTTAATAATTGACTAAATTTGTGAACAGGTTCATTGTTTTGAAATATCTGTTTCATGTATTACTGAGAATTCACCCATTTTTTCTACCCAGCATAGGGCTTAAAGGATAGGCTATTTTCAGAATCTAATGCTGTAAATTAATTCTCAGGATTTATAAATCATAATTTTCAATAGTTTAACTTGGGCACATTTAGTCACACATGAAAGAAACACACAAAAGTTAGTACAAAGTATCTTGTTTATTATTCTTAGTACAGTATTACAACCTTAGGTGAACAATCATACTACCTAAGGATTTGGATAAATTGTATGGTATTGTAAATCAGTATACTCATTTTTAATTCAACTGAATATATGGCTTAATTTACAGTAACTAAAGGAAGACATGAAATTGTTCCAAAAGATATAAGGGAAGAAGCAGAGAAATATGCTAAGGTGAGCTTCAGCATTAAAAACTTTACTAAGTATTTTTGGGGGGTTAAAAGTAGACAGGGTTTTCAGGACACAAAATGCTTTTCAGTTGTATATATTCTAAAGAAGTATTCGTTGAGTGCTAATAAGTGGGACATAATGATATTAATCAAATATAAATACCATTTTTCTCTTAACAGGAATCTTTGAAGGAAGAGGATGAATCAGATGATGATAATATGTAACATTTACTTCAGCATCTATTCTGTTATAAATTTCTTTAACAGTTCCATGTAACTTTAGTCCCTGACCAGTTTTCATTAAATTTTTGACTTGTAGCCACTGAAGTTTGGTTAATATCTACTTGACACAATTGGAGAAATGATCAATGACATTCATTACATTTGCTTATTGTTAAAATACAGACTTACGCCTACTACTAAAATTCCTTAGAATACTGTAAAATGAGTCTTTGGAATAAGATGAATGCAGTCTGTTTGGTTCTTTTATACTGGTCATCAGCCAGTTTTGACTTTTAGGTGTAAGAAAGATGTTTTCAATTTTTTAGAAAGAGACTGAGAAGTCAAAAAAATATTTTTGCTTTTTTCCTTTTATTGTGGTAAGTTAAGGATTTCTGTTTTGTCACTTTCTGTCTTTACAAAAATCAGAACTGTGGCCTGAAAGAATTACAAATGTGCTCTGAACAGCACTACTAAGAGCAGGAACAATCTGAACTCAGGCCAAGTATACACACCCTAAATTGAGTTCATGCCAGCATCACTCCATTCAACTGTTATTGCTTTCCTAAGAAGGTAATCTAGTCACTGAGAGTTTAGCTGCAGGGTATTGCTGGGCTTTGAGCATCTTTGTAGTTTAAATAGCATATAATTATACCTGAATATTTAACAACTCAAAACCAGTATTTTGATACCATGAATTCCATAGTATGGATTCCTGGTATATTTTACAAATCATTCTTAGCAGAAAGTGATAAGTGTTGGCCTTGGACAAATGCCCAAATAATACTAAACTGGATCTATTTTCAGACAGAAATTGACTCTCCCTCAGTCAACTAGGGCCAGTCCTAAAACTTCACTTTCTATTCTGTGGGCTTAACTGTTCTTAAATTCCTATCAGTACAGCTAATAACCCTCTATAAGAGAAGACACTGGTACTAGAGAAATATAAATTTACTGTGATACTGGATTAATCTAAACTTAATTTGATATCTATTATGAAAGAAAAATGAGAGATTTTCATTATTAATGTAGGTTTAATGGTAGGGCCATTCTGTAATCATATCATTGAGAAATGGCAAGCCTCCAGGAAAAAAAGCTGATATGTTTTACTTTGACATGAATACAATGTTTAAGACTGAATACCTTATTGCTGTAAATCATCTTGATACTGGTACCTTAAAAAACAAAAACAAAACATAATTTTTAAAGAACAAAGTTCTGGTTTAGAGTTTCCAACATAATATATTTAGAATGTAAAATAACTTATCTGATGAGAATGATCCATCTGTTTTTATTTCTGTCACTCCTAAAGGGACCTAAAAAATGAAGTCATAGGTTATTAATATGATGGAAACATTGGAATAAATTTCACAAGGTAGGCAGCAAATTAAAATGATAGTGTTTCCATTTTATAAAAATATCAACATTTCAAAATACTAAGAAACCAGAAGAAATCCTTAAATGAAACAGTGTTTATGTATAATATTAACTCCTAATGTTTCTCTAATTTTTAAATTTCTTACCTTTGGAAATGCAATCCAGACTTGACCTAGATTTTACTTTCCTATATCCATACTATGTGCCTAGGCTATTTCTTGACAGGTCTTTCCTAATGGCTCCCACCAAACTGCCACAAAAAGCCTTCAAAAATGATAATTAGAATTCCCCTTGCCAAAACCCCTCTTTACATGTTTCCTATTTAAATGTCAGGTTTTAAAAAACCCAAGAATACCAGTGCAGTTGCTCCTAACCCTAAGTAAAACTTTGGTTCTACCACTGAGACTATTTGTATAAATCTACAATGTCTTTAATGAAATAAGTGTATAGCCCCCCAGACTATAGGTACTTGACCTACATTTTACAAGAAGTTGTTTAAAACAACCAAAAAAAAAAAAAGAAAAAATCACACTTCCTACTTTTTATGTGGTGAACAAGGAGTCAGGCATCCAAATGCTCAAGGCACATGTCTTTTAAAAAATGTTTAGTTAGGTGTAATAGGGGGGTTCATTTAGACATAGTCATACATGCATGTAATAAAATTTGCTGCATTTCAACCCTGTATTTCCACTTTCCCTGCCCTCATCCCTCTCCCGGTACATATCTTACAGAAATAATTCCTAGTAGTAAAGTACAAAGTAAGGTATAATATTTTAAAGATACTGGCTCAAAAATGTCAGTGATTTATCTGAATTTCTCGAAAACTGAAGCTCAGAAACAGTTGTAGGATCAATTCTTATACTGAAGCACAGTAATGGGATTTTTCTTGACAAAAGAAGCTGGGGGCTTCTAGCCTACTTCAGTGTAAACAAATTAATTTAAGAAAGATAGCATTATAATTAAACCTAGGATATAGTTTATAAATTGATACAGGTTTCAATCTGGCTGGCTTTGTCATTTTAATAATTGTGATTTTGGAGAATTACTAAATTTCATCTATACAGTGAGGATTTATGTACCATTTAAAAAAGCAAAAAAAAAAGGTAGAAATTTAAACTTAAAAAGAATTAGAAGTGATCAGAAGACCAAGTATGGTTAAAACATCAATTTGCAAAGGGAATTATAAATTCAATGTAAACCCAATCTCAAGAGGCACAGAGAGCAGGAAGGGTAAAATTAATAAGCTGTTTCTAAAATTTTTATAAGAAAAGCAATTTGAAAAGTCAAAATAGTATAGAAAAAGAACACGGAGAGAAACTACCTGGCTTCAAGACTTACTATTAGGGGATGCAGCTAAGTGGTAAGTGTTTGCCTAGTATGTGTGAGATTCTGGTTTGATCTTTTAATACACCAAAGAAACAAAAATCCAGACTTAACTCTAATGCTCCAGACACAATGTTAATGGGACACAATGGAGTTCAAAATCAGATTTCAAAACTGAGTGAAAAGGCAAATCAGTGGAGAAAGGAATGATTTTTCAACAAATGATGCTAGAATACTGGGACACCTATCCACAGGATAATTCCAAAAAAATATACAAAGATCACTTATTGGTTTTAAGAAAGAATCATCCATTAAAGTTACACAATAAAAAGTTTCAAGAATGACAAAATAGGAAAAACTGAGGAAAAATACTTGCAAATCATCTAACAAAGGACTTGTGCACAGGAGATACACAGAACTTTCAAAATGACGCAACATGAAATACCCTAATTGTAAAAAAAATGGACAAGAGTCAGGCAATTCACTAAACAAGAAACATTGATGGCAAATACCTATGTGAAAAGATGCTTTTCACTATTAAGAGAAATACATATTAATTACAATGTGTTATCACTGAGCTTTAGATAGTGTACAATTAAAGACAAATCACCAAGTACTGGTGAGGATGTGAATTAACAGGAATGGTCATTGCTGCTGTAAAGTAAAATGGTATGGCTGCATTTGAAAACAGTTTGCCAATTTCTTATGAAGTTTAACACGTAACACATAACTCACTGTTCCTACTGACAGGTGTATACGTGAAATGGAAACTAAGGCTGTATGACTCATACATACTGCTTAATTACAATTGTGATATTTTGGAAAAGGCAAAACTTGCAAGGATCAGAAAAACATCAGTTTTTCATGGGGCAAGAAAAGAAACAGAAAAGATACTTCAAAGTATTTATGAGATTATACTTCTAGGCTTAGACTGTGGCTCAGTGGTGGAGTGCTCACCTAGCACATGGGAGGCACTGGGTTTAATCCTCAGCACGATGTAAAAATAAATAAAATAAAGGTATTGTGGCTATCTACAACTTGAAAAAATTCAAAAAAGATTTTACTTCTGTCATAAGGCTAAACAGCAGAATGAAGCAATAGGGGCAAGAGAAATGTTATAAAAATATACAACTTGCTGGGTGTGGTGGCCCACACCTGTAATCCCATCGGCTCAGGAGGCTGACACAGGAGGATCTCGTTCAAAGCCAGCCCCAGCAAAAGGGAAGCACTAAGTAGTGAGACCCTGTCTCTAGATAAAATACAGAATGGTGTTGGAGATGTGGCTCAGTGGCCGAGTGCCCCTAAGTTCAATCACCTGTACCCAAGAACAGTATATAACTAGGTGAAAAAGGGGAAATTAACAGCAGATGGTTTCACGTATTTTACAACTCAACATCAACTTTCAAAAAGGGCAACACAAAGGTGTTAGGAGAATTATTTCCAACATAGGTGGATGAAGAGTTCAGGAACTGTATAATTGTTTATTTAATGGTCAGAGATTAAAAACCATCTCTTATTTTTATTTTTTGTTAACTTTACAGTTTTAAGCTTTTACTCAAAGCAGTAGCAATCTTTATTTAGAATACAACCTTTGAGAAGAATTAGTTTTACTAACATTTGAATTTAATTCTTTACTTTTTTTCAAAAGAAGGAAGTGGCTTAATTTTTCATGAAACCAGAAGGTGGAGGGAAGCATTATCTTGGTGAATATTAGTTTTCTTTCCTCTGTGAGATGCATGTCCAGTAGAAAATGCTCTGTGCATTTGTCTGTGAATGTAAAAAGCATCTCACTTTACTGATAGGTCAAGGAAGAGAAAAGTATCAATTTGGTAAAATAACAGCTTGGTTCCACCACAGTATAGCAACATTCCCTTACCTGCAACGTATAGGTTTATAGTGAAAGCATGCTCTGACATATTTTATTAACTATTAGTTCACTTCACAGGACTGAAAAAGCAACACTAATTCATTATTTCTAACTCATGTTTTATTTATTCATTACTTCAGTTACAAAAGATTCCCTGTACCAACCCCTCTTCAGTACTAGGGACTGAACCCAGGGCCTCACACAAGCTAGGCAAGCACTCTACCATTAAACTATCCTCAGCTCTTTTAAATTTCAAGACAGGGTCTCACTAAGGTGCCCAAGACTGACTTCTAAATTTTGATCCTCTTGCTTCAGCCTCCCAAGAAGTTGCAATTATAGTATGTGCCACTGTGCAAGATTCTTAAAATGGTATTACTGCAACTTTTGTACAATATATTCCACACACTCAGTGTAGTGATACATTTCTATTCTAACATTTGAATTTTAACTGTTCCCACTGTTATTTGGAATAAACTGAATGCAATTCTTCTATATTTCTAGAATAAAGTCTATTAGAGGGGCTGAGGCTGTGGCTTAGTGGTAGAGTGCTCGCCTAGCTTGTTCGAGGTGCTGGGTTCGATCCTTAGCACCACATAAAAATAAAATAAAGGTATAAAAAAATCACATCAATCTTAAAAAAAAAAGGTCTATTAGAAATGAACACAGACCTGTTCCTTCAGAGGTGACATAATTCATTCACAAATACAAACATGTTTGACACAGAAAGCAGAAAGGCAAGCCATAATACTGGCAAGTCATACACTAAAAATTTCTGACAGCAAGCAGTTTCTCTTCCTTCCTGGCAATCCTCTCTCTCATGATACAAAGCCAAATGCAGCTTTCTGACAAATGACTTTATGTGGAGACATGACGTGCCATTTTCCTCCCCCTCTTGATATTTGGATGGCTTCCAAAGAGAATTTCAGGAGACGCTTTAAACATGAAACTCAAACTAGCCTACTTTAAAATCTATTCTTTTCCCTAAATGGAAATCTGACAAAACAGGAAGTACCCAGCAGCAGAGAAGCAAGTTCTGCAGCTTTAATATTTACTGGGAACAGCCTAGTTCTTCATGACTATGTAATAAAAATGCAGAAGTTCAAAACTGGGTGGAAAACAGCAAAGTTTGTGGTAGCATACGTAATTTTAAGGCCTTACAAGCAGTATCACATGATAAATAGAGAAATAAGAAACCGCAAAAGGGCCTTTTGTTTGGCTATATTTCCTTGTATGAAAATCCCTTTCCCGGTTCCTTCTGACTAAGATATAAGCCACCAAAACTATACAAACACTGCAAACAGCGATATGGTGGCATATAAAAATTTAGAAACAGATTTTTTTGAGAATCAGTAAGAATTTTAGTTTGGTTTGAGGGAACCAATGGGGCAAAGTGAGATTTTTTTTTCTTGCTTGCTGTAGCATTTGAGGTAACCCTGCATGTGAATAAATATAAACCCCTAAGTGGTCTGTTAGGATCAGCAGAGTCAATAACATATTATCAAACATACCACCAGCCAAAAAAACAAAAACAAAAACCCCTTCCTCCATGACTTATTCATGCCCTACTTTAAAGCTGTGGAAATAACTAAAGAGCAGTACAGTATACTAAAAGGCCTAAAGTACTAAACAAATATCATCATCATCTATCCTTTCCTTCTTCCCTGGCAAAAGCAAGATGAGATCCACAGGCAGTCAGGAAATGTGTGATTATCTATTAATAAGTCATGTATTAATATAATAGATCACATATTAATAAATCAGAGGAACTGGGAATAGTGACACAGGCCTATAATTCCAGCTACTTAGGAAGCCGAGGCAGGACAACCTCAAGTTTTGAGACCAACTTTTTGAAATCCTAACTCAAAATTTTTAAAAAAGGGAGTGGAACGAGGATGTACTTTAGCAGTAGAGTACTTGCTTAGCATGCTTGGGGTCCTGGATTCAATCACTACCAAATAAATAAATATTTTCTCCTGTAACTGATTTAAGTACACTGAACAGTATAGAAAACAGAAGCGTCACTGTAATGAAATTAGTTGGTAATCATGCTTAGCTATTATTTGAAATTTACTTTAATGTCCAATGAAAACAAAACTCTCAATAAATGGGTCAGAGACAGAACTCAGTGTAAAGTGCTTGTTTGGCATGTTCATGGCCTTGGGTTTGACTCCCAGTGAGGGGAAAAAAAAAAAAGGAAAACAAAAAATCCTTGAAAATAAGGAGGGACATTAAAACTTGTCAGAATATGATCCTATGTAATATGAACATCAACTACTTCCTTAAGTGCTAAAATTATCAAGTCAGTGCCTGATACTTCTGATTTGGGTATGAGAAGTACACAATGTAATTCCTATTTGAAAAATGTGGTGCTGGATTAGAAATTTCAAACATTAAGAGTTATAAATACCTAGCCCACGAAGTTTATTCTCGAAAAGCAAAAATTCATGCAGTGACTATCTCAGAGGTCACAGTAACGAGTAAAACCAACAGGCTTATAATTACAACATAACATCTGTTTTTTAAAGCCAGTGTTACTATATTATGATGCTCCTTTAATTCAATGTCCTACTAAGTTATTATAAAAATTCTAAGAACTGCTTCTTTAGATGTATGATATGGCTCTGATATTTCAATTTATCTCCCTAATTTCCATAATTCTCATTTCTTCTAAATCTTAAAGGCCCAAACCCTTATCAGTATCACAGCAACTAAGGATAAAATAAACATACTCAAGAATATCTCATCCAATTCCTATTCTCATTTCTAGTGTCATGGATTATGGTATTGTGGTTTTTAAAAAGTACTTACATGGTAAAATTATGAGTTCAAAAACTTATTGATCCAGGTAGCCTAGTTACTGGCAAGTTAGTCCTTGCCAAACTTTTCTGAAAGAAAATATTCTAATGAAAATTCCTAATTTGTGCATAGTACCCATAGTGCTATATTACTCCTCCATAGGCTCTTGAGCCCAATTCAATTCCCAAAACTTTTAAGTGCTCTAATTTTAAGGCACTGATTAAGGGGTTCTTAGATGTACAAATACTGAAAAAGCACATCTTTAATGACATACATTTGTCTATTAAATGCCATCTTTTGCTTGCTATACATTTTATAACATTTCATTCTACAAATAAGTACCCACAAATGCCAAGGCCTATGAGGCTCCTAAACTTACAAAGGTGAACAAGGTATAAGCTCTCTATAAAGATTTCATGACAAAGTGAAGGACATATAAATAAATGAAAAGGCTAAAATGCAATATAGAAAGTGGCAGGAATTATGTAGGAGAAAACATGGAGATATTACTTGTAACTACACCTATAGTGCTATCAAGGAAGCTTTACTTAAAATGTATTTGAACATGCAGAGATAAGGCAACATTCTAGGAGGCTGGACTATTACCGAAAACAGAAAAAGGAACAGGAAAAGCATGAGGCTTGTAGAGGGGAAAATGACAGTGGAGAGTGACTGTTGCATATGATTTTTTTTTTTTTTTGAGAGAGAAAATTTTTTAATATTTTTTAGTTTTTGGCAGACACATCTTTATTTTTATATGGTGCTGAAGATTGAATCCAGCGCAGCGTGCATGCCAGGCAAGCACACTACCGCTTGAGCCACATCCCCAGCCCTGCATATGATTTTTGAAGGGAAGAAATAGGAAATAACACTAAAGAAAGGTTGTTATGACCTTGAAGAGGGTCTATAACATAAGAGAGTCGTCTAGCTGCTTTATCTCTGTAATAAATATGACAACATAATAATTTAAACTCTCCTGGGATAACACTCATGTAATAATATTCACATTAAGACCACCTGATTCATAAGTACTTCCTAAATACTTGATATCATTCTAATAGCACTTCACATGTATTAATGTAATTCTAATCCCAACCTTGTCAGATGAATTCTCTTATTGATGGGTTCTAAGAGAAATATATCCTAAACCACTAAATTCCCTGGCTACATATTCACATACTAAACCTAGAAGTATTTCTTTGCTATTCCAGAAATATTTTAAAATATGTTTTTAGTTGTAAAGGGGACATAGACTCTTTTTGTTTATTAATTTACTTTTTATGTGGTGCTGAGGCTTAAACCAGTGCCTCACACATGCTAGGCAAGCACTCTGCCACTGATCTATAGCCCCAGCTCCCTGAATGTTTTTTTGTATTTTTGTTGTTGTTGTTGTTGTTTTGTATTGGGGATTGAACTCAGGAGTGCTTTATCACTGAGATACATCCCCAGTCCTATTTTTTTTTAATTTGAAATTTTGAGATAGGGTCTTGCTAAATTGCCCAGGCTGGTCTGGAAATTATTATCATCCTGCTTTAGTCTTCCAAGTTGCTGAGATTACAGGAATGTGCCACAGAATTTTTTTTTTTTTTTTTTTTTTTTTTTTTTTTTGGTGCTGGAGATCAAAACCAGGGCCTCACACATGCCAGGCAAATGCTCTTCCACTGAGGCACATCTGTAGCCCACCCCGAAGGATTTTTTTTAATATATTATTTTTTAGTTGTAGTGGAACACAATATCTTTTATTTATGTGGTAGTAGCGAGCCAGTACACCTGAGCCACAATCCCAGCCCTTCCTGAAATATTTTTACAGCTATTATTCTTACAGGGATAGGAAAAACCTAAATCCTGTCAGGTAACTATAAAGTGGAATCAAAAAGGAAAAAAATAATTTAACATTGTGATTTACCTATACCTAACTAATCATTTAGAAGACTTGCTTTTTCCCTGACATAAAATCAGAACTTTTCTCTTGATAAATTACAGGGGGAAAAAAAAGAAACAAAACACAAAACACACACATTTGTTTTTTAAGGCCTCACAATAACAGGCAAAGGAAGGGTTTGCATGTGATTGTGCAAGTGTGTGTGTATGCGTGTGTGTTGGGAACAGAAGGGGAATAGGTGGTAGAAGAATAAAAAGAGGTTAACTGGTGAAACTAAGCTCTTTCTTGAGGAATACTTAAAAGTTAACTCTGTAAAATTTTTGGTACAAGGGACTGAAACCAGGGGTGATCAAACCAGACCAAATCCCCAGTCCTTTTTATTTTTTATTTTGAGACAAGGTCTCACTAAGTTGCTGAAGCTGGCTTTGAATTTGTGATCCTCTTGCTTCAGCTTTCCAAGCCACTAGGATTATAGGTGTGCACAAAAGTTAACTCTTCACTTGTTCTGACATTTTTTTTTTTTTTGGTACTGGGGATTGAACCCAAGGTCACTTAACCACTGAGCCATGACCCCAGCCCCTTTTTATATTTAGAGACAGGGTCTCAGGGAGTTGCTGAGGCACTTGCTAAATTGCTGAAGCTGGCTTTGAACTCCTGATCCTCCTGCCTTAGCAGTCAAAGCCACTGGGATTACAGGCATGTGCCATTTCATGTGGCCTGTTCTGACATTTCTTTTTTTTTTTTTAATATTTATTTTTCAGTTTTCTGCGGACACAACATCTTTGTTGGTATGTGGTGCTAAGGATCGAACCCAGGCCGCACGCATGCCAGGCGAGCGCGCTACTGCTTGAGCCACATCCCCAGCCCCTCTGACATTTCTAACTATTAAAATATTTTCTTACATTTAACATTAAAATTTTATGTTAAAATAAAAGTGATTTATTTTTAAAAAAAATTTTTTAGTTGTCACTGGACCTTTTATTTATTTATATGAGGTGCTGAGGACTGACCTAGGGCCTCACTTATGCCAGGCAAGTGATCTACCATTAAGCCAAAACTCCAGCCCTAAAAGTGATTTCTAAAAACACAACAATGTAAAAAAAATTTTTTCTTAGTTATAGACAGACACAATACCTTTGTTTTATTCTTATTTATATTTCTGTGGTGCTAAAGATTGAACCCAGCACCTCACACATGCTAGGTAAGTGCTCTACTACTGAGCCACAACAAAGCCCTAGGACAATGTTAATTTAATTACTTGGATTTCAGCTATTTAAAGATCTTGGTGTATATTCATATTTTGTGTATTTTTTACCTCTCTATATTCTACTGAAATCAAACTATATCAAAACATGCAAAAATTAGTCCACTGAAGAAAAAGCAAAGAGATTTTACCCCATGTGTCTACTTTAAAAATACATACTTTATAAGATGCCTTCATAAAACTACTTTGTTTCAATAATGAAAAACTAATTTCTCCTTAAGTTAGAGAATCATCTCATTTTCCTGAACTTATTTAAAACATTTAACTTTTCAATAAAAAAGACTTTAAAAACAAATTGCATCATTTTTACCTACAAGTGGTCTTTCTGGTCTTCCTAAATCAATTAATGTAACTATTCCCTCTCCTTAAATCTTGGAAGTGTGACTTTTTTTTTCCTTATACCTCTATAATTAGAGGCTAAGTGCTGTCCACTCTTTCTTCCCCTCCCAAACCTAATAAGCTCTTGCCCACTTATTACCTTTGCTCTCCAGGTTCCACTCTAGATTTACTTCTTGCTAACACTACCTCAACAGTATCTTGTCTTGGTCTTTCCAATTCCTATTCAATATCTTCAATTTTTCAATCATTCTGGACATTATTTTGGAGTAATTTTCCAAGAATATATTTTACGTACATTTTAACCTGTGTCTATTTAAAAACCTTCAGGAAAACTAAAAATATAAGAGAAATCTATATGCAAAAATACGTGCAGCAAATTACTACTAAGTGTTATATAACAATGCAAACAGAAATAAAATATCAAAAGAGTCCATCTATAATTAGAAGGCTCATCTTGTGTAAGAATCAATTAAGTGGGGCTGGGCTTGTGGCTCAGTGATAGAGTGGTCGCCTAGCACTTGTGAGGCACCGGGTTCAATCCTCAGCACCACATAAAAATGAAATGAAGCTATTGTGTCCACCACCTACAATTAAAAAATATATATTAAAAAAATACTGGAAGAATGATTAAAAAAAAAAAAAAAGAATTAAGTGAAATCATGGAAAAAGGTCCCACCTCACTAACAACAAAAGTCTTACAAAGAAGGAAAAAAGGCAACATGTTTTTCACATATTAATAAAAATGCTAATTATCTGTGTTTTGGTCTGTTCTCTTAGGATTAATTTAAAGGGTCATTCGTTATTCAGTCATTTTTATGACTTCTGAATCGACGTTTTGAAAAGGTCTATACTAATTTACACTATCACCCTCCATGTGAGTTTAGTTACTGGTATTGAGTAGTCTGTAATAAGTATTTTTCTTAATAGGTGAAAAACATGTTGCATTCCCCCCCCCTTCTTTTTAAGATAATTTCCCTTTTCTTTCTCTCTCTCTTTTTCTTTTTTTTGGATAATATTCCAACCACAAGGATCTTTACATGTTCAAATTCTTTTTAAGTAAAGCTTTTTTGGGGGGTGGGGAGTGTTACCAGGTATTGAACACTACCATTCTACCACTGAGCTACATCCCCAGCCCTATTTTTTATTTTATTTATTAGAGACAGGATCTCACTTGAGTTGCTTAGTATCTTGATTTTGCTGAGGCTGGCTTTGAACTTGTGATCTTCCTGCCTCAGCCTCCAGAGGCACATGCCACTGTGCCCAGCTAGTAAATCTTTCTTTTCTTGGGGGGGAGGGGGTGTACCAGAGATTGAACTCAAGGGCACTCAACCACTGAGCCACATCCTGAGCCCTATTTTGTATTTTATTTAGAGAGGGTCTCACTGAGCTGCTTAGTGCTTTGTGGTTACTGAGGCTGGCTTTGAACATGTGATCCTCCTGTTTAAGCCTCCCGAGGCAGTGGGATTACAGGTGTGAGATACTGCGCCCAGCTAGTAAATCTTTCTTGATACCTCTATATGTATTGCTACAAGATCTTTACCTAACTGGTTTACCAACTGCCCAAAATACATCTTTTCTTATATAATCACATTCTTGCTCACAATCTTCCATCCAATTATAAAGTCTTCTTTCTTTCTAATTTTACAGGTTATATATCATTACCCTTAAAAAGTCTTCAAACACCAATAAATTTCCTTCTACTGTTGTGTTTTAATGGTGCTGGGGATCTAACCCGAGACCCTATACATGCTAACTATGTTCTTTACCACAGATGGACATGTATACACCTACACACACACACACACACACACACACACACACACACACACACTCTTACATACACATGTATATATATGTATATCCCCAGCTCCTCTGCTCTTTCTTAAAGCAATGTTTCTTAAAAATTTTTAGATCTCCTTGACTGTATAGAGAACTTTATTATTATTTAAATCTTTAAATAAAGATCTAATTTTCTTAAATCTTTTGAAGCATGTATTTAGACTAACTTTTCATGTTTAATTATGTTCTCTTTTATTGACAGTAAGTTTCTCAAGCACAGATCCTTGTAGAAAAGCCATTTAGTAACCAGATCTGCATAAATCCAAATCCTAAGTATGCTGTTATTCTATTTTTAATTATATGTAGAAAAACATCATTATCTATGACTCCATGTGGCCATAAAATCATCAGTGAGCTGATTTTAGAGCTGATTAGATAGAGCAAAAGACAATATAGATTAAAATGTATGCTTTGATAATAAGCAAATTATGTAATTTCTCAAAAATAAGTCTAGGAATCAGTTCTACTCAACAATCAGTTCTATTCTGAACATATACTGATATTTCCAGAAATAACTGCACAATGGAATAAATTCTATTATTTTTTACACACACACAGGACCAACCTTGATTATTTAAGGATAAACTAAAATTACACACCAGAAATGGGATTTTTCAAGACCCAGCAGATTCAAGCCTTTCAAAACTGGGATACATAGCTTCATTTCCCCAGAAAATCAGTCTTATTCTGAAAGACAAAGACTTCTTTTAATCTTGAGTTATGTTATAGCTTAGATATTTAGAATACACACGATTATAAAAAAAATTATCTTACTGCTGAACTCTCACTGGTCAAATTTTCTTTTCAAGTTTTTAGAAAGAAAGAGGGACCCCATAGATATGCTCACGGTGTTCTTTGATAAAAATATTAAGTATTACTTAAAAATTCAAAAATGGAAGCCAGTCCTGGTGGTGCATGCCTGTAGTCCCAGCTACCCAACAGTCTGAGGCAAGAGGAAAATCTGAACTCAGGAGTTTGAAGCCAGTCTAGGAAGCATGGCAAGTCCCTGCCTCAAAAAAAAAAAAAAAAAAAAAACAGAATCAGGAATGACATGAATGGTTAAACAAATATAAGGATGTCCTTAGATTTTAGTAAAAAATACCTCATAGGGCACTAATCCATAAATAAAACATTCTTTCAAAAATAGTTTTATATCACTGAAACATCACTAATAATTTGACATTTTGATTCTGTATGAAGTATTACTCTCATTAGTCAAGTTCACTAAGTTATAAAGATGTGCAATTTAGGCTGGGGTTGTGGCTCAGCACTAGAGCACCGACCTAAAATGTACGAGGCCCTGGGTTCGATCCTAAGCACCACATAAAAATAAATTAATAAAATAAAGGTATTGTGTCCAACTATAATTTAAAAATAAATATTTAAAAAGATGTGCAATTTTATAATTTCCTTCATTTATGTCTATGAAAAATATTGTCTAGTAACTCTTCAGTTAATATTTATCTGCAGTTGCCTTCTATTAAGATTTAAAATCCTTAAAGGATTGATGAATAAAGTCTTAAGAAAATTATATTGATACATTATTAATGGGTTCTATAAATATGTATTTTATTAATAACTACAAATCAATTGAATAATAAGTATTTGGAACATTTAAAAATCTGAAGGTTACCTTGGCATCTGTAGAACATCATTAATTTTCAAAAGTACTATTAAAATGTTATGTTAGCTTATTATTTCTCACATTTTGTATACAACTGTGCATACAGACTCAATATCTTACAATGTACCAGGAGGAACATATTGGTAATTAAAAACAGTTGCTGCCTTTTGGGAACATTCTTAAACCGGAGAAGAGGCAAATAATTGCAAAGAAAGTGAGGTGAAAGGTATGTAAAGGGCGCTATGAGGCTACAATAGCACTAAGGGAATGTATATGTAAATATGAGAAACTTTAGGGAAGGCTGCATGGAAACACAAAGTAGTAATACTCAATTGACTTGAGTATTAACTCCTTGAGGGGAAAAAAAAAAGAAAACTGTAATAATTCTATTTGAATAACAGATGTCAGAAATAAAGAATAAACAGAAAACTGGGTGGAAGGTTTTAATTAAAAAAAAGGACAACAAATAAAATCATAAGGCAAGAGAGCTTTCTGATGTACAATTGTACATGTATCCAAACCCTCAAATGTACAATTCTTTTGGCCTTATATTTTCACTTCTGGGAATTTATTACAAAAAATTAATTAGGGGCATGCTAGAAGATCTACATGCCTAGAAATTTTATCACTGATATGTACAAGGATATTCACTGACATATTAGTGCTATTATAGAAAAGTAAACAAAACAGGTCATATAAATTATGGTACATCTGTCCTATCTAACACTATGAGGCCATGAAAGATGCTTTATGGATAAATTATTTCTGATGTTCCCAGTGGGTAAAAAATAAGTACAATTAAAATTATATATATATATATATATATATATATATATGTTTTATTTGTAATTGGACACAATACCTTTATTTTATTTATTTACTTTTATGTGGTGCTGAGGATCAAACCCAGGGCCTTGCACATGTTAGACAAGCTCTGAGCCACAACCCCAGCCCTAGAATGATATTTTAAACCATCAAAATAACCCTCTGCACAGTATGAACTGTAATTACTATCATTCGGTAGAATAGAAGAAATTTGGGGGGTTGGGGTTGGGGTTGTGGCTCAGCGGTAGAGCGCTCATCTAGCACATTGGAGGCCCTGGGTTCTATCCTCAGCACCACATATAAATGAATAAATAAAAGATATTGTGTTCAACTACTTCTAAAAAATAAATGTTAAAAAAAAGAAATACAAGAAATTTTTATCTTCTTTGGGTTTTTCAGTAATTTCCAAAAGATCACTGACACGCAGTGCATATTTATATCAAATAATAACTCTATAAAAGTTGGTAATATAAACTATGTGTGAATGCCCCCTGGGAAATTTGATATTATTCTACTGTTTTATAATTACCTTTTAAACAAAATCACCTCACTCTTAAACTTGCTTATTGCTCTCTGTATAAGAAATTTTTAAATGGGGGGGAGGGGTTATAAAAATATACAGTGTTCCTTCATAAAAACATGAAGCGCTCTGAAGTCCAGAAATAAGAACTACATGAATAGGTAAACAATTCTGAGGATGTCCTAATTTGGGGATTTCAAACATCACATCTGAAGCTAATTAAGCAGACTTATTTGAACCCTTGACCAAATAAAACCTCTTTCAACTACCATTCTTGCTTTCTAGTATTTATTTACTAGTCCACAGAAAACTTTTCCTGGTGGTCCACTCAATTGTAGAGTCTTACTGATATTAGAACTCACCTCTATCATACTTGAGCTGTTTGCCACTGATATGTTGTCTTCAACCAACTGCCAAAAACAAAAAGTAAACAAAAAACCCCAAAGAGTTGTTAAATCACTCAACTGTTCTCTAGTCTTGAGGCCCACGCATCTATTCAGTTAAGTATGACTAGGTCACTCACTGGAAATACATATGTTTCACATTTTTAATGAACAATTTTGAGAAAAATCAACTTGGCAAAAAATCAATTCTACGTTAAAGTGTCCTCTTGTGCAAATTTAGTCGGTGTTGACTGTCAAAAGATATTACATTCTTTATAAGTGTCAATAACCCAGATGCACTATTTAGAATATGTCAGTTCTTGACTGCTTTAACAAAGTGTTGCCAACAGCTCCATGCAGGTACCATAGGGGAAGTCCTTTCAACAGAGGTATTTTCAGTTGCAGAGGTATTGCTAGTCTCTTTCACAAAGCAGCCTCGACGAGCACAGTGACACTCATCTTGACTAAGGTCACAGTAGCAGCCTCTGAACCAGCAAGTAAATTCCTTGGCATTCTAAATGCCAGAGCCTGCTAGCTTCCTCCAAGCTTCATATGGGAGGGGTAGGAGGAAAACACCTCCCCCAACGCAAGAGGTTTCAAAGAACCATATCCTCCCTGTGTTAACAAGGACACCCCTACGGCGGTAAAGTCTCTGGTGGAAAATATGACAAGTCCCTGAAACGCACTTCCAAAGGGAGGAAAGACTGCTCGGAGAAAAATCCAGAACACCGCTCATTCTCTTGAGTAGGGACCACAGGATTACCTCCCAGGACCACGAGTCAGCCTCCTCAGCCTTTCTCTTTGCTCGGCGGGAGAGGAAGCCTCGCCCCCTTACACCCCGCCCCCACACTCCACCCCACGGCGGGGAAACTTACTTTAACCATGGCCGCCTGCGGCCCCTTCACTTCCGGTGCCGGTGCCGCTAAAGCTGCGCCATCCCCTAGTCAGTCGGACAACCATAGCCTCCAACTCACCTTTTCAAAAGCTCTGAGACTCCACCGGTCTTCATTGAGTGCTGACCCGGAGCGAACGTTGAATGGGCGCCACATTAAAATAAATCTACCGGCTGAAAACTCCGCTTCCTCCAGCCAGGAACATAAAATGCGATAGAGCTGCGACCACTGCTGCCGGGACAAAATGGCGCCGAGAAGCTGGTTTAGCGCAGGCGCCTTGGAAACACCCTGCCCCGCCCCCGTGCAAGCTCCTGGCTGCAGTTCTGGGTTCCGTTTCCATGGGACACTTCACCGCCAATCCTCTTGTGGAACTGCTCTTCCTGACCCTTCAATGCACCAATCAGTGCTCAGTCAAGCACATCCGGAGTCGTCTCTCCCAATCATTTCTCAGGACTTGCTTACTCAATCTCTGATTCTCCAATAAGGTTGGGCTTCGAAGACAGCCAATCATAAGTGGAAGATATCCTACCTGCTGTTTTCCCCACCAATCCATGAAGTTTCACATCTACATCCAATGAGAACGGCAGGTAACGAGCTCCAATCCAAAGCTCTTCGGCGTCATGGGCAGCCAATAGGAGTTCGTGTAGAAGAGAGTCTGCTCAACAGCTTGTTATTTGGTGGATTGTGGCAGTAAATCGGGGCGAGTGGGGAATCCGGCGCAGGAACTGCCGCCGCGGCCCGGAGTGGTGTTTCCCGGACGGGGGCCCACGGCGATCAGTGGGGTGGAGGACTCGAGAGCTGACAGCTCGCACTTCACCCTCAGTAGGTAAGGTGGGGAGAAGGGAAGCGGGTATACTGAATGGTCTAAGCGGCAGTAGCAGCTGGTGCTGCTGCCCGGGGTCCCGGTGCAGTTGGAAGCTTTGGAGGAAGGGAGGAAGATGCTAGGCAAGCGGTGCAGCGAGCGCAGGAGAAGTGGCAAGTCAGGGAATAGCGGCAGCAACTGCAGGAACCGCCGCGGCAGCCCCCTCCTCGGCCGCTTCCCCCGGTTACCCGGGAAAATGGCTGTGGGGCTGGCCGCGCCGCTAAGTTTGCTTCCTCGCGGTGAGAAGCCGGCTGCTTGGGGGAGTCGGCCCCCAACTCCGTGGTGCGTCCTTCTCTATGAAGTCCATGGCAGGACCCGGGGGGCTAGGGGCTGGGGGGCTGGTATCTCTCCGGGCTGTACAAAAAGTTGAGGCGGGCGCGGGAGGAGGCGGCGGCTGCCGCTGTGCGGCTCCCCTCCCCTCCCACACCCTACCCTGTCCGGGCCACCTCCCCTCCTCCTCCCCGCCCCCCAGCCCCCTCCTCTGCGCTGGGCTCCCCTTGAGCTCGCGGCTCCGGGCAGCAGGCCGCCGCCCCTGCCCCTTCGGGTGAAGGAGCGCTTCTCCTTCTGACATGGTGCAGAGCGAAGGAAGGAGAGCAATGGCGCCGTGACACTCCGCTGCCGCCACCGCGGGCCCGGGGCGGGCCGAGGGGGCCGAGCGGCGGAGGCGGGGCGCGGGACGAAGTCTGGGTATCCGGGGGGCGGCTGAGTGGAGGCTCGGCGGTCGCCCGTCTAGAAGACCCGGGGAAGCCCAGATCGTGCCCTGCCCTTTTCCAGGGCGATCAGTCCAGGGGCTCGGAGTTGAACATTCCAGATCAAAGTGACCAGCGAAGCGGGGGCGCGGTGGGCCGCTGCGGAGCTCTGGGGTGGACCAGGCTGCCCTTTGGCGCCGGTGGGATTCTCTTTGCCCTCTCGGCTCCTGCGTCCTGGCTGCCCTCCGAGGGGGTCTTATCCTTTGGCTGCTGAGGGTTCTGCCCCTCCCCGCTGGCGTTTGTTTACTTTCTTTTCCTGGGTCGCTCCCCGCTGTTGACTGATTCTGTGCCTGTCTCCCCTCTCCACGGTTCTAGCGACAGCGAAGATAACTCGTTGAGCTGGAACCCCACAGATCACCAGTAAAAATGAAGGTAAGTAGAATCAACTCGTCTGAACCTCGTGCCCTGGACACTGCCAGTGGTGAGGCTGGTGCCTTGGAATGTCATCTTTTTGTTACTTAAAATTGATTTCTCCACTAAGCAGCACTTTTGGAAATGGGAACATGTGAATGGTGAGAAATATTTGTAATGCAGTCAGTTCAGCTCTCCTGTAGCAGTTAGCACTTTGGAAAGGCTGGGCCAGCCTTTCAATTGTTGTCCATTCGGCTAGTATTTTTAAACACTTCCTGTGTTGGCAGTAACCTTTGCAGAAGTAGAGCTTTTGTCTTGCTTTGGTTCTTTGGGGAATTTTTTGAAAATATATTTTTTTTCTTGTGTGATTTTTCTCCCAATGTGATTTCTGAGAGAAAGAATATGTGAATTGAGTAAAAGAGATATCATTTTCTTCTTGGTAGACAAAGCAGATTTCTACAGTTACCATATTTGAGGTTGAACTCAAAACAATTAATACTTAGTTTTAGTTTAGTCTTTATAGTAAATATTTTAAAAATATATCCGTCCTTGAATACACACACACATGCACATTCTTCTGAAGACTCCTAATCTTGGAAACATAGATGTTTAAAAAGGAAAGGAAGATCTCATAGCAATTTCTGGAGATATTTGTATTTCTGGTTAGATTTTTATTTGTCACACATATTCTCCAGTTTGCATTCTTTGTAAATGCCCTTGACTTTATCTATGTCTATACCTGATCCATGTCTTATTCACAGTTTTAGCACCTTAAGCTCTAAAAGGTAACATTTTCCTGAACTCTCTCATCTTCCTGTTTTCTTGAAATAAGTGACACATCTCACCTTCTCTAATAATACTTGGGAAAACTTACTGGAAAATGAGCACAGTTGTTTTCTATTTAAAAATATATAAATAAAGTAAACATGGTTACCTTTGCACCTAGTGATGTTGAATTGAACTTATGAATATGCATAACTTTTGAAGAGATAGGTAAAATGACAGACTGAAATAGCATCATTCTGTAACTCTCGAAATTTCTCATCTTTTAAAGTATCATGGCCATTTGCTAAAATAGATATTTCTAGCTGATGGTGGTGGCACATGCGTGTGATCCCAGCAACTTGGGAAGCTGAGGCAGGAGGATCCTGAGTCCAAAGCCACTCTCAGCAGGTTAGCAAGTCCTTAGTGAGACCCTGTTTCAAAATAAAACATAAAAAGTGCTAGGGATGTGGCTCAGTAGTAAAGTGCTCCTGAGTTAAATCCCCAGGACCTAAAATAAAATGAAAGTAGATATTTCTTAGTAAAGCTTTTTTTTTTTTTTTTAAATACCAAGAAGACCAGTGTAGTAAACTAGTTATGGATGAAATCCTGAACCATCAGGTCATATATACATTCATCAGCTGAATTCAGACTTTACCTTTCCTTTACAGCTTTTAGCCAATGAATTTTCCAAAAGAGGTTGACTTCTTATCTGTGTAGGTATACTACATCTAAAACAATGTTGCCTTTTAACAGCTCTATCAACCAATTAATTATGTACTGTTAGTGTTAGATTCAGTAGAAATATTTCTTTTTAATTTGAAAACAATTATGGGAGGCCATACATGAATAAGTTTTATGAGACATTTAATAGATTTTTTTGTTTTCTCTTATTTTTATGTTTCTTATGCAAATATTAGCTTTTTTTTTACAAGACATTTGTATGTGGAGAATAAACGTTATTGAATTTCCTTTCTGATATTTTTTAATTACACTTTTAAACATTTTATGATATTAGGAAATTGGTATATAAAATGAAATGTTGTTAATAAAATGTTTGTTTTGGGGGTATTCAAATTATCAATGATATTAATAAGCAAATACTGTTTAATGTTCTCATTGCTTTAAACACAGAACTTTTTAATGCTGCCTTAGGCTGGGTTAGGGAAAATAGTACTGACATTCACAGTTTTATGTTCCTTTCATCAGGCGGCGGATGAGCCTGCCTACCTGACAGTGGGAACGGATGTCAGTGCCAAGTACCGAGGTGCCTTCTGTGAGGCAAAGATTAAAACGGTGAAAAGGCTGGTGAAAGTTAAGGTAATATATGTGTATGCATATATGTGTATGTTTTTTAATGTAACAGGTTCATTAACTAGATTAAAAGATTAGAGTTTTTTTATCTAGAGGGGAAGAATGAAAATATTTTGTTTATTGAACCTATAATATGTGAAAGCACTGTTATACACTAAGTTTATAGGAAAAGCACATGTTAAAAATTGAGAAATAACTTCAAATGAGAAATTATTCCAAGATGCTTCTATCAAAATACCACGCTCATGATACTCCTATTATTTGGATCTTTCCTGTTTATAGTAGCATACTTATTATAATCTGTTTTCTCCCCTTTCATAATGTTCGGGTAGACTGTTTCAGTAATTAGAACAGTACAGTAGGAATTGTGTTTTTAAGACAACATTAAAAATGAATCAAAAGTTGATTTTTAAGATGTTTTTATGACCAGAAAAAAATTAGATTAATATATTACTGTATAATATTTGGAGATACAGAAAATACAGGTGAATTATTACTTATAGCTTACTTTTCAGAAACACTGTTAACAATTTTTGTTTCCTTCTAGTAATTTTTCCTATATAAGTATAGTTTCTGTCAGTCTTTGTTATTTAAATGCAAAAGTTCCTGTTTATAAAAATATTTTTAACATTATACATGAGCCTCCGTGATAACATTCCAAAGAGATTCAATGTGATCTTCTAGGTTTTGTAATGTGCCTCTCATTATTGTTGTTATTCTTGGATCATGCTGTACCTGTAGTTTGCAATTTGCTTTTATTCATTTACATATCTAATGTTTTCCTACCAGAATTAAGCACCAAAAAGAGGAAACATCTGACTTGTTCTATCCCTGACACCTACAATAGGGCTTAATACATAACAGGTTCTTAAAATTTGTTGAATAAATGAATGAACTGGAGCAGTGACTCGAAAAGTGTAACTCCCAAACATTCAGCATCAGCCTCAACTGGGAACTTATTCACACTGAAAATTCTTGGGCCCTTTTCTGACTTGTTTGCAAATTAGAAACTCTGGGGGTAAAGTTCAGTAATTGTGTTTTAACAAGCACTCCAAATGTTTCTGGTGCATGTTAAATGTTGAGAATCATTGAACTAGAGAAATGTGATTTGTGTGGTAGAGTTTTTCATGATTCTTATAAGTTTTTTATTTAAATTTTGATCTGCCATTAAAATTTTTCTGTAAGTATGGTTAGGATATTGTTTGGTGTTCATTTCTTCTTTGTTTTAATAGTCTTTTAATCATAAGATTCGATTACTAAATATTTATGGTAGAGTTTGATTATTTTTACTTTTTTTTTCCCTGTGGCTCTCATTTACTGACAATCAGTACAGTGATAATTTTAGGATTGTTTTTATCATATCAACATTACCTAGAATTTGAATTTGCTCATTTGTGTGATTGCTTTATTTGGGATGGTTACCCTATATATTTGGGAGGAAAGGATTTTGGAGGAAGGGAGAAAGGAGAATTAGAAAGGAACTATTTTGTAACTGAATTTGCTCATGATTATTGTTCAGATTAAGGACCTCTGGATTTAAGTAGGCAGTAAAGTTTGATACCTTTTTAAAAAAAATTTAAATTTATTCTAATTTGATATACATGACAGCAGAATACATTTGAATTTATACTACACATATAAAACACAATTTTTCATGTCTCTGGTTGTACACAAAGTAGAGTTACACCATTTGTGTCTTCATACATGTACTTAGGGTAATGGTGTCCATCTACCATCTTTCCTACACTCATATCCCCTCCCTTCCTCTCTCTCCCCTTTGCCCTACCTAAAGTTCCTCCATTCCTCCCATGCTCCCCCCCCCAAAGTTTGATACCTTTTTAAGAAAATATTTGATAACAACCAGAATCTCTAATGACTTATGACTTATTGATAAAATGCACTAAAGTTAGTTTTAAAGTTTAAAGTAATCATTATAGATTATAAATTTTCTATTGTTCATTCACTCAGCAAAGTTATTAAATGCCTATAATATGCATTGATACTGGCCTACTGCTGGGGATTTAGTAATAAAAGGAAGACTCTGGCTCACAAGGAACTCTAGTTAATGATGAGAGGGACAATAAGCATAAATATAAGACAGTGTAATAATCAGAGGTAACCACAGGATACTAAGAAAGGGCCCTTAAAGACATGGTTGCTACAGTGTTAACATGAATGTATTGTTTTAAACTGAAGCATGCAAATTATTGTGCAAAAATATTTTTCAGGTACTCCTGAAACAAGATAATACAACACAATTGGTGCAAGATGATCAAGTAAAGGGTCCTTTAAGAGTACGTATGTTATACAGTTTAATATCGAAAATAATGAATTGTAAACTCATACCATAACTTACCAAATTTAATTTTATAATCAACATTTTAAAAGAATGTTAAACAGAAAATAAAAATACAAATGAGATATTTGTGTGGTTAGTATAAATTATGATTTGCAATATTTGTATAGTTAGTATAAATTGTGATATTGCAATAATTGTATCTTTAAAAGAAGGTCAAGCATCTAACATCAGGGTAATTTAATATACATATAAATATGTTAAATCTTCGCCCATCCTTTGTTTTAAATTGTTAGACTGAATTTGTTTTTTTAAAATCGTTGCCGTATCTGAGATGATGCCTGCTAAGTTAGATACCAGTGTTGTAAGCTTGAATCTTCTGTTGTTCTGATTTATCAAGTAAACTATGTTCATTTCATAATTCAATTTAATGAATACCTTTATTATGTGTTCCGTCCATTTCTGGCCATTTGTTTATGTAATAAATCTTTGTTATGTCAGAGTACCACTTCGGTTATTATCTGATATACAAAGGTCTGGAAGCTGAAAGAAGGTCAACTGGTCCATCCTTCTGTCTCCAGGTGAACCTTTATCTAAAAGGTCCCTTAAATGCAAATGCTGAGTCCAATATTCAATATTTCTATGAAAGAAAATTGAGACTATTTTGGTTGTCTTATATTTTTATGGTTCTTATTTAATTTTCTTGAAGGCAGTGTGATATATAAAAGCTCTAAAGTAAGATTTAAGAGACTGGGTTCTCATTCTGGAATCTGCAAATTATTTTCTCTTTCTGAGCTATAATTTTCAATTTATAAAATAGGGATGATAATAGTTACCTTACTTAAGCCAAAGTACTTTGGGGTCAAATAACATAATGAAGATAGGAGCACCATAAATGATAAAGATCTAAGCTACAGTAAGGAAGAATTATTATAAGTATTATTTTTCTTACCCAGATAATGTAGATGGTGGGTGTGATTTGATTTGTTTGTTTAAATTTGGTAAGGAAATTTGGGTTTTATATTTTAGGTTGGAGCTGTTGTTGAAACCAGGACATCTGATGGATCCTTTCAGGAAGCTATTATCAGCAAGTTGACAGATGCTAGCTGGTATACTGTGGGTAAGTAGTTAAGTAATTTAATACATAGATTTGATTCGGAGGTTACATATACCTCTATTTTGTGGATACACTGAAGCATTGTGTTGGCAGACAACCATGTGTTTATTCTTTCCTGTCAATTTACTGGATATAGCTGGATTAAATTTTAATGATACCCTACTCTTAACAAAAGAGTTGCTTGGCCATTTGTGTTGTTTCATCCAAGAATGTACTTTGTTTTAGATTACTTTGATATTTCTCTAAAAAAGTAAGAATATATGATTATTTTTCTTCCATAAGAAAAAAATCAGATCTTTTCGTTTGTTCTTTAATTGCAATTAAAATTTCATAGGTGCTATTGCTACCTGTTTTATAAGGGTAATCTAGATGTTACCATAGAATTTTCAAGCTAAAAATGTTCTGACAAGAGCAGAGTCAAGCCCAGATGTTTGTAGCTCCATTTTTTACGTTCAGTACAATATGGGTTCTCTTGTTGGCAGATTTCATGAAAGATTTAAACCAACTGCAGTGGATTTGAGGTTTTGAGGATCTCAAACCTCTCAAATTTAGTAAGTCTGGGGATAGCAATGCAAGAATCTTTCTTTTCATAAACATAGTAGGTGATTCTGGCATGAGTAGTACATACTTAGAAAACCGGTCTGCATATGAGCTCCTGGGATCTCAGCTAATGGAGAGGTTAAGATAGGAAAATTTTTTGAGACCAGGAGTTCCAGTTTAACTTGGGCAACAGTGCAAGACCCCCATCTCAAAAAAATCAAAGGAAGATGATCATGCTGTTAATGTGAATATATTCTTAACATTCCATATGTTGGCTTACACTGGTTGTAGAAAACTTTAGTGAGAAGCAACAAGTATCATACTATATGTAAATGAAAACCTTCAAGTAGTACTTAAATAGTTGCTATCATTATGCTGATGGGAATACCAATAGATAATGTTTCCATATCTTGCAGTAGTTTGTACTACACAGTCCTGTGGATTACATCTGATACTATGTTTTATACTGGATACCTGTAGCATTGTTGTTTTTATATTTATATTGTGATATAAGTGGTGTAATTATAATGTAATTACCTTGTCAAAAGAAAGAAAATGATCTTTTAGGTTTACCTTTAGTGTACTTGATTCATTGCTTTGGATAAAAATCATTCATTTCCAGTTAATGCTCAGAGTTGTGAAGAACATATTTGGTTTAAAATTGTACTTCCTGTGTCTTGCTCTGTAGCTTCTATTAGCAGCAACAGTTTGCTGTATGTAACTTCTTTTCCTAACCTTTTTTATTCTCTTTGGACCTATTGTAAGTTGTTGTTTCACAATGAAACCATTATTCTGAACTACATATTTTTATTAATCCTTGTCGTGGCTATTGATAATTGTTAGAGATTTAAAATATAAGCTTAAAGTTAACTCTTACAGATTTAATAAATAGTTTTTTTATGTATTAAAGATAGCTTTGGTCAAAATGACAGAAGTTGGTTTGTGCAGAATCATGTGAAATTATATATTGCATATTCAAATACTAATATTGCATCTTATGATACTTACTATCAAGGTTGCACTCAAATTACTTATGAGGCTTTTCTGATTCAAATACTAAAATGCTCATGTTCTGCAGGTTTTCACATTCTGGGTTTTTACATCCCAGAACAACCATTCGGTTATGAATTATGACCTCTGTACTCTATGTGAGTGGTATTTTAAGATTTCTGAATACAAATTGATACTGAGCATTCTCTATGGGGCTTTTCTGTGTTGGGTAATTACAGAAGAAATTATATCATTCTTGTTCTCAAACTACTTAGAACCTAAATTGCATATAATCAAAGTATCAAGCATCAGCGTACATAAGAATCAGTTGGCACTTACAAAAAATGATTTGAGGACCTCAAATCTCTCAAATTTAATATGTCCAGGGATGGCAATGCAAAAATCTTTCTTTTTCTAAGTACTTTAGGTGACTCTGATGCAGGTAGTACACACTTAGAAAAACAGATGGCACATGGAGAAATAGAGATTTATTTTGGGAGAAAAATCCAAATTATTAAAGAGGACTGGGGATATAGCTTAATGATAGAATGTTTGCCTCACATTCATAAGGCCCCGAGTTCAGTCCTCAACACTGCAAAAACAGAACAGCAAAAATAAAATATTAATGATTTTTGCATTTATGTGCATGAATCAGATTTTCTTCTATAAAAAGATTTTGAGAGGCACTATGAAGTTAAAGCACACTCATTATATTACCCTACTATGAGTAATGTTTATTGATGGAGGTGGACCAAAAGAATGGTCAGAGTACACATAATGAGTTTTTTTACTATTTGTTTTAAAACAGTGGCAAACTGGAATCTGTGCACTCTTGTAAGTCATGAGCTTCCTATGTATTTCTTTTATTGAGCATATATTACCCATTATGTTTAATTGCTTGTTTCTGGAAGTTTTTTTCATTTTCCATTGTCAGCAAACTATTATATAGGTAGAATCAGAAAATTATACAAAATATTGATATTCTTTATGATCTTTTTTTTTTTTTTTAAAGAGAAGAGGAGAGAGAATTTTTTAGTATTTATTTTTCAGTTTTCGGTGGACACAACACCTTTATTTTTATGTAGTGCTGAAGATCGAACCCAGTGCCCCATGCAAGCCAGGCGATCGCGTTACCACTTGAGCCACATCTCCAGCCCCATTTATGATCTTTTTTTAATTTCATGAAATCCCTGAAGTTATGTTGCATTATTAGAAATGAAAAAAGAAGACACCACATTGCTGGCTTTAATGAAATAGGACTTTTGATCATTAATTATCTAAAATTATCATTAGGGTTGGGGTTGTGGCTCACTGGAAGAGTGCTTGCCTAGCATGTGTGAGGCCCTGGGTTCATTCCTCAGTACCACATAAAAATAAATAAATTAAATATAATGGGGAAAAATGATTAAGAAAATAAAATGAAATTATTATTAGTGACATTAATTCCTTGTTTAATATAAGTATTTTTCTTCTGTTATAGCTGGTTAACCAGTTTAAAAGAGATGGATATAAAATGATTCAGTGTTTTTAAAATTTTAAATCTAATGCCACTTTGCCCCCCAATGTTGAACTATGCATAGCCCCAGGTCTTTTTTATTTTTTTTAAGCATTAGAATATCATCTCTATCATAAAACAGTTGCTTCCTACCATAATCTATTGATTTGACAGTTCTAATCCTTCCACTAAATATAAGGAATCTGTGATATATGTGACTATTGTTACCTGTCTAGTCATTCAAAAGGTGTCAGAATTGATTTTAAAATTTATATCTCCAATTGAATATTGCAATTAGCTCCTCAAATATACAAACTCAGATATTTTGAATGTGCCATTTTTTTTTCTTTTTGCTTTTTGTAGTACTACAATAGCACATTGTACTTGTAAAATAAGGAAAATTTAAAGGAAGAAAATGTCAGCAATCTACATATTAAATGTATGTATATATACATCCTATTTCAGGTTTAACACTAAACTTGATCCTATTGTTTAAATTAGTACAGTATTTTTATAACAAGAAATACTTTTTAAGAATCAGATGTTTTTGGCCAGGTGTAGTAGTACATGATTATAATCCCAGTAAGTTGGGAGGCTGAGGCTAGAAGATCACAAGTTCAAAGCCAGGCTCACCAATTTAGTGAGGTTCTAAGCAACTTAGTGAAACCCTATCTCAAAATTAAAAAATAAAAAAGTCTGGGAATGTGGCTAAGTGGTTAAGTACCCCTGGGTTCAATCCCCAGTAAAAACAACAATGACAACAACCAAAAAAATCAGATATTTTTTTGTGTTGTAGTTATTGTTTGAACATTTGTTATATCAGATTTCCTAGATGTTCTAATTGATAGAGTATTGAGTAGAGGATGTTAAATTAAAATGCTGAATAGACTGTACTGCAGGCTCATAAGGCTTTTAATTTAGTCTTACATACCCTTTTATGACAATGTTTTTATAATCAAATCAATCACAAAAATGTTTTCAAAACCAGGTGATAAACACTTACTAGGAGGTCATTAATTTAGAGAAGTACTAAGCATCAAAGAAATCTTTGGCTTTAACCCATTATTTAAATGATCATATAAAAGATTTATTATTCCCCCGATATTTTGTTAATGTAAATACATATGTATACATACACACATATATAAATTTCTCCAGTTTGTAGATTGCTTAAATTTTTGAGAGACTTCTGTAGCTATCACACAACTCTTAGAGTAACCGTCTTTGAGAACTATTGGAACTAAAGCAATCTTGAACAAAAAGAACAAAGCTGGAGGCATCACACTACTGATTTCAAAACTATGGCAATCAAAACAGCATGGTCCTGGTACAAAAACAGACATGGACCAATAGAACAGAATACAGAGCCCAAACAGAAATCCATGCATTTATAGTCAGTTGATTTTCAATGAAGGTGACAAAATGGGCAATGGAAAATCTTTTCAATAATGGTGTTGAGAAAATTGGATATTTACATGAAGAAAAATGGAATTAGAGCATCAGCTTATACCATATACAAAAAAATAAAAACAAAACAACAACTGAAAATAGATTAACTTACACCTCAAATTATAAAATGACTAGAAGAAAATGTGGCTAGAATTTCTATTACATTTACCTGGGTGATAAGTTTTTTTTTTTTTTTTTTTTTTTAATGATTCCAAAAGCACACTGCTATGGTTTGGATGTGGCTTGTCCCCAAGGTTTCATGTGTGAAAGCTTGGTTTTAGTGTAGAAATATGATGTGGTCTGGAACCTTTAAGAGATGAGGCCTGCTTTGAAGTGTTCAGGGCATTGGGAGAGTGCTTTCCTTGAAAGGAATTGAGTTACTAAGAGCAAAGTGGCCTTTAAATCTTCCTCTGGCTTCCTGTCTCACTGTGATCTGTCTTACCCATGTACTTGCCATCAAGCCATCTGCCATTAGGCCCTCATCACAGGTTGAACTTATTGGGCTGCTTGGTCTTAGATTTTCAGCCTCCAAAACTGTCATCTTCAGGTATTTTGTTTTAGTAAGGAAAATGGACTAATACAATCAACAAAAGCAAGAATAGATACATGGATTACACCAGAATAAAAGTTTCTGCACAGCCAAGAAATCATTCAACAGAGTAAAGAGACAACCTGTGCAATGGGAGAAAATATTTGCAAATATAAGGAGTTAGTATATAAAATACATAAGGAACTCAATAGTAAGAAAACAGCCCAATTTAAGAATGGCAAAGGACCTTCTGTGTTCCAGATAAGTTTCCCCAAAGGCCCATGTGTTAAAAGCTTTAGTGTAGAAAGTTTTAGTGTAGAAATATGGTCGCTAGCCTGTGGCATGATTGGGAAGTGGTGGAATCTGTAAGATGTCTGGTCATTGGGGTTGTGCCCATGAGACCCCAGCCCCTTCCTCTTCCTCTCACTTTTGGTGAATGGTTTTGCTATGCACTGCTGCCATGATGTGCTGCCTCGCCACAAACTCCAAAGCACCTACCAATCTTGAACTGAAACCTCTAAAACTATAAGCCTTTTCAAATAAGCTTTTTCTCTAAGTTGATGATTTCAGGTATTTGTTACAGTAACTGGAAGCTAACACAGGACATAGATATTTTTTCAAAAGAAGACATACAAATGGTCAGTGGACACCATCATGCACTACATAATGACATTTTGTTCAGTGACTGACCACATATATGACAGTGGTACCACAAGATTATAATTGAGCTGAACAATTCCCATCACCTAGTGACTTCATGAACTTTGCAATGCAATAGTTTACTCACACACACGCTTGTGATGCTGGTGTAAATAAACCTGTGCTGCCAGTTGTATACAAGTATAGCATATATAATTGTATATGGCTCATAGTATTGATAAATGACAATATTACCAGTTTATGTATTTACTATACTATTTATCATTATTTTAGAGTTACTCTTTCTACTTAAGGAAAAAAAGTTAACTGTAAAGCAGCCACAGGCTGGTCCTTCAGGAGGTATTCCAGAAGAAGGCCTTGTTATCACAGGGGATGAAAGTTCCATGGGTGTAACTGCCCCTGAAGACCTTGCAGTATGACGGTATGACAGTGCAGAGGTGGAGGATGGTGATGTTGATGCCCCTGACCTTGTGTAGGCTTAAGCAAATATGTGTTTATGTCTTGGTTTTTAACAAAGTTTAAAAAGTTTTTTTTAAAAAAGAGAAAACATTTAAAAAAAGACAAGGCTTATGAGGATATAAAGGAAGAAAGTATTTTTGTGTCGCTGTTCAATGGATTTGTGTTTTAAAATGGGTATTGTTATGTGGGTCAAGGAGTTTAAAAGTGAACTTTATAAACTAAAAAGTTACAGTAAGCTAAGATTAATTTATTATTGAAAAAAAATCTTAAATACGTTTAGTGGAGCCTAAATGTTCAATGTTTATAAGATCTACATAGTGTATGGTTTTACTCTAGGCCTTTACATCTACTCACCATTCCATCATTGACTTACCCAAAGCAATTCTGGTCTTCAGATTCCATTGATGGTCAATGCCCTATGCAGGTGAATCTCATCTTTGTTGTTTTCCTTTAAGTAGATTTTTGATTTACATCAAGTGTTGTAATAACAGAGATACTATTTTTTGACTTTCTATGCAATATTTTTACTGTACCCTATGTTTAGATATTTTAAATACACAGGTACTTACTCTTGTGTTACTCTTTCCTACCGTATTCAGTACTGTAACATGCTGTACAAGTTTGTAGCCCAGGAGCAATAGACTGTATTATACAGCCTACTTATATAATAGGCTTTACCATCTAGGTTTGTGTAAGCACCCTCTGTGATGTTCTCACAATGATGAAATCACATGATATTATAGTTTGGATCTGGTGTGTGTCCTAAAGGCTCATGTGTTGAAGGCTTGGTCCCCAGTACAGAGATGAGGATTTGGGGAAGTGATTAGATCTTGAGGGCTCTGACCATTGAAGGATTCATACCTTAGTGGACTATTGGGAGGTGGTGGAAACCGGAGGAGGCGGAATCTAGTTGGATGGTGTGGTTCCTTGGGGGCATACCCTTAGGGACTATACCTGACCCTTTTCTTTCTTTCTGCTTCTCAGCTGCTATTATATGAGCAGCTTACCTCTGCCACACCCTTCCACCATGATGTTTGTGCCTTGGAGCCAGCTGACAAAGGACTGAAACCATAAGTCAAAATAAACCTTTCCTCTTCTAAGGTGTTTTTCTCAGATTATTTTGTCAAGTTGACAAAAAGCTGACTAACACCACTGACAACAAATCCATGAACATATTCAGACTCTTGTTAATTGATGCATGACTGTAGATGAAAGAACGCTCAACATATTAATCATCAGGAAAATGTAAATTAAAATCACCATGAGGAATCACTTAACACTTGTTGGAATGGCTGTTATCAGAAGGACAAAGGATAAGGAGTACTAACAGGGATATGGAGAAAAAGAATGTTTGCAACCCTTGTTCAGGGGAATGTAAATAGGATAGCCAATGTAGGTTCCTCAAAAAATTAAAATAGAACTTCTATATTATCCAGCAATTCCACTGGTGTTTATCATACATCCAAAGAAAAATGAAACTAGAATGTCTAAAAGCTATTTGCACTCCCGTATTCATTGTAGCATTGTTTCTAATCGTCAGTATATGGAACCAATCTGAGACTTTATCAACAGATGAATGAATAAATAAAATGTGCTATATATTCATAATGGAATACCATGCAACCTTGAAAAAGAAGGAAATCCAGTCACTTTTGACAACATGAATGAATCTGGAGGACATGCTAAGTGAAATAAGCCAGACACAGAAAGAAAAAATGCCACATGAACTTTGTTACAGGAAGAGTCTAAAAAAGTCAAACTCAGAAAAGAGTAGAATGGCAATTATGGGGTCTGTGGTGGGTTGCAGGGGATGAGAGATTGGTGAGATATTAGTCAATACAAAATTTGTTAAGTAAGTTAAAGAAATCTGTTGTGTGCAAGAGTAGATTCTAAGTGTTCTCACCACAAAAAAAATATATGTGATGTAATTCATATGTTAGCTTGATTAGCCATTCCAATGTATACATACTGTATTTCATAACATTATGTTGTATAGTGTAAATATATACTATTTTTATTTGTCAAGTAAAAGTAAATTTCTTAAAAACTATTGGTTCTAACTAGGAGATATATATATATATATATATATTAATTTTAAAGCTTTTACCCCAGCATGTGAAATATTCTGTTAATCCTAATTGCTGTCCAGAAACATAACAACAATGATATTTATTTTTGTGAAGTCAGAATTCTTGACTTCCTCCCCTTTTTTTTGTAGCCTAGGAGCAACAGAGTATATTATATAGCATAGGTGTGTAGTAGGCTATACCATCTAGGTTTGTGTAGGTTTATTTTATGTCTCATACCGGATTATTATGTCTTTTGATTCTTCCTTAACAAAATTAATTATAGTTCATTGGTTAACCTTCTGAATCTCAGTTTCTTTATCTATAAAAGAAGGATAGTGATTCCCAACTTGCAGAGACTTTTGTGTGGATTACAATATGGTAGAAGCTTAATTAGCAGTAGCTAATTACATCTTTGGAAAGATATATCTTTATTTACTGTTATTATTTTACTGTCCTAAATTATCATTGTTATAACAGGCAGGCAGATATTTTTTGTATTTAGTAATTACACCCCTTTTGTTTTTTCTCTTTCCATATTTTTATTGGTACACTGTAGTTTTTTACATAATCATGGGATTTCTTGTTATAAATTCATACATGCACACACAGTATAACAATATAATTTGGTCAGTATCACTCCGTACACCCCTTATTGTTTTCTGATTGTGAATTTTAACAGATGAGGTTTAAGGTTTGTATGTTTTGACTTTTTAATATGATTAGTGTTGTCATGAGAATATCATCTTTTTTGTTTTCCTTTAAGTAGATTTTCGTATTTACAAAAAGTGTTGCAATAACAGTGATACTACTTTTAACTTACATCCATGTTCTTTCCTATTCAAATGCCATTTTTGGTAGACGTCAGACATAAAGATTATTAAATCCTTAGAGTTAAACATTTTTTCTCTTGGCATGTCGTACCATAAAGGTGAACTAAATCTTACTTTAGACAACAGCTAATCATTTCGCTCTTATCAAAATCCTAAAGTCACTTTTCTGTTTTGTTGTTGTTCTTTTGGATGGGACTTTTATCATGGAAGCCAAGAGAGGAACTTCTTTCAGAAGGAGCTTCTTTGAGGTTTTGGTAATCAGGGATGTCAAGATTAATAACTCCACTATGTTGTTGGATTTTCATGAGTTTCAGAAAATCTTTAAAAGTTACATTACTTAACAAATGTATAAAGTACTTCAATATATACATTTGTGTAGTTTTGTGAATTAAAAAAAACTATTTCTCTTTGTTTGGGTTCATTTATAAAACTGTGAAGTAGTCATACCACAACCCTCTTTTGAACAGAAACTAAGGAAAATAAATTGTAGAAATTTGTCATCAGAATGTTTTGATTTAGGGCTGCCATTGACAAATGATAGAACCCTGTGAAAAGACTTTGCTATTTAAATATGATATTATCAATCATCCTTATTCTCATTTTCTCTCCTCATACCTACACTTAAATATGTATATACACAGTATCATTGTCTTTACCATTGTAGGCGTAAAGGAAAATTGAAACCTTTAAGGTTTTATTCTTTATGAAACTTTACACTTCAGACATTAATACTAAGATGAAGAATTATTTTAAGTTTAATGATCTCTTTTGAATTTTGAAAGAATTGTGGTTTATTATACTTGTTAACATATACATCATGATTTTGATGTACATATTTTGGACATTATTAATCAAGAGCAGATTGGTGATGTAATTGATGGAGGATGTTGTGTTTTATTCTGTCATTGTATGTGCAGGTAGTCATCAATTTTTGGATCATGGACAGCACATAGCACAGCTGCTTTTGTGAAATCATTGTGGTTCTTTGAATATATGCTTCAGTACCTTTTATTGTCTCCTGCATATAAGAGAATATAAACTAGATATCTTTAGTCTCAGAAAGAGAACTGATTGAAATAGATTAGTACACAAGTGCTTTTATTTAAGTTTTCTTTTAAAAACTTTTTAAAAATAAGTTCATGATTTGAAGACAGAGTGCTTACTAATGAAACATCCTTTTTTAAAAAAATTCAGGATTCTCATTCTGATATTAATATAACTAATTCTTAAAAGTTATTAAGTCGAGGTGTTGTAGAGTTTTCCTTTGAAGAATCTAGAATTAAGAAAATTAGGATTAGATCTTAATAATGATAATTTTGTATATATATATGCTTTCCTGTGAATATGCTCTTTTCATAAGATATACAATCACCATTGTATGAATATGCATTTTAAGTATCTGAGGTGAGGATTCTTTCTTTTTATATTTTATTTCTTCATAATACTAGATGATTAGATGTCTTCTGAAAGCATTTTCTTCTTAATAAGCTTAATATTATGATAAAATCAGTACATTCTGCAAAATTAAACCTATTAATATTATCAAAACTATAGTTAGTTTTATGGGGAGTATTAATGAGAAATTGTTAAACTACCTTCATTTCTTGAACTATTTAAACATAGTTAATAAAGTAGTATGATTGTGTTAAATAGGTAGTAAAAGTAAAAACTTTCACTGAGTGATCATAACTTCTTTTAATTTCTTTTTTAAAGAAACAACTTTGTCTTTCTGAAATTTCCTTATTTCAGACTCACTTATAAGTGTCTTTCTAGCAGAGGAAAAGCTTGATCCTTAGGACTTTCAAATTTGGCAACCAGTATTTCCATACCATGTAATTAAGTAGAAGAAGTGGCATTAGCCAATAGCATTACTGAGGTCAAACAGCTTCAAGAAGTCAGGGGTACTCCATTGATAACTGTTGCAAAAGAACTCGTACTATTTCTTTTAAACCATTTTTTTTTTTTTTGCTTATTCTTCTAAAAGGGAAGAAAGTTTAATGTTCATTCTTTGCTGGGTTTGCTAATGTTAAGAAGGTAGTTCTATAGTGATAGAAATTTAAAAAGCAAATGGCAAAAAGTAGTTGGGGCAGCCATTTAACCTGAATCTCTTTGGTATATACAGTGTAAAAAAAAATGTGTTATGTTCATTTTAAAGAGTTCTGAAAAATTGCTAACAAATATTAAGCTCTAAATAAATAGCAACAATACCAGTCTTTGCATTGACATTCTTATTTAATTTGTGTTCATAAATGCTCTGATATCTTTTGCTTATTTCGTAGTGTTTGATGACGGTGATGAGAGAACATTGAGACGAACATCACTTTGTTTGAAAGGAGAGAGACATTTTGCAGAGAGTGAGGTAGGGTGACGGGATGGACTTTTTGGGTTTAACAACAGCTATTGGTCTAGAGGTAAAATGTGAATTTAATTCATCTATTTCTTACCAGACACTTGACCAGCTTCCATTAACAAATCCAGAGCATTTTGGAACTCCAGTAATTGCAAAGAAAACCAATAGAGGAAGAAGGTCCTCACTTCCAGTGTAAGTTTTTCGTATTTGGGTATCTTAGTTATAGTTAGTACCACATTAAACAGGTTATTTTCCCAGTATGACTACATTTGATTGGGTAACCTGGATAACCTTTTTTCAACATCTTGTGTCCTTATGTTAGACATTTTATTTTGAGTAGACCTTATCCTTAATTATTCTTATTACTTTGCCCTCAGATTATCATAACTCCATTTTCAGAAAGGCTACATTTGTTTTAAATTACTTTGCCCAAATCCTTAATCTTAATGATGAGTTCCCTTTTGTAATAGAGTATATGTATTTCTTTTACCTTTTTATTTTCAAAATTTTTCACACTTAAAAATTGAAAGAATAATACAATGAAAACTGGGCATGATGGCTCACTTCTGTCATTCCAGCTATTCAAGAGGCTAAGACAGGAAGATGAGGCCAGGCTGGCAACTTAGTGAAACAATGTCTCAAAGTAAAATTTTAAAATGGACTGGGATGCTGGGTGTAGTGATGCAGCACTGTAATCCCAGTCGCTCAAGAAACTGAGGTAGAAGGATTGCAAGTTCAAAACCAGTCTCAGCGACTTAGCAAAGCCCTAAGTAACTTAGGAAGACCCTGTCTCTAAATAAAATATAAAAGGGGCTGGGGATGTGGCTCCAGCAGTAGCGCGCTCACCTGGCATGCGTGCGGCCTGGGTTCAATCCTCAGCACCACATACAAATGTCCGCCAAAAACTAAAAACTAAAATATTTTAAAAAACTTATCAAAATAAATAAATAAAATATAAAAAAGGACTGGGGATGTGGCTCACTGGCTAAGCATCCCTGCGTTCAGTCCGATTCTTAAAAAAAAAAAAAAAAAAAAAGCGTGGGCTAAGGATGTAACTCACTGGGATTACTTGCCTATCACATACAAGGGTTCAATTCCCAGTCCTGCCAAAAAATAAAAAGTAATAATAGTAGTAATGCAGTGAACTTTTATATACTTTTCATTGGTTTCACCAATTTTTAATGTTTTTTTGGGGGCATATTTTGCTTTATAATCCTCTCTTTTCACATATGTTGTTATACTTAATTCTGCCCATTGTGCTAATAGTAGTTTTTATGACATCCCTTCCCTTTTCCCTCTGATTCTAGGATATAATCCAAAATCGTACACTTTATTTTTTTGGGAAGTATTGGGGATTGAACCGAAGGCTTCATTCATGCTTAGCAAGCACTCTACCACTGAACTACAACTCCAGACCTTTTTTTTTTTTTAAATATTTTTTTTATTTGTAGATGGACACGACATGTTTATTTAATTTATTTATTTTTATGTGGTGCTTGATTGAACCTAGGGCTTCACACATATGAGGCAAGCGTTCTAACACTGAGCCACAGCCCCAGTCCCAGTTCTTTTTTTTTTTTTTTTTTTAAGTTTCGAGATAGGTTCTCACTAAATTGCTTAGGCTGGCCTCAAACTTGGAATCTTCCTTCTTCAGCCTCCTGAGTTCCTGGTTTTATACAGAGGTGTCATCAACCTGTCTATGTGGTTCTTAAATGCCCTTTAATCTGGAAAAGTCCTTTGACCTTTTTTGTTTTCTATAACCCTGACATTTTTGAAGAATATAGGCAAGTTTTAATAGACTGTTAATCAATATGGGTTTGCACAATAGTTTTTTCATCATTATATTCAGGTTGTATATTTTTGACAGTTATACTATGTAAATGATACTGAGTTGTTTTCAGTGCTGGTGCATTTGTAAGTGTAAGTTATCAGTTTTTCCCATAATTGGTGATATTAACTTTGATCACCTACTTAAGGTGCTGTCTACCAAATTTCTCAACTTTGAAATTAATCATAGTTTACCATTTTCCCTTTTGTAACTCATGAATCTGTGTGATGATACTTTAAAATTATTTAAATACTGTGTTCTTTTTTTAATACTTATTTTTTAGTTGGACACAATATCTTTATTTTTATGTGGTGCTGAGGATCGAACCCACGTCCTCACTCATGCTGGGCGAGCATTCTACCACTGAGCCACAACCCCAGCCCTACTGTGTTCTTTATCAAACTTTCAGTGGTCTTTGTTAGTCAATAATTTTTGCCTACCACTATAATACCAAAATGGTGATTTTTTAAAAAAATTTTTTTGTGTGTTTGTTACATTTCTTAGCTATCATGTAACTACAGTAAAAATCTTTTCCTTATCACTATGGACTCATGAATTTTAATTTTACTTAATGGGTTATGATTCACTGTTTAAAAATTAATTTTGATGCTCAAGCTGTCCCAGTTTTAGCCAGCAGGAGCCTCTCTGTGCCCTTTCAACATATCCTCACCATTTCTTGAGCATTTTGTCACTTTCTGGCATGACAAAGTATCTTACCCTCATGTTATTTTTTTCCTGCCTCAACTCTGGAATTGGCCATTTCTCCAGGGACCCTTGTATCTTTTAGTGGAAAATAGTAGTTAGAAACCAAGACCCAAGTATAAGACCCAAGTATCAGATGTACTTATTGCAGCTGGGAGAGGGTGGGGAGGTTTTATAGTGAAGATTTTAAAAGGCAAAGTCAGTAATGCTTAAGTTGAAAACCAGAAAGTAATAAAAGATCTTTGGGGTCCCTAAGTGGAGGTATCCATTCCACTACTTCCTAGATATGTTAGTTTGGAGAAATTATTTCACCTCTGTGAAATTAAGTACATTTACATATATTTACTCTAGTGTTCACAAAACTTGCAAGATACTATTCTTGGTTCATAACTGAGAAAAATGGAAATGATAATGCATTGGCCAGTTTGGAGGAAGTTAGATAATATATATAAATTTTCCATGTATAATAAGAACTTGGTATATTACATGTATTCAATAAATCATTAATATCTAAATATTTTATTCTTAGGTTAGTCTCTTAGACTTTTAGCAAAATCTTGCTCACACTTATTTTATCTATCCTTTTAAAAAGTTGAGTCATCTGGTTTCTCAAAAGTGCTTCTCTATTTGGAGAAGCAAATAGAGGTGTTAGAAGAAGATTTAAAAAACTGATCAATAGAGACAATAAAAAAAAGCAGTGTGGAGTTTGTCATCTATGAAGAGGAAAAGAAGGAATGAAACCATAACAGGATAAGGAACTGAATGAATTTGAACCACTTAATAAGAATTAATAGTTTTGTATACCTGTAGTAAACTCCAGCCATATCAATGTAATGCAGGATGTTTTTAAGATATCAGATTATTCAATAATTCAAATGGGAGTACATATACATTTTTATTAAAAAGAGATTATAGGCTTACAATTAATACATACTGATTACCCTTTAGGATAAACTTTTGTTATCCAGAGAAGTTACATAGATAAACTTTCATCTCTGTTTTCCTGAGATATTTTCATAGACTGTTAGAAAACTAAAATTTATTATCTGACCTCTGGCATTAAAAAACAGAAATGCAATCTTCAAAAATGTAAGTACTTAATGGTGGTGTAGTTAGCCTTTTCTGTCCCAGATGGTGGCTTCTATGAGGACCTACTTGATACAGTAAAGTGGGCTCAGTTGCCATAGACAACTCAGGGATGACTTGTGTGCGGCTAAGAAAGTATCCATCTCCTTAGTTCCAATAGGAATAGAGAGTCTACTACATTATGTGCTGAATTCAACATACTAAATTCAAACCACTTTGATTGTGTTGAATAATGATTTATGTTAGCATAATGATCCGGTTATTCTAACTTGTAGTACTGAAGATGAAAAGGAAGAAGAAAGTAGTGAAGAAGAAGATGAAGATAAGCAACGTCTCAATGACGAATTATTAGGAAAAGTTGTTTGTGTGGTATCTACAGTTGAGAGGACTGAATGGTATCCTGCTTTGGTAAGTAAGGTTTCTTTGCACAGTTTATCAACCATATAAATATTTATTTAGAATAGATTTTTTAAAAAGCTTTTGAAATATTGTGAAAGCATTACACAAATTTAATTTGGTGCAGATTTAAAAACTGAGCGGTCAGCCAGGTCTACAAAAATCGTATTTCACTGTAGTCCTTTATTATTCCCTTTTTTTCATTCTCATTTACTGGAACCTTTCAGTTCTTACCTCAAAATGTGTCCAGTGGCCTCTCTATCCATTTTTGTACCTTCAGGTTCCTTTAGCTTGATTCCTGAATTCTTTTTTTTTACTAAATTCAGATTACTTTTTTACTTTTAAAGTTAGTTACATCTTTTTTAAATAGTGATTTAACCATGATAATCCTATTCTCAAAAATAAACCTTCAGTCAGGTACAGTGGCACAAGACATGTACATAGTCACAACTGCTCTGAATATTGAGACAGGAAGATGGCTTGAGCCTTGGAGTTGAAGACCTGCCTGGGCAACAAAGTGAGACCCTTGTCTCAATAATAAATAAATAAATAATCAGTTTTCACTGAATCTGCCTTATTATCAATTTTGCATTCTTTAAGTGGATATTTGAGACCATCCTTAGATATTCAGTTGTTTTCTAAACACCCCATCCCACCCTGGTTAACTAACATACCTGATTCCTGTGAGCTCTTACCCCACCTTAATTAGCAGAGACAAGAGTATTATTTGATGAGATGAGTCAAAAGTATTTGTTTTGCCCATTGCAAAGGTACATGCCTGGAATCCGAGTGACTGGGGAGACTGTCACAGGAGGCTCAGGAGTTCAAATTTAGCCTCAGCAACTCAGTGAGTCCCTAAGTAACTCAGCAGGACCCTATCTCTAATATAAGAAAGGGTTGGGGATGTGGCTCTAAGCGTCCCTGGGTTCAATCCCTGGTACAAAAAAAAAAAAGAATTTGTCTCACTGGGACTCCATTTCGGTTAGCTATTAAATGAGAATAGGGGAATAATAGAAAACATGACTGAAAAGATAATTTGTATCTGGTACAGAAGGATCCTTAAAAGACTAAGTAAGGTTTCTTTGTACAGTTTATCAACCTGTAAGAATTTGGATTTAATTCTGCAGAAAATTTTGCAAACGAGTGGTATCATTTGAACTGCATGTTTAGGAATGTTGATAAAGCAGTGGTGTGTTGGAACCATTGTTGTTGCAAAGCCAGGAGGTGGCAAGAATCCATTTGAATGCCATTAGAATGGTTCACATGTAAGATCATGAGGCCTTCAGTTATGCCTATTCATCCTTTAAGACTTACTTTAAGTCTTAATGCCACACCTCTTCCTTGCCACCTTGGGTTAACTCTTCCTTCTAGGTATTTGCATACTATCTTGTGCCTTGTGGAATCACTATACTTATCCCCATTTTGTTCTTTTTGTATGTCTTCTTTTGTTTGCTCCTCAGTTATACGTTTAGATCTTTAGGGTAGGTACAACTATATTACTAGTCTTAAGAATTACCAGTACCTACCAAAGAAACATTTTCTTCCATTTGTTGTTAAAACAAGATGTGACTGCCAAGAATATTTAATAATCTGGATATATACTGTGCAATAAAATAGTCATGAACTGTATGGGTTATTTAAGTTTAAATGTAGCTTAGTTAAAGTTAAATAAAATTGGGGACTGTGAGTACGTATAGTTTAGTGGTAGAGCACTTACCTAGTACATACGAGGCCCTAAGTGTGATCCCCAGCACAGCATGAAAAAGATTGCAAATCCAATGCTCAGTCCTGTGTAACTCAATAATACTGTATTGGACAATGCATAAAAAGTCTACGTATAGTGCTAGATTGTAGGAGAGAGGATAGTATTGGGGAACTCATGATCAGGTGTATTTCAGTAATTTATCACAAGTCTTTTTTTTTTTTTTTTTTGTACTGGGATTTGAACCCAGAGGCACTTAACCACTGAACTCTACATCCCACACCTTTATTTTTTATTTTGAGACAGGGTCTCTATAAGTTGCTTAGGCCCTTGATAAGTTGCTGAGGCTGGCCTTGAGCTTGCAATCCTCCTACCTAAGCCTCCCAAGTCACTAGGATTAAAGGTGTTCACTACTGCACCTGGCTTTTTTCTCTTTTTGTGAGATGGGATCTTGCTTTGTGGCCCAGGCTGGCCTGGGACTCCTGGGCTGGAGTGATTCTCCTACCTTCACTTACTGATCAACTAGGACTATCATCGTGTGCCACCACACCCAGTTTAATTTTTTTTCAAATATAAATTCTATAAAGTATTCAGAAATTATTTACTAATAAGCATTAAGATATTATTTTTAAAAGTTAAAAAGTGTTTTATTTAGGGCTCGGGATGTGGCTCAAGTAGTAGTGCGCGCACCTGGCAGGCATGAGGCATTTGGTTTGATCCTCAGCACCATATAAAAATAAAAATAAAATAAAGATACTGTGTCCACCTAAAACTAAAAAATAAATTTTAAAAAAAGTGTTTTTTTTTTTTTTTTTAGAGAGAGTGAGAGGAGAGAGAGAGAGAGAGAGAGAATGAGAGAGAATTTTTTAATATTTATTTTTTAGTTCTTGGCCGACACAACATCTTTGTTGGTATGTGATGCTGAGGATTGAACCCAGGCCGCACGCATGCCAGGCGAGCGCGCTACCGCTCGAGCCACATCCCCAGCCCCCCAAAAAAAGTGTTTTGTTTAGATCTTTTTTTTTCTTTTTTCTTTTTATTTTTTGGTGGTACTGGGATTTGAACCCAGTGTCTCATGCATGCAAGGCAAGCACTTCACCAACTGAGTTATATCCCCAGTCCCCTTTTGTTTAGATTTTTAAAAAATTGTTCTAATTATTAAAAATTATACATGCCGGGCTGGGGATGTGGCTCAAGCTGTAACACGCTCGCCTGGCATGCATGGGGCGCTAGGTTCGATCCTCAGCACCACATACAAATAAAATACAGATGTTGTGTCCACCGAAAACTAAAAAATAAATATTAAAAAAAAAATCTCTCTCTCTTAAAAAAAAAAAAAAAATTTAGATGCCCTGGTAAGAAAAGGTTCTTAGGTGTTTCTTGTCTCGTTTCTAACAAAAGCCATATTTTAAAATAGATGCTGATAGAAGTATGTTTTTAAAAATTATAATGTGTCCATATTTTCTTTTCCTTTTTCCCTTTTTGAGATACTGGGGATTGAATCCAGGCTCGCTCTACCACAGAGGTATATCCTCAGCCCCTTTTACTTTGAGACAGGGTCTCCCTAAGTTGCAAAGGCTGACCTTGAACTTTTGATTCTCCTGCCTCAGTCTTCTGAATTGCTGGCTTTACAAGTATTCACCGCCACACCTAGCTGGTGCCAGATTTTCATCTCAGATCACACCTTCATAAATTTTATTTTTTGGTCAAAAAATGAATTATTATTTATTTTAGATAAATCCCAAATATTTTAAAAGTAGAGGTCACATTTTAACGTATATTTTATCAGTTATTCTTTTTACATATTATCCAGAGTTCGTTTTTTTTATTATTAAACAGTTCATTAATAATGGAAGTTATTTATAATGGAGCTATTTCTTGTAAAGTATAATCCATTTGAGAAGTTAGGGGACCAGAGGTATTCTTTTAAAAAATATATTCTTTTACTAAACAAGGGAAATAGGGATCATTAGTTCTTTATTTTATATTTCAGGTAATATCTCCTAGCTGTAATGATGACATCACAGTGAAAAAGGATCAGTGTTTAGTTCGATCATTTATCGATTCTAAATTGTAAGTAATGAATCACTTAATAATTTTACATGGGAGAATAAGAAGTAGAATCAGTAATAGACCCACTTCACTGTGTCTTTATTTTTAAAATTCTAATCACTTATTAACTGAGAAGTTGTTATAAGTTTTGAGTTTTTGTAACGTAGGGTATTTTTTACTGATATGAGAATAATATTAAGAAAATGTTATTTTCTAAATAAAGCAAGGCATTGATTTTTCTTTAATTGTGGAACTATTTTTATCATGACCATTTCATATTATGAACTATGAACTTATTTTTCATAGAGTTTATAGTACTAGAATAATTATTTTGACTTTCTGATTAAAAACCAGACTGTTGGAAACTTCCCTAAGTTTTCCCTCAGTTTTTTTTTTTAAAAGGAGAAATTTAATACATACATTTATTAAGTATAATTCTCCAAAAAAATTTAATACCATAATATATCTCATAGTAAAGATACTTAAGTATTAGTTTTGAGTAATTTTTTTAAAATTAAAATTAGTTAACAATTAAGAAATATTGAACATTAAAGTAAGCATCTGTTTCAGTCAGCTTTTTCACTGTTGTGACTAGAAGACCTGACAAGAACAATTTTAGAGGAGGAAAAGTTTATTTGAAAGCTCATGGTTCCAGGTGTCTGTGTCCATAGGCAACCAGCTCCATTCTTTGGGGCTTGAGATGAGGTAGAATATCATGGCAGAAGAGTGTGGCAGAGAGAAACAGCTCACATGATGATTAGGAAGAGAGAGACTCTACTCACCAGATGCAAAATATATTCCCCCAAAGCATGCCTTCAATGATGCACCTCCTCCAGCCACATCTTATCCACCTTCAGTTACCATTCGATTAATCCTATCAGAGGATTAATTCACCAGTAGGGTTAAGGCTCTTGTCACCCAATTATTTCTCCTTTAAACCTTGCATTGTCTCACATGTGAGTTTTCAGGGGATACCTCACATCCAAACTATAACAGCATCACTGTCTACAAGTGTTGGAAATATTATGCTTATTATCAGTTTCCCTGCACTATCTGTAGGAGGGTTATATGGGTTTAAGGCTCTCAAATTAGTGGTACTTTGAGTATATAAAACTTCAGAAATAAGATACTAGCTTTGCTTGTATTCTCTCTGATCCTTTATTAAAAAGATGGGGATATGCATGGTCTTAGACTTTTAAAACACTTTTATAAACAAAATAAATTTGATTTGGGGTTTTATATTTTTCATTTTTTAATATAAACTATTGAAGTCATAAATTTTATTTAATAAGTGGTTTTCCTCCCCTTTATTTTTCTGTTATTAGTTATTCTATAGCAAGGAAAGATATTAAGGAAGTAGACATTCTCAATCTACCAGAATCAGAGCTCTCCACTAAACCAGGTAAAATAGGAGGAATCAATCCCTTATTTCAAAATGAATGAAATCCCTTATTTCTCAATGAATAAAGCCAGATCGAATATTCTCGGGTGCCCTTTTTACTGTTTAGAGTTGATTATCGCTCTTATCTGATGGCAGGGTTGCTTTTTTTTTTTTTTAATGGTGTTGGCTTTGAACCCAGGGCCTCATGTGTGCTAGGCAACTGCTCTACCACTGAGTCACATCCCCAGACCTTAATGGTAGTTTTTTAAATGCATGGATAAAATATTTGATTCATAATTTTTAGACAAGTTTAACTTTAATATTTTGCCATTAAGATTTCTAACAGTACTCCTTAAAGTAATAACATTTATACAACATTATAGCTTAAGAAATATGTTCAAATATGTTCAACCTTACCGCATCATTTTATACATGCTGAATTTGAATTCAGATCTTCTGATTCTGAATGTCATGCCTTTTCTGTCATTCTGTGCTGTTAATTCCATAGCAACTGCTGAAGTACATTTTCACTCGTAGGGCTACAGAAAGCAAGTATCTTCTTAAAAACTAGAATTGTTCCTGATAATTGGAAAATGGATATAAGTGAAATCCTTGAGTCATCCAGTAGTGATGATGAAGAAGGTCCTGCTGAAGAAAATGATGAAGAAAAGGAAAAGGAAGCCAAAAAGGAAGAAGAGGAGGTGGTAGGTATAATTTCATGTTTATAGCAAATGTGAACATTTTTAATGCTCTCGAGTAATAATAATACCGTCATGTATTTACCCTCTGTTCTAGATTCCCTGTCACTTGTTTCTATCCATTTCTAGCTCAAGTTGATTTGAGGGTTGAGGGAGCTTTTTGGCTCATAACTCAGTATGTAAATCAACACTAGTTTTGGGGGGGTTAGAAGTGACAGGAAGTGTTTATCAAGTTTTATGCACAAATTAAGATTTGTTTCCTTAGGGTCTTTTCCAAATAACCCAGAAGGAAAGAAATGTACTTTTTAAGTATTTTATTTCATTTAAACTGTTGCCTTATGAAATAACTGTTGTTATCCTACTTTGAAGATGAGGTGAGATTCAGAAAGGTGTCACAACTGAAATGTGGAGGATAGGGATTTGAACTCAAGTCTGGTTAGAGAATCCTGGTAGAGGTTAAGAGATAACCTCAAAATCTTTTTCAGGGTAAAAAATTCTATCCAAACCCGAAGAAAAGTTCATTTGGCTGTTTGAGAAAATATAGAAAAAAAATTTAGCTTATATTTTATAAGTATAAATGGTTTTCTTTTTAATACTGCCATGTCATTTAAAATACAATTGTAGGAAATCATCCATGGAGTAGCACATATTTGCTTATATGAATATTGTCTACTTATTCAACAGTATTGTTAAATATAATAGATTGTCTAGTACATTTTTGGATGTTATTAGGTCAAGGGGCTTAGGGGCAAAACAAAGAATGAATTTATTGAAAAAGGACTTATTTGAGCATGTGAAATATTTGCCTGGAAAAATGTGGGATGTTTGTTTCTATTTTACATATACAAATATGAATCTGTGAAATAACATGAGTATAATTATATATGATGAAGGTTATACGCTGTTTCTTTCCTTTTACTTCCTCTGCAGTATTTGGTTTTTTACACTCTGAAATCAGAATGGCGGTTCATACTTACAGGCTGCCTACAGAGTTGCCATAGTAACATGCTGTTGGTTTTAAGTGAGCATGCTCGGAAAGACAGGAAGGTTTAGCAGAGGCTTGGCAGGTTGCCAATGGAGGTTTGCCAGATGCTTTGAAATGGGCTGTCTTTCTTTTCCTTTCATGTAATGTCTGATTTTTATGTGGAAGAGAATGTAAGTAGTGCTGTATAACCCTGCGGATGCTATGCCCTAAGAGGGAAAGCAAATATTTGCAAGTCAGACTGAAAAATGTCCAGACCCTGTACTGATTAAGTAGAAGGGGAATCTAACCATTTTGCATTTGAAAGAAAATGCAGCATATAGGTAAGATTTTTTTTTTTGTATATTTAGTTATCATTTTGATTGCCAAAAATCGGGTTAAATAAGTATTTTAGGTATTGAGGATGTGGCTAATATGGTCGGGTTCATAACCAAGTGTAATTGTTTCTTGTAAAAAAGACAGTAGGAGTCTATTTTTAGCCTATCAGAAGATGAAAGCTATTTTTCTCAAATATAAGATAGATTTTGAAATGAAAATGATAATGAGACAGTTTGGCAAAATTCTGGATTTAAAGACTGAATATTAAATGTGAATTTTGTGTTTTATCTGTATTTATTTATGGATTATATGTTTTCAAGATAAATAGGCCACATTTTCAGGGTGTGAACTGTTGCAGCCTGTGGTTTAGCTTTTGTTTTTTTAATTAACATTAGTTAGGGTCTTTTACTGTCGAATATTGAAAAAAGATTAGTCTATTTATTTTTCTTAATACTTTTAATTGGTGTCCCTTCCAGAATGCATTTTCTCTACCCCCCAAAAAATCCTGAAATTTTAAACAAAGAGGGTAAAAGAGCTTTGTAGGAAGTTGTAGAGGGTGGTTATAAAATAGTAAATAGAGCTTGTATTACAATGATTATTTTTGTAAATATTATGTTTTATTCAAGCTGTGAGGAAATGTTACTAAAGAATGAAAGCAGAGGTAAAAAGCTCTGTTACCTATTGTTTGTAGGTAATAGTAGGGAAATTTTAAAAGATAAGGATATTAAAAGGTTAGTATCTTAAAATGTTTTACTTAAATTATGAATCTGTTAAAATTAAGTGAACCTGGATGGTTTTAAACTACTAAAAAATAACAGCAAAATTACAAAATATAGACACTGATTTATGTTATTTCCAATTATTTTTCAGATTGTCAGTTTCATAGCATGCTTTTTTAAATTCCTTAATATAAACTAATTTCTCTTTTCTCTGGCCATACAAGTAGGTTTTCTTGAGTAAGATTTTGGTTGGTTTAGAAAAAAAAATCAGCTGCATTTCTTGCTCTTGGATTTAAGATTTAGTTGCTGAATCATTCTAACTTGTCTTCAACACTAATTTTTAAAATTCAAATATTGTTAAACTGGAAAGCACTTTTAGTCTATACACAACAAATAAAAAATGAATACTGTATAAAATGAATAATCTGATAAGCCAGGGCCTACCTACCTGGCTTAGTCATTATGGGCCTTTACCACACAAGTGAGGCTAAGCTGTTGTATCATGTTACATATCATAAGTCTTTCCAAAAGGTAGTGTTGCTATGCTTTTCATGAAGATTTAATGTTGCTCTTTAGTGATCAGAAAGATCTTTTATAATATTCTATAAACCACTGTGACAATACTGTAGCTGTCATTTGATGTTTGTAGTACAGCAAGCAATTTTACGCAGTAGAATCATACAAGTGTTAGATATTTCTGCAGTGGTAATTAGCAGTAGGCATTGTTTTTATGTTTGATACTTTAGGTGCTCTAACCTAAGAGTAAGTAATAAGGACATTTGAGATTCTATGATTTTATTATGGAAGGGTATCTTGTTTTTACTTCACATTATCTTGAATTCCAAAGCATTTGGTAGTTCAGTATTAGAGTACAAGAAATATATCTCATACTGTTACTGATTGGGAAGACTTGAGGATCTGGCAGAAAGTAGGTCCTATGTGTATTAATGATTTTAAATTTCAACTTATTGACACTTAAGTTGAAAAAAGCCCTAGAGAATATTTTTGTGGGTGTTGCCTAAATGTCTTTGTTCAGAAAATTTTATATTAGAAAAGAAATACTATAATTTCTTTTGAGCTTTGAAATTGATTGAAAAGTCCAGGAAAACACAAGTAATGGTATCAATTATTCATTTACTCTTTACATATTTATTCTGAATAAATACAGGGGGATTTTCTAAGGGTAAAATAAATGCATGGCTATTTAAAAGATTGATTATCAAGGGGAATTTGATGGACTTAGCCTTTTAAATTCTTATGATTTGCTATAAGTAGGCTTATATGTTGGGTAATTTTTAAAAACCTTCTATGAATTTATGTTTAGTAATGAAAATTGAAATTTAGTGAATTTTTTTTAAGAACTGCTCTTTTAGTGTACATGTATTAATACTCATTTCTCTAGTCTTTTGACTTTTCTAGGGATGGTTGTTTCATCTAATGTCTGAGACTCTACTCCATTATTGTAAAAATCATAAGTGCTTGCATTTTTTAATTCAAGGAAACATGAATATTTTTTGATGTTTAATCCAGTGTTATTTGTGTATTAATCTATGCCTTTTGCAGATTGTAAAGGCATTTGATAAAGTAATCATTCAGGATCACTTTGGGTATGAACTTAGAGTAAATGTTTGATAACTTGGGGAAATCATGCTAAGTCAGTAAAACTTTAAAGATTTTAAATGTAATGTCAATAGTTTATCTAATAATTCAATCTGCCAATCATCAGATGTTTTTAAGCTGATCCTAAAAAGGCAAATTTCAAGGAATAATTGAGATTTTTAGCTTTCATTCAAATTTAAGAACTTACTTGCTAAAGTCTTAAACGTACTAATCAAGCTAACAAAAATGCCTTAATGAGTTTAGCAAAATCTCTTCTGATGCAAGCATAAAACTCTAACCAAATTAAGGTTATCTCGTCAGATTTAGAGTATTGCACATTTTTTGTATTAAAAACACTTTTCATTCAATGTATTTTATAGTTTTGGTGATATTAGAGGGTTGACTGATTAAAAACTTAGATTTGATAGTGTCCAAACCACATCTTGATGATTAAATATATGTACCTTTTCCAATGGGGAAAATAATTACTAGACTCAGTGAACTCTGATACAATATAAATGTCATATAATCATTTATTGTAGGCTGACTTTGTTAAACTAAAACAGTGTTTTACTATGAATGTGTTACATATCATGTGATCTGTGAAGTTTTCTGTAAGTATATAACAGGAAAGAATGGTACTAATTTAAATTATACGATTATCAAATTTCACAGGGCCTTCAGTACTATTGGGCAATCAATCCCCAGCTTCTGTAATCAAATCTTTATTTCTTCCATTAAATCAACAACCCTATTCCCACTCCACTTCAACTTCGGGAAGAAACTAGGAGCTTCAAATGTTGTTCACGCTCCTTCCCAAGGAACATTTGACAACATATTGTCTTCTCTGTAAGAGAGGTATCTCAGTTCATGCTCTGAACTTCTTTCTTTCAGGAAATCTTAGATAATCAACTCTTTTTTTCTCACCAATATCATTAGCCCATATCCTTGTTTTGTATCCTCAGCAGCACCTTAAAACATGCCTGTTTTAACCTCCCCCCATATTCCCTCTGCCAGTCTTCTGGAAGCCTCTACTGTCCCTCCAGGTACTATGCTCTTTCCTCACCCTTGTGGTTGAATTGCTGAGCTGTATTTACTGTTTGAGCTATGTATACTGTTCCTGAACTCTTATTCACTCTTAATTCATTGTGGTGTGTCTCTTCTCAACACAACTTGAACAACTTTAGTAAGGTTACCAGTGACCACTAACAAACTTTTGTACTAAATCAAAAATTTTTAATTTCAGTTAATTTGTCTGCTAGCAGGATTCAACAGCCCTGACATACCTTTTTTAAGACACTTGACACACATGGCATTACCCTTTTTTCCCCATTTACTTCCTAACCAAACACTATAATGGCTCCAAATCTGTATGTGCATCAAAGATGTCTTTTCGTAGTTGGGTTCAATGGCATATGCCTATAATTCCTGCTACTAGGGTACATGAAGTAGGATTGACGTTTCAAGGCCAGTCTGGCAACTTGATGAGACTCATTTTCAAAATAAAAGTGGATATAGTTTTGTGGTAGATTGCTTGCCTAGCATGTGCGAGGCCCTGGATTCAATTCTTTTTTATATGTACCACACATACAAAAAAGATATCTCTTCTTAGCAGCAATGAAGATTTCTTCTTCTTTTGCAGGGAAGGGGCGTACCCGAGATTGAACCCAGAGACACTTAACCACTGAGCCACATCTCTAGCCCTTTTTTATATTTCATTTAGAGACAGGGTCTCTCTGAGTTGTTTAGGGCCTCCTTAAGTTTCTGGGGCTGGCTTTGAACTCGCAATCCTCCTGCCTCAGCTTCCTGAGCTGCTGGGATTATAGGCATAAACTCCTGACTAAGATTTCTTCATGTAATTACTCAATCTCAGTATTTGCATGACTGCACTCATCTTGCCTTCCCCAAAACATGCCCTTTCCCTGTTTGTCCTTAATTGATTTTAATAGAAGTGGCATCCACCCAGTTGTCCAAACCCAGACACATGAAAGTCACCTTGATTTCTCACTCTCTTCTCCCATCTGTTTAAACATACAGTGCTTTCTATTCTATCTACTTGAATAGCTCTCAAATTTCCCCACTTCTTTTGGTTTCTATTCTCTGCTTACCTTAGTCCAAGCCATTATTCTTTTTTATCTAGACTAATACAGCAGCATCCTAACTGCTCTTCACAGGTTCATGCTTGCCCTCCTCCAGTCTATTCTCTGCACTGGATCTAAAGTAGATATTTTAAAACTGAAACTATGTGTTATTTCTTTCTGCATGGAATAGTTGTAGGGCACAAAAGATTGTGGATTTTATTTTTCTGATAGAAATACTTTTATAATATATAATGTCATCTCTCTCTAAAAATAATATAGCAAATATTATTTAACTTGATATTTGCTCAATAGTTATTCTTGTAATACAGTGCTGTCATGACTCTTAGCCCTTATACAAATACCATCAACTATCAGTTTTTATATTTGATAACTTAGTGGACAGTTGTTCCTGGGGCTGAGCTTATGACAGCCTAAGGAGTCATTTTGACATATGAATTACTTGAGTTACCAGACTTAATATTGGTTTTATGTTTTTATTTTAAGTTAAATTTAGAAGATAAGATTTTTTTCTTCTTCTCCCCCGGCCCCCAAAGAGAGGTTTTTTTCTATATTATCTAGGCTGAGCTTAAGTGATCCTCTTGCTTCAGCCTCAGAAGTAGCTGGGACTACTTGTGCACACTGCTGTGCCCAGATTTTTTTCATTTAAGTTTTTATTTGCTATTTCACAGAGGTCTTGTGAAAGTATATCTAAAAATATAGCTGTTGTACTGGAACATACATCATCTGTAAGATGTACTTTTTAATATATATATATATATATATTATTTAATATATACTTTTTAATATTAAAATATGGAAGCTGTTGGGCTGTGGCTGTAACTCATTTGTAGAGTGCTTACTTCTATGCATAAGGGCCTGGATTTGATTCCCAACATCATAAAAAAATAAAAATAAGTAACTTTTATAAAAGATATAAACAAGTAAAGATGACCACACCAAATAATTTTCTCAGTTTATTTTTAGAGACTTGATGGGTTTTTAAATGAAAACTGCTTAATCCTCACAACAGCCTATGAGAGAGATTCTATGTAAGTGTATATCACGCATATGGATATATAATATATCTCTTGTACATATGAGAGGAAGTTAAATATGTTATCCTGTGGTACCTTCCAAAGTGAAGTTTGTAGAATTTTACAACTGATCTTCTTTGTTTTTTGTTTGTTTGTTTGTTTGTTTTTTGGTGTGTGTGTGTGTGTGTGAAAACTGAGGTTTAGAGAAGTTAAAGAAGGTTTTATAGACTTAAAAGTTTATTTTTCTCTCCTCAATATTGTAAGTTCTAAGAAAGCAGAGGATGTCAAGGATTTTGGTTTTCCTTTTCCCACCAGTTATGTGTACCCATCAGCTAACAATACCAAGCATGACTCTCATTAAACCTGCACTAAGTAGTTTCTGAATAAATGAATGTAAACTATGCAATTATACTAGCAAATTACCATTTGACACAAGGTATTGGGAGATTTGTTGTAAGGTTCTGGAAAATTCACTTGGAAGGGTACCATGAATAATGTGTCTAACTTTCCTTCATTGTATATCTTTTCTCTGGCAGTGCACTCTGTAGTTTTGAATTTCATTTTCTAAACTAATTTTGTGAGTTTCTAAATAAATTCTTTTTGGTTTAAGCCATTTGGGGATAGTTTTCTGCCCCTTGCAGTAAGAGTTCTTCACTAATAATACTCCTTTGTATTTTCTCCACTTATTTCAGATGTCTTTTTTCACCTTCAACCCATTCTCCATAAACATCTTTCTAAAACATAGATGGTTCCTTCTGGAACCCCTTTAATGGCTTTCAGCCCCTACAGGATAAAGCCTAGGCTTTTTATCATAGGCCTTTAAAAGTCTGGCCCTTTATGATGTGACCCACATTCACCTTTTTATTCTCCCTTCCACTATTCTTCAGCAGTATGGAACTTCTTATAGCTCCCCTGCTACCACTTAAACATTGTTCAGAAGCTGCTTGTTGAGCTGTCAGGTATATTACATAGAGTATCACCTTCGTGTTGCCCATTCCCTTTATCAGTATTAAATATTATAGGTAAAATGAAATGAAAAAACTTAAAACTCAGAAAATAGGTGTTAAGAAATTTAAAATGCAAAAGACTTCTACAAAGGAACCAAGAGAATTGTGTTTGAATTAAAGTGGTTGTGTGTGGCTCACAAATGCATTTACCTTAGTAAGATGTTCTGGTATCTATAATTTTAAAAAATTGGTAAGGCGATTCAGCACATTTCAAAGTTAAAATTTAATATAAAACTGTGTAAGCAGCTACTAGTGTTTCAGAGATCGCCTCTTGCTGACTCCAAGCTGAGCTTCTATTTTGGAGGTGGTTGGGGAGGAAGATGAAGGGATTGTTAAAAGCTGAAGAGTGGGGACAACTTGAGATGGAGTTTCAGGGATGTAGTGGGAAGGGGAGCCAATGAAGAGGATCAGAAGATAGCTTATAGACAGCATTGTGAAGGGGAGATAAAGATGCCGGTGTCCAAAATAACATTTCACATATACACAAAAATCAGTATTTTAGAATTAAAAAAATGTGCATGGTGTACTAAAGTACAAAAGAAAAAGACAGGCATTGCATAATCATTAAAACTGCTCTAGGATACTGAGGGGTTCTTGAAAACTGAGAGTCCCATCAACAATTTATGTGTTTTCACATACAATATACAGTGCAGAGAAACCACAAATACTAGGTTTTTGTGGCACTTTCCCTCACTATCATAATATCAGGTTTTGTGACTTCAATTTGTTATGTGCTAAGAAACTATACTACTCCACTCCTTAGTAAGAACTTTGTACCAATTACATGAGGGGCTCTCATCTTTTATGTATTTTGACAATTTGTACAACTTCCTAAGTTGTATTCTGGAAAGTAGAGTTGCTAGCTTAGAGAGTTAATAGCTCAGGGGAAAAAAAAGAACCAGGTATATACTATCAAAAAGCAAATAATATTTTATTCATCTCCCATTTTAATAAAATGGTAGAAAATCCATTCTTTACTGGAGTTTGTGCCATTTCTAAGTGAATAATCATTCATTTACAGATTAATGTATTTTGTAAAGGTATAAGGTGAATGTAAGCAAGTTATTGGGACCTTAAGACAACCATTCTTAATTTCTTCTTTCTTTACTATGACTCATATTGCATTTATATCATCATTAATGTTAGCCCTCTAATGCGGCAAATATAGAACAATGAAGAAAATCCTTCATTTGTGCAGATGCCATTTACATTTATATCTAAATTGAATGCTAGTTAATTAGTGATAAAATTTCGAGTAAAATAGGCAAGCATTGAAATTTTGAGAACTACAAATACAAATAAGAGGTAAACCAAACATTCAACAACAAAAAACCTCACCATTAACTCCTTTTCTTTCTCTCCCTTTTCCTCCTTCAGGACTTGGGCAATCTTGTCATCACCAGATAGCAAGCAATTGTCCTCTTCTTTGTGGACCATTGTAATAGCTTCCTTGTTCCTTCCAATCCATCAGAATCATTCTTGACTTAGATCTTACAAATCTGACCTAATGCTTCTTTTGTACTGTCAAACCTGACCTCTACCATAGTTGTGATTCTTTGGCATATCATGTCTTACAAAGCTCTTTCCTCATCATAGTCCACCTTGGCCAGATTCATGTTTATGGGTGGACTATTTACATTTTATTTTTTTTTTTGAATTTTTTTTTTTTTTTTTAATATTTATTTTTTAGTTCTCGGCGGACACAACATCTTTGTTGGTATGTGGTGCTGAGGATCGAACCCGGGTCGCACGCATACCAGGCGAGCGCGCTACCGCTTGAGCCACATCCCCAGCCCTACATTTTATTTTTGAGACTACTTACATTTTGAGGCTTTCTATAATATTACCAAAGCCACTCCACCTCCAGCAGAACCACTCATTCCCTCAGTTGCTTCCATATTATTTTATGTAGTTTACACTTATCGCACTTAATTGTATTGATTTGTTTTACCTTTCTGCACCCCCCTGCCAGATTGAGAGCCATTAAAAAAGAAGGTACCATGTGTTCTCATTTTAATCCTCATTGTTTTTGTGCAGTCCTGACTTATGGTAACCATCAGTAAATGCTTGAACTTAAATGGAAGACACAATGCTCGAAGTCAGAAAATGCATAATCTGGTAGTGAAGATAGAGATAAGTAGTATATACTGATGCTAACTAAAATTATAAATTTCTTCACATTATGATCATAATGTACATTCCTCTTCTGTCTCTTTAACCCTCCTCCTAGCTCTTGACTACATGAGGGGAAGAAGGTTCCATAGCACAGTTTGGTGAAACTTGCATTTCCCAAATTTATAATCTTATTTATAATAAGATTTTTAACAGTTTTAAAACTGTTAAGAGATGCAACAGCCCCTTGGCTTTTAACCCCTGGCTCTCAACCAGAATAGAGACGTGATAGGTATGAAAATGCCATGGATAGAGGAAGCAAACCATAGGAGAAATATGAGCCCCATCCACAGTTCGTAAAAGAACAGTCTTCTCATTGGAGGCATTTTCTAGCAGTCTTACTCCAAGGGGACTGGCTACACAGTTATTTTGAAAAAATAATTGTAAAGAATTATTTACTATAAGAAATTAAGCATGAGGGGTGGGGATTGGCTGACTTCACTGAGCATTATATTCTTCAGCGCCATCCATTTACCTGCAAATGCCATGATTTTATTCTCTTTTATTGCTGATTAATATTCCATTGTGTATATATGCCACATTTTTTTAATCCATTCATCCACTGAAGGGCATCTAGGTTGGTTCCACAGTTTAGCTATTGTGAATTGTGCTGCTATAAACATGGATGTGGCTGTGTCCCTGTAGTAGGATGTTTTAAGTCCTTTGGGTATAGACTGAGGAGAGGGATAGCTGGGTCAAATGGTGGTTCCATTCTGCAACCTAAAATACTCTTGATCACCCATTAACTTTTAAATAAAATACCCCATAAGCTACCAATTCTTATCTATAAAAATAAATCCTCATTTACAAAATTTTTGGTACTAGAGATTGAACTCAAGGTTGCTTTACCACTGAGTAATATCCTCAGGGTTTTTTTTTTTTGATATTTATTTTTTAGTTATAGTTGGACACAATACCTTTATTTTATTTATTAATTTTTATGTGGTGCTGAACATTGAACCCTAGCATGTGCTCGGCGAGTGCTTTACCGCTGAGCCACAACCCCAGCCCTCCTCAGTTTTTTAAATTTTTTATTTTGAGACAGGGTTTTGCTAAGTTGCAGAGATTGGCCTTGAACTTGATGATCCGTCTGTCTCAGCCTCCTGAGTTGCTGGGATTATAGGCATGTGTCACCAAGTCTGGCTTAAAGATACATATATTCTTTTTTTTTTTTTTTTTTTAGAGAGAATTTTAATATTTTTCAGTTTGCGGCGGACACAACATCTTTGTTTGTATGTGGTGCTGAGGATCGAACCCGGGCCACATGCATGCCAGGCGAGCACGCTACCGCTTGAGCCACATCCCCAGCCCTATATATATTCTTAATCATTAAGAATTTATCAGACGTTTGGTGCCACCTTAATGTGTGCCTAATGTGCAATTGATGGTTTGGTTTTGTTTGTGTTTTTTAAAGCAACTTTGATTTTAAATCAATGCTTGTTCAAAGAATTGTTTTCACATATATTGTATACAGCATTCTTACCTGAATTCTGTAAGATCATAAGTACTAGAGTAAGGTTTTAATTGTGATTACATAGCACTGGCAAAGTATATAGCCAGTCTGGGGTAAACTGTTTTTGCTTTCCATACTACAAGTCTTTAAGACTAATGTATGAAATGATTTGGGGTGGGGGGCTCTTGAACTATTGGATTGTTGTTTTGTTCCTTGAGTTAACTCACTGACAATTAAAGACCTTATAAAAGCCCAGTTTTAAAATTCACATGGACAAAAAGTTGCCTTCTCAGGATTTGAGCATTAAGTAATGATCTCTTTTTAGTGATAATTAACTTTGTAAAATTGCTGATGTTTGAAACTTACTAGAACTTTGAACTAAGTTCCTTTATGTTTAATGAAACTGAAAGTGTTTTGATGTTATAAATTGTTCTAAATGAATATACTGAAAGAAAACTTAAAGAGAGAGTTTTAAAAGATCTTAACTTCTTTTTCCTTGATTGTTTCATGGTTTTTTCTTATATATTTCAATTGAGTACATGTTCATTGATCTTGGCTTTATTATTAAAGTGATTGAAATTCTGTAAGGATAACATAATTTTAAAGTGCCTATTGCCCTCTGGACACTGAACAATCAATATTTATTGCTTGAAAATAGCCTTTCCTTTGAATATGGCTTTGAAAAGATAAAAATCTGGATTCTTCTCATAGAACATAGCAAAGTAGTATACTCTAAAATTAAATTACAATCATTTTATATGGAAGAAACGTCAGTGTTTTATTTGGTTCTCCTTAGTATTGCTAAAATTTAAAGAATAATTTCCAAGTAAAAGTTTATAAGTAGTCTATCAGAAAAGAGAACATTTTATTAAAATCTGTTTGACTTGAGGGGCTGGGGTTGTGGCTCAGTGGTAGAGCGCTGGCCTAGCACATGCTAGGCCCTGGGTTCAATCCTCAGTACCACATAAAAATAAATAAATAAAATAAAGGTATTGTGTTTAACTATAACTAAATAAATAATATTTTTTAAAAAATCTGTTTGACTTGAGCCCAGATTTTGACAGTATAGATAGAGACCATTAAGTTTGTATAATTTGTGAAAGGTTAACACTTAAACAGGTAGTTTTAAGAAAGACTGTTTCTTGGAGCTGGGGTTGTGGCTCAGTAGTAGAGTGTTTGCCTAGCACACGTGAGGCATTGGGTTCAAACCTCAGCACCACATAAAAATGAAATAAAGATACTATGTTCACCTACAATTAAAAAATAAATATTTAAGAAACAAACAAAAAAGATTGTTTCTTTTAGCAGTGTTTCCATTAGTCTTTAAATTTGTTTTTAATGGAACTAAATTAGTAATTAGGTATCTAGTTTTCTTTCCTAACAAAGAATTCTTATATCTTTCTGATAGGGGTTGCAAAGTCCACTGTGGAGGCCACACAAGAAGGGCAAATGAGAAAAGTAGGCTCCTGTGAGACAAGTGGGGTATAAAAGGGTTATGAGGCAAAATAAAATTCATATGGCTCACCTAAATGCATGATGCATTTAAATTGTTTTAAAATTTTGCACCATCCAAATGAAAACCTTTTGCCAGTGTGACTTTGCAACTTCTAATTTATATTCATTCAACAATATTTTTCTACATAATAAATGTGTTTGTTATTGTATTTACCCACCAGAATATTTGTACAGGCCATATTGTTATTTTTATGTTCAAAAAAACAAAAAACAAATGAGGTGAAAACTTGACAGTCTCATTCTGTTTTTGAATCTTTTACTCATGACTAATCTTAGTCCTTACAGTAATTCTCAAAGGCAGGGTGAACAGGAGAGATTGTACATCTTTATAGTTAACATCAGATCAGCTGTGTGGAAATGTGACGTAAAGGGCAAGGAACGTAGCACAACGGTTGAGTGCTTGCCTAACATGTGGGAGACCCTAAGGGTTCATTCCTCAGTACCACAAACAAACAAACAAACTTAAAATCTGGACCAATGGGAATTTAAGAAAAATCAGATATTCCAGCTTCAGTAAAATTTTATCCCATTACATTATGTTACATTATGTTCACAGAAACAAAAGAAGACAACATTGTGTTCCTTCCCATTTTACAGTACTAGATACATTTATGTATTTTGCCTTCACAGCCTGAGGAAGAGCTTGATCCTGAAGAGAGGGACAACTTCCTCCAACAGCTTTATAAGTTTATGGAAGACAGAGGTATTTTCATGCTTTCTATTTAAAAATAGTAATTTCTTCCACAGTTTTACATTCTTGGTGTATTCATTGTTATGGTTAGTATCATGAGCATATTGTATTTCAGTTAAAGCCTAAGAATCAGTTATACCTGAAAATAGTTAAATATTTGGATTTCAAACAAACTCTATTTTGAGTAGAGATATGTAAGAAAGCAGTTTTAATGTAATTAAACTAAATCTCCCAGGGATTTATAGGACTAAAAAATATAGCATTCAGAAATAGAGGTAATGTTAATCTGCATACCCATTTCTTACTAATGTCATACTCATGGCAAGTGAACTAGACTGATCCTTGGTCTCTATGAATCAAACGTAATGAAGAGCCATCTATCTGAATAGGATAGGATTTCTAGTAGAAGTAGAATAAATAGAACTATTATAAATCACTGTGGTCCTTGACATTCACCAGTCCTAGAAATCCTCACATAAACCCTAGACATTCTAGAGTTTTCAGAAATGGTCCTTCAGATTACTGCTGACAGCTTTAACATTTGTGTTAGAACAATGTGAATGGTTCCATGGTCTAAAACTTCCCTTTCCATTGTGTTTCTTCATGCCTAAATGAACCAGCACCATTGTTGGCCCAAGTGTAATTTAGTTTTACGCAATTCACAGGCAGAGACATGACTTTACTACTTGCAGAAGTAAAACATCTGAAGTCTAAAGGCCGCACAAAGCTGTGAAGAATAGAGAGAATGTTTTGTGTTGTCTTGTATCATTTAAGGTTCTTCAAATATTAGCCTCTAATTAATGAAATTTGGGGATTTAATAGTTGATAGCTTTGTTGTCAATTTTTTATTTTTCATTTGAATAAACATTTTTCTTTTATTTCCTGATATTATAAAGGTACTCCAATCAACAAACCACCTGTTTTGGGCTACAAAGACCTCAATCTCTTCAAACTCTTTAGATTGGTTTATCATCAGGGTGGATGTGACAATGTAAGTATAATTAAAATCAAATCGCTTTTTGAATTGTGTATTGATGGATGTGATGTAAAGTTAACCATCTGATGTTGAGCTATTATATGCATGTTAGTCAGTATACCCATTTTCTTTAAGATCATAGGATGTTAGTGTAAAGGTTATTTCCCTTTTGAAATTTTAACCAAAAAAAACCTTAATTTTCCAGATTGATAGTGGTGCTGTATGGAAGCAAATTTATATGGACCTTGGCATTCCAATTTTGAATTCAGCTGCTTCCTACAATGTAAAAACTGCTTATAGAAAGTAAGTAGTATAGTTTATTCATTAAAGAATACCCATTTACAGGTAATATTGTCCTTTGAATTTGTTAACAAATAAGAATACATCAAGGAACATAAATGTTAGGGAAGGTGTACAAAAAGGCTTAGACTATTAGTAGATACTTATGATTGAAAGTTATTTCAAAGTGTCTTTGCTCCATTTCTCATGTTACACTTATTTCCTTTCCAAAATCAGGGATATTTATCATCTGATATTAAGTTAAATGTCATTGAGCATTGTATTTGGGTTGAACATATTTTATATCAAAACTATGATAGCTCTGTTCACTTATCACAAACTCAGATTTCTCAGGAAGGAATTTTATTTTATGATCAGAATTTTTGTTTACCTTATTTCACTGCATAATTGTTGCATATTTTATGACAAATAAGTTTTACAATAAAAGTGGGGTGACAACATATTGTGAAGCTTCTTATTTTAATAAAAATTTTGTACTTAAAAATCATTTATTACTAAACCTGTCGTGGTACAAGATTAGGATGCACAGAATACTTGTGAATATACATTAAAACTGAATAGTTAAAATCTCATATCATTTTTTTGTGACAGTTTAGTGAACATTTTTCTAGTCTTGGGGGAGAAAAAGTTAACACATTAGTTTTAATTGATTTGTGCTTGATAGTTGAAATATTACACTTGAGAAAATTTCCTACAGTGTTGCAAAGTATGGGCATAAAAATGTAATCTTCTGTGTCTGAAGATTCTGTGCTATCATTGGTTTTCTCATCTGATGCACCCTTGGCTGTACTCTTACAAGATGTGTTTATCATTAACACTGGAGCACTCTAAACAAACCACATATAAGTTAGTTTGCAGAACTATATCGACAGTGCATATGAACAGAGCTTTCTAGGCTTGCGGCTTATGGTGTGTGAGAAGACAAGTGTGTATCCATATGCCACTGGTGAATACACTGCTGATGTTTGCCTTTTAAACAGCATACAAAGACAGTTGTACCATGTGGTGATTACACATCGGAAGGGTATAAACCAATTTTTGTACTGAGAAAACAGGGTGCAGTGATTATGCAGTGAAACCATATAAATGAATTTTATGGAGCATTCCTGTAATCTCACTGGCTCATGAGGATGAGGAAGGAGGATCACAAGTTGGAGACCAGCCTCAGCAATTAAGTGAGGCCTTAAATTTAGTGAGATCTTGTTTCTGAATAAAAAATAAAATGGCTGGCAATGTGGCTCAGTGGTTAAGTGCCCCTGGGTTCAATCTCTAATACCCCCACCCCCCCAAAAAAAGAGTTTTACTTTCTAAAACTGTGTGTGTTTAATAACATAATAATCAAGTTAAATGTAGCAACCAAGATTTCCTAAAATGAAATATTGGTTTTTTAGGTATCTCTATGGTTTTGAGGAGTACTGCCGTTCTGCAAATATTCAGTTCAGAACTATTCACCACCATGAGCCAAAAGTAAAAGTGGAAAAAAAAGAGTTAGAAGAATCAATGGAAGAAGCTCTAAAAGTAGATCAAGAAATGCCTTTAATAGAAGTGAAGAGTGAACCTGAGGAAAACATTGATTCAAACAGTGAAAGTGAAAGAGAAGAAATAGAATTAAAATCTCCAAGAGTGAGTACTTAATAGTTTTATCTGGTTATTTTAAGTTTAAGTTATTTAAAGCATTATTTTACTTTTTTTTTTTTAACGGACATTTTCAGATAGCAAAAAAGTACTACAGTGAAGCTAGTTAATTTTCCATTATTTATTATGTCACACATCAGACAGTGTTTTAGTTTCAGTCAGCTTTTTTTTTCTGCTTGACTAAAAGACCTGACAAGAACAATTAGAGAAGAGAAAAAGTTTATTTGGGGGCTCATGGTTTCAGATAGTCCATAGATAACTCACCTTGAGTTAGCATTCAGTTAATCCCATCAGGGGGATTGATTCACTAATTGGGTTAAGGCTCTCATAACCCAGTCATTTCTCCTCTAAACCTTTACATTGTTTCACATGTGAGTTTTTAGGGGACACTTAACATCCAAACCATAACATCCAGACTAGCTTAGCTACTTTTTTCTAGATATATCACACATTATTTCCCCTACTTGAAAACTCTTTCTCTTGTTTGTTTGTGTCTGTTCAGTCATTCTCATGTAGGATAAGTCTTGCATATTCCCTTCCTTCAAGTCTTCTGCTAAAATGTCACCTCATTGAAGCCTATACTAGGTCTCTCCTAAAATTGCAACTTCCCTCCCCTCATTGGCATTCTCATCACTTCAATTTCACCCTCTTCCATAATTTACTTATGCATTATGTCTATTATTTTTCGTCTCTTTTGCCTTGCTCTGTACTAGAATTGCACTCCCTGAGCTCAAGGATTAGTATTTGATTTTTTTTAATCGACAGGCCCAAGCCTTCTAGAATAGTGTCTAGCACATAATAAATGCTTCTTAATTAGTTGTTGGATGAATGAGTCTCCCTTTTTCTAACATTCGAGCCTCCAACCAGATGATCTCTTTCACTATAACTTGATAGCATACTCTGCAATTCTAGCCACGTGCACTTTAGCTTTATCTTCCAACTCTACTCTTCTTCTCCATTAATGTGTGTGCAGGAATTGTCGTCTGCCATTCTGACCAGTGTCCAATGCTTGTTCCATAGAAGGATTTATCATCTTTTAGAAAAAAAGGAATTTACCACACTATCAAGCTTAATTACTGTAAAATGTCTTGTTTTTGATTCTGGTAAAATACTTAAAAGTTTGCCTCTTAACCATTCTTAAGTATACAGTTCTTGGCATTATGTATGTTCACAATGTTGTGCAGCAGTCCCCACTATTCACTAGCATCCAGCTCCAGAATTTTTTCTTGCAAAACTCTTTACTTTTTTAAACAATAACTCTTTATTCTTCCCTTCCATTAAGGCTCATTCATGTTACAGCATGAGGAAGAATTTCCTTTTTTAAAGATTATATGTATTATGGACATTCTTTCTTGCCTTTACCTGAAAACCTTCCTTGTCCTGTGTAAGACATTCTGCAGTGCTCTTTGTAGTATGGATGAGCCATAAATTTACCTTCCCAAAGATTTTCTCCAATTTTTTCAACAGTACAAAAAGTGCTACAATAGACATACTTTAAACTATCCCCTTCATTTATTTTAACATAAACCAGACTTCTAAAAATGAGGTTTCTGGGAGATATGTGTAAAAAAAACTAAAATTTTGATAGGTAATAGTGTTTATACATTTACATACAGATATCTAAAGAGTACCTATGATGTGTCGGGCACTGTCTAGATCTGAGGATATGGAATTGAATAATACAGAGCCCATGCCATCATGGAACTTAGGTTCCAGTGCTTTACGGTAGAAGTAAGGTTATTCTTTTTGTGCTTTTGAAGTGTAAATAGCACATAAGAACTAGGGGAAACATTTGTTTACTGAGATAGTAGTTGTCAAATATTCTACTGCCCCCTGCGTTGCTGGTACTTTTTTTTTTTTTTTTTCCTTGCTGTATTTCAAGTTGAGGGGTATTGTACAGGGATGATGTAAATTTTGTCTTAATAAACAGTAGACCTATAGACCACATAGGCCATAATTCAGGGGGTTGCTTTGTTATCATTATTAACTTTTGTTATTAGCATTTGCATAATTCAAATAAAATTTTATTGTAGTCGAGAAATATTAAAAGTGGACTAAAATAATATAGTGAACAAGGAGGTTTTTTTGTTGTTGTTGTTTTTCAGTGTTGGGAACTGAAACTGGGGCCTTGCATTTGCTAAGCACAAGATCTATTGCTGATTTACATCCTTAGCCCCAGGAGAAATTTTTATTTCTTTTGGAATATATGGAAGGGCTTATGGTAAATCTGGATATAATTAATTAATTTACATGGTTTATTCTTTTAAAAAGCTTCAGAAGGAAGAGAAAAGAACATGTGGGTTTCAGGGTCTTATCTCAAGCCAGAGAGCTAGCTAGTCATTGCTGTGAAGGTTCAGGGGAGAGATTTCTTTCCCCCTCTGTATTGATAGCTATTTTAAAGCTTTATATCCTATACTAGGGACGACGGAGAATTGCTCGAGATGCAAATTCTATTAAAAAGGAAATTGAAGAGGAGAAAACAGAAGACAAATTAAAAGATATTGATGCAGAAAATAAGATTGTAGATGATGACTATGAAACTTCAGAGAAAAAAGAAAATGAACTGCTACTGGGGAGAAAAAATACACCAAAGCAAAAAGAGAAGAAAATTAAAAAGCAAGAAGATTCTGATAAAGACTCAGATGAAGAGGAAGAAAAAAGCCAAGAGAGGTACATTATTTTATGTTTGTTCTCCAGAAGCAGCTGTCTGGGGTACAACAGCGTTTTGTTCCTGCTTAGAAATTCAGGTTTGAGGGAATGTTTTCTTATTGGGACTTCCGTTCCTCTTGTCTAATGAAGGTGAGACACATTGTGAAGATGATGTGTATCGCCTTTCGGAATTGGAGAATATACTGGTCGCACCATTTTAATAGCACTTGTGCCCTAAACAGTGGCCTCAAAGAAGGCTGCGCCACCCAGTCAAAAGAAAGGTCCTGCAGTTGACAGCAGGGAAGGGAGCTGGAGAAAAATGGAGGAAGTGGACAAGAGGAAACAGCGGCAGCAAAAATTCCATTTTAAAAAAGGTACAATGTGGGAAAGCTAACAAACACATGGGTGCACAGTACTAGCAGATGTTTCTGTGTGTTAGCTTTATCTGAGATATTTTTCTTTTTCAAGTTACTGTATTAGAATAAGTGGCATGCACCCCTGATTCTTGTTTGGAAAATACATTCTTGCCCCACATCCCACCAATAAATTTCAGCTTTTTAATGTCCATCCTGCTTGCTGTTGAGTGAAAATTGTATCTTTTTTCCGTGTATTAGACATGCGTGTATTGAATTGACAAAAATAGCCAAAGATTAGGCAGTCTGGCTAAATCAAGGTCATGTCTGACCACACGTTACCTACTTGGTCATTGAATGGATTTGCTAACTTTTAGATGCTACAAGAAACAAGTTGTAAAGAGCAACAGCAGCATAACACACTTCCTTAAAAATATAAACTCTTCTCTATAATTATTTTTTATTCTTTTATCAAAATAAAGCCAGATTTTTCTGGAAAATTGAGTTGTTAAGCCAGACTTGGGGAAAGAGGCCTACTGCATCCAACTAGTAGCTGACACAGTCTGAAAATTAACCATTGAGAAAATAAATATTTAGAAAAATAGGAATAATTAGTGAAAGAGGTAATTTGATTCAATATGAATAGGTACAGGAACTATCACAATTATTTGTGAAGTAGGTTAGTAAAAAATGAAAATTCTATAGTGAAATATAATTAGGATTAGGAAAAGTGGGAGGAAATAATTAGAGTTGAGTATAATGATAAAAGTATAGTATTTTAAATATTTGGCTAATAAATTAAATGAAAGTAAACTATTTACAAAGGAAGGGCTAATTATTATTGGTAGTTATGTGCAAACTAAGCATCAAGATACTGTGTGTATATTATGTGTATATAATAAATATAAAATATGATTAGTCTCTACATATAAATAATACATGGCTTTAAAAGTCTTCATAATTAATATGTAAATGAAATTGAAATTTTCTTTAGAGAAAAATAAACAGATTTGATTAAATATAAAGAATAGTATTCTTGCTGGGCGCCATTGCTCACACCTGTAATCCCAGCAGCAGGGGAGGCTGAGGCAGGAGGATCGTGAGTTCAAAGCCAGCCTCAGCAAAAGCAAGGCACTAAACAACTCAATGAGACCCTCCTGTCTCTAAATAAAATACAAAAAATAGGGCTGAGAATGTGTCTCAGTGGTCCAGTGCCCCTGAGTTTAATCTCTAGTACCCAAATAATATAATAATAATAAATAATAATAAATATTTTTTATTAAATAAAAATCAAATATACAGTCAGCAAACACATCTGTATTCCCATTCTACATTAGGAATTTTGGAAATAGTACTTCATGGTGATTTCTGTTTTAAGGGATTTTTCTCAGAAATTACCTCTCTAGGCTATTATTAGATGGTGTCCTTGGAGAGAAAACATTCCCATTGCAAATGGGCTGTCAAAGCCTCTTTGAGTTGAGTCCCTGAGGGGTCACCAAAATAATGTCCTATATTTATTATAGAGCATAGTTCTTCTTTTTAAGCTTTTAAAACTCTTGTAACATTTAAATGTTCTATGATGCAGTTCTCTTCTGAGTCCTACCAGGGCTAACAGATTGTTTTATAATAAGAATATTCAAAATATTGTGGACTTACCTGCGTGAATATCTTTTTACACCCAATTTTCAAAACAAAGAAAAGCTGATGGGAGATAAGTGAAAAAACATAAAACAACATAAAATATGCAGAGCTTGCTAGGCTTAATGGCACAGGCCTATAATTCTAGGGACTCTGGAAGCCAAGGCAGGGAATCACAAGTTCAAGGCCAGCCTGTAGCAGGGCCCTAAGCAACTTAGCGAGCCCCCTGTCTCAAAATAAAAAGGGCTGAGGATATAGCTCTGAGTAAAGTGCCTCTGGGTTTAATCCCTCCAAACCCCCCAAAAATGTATTCTCCTGGTACTATCCTGTACTTTCAACAAATGGCCTCACCTTCAAACATTCGTTTCCTGGGGTACAGTAGTGCTCCATGTAATCCAAGCTACTTGGGAGACTTGAGACAGGATAGCAAATTCATTACCCACCCTGGCAACTTAACAAGGCCCTACCTCAAATTAAAAATAAAATAGTGCTTGGAATGTAGCTCAGTGATAAAGCACCCATAGGTTTTATCTGACATCCCAAGCCAAATAAATAACAAAACAACAGAAAAAAAACCTGTTTATTTGTTAGAGTGGGGAGAACTTTAAAATATAAATTGGTTTTTAAAACATGGTTACTAAGATAGAAAGCCCTTGTTCATTTTTTAATCCCATTAAAAAACTAAGAACTTCTAAAATAAACATAAAATAGAAGTAGATTTAAGATAATTAGTTGCAGGAAGTTACAAAATATCTTTAGATTATTTCACATATAAGGTGGCACTTGAATATGAATTCCAAAGATTTTTTTTCAGAGCAGATTGTTCTTATTTTATCAAAAGTGATTTATTTGACTCTATATCATCATTAACTCTGATTATTGATTGGCTTTCAATAAGTATGGATTTATTTTTGGTACAGTGCACCTTTACATAATAAATTCCTTAGTAAGTAGTCCATAAAAATCTTCTCCTTCTCCTCCTTCTTCTCCTCCTCCACTGACATTATTAAGGTAATACTTAGGTTGTGATTCTTTGGATTATTTTTAATACATGCTATTTTGTTCTCCATTGAGTTATTAGTAGCATTATCAATGTTATAACTTACTGCAGGGAAGAAACTGAAAGCAAATGTGACTCTGAAGGGGAAGAAGATGAGGAAGACATGGAACCCTGCCTAACAGGAACCAAAGTGAAAGTGAAATATGGACGAGGGAAAACTCAGAAAATTTATGAAGCCAGCATTAAAAGCACTGAAATTGATGATGGAGAAGTTCTATACTTGGTACATTATTATGGATGGAATGTGAGGTAAGTAAGAAAGTATTTCCTTACTAGTGAAATTTTGGCAGTAGTTGAGAGATCATTTTAACTTTGTGAAGAATTATTAAACAAGTGGTGTTTATGTGTGAGTGTTTCAAAAGCTCGCCTTGATTCTAACTTGTCCCAACATGTTGACATTTGTATTGTTTTACAAGCCATTTCAGTACTTCCAGATTAAGATCACTAGGATCTGTCATCGGAACAAGCTGGGTTTATTACTCATTTACAGTGAGAAAGAACACATAACATGGGGAATTATGGGGCATTGCACTAACAGAGACTTAGGTCAATAGCAAAGGCTCAAGAGTGCCACCTTTGAGAACAGGAATAGCCCAGGACTCTGTGAAAACATTGCAGAATATGATCAGAGAGTGAAGCCTGTAGCTCAACTTTGCAAACGTTGGTTTGGTTTGTTTATGAGAAATCAAGCCTTCTGTCAAGCATTATAATAATTCTGAGTTGCTTAATTAATAAAAAAGAATGTTGGAAAGAACTTGGATTTGAGCTCCTGTTAGATGGTTTGGGGGAAGCTTTAAGGAAGTGAGACTTGGCTTTTATATGAAGTGCTGTCAGGAAGCTGGGATAATTCTATAATTGATTTTCTTAGTTTTACTGGAAGGATAGAAGACCAGTCCAAGGTTGACACTATACTAGGTGAAGAAGCAGCAATGACTCATTAATCAGGAAAAAAGGATGTTTAGTCATGTTTGTGGTTTGAATGATATTCCTGTCTGTCCCCTGCTTCCTGCCTCTTGTGTTCAGACATGATTAGGGAATGGTCTTATTGTTGCTTAGATCTATCAGGGACACCGAGCAGACATCTGAGGTTATGTGAAGTTGTTCATATTCAACAAGAGCCTATAAAAGCCAGATCAGCTTGTCACAACACCAAAGTCTAGCTAGAGCTATACCACGCCAATTCCTGAATGTCAGGGCTGCTTTTCTCTAAAGTCTTGTGGGTTTGAAATCTCTGGGTCGCCTGGATTCACCTGGAGCCATCTTACTCCAGGGTTTTTCCACATCCTAGGTTCATGTTCTGTTGTGGTGCAATTCCTTCATCACTAAATTGGGGAAAATAAAATACTGAAATAAAAATTTCAGAGGAATGCTATAAAATGATAATACCTGTAATTAACATGTAAAGTGCCTAGAAAAATGCTTAGCACTTAGTATGCTCAGTGACAATTTTTTTTTTTTAAATTTGGCATCATCTGAAAAGGTGGGAGCTTAATGAACATAATGTAAGATTTTTATATTTCTTTTCTCTGACTCTGTTCAGTTCACAGCCATATACCGTTTGTTAGTATTGGGGATTGAACATGGGTGTCCCTAACACTAATCTACATCCACAACCACCCCCCCCCCGCCCTTTATTTTGAGACAGGGCCTCACTAATTTGCTGAACTGGCTTCAAATTTGACTTCCAAGTTGCTGGGATTATAGGCACGCACCACCGTGCCTGGCCCATATACTGTTATTTACCAACTGTATTTCAGTTCTTCTTTCTAGAATCTCTCTTTCCTATATCTTCTGTCTCATCTTTTTAGTGTTTTACTTTATGACTAATCAATCCTCATTTTATTATGTAATTTGTTATTAGTTTCCTTCTTGGTTACTCACGTGATTTTTTTGTTGTTGTTGTCCTCCGTACTCCTAAAAAACTGGTATAATTCTGGCCTGCTTGTTGAGATAGAGCTCCTATGGTTCCTAGAGAATTTAGTTGAATTTCTAAAATGAAAACATGTGCTAGTGTGGGGTTCAGGTCTCTACTTGAGATATCCTGGTCCCACCCTTGGTTAGCAATGTTGATCTGGAAGTACCCATACAACAGACTGCTTTCATCAGAACATTGTAGCCTATGCCAAGTTCAGATCAGGCCTGTGCTTTTTTGTGATTTGATGTCTCCTGGAAAATTTCAGAATTGGACATTTGCTTCTTTGTTAGTCCTGGGTCAGATACATAAGTCTTATTGTACTTCCCAGACTTTATTTCATTTCATTTTATGCCCTCGTTTCATATGAGACTGAATTGTATGAGAGCAAGGCCTTGTTCTTTCTGTTCTCTACCTTCTTCCTCATATAGAGCCTGGCATACCAGTAGATCCTCAGTGACTGTCCAAATGAATGAATATTTCTAAATAAGGTAGTAAAATGCAGGAATGAATATTTCTAAGTAAGGTAATAAAATACAGATACTTAAAAAAGTCTGGTACAATGCTTATAAACAGTCCTTTCTCAAAAGCTTTATATCTTGGGTTAATCTACCAGGATTAACTATATTTCAAACTATAATGTAAGTATCAGTGTGCCATCTTAGCTGAAACTTGTGCATGTAGAAACCACATTCTTATTTTGTACATCTTCATGGTAACTGGTTTACAAAGCACAGGTATGGTGGTATGGTTTCCAGATACATTGAGTTTATTTACATAGTGCAGTCTAAAGTGAGGACATCCTGTAGTTTTTATACTCTGCTTGAGTTAAACAAAAATATAAATTGTTGAATAAAATTAAATATAAATATCTCTAAAAAACTAGAAAGTCTCAAAGATGATGAAATTCAGAATAAAATTTTATTAGAAATAGTAGAGGCTAAAGAGAGTTCTGGGGAGGAAAAGAAATTTCAGAGGACTTGATAAAAATAATCTGGAATCAATCATGTTGCAAATTTGAATTTACCTGAGTTATCTTTGTATTATTTGTTTAGTAGAAGAATTCTAGTACAGAATTTGCTTATAAGCTTATATTTGTGGGAGTTCTGAAAACAAAGCAGTTCCAATAGTTTTGAATATACTTAGTTTCTGCTTACTCTGATCTGTTAACTCTAAAAACTGCTCTTGGCTTTTCCTGTTGATGGTTGGTACACAAAGCACCTAGTATAGTGGCTGGTACACGTTACTCACAAACCCACCACCTCTGAGTCTTTCACATTTCTGTCAACATGGAAACAAACTCTTTAATCTCTCTCATTGTTGTTTTTGTTTGATGAATATATTTTGAATAGGATATCACTATGTGATTTTTAAATTTTCACTTTAAGGTATGATGAATGGGTGAAGGCTGACAGGATAATCTGGCCTTTGGACAAAGGTGGACCAAAGAAAAAACAAAAGAAGAAAGCTAAGGTATGTTTCTATATTTATAGACTTTATGATAGGTACAGGAATTATTTAAATTCTATTATTTCTTTAAGACATTGTTTTTTTAAGAGCAGTTTTGCTTTCACAACAGAATTGAGAAGATATAGAGATTTCCCATATGCCCTCTGCCACATACATGCATGACCTCTCCCACTGTCACTCCCTCAACCCCCACCAGAATATTGTATTTGTTAACAATTGATGAGCCTACATTGACACAGCATTATCAGAATCCACAGTTTACAACAGGGTAATGAGCACAGGAAGGTATAACACACATAGTTTGAGTTTGGACAAATGTATAATGACAGGTACCCACCATTAAAGTGTCATACAGAGTATTCTGTGTTCGACCAGTTCTTCTTTGTACTCTCTCTTAATCCTTGGCAACAGCTAATGTTTTTACTGTCTGCATAAATTTGCCTTTTCTAGAATGTCATATAGTTAGAATCATTACAACATATAACCTTTTCTGATTGGTTTCTTCCATTTAGTAATATGCATTTAAGGTGTTGTGCTTTTTTAGTAAATCTTGTTTCCTCACTGTAATAATTGTCTTGACTCTATTAAGAGAGTTGCAGATTTTCTCTGTTATAACTCAGGTGCTAAAAAAAAATTTCTGAAATTTAAAATCTGTTACCACCTCATCTCACAGAGAGATGAAAACCAGCAATGCCTAGGGCACTGATTTTAAAACTCGAATGCCTGTTGAGCCTTCATAAGAAGAGGGTAAAGTAGGACTCAGAGTGATACATAGAGGACTTGGTTCTCACTAGAGAAGGTGGAAATAATCATTCTGTTGGGGCAATGCTGACCAAAGGTTGCCAGATTTTATTATTTGGGACCTCTCTCTATATATTTATCTTTTATTGATTTTATTTTTTTTAATACATGACAGCAGTGGAATGCATTACAATCCTTATTATACATATTGAGCACAATTTTTCGTATCTCTGTAATAAAGTATGTTCACGCCAATTTATGCCTTTATACATGTACATTGGGTTTTTTTGCATTACAATTCTTAATACACATATATACTACAATTTTTCATATCTCTCTTTGTATATAAAGTATGTTGACACCCAATTCAATCTTTTTTTTTTTCATGATTTGAGATTTTTTTTTTAAGAGAGAGAATTTTTTAATATTTATTTTTTTTTAGTTTTCGGTGGACACAACATCTTTATTTTATTTTTATGTGGTGCTGAGGACAGAACCCAGCGCCCCGCGCATACCAGGCGGGCTCGCTACCACTTGAGCCACATCCCCAGCCCTGAGATTGTTTTTAATTGTCTTAAATCTTATGGTAACATATTTTACAAATTTGTACTGATTTTGATCTCTTTTACCTTAATTTTTCCATCTAATAAGTTGGTAAAAAGCACCACTTCCAACCACCTAGATAGATGTTCCATTGTATTGTTTCTGAACAGTTGTTTAAAGACAATCCTGAATGATAACTTAGTCTTAGAAAATTAAGAATTAAAAAGTAAAGTCTAACTTGTTATTGTATTATGCTGACTTAAAAGCATCTGAACTTATAGATCAACTATAAAATGGGAGAAGTGTTAAATATTCTTTATTTAATATCATACATAAACCACACTAAAATGCCTTTCTATAAGGAAAGAACAGCATTTTAGATACAAGGAATTCTAATTAAACTGTCATAGTCAACAAAAATATAGAAACTGCTTCCTTATCTTCAACCACTGCCTTTAATAGGCTGATGAACACAAATTGAAACAAACGTGAATCATGCTTGGTTCTGAGAGTGCAAAAGGGTTTCCCTTATATTTAAACATAATCACAGGATCAGTTATATAAACCTAAATATAAAACCATTTTTCAGATGTCATTCACGATTTTTGTGAAATGCTGAACCTTACTAATTAAGTCCAACCATAACTTTAATTTACTGAATTTACTGAAGTGGAAGTATTACCAAATATTAATTTAACTACAAGTCACTTTTACTTAAATCAGGGTTGTCCAACAAAAATAGTTTTGTCATTCATGATCTGATTTCTGGTGTATCACATCAATTAAATTATGGTATACATAAGAAAGCCAAGAGACATTTCTGTTTGGTAATAAATAAGGCAGTAAGTAGCTATTACTCATTAGTGGCTTTTTTGAGGTAAGCTATTAAGTCTGCCCTTTCTCTCTTCTTAATGCCAGCGAAGATCATTTTTGTTCCAAGGACTTACTTTTTGGGAATCTCCATCAGTGTATCTTCTCCCCAGGTGATGCCTTTGTTCTTGTTGGCATCTGTGTAAGAGAAGCCAGCAGCCTGACCTGTCTTCTACCCAAACAGTCCATGGAGATTTAGCCCAGTCTTGTGCTTGCCTCCCTTTTCCATGGTGTGGCACTGGGCACACTTTGGAACAAAAATCTTCTTGCCTTTCTCAACATCACCCGTTTTTAATTTGTTCTTTCGTCACTAGCGCAAAGGTGGTCCCCGATCAGAAGTGGACATCCCACTCTCTAGCCCAAGGACACACTGGTCTGTGCCTATGTATCATTGTCAGTGCAACTGCCAGAACCACTATATTTTTAAAAATGCAAAATCTGATGTTTAAATTCTGGAAGCAATAGTAAATTTAAAACACATCTGCTTAGAAGTTGTAGCCTTACCTGTACCTTCAGTTTTCAACCTTTGCTGTAGAGATCTGCCTAGCATATTGTCTATTTTTGATGTCTTGATCAGTGGATAATAAGGAACCAGGGGGAGTGCTGAGTAGTTGTATAGCTTGCCAATGCACTAGCTTCACAAAATAATTGTAGGGTTACAAATTATGGAATATCATATTCATATAAATAGATTAGAAAACTGTTCTCGATTTTTTTCTATAAACACAAATTAGGGGTTGACATATATAAACTAGCTTTTTAATTTATTATTATTAGTTTTCCTTAGAGAATTTAAATGTTCATTTTTCTTAAGGCATTGGACATTCTCATGCATTTTGTCATTGTTGTTACCCAGAATAAAGAAGATAGTGAAAAGGATGAAAAAAGGGATGAAGAGAGGCAGAAGTCAAAACGGGGACGACCTCCTTTAAAATCAACCCTTTCTTCAAATATGCCGTATGGTTTATCTAAGACAGCAAACAGTGAAGGAAAATCAGGTACCAGCTGTGTTCACAGTGCTATGCCAGACAGCTCACCTCTGTCAAATGGAATGGAAGGTGCTCACCTTTGAGGATCACTGATTTTTAAAAATCATATATAGTCATGTGTCATTTAACAATGGGGATACATTCTGAGAACAGCATTGTCATTGTGCAACATCATAGAGTATACTTATATAAACCAAGATGGTTGTAGTATCACTAGGCAGCAATAATCTTATTAATATCATGGAATGCACTTACATAAACCAAGATGGTTATGGCATCACTAGGCAATAGAATCTTATAGGACTACCATCATACATGCAACCATCCTTGATTGAAACATCACTCTGTGTTACATAACTGTTGTTAAAATTACTGTTGTGTGAGAGAGTCATAGTAAAAATTATCTAGGTTTTAATCTCATGATTTAAATTACAAAATTTAATTCAAAGCTAATGCTTATTTGCTACTAGATTTTATTTAAAATCTAGTGATGTTTTAATGGAGGATTAATTAACAATCCATGAGACCTGATGTGTGCAACATTTGCTGCAAAGCATGCACTAGTATCCCATGTTAAGTTTAGTGTTATTCAGCAAAGCCAAGACTGTGCTGTTCAGAGACCACAAACTAATGTAGTGTGTCTTTTGTGATGCGTGTAGGTGAACATATTTTATTCTTCTTTTACTTTCACCTCAATTTTCTAATTTTGTGTATTTTTACATGTAATGTAAGAAATTTTAAATGATTATCTTACAAATGTCCCTCCCTTCATGAGATTGTCCTGAACTACAATTTGTCATTAGTTCATGTGGTGCTTGAGTGCAAATTAAAAAGGACATCTTTTCTCTTTACTGCCATCTGCTGGAGTGCTGTCATAAAATACAAATACAGGATGTCCACAAAGTAAAAGGTACCCCATAGGTGGCATGCTTTTGTGCAGTGTACAAACTACAGAATTATCCATAGCAGCTTTATTAAACTTCTGTATAAAAGTTGTGGTGTTTTTTAAACATGAAAAAAATGAATTCTAAACCAGGCATGGTGGCACATGCCTATAATTCCAGCTAGTTGGTAAGCTGAGGCAGGAGGATCACAAGTTCCAGGCCAGCCTCAGCAACTTGGTCAAAACCTGTCTCAAAATAAAGAAAGGGGAAGCACCATTGGGTTCAATTTCCAGTACCACACACAAAAAGCAAAAACAAAACAACCCCCATCTATATTCTTTTATGATAAAACCACAAAATGAAACTTTATACTTTTTCACTTAAAAAAATATATTGTTTGCCTTTTTGAACTTGTTTAGGATATAAGCATCATATGGGCAGGATTTTTATGTTTTACAGTTCTTATACAACTTTAGAACCCCCCTTAATCTATTATTTTAAAGATTTTCTAATGTAAAGAAAAGTAATTTTACTTGCAAGTAGGTGCCTTTTCTTGTACTTTTTTGTCTATTTAAAGTTTTGAGTATTTACATTGCTCATTTTAAATAGTCATCTTTCCAGAATTGTTTAAAATGGAATGTCATATATTCCCTTCTTAGGACCCAAAATGGTTAATATTAGTACATACTAGATCTTAGATCAAACTGCTTAACATACTAACTTCTTAGTACTTGTCATTTGACTTTGCTACATGCTATTGTAACCTAAATATGATACTAAGGAAAATGACCAAACAGCTTTTTATATATCATTGAGATAGTAATATGCTATTTACTGTATCTTCACAGAGTTTAGTTTGAAATCCCCTTCTTCTAAATTTTTGTCACAAATGTTATAGCTTATTTTATGTAGGAAATTTGTGTGGGGAGTATTTGGAAGTAGATGATTAAGGGTTTTGATTATATGTTGTAAGATTTTTGTTATAAGATTACATTGGTAATTAAGGTAAAAGCCTGTATAGTATAATAATTTTTTCTCTTGCAGACTCTTGCTCATCTGATAGTGAAACAGAAGATCCTTTAGAAAAGAATTTGATAAATGAAGAACTCTCTCCTGATATTAAGGAAGAACTCGAAAAAAGTGAAAATTTGAATGATGATAAACTAGATGAAGAAAATCCAAAGATTGCTGCACATATATTAAAAGAAAATGATAGGACTCAAATGCAGCCTTTAGAAACCCTGAAGTTAGAAGTTGGAGAGAATGAACAAATAGTGCAGATATTTGGAAACAAAGTGGAACAAGTAGAAGAAGTTAAGAAAGAGGCAGAAAAATCTCCTAAAGGAAAGGGAAGGCGAAGCAAAACAAAAGATCTTTCTTTAGAAATTATAAAGATTTCATCATTTAGCCCGGATGAAGCAGGAAGTGAACCTCACATAGAAACTCATAGTCTTGAATTTTCCTCATTAGACGGTAAAAACTTTTCTTGTGCTACTGAAGATGAAATTGACCAATATGGGAAAGAAAAAAAGTTGAAAAGGAAAATATTAGGACAGTCATCACCAGAGAAAAAAATAAGACTGGAGAATGGAACAGAAATGACAAATAGTGTGTCTCAAGAAAGGACTGGTGATTGTATTGGATCTGAGGGAATAAAAAACTTAAATTTCGAACAGCACTTTGAAACAGAAAATGAAGGAATGCCATCATTAACAGCAGAGTCGAACCAATGTGCTCAAGAGTCCAGTGGTGAAAAACTTGATAGTCCAGCTGAAGAAACTGTGAATACACCACTGAAAGAAGAGGAAGAGGCAATGCCTCTGATTGGGCCCGAAACCTTGGTGTGCCATGAAGTAGATTTGGATGATCTGGATGAGAAGGAAAAGACCAGCATTGAGGAGGTGGTAGTTGAGAGCTCTGAGTCCAACTCCCTGGTTTCTGTCCCACCTGCCCTCCCTCCTGCAGCTCAGCATAACTTCTCAGTAGCTTCACCACTTACTCTCTCTCAGGACGAGTCTCGAAGTGTAAAAAGTGAGAGCGACATAACGATTGAGGTTGACAGCATTGCTGAAGAGTCTCAAGAAGGTCTCTGTGAGAGGGAATCAGCAAATGGATTTGAAGCCAGTGCTGCCACTGGTACTTGCAATATAATTGTACAGGAACGAGAGAGCAGGGAGAAAGGTAAGGCTTGCCAGGGAAACACTTGCCTTTGTGTTAAAGTAAAAGTTAAGAGTTTCAGGTACTGCTGATTTTTTAAGTACCATCTTTTTTTCTTTTCTCTTTTAAAAATGTGTATTTAAGGGGGCGTGGGGGCAAGAAAGCTGGTGGAATGCGATGATCATTATTACCCTAGGTACATGTATGAGTGCACATATGGTGCAACACTACATTGTGTACAACGAATCAAAGTGCATTCTGCTGTCATATATATCTAATTAAAATAAATAAATAAATAATCTTTAAAAATGTATATATAGCCAGGAGTGGTGGTGCACGCCTGTAATCCTAGCGGCTTGGGAGGCTGAGGCAGGGGGATTACAAGTTCAAAGCCAGCTTCAGCAAAAGCGAGGCACTAAGCAATTCAGTGAGACCCTGTCTCTAAATTAAATACAAAATAGGGCTGGGGATGTGGCTCAGTGGTCGAGTGTCCCTGAGGTCAATTCTCAGTACCAAAATAAAAAAGGGTTTATATAGAAGTAAATGTAGAGTACATAGATGAATAAATGTTTTTTGTGTTGTTTTCAAATTATATAATTTTCAATTTATATAATAAAATATTTTTTGTGTTGTTTTCAAATTATCTCTTTCCCTTTATTTCAGGTCAGAAAAGGCCAAGCGATGGAAATAGTGGATTAATGGCAAAAAAACAAAAGCGCACCCCAAAGCGAACAAGTGCTGTAGCCAAAAATGACAAGAATGGAGCAGGTCAGTGCTTTTCAGTGCTGGCTTCTGTAGGGTGGTAGTCATTTCAGCAGTTTGCTGGTTTTGATCCTGGTTTGTGTCTGTTTAAAAATAAATCTAGTTTATTATATTTTTTCATCAACTTTAATCTGAAGGTACATATCAATTTTACTTAGAACTGGGATAGATGTAATTATTTTTTATACTTTTGTGTATTTCTTATGGAAAGCAGTTTAATATTAGTGCAACATTTTAGGGACTCAAAAAATACAATTACTCTGGTGTTAAAAATAGATAAAGGAGCTAAGGATATAGCACAGTTGGTAGAGTGCTTGCCTTACATGTACAAGGCCCTGGGTTCAATCCCCAGTAACACACACACACACACACACACACACACCAAAAAAAAAAAAGTAGATAAATTTACATTTTTGCAGGGAATGTTTTCCTCTGAGCTAAAAAAAAAAAGCTAATTTGTAGATAGTATGGTAATTTTAAAACATGGAGAAATAAGGGAAATTCTTATTGATTAAAAAAATTAGTAAATCTATATGAATGGATTAGATTACATGAAAAAAATTTTGTGCAATGAATAAAATTAAATAAGAGAATGTGGTAGAAATAAATGCAATTGATTTTGACAGATTAAAAGTTTAACCTCTAAAATATGCCTTCATACAAGTCTGAAAAGGAAGTTCTAGGTTACAACAGACACATAGTTCAAGGAAAGAACATATGATTTACACAGGATAAAAGGCATTTTAATAGTCAGGGGTTACTGTCAGCTATACAGTGTAGTCTAAGGAAAAGAGCTTGATAGGAGATGAGTATATAAAAGTCTTAGGAATTACAAAGGGAATGTGAGTAATGTTACAGTGGACAAGCCTGGTAGTCACTACCTTGTCATCCTTATTGAAACAGTGTCCCACTGTACATTAGCAGCCACATATGTGATATTCCTATCAAAGATGCATAATGTGAATCTAATCATGAGGCAGCATCAACAAATTTAAGCTAAAGGATATTCTGTAAAATAACTAACCTATAATCTTCAAAATTAAAAACGTCATGAACATTGAGGAAAGAGGAAATGTTCCAGCATGAAGGAGACTTTAGAGACAGAGATGTGGCAACTAAATGCAATACATGATTTTCACCTGGATACTACTGCTATAAAGGGTATAATTGGGGCAACTGGAGATCTGAGGATTAGATGATAGTAATATATCTGTGCTAACTTTCTGATATTGATGCTTTATCATCATTCTGTAGGAGTGTGGTATTTTAATAAATATCCACATATACATTGATACTTTTCTCTTCAAGAAATAAAACCTAGGGGCTGGGATTGTGGCTCAGTGGTAGAGCGCTCGCCTAGCACGGGCGGGACCTGGGTTTGATCCTCAGCACCACATAAAAATAAAGGCATTGTGTTGTGTCCATCTACACCTAAAATATAAATATTTAAAAAAAGAAGAAGAAAGAAAGAAAACCTAAATCCCCTCCCATTTAGTGTGGGATGAACTCAATGTCCCATTTCTAACAAAGTGGCAGTGACAGAGTGTGACTCTGGAAAATAGGTCATAAAAGGCACCGAATTCCTTCTTATTCTCCATTGGATGGCTTGTTCTAGGGGAAGTCTGCTATTGGGAAGATATTCAAGCAGTTTGTCCAGAGGCTTGTATGTTGAAGAACTGGGGGCATTGTACCAATAGCTTGAGAGAGTGAGTGAGCCACTTTGGAAGAATATCTTCCAGCCTCGGTCAAGTCTTAAAAGACAAAAGCCCTGGCTCACAGTTCAAGTGTAACCTCACAAGATTCCTGAGCCAGACCATACAATCTGCTCCCAGATTCTGATAATCAAAAATTGTGTGAGATAATGAACACATTTGCAGTTTTAAACTGCTAAGTTTGGGACTAATTTGTAATACAGCAGCAGATAACTGACACAGAGAATGTTGTCTATAGAAATATCACACACTGAAGTACTCTAGTGTAGCAATTGGGTGAGAAAATAATATGGGTAATGTTTGTAGATTTGAAGATTATTTCAGATACAAAGTTTAGAAGATTAAAAAAGGAGGCCAGGTATAAGGGCTCATGCTTGTAATCCCAGAGGCTCTGGAGGCTGAGGTAGGAGGATCACGAGTTCAAAGTCAGCCTCAGGAAAAGTGAGGCACTAAGCAACTCAGTGAGACCCTGTCTCTAAATAAAATACAAAATAGGGCTAGGAATATGGCTAAGTGGTCGAGTTCCCCTAAGTTCAATCCCTGGTTCAAAAAAAAAGGATGAAAGGACATGACTAATTTTACTAGAATCTGGTTTAAAAAGCAGTGAAAGAGGAAATAATTAAAGAGATTTGGTAAATAAAACCACTAGGATTTAGTTAGTAAGATAAATAAATAAAATCATTAGGATTGGTCAAGTATGAGGAATTAGTTACCTGAGATATGGAATATGGGAGTAGTAGCAGGCTATAGGAAGAGAAATTTGGAGAATGTTTAAAGGTACCCAATATTAGGGAAATAAGGATCTGGGCTTAGAAATCAGTCGGATTTTAGAAGATAGTTGTCAGAGACTCAAAAGAGAATGAGATTACCATGAAAGAATTAAAAGAATGAGCAGAAAAAGGAACAAAAACAGTGTGGCATAACCCTTTATGTGGGCCAGGAGGAAGAGTGTGGAAACTCACCAGAGATAAATTGAAGTTAGTAAACACTAGGAGATTTGAATAAGAAGTTTCAAATGCTGTAGAATATTCAAGTAGGATTAAAATACATAATTGAGTTGAACCAGTAGTTTAAGTTTGGGACCCCAACCACAGCATAGAGGTGTGGTTAGACTATGGAAGTCAGGTTAACAAGAGTTTCTCTTCCAAAGAAAAGAGGTGCCAGTTAAAGGGCGAGGTCTTCTCCTCTTCCCTCCTTCTCTTTTTCCAAGGGTGGAAAGATCTAAGCATGCTGTGCACTCTGGGAACCAAAGAAGAGAATACAGACAGTTGACATTGGTTGTTGGAGAGGAGCTGGTACAGCTGGTCTTAAGAGCGTAGCTGAAGAGATCAGTTTGTCCAGAAACTCTTTTTTGAAACCAAAAAATAAAAATAAAAAGACAATAAGGACAAATACAGGTAGGAAAGGGGCTTGGAAATTGAATGTGTAAACCTCAACTTTGCCTTTTTAGTAGAAGGCAAGGTTGGCTTTAGAGAGTGAAGTTAGGTCAGAGGTAAGGGGTAGAGCTTGAAAAAAAAAAAAAGGAAATAAAATTGACAATTCCAGTGTGTTTTATGGGAAAACCAAAAGTATCTTCTAATATGAGATTGCCGATATGATACTAAGAGGTATAACTGGCGATGAAGAGTAATGCCAGAGCCGCCAGGAGCACTCGCTGACTGGGACTGGATTGGCAGTGCCATGAGACTCCGCTCCCGCCTGCTTCTGCTTCTCTTGCTGGCTCATTAGCAGTGGCTCAGTATCTTAGAGAGGATGAAGAAACAGTGGAAGATTCAATAATTGAACATGAAGATGATGAAGCTGAGGTAGAAGAAGATGAACCCACAGATTTGGCAGAAGATAAATCAGAGGAAGAAGATTTATCTTCTTCTGAAGCATCACCAAATGCAGATACAACTATCTTTTTTCTGAAAGGAGAAGATTTTCCAGCAAATAACATAGTGAGGTTCTTGGTAGGCTTTACAAACAAGGGTACAGAAGATTTTATTGTCGAATCCCTAGATGCCTCATTTCGTTATCATCAAGACTATCAGTTTTATATCCAGAATTTCAAAGTTCTTCCTCTGAACACTGTAGTACCACCCCAGAGACAGGCCAGTTTTGAGTATTCATTCCTGCAGAGCCCATGGGTAGATGACCCTTTGGTCTGGTCATCAATCTGAACTACAAAGACTTGAATGGCAATGTATTCCAAGATGCTGTCTTCAATCAACTGGTTACAGTTATTAAAAGAGAAGATGGGTTAGATGGAGAAACATTATGTATATGTTCCTTGCTGGTCTTGGACTTCTGGTGTTGGCCTTCATCAACTCCTAGAATCTAGAAAGTGCAAGAGACACATACAGAAAGTAGAAATGGGTACATCAAGTCAGAATGATGTTGACATGAGTTGGATTCCTCAAGAAACTTTGAATCAAATCAATAAAGCTTCATCAGGAAGGCTGCCCAGGAAGCGGGTACAGGAGAGATCGGTGGGATCTGGTGAGTAAATGTTCCTTTGTGCAACAATTCAGTCTATACTTCCCTGCTGTAATGTTTTGGGAATTAGTACAGAGAAACCATATCACCATAGAAGGCAACTACTACTTATGTGTGGACTGAGCAGACAGAGTCTCTGGCAATAATATTGCTGAAAATGCACTGCATTTTTTTTTCTAAATTAACATTTTTTTTTGAAATCATTAAAATCTATGTGTGTGTAAAAAAGAAGTGTAACTGCTGAGTCTGTTGCATTTAGGTTTTTATCATTTATAGTCTCCAAGTAAACTTGTTGTTGTTGTTACAGGACAAAGCAGTGATAGTGAAGATCTCCCAGCTGTGGACAATTCAAGTAAATGTACCCCAGTGAAACACCTTAGTGTGTCTAAGCCTCAGAAGCTTACACGATCACCTGCAAGAATCTCCCCTCATATCAAAGATGGAGAGAAAGAGAAACACAGAGAAAAACATCCAAATTCATCTCCTAGGACATATAAGTGGAGCTTTCAACTCAGTAAGCAGCTTATGGATAGCATGAATATATATTGTAAAGTGGAGTATATTTAAAATGCCAACTTAATAAGGAATAATGGTTAACAAATTATTTATGTATTCCAAATCATTAATCACTACTTGTTATCTTAAATACAAATCTGTAACTTTTTATAAGATTAACTTGATAAATATTGATGAGATTGTCAGTTAAGAAGACACATATGGGGCTGGGGTTGTGGCTCAGCAGTAGAGCACTAGCCTGTTAATGTGTGAGACCCTGGGTTCGATCCTCAGCACCACATAAAAATAAATAAACAAAATAAAGATATTGTGCCCATGTATAACTTTAAAAAAAAAAAAAAAGACACATGGCCGGGTGTGGTGGCGCACACCTGTGATCCCATCGGCTCTGGAGGATCAAAAGTTTGAGGCCATCCTTAGCAAGACTCTAAGTGCCTTGGTAAGACCCTGTCACTAATTATAAAATAAAGGGCAGGAGATGTGGTTTAGTGGTGAAGTGCCCCTGGGTTTAATCCCCAGTACCAAAAAAAAGAACCAGTCTGATATAAATTGATTAAACTGAGGCGCCTTTTGTCATATCAGTAATTTAAAATAATACTTATATATAGATAAGGGTTACTTTGTGTTCATTTATGTAATGCATGTTGAGTATGGAAATTTTGGATATGTAAGGATGCTTAATCATGAATTTAATTCATAACTTACCTTTTTAAAGAGCCTTATTGAGCTTATTATGGTATGCTTTAATAAACTAAACTTTTTGTTCACTTATGATTTAGATTTTTGATAGAACTGCTATCTTTTTTGTCATAGATTTTAAAATAAATTTTTTCCCTTTTAGATGAATTAGATAATATGAATAGTACAGAGAGAATCTCTTTTCTTCAAGAAAAATTACAGGAAATCAGAAAATATTACATGTCTTTGAAGTCTGAAGTTGCAACCATAGACAGGAGAAGAAAAAGATTAAAAAAGAAAGACAGAGAAGGTAATTTTATTAATTTTTTCTCATTTTTTTTCCAAATATACTATCAATTTAGAAGATTTGTTTGTCACTCTCTGAATATGGTATATACATTTATTAGTTGTTGCTTTTAGATTCCTAGTGTTTTCTTCTGTTGCCTTTACTAAAGTGAATGGGTTAGCAGCTGAATTAGTCAGTATGAGACCTCCGAAAGGGAGTATGAACTAAGTTGTACAATTTTTTATTTTACTAAATGTGGTGGGTTCTCCAGAAGATCTGACTTTCTCTGAAATTTACTCTTTGATCAACAGGAATTTATTGAGTGCCTATTCACAGACACTGTATTTGTTATTATGAGGGTAATTAAAATAAATAAGATATAAGGCTGATCCTCAAGGGGATTATCTTGCTGGGGCAGTAAGTCATTTTCTAAGCAACTGTAGTATAATTCAGTGCAGTTCACCATCATTAATGACTACTTCATCATGTGCTAGGTGCTCTGCCAGTTGGCAGAATGGAAAAGATGAATTAAATGAGTGCAGACTTTGATCTCAAAAATGTGAATATCTAGAAGGACAGCCAGGAATTACATTAACCAGTGTAGGAGTTAGTGGAAGGACAGGATACTTTGAAGTAATCATTAAAGGGATAAAGTATCCCAGTTAGATCTTAACAACATGAAGGGTTGGACTTGGAATGTGACTCAGTGGTAGAGTGAATGCCTGTCACACAGGAGGCCCTGGGTTTGATCCCCAGCACCATACACACCACACAAAATAAAGTGTAGGGTTGACTTCTAATTAAATGTGTTGGAGAGAATGTGGATAACTGGAATTTATATACTGTTTATGAAAGAACAATTTTGGTATAACTATTTCTAGAGAACTATTGTACCCACAAAAACTAAAAACATGCAGAATACATTCTTTTTCTAGGTGTATCCTTCAAACCTAGAGAAATCCTTATTCCTGTGGCCAAAACCAACTATACAAAGATGTTCTTTACTGCACTGTTTTGAAATACAGGAAAATGGAAAATAGCCTAAACATTCATAAATAGGGATGGATGGATAAATAATGGTTTACTCATTAAAAAAACTTAAAACTCTATACCTAGGAAGAATAGAGAATAGACAGCTGACTAAAGGAGAAAAGAAATGTCAACAGCATGTCTTTTGATAGCTGAGCAGCCAATGGACTACTGTAACTCTCCTAGCAGATGAGACAATTCAATGAGACAAAACAAGCAGCAAGCCAGTTCATACCACCTGATTCCAGAAAAGCTCTGAAGGCAGGGATGTGGGACGATGCCGAAAAAATAGAGATTGGGTGAAAATGGAAAGAGAAATTAGATCCTCCTATCCCCCTCTGTAAAACAAGGTTACGGCTTTCCTCATGTCCAGGATAAAACAGGAGATTAACTTAACAGAAAGTAGGTTTATAGACTCAGGGACATCAGCCATACCTAGAAGTGAGAGTAAGGTTGAATCAAAAGTTATAGATTGAGCAAAAAGTTTGAACACTGAATAGTAAGACTCCGTCCATCTTCCAGCCTAGGATTTGATCCTCTTGGCTCACTGAAAGATGTAGCCAAGTTTTTGCCCATTCCTGGGAGGAGATTCTGAAGAAATTGACCACCACAGGAAGAAAGACCTAACATAAATACCAACATTTGGATGTTCCTGTACCAGAAAGTAAATCTGTGCTAATCAGTGCATGTGCATTGCATATGTTGAAAAGCCTCAGTGTTCATAGACAGCTTCCAGTTAGCCTCCTGATGCCTCTCTCTTCAATGTGGGAGCCACATGATCAGATAATTGAGGAAAGCCTGTATATAAAACAGATGCTAAAGTAGATAAAGAGACCAAAAAGGAACTTGAGGGAAAACAGTATAACTTTTTTTTTTTTTTAAAGCAAAAGGTACACTATTGGGCTGGGATGTAGCTCAGTGGCAAAGCGTCTGCCTTGCATTCGCAAAGCCCTGGGTTCGACCCCCAGTTCCAAAAAAGACAAAAAAAAAGAACCCCACCAAGGTACACTATTAAAAATATTCAGGGGGGCTGGGGATGTGGCTCAAGTGGTAGCGCGCTTGCCTGGCATGCGTGCTGCCCAGGTTCGATCCTCAGCACCACATACCAACAAAGATGTTGTGTCCGCCGAGAACTAAAAATAATAAATATTAAAAAATTTTCTCTCTCTCTCCCTCTCTCCTCTCTCACTCTATCTTTAAAAAAAAAAAAAATATTCAGGGGCCAGAAACAGTGGCACTTGCCTGTAATCCCAGCGGATTGGGAGGCTGAAGCAGGAGGATCAGAAGTTCAAAGACAGTCTCAGCAATTTAGCAAGGCACTAAGCAACTTATTGAGATCCTGTCTCAGAATAAAATCTAACTTTATGTTTTTATTTTTTAATTTGGTGCTGAGGATTGAATCCAGTACTTCACACATACTAGGCAAGTGCTCTACCACTGAGCCACAGCCCCAGCCCTCAGAATAAAATATTAAAAAGGGCTGGGGATGTGGCTCAGTGGTTAAGCAACCCTGGGTTCAATCTCTGGTACAAGAAAAACAAAAACAATTCAGAACTGGAGGAAATGAAACTAGAAGATTGAAAGGACTCACCGTACCCTCTATAAAGAATGAGGGGACAGGGAAAGGGTAATAGCAAAGCATGTCTTGAAATTTTAGAATCCTGTGGATAAAGATTTCTAAAAGTTTACTTTATGAAGGTACATTTGAAAGACATAAGTCTCAGAACAGCATCAAGTTTCTTAAGTCAGATTTAGAAGCCAAGCTAAGAAACGATATGCAGTCCAGCAAATAGGCAATCCCACAGAGAAAAATAGAAAAGGAAAATCTCAGGGGGATGGGATGGCGAATGGAAGCTGTAGGATGACCGCTGCATAGCAAACCTGGGAAGCACCTACTCCAGAAATAGGATGGAACAGAAGCAGGCAGAAGGGCTCCAGGAGTTCATCTTGAAAATAATTAAGTACAAGGTGAATTAACTGACAGGCTTGGCTTTATGGAGACAAATTTTCTGCCCTCGGTAAAGATTTAGAAGGAATTACTGATAAAATAACTTGTGTCGCGTGGTCTTGAATCACTCAAATCCAGCCTTTTTTTGGTACTGGGAATTGAACCCAGGGGTGCTCTACCCCTGCGCTCCATCCACAGACCTTTTTTAATTTGTTTTTCTTTGGAGACAGGGTCTTGCTAAATCAGGGAGACTGGTCTCGAATTTGTAATTCTCCTCCTCTGCCTCCTGAGTTACTGGGATTACAGGCATGTGCCAACACAGTTGGCTCCAGCAGTTTTTAGTTTCTGGGAATAGCATGGAGCAAACTGGAAAGCGATCAGACTCTGTCCTTTTCTTTAAAAAAATTTTAGCATAGAAGTCTTTATAGTACTTTTAAACACAAAAAGAAGAAAAGAACAAATTAATAAATTTCTTCAGAGAACTCCCCACTTCTTTGGGTTCAGTTTCCTAATGGTGATGTAAGTTTCAGGCAACTAAAAAGATTCCTTCCTTTTTTCTTCTTTGGAAATTTTTATAGTAAGTTATTAAATTGAGACTAAGTGATTTCTAGCATACAAACAAGAATCTTTTACAATGAATAACATACCTATTGGTAATCACACACATCTACAAATTTTTTTTTTTTTTTTTTGGACTGGTGATTAAACCCAGGATGCTTTACCACTGAGTCACATCCCCAGTCTTTTTAAATTTTTAATTTTGGGACAGGGTCTCACTAAGTTGCTTAGGGCCTTGCTAAATTGCTGAGGCTGACCTCAAATTTGCAATCCTCCTTTTTCAGCTTTCTAAGTCCTGGGATTACTTTATAGGTATGTGCCACATGCCCAGTACACAGATACTGTTGAATAATATTTAAAACTTTAAATAGGAACGAGTAGGCAAAGATTGGCAGGAGAAGCTCTGGGCATGGTGGCACATACCTTTAATCCCAGTGACTGGAGAGGCTGAGGCAGAAATATCACAAGTTCAGGGCCAGACTCAACAATTTAGGGAGACCCTATTTCAGAATTTGAAAAGTAGAAAGGTCTGAGGATATGGGGATATAGCTCAGTTTAGGTAATGTGCCCCTGGATCCAATCCCCAGTACCATTAAAAAAAAAAAAAAAAAAAAAAGGATTGGAGAAGGAAAGTTTTGAAAAAAAAAAAAAGAAGATAAAAGCAAAAAGGGAAAATAAAGGAAAAAGTCTGAAAACTGGCAAAACACTTTCTCTCTAAAATTAGGTTAAAGGTATTTGAGGATTTTCCCCTAATCATACACCCACATTGCCATAACTTGCACAATTGTGATAGCTGATATTTACGGAAATTCTCTGGATGTTTCTGATTTAGGTCAAGCCAAGTCCTTTACTGGGGTCTTTCAAGTAGGGGTTTAAAAGTTTAATCTCTCTAATCTTTACATTTTGTGGTGTCTTTTTCTTCTTCTTCTTCTTCTTCTTTCCCTTTTTCACTGGTAGGAATTAAACCCGGGGCCTTGTATATACCAAACACATGCTGTACCACTGAGCAACACTCCCAACCCTGTGGTGTCTGTTTTGAACTTTTGAGCTACATAACTGACCAAGGACTGATTTCACTCGAGTCAAACAAAATATTTGCTGGCATTTGTTATCCCATCATGTAACACTGAAGAGACCAATGAATAAAGAAAATAGTGTTAAGAATCTTATTTCTACTTTGCCATCCACTAGGTATCTCTGTGCGATCATTTCTGACTCTAACATCATTGTTTTGATTCCACAGTGTCTCATGCAGGAGCCTCTATGTCATCTGCTTCATCAGACACTGGAATGAGTCCCTCATCATCATCTCCCCCACAAAATGTCCTTGCTGTAGAATGCAGGTGATAAACATTTTCTCTGCCTTCCCAGCAGTTTGCTGCCATGGACATAAATTCCAAAACCCTGAAATACAACCACAGAGAGCACTCAACTGGTTTGACATTGCTAAGTATATCCTGTGTACTTTTCCAGGCTGGATTGTATCTATTCCCTTCTCTCTTGTTTTATCTTGTTGCAAAAAAAAAAAAAAAAAAAAGCTGATTAATAATTGAAGGTTAGGCAGCCTGCCATATTTGTTATAATTTTTCCTCTTTATTTTTTTCATTTTTTGTGATATAGAAAAAAAGGGCACTTAGCAAATTTGAATTTGTAAAATAAAGCTTTTCAGGTGTTATAGAAATCATAGACAAGCAAGTGCACATGGTAAACATCAAAATATTATCCAGCTGAATAGATACTGCTGCACTTTCACTAAGATGTATTTGTACACTTGGTGAGTAGGGGATTTATGTTGTGTTTTTTATTGTTGTTGATGTTTTTTTTTTTTTTAATTTCTGTGGAAGCACTTGCTATTTAGAACTGCCAAAGTATATGTTCAGCAGTGTGCCCAGGTTTAAAAGTGTAAATGGGACAAAATAAATTGTGAAAGGAAGTGTAGTTGACTGAAAACTACAGTTGTAATAAGTCTTCCACTTTTTATAGGACTTTTGAGCACACAATTATGCAAATATTTTAATGTTTATTAATGTTTACAGTGGAATTGTGAATAAGTTTTCAGTGGACTATCTTATCCCTTGACAAAAATATTTTGTCTTTTTTCTATGTAATTTCAGAGTTTTTATTTTGTTACAAAAATACAAAAATGAAATATATAACAACAATGAAGTTATTTAACAAGATTTCTAAAGCTGAAAATTTTGTGTAAAATAAGGTATTATCTTGCAACTTGTTAAATATATTTATTCAGACATTGGATGTTGTATTTTTATGTATTTTTTAAAATATTAATAAAATTGAAAAAAAGAAAATTCTAGGTTAATTCACTCTTTGGATGACGCTAGCTCTCAGCTGTCCCTTTTACAGGAGGTACCTCCAGCAGCCTGGCCTGTACTGAAGGGAGTCTGTCTCAGTCCTTCAAACAGAATAGAACTATAAATGGGCATCTGGATCATTGAAGTATGTCCTTATTTAGAAACTTTGGCAGTCCTAGTATTTAAACTGTTTTAAGGATCAAATTTTTGGTTGCCCTTCAGAAATTTTGTCACAGTTTTATGTTTGCTATACTGCCGAATAAATTTATATCTCCCAAAGTTGAGATGCAACAACTAAGTAAAGCAACTATGTATGCTTTGTCTGTGAATTGTTCCACAGGCTGATACATTTTGTAAATAATTCTTCCAAAATCATGTATTTAAAGCAGTTTTGCATATACATTATGTAAAAAGTGATTTTTTAAAAGCAATTTTTAAATTCATGTTTGTACATTGAAAGGGGTTTTTTTTAAACCTCCTTTTCTGTGTTTAATACGCTGTAGAGTATAACCTAGATGCTCTAGACTGTATATCAGGATCTGATTTATAAGAACAAAGTCAGAGCTAAACACTAGTGATGGCATAGCATTACTGAAATCATTGTTTCTTAATTTCATTTTACCACATTGTGAACTTGTGATTCAGATTCCTTCCATTTTCTCAGAGAATTAAAAACAAAAAAAAGTACTCTTGTAAAATGCACTTTTCTGTCTTTTCTTTGCAAAGCAGAAGTATTTCAATGTAAAATAAAAATGGAGCTCAGCGGTCAGTATTAATAAAGGCTATGTTTTAAACATAGGCTTTATATTTTTAGTTTTCATTTAAGTTGTTGCTTTTTCCCCAAATGCCAGTAACTTTATAGTTGGAAAAATCAGATTTCACAAAACAAAGCATTTCAGTGTATTCTTCAGCCTTTTAATTAAATATTTCTAGTACTTATACAAATAAAAAATGTGTCATTCAAATCTAGTTGAAACTAGGAAGCAACCTTAGATTTAGACATTGAGATATTTTCAGAGGCAAATCAGTAAATCTGAGATAACTAAGTTTTTAGTTTGAGTACTGTCTATCCCTTCTAATTGATATAAATTTGGTAGTGAAGTATTGGGGTGTTGCTATAGAGAGTAAATGATATATTCATTGAATAAATATATAGACACTTAAAATTCCTTTCATTTGGGGCCTGGAAAAGGTTATAAAATTAAGTGAATGTTTACTAGGCATTACAGTTCAAATATTGGGCATGTTTTGAGTTTACCTAAAATTTAGATAGTTCTTACATGTGACTAAGAAAGTAAAAGGGCAAAGACTCTCTAATAACTAAAATGGAAGGTTTTATCTGTAAAATCAAGATATTTAATTTTAGTTTACCATGTGTGCCTTTATTGTTTGCTGTTTTTGTACTAAATATTCAGTTTAACTGTCTTTTACTAGGAAAGATGGTTGTACTTAGCACATTTAGAAGACTACTACATACTATTTGTGAAATTGCTTTAAATTATGGAAATTATATTGATTAAGCTATTAATTTATATATGTACCTTTCTTATGAGCCCTATAAGCTAACATAGTTATCAAATTATGAAAACATTTAAAGCTAACTTCAGCAGCACACAAAACCTTATCAGAATTAATTCATCAACAATTTATTGAGTATCTTCTGTGTGGCAGGTATTATGCTAATTATGCTAAGCCAGGAGCCACAAAAGTTAAGAAGACTGAAGAAGGTCCCTGTCTTCATGGAATGTGTAATCAAGTGGGGTAGATATTAAAACAAGTGACCTAATATGAAGTTTTGGTGTGCTATGAGATCACCTGATTCAAGAGCTCAGCTAGTATGAAGGCTTGCTTGGGTGGTATGGAAGACTTTGCAAAGACAGCAACACTGAATTTGAGCCCCCGTGAGGATTATTTGACTAGGAAATGGGAGGAGAGAGATGGATCCTCTAGCATTCCAAGCACATAGAGAAGGAGAATTTGGTACTAAGGAGCCAGGGTTAGAGCAGACCTGGGACGGGGCCAGGTTAAACAGAACCATTCAGGTACTGCTCAAACTTTGCAACTGCCCATCTCTACTTCTTGCTCTTCTGTTCCTCTGCCACTCTCATCCCTTGCCCAGACTGTCTTTCTTTTTTCTTTCTTTCTTTTTTAGTTGTAGATGAATGCAATACCTTTATTTTTATTTGTATGCCTCACATGTGCTAGGCTAGAGCTTTTAATACTGAGCCACAACCCTAGTCCCTAGAGCTGTCTTGAGCCACGTATCCATGAAGTTTTGGCTGACTTCTCACCACCATAGAATATCATCCTCTTGCTTGCCCTGTAGTGTTTTACCTGAGAGCTTACTTGTTATTATGTTTACTTGTCCATGTGTGCTTCTGCCCTACTAGATCATGAGTTCCTTAAGTGCTCCTTAGTCATGGGTGTGTCCCACAAAGTGCCTGGTCCTATCTCTAATAAAGTAAGGTAGTCAAAAATTGTTTAAATTGAGAAAAATTACTCTCAATGCTATTGTTTCTGTTTTGTTATTAGTGATTTTTATACGCAAAGCCAGAAATTCAAAAGAGGTGTTCAGGGTTGTTTTCATCAAGTGATGGCATTGAGGTCCAGGAATGGGACTCAATGGTAGAGTGTTTGCCTAACAAGTGCTAGACCCTGGGATCAATCACCAGCATGGAAAAGGGAAAAAACCAAAGAGATGAAGTTGAAATATCATTTGGAAAGTATAGGATAGACTTATATAACATTTCCTCTCCAACTGAAATTATTAATTGATGAGTTGCTTTTCCTTCTCTCCTACACTGTCATGTGGTTACCCACAGCCTTTTATTCCATTAAAGGAAGGGTACACTGTGGTAGCATTTATCAGTGATAAAGATTGAGTGACTATTAGAGTGGAGTTTGCAATCCAGCAAATATGTACTTTAGTGTTTTCACAATAAAACTAGAAATTTTTTTAGTCCTTTATTTATTTATTTATTTTACAAAATCAGTTGTTTTCCATGTTGACAAGCACAAAAACAAAACAAAAATGCTGTTCATTCATAAGGGACCCATTATGTATCTCTTTAAATAGAATAAGAAGGGTAGTACTTATAATTTTGGTATTTGTAGTTAAAGTAATTATGAAGCTGTCTTCATTTTGTTGTCTGTATCATGCAGAATTCATTTTGAAAAGTACTATTGTAAAAAAAAAGCTTAAGACCTGACATGTTAATATAATAAATAATTATTTGTATAAGAAATTGAATTTCTTCTCAAAATAAATTAAACAAGATAGTATATAAGTATGTCCCATGCAAAAATCACAGTGGTTTCTGAAATTAAAATTTAATTGGACATCCTATATTTCATCTGCAAACTCTACACTAGTTCCTTTTCTGTCGTATCCTAAGCATATGTTTATTAGCCTCTAGATGACCATTTTTGGTCACTGATGAGGTATAACAAATTGCTATACTTTCTTTTGGTTTCCAAGGATTTTTCACGGGCAGATTATGATTGAATTTTAGAATTGGATTGGCCCTGTATATAATTGAAAACTAAAACTTTTCTGGAGGTGTTGTGTTCTTTTGATTGGACCCTGTTCCCACAGTGGTTAACTGCTTTCAGGAGTTCCCTCATATCTATCCAAACTTACTCTCAAATAAAAACATAAACTTGCCTATGACAAGCCCTTTGCAATTATGAATAAAGCCACTATAAATATTCACATGCAGCTTTGTGTGTGAGCATGTTTTCACCCTTCTTGGTTAAATACCTAGGAGATTGCTGGATTATACCACTGTTCTATCTTACATTCCTACAAGCAGTAAACGAGAGTTCCAGTTGCACTGCACCCTTGCCAGCATTAGATACTGTTTAATGTTGGGTGTGTGTGTGTGTGTGTGTGTGTGTGTGTGTGTGTGTGTGTGTGTGTTTTAGCCATTCTAATAGGTGTGTAGTGGTATTTCTCTGCTTTTAATTTGTATTCCCCAAATGCAGTGATGTCATGTTAGGTTTTTTAATGTCTGACACCCTCGAGGGTTGAAAAGTATGTAAAGAATTGCCCCCCCAATGAACTGCAAGTATAAAATTTATACATCTATTTTGAATCTGAAAGAATTTAATACACTAAAGAGAAGGCTTACCTTCTATAAATACAGTTCATTTGCCCTGTAGAAAATCTATGTATGTCTAAGGAGATTCGTATTAAGACTATTCTTTGCAGCATAGTTTGTGTCATCAAAAACAGGTTGGGGCTGGGGATGTGGCTCAAGCGGTAGCGCGCTCGCCTGGCATGCGTACGGCCCAGGTTCGATCCTCAGCACCACATACCAACAAAGATGTTGTGTCTGCCGAGAACTAGAAAATAAATATTAAAAATTCTCTCTCTCCTCTCTCACTCTCTCTTTAAAAAAAAAAAAAAAAGAAAAACAGGTGGGGGCATACACCTTTAATCCTGTCAACTTGAGAGCCTGAAGAAGGAGGATCTCAAGTTTGAGACTAGTCTTAGCAATTTAGTGAGACCCTGACTCAAAAAGACTGGGGTTGTAGTACAGTGGTAAAATGCTCCCGGTCTCAAGACCTAGAACCAGAAAAAAAGTTGGGGGTGGGGACCATCTTATGTGCCCATCAATAGGAGGATGGGTAAATAAGTTGTGGCATATTAATTAAAAGCATACTAAGAGCAGTTAATGGGCTAGAGGTAAATATATAAATATAGAGTGAGTTTCAAAAAAAAAAGCTAGTAGAAAAACCAAGTTGCTAAATAATAAATAAAAATAAATTATTTCTACATCTTCTTCCAGAAGATCAATAAAATTGATAAATCTCTAGTCAGATTGGGAGATAAAGAGAAAGAAAAAATTACCAATATCAAGAGTGAGGGACGTGGCATACTACAGAAGCTATTATAAAGTTGACAAAGGAATATCATGAATATATTTATGCTAATAAATTCAACAACTAGCTGAAATGGAGAAAATCATGATTACCAAAAGGAGGAGGAGAGAAAAAAAAAATTCAAGGTGTGCATGGCTACACTGATAAAGGAAGATATGATACTAATTCTATCCAAACTCTTCCAAAAAATGGGAACTTAGTCTACAAGGCCAACCATTATCCCCTCAGGAGCAACACCCCTAGTGACTTAACTCTTAAAGACTCCAGCACGCGCTGGGGATGTGGCTCAAGCGGTAGCGCGCTCACCTGGCATGCGTGCAGCCCAGGTTCGATCCTCAGCACCACATACAAACAAAGATGTTGTGTCCGCTGAAAACTAAAAAAAAAATATTAAAATTCTCTCTCTCCCTCTCTCACTTTCTCTTTAAAAAAAAAAAAAAAGACTCCAGCACCTCCAGATAGGGCCACAGTGACCCAGTCTTTAACATAATGGGCCTTTGGGGGACACTTCCAAACCACAGCATGTAAAATAACCAGTCAATGTAATTCACCATGTTAAAACAACCTTAGGATGCAGAAAAAGCATTTGACAAAATCCAATATTGGTTTCTAATAAAAGAAAACCTTGGCAAAGTGGAAAGTGGACTAAAAAGGAACAACCTCAACCTGATAAAGGAAAACTATGAAGAGCATACAGTTGACATCATATTTAATGAGGAAAGACTGAATACTTTTCCCCATGATTTGGAATGAGACAAGGAGATCCACTCTCATCGCTTCTATTCAACATTGTACTGGTGGTTCCAACCAGAGAGCATTCAGATAAGAATGCTCAGGTGCCTGGACTGGTGAGTTTAGCAAGATTGCAAGAGGTAAGATTAATATACAAAAATATCAATTGTAAGAATCACAGGTGCCTGGACTGGTGAGTTTAGCAAGATTGCAAGAGGTAAGATTAATATACAAAAATATCAATTGTTTTCTATACAGTAACAATAGTCAGCAATTGAAAATAAGGTAGACCTATTTAGACTGCATTTTGTTTTTTCTTATAGATAATTAAGGATTCATTTTTACATAATTATAAAAGCATGGAATATAATTTGCTCTAATTCAGTCCCCAGTACTGAATTCCCCTTTCCCTCTCCTCTTCCTCTTCCCTCCTGTTTCCTTCCCTCTACTCTACTGATTTTTCTGCTATTTACTTATAGATTTTTGAATTTATTGTCTTGTGCATTATCACTCTATGATTATACTAGTGGAGTGACTCTCTGAAACATGTGCAGCCAGAGGAATAAGAAGTTGTGCTCCATTTGTGCAATATGTCAAAATGCATTCTACTGTAAAATTAATTAATTAGTTAATTTAAAAAAATTTTTAAATAGTGTCTTGTGGATATACATGATAGTGAGATACACTGTGGTATATTCATATATGTACATAGGAAAGTTATGGTCAGATTCATTCCATTGTTCTTCCCTTATGAGGTCCCTCCTCCCTTACTGTCAATCCCTTCATTTACTACACCAATCTTCTGTTTTGATGGAATTCCCTTATTCTTTTTATCCCTTCTCTCTTTCTCTCCTTATTTTGGACTAGCTTCCACATTCATCCTTTGACTTTTTTGGGTCTGGCTTTTTTCACTTAGCATGATAGTCTCCAGATCCATCTATTTGGCAGCAAATACCATAATTTTATTCTTTTTAAAAAATTTTTTTGTAGTTGTAGATGGACAGCATGCTTTTATTTTATTTGTGTATTTTTTTATATAGTGCTGAGGATGGAACCCAATGCCTCCCACATGCAAGGCAAGCACTCTGCCACTGAGCTTCAGCCCCAGTCCCTAATTTCATTCTTCTTTATAGCTGAGTAATACTTCATTGTGTATATACACCACACTTTATACATTCAGTGTTGAAGGGCACCTAGGTTGGTTCCATAGCTTAGTTATTGTGAACTGTGCTACTATAAACATTGAAGTGGCTGTATCCCTGTAGTATACCAATTTTAGATCTTCTCAATATATACTAAGGAATGGGATAGCTAGGTCATATGGCGGTTCCATTCCTAGTTAGTTAAGCAGTCTCCATACTGCTTAACCAGTTGCATCAATTTAAAGTTCCACCAACAATGTATGAGTATACCTTTTCCCCCATATCCTTGCCAACACTTTTTAATTATTTGTTCTTAATAATTGCAATTCTGACTGAGGTGAGATGAAATCTCAGTGTAGTTTTGATTTGCATTTCCCTAATTGCTAGAGATGTTGATCATATATTCATATGTTCTCATATATTTGTTGGCCATTTGAATTTCTTCTTTTGAGAAATGTCTGTTTAGTTCTTTTGCCCATTTATTAATTGGGTTTTTTTAAAAAATATTTATTTTTTTAGTTTCAGGTGGACACAATATCTTTATTTCATTTTTATGTGGTGCTGAGAATCGAACCCAGTGCCTTACGCATTCTAGGCAAGTGCGCTACCATTTGAGCCACATCCTCAGCCCATTAATGGGGTTATTTAAAAAAATTTTTTAATTGTGGTTGGACACAATACCTTTTATTTTATTTACTTAAGTTTTATGTGGTGCTGAGGATCGAACCCAGGGCCTAGATAAACACTCTACCACTGAGCAATAAATCCAGCCCAAGGGTTATTTGGTTTTTGATGTTAAGTATTTTGAGTTCTTTATGTATTTTGGATAGTAATGCCTTATCTGAGGAGCAAGTGGCAATGATCTTCTCCCATTCTGTCAGATCTCTCTTCACATATTTTTTCCTTTGTTGTGCAGAGCGTTTTTAATTTGATGCCATCCCACTTAACTGATTTTTAGTTTTATTTCTTGCACTTTAGGAGTCTTATTAAGGAAGTCAGCTCCTGTGCTGATATGCTAGAGGGTTGGGCCTACATTTTCTTCTAGAAGTTGCAGTTTTCTGACTTTGATCTACTTTGAGTTGATTTTTATGTAAGGTGAGAGATAGGGGTGAGATTTCATTATTCTACATATGGATATCCAGTTTTCCCATCACCTTATTGAAGAGGCTATCTTTTCTCCAACATATATTCTTGGAACCTTTTTGTGGATAAATGTGATTATGTGGTGTCTTTGTGTCTTCTCTTCCATTGGTCATCATGTCTGTTTTGGTGCCAGTACCTGCTGGTTTTGTTACTGTAAATCTGTGTTATAATTTAATTTCTGGTATAGACAATCTGCAAGATAGTGACAAATTCCTAGACACATATGACCTATCAAAATTGAACCATGAAGATATAGAAAACTTAAACAGATCAGTATCAAGAAATGAAATTGAAGTAGCTATCAAAATCCTTCCAACAAATAAAAGCCCAGGATTGATGGATCCTCAACCAAATTCTACCAGGTCTTTAAAGGAGAACTAATAGTCAACTCCCTCAAATTAGTTCATGAAATAGAAAAAGAAGAAATATCAAAATTCATTCTCTGAAGCAGGTATCACCTTGATACCAAAACCAGTCAAAACACATCAAGGAAACAAACTCTGGCCAATATCCTTGATGAACACAGATGCAGAGATTCTTAATAAAATACTTGCAATTCACATATAAAAACACATTAAAAAGATAGTGCACCATGATCAAGTGGGGTTTATCCAGGAATGTGAATTTGGTTTGACGTATAGAACTCAATAAGTATAATTTACCACAAAAATAGAGTTAAGGACAAGAATTATATGATTATCTTAATAGATGCAGAAAAAATTTGACTAATGAAGCACGCATTCATGCGTAAAATATTAGAAAAACTAGGGATAGAAGGAGTTTACCCCAACATTGTAATGGCTACTGTGACAAACCCAAGGCCAACATTATACTGAACAGAAAAAAAATGAAAGCATCTCCCTAAAAATAGAAACAAGGATGCCCACTCTCACCATTCCTAGTCAACACAGTCCTTGAAACTTTAGCCAGATCAGGCAAGAGAAGGAAATTAAAAGGATACAAATAGGAAAAGAAAAGCTCAAATTGTCTCTGTTTGCTAACAATATGACCCTGTATTTAGAAGACGTAGCAATTGAAAATTTAAGAACACCATTCACATAAAATGTGAAATACACTGGGATAAATCTGACAAGGGAAAAGATCTCTACAATGAAATCTTAATATACTGATGAGAAAAAATAAAGACAATCTAAGTAAATGAGAAAATATACTTTGTTCATAGTCTTAAAACTTAATATTGTTGAGTTTCTTTTCTCCCTGAAGCTATTTGAATGAGTCCCTCAAAATTTAATGTGTTGGGGGCTGGGGCTGTAACTCAGTGGTAGAGTGCTTATCTCACACGTGTGAGGTACTGGGTTCAATCCTCAGCACCGCATAAAAATTTAAATAAATAAAGATATATATATATATATATATATGTATATATATATATATATATAAATTCATGTGTTAGAAACCTAATCCTCAAATTCAGACATTAATCATATATGGAAGTAGGGCCTTGGGAGATAATTAGGATTAGATGAGGTCATCAGGGTGGGGTCCCCACAATGGCATTAGTGGCTCCATAAGAGGAGATGGAGCTACCATGCTTGCTTGCTCTGCTGTGCCATGTAATATCTTTCACCATGTTATGATCATCCAAGAAAAGCACCCTTCAGATGTTGAACAGATGCCACCACCATGCTCTTAGGTTTTTCAGCCTCCAGAACCATGAGCAATAAAGCAATTATCTTTATAAATTACCTAATCTTAGATGTTTTGTTATAGAAAAATAAGTGAACTAAGACAATCCTCAATTTCAGTGAAATCCTAATAAAAATCCTAGGTGGTGGGGCTGGGGTTGTGGCTCTGTGGTAGAGGCTTGCCTAGTACAGATGAGGCACTGGGTTCAATCCCTAGCACCACATAAAAAAAATAAAATAAAATAAAGATATTGTGTCCACCTACAACTAAAAATAAATAAATAAATAAATTTTTAACAAAGGATTCTTCCCTCTCTTTAAAAAAAAAAAAATTCCAGGTGGTATTTTTGTAGAAATTAACAAGGTAATTATAAGACTCATATGGAAATACAAAGGAACTAGAATAACCAAAACAATTCTAAATAAGAGAATTAAGTTAGGGGCCTACCACTACCTAATTTCAAGAATTGTTATAAAGTTATAGTGATCAAAACAGTATGCTCCTGGAATAAGAAGCTATATCAGTGGAACAAAATAAGAGCCAAGAAATAGCTCTCATATATGTGGCAGAAAAGTAGTTTTTGACAAAGCTCCAGAGGCAATATAGTAAAGACAGGACAGCATGTTAAATAAACAAAACAAAACAAAACAAAAAAACAGTGCTGAAATAATTGGACTTAACATATGTTTAGAAAACGAAATCTAGAGGTTGGGGATGAAGCTCAGTGACAGATGATTGACTCACACATGCATGAAGCCCTGGGTTTTATCTCCAGCACCACAAAAACAAACAAAAATTTGGATTCCTACATTGTACAATATGCAAAAACTCAAAATAGATCACAATTTTAAGTAGATCACAAAATATATCCAAACTCTAAAACTTATAAAAATCTAAAATAAAACATGGGTAAACTTTTTTGTGACCTCCTGCCAAACTGGGTTAGGCTCAGATAGAACACCAAAAGCTCAATCCTTAGAATGAAACACAGGGATAAATTGGACTTCATCAAAATTAAAAACTTTGACTTCTTAAGATACTATTAAAAGAATGAAAAGACAAGAAACAGACTCTAAGAAACTATTTGCAAATCACATGTCAGATTGAGGATTTGTATCAAAAATATAAAAAGAACTATCAAAGCTCAATAGTCAAAAAACCAAACAATGCAGAGCCAGGTGCAGTGGCATACACCTGTAATCCCAGCGACTCAGAGGGCTGAGGCAGAAGGATCAAAAATTCAAAGCCAACCTTAGCAACTTTAGCAAGGCCATAAACAACTTAGTGAGATCCTGTCTCAAATAAAATTAAAAATAAAAAGGGCTGGGAATGTGGCTCAGTGGTTGAGCACACTGGGGTTCAATCACTGTACTTCAAAAGTGGACTCTTTAGTCCATGTTCTTCATCTAGGAATATACATAGATGGTAAATAATCATTCTAAAAAATGTGTTAGAAAGAGAAAGAGAAGAACCACAGACTGGGAGACAATATCTGCAAAAGATACATCTGTTAAGGGATTGTGTTTTAGTCCATTTTCTGTTGCTGTAACAAAATACCTAACATTTGGTAACTTATATAAGAAAAAGGTTTAAAAAGGGGAAAAAGGCTTATTTTAGCTCATGGTTCTGAAGGCCAGGAAATCCAAGAACATGCCATTGGCAAACCATTGGCATTGTGTTGCTTCAATTCATGATAGAAAGTGGAAGAAAAAAATAGGCACCTGCAGAATAGAGAAAATTTGAGCATCTCTACCTTATGTAACTAATGCAAGGTATCAAAAGCAAGAACTCACTAGATGTGAAGCTAGTCCCACAGGAGTGGCATTAATCTCTCTCAAACACCTAATCAACACATAAAGGCTCCACCTTCTCATACCACCAACATGGGAATCAACTTTCAACATGAGTTTTGGTGGGGGGAAAAAATCACACCCAAACAAGCAGGCTTATCCAAAATGTACAACTATTAAAATAACACTAAGAAAACAACCTGATTTTAAAATGGGGAAAATATTTGAATAGGTACCTCATCAAAGAAGTTATAAAGATTGAAATAAATATATGAAAAAAATTTTTCAACATCACATGTAATTTGGAAATGATGATTAAAACAATGAGGTACTACTATACATTTACTAAAATATAAACAAAAATCCCTAATACTGACAATATCAAATGCTGGTGAAGATATGGTGCAACAGGAACTTTCATTCATTGCTGGTAGGAATGCAAAATGGTATAAACACTTTGGAAGACAATTTGGCTGTCTTTAGTTTCCTGCTAAATGAAACAATTTTACTACACAATCAAGCATTTGTTTATTTTTTTTAATTTTTTTTTTAAAGAGAGAGGAGAGAGAGAGAGAGAGAGAGAGAGAGAGAGAGAGAGAGAGAGAGAGAGAGAGAATTTTTAATATTTATTTATTTTTTTAGTTCTCGGCGGACACAACATCTTTGTTGGTATGTGGTGCTGAGGATCGAACCCGGGCCGCACACATGCCAGGCCAGCGCGCTACCGCTTGAGCCACATCCCCAGCCCTCAAGCATTTGTACTCATAAGTATATATTGAAAACTTATGACCACACAAAAACTGGCACATGACTATTTTTAGCAGCTTTGTTCATAATTTCCAAAATTTGGAAGCAACTAAGATATACCTCAAGAAGGTGAATGAACAAATTGCGGTATATATAGGTACTAGGGTACTCCTCATCGAAAAAAACGAGCTATCAAGCTATGAATGGAGGAGACAAATGTACATTACTGACTGTAGGAAGGCAATCTGAAAAGGCAACATACCGGATGATTCCAACTGTGTGGCATTCTGGAAAATGCAAAACCATCATGGACTGGGGATGTGGCTCAAGCGGTAATGTGCTTGCCTGGCATGCGCGGGGCGCTGGGTTCGATTCTCAGCACCACATAAAATAAAGATGTTGTGTCCACCGAAAACTGAAAAATAAATATTAAAAAAAAAAATTTCTCTCTTCTCTATCTCTAAAAAAACTATCAAATCAGTAAATATCATTGTTTTCAGGGGCCCCGGGGAGTGGGAGGGATAGTTAGAGAAAGCATGGGTGATCTTTAAGACCAGGAAACTATTGTCTATTATACTACAATAATGGGTATATGTCATTATACAGTTTTTCAAACCATTATACATTTGTACACCAAGAGTGAACTCTAATACAAACTGTGTGTTCTGAGTAATAATGATGTGTCAATGTAGATTTATCAGTTGTACCAAATGTACCATGCTGATGGGAAGTATTGATCATGGAGTAGGCTATGCATATGTGTGGGGTTCATGTATAAACTGTACCTTCCAGTTAATTTTGCTAAGCCTAAAATTGCGCTAAAATTTAAAAAGTCGCTCATTGGGCATGGAAGTACATACCTGTAATCCCAGATACTGAGGGATTACAGTAGCTGAGATAGGAGGATTGTAAGTTTAAGGCCAGTCTGAGCATCTCAGCAATACCCTGTATCAAAATAAAAAGGGCTGGGGATATAGTTCAGTGGTAGACCATCCCTGGATTCAATCCCTGGTAACAGCCCCCCCTCGAATTGTTCATCATTTGGCATTAGGGAAACCATAGTGAGAGTCAACTACACACTAGAATAGCTAAAATTAAAAATATTGAGCATACCAAGCGTTGGCAAAATAGGGAGGAACTAGAATTCATATGTATTGTTGATGGGAATGCAAAATGGCATAACCAGTTTAGAAAAGTGTTTCTTATAAAAAGATACATACCCTTACCATATATTTACTCAAGGGAATAGGAAAAAGATGTATAGATGAAGCCCTCTGTGTGTGTGGGGGGGGGGTATAAGTTTGTACTATATATTTATAGTAGCCTTATTTGTAATAGTTTAAAATGGGAACAATCTAAATATCCATGAACATCAGATGAATGGTGGAACAAATATGGATATACTACTTACCGATGAAATTAAACTATTAAATCAGCCTGGGTGAATCTCCAAATAATTATGCTGAGTGAAATAAACCAGACAATAAAAGATGGAATTATATAATTCCATTTATATAATACTTTGGAAAATGCAAACTAATTTACAGTCAAACAGTGGTGGTGGCATGGCCAGGAAGGCAGTGGGGAGGAAGACCTTACAAAGGTTGGAGGCTGGGGATGCAGCTCAGGGGTAGGGCACTTGCCTTGCACATACAAATCTGGAAGTGCTTAAGGAGGTGCATGAAGAAAGCTTTAGGGATGATGGATATTTTGATTTTAGTGGTGTTGTCAAGATGTATGCATGTCAAAATTTATTAAATTTTATGCTTTAGATAGATTTAATTTATTGTATATCAATCATCCCTCAGTAGAGTCATTTAAAAGAAAGAGCTATCATCCAGCATAGCATGCTTTGGGTACAACTATTAAACTCTCTCAACTTGAACATGGCAAGTAGTATGGATACACCAAATTTGTGGCCTGCTGATCACCAAATAAGCTGAAGTGGTGTCTATATCTAAGAAGAGAATATCATTTACAGTGGAAATTTTCCTGAAAACATTTCAATTACTTTTATTCTTCTCTCTCTTTTTTAAATTTGGTAGCAGGGATTAAACCCAGGGGTGCATAACCACTGAGAAACATCCCAGCCCTTTTTATTTTTTGAGGCAGGGTCTTTCTAAGTTGTTTAGGGCCTCACTAAATTGCTGAGGCTGCCCTGGAACTTGTGATCCTCCTGACTCAGCCTCCTGAGTCACTGGGAACACAGGTATGTGTCACTGAGCCTGACTCAATTACTTTTCAAGGTCTCTGTAGCCATTTTAACCTCAGTAATGTGTTTAATTATAACTGCTGTAATAATTCTCCTCCCTTTTAATTCCACTCTTCACTTTGTACCTGAACATTGTCCCTGGCTCCAGTTTCTTTAGCCTCATTCCTCCCTTCGGACAGAGATTGATAAGGATCTCAGAAAAGGTTGAGAATTGAAGAGGGCAGTAGAGAGAAGACATATGCAGCCAGCCTAAAAAGCATGATCTGGAGCTGGATACACCCACTGCCAAGATTCTGAATCCAAAACTAGTCCCAGATCACCAGAAACACTACAAACTTCTCAACAAGACTAAGTTATCATAAGAGAAAACATATCTAAGAAAGCAGTGATCAACGACACCTGCTAACCCTGAAATGATATTTAACTTACACCTGCTAATTCTAATATCATGAGGGCAACAGCTACTTCTCAGACACACTGAAATTCACAGCAGTGAGGAGCACCTTGCTGTGCACACTATTAATATCACAAATGAGTAAACAACAATAGAATGATCCAAGAAAACGAAATAATTTAGTTCTTTATTTTTAAAAATAATTTTAAGGTGTTGATGGACCTTTATTTTATTCATTTATCTATATGTGATGCTGAGAATTGAACCCAGTGCCTCATACATGCTAGGCAAGCGCTCTTTATTGCTGAGTCACAACCTCAGCACTAATTCTTACATTTTTACTTTGCTTGCCTTAGTTATAAAAACTCTGGGGGCTAGGGTTGTGGCTCAGCGGTAGCCCACTCGCCTCACACATGCGGGTCCCAGGGTTTGATCCTCAGCACCACATAAAAAAATAAATAAACCAAATAGAAGTATTATGTCCAACTACAACTAAAAAAAAAAAAAAGAAAAAAATATTAAAAAAAAACTCTGGCACTGGGGGCAAGGTTTTACTTCCTTTCTTTCTGCTGTATCTGCTGGATAAGGTAAATATCTCAAAGAAAGACATCTAAGCAGCAGGTATCACAGGTCTATCTGAGCCCCTTTTGCTCTGGGACCTTTTGACTGTCAGGCCTAGCTCCGCCTAGCAAATTATCCGGTTTTTTTCTAGGCCAAATATTGCTTCAGAATGGAATTGACCAAATTATGCTGTGTTCATGTACCAATGTGTAACAATGAATCCTATTATTATGTACAATTATAATGCACCAATAAAAATATTATTACTTGGGCTGGGGCTGTAGCTCAGTGGCAGAGTGCTTGCCTGGCGTGCATGAGGCTCTGGGTTCGATCCTCAGCACCACATAAAAATAAACAAATAAAGGTATTCTTTCCATCTACAACTGTCAAAAAAATTTAAAAAATATATTATTATTGCCTAAAAATTCCTCCCTCTTCCCACTATTGGGTTAAGGTAGTTGGAGGTTTGCTGGATCCTTTCAGATGATAAGAGAGACAAGTTTGGGAAGTATGGGGTAGTGTTAAAAGCTGTTAACTGAGATGATCAACGCTGATGTCAGAGTCTATTAAGGTTTGTAGGTGAGGGAGCAGAGGTCTAAGGAGGTCCCATGTCCCCAGAAGCACCATGCCCAGCATACTGTGATTTGCCTCAAATAGGCATAGGGGCAGGGTGTGTCTGGAGAGGGGTTCAGAATTTGGAGTCCGATACACCTGGGTTGGAACGCAGCTCTGCTACTCGCTGGCTGTGGGGCCTCGAACACTCATCCTCTAAGACCCCCGGTTTCCTCATCAGTCCACAAGCCTAGCTGCAAGGAGTCAACGCGCCGCTGGGCGCGCCTGCATCGGGGCGCACGGAGGCCCCGGGTCGGGTCGGGCCGACACTCCTCCACCGCCCGGCGCGCGCCCAACGCCTGGCTCGCGAACCCCACGGCCGATGCCGTGCGTCCGCTCCTTCCTCGGCCTCCTGGGGGCCCTGGCGGCCGGCGGCGCCGTCGCCTTCCTCTGCTACTGTGTTTACTTCGACCGGAAGCGGCGTAGCGACCCCGAGTTCAAGCGCCGCCTGCGGGACAGTGAGTGCGCCGGCGGCCGAGGCGTCGCCGGAGGGGCCGAGCGGCCGCGGGGTGGGCGCCGGGCGGGCCGGGGCGAGCTGGGCCTAGGGCCCCGGGGCCCCACGCCGGCCTCGCACACCCCGCCAGCACGTGCTGCGTTGTGTTCGCAGAGAGAAGAGCCCAGCGGCCGAGGGCCGTGGAGCCCTGCGCGCAGGTGAAGAGCGTCGGAGCCCGGGCTGGCGCCGTCGGCCGCGCCGCGCCCCCACCCACCCGTGCCGCGGCCGGACGTTTAGTTTTTAATTTCTTACAGAACCGAGGGGAGGAAGGGAAGGAGGACACCAAGGGGTTATAAAACGGCAGCTGTGACACTGTAGGGCCACGCGCTTCTTTTAATTGAAGAGGGAGAAGGCGCTGTGGCCGGCCCAGAGCCCAGAGCTGCACGTCCCGCTGAAAAGGCGCCGAGGCCTCGTGATACCAACTTCCAGAGCCCGCCTCGAAGGGCCAGTCTTCCAGCTGGTTGCAGAAAGCATCTTCGTCTCTCTAGGAGAGAATTTGATTTGTCGCTTTAAAAGATAACCATTGCAGTCATCTCGGTGATTGGCTCAGCTTCAGTTAACTCCCATCAGCTGTAAAAGTGCCACTGAGCGTTCTTAGGCTTCTTGTGTCCAACTTAAGGAATTAAGCTCACCTTCATTTTTAAGAAGTACTTTTAGTTGTAGACTGGAACCAATGCCTTTATTTTACTTAACTTATTTTATGGTGCTGAAGATTGAACCCAGTGCCTCACACATACTGGGCAGGTGCGCTACCACTGAGCCACAACCCCAGCCCTCCACCCGCATTCTTTCTTTCAGTCAGTCAACACCTGTTTGAGAGCCTCTTAGGTATGAGGCATTCTCCTAGGCGGGGCAGGGATCTGCAATAGGGGAATAACAATAACCCCCAAAGCAAGGCCGTGGAGAGAGCCAACAAATGCACCAAGAGCTCAGAGGAGGAAAGATCATTTTCAGGGTAGGATTACTGTGGAAGGTGTGCAGTTCACTTATTGTTCTGCTTTAAAGTAACACTTTGCACCTGAATCTCTAATTTAGGCAGGGCTGGTGGGTGTTTTCCTGCCCCATTCAGCTTCAGTCAGGTGACTCCAGGGCACCTGGCTAGGATCCTGTGAAGACTCACTCCCTCACATTTGGCAGTTGATGTCTGCTGTTCCTTTACCTGGGACTCTTGGCCTGAGCACCTGAACATGTCCTCTTCATGTGGCCTGAGATTCCTTATTGTATGCTGGGCTGGGTCCCCAGGGGCGAGCAAGGACATACACATAGAATGTTACAGAGAGTGAGGGGAAGAGTGCCAGAGCATACAGGGGCATGCATTGGGGGATTTCTTGCATTATTGAGGCCTGCTTCATTCCAGGCAGAGGAAATAAATTCCTCTTGATAGGAAAGGTTCCAAAAGCATACGTGGAAGTGGGAATATTACTATGGCTATTTTAAATAAATGCAATTTTTCTGCAGAAGACTTTGGAGAAAAAAATGCCATTGAACTGAACTAGGAATTAAGTTTGGGAGATGGCATTGGAGGAATTTGGGTTGTGGGTTCAGGGATGGAGGGAGCTAAAGGCGCATAATGAGAAGTGGGGAATCTGCCAGACCTATCCAGTAAATCAGCTTGGCAAAGGAGCCACAGTGAGGAAGAGTGGGAGGTGAGGTCAGGGATGGAATGAGCTGAGTAGGGATGGAATGAGAGGCAAGGCTGGCTTGAAGGCAAGGTTAAGGAAAGACTCAATGGAGGGAGTTACTGAGCAGTTTCTGAGCAGGATTTTTTTTTTTTTTTTTTTTTTTTAAGGAGGAAAGAAAAAAATACTTGGATTGATCAGGCAGGAGTGTACTAGATGGTTTGAAAGAGAACAGGCTATTTCAGTAGTATAGGTGAGAAGTAATAAAAATTCTAAGTTATAGTGGTGTCAGTGAAGACTGGGAAGAATAGTTCATGCTGACAGATAAAAGGATCTGGGGGAAGCAGGAGTCACAGACTTCTGAGGTTTAGAAGTGAGTCATTTACAAAATAAAGGCCCAGATGCCTTGGTTAAGGAAACTGGCTGGGATTAGAGATGCCTTTCCCAGCCTGTTTGGGACAGAGTCTAGAATAGCTCCATGTCCTTCTCCTCCGTTGCCCTTATTCATGGTTGACCTTGAACCTTTGTGTGTGTGATTATTTAATGGTTTTCATTTTTTGTACAAAGGAGGGCTTTTTTTTTTTTTAACTGTCCATTCCCTCTGTGTCTACAGCACTGTTTGGCATATATTTATTGAATATTATTCATGATAGGCAGAAAGAAGCAGCTTGTCAATGCACAGACTGTGAAATTGCAGTCTTCAAGATGTGCTGGAAAGATAGCTGAGTGGTAGTTTGGTATCTTCTAATGGAGGCCTTAGAATGTCAAACTGTAAAGTCTCAACTTTTCTCTGTTATAGTGGATAACCAATGATGATGACTTTCAGAGAAGAGATGAAAAAACATTTTGGGGGGGATTGGTCCTAAGGGTGCTTTACCACTGTTATACCCCTATCCGTTTTTATTTTTTATTTTGAGACTGTCTTGCTAAATTGCTAAGGGATGGAATGAGGGAAAGCTGGCCTTCAACTTGAAATTCTCCTGCCTCAACCTCCTGAGTATCTGGGAGTAGCCCCTGCACCCAGCTTGTTTTGCTCTTTTTTTTTTCTCCCATACTGGGGATCAAACCCAGGAGTTCTCTATCTCTGGAGCTACATCCCAGTCCTTTTTATTTTTTTTTATTTTCAAGACAATCTCACTACGTTGCTTAGGTCCTTGCTAAATTGCTGAGGCTGGCCTCAAACTGGAAGCCACCATGAGTTTTTGAATAATATAAAGAAAGAAAATTTGAATAATATAAAGAATAACTGCATTTCTCATACGTTGGAACCAAGGAGTGCTGTACCACTGAGCCATGCCCCAGCCTTTTTTGTTTTTTGAGACAGGGTCTCACATGTAAATCACTGGAATTACAGGTGTGTGCCACCATGCCTGGCTTGTTTTACTTTTTAAAAGAAGGTTAGTCTGGTGCCACTGTGGAGATTGGAGAGGAGGAGAGAAGTTGAAGGCAGGAAAATAAGTCATTGGCAATCAGGAGGGGAAATAATGAAGATCTGCATTATTTCAGTGAAGAAGATGCAGAAGCAGACTTTTTCAAATGTTCTTTCATATAATCTTGCAAAAACTTTTCTTGTTTTGTTGATGAATAGCCCCCAGGCAGAAGAGAGATGTCTTTTCCTATTTCTTCTAGAATTTTTCTTCCTTCTCACCTCAGGACCTTTTGTTTCCGAAAGTATGTTCCATGGACCATCCTTATTAGATTCACCTGGATTATTTGTTAAAATATGCAGATATTTCTAATCCTAGCACCAGCAATTCTGTTTCAGCATGTCAGGGGTGGCCCAAGGAATTCTTATGGGCAACCAGGTATTTTAGACTTTTATTTTTATTTTTGCAGTGCTATAGGTGTTACTGATCCTTAGCATGTTTGCTGATAAAAGCTTAAAAGGTGACCTTTCTCCAAGGTCATCCCATTTAAAAAATATTATTCTTGGGGAAAACAATTACCTAAATCCTCTGGATATAAAAGACTAAAGGTGAAGTAACTGGTAGTGTAGTTGATATTTCTGGGCCAGGGTTTGCCTTGAAACACCAGCCCTAGGCTCAGTACCAATGATGATGCCATCTTATGGCTATGCTTACCTTAATGAACCAGGCTGCAGCAAACCAAAGCATCCTTCTAATAGTTACCAACTGCCTGCCAACCCCTCACCATGTCCTTGTGAGCCTGTGAGTACAGAATCCTTACTATAGCTTCTTGCCTCCCTTACTAGAGAGTTACTGCTACCTGAACAGACATCAACCAAATGACCAAAGTGACTCCACAGGCCAGAAAAATAATTACAATATAATCAATAGTCACTGTTGATCCAGGCAAGAAAATAATATTGCAACATACAAAGCTACCTTTGTTATACTCATTGTAGTAGTATTTCTGCTGTGGATTTAGTAGTTAAGATAAAATATGGATAAGAGTTATTGCAAGCATCTCAACCTACTTTGATACATTGCTGTGTATTTTTATCACTTGAAATTACAACTCCATTTTAGGAAATTGATTTGAATACAATAAAGAAGAACTGCATTTCTCAAAAGTTGGATTTAGAGACTAGGTTCAAGTTTTTTTAAATAAAAATCAATTTTGATCAGTAACCATATACTTTACAATCTTTACTCATTGTTAAAACATTTTAAAAATCTTTCAGTTTTGGGATCCAGCACCAAATGAAAAACTACAAGAACGTTTTTTTCAAGAGATACAGATGGGAGAACTTTGGCTGTCTAGAGGTAAGAATGTAAACATTCCTTTGTGAGTTATTTATGATAATTTATGTTCAGGAAATATTATTGATTAGGATTTGTATGTCAAATAGCTAGCTAGATGTGTTAATCAGCTTGTTGCAGTTAAATGGCCCAGCATTTTCACTTCATTACACTAACACCTCCCCCCAATCACACTACAATAATTAGTGTTCAAGTTTATGTTCTAGTCTGAGAAGTAGACAGGCAGGGAAACAAAGCCATGCATGTCTCATTTATTTTTATGTACAATTCTCAATATATGAATTTTCAAAATGACTTTTTTTTTTCTTTGCACCAGGGGTTGAACCAAGGGGTGCTGTGCCACTGAGCCATCCCCCAGCCTTTTTTTATGTTTTGAGACAGGGTCTCATTAAGTTGCGTAGGACCTTACTAAGTTGCCAAGGCTGGTTTTGAACTTGGAATCCTTCTGCCTCAGCCTCCCATCACTGGGATTATAGGCATGCACTACCTCACCTGGCACCCTTTTAAATTTGAGACAGGGTCTTGCTAAATTGTTCAGGATGGCTTTAAAATTATAGTCTTGCTACCTCAGCCTCCCAAGTAACTGGGATTACAGGTATGACTTAAATAATATAAACAGGAGGGACTTTTACACAAGGTAATAAAGCTTAAGACTTTCATTTACATAGCCCTTTCCCAAAACCCACTAACAATTTTTTTATTTTTAACTTTATGTACCTTTTCTTAAATTGTGTGTGTGGGCTCATAAAATCTCAATTCCTCTCTAGATATGGATACTTACTGAATATAGGGGCAATTAAAATATATAAAACCTTTCAGCTTTAACTGTTATTATAGTAGGATAGATGTAGGGAAAGAAAATTAGAATTATAACTTGAGAGAAAAAAATTCATAATTCATGGTCCACATAATGATGTTTAAGTCAACCATGACTGCTGGTATAATGGTATATACTACATAGCTAGGTATGTAGTAGGCTATATTTTCTAACTTGGTGTTAACTACACCGTATTTTTCACTAATTGTATTATTTTTGTATTTTACACAGTGATGCAGTAGTCTAATGGTGATGCATTTTTCAGAATGTATCCCCTTAGGATTGGAGGTGTGGCTCAGTGGTACATGCTTGCCTAGCATGCAAGAGGCCTTGGATTTGATCCCCAGCAGCTCAGGGGAAAAAAAAAAGTATCCTCCATATTAAGCAACATACAACTACTTATTTGATCATATTTTATTCCTCTTTATGTTCAAGTGCTACCATGTAATAATTTAGTTAGATTTAGAGGTGGATAAGTTATTGATGTTATTAGAACAAAAATTGCAAGGGTTGGTTTTACAATTTTGTCCCTCTCTGTGATCCCTAAAGTGATTGACTCTTTAAGATTATATCATATACTTCTGTATAATGTAGTTTGCAATTTTGGCTGCTAGTTTAAGTATCTTCAAACCCCAAACTGATTAAATCAGTCTCTGGAGGTGGGACTCTGGCATCACCATTTTTTAAATCTCCCTAGGTTAATACAGTATAAACCCAAAGTTAGAACAAGTGTTCTTTTTTAAAAAAAAAAATATTTACTTTTTAGTTGTAGTTGGACACAATACCTTTTTTTTTAATTTATCCATTCTATGTGATGCTGAGGATCAAACCCACATGTTAGGTGAGTGCTCTACTGCTGAGCCACAACCCAGTCCTATAGAACAAGTGTTCTAGTGGTAAATTTTCGCCCAGCTTTTTGCAGTTTTCTCAACTTTTCCCATTTTCTCAGCCACTAACTCCAATTTTCATTACTTTGCTGTCAGATAGAACATGCAGGTTGAGTACCCCTTATCCAGAATTCTTGGGACCAGGTTCTAACTGTGGAATATATACATATACATAACAAAATGTCTTAGGGATAGGACTTAAGTAAAAAAAATGGAATTCATTTATCCCATATACACCTTATACATAGCCTAAAAGTAATTTTATACAAAATTTTTAGTGCACCAGTATTTGAAATGTGACCTGCTACATGGAGTTAGGTGTGGAATTTTCCACTTGTGGCCTTATGTTGGCCGTCAAAAGTAACTTGATTTTGGCTGGGTGAAGTGGAGCATGCCTGTAATCCCAGCTACCTGGGAGGCTGAGGCAGGAGGACTTTAAGTCTGAGACCAGCTGTGGCAACTCTTCAAAATAAAAGCAAAAAAAGGGCTGGTGATGTAATTCAGTGGTGAAGCACCTCTGGGTTCAGTCCCCAGTACTATTAAAAAAAAAAAGTTTTCAATTTTGGAGCATTATGAATTTTCAGATTAAGGATGCTTTACAGTTCTACAACTATTTTATTTGTGGTTGTCTATGGAGCCAGAAATTTTGATTGGTACTTCTGGGGAGCTGGTGTAATTTAATTTATTGGCTGGTTGACTTAATTGACCAAATTGTTTTTGTATTCTATTAGCACCTCAATCTTGAGAGCAGGTACTGTATGTTTTTTCTTGTGGTATTGGCGATTGAACCCAGGGGTGCTTTACCACTGAGTGACATCCTCCACCCATTTTTTAGAATTTTTTGAGACAGAGCCTTGCCAAGTTGCTGAGGCTGGCCTCTGCCTCCCAGGATGCTGGGATTACAGCACTACGCTACCACACCCAGCTTTTTTGGTTAAAAACTCAATACAATAGAATAATTTGATTTAATGCATCACCTCCATAAAGCTATATTGTTATAAATAATAAAAGCCTTAATGGAAATTTCTAATGTTGGAAATGTAAAATTAACTATCTGGAAAGGCACAAAACTTGTCTTGCAACCTACATATTGCTTGTATCTACGTCAGGTCATGTCTTTGTGGTCTTTCAGTTTAAGCTTCTTGGGAATGTATTTTTACATGAATATGCTTTGTGTAGTTTTTATATGATCATTTATTTCAACCAATAAATGGAAAATTTGTTTCAGTTAGTGGGAATCTATTATTATAACTGTAGGGAAATGTATTTTTAAGTTTCCAAGTTGTATGAAGTGTGTCAAATTTCATTCCTTAGGATTATATAATACCTGAAGACAGGCAGCATACTGCCTTCAAAAGTCAAATTTAGCTTCTATTCCTAACTGTGGCATAAAAATAATTTTGAAACCTTAAGTCAGTTCACTGATCTTTGCATTTCCTAAAAGTAGAACAACAGAGTGAAACCAAGTTGTTCCATGTTCTGACTTGCACAGAAATACTACGGTTACTTTCCAATCTTCGAATATAAGCCAATCTTCCTTAATGCATTTAAAAACAACTACTTATACATTAGAGTTTATAAATCTCTTATTCTTTTCCCTCTAGATATTACTTCATGTTATGCTGAATCTTGCTTGAAGTCTTTGATAATAGGATCTGTTTTTAAAAAGTTTAATTTAAATCTCCATCAAATCCTAAAACAATTAAATCAGAATGTCTGGAGGTTAAGACTTCAGGTTTAGCAGGAACATTATATTTCATATTTTAATATTTCACCCGTCACACAGATAACTCATTAATAAAAGATCACAACACTACAATACTCATCATCCATCCCTTACATGTACAATATAAGAATGCACTTCCAACAGAAAGAGGACACTTGTTATAGTTTGCCTCACAAAATTATTCCTATTGCAGCTTTAACATTGTGACACTCAATATTTCTCCTCACACTTGAACTCTATTCTTCATGGAACTTGTCTAAATATTATTGATGTTTTTAAATCCAAATTGCTTTTGTTAGTAGTTTGTAGAATGTGTATTTTGAAGTACATTAATACTTTGCTGAAAACTTAATGTGTTTCAGGGGACTGTAGAATGGGAGTTGAACATCTTAGCAATGCCCTTTTATTGTGTGGGCAACCACGGGAACTTCTGAAGGTTTTCAGACATACACTCCCTCCTCAGGTATTTGAGATGCTGTTGCAAAAAATCCCCCTTATTTGCCAGGTGAGCACATTTTTAACTATCTTTGTGAAATATACACAGTAAATAACCATGTAATTACATAGAAATAGCAAAGTACGTGAGTGAATTGCCTGAAGTTTAAGAGTAAAATATCTTAAGTTTTGGTTGTTTCCTTTGCTTTAAGATGAAGCCAGCCTGTTTTTCATGTTTTGACTATAATGAATTACATATTTTTTTAGTATTTATTTTTTAGTTATAGGTGGGTACAATATCTTTATTTTATTTTTATGTGGTGCTGAGGATCCAACCCAGTGCCTCATGCATGCTAGGTGAGCACTCTACAACTGAGCCCCAGCCTCAGCCCTGAAATACATTATTTTGTTATTATACTTGTTTCAGCATTTCTGCTTTAAAGCAGAACAAACAGTATTACTTTACTTCCCACAAACATGATAAAACATATAAATCACTTTGGTAAATTTAAACATTTAGGCCAATTAGTGTTCCCTTAAATACAAGTTTATATTGGTAACAAAATCCATTTATAAGCCAATTGATTAAGATATTAGTTCTCTTACATTTACCAAACTCTTTGGTATATTTCTGTATCAACTAGAATTTCCTGAAAATACTGGGCTGTTTCAGGATAAATCTCAAGATACTACTTTAACTCTGGTTCGCTTTTTTATCTACTGATCCCATGTTAAGACCTGCAATAAAGTATATATTGTTGGTTAGATTCAGAACCATTCATGTTGGACTCTCAGCTTTTGAACAAGATACACAACAGTTCAGATTCCACTAAACTCAAGCTAGTCTTGGAATGTTTCTTGAAGATATATGAAAATGTAGCTAGGATAAGAATGTATGATGCCCATCCTGGCAAAGGAAGGGAGGCAAGAAAAGGATCATGAATTGAAATGATTAGCAAGTAACTGTTTTATGTATTTACCAGCAACTTGAGGCAGAAATGAATGAACAGGAATGCTTGGAGGATGGATGATCCTGATTGAAAAACATTTCAACGTATCCACAGTCCAGTCAGAAAACTATGGTTCTATATAGCATAAACAACTGCTTAGTGATATTTCCATTTATTTCACTTTTAGAATAAAAATTTTTCTATCTCATACATGATTGGACACATATTTTGCTTTAAAATTAACAGTCACAATGGAAGAAACAATGGTTTATTTTTCTAATCAAAGGACCAAGCTGCAGAATCTTAAGGCCTCAACAAATGTATCTTATTATTTTCTCTGAACAATAAGATCTTCTATTTTATTATTCTTGGTGAACAGCGATGTTGTTTCTTCATTGGTTTCCATTGCCAAAGAGTCACGACAGGTGGTTTAACATGGTGCCTACTGCTTTCAGGGGATTCCATCACATGAATCCTCATTTCCAGTGCAACAGCTGTTGGCAATCTTTCATTGAAAGTCCATCCATCAGGATTTCTCTTTATCGTGGTTGACCAAGGAGTCCTGCTTTGGCTGCCAGGGCTTCATTCTGCTGAATATGATATTCTTGAAATCTCATGGATATTCTTTGTGTCATTTTTAAATATTTCTGTAAGCAATGTTCTGAACAGGTGATCTAGAAAAGGGAAGATCCAAGAAGCAATGCAAAAATATCAGTTTTTAAAAATGTACATATTCTAAAAGAACAACCAGTAGGAACTTTGCTTTTCTTTAAATATTGGTGAACTAAGTAGCACAAATGGGTAGCAAGTGACCATAGCTTTAAATTGTTGATGTAAGAATTAACATATACTAAATGCCTACCAGTTTGTAGGCATTAAGAACACTGATAGGTCCTTGTCTTTATGAAGCTTCTGAACTAGATTTTTTTGTCAGTATATTTTAATATTAACTGAAAGCCCAAATTCCTATCCTCTTAGTGAATATATACTTAGTAGCAGGTTTGTTCCTTTTTAAATAAGAAACCCCATTCTCAACATTTTTAATTCTCAACCTTTTTACTTTTTAACAAGAATATTACATTAGCATCTCTCCTAAAATGTCAGTTATTTTAAGAAGTACTTATTGATGGCTGGTTATATGTTAAGTTCTTGTCATGAATGTTACCAATATAAATGTTTTAATGAGGATATTAAATGTTAAGACTTCTAATAGGATTGGGGTTCAGAACCCACCTATGCAATATGAACCACCACATTTAAGCTTTGCTTTTTCCAATGCCAACCTGAGTTGTCAGGGACATAGAAAGGCTGTATTGTTTCTTTAGCCAGGCCATCTCTACTGAAAGGTAATTATTGAGAATCTTTGTGGTAGAACAGTAACTCAGCAACCCCAAGTATCTTCTCTAAAAAGGTCTGTCTTGGTACAATGTGACTTTCACATTAAATTTGGCATCATGAAACATTCTATGCTCATAGATTCTTGGCAGCTTCAGTTCCTCCAAGCAGTGGCTCATAAAAGGCACATAAAAGGCAGCCCAAATTCTGTAGTAAGTAGGAACAAGTGAAATGCTTAGGGGCATCCTATTGTTATGACAAACTTAGAGAAATTTAGTGAGCAACACTTTTCATACCTCTTCAGGTTTTACTTCTCTTGTTGTAAAGTCTTTTACACAGTCCAAAAAGCAGGTTTCTGTAAGTTTATTGTAGGTTCCAAGGAATTCCCTAAACTAAAATAGAAAGTTCTTTAATACCCAGTTTTTGCAACAAAGATGCTTCGAAACTTTACCAATATTTTGTATTTAAACAAAATATCTTGTCACACTTGAAACCATAGATTCTCTTGCTAACTTAAATAGGTGTAATATGATCTATAAAATATTGTTTACTTGTACATTTCTGCTGTCTGAATATTGACCAGAATAAAAATATAAATGTGGTGGTACACTCCTGTAATCCCAGCTACCCAGGAAGATGAGTCAGGAGGATCACAAGTTCAAGGCCAGCCTGGGTAACTTATTGAAACCCTGTCTCAAAACAGAAAGGGGTAGGGATATAGCTTGGTGATTGACTAGCATGTGTGAAGCCCCGGGTTCAATCACCAGTAATACACACACACACACACACACACCCAGGTGCAGTAGCCAGTTGTACATGCCTATTGTCCCAGTTACTTGGGAGGCTGAGCCAGATCACTTGAGCCCAGAAGCTGGAGACCAACATGGGTAACATAATGAGACCCTGTCTCAAAAACAAAAACAAAAAATGCTTCATATAATATCTGTTCTTAGAGATGAAATACAACACTTATTTTGTGAAATCTCTGACTAACCTGGTTGCATCCAGTAGTGCTTTACATTTTGTTCCCCCCAAATCCTGTTCCCTTAATTATAATATCTTACCTGTTTTATCTGATCAGATTCTGGTATTTGTGCAGCCATATTCTTTTGGAATGTTTATTAGTCACCTGATTTAAAAAAAAAAGGTCAATCTACATTTTTTTTTTAAGTTAGGTCAAGAGTTAGCTAATCATCGTTCATATTTTATAAATTTCCAAGTGTGTACATAAATTATATGCCATCCCCAATCTCACAGATCATTAATGACAATAGAACCTCACAATTTACAGTGAAAATTTTCTAATGTTAGCTCTGGAATTCAGTTCTTGTCTTACCTAAATCTACAGCTTTAAGACAGTTTGCTCTGAACTCTAGTGTCTTCTTAAAATTTCTTAATTCTTCCACTGGTTGACAATTTAACTCTGACCTGAGCTGCTAATGATTCTTTTACTATATGTAAATGTGAAGTTTCAATTAATTCTTAACAAACACCACTCACTTTTAAATCAACAATGCTCAAGAAAGATACTCAGAATTCCAGGAAAATTTCTGAAGTTATACATTCTGGAGTTCATAAAGGGCAATCACAAAGACTTACTAGAAACTTACTAGAAACTTCTGATATAACTTGGGGGCAACAGAAAGGAAAAAAAAAACTTTCTAAATTACTGAGGTTTACACATATCCTAAATGTAGGACTTCAGTTAATCTAGATTCAAGAATGTGTATATTGTTTATTTACTGTATTCTAGCTAGTTCTAAAAAGTTTGAGCATATCATATGAAAGGTTTATATAAAATAAAGCTGTTTAAAACAGAAATTAGGGCTGGGGATGTGGCTCAAGCGGTAGCGCGCTCGCCTGGCATGCGTGCGACCCGGGTTCGATCCTCAGCACCACATACCAACAAAGATGTTGTGTCCGCCGAGAACTAAAAAATAAATATTAAAAATTCTCTCTCTCTCTCTCCTCTCTCACTCTCTCTTTAAAAAAAAAAAAAAACAGAAATTAAACATCATGTAAAAGGAAGAATAAGCAACTACTGATCAGATGCACTGTAATGTTATGCGTTATATTCAGCTTTGAGTTCCCTAATAAACAAAGCAGAAAAGATAAACTGTATGTATATATGTTTCTTATTGGATCGTCAATTATTTAGTTGCCTTGAAAAGCACAAAAACTAGGAAATAAAAGTTTAAGGCAAAGCATATGACACTACTATCAAAAAATTAACATTCTCATTTTTAGTAAAACATATAATCAATGTTAATTTCACTTTAACCACTCCCAATCATGTATATAATTTCCCCCCTTCTGTATTTACTTTTCCCTCCTCTTTTTTCCTTATCCTGAATATTTGTGATAATTACTGATATTTTAAAAGTCATAAGCAAGGGAAGGCATTAGTTCTTTTCTATTTGGAATGCTAGTCTCATTTTAGATGTTATAGTTCATAGTTTTCTTTGGAGTAATGATTAATAAAAGGTGTAACTGTGTCTATCAAAGAACTTTGGGTTTAGTAACAAGACAGACAACCCTTCCAAATCCCCTTTTTTAAAAAAATTTTTAATATTTATTTTTTAGTTCTCGGCGGACACAACATCTTTTGTTGGTATGTGGTGCTGAGGATCGAACCCGGGCCGCACGCATGCCAGGCAATCACGCTACCGCTTGAGCCACATCCCCAGCCCCCAAATCCCTTTTTATCTGCTGTTGAACAAACACTTAGTAGAAATTTTAAGTGAGCCCAAAGTTTAGGCAACTAGTGTTCCATAAACGCCTTGCAAGTTAACAAGAATGCTCTTTATTTTATTTCACAGTGTTATAAACAATATGTACATATATTTTACTGTAGAAACTACTTGGATAAACACCAAGAATTAATTGAAGGTAACCATTTTCAGATATTGCTGTATCACCATATGTTCCAGGTAAGGTACTATCCATTATATTTCCCCTCAGTTGTATGTAAATGATCAAACATAGATTCCAACCCCTCCAAATAGGCTTGCACAGAAATCCAAGCCTATTTAATCATCTTCCAGTATCATCATCAAACTTACAGTTTAGAATCTTGGCAGTTATGATTCTAATTAATTAATTGGTATATGTTCATTCAGTAAACACTTGGTGAATGTACTGAAGACAGTGGTAGTTATGAAACTAGCTTCTGACACTATGCTTCTGAGACAGGATGCATTTTTATGGCTGCTATAAAACACCATTACCCAGTTAAAGAAACAGGATTCCATACGTATATCATGCAGTGATATTGTTTAGGACATGTGCTTCCAGGAAGATGGCACAGCTGTTCCTTTCCTCATTCCTTTAACATGTACAACTAAAAATCCTACATTATATGTAAAGCAAATATAAGAAGACTTTTGAGAGGTGGATGGAAAGTAGCAGACTGGTTAGGACCTTGGATTCAGAAACACAGGGGTAAATTTTCTGTATTTTTTAGTTCTTTATATAGACTTAAAAGCTGAAGAAGCTGGCCACCTGCAAATGGGGGCAGAAAAAAAAACAAACAAACCCACCCACCACACACCAAAAGCTTGGTCTCTAACCAAAATTGCAAGACAGAAGACTAAATTTAGGCAGTAACCACTATATACCTAGAAAAGTCCACAGAAAAAACTGTCACTTTTATCCCTTCACACATCAGCTTAGGTCAACTGGGAAGCCTAGATTTCCATCTACAAGGAATGTAATGAGGTGCTCCAACACCTACACTGTAGTGCTGCTAGAAAAGGCTGGTTAGGGAAAGGGTCATTCATCCTACCAGGCAGTAAAAAGACCCCCATCCCACAACTAACACCAAGTGTCAGTGAAACCAGACAGGGAGACTAGCTTCCATCCCAATTTCTTTCCTCTGGGATAGTATCAAAGAAGGTCTACTTGAGATTCAGGACTTGCATTACTGCCCCATGAAGATTAGGCCATATGCCCTACTGTGGTATCAGTAGAGGCCACTGGGGAACAGTAATGAGGTACTCCAGTCTTTCCCAGCTAGGAATGCCTGAAAGCATTCCAAAATTCAGCAAAAGACATAAACCCAAAAAATCTGAAAGCAGCGAATGAAATACAACATCTTTCTATAGGTAAAAACTAATCAGGATAATAGTACATTTCTCATCAGAAACTATGGAGGCGAGAGGAAGAGGAACAAAATTTTTCAAGTGCTAAAAGAAAAGAATGGTCAAACCAGACAAATGTATTTAAGTATCCTTCAGAGATGAAGAAGAAACCAAGACATTCTCAAATGAAGGAAAACTAATAAGAATTCTTTGTCCACAAATCTGCCTGAAATAATGTTTAAAGATTTTAAACAGAAAACAATAAAAGTAATGTTGGGACATAAAGAAGAAAAATACAGTAATAAAAAAAAGTTCAGTATAATACATTTTCCTTCTCTTCTTGAGTTTCCTATCTTATTTTCATCAATTATAGCAAAAATCACAAGACCATTTAAGGTGGTTCTAAATATATGTATGCAATAGCTGGGTACAGTGTGCATGCCAGTAAATCCTAGCGACTTGGGAGGCAGAAGGATCACAAGTTCAAGGCCAGCCTTAGCAATTTATTGAGACCCTCAGCAACTTAGTCAGACCCTGTCTCAAAATAGAAAATAAATAGAGCTGGGGCTGTAGCTCAGTGGTAAAGTACTCCTGGGTTAAATACTCAGTACAGATATTCATTCAGAAAACTGTAGGTAAATCAAAATGGGTCACAGGACTGCAGGAAAAGAAACAAAAACAAAAAGTAACAGGTTTAAACCCCTAGTAGATGGAAAAAAAAAAAAACTCAATCTAAATATACCAGTTAAAAGACAGACTGGGAGTGAATTAAAAAATATCATCCAGGTATAAATGGTCTACAAGAAAGTCTTCATATTTAATGATACACACAGGTTGAAGACAAAAGGATGGGAAAAGTTATACAATCACAAGAAAGCAGGACTTTAGATTAGACAAAGGGGAATGAAGGAAAGAGAGAGGGGATAGGAATAGGAAAGACAGTAGAATAAATTGGACATCACTTTCCTATGTTCGTATATGACCAGAGTAACTCCACATGATGTACGACCACAAGAATGGGAAGTAATTACTCCATGTTTGTATGACATGTCAAAATATACTCTACTCTCATGTATATCTAAAAATAACAAAAAATAAAAAAAGAAACAAAGCTATTCTAGTTGTAATTTAAGTGAATTTCAATAAATGAATTTAATTAAATGTTTAAAATATATTTGTTAACAAGGAATAAATACTCATGATGTTACAAAAAAACAAAGAAAGCAGGAATAGATAATATCAGAGAAAGTAGGTTTTAGAACAAAGAAAATTATTAAAGACAGAAAGAGACACATAGGGGTTGGAGTTGTAGCTCAGTGGTAGAGTGCTTGCCCAGCTAGTGTGAGGCACTAGGTTCAATCCTCAGCACCACATAAAAATAAATAGATAAATAAATAAATGGTATTGTGTCCATCTACAACTAAAAATAATAATAAAATAAAAAAGGACATATAGACCAATTTATCAAGAGATACAGCAATCCTTAATATGTATGCATTAAACACAGCTATAGTTGGGTGGGGTGGTGCACACCTGTCATCCCAGCTACTAAGGAGGCTGAGGTAGGTGAATTGCAAATTAGAGGTCAGCCTCGGCAACTTGAGAGATATTTCTGTCTCAAAGGAGAAAGAAATAAGAGAGGACCGGGATGTATCTTAGTGGTAGGTGCTTGCCTAGCATGTGTAAGACCCTAAGTTTAAACCCTAGCACTGAAAACAAAACAACAACAACAAAAAACTGCATTTCTGTATGTTAGCAATGAATATAAATGCACACTGAAATTATAACACCAATGACAATTACTAAAAAAAACCCCTCAAAAACGATATGGATAAAAGTATGTTTATGTATAAAATGCTAATAATTAAGACATAATAAACAGACGTATCATGTGTTCACAGATTAGAAGTCTTTTTTTTTTTTTTTAAAGAGAGAGAGAGAGAGAGAATTTTTTAATATTTATTTTTTAGTTTTTTCGGCGGACACAACATCTTTGTTTGTATGTGGTACTGATAATCGAACCCGGGCTGCACACATGCCAGGCGAGTGCACTACTGCTTGAAAGAGTAAGGATGTCATTTTTCCCAAGACTGATATGTAATTTTAACCTTGAATTAAGTCTGTCACCTTATATAAAAATCAATTCAAAATGGATTAGGGACTTAAAGTAAAATATAAAATTATTAAAATTTTTAGAAAACTATGAGAACTCCTCAGACATTAGTGCTTGATAACATCAAAAGCATAATCTGTAACAGGAAAATTTTGATTAAATCTGATTTCAGCAATACTAAAAACTTGCTTTGTAAAAGATACTATTAAGAGGACAAAAAGATAACCACAAGGCAGGCATGGTGGTGCACACCTGTAATCTCAGCTTAGGTATTTTACCAAGACCCTGTCTCAAAAAAAAAAAAAAAAAAAAAAAAAAAAAAATATATATATATATATATATGTAGGGAGGGAGAGAGAGGGCTGACACTGTAGATGTAGCTCAGTGATACAGAATCCCTGGGTTCAATCCCCAGAATTTAAGCATAATAATTACATATCATTCACTCTACAATTCTGTTCCTAGGCATTTAGTTTAGAGAAATGCAAGCTTATATTCATACAAAAATCTGTCCCTGGTTATTTATAGAAACTTTATAACAGTTGAAAATGGAAACAACTCAGATGTTCTTTACTGAGTATTTGGCTAAACAAACTTCTATCTATACTATGGAATACTATTCAGCAACAAAAAAGAGGCATGAATACATACAGCAGCTTGGAGAATGATGCTGAGTGAAAGTCAATCCGAAAAGGTTACATACTGTATAATTCCTTTTATGTAACATTTTGAAATGACAGAATTAAATAAATGAAGTCCATATTAGTGGGTGCCAATGGTTAAGGGGAGGGGGGTGAGACTGGAGTGTTGCTTCAAAAAAGGTAACATGAAAAAGTTTTATGATGGAATGTTCTGAATCTTGACTGTATCAATATCCATATCCTGGATGTGATATTGTACTCCAGTTTTATACAGTGTTACCATTATGGAAAACTGGGTAAAGAGCATAAGATCTCTATATTATTTCTTATAGCTGCATATGAATTTACAATGATCTCAGAATCAAGAGTTTAATTTTAGAGAGAGAGATTGCATAGTATTATAATCCCTGCCCCCAAACAAGATGCAGCAAGGTAAATGTTGTTAGCAAGAGATCCAAATTGGGCTAGAGTGGTGGTGCATGCCTGTAATCCCAGTTACATGGAAAGCAGAGGCAGAAGGATCACAAATTTGAGGCTAGCTTGAGCAACTTAGCAAGATCCTGTCTCAAAAAAATCAAAAAGGGGGCCGATGTTGAGGTTGTAGCTCAATGGTAAAACGCCCCTGGATTCACCTTCAGTTCAGTGTACCTGTCTCTGAAATTTACAGAACATTTAAAAACTTTATATGTTCTCTATCTCTAACTTTTGTACTGAAGTGGGTGGGTAGAATTCCAAGTTAGACTTCTTTTGGATTCCCACTCAAAAAACAGTCTGGAAAAGATGCAGGAAATGGTAAGACGACTTTATGAAATTAGTATGACATGAAACTTTTTTGTGGGAACTTAAAAAATACAAGGACAATAAAATATGTATTAAGGAATTTGCTTTACCAGCAGGAATCTGGCTCAAAGTACAAAAGGCCATCCACCTGACCTGAGCTTTCTCACTGTATCTAGGACATGAGGCAAACTGGATTTTCCACACACACAAAAAAAGAGATCTGATTTCCTTAGAATTAAAATCTTAGAGGGCTGGAGATGTGGCTCAAGCGGTAGCGCGCTCGCCTGACGTGCGTGCAGCCCGGGTTCGATCCTCAGCACCACATACCAACAAAGATGTTCTGTCCGCTGAAAACTGAAAAATAAATATTAAAAAATTCTCTCTCTCTCTCCCTCTCTCTTAAAAAAAAAATAAATAAAATCTTAGAAAATTTATACGATGACTAACAATAATCTAGTTCTCTTATTCCTATCCTTGTATTCCCTCAGGTTAAAATTCATGTTTATTGATTTTTTCATCCAGAATTTAGAGATAGAGAACATTTGAAGTTTTTAAATGTTCTGTAAATTTCAGAGACAGGTACACTGTGCTGTCAGTCCTCCCAACCCCCTTACTATGCAATTCATGATGACAAATAATGGATATCATTGGGAAGTCTTTGGCAAGATATAGATGAGGAACACCCCAAATGATACTGGTATGAATTTCTTTTTTGAAATTTTTTTTTTTAGTCATAGATGGACACAATACCTTTATTTTATTTATTTACTTATTTTTATGTGGTGCTGAGGATTGAACCCAGTGCCTCACACATGCTAGGCAAGTGCTCTACCACTGAGCCACAACCCCAGCCCTTGTGGTTTGTTTTAGTTGTCTTTTAATGTACATTCCTTAAACAATCCCCTCCTTTAAAAAAAGTTTATTATACTATAAAAGTAATATAATCTACTGATTATACTGAAAGATCACTGCTAACATTATGAGTTTTTCCTAGAATCATTTGATTATGTATTTTATTTTTTTAAACATTTCCTGGGCCTACACTTAAACTCAATATCAGCTAATAGTCAGCATTCCCCCCCCCCCCATGTTTGGAATGGAACCCAAAGCTTTGTGCATGCTAGGTAAGTGTAACCACTGAGTACACCCCCAACCAGCAATTTTCTTTTCCTTTTTTTTTTTTCTTAAGATGTTGATGGACCGTTATTTTATTCATTTATTTATATGCGGTGCTAAGAATCGAACCCATGCCTCACACATGCTAGGTAAGCGATGTACCACTGAGCTACAACCCCAGCCCCAGGAGTTTTCTTAACTCTGCCTAAATCTCCATAGCTTATTTATTCTCTGTAGTGTTATTATTATCAAGATTATGATGAAACTAACCACAGACAACTATTCCTAGTAAACAGTGGAGATGCTCAAATGAATGATTTTCAGATTCACTCTATAGTGTAAGGTCTTCTAAATCTTTCACCATTCATTGTGTAGTTTTTTAATCCTGAGGTACACTGACTGACAAAGACCAATAGCCACACAAAACTGCTGATGGTGAGAACAGGTTGCAGCAATGTGGCTGTCTTTTTAATTGATTCTTTGTTTCTTTTCTTACAGAAAAGGCTTTTAATTCTAGAGGCAAATATCCAATCAGGAGTTAGTGTCAGGCTAAATCCCTGAAAGCTGGTGTAGGAGAGAAGGGATAGAACTCTAGCTTACCTCTTATGAATGATGATAGCAATGTTTAGTTTTGTGCCAAACGATATATATTATAGAACCAGCGAACTTAATAGTAAAGGGAGATCTTATCAGTCATCGAGCTCAAACCTTTTCTGATGCATGAGTTTCCTTTTTGTTCTGGAAAAGTAGTTGTCCAGCCTTTGCTTGAACGCTTGAACGTCTGTCTCCAGTGAGGCCTGATTTCTTACCTGAAAAATTAGGGTGTTATAGTATGACTGCTGAGGCCCTTTGGAGCTCTAACAGTCTTTCTGATGAAATCTAAAGTTCTGTGGCGATGTTATTTTTAAAAAAGCTTCTTCTTTTTTATTACCAAGTTAAATGATACATCAGGTATTTTTCCTTCTTGCTGTAATGGGGATCAAACCCAGGGCATTATGCATGCCAGCATGCACTCTACCACTGAGCTACATCCCCAATACCCCTCTTCCCCTCTATTCTGAGACTACAATTCTTTAGCATACTTAATGTCATCCTACATATTATTACTTCTTATATGATTCTTCTAATAACCCTGGGAGGGAAAGTTTAGAAATGTCTACATTTTTAAGAGACCACTTTACAAACAGTAACTGCAACAGTAGGGGCCTAACTAAGGTGTTGTTCAAACTTTAAGCAGTATTTTCCCTCTTACACCTTAAGACCTATGTTTCCAATAAGCTGTTATTTAGAATACCATTTATCTAAAATATATTCTCCAAATAGACAAACATGCTGTAAGCTCTTCAGATCCTTTCTTCAGCAACTGTTATTTTTGCTTACATTTTTTCACATTTATTAACCATGTCTATTATCTTTTCTTAATGCATCTAGTAACTTCCCTAAATTATTTTCCTTTCCTTCTCAGAAAGGAAATCCATTTAGCAAAGAACAAAAGAGATTTCAAAGGCCCCAGAAAAATTTTATTTCAGGTGAATATCATCACATAACAATTTCCAGAAATGCATAATACTAAATAAAATAAATTAACCAGGACATGATGGGGAGATACCTTCCATTTCTTTTTAAAAATCATATGCAGATTTGTACCAACTTTGAAGCCAAATCCTAATTCTGCTCAAACTTAGTTTAAAATAAATGATTCTTCTGATGTCCTTGGCCCTATCAATATAATTGCTCCTGGTCTTTGAGGATTGGTACTGGTAATTGGGATCTTATGGTTCAGGCAAAGATCATATAAAACCACTGAGTGACAAGTAGTTGAGGAACAGGATATATCTATGATCTTAAAGCAGCTCCATATCACAGAAAGAAAAGTACTCCTTCATGTTGGAAAGATCATAGTCACTAGTCATATTAACCAAGTAATTAAACCTAGCACCACATACATTGAGTCGTGGCATTAGGTATTTTATGATGGGACCCACTAAGGCACAGAGCATTACTTATGTGGCATTCTTTAAAAAAAAAATGCTCTTTGATCATTAGGGAATAATCAGGAAAATCCACAATACGCAATAACTGAAGAAAACTGGGCTGGTCTTTTAAAAAAAAGCAATAAAGAAAAGGTTGATGTAGATTAAGAGACTGAAGAGTGTTGAGAACTATACATAGTGTGTGAACTTTGATTGGAACCTGATCAAAGAAACATTAAACACTTCCTGGATAATTGAGAAATTTGAATGTTATCAAGTATGATAATTTATTGATGTTGTGTAATACAATGTCCTTAAGGAGACACATGCTGAATAAATTGTGGTTAAAGTTCATGTTTGCAACTTACTTGCAAATGGTTCAGCAGAAAAATTTTATCTATATATGCTTGGAGAAAGCGTGGGAAAGAAAAAGCAAATACATATTAAAAAAAGGAAAAAGGGGGGAAAACGCCCTTCTGACCCATTTTTTTTTTTTTTTTGTATCAGAGCTATCAGTGTCTTTGAGGTCAAATGTCTAAACTGTTTTTACTAACTTGTTTAATATAACCTAATAGATATCACATGACCCTTTAAATTATTTGTAGCAGATTTAGGAAGTTATTTTAGTCAGATTTAGGTTGTCTAACAATAACTCTAATAACCCTAACAATGATAACTCATTGTTAACCAGAGCAGTTTTGAGAGATAATCATACTGCTTTCAGACTGGAAAGACTGGCTTCAAGAACTGAGCCTTGGGCACTGGAGGATGACATTAAAGGGATTTTTAAGATCCAAATTATTCAAGTCGTATTAATAAATGTCTTTGTTTAATAAATGCCTTAGAGATAAGAGGGGCAAGATAAGGCCCCCCCCCCTTCAAATTCACACCCAAGTTTCATCCAGAAATTATGGAAGTTAAGTGATCATAAGGTCTCTGGCAGCTCTGACACTGTTATTCTTTTAATACACTTATGCAAACTGTGAACAAATAGGTTCAACAAAAGAGACCAATGTCAACGGGGAAAATGTAACTGACATAATAGTTGTTAATTACTGAAACTCATCAAGATGCAAAAATAAGTGAAATGTTCTCCAAAGCTGTCCCGTAGGTCCATTTTAATTCTAGACGTCTATGAAAGTAGGCAGCTTTTCCATCGGACTACATATTTTACTTTGATTAATCTATTTTAAAGCCTACACACAGCAAGGCGAAAAGGGAAGGCTCTAAGCAGTGCGTCTTCGAAAATGAGCAGACAGCCCTGGTAGTCTAGAAAGGACTGGAGTCTAGAAAGGATTTTGCAGTTAAAGGAGGGACTCCAGCATGTCAGCGCAAGGTCGCGGCACAGAAAACCTTACAGCCTAATTCTCTGTCCCCGCAAAAGACCCAGACTCCCAAACCTGAGCTTGAGGTGGCTCGGGGCCTCTGCTTCCCACCCTGGCAGGCTGACGAGGCCGCCGCGTAGGTCCGCACCGGGCCGGACGCGCTGCCCGGGTCTGCAGCCCCCGCGGCCCACACACATCGCGGCCGCTTTCTCGGGGACCCTGCCACCGTTCTGAAGCTGACCTCCGCCCCCCACCCGAGAGCCCAGGATTCTGAGGGCAGAGAAAAGAGACCATACTTAATCACAGGCTCTCGCATCCGACTGGTAAGAGGCTGGGGGGCTGCAATGCAGGCGGAGTCTGGGGGCTGAGAGTCGGGGTCAGGGTGCCGCCGCCGCTGGATCGCACAGAACACGTGGGAGCGGTGATGTCAAACAGTACTTAAACTCTTTGACGCAGATTCTTTACAGCGTGGGGAAATCTAGGGAAAAAATCCAGTACCATAAATGAATTCTGAAATCCACTAAAAATTAACTTCGTGGCTGTATGCTTAACCAACGTCTCTATTCCTGACTGACTCTCCCTACGACCCGAATCTATTGAAGCTGTTTGAAAGACTAATTTACTTAATCCCACGGTCCTAACGGTCTTCAGGAACTACAGTGAAAATAATCCCTAATAAACACGAGTAGTGTTACCAGTCAGGTCAGGAGCGCTTCAGTCGAAGATGAGTCCCTCGAATTTTAGCCAATATCTTAATCTTGTAGGGAGATGTGCTGTCTTTAAAATAAAAATAAATTCACATCTCTTTTAAGGTTTTAACAGTGTAAGTTTGTTTCCACCCGGACTGGGATGGAAGGGCACGGGAGAGTACTTGCGTTTTGGTTGGATGTTTTGGACGCTTTTCTTGGCGCGCATGCGTGTTGTGTCTCAAGGGCGGGCTTAAAGGGAAGTGGGTGTTGAAGCTGTTGTCAGATCAGACCACTGACTGCGAGGTTGCCGGGTTTACTGGAGACGCAGAGTGAATTTAGGCGTCCGGTGATTGCATCTGGAGGCGTGTGTAAGACTGTCGGTGAAGAAAGCTTTTAATCTTATGTGGGTGATTTTTTTTTTTTAAACAGCATTTCGATTTTGCCTGCTTGACTCCCTCTTGAACAAATTTTAACCCCGTTTCCACATTTGTTTGTCGTTGCACTGTCAGCCCCCAGGTTGGGGAGGGCATTAACTTTGTTGTTGCTCCGTGGCCATTCTATTGTCATCCCCTTTTAGATTCATTGGCTTGGTGCATTAATAGACTCAGTGAGTTTTATGGCTAAATATGACCTAGTCGTCTTTGGTCCTGGATTAAGTACCAAAAGTTAAGTTCCAGCTTTGTGAGTATTCTCCTTAGACATTTTAATTTTTAAGTTAATGACTGCATATTCATAATCATTTTTGGAATTCACGTTCTTCTTTTTTTTTTTTTAATATGCCCCTTTTCTCTTCTTGTATTCCCTTAGTCCTCAAAGAGGTGGAAGTTTTATTCAGGAGTCTTATGAATACAGAAGAAAGTTCTTCCATTCAGAATTGTGGGACTAGGTTTCTTGCTAACAATATGAAAAGCTCCGAGTTTAGCCCGGGAAAGAAAAAAAGGGTTAAAATGCCCGCGAGGAGACTTCGTGAGGTCCTTTCTCCGAATCAGGAAGACAATTTGGCTTTGTGGAAAGATGAGTTGCCCCGTGTTTGTCCAGTGTTGTCTGCAAATAAACGTCCTCCTGTTCGAATGGGGACTAACATGAATGGAACATTGCATGGTATGTTATTCCATATACTGTAGTTTTTCAGCCAGTTTTCTTTTTTGTAAAACTTAATCTTTATTTTGGTTATTGTGCATCAAAATATAGGGGATTCTTAATGTTTAAAATCAAAAGTGTAAGATATTTCCGGCTTATACCGATGTTTAAAAACTGACCCTGTTCCCTGGGAAAATGGCCAGGCATAGAGGGTCCACAAAATGAATGGTTTCGGTAAATGAAACTTTAACTTTTCCTATTGTGCTTTTTCTTCGTGTCATGTTTGCACATTATTCTTGTTCACATTTATGTTAGACATGCTTAACTTGTATAATAAATTAAATTTCCCCCAGTAGTGCTCTTTACCAAGTGCTCTACAGTACTATCCACTTTGGCATAGCATAAACACAACTTAAGTCATTTGATGACTTCTTTGTTTCAATTCATTTATCCTGTCTGGAGCTCAGAGAAAATGAAAACATTATGCTTTTACACACTTTACTATAAATTCTACTGGTTATTGTAAGGATAAAATTAATGAATATAAGCTGGGTGCAGTGGCACACACCTTTGATTCCAGCCTCTCAGGAGGCTGAGCAGGAGGATGGCAAGTTTGAATCAGCCTGGACAATTTAGCAAGACCCTGTCTTAAAATAATAAAGGGCTGAGGATGTAGCTTAGTGGTAGAGCGTCCCTAAGTTTAATTCCCAGTACTGCCAAAAATAAATAAATAAATAAATAAATAAATAAACAACAAAGTGCTTTAATTTTATTTTTATTTTTGCAATGCTGAGCATAGACAGTTGCTCATCCCAGGCAAGCACTCTACCACTGAGATATATCCTCAGCCCTTCAAAACACTTTTATAATGCTGGGGTTTTGGAGGTACAGCAATGGCACCATAACAGGCTTCTGTTAAATCAGGCTTTTATATCATGTTCATATTTTGCTCCTGGTAAATCCCATAGTTTGCCCATATCCAATAGTGAACTGATTTTTTTTTCCTTTTTGTACTGGTGATTGAACTCAGGGGCTTAATCACTGAGCCACATCCCCAGCTCTTTTAAAAATTTTATGCAGAGTCACGGTCTCACTGAGTTGCTGAGGGCCTCACTAAATTGCTGAGGATGGCTTTGAACTCGTGATTCTCCTGCCTCAGCCTGTGGAGCTGCTGGGATTACAGGCATGTGCCATTGCTCCCAGCTTAAACTGATGTATTTTAAAACATTTTATACTTATGTCTCTTTATTGTTCATACGGACTCCTATTTTCCCTAATTATTTTTTCATCTAAAGTATCTGTCAAATATAGAGCTTATAGTTCTTGAATCATGCCTATAATTATAGGTAAGCTACTGTTTTTAAAAACACTCAAATTGATTCCTTTATTTTGTTAGGTTCTTCGGATATAACTTCTTCTAGAAAATATCACAAGCCTCCGTTAGAAAATTCTGCTATATCAGAAAGTGTAAGCAAGAGTCCTTAAATATGTTAATCATGTTAAAATTTTCATTATTGTCAAACAGTATGTTCTTATGTTCAGTTAGCAACATGCCTTGTTTTTCTTTATCATGTCTGAAGAGAAATGTTTTATATACTACAATTGGAACTTGAATATGTTTGAGATATTAAATATGTCTACTGGATTGTTAGCCTCATTGTTTATTTTTTAGAAAGTTAACACCTGCTAACTTTCATCAGTGGCTATCCTTGAACAATTTTTTTTGTATGATATTTTTCCTTTCCCCTTTCTGATTTATCAGGAAAAAAAAAAAAGGGTGAAGGACAATACTGAGTTAATCTAGTACTGTAAAAGGTCATTGTGTTTTAATGCTGAATAGAGTCCTAGAGATGAAGTCTAGAATTGCACACATGAGCAGAAAGCTATTTGCCAGTAGGTGTCAGAGAAGCTTTCTGAGACTACATAAGAGCTCAGTAAAAAAAGAGATCAGTGATTAATTTGTGATGTTTTGTCATTCATTGATCATTCTTATCTACTCCATTTGATTAACAAAGAGTCAGATTTTCACATTTGAACTGAAGCAACTGAGATGTTAAATATTTATTTATTTAGTTGTAGTTGGACACAATACCTTTATTTTATTTATTTATTTTTATGTGGTGCTGAGGATTGACCTAGGGCCTCACACGTGTTAAGCAAGCACTGTACCACTGAGCCACAACCCCAGCCCCAATAATTTATTTTACTACAAGTGGCAAATCAAGAATTGAGTCTGGATCTCAGTGCCACATTTGCTTGTTTGCCCATTTGCTCATTTATTCACTTCTCTGACAGTATATTACTATTTTTTTTTTTAAAGAGAGAGGGGGAGAGAGAGAGGGGGGAGAGAGAGAGAGAGAGAGAGAGAGAGAGAGAGAGAGAGAGAGAGAGAATTTTAATATTTATTTTTTAGTTTTCGGCGGACACAACATCTTTGTTTGTAGGTGGTGCTGAGGATCGAACCCGGGCCGCACACATGCTAGGCGAGCGCGCTACCGCTTGAGCCACATCCCCAGCCCCTGACAGTATATTATTGACTCATTGAACAAATCCTTGGGTAGCTTCAAAGTACCTAAGCATTGTGTAGTGCTGGGGATGAAATATACAAAACACACTCCCAGAGCACAGTAATCACAGTTAGTAAATGGTATTGGTAAGGAATAAATCGTAAAGTTTATTTAATTTTTCACTTTTTCCTCTTATATCCCAAAGGATTTTTCTAAAGATGTTGTAGTGCAGAGGTTACCTTTGGATAAAACAGAAGAGAGCAACAGACAAAACGGTAAAAGAATAGAATTGACATTTCTTACTGTGGTAAAATATACATAAACTTTCCATTTTAACCATTTTAAAATATATAGTTTGTGACATTAAGTATCTTTACATTGTTGTGCAACCATCGTCACTGTCTATCTCCAGGACTTTGTTTTTTTAATCTTTCCCAACTGAACTCTATGGCCATTAACTACTAATTCCTGCCTCTATGAATTTGACTATGCTAGGTACCTTGTATAATTGGACTTATTCAGTATTTATCCTTTAGTGTTTGGCTTATTTCTCTTAATGTATTGTCTTCAATATTCATTCTTTTTTTTTTTCATGTGTCAATATTTTCTTTTTAAAGGTAAAATTGATTTCTGGATATTCATTCAACAAACAGGTTTTTTATTACTGTTACTATTATTATTATTTTGAGTGCTGGGAATTAAACTCAGGGCCTCATGTATGCTAGGCAAGCACTCTACTACTGAGGTATACCATGTTATTTTAATTTTAATTATTCTCCCAAATTAAGTTATTAATACACTCAAAAATCCAGAAAAGTGTCTGCAATAGTAAAGATTATTTTAGTATTACCAATCTATTATACAGGTTTGGTATTGGATATACATTTATTATTATTTATTTATTTTATTTTTTGTGGTGCTGGGGATTGAACCCAGGGGGGCTTTGTGCATGTGAGGCAAGCACTCTATCAACTGAGCTATATCCGTAGCCCCCATTTATAATTTTTTTTTATAAATTTAGAACTCAGGTTTTGTAGGGTCAGATAATAGATTAAAAATGTCCTTCAAAAAGTTTTATTTATTGACAAATTTTAAAGCAATTTTTTTTTATTCTAAGTAATATTAAAATTTTATCAAATTTTCCTTGGTCTTTTGTAGTGGAGATTGAACCCAGGGCGCTTTACCATTGAGCCACATCACCAATCCTTTTTTTTTTTTTCCCAAATGTTTTTTAGTTGTCAATGGACCTTTATTTGTTTTATTTTTAAAGATTTATTTATATGTTGTGCTGAGAATTGAACCCAGTGCCTCACACGCTAGGCAAGTGCTCTACCACTGAGCCACAACTCTAGCCCCTAGTCCTTTTAATTTATATTTTAATTTTTTTAAAAAAATATTTTTTAGTTTTACCTGGATGCGGTATCTTTAATTTTTTTTTTCTTTTACTTTTATGTGATGCTGAGCACTGAACCCAGTGCCTCACATGTGGGAGGCTAGTGTTCTACTGCTGAGCCATACCCCAGCAGCCTATATTTTAAATTTTGAAACAAGGTCTCCCTAAGTTGTTGGGGCTGCTATTGAACTTGTGATCCTTCTGAACCTCCTGAGCCTTCTTTTTCTTTCTTTTTATTTTTAAGAAATCTTTTCCATGTGTAAGATTTAATTCTCAAGCATAATAAAAACAATTCTCTATAACACACGCTCTTCTCTATATAAATCTGGTCGAAGGAGAGATTCATATAACGTAATATCAAATATTTACTTTGGTTTGCATAACAATTATAACACCTTCAATTTTCTCAGCATTTTCTTTTTTTAAAAAAATGTGGCAAAGTACATATAACATGACACATCTCATCTTGACTATTTGTAGATGTCCTTGTTTCTCAGATATTTTTGATACAAATTTTTCTAGTGTCTAGGGTTATGACTATTCTTGCCTTTTTAAAAAAATATTTACTTTTTAGTTGTAGGTGGACACAATATTTTTATTTCATTTTTATGTGGTGCTGAGGACCAACCCCGTGCCTCATGCATGCCAGTCGAGCGCTCTATCACCTAGCCACAACCCCAGCCCCTATTCTTGCCTTTTTAAATTCAGAAATCCTATTATTAAATCCTAAACATCCCCCCACCCCCAATAAATACTTATGATTGAACCTAGGATATCAAGCTTGCTAGAATGAGCTCTTCATTGTTGAGTCTATCCCTAGCCCTTTCAGAAAAGTTTGTTTTTAGTTTGGGACAGGTCTTATTTAAGTTGTCCTGGCTGGCCTTGAACTTGCAATCCTCCTGCCTCAGACTTATGAGGAGCTGGAATTATAGGCACATACCATTGCATCTAGTCCTAAACATTTTTTTTTAAGTTGTTGATGGACCTTTACTTTATTTATTGATATTTGGTGATGAGAATCGAATCTAGTGCCTCACAAATGCTAGGCAAGTACTCTACCACTGAGCTACAACCCTAGCCCCCTAAATATTCTTTTAGTTTTAAAAAGTGGGGTTTTTAAAGCTGATTATGGTGGCATACCCCTGTTATCCCAGCAACTTGGGAGCCTGAAGCAGGAGGATCACAAGCAGGAAGATCACAACCCCAGCTCCTTTGTTATTTTTTTCATCAGTATGGCTAGAATGAGACCAGCCTAGGCAATTTAGTGAGATCCTGTCTCAAAATAAAAATAAAAAGACTGGGGGTGTGCCTTGGTGGTAGATGGCCTCTGTGTTCAATCTCCAGTACCAAAAAAAAAAAAAAAAAAAAAAAGGTCAGGTTTTGTGAGTGGCTTATTAAAATTTAATGAATTTTTGTTATCTTAATTTTGCAGCAAATGATATCTGTATTTCTCAGTATACCATGGGACAGAAGGATGCTCTAAGAACAGTTTTAAAGCAAAAGTAAGTTTCATTTACAGAAAATAGTTGTACCATGTTTGTGTTTCAAATCAACTTCCCTTATACTTTGGAAATACAAAAACCTCTTCACTACATAATGTATTGTGTGATGATATATAAAGCATTTCTCATAGTTCTGGGCACTTAAGTACTCAATAGCTATTAGTTGTTGTTACAGAAGAGGTTCTGTGCTAAGTGTGTTATTATATTAACTCATGTAACACTCTCAAATCCCATGAAGTAGATTCTGTTATAATCCCAATTTTATTGAACACGTGAATATGGATAACATAAATCCTGTGACAGAGATTCTGTTACATCCCAGTTTTACAGAATCCCCATTTTATGGATGAGGAAACTGAGACATTGAGCTTTTCCCAGGGTCTGGCAAATTGTTACTGGGCTGGCATTTAAACCCAGGCATTCTACCTTTAGAGCCTGTATTCTTAACCAAATCATGATACTGCTTGTAGCAGTGGTAAAGTAGTTCCTTATACATAATACTTATTATTTACTATCAAAGAACCTTTAGGTTTTTTCGTGATCAAGATCTGAGGAAGAAGCAAACTTCATACCTTGATGGAACGAAATACAAAACCAACCTGACGAGAACTCATGATAAACATGTAGCAAGAATACATCTACTAGTATGAAGGCAGTTTTTGTTATTTTATTTTGTTTATTTTAAAAAAATTTTTTAGTTGTAGATGGACACAATACCTTTATTTTAATAGGTGCTAAGGATTGAACCCAGGGCCTTGCACGTGCTGGGTGAGCACTCTACTGCTTAACCACCAGGCTTGCTCCCCAAATGCAGCTACTTTTAACTGTTACCTATTTCTTCTAGATAGTATTTCATAAATTAAAATTATATGCCTATGTTCCTATTCTTGATTTATTAAATTTAGACTATACTCATCCTCATATGATAATATTTAGCTGTCTTAAACTACTCTCTCCCATCCTTTTATTGTAGTTATCTAATACTTTTAATTAAATCAACCATTGATTATGTGGACATTACGCACTATATTAAGTGGAACAAGAGCCACAGATTTACAAATACTGTTTTGTTTAAAAAGTTTTAGTATTTACAAAAGTAGAGAGGATAATTTAATGCACTGCCATACTCCTATTGTTTAGCTTTAGTTGTTAGCATTGTTTCATTTTAACTTCCCCTCACTCCCCTACCCAAGTATTATTTTTAAACCTATCTCAGAAGTAATTTCATTTTATCTGTATTTTAGTAGGTGTTTCTAAAAGATTAGTATTTTTTCTTTTTCTTTTTAAAGTTTGTTCTCAGGCTGGGGTTGTGGCTCAGCGGTAGAGCACTTGCCTAGCATGTGCGAGGCCCTGGGTTTGATCCTCAGCACCACATAAAAAGGAATAAAGGTATTGTGTCCAATTACAACTAAAAAATAAATATGAAAAAAAATGTTCTAATTAGTTATACATGACAGTAGAATGTATTTTGATGTAAAAGATTAGTTTTTAAAAAGGCAATGCCACAATACTATTAATATACCAAAGACATAATACTGGCTATTTCTTAATATTATCAATCATACAGTTAATATTCAAGTTTCTCTGATTGTCCCATAATTTTTTTTTTGTTCATTTCTTTGTATCAGGATCTAAAAAAGGGCCACATGTTGCATTTGATTGATGTGTCTGTTTTTTTTTTTTTTTTTTTTTTTGGTACTGGGTATTATTTCAGGAGCACTTGGCTACTAAGCCACATCCCCAGCTATTGTGTCACATGACTAAACTGGTCACTCCAGCTGAATTTGGGGAATAAATAAAGATACAGACATAGAAAGTACCTTTTCTTTAAGTTCAATGACCGCTCCTCAGCCACAGCTCCCACAAGGGCAGTGCAGGCAAGAAAGAGAGCTAGGAGCACATGCTGAATCCTTTTATTGGGGAGAAGCCATTCAAATGAGGCAAGGGGTCAGGCAGCGTTGGTTCAGTCCACTTTGTGTGCTCAATGCTCATAGTTGACACACACACAGCCTATGGCTGGTTTGCCAGTTCTCCACATTCTCATCGATGAAAGCCAAGGGGCACTTGGTTCCTATGTGGCATTTATTTATTTTAGCCCTACTTTGTATTTTATTTAGAGACAGGGTTTCACTGAGTTGTTTAACACCTCGCTTTTGCTGAGGCTGGCCTTGAACCCAGGATCCTCCTGTCTTAGCCTCTTGAGCTGTTGGGATTACAAGCGTGTGCCACCACTGTGCCCAGGGATAAATGTGTCTTTTAAGTCTGTTTTATTTATTTATTGCTTTTGTGATGCTGGGGAATTAAACTGAGGGCCTCATGCATACTAGGCAAAAAACCTGAATAAGCTGGGTGAGATGGTGCACTCCTGTAATCCCAGCCGCTCTGAAGGCTGAGGCAGGAGGATCTTAAGTTCTATGCCAGCCTCAGCAATTTAGCAAGACCCTAAGCAACTTAGCAAGACTATGTCTCAAAATAAATAAAAAGGGAAGGGGTGTGACTTAGTAGTTGACCACGTCTGCATTTAGTCCTCAGTACCATAAAAATTAAATGAACAAACAAAACTTGAACAATAGAGAAAAGGCAGGGAAAAGAGAAGAAATCAATTATACCAGATAAAAATGAATCCAATAAAGTAAAAAACATACACAGTAAAATGTTTTTAACTGGTTCTTAGAAGTTTAGAAGTATAAGCAACTTCCTGATAAATTTAGGTCAGAAAAATGATGGTAGAATACATGAATTAGAGATAAAAAGAGGACAAATAATAGATTTAGAGGAGACAAAAACAAATGAGAGTACAATGTAGTTATATGCCTCAAGTTTAAAATTCTAGATGAAATTAGATGATTCACCAAGAATAATCATAGAGCTAGATTTTAACAGACCAATTGCTAAAAAAATTGAAAATGCTTTAAAGAATAAGCCTTCTAAAACAGTGATGATTCTGTTTGAATTCTTGGAAAAATATTAAGAAACAGATTACACTTATGCCATTCTGCTCCAGTACAGAGAATGCTATCCATGTCATTTCCTGAGGCTAACCTAACCCAAATACCCAAAGCTAAAATTTAGTTTTATCCTAAGTGTTTTTGTTTCTATCATGGTAATTTTTCCAAAAAGTTCTTGTAATAAAATCATTAAATCAACTATTCATCTGATAGCTAAAGATAACAATTTTATTGATGTGTTATTTCTCAAGTTATAAATAAGGTATGTCTTTTGTGTTAGAAGATCAAAACATAATAATGAAATAGAGTTTGGCTCAGAAATGCAGCAATGTTTTAAAAATAATAATTGAATTTTTTTAAGGTACTAAGGATTGAACCCAAGATTTCACAGATGCTAGACAAGTGCTCTGCCACTGAGCTACAACCCAGCCCACTTTTAATTTTCACTTTGAGATGGGGTTTCACTAAGTTGCCCTGGCAGGCTTCAAACGTGGAGTGCTCCTGCATTAGCTTCCCGAGTATCTAGGATTATAGGCTAATGTCAGTATACCTGGAAATAATTTTGAATTCTAATATAGCAGTTATTATGCTCTCTGCATTGGTTTCTCGTTTTAATCTTTACAAAAGCCTGGAATGTCTTAAAATGTTCCCATATTAAAAATGAGGTTCAGGCTGGGGTTGTAGCTCAGTGGGAGAGCTCTTGCCTAGAATGTGTGAAGGTTAGATTCTCAGCATTACATAAAAATAAATAAGTAAGTAAAATAAAAGTCCATCAACAACTAAAAACAAAACAAAACAAAAAAGAGGCTCAGGCAGTTTTAAGCTTTGCCTCACTAATAATTCATGATTCATTATATATTTATCATTGGAATAAATAAGAAAATATGTATGACAAGCACTATGGATCACATTTAATAAAATTGTCATGCTCATTTCTTACTTACCTTACCATGCACACAAACCTCTTTAAAATTAACAATAGAGTGATAGATTCAGATTCTTAATATGAAGAAAATAGTTAATATCCTGTTTAATAGTAGAATTGAGAGCTCATTGTCTTTTTGGTTTGGTGGTACTGGGGATGGAACCCAGGGCTTCATGCATGTTAGGCAAGCACTCTCTCACTGAGCCACATCCCTAGCCTTCATTGTTTCTTTTTGTTATGTTTGTTTATAATTTGGAAGTCCTATCTGTGGCAATTAGAAAATAAAATGAGATCAGGTATGGATATTGGAAAAAAGGAGGAAAAATTTACATTGTAGAAGATATTCTGTACTTAGAACAAAAAAAGTTATAAATATTCATGATTAGAAATCTGTAGAAACTATGTGAGGAAGTATGAAACTTTCCTTGGGAACTGACAAAAGCTAGGATATATTGAGATACTCAACATGTTCTGGATGGGAAGACTTAATACTATAAAAGTCCAAGTTTGTCTAAAATTAGCTTATAGGTTTTGCTATAGTCATTGAATTTTGTTTTAGAATAATTGGTAGATGGAATTTAGCCAACTAATTTTAATGTTTACATGGAAGAACATACAGCTGAGAAAAAGTATATGTGTTTATCTGTTTTTATGTGTGCCTGAAAATTCTGTTTATTTTTCCAACGTTAATTTTCCAAAATTATTTAAAAATTAATTTTCTAAAAGTATCCTAGCTATTCTCAACTGTACATATTCTTTATGTTCATATTCTTTGTTTTTGGTGCTGGGGATCAGACCCATGGCCTCATACATGCTGGGTAAGGGATCTTTGACTGAGCTATATCTCCAACCCCTATCTTTATGTAACTTAACTGTAGAGTTGTGACAAAATGGAATGATGTAGTACTTGTCCTATTTGATATTATCATGTCCTTTAAAACTGTAAATAATGCAAGGTAATAGACCAGAATCTTTGAGAAATGAAGAATCTGGCCAAGTTGTCTAGTACAAGGAAAATATGAATTCTTCGGGCTGGGGATGTGGCTCAAGCGGTAGCGAGCTTGCCTGGCATGCGTACGGCCCAGGTTCGATCCTCAGCACCACATACAAACAAAGATGTTGTGTCTGCCGAAAACTAAAAAAAAAAAAAAAAAGAATAAAAATAAAAAATTCTCTCTCTCTCTCTCTCTAAAAAAAAAAAGAAAATATGAATTTTTATAAAGGAGTTTGGACTTTAAGAGGGATGGCAAATCATTAAAAAGTTGTAAGATACATTTTTAAAAAAATGTTTATTTTTTTAGTTTTATGTGGACACAATATTTTATTTTTATGTGGTGCTGAGGATTGAACCCACTGTCTCATGCATGCTAGGCGAGCATATATATATATATATATATATATATATATATATATATATATATAAATATATAAATATATATATATAAAATATATCAAGATTTTATATATTATAGAACATATATCAAGATTATACATATGTTTATATACGTATATATAATAATCTTGAGAGAGATTATATACACACGTATATATACATGTATACACACATATATATACATGTGTGTGTATGTATACACACACACATTTATATTTTATATCTGGACAGAGCAAGCGAGAGCGAGCAAGAGTGAGCGCACGTGCACGCGGGAGAGGGAGAGAAGTGATGGTTCCTTTCAGAATCATGATAGGAATAGAGCTTTGCATTCAATATATTGTTAAATTGTTCTGTACAGATATTTAAACAATGGAATGCCTATGTTTCAGTCCTAAGTGGTATAGGCCATAGATACAAAAGTACTTAATGAAGGGAGAGATCAATAGAAACGGTTATAAAGATAGGCTTATTGGGAGAGGTAAGATTTAGATTGCATCCTGAAGAGGAAGGATATCATAATGAGTTGAGTGGAAGAAGTTTGAGAGAGCAGAGAAAAAAGCATCGAGTCAGTTGTGAGCATAGTGCTGTATGTGTAGTCAGTAAGGAGAGCAGAATGATTCCAGAGAGAGGTTGTTTTGGGTATATATAGGAGGGAGGTATATATAGGAATGGAGGATAGGACCAGAGTATGGAGGGTATAGAAAGCCAAACAGGAAATTTGCTTATTCAGTTTTTTATAAGGAAATTTCTGAGATTTTTGAAGAATGGAGACATGAGTGGGAAGTTTTTAAGCAAATAAACCAAAGAATGAAATATGTGGTTGGTAAGAAGTGATGAATTTTCTAGTAGAGAAGAAGAAAGAAGGGAGAAGTACTAATCCAAGAAAGTTTTAGAGTCATGGGAAGACCTCTGGAATTGGGCCTTGTCACTAAATCTGTGATTTCCATCAAGTACACCCCATTACCTCTGTGGACCTCAGTTTCTTCATGTAAAAATTAGAAAACTAGGATAGATGAACCACCTATGAGATTCCCCCAACTCTATAGTTCTATGACACTTTTCATGTAATTGTGATGAAATAATTGGCGAAACTTGATGACTCTGTTGAGTATGAGATGATAGGAAGATAGAGAAGTAAAGGTGACTTCAAAATTTTGAGACTTAGAGAAGAATGATGCTCTTAGTAGAAATGGGGAAATATCAGAGGGGTAAGTTCAAAAGTTCTGAACTGTCTTTAAAAATCAAGCAAGGGAATAAAGCCTCTGGATATGGAATGTATTCCTGTTGATTTTATTTATACTTATCTAGCGATTATTTGATTTTGTCCATGTTCCTTTCATTTTTTCTTAGAGCCCAAATATAGAGCATAACTAGACAGATTTTTTTAAAATATTTAGTTAATATGTGTCTATATACTGCCCCCCTCCTATTATTTATTTATCCCTCCATTTATCTGTCTGTCTATCTGTTTACTTACTTTTGGGGACAAGATCTCACAAACTTGCCCAGGCTGGCTTTAAACTTGGCAATTCTCAGCCTCCAAAATTGCTGGGATGATAGGTGTATACCATGGCATCTGGTTTAGGTCCATTTTTAATCCAGGCTATTTAGTGATGTCTTTGATGCCCATTGGATGATATTTAATTTAATCTAAATGAGTTAAAATTCAGAAAGTTTCTTTCAGCAGTTTTAATAATTGTTTTTGGGGATTTGTGCTAAATGAAATAAGCCAGGCACAGAAAGAGAATTACCACATAATCTCATATGTGGAACTGGAAAAAGTTGAATTTACAAAAGGTAGAGAATAGATTGGTGGTTGCCAGGGGTTGAGAGTAGGGAGAATGGGGAGGTGTTAACCAAATGGTACAATTTCAGTTAGGATGAATAAATCCTAGAGCTCTATTTTATGCCATGTGGTGATTGTAGGTAGTAATATTTATTGCTAGGAGGGCACCTTTTATGTTCTTATTCCCCCCCTCCCCACCACCTGCACATACACACACAGATAATTATGTGAGGTAATGGATATGTTGAGTAGCTTGATTGTGGTAACCTTTCACAATGTATAAATATATCAAAATATGTTGTATATAGTAAATATATATAATTTTTATTTGTCAGTTATGCTTCACTAAAGCTGGATTAAAAGGGGGTAAAGTATACATCAATAATGATATATTTCTTTTTTCTTTCTTTTTTTTTTGTTCTGGAAATTGAACCCAGGTACCTCACACATACTAACTACATACTCTACTACTAAGCTATACTCTCATCCTCTAATGTTACAATTCTTCTAAAAGTATTTAGAGAATAAAATTATCAGTACTTTAAAAACAGCAGTAATCCCTCTTGGGTTGTTTGTTTTGGGGGAATAAAACTTGGTATTTAAATTCTTAGAATGTTTTTCTTCATGTCTTAAATTTACCTTCCTCCTCCCCCCGCCCCCAGTGGCACTTTACCATTCCCAGTTCTTTTTTTATTTTGAGATCTTATCAAAATAATCAAAATATCTTATCTTTTGTTTTGAGAACTTATCAACTAAGTTCCTGAGGGTCTCACTAATTTGATGGGGTGGGCCTCAAATTTGTAATCCTTCTGCCTCAGTCTCTCAAGTGGCTGGTATTACAGGCATGCATCACTATGCTTGGTTTATATTTCTTGATTACATATCCTTATAACTGTGACCATGCCTTTTCCACATTTATATATAAGTCCTATTTTCTGAAATAACATCACTGCCTTCAGGGAATTATCTTATATCTTTAGTCTTTAGTGACTCAAACCTTGATAAACTTCATTAACAAAATGACTTTGTTTGATATGCAATTTAATTTTTTTTCTTTTTTGACACCAGGGATTGGACCCAGGGCTACTTTATTACTGAGCTATATCCACAGCCCTTTTTACTTTTCATTTTGAGACAGGTCTTGCTAAGTTGCTGAGGGTCTTGCTAAATGGCTGAGACCAGTCTTGAACTTATAATCCTCCTGTTTCAGCCTCCCAAATCACTGGGATTACAGGAGTGTGCCACCATACTTGGCAGGTGATTTAATTTTTAAAAATCAAGAAAATTACCTTCAGCAGATGACCACTTACAGGTATTTCTTGAAGTGGTTCAGCATAGCTTATTGAATATATTTTATTCCTTTTTTATTGATAGAGCGCGAAGCATGCCTATCTTTAAGGAAGTAAAGGTACATCTTTTGGAAGATGCTGGCAGAGAAGAGAATACTGTTACACAGGAGGCCAGAACTTCACCCAGTGCCATTGATTCTGCTACAACTGTAGCTGCAGCAACTGCTGCTGCCATTGCAACAGCAGCTCCACTGATAAAGGTATATTTTTCTCTCCAGATATTCTGAATATACTTTGTGAAATTTTATAAAAATAACTGTTAAGATGCTCTAAGTAGTTGTGTCCAGCTATAGACTAAGAACATTCTGGTTGATCTCAAGTTGAAAAAAATTTACCATATGTGGTTGTGTATTACTTCTCAGAAGTTATGAAAATTACCCTTTCATTGCTTTGATGGTGCTAGTGAATCCAGGACTTTGTAGCACTGAAAGTCACAAATCCTAGGAAGCCTCTTAGTTCTAGGCAACTTGGTTGATTGGTCATCCTTATTTGAGAACTAGAAGACAGATTAGATTACGTAGACCTAACCTGTTAGTTTGTAATGGGAAAGGAGAACCACGGCACAGGAGGAAAAAGATTTTAGAGCTAATAGGTGGGAGAGCCAAGATGAGAACTCAAGACTGCTAACCTAACTCAGTTTTACATTAGTGAAGTATAAAAAGTTGTTTTCTTGCTATTTCTGTCTCTTTAATTTCCACTTAAGTATTTCTTATTTCTTCATTATAAACTTCTATGAGGCAAAAAAAATTTTTTTAATGAGGGGCTGGAGATGTGGCTCAAGCGGTAGCGCGCTCGCCTGGCATGCATGCGGCCTGGGTTCAATCTTCAGCACCACATACAAACAAAGGTGTTGTGTCCGCTGAAAACTAAAAAAATAATAAATAAATATTTAAAAAAATTTTTTTTAATGAGAGGAAACAGATCTAAAGATTATGATCTCCTACCCTTTACTTTTTAATTTTTTTCCTGCCTTTTACTTTTGTGACTAAAAATAAAGGCATCAAATCATCAGAGATACAGTGAGTAAAGGTTCTACTTTGACAATTTCTCAAATCACTTGCTATAAATAACCTTCTTTGTAATTGACCATATTTTATTGTTTTTCTGTATTATAATATAAAAAATTATTTTGTAATTTTTATCCTTTTAGGTGCAGAGTGATTTGGAAGCAAAAGTTAATTCTGTTACAGAATTACTTAATAAGTTACAGGAGACGGATAAACACTTACAACGTGTTACAGAACAGCAAGCAAGCATTCAGAATAAAGAAGAGAAAATACATTGTCATGATCATGAGAAGCGAATGAATGTATTTATGGAGCAGCAAATTAAGCATCTTGAAAAATTACAACAGCAACAAATAGATATTCAGGTATCTATAAGAAAGCCAGTATACATTTCACGATTTTTTTTAATCACTTGCATATCCAAGTTAATTTTCATTGCTAATTGTAGTAGTTCATTAGATTGTAACAGTGTTAGTTTTTAAATCATGATTTGCTTGCCAGGTGGACCAGAGTATGTATGTTCTAGCTTAAAGTATTGCTTAGTTATTTTTCCCTCTTTTTGTGGTCTTTTTTTTCACACTTTTTAAAAAAAAATTTTTTGGTAGTGGTGATTAAACCCAGGGGGTACTTACCACTGAGCCATATCCCCAACCCTTTTAATTCTTTTTATTTAGAGATAGGGTCTTGCTATGTTGCCCAGTGCTGCTTTGCTAAGTTGCTGAGGCTGACCTGGAATTTGTGATCCTCCTGTCTTAACCTTCCAAATCACTGGGATTATAGGCATACACCACCACGCCTTACTGTTCACACCATTTTTTTTTTTTTTTAATTTTTTTTTTTTTTTTAAAGAGAGAGTGAGAGAGGAGAGGGGGGGAGAGAGGGAGAGAGAGAGAGAGAGAGAGAGAGAGAGAGAGAGAGAGAGAGAATTTTTAATATTTATTTTTTAGTTCTTGGCGGACACAACATCTTTGTTGGTATGTGGTGCTGAGGATCGAACCCGGGCCGCACGCATGCCAGGCGAGCGCGCTACCGCTTGAGCCATATCCCCAGCCCCTGTTCACACCATTTTTAAAGCAATGATTTGTTTATATAAGCAGTTCTTAGCTTGAAAATGTGATCATAATCACTTGGAGAGCTTTATAAAAGTACACGTGCTTGAACCTCTCAGATTCTGAGAGAGCAAGTCTGAGGTGGTACCTGGCAATCTTGAAAACTTTGATTCTAATGTGCACTCTTGGATGAGAACAACCTTCTGTACATATTTGCTTCTGTATATAATTAATTAAAAGTGACAATTTTTTAAATTTAATTTTTTATTGTAATTTGTTATATATGACAGCAGAATGCATTACAGTTCCTATTACACATATAGAGCACAATTTTTCATATCTCTGGTTGTATACAAAGTATATTCACACCATTGGTGTCTTCATACATGTACTTAGGGTAATGATGTCCATCTCATTTCACTATCTTTCGTACCCCCATGCCCCCTCCCTTCCCCTCCCACCCCTTTGCCCTATCTAGAGTTCGTCTAATCCTCCCTTTCTCCCCCTCCCAACCCCACTATGAATCAGCCTCCTTATATCAGAGAAAATATTCGACATTTGGCTTTTGGGATTGGCTAACTTACTTAGCATTATATTCTCCAACTCCATCCATTTACCTGCAAATGTCATGATTTTATTATCTTTTATTGCTGATTAATATTCCATTGTGTATATATACCACAATTTCTTTACCCATTCATTTACTGATGGGCATCTAGGTTGGTTCCACAGTTTAGCTATTATGAATTGTGCTGTAATAAACACTGACATGGCTGTATCCCTTTAGTATGCTGTTTTTAAATCCTTTGAGTATACACTGAGGAGTGGGACAGCTGAGTCAAAAGGTGGTTCCATTCCAAGTTTTTCAAGGAATCTCCATACTGCTTTCCATATTAGCTGCACCAATTTGCAGTCCCACCAGCAATGTATGAGTGTGCCTTTTTCCCCACATCCTCGCCAACACTTATTGTTGTTTGTATTCTTAATAGCTGCCATTCTGATTGGAGTGAGATGAAATCTTAGAGAGTAGTTTTAATTTGCATTTCTCTAATAGCTAGAGATGTTGAACATTTTTTCATATATTTGTTGATTGATTTTATATCACCTTCTGAGAAGTGTATGTTCACTTCCTTGGCTCATTTATTGATTGGGTTATTATTATTTTTTTGGTATTAAGTTTTTTGTGTTCTCTATAATATCCCAGAGATTAGTGCTGTATCTGATGTGCATATGGTAAAAATTTGCTCCCAAGCTGTAGGCTCTCTCTTCACCTCCCTGATTGTTTCTTTTGCTGAGAAGAAGCTTTTCAGTTTGAATCCATCCCACTTGTTGATTCTTGATTTTTATTTCTGATGCTATAGGAGTCTTGTTAAGGAAGTCGGGGCCTAATCTGACATGTTGAAGATTTGGGCCTCCTTTGTCTTCTATTAGGCGCAGGATCTCCAATCTAATTCCTAGGTCCTTGATCCACTTTGAGTTGAGTTTTGTGCATGGTGAGAGATAGAGGTTTAATTTCATTTTTTTGCATATGTATTTCTAGTTTTCCCAGCACCATTTGTTGGAGAGGCTATCTTTTCTCCAATTATGTTTTTGGTGCCTTTGTCTAATATAAGATAATTATAATTTTGTGGGTTAGTCTCAGTGTCCTCAATTCTGTGCCTTTGGTCTACCAGTCAAGTTTGGTGCCAAAACCATGCTGTTTTTGTTACTATGCTCTGTAGTACAGTTTAAGGTCTGGTATAATGATGCCACCTGCTTCACTATTCTTGCTAAGGATTGCTTTAGTTATTCTGGGTCTTTTATTTTTCCAGATGAATTTCGTGACTGCTTTTCTATTTCTATGAGGAATGTCATTGGGATTTTGATTGGAATTGCATTAAATCTGTATAGTGCTTTTGGTAGTGTGGTCATTTTGACAATATTAATTCTGCATATCCAGGAACTCAAGAAAGATCTTTCCATCTTCTGAGGTTTTCTTCAGTTTTTTTTCTTTAGCATTTGGTAGTTTTCATTGTAGAGGTCTTTCACCTCTTTTGTTAGGTTGATTCCCAAGTATTTTATTTTATTGAGTCTATTGTAAATGGGGTAGTTTTCCTAGTTTCTCTTTCAGAGGATTTGTCACTGATATACAGACATGCCTTTGATTTATGGGTATTGCTTTTGTATCCTGCTACTTCCCTGAATTCATTTACTAGTTGTAGAACTTTTCTGGTGAAATTTTTTAGGTCTTCTAGGAATAGAATCATATTGTCAGCAAATAGTGCTAATTTGAGTTCTTCTTTTTCCTATGTGTATCCCTTTAATTTCTTTCGTCTGTCTAATTGCTCTGGCCAGTGTTTCAAGAACTATGTTAAATAGAAGTGGTAAAAGAGGGGCTGGGGTTGTGGCTCAGAGATACAGAGCTCCCCTACCATGTGTGAGACTCTGGGTTCGATCCTTAGCACCACATAAAAAACAAAAATAAAAACATTTTGTCCACATATAATTAAAAAATAAACATTAAAAAAAAGAAGTGGTGAAAGAGGGCATCCCTGTCTTGTTTCAGTGTTTAGAAGGAATGCTTTCAATTTTTCTCCATTTAGAATGATGTTGGCCTGGGGCTTAGCATAGATAGCTTTTATAATGTTGAGACATATTCCAGTTATCCCTAGTTTTTCTAGTGTTTTGAACATGAAGGGGAGCTGTATTTTGTTGAATGCTTTTCCTGCATCTATTGAGATGATCATATGATTCTTATCTTTAAGTCTATTGATGTGATGAATTACATTGATTGATTTCCATATGTTGAACCAACCTTGCATCCCTGGATGAACCCCACTTGATTGTGTTGCGCTATGTTTTTGATATGTTTTTGTATTTGATTTGCCAAAATTTCATTGAGAATTTTTGCATCTATGTTTTTTAGAGATATTGGTTTTTTTTCTTTAATGTGTCTTTGCCTGGTTTTGGAATCAGCATGACATTGGCCTCATAAAATGAGTTTGGAAGTGCTCCTTCCTGAAATAAATTGAAGAGTATTGGTATTCTTCTTTAAGGGTGTTATAGAACTTGGCTGTGTATCCATCTGGTCCTGGGCTTTTCTTGGTTAGTAGGATTCTGATGGTGTCTTTTATTTCATCACTGTTTAAATTGTGTGTGTATATCATCCTGATTCAATTTGGGCAAATCATGAGACTCTAGAAATTTGTCAGTGCCTTCGATATTTTCTATTTTATTGGAGTACAAGTTTTCAAAATAATTTCTAAGTATCTTCTGTATTTTTGTAGTGTCTGTTGTAATATTTCCTTTTTCATCACGTATATTAGTAATTTGAGTTTTCTCTCTCCTCTTCGTTAGCATGACTAAGGGTCTGTCAATTTTATTTATTTTTTCAAAGAACTGACTTTTTTTGTCAATTTTTTCAGTTGTTTCTTTTGTTTCAATTTCATTGATTTCAGCTCTGATTTTAAGAATTTCCTGTCTTCTACTGTTTTTGGTGTTGATTTGTTCTTTTTCTAGCACTCTGAGGTGTAATGTTAGGTCATTTATTGACTTTTTCTTCTTTTAAGGAATGAACTCCATGCAATGAACTTTCCTCTTAGTACTAAATACCTTCATAGTGTCCCAGAGATTTCAATGAGTTGTTATCTGTGTTCTCATTCACCTCTAAGAATCTCTTAATCTCTTCCTTGATGTCTTTTGTAACCCATTGTTCATTCAGTAGCATATTATTTAGTCTTCAGGTGTTGGAGTCGCTTTTATTTTTTTATCATTGATTTCTAATTTTATTTCATTATGATCTGATCAAATGCAGGGTAGTATCTCCACTTTTTTGCATTTGCTAAGAGTTGCTTTGTGGTATAATATATGGACATTTTAGAGAGGGATCCATGTGTTGCAGAGAAGAAAGTATATTCATTTATCGAAGGATGAAATATTCTGTATATGTCAGTTAAGTCTAAGTTATTGATTGTATTTTTGAGTTCTCTAGTTTCTTTTTCAGCTTTTGTTTGGAAGATCTATTCAGTAGTGAAAGAGGTATGTTAAAGTTACCCAAAATTATTGTGGTCCATTGACTCTCGAACCTGAGAAGAGTATGTTTGATGAACGTAGACGTACATTGTTTGGGGCCTATAAATTTGTTATTATTATGTCTTGTTGACGAGTGGTTTCCTTAAGGAATATGAAATATCCTTTTTTATCCCTTTTGATTAACTTTGGCTTGAAGTCTACTTTATTTGATATGAATATGGAAACCCCTGCTTGCTTTCGCATTCCATATGTGAGTGGTATGATTTTTCCCAACCTTTTACCTTCAGTTTGTGGATGACTTTTCCTATGAGATGAAAGAGGTGTGTTAAAGTTACCCAACTTGACTTGCTTTCTCCTTTGATTAGTTTTTCCTTTAGTGTAATAATACCTCCCTTTGCTCTGTGACTTGCAGAGCCTGTGTGAAGTTCCCAGGTGCAGGCAGGCTAGTGCACATAGGGGACTATGTCTGCTGCTGTAGAGTCCCAAGATGGGGGCAACCCGGGGAGCCCCACATTGTTAGATCAGGGTCCACACAGGGGTGGCAGTTGGAGTTCCTACCCTGCTGGGTGTCCTCTGTGGGGGCTTTGTCCATGATTTCTGCTTGAATGAGTGGCCAAAAGTTTTTTGCGGGTTCTGCTGTCGACCTCTGGTCTCACTTGGGTATCCAGTAGTCCTGCGTGGATGAGTAGTTGGGAGACCTACTCAGATGCTGAGGCCTGGAGCCCTAGATGGGCAGGGTGCTTCCTGGGAGGGTGGGGAGTGATAATATCATTGGCAGAGAAGCTGTATTCTCACTACTTGAATCCCACATCACGGAGCAATGCAGAATGCTGCCTCCCTCAGCCCCGCCATCTTGGATCTCCTCAAGAATGACAGTTTTTAATGTCTTTTGAATATGAGGTTCTGGCTTATTACAGAAAGAAGAATTATTTTCTCAAAGAGCTGAGTACACAGTTACTTGTTTTGTTTGGAATTTCCAAGTCTTGGAATACTGTTCAACCCTCAAGCTTTATTTTTTTTTTAAAGAGTGAATGCCATTGGGACTGGGGTTATGGCTCAGTGGTAGAGTACTTGCCTAGCGTGTGTGAGGCACTGGGTTCTATCCCCAGCACCACATAAAAATAAATAAACAAAATAATGATATTAAAAAATGACACCATGTTTTAAAAAAAAGAGTGGATGCCATTGTATATTACTTTTTTTCCTGGTTAACGCACAATTTTAGAACTCAAAAAAATTATATTAAGTTAGAACATTCAGAAGAAAGTACAAAAATAAGTTTATTAGATCTTAATATAGTTTCACAAAGTGAAGATTAAAGTGCTACAATTTTTAAAATTTAATTTTTTGTAATTACTATGACATATTAATTGTACAAATTAATGGGATTCACTGTCATGTTTCCAGACATCTTTTATTGATCAGGTCCATCCATCCTCCTTCTAACTGTCCCTTTCCCCACCCCAGCATGTACTTTTCTCAGTCCTTAGTAATCCGTCTTCTTTCAGGTAATTTTTTTTCCTAATTTCCACATATGAGAGAGAACTTGTGATATTTGTCTTTCTGTGTCCAGCTTATTTAGCTATATCCCCAGTCCTCCCATTCAATCCATTTATTTGCAAATGACGGGATTTCATTTTTCTTTATGGTTAAATAATATTCCTTTGTGTGTGTGTATATATATATATACATACATACACACACACACACATACACTGTGTTTTCTTCATTTATTCATCTGTTAAACAGGCATCTAGGCTGGTTCCATATGTTGACTGTTGTGAATAGTACTGCAAAAAACATGGGCATGCGGGAATTTCTTTTGAATGCTGACTTCATTTCTTTTCGATATATACCCAAGAGTGGGATAGCTAGAGCATATGGTAGTTTTCATTTTAGTTTTTTTTTTTAAAAGAGAGAGTGAGAGAGGAGAGAGGAGAGAGAGAGAAATTTTTTAATATTTATTTTCTAGTTCTCAGCGGACACATCTTTGTTGGTATATGGTGCTGAGGATCGAACCCGGGCCGCACGCATGCCAGGCAAGCGCGCTACCGATTGAGCCACATCCCCAGCCCCTCATTTTAGTTTTTTGAGGAAACTGTGTCCTGTTTTCTATAGTAGTTGTCCTAATTTCCATTTCTACCAGTCTGTATATTAGCATTCCATTTTCTCCACATCCTTGCCAGCATTTAAAAATTTTTGGTAATAGCCATTTTAAATGGCTAAGATGAAATTTCTTCCTTCCTTCCTTCTTTCCTTCCTTCCTTCCTTCCTTCCTTCCTTCCTTCCTTCCTTCCTTCCTTCCTTCCTTTCTTTCATTCTAGGGATGGAACCCAAGGCTTTGTGCATGCAAGGCAAGTACTCTACCAACTGAGCTATCTCCCCAGCCCTGATGGTATTGTAGTTTTGATTTCCACTTCCCTGATGAGTAATATTATTGAGAATTTTTCATATATTTGTTAAACATTTTTCTTTTGAGAAGTGTCTATTCAGATCATTTGCCCATTTTAATTGGATTACTTATTTTTTTGTTAAATTTTTAAAATTCTTTATATATTCTTGATATTCTTGATATTATTAATTCTTTATAAAATTCTTTATATATTCCTCTATCAGAGGAATAACTAGCAAACATTTTCTCTCATTCTGAAGGTTGTCTCTTCACTCCATTAATCATTTACTTTGCTATGCATTAGCTTTTTAGCTTGATGAACTTCTGTTTGTCAAGTTTTGCTGTTGTTCCTATGCTTTGAGAGACCTATCCAGAGAATCATTTATTTATATATATTTTTTTGTACTGGGTTAGAACTAGTGGCGCTTTACCACTGAGCTATATCTGCTGTTTATGGATACCCAGTTTTCCCAGCATCATTTGTTAAAGAGGCTGTCCTTTCTCTAGTTATGCATTTGGTCCTTTTGTTGAGGATCAGTTGGCTCTGGATGCATAGGTTCTTAAGTTTGTTCCAATTTTTTTTTTTTTTTTAATGTCAATACCATATTGTTTTTATTACTGTGGTTCTGTAGTTTATCTGGAAATCAGGTATTATTATGCCTCTAGCTTTGCTCTTTTTTTTAAGGAAGCTTTGTTTATTTAGTTTTTTCTGTGCTTCATATGAATTTTAGGATTGTTTATTCTAGTTTTATGAAAAATGTGATTGATATTTATATGGAGGTTGCACTGAATCTGTAGATCTCTTTGGGTCATAGGTAATTTTGGTTGTGGGCTTTTTGTATATAGCCTTTATTATGTTGAGGTATGATCCTTCTATATCTAATTTGTTTAGAGCTTTTGCCATGAGTGGGTATTGAATTTTATCAAATATACCTTCTGTGTTTGAGATGATTTTGAAATGAATATGTGATTTTTCTTATCCTTCATTTTATTTTTGTGATATATTATTTTATTGATTTGCATATCGTTTTTTTTTGAATAATTATTTTTTATTTTTTTTTTTGGTCCTGAGGATTAATAGCCAGGGCCTTGCACATTCCAGGCAATTGCTCTACCACTGAACTACATTCCCAACCCTTTTTATTTTTATTTTTTTTATTGTTGGTTGTTCAAAACATTACATAGTTCTTGATATATCATATTTCACAGTTTGATTCAAGTGGGTTATGAACTCCCATTTTTACCCCGTATACAGATTGCAGAATCACATCAGTTACACTTCCATTGATTTACAAATTGCCATACTAGTGTCTGTTGTATTCTACTGCCTTTCCTATCCTCTACTATCCCCCCTCCCCTCCCCTCCCCTCCCCTCCCCTCCCCTCTTCTCTCTCTATCCCCTCTACTGTAATTCATTCCTCCCCCTTGTATTATTTTTCCCTTTCCCCTCACTTCCTGTTGTATGTAATTTTGTATAACCCTGAGGGTCTCCTTCCATTTCCATGCAATTTCCCTTCTCTCTCCCTTTCCCTCCCACCTCTCATCCCTGTTTAATGTTAATCTTCTTCTCATGCTCTTCGTCCCTACTCTGTTCTTAGTTACTCCCCTTATATCAAAGAAGACATTTGGCATTTGTTTTTTAGGGATTGGCTAGCTTCACTTAACATAATCTGCTCTAATGCCATCCATTTCCCTCCAAATTCTATGATTTTGTCATTTTTTAATGCAGAGTAATACTCCATTGTGTATAAATGCCACATTTTTTTTTCCCATTCATCTATTGAAGGGCATCTGGGTTGGTTCCACAGTCTTGCTATCGTGAATTGTGCTGCTATGAACATCGATGTAGCAGTGTCCCTGTAGCATGCTCTTTTTAGGTCTTTAGGGAATAGACCAAGAAGGGGAATAGCTGGGTCAAATGGTGGTTCCATTCCCAGCTTTCCAAGAAATCTCCATACTGCTTTCCAAATTGGCTGCACCAATTTGCAGTCCCACCAACAATGAACAAGTGTACCCTTTTCCCCACATCCTCGCCAGCACTTGTTGTTGTTTGACTTCCTAATGGCTGCCAATCTTACTGGAGTGAGATGGTATCTTAGGGTGGTTTTGATTTGCATTTCTCTGACTGCTAGAGATGGTGAGCATTTTTTCATGTACTTGTTGATTGATTGTATGTCCTCCTCTGAGAAGTGTCTGTTCAGGTCCTTGGTCCATTTGTTGATTGGGTTATTTGTTATCTTATTGTCTAATTTTTTGAGTTCTTTGTATACTCTGGATATTAGGGCTCTATCTGAAGTGTAAGGAGTAAAGATTTGTTCCCAGGATGTAGGCTCCCTATTTACCTCTCTTATTGTTTCTCTTGCTGAGAAAAAACTTTTTAGTTTGAGTAAGTCCCATTTGTTGATTCTAGTTATTAACTCTTGTGCTATGGGTGTCCTATTGAGGAATTTGGAGCCCGACCCCACAGTATGTAGATCGTAGCCAACTTTTTCTTCTATCAGACGCCGTGTCTCTGATTTGATATCAAGCTCCTTGATCCATTTTGAGTTAACTTTTGTGCATGGTGAGAGAAAGGGATTCAGTTTCATTTTGATGCAAATGGATTTCCAGTTTTCCCAGCAGCATTTGTTGAAGATGCTATCCTTCCTCCATTGCATGCTTTTAGCCCCTTTATCAAATATAAGATAGTTGTAGTTTTGTGGATTGGTTTCTGTGTCCTCTATTTTGTACCATTGGTCCACCCGCCTGTTTTGGTACCAGTACCATGCTGTTTTTGTTACTATTGCTCTGTAGTATAGTTTTGATTTGCATATGTTGAAAACCATCCTTATATCTCTGGAATAATAACAACTTTATCGTGATTATATGATCTTTTTGATAGGCTGTTGAATTTGATTTGCAAGTATTTTATTGAGGATTTTTACATCTGTATTCATTAAGGGATATTGGTCTTTAAGTTTTCTTTTTTTGGTGTGTTCTCATCAGGTTTTGTTAACAGAGTAATGTCAAGACTTCTTTACAAAGCTTATCTTGAGCTTTTCATGAGATTTTAAAAATTAATTTATTTATTCTAATTTGTTATATATGACAGCAGAATGCATTTCAATTCATATTACACATATAGAGCACAATTTTTCATTTCTCTGGTTGTTCACAAAGTAGAGTCACACCATTCGTGTCTTCATACATGTACTTAGGATAATGATGTCCATTTCATTCCACCATTTTTCATGAGATTGAAGATTGTATTTTATTGGAATGACTATAGGCATACAAATTCAAGTTTTTATAAGTACTCACGCCTGACTAAAATTGCGTGTGCATCGTATTTTCTAGAGAGAGGCTGGAAATGATTTGATCAGAATGCCAGTACACAGTAGATAAATAACTTTCTTCTCTGAGCCTTGAGTTCTTTGCCTGAAAAATTTTTTTTCCTTTCTCTTTACTTTTCTTTTTGTTCACAATAAAAGGAGATGACACACTTGAAAAGCACATTTATTTCTTGATTTCTGTTTCTGTGTGTTTTGCTGGGGCTTAAATCCAGGGCCTCCAGCATGCTAGGCAAGTGCTCTACCACTGAGTTTCACCTCCAGCCCAGCTTGATTTCTTAAGGACAGGGTCCTGCTTTGTTGTAAGTGCCCATCCTTTCATAACTAAATGCATAGTTTATTGACTCTGGTTTTGGAAGGACAGAATCTTTGCTAACTCAGTTGTGTTATGTATAAAGCTTGTACTTACAGAGAAAGTTGAAGTTGTGGTGACATAGTAGATATATTAATCATTCAGTAACTGCTTAAATGAAATTAGTTATCTGTCCCATCTCATTTATTTAAAGGGAACTCAACCTACTTTTAGGAATTCTATAAAATGATGTCTATTTTAGCTCTTGTTGATCTGACTTAAAACTCTCTTTTGAAATCATTTTCATTAGTTAAAATATATATTTCAGGTATTTAAATTAATGGGGCTGAAAACAATGTTGTCACTTTAATTCCCATTATATATAAATGCATATACTGTTGCTGCTACTAAGCATAAGCATGGCTTTTATTTGAGTGCTTACTATCAAACCTTTTTCTAACCTTTACTTCAAATGATGTCTTACACTGCAGGATTTAAAAGATGAAATGCTATGGTTTTAAATTATTTGGTGAAAGTAGAGGTCTAGAGTTAGAGCCCTTCCTTCTTGGTCCTCTCTTAGGCTGCTTCCATGATTCTAAGCCCTTTCTGAGGTAGAAAGGAAGGCACTGAGGCTAGAATGGTTAAAGAAAATGATTAACAGCACAGAGTAGTTAGACAGCCCAGTCTTTACTCCCTCCTTCCATAGTATTTCTGTTACTACTGCAGTGATAGTTGCTGTGTTAGAAATATATTCTCACGGGCTGGGGATGTGGCTCAAGCGGTAGTGCGCTCGCCTGGCATGCGTGCGGCCCGGGTTCGATCCTCAGCACCACATACCAACAAAGATGTTGTGTCTGCCGAGAACTAAAAAATAAATATTAAAAAATTCTCTCTCTCTCTCTCTCTCCCCTCTCTCACTCTCTCTTTAAAAAAAAAAAAATATATATATATATATATATATTCTCATTGTTTCATAAATGTAATAAAATTGTTTACAAGTCCAGTAAGAAATCTCAATATACTTTATCATCATACTAAATGATATTTGAAATTAATAATTTTATTTTTTCTAGACTCATTTTATTAGTGCTGCATTAAAGACTAATAGTTTTCAGCCTGGTAGCATGCTTCCTTCCAGAGCAGTGGAAAAGTATTCTGTAAAACCAGAACATCCTCATCTTGGTAGCAGCAATATGTCTTCACATCACACATGTACTTCCAAACAAGGTAAAAATATTTAATTTCTTATGGACTAAAAATGTAAGGATTTTCTTTGTGCTATATGAACTGAAAACTTATTTACTAAGTGGTGAGATTCTTACAACATTTCTGAGTCTTTGTTTTATAAAATTCTTTTTATAGATTAAGTAAATTTTAAATTATTTTTCAACTTGTTCAAATTATGAATCATGTCCTAATTTATGGTTTTAAGTAATAGCCTTTATAATTTATCAGAAACCCTTAGAAATTTAGAAAAATTTATTTACTAATAAAATTCTCCAATTTCCCTGACAAACTGCATATTTACTGTTTTTCTTGATTGTGTCAGGAAAAAAACAACTGAGTTAAAATTATAAGCTATTGTAATCCCCTCTTATTTGTAGTTTTGCTTGTTGAGGTTTAAAATTGTCCATGGTCACCTGTGGCCTAAAAATATTAAATGGAAAATTCTAGAAATAAACCAATTACAAATTTTAAATTGCATGCTGTTTTGAGTAGCATGATGAAATCTCATACTGTCTGGCTTATTAGTTTTGCCAGCACATGTGAATGATCCCTTTGTCCAGTGTATCCACACTGTACTGTTTGTGTGTACAGGTAAAAGATAATACATATAAGGTTTGGCATTATCTTTAGTTTCAGGCATTCATTAGGGTCTTGGAACATATCTCCCCAAGAGTAGGGGAGACTACTATATTTCTAAATATTTTCAGTTTGACTAATAAAAATCTGTTTATAGAATTAAAAAAATTATAATAACAAAGAAATACACAGCTAATTTCTTAAACTTTTGGAATTTAAAATAAATGAACAGATATTTTTCCAAATTATTGATGTTTTAATAACATTAATGAAAACCAAAGGACTCTTCATTTAATGATGTACAGGTCTATGTATTTCTAATATTTTATTTGTTACAACATTGTTGTATCACAGTCATTAAACACTTCTTTTACTTATAAGGTACGTTTATTTTGCAAATGAGCAGTCCTTACAACACTGTTGTGAAGTAGTGTGAGTCAGTTTTTAAGTTGTAAAAAGGAATATGAAATACAGAAAGGTTATGATTGGACTGTTTAAGGTTACTACATTGAGAGTTAGGGCATGAGAGCAAGGTCAAGAGCTCTGATTTCAGTGTGACCGAGCCTTGATCCTTCTACATAAGTGAACACTTTTCCCCCTAGTATATTTACTCAATTCCACAGAATAATTTTGTTTTTGTAGACTTAAGCTGTAAAGAAAAAAATATGACTGTTTTATCGATTGCATACTTAATTTATTTCAGTGTTTATATTAGTTATGATAACAGAAATAAATGAAAAACTTAGTTTAATTCAACAAATTCAACAATTAGCCCTGCGAGGTGACACACACCTATAATCCAGTGCCTAGGGAGGCTGAGGCAGGAGGTTGAAAGTTCAAAGTCAGCCTCAGCAAGAGTGAGGTGCTAGGCAACTCAGTGAGACCCTGTCTCTAAATAAAATACAGAACAGGGCTGGGGATGTGGCTTAGTGGTTGAGTGCCCCTGAGTTCAACCCCTTGTATCCCTCTCCCCCCAAATTCAACAAATTAAACTTTTAATTTTTCTGTGTTTTTTAATGAGTATGTGTCACTTTTAGATTTTTTTTTTTTTTTGAGAGAGAGAGAGAGTATATTTATTTTTTAGTTTTCGGCAGACACAACATCTTTGTTTGTATGTAGTGCTGAGGATCGAACCCGGGCCACATGCATGCCAGGCAAGCACGCTACCGCTTGAGCCACATCCCTAGACCTACTTTTAGATAGTTTTAATTGCAGCACAAATACAGTTTTGTATTTTTTCCAAAATAGGATGGGTAATGTGCTGACATTATAACAAGTTTGTAGAGAGGCACATCTGATACAACAGTGTGAATACACAGTCATCACACCTATGACCTGAAAAGGATCTGTATTTCTTTTTTATTAACATATTGAAAGCATTTCCTATGTTTTACATATTATTTTCACCAGTTTAATTTTTTCTTTTTTCAGTGTTGGGGATTGAACCCAGTACTTCATGCACACAGTCAAGCATTCTACCATTGAGCCACACCCACACCCTATAATTTTAAAATTTAATAACTAAAAGTCTGTTGACCTGACTGTTACCTTGGGGTTGGACAGTTAGGTAGGTTTTAGGGTGTTTTTTTTTCTTGATAAATAATACAGTAATGAATATCATCACATATTTAACACTTTTTAAAGTTTTTTTCCTTATGATAAATTCCCAAGGGTAATGTTATTTAGGTGGTATATTGCTACATGGTTTATCAATTTTCATTACCATGAAAAATGTCTAGATATACCATTTTCACCACAACTTTAATAGTACTGAATGTTGCCAGGCCTGCCAGCCTCAGCAATGGCGAGGCACTTATTAGCAACTCAGTGAGCCCCTGTCTCTAAATAAAATACAAAATAGGGCTAGGGATGTGGTTCAGTGGTTGAGTGCCCCTGAATTCAATCCCCAGTACCACACACAAAAAAATGTTATTATATTGATTTGTGTTTATTGCTTTAGTGAAAAATATTTAGTCTATTTCTTTTGACTTCTAGTTAAGAATGAAGTTATTTTTCTACTTATTTGTTAATAATTTATGTATTTATCAATCCTGTGTACTTTTGGTTTTATTTTTAATGTACAGGAAAGAATAATACTCTCTAATTTTTAAATTTTAACAAGCAAGTTAAATTTCTTATTTATTTTCTATTAAAACACCTTTAATAGAGTTTGAAGATATGGATTTTAATGAACAAAAATCTCCTTTGGAGACACCAGCACCTCGCAGGTTTGCTCCTGTACCTGTTTCAAGAGATGATGAAATGTCAAAGAAGGAAAATCCCATAGAAGAAAAAGAAAACATGGAAATGTTAGGTCAGAGAGGTAAGAAACAATTATAGACATACCTGCCTTGACTAGACCTATTTCAGATTAGGAAATTGTCCTGAAATTTTGTCACTCATGATTTGGAATTCTCTGT